>NC_080704.1:162935059-165435059 GCF_030445035.2 Dasypus novemcinctus
CTCTGAACATGGCTCTTCAAGAAATGAAGATTGACTGTCACTGTGGTCCCTAAGGGGAGGGGGAAATAGGTATTTAATAGATGGAACCAACATAACTGTGAGGGCAATTGAAGGGTTTCACAAGAGTACGCAAGGATCAATATAAAACACGTTAAATTACACCAAAGATACATAGGGGATGATTGGCTAAAATGTAAATCATAATGTAAAACATAAGATAACTAAAAATTTAGAAAATTGCATAGCCTAAAGTATAAACCACAATGTAAACACAAATATTACCTTGTTTGAAAGCTATTGTCTCAATATCTATACATCAGTTTCAGTAAATATGGTATGAATATGTTAAAAGATTATTGCTGTGGAAGAGAAAAGGTTTTATGTTGGATATGTGGGAGTACTGTATATTGTATATATGAATTACTGTGATCTAAAACTCTTGTGAAGATAAGCTTAATAATTAGAAAAAAGAAAAGAAAAAGACAGGATGTAGAATTTTTCCAAATTAATATGTATTCTGTATCTAACCTTTAAACTCATCACTATATTCCATTTTACTATTAAGGGAACCTGGCAATATATTGGGCTTCACTTTTCAGGAAGTTTTGGATCACAGAGTGGTTCAACAATGGCAGTGGAGGAATACTGGTGTGGGATGTTATTGACAGGGGACATATGGTTGACAGGGAGTTCTACAGGGCATATATCCAGGGTACATAAAAATGTTTGGATATTTTCATAGTGGAAACAATTAAAAACAACAACTGCGGGAGTGCTGAGTTCCTAGCCAGGGGAACTCTATCACAGTCCCTAAAGGAACAGCAACAATTCCCCAAGTGCAATGGCAAAGATCAAAAAGGAATGAAGGTCCAACAATGAGCCCCTGATACTAATGACTATGCTTGTGAGCCTGTGCACCTGAAATAAGAAAAACGCCTAGAGTAGCAGTGTGCCTAAGAATTCCTGCCTGAGAGCCTCCGTGTTGCTCAAATGTTGCCTGTCTGGAAGCCAAACTCAGCATGTAAATGCATTGCCTTCCCCCCAGCATGGGACATGACTCCCGGGGATGAGCCTCCCTGGCACCGAGGGATCACTACCAAGTACCAGCTGATGCTGTAACTAGAAAATGACCTTGAATAAAACGTTCAACTCGGAACAGCAGAATATCCCTGTCTACATATAATAACAGGAGTTAAAAATGCTTTTTGAACTAAATGAAGGGGGAAATGGAAAGGACAAATGAGTTTATATGGCTATGAGTCTCTAAAAAAGAGCCTGGAGGTTATCAGAGGGGTTGCCCTTATACACACCTGAGCAGAGTCTCAGAGATAGATAATGTAGATACAACCCCAGGTATTGGTTCCTCTGAGGTCTACAGAGACCCACAGGTTTTATGGTCATGGCAGATGGAGTTCACTGCCATGTCAGTTGGCCCTTCTTTGGAGTTGGTGTTTCTGTGTGATGGAGCTGGACTCAGATGTGACCTCTTTTCACAAGCCTTTCCTGTTACTTTATCAGAACTGTAGTTGGTACTGGGGTTTAAGATATATCTAGGGGATCTGAATCTCTGGACTGACCATATGATAGCCAGACCCTGAGCCTCAACAGACTTCAGCTCCTACACTCTTGTTTATTGGACTTACCCCAATCAGCTAACATGGAGTTGAAGAATGTCAACCACCGCACCATGGAGCCTAGAGTGTCTACAACTGAAAGCAGGAGGATTGCATCCAGCATCCATGTGGAATCTAAGCCCCCCCTTGGCATAGATGTGGAGTGGACACAACCATTCTAAGGTCCACAGGATGGAGGAATAGAGTAAGGATTAGAGTGGACATACTGACATTCTGTTCATGAACTATTGTGGTTAGTAATCGAAGAAAATGTGGCACTGGTGTGGAAAAAGTGGCCATGGTGGCTGCTGGGTGTGGGGAATGGAGGAAGAGATGAGATATGGAGGCGTTTTCTGGACTTGGAGTTGTCCTGGGTGGTGCTGCAGGGACAATTACCAGACATTGTAGGTCCTCCCATGGCCCACTGGATGGAACGTGGGAGAGTGTGGGCTATGATGTGGACCATTGACCATGAGGTGCAGCGGTGCTCAGAGATGTATTCACCAAATGCAATGAATGTCTCATGATGATGGAGGAGAATGTTGTTATGGGGGGAGGAGTGGGGTGAGGTGGGTGGGGGGTACATGGGGACCTCATATTTTTTTAATGTAATATTTAAAAAATGAATTAAAAATAAATTAATTAAAAAATAATTATAATAATTATTGCGTACATTCTTATGCTTTTTTATTGGTGTGATTGTATTATTTGTAAATAACAACACCTTTGTTTATTCCTTTCAAGAACTTTAGACTTACTTTTTTCCTTTGATTGTGCTGGCTCAGACTTCCAGTATTTTATTGATTATAGGAGTGATAATGCACTTTTGTTTTGCTCCTGTTTAAGGACACAATTTATACTAGATTAAGACATTCCCTTCCATTGCTAGTTAGCCAGTTTTTTTTTTTGTTTAATTTTTTTAAAGGCTTCCTTCTGGATCTGTTGGTGCTGATATGGTGTTTCTCCATCAGACTATTTTATTCCTTGGATACAACCAATTATTTTTTTGTCTCACACTGCTAAATTCAGTATGTACTGTGTGTGTACATTACACATCAATGTTTATGAAAGAGAGTAGCATACAATTTTTATAAATTCAATGCCCTTATCTACTTTGGATTTTATATAATGTTCATAATAATAACATATAGAATGAGTTACTTCAGTTCTGTGGAAAAAATTAGATTTATTCTTTAACAGTTTGTTAGGAGCTATTGGTAAAACTATCTGGGCCTGGTGTTTTCTTGGTGAGAACATTTTAAATTACTGATTGCAAATCTTTGAAAGTAATAGAACTATTCGGTTCCAAGGATTTTTTAAAATTTAAATTACAATTTCTTCTTTGGAATAATTTTAAAATTTTAGAGTTACTGATTTTTAACTTAATTGCATTATGGTCAGAGAATATGGATTGTATGATATTAAAATCTGGTGAAATTTATTTCACGACTCAGTGCACGCTTTTTATATATACTCTGTGTACTTGATAAGACTGTTTATTATGTATATAATTTTGGGTTATAGGGTTATGTATTTATATCTACTAAATCAGGATTTAAAATTTTGTTGATAATCTTTTATATCTCAGTCACTGAGAAAAATGGGCTAAAATCTCCTATTATGATGGTGGATCTGTCATGTTCTCCGTGTAGGTATTTTGCTTTTGCTTTTATTTTGAAGCTTTGTTATTACTTGTATACAAGTTTAAAATTGTTTTGCTTTTTAATCTTTTTATCTTTTTATCATTGTGTAGTGGTGATCTCATTTATCCCTAATCACTCTATTGTTTTTTCTGACCATTGTCTAATGTTTTTCTCTTAAAATCTTTTGTTTAATAATATATACTTTAAAAATTATTATATGTAACTGCCTGTTGTGCTATATATTGTCCCTGCTCCTGTGCTGTGGAGTCTGTGGTCCGCTAGTTAAAGTGGTTTGCTGGAGAAAAAGGTGATCATTTCACAATCAGGGGACATCAGGTGAACAGTAGCAATCAATAACCATTTTTCGCACCCTTCACATTTCCCATGGTTTCTGGGTCAGGAGGAAGTCAGCAGGAAGTCAAAGGCCTCTGAACCATTTACATTCGGAAGTGAGGTTTGATACAGTAAGGATTAGAGTGGACTTAATGATATTCTATTCATGAACTATTGTGGTAAATAATCGAGAAAATGTGGCATTGGTGTGGAAAAAGTGGCCATGATGGCTGCTGGGTGCGGGGAATGGGAGGAAGAGAAGAGATGTGGAGGCATTCTCGGGACTTGGAGTTGTCCTGGGTGGTGCTCCAGGGACAATTGCCGGACGTTGTATGTCCTCCCATGGCCCACTGGATGGAATGTGGGAGAGTGTGGGCTATGGTGTTGACCACGGGACATGGGGTGCAGCGATGCCCAGAGATGTACTCACCAGATGCAATGGATGTGTCATGATGATCGGGGAGAGTGTTGCTGTGGGGGGAGTGGTGGGGTGGGCGCGGTGGAGGTGAATGGGGACCTCATATTTTTTGAATGTGATATTTTTTAAAAAAATGAATTAAAAAAAGCCCCCCCAAATAAATAAAAATGGTAAAAAAGAAAGAAAGAAAGAAAGAAAGTGAGTTTGATATACCGTAGCAGGATGCCTTTCAGTTGATCTAGTTCAGTTGGTCACACATATAAAATCGGATATCACTGTTTCGTGTCTGCTCATGGAACATGATCTTTCTACACACCTTAAGACGTTTTTTTTTTAAAAATTATTTATTTATTATTTTTTTAAATTACATTAAAAAAAATATGAGGTCCCATTCAACCCCACCGCCCCCGCCCCCCACTCCCCCCACAGCAACACTCTCTCCCATCATCATGACACATCCATTGCACCTGGTAAGTTCATCTCTGAGCATCACTGCACCCCATAGTCAATGGTCCACATCATAGCCCAGACTCTCTCACGTTCCATCCAGTGGGCCCTGGGGGGATCTACAATGTCCCGTAATTGTCCGTGAAGCACTATCCAGGACAACTCCACCTGCCAAAAACGCCTCTACATCTCATCTCTTCCTCCCGTTCCCCACACCCAGCAGCCTATTAGGTTTTTTTTTCCGCTTAAGGAAAAGTGGGAGAAACTGCAACAGACTCCGTCGCTTCCCAGTCTTCACCACGTTGTTGTGAGAGCACCGGAAAGCACAGCGTTATCTGCACAAGTCTGGAACTGCTCCTTCATCATAGGCTAGAAGTATGGGCGGTCCATGGCTTCCTTGGTGGTCCAGTCTCTGTTGATGGTCATTTCGGAGAGGTATGTCTAGAAAAGCTAGGGTCTTGGGGCTGACAAGGTGTCTGTTCTCACTGTGGATAGTTTCCTCAGCGTTTCCGTGAGTATTGTTCCAGGATATCGCCCACCACTGGCAGGGCCCGAAGCCGTGCTACCCTCTGTCACCTTGCCAAGGTGGTGGGCGCCAAAGGAGGAGGAAAGGGGGAGGAGGAGCGGTGCAGGAGGAGAGGGAGAGGAGGAGTGCACTGGGGCAGACTGCTCCAGGCCAGGCAGGTAGGGGCAGGCAGGTTGGGGGCGCTGGGGTGGGGAGGGGAAGGGGAGGTCTCAGCTCGCCTCACGGCCTCTAGCCAGTGGCAGCAGTAGCTGTGGGGGAGGCAGCAGAGCAACCGTCTGCGGGGAAAAGTTGTTTATTGTTTTTCTCATATTAAATTGGCTAGTTCAGTTGTATTTTAAAAATAAATTTTGCATGGTGTATCTTTTGACCTCATCTTTGTATATTCCTTTGCCTCACATGTGCCTCTGGTAAATGATATGTAGCTGGAATATTTATTTTAAATATCCAGTCTTACAAACTGACTTAACTAGTGAATTTTTAGCCTATTTACATCTATTGCAACTACTCATATATTTGACTTGTTCCTACCATCTTATTTAGGGCTCTCTATTTGCCCCACATTTTTGTACTTCAATTTTTTTCTTTCTTAAATTGATTGAGTTTTTCTACTGGTTTGTTTATTTTCTCATTTCTCTCTCTATGGGTTGAGAATTTATAAAATGTGGTTTCTGTTCTTTTAGTGTTTACACAGGAAATTTTATCATTGATGAACTTTGATTTAGTTTGCTAAAAATTTTTCAGAGCAATATACCAGAAATGGGTTGGCTTTTACAATGGGGATTTGGTAGGTTAAAAGCTTACAGTTTTGAGGCCCTGAAGGTGGCTAAATCAAGGCATCATTAGGAGATCCTTTCTCACTGAGGTGTGGCTGCGGATGATCAGGTACGTGGTGGTGAGGAATGCTCTCTCACCTCTCCTACCAGCCGCCTTACTTTAAGCTTCTGGCTAAAGTGGCTTCTTCACAGCTTCTGTGTTCTATTGATTTCAGATTCTGACTCCTGGGGCCTTCTCTCTTAGCTTCTGGGGTCCTGTCTCTGTAGCTTTTTTTTCTGTATCTATGACTTTTTATTCCTCTATTTATAAAGGACTCCAGTAAGAGAATTAAGACTCACCCTGGGCCCTACAATCCAATCAATGTTCCTCAACTGAAGTAATATGACCAAAAAGTCACACCTGCAATAAATTTGCATCCACAGGAATGGATTACCTTTAAGAACAAAATTTTTGGGGGTCCACAAAAGACTCACACCAACACAAACTTTAATCAGTATGTTAGCTGCTCTCACAATAATACATAGATTTTAGCTCATTTTTAGATTTAACAATCCCCCTTCAAACTTACACAACACTGATTACCAGGATTTTGTATTTTTATTCTGCACTGTTTTCCCCCATGATTTAATAACATCATCAATATTATATATAATGTGTGTTTAGGTTTATCTACATATTTAACAATTGCTAATGTATATTCCCACATATCAGACATTCTTCTGTGATCATTATCCTTATAGCTTAAGTTCATTGTTTAGTAATCAGTTTAAGGAAAATCTATTGGTGGTAAACAATAGTTTTTAAAATTTGTAATAATCATTATTTCGTCTGTATCTCTCTCCAGCTCAGGGGTGAAGTTTATTTTTTCTTTCTTATAAAATAAATCTGGGCGGTGGACTTGGCCCAGTGGTTAGGGCGTCCATCTACCACATGGGAGGTCTGAGGTTCAAATCCCAGGCCTACTTGACCTGTGTGGAGCTGGCCCATGCGCAGTGCTGATGCATGCAAGGAGTGTCCTGCCACGCAAGAGTGTACCCTGCATGGGGGAGCCCCACACACAAGGAGTACGCCCCGTAAGGAGAGCTGCCCAGCGTGAAAGAAAGTGCAGCCTGTCCAGGAATGGTGCCACACACACGGAGAGCTGACACAAGATGACGCAACAAAAAGAAACAGAGATTCCCGTGCCGCTGACGACAACAGAAGCAGACAAAGAAGACACAGCAAATAGACACAGAGAACAGACAACCAGGGTGGGGGGGAAGGGGAGAGAAATAATAAATAAATAAATCTTAAAAATAAAATAAAATAAATCTGAAGGTATCACCTTCCTTTTTTTGGGGGGGGGTACTGGGGCTGGGGATTGAACCCTGGACCTTGTATGTGGGAAGTCAGTGCCCAACCACTGAACCACATTGGTCCCCTGAGTTGGATTTTTTGTTTGTTTGCTTTTTTTTATGTTTGTTTGTTTGTTTTTGTTTTTAGGAGGCACCAGGAACTGAACCTGGGACCACCCATGTAGAAAGCAGGCACTCAACCACTTGAACCACTCCCTCACTTTCATTTTTGAATGATGATTGCACTGGGTGAGTACACAATTCTAGGTTGATTGGTATTTTCTTTCAAGACTCTGAAAGTATTATTCCACTGTTTTCTGGTTTCTGCTTCTGATGCTGAGAAAGAAGCATTCTGATTTTTAAAAAAAAATGATTTATTTATTTATTTAATTCCCCCCCTCCCCCGGTTGTCTGTTCTCTGTGTCTATTTGCTGTGTCTTGTTTCTTTGTCCGCTTCTGTTGTCGTCAGCGGCACGGGAAGTGTGGGCGGCGCCATTCCTGGGCAGGCTGCACTTTCTTTCACGCTGGGTGGCTCTCTTTATGGGGTGTACTCCTTGCACATGGGGCTCCCCTACACGGGGGACACCCCTGCGTGGCGCGGTACTCCTTGCACGCATCAGCACTGCATGGGCCAGCTCCACACGGGTCCAGGAGGCCCGGGGTTTGAACTGTGGACCTCCCATGTGGTAGACGGCTGCCCTAACCACTGGGCCAAGTCCGTTTCCCCTGATTTTTTTTAACCTTGTAGTTCATCAATATTTTTTTCCTGGCTGCTTTTTAAATTAATTAATTAATTAGTTAATTAATTTCTCTTCCCTTCCCCCCCCGGTTGTCTGTTCTTGTGTCTATTTGCTGCGTCTTCTTTGTCCACTTCTGTTGTTGTCAGCGGCACCGGAATCTGTGTTTTCTTTTTGTTGTGTCATCTTGTTGTGTCAGCTCTCCGTGTGTGTGGCACCATTCCTGGGTAGGCTGCACTTTCTTTCAGGCTGAGTGGCTCTCCTTATGGGTGCATTCCTTGCACGTGGGGCTCGCCTACGTGGGGGACACCCCTGCGTGGCAGGGCACTCCTTGCGTGCATCAGCACTGCGCATGGGCCAGCTCCAAACGGGTCAAGGAGGCACAGGGTTTGAACCGTGAACCTCCCATGTGGTAGACGGATGCCCTAACCACTGGGCCAAGTCTGCCGCCTCCTGGCTGCTTTTAAACTCTTGTCTTTTCCTTGGTGCTCTACAATTTCACTACTAAGTATCTAGGTGTGGATTTTTGAAAGTATATTTTCTTTTGGAATAACTTGTTCTTGCATCTATAAATTCATATCTTTCAACAATTATGGAAAGTTTCAGTCATCATCCCTTCAAATATTTCCTCTTTTCCATGGACCTTTTGAGAGGGATGTATATTAGGTCTTATTATGGTCTCTATGCCTCTTAACTTGTATTTTATATTTTCTACTTATTATCTTTTCTTGGCTTCCATTATATGCATTTTTCAGATGTATCATCCAGCTCACTGAAAAATCTTCATTCAAGTTGGTCTAATCTGTTATTTATTTCTCCCAATCAATTTTTTGTTATTTGCACTTGCTGTCTTTTCTCTGTGTCTGCTCATGTTCTCTTTAGGAGGCAGTGGGAACTGAACCTGGGACCTCCCATGTGGTAGGCAGGAGCTCAGTCGCTTGAACCACATCTGCTTCCTCTCCCAATGAGTTTTTTTTTTAAGATTTATTTCTCTCCTCTCCCCCCTCCCCAGTTGTCTGTTCTCTGTGTCCATTTGCTGTGTGTTCTTCTTTGTCCGCCTCTGTTGTTGTCAGTGGCACGGGAATCTGTGTCTCTTTTAGTTGCATCATCTTGCTGCATCAGTTCTCTGTGTGTGGGGTGCCATTCCTGGGCAGGCTGCACTTTCTTTCGTGCTGGGCGGCTCTCCTTACAGGGAGCGCTCCTTGCGTGTGGAGCTCCCCTACACGGGGGACACCGCTGCATGGCAGGGCACTCCTTGTGCGCATCAGCACTGCACGTGGCCTAGCTCCACACAGGTCAAGGAGGCCTGGGGTTTGAACCATGGACCTCCCATGTGGTAGACGGATGCCCTAACTACTGGGTCAAATCCGCCTTCCCCCAATGAGTTTTAACTTCAATGATTATGTATATTTTTCATTTAAAATCTTATTTCTAGTTCATATTTGCCTGGCCATTTCATGATTTTTAACTTTTACTTCTATCTCTTATTTATTTAAACAATTCAGTCATAATTATTTTTTATTACTCTTCTCCATTTGTAATATAGAGTGGCATCTAAATCTATAGTGTGTTGCTTTTTATGACTCTCACTTATGGATGCTTATTTTGTTGTGTGTTTAGTTATATTTGATTAATATCATATTTAGTTATCTCTTCTGTGGGAATGAACATGGTCTATATTGGGGACACTTTCCTCCAGAGAATGCTTGTATTTGCTTCTATTGTGAGCCAAGGGGTGTCGATTAAGAGGGACCTCTTTAGCCCTTTTCAAAAGTACTGGATTTTAAGGTGTTTTTAAGGTATTCTTAAGTTTAGCACCCTCCCCACTGCCAATTTTGTAGTGCATCAGGGTTTAGTACCTAGACCCCAGCACTGGCATAGATATTTGCCACCAGGATAACTGTGAATTTCTCTTGCTTAAGACCTCCTGCTTCTTTTTGATTTCAGCTCAAATTTTGCCTTTTCTTTTGCTTTTTTTGTTTTATTTTTTGAGATTTTGGACAATATTCCTTACTTCCCATTATTCCAGAAACACATTAGAAATATCATTTTATGCAAGGGCTAACTGTAGGCTCATGGGAGTATTAAATTTACCACTCTGTCATGAGTGGAAGTAGAATTTATATTTAAAAAGACCACTTCTACTGTTGCAGAGATAATTGATTAGAGTGGGGGCAGGAATGGAGACAGAAGAGTACAGCTGAGAGATGATGATGGCCTAGACCATGATGGTGGCAGTTGGGCAGGGAGAAGTAGCTCAATTCCATCTTTTGCTCTCTATCAATCATCTATCTTTATCTTATATGTACCTACCTTCTTATAATCTATCATTTTTATAATCTAAGTAGAATCAGTATGTCTTAACAATGAATATAGATGATATTTAAATCCATGTAAGAAATGAGGTCATTCAGGGAGAGAAGGGAGACAGTGTAGATAATAAAAGAGAGAAGACCCAGGACTAATCTCTGGTGTATTCCTATACTTAGAAATTGAGAAGATGATAATGAAGAATCAGCAAAGGATACTGAGAAGCAATGAGCAGTGAGAAGGAGGGTGTGGTATCAAGGAAGTCAAATAATGAAAGTGTTTCAAAACAGAGGAACTGGTCTACATGGAATGCTTCTGAGAGAACAAATAAAGTGAGAACAGAGAAGCAGTCACTGGATTTGGCCAAAATAAAGCAGCTGATGACACACATAAGAGCTGTTGCAATGGAGCGGTGGAGGAAAAAAAAAACTAGAGAAGGTTAGAACGTGGACTGAAAGAAAATGACAGCAATTATAGATAAATCAGGTCAGAAACTTTTCCTTTAAAGTGGATCTGAGAGATAGGGTGGTAACCAGATGGAAAGTTTTTATAAATGGAAGATACTAGAGTGTGTTTAAATATTGGAGGGTAAGGGTGGTGGTGGAACATAGAATAAAGAGGCACGAGAGACAGGGGATAACAGATGGGGCCCAGACAGTATGTGAGAAGACAGGATGGGATAGGACCTTCAACACATGTGGAAACACTCCTTTTTTAAAAATGTATTTTTGAGAAGATTTTAACTTAAAAAACAATTATGTACATGTGTGAAACTTCCATAGACACCTCTCTACCAATATACTACATTATTGCAGAACATTTGTTACATATTATGAGATAGTATCATCAGACTATTACCACTAACTATGGCCTATAGCATACATTTGGTATACTTTTTCCATATCCCCTATTATTAACACAGTGCATCTTTGGCTTTGATGCAAGAATATTACAGTATTACTATTAACTATAGTCCACAGGTTACATTAATTGTATTTTCCCATGCTTCTCCATATTCCCACCAACCTGCAATAGTGATGTACATCCATTCTATTTCACAAAAAGACATTCTTGCTTTTGTACAATTAACCACAATTCTCACCTACCTCTCAGTTTACTATGTTATTCAGTCTCTAGATTATTCTCTAGCTTTCCTTCAATTGACATTTACATCCCTACACTACCCTTTAAAGCGACATCCTATTTATAAACCAGCTGTGTTAGTTTAACTCACTATGATGTGTTACCTACTCTATCCACTAACACACTTTTGTGGTCAAGCTAATTAAACTTGCTACATACGTTAAACATCAGTACCCCTTTTAAGCCTTATTCTATCTCCTAATAACCTATACTCTAGGTTTTAGTGCCATGTGTTTATTCTTCATATGAATATATAAAGTCCTTGTTTCTGATAAGTTTTGCTTTTAAAGTCTATTTCATCCAATATAAGTATAGCTACCCCAGGTTTTTTGGGGGTTATTGCATGAGCGGAATAACCTTTTCCAGCCTTTCACTTTCTATCTATTTGTATCCTTGGATCTAAGGTGAGTCTCTTGTAGACAGCATATAGAAGGCTCAGATTTTTAAAAATCCTTTCTGCCAGTCTGTGTCTTTTGATTGGGGAGTTTAATCCATTAGCTTTTTTTTTTTTTTTAATTGACTTTGTAATAATATTACATTAAAAATATATATGTGAGGTCCCATTCAACCCCACCCCCCCACCCCCCCTCTCCCCCCCCAACAACACTCGTTCCCATCATCATGACACATCCATTGGATTTGGTAAGTACATCTTTGGGCACCTCTGCACCTCATAGACAATGGTCCACATCATGGCCCATACTCTCCTCCATTCCATCCAGTGGGCCCTGTGAGGATCCACGATGTCCGGTGATCACCCCCGAGGCGCCATCCAGGGCAGCTCCACGTCCCAAATACGCCCCCACCTCTCATCTCTTCCTGCCCTTCCCCATACCCATCGTCCACCATGTCCACTTTTCCCAATCCAATGCCTTCCTTTTAATGTTATTACTGTAAACGTAATTCTTACTTTTGACCTTTGAGCTTTATCTTTCATATTTTATTTTCACCACATTTTTTACAGTTTTAGTTACTTTTACTGATATAATTTTCATTCTAGACTCTCTTCCAAGCCTCTCTCCTATCTTTTCTTTTCAGGCTGTAGACCACTTTAGTATTTCCTGCAAAACTGGTCTCTTGGTTACAAACTCACTCTGTTTCTCTTTATCTGTGAATATCCTAAATTTCACCTAATTTTAGAACTACAGTATTTATTTAGTTTCTTTTTTTTCAGGAGGTTTTGGAGTTTGAACCTAGGACCTTGTACATGGGAAGCAGGTGCTCAACCACTGAGCGACACCCACTCCCCTGAAAGACTGTCTTGCTGGATATAAAATTTGCGGCTGTCAGTGTTTCCTTATAGTATCTTAAATGTATCATAACACTACCTTTTTGCCTCCATGGTTTCTGATGAGAAATAAGCACTTAATCTTATTAGGTATCCATTGTATGTGATGCACCATTTTCGCTTGCTGCTCTCAGAATTCTCTCTTTGTGTTTGGCATTTGACATTCTGTTTAGTATTCATATTTATTCAGATGGGAATACAATGTGCTTCTTGGACATAGATATCTATGTCCTTCAATAGGGTTGGGAAATTTTCTGCCATCATTTCTTAAAGTGTTCCTTCTGTCCCTTTTCCCTTCTCTTCTACTTCTGGGACACCCATGACATGTATGCTTGCAGGTTTCTTCCCATCATTTAGTTCCCTGAGACCCTGTTAACTTTTTCCCATTCTTTATCTATTCTTTTGTGTGTTTACTTTTTGAGGCCATGTCTTCAAGCAGTCTATTTTTAATTTCACTTATTGTGCCTTTCATTCCCATATGATCTTTTATTTTTCTATGTATGCTTTAAAATTCTTCTTTGTGCTCCCCTAGTGTCTTCTTAATATCCTTAATTTCTTTGGCCATCTCATTAAATTTATTAAGGAGATTTGTTTGAACATCTATGATTAGTTGTCTCAAATCCTGTGTGTCATTTGGAAACTTATCTTGTTCCTTTGCTTGGGCTGTATTTTCCTGTTTCTTGGTATGTGTTGTAATTTTTTGTTGGTCTTTTTGTATCTGGCTTACTGGATGTATTTATTCCAGCCACAGTTTCTCTCTTTAATTTAGGGCTTTCTTGCCCTTTCTCCCTTGTTGGTTGTGTTGTAGGAGCTGAGGATGTAGTTGGTGTTGTAAGCTGTGGAGGCTGAAGCTGCCCTTGTTGCCCCAGGAACCAATGAACCTTCTCCCACCTTTCTACTCTGTCAGGGCTAGGGACAGAGCTGCAGCTGTGTGCAGCAATCCAAGCCATGAATGCCAACATTGCCCATAATTGCCTGGAGAGACTGATGAAGTCTTCACCCCCCTTCCTTCCCTGACTTGGGTGGGAATGGTGCTACAGGTGTGGGCAGGAAACTAAGCCATGCAGGTCAAAACTGACTGTAGTTGCCCAGGTAGACTGACGTAGCACTGGCCCCCCTCTTCCCCTGCCAGGGGTGGGGATGGACCTTCTGGAGTACCCCACAATTTAATCCGTGTGTGCTGAAAGCGCCTGCAGTTGCCTTGAGAGGCTGAGGGAATACTGTCCTTTCTGCCCTTTGAGGGGTGGGGATGGAACCATAGGTGCCCAACAAACCAGTGTGTGCAGGCTGAAAGTACCTATAGTTGCTCAGAGAGGCTAAGGAAACATAGCTCCCCTCCTTTCCTATTGGGAGTGTGTGTGGAGGCACAGGCACCCAATATTCCAGTCAATGTAGGCTGAAAGCACTTGTTGCCCAGAGAAACTGAAGAAACATCAGCCACCCCTATCCTATGTGGGAGGGGGGTGGGGAAGGAACCGTAGTCACTAAACATGCCAGTACATGGTGGCTGAAAGCGGCTGCAGTTTCCCAGAGAGGCTTAGGAAACAACAAGCCCTCCTATCCTATGGTGGATGGAAGTGGTGGCATTGAAGGCACTCAACAAACCAATCCCTGTTTGCCAAAAACATCTGCAGTTGTGCAGAGGCTGTGGAAGCACAGCTCCCTTCCTGTTCTACTGGAGTTTGGGGTATGGCGCCCCAGGTATCTGACTATCCAGTCTGTGCCAGCTAAAAGCGCCTACAATTTCTTTGAGAGGCTGGTGCAGGTCTTCCCAGCTTCATCTCTGTCACAGGTGGCGCTGGGGCCTAGGCTAGGGCTACAGTTCGATCTGGGTGGAAAGAAGCATATCCTTACTGTCACTGTGATTTTCAATCATTCCTGCTTCCCCTCATGCCAGAGGTCGAGTTAAAATGGAGACTACCAGCCTCTTTCTGACTTGGACAGGTTCAAACTTTAGCTATTTTTAATATTATATGTTAAACAGCTGAATTTACTAATCAGTAGCTGAAGTCAGTGCATGACTGTCCCTTCCTCCTCTGTTTTTGGGAAATGGAGCTTCCAAATCCAGCTATGAAATAGCTCCTGAGGCAGCTTGCGCCATCAGTGAGGATGGGCACTATCTTCTGTGGTATGGAGTGCTCTATTCATGAATCTTCTTTGCAAATGGGCAGTCTCTTTCTTCCATTCTTTCAAGGATGTTGCATGATGCTCTTCTGGTTTCCTGGGGTCTCCAAACAGATGCTTTAGATAGCTCTGGCTGATTACACTCTCCTGTAGCAGGAGCTGACTCTAGGAGCTCCTTACTCAAATTCCTGTGCCGCTGACAACAGCAGAAGCGGACAAAGAAGAATATGCAGCAAATAGACACAGAGAACAGACAACTGGGGCAGGGGGGAAGGGGATAGAAGTAAATAAATAAATCTTTGAAAAAAAGAGATTATATGCTACTGAAGAGAAAATGAGTGAATTAAAAAAAAGAGTGCTTTTTGATGGGTGAAGGAGTATTTCTCTTGATGTTATTGGAGGAGAGAAAGATATGACTGTAGATAATAGGTAGGCTTATAAGTTTAGTAGCAAGAAGGAGAGGGAGCTCCAATTTGAAGGCTTCTATTTTCTGTATGGAATAAGAACCAGTGTTGTCTCATGGCAATGGGAGAGAGTGGGGCAGAGGAGCTGTGAATGACTGGAGTAGATGAGAGAAAGTATGAAATCATTCTTCTGGAGTCTGAGAGAGCAGGCTTAATAGAGATATAATGGAAGGCCCAGTAGTGTTTAGGACTCTTTTTTTTTTTTTTACAGATTATTTTTATTATCTTTTTTTTTAAAGACACATAGATCACATGACAATGTTACATTAAAAAATATGAGGGTCCCATATACTCCACTTCCCACACCACCCATGCCTCCCACACCCTCAACTTCTTTCATTAGTGTGGCACATTCATTGCATTTGATAAGTACATTTTGGAGCATTGCTACACAGCATGGATTATAGTTTACATTGTTGTTTACACTCTCTCCTAGTTGATTCAGTGGGTTATGGCAGGATATATAATGTCCTGCATCTGTCCCTGCAATATCATTCAGGATAACTCCAAGTCCTAAAAATGCCCCCATATCACACCTCTTTTTCCCTCTCCCTGTCTCAGCAACTCCCGTGGCCACTGTCTCCATATCAATGATATAATTTCTTCCATTGCTAGAATCACAATAATTCTATAGTAGAATACCAGCAAGTCCACTCTAGTCCATATTTTGTTCCTCCATCCTGAGGATCCTTGGATGGCGATGCCCACTCCACCTCTAAATTGAGAGGGGGCTTAGATCCCACTTGACTGATGGATGAGATTCTCTTGCTTTCAGTTGTAGACTCTCTCGGTTACTTGGTGTAGTGTTTGATCAATCTCACCTCCTTGTTAGCTGACCAAGGTAAGTCCAATGACCTGGAGAGTGGTGTTGCAACTCTGCTGAGGTTCAAGGCCCAGCTGGCACAAGGACCATCCAGAGATTCAAGTCTCCTGGGTATACACCAACCCCAGCGCCAACCACAGGTTCAGTAAATGTGACAGAAGAGGCATGTGTAGAGAGGTCACATCTGAGTCTAGTTCAATCACACTCAGGAGCACATGTTCCAAAGTAGGACCCACTGGCAAGGCACTGAACTCCAGAACCATCTGCCATTACCCTAGGACCTGGGTGACTCTGTAGCCTTCAGGGGCACCACTAAGTGGGGTTGTATCTACTTTGGCTCCCTCTGAGATCCAGCTGAGATGTGCATATGCTTGACCCCTCCAATGACCTCCTGACTCATTTTGAAGTCTCTTAGCCATATAAACTAATTTGTCTTTACCATTTCTCCCTTTTATTCAAGGTCTTTTTCTAGTTGCATCACCTTCATAGTAATCCCTCATCGCCAGCAAGGCGATGGTCCCACGTGTGTGTGGGGGGAGTTAATAAATTTATATGCTGAGTTTAGTTTAGAGAGTGGCCAAATTTGAGCAACATGGAGGCTCTCAGGAGGTAATTGTTAGGTACCCTACATCTCTAGGCCTAGTTGAAATTTCAAGCACACAGGCTCACAAGCATAGTCATCAGTATCAATGGCCCATCATTGGACCATCCTTCTTCACTGGTCTTTACCCTTGCACTTGGGCGATTGTTGCTATTCCATTGGGGAATACAACAGAGTTTTCCAGAATGGGAACTCAGCACTCCCTCAGTTGTGTGTAACTCTATCCACTGTGACAATACCCAATGAATATCTGAACATGTCTATATACCCTATATGCATGCCCTGGAGAATTCCCACACATGCATCCCTCATCAATGACACCCCACACCAGTGTTCCTCTCTTGCCATAGTTGAACCCCTTTGTGATCCAAAACTTCTTAAAAAATAAAGCCTAAGGGAAGTGGCTGTGGCTCAATTGATTGGGCTCCCATCTACCATATGGGAGTCCCTGAGTTCACATCTCAGGATCTCCTTGTGAAGGCAAGCTGGCCTTCGGCTGACAGCCTGTACCATGTGGAGAACTGTTGGGCCACGTGCAGCAAGATGACACAACAAGGGGAGAGAATCAGACACAGAAGAACACGCAGCAAATGGACACAGAGAGCAGACAGCAAACAAGCTGCAAGGGGTGGGGGAATAAATGAAAAATAAATAAAAAAAAATAAAGCCTAATATATTGCAATTTCAATTAATAGGAAAATGAAATAGTAATGATATGTTTAAAGATTAGAAATAAAATACATAATAATTTAGAAAAACTAAAATAAAGTAGAAAATAAACAGGGATATTAAAAAATGAAAAATATCATAAACTTTTTTTTTACCTTTTTCCTTTCATCACTGTAACAGGTGTTGTCCTGTACTTATAGTGGGAAAGCAGTCTCTTCCATTTCTTCCTCAGTGTCTTATATCTTATAAGATATATGTTTGTGTGTTTTGTTTTGTTATTCAAATCCCTAAGTCCCTGCTAGATTTTTTCTCTCTTTTTATCTATCAATTCTACTATCTGTTTGATTTCAGATGTACTGTCTTCCACATCACTAATTCTTTCCTCTGCCTATTCAAATCTGTTATTATTTGCTCAGAGTGTATTTTTGATTTCTCGGATTGTGTTATTCATCACCATCATATATATTATCTTTTTGCATATATTTACAATTTCTTCAGTATGGTCTCCAAGTATTTTCATAATATTTGTTTGGGCAGCTTTGTTTAGTTGTTTGATGTTTTGCTCCTATTCATTATTTTTAGTTTATTCATGGGACTGGGCCATGTCTTCATGATTATTGATATGGTTTGTAATTTTTTTGTTGCTATCTGGTCATCATTTTATCTTGATGTATTTGTTCAGTTGATTAGCTTCTCCATCTAGTCTCCGATTTTACTTAGTTGCTCTTTTTTGCATGTTTGTTAAGTTTTCTCTTTGACACTTTGTTCTTCTTATTCTATTTCCTTGTTGTTGTCTAAGTTCCCTTTAAGAAAAAGATTAGGGCCAGGAAAAGCAAAAGCGGTAAGAAAAGAACATGTATAATAGTAATATTGATAGTAAAATTTAGCAGAAGATATATATAAGACCTCTGAGAATGAATATTAAACTCATGTTGGGAGTGTAGAGTTATAGGAATAAAAAAATGGAGTATGTACAATGAAATGGGAAACTGAAGATGGAGAAGAATATAGTATGGCCAGTATGATCAGGAGAGAGGTCAAGAGAAAAGAAGGACAATAAGAAAGATTTAATAAAAGATAGAAAACAGAATAGAAGTATTAGAAAAAAAAAAGCCAGCAAAATTGGGGGTTAAACAAAGAGAGGGCGAAGTAAGAGCAAGAACAGAAGGTGGAAGATAGAAAGATGTAGGAAGGAAAAGAGATAGTATTGGTAGCCATAATCAGTACACACAGAAAAGAGGAAATCGAGGAAGAGGAAACACAACAAACCAGAATCAAGCTGGCAGCACCTAATTAATAAATAATTGGGGGGGGGGTGAAGAGGAAGGAAAGACAGGAAAACAATAAAATAGACAAACCCACAAGCAAGAAGTCAACCAGACACTAAGAAAAAACAGACTTCCTTCTTAAGCCCCTGTGTAGCTTGTCAGGGTGCCAGTGTTCATCAATTACTGTGCAATTTTCTCACTGCAGATTTTGAAGTGGGTTTTAGTGAGTAGACTAAGTGAAATTATATAACAAACATAACCTTTTTTTTTTTTAAGGAAAAGTGACAGACCCTAGGGAAGCTAATAGAAGGATAATGTCTATGTTTTCCCTGTCCTGTAGTATCAGTTAGATGTCTAATATCCCAGTGGGTCACTACTCTAAGAGGAGCCTGGAATGGAAGTAGAGACCTCGTATATTCAAGTGTGAAACTCCTCTACTGAGTTAAACTTTCTTGTTGGGTTGATTAGTTCCTCTGGACTGATAATATGACACCCAGGCCCAGAGCCTCAACAGACTTCAGCTCCTACACTTTGATTTATTGGACTTACCCCACTCAGCTAACATGGAGTTGAAGAAGGTCAACCACCACACCATGGAGCCTAGAGTGACTACAACTGAAAGCAGGAGGAGTGCATCCAGTATCCATGTGGAATCTAAGCCCCCACTTGACATAGATGTGCAATGGACACAACCAATCCGATGCCCACAGAGAAAATGTGGAATGGGTGTGGGAAGGGTAGCCATGGTGGCTGCTGGGTTTGGGGAATGGGAGGAAGAGATGAGATGTGGAGGCGTTTTCGGCACGTGGAGTTGTCCTGGGTGGTGCTTCACGGACAATTACAGGACATTGTATATCCCCCCAGGGCCCACTGATGGAACGTGGGAGAGTGTGGGCTATGATGTGGACCATTGACTATGGGGTGCAGTGATGCTCAGAGATATACTTACCAGGTGCAATGGATGTGTCACGATGATGGGAGAGAGTGTTGCTGTGCGGGGAGTGGGGGGTGGGGGCGGTGGGGTTGAATGGGACCTCATATTTTTTGAATGTAATTTTAAAAAATAAATAAATAATTAAAAAAAAAAAAAAAGAAAGAGTCTCTTTCCCTGGGGCAGGATTGAGTCTTTGCAATCGGATAAACTGCTGATTAGGAATCTGCCTGCCCCCCCCACCCCGCTTTTTTTTTTTTTTTAACTGTTTTCTCTCCCAGGGCAGCAGGAAACAATAGCCTGTGTAAGAGTTCCCTTTTTTTTTTTCCTATATTCCAGTTTTTTAATATGTCCCCAATACAGTCTCTTTGAGTCTTTTCTCCTCCATTATTAGATCCCACCTAGTATTTTCTATTGCATTTTTTTTTTTTGGTGTTTTGTTTTTTTAACTGTATTGATAAGAAAACATATTCATAAACAATACAATCCATCTAAATTGTACAATCAGTGACATTTAGTATAACTTCAGACTTGTGCATACATCACTTTTACCCTGATTAGAGCATTTACATTACAGCACAAATAAACAGAAAGAAGAAAAATAACAAAACAGAAACAAATGAAAACCTAAATCCATACACCTGAGTAGTCATCTCTCAATCTCTCTATCCTTCTCCTGCCATATGTCACTTCTAATCTATTCCTGTCTGTATATTTCTTTGGTTTTACATTTTATATAAATAGAGGCAAACAGCATGTAGTATTTTATTTATTTTATTTTTTTTATCTTTTACCCTGATACTTTGCTGTATTTATTTATTATTTTTATTTTTAGTAATAAATTTTTTTATTGACTTTGTAATAATATTACATTAAAAATATATATATATGAATTCCCATTGAACCCTACCACCCCCACCCCACCTCCTCCCCCCCCCCCCCCCCCAGCAACACTCCCTCCCATCATCATGACACATCCATTGCATTTGGCAAGTACATCTCTGGGCACCCCCGCACCCCATGGTCAACGGTCCACACCATGGCCCACACTCTCCCCCATTCCATCCAGTGGGCCCTGTGAGGATTTACAATGTCCGGTGATTGCCCCTGAAGCACCATCCAGGCAGCTCCATGTCCCAAAGACGCCTCCACCTCTCATCTCTTCCTGCCTTTCCCCATACCCATCAGCCATCATGTCCACTTTTCTCAATCCAATGCCACCTTTTTTATGTGGACATTGGATTGGTTGTGTCCATTGCACCTCTATGTCAAGAGGAGGCTCAGATTCCACATGGATGCTGGATGCAATCCTCCCACTTTCAGTTGTAATCACTCTAGGCTCCATGGTGTGGTGGTTGTCCTTCTTCAACTCCATCTTAGCTGAGTGTGGTGAGCCCAATAAGTCAGATTGTAGGTGCTGGAGACTGTTGAGGCTCAGGACCTGGCTATCACATTGTCAGTCCAGAGATTCAAATCCCCTAAATATATCTTAAACCCCTAACAAGAGTTCCCTTTTGAAATTCAAAATAGGATCCTGGCGACTTAACTCCCCACAGGAAATAATGACTCTCAGTCTCTTTGAGAGAGAACAACCACACCTTGCCGGGAACCCTAAATATGCTCTTAGAAGCTTATTAAGGGCTTCCTACAGTCCTCCTACCTTAGGTGAGTTGCACAGGGCTAGTTAATTGCCTGACTCCACCTTCTCCCAGACCAATTTCCCTATCCCAGGGAGGTTAGTTAAATCAGGCTGCCTCAGCAAATTCATCTCTCCCCTCTCCTTGTTTCTCCTCAAGCCAGCTGGTATGCTTGCTCCTCAAAGCTCAAAAACGGGGGCCCAGACATTTGAACTCACTCTCAGGGGACCCCTTTCCACTCTTCATCAGAACCCTCCCACTCTTGGAGTTTATCTCCTCCAGCTTGGTGACCAGCAAGGTCAGGGAACACCCTGGCTTCCTGCCCTCAGGGAGGGGCTTAGCTGTCCCACAGCTCCAGCCTCAAGCACCAGAAACTCACAGTTTTACCTTGAGCAATCACTCTTTCTTTTTGCACTCTCTCCAGATCAATGCCCTGAAGCCTCCTGCTTTGTGGATTTCCAAAACAGCTCATTCAGGCAGAATTTTGCCCCCCTCAGCCATTTTTTGTAGGAGAGATGATGTCAGTGCACTTAATCTGATGCCATCTTGCCCCTCCGCCTGGGACTCATTTATGTAGGGCGATTATATCCAGTAAGGTGGGTTGAACTGCTGTAACAGAGCCAAAAATGTATAGTGACTCAAAGATTATAGCCATTTATTTCTAGCTCATGTCAGGTGTCCCAGTTAGGAGGCAGCTCTCTTCTACATGGCCTCTTTTTCTGTCTATGGCTCTGCCATTCCCTAGAGTTTCGTGGTTTTCATAAAGTCTAGCCAGGAAAAATGGAAAGAAGAGCATGGAGTGGCATACACGCTTCTTAAAATCCTTGACTTAAAAGTGGCACTAATTATTTCCACTCACATTCTGATGGCAAGATCTAGTCACATGGCCACACTTAGTTACAAAGGAGCAGCTTCTCATATAAAACTTGCTAGTGCCAAAGACCACTGGAACATACCTGCATTTGACAAAATTGGTTTTTATTACTGATTGCAGTGAGAGAGAGAACTCACACCATGGGGGAACATGGGACCTCTCAGGGAGAAGGGGTTAGAAAAGACATAATTGGACTTGGGCTTGAATTAGGCTATTTGCAGGAAAGGTTATGGAAGAGTTGCTTTGCTCTATATTGGATTCTGTAAGGGAGTGGATCATTTTATGATTAGGTGTTTTAGTAACTCTTATCTGAAAGGAGTAAATACTAGAATGAAGGTAAAGCTGTAATAAATAAAAACACCAGCAGTCACTCTAGCCACTGACATTAGCCAGAATAGGGGACTATTTGCTCATTTTTGTTGCTTGGACAATATTCCTGTTTTGTCCATGTTCAGACATGATTATGAAGATTGATCCATCACAGTCAGAGTGGTCTTGTCTTATGTTGATGTTCTATGAAATTATGTTAGGAAAACACCAAGGCCCAGCTGTGAGGGCGAGGCTACATCCCTGCTGATAGTACCAGGCCACCTCCCTATTTCTGGAGATGCTTTTCTCTTTCTCAAATTCTACACTGTAAAGGCAGACACATTTCTGTGAACAGCTATTTATCTCTTACATAATTATTAAGATTTATAGTGATATATACCTGGTAGGCAGGTTTGGTGAATTTCTCCAGTAACACTCACCTGATCTTGTGAAATTCCTCATTGTCCTTGTTCTCTACTTCACCTCATGCTAAGTGTCAAAGTCTTCGATGAATAAGCAAAAATGACCAGGAATTGGGGAATGAGTTCCATGAAGAGGGTGAAGGGCTGGTATAACTTGAAGACATTAGCCTCAAAGGGAGAGGATTTTACTATTATCCACAGGACAGGTAGATGAAGATAATTGTCTTGAAGTAGCCCTTGAGGTATATGGGGTGTGAGACACAAAATAGCTCCCACCTGAATAGACTCCAGGGATGACATTGTCCTCAGAGGACAGCCAAATTCCTGTGAAGTTCAGGTGATGAAAGGATCAGTTGAGAAGTGGACTAGGAACTTTTGCTCAAAATCTGTGCTAGGGACCAGGAGTATGGGCATTACTTGCGAATGAGTCAGAAATGCAGAATTTCAGGGCCTACCTCAGACCTATTGCATTAGAGTCTGAAGTTTAAAAAGATGGCCATATGCTTTGGATACACATCAATGTTGGAGAAGCATTAGCATAAATTGGGAGTTCCAAAGGACATATTGGAAGGGTTTGGTGGTGGGAAATGAGGCAGGGAAGGTTGAGTGAACAAAGAGGTTGAACAGAGCAGCAGAAAGATGAAGACACATATATCCCTTCAGACTGCTTTCTCAACCTCTACTCTTTCCTCCAGCTCTTGAATTGTGACGGATCTTTCCCACCTCACTTTCCTGAACACACTAGGGTTAGCAGTTTGTCCATAGTTTTATTAAGGTAGTGCTATTTTTCCCTTTGAATTTTCCTTATTTTCCAAGTTTCTTACCAAACTCACATGTTGCTTTTATAATTGTGCAAAAATAATATAAATGACGAATTAAAGAAACACATACATGGCAAGAGGTTAAAAAGTTAGGCTGTTCCATGATTTGCTATGATTTGTTATTCTGCAGGAGCTTTCCTATCACCTGTTATCTGTCAGCTAACCAATTTGCAACCTCTAGTTCTTTAAAAATCAGTTTCATCTCTAGAGATAAGAATAATATTTATAGTGCCAACTGTGCTATAACAATTTTTCTCTTCACTATGACTTTTCTAATCTGATTTGGCTACACTGGTAACTACCTCCCTGATGCAGAGCTTATCTGAGAAAACTGTTAAGCATGTGGTCAGGGATAGCTCACTATTTCTGCTGCAGTGTGAGAAGGTTTGGTAAAAAAAAAATAATATGGAGGGGATGATGGCGTTAGAGAAGCCATCGATGGCACACAGTTGTTTTGAGACTCTCGTATAATACTTTTATTTTCATATGTTTTGCAACTATTAATAAAGCCAGGCATCTACAGCATATGCTTATCTTTTTATACTAATCTGAGTTCTTTTCATACCATTAGGATAGACATTTCCTTCTCCTACATGTAGTACAAAATACATCTAGCCATTCTGACTCAGTCTTATGGTTCCTTTCAACAGATCCACCTCCGCTGCAAGAAAGAGCTGAACTTCATTTATTGATTTCTCTATCACCTAGCTTGCAGCACTGGAAGAGATTCTTATTGCCTGGTCCTCTTTCATACCTGATTTGTTCAAACAAACCACTATGAACCTAGAAATGCCTCAATGATTCTAATTTAAGTCAAAGTGAAACCTGACCTTTTTTTGAAGCAATGATTTCTAATCAGGCTAGATCCTGTGAGATTTTTGTAATGGAGATAAGTAAAATTGGGATAAGGCTACCTATGGCAGGCAAGATAGTATTAGTGAAAATTCTGGTATAAGCCACAGCTGTCTAGAGTTGACAACAGTATCTAATCCCACACTTTATATCAACTGCTGTCAAATATGCAGCATATTTCAATAGGCAAGAAGTGTTTCACTGAAAATATTTCCTCTTGAACCACCTATGAAAGGGTGATAAATAATTATTTATACTGATTCTGTTTAGTAAGGGTTAATGCTGAAAGCGGTCCTTAAATTGTATCCCTCACTTTTGGAATGAATGATGGTTTCCTTAAAAGTGTTTTTCAAAGTGTTGGTCTCAGGTAGTGTGACCATAACAGTTACCTGGGTGCCTGTTATAAACTCAGATTTCTTTGTCCTGACTCAAGCTAAGGAATCAGCCTGATTATTTGTATGTTTAGTAAGCATCCCAAGTAATTCTTATTAGCAAGCAAGTTTGAGAAATCTTGGTTAGAAACCATTTGCAAAAGTGGAGGGGAGAAGGTGATTCTGTTAAATATGCACAGTCTTGGGAGTGGGGTCCATCACTTGAAAACCATGGGATTTTTACTGAGGAACTATGTCTTTACCACTGACTGTTTGTGTGAACCCAAAAGATAGTTTCTTGCATGTGCCCAAGGTCCAAGAATATTTTCAAAATGGCTGTATTTGAAAATGGAAGAGAAATTACAAAGTTAGATTCTATAAATGTTGGTGAATATTGCAGCCTAATAAACCCAAATGATAGTTAAGCTCATGTGTCAACTGGCCTAGGTTATGGTGTCCAGTTGTTTCGTCAAGCAAGCACTGGCTTGATAGCTACTATGACGATTCTGTGACTGTACTTTGTGGATTTAAATCATTAGTCAATTGATGGCATCTATGGTTGATTATACCTATACTCAACAAAGGAGATTGCCTTCAGCTATGAGAGAAGTCTTGTCCAATCACTTGAAGACCTTAAAGGGAGACCTGATGATTTCAGCAGTCAGAAAAAAACCAGCCAGCTTCTCCTGGGAAATTCATCTAAATTTTCATTGGAGTTCCCAACTTGCAGACTGCCCTGTAAAATTTGTACTTGCTAATCCCCCACAGTTGCATCAGCCAAGCCCTATAATAAATCTCTTAATATTTACATATATACTGTAGTAGTTTGAGGCTATTATGGACCCCAGAAAATCATGTCTTTAGAGCTAATCCATTCTGTGGGTGTAAACCTATTTATTGGAGGTGGGACCTTTTGCTTAGATTAGTTCAGTATGTGTGACCCAGGGTGAGTCTTAATCCTCTTACTGGAATCTTTTATAAATAGGATGAATGCAGAGAGAGAAATCCACAGAAGCTGATAGAAAGCCACAAAGCTATAAACTATAAGCAATGGAGCCTGGAGGAGAAGGCAGAGACTGGCAGATGCTGCCATGTGCCTTGCCATGTGACAGAGGAGCCCAGGATGGCCAGCAGCTCTTCTTTGGGGAGAAAGCATAGACTGATGATGCCTTGATTTGGATACTTTTATCAGCTCTTTAACTGTAAGCTTGTAAGCCAGTATTCTCCCATTGTAAAAGCCATTTCTGTGATGTTACTTTTGGTGGCTTTTAGTAAATTAAAACATATTTGTGTGTGTGTGTGTGTGTGTGTGTGTGTGTGTGTATCCTATTCTGTTTCCCTGGGGAACCCTGACTAATACAAGCCACATTTCAGAAATGAGAATTAAGTGAAAGAAATAATGAATTAAGTATAAGAATATATATAAAACAGATATACGTGTATGTACTACATACATACATGCATACATGCATACGTGCATACACACATACATACATACATATATAATGACTGATTTTCCTTGCACATGATTCTACTCCAAAATGAGTCCCCACATTAATTCCTCCAAGCAAGAAATGTTCTGGGAGGGAGTCTGGCTTCAGCATCAAACATTATTATAAAATTCTCATTTTATGGCCTCTTCTTCCAAATTGTTATCCTGGATTCAACCCTGAGTTGTTCTTTTTCTATATCTTCTCTGCAAGGAATAGTGGAAGTTTGTGGGAGCAGAGGCAATTAGGCAGTTCCTTGAACTTAACCTTACTGACTTGCTATTTTGTCTATTCTTTATGCTCTTTGGAAAAAATATTAATTTTGCATGCAGTATTAAAATACTATAGAAAGAGTTGTATTGCCTTGCCAACTTCTTCATCCTTATATTTAAAAAAATAGAGGTACCTGTATGGATGGTTTGGCTATGTTTAAATATTGATAATTATTTCTTATTTAAAAAACAGCAATATCCTTTGGATAAAAGTGTGGGCATCTGTTTGGGTGCAGGAAGTTATGGATCTAATATAAAGATTTCTAAGAATATGGTTACCCTTTGATTAGAAACTACATTTCCTCCACACAGTTCTTCAACCAGGTATGTGTATGTTTATCCTGATCCTTGTCTGATAAAATTCTTGCCTTGGAATAACAATAGTTATATTCTGACTATTCAAATGCTTATTTCATATAAGTAAATACCAGGGAGTCTTTGCATATTTATAGGTGAGGCAGTAATTTAGAGGCAAAAATCTATATTGCACGTAATTAAGTGGGTTGTACTTAGGTTTAGTTCTTGGTCATTTGAGGTTTAACCTTTTCACAAAAAGGAAAGAAATGTCAGGCATCTGTTGCAGCTGTAGCTTACCATTCCAGAAGTTTCTCTGAACATGCTTAGAAGTAACTTGCTTCATGGGCAAGTCTGCTGAGACAGTTATCACAGCTTCACACCAGCCAAATTTAGACTTGACAAGAGAGGGATCACGACAGAGAAATAAGGGAAAAGAGGCAGCTGTGTGGAAGCAAAGGAAGGAATAATTTTCCACCTCATCTGTTATGGATTGATATGTGTCAGAAGGTCTGTTGAAGTCTTAATCCTCAGTACCTCAGAATGTGACCTTATTTAGGCTTGTAAACATGAAGTCATACTAGAGTAAAGTGGGCTCTTAACCCAATGTGACTGGTGCCCTTATAAGAAGGAGGAATTTAGACACAGATCAAGAGCTCCATGTGACAAGGGTGCCATGGTGCCAGAAAATATCATGAATTGCAGGCAAGCAACCACCAGAAGCCCTCAGAGAGGCATAGAACAGATTCTTTGCTACACTTTTTCAAGGAGCATGGCCCTGATGACACCTCAATTTCAGACTTCTAGCCACCAGAACTTTGAGACAATTTCTGTCATTTTAAGCCACCTAGTAGGTGATATATTTTTATAGCATCCCTAGCAAACCAAGACACCATCCAATGACAAATAGGTGTGCATTGCTTTAATTTGAGTTTGCCCTGTGAGGACAAAGTACTTCTTGCCCAAATAAAACCTGTTGACTTTGAAAAGCACTGTTATTGCTAAAGAGGAGGAAAGAAAATCCTGCTCAAGGATTTGAGATCAAGGGAGGATTATTACATGAGAAAGTTTTAAAATTTTTATTTTAAGGGGACTAGATGATTACATATGATAACATTATTTGCAAATGTTTTCACATCCCAAGTAAAATATTATAAAATATCTCTTAATAGAACATAGGAAAACATGGCTTAGATTTAGGTATTAAAACAAATGAACTGCAAGTGCTGGAATGGTTGTGTTAAATGTGATGAAAATTCCTCTTGTCCAAAGTAATAATATAACAGGCTGCATTCGATGTTATAATTGCCAGTGCTGATAACATCAACATAGTAAAACAGCCCATTTTAATGGTGAATTCTTGGAGTTAAATACTTTTACTTCCTTATTAACTAATTTTCTTATTTAAAAACTGATTTTCAAGATTTGAATTATGAATACTTGTGTGTACCATTGATAAGGGGTTGAATTTTGGGTTTAATTACCCTCATGGCTCTTGAGTTGAATGTATTGGAATTAGAATCACACGATTATCTATCACAGAGAATATACAGCAGTTCTTCTAGTTACAAACAGGTTACCAAGATCCTAAAGGCTGTTCTCAAGGCCATTTGCTTCTACGGTCAAAGTTGCCCTGTAAAATGACTGCTAATGACATTTATTGATGGGAGGCAGGGTAGCCCATTTGTCTGGCTTATGACTTTCTGGTACCTCTGCAATTAGGTAAGCAGAAAGGGAAAAAGCACTGGATAGCCTGGGATCCAAATTCTTATCCAGATTCTTATGATGGGACCCGAATTCTTATCCTAGCAAGAGGATTTGTTATGTTGGAAAGTTCTTTCCTCTCATTGGGTGTCACATGATCCTCTATATGGTGAGGGATCTGGACTCGTTAATCTTGCTTCAGTGAACCCTAGAGAGTACAGTGAACCCTAGGGCAGATTCACATCAGAGCTGTTAGAGTGTGTACTTGAATGGAAAGTTGGCAAGCCTACTCTGACTCTGCTAAGAGGATTCATTTCTGCTGTGCCATTTGAGTGAAATTTTTACATCTACTTTTTTGGGGTATTAATTTGTGTATAATAGGCTGCATTAATTTAAAGTGTGCAATAGATGAGTCTGGCATTGTGTACACACGTAAAACCACCACTGCCATAATCAAATTAAAGAATATTTCCATCACCTTCCCAAGTTCCTCATGCCCCTTTTCCGTCATTCTCTTTCTCTACCCTCAATCCAGGTCTGCATTTTGTCATTAGAGATTAGTTTGCCTTTTCTATACTTTTATATAAATGGAATCACCTGTATGCTGTCTTTTCTATATGGCTTCTTTCTACAGCATAATTATTTTGAGATTCATCCATGTTTTATGCATTAGTATTTTCTTCTTTTTATTGTCGAATAGCATTCCATTGCATGGATATATCAAATTTTTTTGGTCCATTCACCTACTGGTAGACATTTGGGTTGTTTATAGTTTTTGGCTACTGTGAGTAAATTTGCCATGAACATTTGTGATATATTTTCATTTTTCTTGGGTAAATATCTACGAGTTGAACTGCTGAGTTTTATGGTTGGTGGGGGTCTAAATTTTTAAGAAATTGCCCAATGTATTCTAATGGGTGTATAGTGGTATCTCATTGTTGTTTTAATTTGCATTTATCTAGTAACTAATGACACTGATCATCTTTGCTTGAGTTTCTTTCCATTTGTGTATCTTCTTGGTGTCTGTATAATCATTTGTCCATTTTCTATTGGCTAGTTTGTATGGTTATTATTATTTGTATGAGTTTTTAAAATATGATCCAGATACAAACATTTTGTCAGTTATAAGCATTATGAATATTTTCTACCAGGAAAACCTGGGACCCTGATACTTAAGATGGGGAGATGAGGTTGAATTGCCTGAATATTTTGGATCCCCATACTCTACTGAACACTCACAGACTACAGAGGTGGCCTGTCATTCCCTATAATGTGCTAGTGCTTCTCCTTCCAAACCCACCACTGACTTCTGTGCCAGAAGATACTACAGAGGCCTTCCTCCCACAAAGCAGTAGGAAGCCCTTCAGTATCTTCTCCACCTCCTTTCCTGGTTACTAGTCTGATAAGCCTAGATATGCCACATATTAATCCAGTTGGAGATGTGCTGGACCTGCTAATAGAAGTATGGTACTATGCCTCAGAAGAGCTATAAGAATTAGCCAGCATGTACCACCAAGAATGGAGGGACCCGTGGGACTGGATCTTAAAGATGTTTGATCAAAGAGGCTGGACATAAGTTTATATGTATGATTAATGCATATAGTTATATAGATAAGGAAGAGTTAATTGACTTTGCAGAACTTTCCCAAAATACTGGATTTAACATCCTGGCAAAGACCTTATGTAATGGTGTAGACTCCCTGCTATGGTACCTCCTAAAAGCTTCCAGAAAGCAATAGCCCATATTAATCTAAGTTGAAATGCCTGGATTTCATGGTAGAAAGTGAACAAAAGGACTGAAAGACTTAGGAAAGTGGAAATTCTGGAGTGGATAGGATTAGGCTAGATTACCAAAGGATTATATTCCATGGGAAGGCCCTCAAAAATGTGCTTCAGCCACATCATTCAGAAGATTTCCCCTGTAGGCCAAGACTGATGATAGGAGAGGCTGTCTCAGAACTTGGCTTGTTGATGGTAATGACAATGATGGAGTCATGAAGCAATAGAGGCCAAAGGGTGGGGCTTAATGGCCAAAAGCCAGGGAGACAAAATTATTATAATGAAAGCCAGGTCAGAGCGGCAACCAAGGGAGTTGTGAAGATGATTAATGGAACAAACCATTCCTAGGGACAAAATAGATGGGCAGTCAATGAGGGTACTCTTTAATACATACAATCAAAGAAAGAAAGAATTGATTAGCAGGAGGTTGAGAACATCACCCCATCAGAAATTCACAGTCCCTTGTCCAGTTCTTGGACTTGAGCCAGTTCATACCCAGAACCCAGTGACTGAAGATGTGTCTTCTTCCCTAGGGATAAGAAGCCTGCAACACCATGGCAGATATACTGTATGTTTCTTCTGTTCTTTATCCAAAGGGATCTCTGCTCATTTACTTTGATGACTGTGTACTGGCAAAAGAGGAGTAACCAGACACTTCAAGGACTGTTTGGCACAAGTTCTGATTTGACATTAATACCTCCAGACCCGAAACATCATTATGGACCACCTGTTACAGTGGGGGCAAGTGCAGCCTGGTAATAAGTTGAATCGTGGTTAAAGCCTGGCCTCTGGCTTACAGTGGATCTAATGGACTCACATATTCTCCTGATGCTCATTTCCTCAGTCCCAAAAATATAATTAGTGACAATATACTTCACAGCTAGAATAATCCCCACTTTCAGTCATTGGCTTATGGTGTAAAAGATAATGTAGTGGGAAAGATCAAATATTAGCCTCTGAACTTGCCTTCCCCCCTTCCAAGGCAGTAAATACAATAAAATAGCATCCCAGGGCTGATGATAGTGCAGATTAGTGCCACTCTTAAAAATCTAAAGGATGCAGGTATGGCGGTACCTATCATATCTCCATTTAATTTGGCAGTCTGGTCCCACAGAAACCAGATAGATCCTGTAAATGACTGTAGACGACCACACACACAGCCAAGTAGTACCCTAGATTTCAGCTTCTGTGCCACCATGGTATTATTGGTATTTCAGAAAGAAAAAAGATTTCCCGAGCAATGTTAATCTGCTCTGTCATAGATGCATCATCTGGCCCAGCAGCTACACTTTGGGCTGTTTATTTGGTGAATTTTTTGGTAGGTAGCATCTGAGAGCATGTTGGAAAAGCAGAATCTCAGACCCTACCTCAGAATTACTGAATCAGATCTGCATTTTTTATGAGACCCCCAGGTTATTCTTACACACACAAAAGTTTGAGTTCCATTGTTCTATGGCAGTGCTTCTCAAACTATAGTGTTCATCAGCATCACCCAGAAGCCTTGTTAAAATACAGATTGCCAGACTCCCCCCCTGCCCCCAGAGCTTCTGAATCTGAGTCTGGTGTAGGGCTGCAGAATTTGCCTTTCTAACAAGTTCCTAGGTGATGCTGATTCTACTGGGTCAAGGACCACACTTTAAGAACCACTGTTCAACATGGGAGAGTGTGGGCTATGATGTGGACCATTGACTAGGGGTGCAGTGATGCTCAGAGATGTACTTACCAGGTGCAATGGATGTGTCACAATGATGGGAGAGAGTGTTGCTGTGGGGGGAGTGGGGGGTGGGGGCAGGGGGGTTGAATGGGACCTCATATTTTTTGAATGTAACTTTAAAAAAATAAATAAATAATTAAAAAAAAATAGACCATAATGTGAACCAAAAAGGAAAAAAAAAAAAAAAGAACCACTGTTCGACCACTATGACTCTCAAATATGAATGCTCATTTGAATCACCTGAGAGATTTAAAAAGTACAGAGATGCTCAGACCACACCCAAATTCAGTAATTCAGATTATCTGGGGAAGGAGTCCAAACATCTGGAGTTTTAAATCCACCTGAGGTGGTTCTAACATGCAGCAGGGCTGAACACCTCTGCTCTAAAGGAACCAGGACTTCATTCTAAGACCATTCTCATTCCACTATGCTGCCTATGAGCAAAACAAAGAATCTGTTTGAATCTTCTGTGAAATATATAAATTCAACTCATGGGTCAGTGAGTATAGAATTCCTTTCTGAGGCCTTTATTCTCTTTTTGACACAAGTATTGGCTAGAAGGAGCTCTTTCTAATAGGTCTCATTGTTTTTCCTTTCTTGTTCATTATTCGAGCACATAATTTCCGACCTGCTTGAATAGGCTGTCAACTTGATACGTGTGCTCCTTACTTTTCTTTCTTGTTCTTTTTTTTTGTGACTTTGTCTGGTGGTTTCAGTCACTCTCAGCCTGATTGTTTAAGTGAGAGAGTGTAGGTGCACATTTAATATAACTCAGCCTCCTCCCTCTCACCCCCACTGCCTGCCTCGCCGTACAGTCTTCAACAAAATTCATATTTGAAAGAGCTCCATTCCAAAGTATTTGAAGATTTAAATGGACAATTAGCTTTACAATTTTGCTGAATCTGTCAGCGCACATATTCTCTGTTGATTCAGGAAAATGTGTGCGAACAAGTTTTCTGTAAAATTTTTTATTCTAAACTTAAGGGTTTCCAAATAATTTTGTAGGAAGGAATGCCTTTTCTCAGAGGCTATTAGATCACAGGAAATCGTGTGTGTGTGTGTGGGGAGTGCTGGGAGGTGGAGATAGAGGAGAGGGAGCAGTTGGGAGAGTGTGATCAGGGAAGGGATTGTTGCCCCAGTTATTCTCCAACTGCCAAGCATTCTACAAAGCCCAAGTGAGGGAGACATAGTGACAGACAGTGGTTTGGAGAGCTACCAAATAAGACTTTGAGATTTACTGGCATTTTACAAGCTGGGAACCCCAACTCCCTTGCATCTGTGATTTTGCTTACTATGCGCACTAGAAGTCATCATGCAACTCAAAAGTCTGACAAAAAAATCTTCTTGTATGTGTATGAAGCTGAAGTATTAACTTCTTTTTTTCATACTTGGGAATAGACTGAATAGGTTTTCACGGGACTCTTTCTGAGCATAATGGCCGCCAGGGCACAGTGCTTAGTTTCGATTTTCATTGAGATGAGAGGGCTGTGTCAAAGCCAGCCAACTGTCCCTTTCTCACTGTTTCAAGGGATCTGGAGAATTACAACATTACTGTTACTGTGTAATCAATGCGACTGTCTATCCCAGCTATGCTTTAAAGTATGACAGGATTATTCCAGGGGTAGTGGTTAAAGTTAATATGCCCTATATTGCAGTTAGTATGACAGAAAAAAAAAAACAAAAAACAAAGCAAAGACTAGAATATCTGTTTTTGTCATCTCAGGTCTGAGTCTATGACTTTGTTGCTGGAGGCCACCGCAGTCCTTTTGGATCAAACCGGGTTAGGTTAAAATGTAAGACTGGGCCCAGAAGGCAAAGCCTTTTGAATTATGCAGTTCAATTTCAGTAGCGTAATTACAGATATGATTATCCAGTAGTCAGTTTATGGCTTCAACATGTACTGCACGAAAGCCAGATGTGGTATGCTTGCGTGAAGATATCGCGAGGCTGATTTATTGTGGCAACTCAACTGTTTATAGTTCTTACTCTGTGCTTGATCGGGTTTTCTTACAAGAGAATTGACTCGATGAGTATGAGCATGTTTGTGTTTGTGATTGGTTATATAATGGGGATTTCAAGCTCGATTCAGATAAGAATCTTGCTCTTTGGATTACTTCTCTTTTTAGCCATTCAGCTACAACTTGCTTGCAGTCTTCTCTGTGTCCTCCTACTTACCACTTTAAACATTTTTTCTAATATATACTTGAGGGCTTTATGGACCTATCAGATTTTTGTTGCACTGTATGTATACTTTTTCATTTTCTGGTTTCCTCAATTGTAAAATGAGATTGGTGAAAGCCTATGTATACTACTTTGATAAATGCTCTTTAAATAGAGTGAATATCCAATGGAAAGTCAATATGGAGATAGCAATCCTTAGAAAATGTTAAGACATGCTTTCTGTGTCCCTTGTACTCACTATAGCCCTGAATTGAATAGTTGCACAAAAGAGGCTTTGTGGATAAACAAATGAATCATTTTTGTGTGACCTGTCCTAAATCATTCTCTAGGTCCAAAAATTGTCAGGGTGTTTTGGTAGGTATCAGCAGTCTCAGAAAATGAGAGGTCTGTGTCTCCTTGCCTGTAACCTTTCTACCAGATGGTGTCTCAGACCAAATTCTAGCTAACGTGTGAATGTTTTTTTAACGAACAGGCACACATGCCATTGAACAACCTGTTTCTGTAAGCAGTTCCTGCTCTCTGTGGCTTTATGGCCTCTTAGGAAATTAGGCAAGGTATTTTACATGAGAGATTGTCTCCAAGGCAAAGAGAGAATATTATGAAGGCAGTCAGTTCCAATGTTAGTGGGCTGAAGTGACAGAATTCCTGATTTAGTGGCAACACATAGCCCCATAAGAACATAGTTCTAAATCTAGAATGCTATTCCCAATGTGTAAAACTGCTGATCTTGCCAGATTCTTCACCCTCCCTCAGGAAAGCATTGGGGCAGCCTCTTTCTGGACAACCACATAGTCTGCTGTTAACTAAACAACTCTCTGGTGCAGATTTTGATAGTGATATTTGGAAGGTTTTGTATTAGCTGTCTATGAAGCTTTGATTCGGGATCCTTCAGCTGCAATCTAACCACCTCTGGTGTATACATTCCTGATGAGGGTACTTTAGATGATAACTGCCTGACCCTAGGATGCAGGAGAAAGTTAATTTATACACTGTTTATGCTGAGGTTTCTACTAGTAAATTACAAACTATGTAAGGATACTTCTTTCCCTTCCTTTGCCTCAAAAATCTTTTGAAATGACACTGTCATTAGGAAGGGTGATTCTGATGGGCCTTTATAAATTTGGGAGGGGGAGGACTCAGAACATATCAAAAGATGCTATACCTTTATTTCCTTCCCTAGCCTTATGTGGGGTAAGGTTGTTATCCTCTCTTAATGTCTTAATGATTCCTTTTAGAGGCAAAGAGTCTTTTGGCTCTCATAAATTGCAGTTATGTTCCCTGAACACAGTGTACACCTAAAGCAAACTGCCTCAGTAATGCCAGTGATGTTGACCCACAACACCAACATACGTGACAGAAAAGTGAAAAATCCCATCATCTACAAGCTGCAGTTTTATATACTGACACCACAAATATCTGACCTGCAGTCCCAGAGATATAGATCAGAGGTCTGCAAACTATGGCCATTAGGCCAAATTCCAACCTCCCAGCCTCGATTTGCTTTATTTGTAAATAAAATTGTATTAGACCATAGCCATGCCAATTCATTTGCATATTGTCTATGTCTGCTTTTACACTACAAGGGCAAAGCTGAGTAGTTGGGAGAGAGATGAGAATATGTGCCCTCCAATGGCAAATATATTTACTATCTGGCTCTTTACAGGAAAAGCTTGATGACTCCTGATATAGATTATAGTTGGATAGGGTTTTAGTCTCACAACTTCTAAAACAAATACCATACAATGGGTTGACTTGAACAATAGGAATTTATTGGCTCATGGCTTTGAGTCAATATTTTCTCCAAGAAGACCATGGTGTTTTGGGGCTGGCTGCTGGTGATCCTTGGTCTGTGGTTTTTTGTCACATGGCAGTGCACACGGTGGTGTTTATACCTTTCTATTCCATGTTCCATTGACTTCCAGCTCCAGGCTACTCTCCATGGCTTCTCTCTCCATCTGCCTTTCACTCTGCTTACAAAGGACTCCAGTAATTTGGATTAAAATCCAACATAGTTCACTTGGTCCACATCTTAACTTAATTAACATCTGGAAGAGATATTATTTACGATGTGTCCACACCCATCAGAATGTGGACCAAGACCAAGAACATGTCAAAACTGGTTGTGATAGTTAAGTTCAAATGACTTGGCCAGGTTTTTGTGCCCATTTGTTTGGTCAAGCAAGCACTATTGTTAGGATATTTTGTGTACTTAAATCATCAGTAGGTTAATTGCATCTGTGCCTGATTACATCTATAATCAACTAAGGAGATTGCCTTCAACAATAAGAGATGTCTCATCCAATAATTTGAAGGCCTTAAAAGGAAAAGTAATGATTTCAGCAGTCAGAAGAAAGAATTTCCATCTGTCCTTCAGCCAGTCAGTTCCTTCTGGGAAATTCATTGAAAGCCTTCTTTGGTGTTCCCAGCTTGAGGCCTGCCCTATGGAACTTGGATTTACTCATCCCCACAGCTGCATCAGTCAATTCCTATGAAAGTCTCATAATATTTATAATATATATATCTAGTTGGTTCTGTTTCCTTAGGGAAACTTGACTAACATACTGGACTATGCAATTCAGTCTACCAAGGTACTTAAGAGCATGCACTTGTGCCTCAGACTGCTGTGATGATTTAATTAGTCAATGCATGTAAAACAATTATCAGTGTCTGAAATAGTGTGTGTTCATTAGATGCTAGTTGTTCAATGAAAACTCTCGAGCAAAATTCACTTGATAGTCTCAGCCAGCACTTTTTTGAGAATCTCCTACTATGTTTGCCTGCTGGTTGTTCTTCAGCTTCTTCTCCACATACTCTAAGGAGAGCACATTTGTTCTACTTTGAATGACTTCCCACTGTCTCCATCAGGAAGTGAATTGTCTCCTCCCCACTGATTTAGTTCCAGTCTAAGGCCTTTTCTCTCTCTCCCATGACTGCATTGAAAACATATCTACTTTTATTCTGCCCTCTTCCTCATTTCCCTTTTCTGTTCCTAATTGTTGATTCTATTCTAACAACTATTTATAACCTAATTCTTGTCCTGAAATGGGACAGTAATGCAGCCACAGTTTGGACCTGTTGTAGACTGGAAACGTGTAAGAAGTTGTGATTTATCATCACTGTTTTGGGTCCAGACACTGTGTGTGAGGGGGGAGGGGAGGGACTGGGAATCAACATTCATGTACCTAAGGTCTTGGAAAGTCCTCTTAATAGGGAATTCCAAGTTGTGGACTATGCCAACCCATTTCTGGTACTGGCTCTGGAGCATGATAATTGGATAAGAAAAGATAGACTGTGGTGGCTTGGCACTATGTACCCCAGAAAAACCTTGATGATGCCTCCATTTTGGACTTCTCATAGCCTCAGAACATTGAGTCAATAAAGTCCAGTTGTTCGAGGCAACCCTTTGCACGATATTTGATTTAGCAGCCAGGAAACTACAACAGAGACTTTCTCTAAGTCCCATGGCTCTGTAAGTAAAAGGCCAAGGGATGAGCAGAGAGACACTGTCAGCCTGCTACATTCTGAACATTGATAAGCTTGAGGGAGATTCGCTTGACTCTTCCAAAATCATCAGACCTTGTTACAGTCCAGACTAGTGCATAGAGTTCAATGGGAAGTTTGCAATTTTAATAGTCTTCTTTCCCTAGTTTCAGCTAGTGCTTGAAAAATACTCATAGCTCAGGGAGATGTGCAATTTCATGAAGAATTGCAGCTTCTGTGTACCAGCTCTGTAAAAAGTAGTTAGCCAGTTAAAGGCAGACACTGAAATGTAGAACAGCCAGAGGGGTGGGAGCTGAGCCGTTGGTATTTTTGTAGGAAAGGCAGATTTTTCAAGACCAACCATATCTCAGTACATTGCTGGGGTTTATTTAAACAGCATATGCTCTGCTGACCTGCCAGTTGTCAGGGCTTCTGTTCCCCCGTGCTGTAGCAGGGCTGCTGACCCAGAGAAGCCAAAACAAATGAACTGACCTATTTATTCCTTCTTGGTGCCTCACCACCCTCCCTTAGCCTTATCAAAACACAATTTCTTTGCTAAAGATAATTACCCCCTCCTAACACTGCAGTTTATTACAGGTAAAAAATTACTCGCCCCCTAGGCCTCAGGCCTTTTATTTTTCTGGAGGCACTTATCTCCAAGGTGGTTGGAGGAATTATGCTAAGAATAGTAATAGCCAGAGTAGAAAAGGCCATTAAAGTCATTTTCAGGCACAACCAATGGGCAGCATCTGGTCAAGGTGCAGAATTCCAGCCTATGCTGCATTCCTAAACATTGTGCCACGTATTAGCTGAGAAACAGAGAATGCTAATTTCAGATGTTTAATCATTTTACAGGATCCATTCATTTAAAACTAGAACTAAAAAAACAGAATTTGGCATTTTAAGGAAGACACAGATTTATTTCATTTTATATTTCATACACCTTAGGTCTTGATTCTGATCACATTTTCATGGGAGCCTTGGAAGTGGGTGCTGATTTCCTGGCTGCACGGTCTGGTACTCTTCAGATGCACACTTAGGCCTCTTGGCAGATTCTCTTCCTCAAGACAGTTTGCCCATGTTTTATGACTGTGTTTCTTTTCCTTATGCTTCTTACCTGACCACTAAATTTTGTGAGTGAGAATTCATGCTTAAAACTTTAAGTAATGGGAGATTAATTTTTTAGCTAAAATACCGTTCTCAGATAAATCCTGGGCTCTTTGTCATAGCCATGTGGATTGATTCAAATAAAAAACTACAATGATCCATTTTATAACTTCTTGTTTTTGCAACTGCAGAAATAATATAATGGTATTAAAATATTTTGAAAAGAAAATTTTTTTTCTCTTAATCCCATAATACAAAAGCACCTATATATATATTGTTTACACATTCTCTTCCAAGTAATGCCCACAAGGTTTTTTTTAGTGGAAAACATTCTGTATGTACAATTGTTTGTTCTGTTTTTTTAAAAAAAATTATTTTAGCTTTTTTTTTTGCCTTTTTAAAAAAAGATAAATAGATCACACAAAACATTACGTTAAAAAACATAAGAGGTTCCCATATACCCCACTCCCCCCCCCAACTCCTCCCACATCAACATCCCCTTTCATCAGTGAGGCACATTCATTGCATTTGGTGAATACACCCTGGAGCACTGCTACATTACATGGATCATAGTTTACATTGTAGTTCACACTCTCCCCCCAGTCCATCCAGTGGGTTATGGCAGGATAAACAATGCCTTGCATCTGTCCCTGCAACCCTTGCTCTGTTTTTATGCTATATATTGTTTTAAATATTTTGGCAAATTGTAGTCTTCATAGGTATATTTAATAAAAGTGAACATTCTGTAGAATTGATGGGCTGCAATATACTTAGCTGCTCCCTTATTAGTAAAGTCTTTTCTACCCTTCCTCCCTCCTCCCTCCTCCTCCTCCTTCCTCCTTTTCCTTCATTCTCCTATCTCTGTCTACTTCCTCCTTCTCTTTCCCTTCTGCCTCTTCTTCCTTCTCCTCCTCCTCTTCTTCCCTGCTCTCCCCTTATGGCAGATTGACATATTCCAATTTTAATCCATGTCCCCGTGGGCTTGAACCTGTTGAAAATAGGATCCTTTGAAGATGTATTATCAATTAAGGCATGGACTGATTTGTGAATAGGATCTTCTAAAACCTTATTTAGGTGTGGCCAAACTGAATGAATTAAGGCAGGCCTTCATGCCTGTTGTTGGATTCCTTTACAAGCAGAAGAAATTTGGGTTCAGTGAGTCAGAGAAGGTCACAGGAAGATGGAAAGTCAACAGAAACTGGAGGAGCAGCCACTAGGAGAGAGAAAGCCATGTGATGGGAGGCAGAGAGGTGAGCCAAGGAATGCTGAGGATTGTGGCACCAGAATGCTGCAGATTTTGGGGAGAAATCATGGCCTTGCCATAGCCTTGATTTTGGACCTCTAACCTCCAAAACCATGACTCAGTAAATTCTTGTTGTTTATACCCACTCATTGTGTGATATTTGTCATATACTAAGACACTCTCCTTCCTTCTCCTCCTTGTCCTTTCTGCTCTTCTTGCTATTAGTTAAAATGAAGAACATGTTTGCATATGAGCATCATGTAATTATATATTTTATGGCAATTTATATATATATATATGTATACATATATCTGAATGTAAAAAGTCCTTCGTAGAGGACATATATTTCTTTTTTTAAAAAAATAATTTATTGAAGTATATCACTCATTCAAAAACATACATAAACAATAAATGTATAATAATAGTTGTGAATCCACAAAACAAACACATATACATTATACAGAACTCTCATAACTCATCCTACCACCAATGGCTTGCATTGTTGTTAAACCTTTTAACTAATGATTAAAGAGCATTGTCAAAATATTAGTACTAACTAAAATATTTTTACTCCAACCAACCTATTATTATTATCTTTATATCATGTATATATGGACATACATAAACAATTAAGTGTATAGTAAAAGTTGAGAACTTACAAAGCAAATGTGCATAACATCATACAGGGGTCCCATACATCAACCCTCCACCAACACCTTACATTGTCATGAGACATTTGTTACAAATTATGAAAGAATATTGTCAAAATCTTACTGCTAATCATAGTCATTATCTTACGTTTGGTATATTTTCCCCCCAATCCACCCTATTATTATTTTTTAAATATATTTTTTATGACAGAAGTAGTAAACTTATTAAACAATCATGCACATGAGCAGAATTCCCAAACAACACCCCTCCATCAACACACCACACTGTGGTGGAACATATGAAACAGATAAGGTATTTCTTTTCTTTTTCAGAGAGGTAAACAATGTGAAAGATTACTAGGAGAGAAAAAGAAACTTTAATTTTGTAACAGTAACCTGGATGCAAAAACAATAGACATTCATAAACTTAATTCAAAAATACTAAAGTAAATAATGGAATATAATTATTGAAGAGTATGAAATTTTAAGAGTTTTTTAAAAACATTCCAGATGATAAGCAGAACATCACAACTGATGCAAAATTGTCTGTATATGAATACACATCATCCTCCAATATGTATGAACAATATTCTAAAATATCAACAGTATTCAAATTATTTTACAAAATAAATTTTGAAATGGGTGTAACGTTTATTTTACGTATCATTGATAAAACATAAAAAGAACATGCTGTAAAGTGAATGCAACCTTAACTGCCAAATACATGCAACACTTTGGTTTTATATGTTCTAAATGTAGGCATAGTAAGATTTTATGATGTAATTCTCCATTTAATAGTACTTAGTTTCTCTATTTCACCCTTTTAGCTTTGAACTTTGAAGTTCTCTTTGTACTTACTTTTAATACTTTTCACGGACATTATGGCAGTGGGGGGGGGGCTGAAGAAATATGTGACGCAGAATGAGCATTGACTCAGCAGGGGAACACAAACACAAAAATAAAACACTTTTGTCTATTGAGTTCTAGAAAAGGCTTCAAAGGTTCCTGCTAAGGATTACTGGTTTTCCCTGATTACTTTCTTTTGCATTCTCTCTTTCCAAAATGGGCCCACATTTTCACAGGAAGTGGCTTCATGGTTAACATACTCCTAAACTCCTTATCTGTCATTAAACCCAATGGAACTCCTTTCACACGTATCATGGCCTATACTCTTCTCTCAGCACTGCGCTCCAGAGTAGTAGAGTGGCTATTGCTAGAGATATTTACCTGTTACTTTTGCTTTTTCTGTTTCTCTATGAGCTCACCCTCTTTAAGTGAATTTTAAAGTAGCAAGTTTTTGAGATTTTTAAAAAAATGTAATACACTTAGTCTAACAAATATGGAAAAAGTCTATTGTATCTCCAACTCTTACATCATTATCATTATCCTTCTTATTCTTGACAACATCATCCTCATGATGAAATTACTAATACATTTGTGAGCCACCCAGTTGGTTATTTCCTTGATCATCCAATGGTTACTTCTTCTGCCAGAAGAACTTCCTTTAACACAGGGGTTCTTAACCTTCTTTTTCCACAGGTCCCTTTGCCAGTCAGGTGAAAACCATGGACCCCTTACTAAGTCCTCACTATACTGTGTATTATTTAATAAATATATCATACCCATATCAACACATCCCCACAAGAATAATGTTTTTTTGAATTTCAATTCAAGCTCTCAGACCCCTTGTTAAGAACCCCTGGTTTAGAATTTGTAATATTTATATTAAAACAGTTCCAGATAAGAATCTTGATGTACCACATCCACTTGAGTTTGAATTTCTGTCTCCTGTATTGTAGGGCTTGCTATCAGGTTAACCAAATATATTTTCTTATCTGGTTCTTCGGGTCATGTCCACAGCCTTATCAGGAAGCAAACTATCCTGGGATTTTGTATTATCTGGAAAGTCTGTTTCAGAAACACCTGAGGATTTTAGTTCTAAATGAGTTTTAAGAGCAACTGAGTGTTTTCCTCTAAAGTCAAAGTCATTTTGAATATCTTCTCTTATGAAAATAACAGGTGTTCCATCATTCATTCTCAGCAAATTCTCTGCAATTGCAACTCAGATTTTTAAAGAAAATCACTTAAAATTATCTAGCATTTTCTTAATATGGTTTTTTATTAAGCCACAGCCTGTTTTGTTGAGCACTTGCAAAACCTGTTGCACCCAAGTCAAACAGTGAATGCATTGATATGACTTTCATTCCTGGTATTCATGCCAAATGGCACCATGCTCCTGGAAGACTGTTTAATGGGCAATGTCTGGAGTGATTTTTGAAGTGCATATCAATCGTTCTCTACTTTTTCCCATACTTGGTTATTTTTCCCTTGGCAGCTAGCCTTCTGCTCAATGCAGAGCCTTGCCAGCTATTTAGGGTACAGCAGCCTTGAAGAAGTAGCCCAAGATGAGGCATTGGACATAGGTCCTATATAGAGAGTGTGGTGACAGGCCTCAGGGAGGCAAAGGAGGACTGAAATAAAGCTTGGAGAAGCAGTTGCTCAGGGCCTAGGGACTTTTCTGGAACCATGGAGTGACCCAGGATGAAGCCAATGTAGAAAGACCTGTTGCAGCCAAGGTGTTAAGTGCTGCTCCTTTGCCCCTGGCATCAGGCTTACCATTACTCCGCAGTCCCCTTTGCTGTATGCTCCCATCATGCCTGAGAGAATGAGCTGAGGGGCTGAATGATCAAGACTTCTCATTATGAGCTCCCTCTTAGGTATTTCCCTTTTGCCTATCCTACCCTCTAGGCTTCCTATCACCTATATTCATGGGATCGAGGTCATTCCTCCTGAAGCACTGTATCTAGGCTTAAATGTCAGACCAATATGTCTCTGACCAATAAAAACGAAAATGAGTCCCCCTCTTCTCCTGATAATTCAAGTGTTTTCTTATTCAGTATGGAGCTTGGGCTCTGCAGTCACCCTGCCTGGGTATGATTCCCAGTTGCTCCACTATAAGCTATTAGACCTTCAGCGAGTTGCTTAACATAGATGTGCCTTCCATTTCTCATCTGTAAAATGACATGCCTATCCTTTACTGTTGTTCCTGACACAAACTTAATAAATGCTGTTTGTTATACTAATGCCCTCATTGTAGTTTGTAATTATACATTTATGAGTCATGTTCTTGTTTGTTATTTCTCTTCCCCAATACACAGCAGGGATTATGTGTTTGTTGTCTGTCACTGCATGCCCATCACACAGTACACTACCTGTCACATAAGCACTTAGTAAACATTGGGTGAACAAATCACTCTTACCGTGTTTCAGAGTTGAACAACTGCATTTTCATTGCAGCTATAACAACTGCATGTGATTATTTACCTTTATGTGCCTTATTTAATTGTATTCTAGTCAAATTTTATTCTTTCAAATATGTGTTAAATATTATATCTCAATCATTATATGAACCTCTTGTGTGTACCTATATATATATATGTATATATATATAGACACACCCATACATATATATTAAACCCCTTGTAGGTCTGTTCCCAATCTCATATGCCTGTACTGAATTTTGTATTAATCATATCGTTACTTTGCCTGATAATTGTACCATAAGTATCTCTATCCTGAGACAATGTATTCTTTGATATTTTCTTTATTTCTTCTCCTCAGTTCTATGTTATGCGTAGTGTAATTCATTTGTTTTCACTTTGATATTGCACTTCATTGTATTGCTCTATTTATTTATCCATTATATTGGATATTGAGGTACACATGTACAAGATCTTCTCTGGTATATGCCTAGGACTGTAATTGTGGGATTGTAGGGCATGCCATCTCAGTCTTTACTAAGTTGAGTCTCTTTTTGTGATGTCTGCATCCATTGATGATCAGTGCCTGTATCCATTATTTTATTGTGGGATTGTAAAATCGTGATATTCTAACTCTCCTTCCTTCTTTGTTTATTAGCTGGAACACTTCTATAAAGGTAAATGTTCCTCTCACCTATTGTTTAGTTACTCTATGACACAAATCATTTAGGAAAGGCAGGGTGACTGTTCTCTTTTTATTTAACAGTTTTCAGAATAATAAGTTGGTTCCCTAGCATCATTCAAAGAAGATCAATGAGTATTTTTTTTTTTTGGTACCACTATGAACATATGGATTAAATGCATTTTAACCCATTGAATATTCTTATTGAGGCTCATATTGTCAAGTCTTTGGCCAGTAGAAACCTTTCAAAGTTGACTCCTGCAGGTTTGTTTGTTTGTTTCTTTTGTTTTGTTCTGCAAAATCACAGTGGTATTTGGTAGCTTCCTTTCCCTCTCGTCTGACAGTGTGTTCTAGGCTCGCTCAGCTTGTTCACTTCCAGTTTCAGACTTGCAGACATGTATTTTACAAGAATCCCTGCTTTTCTTTAGTGGGAAATAGTTTTTCAAGACCATAATTGTATACTCAGGGTTCTCATTGCTATTAAGTTGGTTATTGCTTCTAGGCCTTTACAGTGGACAGAACTAAGAAGTATTGTTTTTTTTTTAAAGAAATCATGTCATAAATTCACACTGATCTTGTAGATCAAATTCAGAATAATATAGGTTTTAGTTTACCTTTTCCCTTTGTAACTCCTTTTTCTCACATTGAAAATTCCACTTCTCAATGACATACTTGTTTTATCTGACAGTATAATACAACAGTCTCAGAACAGCAATCTACCATTATTCCCGTAAATGTGATTTCTGAAAGTTTAATTGAATTTGATATTTTTGCAGTTCTTTTTTCTTTTATAATATATTTAAAAAGTACCTTGAAATAATTCTTATTTGTCTGGTTTTGACACCAACCTTATATATAGCAAGAGTCACATGTTTCATTCCATTTTTGTGTATTAGAGACAATTCTTTTTGGATTTAACTTAAAAAATATGTAAAATAATTATGTAAAATGAAATCTACAAATAAAGGTATATTCAAAGAAATATAGTTTCTATCCCTGATCCTCGTACCCTTCCTCTTATTACTTTCCTCTTCAGACAAACATATTTGAGTTTTTGGTTTATGCTTTCCTTTCTAAACTGTTCGCCAATGCATACTGAGTTGGTATTCTAGCATCATCCAAAAATAAACAATGATTATTTTTTTATATATCCCTGTAAACACATGGATTTAGGCATATTTGGTATTTTTTAATCTATTGAAATTATCATTCTAATCTATACCTCAAGTTTTCTATCTTGGTCATTGGGGGCCTCTTTAGGTTTGTGCCTGTATTTTTTTGACACAATCCCACAACCTTGTAACAGCTTCCCTGATTTCTGGAATGACAAGATGATGCCCCTCCTTCTCTAATTTTTGACAAAAACGAAAGGTTTTATTTTATTATTTAATTTCATATAATAAACTTTATTTTTAAAGAAGTTTTAGATTACAAAAAAGTTACATCAAAAGTATAGAGGAGGGGGATTGTGGGAACATGGCATTTGATTAGTCAAATAAGACTCAGTTCACTCACTAACACAATGAGAAAGAGCCAAAAGCTGCCCGAGGGATCTGCTTTGGAGGTCTGCAGACCAGGACAGTGCTTCACAACTCCCAGCAGAATGAGGGACAGAGACATGAAGAAGCTGTAACAACAAACTGTGAGTTATTAAACCTCCTGGCTGTGTAGAAATGAAGATTATTAGAAAGGGTAAATTAAAGGATAAAAAGGTAGACTATAGTTTGATATGACAACAGAAAACCCAAGGTCAAAATGGATGAAGTAATTAATGTCTTTAGAGTTACAAAATTGAATGTTAATGACTCAAACTCCCCAATCTACAGATACAAACTGATAGATTGATTTTAAAAAAACGTCATCTATGTGCTGTCCACAAGAGACCCACCCCAGACATAAGGACACAACTGGGTTAAATGTGAAAGGCTAGAAAATGATATTCCATGTAAATAGTAACCAAAAAAGATTGGAGTAGTGATACTAAAATTGGACAAAACAAACTTTAAATACAAAACCGATATAAGGGATGAAGAAGGTAATTATATATTAATGAAATTGGCAATTCAACAAAAGATATAGCTATTCAAATATTTATGCACCTAACTTTAATGTCCCTAGGTAATGAGACACACATTGGCAAAGCTGAAGGGAGAAATAGATATCTCTATAATAATAGTTGGAGACTTCAATATACCATCCTCAGCACTGGCTAGAACATCTGGACAGAGGATAAACAAAGAAACAGAGAACCTGAACAATATGATAAAGGAACTAGACCTAACAGACATCTATACAACACCACATCCCCAAACAGCAGGATATGCACTCTTCCTAAGATCCCACAGATCCCTCTCCAAGACAGACCACACGCTGGGCCACAAGACAAGCTTCAACAAACTAAAAAGATTGAAACCATACCAAATGCTCTCTCTGAACACAACAGAATGAAACTGGAAATCAATAATGGATGGAAAAAGGGAAAATTCATAAATATATGGAGATTAAACAACACACTCCCAAACAATCAGTGCATTAAATGAGAAATTGCAAGAGTTCAGCAAATATCTAGAGATGAATGGAAACGATAACACAAATAGCAAAACCTATGGGCCATCACAAACGCAGCACCAAGAGGGAAACCCACAGCCCTCAATGCTTTCATTAAAAAGGAAGAAAGAGCTAAAATCGAAGATCCAACTGCACACCTGGAAGAACCAGAAAAAGAACAACAAACCAATCCCAAACCAAGCTGAAGGAAAGAAATAGGAAAGATCAGAGCAGAAATAAATGAAACTGAAAACAACAACAACAAAAGAGAATCAACAAATCCAAATGTTGGTTCTTTGAGAAAAGCAACAAAACCACAAACCCCTAGCTAGACTGACAGAGAAAAAAAGAGAGAAGACTCGAATAAATAAAATCAGAAATGAGAGGGGGGACATCACCACCGACCCAGTAGAAATTAGAGAGATTATAAGAGGATATTATGAACAATTGTAAGTCAAAAAACTGGAAAATGTAGACAGGATGGACAAATTCCCAGAAAGAGTTAAACCACTCATATTGATTTTAGAAGAAATAGTGGGCCTCAACAAACCAATCACAAATGAAGAGAGAACATTCATCAAAAATTTCCCCAAAAAAGGTCCTGGGGTCGGCTCCCAGTGCCTCCTAAATGAAAGACAAGAAGAGAAGACAAGCTGTCACAGAAGAATGCACTGCAAATGGATGCAGAGAGCAGACAGCAAGCACAAGTGGCAGGGTGGGAGGGAATAAACAGATAAAAGAAATCTCAAAAAAAAAAACCTGCCAAAGATGAAAAGGCTAGGACCAAATGGCTTCACAGGCGAACCTCACCAATCATTCAAAGATGAAGTAATAATGATCTTACTCAAGCTCTTCCCAAAAACTGAACACAAAAGAATGCAACCAAACTAATGCTATGAAGCCAACAGTACCCCAACATGAAAACCAGATAAAGATAATACAAAAAAAATTACAGACCAACATCTCCAATGAATACAATGCAAAATTCCTCAACAAAATATTGCATACAGAATCCAAAAGCACATCAAAAGAACTACACAGGAGTCCTACTGGAGCAGACTGTTTCCGGAACCTGCAGGAAGGGGGGTGCCTGGACAGTGATCTGGCGAGACTGCAGCAGAATTGGTGCTTGCTCAAGGTAGAACTGCGGGTTTCTAACACTGAACTCAGAATCTGTGGGAAGGTAAATCCCTTCCCTCTAGGGCTAAGAGCCACAGCATTCACTGAGATCTGCCGGTCGTGGGGTGGAGTCTTCAAGCCCCATTTTCCCCAAATGCGTGAACCCCAAGCCTGTGTCTCCTGAACCCCCGCAGCCCATGTTTCACAGACCTACATATCCTGAGTCCACATTCTCCTGGGCCTCTGTTTCCCCAGCCCAGCCCCCCCTGAAATCTAACATTTCCCTACCCCTCTGGTCTCGGACTAACTCCGGGAGTGGGAGAGTTTAGGTGGGAGGTGCAGAGGGGCCCAAGGAGTGTAGGTTCAATTTTCTGGTCCCCCCCCTTTTAATGAGTATGAAGGAGCATATCAGCTGACTTGGGGAGAGCCTGGGAAGAGAGGAGAAGGCGAATCTGGTGAGAAAGCCTGACTGACCTAAACGCCCTGGGATAGGAAACTTGGTCTGGGAGAAGGTGGAGTCAGAAAATTAACTAGCTCCCCTGTAGCACACCTAAGGGACAGGGACAGTAGGATGTTCTCTATAGGCTTCCAATATAATATTTAGGGTTCCTGGCAAGGGGGAGGGGTGCTCTCTCAAGAAATTAAGAGACATTATTTTCTCATTATTTTCCCACAGGAGCCCTCACGCAGCCTCCCTGCTGCCTTGGGAAAGAGTGAAGTGAGGAAGGAAGAAAGGGGGAAGGTCAGACTCCTAAGCAGTTTATTCAATGGCAAAGAGGATTCTTTGCCTGAGGCCTTGTCTGGTCTTTTTTGTTGGGTTGGTTTCTTGTATTTCCTTCCTATTTATCTCCCCCACCACCCCTTTTTTTTTCTTTTTTTCCCCTTCTCTTTTTCTTGCTCTGCTTTTTTATTTCTTCTCCCTTTCAGTTTCCTTTTTTTTCTTTTTTTTATATTAGTGCTGCAGGCAACATTTCTTATTTACTGTGCTTCCTCATCCTCAATTTTCTCATTTCTGTGTGTACTGATTTTGGCTACCAATGCTATCCCCTTTCCTTTACATCATTCTCTCCTCCATCATTTATTGACTATCTTACATTCCACCTCTCTTTGTTTAGTCCACAATATTTCTGACTTTTTATCTCTAATATCTCTAATCTGTTTTCTATCATTTATTCACTCTTTATATTATTGTCCATTCTTTTCTTTTTCCCTCTCTCCTGACCACAGTGATCTTTTAATTCATATTATATCCCTCCCCATATTCAGTTTACTATCACATTATAGGTACTCCACTTTTTATGGTTATAACTATAGACAGGTTACATGATTTCAATATCTATTCTCCTAGATCTCATGGTTCTTCTGCTAACATTCACTATCAATACTACTATTATAGTTTTCTTTACTTAACCCTTTTTCTATCTCTGGACCTAATATTTTCCTTCAAGGGAACTTAACCAACAACAAGGAAATAGAATAAGAAGAACAAAGTGACAAAGAGAAGATTTAACACACGTGCAAAAACAACAACTAATTAAACCCCAAGACTAGACAAAGAAGAAAATCAAGAGAATAAATTCAACAAGATAAAATGATGACCAGACAGCAACAAAAAACTACAGACCATACCAATAATCAGGAAAACATGGCCCAATCCAATGAACAAACTAAAAACCCAGGAAGAGAAAGGGAACATCAAACAAGTAATTAAAGCTCTCAAGACCAATTCAGTGAGGTGAAGGAAAAGACTAAGCATATTAAGAAAACACTTGGAGACCATACAGAAGGAATTGTGATCATGCACAGAAAGATCATGGGTATGATGGGGATCAATAGCATAATCCAAAAAATAAAAAATACACTCTCAGCAAATAACAGCAGATTTGAAGAGGCAGAGGAAAGAATGAGTGCTGTGGAAGTCAGTACATCTGAAATCAAACAGATACTAGAATTGATCAATAAAAAGAGAAAAAATCCAGCAGGGACTTAGGGACCTGAATGACAATGCAAAATGCAGAAACACATTATAGCCATCCCAGAAGGAGAAGAGAAGGGAAAGGGGACAAAAGGGGTGCTGGAGGAAATAATGGCTGAAAACTTCCCAAACCTATTGAGGGAGATGCATGTATGTGTCCAGGAAGCACAATGAACCCGAAACAGCATAAAACCCAATAGGCCTACCCCAAAACATATACTTGTCAAATTATCCAATGCACAAGACAAAGAGAAAATACTAAAAGCAGCAAGAGAAAAGCAAACCATCACATAAAAAGGAAGCTCCATTAAATTAAGTGCTGATATCTCATCTGAAATCATGGAGGTAAGAAGGCAGTGGTATAACATAGTAAAGGTACTATAAGAAAAGAATTTACAACTAAGAATACTCTGTTCAGCAAATCTAGCATTCAAAAAATGTTGGAGAGATCAAAATATTCACAGATAAACAAAAACTAAGGGAGTATGCCAGCAAGAAACCTACCCTTCAAGAAATAATAAAGGGAGTTCTGCAGGAGAAAAGGAAAAAAAAAACAGGAGAGACAGAGTTGGAGGAGAGTGTAAAAACGACTAAAATTACAAAAAGAGAAAAAAAACCAAACATATGACAAATCCAAATTCAAAGAAAATATGGCTAATGTAAGCAATTCCTTGAAAGTAATAACACTAAAGGTCAATGGATTAAATTCACCTGTTAAGAGACACAGATTTGAAGATTAGATAAGGAAATATGACCCAACTATATGTTATCTACAAGAAACTCATCTTAGACCCAGGGATTCAAGGAGACTGAAAGTGAATGGCTGGAAAACAATCTTACAGGCAAACAAAAACAAAAATAGGGCAGGTGTAGCTATATTAATATCAGACAAAATAGACTTTAAATGCGAAACACTTGTGAGAGACAAAGATGAACACTACGTATTAGTGAAAAGGATAATAATTCAAGAAGAAAGAACAATCATAAACATTTATGCCCCTAACAAGGGTGCCTCCAAATATGTGAGGCAAACACTGGAGAAACTAAGTGAAGGAATAGATGCCTCTACAATTATAGTGGGGGACTTTAACACAGCACTATCATTGGACAGAACATCTCAAAAGAGAATCAATATGGAAACAAAGACTTTGAACAATATATTAGAGGATCTGAACATAATAGACATATACAGAACATTACACCCAAATACAATAGGATATACATTTTTCTCAAGTGCTCATGGATCATTCTCCAAGATAGATCACATTCTAGGCCACAAGGAATTTCTCAATGAATTCAGAAAGATTGAAATCATACAAAATAATTTCTCTGACCACAGTGGAGTGAAGTTGGAAAACTGCAAGGGCTAGAGGGCCAGATTTGGCACCAAGATATGGAAGTTAAATACACACTCTTAGAAAACCAGTGGGAGTGGTGGACTGGGACCAGTGGTTAGGGCATCCGTTTACCACATGGGAGGTCCGCGGTTCAAACCCTGGGCCTCCTTGACCCATGTGGAGGTGGCCCATGGGCAGTGCTGATGCACGCAAGGAGTGCCATGCCATGCAGGGTATCCCCTCTGTAGGGGAGTCCTATGTGCAAGGAGTGTGCCCCATAAGGAGAGCTGCCCAGTGTGAAAGAAAGTGCAGCCTACCCAGGAATGGTGCCACACACACGGAGAGATGACCCAGCAAGATGACGCAACAAAAAGAAACAGATTCCCGTGCTGCTGACAACAACAGAAGTGGACAAAGAAGACACAGCAAATAGACACAGAGAGCAGACAACCGGGGGGGGGGGGAGAGAAATAAATAAGTCTTTAAATGAAAAAAAGAGAAAAACAGTGGGTCAAGGAGGAAATATCAACAGAAATCAATAACTACCTTGAAACTAATGAAAATGATAACAGAAAAATTTCTAGATTGCAGTAAAAGCTGTACTGAAAGAGAAATTCATAGCCATAAACACATACATCAAAAAAGAAGAAAGAGCTAAAATTGAACTAACTGAAAAATTGGATGAATTAGTAAAAACAAAAACAAAAACAAACACCCTAAATATCCCCAAAGAAAGAAGAAAGAAACAACAAAGATCAGAGCAGAACTAAATGAAATAGAAAATAGGAAAGCACTTGAAAAAATAAACAAAACAAAGAGCTGGTTCTTTGAGAAGATCAATAAAATTGACAAACCCTTAGCAAGACTAACAAAGAAAAAAAGAGAGAAGATGCACATACACAAAATAAGAAAGGAAAAAGGTGATATCACCACTGACCCTGCTGAAATACAGACTATTATAAGGGGATACTTTGAAAAATGGTATTCCAACAAGAAGGACAATTTAGAGGAAATGGACAAATTCCTAGAAACACATAAGCAGCCTACATTGACAAAAGAAGAAATTGATGATCTCAAGAAACCAATTACAAGTAAAGAGATGAAACAGTCATTAAAAACCTCCCAACTAAGAAGAGCCCTGGGCCAGATGGCTTCAGAGGTGAATTCTACCAAACCTTCTGGAAAGAAATAACACCAATTTTGCTTAAACTCTTCCAAAAAATTGAAATGTAGGAAATAATGCCTAATTCATTCTATAATGCCAACATTACCCTAATACTAAAGCCAAACAAAGACACCATCAGAAAGGAAAATTACAGACCAATTTCTCTAATGAACCTAGATGCAAAAATCCTCAACAAAATACTTGCTAATCATACTCAACAATGCATTAAACAAATTATACACCACGACCAAGTGGGTTTCATTCCTGGTATGTAAGGATGGTTCAACATAAGAAAACCAATTATTGTATTATACCACATAAACAGATTGAAGGAAAAAATACCAAGATCATATCTATAGATGCAGAAAAAGCATTTGACAAAATAAGGCACCCTTTCTTGATAAAAACACTGCAAAAGATAGGAATAGAAGGAAACTTTCTGAACATGCTAAAGGGTATATATGAAAACCCACAGCTAATATCATTTAACAATGTTGAAATCCTAACGTCTTTCCCTCTAAGACTAGGAAGAAGACAAGGATGCCCACTATCACCCCTTCTATTTAACATTCTGTTAGAAGTACTTGCTCGAGCACTGAGCCAAGACCCAGATATAAAAGGGATCCCAATAGGAAAGGAAGAAGTCGAAATTTCACTATTTGCAGATGATATGATCCTATACATAGAAAACCCTGAGAAATCTACAACAAAGCTACTAGAACTTATAAATGAGTTCAGTAAAGTCGCAGGGTATAAGATCAATGCACAAAAAATCAGTAGCATTTCTGTACACCAAAGATGAGCAATCTGAGGAGGAAATCAAGAAACAAATGCCATTTACAATAGTAAATTAAAAAACTGAATACCTAGAAATGAATATTCTGGATCTATTGTGATTAGTAATGAAAGTAAATGTAGCATTGATGTGGAGAAAGTGGCCACAGCAGCTGCTGAGGGCAGGGAGTGGGAAGAAGAGATGTGATGTGGGGCATTTTCAGGACTTGGAGCTTTCCTGGGTGGTACTGCAGGGACAGTTACTGGACATTGTATATCCTCCCATGGCCCACTGGGTGGACTGGGGGAGAGTGTAAACTGTAATGTGGACCATTGACCATGTGGTTCAGCAATGCTCAGAGATGTATTCACCAAGTGCAATGAATGTCCCAAGACGATGGAGGAGGTTGTTGTTATGGGAGAAGTGGGGTGAGGGAGGTGGGGTTATATGGGAACCTCATCTTTTTTAACGTTACGTTAAAATAATAATAATAAAAAGACTTATACACAGAAAACTACACAACACTGTTCAAGGAAATCCAAGAAGATCTAAATAAATGGAAGAATATTCCCTCTTCATGGATAGGAAGACTAAATATTATTAAGATGTCTATCCTACCAAAACTGATCTACAGGTTCAATGCAGTCCCAATAAAAGTCAACACAGCATTATTTAATGAACTAGAAAAACTAACTATGAAATTTATTTGGAAAGGAAAGAGGCCCCAAATAGCCAAAGACATAATGAAAAAGTAAAATGAAACTGGAGGAATCACACTACCTGACTTCAAAACATACTACAAAGCTACAGTAGTGAAAATGGCATGGTATTTGCACAAGGAAAGACACACTGAGCAATGGAACTGAATTGAGAGGTCTGTTATAGATCCTCATATATACAGTCATCTGATATTCGACAAGGCCACCAAGCCCACTCAAATGGGAGAGAATGGCCTTTTCATCAAATGGTGTCTGGAGAATTGGATATCCATATGCAAAAGAATGAAAGAGGATTACCATCTCACACCTTATGCAAAAATCAACTCAAGATGAATGAAAGACCTAAATGTAAGAGCCAAGACCATAAAGACCTTGGAAAGCAGTGTGGGGAAGCATCTACAGGACCTTGTAATAGGTAATGGTTTCATGAACTTCACACCCAAAGCATGAGCAGCAAAAGAACAGATAAATGCGACTTCCTCAAAATTAAAGCCTTTTGCACCTCAAAGGAGTTTGTCAAGAAAGTGAAAAGAAAGAGAACCTACCCAATAGGAGAAAATATTTGGTAACAATATATCTGATAGAAGATTTATATCCTGCATATATAAAGAACTCTTATAACTTGAAAATAAAAAAGACAAACAACCCATTTACAAAATGGGAAAAAGATTTGAAGAGATGCTTCTCCAAAGAAGAAATACAAATGGCTAAAAAGCACATGGAAAAATGCTCAACATCACTAGCTATGGGGGAAATGCAAATCAAAACTACAATGAGATACCATCTTATTTCCATGAGACTGGCAGCTATCAAAAAACCAGAAGACTACAAGTGCTGGAGAGGATATGGAGCAATGGGAAAAGTCATCCACTGCTGGTGGGAATGCAGAAGGTTCCAGCCATTCTGGAGGGCAGTTTGGCAATTTTTTTTTTTAAAGTTAGCTCTAGATTTGCCATATGACCCAACAATTCCACTGCTGGGTATATACCTAGACTGAAAATAAGGACACAAACTGATATATGCACACCAATGTTCATCACAGCATTATACAGTATTGCCAAAAGTTGGAATCAACCCAAATGCCCATCAGTGGATGAATGGATGAATAAAATGTGGTATATACATACAATGGAATACTACTCATCTATAAGAAGGAATACAGTACAAACACATGTGATAACATGGATGAATCTTGAGCACCTTATGCTGAGTAAAGCAAGCCACACATTGAAGGAGAAATACTACATGAACTCTCTGATATGAAACAAGCAAACAGAGCTGTCTCAGAGAGCTAAAGACTGGAAGATGGGATTAAAGGAATTTGTGGGGGAGAGGAAGGTTGCGAGCTGATGCCTACATGGTTGAAATCCATGGTAATCTGGTGGTAAGTGTTTGTACAGAGAAGGGATAAGATAGGGGCATAGGGATTCCTTTGGGTAGGTCTTAGCAGGCTTGAGGGGGGCTAGGGTTGGCAGGATGGATCAGGTGACCCAAGGAATTGAGGGGAGGGCTGGTAGGAACCTTTGAATATGGGAGAATGTCAGGTATATAGTTGAAACTATACTGTTGAGAAAACTCTTTAGAAAATATAGTAAGGAAGGATCACATTTTTAAGGTGCCTAGGTGGGGGGCATCTGGTACAGTGGCAAGCTTCTAGAGAGTATGTGAGTGCTCATGTTGTCATAGTGTGTTATATCACTGGGTGGCGACACATACAATGAATGTGAAATTATATCCACATCCTGGGGAGACCTGATGTTCCCAAATAGAGGAAATTATGTCTCTCAAGAGAATCGGTGGCTCCCAATTAATTAGGGCAGTCTAGTATGTCAAGCCCTCAGCATTTTTGCAGTATCTATAAATCTGGTCCCTCACGTAGTGAAGATTGATTGTCACTGTGTGCCCTGAGGGGAGAGGGAGAGAGTTATAGCATGGATGGAAGCAGGGCAACTGATGGGCAATGGAAGTGCTCCACAAGATCATGCAATGATGGATATAGAACATGTTAACTTACATCTAAAGTGTATAAAAGTCTATAAATTAAAATGTAAACCATAATTTAAAACATATGGAAACTAAAAATTTAGAAATTTGCGCAGTCTAAAATATAAACCATAATGTAAACCAAAATGGAACCATGTTGATAGCTATGTTTCAAAATCTATACATGAGCTGCAGCAAATATAACATGAACATTTAAAAATATCATTGCTGGGAAAAGGGGAAAAGGGTTTGATGTTGGATATCTGGTAGTACCCTATATTGGGTATGGGAATTACTGTGATATAAAACTGTTTTGAAAACAAAACTAAATTTTTAGAAAAAAAAAGGAAAAGATGTAGACACTGAGGAAGAAATGAAAGTGCCTTGCCACTGTTCACACAGGACACCACCTATTATATTGATGAAAGGCAAAACGTTAGAAACAAAGCTTTACAATATTTTTCATTTTATTAATACACCAATTTATTTTTACTTTATTTTAGCATTTCTAAATTACTATGTATTCTATTTCTAAACTTTAAACCTATCATTATATTTCAATTTCCTATTAATTGAATTTGGCACTATATTAAAATTCATTGCTGAAGAAATTTTGGATCACAGAGAGGTCAACTATGGCAGGGGAGGAACTCTGGTGGGGGTCCTATTGACAGGGGGCACATGGGTGGGGGGGGAACTCTCCAGGGCATGTATATAGGGGACATAAATATGTTATGATATATGTTGGGTATTTTTATAATAGTTATAGTTACAAATGTCAACTGAGGAAGTGCTGAGTTCCCACTCAGGGGAGCTCTGTCATATTCCACAATAGAACAACAATAATCCCACAAGTGCAACAGCAAAGATCAACAAGGAAGGATGGTCTAATAATGAGCCCTTGATACTGATGACTGCTCAGGAGCCTGTGTGCCTGAAATATGACCTAGGCCTAGAGCTGTAGGATGCCTAAAAGTCACCTCCTCAGAGCCTCCATGTTGATCAAATGTGGCCACTCTCTAAGCCAAACTCAATATGTAAATGCATTACCTTTCCCCCAACATGGGACATGACTCCTGGGAATGAGCCTCTCTGGCGCCGAGGGATTACTACCAATTACTAACTGGAGAAGCAACTAGAAAGAGACCTCAAATAAAAGGGCCAACTCAGACCAGCAGAATATCTCAGCCTACATGTCAGATCAAGTGTCAAAAACTGCTTTTTGACCTTGGATAAAAAGGGGGAAATGGCAAAGACAAATGAGTTGATATGGCTAAGAGTCTTCCAAAAAGAGTCAGGAAGTCATCAGAGGGGTTGCACTTATGCACAGCTCAGCTGGACCCCAGAAAAAGCCAAAGTACACAACCCTAGGTACTGGTTCTCCTGAAGGCTATGGAGATCCACAGGGTATATGGTCATGGCAGATGGATTTTGAGTTCTGTGCCATGTCAGAGGGCCCTACTTTAGAATTTGTGTTCTTGAGTGTGATGGAGCTGGACTCAGATGTGACTTTTCTACACATGCCTCTTCTGTCACTTTTACTGAGCCTCTGGTTGGCACTAGGGATGGTCCATACTCAGGAGACTTGAATCTCTGGACTGCCCATGTGCCAGCTGGGCCCTGAGTCTCAGCAGAGTGGCGACTCCTACTCTCTGGTTCCTTGGTTTTACCCAGGTCTGCTAACAGGGAGGTGAAGATGGTCAAACACCACACCAGGGAATCAAGAGCGCCTACAACTCCAAGCAGAGGAATTGCAACCATCATCCATGTGGAATCTAAGCCCCTTCTTGATCTAGAGGTGGAGTGAACATCACCATCCCAGGGTCCACACAATGGAGGAATAAAATATGGATTAGAGTGGACTTACTGGTATTCTATTATAAAACTATTGTGACAAGTAATAGAAGAAATTTTAGCATCGAGGTGGAGAAAGTGGCCGCAGTAGTTGCTGAGGGCAGGGAGAGGGAAGAAGAGATGTGATATGGAGGCATTTTTGGGATTTTGAGTTGTCCTTAATGATATTGCAGGGTCAGATGCTGGACTTTATATATCCTGCCTTAACCCACTGAATGTACTGGGGGAGAGTGCGAACTACAGGGTAAACTATTATCTATGTAGTGCAGCAGTGCCCCAAAATGTGTTCAGTGAGTGCGATGAGTGTGCCACATTTATGGGGGAGTTTGTTGGTGTGGGAGGAGTGGCCTTGGGGGGTGGGGGGTATACGGAAACCTCTTATGTTTTTTAATGTAACATTTTTATGTGATGTATATATCTTTAAAAAATACAATTTACAAAAGTGATGTGGTAGGGGGGTGGGGAGTGGGTTATATGGGAAAATAAATAAATAAAAAGAAAAAAAAGATATAAAATTCAATCATATATTTACCAAACTAAAAAGAACTACACATCAGGATCAAGTCGATTTTTAAAAAAAAATCAATCAGCACTTTTATTTAATGCCTCATTTTAGGAAAGGTTTTATTTTAATATATTAACCAAATTCACTAACTCCTACATAGGTTTCTCAGGAAAAAAGAGAATGAAAACAAATGACCAATATCAGGATTTTAAAAAGTTGATACAACCCCCAGATATTGGTTCCTTTGAGGGCTAAAGAGACCCATGGGAGTTATGGTCATGGCCGATGGGGTTAACTACCAGGGCAGATGGCCCCTCTTTGGAAATGGTGTTTATGTGTGATGAATCTGGACTCAGATGGGATCTCCCTTCATAAGACTTTCATGCTAATGTGCTGGAGGTGCAGTTAATGTTGGGGTTTAAGATATATTTAGGGGATTTGAATCTCTGGACTGACAATGTGATAGCCAGGTCCTGAGCCTCAACAGACTCCAGCACCTATAATCTGATCTATTGGACTTACCACACTCAGCTAAGATGGAATTGAAGAAGGACAACCACCACACCATGGAGCCTAGAGTGATTACAACTGAAAATGGGAGGATTGCATCCAGCATCCATGTGGAATCTGAGCCTCCTCTTGACATAGAGGTGCAATGGACACAACCAATCCAATGTCCACATAGAAGAGGTGGCATTGGATTGGGAAAAGTGGACATGGTGGACGATGGGTATGGGGAAAGGCAGGAAGAGATGAGAGGTGGAGGCGTCTTTGGGACATGGAGCTGCCCTGGATGGTGCTTCAGAGGTAATCACCGGACATTGTAAATCCTCACAGGGCCCACTGGATGGAATGGAGGAGAGTATGGGCCATGATGTGGACCATTGTCTATGAGGTGCAGAGGTGCCCAAAGATGTACTTACCAAATCCAATGGATGTGTCATGATGATGGGAATGAGTGTTGTTGGTGGGGGGGAGAGGGGGGTGGGGGGGGTTGAATGGGACCTCACATATATATTTTTAATGTAATATTATTACAAAGTCAATTAAAAAAAATACCACTTTAAACACACACACACACGCAAAAGTTATTAGTAACTACAGCAAAACATATTTTGTTGTTTGGCAGACATTCTTTCTAAAATGACAAACCAACTAACAAAATTATATGCTAATGATAAAATTTAAGTTTCGAGTAAAATATTAGAATTTTAGAAAATGTGTCCTCTACATGAACTTCATAGCTTCCCAATAAAGTACTTTTTGGATAGGACTGATGTTGATATTAATAAATGTGGTTTATTTTTGGTATTGCATAATTAGTAATGTCATTTCTGTAAGATCTGCATCACTCCCTGAACCAATATTTTCCAGACGAACATTACATGATGTTATTAAACCATGCATAAGTAAAAGAGCCATTCACGGAGCCAAATAAAGGCATTTAAATCTAACAGAATAGGAAAAGTTCTTAATATGGTTTCAGTTTTCAAATTGCAAGTGCTCTTTAAGAAGTCAGCACTGTTTAAATTTCAGGGAAATATCACAGAAGAATAATGGTGATTATGTGAAAATATTATAAAAGACTCCTTTTCTTCTGTAACCCTATATCTGAGTCCATATTGTCTTTTTGAAAAAATTTTACAAATTTTGTCTTTTTTTAAAGATAAAGATCACAAGAAATGTTACATTAAAAAATATAAGAAGTTCCCTTATACCCCACACCCCACCACACCCCATTCCTCCCACATCAACAACCCCTTTCATCATTGTGGCACATACACTGTTTTTGGTGTACACATTTTGGAGCACTGCTGCACTGCATGCACTGTAGTTTACATTGTACTTTACACTCTTCCCCAGTCCATTCAATGGGTTATGGCAGGACACACAGTGACCTGCATCTGTCTCTGCAATATCATTTAGAACAACTCCAAGTCCAGAAAATGCTCCCACATCACACCTCTTCTTCCCTCTCCCTGCCCTCAACAACTCCTGTGGCCACTGTCTCCACACCAGTGATACAGATATGACTTTTCTACACATGCCTCTTCTGTCACTTGTTTTAAAGTCAGGAAAGTGTCAGTTCTGCAACTTTGGTTTTTTTTCAAGATGTTTTTTGGCTACCTGGGGTTCCTCACCCTTCCAAATAAATTTGATAATTGGCTTTTCCATTTCTGCAAAGTAGGCTATTTGAATATCGACTGGGATTGCTTCAAATATGTAAATAATTTTGGTTAGAATTGATATCTTAACAATATTTAGTCTTAAAATCCATGAACACAGAATGTACATCCGTTTAATTAGCTCTTTTTAGAGTTATTTAGCAATGTTTTGTAGTTTTCCAAATATAGGTCATTTACATCCCTTGTTAAATTTATTCCTAGATATTTGATTCTATTAGCTGCTATTGTAAAGGAATTGTTTCTTTATTTCCTCCTCAACTTGTTTATTACTAGTTTATGGAAACACTACTGATTTTTGCGTATTGATCTTGTATCCTGTCACTTTGCTGAACTTGTATATTAGTTCTAGTTGCTTTGTTGTAGATTTTTCAGGATTTCTCTATATGATTATGTCATCTGTGAATAGTGAAAGTTTTATTTCTTCCTTTTTTGAGTGCCTTTTATTTCTTTTTATTAACTAACTGCTCAGGCTAGAACTTCCAGTACAATGTTGAATAACAGTGGTGACAGCGAGCATCCTTTTCTTTTTCCAGATCTTAGAGGGAAACATTTCATCTTTCACCATTGAGTATTATATTGCTGCGGGTTTTTCATATATGCCCTTTATCATGTTGAGGAACTTTCCTTTTATTCCAATTTTTCTAAAGGTTTTTTTATTGTGAAAGAATGCTGGATTTTGTCAAATGCCTTTTCTGAGTCAGTGGGGAAAATGTGTCGTTTTTTTAACTTAAAAAAAAGTAGAGTATTACATTAATTGATTTATTTATGTTGAGCCAACCTTGCATAACTGGGATAAACCCTACCTGATCATGATATATAATTCTTTTAATCTGCTGTTTGATTCATTTTGTAAGTATTTCGTTGAGGATTTTTGTATCTATCTTCATAAGAGAAATTTGTCTTTTCTTTTAGTTTTTTTTTTTTCTTTCTGAGGTGCCAGGACCGGAAATTGAACCCAGGACCTCTTTTGTGGGAAGCTGGTGCTCAACCACTGAACCACATCGGCCCCCCTGAGTTAGTTTTTTCCTTTGTTTGCTTGTTTGTTTGTTTGTTTTTTGTTTGTTTTTAGTAGGCACCAGGAACTGAATCTGGAACCTCCCATGTGGGAAGCAGGCACTCAGCTGCTTGGGCCACATCTGCTCCCTGCTTGTAGTATTTTTATTTGGTATTAGGGTGATATTGGCCTCATAGAATGAGTTAGGTTGTAATCCCTTCTGTTCAATTTCTTGGAAGAGTTTCAATATGAATGGTATTAATTCTTCTGGAATAATTGGTAGAATTCCGCTGTAAATCCTTGTGGTCCTGGGCTTTTTTGGTTGGGAGATTTTTGATGACTGATTGAAACATTTTACTTGTAATTGTTCTATAGAGGTTTTTTATTTCTTCTTGAGTCAGTATACGTTGTTTGTGTTTTTCTGGGAATTTGCCCATTTCATCTAGGTTTTTAAATTTTTTGGCATACAGTGGTTCATAGTATCCTCTTATGATTCTTTTTATTTCCATAGGGTCATTAGTAATGTCCTTCCTCTCATTTCTGATTTTATTTATTTGCATCTTCTCTCTTTTTTCTTTGTTAGTCTAGCTAAGTGTTTGTCAATTTTATTGATCTTTTCTAAAGAAACAAATGTTTGTTTTGTTAATTCTATTTTTATCGTCAGTTTCATTTATTTCTGCTCTAATCTTTGTTATTTCTTTCCTCTTGCTTGCTTTTATTTTCATTTACTGTTATTTTTTCTAGTTCCCACAGGTGTGTGGTTAAATATTTGATTTTAGCTCTTCTTTTTTAATGTAAGCATTTAGGGCTATAAATTTCCCTCTGAGCACTGCCTTCACTGAACCTCGTAAGTTTGATATGTTTTGTTCTAATTTTAATTTTTCTCAAGGTACTTACTGATTTCCCTTGCAATTTCTTCTTTGACCCACTTATTGTTTAAGAATATATTTCTTAAGAATATATTATTTAAGAATATATTCCCTATATTTGCCAATTTTCCAGTTCTCCACCTGTTATTGATTACCAGCTTCATTCCATTATAGTTAGAGAAGATGCTTTGTATAATTTCAGTCTTTTTAAAATTATGAGAATTGCTTTGTGACACAGTGTGAAGTCTGTCTTGGGGAAAGATCCATCTGCACTTGAAAAGAATGTATATCCTGGAGTTTTAGGGTGCAGTGTTCTGTATGTCTTTTAGGTCATACATTCATTTATCATATTATTCAAGTTTATCATATTATTCATATTATTTATCATATTATTCAAGTTCTCTGTTTCTGTGTTGATCTGCTTTCTATTATAAATGCTCTATGTATTGATTTGAGAGTATATTAATTCTATAACTATTATTGTAGAGGTGTCTATTTCTCCTTTCAGTTTTGCCAGTGTTTGCCTTCTGTAATTTGGGGCACTGTGGTTAGTTGCATTAATATGTATGATTGTCATTTATTCTTAGTAGATTACCCCTTTTATTAATATATAGTGGCCTTCTTTGTCTCTAATAACTGTTTTGCATTCGAAGTCTATTTTGTCTGATTTAGTATAGCAACACAGTTCTTTTTTGGTTACTATTTGCACAGAATATCCTTTTCCTAACTTTCACCTTCAACCTGCTTTGTTTTTGTGTCCAAGGTGAGTCTCTTGTAAACAACATATAGTTGGATCATGTTTTTTCATCCGTTCTGCCAATCTTTGTCTTTTGATTGGGGAGTTTAATCCACTGCCATTCAGGGTTATTACTGCAAAGGCATTAATTACGTCATCCATTTTGTCCTTGAGTTTTTATGTCATAGCTTTTTCCCCCCTCTTTTCCTTATTGCAACCTTATTTTCTGTATAGTTGATCTTTTGTGATGTACCCAACTGATCCTTTTCTCATTTTTGTTTGTGTATATTTTTAAAATACTTTCTTTGTGGTTACCCTGGGATTTATATTGCACAACCTACATTCATAACCTATTAATTTGAAAATATACCAACTTACCTTCAATAGCATACCTATTCTCTGAATCTATTTCTTTACACTACTCCAGGTCACACTCTCCTTTGTCTTTTCCTTTGATCTTCCTAGACTCACTTTAGGAATTCTTGTAAGGCAGGTCTTTTGTTGACAGAATCTCTCAGTGTCTGTTTATCTGTGACTATGTTAAACTCTCCCTCCTTTTTGAAGGACAGTTTTGTGAGATGAAGAATTTTTGACTGTGTATTAGTCAGCCAAAGGGGTGCTAATGCAAAATACCGGAAAATGGTTGACTTTTATAAGGGGTATTTATTTGGGGTAGAAGCTTACAGTTACCAGGTTTGATGGTTAAGCTAATGTGTCAAATCAGCCAGGTAATGGTGCTCAGTTGTTTGGTCAAGCAAGCACTGGGCTAACTGTAATACAAGGACATTTAGTCACCATTCAGTTTACTGCAGTGGTAAATCATAGATAGCTGATTACGATTACATCAGTCAGGGAGATTGCCATCAGCAATGAGTGATGCTTTATCCAATCAGTTGAATACCTTAAAGGGGGAAGTGATTCCAGCATTGAGTGAGAATTTCCCAGCTTGTCTTTGGACAGCCAACATCTCCCAGGACTCACCAAGAACGTTCATTGGACTTTCACTGCAGCCCCTGGTTGCAGCCTGCTTGCAGAACCTGTACTCGTGCATTCCCACGGCTGTGTGAGAGACTTTTATAAAATCGCATACTATTGACAGATAATGTTGATTCTCTTTCCCTAGAGAACCCTGACTAATACACCAGGCCATAAAGCATAAGTTACTTCCCTCACCAAAGTCTATTGCCACGTGTTGGAGCAAGATGACTGTCAATGTCTTCCAGGGTTCAGGCTTCCTGGCTTCCTTTCTTCCCAGGGCTCATTTCTCAGCTGGCTAAGCTGCTCTGCTTTCACCACAAGGCCAGCTGTATACTATCAGGAAAACAGCTCTCTCTCTCCCCCAGAGGCTTCTGCCTGTGTTTAATGGAGAGTATGCTGCTTTCTCACATATCTGTTTCTCTGTATGTTTACTTCCTGGGCTCCAGGATCAAAGCCCCAACTCTCTTCTCTGCAGTGTAGTTTTCTCTGTGAGTCCCTGCTCACCAAGGGGGCAGAGACTCAACGTCCTACTCACGTGGCCCAATCAAAGCCCTAATCATAATTTAATCACGCCCAGGTACAGCCCTGCATGTTTCCACTAGGGTATCTTATTTTTTCTCAGTTCCCACATTACTTTTTGAAGAAAATCCTTAAGTTTGTACTTTATTACCTTTGTCAGAGTTCACCTTAGTTACATAATGTTTGTCACTGAATTATTAAGTAGACTCTTCCACCCCACTATGGTCAGGATAACAAAACACAGGCTACCTGCATTGTCTCCTTATTAGGAATTGTCTCCTCTCTTGTTTGTGTGAGCTTTTTAACTTTCTATCTTCTTTACTCTAATATGAGCACTGAGTATCCTGAATCTTGTATATCCTAATTCTTCCCTTTAAATTTTCTGTCATGTTAAAGTGAAGGGAGAAATGTGTTTTGTTTGTTTGTTTGTTTTTTTAGTGCCTTTGAATTGGGAAAAGTTACATCTTTCTTGTTTAAGGTTTAAGTTGAAGATGAAAAAAATGTACACCATGGCATTTCCTGTGAGACAGCATTAAACATTTTTTTCCCTGCCATACTCCTTTTGCAGCAGCTAAATGTTCTTCCTATTCAACCATATTAAGCCTTCTACCATATGGGCTATACTTGCCCTTGCTGGTTTTCTTCTTGGAGGCCAAGTGCTTATTTACTGTATGGTCTTGAGTAGAGGGACCCTCTTCCCCTTGGATTACAGTTATCTGATCCCTGGCAGTACCTTCCTGGATTCCATATCACTGTGCTGTGCCTATGAAAACAATTCTATTTCATTACTGATAATTTGCTCACCATTTTCTAGAGAAAAAAAAGCAACTGTCTCAGGAGGTTGTTGGAAGAGAGATGTTTCCTAGGAAATTATTTATTTGAAAATATTTCTGACATACACTTGTAAATTTAGAAATAAAACTGATACAGTCAGACCCTAAACCTTGAAACTCACTTTATGTGAAATAAGACTTGCAGAGATGGTCTAGATTCTTACCAATTCCATTTCCTCTTGCTGGGCACATAAGGAAATTATATTTCCCAACTTCCCTTGCAGTTATTTTGAGATGATGTAACTGGGTTCTGGCCAATGAGATACATGCAGAAACAAAATAGAACACTTCTAGAGTTAGCCTAAAACCCTCTGTGTGATGAACCACAATCTCCCTTCTCATTCCGTGGATACCCCAGAGGCGAATGTTTAAAATGGCAGCACCACAAGATGGTAGGAGAGCCTCCTAACCTGCATCCATCTATTATACGGAAAAGAAATAATCCTTTATTATGCTAATCCACTGAAATTATAGGGCTATTTTTTAAGAGTATCTAGCAAACAGTCCTCTAATGAATAAAAAAAGAAAAGATTCTCAGAAATGGCTCAGGTGGCACAGAAAAGAATCTTGATGAGAAATTTCTGAGGTAAAATTTCTTGGGGCCGCTCATTATTATTAGAAAGCCTTCATTGCATACCTCATAATAATTTTCACTATTTATGAGGAAGAAGAGGCTGAGAGAACTTTAGTAATTCACATAAAATCACACAGCAAATAACTTACGGAGCTCAGATTCAAACTCTGTCTGAATCCAAGTCCCATGATTTCAATATGACAGTGCACTAATTCCCTGAAGTCAGGTGGACTTCTTTTTAGTTGGTATTCTAGGTGCTAACCAATTTCTAGCTGATCCTAGGGGTTGGATGAAGGAATCATTTGCCTCTATTGAGAACAAAAAGCTCAGCTGCAGAATGCAGTTTCCCCCAAGTCATTTGGTACTGGGTGGATGTTCCAGGCAGAATTACCCACAGTCCAATATGGGAAGGTTAGAGGACTAGGAAGGTGTTTTGCCCCAGTGCTTTCCAGTCTGCAAAATCACAGTTTCATGTATTTTGCTTTCAGCCAACCACTATGGTTTGATGCCCTTTGTGGCCTGACTTGTGAGGTAATCTCCAAGTAATCAGTTCTGCTTTTTAAATTGTTTCTTCTCTTACAGCAAGCTAGAGGTCTTGCATACATATTCTTATCCTGGACAAACTATAGCAAGCTCAAGGTATAGTGTTTAATAAGTGAAAGGGACACCATCATAAAACCTTATTTTTGTGTTATAGAAATATTTATGCCGTAAAAGTCAACGAAATCCACATCCTATGTCCCATGTAGAGATCAAATGTATTTATCCCTGAGATTTTTCATCTGTAAAATGGACACAAAGCTATTTATTTACAAATCACTTCATTTCATTTATTCATTCATCAGGTATTTACTGACTGAGCACCTGCCATGTCCCAAGTCCATTGCTAAGGCTTCAGAGGGATGCCAAGATGGATATATCACAGTCTTTTATCTCTAAGTTATTCCTATTTAGTATGGGAGATTGGTTGTACATACATAGCCCACAGACAAAGGGTTTTAAGAGAAGGACAACCCTACTCTGGAGGAGAGAGTGATCACTTCTAATGAGGAGAAACTGAAAGGTATATAATTGCAAGCTTCTATTGTCTAACTCAGAGCACAATTTCCAGTGCAAACCAGGAAATGCTCTTAAATAGTTTGCAATAAATTACTTTTTGTGTCAATTCCATACCTCCTACCATAGTTCCTCTTTAGCCCCCTTTCCCTGCCTTATTTTTCTTCATATTATTAAACACAACCTGACATATTATGTTTGTTTACCCTTAGTAAAATGTAAGCTATATGAAAGCCAGGCTCTTTTCTATCTATCACTGTATCTCTAGGGACTAGGCCAGTGGATGGCACATAGGTTCTCAATAAATCTTTGATGAATGAATGAACAAATGAGTGATCCAGTGTGAATCTTGAAATAGGAACATATCTGTTGGTTTCTTCCACTTTTGTTTCCAGAGAAGGTTCAGGAAGGCACAGTGGCCTTGGGGCCCAGCAGTCTCCTCCAGTGGTAAGGGAATCTCCTCATAGTGTACCATGTTAGGGAATTGAAATTAAGACTAATATGTAATTAAGGCTCTAGAAAAGGTGGCGGGCTCTTGTGTGGCGGTGAGGCACACAGTCCTGTCAGATTAGAAAAGAAACAGAATTTGGCTGCCAGGACTCATTTGCATAATTCCGTTCCTTTTTTCCTCTTGGCTCTTTTTCATAAGTTAAAAGCTTCTGTTGCCATGAACCCCTGCAATTTCCTGACTGCATGACAGTCAGGAGGGAGTCCTGTGGCCAGAAAGCTTTGCAGTACAACACAAATGAAGGCGTTCAGCTGCACCACAGGACCTGCTCTTTCATTTCACTCAGACAATAGCACAATTACAAGCAATTACTTATTAGATGTTTGAAAACTATTGTAAAAAGCCATCACCATTTGCCAAAAGTAATTTAATGAAATTGGGCATAATTGTGCCCTGAACAGATTTTTTCTGATTGGCCCACAGTTAGATGACTCTACGGAAATTATTTAGCAAATGAATGAATAAGAAAACATAGGCAAAATCCCTGCAGAGTTGGTGGAAATTCATAACATCACGGTGGAAGGTCACAGATCTTAATAATTTAGAGAGATTTTTGACAAGTGGATAGGATGTAGGCTAACATATTCACTTGATCGAATGCAAAACACTATTATAAAAGAAAATAAGATATCTTAAGGCTGTAGAATGCATTTGATATTTTGACTAGAATTGAAAATAACTGTATATTTCAAATGTTGGTTAATGGCTATCTTTAACCACTTAATAAATATAACAGCAATAAAGCAACTTTTCACCAGTTTGAATGAAGTTCTAAATTTTTAAAACTGTATAAGGTCAGTTTAAAGTAAAGGAGTTTCTTTGCTTTCCCATAGTAGCTACATAGGCCATCTATTGACTGATCCTTAGGGACTAATATTTTCTGTGAATTGATGAGAATGATATATAAATAGCACCTGAATTGTTTGTAAATTGGTGTATGATTGCAGTTAAAGGGATTTAAACCTTCTTCCTCAGTTTTGTTTAGTGATGTTATTGGTTTAGCAATCCTGTCCCTGTGTGTTTTATTTTCCTTTTTTGTCAAATGATTGATTTTTCAATAAAAGCTTCCTTATTATTTTTTAAAAAATCTAGCAATACAGCAGTTCATCAAAGGGGGAAGTCACCTCACAGCCCATTACACAGAAATAACCATCATTAACATCGGTGAATATCCTTCCATATATCTCTTTATGCAAATACACAAATGGCTTTAATAGATGTGTAAAATCACTTTATAAAAATGAGCTTATACTAAATATACATTTAAAAATTGAAAAGCAGTACATTGAAAGTAACTTGAATTTAGTCAAAGAAATATCGGAATGAAATTGAAAAAAAAATGTTGAAGTTAAGCAAAATATTATTCAAAGCATTTTTTTTGTTTCTTTTATAAGCACCACAATAGGTTTTCAGTCATTTTGTCAAGGTTATTAGCATTTAAATTGGCTCTACAATCTTAATTCCTTTAACTATTTAGTTTTGATTCTCTATTTAAAGTGTTCAGCGCTTCCCATCTGCTCTTTGGCCACAGCTTCTCCATCCCTGAGTTCTATATTTTGACTAATCTCTCAGTTGGCTGGTTGTACCATCAATTAGTTTTTTCAGGTAGGGCTCGTTGTTGCCCTTGAATACATGCAGGTTTGAAAATGCCTTTTGCTCCCCAGAACAAACATGTCCCTAATCTTAACACCACTGCAGTGGGTGTGAACCCATTGTACATAAGACCTTCCGTAGATGTCATTTTCAGGTGTGGTCAACAGGATCAGAATGGATCTTTTTTTTTTTTAAGGTTTATTTTTAATTTATTTCTCTCCTCTCCCCTGCCCCCCCCCCAGTTGTCTGCTCTCTGTCCATTTGCTGTGTGCTCTTCTGTGTCTGCTTGTATTCTGATCAATGGCACCAGGAACCTGTGTCTCTTTTGTTGTTGTTGTTGCATCATTTTGCTGCGTCAGCTCTCTGTGTTTGTGGCGCCACTCCTGGGCAGGCTGCACTTTTTTTGCACTGGGCGGCTCTCCTTATGGGGTGCACTCCTTGCAAATAGGGCTCCCCTATGTGGGGAACACCCCTGTGTGGCATGGCACCCCTTGTGCGCATCAGCACTGTGCATGGGCCAGCTCATCACATGGATCAGGAGGCCCTGGGTTTGAACCCTTGACCTACCATGTGATAGGTGGATGCTCTATCCATTGAGCCAAATCTGCTTCCCCCGGATGGGTTAGTGGTATTACTGGAGGCCTTATAGAGAAAAAGCCACAGGGAGGAGCTGGAAGCTGGAAGTCAGTGGGAACCTAGAAAGGAAAGGAGAGTTTTTGCTGGTGTTACTTCCTGTGGTACACCTTCATCCTTTTCAACACAAACACTTTCCTCATTTATCTTGGAAAGTTTACCTTCACTAAATTCCTCTTGCTGAATATATATAGTCTTTCAAATGGTGGCAGCGTCAATAGTCCTGTGGTCAGCTATTTTTTCTGTAACTCCATTTATGTTTGATTAAATTTTCTCATTAAGCATTATCATCTTTCCTTTCTTTGCTGCATTTTCATCTTTGTCTTTTTCTGTTATTCAGTTTTGGAACATGTCATATGGGTTTATCACTAGGAGATAAAGAGGACCACAATGACACACTTTACTGTCTGTGGGTGAACTGAGTAACAGATGTGCTGTGATCAATTACAGACAGACTTTGAAAGAAGTGACATGATTGGTGATCATAATATGCATCAATTATTTGCATAATGATTCGACAACTGAAGAGTTACCTGCCAAGTTTGTACTTTATGCAATTTCTCCCTGATTGTATACCCTTGTAAGTGAAATTCAAGCCACAGTTGTTGGGGAGCTGTTGTTATTTAACTACACTGTGACAGTTGAAATTAATGCACATCAGAACTGTAACGCAAGGCCTGTCTGTACTAACAGGAGCAAAAAGGAACCTGAACATATAACAGGAATAGTAACTGGGACCGAGGGAAAAGGAACAAGAAGAGATGTAGAACTTAGAGGAAGGATCCCACAAGGTTGAGATTCAGGCATCTGAAGAGAGGTTGCAGTTGCCATAAGGAACATAACTTCTGCTGCTGTGAGTCAAGAAACAACTTGCTGGAGGCCACCCCAGGATGATGAGAATAACCGATAACTATGGGGAAGAACAAAATTGCTGGAGACCACCAAGAACAATCTACCACCACGGCAAACACTGAGGAATCAGCTACATCCAAGCTGCTCACTGCTACAGGGACAAATTTAAAAACAGAAAAATCATATTAAGGAAGTCCCTTTTTCTACCTCCAGGGTTGCAGCTACCCTCCAGTACCCACTATTGGCAGAGTTAGACAGACAGCCAGTTGGAGAAATTTACTTGCAGAATCCAGCTGCAGAATCATACAGTGGAGCCAAAAACGGTGCATTTGGTGATATGAGGCATTAAATTAATAACTGGCATTGCCCTATTTTCTAGATTCTATCATTAACATTTTCTTATACTTGTTTTATCACTTACCTATTCAGTCATACATCCTTCTATCCATTCATCAATTCATCTTTTTTCTTTAATTTCCCCCCCTACATTAGAGAAGTTGTGGGTTTACAGAACAATCATATATAAAATAAAGAATTCCCATATACTAACCTATTATGAATACCTTGCATTGGTGTGGAACATTTGTTACAATTGATGAAGGCACTGTTTTTATAATTGTATTATTAACTATATTCTGTGATTTAACTTAGGATTCACTGTGTAGTGCAGTTTCATGTAATATTTAAAATTTATATTTTGTTACTATATTTACAACCTAGTACTTCGCTTTTAACCATGTTCAGTTATATATTTCAGTATTGTTAATTATGTTCACAATGTTGTGAACTACCAACATCCATTCCCAAAACATTTCCATCATTCTAAGTAGGAATCTGGTACATTTTAAGGTTCAACTTCCCATTCCCTAGCTCCATCACATTCTCTGGTAACCCATATTCCAGATTCTGACTCTATGACTCTTTGCTTATTTTAATTATTTCAAATCAGTGAGATCATACAATATTTGTCCTTTTGTGTCTGGCTTATTTCACTCAACATGATGTCTTTAAGTTTCATCCATGTTGTTGCATGCATCAAGACTTCAATCCTTTTTATACCTGAATAATATAACATTGTATATATGTACCACATTTTGGTTATTCATTCATCAATTGATGGACACTTGGACTTGCTTCTATCTTTTGGCAATTGTGAAAAATGCTGATATGAATTTTGGTGTGAAAGTATCTGTCCCTGCTTTCAGTTCTTTTGGGTATATACCTAGTAGTGGTATTGCCAGGTCATATGGTAATTCTATACTTAAGTTAGACTTTACACCCAAAGCACTAGCAACAAAAGAAAAAACAGATAAATGGGACCTCATCAAAACAGAAAGCTTTTGTCCATCAAAGGATATTACCATGAAAGAGAAAAGAAAACCTACTCAATAGAAGAAGATATTTGGAAACCACATATCCAATAAAGTTTTAATATCCAGAATATATAAAGATATCCTACAATTCAACAATAAAAGACAAAATAATTAAGAATGGGCAAAAACTTGAAAAGACCTTTCTCCAAAGAGGATATACAAATGGCTAAAAAGTACATGAAAAGATGCTCACCATCACTAGCTACTAGGGAAATGCAAATGAAAACCACAATGAGATACCATTTCGCATCCATTAGAATAACTGCTATTTAAAAATGGAAAATTACAAATGATGGAGAGGATGAAGAGAAAAAGGAAAACTCATTTATTGATGGTGGAAATTTAAAATGTGCAGACACTGTGGAAAGCAGTTGGCAGTTTTTATTCTTATATTTGAAACATTCTAAAATAAATTGCAGGCATCAGTACACTTACCCTTAAATACTTCAGCAAGTGTAGCATTAACTAGAGTTTGATATCTGAGGGATTTTTTCTTCATGGAGCTGCCCTGGATGGTGCTTCAGGGGCAATCACCGGACATTGTAAATCCTCACAGGGCCCACTGGATGGAATGGGGGAAGAGTATGGGCCATGATATGGACCATTGACCATGAGGTGCAGAGGTGCCCAAAGATGTACTTACCAAATGCAATGGATGTGTCATGATGATGGGAATGAGTGTTGCTGGGGGGGGGAGAGGTGGGGTGGGGGTGGTGGGGTTGAATGGGACCTCATATATATATATTTTTAATGTAATATTATTACAAAGTCAATTAAAAAAAATAAAAAAAGGACCCCAGGGGCAGGTGGTGATAAAATTGTATAAAACTATACACAGCACACAAAGGATTGTATGTAAATTTGTTGAAACTGAATAAGCTCTGTGTATTAAACCAGTGTCCAGTTAATAGTTTTGATATTGTATTATAATTCTGCCAGATGTTACCATTGGACTTTGGGGGAAACTGACTGAAGGATTCATGGAACCTCTCTGTAAATTTTTTTTGCAAATGCCTGTGAATCTATAATTATTTCAAAATAAGAAGATAAAAATATCTACATCCAAAAAAAAAAAAAAGAAATTGATGTACATTAAATGCACACATTCACTGATTTTTGAAAAATTCAGACATCTCTGTAATCCTAACCCATATCAAAATAGAAATTATTTCCATTGCATCCAGAAAGTTCTCTTATGCCCCTTTCCAAGTCAGTCTTTTCTCCCTGCTCCCAGACACCAATGTTGTGAGTTTTCCAATCAATGATAAGTTTTGCTTTTTCTGGAACTCCATAGAGATGGAATCATAGAGTATGTACTCTTTTTGTGTCTGCTTCTCTCTCTCAATATATTGTTTTTGAGATTCGTCCATGTTCTTGGTCAATATCAACAGTTCATTCTTTTAAAATGTTGACTAGTATTCCATTATCTGTATAGGTCAGTTTGTGTGTCCATTGCCCTATTAATCTACACATGGACTGTTTCTAGGTTTTGCTATTGTGAATAAAGATGCTATGTATATTCTCATATATTTTGCCTGGTTTTCAAAGGTAAAGTTTTTTTTTTTAAATGAGGTACTAGGGATTGAACCAGGACCTTGTACATTGGAAGCAGGTGCTCAACCAATTGACTTACATTCTCTCCCCAATGAGACAATGTTTGTATGTTTTTAGGAGGGACCAGTGATCGAACCTGAGAATTCATACATGGGGAGCTGGCTTTCAACCACTTGAGCTACTTCCACTCCTAAAAGGCAAGGTTTTAAAAATAAAATTTACTAAAAAAAGGTAAGGTCAAATCTCTCTTTGTTTTTTTTTTTTTCCCCCTTAAAACATTTTGTATTCAAGAACATGAACATGAAATAGAAGGTAGGGAGGACCAATATTTTTATTCTAAAGTTTAAGAAACATTTTATCTATGCTTAACCACTTGAATGATCCCCCTCATAAACTAATGAGTATGTGTAGACATTGCCTCATTCTGATGCTTTTACTTCTCATTTAACTTTATTGTATTTTCTCCTGTTAAGTGTGTTATTAAACATACGCATGCATTGATGGACACAAACATTAGAAACTTTCTTTTTTTTATTCTTTTAAAACATACTTCTAATCATCCTAATGTAATTATACAAAAAATACACTCTGGGATTTACTCTTAAAATATTAACTTTGTGTTTTCATGTTAGAAGATACTTGGTAATGAGAGTTTAAAATTTTGATTAATGCCTTGAATGCTCAAGCATTCAAATATTTATTTGGCAAACAGTATAATCAAAATCAAAATTGGGAAGTTTTTCTTGTAATTGATTTATAAATTGTTGGAAATTAATCAGTGATCTCACAATAAAACTAAAAATGGAATGTGTTCAAGGGCTTAGAGAAGAAGAGAAGTGAATTAACTAGCAGTCTCCACAGAAATAGCAAATGAAAAGGGAACACAAAAATGCCTAGGAGGAATTATAAGGTCCTTTTTAATAAACGCAACACCAATTTTTAATCTTGGGACTGTGACCCATTCTTTTTCCTTCTCTTAACAAATCAGTTTTATTGATGTATGTTAATCATAAATCCATCCAAAGTGTACAAACAATGGTATTCAGTGTAATAACATATTTGTGCATTCATCTCTTCATTCTTAGAGCACTTTCATTATTCCAATAATAATAAACAAAAAGCAAATAAACAACCACAACTCATCACCTCTCAATCTCTCTATGCTTCCCCTGTGGTTGGTACATAGCTGCTCTTCTTTCTCATTCTCTCTAGGATATTTGTATTTATATTTTATGAAAACAGCCTTATATTTGAAATAGCACCCATATTTGTGTTCTACATGAGGATTTACTATCTTATACATTCCCATGTTACAGTTTTTGCTTTCCTTCTAGTAATGTACACAACCTTAGACTTTACCTTTCTTTTTTTTTAAAGATTTACTTATTTATTCCCCCCTCTCCCTCCATTGTCTGCTCTCTGTGTCCTTTCACTGTGTGTTCCTCTGTGTCTGCTTGTATTCTCATTAAGTGGCTCCAGGAACTAATCCTGGGACCTTCCGGAGTGGGAGAGAGGCAATCATTTTCTTGCACAACCTCAGCTCCCTGGTCTGCTACGTCTTTTATTGTCTCTCCTCTGTGTCTCTTTTCATTCCATCATCTTGCTGCACCAGCTATCTGCATCGGCCGGCACTCCTGTGCAGGGCTGCACACTTGCGCAGGGTGGCACTCCTGCACAGGGTGGCCCTCTCAACCATAGAGTGGGCCACCACTCTGCATGAGACAGCTAACTGTGCAGTCCAGCTTGCCTTCACCAGGAGGCCCTGGGCATCGAACTTTGGACCTCCTATATGGTAGATGGGAACCCAGCTGCCTGAGCCACATCCATTTCCCTAGACATTCCATTTCAATCATGGTCATACACATATACTAGTTCTGCTAGTTAAAAACACCATGATATGCTTTTACCATTTGTATTCATTTCCTAAGATTTACAACTTTTTACTAATTCTGCACAGATTAACCCTCAGCTATCCATTCTCTACCCTCTTTGTATTTTCTGGTGACCTATATTCTAATGATTAACTCATAGATGTACACAATATATTTAATTCATAATAACACAATCATCCGGTAGTTGTCCTTTCATGTCTGGCTTACTTCACTCAACATAATATACTCTGGGGTCATCCATGTTGTCATATGCTTCATGACTTCATTTCTTCTTACTGCTCCATAATATTCCATCATAATATTGATGGATACTTGGGTTGTTTCAAACTTTTGGCCATCTTGAATAATGCTGCTGTGAACATCAGTGTGCAGATGTCTATTCATGTGTGACCCATGTTTTTTAATGAATGTTTACAAAATATCATTTTGATCATTTATGTTTTAAATCTTTTCTTCTCATTTTGTTTCTGATTTGAACTAAATACCGTTTCATATAATCATAATAACTGCACTACAATGTTTGTTTTAAATTTTGAGCTATTGACAACTTTCCAATGTATTGATTACCAAGTATTGAAGACCAAATGTAGCATTTAATTAAGTCCATCATTTTCATTGCAGAATGTATTTTCTCAGTGAAGCAATGATATAAAGGTGTTTGATGCCCAAGCCATATCTTAATTTAGATATGCATGATCTTTTACCTGGGCCACTTACAGCAGCCTTCTTTTTTCCTTTTAAAATTTTTTTTTCTTTTTTTTCCTTTATTTTTAATTTTTTTTAGTCTTTTTTAAAAAAGATACATAGATCACAAAAAAGTTACATTAAAAAAATATAAGAGGTTCCCACATACCCCACTCCCCACCCCCCACTCTTCCCATATCAACAACCTCTTTAATCATTGAGGTACATTCATTGCATTTGGTGAATACATTTTGGAGCACTGTGCACCGCATGGATTATAATTTTCATTGTAGTGTACACTCTCCCCCCATACATTCAATAGGTTATGGCAGGATATATATTGTCCAGCATCTGTTCCTGCAGTATCATTTAGGACAACTTCAAGTCCCGAAAATGCCCCCACATCTCATCTCTTCTTCCCTCCTCCTGCCCTCAGCAACTACCATGGCTGCTTTCTCCACATCAATGCTACAGTTTCTTCTATTACTAGTCACAATAGTTCTGTAGTAGAATACCAGTAAGTTCATTCTGATCCATATTTTATTCCTCCATCCTGTGGACCCTGAGTTGGTGATGTCCACTCCACCTCTGTATTGAGAGGGAGCTTAGATCTCACATGGATGATGGACACAATTCTCCTGCTTGGAGTTGTAGGCACTTGCAGTTCCCTGGTGTGGTGGTTGACCATCTTCACCTCCCTGTGACTTCTACAAGTCCAACAAACTAGAGAGTAGGAGCAGTAACTCTGATGAGGCTCAGTGCCCAGCTGGCACATGGCCAGTCCAGAGATTGAAGTCTCCTGGGTATACAGCAAACCCAGCACCAACCATAGGTTCAGTAAAAGTGACAGAAGAGGCATGTTTAGAAAGATCACATCTGAATCTAACTCCATCAGATTCAGGAACACAAATTCCAAAGTAGGGCCCACTGATAGGGCACTGAACTCCAGAGCCAACTGCCATGATTGTAGAACTTGTGTGTCTCTGTACCAGTACCTGGGGTAGTATCTACTTTGGCTGTCTCTGGGATCCTGCTGAGGCATATGTAAGCACGGCTCCTCTGATGACATTCTGACTCTTTTTTGAAGAGTCTTAGCCATATAAACCCATTTGTCTTTACCATTTCCCCTTTTTATTCAAAGTCTTTTTCTAGTTGCCTTACCAGTTAGTGATTGGTAGTAATCCACTTGGTGCCAGGGAGGATCATCCCCAGGAGTCATGTCCCATGCTGGGGGAAAGGTAATATGTTTATATGCAGGTATGGTTTAGAGAGTGGCCATATTTGAGCAACAATGAGGCTCTCAGGAGGTAACTCTTAGGCATCCTGCAGCTCTAGGCCTAGTTGAAATTTCAGGCACACAAGCTCATAAGCTTAGTCATTGGTATCAAGGGTTCATCATTGGACCATCCTTCTTCACTGGTCTTTGCCCTTGCACTTGAGCAATTGTTGCTGTTCCATTGGGGAAAGTGACAGAGCTCCCCTGGCTAGGAACTCAGCACTCCCTCAATTGTCATTTGTAACTGTATCTACTATGAAAATAACCAACATATATCCAAACTTTTTTATGTACCCTATATACATGCCCTGGAGAACTCCCTCCAAAACATGTGTTCCCCATCCATAACACCCCACACCAGTGTTCCTCCCCTGCCATAGTTGCATCCCTCTGTGGTCCAAAGCTTCTTCATAAATGAAGCCTACTCTTTTGCCAAATTCAATTAATAGGAAAATGAAATATTAGTGTTAGGTTTAAAGATTAGAAATAGAATACATACTAATGTAGAAAATCTAAAATAAAGTAAAAATAAATTGGGGTATTAAAAAATGAAAAATACCATAAAACTTTGTTTTTGATGTTTTGCCTTTCATTACTGTAATAGGTGTTGCCCTGTATGTACAGTGGCAAGGCAATTTCTTTAATTTCTTCCTCAGCATCTACATTCTTTTTTCCCTAATTTTTATTTTGTCTTCAAAAAAGATTTAGATCACAGTAAAGTCACATATACAATATAGAGGACTCCCATACATCCAACATAAAATCCTTTTTCCTCTTCCCCAGCAATGATCTTTTTACATGTTCATGTTATATTTGCTGCAGCTGATGTACAGATATAGCTACCTACCATCGTTCCATTTTGGTTTACATTATGATTTATATTTTAGACTATACAATTTTCTAAATTTTTAGTTACCTTATGTTTTACATTATGTTTTACATTTTAGCCTATAGACTTTTATACATTTTTGGTGTAATTTAACATGTCCTATATCCATCATTGCACGATCTTGTGGAACACTTCCACTGCCCCCCAGTTACCCTGATTCCATCTATTCTATTCCTCTCTCCACCTCCTCTCAGTGCCCACAGTGACAATCAATCTTCACTGCTTTAAAGACCAGTTTCACAGATACTTGCTGCAATGCCCAGGACTTGATATACTAGACTGTCCTCCTCCATTATGAGCCAACAATTCTCCCAAGAGACACAATTCCCTCTATTTCATAACATCAGGACTCCCCAGGATATGGCTACACCTTCCCATTCTTGTTTGGGTCTCCAAGCAATGATATAACACACTATGACAAGATGAGCACTCACTCCCTAGAAGCTTGCCCCTGTTCCAGATGCCCCCCCTTAAGCACCTTAAACAGGTCATCCTTTCTCATATTTTTAAAACAGATTTCTCAGCATTATAGCTTCAACCATATACCTGACAATCTCCCATGTTCATCTATTCCCCCCAGCCCTCCCCCCAATCCTTGGTAAATCTCAACCATGCTCCCAAACCTAGCCCCCTCAAGTCTGCAAAGCCCCACCCAAAGGTATCCCTATGCCACCATCTTATCCCTTTCCTGTACAAATACTTACCTCTTTATTATAGATTTCACCCATGTAGGCATCAGCTCACAACTTCCTCTCCCCCCCCATTTCCTGTAAGCCTATCATCTAGTCTCTAGCTTTCTGAGAGAACTGGTTTGCTTATTTCATACCAGAGATGTCATGTAGTATTTGTCCTTCAATGCCTGGCTTGTGTCACTTAATGTAAGGTCCTCAAGATTCATCCATGTTATCCTGTGTGTTTTTTTTAATTTATTGAAATATATCACTCATACATAAACAATACGTGTATAATAGTTGTGAACTTACAAACCAAACATATATAACATCAAACAAACATATAACATCTCACCCTACCACCAATAACTTACATTGTTTTTAAACTTTTTAAACTAATGATTAAAGAGCATTGTCAAATTTTACTACTAAACAAAGTAGTTTTCCCCTAATCAATCCAATTATTATTATCTTTGTATCATTTACATATGAACATACATAAACAATTAAGTGTATATTAAAAGTTGTGAACTTACAAAGCAAACATACATAACATCATATAGGGGTCCCATACATCAACCCTCCACCAACACCTTGCATTGTCATGAGACGTTTGTTACAAACTACAAAAGAACACTGTCAAAATCTTACTACTAATCATAGTCATTATCTTACATTTGGTATATTTTTACCCCAACCCACCCTATTATTATTTTTTAAATATATTTTTTATGACAGAAGTTGTAAACTTATAAATCAATCATGCGTATGTGCAGAATTACCAAACAACACCCCTCCATCAACACACCACAATGTGGTGTGTCATTTGCTACAGATAAAATAATATCATCTGATTGTTACCATGTCCACAGTGTACTTTTGGCTCACATTTTTCATACTGCCTCAGTATCAACACAGTGCATCTTTTGTATAGATGCAAGAATATTATATTATTACTACTAACCACAGCCCATAGGTCACTCCAGCTGTATTTTTCCCATGCTTCTCCACATTCCCAACACCCTGCAGTAGTGATACATATATGTTCTAGCTGACAGAGGACACTCTTGCATCTGTACCATCAACCACAATTCTCACCCACTTCTTGGTTTACTGTGCTATCCAGTTCCTAGATTATTCTCAAGCATTCTGTCAATTGGCATTTACATAACTAGACTACCATTTTCAGTCACATCCCCATCTATAAACTAGCTGTTACTCCCTGTGTGTTACCATCCACTCTATACATTTCCACGATTTTACAGTAAAGCTAATTAAAACTTCTATGTACATTAAGTATCAATAGTCCACTCAGTCCTCTTCTCTCCTTTAAGAATCCACCACCTACCACGAGGTCTTGAAGATATTTTCCAGTATTTTCTTCCAGAAGTTTTATGGTTCTTGCTTTTGTTTTTAGTTTTTTGATCCATTTTGAGTTAATTTTTGGAAAAGGTGTGAGATAGGGGTCCTCTTTCCTTCTTTCAGCTGTGGATGTCCAATTTTTTCAGCACCATTTGTTGAATAGATTATTCTGCCTGAGAGATGTGAGTTTGACAGGCTAGTCAAAAATCACTTGACCATACCTGTGAGGGTCTGTTTCTGAGCAATATATTTGGTTCTATTCATCTACTGTGTCTGTCTTTTTAGGCCAGTACCATGTTTTACCACTATAGGTAGGTATTATGATATAAAGTCTAAAGATGAAGGTTCACTTTTCCTTTTTACGATGTTTCTGAGTATTCAGGACTCCTTACCCTTCCAAATAAATTTAATGATCATATTTTCATTTTTTTCTTTAATGCTGGTGTTAATTTTATCGGGATTGCATTAAATTTGTATATCAATTTGAGTAGAACTGACATCTTAATGATATTAATCTTCTAATCCATGAGCATGGAATGTTCTTCCGGTTATTTAGGGCTTTTTTGATTTAAAATTGAGTTGCAGTTTTCTGAATACAAGTGCTTTACATCATTGGTTACATTTATTCCTGACCATTTGAGTTTTATCTGTCATATTTTATTTTCACCACTCTTTTGACACTTTTAGTTACTTTTATTGATATAGTCTTCATTTCTAGACTCTCTTCCAGGCGTCTCTCTCCTGTCTTTTCTTTTCAGGCTCTAGCACATCCTTTAATATTTCCTGAAATTCTGGTCTCTTGCTTAGACATTCACTCAATTTCTGTTTATCTGTGAATATTTTAATTTCGCCCTTATTTTTGAAAGACAGTCTTGCTGGATATAAGATTCTTGACTGGAAGTTTTTCTCTTGTAGTATTTAAATATATCACCACTGTCTTCTTGCCTCCATGGTTTCTGGTGAGAAATCAGCATTTAATCTTATTGGATATCACTCGTTTGTTATGCATTGCTTTTCCTTTCTGCTCTCAGAATTCTCTTTGTCTTTGGCCTTGTCATTCTGATGAGCATGTGTCTTGGAGTTGGTCTATTCAGATTTTTTCAAACGGGAGTACATTGTGCTTCTTGGACAGGGATATCTATGTCCTTCAAAAGGGTTGGGAAATTTTCCACCATTATTTCTTTAAATATTCCTTCTGCCCCTTTTCCCTTCTCTTCTCCCTCTGGGACACCCATGACATGTATGTTTGCACATCTTTTGCTGTCATTTAGTTCCCTCAGTCCTTGTTCAATTTTTTCCATTCTTTTCTTCATCTGTTCTTTCATATGTTCACTTTCAGAGGCGATTTCTTCAAGCTCACCAATCCTTTCTTCTGCCTCCTCAATTCTGCTATTATATGATTCCAGTGTTTTTTTAAAAATTTCATTGATGGTACCTTTCATTCCCATAAGATCTGCTATTTTTCTATGTATGCTTTGAAATTCTTCCTTGTGCTCCTCCTATGTCTTCTTAATATCCTTAATCTCTTTAGCCATCTCATTGAATTTATTAAGGAGATTTGTTTGAACATCTATAATTAGTTGTCTCAACTCCTTTATGTCATCTGGAGGCTTATCTTGTTCCATTAACTTGGCCATAGCTTCCTGTTTCTTGGTGCGGATTGTAATTTTTGGTTGGTGTCTTCGTATCTGGCTTCCTAGAGTATTTATTCTGGGTACAGTTTTTCTCTTTAGTTTAGGGCTTCCTATCCTTTCTCCCTTGCTGGTTGTGCAGTAGCAGCCAAATATGTAGTTGGTGCTGTAAGCTATGGAGGCTCAAGCTGCTCTCATTGCACCAGGGACCAAGGAAGCTTCTTCCAACTTTCTCCTTTGCCGGGGCAGGGACAGAGTCACAGCTATGTGGAATAATCCATGTGCAGGCCTAGACTGTAGTTTCCCAGAGAGACTGATGAAGCTTCACATCCCTTTCTCCCCTGCCTGGGGCAGGGATGGAGCTGCAGGTGTGGGTAGCAATCTATGCAGTGCGGGTCCAAGATGACCACAGTTGCCCTTGTAGACTTCTGATTTTCAGTCTATGGCAGCCAAAGTTACGTGCAGTTACCTATATAGGCTGGTGCAGGGCTCCTCAGCCTCTTCCCTGCCAGAGGCGGGGCTGAAGCCTAGGCAGGCTGCAGGCTGATCTGCCTGAAAGAAACTGGTTCCTATGGACACTGAGAGTTTCAGTCAGACCAGCTTCCCCTCAGGCTGGGGGCGGAGTCAGAATGGCAGCTACTGGCCTCTTTCTGACTTGGGCTGGTTCTCACCCCAGCTGTTCCCAGGGTTTTATCTTAGCCAGCCAAGTCTACCAGTCCAAAGCTGAAATTGGCAGCCAACCATCTCCTCCCCTGTTTCTGGGAAATGGAGCTTCCAATTCCTGTCACAGAACAGCTCCTGGGGTGGCTTCTACCGCCAGCATAGGATAATCACTGGCCTCCGCAGCTTGGCCAGTAACTTCCCAGAGAGGCTAGTGCAGGTCTCCACAGCTCCCTCCCTGTTAGAGGTGGCACTGGGGCCTAGGCTAGACCTGCAATATGATCTGGATGGGAATAAGCTGGTCTCCACCAGCCCTGGGATTTTCAGTCCACCCCGCTTCCCATCGTGCCAGGTGTGAAGTTAAGATGGCAGCTCCTGGCCTCTTTCTGACTTGGACAGGCTCAAGCATTAGCTGTTCTCAGGATTATACTGTAGCCCACTGAGTTTCCTCATCAATAGCTCAAATTGGTCCTCAACCGTCGCTTCCTCCTCTGTTTTGGGGAAATGGGGCTTTCTATTCTAGCTGCGGAACAGCTCCTGAGGTGGATTGTTCCTCCAGTGGGGGATGGGCACACGTCTCAATGGCATGGAGTGCTCTACTTATGAGTCTTCTCTGCAGATGGGCAACCTCCTCCTTTGACTCCTTCAAAGACATTGCAGGATGTTCTTTTGGTCTCCTGGAGCCCCCGAACAGGTGTTTCAGCTAGCTCCAGAGAGCTCTGGATGTTTGCTAACAGCCCTGTAGCAGGAGCTGACTCTAGGAGCTCCTTATTCTGCTGCCATCTTGCTGATGGTCCTCTATCCCATGTGTTTTTACTGTATTCCGTTTTATAGATGAATAGAATTCCATTGGATGTATATACCACATTTTGTTTATCCATTCTTCTGTTGATGGGCATTTGGGTTGATTCCAAATTGTGGCAATAGTGAATAATGCCCCTATGAGCACTGATGTACTAATATCTCTTTGTGTCTTTGTTTTGAGTTCTTCTGGGTTTATACCCAGCTTTGGGATTACTGGTTCATGTGACAAATCTATAGCTAGTTTTTGAGAAACCGCCAAACTGTCCTCCAGAATGGCTGGATCCTTCTGCATTCCCACCAGCAGTGGATGAGTGTTCCCATTCCTCCACATCCTCTCTAACACTTGTAGTCTTCTTTTTTTTTTGATAGCTGCCAGTCTTATGGGAGTAAGATGGTATCTCATTGTAGTTTTGATTTGCATTTCTCTAACAGCTACTGATTTTGAGCATCTTTTCCTGTGCTTTATAGCCATTTGTATTTCTTCTTTGGAGAAGCATCTGTTCAAATCTCTTGCCCATTTTTTAAATGGATTGTTTTTCTTTATATTTTCGAGATATAGGAGTTCTTTATATATGCAGGATATTAGTCTCCTATCAGAAATATGGTTACCCAATATTTTCTCCCATTGGTTAGGCTGTCTTTTCACTTTGTTGACCAACTCCTTTGAGGTGCAAAAGGGTTTAATTTTGAGGAGGTTCAATTTATCTATTTGTTCTGCTGCTGCTCATGCTTTTGGTGTAAAGTTAATGAAGCCACTTCCTATTACACAGTCCTGTAGATGCTTCCCTACATTGTTTTCCAAGGTCTTTATGGTCTTGGCGCTTACATTTAGGTCTTTCATCCATCTTGAGTTGATTTTTGTATAAGGTGTGAGATGGTAATCCTCTTTCATTCTTTTGCATATGGATATCCAATTCTCCAGGCACCATTTGTTGAAGAGGCCATTCTCTTCCAGTTGCGTGGGTTTGGTGGCCTTGTCAAATATCAGAGGACTGACTATATATATGAGGATCTATCAGTTTGGTTCCATTCATCAGTGTGTCTATCCTTGTGCCAATACTGTGCCATTTTCACTACTGTAGCTTTGTTGTATGTTGTGAACTCAGGTAGCGTGATTCCTCTAGTTTCATTTTTCTTTTTCAATATGTCTTTGGCTATTTGGGGCCTCTTTCCTTTCCAAATAAATTTCATGGTTTTTCTAATTCATTAAAAAATGCTGTATTGATTTTTATTGGGATTGCATTGAGTCTGTAGATTAGTTTTGGTAGGATAGAAATTTTAATGATATTTAGTCTTCCTATCCATGAGCAGGGAATATTCTTCCATTTATTTAGGTCTTATTTGATTCCTTGAACAGTGCTGTGTAGTTTTCTGTGTATAAACTTTTATGTCTTTAGTTAAATTTATTCCTAGGTATTGGATTTTTTATTTACTATTGTAAATGGTATTTGTTTCTTGATTTCCTCCTCAGATTGCTCTTTATTGGTGTACAGAAATTCTACTGATTTTTGCACATTGATGTTATAACCTGTGAATTTACTGAACTCATAAGTTCTTGAAGCTTTGTGGTAGACTTCTCAGGACTTTTTATGTATAGGATCATGTCATCTGCAAATAATGAAATTTTGACTTCTTCCTTTCCAATTTGAATGCCTTTTATATGTGGTTCTTGCCTCTGTGCTTCAGCAAGTACTTCTAGCAGAATGTTAGATAGAAAGAGTGATAGTTGGCATCCTTGATCTAAGAGAGAAAGATTTTAGGATTTCACCATAGTAAATGATGTTAGCTGTGGGCTTTTCATATATACCCTTTATCATGTTCAGAAAGTTTCCTTCTAATCCCATCTTTTGCAGTGTTTTTATCAAGAAGGGGTGCTGTATTTTGTCAAATGCTTTTTCTTCATCTATAGATATGTTCATGTGATTTTTTTGCTTCAATATGTTTATGTGGTGTATTACATTAATTGATTTTCTTATGTTAAACCATCCTTACATGCCAGGAATGAAACCCACTTGGTCATGGTGTACAATTTGTTTATTGTGTTGTTGAATATGATTAGCGAGTATTTTGTTGAGGATTTTCACATCTAGGTTCATTAGAGAGATTGGTTCATAATTTTCCTTTCTTGTTGTGTGTTTGTTTGGCTTTCGTACAAGGGTATTTTTGGCATCATAGAATGCATAGAATGCTCCTTCTTTTTCGATTTTTTGGAAGATTTTAAGCAAGATTGATTTTAGTTCTTTATGGAATGTTTGACAGACTTCACCTGTGAAGCCGTCTGGCTCAGGGCTCTTCTTAGTTGGGAGGTTTTTAACGACTGATCCTGTCTCTTTATTTGTGATTGGTTTGTTGAGATAATGAATTTCTTCTTTCATCAATGTAGGCTGTTTATTTGTTTCTAGGAATTTGTCCATTTCCTCTAAATTGTCCTTGTTTGAATATAGTTTTTCAAAGTATCTTCTTATTATAGTTTTTATTTCTATGGTGTTGGTGATATTCTCTTTCTCATTTCTTATTTTGTGTATTTGCATCTTCTCTCTCTCTTTTTTTTTTTGTTAGTCTAGCTAAGGGTTTGTCCATTTTGTTGATCTTCTCAAAGAACCAGCTGTCTATTTTGTTTATTTTTTCTAGCACTTTCTTATTTTCTATTTCATTTAGTTCTGCTCTGATCTTTGTTCTTTCTTTCTTTCTTCTTCTTTGGGGTTAGTTTGTTGTTTTTTTTACAAATTCCTTCGAGTGTGCAGTTAGGTCTTCAATTTTAGCTCTTCTTTTTTGATGTAAGAATTTATGGCTGTGAATTCCCCTCTCAGTACTGCTTTTGCTGCATCCCATAAGTTTTGATATGTTGTGTTATTTTCATTAGTTTCATGGTAATTATTGATTTCTTTTGTAATTTCCTCCTTGACCCACTGTTTGTCTAAGAGTGTGTTGTTTAACATCCATATCTTGTTGCCAAATTTGGGTCTCTGGCCCTTGCAGATTTCCAGCTTCATATCATTGTGGTCAGAGAAATTATTTTGTATAAATTCAATCTTTCTGAAGTCATTTAAACTTTCTCTGTGGCCTAGCATGTGGTCTATCTTGAAGAATGATCCATGTACACTTGAGAAGAATGTATATCCTTCTGTATTTTGGTGTAATGTTCAGTATATATCTTTTAGGTTCAGTCCCTCTAATATATTGTTCAATGTCTTTGTTTCTTTGTTGATTATCTGTTGTGATGTTCTGTCCAATGGTGGTAGTGGTGTATTAAATTCTCCCACTATAATTTTAGTGGCATCTATTCCTTCACTTAGTTTTTCCAGTGTTTTCCTCACATATTTGGATGCGCCCTTGTTAGGGGCATAAATATTTATGATTGTTCTTTCTTCTTGAAAGATTATCCCTTTCACTAAAATGTAGTGTCCATCTTTGTCTCTAATTGTTTTGCATTTAAAGTCTATTTTGTCTGATATTAATAGCTTTTCCTGCCTATTTTTAGTTATTGTTTGCCTGTAAGATTGTTTTCCAGCCTTTCACTTTCAACCTCCTTGAATCCCTGGGTCTAAGATGTGTTTCTTGTACACAGCACATAGATTGGTCATATTTCCTTATCCATTCTTCCAATCTGTGTCTCTTAACAGGTAAGTTTCTCCACTGACATTCAGTATTATTACTTTCAAGGAATTACTTGTATTAGTCATATTTTCTTTGGATTTGTGTTTGTCACATGTTGTTTTTTTTTCTTTTTGTCTTTTTAGTTGTTCTTACCCTCTCCTCCAACTCTGTCTCTCCTGTTTTTTTCCTTTCCTCCTGAAGAACTCCCTTTATTATTTCTTGAAGGGCAGGTTTCTTATTGGCGTACTCTTTTAGTTTCTGTTTATCTGAGAATATTTTGAACTGTCCATCAATTTTGAATGCCAGCTTTGGTGGACAGAGTATTCTTGGTTGGAAACTTTTTCTTTTAGTGTCTTGACTATGTCATACCACTGCATTCTTGCCTCCATGGTTTCAGATGAGAATCAGCACTTAATCTTATTGAACTTCACTTGTATGTGAGAGTTCTCTTTTCTGTTGCTGTTTTCAGTATTTTCTCTTTTTCTAGCATTGGATAATTTGACAAGTATATGTCTTGGAGTAGGCCTGTAGGGATTCATGCTGTTAGGGGTGCATTGTGCTTCCTGGACATGTATATCCATTTCCCTAGGTAAGTTTGGGAAGTTTTCAGCCATTATTTCCTCCAGCACCTCTTCTGTCCCCTTTCTCTTCTCTTCTCCTTCTGCAATGCCTATAATGCATATGTTTTTGTGTTTTACATTGTCATTCAGGTCCCTACGTCCCTGCTGCATTTTTTGTATCTTTTTATCTATCAGTTCTACTATGTGTTTGATTTCAGATGTACTGTCATCCGCATCACTAATTCTTTCCTGTGCTTCTTTATATCTGCTGTTATTTGCTGAGTGTGTATTTTTGATTTCTTTTAATATGCCATTCATCACCATTATATGTGTTATCTTTTGTGTATGTTTACAATTTCTTCTGTATGCTCTTCAAGTGTTTTCTTAATGTCTTTAATCTCTTCCTACACTTCACTGAATTGGTGCATGATATATGGTTTGAGAACTTTGATTAGTTGTTCGATGTTCTGGTCCTCTTCCTGGTTTTAATTTTTTCATTGGATTGGACCATGTTTTCCTGATTATTGGTATAGTTTGTAATTTTTGTTGCTGTCTGGTCATCATTTTACCTTGATGGGTTTGTTCAGTTGATTAACTTCTCCATCTAGTCTCAGGGCTTATTTAGGTGCTGTTTTTGTATGTATGTTAAGACTTCTTTTTGCCACTTTGTTGTTCTTATTTTATTTCCTCGTTATTGTCTCAGTTCCCTTGAAGGAAAATATTAAGTCCAGGGAAAGCAAAAGAGGTAAGAAAAGAAAAAGTATATTAGTAGTAGTGATAGTAAATGTTAGCAGAACAACCATGTGAGATCTAGGAGAATGGATATTAAACTCATGTAAGCTGTATAGAGTTATAACAATAAAAAAGTAGAGTACCTACAATGAGATGGTAAAATGAATATAGGGAAGAATATAGTATGAATTAAAAGGCCAATGCTGTCAAGAAAGAGGGAAAGTGATTAGAAAGGACAACAATATGAAGAGTGAATAAAACAAAACAAAATAGAGAATAAGAAATAAAAAGTCAGAAAAATTGGGGACTAACAAAGAGAGTTGGAATGTAAGAGAATCAATAGATGATTGGAAGATAGAAAGATGTAAATGAAATGGGGTAGTACTGGTAGCCAAAATCAGTACACACAGAAAAGAGGAAATCGAGTATGAGGAAGCACAGCAAATAAGAAATACTGCCTGAAGCACTTAATAGAAAAAAGGAAAAAGAAAGAAAGGGGGGAACAGAAAACAAAGGAAAAAGGGGAAAAAATTTTAAAAAAGGGCCATGGGGGGATAAAGAGCAAGGAAAGACAAGAAAACAAACCAACAAAAAAGTCCAGAAAAGGCCTCAAGCAAGGAATCCTCTTTACAATTGAATAAACTGCTAAGAGTCTTCCCTTTTCCCTTCTCCCCTCCTTACTTCCCTCTCTCCTAGGGCAGCAGGAAGGCTATGTGAGGGCTTCCATTGGAGAAAATAATACTCTTAGTTTCTTTTTGGAGAGAGCACTCACACCATGCCAGGAACCCTAAATATGCTATTGGAAGCCTACAAAGCACATCAAACTGTCCCCTACCCTTAGGTGTGTTATGGAGGACTAGCCAATTATCTGAACCCACCTTCTCCCAGACTGAGTTTCCCGATCCTAGAGCGTTTAGGTAAATTGGGTTCTCTCAGCAGATTTACCTTTCCTCTCTTCCTAACCTCTCCCCAAGCCAGCTGGCATGTTCCTCCAAGCTCGAAAAAAGGGTGTACCAGACAATTGAACTTGCACTCCTCGGGCCCCTCTGCCCCCCTCACTAAAACCCTCCCACTCTTGGAGTTTGTCCGAGACCTGAGGTCTAGGGGAATGCCGGAGTTTGGGGAGTGCTGGATTCGAGGAACACAGGCTTAGGAGAATGCCGGTGGGTTATGGGGAATGTGGGGTTCTGGGAACACGAGTTTCAGGGAACATGGGTTCGGGAATCGTGTGTTTGGGGAACACAGGGCTCAGGAACACCACCGTGTGACTGGCGGTGTTCAGGGAATGCTGTGGCAATCAACCCTAGGGGAAGGGTTTTGCCTTCTCATAGCTTCTGGCTTCAGTTTCAGAAACCTGTGGTTTTACCTGAGCAAGCTCTCCTTTTATTGCAGTCTCTCCAAATCGATGTCCAGAAACCTCCTGCTTTGTGGGTTCCTAAAACTGCTCACTCAGGCGGCATTCTGTCCCTACTCAGTCAGTTTTTTGCAGGAGAGATGATGAGGGTGCACTCACTCAGATGCCATCTTGTCCTGCCTCCTCTTTTTTCCTTGAATTCACTATTGTCTTCCTCCAAAAAGTCTCCAGAAGAATATGATCAGTCTCTGCTTAAAATCCAAAACTTGCTCCTCCTTGCACTCAAGTTATGTCATAGACCTTTTGCAGTTTGTCCCTGCCTACTGTATTCTCTGCTTTCAGAGAAGGAATATAGGGACCTGAACCTTCAAAACTGAAGGTCATCAGGAAGAGATGAGAGGTGGAGGCGTCTTCGGGACATGGAGCTGCCCTGGATGGTGCTTCAGAGGTAATCACCGGACATTGTAAATCCTCACAGGGCCCACTTGATGGAATAGAGGAGAGTATGGGCCATGATGTGAACCAATGTATATGAGGTGCAGAGGTGCCCAAAGATGTACTTACCAAATCCAATGGATGTGTCATGATGATGGGAACGAGTGTTGTTGGGGGGGGGGGAGAGGGGGGGTGGGGGGGGTGGGGTTGAATGGGACCTCACATATATATTTTTAATGTAATATTATTACAAAGTCAATAAAAAATAAAAAAATTAAAAAAAAAAACAAAAAAAAAACTGAAGGTCATACTTGGGACCATGGTTAATTCACCTAGGCCAATGTCACCCTTGGGTCTCTCACCACTTAGCCAGATTGCTTTTATCTTACAGCCTCTTTCCATCTTGTCTTTCAAAATGTTAATTGTCTCTTGCCTTTCTTTTTTCTCCTCTTGATTTCAACATTTGTTTGCTTTTTAACTGTAGAGATAATGTGGTTAAAGTATTTAATATGGTGAGTGGCAAATAGTAAGAGCCCATGAATTGATGGCTAATACTAGAAATAACACCACTTGCAATAATATCATTCCAAATTTGTGCTGAAGAGATTGCTTTAATAATCAGTTGTTAACTTGCTTTAAGGGTTGTATCCACACACCGCTAGATATTTGCAAATACATGGTAAATCATCTCAAACCCCTGAATGTTTAAACTGTAGAGAAAAGTTATTTACATGTTTATAATGGACTATTATTATTACTGATGTATAATGGAACATTTTGAGATCATGTTTTATGGATGTTAACCAGTTCTTAAGAAAGTTAGGAAAACCTTCCAGCAACCACAATTTTGTGCTTTTCTGATGTATCATTCTTTAAATAGCATGTTAAAGACCAAAGAACCTATGAAAGAATGGAAGTGTGAGTCTAAACTATGTAATTCATAACAGAAATGTTTTTTTCCCCCAATACTCTTTTTTAAAAAAAGAGTTTCTTGTTCCTGGGCTTTTCCTTTAAATTCTCTAATTCCTGTTGATAAGTGTGGTTCACTTTTACAGGGATGTTTGCATTTGTCTTGAGTTTTCATAACAAAATTCTTACTTGGAAAGCTAATGTGTAATTTAATTTGCACATAGATGTCTTCTCTAAAAATAGTTCAGCATGAGAACTTGAATAAAATATAATGCTGGCTGGGAAGCAGACTTGGCCCAATGGATAGGGAGTCCGCCTACCACATGGGAGGTCCGCGGTTCAAACCCCGGGCCTCCCTGACCCGTGTGCAGCTGGCCCATGCGCAGTGCTGATGCACGCAAGGAGTGCCCTGTCACACAGGGGTGTCCCCCGCATAGGGAAGCCCCACGTGCAAGGGCTGCACCCCGTAAGGAGAGCCACCCAGTGCGAAAGAAAGTGCAGCCTGCACAGGAATGGCCCCACACACACGAGAGCTGACACAACAAGATGACGCAACAAAAAGAGAAACAGATTCCCAGTGCCACTGATAAGGATAGAAGCGGTCACAGAAGAACACACAGTGAATGGACACAGAGAGCAGACAACTGGGGGGGGTGACGGTGTAAGGGGGGAGAAATTAAAAAAAAAGAGTACATTAGAATCAGTGTGTAAACAACATATGAACTCCTGAGATATTGGCAATAACTGCCAGCAATGAAAACTGTCAGATTTCCGCAGCATTCTTTCACTGGACCTTGTCCAATTTGGAAAGGCTCAGGTTAACCTGATAGGTCGAGAGGCTCACTAACTTTGTGGAGTCTTTGGTGAGGTATAACTGGGACCCAGATATGGCTACAATGCTGAGGAAAAACTATTTTAGAATGGAAGGTAGCTGCTTATGAAAAAATGTACACGGATTAAACACACACAACAACAACAATCACAACACTGAAGAAAGGACTGTCTTAACTGTTGAATATCTCCTGGGTTCCAGTTTTGGCCCCTACTTCCTAAACCACATCTAATCTGATAGCTCCCAAGGTCCAGTTCATATAGTTCTCCTGAGCTTCAGACCTTTTGCTCCAACTGCCCCTTGAATGTATTTACAAGGGTATCCCATGGGCCCTCAAACTTTAGCCAGAGCAAACTAACTCAGCATTTTCCTCCCCAAACCAACACTTCTATTATATGTTCCCTCTCAATTAAATAGCACCAATGTCTGCCTAGACACCTCCTGCCCCCTTGTACCCCCTCCCAATCTCCTACCATCTACAGAATCCATCTGTTCTTCATTCCTTAGTTGGGGCCTGTATTCATTATCTATTGCTTTGTAACAAATTACCCCAAACGTTAATGGCTTAAAACAGCAACACGTTATTGCTTTCCAGTTTCCGTGGGTTGTAAGTCCAGGCAGGACTCAGCTGGCTCAGGATCTCTCACCAACTGCCATCAAGGTGTCAGCCACGACTGCAGGTGTCTCAAGACTCCACTGGGGGAGGATCCGCTTCCAAACTCACTGAGGAGGCTGCTGGCCTGCCTCAGCAGACCTTCCTCCTCCTGGCTCACTCAAGGGGCTGTGGGCAGGCCTCCAATCCTCGCTGGCTTTTGGCCAGTGATTTCAGTGACTTGCCACCTGGGCCTCTCCCTAGAGCAGTTCAAAACAGGGCAGCTGGCATCCCTCCGAATGGGACAGGAAGACAGAAGTCACAGTCTTTTTGTAACTCTAACCTTGAAAGTGACATCCCTTCACTTTTGCCATATTCCATTCTTGGGAGTGAGACATTGGGTCCAGCCCAGGCTCAAGGGAAGGGGATTGTAGAAAGCTGGAGGCTACTGGTGGATTCTCTTGGGTCTGTCCCCCCAGAGTCCTTGTCTTTTGTCTGGGCTATAACATATGCATAAGCATTCTAACTAGTCCCAGGCCTGCAGAGTTTCCCTACTCCAGGCCATGCTCCATACTGAGACCTGAGTGATGGTCCTTCAAAAGCGATCTGATTCGGCTCCTTCACTGTGTTGCCTACAGCTAAAAGTCCAAACTCCTTGGCAAGCCATTCCAAGGCCCTCTGTCATCTGGTCCTGGGTTTTTAGCTTCTAGCCTCATTTCCTAACCCCCACCCCCCCCAGGAATACTGAATACTCCCAGGTTCCCAGGTTCTCTGGAAAGAAGCCAGGTCCTTTTAGGCCTTGCACAATTTCAGATGACGTTAAGAGTATGTGCTCCTCTCACTGCCTGGGCTGGTTTTCTGCCTCTCATCATTCAAGACACAGTGGCAGTCGCACCCCCTCCCAGATGCCTGCCCTTGACCTTGGGGCCTGGGTGCTACCCACACACTTTGGAGGCAGCTCTATTTGACAAACTTTAACAGTGCCTGGCACTTGGTATAAGGTATTGGACGAAAGCTTGACATTTTCTTAAATAAAATCAAACAGTGCTAGAGTTGTATAAAATAAGAAAGAGCAAAGGAAGAAGGCCATAGATCTAGATAGAAAGGTAGATGGATGGAAGGGTGGATGGAAAGATGGACAGATAACAGAAAGGAAGACAAGAAAGACAGTCACACAGAAGGAGTGGAGGGAGGGAGGGAGGGAAATATGGCAAAATGTTAAAAGTTGGTGGATCTGGTATCCGGGGGGGAGTTGTTCAAATTCCCTGTATGGGTTTTATATTATTTTGGCAGCTGTCCTGCAGGCTTGAAATTATTTCAAAATAAAGAGTTCCTTGAAAAAGAGAAAGAAGAGAAGACAAGAGGAAAAGAAAAGATAAGGAAAAAAAAGAAAGAAAGAAAAAGTACATAGGTCTCTGAAGTGCCAGTGAGGCAGGACTTGAAGGGCCTGAGAAGGGAAAGGGGAGGGTTTGCCCAAAGTCACATCGCTCCTTGGTGGCAAAACTGGGACAACTAACTAGCCTAGCCAGACCTCCTCACCCAAACTCAAGGGCTCTTTCTACTGTTACTGCAGTGACTTCACTGCTTCTAGGTTCCCCGTGGACTGCCAAAATCTGACTTCAAAATCTATGGAGGAGGGAATGACAGAAGTTTAAAAGCAAGCCTGCAGATAATGCCCTTAAGCCGTAGGAATGCCTCCAGTTTGTGTGAACATGGACTTTCTGCACAGGAAGGTCGTGAAAATCACATTCTAATGGTTGGTAAAGAAAACTGAAGAAATCGCATCCACTTTTCAGTTTTTGCTGGAGCGCTGAATTTGTTTGCAGATTATGGGTCCCTGCAGGATCACACTTGGGCTTCCCCCAGTAGCTACGCTCTTCCCCATTTTCTGTCGTTCCACCTTGTACTCTCCTTCCCGGGTACATGGATTTGCATTTCCAGGACTACAAACTCCAGGCCCTTTTGCAAGGAGAAATGTACAGGTGGCATCAGGTTCTCCTTTCCTTCTTCCTTTTCTACGGAATAAATCCTTAACATACCAAAAAGAGCTGTCCCAAAGATAACAGGGATTTGCAGCATGTGCTGCCTGAGTAGCTACAGCAGCTATAGCAATTCTAGTGACAGTCCAGTCTCCGAAATCAGCCAGAACGAGGCATCTGTCAGGAGGTGCTGAGCAGGAATCTGTGGTAAAAGTTCAAGAGGTGCTGACGGGGGAGGGTCGTGGCGGGAGAGCTGGTTGCACTGTAAAATGGTAAAGATACGGCTCTGTCCTGGCTGGATACTGCATACTTGCAGTGCGCAGAGGAGAGAACTTGGGTGCAAACTATAAAGCCAGAGAGCGAGTTCTCAGAGCTTGGGCCTCGGAGTCAGACTGACTTCAAATCTTGGCTCCTCCCCGAGTCCGTGGATGAGTTGGTTTTCCTTGAACACGTGTCAACCTCTCTGAGACTCAAGTGTTTCTTCTGTAAAATGGCGATAAGAGCAGTACTTACCTTATAGCGTAGCTCTGAAGTTTAAATAGGAGGGTGGAGGTAAAATATTTACACTAAGTGGAAAATATTACCTTTACTGTCACGGACCCAGGAGGTCCCCCAAAGCTCACATTCCAAATGAACATTAGACTACAGCTTCTCATACACCAACCCATGTGCTTCTCAACCCCACTCCTCTGCTTACTAGCTGTGTGACCTTGGGCGTGTTCCTTAACCTCTCTGAACCTCCTGTTTCCTTATTTGCAAAAAAAGGGGGGGGCAGTAATAAGGGTACTGACTCTACAGAGTGGCAATAAAGAGTAAACAAAGCACTTAACACAGTGTCTGCATATAGTTTATGGTTATTATCATAATTGTTATGTAAGCCTTTCTACACCTCCCTGCAACCCAGGTTTATTCTCATGCTATAGTGGAAAGAGCACAAGCTTTGCAGTCAGACACACCTTGGTTTGAGATGTTACAGTGTAGACTCCAGCGTCCCAGAGCTGGTTTGCAGCCCAGCCCCATCACTTACTGGCTGCGGAACTTTGGGCAAGAACTTTCTCTAGGATTCAATCAAAGGCTACTCTTAGATCCTTTGCTTCCATTGTGGTGGTGGACACTAACCACAGACTTCTTCTTAGGTCTGAACAGAAATGGTAGCAGTATATCTATTTTCAGAAGTGGTTTCTATAATTACGTGCGCCTTTCAGAAGCCCCTGAGCATTAAACTCTATACCTCAGTTTCCTCATATGGAAAATGCCGATAACAGCACATACCTCAGAGCTGTGATGTTGAGACTGATCATGCCACACACACATACAGACCCCAAGAGGGTGTGGGCTTTTCTGGGGCCAGCAAGGCAGGCTTTCCAAACTGGTCTGAAAATGGCTTAAGAAGGCAAGGAAGAGACTGGCAATGGGTTTTTTTTTAAGATTTATTTTTTCATTTTATTTCTCTCCCCTTCCCCCCCACCTGTTGTCTGCTCTCTGTGTCCATTTGCTGCATGTTTTTCTGTATTGCTGCATGTTCTTCTGTGTCCGCCTGCATTCTTGTCAGCAGTACCAGGAATCTGTGTCTCTTTTTGTTGCCTCATCTTGCTGTGTCAGCTCTTCGTGTGTGTGGCAACACTCCTGGGCAGGCTGCACTTTTTTTGCCCAGGGCAGCTCTCCTTGAGGGGCGTGCTCCTTGCACATGGGGCTCTCCTATGTGGGGGACACCCTGGCATGGCATGGTACTCCTTGCGTGCATCAGCACTGTGCATGGGCTAGTTTACCACACGGGTCAGGAGGTCCTGGGTTTGAACCCTGGACCTCCCATGTGGTAGGGAGACACTCTATCCGTTGAGCCAAATCTGCTTCCCCGGCCATGGGCTTTTATTGTGGTTAGGGGATGGGGCCCGGTGAGGTTCCCAAGCACAGGCAGGGGCTTGCATGGTTTGAATCTCTTGCCTGCACTAAAGGAGGGAGCCCCTGGGCTTTCTTACCAGCTTGCCCAGATATGGAGCACAAGGGAGAGGAGGGAGGGATGAGACTTAAAGCTGTCAGCAGTCAAGCATCCAACATGATGCCAGACTCCTTCTTACGGGTGGGAACCCAGTAATTGGGATAACACACAAACTACGCAATGAACAGCAACCATTATCATTCAAACCACAAGTCTTGATAGAGTCATTGGTTCACTCTATTGCAAATTCGTAATTTCCTTACATCGGGGGTTGGGTGTTATACTGGAAAGAGTACTTGATGGGCCATTGGGCAGCCTCCAGCCGGCCCTGCATTAGCTGGGTGAATTAGCTGAGTCAGTTCCCCTCTGGGTCTCAGGTATAAAATGAAGGTGCGGGACCAGATGTTCTCTCAGCCTCCTGCAGCTCTAACAGTGTCTGCAACACACCGTGGCTGGCTCATTCATTAAGCAGGATGGCTACAGAATGAAGAACCACTTGCTTTGCTTTCAGCCCACTTTCCACCATGTTCCAGATGTTGTCACGCCCCATGCTATTTGTGTCTCTAAGACAAATTTAAGCCAGCAGGGTAAAGAAGTAAACAAAACACAGAGTGTGAAAAGACTAGCTCTAGCTTAAGTCCCCAATGGATCAACTATTGTTCCCAGACTTTCCCGCAGGCTGAAAGAAATGCTACATATCATCCACTGTCTGAAAGAACCCTACGTGTCACCATTCTAACAACGCACTCTTTTTTTTTTTCTTTTTACCATAAAGACATGTCCACTGGAAAAAATACTCATTTGACATGAAAAAGGATGGGAGAAAGGGAAAAAAAAAGTCCTACAGATATAGAAAATTTTAAAGGTGGTCCCCAGAAAGGAGAAGACCATATGTCACCTGCAAAAACGACTATTTCCATGCAAAGACTGCTTCCACTGGTGAGCAAGCTAGCACTCCCATGTCTGAAAGGGGCACAGTTTGCAGAACGAGACACAGAACTACAGCAAGTCTTTGCTAGCCATTTCTCAGGGACAAATGAGGTTGAAAGACAATTTCCCAGGGGATTGTGACTGGTCTGTTCAGAGTCATTCCTGTTGTCTAAATCCTCAGATGTCCCTTAAATCAGCCACACATAAGAACATTCTTGTCGACAGTGAGTTTCAATCTACTTTTGATCGCTTTCTTCAAACTTGTCAGCACTTCAGTCGCAGTTCATGAGGGGACGATGGAAGGGCCTAGACTATGAAAGAGCATGGTGGACTAGGAGGGAAGCCAAAACGAGAGGGCCTGGCTTGGCATTGTACTTGCTAAAAATGATGTCCATGTCTTCCTTATCAAGGACCACTCTACCTTTGTGGCTTCTTTGACTCTGGAAAAGTCTCAGGATGCCTCTATATCCTTTCTGGTAAAATACATACACCACATGAATTTTCCATATTTTCTACTTGATCTCACTTCTGATTAATACATAGTGCTGAAGGCCTTACAGGAGATACTCTACTGTTGCCACATATTGGAAAGCGTCCTGTGCTATGGATCTCAGGGTCACAGTCATGTGTCATTTGAGTCTCCTCTTCAGTGTCTGGACCAAGCAGCTGGCTAACTTGGGCGCCCCAGGGATGAACAGAATTCTACCATTTGGGGAAAGTTATCCCCAATTTGGAAAGCTCTTACTGCTTTCCGTTCACTTTCCTGTTGCATTTTCCACCCCTTCCTCGTAATTGGAGCCTTCATAGTTTACTCCCCATTTTCCCTAGGGCAGCCCTGAGCCCTAAGTGTGCCATCTCCAGGGCAATCACCCTCATTTCCCTCAACATTTTCTCATCTGGATGCTCTAGGTGTACTCGTGCATCTCTCCTCTGCAAAGTTTGCAGTGTGTCTTCATCCATCAGTTCAGGGTAGCAGCCAGAACAGAAAGCACCAGTCTCCAGGGCAGAGAGTCACTAGAGCAGAGCTGGACTCCCTTCCCCACCCTTGGGAGCAAGTTTCATCATCTTGGAAGTTTTTGACTCACAATAAATTTCATATTTATTGTGATATGTCCTGCTTTTGTTCTCACATTCTGATGGTCATCTAACATAGCCTTCCTAGCTGCTATTCTGTAAAGATAGCTTAGGCCAATTTTATTTTATATATGTGTGTATATGAGTGAAATCTATGTGTGTGTGTGTGTGAGACGTGTGATAATTTCATCATATAAACACATATGTATAAATGCATGTATATATATACACCCACATATATACATACTAGGATTGCCACTTAGGATTTAAAAAATAGCTCATTCTGATCACTGGGTAAATGGCTGTTTCTATTTTGGTTTTCCCCCATTTGGACAATGGGAGTGAAGGAGACACTTATTACTTGTCAGGTTCGCCTTTCATTCCTGTGTATATAAGCCACCCCTGGACTTACACGCACTTGATTCCTCACCTGTCATCAGGACCTTAATCTGCTCATATCTATACCAAAATGCCTACCCACACCAAACTAAAGTCACCACCACCCTGAGGTCCCTTGGCCCAGGACCCATGATTTCAGGTTGACTCTATCCCAGAGGGATCATGTCAGAGCTACAGAGAATAACTTGGGCCATGGAGGCTGCACGACGCTGGAGCAGGCTCCTCCTGAGAGGCTGGGAGCTCACTTTCTAAGGGGGGGGCTCTCAGGAGGAATTCTTGGAAATTCTCATCAGGGAAATATTCTCGAAGGAAGAAAATGGCCAGCTTCTTACATGGTTACACCTAGAACCTTAGACACTAGGGTGACATCAGAGAACATCCAGGGGAGGGGGAGGGAAGAATAGGTGCAACATGGGGCTTTTTGGGGACATTGGAATTTGTCCCACATGACACTGCAATGATGATTACAGGCGACTATACATTTTGTCAAAATCTATACAATTCTGTGGTGCAAAGTGTAAACTATGATGTCAACTATAGACCATGGTTAGTAGCAATGCTTCAGTATGTATTCATCAGTTGTAACAAATGTACCACACTAATGAAAGATGGTGTTAATGGGGAAGAGTGGGGGAGGGGTGAGGGGAGGGGGAGGGGGTATATGGGAACCCCCTATATTTTCAACATGATATTTATGTAATCTAAAGCTTCTTTCAGGGAAGTGGCTCAAGAGATTGAGTTCCTTCCTACCATGTAGGAGGTGCCCAGGTTCAATCCCTGGTGGTTTCTAAAGAAGACCAGCAAGACAGCAAGCTGATGCAACAAGATGATGCAATAAGACACACAGGAGGAAAATACGAGAGACCCAACAAAGCAGGGAGTGAGGGTGGCTCAAGCGATTAGGTGCCTCCCTCCCACAAGGGAAGTCCCAGGTTCAGTTCCTGGTGTCTCCTAAAAAGAAGACAAACAGACACAGCAAAGTGCAAACAACGAGGGGATGGGGAGAAATAAAGAAAATAAATCTTTAAAAAAAACAAAGCTTCTTTCAAAATAAATAAAATAAAATAAACATCCAGCCAGAACAAGAACTCCACCAGCATTTTTACCACTAAGCCCTAACCACCCACAGCCAACGAGCTTAGCGTCACTTTTGGCTCTAGTAAACTCGGCACCAGACCAGGTTGCATTTCATAGTCAATTTCAAAATCTGGAAAGCCCAAAAAAATCCCAGAATTTTATCTCCAGAGGGGCTGTCCAATTTAACAATGTACAATATTTTCAGATTCACAAATTTTAGAAACATCCTCCAAATTGCAGCACCTAAGGACACTCCTTGCTCAAAATGTTGTTTTCAGTGACATCCTTTGAATGGACAGGTACCTGCCAAATTCCAAGAGCCTCCACTCTTGTGATTCACTGACCATATAATTAACATGGAATTTATTCAGTCTTCTCTCTTAAGTGTATCTAAACATATAGGACGGAGTGTTTCTTTAGTAGTGCAGGGATTAAATTGAACAGATCAGGCTATCTACCCTGAGAAAATAAGCATTTTAAATCTCTGAGGTAGAAAAACAAAAAGACAAACACACACATACACACACACACACACATTTGTATAATTATACAGAAGCGCCCAGAGCTGTCATAGTCTTACCCAAAGCCCTCAGCTTACACAAGAGAAATGCAGTCCCAGAAAGATGAAAGTGTCACATAAGGTGACGTAAGGAGTTAGTGGTGGAGCCTGGACCAGGACTTGGGGCTTTAGGCTGCCAGCTCAGTATCCTTGCCTCCACACAGAGCTGAAAACGAATTTAAAAATAAAGGAACAGAAGCAGCTGTGGCTCAATCAGTTGGGCTCCCGTCTACAATGTGGGAGGCCCTGGGTTCGTGTCTGGGGCCTCCTTGTGAAGGCAGGCTCGCCCGTGTGCCACAGAGAGCTGACGGCCCGTGTGCCATGATGAGCTGGCGCAGCAAGATGGCACAACAAAAAGAAAAGAGACAAGCAGATACAGAGGGGGCATGCAGGGAATGGACACAGAAAGAAGAGACAGCAAAAGAAAAGGAACAAGCCACAAGGGAGGGAATAAATAAATAAATAAATAAAATAGATAAATATTTTTAAAAATAATAAAGAGAAAAATAATAAAGAGAAAAATAAAAGAACAGAGAGTGTCTGCAACTGCAAGCAAGATAGCTCCATCCATCTGCTTCATGGGGTCTAAGCCCCCTCTCAATTATTAATAGAAGCAGAGTGGGCGTCACCATCCCCAAGTCCTCAAGATTGGGGAATGAACAGTAGACTAAAGCAGACATTATTATTCTATTATAGACTTATTATTGTTCTAGCAATGGAAGAACCCTTATCATTGATGTAAAGGCAGTGGCCACCAGAGCTTCTGAGGGATGGGAGAGGGAAGAATAGGTGTAATAGGGGGGTATTTTCGGGACATTGGATTTGTCCTGCATAACATCGCAGTGATGGATACAGGTCATTATACATTTTGTCAAAACCTACACAATTCTGTGGTGCAAAGTGTACACTATGATGTTAACTCTAGACCATGGTCAGTAGCTGTGCTTCAATATGTGTTCATCAATTGTAACAAATATACCACACTAATGAGGGATGTTGTTGATGTGGGAAAGTGTGGGAAGGGGAGGCGGTGGGGCATATGGGAATCCCCCATATTTTTTATGTAACATTTCTGTAATCCAAATCTTCTTTCAAAGTAAAAAAAATTTTTTAAAGATGTCACCTACCCTTGTTGATGAGTGAAGGGAACTCAGCTAGGGAATACCAATATTTATCAAGAGTGAGAATACCACTCTCTTTTCCATTCTGTTAGGAGGAATTAACATTCTCCAGAATTTATTTCGAGATTCATTCATTCACAAAAAATGAATTTCTAGATACATTTAAAAAATCTTCCTCTGAGCACCTCCTACACATAACTTAAAGAAATATAATAACATATAATTCTGGTCCTTAATTCAAATGCAGTGTGCTTTTAAGTTTACTTGTACTTGACAGACTGTGAGTTCTCATGCTTGGTCCGAAATGATGGTTGCCATTTATATCATTTAATATTATTTATTAACATCATCCATGTAAGAATATATAGCATTACAATGCTATGTTATGTAAATCAAAAGAATTAAAAATACTTTGCCCAGATATGAGTCTAAGCAGACCTGAGAGCTGGAGTTCAATTTTCCAGTTTTATTTTCATTTACTTTCTTGGCATGCTTTTTCTCAGTTGGGGATGTTTACTGACTGCAAAATGTCCCTGTACACCTCACCAATCTCTTGGCAGAAAGGAACCCAAACAACCAGAAAAAGCTCACCAGGCAGTCAGAGGTCCTGATTCTCCTTAGAGAATGAAGGAAATGTCTGGTTAAGAAAGCACTTTTCTTTCATGCTGCTTAGTTTCCTACTACACTTCAACTAACTCTGTCTCCATAACTGCCTATTTTCTCTTTGGGCTGTTTATTTTTGTTGTTGTTATTGTTGAGTTTTGAGAGCTCATTATATATTCTAGAGACTAATCCTCTGTCAGATATGAGGTTTGCAAATAGCTTCTACCAGTCTATAGCTTGTATTTTTGTTCTCTAACAGGGTCTTTCTGAAAGCAAAACATTTTAATTTTGATGAGGTCCAATTTATCAAATTTCCCTTTGATGGATTGTGCTTTGGTTATCAAGTCTAAAAACTCACCATCGAGCCCTAGGTCCCAACGATTTTCTCCTATGTTTTCTTCCAAAAGTGTTATAGGTTTACATTTTACAATTAAGTCCATGATTCATTTTGAGTTAATGTCTACATAAGGTATAAAGTTTAGATAGACGTTCTTATTTTGGTTTGTTTGTTTCTTTGCCTGTGTATGTCCAAATGCTCCAACAACATTTGGTGTAAAGGCTATCTTGCTTCCATTGAATTCCTTTTGCATCATTGACAAAAATCAGCTGGCCTCACACACAGTAGAATGGCGATTTTTTTTTTAAATGGAAAATAAGCCCTGGCAAGGATGTGGAGAAATAGGAACCTACATTGTTCATGGGAGTGCAAAATGGTGCAGACACTATGGAAAGCAGTTTGGCAGTTCCTCAAAAACTTAAACATAGGGCTACCCTAAGACCTGGCAATCCTGTTTTTTGGGTATATACACAAAGAATTGAAAGTGGGGATGTGAACAGATATTTGTACTCCAATGTTCACAGCAGCATTATTCACATTAGCCAAAAGGTGGAAGCAACCCAAATGTCCATCAACAGACAAATGGAAAAACAAAATGTGGTACAGACATACAATGAAATATTACTCAGCCATAAAAAGGAACGAAGCTCTGAAACATGCCACTACACGAATGAACCTTTAAGACACCATGTTGAGTAAACACAATGTCAACACACTGAGTCGACACCGTGGGACAAATGTTGTATGATTACACTTATATGAAATAGCCAGAATATGCAAACTCATAGAACAGAAAACAGAGGCCAAGTTATGGGGAGGGGGCAGGAACAAGGGAATTAATGCATAATGTGTGCAGCGTTTCTCTTTGGGGTGATGGGGAAGTTCTGGGAATGGAGTGGTAAGGGTAGCACAACCTTATGATCCCACTGAGTATGCTTGGGAGCAGATGAGATGAGAACATTTATGATCTATATATTTTTCCATCATTTAAAAAAAAGGGAAGCTAAAGAGACAATGAAAATTAAATGCAATATGTGATCCTGGATGGGGTCTAATAAGGAAGGAGAAAAGTTTCAAAAGGACATTTTCGGGACATATGAAAAACTGGAATATAGACTGTAAGCTTTATAGCAATGATAAAGTTCTTGAACCCAGTAACTCTACACACTGGTTACATAAGTCAGTATCCTTGTTCTTAGAAAATGTATGTGAAAGTAGTATGTGTTCATAGAGCATGAGATAGACAACTTACTCCCAGATGTTCAGAAAATAGATAGGTGTGGTAGAAAAATAGAGGGAAAGAAAGAGACAGAAGGAGAGATGGAGGGAGGGAGGAAGAAGGAAGTGGGGAAGGGAAGAGGCAAAGGTGGAAAAATGTTAAAATCAGTCAATCTGCATATGGGGAAGGTGCTGGGGTTCCTGTGTGGGTTTTGTATTATTTTTGCAACTGTCCTGTAAGTTTGAAATTATTTCAAAATTAAAAGTTTAAGAAATAATCAGTTGGGTTTATTTGTGTGGGTCTATTTCTGGGTTCTCCTTTCTACTCCATCAAGCAATGTGTCTATCCCTCTGTCAAAACCAGTTTTGGTTACTATTGCTAGTAAGTATAGGGTGAACCTTAATATCAGACAAAGTGATTCCTGCGATGTAATTATATTCAAGATTGTTTTAGCTCTTCTACTGCCCGTACTTTTTCAGATAAATTTTAGAATAGGTTTGTCTATGTCTACGTGTTAGTCAACCAAAGAGGGGCTGATGCAAAGTACGAGAAATCTGTTGGCTTTAGTAAAGGGTATTTATTTGGGGTAGAAGCTTACAGTCACAAAGCCAGAGAGGAAGTTACTTCCCTCACCAAAGTCTTTTGCCACATGTTGGAGCAAGATGACTGCCAGGTCTCTGTGAGGGTTCAGCCTTCTTCTTCCTCTTCAGGCTCCAGGGTCCCAGCTTCTTCCTATCTCAGCTATAGACTGGCATAGGGCTCATCTCTCTTCCCAGGGCTCAGCTGCTCTGCTCTCTCCTCAAGGCCAGCTCTAAACTATGAGGTGAGTGGCTCAGCTTTCTATGCAGGGTTCCAACATCAAAACTCAGCTCTCTCCTCTTATGTGTCATTTTCTGTGTGAGTGTCCGCCCATCAAGGAGGTGGGGACAAATGTCCTACTGATGTGGGCAAATCAAAGCTCGAATCTTAATTTAATCAAGTAAAAGTGAAGCTCTGAATTTAATTCAAAGGATATCACGCCCAGAGGAACAAACCAGTTTACAAACATAATCAATATTTCTTTTTGGAATTCATCGATAATATAAAACTGCCACAGTCTACTAATAACACAAGACCAGCTTTTACTCAGTTTTATCCTTGTATTAAAATTTTCTGTAACTGAAAGAATACTGAATTCCCATCCTGGGGAATTCTGCCACATTCTCTAATGGAACAGCAACTATCCCCCAAGTACAGGGGCAGTGACTAGTAAAGAAGGATGGTCCAACGATGGGCCCTTGATATTGATGACTATGCTTATAAACCTTTTGCTCTTGAAATTGCAACTTAGCCTAATGTTGTAGGGAGCCTAAGAGTTACCTCCTGAAAGCCTCCATGTTGCTTAAATGTGACCACTCTCTAAGCCAAACTCAGCATATAAATGCATTACCTTCACCCCATCGTGGGACATGATTCCCAGAGATAAGCCTCCCTGGCACCAAGGAATTACTACCAAGCAACAACTGCTGATGCAACTGGAAAAAGACCTTTAATAAAAGGGGGGAAAGATAAAGACAAATGAGTTTATATGGCTAAGAGACTTCAAAGTGAGTCGGGAGTTCATTCCAGGGAGGTAATGCTTATGCATGTCTCACCAGGATCTCATAGACAGTTAAAGTAGTTACTACCCCAAATAGTGGGGCTCCTGAGGGCTCTGAAGACACACTAGTCCTATGGTCATGGCAGAGACCTCCGGAGTTTTGTCCCTTGCCAGTAGGCCCTACTTTGGAGATTCTGCTCCCGAATGTGACAAGAGTTGGACTCAGATGTGATTCTCTACATATGTTTCTTCTGTCCCTTTTATTTGAACTTATAGTTGGTGCTGGAGTTGGTAGGCATATGTCCAAGAGACTTGTATCTCTGGGCTATCCATGTGCCAGCTGGGCCCTGAGCTTCAGCAGAGTTGCAACACCTACTCTCCAGTTCACTGGACTCACACAGGACAACTAAAAAGGAAGTGAGGGTGGACAACCACCACACCAAGAAACCAAGAGAATCCCACCCATCAGCAATATGGGATCGAAGTCCCTCTCAATAAGAGGTGGAATGGGCATGACCATCCCAGAAGCCTCAGGATTGGGGAATAAAATATTGACTAGAATGGACTTACTAGTATTCTACTATAGACTTATTGTGATTCTAGCAATGGAAGAAATTATATCACTGATGTGGAGACAGTGGCCACTGCAGATGCTGAAGTCAGGGAGAGGGAAAAAGAGGGTAATATGGGGGCATTTTAAAAAAAATAAGTATATATTTTTAAAGATTTATTTAATTATTTCTCTCCCCTTCCCCCTGCCCCCAACCTGGTTGTCTGTTCTCTGTGTCTATTTGCTGTGTCTTCTTTGTCCACTTCTGTTGTTGTCAGCAGCACGGGAATCTGTGTTTCTTTTAGTTGCGTCATCTTGTGATGCCAGCTCTTCGTGTGTGCAGCACAATTCCTGGGCAGGCTGCACTTTCTTTCGCGCTGGGCGGCTCTCCTTACGGGGTGCACTCCTTGCGCGTGGAGATCCCCTACGTGGGGGACATCCCTGCGTGGCAGGGCACTCCTTGCGCTCATCAGCACTGCGCATGGGCCAGTTCCACATGGGTCAAGGAGGCCCAGGATTTGAACCGCGGACCTCCCATGTGGTAGATGGATGCCCTATCCACTGGGCCAAGTCCGCCACCTATGGGGGCATTTTTGGAACTTGGAATTGTCTTGAATGACATTGCAAAGACAGACAGGCCATTATATATCTTGCCATAACCTACAGAATGGAGTGGGAGAAAGTATAAACTACAATGGAAATTATAATCCATGCTCTGTGGCAATGCTCCAAAATGTGTTCATCATTTGCAATGAATGTACCACACTAATGAAAGAAGTTGCTAATGTGGGGAAAAGGTAGGGGTGTGGGGAATGGGGCATATGGGAATCCCTTATATTTGTTTATGTAACATTTTATGTAATCTAAGTATTTTTTAAAAATAAATTAAAAATACAGTTTAAAAAATTCTCTGCAGATAGTGCTCCCCTTGATCGCCTACAGGGAGTTGGATGACTCCCACTGACATGCCCTTTCTAAACCACTGCTCCACCCAAATTTCTTACCAAGCAAATGACTTAATCAGTGTTGGGGTTCTAGCTTCCAATCAACATTTTTGATTGTGGAGGTGCTATTATAGTCTTTTAATAGGGTGAGTTTATGGGTCCTTCTGAGGGCCTTCAATGGCTTATAGCATCAGGTAGGGTGCAGCAATTACCACTATCAAGTAAGTGGCTCAGAGGCAACTGCTTTGTCCACCTGTTTTAAAATTTATTTATTTTTATTTATTTCTCTCCCCTTCCCCGCCCCCCCCCACCTTCAGTTGTCTGCTTTCTTTGTCCATTTGCTGTGTGTTCTTCTGTGTCCGCTTGTATTCTTGTCAGCGGTACTGGGAATCTGTGTCTCTTTTTTTTTTTTTTTAAAGATTTATTTATTTAATTTCGCCCCCCTCCCCCAGTTGTCTGTTCTCTGTGTCTATTTGCTGTGTCTTGTTTCTTTGTCGGCTTCTGTTGTCGTCAGCGGCATGGGAAGTGTAGGCGGTGCCATTCCTGGGCAGGCTGCACTTTCTTTTGCGCTGGGCGGCTCTCGTTACAGGGCGCACTCCTTGCACGTGGGGCTCCCCTAAGCTGGGGACACCCCTCCGAGGCATGGCACTGCTTGCCCGCATCATCACTGCGCATGGGCCAGCTCCACACGGGTCAAGGAGGCCCGGGGTTTGAACTGTGGACCTCCCATGTGGTAGACGGACGCCCTAACCACTGGGCAAAGTCCGTTTCCCTGTGTCTCTTTTTGTTGCGTCATTTTGTTGTGTCAGCTCGCCATGTGTGCGGCCCCCACTCCTGGGCAGGCTACACTTTTTTCTCATTGGGTGGCTCTCCTTACAGGGTGCACTCCTTGTGCATGGGGCTACCCTATGCGGGGGACACCCCTGTGCGGCAGGGCAATCCTTGCACGCATCAGCACTGTCTGTGGGCCAGCTCATCGCACGGGTCAGGAGGCCTGGGGTTTGAACCTCGGACCTCCCATGTGGTAGGTGGACGCTCTATCTATTGAGCCAAATCTGTGTCCCTGTCCACCTGTTTTTGGGAGCAACACTGCCACCCCACACATATCACACCTCTCCCCACTGCACCCCGCTCCCCAACAATGCATTCCTGCATAAACACCACATCCTTTTCCTCCTCGCCTGTGGGTTGAGCTTAGGTAGGCAATTTGTCTTCAGTGCCCAGTCCTGACCCGGTGGTCTTTAGCGCCAATGTCTGGCTACCTGTGGACCTGCTGTTCTGCCCCCACCCTGCAGGACCCCACCTCCCTCCCTCCTCACACACCTGCCTCTTCCCCTCCTTCCTCCCTCCTCACCATCAGGGAACTTGTAGAGAGACACACACTTGAAAGGAGGGGCTTTTCATAACTTGATTTTATTTTTATCATCACCATCCACGTAGCGTGATGGTGTAAGTGTTGGTTTTTACGTGGTTAACCATTTCTCCAGAGTCTCCCCTGTAAAGTGGTGGGGCTGTCCAGAGTCTCTTATTTTTCCTCCAGCTGCTGCTGCTTATTTTGAGTCGCTCTCTTGATCAGCTGGTGGCAACAGACAAATATTGTTGGCCTCCATGGTATATTCCGCCATCTTGAACTGGTGGTAGATGTCTCCGAGGATTCTTTGTGTGAATGTGCCCGAGGGGGTGTTTCTACCCATCCCGTGGTCCTCCGCACCTGGAAGAGCAACAGGGTGAGCCCAGAAAGCATTAGTTTGGGGGATGAAAATGGAGACTGGATGAAAAGGGAGGCTTCATAAGAAGGGCAGCGGGCTGGGGAGAGGTTGGGGTCGGGCACTGACAGGGTTGCATTGGGGAGGATCAGGTGGGGAAGAAGAGGAGGCAAATGGGAGGGGTCACCTGACCTTGCTACTGTCTCTGGACTTGGATGACCTGGAGATCTTCCTCTTCTTCGATTCTCGCATGCTTGTGGTTGATAGTTCCAGGCTTGAGGTCTTTTGTGCACTTGGAGTTGGTTGATCTGTGCTTGGGGTTGCTTGTGCTGTATCAGTCTTAGGCTCTGCTTCTTTCCCAGGCAGCTTGTCCATGTTGAAGACAAGCAGTGGTCTACCCCAGGGCACCTGACCTCCCTATATATACCCCTCGCCTGGATAATAATCCACGCCCTTTGACCTTGCTTGGTCAGCAAGGCACAGCCAATGGTAGCCCTGGGGTAACTTAGACATCACAAAGCACTCCTCCCCACACCTCTGGAGGAGGAGGGGGATGTTGAGGGGGGTGGCAGAAATGCTCTGGGAAGAGAAAAGGGGCGTTTCCTTAACACTCCCTAAAGATCCATCCAAAAGTAATTTGCTACCCCTCAGTTACCCAAGTTCAATTCTGGAGGCTCACATGGCAAGGAGAGGGTATTTCCTCCAGCCTTTCTCCATGGCCACTCCTATTTAGTGCTTCAATCTGTTGCCTCCCACCTTCACCATTACCTGATATTTTGGATGCCTCACCTAAAATCCCTCCAAGTTCATGTGGCTATATTTAAGTCTCCATGAAGATGTGAATCATACCACTTCCCTCCTACACATTTTCCTTATGTGTGTTTTTTATATGACCCTCAACCTAAGAATGGCCTTTACATGTTTAAGTGGACAAAAAAAGATCAAAAGAAGAATATTTCATGACACATAAAAAATACATGAATGTCAGATTTCAGTGTCTAAATAAAGTTTTTTTTGCACATATCCACACCTATTTGTTTACGTGTTGTCTGTGGTTGCTTTTGAGCCAAAACAGCAGAGTTGAGTAGTTGGGACAGGGACATATGTCCATAAAGTCTAAAATAGTTATTATCTGGCCCTTTACAAAAACAGTTTTCAACTCTTCTATTGCATTCCACTGACATATTTGATTATTCTAATCCAAAACCACACTGCCTGTTCCATCTTAGTTAAGTTTTGGTAGTTTGTGTTTTTAAAGGAATTGGTGCATTTCTTCTAAGTTGTTGAATTTATGAGAACAAAGCTGTTTGCAGTGTTGTCTTATTACACTTTTAATAGCTGCAGGAGCTGTAGTGAAATCCTCTGTTTTACCTGATATTGCTAACTTCTGTTTTGAATTTTTGTTGGTCATGCTAGAAGTTTGCCAATTTTATTGATTTTTTTCAAAGAAACACCTTTCCATTTCATTTTCTCTATTGTTTTCAATTTCATTGATTTCTTTTTTCCTTCCTTCTGCTTGCCTTGGGTTTATTTTGATCTTCTTTTTCTAGTTTCTTGAGGTAGGAACTTAAGGTCGTTGATTTGAGACCTTTCTTTGTAATGCAAGCATTTAGTATTGTAAATTTCCCTCTCTATCTTTATAGTTGTGTCTGGCATATTTCGATATGGTGTGTTTTTATTTTCATCCGGTTGTTATGTTTCATTTCCATTTCCTCTGAGACTTCCTTTTCTATCCCTGGGTTATTTATAAGTATTTTGCTTAATTTACAAGGGTTTTAGAGAACTTCCTGCTGTGGTAGTTTGAAGCTTTTATGGACCCCAGAAAAATCATGTCCTTAGAGTGAACCCAGTCCTGTGGGTGTGAACTTACTATAGGTGGGACCTTTCAATTAGGTTTTCAGTGAAGGGCCTTTTGATGAGGTTACTTTAGTAAGGCATGGCCCGGGGTGGGTCTTAATCATCTTCCTGGAGTCCTTTATAAACAGGATAAATATATAGAGAGAAAGCTAAAGGAACTGAGAGAGAAAGCCAGAGGAAGCCAGTAGCTGAAAGCCACAAAACCCGGAAGAAAGGGAAGAGACAAGCTGCCGTGGCCATGTGCCTTGCCATGTGAGAGAGGAGTCCAGGATCTCTGGCAGCCAGTGTTTGGAAAGAAAGCATTGTCTGTTGATGCCTTGATTTAAACAGTTTCCTCAGCCTCGAAAGTATAAGTTTGCAACCTAACGAATCCCCATTGGATAAGCCAACCCATTTCTGGTATTTTGCATTTCAACAGCCTAGCAAACCAAAACACCTCCTGTCTTTCCATTATGATTTCTAGTTTGATTCTCTTATGGTCACAGAACACATTCTGTATGATCATAATTTAAAAAAATTTGTTGAGGCTTGTTTTCTGGCTCTGAATACGGTCTATCTTGTCAAATGTTCCTTGGGCACTTGACAAATGTATTTATTGTGCTGATGTTGGGTTGAGTTTACTATGTTTTTTATATGTGAATTAGACTGTGCTGCTTGACTGTGTTCAGTTTTCCCATATCCTTGCTGATTTTCTGTCTAGCAGTTATGCTGATTGTTTTTCCCCCACCCCCCTTGTTTTTGTTTGCTCTCACTGTCCACTCTCTGTGTCCATTTGCTATGTGTTCTTTCTGTGTCTCCTTGTGTCTTTTCTTCTCATCTTTCTCTTTTGGAGGCACCAGGAACTGATCCTAGAACCTCCAATGTGGGAGAGAGGCACTCAGTTGCTTGAGCCACCTCATCTCCCTGGTCTGCTGCGTCTCTTACTGTCTCTCCTCTGCATCTCCCTTTGTTGCATCATCTTGCTGCTCCAGCTCTCTGCGGCACAGGCTACCTTTTACCTTCACCAGGAGGCCCTAGGAATTGAAGCCAGGCCCTTCCATATGGTCGACAGGAGCCCAATCACTTGAACCACGTGCACTTCACTATACTGATTGTTGAAAGTAGGGTGTTGAAGTGCCCAGTTGTAACTGTAGTTTTATCTATTTCTCCTATCATTTCTATCAGTTTTTGCTTCATGTAATTTGAAACTCTGTCATTTGGTGTATATACTTTTAGGATCACTGTGTCTTCTCAATATATTGATTCTTTCATTATTATGTAATGTCCCACTTGTTCTCAGCAATTTTTTTGCCCTGAAGTTTACTTTAACTGATACTAATATGCCCTGCTTTTTTTGTTTTCTTTTTAATATTTTATTTTTTAATTATTTTTAAAAGTTAATAGACAATACAAAATGTTACATTAAAAATATAAGATTCTTTGTGATCTATTAACTTAAAAAAAGTGTAAAAAAATAAAGATGGAAGAAAACAAAACAAATGACAAAAAAAACGTAAGTTCCCATATACCCCACTCCCCACCCCCCCAAACCCATAATTCCTTTTTAATTGTATTCTTTAAAGATACATAGATCACAAAAAATGATACATTAAAAAATATTAGATGTTTCTATATAACGCCATTCCCCCACCCTATTCCTCCCACATCAACGATCTCTTTCATCATTGTGGCACATTCGTTGCATTTGGTGAATACATTTTGGAGCACAGTTGGTCCACATGGATTATAGTTTACATTGCAGTTTACACTCTCTACTAGTCCATTCAGTGGGATATGGCAGGATATATAATGTCCAGCATCTGACCCTGCAAATATCATTTAGGACAACATCAAGTCGCAAAAATGCCCCCATTTCATACCTCTTCTTCCCTCTCCCTCTCTCAGGAACTACCGTGGCCACTTTCTCCACATCAATGCTACAATTTCTTCCATTACTAGTCACAATAGCTCTATAGTAGAATATCAGTAAGTCCACTCTAATCCATATTTTACTCCTCCATCATGTGTGCCCTGGGAAGGTGATGTCCACTCCACCTCTATATCAAGAAGGGACTTAGATTCAACATGGATGATGGATGCAATTCTCCTGCTTGCAGTTGTAGGCACTGTGGTGTGGTTTTGAAGTGGAAACTTATTAGAAACTTTAACTAAGAGTTATGTTCATTATATAAATGTCTTTATAGTATCAAACAGCAGAAGAATAATGTCTGAAATTGCTTTAACTAGGTGGGTTTATCCTAGGACCTACTGCTGTGATGGTAAAGTTCAGCTAATTTACCTTTGTTTATGGTTACTTCAGGTCTAACCTCACTCTTGTGTATGCTAAACTGAGTTTGCTGCGGCGGCTTGCTCGGTCGGTAGAGGTGGGGTCTGGCTGCGGACGAGGGGTTGGTCCAGCTTTGGACGAGGGGTCGGTCCCGCTTGGGACGAGGGGTCGGTCCGGCAGCAGACGAGGGGTCGGTCTCACAGGGGTTGCGCGGTTCGGCTGACGGGGTCGCCCGGCAAAGCCGGTGACGAAGGGGTCGCCCGGAGAAGCAGGCAACGAACTGGGGACAAGGGAGGCCAGGCCCTTGTCGGGGGCTCTCAGGACTGGAGGGCGCACGGCAGAAACCTACCGCGGAGACAAGGTAAACACGCAAGTCCACTTTATTGAGGGAGAGGCAACAGTTTTATAGGGGCTGGGGAAGGCTGATTGGCCGAAGCCACGCCCTGTTCTGATTGGTTGCCGGAGAAAGGTCAGTGGGCGGTACTGGATGGGGGAGGGGCGGTGATTAGGGATTGGCTGTCGCTGTTGCTGGGGGAAGGGGCAGGGTTTAGGGATTGGTGGTGGCTGCTGTTGCTGGGGTGGAGGGCAGACTTGAGTTTCCCGCCCACGCCTGGCTGTTGCTGCTGTCGGGGGAAGGGAAAAGGGTGGGCTGGATTTTTCCACCCACGCCTGGCTGTTGCTGCTGTCGGGGGAGGGGAAAAGGGCAGACTGGATCTTTCCGCCCACGCCTGGCTGTTGCTGCTGTCGGGGGAGGGGAAAAGGGCAGACTGGAATTTTCCGCCCTGCGCCTGTGCAGGGAGAAAGAAGAAGGGTGCCGCCCCACAGGCATCCTGTGGCGCCATCCGGGAGGAGGGGCGGCCGCGGAAGCATGGCTGCCGAGAAGGGGAGACCCGAGGGCACTCTGCGCCCATGCCGAGCTTCCTTCAGGGGTGGCGGTGAGTCCGACCAGCCACCCTATTATGGGGGCAGCGGCTTGGCCTGCCGCGGCTGCTCCCCCGCCAGGCCAGCAAACCACACTTCAGCCCGAGGGGTGACCGCATTTCCCCCTTCTTTTCAAATAAGGACCAGAATGGCAGCAGCAACAAGTAGCTGAGGCCCAAGAGCAGTAAGCAATGAGGGAAGCGGGGCTGAAGAGGGAGGTGAGTATGATGGGGATATAAATGTACAATTTAGGGGGTGGTATCTTGCCGTTGCAAGCAAGGGTGGCCAATGTCCAATTCTTGTTGATCTCGGCGGCTATAAGATCCATCTGTTGTTAAAAGTCCAGGATGACAGCGCGTTGCAGGTAGTTGATCTCTCCTTGGCAGCGAAGACATTGTAGGAGAGGATTACTTTTTCCTGCCAGAGGCTTACTGTCCAATTAAAAGGCTGATGGCTGGGGTTGGTGAGTGCAATGGGGAGTGTGAGGAAAAGAAGGGTGACGGTTTTGGACAAGAGGAGGCTAGGTGAAGTCATTATGGGAGGAAGATAAGGAGTAAAGCATAAAAGAGGCTAATAAACAGAAAGGCGATGGAGAGTAGAATTCGTTGGCCGAGGTTCCAATCTCCCGGGGCGGTAGCGGCTAGACAGATGGCGGAAAATATTATTAAGAAAGCAAAGGTTATGAGGAAGAAATAAAGTATTAAAGGCTGTGGGGGAAGTGAGAAGATCATTTAGAGGATAGGGTTGAGAATGGTATGTTTAAGACAGAAGCTTTGTGGTTTGTAGGAGACTGCTTTATAAACGAAGGAGAATGAGGGCAGTAAATATAGTAACGATAGATAGGAAGATGACAGTGAGGAGGAGTCTTTGTTTAAGGTTCCAATCGTCCGGCGCAACAGTGGCTAGGCCGATAGCGAGGGGTGTTGCTAAATAGACAATGGCTGCAAAGACAAAATCATCTTCTGTTTCCTTAAGAATAACTTTTCTTTAAATACTTAGTAACATGCAATATTAGAAACTGTTTCCTAAAAGCAAGTTGGCAGGGGAGCTAGGTTGCTGTTAATCTTTCCTGTTATAAAATTACCTTTTATTATTATTATCATCAATTCAGTTTTATATATATATATTTAAGAATGACCTTTTGGAATTAGCCATTTAATACCTTAATGTAAACAATGCTTTATTAAACCTTTTATTATTATTTATAACCATATAGACTATTGAAGATAAATTTTGAAGATAAATATTGAAGATAAAGTTATCACAATACCTTTTACACTTGCCGCATGCAAATTAAATTTCAAGAGTTTATGAAAAATTAGCCATCCTACTTTAGGACAAAATACATCTTTTTGCAAAACTTATTACATTTCCGTCAGCATTTTTACAAACTTTTAACCTTTTTAATATTCATATAAGTTTTACATTCTTTATATTATCCTGTGAAGAAAAATAAGTTATTCATTTTAATCTAGGCAAGAACAACTTTTTATGAAGACGTACAGTTAATTTTGTTAATTAAGACTTACAATTTTTTTTTAATTGTAGATATCTTATTAACAGTTAAACTTATGTATTAATATAATAAACTTAAGTATTAATATAAGCGCTTATTTAATTTTTGGCCATTTGAATAGAGCTCTTTTAAAGATTTCTAGTAATTTATATTTACCCTCCGGAGGTATCACAATATATGTTGACATTGAACGAACAGACAGACAAACACAGAACAATTACAACACATTAACAGAAATATATAATTTATTTACAGTTGACTCATAATTCTTACTTTCTTGGTATAGCTGCTTTTAAATCCTTTTTTATGTAGCATATCATAGATTATACCCTTCAAGATTTCTTCTGGACTTCATGTTGCTTGTAATAAGCCAGGAGGGAATCTTTTACCTTCCTGCTCCACAGCAAAAGTGACCCTATCTATAAGGCGAGTATAGGTGTCCGGGTCCCAAAGCTGACACGTGGTAAGCCACGGATTAAAGGGGAGAAGAAGGTCCCAATATACTTGGAGCTGTTTCAAAGAGATCTTACACCGGTGATTGTCTAGGAGACCGGCGAGAGCCCGAACTTGCGGGGCTTGCTTAGCAGATAGGATGTTACCCATTGCTAATGGCCTTTTGGAGCCGATAAGAAAAGGGGCCCTTACCTTGAGAGCGCGGCGATGGGAGCCGAGGTGCGCGGTGAGACGAGGGGTTGGAGCCGGTGGGACTCCGACGGTGGTCGCGGGCCAAAAGAAGGCCCCGATGAGGGGAGGGCGGAACGACGAGCAGTGAAGCAAGGCAAAGGGGAGCAAGCATGGAGGGGAGGAGGCAGAGGTGAAGGCAGGGGTGGAGGTGCTCAGGCACGCGCTCCTGAGAGTTTTATTGGCGCCTCTTAATCATAGCGGGTCGGTATAAGCCCCCGACATGGAAGGAGAAAGCCATCCACCAATTCTCCCAGACCGCCGTGGATCATATGAGGTCACCAAGGTTCAGGAGCAGCATGCAGAGCGAAAAGATAGGGGTGAGAAGAGAGGAGGGCGTAGGGCTGTGGTAGGGTTACTTCAGACGTGCAAGCGCGCACTCCCAAGAAATCCAAGGCTCCTCTTAATCATAGCGGGTCGGTATAAGCCCCCGACATGGAAGGAGAAAGCCATCCAGCGATTCTCCCAGACCGCCGTGGATCATATGAGGTAGCCAAGGCTCAGGTAGCAGCAATGTTGCACGAGAGAAGTCCCAAGGTGAGAAGAGAGGAGGCCGTAGGGCTGTGGTAGGATTACTTCAGACGTGCAAGCGCGCGCTCCCGAGAAATCCAAGGCTCCTCTTAATCATAGCGGGTCGGTATAAGCCCCCGACATGGAAGGAGAAAGCCATCCAGCGATTCTCCCAGACCACCATGGATCATATGAGGTAGCCAAGGCTCAGGTAGCAGCAATGTTGCATGAGAGAAGTCCCAAGGTGAGAAGAGAGGAGGGGGGGGGGCTGCCAGGTTATGGAGTGAGGCTGTGGTGGAGTTGCCTTGCCCCACGTTGTGCTGTGGTGGGGTTGCTTTGCCCCACGTTGGGCCCCAACTGCGGCGGCTTGCTCGGTCGGTAGAGGTGGGGTCTGGCTGCGGACGAGGGGTCGGTCCAGCTTTGGACGAGGGGTCGGTCCTGCTTGGGACGAGGGGTCGGTCCCACTTGGGACGAGGGGTTGGTCCGGCAGCAGACGAGGGGTCGGTCTCACAGGGGTTGCGCGGTTTGGCTGACGGGGTCACCCGGCAAAGCCGGTGATGAAGGGGTCGCCCGGAGAAGCAGGCAACGAACTGGGGACAAGGGAGGCCAGGCCCTTGTCGGGGGCTCTCAGGACTGGAGGGCACAAGGCAGAAGAACTACCGCAGAGACAAGGTAAACACGCAAGTCCACTTTATTGAGGGAGAGGCAACAGTTTTATAGGGGCTGGGGAAGGCTGATTGGTCGAAGCCACGCCCTGTTCTGATTGGTTGCCGGCGAAAGGTCAGTGGGCGGTACTGGACGGGGGAGGGGTGGTGGTTAGGGATTGGCTGTCGCTGTTGCTGGGGGAAGGGGCAGGGTTTAGGGATTGGTGGCTGCTGTTGCTGGGGTGGAGGGCAGACTTGAGTTTCCCGCCCACGCCTGGCTGTTGCTGCTGTCGGGGGAGGGGAAAAGGGCAGACTGGATCTTTCCGCCCACGCCTGGCTGTTGCTGCTGTCGGGGGAGGGGAAAAGGGCAGACTGGAATTTTCCGCCCTGCGCCTGTGCAGGGAGAAAGAAGAAGAAGGGTGCCGCCCCACAGGCATCGTGTGGCGCCATCCGGGAGGAGGGGCGGCCGCAGAAGCATGGCTGCCGAGAAGGGGAGACCCGAGGGCACTCTGCGCCCATGCCGAGCTTCCTTCAGGGGTGGCGGTGAGTCCGACCAGCCACTCTATTATGGGGGGCAGCGGCTTGGCCTGCCGCGGCTGCTCCCCCGCCAGGCCAGCAAACCACACTTCAGCCCTAGGGGTGACCGCAGTTTGCCTTTGCTCATGGTTATTTCATGGCAACTTTGGTCCCTCCTGTGGCTCAGGGGAAGGAAAATTTGAGACACCCACCCCCGTCTCCTGTCCTTTCATTGGCGTTAATAACCCTGCTTTTCTCTCATGAATCCAGGTTTGGACTATATTGCTGCCTGTTGGAATTCTCTACCCTTGGGGCTGGATATCCAGTCTTCCAGTCCAGCGGACACCAAGTGCTATTATCTCTGAGGACAGGGGATGCTGACCTCCCACCTCAAGTGCTGATGTTCCTAAAAGCAAGTCATGAGAAAAGTCAGGTTTCCCTGAGATTTCGATGACTTCAGGGAGTATATACTGGAGTTAGTGTTTCTTATCCAAGGTCTTTCAAATTCAAAGTAGGAAATAAATAAAGATCTGAAGTAAAGGAATGAGGGAAGGCTAGCTAGGCGAGCTGCGGTGGGCCAAGGGAACTGGTAGAACGGACGGGCTCCCTGCTCTCCGCAGGGGCATGGGCGAGTCCTGCCCTCCCTGTCTGGCGAACGGGCCGCCCACTCTTCGCCGAGTTACGGACGAGCCACGTCCTCTCGACCGTTCCTGCCTAACCGCTGAGCCCGACCTACTGCCTCCCACTCTTCCCCCTCGCCGGGGCCATGCCATCCAATGACCACCGGCCAATCCCCGCCGGCGGCCAACTTTCACATCGCCTAACTCCCACCAGCCCCAACCGACCAATGCCCCACACGCCGTCTCCTGCCTGCCCCATCCCCTCACCCCACAATATATATTGTCCAGCACTTCCTGAATAAAGCAGACTGCACATTGCCACCACTTGCCGTCTCCGCAGCATTCTTCGCGCCCGCTGTGCATCCGTCTAGCCCCTCGTCCCAAGCAGCCTGGGCAAAGCCAAAGGAACCCCAATCATCAAATGGCGCCCAACCTGGGGCAGGTAAGGACCCCCATCTCCTCCGCCTAACCGCCGTTAGAGGAGACCCCACCGTCTGCCTTTGGCGGACTCCCGTCTCCTCCGCCTAACCGCCGTTAGAGGAGACCCCACCGTCTGCCTTTGGCGGACCCCCGTCTCCTCCGCCTAACTGCCGTTGGAGGAGACCCCACCGTCTGCCTTTGGCGGACCCCCTCGACCCGCCCCGATCAGGCGAGGTCTCTTCCGCCTGGCGCTCCGCGCAGGCCCCTTCATCCTCCGTCTCCGGAGGACTCTGGCACACGGCAGCTCCGGCCTCTCAACCCCGGCTGCCACCACGAACACCCCTAAGAACCCCTCTCTTCGCCGCCTTGCTCCATAACTTGGCAGCCCCTAAGAACCCCTCTCTTCACCGCCTTGCTCCATAACTTGGCGGCCCCCCAACCTCGGCGCCTGTCCCCCACCCTCTAACTTACAGCGTCCAGACGCGGGAGCCGACCCGCAATCCCTGAGTGACCTCATACGATCAAAGGCGGTCTGGGGGGTCCCTGCACAGGGACCCTCTTCCATGTCGGGGGATTATACCGACCCGCTACAGTCAAGAGGCACCTAGGATTCCCACGGAGTCAACTCTCTCCCTTTTGCCGGCGCTGGCCACACCTCTCTCCACCTCTCTTGGTGGATGAACCCCCACAACTTCTTCCCTTGCCTCCTCCTCTCCCCTCTTTGCGCCCTCACCCTCACAGCTCTCCTCTGCCGCTCCAACCCCTGCCTGGCATTCCTCTTTTTCCTTGCAGTGCTAATCGCCCTCCCCCTGCTCACCCTCCTTTTGCTCAGCGAACTCTCACTATAAGTCATGGGAGCCTCTCTTTCGCGCAAGCAGGCGCCTCAAGTCCGCGCCTTGGCGGCCCTGCTTGACTATCACCAATGCAAGGTCTCCGTCCGGCAGCTGCAATCCTTCTGGGACCTCCTTCTCCCCTTTAATCCCTGGCTCGCGACCGCTAACCTTTGGGACCCAGACACTTACCGGCTCTTAGTCGATCGAGTACTGGCAGCTACCCAACACGACAATAAGCGTTTCCCCCCGGGCCTTATTCCCGCTCTCATTACGCTTCAGTCCTGCCTCCAAGGGGCGCGTCCCCCCCGAGGCCTTTGCTGCAGAGGAGGAAGACAGCACTCCCGCCGCGCCCAGCCCTGACTCCGTCTCGGCATGCGCTCAGTTGGAGCAAGTGCTAGAACAAAGCCCGCCAGACCAAAATGGCAAACAGGGCCCGCTAGGCCAAAATGGCGAAATTCTGCCTTCTTCCTCTGTGAGCGGCCCGCCAAAACCGCAGGGCCACATACAGCTCGAGTACCCGGATATCTCCAAGGCGGGGCTTCCTAACAAAGGAGAAGTGGGTGTGGCTCCCCCTCCACCGCCTTATGGGACCGCCTCCATCCCGCCCGGCAAACCCCCAGCGCCTGCACCATCCAGCTGGGGCGAAATCCCTCCCTCCCCTTCTGCCCCTGCCCCTTGGGATCCACCCACTTCTGCGTCATCGGAGGGGCGGGCCTCACTTGCAGCTTCCGACTCCTGGGCTCCGCCTCCCCGCAGCACTTCCTCTCTCGCCCCCCCCCCACTTCCCTTCCGCTCGCCTGCATGCCACCTCTCAGCACTTCCCCCTCTCCTCAACCCCGCCCTCTATTTTCCCCATCAATGTTACACGGTCTCGCAACCGGCCACTAGCCTGGTACCCCCAAGACCCCGAGACCGTCAAGTGCCTTCGCAAGGCTATTAAGGAGGACGGGCTCCACAGTCCTTATGCCAAGCAGCTCCTGGAGGATCTCTCAGGGGAGCTTAATATCCCATATGATTGGTTTTCTCTTGCCCGCGCCATCCTCACCCCTGGGCAATACGTTACCTGGCGGGCTCACTTTCAGGATCAGGCTGAACAGCAGGCCGCCGAGAACCAGCGTGCAGGGGTCCCTGGCGCCTTGCCGGCATTCATGGGTACTGACACCTATGCCAACCCTGCCGTCTATGATCGCGCGCCCCTGCACTTTTGGGGCCAGCTGTGCACCTGTGCCATGAAAGCCTTTTCAGAGTCCACCAACCCGGCAGGCCAAACCTTTGCCAAACTCACCCAAAAGGCCGGGGAAGATTTTGCCTCTTTTGTCTTTCGAGTCCAAGAGGCCTGCGAATGTAAGGTTGAGGACCCCCAGGCGCGGATTGCCCTAGTCAAGGAACTTGTACGGCAAGGAGCCAATCCCGCATGTCAGCAGGCCTTGCTCCCTGTCCGCAACAAAGATCTTCATGACTGGGTCCTAGCTTGTCGAGATCTTGACCCCTCCCCACAGGCTACCCGTGCCTTAACCCAGTCCTTGCAAAAAGGCACCGAGACCATGGCCTCCTCCTTGGCCTCCTCCCTCGCGCAAGCTCTAGCCATTACTGCTGGCTGCTTCAGATGCAGCCAAGCCGGTCACTTTGCGCGAGACTGCCCCAATCCCGCCCCGCCTCCTACCGGGGGCAACAGGGGCCCTGGGGGCCCGCGCCCCAGCCAACCCGCCACCCCCCTGCCCCCGCTGTGGCCGCGGCTACCACTGGGCCCGAGAGTGCCGCGTGACCTCCCTCCAGCCTGCGCCGCCTTTAAACTCCCAGCGGGGCAGGTCTCAGCCCCAACACCAAGAGACCACTGTGCGGCCTCCAAAGCCCTGATGTGGGCACTCCCCATCGGGAACGACCGCCCAACGCTAGCGCTCAAAGTAGATGGGCAATGGTTTCACGGTACCCTGGACTCGGGAGCGGAAGTTTCCTGCTTCCCCTCCCTCTATGAAAATTACTGGTACCTAGTGGACGGCCCCCCCGTCCAAGGGGCCACAGGGGCCGCCGCCTCTAAGCAGGCACGCGATACCCTCACCTGGGAGGATGAGGAGGGACATTCTGGCACCTTTCGGCCCCTCTTCCTCCCCATGCTCCCCACTGTCCTTTGGGGGAGAGATGTCCTCTCACAGGCTGGAGCGTCCATCACCACGGCCCCCCCCCAATAGAATGGGCCACTGCTCGCGGCACTCAGCCAAAACCCGCCCCTCTGCAGTGGGACACAGAGGAGCCTATATGGGTTGAGCAGTGCCCTTTACCGCCCCACAAGCTTGAAGCTTTATTGCTTCTAGTACAAGAACAATTGGAAAAGGGGCACATAGAGCCTTCCACCAGCCCCTACAATTCGCCTGTCTTTGTTATTCATAAGAAATCCACAGGCAAGTACTGGCTTTTACATGACCTCAGGGAGATTAACAAACACATTATTCCCATGGGTTCCGCGCAGCCCGGTTTACCTCACCCATCAGCCATCCCTGCACACTATCATATACTCATCCTAGACATCAAGGATTGTTTCTTCTCCATCCCATTACACCCTAGGGACAGGCCCAAGTTCACCTTCACGGTGCCCCTGGGCAACCACAGGGGAGCTAACCCCCGCTATCAATGGCGCGTCCTTCCACAGGGCATGCGCAACAGCCCCACCATCTGTCAGAATTTTGTTAACTACGCAGTTGCCCCGCTTCAGCCAGAGGCATATATCATCCACTATATGGACGATGTCCTCCTAGCCCATCAGGACGCAGAACATCTACAAACCGTTATGACTAAGCTCATTGATAACCTGTTGGCACTAGGCCTCACCGTCAGCAGGGAAAAGGTCCAGCATGCACCCCCATTTACATTTCTGGGGTTCCATATATCCTCTCATGTGCAGCCCACCGCCCCACAACTGCGCGTACCCGATCGCTTGTCGCTAGCCGAGCTGCAACAACTGTGCAGCAACATTAATTGGGTTCGCACTGCTATCCCAATCACCACCGCCCAACTCCAGCCGCTGTTCTCCCTCCTCAGGCAGCCAGGACCTATGACATCCACAGCTGCCTGGAGCATCAAGCTCTCGCCGGAGGCTAGGGGCGCTATTAAGTTAGTCAATGAGGCTCTAACCAGCATGTCTCTACAGAGGCATGACCCCAGTAAGCCCATCTTGGCCCTTGTACTCCACACCCCCAGAATGCCTACTGGCGTTCTCTGGCAAGAGGGTCCACTCCAATGGGTGCACTTATCCAAGAGCCGACTTCCCAAAATTTGCCGCTGCACCCACGCCTGGCTCAGCCTGGCACATGACCTCCTAACACTCAGCCTCCACACCTACAATACCACACCCTCCACCATAGTCTGGCCCCTCACAGTGCAAGGGTTCAGCCTGCTTCTTCAAGAGGATCCTTCAGCTCAAATCCTCTTGTCACGCTTCCAGGGGTCCTTTGATAACCACTACCCCTCCCACAAACTCCTCCAGGGACTTACTCGTACGCCCTTGGCAGCCCAGCAGCACTCTTTCCCTTCCTCTACGCCACTGCCTCACTGTACCACGGCCTTTACCGATGCCTCTAAAACTAAGTTTGCGTTTGTTGCCTATGTCAAGCGCCAAAACCAGCCCATTAGGCGAGTCTTTACTAACCCTCACTCGGTACAGGCGGGCGAACTCTCGGCAGTTGTCGCCTGCCTCCAGGCCTTTGCAGACCAGCCCCTTAACATCTTCACAGACAGCTTATATACGCTGCAGGTATGCAAGTCCCTCGCCTATGCAGTATTCTTCCCGAGAGATACACCCATTGACACGGCCCTCGCCATGCTCCAGCACCTCCTTGAAGGGAGGTCCCACCCCTGGTACATTGCTTACGTTCGGAGTCACACAGCCCTGCCTGGCCCTTTGGCCGCGGGCAACGCGGAGGCCGATCGGGCAGTCTCTGCCTTTGCCCTCGCCGCCGCTGGGGATCATGTTAACCAGGCTAAGTCCCTACACGCCCGTTTTCATTTTTCGGCTGCCTCGCTGAGGCATCTACTGCCAGACTTACCTATTTTTTTTTTTTTTGATTTTTTTTTATTGACTTTGTAATAATATTACATCAAAAATATATATGTGAGGTCCCATTCAACCCCACTCCCCACCACCCCCCCCCTCTCCCCCCCAAAACACTCGTTCCCATCATCATGACACATCCATTGGATTTGGTAAGTACATCTTTGGGCACCTCTGCACCTCATAGTCAATGGTCCACATCATGGCCTATACTCTCCTCCATTCCATCCAGTGGGCCCTGTGAGGATTTACAATGTCCGGTGATTGCCTCTGAAGCACCATCCAGGGCAGCTCCATGTCCCAAAGACACCTCCACCTCTCATCTCTTCCTGCCTTTCCCCATACCCATCGTCCACCACGTCCACTTTTCTCAATCCAATACCACCTCTTCTATGTGGACATTGGATTGGTTGTGTCCATTGCACCTCTTGCAAGCACCTCGTGCGCTCATGTCAGACCTGCGCACTGTTCCTTCTGCTTGGGCCCTTGCAGCCTCAAGGAGTAAACCCCCGAGGTCTAAAACCCAACTCTCGATGGCAGATGGACGTTACCCACGTCCCCTCATTCAGGAGGCTCAAATATGTCCACGTCGCTATTGACACTTACTCACACCTCACCTATGCGGCCGCCCTCCCAGGAGAATCAGCCAAATACTGCATCAAGGCCCTTCGGCAGGCCATCCTGTTCATGGGCGTCCCCTGGGATCTAAAAACCGATAATGGGCCCGCATACCACAGCAGCAGCTTTAAATTATTCCTTCAAGCCTATAACATCATGCACCATTTTGGCATTCCTTACAACCCACAGGGGCAAGCGCTCGTTGAAAATACGCACCGCCGCCTAAAAACCCAAATAGAGAAAGAGAAGGCAATTGCCCCCCAAAATTCTGCAGATGAAATCATTACAACATGCCTCATCCACCTAAACCTTCTAACCTTCGACAGCAAGGGCCTCTCGCCCACCCATAAGCACTGGGGGCCATCTTATCTGCCCACCCCCATGCCCATGGTCTATTGGAAAGACCCAGAGAAGAACACATGGGAAGGGCCATGCCCCCTCCTTACCCAAGGGAGAGGTTTTGCTTGTGTCTTTCCAGAAACCGCCTCACAGCCAATCTGGATCCCCGGACGCAACATCCGGCCCGCCACCACCGCCCACAATGACACAACGAGACAAGCGCAAGCTGCGGTTCCTCGCCCATCGGGTGTCCAAGATGACGCTGAGCGAAGAGACCTCGCCAATCGCCCCAACCAATGACCCCCAACTCTTGCAGTTAATCCGGCTCTACCACCGAGCCCGTGACATCTCAGGCCGCACCCCCCCCACCGGGTACTCCTCCACTTAAATCTTTGCTCCTCTTAATGCTCGCGCTCCTATCCAACCCTGCACCTGTCCTCTCTAACCCATCACACCAACCCTTTAATTGGACATTGAGCCTCTGGCAACAGGAGAAATTACTTCAATACAAGGTCACCTCCACCTCCCCTATCTTCTCTGTTCACCTTTGCCGCCTTACAGGCCAAAGTTCCAATTGTTACCCGGGATGCCAGGGACAGGGCTGCTATGGCGGCGGGGGAGGTGCTGTCCCAGGCCCCGGGGGACCTCCAATTTCAGGCTACTATATCTGTCCTTCTTCAGCAAGCTCCTCCTCCTGTTCCTGCCATGACCCTGCACACTATTATTGCCCCTCCTGGGGGTGCGAATCCATGGCAGTCGGATTGCGGGGAGCCCCGAATAATGACCCCAACCTTAAGTTACTCAGTCATCAACTCTCCCTGCAGCAAACCAATGTCACCCTACAAGTAAAAAATCCCAGTGACGTCCAGTGGCTTGCTGGCCGCACATGGGGAATACGGCTCTACATGAATGGGCATGATGCTGGTGCCTTCTTTCTTATAAGAAAAAGCCCGGCCATCTCCTCACCGTTCCCCCATCCCAGTCGGCCCTAATTCAGTCCTCAACCCATTGCCTCATTATACTCGCCCTATCATTTCTCGTTCTAGCGTCTCCTCTCATGTCTCCTCTGACGCACCCTCACTGAGTCTGCCTAAACCGCTCATCGCCCTCCTTAATGCCTCATTTCTCTCTCTAAACTCTTCCAACCCCAATCTCACAAAAGATTGTTGGTTATGCTACTCCTCCGCGGCACCATACTATGAGGCTATAGCCACCAATGCCTCTTACCAAACCTCCACAAGTAGCAATCCTGCCTCCTGCAGCTGGAATCAAACGAGAATAGGGCTGACAATTCGGTCAGTCTCTCAGAGCGGGCTTTGCTTCACTAAGATCGGGGGGTACTATCGTTTTTTTCCATGAAAACTCTTTGCAATTTCACCGCTACCCCTGAAGCAACTGCCCAGTTCCTAATACCCCCATAATGACACAAGATGGCTATGTTCCTCCACCGGCCTCACCCCATGTCTTAGTGTCCAAACCCTCAACTCTACCCGGGAAACCTGCATGCTCGCTATTATACTCCCCCGCATTTATTTTCACAATGATAACCAATTTTTTGACTCCTGGCAGCGCCACCTTCTACCAACCCTACGTACAGAAGAGAGAAATTATCACCGCCATTACAATTGCTTCACTTCTAGGTCTCGCTGGAGCTGGTACTGGGATCGCAGCCCTCACCACACAACAAACTTCCTTTTCCTCTATCAGGAGAGCCATCGATGAAGACATAACTCGTCTGGAAAGCTCCATTTCCCACCTAGAAAAATCCCTAAACTCTCTGTCCAAAGTAGTGCTCCAAAATCGCAGAGGTTTAGATCTCCTCTTCCTTAAAGAGGGAGGGCTCTGCGCAGCCTTAGGGGAAGAAAGTTGTTTTTATGTTAATCATTCTGGCCACATTAGAGATAACATGGCCCAAGTGAGGGAGGGGCTAGCAAAACGTAAAAGAGAAAGAGAAACCCAAGGAGGCCTCTCCTGGGGATTCAATTGGATCCTCCCCTACATCCTCCCTATTTTGGGCCCCCTAATTATTTTCCTCTTCGCTTTGGCAGTCGGACCATGGGCCATCAGAAGGATCGTCCAACTCGCCAAGGATCAGGCTAATGCAATTTTTAGCTCACACGTACAGGTCAACTATCAGCGACTCGCCACCACCGAGAACGCTCCCCCCCCCCCCATTTCGTCTTCCCGGCCCTCCTCCCACCCGTTCTCCCCGCAGGTGACCTGCACCTCCTGTAACCTCGGCCCCCCCCTGCTGCCCTCGCTCTCAAGCAGCTACAGCCCCGCTAAACCATCCACAACATCGTGCCCTCCCACTTCCCCCAGCCCACGGCCTACCCGCCTTTTAGCCCCCACTAACTTTTCAGGAGACGGATCTTCCAAAACTTCATTCGCCCCGGGCCCCGCCAATACTGCTGCTGCCCTCCAGAACCAAGCAGCCATTCGCCTGTCCCATCGCCGGACCACCTTCGAGCTGTGGACCTGCCGACCGGCTACCTGCTAGCCCCAGATTGCCACTATGCCCTCCCCCTCCCCCCCCTCTTTCCTGTGCCGATGCAAACTTCGCCCACCTCCCTGCCACTCTCCCGGCCCATTTTTATGTATAAGAGAGGGGGAATTGAGGGAAGGCTAGCTAGGTGAGCTGCGGTGGGCCAAGGGAACTGGTAGAACGGACGGGCTTCCTGCTCTCCACAGGGGCATGGGCGAGTCCCGCCCTCCCTGTCTGGCGAACTGGCCGCCCGCTCTTCACGGAGGTATGGGCGAGCCACGCCCTCTCGACCGTTCCTGCCTAACCGCTAAGCCCGACCTACTGCCTCCCCCTCTTCCCCCTCGCCGGGGCCATGCCATCCAATGACCACCGGCCAATCCCCGCCGTCCAACTTTCACATCGCCTAACTCCCACCAGCCCCAACCGACCAATGCCCCACACGCCGTCTCCTGCCTACCCCGTCCCCTCACCCCACAATATATATTGTCCAGCACTTCCTGAATAAAGCAGACTGCACATTGCCACCACTTGCCGTCTCCACAGCATTCTTCGCGCCCACTGTGCGTCCGTCTAGCCCCTCATCCCAAGCAGCCTGGGCAAAGCCAAAGGAACCCCAATCATCAAAGGAAAATGGTGTAAACTATTTTAAAGCATTGGGGAAAGTTTGGTTATAAGTCAATAACTAAAGAAGAAAATTCTTGCTCAAAATTGCATGTTCACAGGGTAGATTATTTAGAAATAGTCTTCAAAGAGATTTTTCAAATATAATATTATTTTACACTTAAACTTATTTTGTAAGAGAATGAAAATTATAAATAACATTAGTAATTGTGTGCTTCTGTGTCTCTCTACGTCCATTTGCTTGGTGTATATCTTTTTTTTTCTGTTATTAGCAGTACTTTTTTTTGTCTTTATTTTTTAATATTACATTAAAAATATGAGGACCCATATACCCCCTAACCCCTCATCCCACTCCTCCCCCCATAACAACAATCTCCTTCATCATCATGAGACATTCATTGCATTTGGTGAATACATCTCTGAGCACCGCTGCACCTCATGGTCAATGATCCACATCATAGCCCACACTCTCCCACAGTCCACCCAGTGAGCCATAGGAGGACATACAATGTCTGGCAACTGTCCCAGCAGCACCACCCAGGACAACTCCAACCCCCCAATATGCCCACACATCTCATCTCTTCCTCCCATTCCCCACCCCTAGCAGCCACTATGGCCACTTTATCCACACCAATGCCACATTTTCTTCAATTACTAATCACAATAGTTCATGAATAGAATATCAGTAAGTCCACTCTAATCCATATTCTATCCCTCCATCCTGTGGACCTTAGAATGGTTGTGTCCACTCCACATCTATATCAAGAGGGGCTTTAGATTCCACATGGATGCTGGATGCAATCCTCCTGCTTTCAGTTGTAGGCATTCTTGGCTCCCTGGTGTGGTGGTTGACCTTCTTCACCTCCATGTTACTGGAGTGGGGTAAGTCCAATAAACCAGAGTGTAGGATTTGCAAGTCTGTTGAGGCTCAGGGCCTGGCTATCACATGGTCAGTCCAGAGATTCAGGTCCCCTGGGTATACAATAAACTCCAGCACCAACTATAGTTCCAGTAAATGTAACAGGAGAGGCTTGTGGACAGAGATCACATCTGAGTGCAGCTCCATCACACAGAAACACAAACTCCAAAGTAGGGCCAACTGACATGGCACTGAACTCCATTTTCCATGACTATAGAAACTGTGGGTCTCTGGAGCCCTCAGAAGAACCTTTACCTGGGGTTGTATCTGCTTTATCTGTCTCTGGGACTCTGCTGAGGTGTGCATAAGCGTAACCCCTCTGATAAGCTCCCGGCTCTTTTTGGAGACTCATAGCCATATAAACTCATTTGTCCTTTCCATTTCCCCCTTTGATTCAGGTCAAAAAGCATTTTTAACTCCTGGTATTATATGTAGACTGAGATATTCTGCTGGTCCTAGTTGACCCTTTTATTCAAGATCATTTTCTAGTTACATCATCAGCTGGTACTTGGTAGTAATCCCTTGGCACCAGGGAGGCTCATCCCTGAGAGTCATGTCCCACACTGGGGGAAGGCAATGCATTTACATGCTGAGTTTGGCTTCAAGACTGACCATATATGAGCAACATGGAGGCTCTCAGGAGGTAACTCTTAGGCACCCTGCAGCTCTAGGCCTTGTTCTTATTTCAGGTGCACAGGCTCACAAGCATAGTCATTAGTATCAAGGGTTCATTGTTGGACCTTCCTTCTTCTTTGGTCTTTGCCGTTGCACTTGGGAAGATTGTTGTTGTTCCTTTAGGGATTGTGATAGAGCTCCGCTGGCTAGGAACTCAGCACTCAACTCAGTTGTTGTTTTTAATTGTAACCACTATGAAAATATCCAAACATTTTTATGTACCCTGAATATATGCCCTGGGGAACTCCCTGCCAACCATGTGTCCTCTGTCAGTAACATCCCACACCAGTATTCCTCCCCTGCCATTGTTGAACCTCTCTGCGATCCAAAACTTCATAAAAAATGAAGCCCAATATATTGCCAGGTTCCATTAATAGTAAAATGGAATATAGTGATGAATTTAAAGGTTAGATATAGAATATATATTAATTGAGAAAAATAAGGTAAAAATAAATTGGGGTATCAAAAAATTAAAAAATGCAAAAGCTTTGTTTTTAATGTTTTGCCTTCCATTACTGCAATAAGTGTTGCCCTGTATGCAAATTGGCAAGGCAACTTCTTCCCTCTTTTCCTCAGTGTCTACGTCCTTTCCTTTTCTTTTTTTTCCCTATTAAGCTTGTCTTCACAAAAAGTTTTAGATCACAGTAATTCATATATACAATATACAGTACTCCCACATATCCAACATAAAACCCTTCTCCCTTCCACAGCAATAATCTTTTTATGTGTTCATACTATATTTACTGAAACTGATGTACAGGTATTGAGATAATAGCTTTCAAATAAGGTAACATTTGGTTTACATTGTGGTTTATATTTTAGACTATACAATTTTCTAAATTTTTAGTTATCTTATGTTTTACATTATGATTTACATTTTAGCCTATCAGCCCCTATATATTTTTGGTGTGATTTAACATGTTTTATATCCATCCTTGCGTAATCTTGTGGAACATTTCTATTGCCCACACATTTACATTGGTTCCATCAATTCAATACCTCTTTCCCCCTCCCCTCAGGGCCCACAGTGACAGTCAATCTTCATTGCTTGAAGGGCCATGTTTAGAGATACTTGCAACAGTGTTGAGGGTTTGACATGCTCAACTCCCCTAATGTACTCGGAGCTACCATTTCTCTCGAGAGATACAATTCCCTCTATTTGAGAACATCAGTTGTCCCCAGGATGTGCGTATACCTTCACTCTCATTATATGGGTCTCTATCGAATGATATAATCCACTATGGCAAAATGAGCACTCACACACTCCCTAGAAGCCTGTTCTGTGTCATATTATCCCCTTTAAGCATCTTAAACAGGTAACCTTCCTTATTATATTTTTGAAAAAATTTTCTCAGCATTATACTCTCAACCAAATACCTGGCAATCTCCTATGTTCGTATGTTGCCCCACCCTCCCCCAAATTTCTTGGGTAATATTACCCATCCTCCCATCCCTAGCCCCCCTCAAGCCCGCAAATCCAAGGTAAACTTATGCCCCCATTTTACCCCTTCCTTGTACAAATGCTTACCTCCAGCTTATCATAGATTTCACCCATGTAGGTGTCAGCTTACATCCTTCCTCTACCCCCCCCAATTTCCTTTAAGCCTATCATCCAGTCTCTAGCTCTCTGAGGCAGCTTGGTTTACTTATTTCATATCATTGAGGTCATGTAGTATTTGTCCTTCAATGCCTGGGTTGCTTCACTCAACATAAGGTTCTCAAGATTCATCCGTGTTATCGCATGTGTTTGTAGTATATTCATTCTTAAAGCTGGGTAGTATTCCATTGTATGTATATACCACATTTTATTTATCCATCTATCTGTTGCTGGGCATTTGGGTTGATTCCAACTTTTGGCAATAGTGAACAATGCTTCTATGAACACTGGTGTGCAGATATCGGTTTGTGTCCTTCTTTTTAGTTCTACTGGGTATGTACCCAGTAGTGAAATTGCTAGGTCATATGGAAAATATATAGCTAGTTTTTTGAGAAACCACAAAACTGTCCTCCAGAATGGCTGGATCCTTCTGCATTCCCACCAGCAGTGGATGAGTGTTCCCATTCCTCCACATCCTCTCCAGCATTTGTAGTCTTCTGTTTTTTTGATAGCTGCCAATCTTATGGGAGTAAGATGGTATCTCATTGTAGTTTTGATTTGCATTTCCCTGATAGCTAGAGATTTGGAGGATTTTTTCATGTGCTTTTGGGCGATTTGTATTTCTTCTTTGAAGAAGTGTCTGTTTAAATCTTTTTCCCATTTTTAAAATGGGTTGTTTGTCTTTTTATTTTCAAGATATAGGAGTTCTTTGTATATGCAGGTTATAAATCTATCAGATATATGGTTACCAAATATTTTCTCCCATTGTGTAGGCTCTCTTTTCACTTTCTTGACAAACTCCTTTGAGGTGCAGAAGGCTTTAATTTTGAGGAAGTCCCATTTATCTATTTGTTCTTTTGCTGCTCGTGCTTTTGGTGTGAAGTTCATGAAGCCATTTCCTATTACAAGGTCCTGTAGATGCTTCCCTATACTGCTTTCCAAAGTCATGGTCTTGGCTCTTATATTTAGGTCTTTGGTCCATCTTGAATTGATTTTTGTATAAGGTATGAGTTGGTAATCTTCTTTCATTCTTTTACATATGGATATCCAGTTATCCAGGCACCATTCATTGAAGAGGCCATTCTCCTCCAGTTAAGAGGGTTTGGAGGCTTTATGGTATATTACTATATATATGAGGTTCTATATCAGAACTCTCAATTCGGTTCCATTGGTCTGTGTGTCTCTCCTTGTGCCAATACCATGCTGTTTTCACTACTGTAGCTTTGTAGTATGTTTTGAAGTCAGGTAGTGTGGTTCCTCCAGTTTCGTTTTTCTTTTTCAATATGTCTTTTTCTATTCGAGGCTCTTTCCTTTCCAAATAAATTTCATAGTTAGTTTTTCTAGTTCATTAAAGAATGCTGTGTTGATTTTTATGGGACTGCATTGAATGGGTAGAACAGTTTTGGTAGGATAGACATCTTAATAATATTTAGTCTTCCTATCCATGAACAGGGAATATTCCTCCAATTATTTATGTCTTCTTTGATTTCCTTGAACAATGTTGTGTAATTCTCTGTGTATAAGTTTTTTACATCTTTAGTTAAATTTTTTCTTAGGTCTTTGATTTTTTAATTGAATATTGTGAATGGCATTTGTTTCTTGATTTCCTCCTGAGATTGCTCATTATTGGTGTACAGAAATCCTACTGATTTTTGTGCATTGATCTTATAACCTGCGACTTCACTAAACTCATTTATGAGTTCTAGAAGCTTTGTTGTAGACCTCTCAGGGTTTTCTATTTATAGGATCATGCCATCTGCAAATAATGAAATTTTGACTTCTTCCTTTCCAATCTGAATGCCTTTTATATCTGGTTCTTGCCTCAGTGCTCGAGCAAGTACTTCTAAGACAATGTTAAATAGAAGAGGTGATAGTGGACATCCTTGTCTTGTTCCTGATCTTACAGGGAAAGATTTTAGGATTTCACTATTGTAAATGATGTTGTCTGTGGATTTTTCATACATACTATTTATCATTTTCAGAAAATTTCCTTGTATTCTGATATTTTGCAGTGTTTTTATCAAAAAAGAGTGCTGTATTTTGTCAAATGGTTTTTCTGCATCTATAGATATAATCATGTGATTTTTTTTCCTTCAATATGTTTATATGGTGTATTACATCTATTGATTTTCTTATGTTGAACCATCCTTGCATACCTGGAATGAATCCCACTTGGTCATGGTGTATAATTCGTTTAATGTGTTGTTGAATATGGTTAGCAAGTATTTTGTTGAGGATTTTTGCGCCTAGGTTCATTAGCGAAATTGGTCCGTAATTTTCCTTTCTTGTGATGTGTTTGTTTGGCTTTGGTACTAGCGTAATGTTGGCATCATAGAATGAGTTAGGTAATGTTCCTTCTGTTTCGATTGTTTGGAAGAGTTTCGGCAAGATTGGCTTTAGTTCTTCCCGGAATGTTTTGTAGAATCCACCTGTGAAGCCGTCTGACCGAGGGATCTTCTTAGTTGGGAGGTTTTTAATGACTGATTCTATCTCTTTACTTGTGATTGGTTTGTTGAAATTGTCAATTTCTTCTTTCATCAATATAGGCTGCTTATGTGTTTCTAGGAATTTTTCCATTTCCTCTGAATTGTCATTTTCTTTGGAATATAGTTTTTCAAAGTATCCTCTTATGATAGTTTTTATTTCTGTGGGGTCAGTGGTGATATCTCCTTTCTCCTTTCTTATTTTGTGTATTTGCATCTTCTCTCTTTTTTTCTTTGTTAGTCTAGCTAAGGGTTTGTCAATTTTATTGATCTTCCCAAAGAACCAGCTCTTGGTTTTGTCTCTTTTCAAGTGCTTTCTTATTTTCTATTTCATTTAGTTCTGCTCTTATCTTTGTTAATGCTTTCTTTCTTCTTCCTGTGGGGGTACTTTGTTGTTTTTTTTACTAATTCCTCCAAATGTGCAGTTAGTTCTTCAATTTTTGCTCTTCTTTTTTGATGTATAAACTCATGGCTATATTTCCCTCTCAGGGGAAGCGGACTTGGCCCAGTGGTTAGGGCATCTGTCTATCACATGGGAGATCCGTGCTGGCTATAGATCATACATATTTTATTAATGTAAAAACAAGCTGCCTAAATATGCTTAGAACAGTATACATTTTTTTTAAGATTGATTGATTGATTGGTTGATTTCTCTCCCTTTCCTCCCACCCCCACCCCAGTTGTCTGTTCTCTGTGTCTATTTGCTGTGTCTTCTTTGTCCGTTTCTGTTGTTGTCAGTGGCATGGGAATCTGTCTCTTTGTTGCGTCATCTTATTGTGTCAGCTCTCCGTGTGTGCGACACCATTCCTGGGCAGGCTGCACTTTCTTTCATGCTGGGTGGCTCTCCTTACAGGGTGCACTCCTTGCGTGTGGGGCTCCCCTACGCGGGGACACCCTTACGTGGCAGGGCACTCCTTGTGCGCATCAGCACTGCGCATGGGCCAGCTCCACACGCGTCAAGGAGGCCTGGGGTTTGAACTATGGACCTCCCATGTGGTAGATGGATGCCCTAATCAGTGGGTCAAGTCCGCTTCCCACAGTATACATTTTAATATAAGCTAATGCATTATCTTAATAGACATTTCTAAAGTGGTTTAGCATAATGTTTACTATAGATTTGCCCTTCTAGAGACCTCAAGAGACAAGGTTTTCATACATCTTAATCTTTGAGTCTGGGGCTCTTTGCTAAAGTACTTACTATAATTTTGAATTTACAATTAATGATTAGATCGTTCACCATCATCCCTATGTTTCAAGGCTTTGACTTTACAGAAGGTTTTGATTATACAAGCAATCTGTGAAATTCAAACTCAGAATTTTTTTCTTTGTGTTATACAAACTATATCTTCAGGGCTTGCTCTCACTGTCTCTGCATACCAGCAGGCAGATTGTTGCACAAACTATGTGTGTCCAGTCACTTCTTCAGTGAAAAATATAATAGGTTCCTACCTACTGCTCTATTATTTTGATTCAGTTAGATTCTACAAACACCTATTGAGTGCCTAAGATAACCCAGGTTCTGGTGAGGATCAAAGGTGAACAAGACAATGTTAAAGATTTCACAGTGTAGTGGGAGGGGGGATGAGAAATCGGCCACAATTATTCCAATATCAGGACTAATGTGCTAGAATGTATCTTTGCAAGAACTACAAAGAAAGTGCTGCAGAGGTTTGAAGGAGGGAGCACTTGCATCAGGGAAGACTTCCTGAAAGAGACAGACCCTCAAAGGCAGATTGAGCCTAGAAAATCGTTTCAGGCCATGGGAACAACAGGAGCAAATGCACTGAAGTAGAAGAGATGTACTTGTTATATACTACGTGTCAGACACTGTACCTGAGTTTTATGTGTGCTTGTTCATTTAGTTTGCACAACCACCCTGCAAGATGCAAGGAGCTATTTACATTTTATAGATAATATCAGAGCCCAGAGCTGGTAAATAAGTGGCAGTGCTGGTATTGAATTCAGATCTTTCTGACTTCAAAGTCCATGTTCTTTCTTCCAAGAAGCAGAAGAATACCTGATCTGCTTGAGAAAAAGGAGGGGAGTTACTTAGAAAATGGGATCTCTGAAATGCAGCATAATAAATAAGAGGGTCAGGGCAGTCCATATAGAACCAAGCGTGTTCCACTAGATATTAACTGGTATTTGGGACAAACAATTTTCTACGGTCAAATACATTTCGTGCAGCCATGTATAGGTTATATTTGCTTAAATGGGTGCCCTGTCAAAGCCTACAATGTGACTGGAGACTGCTAGAGTTGTGCAGTGTGCAATCTGCACAACCATATGTGGCAGAGCAGCTCTATCTCCTAGAAGAGTCACAAATAACATTAGCACATGAAAGAGTTCAAAAGCCCTATGGTAATGAAACCAGTTTAACCCAATATATTTCAAAATTATTTGACAATAGGTGAGAAACTGCTTTAGTACCAACTAATATGGCATGGAATATTAGCATTTTATGGAACATAGTTTGGCAAACATTGTGGAGTGGCCTGGCCACATAGCTCTTGCCTGAAAATTCTTCCAAAGACACTCATATATTAATCTGTATGATGTGACTTCCATTTTCTTTTGGTGTGCTTATATCCTTTTTTATAATTCCCTATTCTGTATAACAGGGTTACCTTGAGCAGAGCTTGTTTGCTGAAAATGGGTTACAGATGTGCCAAGATATTTATTGGGGTAGGTTGATGGGGCCTGGAGCAGCTGGAGCCCCTGGGCTGCCTACCTCCTGCCAAGCAGCCTCATCCATTTATCCCAGAATGCTGTACAGATATAATTTTCTAGGTATGCCAGGATGTGGGAAAGATTGGGAAGTACTGATTTTGAAAATAGCCAGGAGGTATTTGCTAAACACTTAAGCCCAGAGTTTTTTTTCCCTTTCCATTCTGTTTAGCAGCATCCGAAATATCAGTTGGTACAGCCAGTATTAGAAGAAAACAGTCTTATTACAAAATGTACTGCAAGGAAAGAAGAATCAGATATTTGAGGATGAATTTTTTGGTCATTTTGCTTATCAAGTTGTGAACATCACATTAATATGTTCTTTTCGTGATTAAAACTGCTTGGATAACAACAATTATTCTTTTATGTGCAGATACCTAGAAGATGAGCAATGTGAGTCCATAGCCGTAAAGGAGGCATTCAGGATGAGATGGCACAGTCCCTTAAATAGTCGTCTTTCATTTCAATTGAAAAACTTTGCTCAGCTGAACGAATGACAGAAAATGCTATTGTTAAAGAGAGGAAAAAAACTTTGGAAAGTTATGGATGTCTAAAATTTCCTGTAGTTATTTTTGCAAGGATTGATTCATATTCAGATTAGCTTCCTGCCAGATGGAAGAAACACACAGTAAATCAGCTATTGCAGAAGATAAATCAAAAAGAAGCACAAGCTGCTATTTAAAGGGATTTATTTCCCTTTTGCCGTATCAATAGCATGTTAACCCTTAGAGAGTGCTATTGCAAAAAGCTAAACCATGGAGTACTGCCATTCCATCCTTTAGGAAGTCTAAATATTTTTTCAGTTCATCGGGTTGGGGAAAATTATCTCCTTGGATTTTGTACATCCAGGAAAGTACTTCTGTTTAAGGATGGTCAAGCCCCATGTATTCCAAAGCAGAAAGAAAAGGATACATGTTTGGAAATTGGAGATAAATTCCTCTTCATGTACCCAGTGAGTCATTACTTTATGTGACTAGTCTTGGGAAGGATTAAGCTTACAGTATATGAGATGGATTGATGTCCTTGGTGTTTCTCTAAATCAAGTTCGCCATGGTCAAAGACTTCTGGAATCTATACAGTGCCTTTAAGGAGCTGCCTTTATTATGGCCATGTGAACCAAATGCATAATAGCAGGATCTTACCACATGCCTGGTGTTGTGAACTGGGTTTCGTCTCTCCACCTGGCCTCACACTCCACAATTCTCTTTCTCCTGTCTTTTAACCTTCAACTTGTTCTTATCATGACATCTTTACCTTGTCCATTCAGCTCTATGCTTCCCCCTGCCTTTTTTCCCTCTTTGGCTTGTGATCTAGGCTGGCCTCATGATAATCCTCTTCTCCTCACCTTAGCTCAACAAAAATATTTTCAGTTGTGGCCCTTCAGACTTGATCCATCCCCAAGTGTTCCCTCTCCTATATGCTGACTCTGTAGGGACAACTTTTCACCTGGCCTGTCTCTGTCTTGCAGGAAGCTCTGATGCTGATAAAAACTTAGTTATTAATATTTTTTTCTCTGGGCAACCCTTGCATGCCAATCTTCTCCACAACTCTGGGAGCTAGGAATTATTATTATTCTCTTTTTATAGTCAGGGAACCAAGGCTCAGACACTTGAGGAACCTGTTCAAAGATTACATAATTTGCAATTGACAAAACTTGGCTTCAGATACAAGTCGGTCTGAATCCAAAGCCTGTGCCCTTAACTACAGTGCTATAGCAGAGATTCTCAAATGATAATGTGCCAGTTAATCACCAAGGGATCTTGTTAAACTGTGTCCTCGGATTCAGTAGGTCTGGGATGGGACTTGAGAATTTTCATTTCTAAGAAGCTCCCAGAAAATGCCAATGTTACTAGTTCCATGCACCACACTTTGAGTAGCAAGGAACTCTATGTTTTGAAGCGTATCAGGGAAACAGTGTTTTGGAGATCTCTCCAGGGCTCAATTTACAGAAGAGATGCTGCAAATCCACTGCTCCATATCTGAACATTTCTCATGGTATATGACAAAGGAGAATGTTGGCTTTTCCAGGCAATACTGACCCCCCCCCCTCATTTTTTGAGTGCTTTTGCCAGTCCCTGTGTCTTATTTACACTAATTCATATCATGTGTGCAACAATCCTATGCAAAACATCACACAGCTGTAAAGGGGATGGGACTGGAATTTAGACTTAGAGAATCTAACTCCAGAGCCCACACACACTTAACTAGTATGCAGTTCTTAAGTATGGCAGAGTAGTCTAAGATCAGTTTAGGGCAGTGGTTAAGAAAGGAGGCACCCAACTGGGTATGAGTCGGGATGCATTTCTTCTTAGCTGTGTGATGTGGCACATGTTCCTTAACCTTTCTGTGTATGATTTTTCCTTTCTGTAAAATAGGAATACTACTAGTGCCTACTCAATAGTGTGTACATAAGGATTCGATGAGACAACATATAAGACCTTTTTAATAGTGCCTGACACATTGAAAGAGCTTGGAAAATGCTAGTGTTTTAAAATTGATTTTACTATTATACTTATTACAGCCCACCCAGAACCATTATTTCTGTGTTTGACACACAAATCACTATACTCACCTGTCACTTTTGCTTCTTTTTTAGAAAACTAGTTTAAAAAAAGGGTAAAGTAGGATTATAGAAATATTATACAAAAATAAGTCACAGAGAGAAGCCATTTATTCTTCCACCCTCACCCTCAACATGACCCCTGCTGAAATGAAAGGAGAAACAAAATTGCTGAGAGAGGAGATCAATAAAAATGATTCTTCCTCACATCCTTCCCCTGCTGTTTGAATCCATTCCTGTGACTGGGCAGATGTCAGGATTTGGTAGGCAGAGGGGATGGGATCATTCCCTAGTCCCTCACTCTTGCTGCCTTCTGTCCAGCCTGGACAGAAATACGGTAGTGCAGGAGGGAAGGCGGTACATTGATTCGTGCAGAAATTGGAAACAGGGCAAAGATACATTTGGAGCAATAGTGATGAAAAAGAAAGGGGAGCAAATTACATTTGTTTAGAATAAAGGCTAGTAGGCAGTAGATTTTTTTGTTGTCCTTCGGGGAAAGAACTTACTGTTACATAAAAATTTCTTAAAAATTCAAGTCCTACAACTGCAAGCAGGAAAATACAGCTGCAAGCAGGAGAATTGCATCCATCATCCATGTGAAATCTAAGCCCTTGCTTGATGTAGAGGGGGATGGACATAACAATTCCAGGGTCCACAGGATGGAGGAATGGATTAGAGTGGACTTACTGGTGTTCTGCTGGGGAACTTTTGTGATTAGTAAGGGAAGAAATTGCAGCACTGATGTGGAGAAAGTGGCCATGGTAGCTGCTGAGGGTAAGGAGAGGGAAGAAGAGATATGATGTGGGGGCATTTTCAGAACTTGGAGTTGTCCTGGGTGGTACTGCAGGGACAGATGCTGGACATTGTATGTTCTGCCATGGCCCACTGGGTGAACTGAGGGAGAGTGTAAACTACAATATAAACCACTATCCATGTGGTGCAGCAGTGCTTCAAAATGTATTCACCAAATGCAATAAATGTCCCGCGATGATGAGGGAGGTTGCTGATGTGGGAGGAGTGGGGTGAGGGGGGTGGGGTGTATATGGGGACCTCATATTTTTTAAAAGTAACATTTAAAAGAAAATAAAGAAGAAAAAATTTTCAAGTCCGGTGGAAGCCTGCTTTGTAGTTGTTGTCCTTTCTTCTTTAATTCCTGTGCATTAGGGTACATCAAGTGAGGATGGTAATAATCTTGCAATAAGAAGCAGGAAGGAGCTATCATTTATGGAGCATCTACTGTGGGAAAAACCCCCAACTTAGTTTATATATCCCCTCAACAAACTGGCAAAGTATATTTTGTCCATTTTACCTGTGAGGAAACTGAGGTGCAAAGAGCTTTAAGTAACTTGCTGACTTGTTGCTGTTCCCATAACAAGTAAATAACATATCTGAGATTCAAACCCAGACCTGTCTGATTCTAAAGACTGATGCTTCCATACTACTTCTTTAAAAGAAAATAGATTATGGGCCTAAAATAGGAATTTGGAGCTCCTCTAGAAATTCAACGTCTAATATAAAAGTGTGCTTCCTCATATATGACCAGCCTTAGAAAATAAGTTTTGGTTCCTGGCTTGTGGAGACTTCTTTGCTGGTCAGAGGTCATCTCCATTCAGAATACTCCATGTATGTCATGTTGATTCCTCCAAGACCATGCTTCTCAGGCATGCAGATAAAATAGCAAAAAGAACATGGAATTGGAATCGGACAGGCCTGAGTTTCAATCTTTTTTCCATAATTTGCTTGCCCATAATTTTGGGCAAGTTACTTAAGCTCTGTGAGCCTAGTGCCTTCTTTATAATTATTTTCCCCACCTCCCTTCTTCTGAATTTCAGTTGACATATACAAGAGGGATGTATCTTCTTGCCTTTGGTCAGTTCCCTAGTCAAATAGTACCACAATAATCATCTGTTAGAATCCTCCCCCAAACTCTGTGGCTTAAAATTATCATGCATTCTCGTAGATCTGTGCACTGACTGATTCAGTGGCATGGTAGCTGGGGCAGTTCAGATCCCTAGGTTTCATTCCGGGGCCAGGTTGAAGGGGGAACAGCTACTCTGGGGATACTCTTCTCATGGGTGGTGGCAGAGACACAAGAGGGCAAGCAAAAGCATGTGAGGCTTCTGATGGTATAGGCTCAGTACTGGCAAGCTGTTATTTCTGCCCCCGTTGCATTGGCCAAAGCAAGTCACAAGGGCAAGTCCTAAATCATGGAGCTGCAGTGGACATTCAGTCCACAAGAAGAGTATGACACAAGTGTGGATGCAGGGAAGGGTGATAAATTGGGGTTGACGCACCAATCTCTTTTCACTCTGCAACTATTTGAAACTTTCTTCATTTTTCTCAGGTTTACCATTGGACTTTACCAAATATCAGCTCCCTCAGTTTCCTGACTTCCAACCTACAAACTTTCTCTATCTACTCTTATAAACCATTTTTTTCTTTTCTTACAGTCTGAGGTTAAGGTATGACATTCTACCTATGCTTTGAATTCCATTCCCTTTTCCCTCCTCTGGGAATCACTGATTATCTTCTGTCCTATATACTCAATTTATGCTTCTCTGTTTATTCCTTCCATCAGTGTGTTAAAATGCCAAGTTTTCCCCACTCTTAAACGAAAAATAAAAACAAATGAAAAAGTTCCTTTGACTCAACATCCTCCCTCTAGCAACAACCACACCCTTCTTTCCTTCTCAGCCAAGCTTCTAGAAAGTATCATTTTCCCATATACCATCACTACTGAACCTATGGAAATCTAGTTTCCAGGTTTCTACCCCCATCAGTCTAGTGATAATGGTCACTCAAATGTCACTGTGGCTCATTCCTTCCCTGAAATGAACTTCCTTTGGCTTCCATGATGTTATTCTCTTCTGGTTACACCTTTGTATGCTCCTCCTTAATTTCTATGATGGATCCTGCCTTTTAAAATGTTGTTTCTTAGGGGTTGGGCACCCTTATTGATCTTGTTTTAAGTCCCCATCTTATACATCACCCTTTCCACAAATTACCCAATACATTTACTTTGAGCTAATACTTCCCATATCCCTGTCTTAATTTTAGATTGCTCTCCTAAACTCCAGGTATCTCAAGTGGCTATCACACAGGTGACTGAAACTTAACCTATCTATTATGAATTGACTACTCCTACCTAATCCACACTGACTCCTGTAGTTTGTATAGAGATAATGTTGCCAGCTATTCTCACTCAGTCTTCCAAGCCAAACCTGGCACTCCTCACTTTCTCTTTTTCCTCACCTGTCCACATCCAGTCAGTCACTAAATTAGGTAAAATTGAAATCAGTTCTTCACTACCATTGCCATAGTTTAGCCCCTTGTTATGTGTGTATGTTTTGGTTTGCTTGTCTTTTGTTCTTTTGGCAGGGACTATTTCAGTAGATTCCTAATCAGTTGTTTTTCCCTTAGACGTTTAGGAATAACTATGTTTACAGTCAAATGCTTATCACAATACTTGCCACACATTAGCAGCTCACTGTGAATTAGTTCTCACCACCTCCCTCATTCTCAGGACAAACCGTTAACATTAGGCTTACCCCAAAATGAAACTCACCCTATGACTTGATGTTTTTTGTTGATCCCTCTTTTGGGAAGGAATTTTTTTTTCACAGTGAAAATTAGGCTTGTTCCTGGCATCTTTGGTCTCCAAATTATATTTTGCACCTTGTCTTCTTTGCTTGGATCTCAGTGTACTCAGTTTTCCAGTTCTCTTTCTCTTATAAGTCTTGCTTTCAGGATAGGATATGATGAACATCATGAGGAAGATTAAGCTTCAAGTGTGACCTCTTTTAAAAGGATTAATGTTTTAACAGGCTCTAAAGCCATAAACTAAAGTATAAATCCTTTAATAGAATTTCAGGACTGAGCAATTTGTTGATGGAGGTGTTTGTGGACAGTTTTGGGAGATTGCCCTGAAATCATGGCCATCTTTCTTACCTGTTCCCATTCTCTGACTGGCCATATACTTTGTTATGGGGTTACTGCTTGTTTTAGTTTTCTTGGCTGCTCAAGCAAATACCATGAAATGGGTCAGCTTAAACACTGGGAACTTATTCGCTCAGAGTTTTGAGATTAGGAAAAACTACAAATCAAGGCATCATCAAGGGGATACTTTCTCCCTGAAGACTGTGGCATTCTGGGGCTGGCTGCTGGCAATCCTTGGTCCTTAACTTGTCCCATGGCAAGGCGCATGGTGGCATCTCTTACCTACCCTTTCTCTTTTGGATCTGTTGATGTTCAGCTTCTGGGTGCGCCCTCTGGCTTTCTCTCACTCTCTCTGAATTTCATTCTGCTTATAATGGACTTCCAGAAATAGAATTAAGACCCATTCTGATTGTACTGGGCCCACCTTAACTGAAGTAACCTCATCAAAAGGTCCTACTTGAAATGAGTTTACACCCACAGGAATGGATTAGATTTAAGAACATGTGTTCTGAGGTACATACAGCTTCAAACCACCACACTGTGGTAAACAGTGATTATTTAACAGTTTTCTCTTCTGTTTATTGATGCTTGGTCAATTGTAATGGTGGCTAAAGTGCCTTCTGCCACTCAAATCAGATGAAGTTCATTTTCCTCCAGTGGTTCCCAATTGTTATTTAATTAGTCAATTCATACAAATATCACTGTGTGGATTACAATAAAAGTATCTTTTTAACTGAATAATTTAAAAAACAAATTGGAAAGGATTGTGGGAAGATAGTGATGGACTAAATAGGCAGAGCTGAATGCTCTCAAAAAACAATGGAGAAAGAACCCAAAGCTGTCAGAGGGACCTGCTTTGGGAGTCAGCAGACCAAAACAGTACTACACAACTCCCAGGAGGGTGAGGGAAAGAAAGACAAAGAAGCCAAAATGACAAATGTGAGTTAACAATCCCCTGCAGTGCCTGGGAAGTGCTCCCCTTCCACACCCCAAGATATTAAGATGTAGTAAAACCCCTGCTAACTGCAGCCAACTGAAAGGGGAAGAGACAACTTTCTCCCCATCAGCCATTTCAAGGGAAATGGGAAGGGAGGTCGAGTTGCTTTTCTTCAGTGAATTTGGCCAGCAGAGCCCTCTTTGAATCTCTGATATGGAGATTCAACACAGGAACACAGGAATGCTGAGACTGAAAAAACTCCATGGAAAAGTACACTGACTAGCGCCATCTGCTGTCCAGTTTGGAAATTGCATGGACAAAAACTGTTTCTGTACTCTTGGTATCCTACCCCTGGGAGAAAGTGTACACACCACTAGTCCGCCCCTGGTCCAATTGTGTAAACTTAAACCAGGCAATTTTAAAGACTAATTTGAACAAAATATCAAAGAAGAGCTGTGGAAAAAAAATAGGCAAGAATGAGAAATTAACCATCAGAGTAAATTCACCAACATATTCAGATGCCTAGACATCAGCAAAAAACTACAAGCTATACATGGAAACAGGAAGAGATGGCCCAGCTAAAAGAACAAACCAAATATCTTGAAGAGATACAGGATTTAATGCAATTAATCAGTGATAATCATATAACTCTCCTAAATCACTTCAAGGAATTTAAAGAAAATATGACTGAAGAGATAAAGGATATTAAGAAGACAGTGGGTAAGCATAAAGAACAATTTGAAAGTCTGCAAAGGAAAGTAACAGATCTTATGGGAATGAAAGACACAATGGAGCTCACAACCTTCCTCTCTACCCCAATTTCCTGTAAGACTATCATCCAGTTCTAGCTCTCTGAGACAGCTTTGTTTGCTTATCTCATATCAGAGGCATCATGTACTATTTGTCCTTCAATGCCCAGCTTGCTTCACTCAACATAAGGTTCTCAAGATTCATCCATGTTAACCCATGTGTGAGATTAAAAATACATTAGCAGCACATAAGAGCAGATTTGAGTTGCTCGAAGACAGAATTAGTGATTTTGAAGACAACATCTGAACTGGAAAAGACAGGAGAACAGAAAAGAAGAGAATGGAAAAAATGGAACAGAGTCACAGGAAATTGAATGACAATGCCCACATATTCACAATATCGGTGTCCCAGAAAAGAAAAGAATTGAAAAGAGGCAGAAAAAATATTTGAGGAAATAATGACAGAAAAGTTCCCAATCCTGATGGAGGACATACATATCAATATCCAAGAAGGACAATGCACCCAAACAGAATAAATCCAGCTAGACCTATTCCAAGGCACCTACTGTTCAGAATGACAAATATTAGAGAATAAGAGGATTCTGAAAGTAGCAAGAGAAAAGCAATGCATCACGTACAAGGGAAACTTGATAAGATTAAATGCAACCTCTCATCAGAAACCATGGAGGTGAGTAGAAAGTGGTATGGTATATTTAAGGTACTGAAAGAGAAAAACTGCCACCCAAGAGTTCTGTACCTGGCAAAGCTGTCCTTAAAAAATGAGGGTGAGGTGAAAGTCTTCACAGACAAAAACTGATAGAATGTGTTACCACAAGACCAGATTTGCAAGAGATACCAAAGGGGGTCCTCTAGCCTGAAAGGAAAAGACAAGGGTGAGAGATTTGGAGAAGAGTTTAGAAATGAAGATTATTAGGAAAGGTAAACTAAAGGATAAGAAGACAGACAATAGAACCATATGACAACAGAGAGCCAAAGTACAAAGTGGATGAAGTAAGTAATGCCTTTACAGTAATAATATTAAATGTTAATGGATTGAACTCCCCCCAAAAAAGACATAGGCTTATAGAATGGATAAAAAAATATGAGCTGTCTATATGTTGTCTACAAAAGACCCACCTCAGACATAAGGACACAACCAGGTTAAAAGTGACATGTTGGAAAAACGTATTCCATGCAAACAGTAGCCAAAATAGAGCTGGAGTAGACCAGATGATGTAAAATAACAACATTATAGTATATGAACAATAATTACTCAGTGCAACTGGCAAATTGTTCCTGCAATCAGTGTTCTGGAATTTTTTTCATACAAAATAAATACTTGCTTTTAATTGAGGAGGGCTGGAGAAGAGATATTTTTTGGATACTTCATTTTTCTTTAACCCTTTCTTTTTCTGACTCTTATTTTAATTAAATAATCTATCTGGATTAATAATGATTTAGCGTGACTACTGTTGAAAAAGATTTTGAGTTTTTCTGCTTCATAAAATTATGTGTTGGTAAATTGTTATCTGCTGTAATTCATTCCAATAAGATGTGACAAACTCCCAAATAGGAATTTGATTATCTAGAAAGAATTATGGCCTAAATGGAAATTAAATAACTAAACCAATAATTAATTTCATTTTTAGAGATTATTATATCCAATTGTTAGAGCTATAGTATAAAAATTAGAATTATGTTGTAATTAATTTCTATTATATTTGAATTATTATTTACATTTATAAATGTTTGTTGCTATGCTATTTTTTATAATCGATTATATTAAATCTAACCTAGTCTTGCACTCTCTTTTAAAATTTGTTATTTCTTTCAATTTGTCTATTTATTTTACAGTTTTACAATACAGGACGTTTTAACAGCTAAAAAAAGCCATTGATTATACACTTTGGATAGATCATATGGTATATGAATATGTCTCAATAAAACTGCTTAATAAACAAATAAATAATTGTGCAAGAATCGCCAGAAATAGCAGCTAGGTACAGCAGGGGAAAAAGAGATAGAAAGGTGAGGAATTTTCTTTTTTGTTTGTTTATTATTATTATTATTATTGAAATAATGAAAATGCTTTAATAATGATTGAAGTGGTGAATGCACTATTATGTGATTATACCAGATACCATTGATTGTACACTTTGGATAAATTGTATGCTTTATTAATATGTATCAATAAAATTTGTCAAAAAATATAAAAACCAAATTGGAGTCTGAAGGTGAATTTGATTGTAAATGTAGAGTATATTTGAATTGTATGATAGTGTTTAGGGGGAAGCAGATGTGGCTCAAGCAATTGAGCAACCGCCTACCACATGGGAGGTCCCTAGGTCAGTTCCTGGTGTCTCCTAAAGAAGACAGTGAGCAGGCATGACAGGCAGGCATGGCAAGCTGATGCAAAAAAAGACACAAGACAAGAAAAATGAGAGACATAACAAAGCAAGGAGTGGAGGTTCCTGGTGTCTCCTAAAGAGGACAAACAAGACAGCAAGCTGATGTGACGGGTAAGCGCTGCAAGCTGACACAACAATATGATGCAACAAGAGACACAAGAAAAAAAAAACACAGTGAAAGACACAGCAAAAGTCATAAAAAAATAAATCTTAAAAAATAGTGTTTAAGACAGGAACATCAGTTCTGAATGGATAATAATGAAATTCAGTGGCACTGTACAAAGGTTATTTTAGAAAATAGTTTACATGAAGAAATAATTAAGTGGATAAAATTCCTAAGAAGTTTACTGCTAATTTTGGTTAGTGAATTAAAAATTGAAATGGCAGCAGATAACATTTTCATCTTCATTTTGTTTTCTCAAACAATTAATTAGGGAGCAAAATTCATTTATGTCTTATGAAATCATGGCTATTAGGCCACTGATATTATTTTCTGAGATAATCAAGAGAAGATATTCCCTATCATGGCACACACTTTAAAGTGAATTTGTGCCACTCTTTGTTCTATCCTTTTTTTTCCATCAAGTTTTATGAAAGACTCTTCTCTTGTTTGCTCCTAGGTCCCTTCTTGTTGTCAGAGTTGGAAAAGAGGATCTTTGTTTATAAAATGCATATAAGAAAGAGGTTCTGGAGGTAGTAATGGAAAATATCTATTCTTATGTTCCGTACTTTTTTTTGAAAATGGCTGCTGAAATATTAGTTTCAGATTTAATATGTCCAGATTGGCATTACCTGAAGTAAACCCTCAAAGTAAAGAGTTGCAAGAAAAAAATACTCAAATCCTGATGTCTTTGACTGCATAGACTTGGCCTGGGCATAACTTTAGATTGGTAAATTTCTCATTGCTTTTATATAATAGTCAGACAGACATGGATTTGAATCCTAACATTGTCACTTACTATAATGTAAGTGATCTTGAGTAATTCTTTGAGTCCATTTCCCCATTCGTAATATAAGGATATGACCTGAGACTGTTTATGTAAAAATATATGTACTCCATAAATGCTAACACTCTTTGCTTAATGTTTCCTCTTTGGCTGTTTCCTTCTTTTCTCACATGTGAATTGTGTGACTAATATGTAAGCAAATGAATGAGATCTCATATAGCTGAATATATGTCATCTGCTTCAAATATGATGCTCCAGTCGTAATGTATGATGGTTCTAATTTCTCCACATCCTTGTAAACACTTTTGATTTCCCTTGTTTTGATTATAGCCACCCTAGATGCTATGAATTGGCCTATCATTGTGGTTTTGATTTGCATTTCCCTGAAAGCTAGTGATGTTGAACGTATTTTCATGTGCTTCTTGGCATTTGTGTATATTCTATGGAGAATATACATAGGAACTTTTCAAAACATGTGTTCCCCCATGTATCTTCTTCCCCATTCACTTTCTTTCAGTCTGTTCTTTCTGTCTGTAGTCCCTTGCTACAGGCAGCATTGGCAGGTCTGTGCCTTTATTTTTTTTCCTTTTTTTTATTAACTTTTTAAAAAAGATACAAGAATCACATAAAATGTTACAATAAAAAATATAAGAGGTTCCAAGGTACCCCACTCCCCGCACTCTCTACTCCTCCCACACAACAACCTCTTTCATTAGTGTGGCACTTTCATTGCATTTGATGAGTACATTTTGCAGCACTGCTACACAGCATGTACTATAGGTTATGTTGTAGTTTACATTCTCTCCAAGTCCATTCAGTGGGTTACGAAAGGATATATAATGTCTTGCATCAGTCCCTGCAATATCATTCAGGACTATGCCAAGTCCCAATAATGCCCCAATATCACACCTGTTTTCCCCTCTCCCTGCTTTCAGCAACTCCCACGGCCACAGTCTCCACATCAATGATATAATTTCTTTCATTGCTAGAGTCACTATATACTTCTATAGTAGAATATGAGTAAGTCTGATCCATATTTTGTTCCTCCATTCTGTGGACCCTGGGATGGTGATGTCCACTCCACCTCTACATCGAGAGGGAGTTTTTTTTTTTTTAAAAGGTTTATTTATTTATTTAATCCCCCCCCCCCCCCCCCGCCTCGGTTGTCTGTTCTCTGTGTCTATTTGCTGTGTCTTGTTTCTTTGTCCGCTTCTGTTGTCGTCAGCAGCACGGGAAGTGTGGGCGGCGCCATTCCTGGGCAGGCTGCACCTTCTTTCGCGCTGGGAGGCTCTCCCTATGGGTGCACTCCTTGCGCATGGGGCCTTGCGCGTGGGGCTCCCCTATGTGGGGGACACCCCTGCGTGGCATGGCACTCCTTGCGCGCATCAGCACTGTGCATGGGCCAGCTGCACACGGGTCAAGGAGGCCTGGGGTTTGAACCGCGGACCTCCCATGTGGTAGACGGATGCCCTAACCACTGGGCCAAGTCCATTTCCTGAGAGGGAGTTTAGATCCCACATGGCTGAGGGATGCAATTCTCCTGCTTGCCGTTGTAGACTCTTGGTTTCCTGTTGTAGTGGTTGATCATCTTCATCTTCTTGTTAGCTGATCTGGGTAAGTCCAACAAACTGTAGAGTAGGTTTTGCAACTCTGCTGAGGCTCGGGGCCCAGCTGGCACATGAGACTGTACCTTTAAATGCTTTCAACAAACACTGTCTAGGAGGCTGATCCATCCCTGAAAAATTTCTGAGGGATCAAAACAAAAGCAAGGCACTGAGCAGTTCTCCCATGTTAAAATGCACAACCACAGTTCTTGGAGAACAAGGTCCATATGGTCCCCTTTGGTACCAGAAATTCACACTGTCCCCACAGCCGCCACCAAGCTGGGGAATGGGGCATGGTAGGCAGATAAGCAAAAATGCCACAACAGTATTTTAAATGAAATTCAGCAACCCCTTTCTTCATTAAGCAATCTGCTGGTTAAGTTTTTTTTTTTTCTTTTAAGGAGGAACCAGGGATTGAACCTGCGACCTCATATATGGGAAGCAGGTCTCAACCACTACTCCCTTATTGTTAGTTTTTGATTAAGTTCTGAAGTTCCTAAAAGATTGATTCTGGCAGTTTTTGACAGCTTAAACTTTGCTTCAGGTGAGGGTTGGATCCTTGTATCTCCCTACTTCACCATTCATAGTGCATTGCTCTGGAGCAGGTGAACACAGGAGATTGTCAGGTATGTGGTTGAAACTATAATGTTGAGAAAACTCTTTAGAAAATATAATAAAGGAAGGGTTACAGGTTTAAGGTGTTTGACGGGGGACATCTGGCACAGGGTGCACCTGGGGCAGGCTTCTAGGGAGTGTGTGAGGGCTCATCTTGTCATAGTGTTATTTCAATGGATGGAGACCCATACAATGAGTGGGAAGTATTGTACCCCCATCCTGGGGAGGCCTGATGTTCTCAAACAGAAGGGCGGGTGTCCCTGGCGAGCACGGGTGGTTCCCAATGGGGGAGGACAGACTAGTATGTTAAGCCCTCAGCGTTGTTGCAGGTATCTGTGAATCTTGTCCTTTAAGCAGTGAAGCTTGGTGTCACTGTGGGCCCTGAGGGGCTGGGGAAAGAGTAGTAGAGTAGTCAGGATTAGATTTTGATTCTGGCTTTGCCACTGGTTGTGTGATTCACGGAGTACGGTTTAATCTCACTGTACTTTGGTTTTCCCATCTGTCCCAGCCAGCTCTACCATTTTATGGTTTTAATCATTTTTAGGTGTTGTCAAAAGGACAACAGGCTCTTTCACTATCTCAGGATCATTAATATAGACATTGCTATTTTTATATAAGGAAGCAGTGAAATATCAACTGGGAGAGATTTCTGACTGATACAATTCTGGACTTGATTGTCTTGTGCATTGAAAGACAGTTCTATTCTAGGGAACTTAGAGTTCTCATATTAAGATGTAAATCCAAAATGTCATAATTATATGACATCTTCCTTCATCTTAAATTGCTTCCTTCATCTTAAATTGTAATTATTTTGTGCACTTTACTTACCTGTACTTTTTGAAAACTTTTCTACTGTATTAGAGTTATGTATAGGTCTTTATTCTTCTAGTAGACTATAATTTTTTAGGGTTAAGCCTATATTTTGAATGGTTTATTTCCCTTTTAGTGCAAGTACTATTCCTAGCACATAGTAAGTGCTTACGAATTATCAAATGCAGGTAATAGGTGATAAGCTTGGAATATACAATTGAATTTTTATGTGACTGTTCCTTGAATGTCAGTCTGAGGGGGTTTGTGCTCCATATGGAAGGTAATGAAGAGTAACCACAGCATGGCAAACTAGTGTTATGTAATGCTCTTTAAAAGTAGCTTAATTACAGCAATACACAAAAAATCATTTGTGAGAATAGATGTTTTTGGATAGTGTTTCTCTATTGTACGTTCTTCTCCCAGAGTCTATGAAAGGGTTTCAAAGAGAAACATGGAAAAATTATAATACACACTTTCTTTCTTTGTAAGGCAACCATCTCTGAGGCAGGAGTACCAGATAGTGAACACATTGAAATTCAGTAACTGACTTTCAATTTCACAAACCATAATTCTGAACTGACAGGAAGCAAAGGGACTCAAACCATGGCTCTTTAGTGAGGAGGGATCAGTAATTATGTGTGAGTACTGCATGTTCTGCTTTTGTTTGCTAAAAAATAGCATACTCTAGGGTACTATCATAATTACATCATAGCTATTCACTCAATATACACCACCTAGCTACCCACCTTGAATATTTTGAATTGTTTCTAGTCAGGTAAATGAAAATTATGGGAGAAAATAATAATCATCAATTGTATGAAACCCTTAGGAAAAATTAGTTCTATCAACCTGATGTTTGAGTCATCACAGGTACTGATTTTGAAAGATGTCCTGTAATTTAATTTTATAGAAGAGCCTTTTTGTTGTTTATAAATTAGAAGCAGGGTAACCAATGTTGTGTAGCAAAGGGATGCTGAAGAAAAAGGTTTGGGAAAAAGAGTAATTTTATTATTATGCCTTCATTCTTCCTACTCATGTCTTCCATTAGTAAATCTCCCAAGGATAGTCATGGCACACAAGCTTTTGAAGTGGCAGTGAAATTGGAAATCAGCTAAAATACTACTTTGGTGCATTTGAGATGATACAGAAACAGCAGTGCATTGAGGTTAGTGTGAAGGTGAAAAGGAAAAAAATATAATAGGATACAACTGAAAAATAGATTTCTTTGTGGTTACCACCCTGGAACGGGAACAATTACTACCTTGCAAAGAGATTTTTACTTTATCACTTCTGTTCACCTTAGGGGACAATGAAGGCAGGTTAACATGGTCCATGGGACCTCAGGAAAGCATTTATAGTCACAAGACTGCATTTAATTTTTTATCAGTTAGACCTTGATTTACCCTGAATTCGATTATCCTTCACTAGAGCTGAGAAAATCTAAACTGTCTCTCTCTCCCTTGTCTTCCTTTGAACAAGATCATGGTCTTTGTATTGGATTATACCCCTGGCATTCTTTTAAAAATAGTTTTTCAAATTGTTTGTAGAGGTGGTGTATAATATGTTTTGCAGAAGACAAATCTTAGTTTGAATACTAATGTAATATCTCTATATACCCTTTAAACATTCATCTAACAATGAACCACAATGGAGAAATACTACCTTCTTAAAATGGTGCGGATCCTGAACCATAAATGTAAGGTGTGGATGATGGTGCTGATAACAAAGGTGCTAAGAATCACAACCAGAAAGCATTTCTTTTAAAAATAGGGTGACCATATACTTCATTTTCCAAGCTGGGCCACTTTTGGTAGTGAACCATGGTGTTACTGATCATTACATCAGGAAAACAGGCATGAACTAAGACTAACCAAAGATTATGATCATAAACCAAAATAAATGATGATGGGAAGCCAATTAAAATTACTATAGGTATGTGAACTTATTGACCTAGAATAATGGAACAAAGCCCAGGGAAAGAATCCCTTGATATCAAAGGATAAACTATTATTTCAAAATAATGTTTTATTGTTTGTTACTTATATGAAACAAAGCATTCTAATTGTATAATCTTTTTACAATATAGAAAATATCAAGAAGACAAGAAAAATAATTCACCAACAAAGATAATGCATTGTGTACAAGTTTTGTTTCTTCCAGAGACTTTTTCTTTTGAATATATTTAATGCCTTTTATGTAGTACAAGTAGTATTATATTCAAATACAATTTTGAACATTTTCGTAGGTTTTTATTTCATTCATGAATGAACATATGTAGTCAAGAAATGTATAGTAAAGTTTGTTTACTTATAAAACAAACATTCATAACATCATACAGGGCTTCAATACATCACACCACCACTAACACCGTGCGTAGTTGTGAAACATTTGTTGCAAACCAGGAAAGAGCTTCATAAAAATATTACAACTAACTATATTTCATATCTTACATTTGGTGTATTTTCCCCCAACCCACTTGATTAGTAACACCCTGTATTAATATTATATATTTGTTATAATTCCTGAGAGAACGTTCTCATATTTGTTCTGTTAACCACAGTCCATCTACCACCACAGGATCTCCTGTGTTATATAGTCCCATGCTTCATACAGTCCATTCAAAGTGCACACTCAGTGGCTCTCATTTTCATCACAGAGTTGTGCTGTCATCATCTCAGTCAATTTTAGAATGTTCTTGTTACTCCAAAAAGAAAAATCCCATACCCTCTTTTTATAATCCCTTGTTGTTATGTCACTTAGAATTGATATAACTTCTTCTTCTTTGCTATTGTTACATAAATATTACAGTATTACTGTTAATTACACTCTATAAGTTATATTAATTATAATTTTCCCATGTATCACCACATGCTTAACACTTTGTAAAAGAAGAACATTCTTATATTTGTACTATTAACCACAGTCTTCATCCACCACCAAAATCACTATCTTATACATTCCCTTAGATTATTCCCTATTTCAATTGATATTTAAGTCCAAAGACTCCCCATTTCAGCCACAATCACATTTACAAATCAGCAGTGTTAGTCATACTCACGATAAAGTGTTACCATTGACTGTACTCATTTAACACTTTTACAATGAATCTTAATAAAAATTCTACAGGCATCAAGAATCAGCTCCCAGTCTCAACTCACATTCTATCTCCTAGTAGCCTATACTCTATAGTTTACCTCTATAGTTTAGAGTATAGTAGCCTATACTCTATAGTTTACAGAGTTTACTGATTGTATTTAGTTCATATTAGTGAAACCATGCAATATTTTTAATTTTGTGCCTGACTTATTTCTCTCAATATAATGTCCTCAAGGTTCATCCATGTTGTCATATGCATTGCAATTTCATTGCTTCTCACAGCTAAACAGTATTTCATCATATGTATATATCACATTTTGTTTATCCAGTCATTGGTTGATGGACACTTGGGCTATTTCCAGATTTTAGCAATTGCGAAAAGTGCTGCTATGAACATTGCTGTGCAAATGTCAGTTCATGTCCCTATTTTCAGTTCTTCTCAATATGCTCCTAGTATAATGGGATTGCTGGATCATACAGCAGTTCTATATTCGGCTTCTTGAGTTACTGCCAAACTGACTTCCACAGAGTTTGCACCATTCTACATTCCCACCAAGAGTGAAGGAGTTTTCCTACTTCTCCACATCCTATCCAGCACTTGTAGTTTTCTGTTTATTAATAATGGTCATTCTATAAGGTTTTGTAATTTTGATCTGCATTTCCCTAGTAACTATTAATGTGGAACATTTTTTTTTTCATGTAACTTTTGGCCTAACAGTCAGGTCCACCAAACTCCAAAGAGGGCTGAACAGTTACAAGGAAGAAGATTTACATTATATAAGAGAGGTAGTCTGATGCACTCTTTAAATGACAGAATAATTAGAGGAAGAGATTTAAAAAGTAAACAATAAAAAAGAAAATGGAGGATAATGTGAAACATGAAACCTGGCTTGTGGAGCAGTGGGTGGGACTGACTGAGGAAAGGAATGTAGTGGTGTTCCCAGCCATTTGTATTTCCTCTTTTGAAAAATGTCTATTCAAATTTTTTTGCCCATTTTTAAATTGAGTTGCTTATCTTTTTATCTTTGTGTTGTGTGACCTCCTTACATAACTTGGATGTTGAGCCCTTATTGGATATGTGGTTTCCAAATATTTTTTTTTTCATTGAGTAGGCTGCCTTTTTACTTCCTTGACAGTCTTTTGAAGAAAAAAAGGTTTAATTTTGAGGAGGTCCCATTTATCTATTTTTCCTTTTATTGCTCATGCCTTGGGTATTCATGATTTTTGTGTACAGTGAGTTGACTGTAGTAGTTTACTATTGCTTGATTAAGAGAAAGAAAAAAACTAATTTATATCATTTCCAACTTTTTTGTATTTAATTGGTGCAGAATTTTTGCATGTTAAAAATATAAACTGTTTAATTTAGATTTGAGAATGAAAGAAGTCAGTGGGTCTTCATAAAAACAAGGTGAAAGCCTGCAAAGAAAATAACAGAGCTTATGGGAATGAAAGACACAATAGATGGGATTAAAAATACAGTAGAGGCATATAATGGCATATTTGAATTGATGGAGAATTGAATTAGTAAATTGGAAGACTGAGCCTCTATACTCAAAAAGACAGGAGAAAAGAATGGAAAAAATGGAACAGAGACTTAGGTAATTGAATGGCAACATCGAAATGCATGCACAAACATATGCTTTTTCAGTGTCCCAGAAGAAGAGAATGGGAAAGATGCAGAAAGAATAGTTGAGGAAGTAATGACTGAAAATTTCCCAACCCTAATGAAATAACATAAATATCAATATCCAAGAAGGACAACTCACCCCAAACAGAATAAATCCAAGTAGACCTATTCTGAGATATTTACTATTCAGAATGAGAAATACCAGAGGTAAAAAGAGGATTCTGAAAGCAGCAAGAGAAAATCAATGCATCAAATACAGGGGAACCTCAATGAGAATAAGTGCTGACCTGTCATCAGAAACCATGGGGGAGAGAGGAAAGTGGTTAGGTGTATTTAAGGTACTGAAAGAAAAAAACCTGCTAGCCAAGAATTCTGTATCTGGCAAAACTGTCCTTCAAAAATGAAGGTGAGTTTATTCTTCACAGACAAATAAAAAACTGAGAGAGTATATTTCCAAAAGACAGGATTTACAAGAGATACTAAAAGGAGTGCTATTGTCTGGAAGGAAAAGACAAGGGTGGGAGACTTGGAGAAGATGTAGAAAGGAAGATTATTAATAAGGGCAATTTAAAGGGTGAAAGGACAGACAATAGTAAAATATGACAACAGAAAGCAAAAGGATAAAATGGATGAAGTAAGTAATGCCTTTACAGTAATAACATTGAATGGTAATGGACTGAACTCCCCAATCAAGAGACATACAATGACAAAATGGATAAAATATGTGAGCCATCTATATGCTTTCAACAGGAGACTCACCTCAGACATAAGGACATAATCAGGTTGAAAGTGAAAGGTTAGAAAAAAGATATTCCATGCAAATAGTAAATTTCACAGTGAGGGAAAGTAACTGTATATTGAACATCCTTGAACTGTAGGGAAGGCACCTCTGGGTGCACCACTGGAGTGGCCACCATAGAATCATACTGGTCCCAGAAGAGTGTATTGACAGAGGACAAAATTCAAAAGGTTTAGGGGAAGCCCAGTTGCCCCCTTTTTTAAACCTGGCATGTAAGCTTTTTGACTCATTAAATGATCTCTCCACTCCTGTCTGTGATTTCTAGGCCCCCACTTTCACTGGAGTTCCCTGAGGAGCCATCCTTTACCACATGCTGGTAACTGTTCTGGTAATGCATATCAATTCCACATGGAGGTGCCCTGCAATGCCCCCTGCTAGCTGATGATCACAGAAGAGGTACTCCAAGAACACATTAGGCATTCTTATTAGATTGTGATTCTCTTGGGCTTCATAGAAATCATCTCATTTTCCAAAGAGTTTTTTGCCTCAGAAACTTTCTCCTTCCACTCTTTTTTAACAAATTAATTTTATTAATACATATTAATAAAGCATAAATCCATCCAAAGTGTACAATTAATGGTATTTGGAATAATCACATAGTTGTGCATTCATTACTTCAATATTATTAGAACATTTTCATTATTCCAATAATAATAATAAATAAAAACAAACAAAACAACTCATCACCTCTCAATCTCTATGCTTTCCCTGCCACATATAGCTGCTATTCTGTTCCTGTCTCTCTAGTTTATTTGTATTTATATTTTGTAAGAACAGTCTTATATATGCAATATTACCCATATTCATATTTCACATGAGGTTTCACTATATTATACTGTCCCATGTTACATTTTTAACTTTCCTTCTAGTAATATACATGACCTTAGACTTTTCCTTTCAACCACTGTCATACCCATATAATAACTCTGCTAGTTAAAAACAGTAAGATGTGCTTTCAACATTTCTATTTCTTTCCAAAGATTTACACACAACCTTTTTTACCAATTCTGCACAAATTAACCCTCAGCTTTCCATTCTTTACCATCTTTCTATTTTCTGGTGACTAATATTCTAATTTTTAACTCCATGAGTTTACATAATATATTTAGTTCATAATAGTGCAATCATACGGTATTTGTTCTTTTGTGCCTGGCTTACTTCACTCAAACTAATGTCCTACAGGTTCATCCATGTTGTCTTATTTTCATGACTTCATTTCTTCTTAGCATTGCATAATATTCCATCATTTGTATACACCACAATTTGTTTATACATTCATTGGTTGTTGGACACCTTGGTTGTTTCCATCTTTTGGCAATTGTGAATAACACTGCTGTGATTATCAGTGTGCAGGTGTCTGTTCATGTCCCTGCTTTCAGTTCTTCTGGCTATATACCTAACAGTGGTATTGCCAGGTCACATGGCAAATCTATAGTCAATTTCCTTAGAACTGCCAAACAGTTCTCCACAGTGGCTGTACCATTCTACATTCCCACAAACAGTGAATAAGCATTCCTATCTCTCCACATTCTCTCCAACACTTGTTTTCTGGCTTTTTAATAGTGGCCATGCTAATAGGTGTGAAATGATACCTTATTTTGTAGTTTTGATTTGCATTTCCCTAATTGCTAAAAATGTTGAACATTTTTTCATGTATTTATTTTGGCCAATTTTTTTTTTTTTTGACAAATGTCTATTCAGGTCTTTGTCAGTTTTTTAATTGGGTAATTTGTCTTTTTATTCTTGAGTTGTAGTATCTCTTTATATCATGGATATTAAACCCTTATCAGATATGTGATTTCCAAATATTTTCTCCCATTGAGTTAGCTGCCTTTTTATGCTTTAGACAGAGTCCTTTGAGGTGCAAATTTTCTTTACTTTTGAGGCGGCCCTGTTTATCTATTTTTCTTTTGTTGCTCATGCCTTGGGTGTAAGGTTTAAGAAACTACTGCCTACTACAAGATCTTGAATATGTATTCCTACACTTTCTTCTATGAGGTTTTAACTTTTTAAATGGATGTTTATCATTCATGCATGAACATCCATAACAGTAAATGTATAATATAAGTTGTGAACTTATAAAATAAACATGCCTATCATCATACAGCATTCCCATACATTAGCATACCACCAACACCTTGCACTTTTTTGAAACAATTGTTAAAATCTATGAAAGAACATTGTCAAAACATTACTACTAACTATAGCCAATATCTTAATTTGGTGTAATTCTCCCCAACTCACCTCTTTAATGAAACCTTGTATTAGAATTATAAACTTGTTATAGTTAATGAGAGAATGTTCTCATATTCTGATAACCACAGTTCATCGTTCACCACAGAATTCATTGTGTTATACAGTCCCATTCTTTGTACAATCCTTTCAAAGTGTACACTCAGTGGCTCTAAGAATCACTGCAGAGTTATGCTATCATCATCATCTCAATCAATTTTAGACCATTTTAATTCCAAAAGGAAAAATCCCATACCCACTTATACCCCTCCCCATTGTGGTCCCTTAGAACTGATATAGTATCTTTTTTGTCATTGCTGCAAAAATTACAATATTACTGTTAACTATAATCCATAAATTGTATTAGTTGTAATTTTTCCCTGTAACACCATATACTTAACACTTTGTAAAGGAAGAACTTTCTTACAAAATTAACCATTCTTCATCCACCGCTAAAATCACTATGTTGTACAGTTCATACATTATTCTCTAGCTTCATTTCAATTGAAATATTACATCCACAGACTACCTCTTTCAGCCACAATCACATGTATAAATCAGCAGTGCTGCTTATACTCACCATAATGTATTACCATTAACTCTGTTCATTTCCAAGCATTTACAATTTTAGTTCATATTAGTGGGAACATACAGTATTTGGCCTCTTGTATCTGGCTTTTGTCACTCATCATAATGTCCTCAAGGTTCATCCACGTTGTCATATGCATCCCAATGCCATTTCTTCTTACAACTGAATAGTATTCCATTGTACATATATATCATATTTTGTTTATCTAGTTATCAGTTGATTTGTACTTGGGTTGTTTGCATATTTTAGCAATTGTGAATAGTGCTGCTATGAACATTGGTGTGCAAATATCAGTTTGAGTCCTTGCTTTCAGTTATTCTGAATATATTCCTAGTAATGGGATTGCTGGATCATACAGCAGTTCTATATTTAGTTTCCTGAGGAACTGCCAAACACTTTTCCACAAATGCTGCACCATTTTATATTCCTGCCAACAGTGAACGAGTGTTCCTATTTCTTCACATCCTCTCCAGCACTTATAGTTTTCTGTTTTTGTAATAATGACAATTCTATTAGGTGTGCAGTGATGTCTCAGTATAGTTTTGATCTGCATTTCCCTAATAGTTAATGATGTTTAATATTTTTTTATGTGCTTTTTGGCCATTTGAATTTCCTCATTGGAGAAATGTCTGTTCAAGCCTTTGGCCTATTTTTCATTGGGTTGATATCCTTTTTTATCATTGGCTTGTAAGATCTCTTTATATAACATAGATATCAAACTATTATCAGCTATTTGAAACACAAAAGTGTTTAAATTTGAGGTGGTCTCATTTATCTATTTTCTCTTTCATTGCTCATGGTTTTGGTGTAATGTTTAAGAAACCACCACATAGAACAAGATCTTCCAGCTGTTTCCCTACATTTTATTCTAGTTTTATGGTTATAGCTTTTATATGTAGGTATTTTATCCATTTTGAGTTAATTTTTGTATAATGTATGAGATAGGGGTCTTCCTTCTTTTTTTTCAATATGGATATCCAGTTCTCCCAGCACCATTTGTTGAATAGACTGTACTTCCCCAGCTGGGTGAGCTTGACAGCCTTGTAAAAATCATTTTGCCATAAATTTTGAGGCTCTATTTCTGAACAATCAATTCTATTCCATTGGTCACCATGTCTATCTTTATTCCAGTACCAAGCTATTTTTATCACTGTAATGAAGTAATATGCCTTAAAGTCAGGAAATGAGTTCTCCAACTTCATTCTTTGTTTTTAAGATATTTTTGGCTATTCTGGAATTTACCCTTCCAAATAAATTTGATAACTGGTCTTTCCAATTCTGTAAAAAAGGCTGCTGGAAGTTTTTGTTGGGCTTACACTGAATCTGTAGATAAATTTGGGTAGAATTGTCCTTTTAACAATATTTAGTCTTCTAATCCATGAATATGGAAGGTCCTCCCATTTATTTACATCTTCTTTGGTTTCATTTATCAATGTTTGTATTTTTCCAATTGCAAGTCCTTTATATCCTTGGTCAAGTTTATTCCTAAATATTTAATTCTTTTAGTCTCTATTGTAAATGGGATTATTTTCCCGGCTTCTTCCTCAGATTGCTCATTCGTAATATACAGAAATTCTACTGGTTTTTGTGTATTAATCTTGTATCCCACCACTTCGTTGAACTCATAGCTTTGTTGTGGATTCTTCATCATTTTCTAGATATAGGCTCATATCATTAGTGAATAGTGAAAAGTTTGCTTCTTCCTTTGCTATTTGGATAGTTTTATTTCCTTTTCTAGCCTTATTGCTCTAACTAGAACTTCTAGCACAGCACTGAATAAAAGTGGTGACAGTGGGCATCCCTGTCTCAGTAGAATAGCTTTCAGTCTTTCACCATTGAGTACAATGCTAGCTGTAGGTTTTTCATATATTCATTTTAACATGTTGAGAAAGCTTCCCTCTAGTCCTATCATGTGGAGTGCTTTTTATCAAGAAAGAATGCTGTATTTTGTCAAATGCCTTTTCTGCCTCAATCAAGAGGATAATGTGATTTTTCTTTTTCAGTTTATTAATGTGGTTTATTACACTAATTGATTTGCTTGTGTTGTACACGCTTGCATTCCTGGGATAAAACCCACTTGATGGTGGTATATAATAATTATTGTTCTTTTCATATGCTTTTGGATTCATCTTGCAAGTATTTGTTGAGGATTTTTACATCTATATTCATTAGAGATATTGGTCTTTAATTTTCTTTTTTTGTAGTATTTTTATGTGTTTTTTAATTAGTGTGATGTTTGCTTCATAGAATTAGCTTGGTAGCATTATTTCCTGTTCAATTTTTTGGAAGCACTTGAGCAAGACTGGGTATTAGGTTTTCTTTGAATGATTGGTAGAATTTACCTGTGAACCCATCTGGTCCTGGGCTTTTCATCTTTGGGAGGTTTTTGATGACTGTTTCAATATCTTCACTTGTAATTGATTTGTTGAGGCCTTCTTTTCTTCTAGGGTCAATGTATGTTGTTCATGTGTTTCTAGGAATTTGTCCATCTCATCTACATTTCTAGGTTTGGTGTACAGCTGTTCATAGTATCATCTTATGATTTCTCTTATTTCTGCAGGGTCAGTGGTAATATCCCCCTCTCATTTCTGATTTTATTTATTTTTATTTTCTCTTTTTTTCTGTCAGTCTAGCTAAGGTTTTGCTGATTTTGTTGATCTTCTCAAAGAAACAACTTTTGGTTTTGTTGATTTTCTTTCTTTATTTATTTTGTTGTTGTTGCTCTTGATTTTATTTATGTCTCCTCTGATTTTTACTATTTCTTTCCTTTGGCTTGGCTTGGGATTAGTTTACTGTTCTTTTTCTTGTTCCTCCTCATGTATAGTTAGATCTTCCATTTAGCTCTTTCTTCTTTTTTAACGTAAGCATTGAGGGCTATAAATTTCCCCCTCAGCACTGCATTTGCTTTTTTTTCCCTTTCATTTTTTTGGTTCTGCTTATTCTAAGCCTTTAAAATTGCCCAACTTAAGGTTTCAAAATTGGACCAGGGACTCACTATTGGGGTGCAGATTTTCTCCCGGGGGTGGTGCTAAAGAGAGACCTAAAAGCAGTTTTCTCTCTGCAGTTTCATCATCAGCCAGCAGATGGTACTCCATGAACCATTCCATGATAATTGTTTCTTTCAACCTTCGTTTTCCCATGTTTCTGGTAAGGTCAAAGCTGAGATTCAAATTGGGCTCCTCTGGCCAAATTCACTGATGAGAAACCATCCAACTCACCCTCCCTTTTCCCTTGTAACTTCTAACAGGGAAGAAGATATTTGTTCCAATCTCAGTCATCTGCAGTGATCCAGGGGTTTCATTTTGGCTTAATGTCTTGATGGTGGGTGATGGGAGACCTTCCCAGCCACCACAGTGGTTTAGAAACTCTTGTTTGTTGTTCCAAGTTTTTTGTCTTTCTGTTCTCTGCCCTCCTGGGAGGTGTACAGCACGGTCGTCCTGGTCTGCTGATCCCCAAAGCAGGTCCCTCAGACAGCTTTTGAGTTTTTCTTCATTGTTTTTGTGAGAGAGTTGAGCCCTGCTGGCCTACTATGATGCCATCTTCCTGGTACCTCCTCTTTTCTCTCTTGATACAGTTCTCTCATATAAATTTATAATTCATTCTCCAGCTTCTCAGTGGTCCAAGGGTAGGTACTCTTTTGTTTCCACTTCACTTGAACAGCTGACTCACTCACTATTGCCCTTCTATTTCTATTGGTACTGAGATTTGGAGCAATTATATGAAGAGTCTCTTGGAAATGAATGATTTTGCTCATCTCCTCAGCTAAGAAGTTTGTTTCCTTCACCAAGGTATTAGCTTCAACTAGCTGATCTCCCAGTTTTGCCAGACTTTTTCAGGTAAGTTTGTCCCTCTCATCTGCTTACTCAGTCACCATCTGTTGGACTGTCCTGCTGCTGTAGGTAAGGCTACTGCTTGGGGACTACCTCTCAGGGAACAGCTGCTGCCAGAGCTTCTCCAATTACTGCTCGTACATAAACCACTGCTCTTCAAGGGCAGTCCTCTTTTCATCTAGGTATTGTTTCTCCATGACCTGAACCACATTTTGAACTGAGTCATTGTTTTTCAGTGTTTTCATGATTCATCTGTGCAAATCCATAATTGTAGTCCAGTTGTGAGGAAGCTTCAATTCTGCATCCAGATTATTCTCTGGTGGACGTATATTTTTTCAAAGTCTTTCAACCAATTTTGCCATTTCCTCTTAGGAAAATTAATTCTAAAAAGTGGTTATTTTCCCACAGAATTCTATCACTGTGCACAGCTGGGTGACACTGCACATGGGGTGCCTTTTACACAGGACCTTGCATTTTCTTTTGGAGTAAGACAAACTTCCCTATCAGATGCAATAACAATCTCACAGTGCTCAGGCTGAATTCATATACCAAATAGCTATATATCCTGAGAAGTATCTTCACCCACCCTGGCATGATCTTTTAAATAATAAATGAGGAGTTCATTGAGAGCAGGATTTCATTTAGGTTGTCTAAATTGCACATGTCATATCTCAACTTGATGTGCAATATCGCAAGGGAAATCCCCATACTTTCAAGTTGCCCTTGTCTCTCTGTGCAATTTCTTCTGTTTTCCTCAATTTCTCTTCCCAAGTCACAGTTAGTTCTTTTACCAGATTTTAAGATTCTTTGAGCTTTTCCTCCTTTTCATGGACCATCCTAGCCTCAGCCTGGGAGAGCTGCTCTCTCAGTTTTTCTACTTCCTCTCATATTTCTCAGATAACCCTAGTGTAAGGATCCTCATTGACAATAGCATAGTTAAAAATCCTTTGGCTCAGTCTGCATCTTAATGTGGAGAGTGTCTTCTTGTAGTTTTCTGCTGCCAGGCTAATGGTGGCTATCGTGGAGGTCTAGCTGTTATCCCCTAAAATGTCCTTAAGAAGCCAAGTGAGGACTGAATCCCAATAAGGAACAATTTTTTTTTAATCCCTGCCAGCTGCCTGATCAGCCAGTAATGATATAACTAACCCCAAGGTTGTAAGGGACTTGTTAATCTTGCTGCCTTCTTTCAGTCACTCTCCTGTTTTATATATACTCTTTTCGTTTCCACCAGGTCCACTAAGCTAACCTTACCGACCTTCTCTCCCAAGCTCCCAGCTTGAAGGTCATAAAGTGTTTGCGTGATTATGTTGAACACAACACGGGAATGGCTACTTTCTTCATTCATGTTGATTGAAGCTACTATTCAGGACATATTTCCCTTGGACATCAATGGCTCAATATTCTCAAAGTTTTTGATAGCCATTTGAGATAAAGCATCTACTTATGGTTCCAAAACTTCATGTTCTAAAAATTTAAGAGATTGCCTACATCCTCTGAATGTTAAAAGATCCTGAACTTTTTTAGTATAAATTTCCATGTAGGAGACCTCAACTTTAAAGGACTGTGATTCATTTTGCTCCAAAAAGATCCTTTGAAATAAAGCACAGCAGAGTCTAGGAATAAGGCCCAGCTGCTCAGCATTGCTCATCATGGAGAAGGATTTTCCTGAATCTGTCTGCCATTTTCAAAAATACAAGTATTATACTCCTGAGAGGACTTTTCAAGAATTCCTTCCTCAAAGCACTTGAAAACCACTTCTTGACCAGCATATTTTGTAGTGTTTGATTCATTCATGGACCAAAAGGAATAATCAAACCTTAGGAGGTTTCCTTACTCCCTGTTTGGTGTTATAAGGAGGAGGGCGCAGAACCCTTTGATTTCCTTCCATCTCTAACATGTACTTTGGTATTCAGTTCCAGTTCTTGTTGATTCATGGGCCAGACTCAGATAGCAACTTATGGCTAGGTATACAACATATTGTCAGCACTCACCAGGCCACTCACTGTGCCCACTTATTCTGAGGTGGCCACTCATATGCTACATCACTGACATAGCCAACACAACTGTGAGTGGCCACCACCTCTCTGTTGTGTGTTCTGCAAGGCAGCACTGAGGTCCATGGGCCATCCTTAGGGAGTGTGATGTGAGGAGTGCCTGCAGCCCAGGAAGGGGTGAGCAGGTGCCCAATGTCTTCTTAATATTCTTTATCTCTTTAGTTATATTTTCCTTCAACTTCTTGAATTGATTTTGATTTATGTGATTATTATTGAATTGAATAATTTTCTTAAATCCTGTATCTCTTCAAGATATTTGATGTGTTCCTTTGGCTGGGCCGTCTCTTCCTATTTCCTAATGGCTTGTATTTTTTACTGATGTCTAGGCATCTGAACATGTTGGTGAATTTACTCTGATGGTCGATTTCTATCTCTTGCCTCGTGGTTTTGTTTCACAACTCTTCTTTGATATTTGATTCAACTTATTCTAAATCTTTAAAATTGCCCAGCTTAAGTTACCAAAATTGGGCCAAGGACTCACTACTGGGGTGCATATCCAATCCAAGGGGACTGGGATGAGAGACTCTAAAAAGTGTTTTTTCTCTTTGTAGTTTCCTAGTCAGCAGCAGACCTCCACTTGGAATTCACAGTAGACTCTGCTGGCCAAACTCACTGAAGAGAAATCACTCTCCACCCTCCACTCACCCTTACTCTTCCCAGGGAGGAAGATGTCTGTTCCCCTCACAGTTGACTGCAGCGGGCCACAGGTATCAAGGCTATTCACCTTGAGGGTGGGGGATGGGAGCCAATTCCAGCCATGGCAGATATTAATTCCTGGTTTTCATTTTACCTTCTAGTCTGTCTGTCTCTAGGTTTTCTGGAGGATATGCAACACTCTCCTGGTCTGGAGATCCCCAAAGCGGGTCCCTTGGGCAGCTTTTTTGCCCTTCCTCCATTGCTTTTGTCAGAGAGTTGAACCCTGCCTACCTACTCTGATGACACCTTCGATGTGCTGCTTTTTATTGTGGGGGTGTTCTGGACTCATTATTGAATGTTCTTATTAGTTCAGTAATTTTAAAATGGATTTTCTACTATTGTATTTCATAGGAGCAATGTATTCTTGTACCTATCAAAGTTGCCAAACTGTTTCTAAAATATTTTCTGGAGACTATAGTACATGATTTTCAGTGACTTAAACTTCTCTAAATGCTTGGCATTATTTTTCCTTTCTTTTGTCCTTCAATAGTTTTTAATAAGCCTCTATGTTTATTCATCCTCGAATTAGAAGTCATCTTTCCAAAATCATTGTTTACCAAAACATAGACTAGAACTACTCTGTCTTTACTATCAAGCCAGGTGAGCTGTCCTATTTTAGGGGAGAAGTAGGCATAAGCCACTGATTGAGTTTCTTCATCCAAATGCACTGACCTTGTAGTTATTGAGAATTGCACTCAATTTCTTTGAGCTGTTTATTTTTAGTTTTCCTTCCTTCTGTGCCTTCCTCAGTATGTTAGTGAGGATTTGTCGAAGACTTTTGGATTTAGAAGCAATAACATTTTGATCAAAAAGTGAGAAATGTTCTGTTAAATATTTCTACACACACTCTCTGATATTTTGTTCTTTAAAATAACTGAACTACACTCCTTCTCTCCTTCAAAAACCTTTGATAAAAAGGTTGATTCATTGTAATTTATGATTTAGATAAATTTTAAAGAAGAATTAAGAAAATATAAAAGAGAAATATTGTATGAGACCCAAGTCATTCTGATTTACCTCCTTTAAACATGTAAAAATAAACTCATGTGGCTTTTCTATCTGAGGTTATTATAAATGACCAGTTTGCTCTAGTGAATAAGTATCAATGAGCACAAATTCCAAAGTAGGGCCCACTGGCAAGGCACTGAACTCCAGAGCCATCTGCCATGGCCATAGGACCTGGGTGAGTGTGATGGAGTTAGGGAAAAATATTGGAAAAATAGGAGTATTTAAAAATGTTTAAACATTTAAATTTCAAAAACATTTAAAAATGTTAATGAAAGGGTATATTAATTAAACCATGTGTGGGACAGGGCTTCAGTATAACTGGAAGAAGGAATTTCTTTCTGTCTTTCATTTGCTTTTCTGTCTGGCCATTCAATTCTACTTCATACTGGCTTCCTTCACAAAGGTGGAGAATATGATATCGTGCCAGATCCCAAGTTTTATATTTTGTAGTTACTAATATCAAAGAGATACTAACTCTCAAACCATGTTGGGAAGGACTCTAGCCTGATTTGGGTCAGGTACTAATCTCTGGAATACTCAACTAAAGGAGAGTGGTAAGAAAGATCATTTCATACATCCTCTGATATTGAGGATACACCCATAGATATTTGGGAAATCATTGTAATTCAGGAAGCTACCCTAGAAATTGATGACTATAGCAGTACTGCAGCATATCATCTAGGCAATGGTACCCTCAAACCTTTGGGAAATAGGTAAATGGTTCAGCTCTTCTTCTCATAGTAATGTACTTGGTAGTATGTTGATTATCTCTTTAAAATTTCAATGGCTGATGGAGTTGGTGGAGCAACTAGTCATATGAATGTCATCAATTGTTGACATTCAGGATAAAGCAGAATTGCAGTGTTCTTATAATAGCATATTTTTGGACCCACAGAATCAGGATCATAGGATTCTAACTTGGGGCAGAGGGCAGTATTGACATTAATGTTGTAATATGACACTATGCTGTTTTAATGTCCCTTAAATAAGGAAATGCAATCATATTTTTATCGAGTTGTAATCAATTGAGTCTGCAGAACAGATTTTCCTCTCTACTGCAAAACTTGACCTTGTGAGAGCTGGATTTAATGCTAGTCATCAATGATGCTACTATAGTTGCCCAACTAATAGTCAACCATTCATGATTTCAGGGGATGTTCTTCATTTTATAGTGGAATGATGATCTTAATGAACGTACATAAACTTTAGGTTATATTATTCCGTGATGAATACTAGCCATTATTATCACCAGTGATCAAGGAGAAATACAAAATAAGAACTTTCTTTCTCATTCATAGACTATTGTATCCTCTATGCAGAGATTCTCTCCAGCCATGTCATCTGTTATGTGTAATTCTGCAGTCCTTTTCCAAGTTTGACTTCATGTCAAGGACCTTACATACAGTGATGAATAAGACATAGTCCCAGGCTTCATGAATATCACACCAAAAGCACGAGCAGCAAAAGAACAAATAGATAAATGGGACTTCCTCAAAATTAAAGCCGTCTGCACCTCAAAGGAGTTTGTCAAGAAAGTAAAAAGGGAACCCACACAATGGGAGAAAATATTTGGCAACCATATATCCGATAAGAGACTTATAACTTGCATATATAAAGAACTCATATATCTTGAATATAAAAAGATAAACAACCCATTTAAAAAATGGGAAAAAGATTTAAACAGACACTTCTCCAAAGAAGAAATACAAATGGCTAAAGAGCACATGAAAAAATGCTCGAAATCTCTAGCTATCAGGGAAATGCAAATCAAAACTACAATGAGATACCATCTTACTCCCATAAGATTGGCAGCTATGAAAAAAACAGAAGAATACAAATGCTGGAGAGGATGTGAAGAAAGGGGAACACTCATCCACTGCTGGTGGGAATGCAGAAGGATCCAACCATTCTGGAGGACAGTTTGGCAGTTTCTAAAAAAACTAACCATAGATTTGCCATATGACCCAGCAATACCACTGCTGGGTATATACCCATCAGAACTGAAAACAAGGACACAAACCGATATATGTACACCAATGTTCATAGCAGCATTGTTCACTATCGCCAAAAGTTGGAATCAATCCAAATGCCCATCAACAGATGAGTGGATCAATAAAATGTGGTATATACACACAATGGAATACTACTCGGCTGTAAGAAAAAATACACTACAAACACACGTCATAACATGGATGAATCTTGAGAACCTTATGTTGAGTGAAGCAACCCATGCATTGAAGGAGAAATACTACATGACCTCAATGATATGAAATAAGCAATCTGCCTCAGAGAGCTAGAGACTGGAAAATAGGCTTATAGGAAATCGGGGGGGTGGAGGAAGGATGTGAGCCGACATCTGCAGGGGTGGAATCTATGATGAGCTGGCAGTAATTATGAGCACAAAGAAGAGATAAAATGGGGGCAAGGGGTTGCCTTTGGGTGGGGCTTTACGGATTTGGGGGGGCTGGGGATGGGCGGATGGGGGGCGGGAGGGGCAACATACGAACATAGGATAGTGTCAGGTGTTGGTTGAGAGTAAAATGCTGAGAAAATCGTATCAAAATATAAATAGGAGGGTTACCTGTTTAGAATGCTCGGAGGGGATGGTCTGATGTGGGACGGACTCCTGGGGAATGTCTGAAGGCTCATTTTTCCAGGGTGGGTTGTACCATTGGGTAGAGACCCAAGAAGAGAGAGTTGGGGTGGACCCACATCCTGGGGAGGACTAATGCCATCAAATAGAGAGAACTGTATCTCTCGAGAGAAAGGGTGGCTCCCAGGGCATTAGGGTAGTTGAGCAAGTCAGGCCCTGAACACTGTTGCAAGTATCTCTGGACATGGCTCCTCGGGAAATGGAGATTGGCTGTTGCTGTGGGCCCCAAGGGGAGGGGAAAATGGATGTGGAATGGATGGAACCAAGATAAATGTGGGGGCAAGAGAGGAGTTTCGCGAGTATACACGAGGATGAATATAAAACATGTAATATTACACCGAAAACATATAGGGGACTACAGACTAATAACGTAAACCATAATGTAAAACATAGGATAACTAAAAATTTAGAAAACTATATCCTAAAGTATGGACCACATTGTAAGCACAGATGTCACCTTGTTTGAAAGCTATTGTTTCGGAGTCTGTACATCAGTCTCAGTAAATATGATATGAATAAGTTAAAAGATTATTGCTGTGGAAGGGAAAAGGTTTTATGGTGGATGTGTGGGAGTACTGTATATTGTATATATGAATTACTGTGATCTAAGACTCTTGTGAAGAGAAGCTCAATAATTAGGAAAAAAGAAAAGAAAAAGGTAGGATGTAGAAATTTTTCCAAATCAATATGTACTCTAGATCTAACCTTTAAACTCAACGCTATATTCCATTTTACTAGTAAGGGAACCTGACATTATATTGGGATTCACTTTACAGGAAGTTTTGGATCACAGAGTGGTTCAACAATGGCAGCGGAGGAATACTGATATGGGATGTTATTGACAGGCTATATATGGTTGACAGGGAGTTATACAGGGCATATGTCCAGGGTGCATGGTAATGTTTAGATATACTCATAGTGGAAACAATTAAAAACAACATCTGGGGTGGTACTGGGTTCCTGGCGGGGGGGGCTCTGTCGTGGTCCCTAGGGGAGCAGTGGTAGTCCCCCAGGTGCAATGGTAAGAACCAGGAAGGAATGAGGGTCCAACAGTGGGCTCCTGATACTAATGACTATGCTTGTGAGCCTATACACCTGCAATAAGAACAAGTCCGAGAGCAGCATTGTGCCTGGGAATTTCCTCCTGATAGCCTTCATGTTACTCAAATGTGACCAGTCTCGAAGCCAAACTCAGCATGTAGATGCAGTGCATTCCCCCCAGTGTGGGACAGACATGACACCCGGGGATGAGCCTCCCTGGCACTGAGGGATCACCAACTAATACCAGCTGAAGATGCAACTAGAAAATGACCTTGAATTAAAGGTTCAATGCGGATCAGTAGAATATCCCTGTCTACATATAATAACATGACTTTAAAATGCTGTTTGACCTAATGTAAGGAGGAAATGGAAAGGAGAAATGAGTTTATATGGCTATGAGTCTCTAAAAAAGAGTCTGGAGGTTGTCAGAAGGATTGCCCTTATGCACAACTGAGCAGAGTCTAAGAGACAGATAAAGTAGATACAACCCCAGGTATTGGTTCTTTTGAGGGCTAAAGAGACCCACGGGTTCTATGGTCATGGCAGATGGGGTTCACTGGCATGTCAGATGGCCCTTCTTTGGAGCTGGTGTTTCTGTGTGATGGAACTGGACTCAGATGGGATCTCTTTTCACAAGATTTTCATGCTACTTTACTGGAATTGTAGTTGGTGTTGGGGTTTTAGATATATTTAGGGGATTTGAATCTCTGGACTGACAATATGATAGCCAGGCCCTGAACCTCAACAGACTTCAGCTCCTACACTCTCATTTATTGGACTTACCCTGCTCAGCTAACATGGAGTTGAAGAATGTCAATCACCACACCATGGAACCTAGAGTGCCTACAACTGAAAGCAGGAGGATTGCATCCAGTATCCATGTGGAATCTAAGCCCCCACTTGACATAGATGTGTGATGGACACAACCAATCCAATGTCCACAGAGAAAATGTGGCATTGGTGTGGAAAGGGTGGCCATGGTGGCTGCTGGGTGCGGGGAATGGGAGGAAGAGATGAGATGGGGAGGTGTTTTTGGGACTTGGAGTTGTCCTCGGTGGTGCTTCACGGACAACTATGGGACATCGTAGATCCCCCCAGGGCCCACTGGATGGAATGTGGGAGAGTGTGGGCTATGATGTGGACCATTGACTATGGGGTGCAGCGATGCCCAGAGATGTACTTACAGGTGCAATGGATGTGTCATGATGATGGGAGAGAGTGTTGCTGTGGGGGGAGTGGGGGTTGGGGGCAGTGGGGTTGAATGGGACCTCATATTTTTTGAATGTAATATTTTTGAAAAAAGTGAATTAAAAAAAAAAGAAAGACATAGTCCCAGAATTCAAGGTACTAAAATCCAATGTGGATTACTTGGAATTTCATTAGAGGAAGTTGGTGCATATTGGGTTTATGTTTGAGTATCGTATGACACAGACTTTTTTTTTACTTTAGTACAATTATGACAGACTTTCAATGTTTAGCAGAAATTCATGAGATCCTTTACATTTTGCAGACTACCATTCATTTATGTTAGGGCATTATGACTCGATTCTGGCAAATGGGATGTGTATGGAATTGACATAAATTTCTTCCAGACATGTTCTTAAATATCCCACATGAACTCTTCTCTCTTTTCCTCTGCTTCAGGATCTATATTTAAGATAGTATGGTATTAAGAAAGAGTAGGGTCATTTGATCTGTTTGGGATCTTATATAAGTGAGAAATAAACTTTCATTTTGTTAAGCCACTGCCTATACCAGGAGGCCCTGAAGTGTGGTCCAAGGTCCATTGGCAAGAGGTCTCTGAGACCTTTTAATAGGATATCCAAAGTCACAACAATTTTCATAAAAATTCTAAGATGTTATTTGCCTATTTCTCTCTAATTCTGTCATGAATGTACGAAGAATTTTCCAGAGGCTATGTAATATTCAATGACATCATTGCTCTGATGCTTATTACTAATAGAATGTGTGCTTATGTATTCCTGTATTTTCTAGAGTTTATAATGTGGTATGTTTAGGGTATAAATATGTGAATTTTTGGAGATAAACTCCATCTGTTTTCTGTACCTCTATTCTCTCTTAGTAGCTATCTTCAATTTTACCTGCTTTGATTTCTGTAATCTCAGAAACATGCAGTAAATATTTTAAATTGTTATGTTTCCTTAAGCATACAGGAGTACACTTTATTATCTTCATTTTCAATAAATTATTAAATATTTTGAAGAATTAAAATTTTATAAAGTATTATTTTATAATTAAAATATGTGTCTATAATGTATTTTCTTATAATTAATGATGGATCTTTGCTTGAAATGTAGAAATTTTAAAAATTTCACTTTCAGTATGGATGCTGAAAAAGATTAAACAGAAGGCTATGTAAGACATTCTACTGCTGTAAGAAGGGATGGGTCCCAGAATTGAAAAATTAACCAAAAATGGGACACTGATTGAAGGAGAGAATTTAAACAAGTCATAGGAGCTGTAGAGAAAATTCTTCACAAAAACAAACTTTATAGATCAAGACTCCCAGAGGAGAAACAGAGTAAAGGAAGCTTTCTCTTGGAGGTGAAACAAGGGCACAAAAATGGCAATCTTAAAAATTGTACTGCATATCCAGGACAAGAATCAGATGTTGAAGAGCTGAGGAATTCTGAATAAATATTGGCTACTGTAAAGGTCTAGAATAAGTTGGAACAAGCATCAAAGAAAAGTCTTAACACAAAATCAATCAACAATAAAACCCTAGACAAGAGGGAGAAATTGATCTTCAGAGTTAATATATCAAAATACTCAGATGCTTAGACATCAGAAAAAAGTACAATAGGAAGATATGTCTTAGTCAAGAGAACAAATGAAAATTTCAGAGGAGACACAGAATTTGCAATAACTAATCAAAGATGTTCAAACAAATCTCCTAGAGCAGTTCAATGAGATGAAGGAAAACATGCATAAGGAGATAAAAGATATTAAGAAGCTAATTTGTGAGCATAAAAGAAAAATTTGAAAGTATATAAAGAAGCATAGCAGAAATTATGGGACAGAAAAGTGCAATGGAAGAGATTAAAAATACACTAGAGAGAAGCGGACTTGGCCCAGTGGTTAGGGCGTCCATCTACCACATGGGAGGTCCATGATTCAAACCCTGGGCCTCCTTGACTCGTGTGGAACTGGCCCATGCACAGTGTTGATGCATGCAAGGAGTGCTGTGTCACACAGGGGTGTCCCCCAGGTAGGGGAGCCCCACGCGCAAGGAGTGCACCCTGTAAAGTGAGCCGCCCAGTGCGAAAGAAAGTGCAGCCTGCTCAAGAATGGTGCCACACACACAGACAGCTGACACAACAAGATGACACAACAAAAAGAAACACAGATTCCCATGCTGCTGACAACAACAGAAGCGGACAAAGAAGAAGACACAGCAAATAGACACAGAGAACAGACAACGGGGGGGGGGAGGGGAAATAAATAAATAAATAAATCTTAAAAAAAAAAACACCAATACACTAGAGGGCTCCTCTTTGCCTTGAGGAGCCTGCATTCACTTCTTGTGCTTGTAATTCTTTCCTTTTCTCTCTTTCTCAATGAACTCTTTTACTGGATGTAGCAGATGTAGCAGTTTGATATTATTGGTGAATTCCAAAAAAAAATATTGGATTATGTTTGTAAACTGACATTTTCCCCTGAGCATATGAGATTATATTGGGTTGATTACTTGTCAGTAGGGCATTGAGTCCCACCCTTTGGTGGGTGGGGACTTGCAGATAAAAAGAATGGCAAAGGACAGAGTTGAGGGTTTTTTGATGTTGGAGTTTGATGCTGAAGCCTTAGGCTGGAGACCCGGATGGAGAGGAAACCTAAACCTGGACAAAAGCAAGCCCCAGAAGAGAGGAACCCAGGAAGCCTGAACCCTCACAGGCATTGGCAGCCATCTTGCTCCATCATGTGAAAATAGGCTTTGGTTAGGGAAATAACTTATGCTTATGGCCTGGTATCTGTAAGCTCCTATCCCAAATAAATACCCTTTATAAAAACCAATGAATTTCTGGTATTTTGCATCAGCACCCCTTTAGCTGACTAATACACTAGCCTAACTAAATTGGCATGTTCTTAAATTATTTTATGTGACATAGCCAAGAAACTAGAAGACATAAATTATGTGCTATTTCCTCTAACTCTAGCTAAAATGAAGCTTCACGTATTCTACTATATCATCCTATTGCTAGGAGGAAGGCAAATAAGACACCCCTAAAAAGAATCCTGTACAAAACGTGGCCAGTTTAGCCAATAAATCCTCATGTTTGCTCTGTGTGTCCCAACCAGAAGCATCCATGGCCTGGCCAGTTGCTCCCAAGCACTGGGCAACTGCCTACCTCACAGTCTGGTCTCTTGCCACAATATCACCCAGTACAGTGGTAGAACACTGACAACCCATCAATCAGCTTCTCATAACACTCTGAGCTAGCAGCATCACCTTAGAACCTACCTCTCTTCCTCTATTGAGAACTCTATACACTTCAGTTCACATACAAAACAACACTACTTTCCCCATCTGTATCTACTCCAATGCCTCCCAATACTCCTTCTCCCCTCCTTTCCTGGGCCAATTTAATTTTACCTCCTGCAACACCATCTGGATGGCCCCCCAGCAGGTCAAACACTTAGGTATGCTGACTACTCCCCCTCAAATTTGGGGGCCAGACATCTACTTAACCCAGCACCCTATCAACACCACAATGCTTACCAGCACCAAAGACCCACTCAAGGCTCAGCAGCCTAGGAGAGGAATAGTAAGGGGCTCAAACACTGCCCAGTACTATCAGGGATGCCCTGCTGGCTCTTGTAATTCTATACTTCTAAACACAACTTACGCTGACCAAAACTCTTCACCAAAGATGTCTTGGGCATGTCATAAACCAGACTCCTTTGCTCTGGGAGGAGAAGCCAACCTTGTCTGGGACATCCAGAGAGGCATTTGTTTCATGACCAGGGCCCAACAGGAGTATGTCAGTGCTTTCTGCTAGCAGATGAACCAGTGAACTAGTAACTGTAAGCTTTGAAAAGGGCTCCAGCTCACCAATATCTAATCTTACATTTACTACTACTTTAAACTAACAAGATGGAATTTTCTTTCTCTGCAGAAACAATGCTTATTTCTCATTGCCTCCCCTTTGGACTGGCTTATGCTCACTAGCATACATTACTGCATCAATCTACTATGATCCTGAGAACCTCACCATGTCATTTCCTCTATTTTCTCACTATACAATAACTAAAAGGGCAGTGCCTCTTCTCATACCCATTCCACCTATTCTAGGCTTAACCACAGCTGTGGGAACTAGGGTTGGCAGTTTATACCAAATCCAGCAAGGCTACCACAACTTCTATCTGGAGTTAACCAACAGCATAGAAGAAACTACCCATGCCTTAGAAGCTCTTAGAAAGCAAACAGAAGCTCTTGCTGCTGTTGTGCTGCAAAATTCCAGGGCACTAAACATGCTAACAGCAGCACAGGAAGGAACATGTCTGTTTCTATGTAAATTGCTCTGGAATAGTCTTATACAACATTCAAAACCTGCAAGATAAAGCCCACCAACTTCAGGAAGATGCAGTCTCTGGAGGCACTTGGCTTTTCTCACTCTCATGGTCCAATTTGTTATGGCTGACCCCCTTTTTGGACCTACTTACCACCATCTTCCTTATCCTTATAGTGGGGCCATGTATCTTCAAAATTCTAACTAAGTTTATTTGTTCCAGAATCGTTGCCTTCCAGAACAAGATATTAGTCAGGCAGGGATTTCATTCACTTCCAACCATGGTGTCAGACCCATCTTTCCTCAACCCCAATTGAAGAGTCAGAGAGTTTTACACCCTGTCAGGCAGGGACTATTATCCTAACCAGCAGGAAGCAGCTACAGAAGAATGACCATTGTGCTTCAGCTTTTCCATAAGAATAAGAGTGTAATCTCTCTGAGTGGGGAGTTGAGGCAGGTTAATATAAGGAAAAGAGGAAAAGACAAGTCACAGCTGGGAGCTGGTAGAGAACATGGCCATGAGACCTTGCCTGGAAACCCCCTGAGGGAAGACTGCTACTAATAAAAAAGTTGGAAAGACCCTGCGAGACCCTGGCCACAAGGTCCCACTTGGAACTCTTTCTGGGGTCAAAGATAGGCCCTGGATACCTCCAAACAGGTCTACCCATTGGTCCCAAATAACCCCAAACAAAAGGCCTCATCATTGACCCCCTTAGATCTAACAGGTGGGGTAACCAATCAGAACAGCAAACAGCTGGGGCTCCTCCTCCAAAATTAGGAAAGGGGATGAGAGAATAATGGCTTTAATAAAGACAGCCCCTCAACCCAAAATGCTGCTCTTTGTCTGGAGGAGCCCACATCCACATCTTGGGTATGTACTTCTTTCCTTTTCTCTCATTTCTCAATAAACTCTTTTATTGACCTAAAAAATACACTAGAGGCATACAACAGCAGATATGAACAGGCAGAAGGAAGAATCAGGGAACTCGAAGACAGGACATTCAAAATCATGCAGTTAGAAGAATAGTTAGAGGAAAGAATAGAAAAAATTGAACAGTGTCTCATGGATTTGGGTTATCAAATGATGTGTGCAAATATATAAATCAGGATGTCCTAGAAGGAGAAGAGAAGGGAAGGGGTGGAAAGATTTGAGAAAATAAAGGAGAGATAAGAGCTTTACACAGAGAAAAGCAGCCGAGATAGAGAAACCCTGAAAAGCTAAAATCAGTAGAGCACAGAGACATAGAAAGAGGCCCCTGAGTGGTTGAAAGACACAGACCCTGAGGAGAGGGGAGAGGCTAAGCATATGCCTGATCACCCAGAGCTGCACTCCAGAGACCATCAGAGTCTCCATTATACATTGCCATGTGCCTGATCATGCAAAGCTGAGCTCCAGGAGAAAGTGAGTCTAGAGGGAAAGGGAATGACCTCAGCAGAGACCAGTTGCCGTTGTGCCTTGCCATGCAGCAGGAGTCCAGGATCACCAGTAGCCAACATTTGGTGAGACAGCATCTTTGATCATGCTTTTGTTTGGACATTTTCACAGTCACAGAACTGCAAGCTTTTAACCTAATAAATTCCTAATGTAATAGCCAACCCATTTCTGGTATTTTGCACTGGCAGCCTTTAGCAAACTAAGACAACAATTGAACAAGAAAAAGGCATGTTTCCTAATTATGGATTGCAAAATATAAAGTGGTAAATGGAGATAAAAACAACATAAAGACAGGAATCAGAATGATATGGAGAAGAGAATGTGTATGCTATTGAAGCTAAATTGGCATATTTTTAAATTTATAGGTTATTGATATAGGTGTTCAGTACAAAAACAGAAATGAGAAAATGGTTAGATTTATCACAAAAGATCATTTAAAAAGAAAAGGAGGTTTTAATAATGGAAAAGACCTTCAAAAATATATGACATGTAAAAACTAAAGAAAAAAATGGCTGAAGTAAGTACTGCCTTTATAGTAATAACATTGAATGTTAACCGACTAAACTCCCAAACCAAAATACACAGATTGGCAGAATGATAAAAAGCATCTAATTATATTGCTTACAAAAACCTAACCCTAGACTCAAAGGTACAAATAGGTTTAAAATGAAAGAATGGAAAAAGTTATTCCATGCAAATAGTAACAAAAAAGAGTTGGGGTAGCTACACTAGTATTGAGCAAATAGACTTTAAGTCAAAAGCTGTTACAAGAGAAAAGATGTTCACTATGTATTAATCAAAGGGTCACTTCATCAAGAAGTAATAACAATCATAAATAATTATGCATGTGACCATATTGCCCCAAAATACATGAGGCTAACCCTGGTAAAGTGAAGAAGTGAATGGAGAAATAGACACTTCTACAGTAATAGGTGGATACTCCAATATATCACTGTCCTCAACAGATAGAACATCTAGAAAAACGATCAATAAGGAAACAGAGAACATGAATAATAAAAAACATTCATATCGTTGCACCCCAAAACAACAGAAAATGCATTCTTTTTTGTGCACATGGATCCTTCTCCAGGATAGGCCACAATTTGGGTCACAAAACTAGTCTTAATAAGTTTAAAAAGAGTAAAATTATACAAAGCATCTTCTCTGACTGTTATGTAATGAAGCTGGAAATCAGTAACAGGTGGAGAACTGGGAAATGCACAAATATATGTTAAGTTAAATAGCACTCTTAAACTACCAGTGGGTGACAGAAGAAATTACAAGGGAAAGCAGTAAATATTTTGAGACAAATTGAAACAATACCACAACATATCAAAATTTATTGGATACAGTGAAGGCAGTGCTGAGAGGGAAGGTTATAGCTCTAAATTCTTATATTAAAAATAATAGAGAAATAATATCAAAGACCTAACTGCACATGTGGAGAAACTAGACAAAGAACAGTAAATTAAACCAGAAGCAAGCAGAGGGAAAGAAATAACAAAGCTTAGAGCAGAAATAAATGAAATAGAGAATTAAAAAAACAAAAAAGAATATTAACAAAACCAAAACTTGGTTCTTTGAAAGATCAATAAAATTGACAAAACTTTCGCTAGACAGACAAAAAAAGAGAGAAGATACAAATAAAATCAGAAATGAGAGGAAAGACATTACTACGATCTCACAGAAATAAAGAGGATCATAAGAGGAAACTATGAACCACTGTGTGCTAACCAAGTAGACAATCTAGATGAAATGGACAAATGCCTAGAACCTGCACAAACTCTAGAAGAAACAGAAGACTCCAACAGGCCAATTGCAAGAAAGGAAGAAAAGAGTTTGAGTCAGTCATTAAAAACTTCCCAAAAAAGAAAAGCCTAGGACCAGATTGCTTCACAGGGAAATTCTACCATACATTCCAAGAAAAATTAATACCAATCCTGCTCAAACTCTTCCAAAATTTGAACAGGAAGGAACTCTAACTTATTCTATGAGGCCAACATAACCTAAAACCAGATAAATATACTACAAGAAAAGATATTTATAGACCAATTTCCCTTATGAATATAGATGCAAAAATAGTCAAGAAAATTCTTGCAAATTAAATCAAACAGCAAATTAGAAAAATTATGCACAATAATCAAATGGGTTTTATCCCAGGTATGCAAGGGTGGTTCAACACAGAAAATCAGTTAAGAAACCGAAGGGGAGAAACCACACAATCATCTCCATTGGCACAGAACAGACATTTGACCAAATTCAATATCCTTTCTTGATAAAAACACTTAGAAAAATGGGACTAGAAGGAAACTTCCTCAACATGACAAAGGGCAAATAGGAAAAACACAGAGCTAATTCATACTTAATGATGTGAAACTGATACCCACTGTCACCACTTTTATTCACCATAGCACTGGAACTTCTAGCCAGAGCAATTAGGCAAGAAAAAGAAATAAAGTATCCAAATTGGAAAGGTATCACTTTAATTATTTGCAGATGACACGATCCTATATATGGAAAGTACTAAAAACCAACAACAAAGCTAGTAGAGCTAAAATGACAATATTTAAGATATATTGGGTTAAATAAAATATATTATTTAAAAGAAAAAAATGATTAAAAATACATATCAGGTAGTTCTTTGACTCCTGGAAGGAAAGAATCTACTCCAAAGAGATGGGTGGAAACTGAAATAAGATAACAAAAATATGATGTAATCTATGTTTTCCTCAGCAATAATGTCCCTTATTGTGCCTTATGTAGAACATTTTTTAGTAGTATTATGAAGACTCTTAAGTTGGTACATCATTTTGAAACCAATTGTTGAGAATTTTTAAATAGGAATTGAATATTTTGTGTATAGACATGATGAACTATTTAAAAGCCTAGTATTGTTTGTTATAGATTTTTGAACCATAAATTGAAAATCCATGGAATCATCATATAGGATAGCTTATTGTGTTTCATTGACTGGAGAAGAGCACACAATAGCTGAGAGAATAATAAAACTGTGTGCACTTAACTTTGCCAACTACTTGCTTGATGAAAAATCTTTAAAAATAATAATGATGCTGCCACTTTCCAATGATAAGTAACTTGTTGACTTAAACATTTAGTTGCAAACATTAAGGCTGAGTTAATATTTTGTTTTCAGAAATATACTTCCACCTTAAAAGTGAATGATCTATAGAGGTAACTGGGTTTTCTATTTGTTTTTTTTTTAAATTCATCTAGTATGAACACCAACTCATCATGGAAGAAAATCTTCTTTAATGTGAATTCTGGACATGAAGCACAAAGGGTTCTGAAATATTCAGAATGTAGTATAATGTTATTGAATCTCAGAGTTTATCTTGGAACAACTGTGTTGACAGTTATACTGATGATGCTAAAGCAATGGTGGGTGAAACTGCTGGCACATTAGCCCAAATTAAGACAGTGGCACCAAATTGAACTATTGGTTTCTTCACCACCATGTACTCATAGTAAAGAAAACACTAAGTTTCACTTTAGAATATCTTTGATGAAACAGTAAATGTTATTAATTTTATTAAATATCAACCCTATAATATACACCTTTTAAATATTCTGTGCGATGAAAAGGGAAGTAGGTATAAAGCACTTTTGCTGCACTGCATACCAAAGCATGATGGTTGTCTCAAGGAAATGCACTTGCACAATTGTTTGTGTTGTGAGCTGAACTAGCCATTTTTTTTCATCATATACCATTTTTCTTGAAAGGAGAACCTGATGGCCACTTAGGTTATTCAGGCATGGATATTTGGCAGTGAGTGTTATTTTAAGAAAAACAATGGCCAGAATTTGTTGTTAATGGTAAAAATTGAATTTTCAAGTGAAAACTAGAATCTTGGAAAACTTGTATTCTTACCATGAGTTTAAATAGCTTCTTAACACTTATACTTTTTGATGAGATTGATGTGGTGCAAATAAATGTGATTTTTTGAATATTGTCTAATAACAAACAATCTGCTTAACTTGTGAACCATCATTTTCCAGATGACTGATGAATGATGTTGTAAAATAACACATAGGGAAAAGATCTATTCAAGATGCAAGAGTGACTGGTAAGTTTTAATGTAAATGAGTATAAAAATTTCCTTGATATGCTTTTAGTTTCCACATTACAACTAAGTTTTAATAAACTACTCCTTGATGAGTTTTGATATTGTGCCCAAGAACCATAGCCACAATTATTTGAAAATACTATTAAGATACTCCTTTTTTTCCCCTCACTTTGGGTGATTTTTATTTTTTTATTTTTTTCTATTTTTTTCTTTTAAATGTTACATTAAAAAAATATGAGGTCCCCATATAACCCCCACCCCACCCACACAACCCCTCCCACATCAACAAACTCTTCCATCATTGTGGCACATCCACTGTACCCAGTGAACACATTCTGGAAATGAATCCTTAGTTTTACAATTAATTATCAGTGTGAGGCAGAATTTTCTTCATAGGCTTCATCCAAAACAGCTTATCAAAATAGATTGAATTCAGAAGCAAATATGAAACTCTACCATAGGCTATGTATTAAAGAGATTTGCATAAAAGTAAACAGGCCAGTCTTCTCACTAAATTTGTTTTGTTTTGGAAAATATTTACTATTTTTCATAAACATATGTTAACTTTTGATGGGTTTGTTAGTATTTATTTTTAAATGCATTAATAAAGTAATTTTAAAAAAGATTTGCTTTATTTCCAAATATGGTAAATATTGATAGATATAACACACATAATTAAAAATAAATTGGGGTCTTCAAAAATGTTTATGAGTGTAAAGGGATCCTGAGGCCCAAATGTTTGAGTCAATGATTTACATTATCTTGAATAATATGTAAGTCCAATGATGTTCCAGGCTAGCAGACATATTGTCTAGCTGTGTCTTCAATTAAACACTTTATGTATGTGCTGCATATTATGTGATTACCTCACTGTACTCCTCTTACTCATTGTAGAAAGATATGCATAATTATGGAGTGGACCATAGGGTTCAAGGTATTCACAAAGACCTACAGGCACTATCTTTTCACACATAAAAAAAAACTCTTATTTTTCTATGGAAATAGAATTGTTCTCACAGAAGATGGTCAGCACTATATCTTTTTTTTTTTTAATTTTTTTATTTTTTATTGACTTTGTAATAATATTACATTAAAATATATATATGTGAGGTCCCATTCAACCCCATCCCCCCACCCCCCCTCTCCCCCCCCCAACAGCGCTCGTTCCCATCATCATGACACATCCATTGGATTTGGTAAGTACATCTTTGGGCACCTCTGCACCTCATATACATTGGTTCACATCATAGCCCATACTCTCCTCCATTCCATCCAGTGGGCCCTGTGAGGATTTACAATGTCCGGTGATTGCCTCTGAAGTACCATCCAGGGCAGCTCCATGTCCCAAAGACGCCTCCACCTCTCATCTCTTCCTGCCTTTCCCCATACCCTTCGTCCACTATGTCCACTTTTCCCATTCCAATGCCATCTCTTCTATGTGGACATTGGATTGGTTGTGTCCATTGCACCTCTATGTCACTATATCTTGAACACACCTCATTCAACATGCTATTTTTTGTGACTCTTCCTGGATAAGATCCTCTTAATTTTGGCCAGTCATTTTGCCAAGTGACTTAGGATGGACGTTCTTTTTTTAAACGTTTTTTTTTTTAAAAAAGATACATAGATCACAAAAAAAGTTGCATTAAAATATATAAGAGGTTCCCATATACCTCATACCCCACCCCACCCCCACTCCTCCCACATCAACAACCTCTTTCCTCATTGTGGCCCATTCATTACATTTGGTGAAAGCATTTTGGAGCACTGCTGTACCGCATGGATTATAGTATACATTGTAGTTTGCACTCTCCCCCAGTCCATTCAGTGGATTATGGCAGGATATATAATGTCCAGCATCTCATCCTGCAATATCATTTAGGACAACTCCAAGTCCCAAAAATGCCCCCACATCACATCTCTTCTTCCCTCTCCCTGCCCTCAGGCATTTTTAAATTTCAAATCTCTACTACAAATCGAAGAAAATGTGGCATTGGTGTGGAGAAAGTGGCCATGATGGCTGCTGGGTGTGGGGAATGGGAGGAAGAGATGAGATGTGGAGGCGTTTTCAGGAGTTGGAGTTGTCCTAGGTGGTGCTGCAGGGACAGTTACTGGACATTGTATGTCCTCCCATGACCCACTGGGTGGACTGTGGGAGAGTGTGGGCTATGATGTGGACCATTGACCATGAGGTGCAGCAATGCTCAGAGATGTATCACCAAATGCAATGAAGGTGTCATGATGATGGAGGAGAATGTTGCTATGGGGGGAGTAGTGGGGTAAGGGGGGTGGGGGTTATATGGGGACCTCATATTTTTTTAATGTAATATTAAAAAAAGAATTAAAAAATAAAAAAAGAAGTAAAAAAACCCCAAATCTCTACTACAACAACTTTTGCTCTGATACAGTCGTTTGCACAAAATGGATTGACAACATTATTTTTACAGAAGATTTGCATTCGTTTTAGTTGAGTTTAAGGGATTTATGGATGTGAACATTATTCAATTTGTCACCATTTTCCTTAATGTGGTAGGGTGTAGATGAACTTGTGTGATTCCAGGTACTTCAACTGTCCAGGAAGTGAAGTCAGACAACTTGATTTGCTTGTGGAAATGCTATCTTTCCGCTAGAAGGATTCATTTAAGGGAGCAATGTCTTTTCAAGGAACTTGAATTATGCCTTTAATTCTATTTTTCAATAAATATATATCAGGCCTGTACTATATTTAAAGAATTTTGCTGGGTCTTCCCCTTAAAGACATTGGCCAAAGAAGATAAGTGCCCCCAAAAAAGTTAAACAAATTCTGAATATAGAACATAGCTTGAGGAGGAGCACCCCCTCCTTTTTTTTTGCATGCAGTTTATATCATGAAGCAGCCTAGTAGCCAGGGGTAGCTCATTACTCTTATAATGGATAGGTTATCATTTAAGATTCCAAGGAGGACATTTGAGTTGAACATAACATTGAAAGACAAACCTTGGCAGGTAGGGATGCTGCAGGGGAGTGTGCACATCAGGGTAGGGTGAAGAGTCTCCAGGTAAAGGGAATTGCATTATGGGAGCCTAAGTACATGACAATGGAGGTGCAATGGCTGGTGTTACATAAAGCAATGTGAGTAGGTGGGCTGTGGCCAGTTCCAGACATGGGCTGCAGAGGAGGAAATAAAACAATTATGAAAAAAAAATGAAAGATAAAAACTAATCAAGGGTGGCCTCAGGAAACCAGAACAGATGCCCCGACATGACCATATGCCAGTTGTGCTACTCTTGTGCCCAAGCCTAAAGGTATTTTGGTGCCACTAATGACAAGAAGCCCAGAGAGCCTATTTTAGACATTCAGATGTCCACTTTGTTAAAGAGACAGCTATGATAAATAATCTCAGGCTTAAAGGAATTTTAAAAACTTTTTAAAAAATTGAACTTTTACAGCCTGCATTTGGAAGTTCCTCTCAAAAAGAATTGGTATTTTTCAGGTTGATGTTAATTTAATGCTAATTTATGTAAATGAAGCCATTTTTATCTGCAACCTTTTATGTGCTCTTCATCTGCACCACTGTGATGATGCCCTGATACTCAGAAATGATTCTGAAAGCAACATCTACTTCCCCTTTGCTTCAGAGGTGCATTGTTTTACATAATGCGCTAAAAAAGAAATAGAGTATATGATTTATTTTATTCTAGTAGTTAATAAGATTATTAAGTGCTTGATATTCTATTAGTTACTGTTCGCCGTGAGTATATACACAGCATCAACTTGAGTCTTTTACTCATCTACTACATTTATGGTGCCATTTCTTAATTTTACTCAGATGCAGCATTTTGGTCTGATTGTATCGCAGTTTTCTGAAACATACCTAAGGCCTTGCTTTTTGTGTCTCTTCTGATATAACAGTCTAAACAATCCCCCACTGATTGACAGAAAAATGTTCAGCATATCAACTCGGACTTCTAATTAGCCTCCTCTCTCAGTAATAAGATCTACCTTTTATTGAATGCTTAACTCTGTGTCAGGAACTAGGCTAGATATATAATCTAATTTTCCCATCAACCTTCTTTTTTTTTTATTGACTTTGTAATAATATTACATTAAAAATATATATATATGAGGTCCCATTCAACCCCACCACCCCCACCCCACCACTCCCCCTAGCAACACTCACTCCCATCATCATGACACATCCATTGCATTTGGTAAGTACATCTTTGGGCACCTCTGCACCTCATGGTCAATGGTCCACATCATGGCCCATACTCTCCCCCATTCCATCCAGTGGGCCCTGGGAGGATTTACAATGTCTGGTGATTGCCCCTGAAGCACCATCCAGGGCAGCTCCATGTCCCAAAGACGCCCTCCGCCTCTCATCTCTTCCTGCCTTTCCCCATACCCATCAGCCACCATGTCCACTTTTCCCAATCCAGTGCCACCTTTTCTATGTGGACATTGGATTGGTTGTGTCCATTGCACCTCTATGTCAAGAGGAGGCTCAGATTCCACATGGATGCTGGATGCAATCCTCCCACTTTCAGTTGTAATCACTCTAGGCTCCATGGTGTGGTGGTTGTCCTTCTTCAACTCCATCTTAGCTGAGTGTGGTGAGTCCAATAAATCAGATTGTAGGTGCTGGAGTCTGTTGAGGCTCAGGACCTGGCTATCACATTGTCAGTCCAGAGATTCAAATCCCCTAAATATATCTTAAACCCCATCAACCTTCTAAAGTATATATTATTATTATAGCCAGTTTACAGGTGAAGGCATTGTAGACACTGGGGAACAATTGAAAGTTCTTGATGGGAAATAGGGACTAACACAATCAAAGCAAGTATTTAGCAAGATTAACATGGTGGCAGAATGCAGGACAGCATGGAGGAGAGAGAGTGGATGACAGGAGACTAGGTAGGTGGCTAGTGCACTTGTTTCATGAGAGGTAATGAAGGTCTGTGCTCGTGGTATCAAAGAGCAAGGAAGAAATAAGAGTAATTTCAAAAACAGAATTGATGGACTTCAGCAATTAATTGGAAATGGGGGATGAAGAAAAGGAAGATGTCTTGCATGGAAAGACTTCTATGCATAGGCTAGTGGAAAAAAAATAGACGTGTTTTTTTTTTCCCACTCTAATTTTTAAAATTGAAGTATAATTCATGTGACATGAAATTATCTGTTTTAAAGTGTACAATTCAATGGCATTTAGTATCTTCACAATGTTGTACACCACCTTTTCTATCTAGTTCCAAAATTTTTTCATCACTCCAAGAGGAAATTACTCATCAAACAGTCACTCCTCCTCTCACCAGCCTTTGGCAACCACGGATATGCTTTCTGTCTATGAATTTACCTACTCTGGATATTTCATATGAATTGTTCAATACGTAACCTTTTCTGTCTAACTTCTTTCACTGGGCCTCATGTTTTTGAGGTTCATCCACATTGTAACATATATCAGCGCTTCATTTCTTCCTTAGGGTTAAATAATATTCTGTTGTATGGATATATCATATTTGGTTTATTTCTTCATCAGCTGATAGGTGGATTGTTTTCACCTTTTGGGTGTTGTGAATAGTGCTAAATGAACATTCATGTGCAAGTATTCGTTGACTCTTTTGGGAATATCCCTAGAAATGGAATTGTTGGGTCATTTGGTAATGATATCTTTAACTTCAGGGGAACCTCCAAACTGCTTCTAAACTGGCTGCAACATTTTGTATCCCCATCAGCAGTGTATGAAGGTTCTATTCTCCATATCCTTACCAATAGTTATTTTGTTATTTATTTGTTTGTTTATATATTTATGTATGTATGTATTTATCTAATTAGAGTATAGCCAATTTGGTGTGAAGTGAAATCATTGTGGTTGTTTTCTTTATCAGAGAAATTGTGGGTTTGCAGAATAATCACACATAAAATATAGGATCCCATAGATCATTCTGGTATTAATGCTTTGCAATTTTGTGGAACATTTCTTACAATTGATGAAAGCACATTTTTATAATTGTACTATTAACTAAATTCCATGGTTTTACATAAGTTTCACAGTTTGTGTAGTGTAGTTCCAAGTATAATCTTTTCATTTTTATTCTGTTACCATATACATAATCCGACATTTCTGTTTTTAATTACATTCGGATGCTGTTAATTGCATGTGTTGTGCTGCCATCACTACCATTCATTTCCAAAACATTTCTATCATTCCAAATGGGAAACCTATAATTTGAAACCTTAACTTCCTATTCCCTATCCCCACCCCATCCCCTGATAACCTATATGCTAGATTCAGAATCTATGAGTATGCTTATTTTAATTATTTCAAATCACTGAGATCATGTAATATTTGTCCTTTTGTGTTTGGCTTATTTCACTCAAAATGATATCTTCAAGTTTCATCCATGTTTTCATGTCTATTGGTACTTAATTCTTTATTTTGGCTGAATAATATTCCATTACATGTATATACATTTATTTTTCTAATTAGAAAATTTATTAGGAAGAACAGGACTTGATAGGGAGTAGACCTAACAGATACATATAGAATATTGCAGCCAACAAAAACACAATATAGATTGTTTTTGAGTGCACGTGGATCATTCTCCAGGATAGTCCACATTTCATTTCACAAAACAAGTTTCAATAAATTTAAAAACATTTGAAATCATACAGTGTATAATTTCCAGTCAAAACAAAATGAAGCTATAAATCAACAACAGTGAGAAATAGAAAATTCTCAAATGCGGGGAAATTGAACAACATATTCTCTTCTTTTTGTTGAGGATGGGGTTAATTTAATTTAATTTTTAAATAAGGTTTAGATTACTGAAAAGTTTCATAGAAAATATAGGGGATTCCCATATATGCCACCCCCAGCCCTCTCACGTTTTCCCTTATTAATAACATCTTATATTAGTGTGGCATACTTATTACAATTGATGAACAAATATTGAAGCACTGTTACTAACCATCGTCTATAGTTTGCATTATGGTTTACACTTTGCACCACACAATTTTATAGGTTTTGGCAAAATATTTAATGGCCTGTATCTCTCATTGCAATGTCATGCAGATCAATTCCAATACCGTAAAAGTCCCCTGTGTTCTACCTATTCTTCCCTATCCCTCCTGTAGAACTTCTGGTAATCACTATCTTTTTATCAATGTTACAAGTTCTTCTTTTACTACAATAGTAATAAGTACTTTGGTCCATGGTTCTTTTCCTCCCTTATGTTTGTTCATTCCTCAAGCTTGAGGATTTTGGGATGGTGATGCCTACTGTGCTTCAGATTGAGAGGGGGCTTAGATATTAAGGGGCAGGTGGAAGGAACTGTTCTTCTTGCAGTGGTAGATACTCTTTACTTTTTGGGATATGGGTTGTCCATCATCATCATTTCTTTAGTTGTCCTGGGCGAATCTGATGAGCTCGAAGAGTACATGTTGGCAGTAATGCTGCGGAGATTCAGGGCTCAACTTGCATATGAACAGACCTAAGATTTAAGTCTCTGGCATATATATTTAATGGGTATAGTGCTAATTATGGGTTCAAATAAATGGGGTAGAAGAATCTTGAGTAGAGAACTTATAAATGAGTCTAATTCTGTTATAATTGGGAAATAGGTTATAATATATTCCAAAGTAAGGCCCACTGATGTGGTGCTGATTTCATGCACTTGTTTCCTTGTCTATAGTGTCCAGATGTCTCTAGAATCCTTGGGAGCAGCCCTGTTTGAGGCTTTGTTTACTGTGGCAGTCAGTGAGATCTGCTTGAGACATGCATAAACACAACCTCTGGAATGATCTCCCCATCACTTTGAAAATCTCTTATCCAAAAAAACTCTTTTGTACTTAATATTTCCCCATTTTGGCCAAGGTATTTTTCTAAATACATCACTGGTTGGCTCTGTTTATATACCACATCTTATCTAACCATTAGTCAGTTGATGGACACTTGGATTGCATCCATGTTTTGGCAATTGCGAATAATGCTGCTATGAACAGTTTGCTAATGTATATTTGAGTCCCTGCTTTCAATTTTTGGGGTGAAAAACTAATAGTGGTATTGCCAGTTATATGGTAATTCTATACTTAGCTTTCTGAGGAACTGTCAAACTGTCTTCTACAGTGGCTATTGCCATTTTGCATTCCCATCAGCAATGAATGAGTTTTTCTATTTCTCCGTATCCTCTCCAACACTTGATACTTTGCATTTAAAAAAAATAGCACCCATTCTAATGGGTGTGAAAGGCTATTTCATAATGATTTTGATTTGCATTTCCCTTATGACTAATGATGGTGAGCATCCTTTCATGTGCTTTCTGGCCCTTTGTACATCTTCTTTGGAGAGATATCTACTCAGGGCTTTCACCCATTTTTTTAACTGGGTTGTTTACCTTTTTGTTGTTAAGTTGAAGGGTTTCTTTATATATACTGAATATTAAACTTTTATGAGATACATGGTTTCCAAATATTTTGTCCCATTATATAGGTTCTCCTTTTACTTTCACAACAAAGTCCTTTGAAGCGCAAAGGTTTTAATTTTGATGAGGTTCCATTTATCTATTTTTTAATTTCTTGTGCTTTGGGAGTGAAGTCTATGAAACAATTGTCCCACACAAGGTCCTGAAGATGCTTCCCTGTTTTCCTCTAGGATTTTGACAGTTATAGTTCTTTTATTTAGATATTTGATCCATTTTGGATTGATTTTTATGTAATGGGTGAGGTAGGGATCTTCCTACTTTTTTTTTTCTTGCAATTGGAGATGCAGTTTTCTCAGCATCATTTGTTGAAAAGATACTATTTGCCAATTGGGTGATCTTTGCCTCTTTGTCAAAAATCCATTGGCCATAAGTGTGAGGAAGATTTCTGAGCTCCCTATTCGATTCCATTGGTCTATAAGTATGCCCTTGTGCCAGTACCATGCTCTTTTTATTATGGTAGCTTTGTAGTATGTTTTAAGATAGAGAAGTTTGAGCCTTCCAACTTGGTCTTTTTCAAGATGGCTTCAGTTTTACAGGACCCCTTACCTTTCCATATTAATTTGATGATTGGCTTTTCCACTTCTGCAAAGAAGATGGTTAGGCTTTCAACTGGGATTGTACTAATCTATAATATAAATTGCTTTGGGTAGGACTGATATCTTAACAATATTGAGTTTTCCAATCCATGAACATGAATTGTTCTTTCATTTATTTAGGTATTCTTTTATTTCTTTTAGCAATGTTTTATAGTTTTCTGTGTCCAGATCTTTTACTTTCACGGTTAGATTTATTCCTAGATATTTGATTATTTTAGTTATTATTGTCAATAGACTTTTTTCTTGATTTCTTCTTCTTATTGTTCACTGCATGTATATAGAAACACTACTGGTATTTTGGTGTTGATCTTGTTAACTGCCACTTTGCTGAATTCATTTATTATCTCTATTATCTTTGTTATGGATTTTTAGGGTATTCTATATATAGAGGATCATATCTTCTGAAATTAGGGAAAGTTTTACATCTTCCTTTCCAATTTGAATGCCTTTAATTTCTTTTTCTTGTTTAATTGCTCTGGTAAGAACTTCTAGTGCAATGTTCAATAAAAGTGATGGTATTGGGCGTCCTTGTCTTGTTCCTCATCTTAGAGGGAAAGTTTTCAGGCTTTTACCATTAAGTAGGATGTTAGCTGTGGGTTTTTCATATATACCCTTTATCTTGTTAAGGATGTTACCATCTATTCCTAGTGTTTTCTGAATCAATTGAAATGATCATGTGGTTTTTGTTCTTCATTATGTTGATTTGGTGTATTACATTAATTTATTTTCTTATGTTGAACCAGGCTTGTAGGAATAAATACTACTTGATCATGGTGTATAATTCTTTTAATATGTTGTTGGATTTGGGTTGCTAGTATTTTATTGAGGATTCCTGTGTCTATATTCATAGGAGATACTGTTCTGTAGTTCTTGTGGTATCTTCATCTGGCTTTGCTGTGAGGCTAATATTTGTCTTGTAGAATGAATGAAGGGGTGTTCCCTCCTCTTCAATTTTTTTAGAAGAGTTTGAGCAGAATTGGAGATAAATCTTTTTGGAATATATGGTAGAACTCCCCTATGAAGCCATGTGATTCTGGACTTTTTTATAGATATTATTGGGAAGATTTTGATTACTGATTCAATCTGATTACTAGTAACTGATTTGTTGAGATCTTCTAGTAATATTTCTATTTGAGCCAATGTAGGTAGTTTGTGTGTTTCTAAGAATTTGTCCATTTCATCTAGATTAGCTAACTTTTTGGCATAGATTTTTGATAATATCCTCTTATACTCCTTTTTATTTCAGCAAGGACAGTAGTAATGTCCCCATTTCATTTCTAATTTCCATTATTAGTATCCTCTCTCTTTTTTGCTTTGTTAATCTTGCTAAAATTTTTCAATTTTATTGATGTTTTCAAAGATCCAACTTTTGCTTTTGTCTCTCTATTATTATTTTCTATTTCATTATTCCATAATCTTTGTCCAGGGTAGGTTGTAATGATGGCCACTCTCAGACAAGGCCCCCAGTGATCTGAAGTCACTAATCAAAAGCTGTGATCAGGGATCAATCATGCCCACCCCTGGTCTTGGGGAAGAGGATTTTTATGTTCCTTTCTGTCTCCAGTAAATTAGCCAGGGGTTGCTTCCTATGGCAGCCTGCCACCAGATTGGACATAGGTGTCTTTAGACACCATGAGAATATAGTAATTTACTTTTCTTCACCATAGTTTATCAGCCTTTTCCCTAGATGTAGTACAGTGTTCTTCTGGCTCCAGAGCTTCATAATAGTTGATTCAGACAGTTCATGCCTGTTTAATAGATATTCTAGTGGAAGGAATAAGTCCTGGAGCCTTCTACTCCACCATCTTCCCATAATCTCATTTTGGTTTTGATAAGCCTTTACTTAATTCCTAATGAAGTCAAACATCTTTTCGTATACTTGCTGATAATTTGTGTATCTTCTTTGGTAAAATGTTCAGTCAAGTTCTTTGTCCACTTTCTAATTGGATTATTTGTCTTTTGAGTTATTGCATATTGAATTATAAAAATCCTTTGTATATTCTGGTTTAGTATCCAGACATGTATCATATATATGATTGTGACAGTTTGAAGCCAGATGGACATGAGAAAATCATGTACTTAGAGTTAATCCACTCGTGAGTGTGAATTTACTGTAGGTGGGAAATTTTGATTAGGTTATTACAGTAAGGTGAATCCTAATGCTCTTACTGGAGATCTTTATAACCAGAATGAATGCAGAGAGAGACACAGAGAGAAACCCCCTAAAGCAGGCAGAGAGAAACCCACAGAAGCATGAAGAGGAAGCTGCAGGAGCAGAGAGAGAAAGCCATGAGAGCAAGGATGTGAAATCAATGTAATCTGGGAGAGAGGAGGCCAGAAGCTGAAGCATCAAGCCTGAAAGAGGATGGAGAGACTAGCAGATACCTCCATGTGCCAGTCTTAAGGGAGAAAGCATCTCCTGATGATGCCTTGATTTGGACACTTTCACAGCCTCAGAACTGTAAGCTTACAACCTAATAAATCCCCATTGTAAAAGCCAACTCATTTCTGGTATGTTGCTTTTGGCAGCTTTTAGCAAAATAGAACAATGATTTTCAAATATTTCTACCAGTCAGCAGGTTGTGTTTTCACTTTCTTTATATTGTCCTTTGACGCACAAACATTCTTAGCTTTGATGAAGTGCAATGTATCTATATTTTTGTTGCTTGTGCTATTGATGTCATATCTAAGAAATCATTGCCTAATCCAAGGTCACAAAGCTTTACACCTACGTTTCCTTCTGTTTTATATTTTTCGGTCTTACATTTAGGTCGCTGATCCATTTTGTGTGAATGCTTGCATATGGTGTGAGGTTGGTGTCCACATTCATTCTTTGGTGTATGGATATCCAGGTTTCCCAGCACCATTTGTTGAAAAGGTTATTCTTTCCTTATTGAATTGTCTTGGCATTGTTGTCACACATCAATTGACCATGAATGTGAGGATTTATGTTGGACTCAATTTTATTCCATCAATCTATTCGTTCCTTATGCCAGTCCTACAATTTCTTCATGACCATAGCTTTGTAGTAAGTTTTTTGCTTTATTTTTAAAGAAGGTTTAGATTACATAAAAGTTACATAGAAATATAGGGGATTCTCATATACCCCACTTCTTCCCCCGTCACACTTTCCCCATTAACAACGTCTTTCATTAGTATGGTGCAATCATTGCTATTGGTGAATAAATATTGAACTATTGCTACTAACCACAGTCTACTGTTTACATTATGGTTTACACTTTGCACAGCAAAATTTTATAGGTTTTGACAAAATGTGTAATGTTCTGTATTCATCATAGCAATTTCATGCAGAACAATTCAAATGTCCCCAAAATGCCCCATGTTACACCTATTCTTCCCTCTCCCTCCTCTCAGAAACTCTAGTGGCAACTGTCTATAGGAATGTTACAAGTTCTTCCATTACCAGAATAATAGTATGTCTACTTTGGTCCATAGTTGCATTCTTCTCTTATGTTTGTTGATTCCTCAATCTTGAGGATATTGGGATGGTGGTGCCCACTCTGCTTCTGATTGAGAGGAGGCTTAGATCCCATGGGGGCAGAGGGATGGAACAGTCGTAAATATTCTGTTTTTTGGATGCATGTTTCTATTATCATCTGTCCACCCCCATGTGAACAGACCTAAGACTTAAGTCTCTGGGCCATATATTTAATGCTTATAGTGCTAATTATAGGTACAAATAAAAGGGACAGAAGAACCAAGTGTAGGAAAATTATAAATGAGCATGACTCTGAAACACTGGGGAGATAAGTTATCATATATTCCAAGGTAAAGCCCACTGATGGGGTGACAATTTCTTGGGGGTAGTCTGCTCTCACTGTAGTGTCCAGATGTCTCTAGAACCCTCAGGAGCACCCCTGCTTGAGGTTTTGTCTAATATGGCAGTCAGTGAGATCCTCCTTGGACATGCATAAGCATAATCTCATTTATAAAAATTCATTTGTATTTAATATTTCCCCCTTTTGGCCAAGGTCTTTGTCCTTGGTAATAATCCCTTGGTGTCAGGGAGGTCCATCCCTGGGAATCATATCCCATATGAGGTGGAGGTGGGGGGAAGCAATGAGTTTATGTTCCAGGATTGGCTTACAGAGTGAACTCACTTGAGTAACAAGGAGGTTTTCAGGAGGTAACTCTCAGACATTATATACTACTAGGCTAAGTTTCAATTTTACAAGAATAAGATTCATAAGTACAAGCTTTAATATCAAGGACCTGTCATACTGATCTGTCCTCTTTTGCTTGGCACTGCCTGTGTGCTCTAGAGATTTTTGCCACTCTTTTAGAGAATGTAGCAGGACTCCCCAGAATAGAAATTTAATATTTTGTTGGTTATGTGTAGGTCTCCACCCACTGAGATAACACCCCAAGACCACATGAACACATTCATATGCCATAGAGGCATGCTGCAAGGTGCGTCCTTCCTCACATATCCCCCCACAACTGACACCCTGCACCATTGCTCCTCCCCTGACATAGTTGTAACATTTATGTCGTCCAAAACCTCCCACAAAAGAAAACCAAATTTTTTTGCATTGTGCCTTTCATCACTGTAATACGTTATCTTTTTTTTTTTTTTTTTTTTGGCCGTGGGCAGTTTGGGCCATCTAATTTGGACCATTACTGCTATTGTTTTTCTTTTTTTAAAAATTTAAAGTGAATAGATCACAAGGAATGTTACATTAAAAAACATAAAAAACAAAAAAAAACAAGAGGTTCCATATATCCCACTCCCCACCCCCACCACATCATTTTTGTAAATTATATTTTTTGAAGATATATACATCACAAAAAATATTACACTAAAAAATATAAGAGGTTCCTGTATATCCCCCTCCCACTCCACTCCTCCCACACCAGCAACCTCCATCATCATTGAGGCATCCTCATCGCACTCAGTGAACACATTTTGGGGCACTGCTGCACTACACAGATAATAGCTTACTCTGTAGTTTGCACTCTTCCCCAGTACATTCAGTGGGTTATGGCAGGATATATAAAGTCCAGCATCTGACCCTGCAATACCATTAAGGACAACTCAAAATCCCAAAAATGCCCCCACATCATATCTCTTCTTGCCTCTCCCTGCCCTCAGCAACTACTGTGGCCACTTTCTCCACCTCGATGCTACAATTTCTTCTATTACTCGTCACAATAGTTTTGTAGTAGAATATCAGTAAGTCCACTCTAGTCTATATTTTATTCTTCCATTCTGTGGACCCTGGGATGGTGATGTCCTCTCCACCTCTAGATCAAGAGAGGGCTTAGATTCCACATGGATGATAGATGCAATTCCTCTACTTTCAGTTATAGGTGCTCTTGATTCCCTGGTGTGGTGGTTGACCATCTTCACCCCCCAGTTAGCTGACCTGGATAAGACCAACGAACCAGAGAGTAGGAGTCGCCACTCTGCTGAGTCTCAGGGCCCAGCTGGCACATGGGCAGTCCGGAGATTTAAGTTTCCAGAGTATGGACCATCCCTAGTGCCAACCACAGGTTCAGTAAAAGTGACAGAAGAGGCATGTGTAGAAAAGACTGACAATTTCTTCAGTATGTTCCCCAATGGTCTTATTTTTTTTTCAGTTTATCTTCAAAGAAGCTTTAGGTTACAGAAAAGTCATATAAAAATATAGGGGATTCCCATATACCCCATTCCCATCCACTCTCACATTTTCCCCTGTTAATAACATCTTACATGAATATGGTAGATTTGTTAAAATTGATGAACAAAAATTGAAGAATTGCTGCTAACAATGGTAAATGGTTTACAATTTGCACTGTTCACTTTTATAGGTTTTGAAATAATATATAATGGCCTGTATCTGCCACAACAAAATCATGCAGAACAATTCCAATGGCCTAAAAATGTACTATGTTCCACCCTTTCTTCTCTGCCTCTCCCATCAGAAACTATGGTAACCACTAAGTGCTTGACATACTGGTCTGATTTCTTTTATTTGGCACTGCCTATATACTTGAGAGATTCTCACCCATCTTTTTGAGAGCATAACAGGACTCCCCAGGATGGAAGTTTAATATTTTCTTGTTTATTGTGTAAGTCTCCACCCACTGAGATAACACCCTATGAAATGGATATGAACGCATTAATATTCCACAAGAGCATGCCCCAGGTGCACCCTATCACATGTATCCCCTCACCACTGATGCCCTGCACCAGTGTCCCTCCCCCCATATTTGCCAAAAGGACATTCCCACTGTTGTAGTTCCAACCACAGACCTACAAATCCCAGAATTCACCTGTTCCTTCCTCCAGCCCTCCCCCAATTTCCATGGATAATTCAACCCAACAACCCCGCTCACCCTCCCATTCTAGCACTGTTGATCCCACTCATAGTCCTGCACCACCATCACCTCCTTCTACTGTCAAACCACCCCCTTTCAGCTCATTATAATTTCTGCCCATATTGTGAATTGGCTCACCACATTCTACTTCCTTTCTGTCTGTCTCCTGATAACCTAACTTCCAGACTCTATCTCTGTGAGTCTGCTCAATAGGCTTAGGTTATATCTGTGAGGTCATGCAATATTTTTCCTTTCATGACTGGCTTACTTCACTCAACATAAGTTCTTCAATTTTCATCTGTGTTGTTGTGTGTGTCAAAACGTTATCCATTCTTACAGCTGAGTAATGCTCCATTGTACATAGGCACCACATTTTACTTACCCTTTCATCTACTGATGGACACTTGGGTTGCTTCCAACTTTTGGCAACGGTGAATAATGCTACTATGAATATTGATGTGCAATATTTGTTCATGTCCCTACTTCCAGTTATTCTGGATATATACACAGCAGTACAATTGCTGGATCATATAGCAATTTTATAGTTAGGTTCTTTTTTTCTTTTTGTTTTTTATTTTTTATTTATTCCTCCCCCCTTCCCCCCAATGCCATTGTCTGTTCTCTGTGTCCATTCGCTTGTGTGTTCTTCTGTGTCTGCTCACATTCTTGTCTGCAGCACTGGGAATCTGTGTCTCTTTTTGTTGCATCATCTTCCTGCATTAGCTCTCCATGTGTGCGGCACCACTCCTGGCAGGCTGTGCTTTTTTTGTGCAGGGCTGCTCTCCTTGCAGGGTGCACTACTTGTGCATGGGGCTCCCTACATGGGCGACATTCCTGCATGGCACCACACTCCTTGTGCGCATAAAGCATTGCACGTGGGCCAGCTCATCACAGGGGTCAGGAGGCCCTGGGTTTGAACCCTGGAACTCCTATGTGGTAGATGGATGCTCTATCAGTTGAGCCAAATCCACTTCCCTATAAGGTCCTTGAAGAACCGCCAAACGGTGGTCTACAATGTCAAATTCTACATTCCCACCAGCAGTGGATGAGAATTCCCTTCCATGTCTCTTGAATGATTGTAAGTCTCTGTTGTTTTTTTTAAAGCCACCAATCAATAGGTATAAGATGATATCTCATTGTAGCTTTTTAATCTTTTTTAAAGATACATAGATCACACAAAATGTTACATTAAAAATATAATAGGTTCCCATATACCCCCATTTCCCACCCCCCACCCCCCACTCCTCCCACATCATCAATCTCTTTCATCAGTGTGGCATACTCATTGCATTTGATGAATACATTTTGGAGCACTGCTCACAACATGGATTATAGTTTACATTATAGTTTACACTCTCTACCAGTCCATTCAGTGGGTTATGGCAGGATATATAATGTCCTGCATCTGTCCCTGCAGTATCACTGAGGACAACTCCAAGTCCCAAAAATGCCCCCATATCACACCTCTTCTTCCCTCTCCCTGCCCTCAGCAAGTCCCATGGCCACTGTCTCAACAACAATGATAGATTTTCTTCCATTGCTAGAGTCACAATAATTCTATAGTAAAATACCAGTAAGTCCACTCTAATCCATATTTTATTCCTCCATCCTGAGGACCCTGGGATGGTAATGTCCCCTCTAACTCTAAATTGAGAGGGGGCTTAGATTCCACATGGCTGGGAATGGGATTCTCCTGCTTGTATTTGTAGTCTCTCTCAGTCCCCTGGTGTGGTGGTGAGGATGGTCAATCATCATATCATTGTAGTTTTTATTTGCATTTCCCTAGTAGCTAGTGATGTTGAACATCTTTTCATGTGCTTTTTAGCCATTTGTATTTTCGCTTTGGAAAGTGTCTATTCAAATCTCTTGCCCATTTCTATTTATTTTATTTTAATCTTATTTTTTTGCCTTTTTATTTTTTAAATGTTACATTCAAAAAATTAAAAAAAATATAAGAGTTTCCCATAGACCCCCCACCCCACCTGACCCCACTCCTCCCACATCAACAACCTCTTTCATCATTATGACACATTCATTGCATTTGGAGCCCTGCTGCACTGCATGGATCATAGTTTATATTGTACTTTACAGTCTCCCCTAGTACATTCAGTGGGTTATGGCAGGATATATAATGTCCAGCATGTGTCCCTGCAATATCATTTAGGACAATTCCAAGTCCCGAAAATGCCCCCACATCACATCTCTTCTTCCCTCTCCCTGCCCTCAGCAACTACTATGTCTTGTCCATTTTTAAATGGGTTGCTTGCTTTTATGTTTTTGAGGTATAGGATTTCTTTATATATGCAGGATATTAGGCCCTTATCCGATAAGTGTTTCCCAAATATTTTCTCCCATTGAATAGGCTGCCTTTTCACTTTCTTGACAAACTCTTTTAATGTGTAGAAGTTCTTAATATTGAGGAAGTCTCACTTAATTACTTTATCTTTCATTGATTGTGATTTGGGCATTAAGTTTATGAAACCATTTCCTACTACAAGATCTCATAGATGCTTCCCTGCATTATCTTCCAGAAGTTTTAATGGTCTTAGTCTTATATTTAGATCTTTGATCCAACTTGAGTTAATATTTGTACAGGGCATGAGATGGTGATCCTCTCTTGTTCTTTTGGATATGGATATCCATTCTCCCAACACCATTTGTTGAAGATGCCATTTTGTCCCAGTTGAGTGGGCTTGGTGGCCTTATGAATATAAGTTGACCATATATTCAAGAATCTATATCAGAACTCTCAATTTACTTCCATGGGTCAGTATGTCTATCCTTGTGCCAATACCATGCAGTTTTTTTGTTTTTTGTTTTTTATTCTTGACTTCTCCATCTCTCTATGCTTCCCCTGCTATAGCTGGCTATTCTGCTATTTCTTGCTATTCTTGCACATTTATTTATTTGTTTATTAAGCAGTTTTATTGAGATAAATTCACATACCATATGATCTATCCAAAGTGTATAATCAATGGCTCTTAGTATAATCATAATATTGTGCATTCATTACCACAAACATTTTTAAAACAATTTCATTACTTCAAAAAGAAAAACCCCACACTCCTTAGCAGTCCTTGCCCAGCTCTACATAACCATTAATCTAATTTCACCCTTATAAATAGATATATATTTACATTTTATATAAATGGAATCATAAAATATGTAGTACTTTGTGTCTGGCATCTTTTACTTAGCATAATGTGTGTTTTTTTTGGTCTGATATTAACATCTTGCATTATTAACATACATTTGTTCAGCTTCAAAGGAAATAGTTTATCTAGGCAATTTTACCCTTATTCATATTTCAATATGGTTTTACTATCTTATACAGTTCCATGTTACATTTTTTAGCTTTTTTTTAGTGATATACATACCATGCAGTTTTGACCACTATAGCTTTGTAGTATGCTTTAAAGTCCAGTAGTGTGATTGCTTCAATTTCATTTATCTTTTTCAGTATGTTTTTGGCTATTCAGAAATTCTTGCCCTTCCAAATAAATTTTATAATTAGCTTTTCCAGTTCAGACAAAAATGCTGTTATAATTTTTATCAGGATTGCATTAAATCTGTAAATCAATTTGGGTAAGACAGATGTCTTAATAAGGTTTAGTCTTCCAATCCATGAACATGTAATATTCATCCATTTATTTAGGTCTTCTTTGATATCCTTTAACAATGTTGTATAGTTTTCTTTATAAAAATCCTTAACATCTTTAATTAAATTTATTCCTAGATATGTGATTATTTAGTTAACTATTGTAAATGGAATTTTTTCTTGATTTCCTCCTCAGACTGCTCATTATTAGTTTATAGAAATGCTACTGATTTTTACATGTTAATTTATATCCCGCCATTTGCCTGAATTCATTTGTCAACTCTAGAAGCTTTGTTGTAGTTTTTTTTGAAGCTGTCTATGTATAGGATCATGTCTCCTGCAAATAGTGAAATTTTCACTTCTTACTTTCCTATTTGGATACCTTTTATTTCTTTTTTCTTGCCTATGTGCTCCAGCAAGTACCTCTAACCATTGTTAAATAAGAGTGGTGACAGTGGGCATCCTTGTCTTGTTCCAGATCTGATAGGAAATCTTTTAGCATTTCACCATTGAGTATGTTAGCTGTGGGATTTTCATATATACCCTTTATCATTTTGAGGAAGTTTCCTTCTATTACTGTCTTTTAAAGTTTTTTTTATCAAGAAAGGATGCTATATTTTGTCAAATGCTTTTTCTGCATCAATAGCGATAACATGTGACTTTTTTCTTTCAATCTCTTAATGTGGTATATTAGATTGATTGATTTTCTTATGTTGAACCATCCTTGCACACCTGGGATAAAACCCACTTGATCATGGTGCATAATTAATTTGATGCGTTGTTGAATATGATTAGCAAATATTTGTTGAATATTTTAACATCTACTTTCATCAGAGATTGGTCTGTAGTTTTATTTTCCTGTGGCATCTTCATGTACTTTTGGTATTAGGGTGATGTTGGCATCATAGAATGAGTTAATGTTCCTTCCACTTCTATTCTTTGGAAGAGTTTAAGCAGGATTGGCTTCAATTTTTCCAGAACGATTTTCAGTATTCTCAGTGAAACCTGGAATTTTCTTGGTTGGGAGTTTTTTGATGACTAATTCAATCTCCTTACTTGTGATTGTTCTGTTGGATTACTCAGTTTCTTCTTTCATCAATGTAGGTTGCTTCCTACAATCTGATTTATTGGACTCACCACACTCAGCTAAGATGGAGTTGAAGAAGGACAACCACCACATCATGGAGCCTAGAGTGATTACAACTGAAAGTGGGAGGATTGCATCCAGCATCCAGGTGGAATCTGAGCCTCCTCTTGACATAGAGGTGCAATGGACACAACCAATCCAATGTCCACATAGAAAAGGTGGCATTGGATTGGGAAAAGTGGACATGGTGGCTGATGGGTATGGGGAAAGGCAGGAAGAGATGAGAGGTGGAGGCATCTTTGGGACATGGAGCTGCCCTGGATGGTGCTCCAGGGGCAATCACCGGACATTGTAAATCCTCACAGGGCCCACTGGATGGAATGGGGGAGAGTATGGGCCATGATGTGGACCATTGACCATGAGGTACAGAGGTGCCCAAAGATGTACTTACCAAATGCAATGGATATGTCATGTTGATGGGAATGAGTGTTGCTGGGGGCGGGGGAGAGGTGGGGTGGGGGTGGTGGGGTTGAATGGGACCTCATATATATATATTTTTTAATGTAATATTATTACAAAGTCAATAAAAAAATAAAAAAAAGTAGGTTGCTTGTGTGTTTCTAGAGATTTGTATTTGTAAATCATCTAATTTATCCATCTTGTTGGCATACAATTTTTCCAAGTATCCTATTATAATACTCTATTTCTGTAGGATCAGTGGTGATATCTCCTCCCTCGTTTCTTAATTTTATTATTTGCATCTTCTCTCTTTTTTTCTTTGTTAGTCTAGCTAAGGATTTGTCACTTTTTTAATCTTCTCAAAGAACCAGCTTTTGCTTTTGTAAATTTTTTCTAGTGTTTTTCATTCTCAGTTACATTTAGACCTTCTCTAATCTTTGTTATTTCTTTCTTTCTGCTTGCTTTGGGATTAGTTTCTTTTTCTTTTTCCTTCAGGTGTGCAGATAGGTCTTTGATTTTAGCTCTTTCTTCTTTTTAAACATAAGCATTTATGGCTATAAATTTCCTTCTCAGTGCTGCTTTTGCTGCATCCCATAGGTTTTGATATGTTGTGTTCTCATTTTCATTTGTTTCAAGTTATTTACTAATTTCTTTTACAATTTCCTCCTTGACCCACTGATTGTTCAAAGTGTGTTTTGCCTATTCTGGTTCTCTGCCCCTTATTAATTTCCAGCTTCATTCTGTTGTGTTCAGAGAAATTACTGTTTATAATATCTATCTTTCTTAATTCATTGATACTTTTTCTGGGACCTAACATGTGGCTTGTCCTGGAGATTGAGCTATGTGCACTTGAGAAGAATGTATATCCTGCTGTAGTTGGGTGTAATGGTCTTTATATATCTGTTAAGTCCAGATCCTCTAACATATCATTCAATGTCTCTGTTTCTTTATTAACCCTTTGTTTTGATGTTCCAATGAATGGTGATAATGGTGTTTTAAAATCCTCCACTGTAATTGTAGAAGCATCTATTTCTCCCCTTAGTTTTTTTCCATTGTTTGTCTCATGCATGTTGAGGCATCCTGGTTAGGTGCATAAATATTCTTGATTGTTCTTTCTTTTTGATAGATTGTCCCTGTTGTTAATATATAGTGTCCTTTGTTTCTTACAATAGTTTTATATTTAAAATCTATTTTGTCTGATATTAGTATACTACTCCTGCCTATTTTGGTTATTGTTTGCTTATAAAATTGTTTTCCAACCTTTCACTTGCAACTCTTGTGTCCCTGGACCTAAGATGAGTTTCTTATAGACAGCATATAGATGGGTCATTTTCCTTATCCATTCTGCCAATCTCTGTCTTTTGAGAGTTTAATCCATTAACATTCAGCTTTATTACTGTCTAGTCAGTACTTACATTAGCCATTTCTTTAGGTTTATATATGTCATATTTTGTTTTTATTTCTCTTGAACTGTTTTGGCACCCTTGTCAGACATTACTTGGCCATAAATGTGAGGATTTATTTTGGACTCAATATTATTCTATCAACCTATTTTTCTATCCTTACGCCAGTCCTACGATTTCTTGACTGCTATTGCTTTGTAGTAAGTTTAAAACTGGGGAAGTATGAATCCATCACATTTATTCTTTTTTTCATGATTGTTTTGGCTATTCAAGAACAATTGCATTTCTATATGAATTTTAGGATCAGCTTTTCCAGTTCTGATAAAATGGCTGTTGGTATATTTTAGGTATTGCATTGACTTTTTACAGTGTTTTGGATAGTATTGCCATCTTATCAACATTATGTTTTCCAATCCATGAATGCAGGATGTCTTTGAATGTCTTTGGGTCTTCAATTTCTTCAACAATATTCTGTACTTTCCAGTGTGCAAGTCTTGTATCTCTGTGTTTAAATTTACTCCTAATTATTTTATTCTTTTTGATATTACTGTAAATGTATTTTTCTTAATTTCCTTTTTGGGTATTCACTGAGAGTGTATAGGAAAGCATCTGACTTTTGCATGTTGACCTCTACTTCTGTAAAATTCATTCAATAGCTTTTACAGATTCTTGATGGAATCTCTGGCCAATTAGAATGAATTAGGAAGCAGTCGCTTCTCTAATACTTCTTGAAAGAGTTTGAGAAGAATTGGTGCTCATGCTTCTTTTAATATTTGGAAGAAACCACCACTGAAGCCATCTGGTCTTGGAATTTTCATTCTTGAAAGGTTTTTGATTACTGAATCCATGGCTTTGCTTGCTATTGGTTGATTCTTACTTTCTATTCCTTCTTGAGTCAGTTTTGATAATTTGTGTTTTTCCAGGAATTTGATTATTTCTTATAAGTTATCTAATTTTTCCATGTACAGTTGTTCATAGAATTATCTTTTAGTCTTTATTAAAACATTTTTGCAAGGTTTATTATAATATCCTTTGTTTTACGTTTCACACCAATGCAAAGAGTTGGTGGAGGGGTGATGTATGAGACCCCTGTGTGATGTTATGTATGTTTATTTTGTAAGTTCACAATCTTTTATATACACTTGTTTATGTGTGTACATGTATGAGTGATATACTTCAATAAAATAAAAATTTAAAAAGTAAAAAAAATAATATCCTTTGTTTTAATTCTGAATTTAAGAATTTGACTTATCTCTTTTATTTCTTGGTTAGTCTTGCTAAAGGTACATCAATTTTGTTGATTAAAAAATATTGGTTTTGTTGATTTTTAAATTGTTTCTCTATTCTCCATTTCATTTATCTGCTCTACTCTTCATTATTTCTTTCTTTCTTTCTTCTAGCTCAGGATTCAGCTACTTCTTCCTTTTTCTAGTTCCTTATAGTGTAAAGATAATGTATTGGTTTGGGGGTCTATTTTTAAAACAGTTTTCTTACAACTCATTTTCCCTCTGAGCACTTTTTTTGCTGCAACACATAAGTTTTGGTATGTTGTACTTTTGTTTTAATTTATCTCAAAATATTTTCTAATCTTTCCTTTGACCCATTCATTGTTTAATAGTTTGATGTTATTTTCCACATATTCATGACTATTCTAATTTTCCTTCTATTACTGATTTCTAGTAAATCTATTACTGATTTCCATTCTGGATGTAGAAGACACTTTATATGATATCGATGTTTTAATTTTTATTGAGATTTGTTCTGTGACCTAATATATGTTCTATACAGAAGAATCTTTCTTGTGCATTTGAGAAAAATGTGTGTTCTGTTGTTGTGTCGAATGTTGTATATATGTCTGTTATGTCTAATTGTTTTATAGTGTTGCTTAAGAACTCTATTTCCTTATTGACCTTCTGTCTATTAGTGAAAGTGGAGTATGAAGCCCCCAATTATTGTTGTTGTATTGTTTACTTATTCCTTAAATTCTATCAGTTTTTGCTTCAAAGATTTTGGGTCTCTCTACGTGTGTATATGCTCATAATTTTTATATCTTCTGATGGATTGAGACTTTCATTAATTAGCTATATCTTTCTTTGCCTCTTGCAATAATTTTGCTTTAAAATCTATTTTGCTGGCTATTTATACAGCCACCAAAGATTTCTTTTGATTACTATTTGTATATAATAGATTTTTCCATACTTTTACTTTTAACCTATTTTTGTATATGGATCTCAAGTGAATCTCTTTTTGACTGCATATGATGGTTAGGCTAATGTGTCAACTAGGCCAGGTAATTGTATCCAATTGTTTGGTCAAGCAAGTACTGGGCTAACTTTAATACAAGGGCATTTATGGACTTTAGTCACCACTGACTTTACTGCAGTGGTAATCATAGATAGCTGATTACAGTTACATCAATCAGTGAGATTGCCATCAACAATGAGTGGGATTTTATCCAATTAGTTGAATAACTTAAAAAGGGAAGTGATTCCAACATTGAGTGAGAATTTCCCAGCTCTTCTTTGGATAGCCAATATCTCTCAGAACTCCTCAAGAACCTTCAGTGGACTTTCATTGGAGCCCCTGATTGTGGCTTGCCTGTGGAACTTGTAGTGGTGCATCTCCACAGTCTTGAGAGAGACTAATGAAATCAAATACTATTGACAGGTAACTCTTGTTGATTCTGTTTACCTAGAGAACCCTGACTAATACAGCTTGGTACTGAGAGTGGTTCTTGAGGAACAGAGTCTTAAACATGGAGTGTCTGAGATGGTTCTGGGAGTTTTGCAATTGGCTCTCTACTCTAATTGGACTCAAGGGTATTGACAACTCCCTTTGCAATAATGAAGAGGCTGCTAACACTACATATCATGAGTTGGCAATAGAAATATGCAAAATATCATTACTGGATTCCCCTACTTCCTCATTTATAAGAAGCAAGGATCTGGATGAGAGTGTTTTCAACACCTTAACAGAGTTTTGTGGAGTCAAATGATATAATGGTGTTGGCTGGCTCCCCCTAGATACGCTGGATACTGTTACAAAGAAAGAGATGAGCTAAAGGCTTCAAATTTGAAACTTAAATGCCACATGAATGATGAGAAAGTTTCTATGTGTGATCTGAAAGAAAATATTGTCTCCTGTAACCACAGGCTCTAAATATCTGAGAACCAAACAAAACTCAGACTCTCATTGTATGAATAGTGAAGTTACCAAGGTAGCAGAGTTACAAAGGAAACTAAAATCTCAAACCTACGTGTTTCTGCAGTTCAAGTAAAGGCATTGATTGGAAAAGAGTGGAATCCAGAGAATTGTGATGGAGGCATATGGGATGATGATAATATTTGTGGCAACACTGGAACCCTGAATTCTGCTGAGACTTTATCAGATAAGTCTACTATGGCTTTCCCTCTCCAGAACACACCTTGTCAACCTTGTATCATCCAGCCTCCAGCCTGCCCCAGGAAGTCTGAAACAACTTCCAGCCAAACTGGAGCCTGCCCTGCCCAGCCTCTGGCCTGCCCCAGGGAGTCTAAACCTCCTCCCAGCCCTGAGGCACTTACCAGCCAAACTCCAGCCTGCATTGCCAAGCCTCCTGTCTGCCCTGAGGAAACTGCCTTCCAACCCCTGCCTGAAGAAATTAGTCCTGTCTCACCAGAAGAAAATCCAAGAGAATGCCCTGAGTCAGTAGACTGCAAAGCACTTCTAATCCTTCTCTTTACCCACCCCACCACCTCTCTTGCCTTCAAGATCTATTACTAGACTAAAATCACAACAAGCCCCCAAAGGTGAAATACAAAGTGTGACCCATGAGGAAGTAAGTTATACTCAGAAAGAACTGCATGAGTTTTCCAACATATATAGACAGAAATCGGGAATATTTGTGGGAATGGATACTAAGGGTATGGGATACTGGTGGAAGGAATATAAAGTTGGATCAGGCTGAATTTATTCATTTGGGCCCACTAAGCAGAAATTCTGGATTCAACACTAGCTTCAGGGGTTAGAAAGGGTTCTAACAGATTGTGTGGCTGATTGAAACATGGGCCAAAAGATGTCCTAGCATGTCTGAGGTTTACATGCCCGATTTGCCCTGGTACACAATAGAACAGGGAATTCAAAGGCTTGGGGAGATTGGAATGCTAGAATGGATTTACCATTTGAGAGCTACCCACCCACCCCGGGAATGTCCAGAGGACCCACCTTTAACCAGGAATGTAAGGAATAAATTTGTAAGACTAACTTCATCTTCCCTGAAGAGCCCTGTGGTTGCTCTTCTCTGTAGTCCAGATATTACTGTAGGGAGAGCTGTGATGGAATTAGAATCCTTAAACATTATGGGTTTGATTGGATGTCGGTCTGGTAAAAGTCAAGGATCAGCAGTTAATCGCCAAAGTCAAGGTGAGCGTGGCTACCACAATGAAAGGTAGATTCAGAAAAGCACTCAAAAAAAGTCTGAATTCCATAGAATTAAGTCATTGGCTGTTACATCATGGGGTTCCTAACATTGAAATAGATGGGCATTCTACTAAATTTCTTCAGTATCTGTATAAACAGAAGAGTTCTGGGTCAAATGAACTAAACCCTAACTGAAATTACAGATGCAGAGAATCATGGCCCCTTAATCAATTCACAGACTTGAGACAGTTTACAGACCCAGAGTCCCATGAATGAGGAGGAGGCCAGGTCTACTTGGGGAAGGATGTGGTTAAACTGCCCAAAATTTATACTCTTAATTTTCCTCCCACCTTTCCCCAAAGAGATCTATGGCTTTCTACCAGAGTAATTGTACATTGGGGGAAAGGAAATGACCAGACATTTTGGGGATTATTAGACACTGGCTCAGAAGTGACATTAATTCCAGGAGACTCAAAACATCACTGTGGTCCACCAGCAGAGTAGGGGCTTATGGAGGTCAGGTAATTAATGGAGTTTTAGCTCAGGTCCATCTCACAGTTGGTCCAATGGGTCCCTGGAACCATTCTGTGGTTATTTCCCCTATTCCAGAATGCATAATTGAAATAGACATACTCAGCAACTACCAGAATCCCCACATTGGACTCCGGATTTGTGGAGTGAGGGCTATTATGGTTTGAAAGGCCAAATGGAAGCCACTAGAACTGCCCCTACCTTGCAAAATAGTAAACCAAAAGCAATGCCAGATTCCTGGAGGGATTGCAGAAATTAGTGCCACCATCAAGGATTTGAAGGATGCATGGGTGGTGATTCCTACCACATCCCCATTCAACTCTCCTATTTGGGCTGTATAGAAAACAGATGGATCTTGGAGGATGACAGTAGATTATCATACACTTAACCAGGTGGTGACTCCAATGCAGCTGCTGCCCCAGATATGGTATCATTGCTTGAGCAAATCAGCCTGTCCCCTACTACCTTGTATGCATCTTTAGATTTGGCGAGTGCTTTTTTCTCAATTCCTATTAGCAAGAACCACCAGGAACTGCTTTCAGCTGACAAGGGCAGCGGTATACATTCACTGTCCTGCTTTAGGGGTATATCAACTCACCAGCCCTGTGTCATAATATTGTCCACAGGGATCTTGATCATCTCTCCTTCCCACAAGAAATCACACTGGTCCATTATATTGATGATATCATGTTGATAAGACCTAGTGAGGAAGGAGTAGCAAAGACTCTAGACGTACTAGTAAGGCATTTGCGTGAGAGTGGATGGGAGATAAATCCAACTAAAATATAAGGTCCTTCCACCTCAGTGAAATTTTTAGGTGTGCAGTGGTGTGGGACATATGGAGAATTCCCTTCTAAAGTGAAGGATAAGCTTTTGAATCTGGCCCCTCCTATGACTGAAAAAGAGGCACAATGCTTAGTTTGGTCTCTTTGGATTTTGGAGACAACACATTCCTCATTTGGGTGTGCTACTCTGGCCCATTTAGTTTTGCTTGGGGAACAGAAAAAGAAGAGGCTCTGCACCAGGTCTAGGCTGCTGTGCAAGCTGCACTACCACTTCGGCCATATGATCCAGCAGATCCAATGGTGCTGGAAGTTTCAGTGGCAAATAGAGATGCTGTCTGAAGCCATTGCAGGCCCCTATAGGAGAATTACAATGCAGACCCTTAAGATTTTGAAGCAAAGTCCTGTCATCCTCTGCAGATAACTACAACCTTTTTGAGAAACAGCATTTGGCCTGCTACTGGGCCTTAGTGGAGATTGACCACTTAACTATGGGCTGTCAAGTTACTATGAGACCTGAGTTGCCCATGGTATTGTCTGGATATTGTCTGACCCACCAAACCATAAAGTTGGGCATGCACAGTAGCACTCCATAATAAAGTGGAAGTGATATATATGAGTTAGGGCTAGAGCAGGTCCTGAAGGCATGAACAAGTTACATAACTAAGTAGCCGAAATGCCCATGGTCACCACCACTGCCATGTTACCTTCTCTTTCCCAGCCCACATCTTTGGCCTCTTGGGGAGTCCCTTACAATCAGTTGACTGAGGAAGACAGAACTCGGCCCTGGTTTATAAACAGTTCTGCACGATATGGAGGCACCACCCGAAAGTGGACAGCTGTAGCACCGAAGCCCCTTTCTGGGACACCCCTGAAGGACAATGGTGAGGGTAAATCCTCCTATTGGGCAAAACTTCAAGCAGTGGACCTGGTTGTTCATTTTGCTGGGAAGAAGAAATGGCCAGAGGTGCATTTGTACACTGATTCATGGACTGTTGCCAATGGTTTGGCTAGATGATCAGGGAATTGGAAGGAACATATTGGAAAATTGGTGACAAAGAGGTCTAGGGAAGAGGTATGTGGATAGACCTTTTTGAGTGGGCAAAAAACATGAACATTTTTGGGTCCCACGTGAATGCTTACCAGAGCATTACTTCAGCAGAGGAAGATTTTAATAATAAGTAGATAAGATGACCCACTCTGTGGCTAATACTCAACCTCTTTCCCCAGCTACTCCTGTCATTGCCCAATGGGCTCATGAACAAAGTGGCCATGGAGATAGGGATGGAGATGGTGCATAGGCTCAGCAACAAGGACTTCCCCTTACCAGGGATGACTTGGCTACAGCTACTGCTGAGTGCCCAATCAGCCAGCAGCAGAGACCCACACTCAGACCCAATATGGCACTATTCCTAGAGGTGACCAGCTTGCTACCTGGTGTCAAGTTGACTACATTGGACTACTTCCACTATGGAAGGGGCAGCGGTTTGTTTTAAGTGGAATAGACACATACTCTGGATATGGGTTTGCATTTCCTGCACGCAATGCTTCTTCCAAAACTACCATCCCTGGACTTATCAAATGTCTTATCTATAGCCATGGAATTCCACAAAGCATTTCTTCTGCTCAAGGAACCCATTTCACAGCAAATGATGTGCAGGAATGGGCACATTCTCATGGAATTCAATGGTCTTACTGTGGTCCCTGTCACTCTGAAACAGCTTGATTGACAGAAAGGTGGAATGGCCTTTTGAAGGCTCAATTATGGCACCAACTAGGTGGCAGTACCTTGCAGGGCTGGGGCAATGTTCTCCAGTAGTCTGTGTATGCTCTAAATCAATGTCCATTCTATGGTACTGTTTCTCCCATAACCAGGATCTATGGATCCAGGAGTCAAGGGGTGGAAATGGGAGTGGCACTGCTCACTTTTATCCCTAGTCACCCACTAGGAAAACTTTTGTTTCCTGTCCCTGCAACCTCAAACTTTGCTGGTCTACAGGTTTTAGTCCCAAAAGGAGTCATGCTGTCATCAGGGAACACAACAATGATTCCATTGAACTGGAAGTTAAAACTGCCACCTGTCCACTTTGGGCTCCTTTTCCCTCTGAATCAACAATCAAAGAAGGGAATTACTGTACTGGCTGGGATGATTGATCCTGACTATCAAGGGGAAATAGGACTGCATCTATATAATGAAGGTTTAGAAGAGTTTGCCTGGAATACAGGAGATCCTCTAGGGCATCTCCTAGTACTGCCATGCCCTATGATTAAAGTAAATGGGAAATTGCCACAACCCAATCCAAGCAGGACTAACAATGGCCTCGAATCTTCGGGAATGAAAGTTTGGGTCACCCCACCAGGCGAAGAATCATGGCCAGCTGAAGTGCTTGTTGAGGGTAATGGAAACGTGGAATGGGTAGTGGAAGAAGGTAGTGATAAATATGACATTTGACCACGTGACCAGTTACAGAAAGGAGGACTAATGCTCAAGAATTTTCCTTGTTCATTATGATGATGATTGTGTATGTACACAAAATGGATTTCTTTGTCTTCTTCCCCACACTTTCCCCCTATCATAAACAAGTTGTATCAGTTTCATGTCATAATATTTGAGGATGTCAACTTTATGAGTGAATATTACCCAAGAACTTGAACCCTATTCTGTATGGAATTAATGCGTTTCTGGTTGTTCACAGGAGAGTTGAACATTTTTAGGTTTAAGTATAGTTTAAGGTAATGTGTATGGTTGCCGAATTGACAAAGGGTGGACTATGATGGTTAGTCCACTTGGCCAGGTAATTGTGTCCAGTTGTTTGGTCAAGTAAGCCCTGGGCTAACTGTAATCCAAGGGCATTTATGGACTTTAGACCGCATTGATTTTCCTGCAGTGGTAAATCATAGATAGCTGATTACAATTACATCAGTCAGGGAGATTGCCATCAGGAATGAGTGAGGCTTTATCTAATCAGTTGAAAGTCTTAAAAGTGGGAGTAATTCCAGCATTGAGTGAGAATTTCCCAGCTTGTCTTTGGACAGCCAACGTCTCCCAGAACTCCTCAAGAACCTTCAGTGGACTATCATCAGAGCCTCTAGTTGCAGCCTGCCTGTGGAACCCGGATTTGTGCATCCCCACAGTCACGTGAAAGACTCTAATAAAATCACATACTATTGGCAGATATCTCTTGTTGATTCTGTTTCCCTAGAGAACCCTGACTAATACACTTCATTTAGTTGGATATTTTTCTAAATCCTCTCTGCCAATCTTTGCCTTCACCTGGATAATTTGTATTTAAAATAATTACATATAAAGAAGTACTTACTTTTGCCATTTTGCTATTTCTGCTCTATATGTCATACATTATTGATCATCAATTGCTCCTTTATTGCCTTCTTTTGTGATTAATTTTTTTCTAAAGTAACATATTTATTGTATTCTGGTTTACTTTCCTCCATATTTTTAAGGTTACTTTCTCAGTGGTTTCCCTGGGGATTACCATTAACATCTTAATTATATAACAATTAAATTTTAATCAACACCAACTTACGTTCAATAGTATGCACAACTCTCTTCCTTACAGCTCTACCCCCATGCACCTATATGTTGGTATCATCAAGAATTACATCTTTATATTTTACATGTCCATTAACAGAGATGTATCCTTATTTTAAAGCATGTTTCTTTCTCATGTAGGAAAAACAAAGAGGAGTTATAATCTAAAAATGCAAGAATATAGCCTTTATATTTACTCATGTAGGTAAAGTTATCATTTATCTGTGTTTCTTTGTAGACTTCACTTCACTGTGTGGTTCCCTGTAATGTCTTCTTAAAGGCCTCCCTTTAGTACTTTTTTAGGGCAAGTCTATTAGTGATAAATTCTCTCAGCTTTTGTTTACCTGGAAATATCTTAATTTCTTCTTCATTTTTGAAAGATAATTTGTCAGAGACAGAATTCTTTATTGACAGTTTTTTGTTTATTTCAGTGTTTTAAAAATGCCATCCTGCTGCTCTCCCTTTGCATGTTTGTTGAAGAGAAATTGCCTGTTAATATTTAATGAGGATTCCTTTTATGTGAGAGTATGTGTCTTGGTTTGGATACTTTTGAGCTTTCCTTGATTGGGTTTTCCTTGTCTCTTGGATAGGTAGTGTAGCAGTTTGAGATTATTTATGAATTCCAAAAAGAGAGATTATGTTTGTAAACTGATCTGTTCTTCTGGTGTGATACCCCTTGGTTGTATTAGATTCAGCTGAGATGTCTTTGATTAAATTATCTTAAGATTAGGACTGCTACACTGCCCATACTTAGACTGGATGATCTCAATAAATCTATCTTCAAATTCACTGATTCTTTTTCTGTCTGCTCAAATTTGCTGTTGAAACATCTTAGTGAATGTTTCATTTTAATTATTGTGCTTTTCAGTTCTATATTGTTCCTTTCCACATTTTATCTCTTTATTTATGCTTTTTATTTGGTAAGACATTCCCCTGCTTTCCTTAACTTTTTTTCTCTCTTATTTTTTTAAAATGTTACATTCAAAAAATGTAAGAGGTCCCTATATTCCTCTCAACACCCTCACCCCACTCCTCCCATATCAACAACCTCTTTCATCATCGTGGGACATTCATTGCATTTGGTGAATACATTTTGGAGCACTGCTGTACCACATGGATTATAGCTTACATTGTAGTTTACACTGTCCCCCAGGCCATTCAGTGGGTTATGGCAGGATATATAAAGTCCAACATCTGTCCCTGCAATATCATTTAGGACAAATCCAAGTCCCAAAAATGCCCCCACATCACTTCTCTTCTTCCATAAATTAGTGTGTATTCTCTATCTAACCTTTAACCCATCACTATATTCCACTTTGCTATTAATGGAATCTGGCAATGTATTAGGCTTCATTTTTGAAGAAGTTTTGGATCACAGAGAGGTTCAACTATGACAGGGGAGGAACACTGGTATGGGGTGTTATTGGTGGGGGGGGGACATGGTTGGGAGGGAGTTCTCCAGGGCATGTACATAAGAATGTTTGGATATTTTCATAGTGATTACAGTTAAAAATGACAACTGAGGGTGTGCTGAGTTCCTAGCCAGGGGAGCTCAATCACTTTCTCCAAAGGAATAGTAAAAATCCCCCAAGTGCAATGGCAAAGACCAATAAAGAAGGATGGTCCAACAATGAGCCCTTGATACTGATGACTATGCTTATGAGCCTGTGCACCTGAAATAAGAACTAGGCCTAGAGCTGCAGGGTGCCTAAGAGTTACCTCCTGAGAGCCTCCATGTTGCTCAAATGTGGCCACTCTCTAAGACAAACTCAGCATGTAAATGCATTACCTTCCCCCCAGCAAAGGGCATGACTCCCAGGGATGAGACTCCCTGGTGCCAAGGAATTAATACCAATCACTAACTGGTGATGCGACTAGAAAAAGACCTTGAATAAAAGGGGGAAATGGTAAAGATAAATGAATTTATATGGCTAAGAGTCTTCAAAAAAAAGGTCATCAAAGGTGTCGGGCTTATGCACACCTCAGCAGGATCCCAGAGACAGCCAAAGTAGATACAACCTCAGATACTGGTGCTCCTGAGGGCTACGGAGACATACAGGTTCTGCAATCATGGTAGTTGGCTCTGGAGTTCAGTGCCCTATCAGTGGGCCCTACTTTGGAATTTGTGTTCCGGATTGTGATGGAGTTGAACTCCGATGTGAACTTTCTACACATGCCTCTTCTGTCACTTTTACTGAACCCGTGGTTGGTGCTGGGGTTGGTATATACCCAGGAGACTTGAATCTCTGTACTAGCCATGTGCCAGCTGGGCCCCGAGCCTCAGCAGAGTTGCAGCTCCTACTTTCTGGTTTGTTGGACTCGCACAGGTCAGCTAACAGGAAAGTGAAGTTGGTCAATCACCACACCAGGGAATCGAGAGTGCCTACAACTCTAAGCAGGAGAATTGCATCCATCAGCCATATGGGATCTAAGCCCCCTCTTGTTATAGAGGTGGAGTGGACATCACCAACCCAGGGTCCACAGGATGGAGGAATAAAATATGGATTAGAGTGAACTTATTGGGATTCTAGTATAGAACTATTGTGACTAGTAACGGGAGTAATTGTAGCATTGTTCTGGAGAAAGTGGCCATGGTAGTTGCTGAGGGCAAGGAGAGGGAAGAAGAGATGAGATGTGAGGGCATTTTCGGGACTTGGAGTTGTCCTAAATGATGTTGCAGGGACAGATGCTTGACATTATATATCCTGCCATAACCCACTGAATGTACTGGGGGAGAGTGTAAACTACAATGTAAACTGTTATCCATGTGGTGCAGCAGTGCTCCAAAATGTAGTCACCAAATGCAATGAATGTGCCACAATAATGAAAGACGTTGTTGATGTGGGAGGAGAGAGAGGGTGGGGTGAGAGGTATGTGGGAACCTCATATTTTTAATGTAATATTTTTTGTGATCTATGTATCTTTTTTAAAAAAAGACAATTTCATAAAAAATGAAAAAAAATTAAAAAGTTGTTTCTGTGTTAAGAAGGAAAGAAAGGGAAGGAAGAAACTGTTGAAAGGAATTTCAGTGTTGAGGGAGGATGTTGTATAGTAGTGAAAGAAAGCTTCCTGATGTTTTTAGGGAGATATCTTATGGAACGATAATTGAATATGTTTAAATAACAGGGGATAATTTAATCGAGCCAATCTTAAAAGATGTAGGAAAGAATAAAGATAGAATTATTATTGGTGCTCCTCTGTTTTAGCCTCTGAAAGATATTGTCACTTGGATTTTTTTCCTCTGGTTTTGACCTCACCAGTGGGAGAAATAATAGGAATTCACAGTGCCTAAGACCCTCTGGAACAGACCAATTCAGAATAGAACTTTTATTAACTAGTCCTGTGCCATATAATCACACTCTTTGTTTCCTAATTAAATCCCCTCGAAATTGACTCAGTTGTCTATCTGAAGTAAAAATCTCCTAACAAGTTGCCTCTCTAATCATTTCTGTGTACTTAATATACATGTGATTTTCCTCCTATATTTTGCTCATTATACTGCCATAGGCACTAAAAGGATGTCATGATGGGACAACCAGGAATGGCATTTACATTCTTAGCAGAAATCTCTTGCTTAATTGGTCAGTTTTCAACTGTAGTCTTGGCTCATCTTATTTCTATGATCATAAGAATGTAACATTTTACAGCCTTCTTATTTCACCCATGTCTTCATATATCTAAAACATTTCTAAGTTGACCAAATTAGTACCTCCATTTCCTTAATCTCTTATCTTATGTATTTACTAACCTATGTGTTCCTTTTAGTGCCCATTCCCACATAAACCCCCACATCAGCAACCATTCTATTGTGTTTAGTATATATCTTTATTTTTGTTTATGTTAAAGTAAAGTGGGTATTGTTTTGTATCCATATTTAGTTTAAACAAATGTTGGTGTGTTACACAACTTGTTCTTTTTCCTTCTGTACTGTAATTTTAAGCTCTATACAGATTTATGAATGTGGATCTAAATAGGTGCTTCTCTCTGGAGCATGTTACTAGATGGTGTGCCTCCCCCAGCTGTCAACTATTCATTCCCCCCAGTGATAGTCACATTCAGTCCCATCATTAACAACTCTTCCATGAACATCCTAATATGTATTCCCTCGGATCGATGTGAGAATGCATTTGAACTATGTGTACCTTGGAGCAGACATCCTGGGTCATAGGTACACATATACATAATTTAACTAAAGACTGCTGGATTACTCTCTAGAATGACTGCACTAGAATTCCATACAACCATCAGTGTTGGAGGGTCGCTAATTCCTCCTCCCTCCAACTCTCACTTGGTATCCAGTTTTGTCATTATTGCTAGTCTAAATAGTATCTCACTGTTTCTTTAAGTTGTATAAATTTCACTCATAAATTATAGCACCTTTTTATATGTTTTTTAACTTTTGGGTTTCCTTTTTGATAAATTGCCAGTCATCTTTGCCCATTTTAACATTTTTACTGACTCTGCAGTCTTTAATGGGTTTATTTACTGGACTATACTTGAATATATTTGCCTCTGCCAATCAACATTTATCTATTTTGTCCTATATGTAATAGAAAACATTAGCATTGATGGAATAAAATTCACTTTATTATTTACATTTTCTGATTTGGTGGTTTTTAGGCAATTCTGATTCTGGGAAATATTTTCCTACATTATCTTCTGTACCTTTAAAATTCTACCTTTTATATTTAGGCCTTTAAATCATTTTAGTCCACTGTCATGTATGATGTTAGATCGGAATCAGATTTACTTTTCTCCACGTGGTAAACTATCTTCATACCATCTACTAAGCAATCTGATCTTTGCTCATTGATTTAATCCAAGTGTCAATTGATTTTTCCAGTAATATTAATTGGATATTAAGTTCCATTTGTTTGTTCTTGATATAGTACCACAGTGCTATTATTACTATGACTTTGTGATGTCTTGATATCTGATGTGACAAGACTCTTTTTTACTCTTGTTTTTCAAAATTAACTCGGTATTCATGGACCTTTTTCCTTACATATCAATTTTAGCCTAGCTTACTGGATTCCTCAAAATTTTCAACTTGAATTTTTTTTTATTTTTTATTTTTTATTTATTTTTTTATTTTTTTTATTTATTTATTTAATTCCTCTCCCCTCCCCCGGTTGTCTGTTTTCTGTGTCTATTTGCTGCATCTTGTTTCTTTGTCCGCTTCTGTTGTCGTCAGCTGCTCGGGAAGTGTGGGCGGCGCCATTCCTCGGCAGGCTGCTCCCTCCTTCGAGCTGGGCGGCTCTCCTTATGGGTGCATCCCCTGTGCGTGGGGCTCCCCCACGCGGGGGACACTCCCGCGTGGCAGGGCACCCCCTGCACGCACCAGCACCGCACACGGGCCAGCTCCACACGGGTCAAGGAGGCCCGGGGTCCGAACCGAGGACCTCCCATGTGGTAGACGGACGCCCCAACCACCGGGCCAAAGTCCGTCTCCCTCAACTTGAATTTTGATTGGGATTGTGTTAATGGTATTATGGATTAGTTGGGGAGAATTATAACTTTACAATATTAGATAATCCAATATGAGAATATAGACCAACTTATTTATTTATTTAAATAATAATTATTATTTAATACTATTTAAGCCTTTCTCCAAGGAAATCCTGTGTATTTTTCATTGATTAAACACCTAGTTATTTAACAGGTTTTGTTGCTATTGTGAGCAGCATCTTATTTTTTTGTTATACATTCTACTTGGTTATTACTTGTGTGGTAAATTGAATTAGGTATCCTAGGAAATAAACATGTTCTTAATCTTAATCTATTCTATTGGTATGAGCCCATTGTAAATAGGACCTTTTGAAGAAGTTATTTTTAGTTGAGGTATGGCGAACTGATTGAGGTTGGGTTTTAAAACAGTGAAAGAGAGAGAAAGCCACAGGATGGACTCAGAAACAGGAAGTCAATGGAACTTGAAAGAGAAAGAATAGGACATTGCCATGTAGCAGAAAAGCCAAGGAGCAAGGTTCACAAGCAGCAAGTTACTGAATGCGAGTATTTAGGAAGAAAGAATCACCTTGCTGATGCCTTGATTTTGGACTTGCCCTAGACTAGAGCCCATGGAACAATAAATTCCCATTGTTTAAGCCTATGTATTATGTGGTATTTATTTTAGCAGCTGGGATACTGAGACAGTTTTTAGCACTGGAAAGCAGGGAGCTGTAATACAAATACCTAAAAATGTAGAAAGAACTTTGAAATTGGGTAATGGTTAGAGGCTAGAAGAATTGTGAGGTGCTTGACAGAGAAAGCCAAGATTGATTTGAAGAGACTTTCAGTAGAAATGTAGACATTAAAGGTACCTCTGAGGAGGCTTTATGAGGAAATGATGGATTTGTTATTGGAAACAGTAGGAAAGATGATCCTTGTTTTAAAGTGGTAGAGAACTCAGGGAGATTATGTTCCAAGGTTAGATGAAAGGCAAAACTTGCAAGTGATGAATTTGGATATTTAGCTGAGAAGATTTCCAAGCCAACTCTAGAAGATACATGTTGGTTTCTCCTTGCAGCTAATTATAAAACGTGAGAGGAAAGGGATAAGCTGCAAACTGAGCTCTTAAACACAAAGAAACCAAAAATTGATGATTTTGAAAATTCCCAACCTATCCAGATAGTGTGTTCTGAGATTAGGGTCAGAGTTGGCTCTATCAGGGACCTCCCTGAACTTTTGGAAAGTGAGTCCCCAGAGGAAAAGTTTTCATATAAGGGTTTAAATTAACAACCCTTGGCTAAAAATGTTGTGCCTGATTGTGGATCCAGTCAGCCATTTCAGTGGAAGCCAGGATTGGAAATGTTGTTACTAAGGAAGAATCTTTTGAAAGTTCTTTAATCTGATGGTTTAAACCCCCTTGAGCTGCATGCAAAGCTCACAAGGTTTTTGTGAAATTTGCGTGAGCAAAAACACTGCCACCCTGGAATGAAGGGGACAGGAGGACTAAATTCAAAGAAGAGTGACTTTAAGGGCAGAATCATACAAACAGAGCTCTGGATGAAATTATCTCCTCAGACCAAGGAAGTGGGCCTTCCCAGGTGTGTGGAAAGGGCATGCTTGCCTCTGTACTTGTAGGGTACTGGCCATCTGCACTGACACTTAGAGGGAACAGGGCTCCTGCCACAACATTCAAGGAGAGGTTGTCAGAATGGGGTCTATGCCCAAATGTTCAGGGAGAGTTCGACTGCCACCCCAAGCTTGGAGAGGGTGGAGCCTACACCTCAACTTTTGCGTAGGGGGAAGCTGACACTTCAGTGTTTGGAGAGGGTGGAGCCTAGGTCCCAGTATTCAGGGAGTGTATGGCTGCTGTAAAGGGTAAAAGACTTTTGCTCCAGCAGACTCAGAGGACAAAGCAACAAGCCACAGATGACCCTGAACTTGAGATCTAATGGAGCTTGCCCTACTGGGATTTGGACGTGCTTGGGACTTATAACCCTGCTTTTCCTTCCAATTTCTCCCCTATGACATCCTAAGCCTGCCCTACCATTGTATATTGGAAGAAGATAATTTGTTTTCTTTTTTTTTTTTCAAGTCCACATATGGAAAGGAATTTTGCCCCAGATGTACAATGCCCATAATCAATTTTGATGAGATTTTGTACTTAGCATTGTTACTGAAATGGCTTAAGGCTTTAGAGATGTTGAGAAGGAATAAATGTAATTGACATGGGGGAAGAACATTTCTCTTGGGGTCCAGAGGAAATACTGTAATAAGTTGAATTACATACTCCAGAAAAACATGCTCTTAATCTTAATCCATTCCTGTGGGTGTGAACACATTGTAAATAGGACTTCTAAAGATGTTTTACTTAAGGTGGGCCGACAGAAACGGGATGGGTCTTAATGGATTGCTGGAGGTCTTTATAAGCAGAAGAAATTCAGTAATAGAGAGAAAGCCATGTTGAGGTACGGAAGCTAAAAGTCAACAGAACCTGGAAGACAAAGGAGATGATACCTCTATCTGCACTGCCATGTAAGAGAAAACCCAGGACCCAAAGATCACCAGAACCAAAATGCCACAGTCTTTGGGGAGAAAACAAAGTCTTGCTGATGCCTCAATTTTGGACTTCTCATAGCCTCACAAACATGAGCCAGTAAATTAATATTCTCTAAGCCAGTACGGTATATGGAATTATGATAGCAACTCAGGAAAATGAGAGAATCCCTTATGTCTGTTGTAAATTCTCATACAATGATCCCCTATGAAGTTGTTTTTTTCAGCCACCTTTTAGAAAATATCCACATTAAATCCCATTTAGAAACAATATTGTTGCCTTCAGAACATTTTAAAGCACCATTTCAACAAAACCTCTGGACATAAATTTAAGCAAGCTTAATTATAAATTGCATTGGGGTTGGGGCAGGTAATTGGAGCTCATTAAATAAAGTATTGATTCATTAACATTGAGTTCATGGCCAACAGTACAATATCTTATGTCTGTAGGAAACTTATCATACATGTTTACTTTCTCTGAAGGACACATTGCAGCCTTCTTGTACTTAAAAAAACTAGAAAGCACTTCAGAACTAGGCCTGGTGGCCATTTTAAGTGGCAAAATCACCAAGAATTAGGGTACCTCTGGCTCCTGTTCCTTCATATTGGCTATAAATGAAAGTCCCCATTGATCTGTGTTTTTAAAAACGTGTGTAGTATATATATATCTTTTAAAACTGTAACATTATCCTGCTTGCGGTTGTAGGCACTCTTGTCTCCGTGTCAGCTGGCTGGGGTGAGTCCAATAAAACATAGGGTAGGAGTTGCAAGTCTGCTGAGGCTCAGGGCCTGGCTGTCACATGGACAGTCCAGAGTTTCAGGTCTCCTGAGTATACACCAAACCCAGTGCTACCCACAGGTCCAGTAAAAGTGACAGAAGAGGCATGTATTGAAAGGTCACATCTGAGTCCAACTCCATCACACTCAGGAACACAAACTCCAAAGTAGGGCCAACTGACATGGCACTGAACTCCAGAGTCATCTGCCATGACCATAGAACCTGTGGGTCTCTGTAGCCCTCAGGATAACCAGTACCTGGGATTGTATCTACTTTGGGTGTCTCTGGGACCCTGCTGAGGCATGTGTAAGCACTACCCTTCTGATGATCTCCCGACTCTTTTTTTGGAGACTCATAGCCATATAAACTCACTTGTCCTTTCCATTTCCCCTTTTTATTCAAGGTCTAAAAGCAGTTTTTAACACCTGATCCTACATGTAGGCTGAGATATTCTGCTTGTCTCAGTTGACCCTTTTATTCAAGGTCTTTTTCTAGTTATATCATCAGCTGGTGCTTGGTAGTAATCCCTCGGCAGGAGAATTGCATCCATCATCTATGTGGAATCTAAGCCCCCTTTTGATGTAGAGGGGGATGGACATAACCATCCCAGGGTCCACAGGATGGAGGAAGAAAATATGGTTTACAGTGGACTTACTGATATTCTACTACGGAACTATCGTGATTAGTAATGGAAGAAATTGTAGCAGTAATGTGGAGAAAGTTGCAAAGGTAGTTGCTGAGGGTAGGGAGAGGGAAGAAGATATATGATGTGGGTGCATTTTCAGGACTTGGAGATGTCCTGGGTGGTACTGCAGGGACAGATGCTGGACATCATATGTCCTGCCATGGCCCACTGGGTGGACTGGGGGAGAGTGTAAATGACAATGTAAACCGTTATCCATGTTGTATAGCAGTGCTCCAAAATGTATTCACCAAATGCAATGAATGTCCCATGATGATGAAAGAGGTTGTTGATGTTGGAGGAGTAGAGTGAGGGGGGTGGGGGTTATATGGGGACCTCTTATATGTTTTGAATATAACATTAAAAAAAATAGAGGAAAAAAACCCTAAAAAATAAATAAATAAAACTGTGACATATATCCGTCTTTCTTAATGGAATTTCATTAGAAGAACACTTGTCCTTTAGGTTATGAAGAATGTGCAAAGAAGCTGTTTCTTGGCTAGGAGAAATATTTAAGGTTGAGTCTACATAATGATGAAGGAACTGGTCATTTTTTTGTGTTAAAAACAGCTAAAATATTTATTTAGCATTGTAAGAAAAAATTACAGATTGGTTAGTTGTGTTCTGAGTCCATCAATTCTTAATGTATTGAGAAGAGCTGGTCCCTAGGAAATCAAATATTTATTATCTTTTATAATAAATAAGATGATAGAATTTTACATGTAAGTTTTCTCAAGTACAAATTAGCAGGCAGTTTTTAAAGGAATAGTTACTAAGCTACTTAATTGTTAAAATTATTTTCTCAAAGTGAGTAGACCATTCTAATCAGGTTACCTTCTAGTTTTAGAAATATTAAGGAGTTTTTCCTTTTCCTTTCTTTGTCTTTTTAAATATTTTTCTAAATAGGGAAAATAGCTTATGATTTTAAACAATATCCTTAGTCAGGCAGGTTTTCAAAAGGGGGAAATAATCCTGGAAAATAATAGACCATTGAATATGTAGATCACAGTCTCTAAAATATGTAAACTTTGTACATTCCAATTGTGGATTCATTGGGTGACTTGGAGTGACATTCTGTTTCTTGCACTCCATTGTACCAAGAACAAAGGACCAAATGATGACACAGCTGTCTCAGTTGGCACAGTTACCCACCGTTTGTAACTTTTGATTATTTCAATTCATTTCAATTTTGCCCATTCTTCTTACTGGAGAGGTGAAGGGCATACCAGACAGATACAAATGTTTGCTGTTGTAGCTGTGTACATTACAGGGACAAAGAGTTCAGATTTCAGAGGATTTGGTAGGAAAAATCAGTATGTGAAACCAAAAACATAGATATTTCAGTGTGGTGGACTGAAACTAGCATTGGGCTTTAGTCCCTGCTTTATTATCTTGATATGTGACCTTGGGCAATTTGCCTCCTTTCTTTGAGGCTCATTTTTCTCATCTGTAAAGTAAAGTTTGGTAGGTGATCTCAAGGAGCATCTCAAAGAGCATCTTTGCAGTGCTGTGAGGTGATGTTTCTGTGAAATTCTTTACCCTAGTGTGCAAAGATACCGATATTTAGAAATAATTGGATATTATGCCTGGTTAATTACATAGCTACATATGAGAGAAGCTTCAGGAGACTGAGTGACTTTTTCATTTATAGTTTTTCATATTCTTAGAAAAGATTTGGCTCATAACCCACAAAGACATTATGAAAATGACCCTATTCATTTTACCTAGGCAGTGCACTTTTAAATGATTGCTTTCTACTGTTTCATTATGTAGTTAGGAGATGTACTTTCAACTGCATGTTAACTCCTTCTGCCCATGTGATAATTTTCTATGTAACATTCCTGCACTATACTATGTGCACTTATGGAATAATAAATTTCCACATATTTTCCCCTCATAACAGTTTTAATATGCACTTTCAATAGGAATTCTCCCACAAAGATTTTTTAATAAGCCAAATGCAATACTTATTTTTAAATCTGCAAAAGGTATTTTATGGGAGATATATATATATATATATATATATATATATAATACTCGTTACTGAGATTTCAAAAGAAAGGGTACCATATATTGATTAACTTGTGTGGTATGAATCACTCAGCAGCAAGGAACAAAAGATAAATTTATTCCTCATAGAATCAGAAAATGGAATACTTTCTATCCTTCATGACTTCTTTAGAAGGTGAGTTACATTTTGCAGGTTAAGTGAAGTGCAAAATCAGTTTTGCAGACCTGTGATAGTTTGCTGCATATTTCTTTGCTCCAATTTGCTTTATTTTCCAGTTATAAAAATAAAAGAGTTAAAAAATTGAATATGCTACACCACCCAGCATTCCTCTATGCTAACAAATTTTAGATCTTTATCATTTGGCCTGATTCTGTCCTTGAACAGCTGGCACCTGTTATTCACCTGCATATTCCACATATTTAAAGGATGCCAATTATTCCTATTTTGCATATCGTGTTATAGAGTACAAGGCATTATCAGATCTATTTCTTCAATATTCACAGAGATTCTCTGAGATAGGCCAGACTAGTATTATTAACCCCTTCAATTATAGTCACTTACATAAAGTTAATTCAACATGGTACTTGACCATCACAGAAACTTAATTTAAAAAATAATCTTTTAACTTCTTATTGTATTAAATGCAGAATAACTGCACAGGTCATCCCTGCCATCAGCTCAAATTCCACATGTCTGAAAAAGAACTAATTTCTCCCTATCCTCCTTATCACCTGCTAACCATCTGCTTTACTTCACATACACGAAAGGTGATCATTCTCCTTTTGGGTATTACTACATTTGTTAATAAAGTCACCATTTTCCTAGCCTTCCCTGGCATTTCCCTAATCTTCCTTTCTTTATGGTACCCTCCTGATCAGTTGCCTAATTCTATACCTGCTATATAAAAAATAAGTGCTCTATATTTCCCCCTTTTTCTTCCTCAGCTACTGCTCTGATTCTATTGCAACCACCTTATACTTGGATACTCAGTCCCTAGTCTGCTTTTCTTAATAGTTCATGTCCCTAAAGACATATTTTTCTTAAAACACAGCTTGCAATCCATCATATCACTTATTAAATACCCTTAGTGATGAGTAGCACAGCATAATCCTTTGAAGTTCAATGGGCTTAAATTTAAATTTTTCCTTGCCACTTATTATTCATGTGATCTTGGACCAATCACTCATCACCTAAAAACATTATTTTCATTAATTGTAAAATGGGGATAAAAATAATATTTTACCTCCCAACATTGAAGGTTAAAAGATAATGCTTATAAAGCAGTTAGCCTAGTTCTGGCACATGGTGATTGCTTATTAAGTGTTATCTGTATTATATGTGTAATATATTGGAAAGAGTACACTTGCTGGGTCATGTCATCCAGTTAGTACTTGACAGAGTGATGACTCAAACCTGGGTGTGTCTTAATCTAAGGCATGACACCATCCAATATAGTATTCTAACTTTTTGGCCTTCAGGTAGGGCAGGGAAAACAAAACTGGGCCTTCTAGATATGAGCTGAGATAATTAGACCTTTGATTAGTGGTTTCTAGCACTGCTTGCTAGAGTCTGCTCGTCCTTGCCATTCTCTCTGAAACATTCAGACTTAACCCTGTTGCTGGGAGCTCTTGGTGGTCAAAGTCTGAAACCTTGGCTCTGACCATATTCCCTATCTTGGTTTCTCTTGCCCTGTCCTGTCCACCTCTTCTCTAGGCCAGGTTTACAAATCTTTGCCAAACTTCTTTTTTTGTTAGGTTAATACAAAGAATGGTGTACAAAGTGGGATTGCTCAGTGCTCATTATGTTGTTTTTTCACCATCTTTATTGAACCTTATGAGCAAGTGTCAGAATTGCTTGTGTGATAGAGCGGACACATATGGGCTTTGGATTTACACAGACATGGGGATGAGTCCCAAGTCCTCCAATGGATAGTTGAATAATTTGGGGGGCAGGTCATTTAAATTCTCTAAGCTTTAGTTTCCTCTTCCCAACATGACATAAGTTCATTTAAGTATCTACTGACTGTAAAAAATATACAGTGATAAAAATGTTGTCCAGAAGTAAATAACACTTTTAATATAGTTATATATTATTATATAATTGTGCATATATCTATGAGATATATTGTTTGTTTCATCTGCAGATAACACTTGGTATGCACATGGATTTGTGCTGTAACTCCATGGTCTACTTGAGCTTCACAGACCGGTGTTGCTATGATGGAGACTACTAGTTGGCTTCCAATATCCATTCTGCCTTTCTTACATAGGTGAATAATTTTTAGTTGGCCACAGAGCTGCCTGATTAACAATTTCATTTCATGGCCACTGATACAACTACAAGTAACCATGTAACTAAGTTATAAATAATGGAATGGAAGCATAAGTGCAATGGGCAACATATGGGAATGTTCATGAATAGAACATAACCCCCTCCCTTTCATTTTTTGTACACTTCCTGCTGGAGTGCAAAAATTATGGCCAAAGTAGGAAGAGCCATTTTGGGTCATGAATTAGAAAACCCATGTTGAGGAATGTAGAGAGATAAGAGAGGAGGATCCTGCACCCTGATTATTGCGGAGCTCCCATTCTAGCCTGAAACACCAAACTGAACTTTTATGTGAAAAAATTAATTTTTAGGCCACTCTTATTTGTCTATTAAAACAACTGAACAATATTCTAATTAATACAGTTGGGAAAACTAAAAATGTATGTGAAAGGAGCTGAGCAATGTTATTTTCCTCTTATAATTGTTTAGGTCAGTTCCTCCTGTTTTATTTATTTTAAAGATTTATTTTATTTATTTCTCTCCCCTTCTTCCCCTCCCCATCTGCCCTCTTATGTCCATCCCTGTGCGTTCTTCTGTTTCTGCTTGCATTCTTGGTGGCACTGGGAATCTGTGTCTCTTTTTGTTGGGTCATCTTGCTGTGTCAGCTCTCCGTGTGCTGAACCACTCCTGGGTGGGCTGTGCTTTTTTCTCATGGGCAGCTCTCCTTGCAGGGTGGACTCCTTGTGCATGGGGTTCCCCTACATGGGGAACACCCCTGCATGGCACAGCACTCCTTGGGTCCATTAGCACTGCACGTGGGCCAGCTCACCACATGGGTCAGGAAGCCCTGGGTTTGAATCCTGGACCTCCTATATGGTAGGCAGATGCTGTTATCACTTGAGCCACATCTGCTTCCCGGTTCCTCCTGTTCTTGAGCTAACTTCTCTTGAGTTTGTCCTATCACCCTGCCGTAAACCTGGGTGATGGACACATAGAGCTCTCTGAGATCTGAAAAATCTCCCTTCCCCTGGGCAGATGCAGCCCATGCTCTATCAGTTATTTTGACCTTCACAAACAGTTGTACATAGCAGTTTTCTGAGATGGCCTCTGAATTTACTGAAGCTATGACATGCAGTTCTTTTTATAAGAGGCACTTTTGATTATTAGCTTCAGTGAAAGTAATAGGCAGGCAGATTTGTGGTGCTGTTTCCATGTGTATTCAAGATTGCATTGCCACTTCATAATGCTCCTTGTTATTTGCAAGCTGATTAGATAGAATGTGGAAACTAAATGGAAAATGACACAATATATTACCTTTACAGAGTGTATTATAAAAATATTATAAACAATAAAAAATTCTTCAAATTAATAGAATATAAAACACTTTTTTTTTCTCCCAGTGAAATTATAAGTGGAATTGGATCATCTCTGGATAGTAATGAAACAGTAGTTCTGTTAGCTTTCAATTATAGTCATGAACAGCTTTCTCTCTCTCTCACCCTTACTCTCTCTCTTAAATAGATATTAGAGTTTTAGAACAGAAGATAATGCAACTGACTGAACATTAAATGCATTATATGGTAATAATTGTATTTTCATACTTTAATATGCACACACAAATATACTAAATTCTTTAGAAATCCCAAGTCAAATTCAAACCAGGAAGTTTAGCTGCTGTAGAAAGAAGCATATTGGTTGGGCTACAGAGAAAAAAACATTGCCACATTCCCTTGGTTTTTACGTGATGCATTCATTGTTCCCTTAACTTTACAATGTTAGTTTGGAGTATTTAATGCTATTAACTCTTGCAATGAGATATTGAGACATTTTATTCTTTCTTTACTAAGATTGTGGATATGTGCCTGTAACTAAATACTTAAAGAACTTTGTGTTTAATGTTCTGCTCCTAACTGCACCAGTGCCTCACTGTGGTGCCTCCATTAGCTTGTTCAGTATTCCAGAGCCTACTGTGCCTGGCAATTGGAGAGCACTGTGAAGCTGATATCTATAAGAACCATTTATTCATTCATATATGGAGTGCATCTGTTGGCATCTGAAATGCTAATTCATAAATAAAGGACTCAGCCCTCATTCAGAATTGACACAAGTTGAATTCTCTCGTCTCTCTCTTTCTCTGCAAATACAGAACTTGGATTGCAATTGAAGCAGTGTTCTCCTTTCAGGAAGCCAGTGGTGCTTTCAGTTTGCAGAGTCAGAAGGACAATTCTCAAAGCAGAGGTTTACATTCAGAGAAAGAGAGAGGAAGCAGTTAGTTTTTTTTTTTTTTTTTAAGAAATGACGTTTGGCTGTCATTGTATGAAAAAGTATCAGTGATTTTATACCAAGAGAAATGTGGCTACTTTGAGGGCCACATGGGCCCCTTTGCTAATTAGGATGCTTGTTCTGAGCTATTGCTTTAAGTTTCTGGGACTGTATTGACCAATCTTATCAAGGAACTTTAAGAGAAGGCAGTTATGCACATTATGAAAAATACAGTTAACATTGAATATGCCTGCATGGACATATGGCTTTTAAGAAATACCTTTATATGGTAGTACTGTAATAACCAGAAAGAGTCCTGCTCCCCTCTGTGGTAGAGAATACATCATGGCAATATGTTTTAGTGACACAAGCATTATATATCTCTCTTTAGATTTATTGATGTGGAGAAAATTGCTGTTCTGAAAAGTAGTGATATAGACATACACTATTACTAAAGTAAGGAGTGTGGTTAATCCAATTTCTGCAACCCTTCCTCAGGAAGCTATATTTAGTGTGAAAAGGAAAGAAGGCTTAGCCTTCCTTATTCTGGTGTAGATGCTTGATTGTTATGTTTGAGATGAAATATGTAGGTGTAAAGATGCATTTAGAGGAGAGAAAATGTGTTTACATCTTTTATGAAATTATTGGTGGGTATACTAGTGTCTCATAGTGGTTCATGCTCTAGAATCTTTTTGCCTTGGTACAGAAGAATGTAGGAAGGCCTGATTTGTCAGGAATATAGATTTTTGTCTAGTTAAAGTTCAGGTGCTGAGCAATTGATTTGATTGCTGAGCCATTGGGTCATTAAGTTGCCTGAAATAACCTTGTAGCAAATGTTCAATGGTGATCTAAGCTGACACTCTGTACTTTGGGCTGCGACAGCATTTATGGAAAATTCTAAGTTGAATTTTCTTTTGGGATTGCATGAAAAAATGCAGTGCAAGGCATGTTTATGTCAAGAATAGACGATTAATTTCTGAAACTGGACAAATTAATCTTTATCGCGTGATTTAAAGGCACCCAAATGCTCCCTTTCTTTCCAAGTCTGTTTCTAATGCCTGCAATTCCACAATTAGAGATTTCATTCTTTTGCACTGAAAATTTGCCTAGTAGCTACCTTGTTAAAAAGTAAATATCCTTGAATGGGTAGGTTGTTAAGTTACACTTGGTCATGAACACTCTGTGAGGCATATTTCCAATACAATAAATAGCTAGGAAAATATGTGAACGATAGTCATTTTTTCCTGATTATAAGGAAATTTTGGAAAGAATTTAAAAGTATAAACAATAAATTAAAATAATCTATAAGCCCATTCAGAGATGGCTACTAATCCTCAGAGGCAGCTGTTGATAAATATCATGTATAGTTTCCTCTTGTCTTTTTTTTAAAAAAATCTTTAAGTTCAAACTATAAAGACCAAAGCCATCAGATATTGGTGCCATTCCATGTTTTAAATTTTTATTTATTCTTAAAGTATATTTTTGGTTATTTTTAAGAGATATTTAGATTACATAAAATGTTACATAAAAAAAATATAAGGGATTCCCATATGCCCCACCACCCACATCTCTCGATTTTCTCCATATTAACAACTTTTTTCATTAATGTGCTACATTCATTGCAATCGATGAACACATTCTGGAGCATTGCCATGCAGCATGGATTATAGTTTACATTGTAGTTTACACTCTCTTCCACTCCATTCTGTAGGTTATGGCAGGATATATAATGTCCTGTATCTGTCTTTTCAGTGTCATTCAGGACAATTTCAAGTTCCCAAAATGCCCCCATATTACACCTCTTTTTCCCTCTTCCTGACGTCAGCAACTCTAATGGCCACTGTCTGCACATGAATGATATGATTTCTTATGTTGTTAGAATCACAATAAGTCTATAGTAGAATACCAGTAAGTCCGTGGATCAGACAGTCCCTCTTGTCTTTTTAAGAATCCTTTTTTATATAAAATGGCCTGGGGGAGATTGTATGCTACATTTAAGAAATTATTATTTTTTATTAGAGGGGTTGTATGTAGATTTACAGAAAAATCATGCAGGAAGTATAGAATTCCCATATACCCCAGCAATACGTGCAATTTTCTTTTTTATTAAAAGTTTGCATTAGTGTGGCATCTTTGTCATGATTGATGAAACAATAGTATTATAGATATGTTATTAACTAGACCATGGTTTATATTAGGGTTCACTGAGTGTGTTGTATAGTCTTATTGATTTTTAATTTTTAACATTTTTATTCCAGTAACATATGTACAATCTAAAATTTTCCTTTTAACCACATTCAAATATTTAATTTGGTAGTCTAAATTACATTCACAGTATTGACTTTTTCTTCACAAATGAAACTCTGTGCAAATTAAGGAACTCTTCATTCACTAATCAAAGCCCAGGCCCTGGTAGCATGTATTCTGGTTCCTGACTCTAAGGCTTTGCTTATACTAATTACATCATATAAATGGGATCATGCGGTATTAGGCCTTTTGTGTCTGCCTTATTTTATTCAACAAGATGTATTAAAAGTACATCCAAATATTTGCATGTGTGGTGGTTTGAAACTGTATGTATCACAGAAAGTCATGTTATTAAATCCAATCCATTCCTGTGGGTTTAAACCTATTGTAAGTAGGACCTTTTGATTAAGTTACTTCAATGAAGGCATGGCCTAAGGTGGGTCATGATCCTCTTTTTTTTTTTTTTTTGGCAGGAAGTTTTTTTCATTTTTTATTTTTTATTTTATTTTATTTACTTTGTAATAATATTACATTAAAAATATATATATATGAGGTCCCATTGAACCCTACCTCCCCCACCCCACCTCTCCCCCCCCTCAGCAACACTCCCTCCCATCATCATGACACAGCCATTGCATTTGGCAAGTATATCTCTGGGCACCCCCACACCCCATGGTCAACGGTTCACACTATGGCCCACACTCTCCCCCATTCCATCCAGTGGGCCCTGTGAGGATTTACAATGTCCGGTGATTGCCCCTGAAGCACCATCCAGGGCAGCTCCATGTCCCAAAGACGCCTCCACCTCTCATCTCTTCCTGCCTTTCCCCATACCCATCAGCCATCATGTCCACTTTTCTCAATCCAATGCCACCTTTTCTATGTGGACATTGGATTGGTTGTGTCCATTGCACCTCTATGTCAAGAGGAGGCTCAGATTCCACCTGGATGCTGGATGCAATCCTCCCACTTTCAGTTGTAATCACTCTAGGCTGAGTGTGGTGAGCCCAATAAGTCAGATTGTAGGTGCTGGAGTCTGTTGAGGCTCAGGACCTGGCTATCACATTGTCAGTCCAGAGATTCAAATCCCCTAAATAGATCTTAAACCCCAACACTAACTGCAACTCCAGCACATTAGCATGAAAGTCTTATGAAGAGAGATCCCATCTGAGTCCAGATTCGTCACACATAAACACCAGTTCCAAAGAGGGGCCATCTGACCTGGTAGTTAACCCCATCGGCCATGACCATAACTCCCATGGGTCTCTTTAGCCCTCGAAGGAACCGATATCTGGGGGTTGTATCTGCTTTATCTGTCTCTCTGACTCTGCTCAGTTGTGCTTAAGGGCAATCCTTCTGACAGCCTCCAGACTCTTTTTTAGAGACTCGTAGCCATATAAACTCATTTCTCCTTTCCATTTCCCCCTTACATTAGGTCAAACAGCATTTTAAAGTCATGTTATTTTATGTAGACAGGGATATTCCGCTGATCCACGTTGAACCTTCCGTATGAGGTCATTTTCCAGTTGCATCATCAGTTGGTAGTTGATAGTGATCCCTCGGTGCCAGGGAGGCTCATCCCCGGGTGTCATGTCCCACGCTGCGGGGAAGGCATTGCATTTACATGCTGAGTTTGGCTTCGAGACTGGCCACATTTGAGTAACATGAAGGCTGACAGGAGGAAATTCCCAGGCACAATGCTGCTCTAGGCCTTGTTCTTATTTTAGGCTTATCAGCTCACAAGCATAGTCATTAGCGTTATGGGCTCACTGTTGAACCCTCACTCCCTCCCGGTCTCCGCCGCTGCACCTGGGAGACTGTCGCTGCTCCCCTAGGGACCACGACAGAGCACCACTGGCCAGGAACCCAGTACCCCCCCCTGCTGTGGTTTTTAATTGTTGCCACTATGAGTATATCCAAACATTGCCATACACCCTGGACATATGTTCTGTACAGCTCCCTGTCAGCCATATATCCCCTGTCAATGGTATCCCATACCAGTATTCCTCCATTGCCTTTGTTGAACCACTCTGTGGTCCAGAACTCCCTGAAATTTGAAGCCCAATATAATGTCAGGGTCCCTTACTAGGAAATGGCATATAGCTATGGGTTTAAAGGTTATATAAAGAATACGTGTTGACTTGGAAAAAATTCTACATCCTATCTTCTCCCCCCCCCCCTAATTATTGAGCTTCTCTTCACAGAAGCCCTAGACCACAGCAATGCATATATATAGTATACAGCACTCCCACACATCCACCACAAAACCTTTCCCTTCCACAGCGATACTCTTACACCCTATTCACATCATATTTACTTAACGTAATGTACAGAGTCTGAGACAATAGCTTTCAAACAAGGTGACATTTGTGCTTACATTGTGGTGCATACTTTAGGATACACAGTTTTTTACATTCTTAGTTATCCTATGTTTTACATTATGGTTTACATTATCAGTCTGTCATCTCCTATATGTTATGCTGTAATATTACATGTTTTATATCCATCCTTGTGTACTCTCACGAAACTCCTCTCTTACCCCCCATTTACCTTGGTTACACACATTTAACGTCCATTTTCCCTTCCACCTTGGTGCCCACAGTGACAGCCAGCCTCCGTTTCCCAAGGAGCCACTTCCAGATATAGATGGAATAGTGTTCAGGGTCTAACTTGCTCAACTACCCCAATGCCCTGGGAGCCACCCTTTCTCTCGAGGGATACAGTTCCCTCTATTTGATGGCATTAGTCCTCCCCAGGATGTGGGTCCACCCCCACTCTCACTCATGATCCTCTTAATGGAATCCTTTAAAAATGGGATGATTATAGAGAGAGAGAGAGAAAAAAAAACATGGAAGCAGGAAACTGAAAGCAAGGAAATCCAGAAGAGAAGGGAGAGTCCAATAGATGTTGCCATGCACCTTGCTGTGTGACAGAGGAGCCCATGATCACTGGCAGCTGGTCCTTGGGGAGAAATCATCATCTGATTTGGACATTTTTCTCAGCCTTGAAAATGTAAGCATGTAAGCTAATAAATTCCCACTGTTAAAAGCCAACCCATTTTATGGTATCTGCTTTCAGCAACCTAGCAAAATAGGTCAAATTTTGGTGTGAAGTGTGGGCTGCTTCTATTGCAAAGACCAAAAATGTTAAATTATGAGATGCTTGGTAGAAAAGACTTAGATTGTTTTGAAGAGCCTGTTTGTAGAAATATGAATGATAAAATACTCCCAAAGAGACCTTAGACAGAAATGATGAATGGGTCACTGCAACCTGGAAGAAAGTTGATCCTCGTTTTAAAGTGGCAGAGAACTTGGCAAAATTGAGTTCTGATGTTGGAGGGAAGGCACAATTTGAAAGTGACAAAGCTTGAATAGTTAGCTGAGGAGATTTCCAAACTAAATGTAGAAAGTGTCCCCTGGTTTCTCCTTGTAAAATGTGAGAGGAAAGGTTAAAGCTGAGAACTGAACCCCTGGGCACAAAGAAACCAGAAATTGATGGTTCAGAAGATTCTAATGCAAGGTGTTAATAACAGTCTGATATATGGGGAATATGCACCTAATGTAAACGATGGACTATATAGTTAATAGTACAATTTTAATATTCTTTCATCCATTATAACAAGGTACCACACTAATGCGAAGTGTCAACAATGGTGGGGTAACCTGGAACACTGTATTTTTTCACATCATTTTTTCAGTAAACCTACAGCTTCTTTAATTAAAAAAAAGTTTGTTGCAGAAAATTGTGTTTATTTTTGAAATCTTAATTCAATTCCCTTGGTCTGTATATCTATCCAAATGCAAGTACCACGCCTTTATTCTTACTCTAACTTTGTAATAATCAGGAAGTGTGAGTCCTCCAACTTTGTTCTTTTCAAGGTGCTTTGCTATTTGGGACCCCTTACCCTTCCATATACATTGAATCATTGTCTTCAACTTTTATGCAAAGTAGATGCCTGGAATTTTTATTGGAATTGCATTAAATCTGTAAATTACTTTGGGTCAAATTGACATCTAACAATATTTAGTCTTCCAGTCCTTCAACACAGAATGCCCTTCCATTTATTTAGGTCATTTTTTATTTCTTTTAGCAATTTTTAAAAAATTTTCCATGTACAAACACTTTCCATCCTTTGTTAAATTTATCCATAGGTATTTGATTATTTTAGTTGCTATTGTAAATAGATATTTTTCTTGAATTCCTTTCTATATTGTTCATTAGTAGTGTATACAAATAGTACTGATTTTTGCTTGTTGATCTTGTAACCCCACCACTTTGTGGAATATGTTAATTAGCTCTATTTGTGGATTTTTTCAGGTTTTTCTATATATAGAGTCATTTCATCTGCAAATAGGGAAGGTTTTTTCTTCTTTTCCAATTTGGGTGATTTATATGTTAGAAAGCATTGCATTCAAAATTAGTCATTCTTGGGAAACGGACTTTGGCCCAGTGGTTAGGGCGTCCGTCTACCATATGGGAGGTCCGCGGTTCAAACCCCGGCCTCCTTGACCCGTGTGGAGCTGGCCATGCGCAGTGCTGATGCGCGCAAGGAGTGCCGTGCCACGCAGGGGTGTCCCCCGCGTAGGGGAGCCCCACGCGCAAGGAGTGCGCCCGTGAGGAGAGCCGCCCAGCGTGAAAAGAAAGTGCAGCCTGCCCAGGAATGGCGCCGCCCACACTTCCCGTGCCGCTGACGACAACAGAAGCGGACAAAGAAACAAGACGCAGCAAATAGACACCAAGAACAGACAACCAGGGGAGGGGGGGGGAATTAAATAAATAAATAAATCTTTAAAAAAAAAAAAATTAGTCATTCTTTCTGAGTCAACCATATCAGGTTTCTTGCATGCTCTGATGTTCTTCTAATCTCCATGTCCTGAGAATGGTTGGATGGTGTGTGTGTGTGTGTGTGTGTGTGAATATATATATACACACACGCATAATATGTGTATATATATACACACACACACAATATGTATATTCTCTGTTATATCTTTTCTTCCAGAAGTGTGACTAAATACCACTCATAAATAACAGTGTCAGAATTAGCTTGCATAAATATAAAATTACAGAAGAGCTGCTTTAAGCATTGCTGAGAAATGAATCATTGGGCAACTAGTGAGGGTGACAGCTGAAACAACTGCTGCTTGCTCCTGAGGTCACTCACCTGGAGATGTGGGTGACTGTACTTGTACAAAGATGTGAGCCATTGGACTAAGGCAGTTGAGGATTCATGAATAGATTTAGTAGCTAATGTGTGTGGAAAAACGGCTCTACCCATGTCATAGGTAGAAAATGACTCACCAAGATGTCATCTCCTTGAGAGTTTTGTTTCCTACTGGGAAGTCAATTTAAGCATATTATTAAATTGTGTGCTTATTGTAGCAGTTTGATATGGTTATGAATTCCAAAAATAGATATTGGATTATGTTTATAATCTGATCTGTACCTGGGCCTGATTGAATTATGATTAGGGCTTTAATTGGGCCACGTCATTAGGGCATTAAGTCCCTGCCCCTTGGTGGGTGGGGACTCACAGATAAAAGGCATGGCAAAGGACAGAGTTGAGGGTTTTCTGATATTGGAGTTTTGATGTTGGAGTTTGAAGCTGAAGTCTTGAGCTGGAACCCTGGGGAAAGAGCTGTTTGACTGATAGTTTTCAGCTGACCTTGTGGAGAGAGGCAAAATGTAGAGAACTTCATAGTCTATAGCAGACCTTGTGGAGGAAACAGAGGAGCTGAGCCCAGGGGAACCCAGAAAGTCTGAACCCTGGCAAGCTTTGGCAGCATCTTGCTCCAACACGTGGAAATAGACTTTGGTGGGGGAAGTAACTTATGCCTTACGGCCTGGTAACTGTAAGCTCGTACCCCAAATAAATACCCTTTATAATGCCCAGCAGATTTCTGGTATTTTGCATCAGCACCCCTTTGGCTGGCTAATACACTCATTAATAAGCACATTATTAAATCTTATTATTCCTATTTTCAAAAGGAACAATCACCCTTAATCCCATCACCTTAACACAAAAGATATTTTATTTCTTTCTACACCCCAAACTTTATCCTTGGCTCCTTTATTAGCTGGTTGACTTTTTACTGACTTTCTGAGCCTCAGTTTCCTCATCTTTAGAAAAGATAATAACAGTACTTTTTTCATATACTTGTTATAGGTATTAAGTGAAATTAAGCATATTTAAATGTTTAGCAGAGTACTGATATCATAGCCAGTACACAATAAATGTTTGCTATTGTTTTTATTTATGTACAATCCTGGATAAATCATTATGAGCTCCTGGAGAGCAGGAACTCTGTTTAGTGTACTATTCATCTTTGTAACTCATTGACTGTGCTCTGTTGGGGTGGGATAGGCACTGATTTTGGGTTCCAGCTCTACCATTTACTACCACTATACCCTTGGGGGAAATATCCCATTTTCTTCTCCCACCCTTGCCATTACAACTTTGAGCTTCAGTGACCTCGTTTGAAACACAGGGATAATAGTAATTCCATTCCAGGTTTTTATAGGAATTCAATGAGGTGAAGCCTGTGGTGCTTTTAAAATCTCCATAAATTATAACAGTTATTAGTAAGTGCCCAATTAATGATAAATATGAGTATTATGTGCATTAGTTTATTAAGTACATATACTGCTCTTTTCCATTGTGCTTAATTAGTTTAATACACTATAAACAGTCTCCATGTTTCTCCCCACTTTCATAATATTTTTGTTAAATGTATAATTCTGTCCCTCTGATATGCTGTAAATCACAAAAACATCTGTATTAGTCAGGGTTCTCTAGGGAAACAGAATCAACAGGAGATATGTGTAAATAGTATGAAATTTTATAAAATTCTATCACATGACCATGGGGATACACAAGTCCAGATTCTGGAGGCAGACTGCAACCCAGAGGCTCTGATGAAAGTCCAGTGAAGGTCCTTGATGAGTTTCTTGGAGACGTTGCCTGTCCAAAGACAAGCTGGGAAATTCTCCCTGAATGCTGAAATCACTTCCCCTTTTAAGACATTCAACTCATTGGATAAAGCCTCATTCATTGCTGATGGCAATCTCCTGGATTGATGTAGATGTAATCAGCCATCTATGCAGTAAACTCACTGGTGACTAAAGTCCATAAATGTCCTTGTATTACAGTTATCCCAGTGCTTGCTTCACCAAACAACTGGGAGCAATTACCTGGCCAAGCTGAAACATAGCCTAACCATCACATCATCCTTGTTCAAGATGGTTAGCATATAAGGACTTGTGGTGGTTTCAGTGCTTTGTGGACCCCAGATAATTGTGTTATTGAATTAATCCATTCCTGTGGGTATGAAACCAATTGAGAATCTTTGACTAGAATAGATTCAGTCAAGGCACATTTGACTAGGTTACTCCAGTAAGGCATAGCCCAGGGTGGGTCTTAATCCTCTTACTGAAATCAGCAGAGCTGCAGAAACAGAAATAAATGCCTAGAAGCTGGAAGAGAGGAACCTTAGAGTCAGAAGCTTAAATTAACAGAACACAGGGAAACAGACTTGGCCCAGTGGTTAGGGCGTCCATCTACCACATGGGAGGTCCGCGGTTCAAACCCGGGCCTCCTTGACCCATGTGGAGCTGGCCCATGCGCAGTGCTGATGCGTGCAAGGAGTGCAGTGCCGCACAGGGGTGTCCCCCGCGTAGGGGAGCCCCATGAGCAAGGAGTGCGCCCGTAAGGAGAGCTGCCCAGCATGAAAGAAAGTGCAGCCTGCCCAGGAATGGCGCCGCCCACACTTCCCGTGCCGCTGAGGACAACAGAAGTGTACAAAGAAACAACACACAGCAAATAGACACAGAGAACAGACAACTGGGGGGGGGGTGGGGGTGGGATTAAATAAATAAATAAATCTTTAAAAAAAAAAAAAACCAAAACAGAACACAGAAGGTGAAAGGAGCCACCGAAGCCAGCAGCTGAAAGCAATGAGGACTGGAAGAGAGGGGAGAGATGAGCTGATGCTACCTTGTGCCTAATCACCCACATCCACGGCTCAGGGAGAAAACATCTCCTGATGATGCCTTGATTCAGACATTTTCATGGCCTCAAAACTGTAACCTTATAAGTTAATACATCCTCATTGTAAAAGTAAACCCATTTCTTATATATTGCCTTGGCAGCCCTTAGCAAACTAAAACAGGACCCAGAAAACTATAGGCTCATAAGGGTGAGAATTTTGTCTGTTTTGTTCACTCATGTGTCCTCAGCTTGGACATATGCTATACACCCAGTAGGTGCTCACACTGCTGAATTGCACAGGGTTAGAAAGCACAACAATAACTGAATATAGCACTGTGATTAAAGGATGAGGGAAAGTTTCAAACTGTCTATTTTTTCACCATTATTTGACAGGGGTCAAGAAAATCTGCTTTGGTCCATAGGCCTATACAAGCTTTATAAACAAAGTAAGGAGAATCATATATGGGGGAACTTAAAATACATATCTTAATTTAGATCAATTTAATGCCATTTCACAAACATTCACTGAACATCTACTATGTACCTATAGCTCTGTGACCTCAGGGAGTATTACAGTGTCTTTCATATTTCTGTTCTCTTAAGGATTTGTTTCAAGGAGAAATTATTAGGTTTGAAAACTTATCCAATAAAACTATATCTCACTGGATATATATCACAAATCTGCATTTATGCTAGATTGTCATGGGGATTTAAAAAAATGCAGAGCTGATGTTACTTTCTGGAATCCTATGTGATTGCCATTGGTCAAGTGGCTCCATATGAAAACATACCTCACAGGAACTCCTTTTTCTTTTCCAGTGATGATCATATACTAATATTTCAGTTTAAATTTACAATGGAGCAAGGTCACACTTCTCCTAGTCTTAAGGTATCTTTACAGTTTCATTTATTTTATTAGTATCTATGCTTAATATAACTTGAATCAAATCCAGGGTATTTTGCCTCTATTCCATGTTCTTAAACATATACTACCTTTTCTGTACCATTAAAAAGAGTGAGCTTTGTCTATAAAATTTCTGAAAAAAAATTACTATAGGGAGAGCCAGAATTAGACTCTTATCTCAGTTGAGAACTATAAAGTAGCTGTAGCAGTCATTATTTATCACTCTCAAAGAAGACCTTTAAAAATGTTTTTAAACTTCATGGCTATCTGTGGAAATGTATCATTCTGGACAACTGTTTTTAAGAAATAGTTCTTACATGACAAAATGTATGTATAAGGTGTAAAGAATAAAAATATAATGAACCCCTATATATTCACTATGCTTATTAAAGGTAACTACTATCATAAATTAGGTTTTTTTATAGTTTTATATTATACAAATGTTTTTCTAAACATTATGCCAATCATTAAATTAAATTTGCCTTGAAGTCTGGTATACACTTAAGTGAATGGCTTTTTTCATTTAGCGTTATGTTTAGCAGCAGACTTTGCGTGAATGAGAAATCAACCTTTATTTTTTGGTCTTTATTTTTTTTTTAATGTTACATTAAAAAAATATGAGGTCCCCATATATCCCACACCCCCCTCACCCCACTCTTCCCATATCAACAACCTCTTTCATCATCATGGGACATTCATTGTATTTGGTGAGTGTATTTTTTTGAGTACTACTGTACCACATGGATAATGGTTTACATTATAGTTTACACTTTCCCCCAGTCCACCTAGTGCGACATGGAGGGCATACAATGTGCAGCACCTGTCCCTGAAGTACCACCCAGGACAACTCCAAGTCCTGAAAATACTCCCACATCATATCTCTTCTTCCTTCAGTAGCTACCGTGGCCACTTTCTCCACATCAATGCTACATTTTCTTCAATTACTAATCACAATAGTTTCATAGGAGAATATCAGTGAGTTTACTCTAATCCATATTCTATTACTCCATCCTGTGGACCGTGGGATGGTTATGTCCACTCCACCTCTATATTGAGATGGGGCTTAGATTCCACATGGATGATGGATGCAATTCTGCTTGCAGTTGTAGGCACTCTTGGCTCCCTGGTGTGGTGTTTGACTTTCTTCACCTCCCTGTTAGCTGGCTGGGGTAAGTCCGATAAACCAGAGGGTAGGAGATGCAAGTCTGTTGAGGCTCAGAGCCTGGCTATCACATGGACAGTCCAGAGATTCAGGTCCCCTGAGCATACACCACCACCAACCACAGATCCAGTAAAAGTAACAGGAGAGGCTTGTGAATAAAGATCACATCTGAGTCCAACACCATCACAGTCAGGAATACAAACTTCACAGTAGGGCCAACTGACATGGCACTGAAGTCCATCTTCCATGACCATGGAAAGTGTGGGTCTCTGTAGCCCTCAGAAGAACCATTACCTGGGCTTGTATCTACTTTGGCTGTCTCTGGGACCCTGCTGAAGTGTGCATAAGGGTGACCCTCTGATGACCTCCTGACTCTTTTTTGGAGACTCATAGCCATATTAACTCATTTGAACTTTCCATTTCCCCCTTTTATTCAATGTCAAAATGCATTTTTAACACATGATATTACATGTAGGCTGAGATCTTCTGCTGGTCTGATTTGATCCTTTTATTCAAGGTCATTTTCTAGTTACATCTTCAGCTGGTACTTGGTACTAATCCCTCAGCACCAGGGAGGCTCATCCCTGGGAGTCATGTCCCACACTGGGGGGAAGGTAATGCATTTACATGCTGAGTTTGGCTTCAAGACTGGCCACATTTCAGCAACATGGAGGCTCTCAGGAGGTAACTCTTAGGCACCTTGCAGCTCTAGGCCTAGTTATTTAAGGCGCACAGGCTCACAAGCATAGAAATTAGTATCAAGGGCTCCTTGTTGGAATATATTTCTTTATTGGTCTTATCCATTGCACTTGAGTGATTGTTGCTGTTCCATTGTGGAATGTGATAGAGCTTCCCTGGCTAGGACCTCAGCACTCCCTCAGTTGTCATTTTTAACTGTAACCACTATGAAAATATCCAAACATTTTCAAGTACCCTGTATATATGCCCTGGAGAACTCCCTCCCAATTATGTGCCCACTATCAGTAACATCCCACAGCAGTATTCCTCCTCTGCCAGAGTTGAACCTCTCTGTGGTCCAAAACTTCTTTGAAAATGAAGCCTAATATATTGCCAGGTTCCATTAATAGTATAATGGAATACAGTGATGTGTTTAAAGGTTAGATATAGAATATATACTAATTTAGAAAAATAAAAATAAAAATAAATTGGAATATAAAAAATTAAAAAATTAAAAAGCTTTGTTTTTGACATTTTGCCTTTTATCACTGCAATTAGTGTTACCCTGTATGTACAGTGGCAAGGCAATTTCTTCTATTTCTTCCTCAGTGTCTACATCCTTTCTTTTTATTTTTCTTTTCTAATTATTGTGTGTCTTCGCAAAAGTTTTAGATCATAGTAATTCATATATACAATATATGGTACTCCTACATATCCAACATCAAACACTTTGTCCCTTCCCCATCAATGATCTTTTTACATGTTCATATTATATTTGCTACAACTGATGTACAGATATTGAGACAATTGCTTTCAAACATGATTACACTTGGGTTTATATTATGGTTTATATTTTAGACTATACAATTTTCTAAATTTTTAGTTATCCTATATTTTACATTATGGTTTACATTTTAGCCTATAGGCTTTTATAAATTTTTGGTGTAATTTAAAGTGTCTTATATCCATCCTTGCATAAGCTTGTGGAACACTTCCATTGCCCCACAGTTACACTGATTCCATCTATTCAATACCTCTTTCCCCCTCTCTTCAGGGCCCACAGTGACAATCAATTTTCATTACTTGAAGTACCATATCCAAAGATACTTGCAACGATGTTGAGGGCTTGACATGCTCCACTGCCCTAACCCATTCATAGCCACCAATTCTCTTGAGAGATACATTTCCCTCTATTTGAGAACATCAGTCCTCCCCAGGATGTGGGTATATCTTCAGTGTCATTGTATGGGTCTCCTTCCAAAGATATAACCCACTATGACAAAATGAGTTCTCCCACACTCCCTAGAAGCCTGCCCTATGTCAGATTCTCCCCTTTAAGCATCTTAAACAGGTAACCTTCCTTATTATATTTTTGAAAAACTTTTCTTAACATTATACTTTCAACCACATACCTATCTCCTATGTTCAAATGTTCCCCTCCCCCTCCCCCCAATTTCTTGGGTCATCTTACCCATCCTCCCATCCCTAGCCCCACTCAAGCCCACAAAGCTCCACCCAAAGGTATCCCTATACCCCCATTTTATCTCTTCCCTGTACAAATACTTACCTCCAGTTTATCATAGATTTCACCCAGGTAGGTGTCAGCTTGCAACCTTCCTCTACCCCACAAATTCCTTTAAGCCTATCATCCAGTTTCTAGCTCTCTGAGACAGCTTGGTTTACTTATTTCATATCAGTGAGGACATGTAGTGTTTGTCCTTCAATGCCTGAGTTACTTCACTCAACATGAGGTTCTCAAGACTCGTCCATGTTATTACATGTGTTTGTACTGTATTTGTTCTTATACCTGAGTAGTATTCCACTGTATGTATATAACATATTTTATTTATCCATTCATCTTTGTTGATTGGATTTTGGGTTGATTCCAACCTTTGGCAGTAGTGAATAGTGCTGCTATGAACTTTGGTGTGCGTATAACAGTTTGTGTCTTTGTTTTCAGTTCTACTGGTTATATATCCAGCAGTGGAATTGCTGGGTCATATGGCAAATCTATAGCTAGTGTTCTGAGAAACTGCCAAACTGTTCTCCAGAATGGCTGGATCCTTCTGCATTCCTACCAGTAGTGGATGACTGTTCCCCATTCCTTCACATCCTCTCCAGCACTTATAGTCTTCTGTTTTTTTCATAGCTGCCAATCTTATGGGAGTAAGATAGTATCTCATTGTAGTTTTGATTTGCATTTCCCTAATAGCTAGTGATTTTGAACATTTTTTCATATGCTTTTTAGCCATTTGTATTTCTTCTTTGGTGAAGTGTCCAAATCTTTTTCCTATTTTTAAAATGTGTTGTTTGTCTTTTTATTTTTGAGATATAGGAGTTCTTTATATATGCAGGATATAAGTCTCCTAAGAAATCAACCTTTGTTGTTTTAAGCCACTGAGATTTTGAGGTTGTCTATTACTGCAGCATAATCCAGCATATCCTGATTGATAAATGTAGCCACTTCTATTTTCGTAAGAGATAGCATTTTAAGAGCATAGAAGAAAGAGAGCATAGGTAATAGGTCAAGGACAACGGATTTAAGCCTGCAATTGCAGAATAATTATCTTTATATTTGGTAATTATAGTGATGTCACTCAGCCAAGTTTCGCATAAATTCCCATATAAATACATGGTGTCAGATTTACACACAAAACTACTTTGACTAGGGAAATGTATACCTGTAGCAACTTTGGGAAAAAAGATTGTAACGCTGAAGTAAGACTGGATGAGACCCCTAAAGAAAAATAGCTTTTAACGCCATCACTTTGCAATCTTTTGAGGAATTTGGGCGGGGTGGCAGCCTTGGTGAATCGGCATCATCTGATACTCTTCGTTTCAGTTTGTTATCATGAATTACTGATCTAAACCAACTTGGAAACTTACATGATACAGAGTCTCCTGGGTTCACAAGCCATTTCCTTTATTATTTGAGGACGTTTTGGAAATCAAGTAGCCATTTCATTTTGTCTATGATACTAAATTAGAATACACTAAGGTCATATGACAATGTCTGGTCTATGAAAAACAAAGCCAAATAAAACAATAAAGCAAGTTCATAAGAGATGTTTAAAAATAAATTGGGGTGGGGGGTTTTTCAAAATCTGTGTCTAAATAGTAGTTCAGAAAGGTAAGCATGGGAAGTAGCTATGGTTCAACTGACAGAGCATCTGCCTACCATATGGAGGGTCCAAGGTTTACGATACCCAGGGCCTCCTGACACATGTGGTAAGCTGGCCCATCTGCAGTGCTGGCACGGGCAAGGAGTGCTGTGCCATGCAGGGGTGTCCTCCATGTAGGGGTACCCCATACACAAGGATTGTGCCTCACAAAGAGAGCCACCCCACGCCAAACAGCGCAGCCTGCCCAGGAATGGCTTCACATACATGGAGAGCTGACACAGCAAGATAACACAACAAAAAACAAAGTGACACAGTTTCCCAATGCTGCATGACAAGAATGCTAGCGGGCACAGAAGAACACACAGTGAGTGGACACAGTGAGCAGACAACGTGGGGGGAGGGGGGAGCAAGGGGAAAGAAAGAAATAAAATAAATCTTTAAAAAAAAAGAAAGGAAAAAAGGTAAACACTTTTGTTCCACCCAAGTCATCCTGGAAAGGATCTTAATTTAAAAGTAGTTCTTGGTTCTTTTTTTAAAATACTCAAATATCACTAAGAAAAGGAAATATTCAACTAAATAGATATCAGTAGTAACTCCATAGAAGAGCTGTTACTCACTATAAATAATCACAGCTATTCTATGTAAATAGAGCCATTCAGGCAAAATGATGCAAATAAAGGTCCATGATTTGTCACAATAAAATCTTTTGTTAGTTTTTTGGTCTTTACCTTAGTTTCATTTTTTCATATGGCTCAGAGATTTATAGGGGAAGAAAAATTGATGAGGAACTTGAGATATGTTTTCAAAGAGATGAAAGTCTGTTATAGTAAAGAAGGAATAGAATACTTTCTTTATAGATCTGTGTTAATCATTCATGCTATTTACCAAATATTTCTCTTTCTCCACTTCCTGTATATGTGATGATGTTGCACTTACCTGTCCCCTTATGGTTGGAAGTAGCCATGTAATTATTACTTCTAGCCAATGAGAAATGGCATGAGTAATTTCTGGACGGAAGAATTTAATTACCAGTGCAAGGTCTTCCAGAACTCTTTTTTCTTCTGTCACAGAAAATAAATAAAATAGCAACACTCCAGGTGCTGGCTACTCATTTAGCATGAGTCCCTGAGTGAGGAAAGAGTGTAAGAGAGCTCCAAGATGACTTATGGACATGTGGTGGTAGCAAGGTATAAATCTTACTATTTTAAGCCACTGAGCTTTTTGTGCTCCTTTTGTACTTCATCATAAGCTAGTAAATCTTGACTGATTCATGATACTAGGGTTGGATCAAGGACCAATAAGGAGAAGATGCAGGGAAGCGTCTCTACAGGGATGTTATAGACAGAATTCAAACATTGGCTAGGGGATTGAACTCCTTACCATTTGCTTTCACAAGTCCACTTATATGATTTTTGTGTTTTTAAACCCCTTTGATCCCTAAGTTAATCCTTGGATTCAATGGAAGAAACATTCCTGGGAATCTTCTCCCCTTTTGGTTGAAAGAGTTATTGACTTTTTTTATTGCTACCACTTTTAATCAGATATCCCTACAGTTTTTTTCCCTCACTTTTGGTTCCTCAAATATAGAGAATTCACTCTTTCTGTTTTCTAAATTATCTTAGGCTAAATAGAATCTTTTGCCTCAAGCTTTTAGGCAAAGCACAATTTTCTTTTGTCCTTTTAAATATCAGTTATCTCTGTACTCTTCCTTTAAAAGACATTTTTCCTTTTATATTATAAAGGTTAACATTTACAGCCTGTCTAATAATCAGAGCCTATTTCTGAGCATTATATAGAGGCTGAATCTAAAAATTGAAAATCAGTAAACAATGTTTTCTCTATTATGACTATTTAAGTAGTGTTCACTGCAAGTAAAAGCCCTGAGGCAATCCAAATAAAATGTTCCTAGCATCAAGGTTAAAATGACTTGTTTTAGGTACTTTATCATTTTCTTTAAATCACACCACAGAGACAAGCGTTACTTGGATACAAAAACCAGAAAATGACAGTACATAAAAAGAAAATTATAGACCAATATCTCTCATAAACTTAGATATAAAAATTGTCAACAAGGAATTAGCAAATTGAATCCAGCAATGTATAAAAAGAATTATACATCATGACAAAGTGAGATTTATTCTAGATATGCAAAGCTGGTTCAACATTCAAAAATCAATCAATGTAATTCATCATATTAACAGGCTGAAGGAGAAAAAATACATGCTATACCATCAATTAATGCAGAATACACATTTGACAAAAATTTAAAATCCATTCAGGATGAAAATTCTAACAAACTAGGGATAGATGGTAACTCTAAGCTTAATAACAAGCATACACCAAAACACCTATGTTAGAGAAAAACGGTGCTCACTGGGACACAGAGACTGAAGATTGCAGGCAGAAAGTTCATTGGGAAGCTCTCCCAACGGAGGGGGTCTGAAAAGAGACTTCAGCCTGCCTCTGGCAAAGGTGATTATGAATTTATACAGTACATCTAGAGGCAGGAAAATGCTTAGTCAGTGGGAGGGGGTTGGGGCTTGGGTAAGACCCGAGGGCCAACAGGGATGGCTAGGGGGTGGTGGGCTAGCGGTAGTGAAATCTAGGGGTGTGGGAGAGGTTGGTAGGGTCATGTGGCTCCTTTGACTATTCTTGTGAGGAAATGAACTGTATCTCAACACGTAGGCTCTGGATGGAGGGCTGTTCTATGTCATGGGAATGCAAGTCACTGTTTGTTAACCATTGTAAACTTTGTGATCAGTTAATCATTATAAACTTTATAAGGGAGAAACCACTGACAACCTACAGCTAACATCATAGTTAATGGTGAAACACTAAATGCTTTCCCTATAAGAATGGGAACAAGGCAAGGATGTCTGCTCTTACCACTCTTATTCAAAATAATGCTGGAAATCTTTGCTATTGCAAAAAGACAAGAAAAGACATGATTGGTCTGTGTAGAAAATCCCAAGGAATTTAAGGAAAAATTTTCTAGAACTAATAAATGAGTTTAGTAATGTCACAAGATACAAGGCCAACACAAAAAATGAATTATATTTCTATATTTGAACAATGAAAAACCTGAAACAAAAACTAAAAAATATCATTTACAGTAGCAACAAAAATGAAATATTTAGGTATAAATCTAACAAAACATGTACAGGACATCTAATGCTAAAAACTGAAAAAGCTTGATAGGAGAAATCAAAGGAGGTGTAAATAAATTGAGAGACATGTCATATTAATGAATTGGAATAGCATGGTAATGATACCAACTTCCTTCAAATTGATCTATATATTCAATGCAATTCCTGTAAAAACCACAAAAGAATTCATTGTAGCTCTAGATAAACTGGTTATAAACTTATGGAGATGCAAAGAAGCCAGGATAGCCAAAGCAATTGTGAAAAAGAAGAAGTTGGAAGTATCATACTGCCTGGATTTAAGACTTACTATATAGTTACAGTAACCAAGACTGTGAGATTGGTGGATGGATTGACACATAGATCAATGGAAGAGAGCAGAAACACAGAAACAGGCATATGCAAACAACCCAACCAAATTTTGACGAGGGTACAAAACCAATTTAATGGAGGAAGTATAGGCTTGTCAACAAATGATGTTGGTACAATTGTAATTCTATAGGCAAACAAATGAACATCAATCTAAACCTCATACCTTATACAAAATTAACTCAGTATGCATCATGAACTGAAATGTAAACCATAAAACTATAATTTTTGAGTAGACTATAGGAGAAAAATTTCATAAGCTACGGTTAGCTAAAGAGTTATAAACATGACACCAAAACCACAAAATGTAAAAGAAAGGTCAATAAACTGGGCTTTATGAGAATTAAAAAGTTTTGAACAGTGGAAGATCCTTTTATGAGGATAAAAGAAGTTGCAGATTGGTTGAAAATATTTGTGAAGACACATCCGACAAAGGACTCATACAAAATATTCAAAGAACTGTGTAAACTCAACAGTAAAAAAACAATAAATTCAATGACAAAAATGGACCAAAGACTTGAACAAACACATCTCCAAAAAAATACATAAATGGCAACTAATAAATGAAATTATTTTCAACATCAATAGCCATTAGGAAAATACCAACTAAAACTACAACGACATAATACTATATACATAGCAAAATGATTAAAAAGCCAACCAACCAACAAACAAAACAAGTCTGAAATTACCAAAAGCTGGTAAGGATGCAGAGAAACTGGATCTCTCATACATTTCTGGTGGGTATGTGAAATGTTTACAATCTCTCTGGAAAATAGTTTGGCAGAGTCTTATAAGATTAAACCCACACTTAATGTATGACCCAGCAACTGCATCTGGCCATTTATCCTAAAGAAATGAGAACTTCTGTTTACAAAGAAACATTATTTGTTACAGTTAAATGCTGGAAACACCACAAACACACATCAGTGAATGAATTAATAAACAAAATGTGATACATCCATACAATGGAGTAGTCCTCTGCAATGAAAAAGAATGAACAGTTGATATACGCAACAACTTGGATGATTCCTTAGGACTTTATGCTGTGTAAAATAGCCAATCTCAAAAGGTTGCATACCATATAATTCCATTTATATACTATCCTTGAAATAACAAAATTATAGTGATGGAGAACAAATCAGTGTTTACCTCTATTTAGGGATGGATGTGATTGTGGGGTGTGTGAATATAAAGGGATAGCACAAGGAAGTGCCTTTGTGGTGATGTTACAGTTCTGTATCCTGATTGTAGTGATATTTATACCAATGTACACATTTGATAGAATTTTAGATAACATACACATACACACAGAAACACAATGAGTACATGTAACAGCTGGTGACATCCAAGTACTGTCTGTATTCTAGTTCATTGTATTGGGTCAATGTCAATTTCCTGGTTTTGATGATGTACCATAGTTATCTAAAATATTACCATTTAGGTAAGCTGGATGAAGTGTACAGGGATCTTTGCTGTACTGTTTTCACAACTTCTTGTGAGATTATTATTAGGTAAAAATAAAAATAAAAAATAAATAAAAGAATGAGCAAGGATTGACAGCAAATCTATTTTGCCTCATATTTATATCATGATTTTTTCTATCTAGCATTTTTCCTGCTTTAGATTTTCTGTTTTATTTTTTCTTTTGCTGTTTTTTTGCATCATGAACTTTTATTATTTCTTTAAGTTTGCCAATCTCTGGATAGAACGATCTATTTTATGGAGTCTTTTTTTTTCTCTCTCTGAGACCTTCCTTCTGGGGCCCAGTTGTTACGCTGAGAAATTGTTTTACTCTTCTCTTGGTTTGACAACATTGTTTCTTGAAAGACTCCAGTCTTCATTTCTCTCACTTTACATAGTCATTTCTCCGGAAATCAAACAAGGATCTTATATTAAAACGCTATAAGGGAACTTAATTTTTCAGTCCTTGCATGTTGGAAAATGCATTCATTGTCTTCATAGTTAATAGTTTTGATATAGAATTCTAAGTCCAAAATCACTTTCCCTAAGTGAAGATGGTCAGCCATCACACCAGAGAATCAAGAGTGCCTATAACTGCAAACAAGAGAGTCACATTCAACAACCATGTGGGATCTAAGCCCCTCTCAATTTAGAGGTGGAGTGGACATCACCATTCCAGCATCCACAGGAAGGAGGAATAAAATGTGGATTAGAGTGGACCTATTGGTATTCTACTATAGAACAATTGTGACTCTAGCAGGGGAAGAAATTGTATCATTGATGTGGAGACAGTGGCCACTGGAGTTGCTGAGAGCAGGGAGAAGGAAGAAGAGGTGTGATGTGGGGGCATTTTTTTCACTTGGAGTTGCCCTAATTGATATTGCAGGGACAGATGTTGGACATTATATATCCTGCTATGAGCCACTGAATGGACTGGGGGAGAGTGAAAACTCCAATGTAAACTATAATCCATGCAGTGCTCCAAAATGTATTCACCAAATGCAATGAAAGTGCCACAATAATGAAAGAGGTTGTTCATGTGGAAGGACTGGGGAGTCTGTGGGGTATATAGGAACCTCTTACATATATATATATATATATATTTTTTTTTAGGATTTATTTTTTAAAATTTATTTCTCTTCCCTTCCCCCTCCCCCCAGTTATCTGCTCACTGTGTCCATTTGCTGTGTGTTCTGTGACTGCTTTTATCCTTATCAGTGGCACCGGGAATATGTGTTTCTTTTTGTTGCATCATCTTGTGTCAGCTGTCCATGTGTGTGGCTCCATTCTTGCGCAGGCTGCATTTTCTTTCGCGCTGGGCAGCTCTCCTTATGGGGTGCACTCCTTGCGTGTGGGTCTCCCCTATGCGAGGGACACCCCTGCGTGGCACAGCACTCCTTGTACGCATCAGCACTGCACATGGTCCAGCTCCACATGGGTCAAGGAGGCCTGGGGTTTGAACCGCAGACCTCCTATGTGGTAGGGAGATGCCCTATCCGTTGGGCCAAGTCCGCTTCCCTATAGCTTGACTTTTAATTCTCTTTCAGAGAGCAAAAATTTATAATTTTGAGGAAGTCTAATTTAGTATTTTTTTTCTTATATGGTTCAGGCTTATAATGCCATATCTAAAGAACTATTTGCCTAAGCCAAGGTCACACATATTTTCTCTTATGTTTTATTCTAAACGTTTTACACTTAGATCAATGATTCATTTTAAGTTAGTTTTCTATAATGTGTGAGGTTAAGTCACTATTCTTTTTTCCTCCCTGTGTATATCTAATTGCTCTTTGCCCCATTGAATTTTATTAGCACCTTTGTAAAAAATCAGTTGACTTACTTGTGTGAGGCTATTTCTGGGTTCTTTATTATATTCCAGTGATTTATGTGCTTATCTTGTTGCCAATATGACATGGATTTGAATAGAGTAGATTATATTAAGGCATGAAATCAAGTAGTGAGTATCTCCAATTGTGTTCTTTTTTGAAATAATTTTGACTATTCAATTTTCTTTAGTTTTCCATCTTAGTTTTATAATCAGCTTATCTATAGGTATGACAAATCCTACTCTGATTTTGATTCAGAATGCATTGAATTTACAGATCATTTTGCAAGGAATTTACATCTTAACAATATTGGGTCTTCTGATTTATGAACATGGTATGTCTCTGCATTTACTTAAGTTTTCTTTTATCAGTTTTGTGGATTTCAGCATATGGATGTATATATATTTTGTGATTTATACTTAAGTATTTCAATTTTGTGTTATGTAAATGATACTTTTAAAAATTCAATATTCTATTGTTAATTGCTGATATATAGGAAAGCAATTGCTTTTAAATTTTTAAATACACTTTATTTTAGTAGACAAAGATTTACAGAATTGCTGCCAAGATAATACAGAGTATATCTATATCCCATATCCAGGTTCCCCAATTTATCCATATGCAAAGGAATGAAAGAGGATTACCAACTCACACTTTATACAAAAATCAACTCAAGTTGTCTCAAAGACCTAAATATAACAGCCAATACCATAAAGACCTTAGACAGCAATATTGGGAAACATCTACAGGACCTTGTAATAGGAAACGGCTTCATGAACTTCACACCCAAAGCATGAGCAGCAAACTAACAAATAGATAAATGGGACTTCTTCAGAATTAAAGCCTTTTGCACCTCAAAGAAGTTTGTCAAGAAAGTGAAAAGAGAGCCTACCCAATGGCAGAAAATATTTGGTAAACATATATCTGATAGGAAACTTATATCCTGCATATTTAAAGAACTCCTGTATCTTGAAAATAAAAAGACAAACAACCCATTTTATAAATGGACAAGAGACTTAAGCAGACAATTCTTCAAAGAAGAAATACAAATGGCTAAAAAGCACATGAGAAAATGCTCCAAATCACTAGCTGTTAGGGAAACGCAAATCAAAACTACAATGAAATACCATCTTACTCTCATGAGACTGGCAGCTATCAAAAAAAACAGAAGACTACAAGAGCTGGAGAGGATGTGGAGGAATGGGAACATTCATCCTCTGCTGGTGGGAATGCAGAAGGATCCTGCCATTCTGGAGGCTATGGTATCTTTATCACAAATAAGGAACCAATACCGATGCATTGCTATTAACTAAATTCCATGCTTTATTCAGATTTTCATAATTTAACTTAATCTCCTTTTTCTGTCCCAGGATCCAATCAGTATATCAAATTACATTTAGTCATCCTGTCTCCTTAGAATTTTCTTGGCTGTGATCGTTTCTGATACTTCCCTTGTTTTTAATGACCTTGAGAGTTTCAGGAAGTATTGATGAAGTATTTTGCAGAATGTCCCTGAATTGGGGTTTGTCTAATATTTTCTCAAGATTAGACTTGGATTTAGGGGAGAACTATCACAGATTTAAAGTGCCATTCTCTTCACATCATATCAGGGGAATATTCTATTAATATAACTTGTCACTGTTGATGTTAATTTTGATCACTTGCCTGAGGGAATATTTATTATGTTTCTCTACTGTAAAGTTATTACCCTTTCCCCTTCTCCCCATAGAGAAGTCTTTGGAAGGCAGTCACTATGTGCAGCCCACTCTTATTTTTTTAAATATGGTTTTTAATTAAAAAAATACATAGATTACATAAATAGTACATAAAAAATACAGGGGATTCCCATATGCCCCACCCCCAACCCCTCCCATATTTCCCCACATTAATAACATCCTTCATTAGTGTGGTACAATTGTTACAATTGGTGAACACATTTTTGAGCATTGCTACTAAGCATAGATTATAGTTTACATTGTAGTTTACGCTCTCTCCCACACAATTTTGTATGTTATGACAAGCCATATAATGGCCTGTATCTGTCATTGCAATGCCGTTTAGGACATTGCTAAGTCCTAAAAATGTCCCTGTATTATTCCTGTTTTTCCGTCTCCCTCACCTCAGAATCTCCAGTGGCCATGCCTCCACATCAATCATAAAACTTCTTCCATTGCTAAAATTACAATAACTCTATACTGCAATACCAGTAAGCCTATCCTAGTCCATTGTTTGTTCCCCAGTTCTGGGATGGTGATGCCCACTCTACCTCTAATTGAGAAGGGGCTGCAGCCCACTATTAAGGAAAGGTAGGTTATGCTTCCCCAGCTTGAAGGTGGAGTATCTACATAAAATCTTTGAAAATTTTTTGAACAGGAAATTTGTCTGTTCTCTTCCATTTATATAGTGTTAAATAAGTTTAATCAGCCTAGATTCATGGCTAATAATTTGGGTCATAATATAATATACATTATTTTTTGTTGCACATATTTTTGCAGCTTTGGTCACTGGGATTTTCAGTTAACTCCTGTGTCCTTGACATACCCCTATCAGCGAGTGTGTGTTTGAGTACTTCTTTACTTTTTAACATTACAAGATGCTCTAGGCTCATCTTGTATATTTCCTGTACCAGTACTAGAATCAGCTTATTTTACCAAAATACCTGACTCCTTTTATTGGTGGATGGCATTAGAACCCAGTATCTGTGTACTAAGTATGCAGGTTGATACAGGGGTATCATTGCTTTTAGACCTTTTCAGCTGAAAGACAAAGGAAATAGGTGTGTTTATACTGACTTGAGTATAAACACATATTTAACATTTCTCTTTGTGTGGCCATCTGTATTAGTCCACCAAAGGGGTGCCAATGCAAAGAACCAGAAAGCTTTTGATTTTTATAAAGGGGATTTATTTTGGGGGTAAAAACTTACACTTCCAAGGCCAAATCAAGGCATCAACAGAGATGCTTTCTTACCAAAGCAAGCTACTGTTGATCCCGGTGTGTTGTCACATGGTGAAGCAAGATGGCTGCCGATCTCTTGCGAGGTTTCAGCCTTCCCCTTTGGGCTTCCTCTCTCAGGCTCAGCTGCTCCGCTTTCTTCCAGATTTCAGCTGCAAGCTGGCATAGGGCTTGTCTCTTAGGGCCTCTTCTCTCTCCTGTCATTGAGTTTGTTTATTTCTGGGCTTTTTATATCAGTCTTGGCCATTCTGCTCTCTTCCCCATTTAAGCTATAAGCTATCAGGCAAAATTGTTCATCTCTCCGCTGGGCCTCAGTTGTTCGAGCCTTCTCTTCTCTGTCATATGGTGGGATAAAAAACGACAGAGCTTTCACTTATTGTGTGTTCGTCTGTCTATGTGTCTGTTCGTATCAGATCCATCCAGGGCACGGGGAGTCAGCCTGGGTTGTGCCCACTGATATAGTCAAATAAAAAACCTTAATCTTAACAGGTAATCTAATCAAAGATACCTCAGCTGAATTTAATGCAATCAAAGAATATCATACCCAGAAGAATAGATTAGTTTACAAACATAACGTTTCTATTTTGGGGATTTGCAAAATAATCTCAACCTGCCACACCATCTATATCCGTATTTAGCTCAATATGCAATCATACTGATGTCTCCAACTGTACTCCATTACAACACAGATCATTCTAGTCTCCTTTATTTGCTTGCCTGTAACCTCACACTACATTTTTGACATGACAAATTTATAGAAAAGGAGAACAGCTTAGTGGTTGCCACTGATTAAGGAGGGTGTGAGAAGGAAGTAGGTGTGGATATAAAAAGACAACATGAGAGATCTTTGTGGTGGGGAAATGTCCAGTTATATAACTATAGAAATAATGTCAATATCCTGGGTGTGATATTACACTATAGTTACACAATACAATACTATTGGGTAAACTGGGTAATGGGTACATGTGATCTCTCTGCAGTATTTCTTACAACTACATACAGGCAAATCTACAATTATATGAAAACAAAATAGTTTATTTTTAAAAAGATAAGCAACAGGCTGGAAGAAAATATTTGCGAAATACATATCTGATAAAGGACTTGCATCTAGAATATACAAAAAGCTCTTTCACTTCAATAATACACAAACAACCCAATCAAAAACTGGCAAAAATTTCGAATATTTTATCAAAGGTATATGGCTAATGCATACATTAAAATATGCTCAAAATCATTAGTCATGAGGGGAATTGTGCAGAATTCAGAGTAGGCATGATCCTGCCGACATCTTGATTTTGGACTTCTAGTCTCCAAAGCTGTGAGATCACAAATTCCTATTGTTTAAGCTAACCAGTCTCTGGTATTTCTTTTAGCAGTCTTGGCAAACTAATACACTGGGTAGTGTAAGTTTTAGTCTTAAGAGTCCCGCTTACTTGGTTATTTTCTTCCTCATGATTGTTTTCTCAGTTGAAGTCTATTGGTAATTCTAATCAGATGCAGAATATTTTGTGCAATGGGTATCTTGAGAATTGTTGGATGATGAGCTATTGCTGCTATACAAGATTATTGTAGTGGTTATATAGTATTTATAAATTCCAAAAAGAAATACAGATTATGTTTGTAAACTGGTTGGTTCCTCTGGCGTGATAACCCTTTGATTGTATTAGATTCAGCTGAGATGTCTGATTAAATTATGTTAAGATTAGGGCTCTGATCCAACCATGTCATTAGAGTGTGACTCAGTGTGGAGTCCAAGCCCCCTTGGGGATAAAATAGACACTCACATGGAAGTAAATACACAGAGAAGAACACAGAGGAAGAGAGACAGCTTATTAGACAGGATCCTGCAGCCTCAGAGGAAGAGAGATGAACCTGATAGTCTACAGCTGAACTTGTGAAGAGATCTGAGCAGCTGAGCTCAGAAAGAAACAAGTCCCAGGGATAGAGATGAACCTTATACCAGCCTAGAGCTAAGAATGAACCTTATACCAGCCTACAGCTAAGAATGGAAGGAGCTGAGACCACAGAGCAGTAAAAGGAATAAGGAAGGCTGAACCCTTACAGACATCACCCACCATTTTGCTCCAACACGTGACCAATGACTTTGGGTGAGAAAGTTCCTCTTATGGTACTCTGAGTTGGACTCTTTAGGGCCTTGTGACTGTAGGCTTCTAACCCAAATAAATACCGTTTAAAAAGCTGACAGGGTTCTGGTACTTTGCATCAGCATCCCTTCGGCTGACTAATACAAATATGCTTAAAAATTCAACTCAATCACTGTGTTGTTTCAATCCCATTTTAAAATGATTGAGTAAAATTCTTTCTCAGATGCATTTACCAGGTACTGTGTTTACATTGTTTGAACTATCTTTTGCTGGAAATCTGCAGAACATGTGCTGAAGTAATTATCTTTATCTAGATAGTTCCAAAGTAGTACTTTTATAGATGTTTTACGTATTTAGGCTATTGCATGCAGACATCCACTAAAGATGACTTTGTTTTCTAGATGTAGCCAAGAATTGTAATTTAAAGATATCCTCTATGAAAGGGTTTCTTAATGGCAAAGTACATTATGCAGATAACTTTCAAGAATTTACCTCTATTACTGCTTTGATATTTGTCACTTAATAAAATATATTCCAGCAAGGTTTGCTATGCACTGAGTGTGTGTGTGCCCTCTTTTTCATCATTGATTTCCTTTACAAATATAATATACTTTTAGGTAGAAAAATTCATTTAATATACTTTCTATGGTTTTTCTCCTACCACAGAAACTATTCCTTTGTAGTTTCCCTTACAGGTTTGTCCTCATCAACTCAAATTCAGACAACTGAAAGATTCCAAGTAGTCCTTGAATCACTTCTCTTTGCTAAATACTCCATACCATTCTCATGGGTTTATATAATACCTATATTATGATGACATTCAAATTTATATTTCCAGTTCAGATCTATCTTCTAATGTTATATCTCTGGCATATTATTTTACCTAATTTTGTATTTTTTTTCTGTCCTTGAATATATTCACTTGTTTCTAGAGAGGAAACTCTGGGAATCAATGTCAATTATAACATCCTTGTACTCAGAATACAACAGCTAAACCTATTTTTATGATCTTTGTTTAATAATAGGCATCCAGGTTATGAAAAGTTAAGTAGGCATATTGAAATTTTAAAAGCAACCATTAACAACTACACAAATATATTAAAACACATTAGACAAATAGAAATAGAATATTTAAAATTGTTCACATAACCCAATAGACAGGGAAGGGAAAAGAACAAAAACCATGTTTGCAGACTTCAACACTCCTCTCTCAATTTTGATAGAACTAGTAGACAGAAAATCAACATAAATACAGAACAGAGATCAGCAAACTATACCTAGGGGCCAAATCCATTGCATAGCCTGTTTTTACATGGACTGTGAGGTAAGGATGCTTTTTATATTTTTTAATGATAATAACAGAAAATATGAATATGTGACAGAGACCATATATGACCCACAAAGCCTAAACTATTTACTACCTGGCCACTTTTTAAAAAGTGTTTGCTGATTCTTGATAAAGAAATGAATACCTCCATCAACTAGCTGGATATAATGGATATTTATAGAAAACCCCACCCAAACAAGCATGGAATGCATATATTTTTCAAATACACATAAATATCCACCAAGATATAGCATATCCTTCATCATAAAACAAACCTTAATTAGCTGAAAACACTTGAAATTATATAAAGTATGCTCTCATATCACAATTAAACTAGAAATCAATAACAGAAAGATAGGAAAATTTTCAAATACTTGGAAATTAAACAACATACTTCTAAATAACCCATGGGTCGAGTTATGGTCATGGCCGATGGGGTTAACTACCAGGTCAGATGGCCCCTCTTTGGAACTGGTGTTTATGTGTGATGAATCTGGACTCAGATGGGATCTCTCTTCATAAGACTTTCATGCTAATGTGCTGGAGGTGCAGTTAGTGTTGGGGTTTAAGATATATTTAGGGGTTTGAATCTCTGGACTGACAATGTGATAGCCAGGTCCTGAGCCTCAACAGACTCCAGCACCTACAATCTGATCTATTGGACTTACCACACTCAGCTAAGATGGAGTTGAAGAAGGACAACCACCACACCATGGAGCCTAGAGTAATTACAACTGAAAATGGGAGGATTGCATCCAGCATCCATGTGGAATCTGAGCCTCCTCTTGACATAGAGGTGCAATGGACACAACCAATCCAATATCCACATAGAAAAGGTGGCATTGGATTAGGAAAAGTGGACATGGTGGACGATGGGTATGGGGAAAGGCAGGAAGAGATGAGAGGTGGAGGCGTCTTTGGGACATGGAGCTGCCCTGGATGGTGCTCCAGGGGCAATCACCGGACATTGTAAATCCTCACAGGGCCCACTGGATGGAATGGGGAAGAGTATGGGCCATGATGTGGACCACTGACCATGAGGTGCAGAGGTGCCCAAAGATGTACTTACCAAATGCAATGGATGTGTCATGATGATGGGAATGAGTGTTGCTGGGGGGGGGGGGGGAGGTGGGGTGGGGGTGGTGGGGTTGAATGGGACCTCATATATATATATATTTTTAATGTAATATTATTACAAAGTCAGTTAAAAAAATAACCCATGGGTCAAAGAAGATGTCTCAAAAAATGAGAAAATGTTTTGAACTGATTGAAAATAAAAATATAATAAAACAAGTCAGAATCTGTGGGATACAATTAAAGCACTGCTTCCAGAGAAATGTATAACATTAAATGCTTATATTAGAAAAGACAGCCCTTGAATAAATAATCTAATTTTCACATTAAGAAAATAGAAAAATATAAGCTAATTAAACCCAAAGCATGTAGAAGAAAGGAAATAATCAAGAGTAGAAATAAATAGAATTGAAAAAGAAAAATAATAGAGAAAACCAATGTAATAAAAATCTAATTCTTTGAAAGATCAATTGTAGTGTAATGTATAGCAAGGGTGAAAAAGAAAGAAAGAGAAAGACTTATCAATATCAGGAATGATTGAGAAAATATCACTAGAGAACCTGTAGACATTAAAAGAAGAGTAAAGGAATACTGCAAACAACTTTGACACGTCATTATGGCAGCTTAATTGAATTAAATCAGTTCATTGAAAAATATACACTACTAACATTCACCCAGGATAAAATGGATAAACTGAATATGCAAGTACGTTTTAAAATATTTTAGTTTGAAATTTAAAATCTTTCAAAAATACATTCCAGGTTCAGATGGTTTCACTGGCAAATTCTACCATACATTAAAAAGAATTAAATAACAGCAATTTAATAACTTCTCTTCCATAAAATAGAGAAGTGAACATTTTTCAACTTATTTTATGTGCATAGCATTTATTCTGGTACTAAACTAGTTAAATTAAGCACAATGAAAGAAAACTATAGACCAATGGAAGCAAAAATATTCAACAAATTATTAGCAACACAAATCCAACAATATATTAAAAAGGATTATACATTACAACCAAGTATGGGTTCTCCTATGAATGCAAACCTTGTTCGATACACAAAAATCAATCAATGGATTCCAAAATATTAACATTCTGAAAAGAAAAATAAAAATCCACATGATCGTATCAATTAATGAAGAAAAACATTTGACAAAATTCAACATTTATTCATGATAAAATCTTTTTGCATCCTGGTAATAAAAGGGAAATTCTTCATCCTGGTAAGTGACATCTATAATTAACCTATAGATACTAGGAGAGTGAACTGAAAGTAGGCATGCTTTCATCCCGACTGGGAAACAGATGAGGATGTCCACATTCACATACTATTCTCTATCATAGTGGATTCGTAGCCAGTGCAGTAAGTCAAGAAAAAGGAATAAATGGCATATGGGTTGGAATGGAAGAAGTAAAACTGTCCCTAGTCATAATCAAAGTGATTGTCTATGTAGAAAACCCTAAAAAAAAAACTATAAAAAAGGAACTTGTAAAACAAATGAGTCTAGCATAGCTATATGGTATAAAAAGTTCAACATATAAAAATCAATCATATTTCTGCATATTGACCATCAGCTATTGGAAACTGAAATTTAAAACAAAATGCCTTCTACAGTCACTCCAAAAACATGAAATATCATGGCTGAATCTAATAATACATATATAGGATCTTTATGTTGCAAAGCAGAAAATGTAGATCAATGAAACCAAAGAAGATCTAAATGACTACAGAGACATATCCTGAGATTTTTGGACTGGAAGATTCAGCATAGTAAACATGTTCAATTTTCCGAAATTGACCTATAGGCTTAATGCAATTCATATCAAAACTATAGACTATAGTTAATAGTACAGTTATAAAAATATGATTTTATCAATTGCAACAAGTATACCACAACAATACAAAGTGTTAATATTAGGGTGATATATGTCAATTCTGTATTTTATGCTTGATTTTTCTGTAAACTCACAATTTATCTAATAAAAAAAAATCTCCAGCAGGTTTCTTTGTATACATAGCCAAGCTTATTTAAAAGTTTCTTTAAAAAAGGCAAGGGAACTAGAATAACCAAAACAAATTTGAAGAGGAAGAATAAATTGGAGGACTCATACCAGCTGATTTTAAGATTTTTTATACAGCTACAGTAATCAGGATATAAGGAATTGGGGAGGGATAGGCACATAGGTCTATGGAATTGAATACAGAGTCTAGAAATAGCATGGCTGATAGACTTGACAAAGTTCCAAAAGCAATTTGAAAGATAAAGGAAACTCTTTTCAGCAAGTGATATTGCAACAATTGCACATACATAGGCAAAAAACATGAAGCTTGATTTAAGCTTCATATCTTCTATAAAAATTAGCTCAAAATGGGTCATAGATGTAAAAGCATAAAACTTCTAAAAGAACACATAGAAAATCTTTGACACCGAAAAATTCTCTGAGATGGATGAAAAGTTCTTCGAAATGATACCGAAAGTAACATCCACAAAATGAAAATATGTAGAATTTGGGTCTCATCAAATTTAAAAACATTTGCTCTGCAAAAGGCCCTGTGAAGAGGATGAAAAGACAAGTTACAGACTGGAATAAAAATTTGCATATAACATATTGAACAAAGGAGTACTATCTAGAATGTATAAAGAACTCTCAAAACTCAACAGTTAAAAAACATACAAAATATCCAATTTGAGAATGAACGGAAGATTAAAACAGACATTTCACCAAAAAGAATATACAGATGGCAAATAAGCACATGGGAAGATTGCTCACTGTCATTAGCTATTAAGGAAATGCAAACTAATAGCACAATGATATGTCACTATGCACCTATTAGGATGAAAAAATTAAAAATATTGATAATATCAAGTGCTGTGAAGAATGGCAGAACAACCAAATCTCTCACACATTGCTTATGGAAACACAAAATGGTACACACAGTCTGAAAAATAGTGTGGAAGTTTCTTTTAAAATTAAACATGTAGGTACGAAATAATTCAGTAATTGTATTCCTGGGTATTTAATCCAGAATAATGAAGACTTACTCTATTAGGTTCCTGTTGATGCTGTAACAATTTATCACAAACTTAGTGACTTAGAATAACAGAAATTTATTCTTTTACAGTTCTGGAGGCTAGATATCTGAAATCAGTTTCACTGGGCTGAAATTAAGGGGCCAGCAGGCTGCGTGCCCTTCAGAGGCTTTAAGGGACAAGCCATTCCTTATTTATTCCAGCTTTTGGTGGCAATCCTTGACTTGTGGGCACATCACTCCCATTTTTGCCTCTGAGGTCATGTCGCCTTTTTGTCTTCTCTCAGGGGAAGATCACTTTTTGCCTACCTCTCTAAGGATACTTGTGGTCACATTTAGGGCAAGCTGGGTAATCCATAATAATTTTCCCATCTCAAGATCCTTAATTTAATCACACATGTAAAGTCCATTTTGCCGCATAAGGTAACATATTTACAAGTTCTGGTGGCTAAGATCCTTAATTTAATCACACAAGTAAAGTCTATTTTGCCACATAAGGTAACATATTCACAAGTTCTGGTGGCTAAGACTTGGACATCCTGGGAGGCCATTATTTTATCAGCTGCACTTACATTCACCCAAAGGCTTGTAGAAAAATGTTCATAGCAGCTTTCTTCATAATTAGAAACAACTGCATGTCCTTCAGTGGATGATTGCATAAATAAACTGAGGTACAACCACACAATGGAATCCACTCAGCAATAAAAGGAATGAAATATTGATTCACAACTTGGATTACTTTGGAAGGCCATATGTAAGTGAAAGAAATCAGTCTCAAAATGTGTAGGGTTGTATGATTCCATTTATATGACATTATCAAAAATATAAAACTAATGATAGACACATCAGTGGCTTGCCAGGCATGGAGGTGGAGCAAGAGTGAGACTCCAAAGTGTGACACTAGGGAATTTTGGGGGTAATGGAATGGGTCTCTGTTTTCATCATGTTGGTAGTTACATGAATGTGTTAAAATTCATAGAACTATAACCCCTCCCCCAAAAAAACAATTTTACCTTATGATAATCTAAAAAAATTAAGGAGAAGGAATTTCCTCACTGAGACAATATGTACAAAGGCCCAGAGGTAACAGCGTGTGCATTCAGGTAAGTGGAATAACTACTTCCAGTTTTGAATGGCAGAGATTGAGAGTGTACGGATGTGGATGACAAGGGAGGTAAAACTCTGGAATTGGGTGGTTTTTCAATGATCATGTGGTCAAAAGTGCAAAGCATTGATAATAATAAGACTGTGTCCAAAAATCTAAAGACTGGTATTAAGAAATTAGTGTTCTTACCCCTCCTGCTCATATAACTAAAAGCTGGTGTATGTATGTAATAGGTGTATTTGAATGTGAAAATGATGACGGTTGACCCTACAAGAAGACCAACCATTTTCTGATAGAAGTCAGTTACTAGGATTTCATTTCATCCTATTCATTCATTAATGAACTACCTAAGGAAATGGATATGTCTTCTGTTTCTACTATCAGAATTAAGAGAATGACTCCACATGTCCCCTTTACAATCTTACATCCTGTCAATATATTTCCCCTGAGACAACTACCCCACTCAACTATTGTTTTTTTTTTTAGGCTAACAAAAATAATTTATTGAGACAAGGGGAAAAAGGACAGAGCTTGCTGAGAAATGGGAGAGAAGGACAGAAATATGCACCAAGATTTGATGCAGACTTCTCTGGTAAGAGAGAGTGAGATTCGACTTATGTGGTTACCTTTTTTTTTTTTTGTCTTTATTTATTTTTTTAATATTGCATTCAAAATATATGAGGTCCCCATATACCCCCCACCCTCCTCACCCACCTCCTCCCCCCCATAACAACAATCTCCTCCATCATCATGAGACATTCATTGCATTTGGTGAATACATCTCTGAGCACCGCTGCACCTCATGGTCAATGGTCCACATCATAGCCCACACTCTCCCACATTCCACCCAGTGGGCCATGGGAGGACATACAATGTCCGGTAACTGTCCCTGCAGCACCACCCAGGACAACTCCAAGTCCTGAAAATGCCCCCATATCACATCTCTTCCTCCCACTCTCTACCCCCAGCAGCCACCATGGCCACTTTCTCCACACCAATGCCACATTTTCTTTGATTACTAATCACAATAGTTCATGAATAGAGTATCAGTAAGTCCACTCTAATCCATACTCTATTCCTCCATCCTGTGGACCTTGGAATGGTTGTGTTGTGTGGTTACCTTTTAAGCTATTAATTATTCCTTCCCTTGCTAATGCTAAGGCAGGTGGTATTGGCTTTTTTTGGAATAATTCATTGCAGATCAATTTCCTTATCTCCTATCAAGAACTGATTTTGCTTTATTTCACAGAGGTTTGCATGAATGCTTGAAAAATAAATGCATGATATAAACATATTGGAGTAATTATTGATAAATCATGAAATATTCTGATGCCTTGCAGTAATTTGGAACACTTGCATATATTCATTTTGCACTACTGTCTCCTCTCTGAGTGCTCTCTGTGTCTGATTGTCTCCTTTTTACGAGGCACTGGGAACAAAACCCAGGACATCCCATGTAGGAAAGGAGGCGCCCTATCATTTGAGCCACCTCCACTCCCTGTCTGTTGTGTCTTTCATTGTGTTTCCTTGTATGTCTTCTCATTGAATCATCTTGTTGAGTCATCTTGTTGTGCCGGCTTACTGTCTTGTTCATCTTCTTTAGGAGACACTGGGAACCTAACATGGGACCTCCCATGTGGTAGGTAGGCACCCAATTGCTTTAGCCACATCCTCTTCCCTGCATATATTCTTTTTTTAATTTTTAAATATTTATTCCCCCTGCCGCCTGTTGTCTGCTCTCTGTGTCCGTCACTGTGTGTTCTTCTGTGACGGCTTCTACCCTTATCAGCAGCACCGGGAATCTGTGTCCCTTTTTGCGTCATCTTGCTGTGTCAGCTCTCCGTGAGTGCGGTGCCGTTCTTGGGCAGGCTGCACTTTCTTTCGCTCTGGGCGGCTCTCTTTACGGGGCGTGCTCCTTGAGTGTGGGGCTCCCCTACGTGGGGACACCCCTGCATGGCACAGCACTCCTTGCGCGGATCAGCACTGCACCTGGGCCAGCACCACACGGGTCAAGGAGGCCCGGGGTTTGAACCGCGGACCTCCCATGTAGTAGGCGGACGCCCTATCCATTGGGTCATGTCTGCTTCCCTGCATATATTATTTTGATATCTTATGCAGCTAATGCAAAGAACATGGCCCTGTCATTAGTTTATTTGGTTGCATATTTCTTTTATATACAATGTGCTGTAGCTACCTTGAGCTTAAAGAAAGGTCTGCATTTAGAATTCTGTATAAATTTCTTTGTTTACATCTTATAAATTTTGCAAAATAATTTTTGCTTTGGTGACAGAAACCACTTCTAAATCAGTCATATTCCATCCAGAACTTTTTCAAAAGTCTGTTTTATGCATTGACTTTATTTTTAATTATTAACTGTTGCTAACCTTATACTTATCATAAAGGTTGAGAGTGTCTCATCTTGTGACAGCTTTCTCCTTTGAATAACTCTCAAATTCTTAAATGTCAACTTGAATTTAATAATCCACTTTCCATTTATACTGCACTGAAGTTTTAAGTAAATGATTATTTTCAATGTATTTGATTTTGGGGAAAACACTTCTGGTGCTGTTTTCTCTTAATTTCTATCTTAAAATACTTGAGTATATTGAAAACACTTGTAGTATTGGAAGTGGCTTATGCCATTTCTCCATATATTAGTAGAAATCAGTTTTTATCTGATATTTCTTTTAAATCATTTTCATCCTGCCAGTAAAAATATATTTCCATTTCTTGAGTACCAAATATAAGGTAGAATGTGGCATATAAATAAATAAATATAAAATACAATCCTTACATTCTACTAGTATATATATAGTCTAACTAAGGAGACAAAACACATGTGCATGTACATGCATGTACACACACATATGCACTCAGAGATGGACTTATATAGCAAGATAAAGGAAGATATGCAGTAGGAAAACAGAACTTAGAGTCAGAGTACTGATGTTATATAATTTGCTCTACTTCTTGCTTGTGAACCAGAGCAAGTTATTTAAACTTGTCAAGTTCTAATTGTCTCATCTTTAAAACAGGGATAAAATAACCTATAGTGGCATTGTGAAGATTAAATGGAATGATGTATATTAAAGTACACAGGGTCTTATACCCAAAGAGATGTAGTCCTTTAATTCTACTCAAATAGAGCACCCGGACAATGAAGGCAACCATTCGTTTGAGCTCCTTGAAGGCACCATGGTGTTCTGGAAAGAGTATGGACTTTGGAGTCAGACATACTGTATTTTGAATCATAGATTGGACAATAGATGCTTTTATGACCTTGTACAAGCATAATATTTATGATTCTTAGTTTCACCATTTTTAATGGATTATTATCCACTTACCTCAGAGAGTTATTGTGAAAATTAAAATATAATTATTTAAAACACCTAATGCCCAATAGATTGTAGAGTATGTTTTTACTAAAGTGGACCTTTTCTTCAAGACTTTGCAAGGACCACAGAAGACACAGCTGAGAAATGTGAAATCATATTCTGAAATGAATTATGAAACATTAATGAGTTTATCTGTATTTGTTAGAGTTTATGTGCAATTATAGATGGGTTGAACAAAAATCACAAGAACACGAAGACATAACTATGGTAACTGTTTTGCTGTTATACAACAATCCATACACATTAGAAAAGAGAGGGTGTGAGTAATTTTCCTTATCCAAATCTCATTGTTCCATCACACTGGCTCTACTGTGGCAGATAGACTGATGGAGACAGAGAAAGTCACCTGTGAAAAGTAGCCATTAGGTGGTCCCCCTTGTCCTCTCCCAAGTCAGTGTTCCCTCTAGTCTGTCCTTAAGAATATTTAAAGGTCACTGGCCTGTTGTAATTCTGATTTATTAATTTGCCATTGTGAACTGGACTCCAGCAACTTTTATTTTTGTGTATATCCCTTTGTTTGCTGTTTACAGATTGTGCTTATTTCTAAATATTTTTTCTTGTAAGAAAAAAGACAAAGTACCAATGATTCAGGTTGTACAGCATTTGTTATGCAGCCCCTTGGGCAAGCACTTGTTAGTGAAAAAGATAGAGCCAAGTACAACTTTATTGGACTTATTAATGTTAGAGTTTCCATGGCCTTAATTTCATTGTTGTTTATTGAGCAGTCAAAATGTCTTAGACAATAAAGAACACATGGAAAGTATGATCTGGATATTAAGGATTTTATATTCTTAAAAAGGAAGTCTATTAACTCAACTACAGAATGTATCCAATTTTGTGATCACTTATGAAGTCTTGATTGGGAACTCACCTAGCTAGTCTTACTCATAAAGGGTATTTTTATATATTTTTAGTTAAAAATTGTTCTGCTTCAAATAGCATTTACAAGATACTGCAAAGTGATAATGTTCACATTTATGAAATTATTCCTCCTGACTTGCAAAGTAATTAACCAACATCTCATCAAGTGCAAAAAATGCATCAGATACGAAGACCCAGGAGCAAACTTAATTCTCAGAAAATAAAGCTATATTCATTTTAGATTGAGAAAGCGATCATGTAAGGAGAATGGGTGCCCTCAGAATAACAAAGCAGTTACCCAGGGGGGAATTGGAGAGAATGGGTAAATTTGAGGTCAGCAGAAGAAACAATTCAATGTTATAGTCCAGCTTGATCCAGAGGAATTTAACAGATTATCCATTTCTCACTCTAGCAATCTTTATTGAGCACCCACAGCATCCTAGGTCTCCTGCAAAGCACTGGGGGTGGAATGATGAAGACAGACATGGTTTTTGCCTTTTGAGGCTTTCATAGTCTAGCTGCATAGACAGAAATGTAGTTATTTGTTTGTTTAACAAATATTCATTGGGTGTTCTCTTCTGGATACTTTCCAGAGCCTGCAAAGATAGAAATGAAGGAAAGAGGTAAAAAAAAAATTCCTGTCTTCATGACCACATTATAATTGGTGATAGATGGATGGAAAATGAGTGTATGTATATGCGTATGTATTTAACTATATATCTTTTAACTATTTCTGTAGTTAAATTGTGATAGAATAAAGTATTAAAGAAGGAAGTGGAGTGCTGGGTAAGATAGGAAGGTAAGGGAAAACCTTTGTGTTAAGGTGAAATTTCAACATTGAACTAGAGACAGAAGGGAATATGACACCGGGGCAGCATTCAAAACAGAGGTGTTTGAGTTTCCTAATTGCTAAAACAAATACCATACAATGGGTTGGTTTAACAGTAGGAATTTATTACCTCACATTTTCAGAGGCTATAAGGCTTGCTTCCTCCCAGGGTTAGGGTCGATATCTTTTGGTTGGTTGGTAATCTTTGGGGTTCTTTGGCTTTTATATCATGTGGAAACACAGTTGGTGGCCTCTTATTCTGTTCTGGGTTCTGTTGACTTCTACCTTCTGGCTCCTTTCCGAGGCTTCTCCCTCTGTGGCCTTCTCTATCAGGCCTCCAGTAATAGGATTAAGACCCTTCCTGATTCAGTTGGGCCACACCTTAACTGAAGGTACCTCATCTAAAGGTCCTATTTACAACAGGATGGATTAAGATTAAGAAAATGTTTTCTTTCTGGGGTATGCAACTCCAAGCTACCACTACAAGAGGCAATAAAATGTTCAAGGACTTTAAAGAACATGGGCACTTAGTCTGTTGGAGGTATAGCAAAGAGTCCATGGGACTGGAGGGAGTGAGCAAAGGAAAGAGTAGGAGGAGCTAATAGGAAGATAATATAGAGAATGTCCCATGTCTTTTTTATCTCCATCAGCACTGCCTTGCATTGATGAGTGGTTAAATAGTATGAGTGACAAGATAAGAAATGAACTAAGAAAATGATTCTAAGTGTTTGTGAAATGGAGAGTGAAAAAAAAAAATGGTAATATTCCTGAAATAATTAGAAACCTCAGAATAAACCAGAAGTATGCTTAGTGAGGTGTACACAATTTTGCTCTATTTAATATTATAGTGGAGTGGCCCTAGGGTTTGGGGACTGCTTTTTAGAAGAGTTAACCTTTGAACCCTACTGGGAGCATGTACATGTTCTCCAAGCTTTGTGACTGTCATCTAGTTACTGTGTGCTACCTCATTTCATCATTTAAAATATAAGACTAATGTTATCTGTCCATCCTGGCACGGCTCTCTTAAAGAGCTATCTATGTTTTGATGTAAAAGGAGCATTCAAAAGCATCCTTAAATTTTGGCAGAAACCAACATTTCTGAAACAATCAACTCCATCTACTTTTCAGTTTTACTCCTTACTCCAATACCACAGTTTTCTTGGTTTGTGTCCTCTCTATCCTCCTACTATCTTAAAAAAAAATCTTTCTTTTTTTTAAAGATACATAGGTCACACAAAATGTTACATTAAAAAATGTAAGAGGTTCCCAAATACCCCATTCCCCATACCCCCCACTCCTCTCACATCAACAACTTCTTTCATTAGTGTGATACATTTAGCACTGCCACGCAGCATGGACTAGAGTCCACATTGTAGTTTATACTCTCCCCCAATCCATCCAGCAGGTAAGACAATGTCCTGCATCTGTCCCTGCAATATCACTCAGGGCAACTCCAAGTCCCAAAAATGTCCCCATACCACACCTCCTTCTTCCTCTCCTACTATTTTATTGGCACTTGGACATATGAATCACATCCTCCTGGTTCCATTTGGAATGCCCTCCTTGTCTTAGTGAGTTTCCAAAAGTACTTGGTGTAATGCATCCCCTGGCTCAATTGACTCTCAGCACCCTTTTTGGTGCATGCTGTCCTGATGGTCTTCAGCCCCTCTTTGACCACCTACATGCCATACTGGAGGGTACTAGAGAATACCTACTTCATAGGTTTATTATCAGACAAAAAGGGGATATGAGTAAGTACTTTATAAACTTTGTCATGATTTACACTTGTAATGAAATTTTGAGTCTTAAGGCCATAAGTTCCCAAATGAAAAGATTACACCAACCTTAAGGTTTGTTTTACAATATCAAAGAGAAAAAGCAGGGAATGTGGAAAAGAGTAGCTAGAGAGGATGGCTTTCTTAGCCAAGGATAAGATGAGTCACCAGGAAGAGAGTGGTCTTTGGAAGAGCCGGGGCAGTTGGGTTTGGTTTTCCCCATCAGTCTGGGGAGTGCTGCATAACTTATCTTCCCCTCTGCCCCTCACATAATTTACAGATTCCTCTTCATTTTTCCTCATGCTAGATTTTTTTTCCTTTTTATTTTCCACAAGCCAAATTTTTATCTACTGTTTGCCCAGGACTTCTCTTCTTGTTACTCTCCTTATATCACTTTCCTGCTTCCTCTGCCTTTTTATTTTCTAGTACTTGCTCTTTAACCTTGAATTGGATTTTTCCATGGTTCCTGGGAGAGAAGACAATTTGCTACAAAGAAATGGTTCCTTGAGAGAAAGAAGCAGAAAAGAAATGGTTCCTTGAGAGAAAGAAGCAGAAAAACATGGTGAAGGGAGTTATGGATATGTAGTCAAGATGTAGCACTGTCATGCTGGTAAACTTTGGCAAGTCCCTAGCCTTTAGTAGGCCTCAGTTTATCCAAAATATACAATCAAGGTATTGGACTGGATAATTTCTAAGTGCTCTGATGTGCTAGATTCTGAAAATTTCATGTTAGTATGAAATACAAAGAGAATTGTTGTTTGTGTTGGGAGACAGAGGATAGTAGTAATCAAGGTGGTGATTGAGTCGTTGGAATAATATAGTTCTTTTGTTTGCTAGCACATTGTATTATGTTCCAACCTCTAACAAATGACTGGAAATACAGATAGGAGACCCTACCTCCCAAGGAAACCTTCCACTATTCTCAGCATATGGTATGTGCTCACTGAACATAACTGGTTGTATTATGGGCTGACAAATTTTGAATAAAAATTCTTTGTTGCCAGAAAATGGCATTGTCATTTTTAAGAGGGTATCATGAAAGGAGCCAAAGAAATACTGGAGGTTGCTCTTAAGAAGAGTTCTCAGAGAAAGTGAGTTATGCCGTGAATAAAATTTTACATTGCTTAGCTAAATGTCCCAGGAGCTCTGAGTCCACTAAGAATTAGATTGTTCATAATTAAACACCACTGATTTTGCCTTCAACTGATCCAAGGATTAAGCAATCTCTGCCTCTAAAGTAAGCAGCACTTTAGCTACCATACTGAAAATAAAATCCAGAGGATTTGGTTTTGTATTTGTGAAATTAGATTGAAAAATTGGCAGAAGCCATCTTACTTAATTTCTCTAACATGAAGTTTCATCAAACCATATTTTGATGGTTATGAAGACTAAGTTGTATAGGAGAGAGAAGGGAATATTCATTGCTAGAGGGATGTCCTTGAGAAGATAAGAATGGATGAGGTCCAAAGCATGGTTGAGAGATTGATGCTCGATAGTAATAGAAATTTTACTTTCACTGTAATAGGAAGAATGTAAAGGAAGGTCCATAGAAATGCAGGAGACTGGTAGCTTGGGTATTAGAAAGATGGTGAAATTTCTGATTTAGCTGTATCAAAACAAGGATTCAAGGGTATAGAAGAAGATTGTGATCATTTCTACAAATTCATGCATATAGCTTAGTCCTGTACTTAGACTCCATGGTTATAAGTCAGTGTTCATCATATCATTGCTTCTTTGTCAAGTGGCAAGGCACATGGCAGTGTCAGCTGGTTTCTACTTTCTCCTCTGGGTTTTGTTGCTTTTGACTTATTGCTTCTGTGGCTTTCTCTCTCTGTCTCTGAGTTTCATTCTCCTATAAAAGACTCCAGTAAGAGGATGAAGATCCACACTGGTCTAGGCCTTAACTGAAGTGACTGAACCAAAAGAACATACTTAAAATAGGTTTACACCCACAGAATAGATTAGCTTTAAGAATATGATTTTCTGGGGTGCATACTGTTTCAAATTACCACAAGTGGATTACTTTTTCTTACTCAAATCCTTCAACTCCCTTTCAGAAAGCTCACTCCATTCTTCTTACACCATTAAATTAGGAAATTCAGCCACAGTCAAGCAGTAGAAACCAGAAGTCAGAGACAGCCACAGAAGGAGACCAAAGAGAGATGAATCACCATGTGGTGGATTCAGGGATACATGCCAAGGAAGTTCAAGGATTGTGGCAAGCCAACATCATAATGCTACAGACTCCAGGAAGCTTGTCGAGATCTTGATTTCTGACATCTAGCCTCCAAAACTCTAAGATAGTAAATTCCCGGTGTTGTGCCAACTGCATTTAGTACTTGTTATAGCAGCTCTGGTAAATTAAGACTTGTAGGCATCTCAAACTTAAAAAGGTGCAAATAGGACTCTCAAACTATGCCTACTCCTACTCTTATGCCCACCTGAAAATCCACAGCATTTTTCTTTTTAGTATCATCTACCCAGTTGTTCAAATAGACACCTAAGGATCATCCTTAATCTACTTCCCTCACTCCCCACATCCAATCCATCAGCAAGTCCAGTAGGCTTTACTTATAAAATAATTCCTGAATTCAGTCACTTTTACTTTCCCTTATGCCTCAAACCTAGTTCAAAACACCATCTTCTCTATCCTCAACTGTTGTAATAACCTGAGTTGATCTCTCTGTTTCTTTGCTTGCCATTTTTTAGTAAATTTGCCACACAGCAGACAGAAAGATCCTTTCAGATGTTGGTCAGAACACATCATTATCTTGCATAAAATCTTCAAATGGTTTTCCAGTGCCCTTAGAATAAAATCTATACTTCTTAACATAGCCACCAAGATCCTGTAGGATCTGGACTCTGGCAACCTCTTTTATCTTTTCTTCCACCCCTTGCCTACTATTCTCTGGTTACATCATATTTTGCTCAAACATGCCAAGCTCCTTCCTATCCTAGATAGGATATTTATCAATTATTTTTTTAATCAGTCTTAGCACCTCTCTATATGGGGGAAGAACTGTAATTTGAAAGAAAGACTTGATGAGATCATACTACAGATGTTGCAGCTGCAGCATGAAAGACACACATAGGGAGACTTGGAAAGAAAATCAGACCTATTAAACAGCAAATTCACTCATAAATAATTTCCTAATAGTAGTTTTTGAAGAGAAGCTTCTTAAATTATATGTTACTCTTAGTTGTCTATCATAGCATTGGTTTTGAGAAGAATTGTGTACTCTAATTAAAACCATGGTAAAATCTTAATGTTTGTAAAAATAATTTCCATGCCATTATGACACTGTGGTTACATTTTATTTAATAGAAATACTGTAATACAATTGACCTTTTGTTTGATTCTTGTTTTTCTTAAATTAAAATGAAGAAAGGACACCAGATAAGAAAGTTAAAAGAATACAGCAGTTAGATTTCCATATCTTTGGGAAATTTTAGCTTCATAAAGCTTTTTGCTGATTATTCCTGAGTTTGGATATATAGTCATAAAAACTGATTTGATTGCTTCACTAAAAATCCATTTACCAAAAATAACCTCTCTCTCTCTTCTTTTGCTATCAGAATTTATTAAATCCAGCCATTCATTTGGGATGACAATATTAGGCAAGTAATAAGCCTGGATGTGTAACTAAATTAGAACCACTGCAATCAATATATTCACTGACCTTTCTTAATTCTTTTACCCTGAACAATTGCCTGAATTGAATTTTAGCAATCACTTAAAATCTCAAGACAACTTGTATTTGAAGTATCCTTTAGGAAAGCTACAATCACTGTGGAGATTGGGTTCCTTAGCATTATGCTGTGACAATCAGTTAGGTATCTTTAAAAAATGTTAGCCAGAGGATATGGGGGGAGTATACTTAGGATCTGAAATGAAATTTGACTCATAAGCCTATGGGTCATACATTAAGTTTTGCTAAGAAACAGTTCAACAGTTAAAAAAAATAGTTTATTTGACTATTCTTAATATAATTTCCTTTTTTTAAGGACATGACATTTCCCAGTACATTTCTATACCTCTTGTCATTTCAAATGCAGTTCATCTAGTAAGACAAACCATCTGTTACCTCTCATTTTGCCATGATGAAAATTATTATTATTATGAAACTAATTTTTAAGCATATTTTTTATGTATATGAAGTCAAATGTACATGGGAAGGTAAACTTGTAGAAACTTGTTTCTGGCTTTTGAGGTTGGTGTGGGTATACTGAAAAACAGACCTTTTTAAAACTTTTTTTCCTTATTTTTAAAGGAGCTTTCACTTATACTAATGTTACACCAAAAATATTGGGCATTCCCATATTTCCCACCCCCACCACCCCCACACATTCCTCCGATGACAACATCTTTCATTAGTATGATACATTTGTTACAAGTAATGAACACATATTGAAGCATTGCTACTAAGCATAGCCTATAGTTTATTTTATGATTTACACTTTGCACCACTCAATTTTATGTTTTGACAAAACGTATAACAGCTTGTATCTGTCATTGCAATATCATGCAGAACAATTCCAATGTCCCAAAAATGTCCCATGTTACACCTATTCTTCCCTCTTCCTCCCCTCAGAACTTCTGGTGACCACTGCCTTTATATCAATGATACAAGTTTTCCCATTACTAGAATAATATTGTCTACCTTAGTCCATAGTTGCATACCCCCTTATGTTTGTTCATTTCTCAATCTTGAGGATTTTGAGATGGTGATGCCCACTCTGCTTCTGATTGAGAGGGGGCTTCGATCCAATGGGGAAGATGAACAGAGTGTGGAAAATGGATGGAACTCTCTTACTTGCAGTGTAGATAGCTGTCTATTTTGGGGTGATGAGGATTGTCTGGTATCCTTTTGTTAGTTGTTCTGGGTGAGTCTGATGAACTGGAGAATAATTGTTGGTTGCAACTCAGCTGAGATTCAAGGCTCAATGTGCAGATGAACAAGCAGAAGATTTAAGTCTCTGGGACATATATTTAATGGGTATGGTGCTAATTATAGGTTCAAACAATGGGGTAGAAGAACCATATGTTTGAAGATTGTAAATGAGTCTAACTCTGATACATTGAAGAGATATGTTATTATATATTTCAACTTAAGGCCCACCAACAGGTTGCCAATTCCCTGGGATTGTGTGTCCTACCAATAATGTCTAGATGTCTCTAGAGCCCTCAGAAGGATCCCAGCCTGAGGTACTGTTTACTGTGTCAATCAGTGAGATCATCCTGAAATGTGCATAAGTTTAACCTCTGGAATGACCTCCCCACTCACTTTGAAATCTCTTAGCCATATAAACTCATTTGTCTTTACCATTTCCCCCTTTTATTCAAGATCTTTTTCTAGTTGCATCACCAGTTAGTGATGGATAGTAATCCCTTGGTGCCAGGGAAACTCGTCCTGGGAGTCATGCCCCATGCTGGGGGGAAGGTAGTGCATTTATATGCTGAGTTTGGTTCAGAGAGAGGCCACACTTGAGCAACAAGGAGGCTTTCAGGAGGTAATTCTTAGGCAACGTATATTACTAGGTACATTAGTCAACCAAAAGGGTGCTGATGTAAAGTACCAGAAGTCTGTTGGCTCTTATAAAGGGTATTTGTTTGGGGTAGAAGCTTACAGTCACAAGGCCATAGAAGAGTAAGTTACTTCTTTCACAAAAGTCTGTTGCCACGTGTTGGAGCAAGACGGCTACCAGTCTCTGTGAATGTTCAGCCTTCTTCTCCCTCCTAAGGTTCTGTGGTCCCAGCTTCTTCCGATCTCAGTTATAAATTCGAGGGCTTCTCTCTCTCTGTGGAGCTCGTTTCTGCCCAGGCTCAGCTGCACCTGTAGTCTATTAAGCTCATCTCTCTTCCTGGGGCCGCAGCATCCTGTCTAATGAGCTCTCTTCCATTGTGTATTTACTTCCTGGGGCCCCAGCATCAAAATTATATTCTCTCCTCTGCCGTGTAATTTTCTCTATAAGTTCCTGCCCACCAAGGGGATGAGGACACAAATTCCTACTGATGAGACCAAATCAAAATCCTAATCATAATTTAATCAATTAAAAGAGAAACCTTTGAATTTAATGCAATCTAATACATTCAGAGGAACAGACCGGCTTACAAACACAATTAAATATCTATTTTTCAAATTCATAAAGAATACCAAACTGCTACACCAGGCTAAGTTTCAATTTCACAAGAAATAGATTCACAAGTACAAGTATCAATAGTGTGTTTGTCTATCCTCATTTTCTAGATACTGTCCATGTACTCTAGACATTCTTATTAATCTATGACAGAATGTAGCAGGACTCCCCAGGATGGAAATTCAATATTCCATTGGTTATTGTGTGGGTCTCCACTCACTGAGACAATACCATATGATCATATGAACACATTCAAATTCCACAGAGGCCTGCCCCAGGTGCACCTCTCCGCTCACATCATCCCCCTCACCACTAATACCGTGCACCAACGATCATCACCTGCCATGGTTGCAAATCTTCTGCAAACAAAATCCTCCCCCAAAACAAAGCCAAAATAATAATAATAAAATAATTAAAAAATAAAAAATAATATTTTTGCTTTCTGCCTTTCATCAATGTAAGATCTGTTATCTTTTATGTATATTGATAATTTCTTCTGTATGTTCCCCCATTGTCTTGTTTCTTTTTTTCAACTTTATTTTCCAAATAGCTGCAGGTTACAGAAAAGTCACGAAGAAAATATAGGGGATTTCCATATATTTCCCTCTCCCCCCATACATCCTCCCCTATCAGTAACATCCATCATGAATATGGTACCTTCGTTAGAATTGATGAACAAATATCAAAACATTGCTCCTAACCAGGGTCAATGGTTTACATTATGGCTTACCCACACATCCCCCACCACAAATGCCCTGCACTAGTGACCCTCCCTTGCTATATTTGCCAAAAAAAACCCCACAACACTCCCACCATTGTAGTTTTAAACACAGACCTGGAAATGCCTTGAGTTCACCTGTTCCTTATTCCAGCTCTCCCCTCGTTTCCATGGATAGTCCATCCCAACCCCCACCCACACTGCTCACCCTCACATTCCAGCATCATTGACCACACTCACATCCCTGCACCACCATCACCCTCCTCCACTGCCAAACCATCCCCTTCCACCTTAACATGGGTTTTGCTGATATTGAGCATTAGCTCACCACACTGTCCACCCTTTCTCTCTCCTGATAACTTATATTCCAGACTCTAGTTCTGTGGCTCTGCTTAAGTCGTATCAGTGAGGACATGTAATATCTGTCCCTTAGTGATTGGCTTACCTCACTCAACATAAGGTCTTTAAGATTCATCCATGTTGTTGCCTGTGTCAATACTTCATTCCTTCTTACAGCTGAGTAATATTCCGTTGTATGTATATACCACATACAATTTATCTGTTTATCAGTTGATGGACATTTAGTTTGCTTCCAACCTTTGGCAATAGTGAGTAATGTCACTATGAACATTGGTAGGCATACATCTCTTCATGTCCCTGTTTTCAACTCTACTGGATCTATTCCCAGCATGGGATTGCTGGATTATATGCCAAACTGTCCTCCACAATGGCTGCTTCATTCTACATTCCCACCAGCAAATGGATGAGGATTCCCAGTCCTCCACATCTTCTCCAACACTTGCAGTTCTCTGTTTTTATAATAGCTGCCAGTCTAAGAGATATAAGATGATCTCTCATTGTAGTTTGATTTGCATTTTCCTAGTAGCTAGTGATGTTGAGCATCTTTACATACATGTGCTTTTTAGTCTTTTGTATTGCCTCTTTGGAAAAATGTCTACTCAAATCTCTTGCCCATTTCTAAAATTAATTGTATGCCTTTTTATTTTCAAAATGTAGGATTTCTTTATATATGCTGGATATTAGACCCTTGTTGGAAAAGTGGTTCCCAAATACTTTGAATAAACCACCTCTTCACTTTTAAAAAAAAATCCTTTGAAGTGCAAAAGTTTTTAATTTTGAGGAGGTCCCACTTTCCTTTTATTGCTCATGCTTTGGTTGTAAAGATTATGAAACCATTTCCTAATACAAGATCTCATAGATTCTTCCTTAAATTATTGTCTAAGAGTTTTATGGTTTTGCCTCTTATATTTAGGCATTTCATCTATCTTGAGTTAAGCATTTTTATAGGCATGATATGGAGATCCTTTTTCATTCTTTCAGATATTGATATCCAGTTCTCCAAGCACCAATTGTTGAAGAGGCCATTCTCTCCCAGTTGAGTGAGCTTGGAGGCCTTGTTGAATATCAGTTCACTGTATATGTGAGGATCTACATCAGAATTCTCAATACGGTTCTATTTGTCAGTGTGTCTACCCTAGTGCCAATACTATGCTGTTTTGACTACTGTAGCTCTAAAGTCAGATAGTATGATTCCTCCAATTTATTGTTTTTATTTTTGATATGATTTTGGCTATTCTGAGCCCCTTGCCCTAGCAAATACATTTCATAATTGGCTTTTCCAATTCAGTAAAAAATGCTGTTTTGCTTTTTTGTTGGGATTGCATTAAATCTGTAAATCAGTTTGAGTAGGACAGACATCTTTTCTTTTTATTATATTTTTATTTATTTTTAAAAGATACTTAGATTACATAAAATGTTACATAAAAATTATAAGGGATTCCCATATGCCCCACTCCTCACACCTCCAAATTTTCCCCATATTAGCAACTTCTTTCATTACTGTGGTTCATTTTTTGCAATTGATGAACACATTTTGGAGCATTGCCACTAAGCATGGATTATAGTTTACATTATAGTTTATACTCTCTCACATTCAATTCTGTAGTTTATGGCAGGATATATAATGGCCTGTATCTGTCATTGCAGTGTCATTCAAGACAATTCCAAGTCCTGAAAATTCCCCCATATTACACCTCTTTTTCCCTCTCCCTGACTTCAGCACCTCCAGAGGCCACTGTCTCTATATCAATGATATAATTTGTTCCATTGCTGGAATCACAGTAAGCCTATGGTAGAATACCAGTAAGTCCACTCTAGTCCATATTTATTCCCCAATCCTGAGGATTCTGGGATGATGGTGGCCACTCCACCTCTAATTGAGAGGGCCTTCAATCCCATATGGCCAATGGATGGGACACTCCTGCTTACCATTGTAGACCCTCTCAGTTACTTGGTGTGGTGGTAGTCTATCCTCCTTATTAGTTGCCCTGGGTGGGTTCAATGAATTGGAGAGTAGGCATTGCAATCAAGTCTTTTGAACATACAATTATCAACTCCAGCACCAACTATAGGTTCAAATAAAAGGGACAGAAGAGGCTGTGTAATGAAGTCACATCTGAGTCCAACTCTGTCACCCTTGGGAGCACAAACTCCAAAATAGGGTCCACTGGCAAGACAACAAACTCCTGAGCTATCTTTCATGACCATAGGACCTGGGTGTCTCCAGAACCCTCAAGAGTCCCATTATGTGGGGTAGTATCTACTTTGGCAGTCTACGGGATCCTGCTGAAACATGCATAAGCATTACCTCTCTGATGACCTCCCAACTAACTTTGAAGTCTCTTAGCCATATAAACTCATTTGTCTTCAACTTTTCCCCTTTTATTAAAAGTCTTTTTACAGTTGCATCACCAGCTGGTGCTTGGTAGTATCCCTTGGTGCCAGGGAGGCTCATCTCTTGGAGTCATGTTCCAAGCTGGGGAGAATATAATGCATTTACATGCTGAGTTTGGATTAGAGAGTGGCCACATTTGAGCAACATGGAGGCTCTCAGGAGGTAATTCTTAGGTACCTTACAGTACTAGGTTAAGTTGTAATTTCAAAAGCAAAGGCTCACTAAGCATAGTCATCAACATCAAAGGCCCATCAATGGACCATCCTTCACTAGCCATTGTCCCTGTACTTGGGAGATTGTTGCCATTCCATTAAAGAATATGGCAGAGCTCCCCAGGATGGAAATTCAACATTCTTTTGGTTGTTTTGTGAATCTCTATCCACTGTGGCAATGCCCCATGAACATTTGAACACATTTATATGCCTTATATGTAAGCCCAGTGACTATCCTCCCATGTATCCCCCATCACTGATACACCACACCAATGATCCTCTCCTGCCATAGTTGCAACCCTTCTGTGATCCAAAACTTCTTCAAAAATGAAGCCAATGAAATGAATGTTTCATGATGATGGAGGAGATTGTTGTTATGGGGGGAGGAGTGGGGTGAGGGGAGTGGGGTGTATATGGGGACCTCATATTTATTGAATGTAATATTAAAAAATAAAGACAAAAAAATGAAGCAAAGAATATGGCCAAATACATTTAATAGGAAAATTAAATAATAATGATAGCTTTAAACATAAAATACATAATAATTTAGAAAAACTGAAACTAAAATAAAGTAAAAAAACTTGGGATATTAAAAATAATGAAAAATAATTAAAATTTTTTTTTTACATTTTTCTTTCATCACTGTAATATTTGTTGTCCTGTAAGTACAGTGACATTTTCTTCCATTTCTTCCCTAGGACTTACTTTTTTTTTCATTTTGTCGTCAATGAAGTTTTAGGTCACAGTAAAATCACTTAAAGAATAGAGGAGACTCCCATATATCCAACATCCTCTCCTTTATCCTCCTTCCCATATTAATAACTTTTTTACAAGTGGATGGTACATTTGTTCCAACTGATGTACAAATATTGAAACAAACATACTAACCATGGTCAATGGTTTTATTATGGTTTACATTTTAGACCATGCACCTATAAATTTTGGATGAAATTTAACATGGACTGTAAACATCAATGCAATTCCATTGCCCACTAAATACCATCTCTTCCATCTGTTCTATTCCTCCCTCTCCTTCCCCTCAGGGTCCATTGTGAACACCATGCTTCACTCCTTGAAGGACAAGTTTCATAGATTCTTGCAACAATGCTGAGGCCTTGAAACACTAGTCTGTCCTCCCCAATTAGGAACCACCCATGCTCTCAAGAGACACCCTCTCCTCTGAGAGCATATGGGGCCTCCCCATGATGGGAGTCAAGCTCCTTCCCACTCATTATGTGTGTCTCCACCCACTGATACAACAACTATGACAAAATGATCACCCACACATTCTCTGTAAGACTGCCCCAGGTGCACCCTTCCCAAATGCCCCCCTGTCCAACTCCCTAAACCAGTAACCCTTCCTTGTCATTTTTCCAAAAGAGCTTTCTCAACATTGTAGTTTCAACCAAGTGTGCACCAATCCCCAGTGTTCAATTACTAGCTCCCCCAACTCTCCCTCCAGTTCAGTGGATCATCCAACCCACACTCCTAACCCTACCTTCCTGACAAGCTTGCACCACCCAACCCAATAATATAACTACACCACTGTCCTATCCCTTCACTACACAATTACTACACTTCCAATGCCCATATGGGCATTGTCTCAGAAACCTCTTTTCCCTTTCTATTTCCTATAAACTTATCTTCCAGACTCTAGCTGTCTGAGTTCAATTTGGTTAATTCATATCAGAGAGGTCATGTATTATTTCTCCTTCAATGCCTGGCTTGCTTCACTTGACAGAAAGTCCTCAATATTCAATCATGTTGTATTAGTCAGTCAATGGTGTGCTGATGATAAATACCCAAAATCGGTTGGTTTTTAGAAAGGGTATTTATTTGGTGCAGAAGCTTACAATTACTTGGCCATGAAGCACAAGTTACTTCCCTCACCAAAGTCTTTTGCCACATGTTGGAGCAAGATGGCTGCTGGTACCTGCCAGGGTTCAGGCTTACTAGGTTCCTCTCTTCCCAGGGCTTGCTTCTTTCCAGGCTCAGGGTTTGTTTCTTCCCAGGGCTTGATTCTATTTCCTCACAACCAAGCTCCTCTGTGTGCTTACTTCCCAAGGCTCCAGCTCAGGACTCCAGCATCAAAATTCCAACATAAAAATTCCAATTCTCTTCTTTTGCCATGTCTTTTATCTGTGAGTCCTCACCCACCAAGGAGACAGGGAAGCAATATCCAACTAACGTGGTCCAATCAAAGCCTTAATCATTATTTAATCAAGCAAACCTCTGAATCCAGTATAATCTAATATGCCCAAAGGAAAAGACCAGTTTACAAACATAATTCAATATTTCCTTTTGGAATTCATTAATAATATCAAACTGCTACACATGTTATCCCTTGTGTTAGTACTGTATTCCTAATTATAGCTGAGTAAAATTTCATTATATGTATATACCACATTTTGTTTATCCATTCATCTGTTGATGGGCATTTGGGTTGTTTCCAACTTTTGATAACAGTGAATAATGCTGCTGTGAACATTGTTGGGCATATATCTGTTTATGTCCTTGCTTTCAGTTATTCTGGGTATATACCCAGCAGTGGAATTGCTGGATCATATAACAGATCCATATTTAGTTTTTGGAGGAACCACCAAACTGTCATCCAAATGGCTGGGACATTCTACATTCCCACTAGCAGTGGATGAGATTCCCATTCCTCCACATCATCTCCAACACTTGTAGTCCTCTTTTTTTATTAACTACATCCAGTCTAATGGGTGTAAGATGGTATCTCATTGTAGTTTTGATTTGCATTTCCTTAATAGCTAGTGATGCTGAGCATTTTTCCATGTGTTTTTTAGCCATTTCTATTTCTTCTTTGGAGAAGGGTCTGTTCAAATCTCTTGCTCCTTTTTAAAATGGGCTATTTGTCTTTTTATTTTCAAGATATAGGATTTCTTTATATGTGCTGGATATTAGGCACCTATAAGATATATGGTTACAAAATATTTTCTCCAATTGGATAGCCTGACTTTTCACTTTCTTGACACGCTCCTTTGAGATGCAAAAGATTTTAATTTTGGGGGGGTCCCATTTATCTATTTTTCCTTTTGCTGCTCATGCTTTGGGTGTGAAATTCATGAAGCCATTTTCTATTACAAGATACTGTAGATGCTTCTGTATATTATCTCCTAATGCCTTCATAGTCTTGGCTCTTATATTTAGATCTTTGATCCTCTTGAATTTATTTTTGTATAAGGTGTGAGATGGTTTTCCTATCTCATTCTTTTGGATATGGATATCCAGTTCTCCAAACATCATTTGTAAAAGTTTAGGCCATTCACTTCCATTTGAGTGGACTTGGTAGCATTGTTAATATCAGATGACTGTACATTCGAGGATCGATATCAAAACTCTTAATTTGGTTCCTTTGTCACTGTGTCTATGTTTTGATCACTGTAGCTTTGCAGTATGTTTTAAAGCCAGGTAGTGTGATTCCTCTGATTTCATTTTTCTTTTTCAATATGTCTTTATCTATTCAGGGCCTCTTACCCTTCCAAATAAATTTCATAGTTCGTTTTTTCAATTCAGTAAAATGCAGTGTTAATTTTTATTTGTATAGCATTATATCTGAAGATTAGTTTGGGAGGATGACATCTTAATGATGTCTAGTCCTCCTCTCCATGAACAGGGAATATCCTTCCATTTATTTAAGTCTTCTTTGACTTCCTTTAACAAAGTTGGGTAGTTTTCTGTATATATCATTTATATCTTTAGTTAAATTTATTTCTAGGTATTTGATTTTTTTAGTTTCTATTGTAATGGTATTTTTTTCTTGATTTCCTCCTCAGATTGCTCATTATTGATGTCCAGAAATGGTACTGATTTTTGCTCATTGATCTTATATCTTGCAACTTTACTGAACTTCCTTATATTTCTAGGTGCTTTGTTGTAGATTTCTCAGGGCTTTCTATGTATAGAATCATGTCATCTGCAAATAGTGAAATTTTGGCTTTTTTCTTTCCAATTTGGATGCATTTTTAAATCTTTTCTTTGCCTCTATGCTCAAGTGAGTACTTCTAACATAATGTTAAATAAGAGTGGTGACAGTGGGCATCCTTCTTTTGTTCTCAATCTTAGAGGGAAAGCGTTTAGGATTTCTGCATTGTATGTAATTTTAGGTATGGGTTTTTCATATATACCCTTTATCTGTTCAGAAAGTTTCCTTCTATTTTATCTTCTACAGTGTTTTATTCAGGAAAGGCTATTGTATTTTGTTGAATGTTTTTTCTCCATCTATAGAGATGATCATGTGAATTTTTTCTGTTGATCTATTTATGTGATGTATTACATTGATAGATTTTCTTATGTTGAAGCATCCTTGCATACCTGTGATGAAACCCACTTGGTCATGTGTATAATTCATTTGATGTGTTGTTCGAGATAATTAGCAAGCATTTTTTTGAGGAATTTAGCATCTAGGTTCATTAGAGAGATTCATATGTAATTTCCTTTCTTTGATCATCTTTGTTTGACTTTGGTATTAGGGTAATGTTGGCATCTTAGAATGAGTTAGGCAATGTTCCTTCTACTTATATATTTTGGAAAAGTTTAAGCATGATTGGTGTTATTTCTTTCTGGAATGTTTGGTAAAATTCACCTGTGAAGCCATCTGGCCTTGGGCTCTTATTAGTTGGGAGGTTTTTTATTACTGATTCTATCTCTTTACTTGTGATTGGTCTGCTTAGTTCATCAATTTCTTTGTTTCATCAATTGTGATGGTTAGGCTAATGTGTGAACTCGGTCAAGTAATTGTGCCCATTTGTTTGGTCAAGAAAGCACTGGGATAACTGTAATATAAGGACATTTATGGACTTCAGTCACCATTGACTTTACTGCTGCAGTAAATCATAGATACTGATTACAATTACATCAATCAGGGAGATTGCCATCAACAATGAGTGATGCTTCATCCAATCAGTTGAATGCCTTAAAAAGGGAAGTGATTACAGCATTGAGTGAGAATTTCCTAGCTCATCTTTGGACAGCCAGCATCTCTGAGAACTCATCAAGAACCTTCACTGGATTTTCTTCGGAACCCGTGGTTGTGGCCTGCCTGTGAAACCTGGACTTGTGCATCCTCAAGGTCATGTGAGACACTCTTATAAAATCACATACTGAAAAGAAGCAGCTGAGTAGGGTCAGAGTCCTGCTGGACCAGCTGTTGCAGATGTTTGCAGGGCAGGAGGTGTCTGGACGTCGATTTGGTGGGATGGTGATAGAGAAGATTCTTGGAAGAGGTAGAATTTTGGGTCTCTTGCACGGAGGTCAGAGGTTGTGGGCAGGACCCTTCTCCCTGGGGCTGGCAGCCCAGCTGCGGCGATTCCTGGAGACTTTGTTGTGCTGGGGTGTTCCCAAGCCCTGAGCGGGCTGTTTTGGGGGGCTTTCAGGGTGGGAGGTGTCTGGAAGTCGATTTGGTGAGACAGTGATAGAGAAGATTTTTGTGAGAGTTGGAATTTTGGGTCTCTGACACAGAGGTCAGAGGCTGTGGGTGGAGCCCCTCCCCCTAGGGCTGGTGGCCTGGCCTCGGCAATCCCTGAAATCTTTGTTGTGCTGCGGTGTTCCCAAACCCTGAGCAGGCTCTTTTGGGGACTTGCAGGGCAGGAGATGTCTGGATGTCGATTTGGTGAGACAGTGACAGAGGAGATTCTTGTGAGAGGTGGAATTTTGGGTTTCTGTCATGGAGGTCAGAAGTTATGGGCAGGGCCCATCCATCCCCCTTGGGCTGGCGACCCATCCACAGTGATCCCTGAAGGCTTTCTTGTGCTGCAGTGTTCCCAGGTCCTGTATCATCTGGATGCATGGTTCCTAGGTCTGTGTCCCCTAAACCTTGGTGGCCCATGCTCCAGAGACTCACACACCTTGAGTCTGCAATATCACAGACTTCCCATCCCCAAATCCACTTCGCCCTGAAGTCCATCTGACATCCTTTGATTACCCTAGCCCTCTGTGTTTTGTGTTGTTGTTGTTGTTTTTCTCTCTCTCCTTGAACTTGGAGGAGTGTACCAGCTGAGTTGGGGAGAGTCTGGGAAGAAAAGAAAGGTGAATCTGCTGAGAAAGCCCAATTTACCTAAAGGTCCTGGGATAGGAAACTTGGTCTGGGAGAAGGTGGAGTCAGAAAATCAATTAGACCTCCCTAGCACACCTAAGGGGGAGGGACTGTAGGAGGTGCTATCCAAGCTTCCAATAGCATATTTGGGGTTTCTGGTGAGGTGTAGGTGCTCTCACACTGGAAATAGAGTCATAGTCTTCTGTGCTGAGTTGGTTCAACAAGGACCTACTTGAATCTCCTACCGGACCTCTCAGAAAGCTTTCCTGCTGCCCTAAGAGAGAGAGAAGTGAGGAAGGGAGAAAGGGGGAAGGTAAGATCCCTAAGCATATTATTTAATTGCAAAGACAATTCCTAGCTTAAAACATTGGTTCTTTATATTTTCTTTCTTTTTTTGTCATGGTTGCTAATATTGCATTGTCTCCTGGTCTTTTCTCTCATTTTATCCCCCAAGGTCACGTTTCATTTATTTACTTTTTTTTCTCTTCTTCTTTTTCTTGCTTGTTTCCCACCCTTTCTCTTTGCCCCCCCTTTTTTCTCCTCTTTTTTCCTTTTCTCTCTTTTTCTTCCTTTTTATTTTATTTTCTTTACATAATAGGTGCTACAGGGAGTGCTTCACATTTGCTCTGTTTCCTCATCCTCCATTTCCTCTTTTATGTGTGTATTGATTTTGGCCACCTACACTATCTCCTTTCCTCTACATCTTTCTATCTTCCATCATCTACTGTTTCTCTTACATTCCACCTCCCTTTCTTTGGCCCCCAAATTGCCTGACATTTTATTTCTAATACCTTTGTTCTGTTTTCTGTCTTTTATCCACTCTTGATATTATTGTCTTTCTTTTCTCTTTCCCTCTCTCACGAAAACACTGACTTTTTAATTCATACTATATTTCTCCCCATATTCAGTTGGCTGTCTCATTATAGGTACTCTACTTGCTGCTATAACTATACACAACTTACATGAGTCTAATATCCATTCTCCTAGATCTCACATTGTTGCTCTCTTAACATTTATTACCAATACTACTTTATACATTTTCTTTTCTCACTCATTTTGCTTTTCCTGGCCCTAATATATTCCTTCAAGGTGAACATAGCCAGTAACAAGAAAATAGAGTAAGAAGAACAAAGTGACAGAGAGAAGACATAACACTTATGCATGAACAACAACTAATTAATCCCCAAGACTAGACAAAGGAGCTAAGGAGCTGATTGAACCCGTCAAGATAAAATGATGACCAGACAGCAGCAAAAAAACTACAAACCAAACCAGTAATCAGGAAAACATAGGCAGAATCCAATGAACAAACTAAACACCATGAAGAGGAGCAGAACTTTGGACAAGTAATTAAAGATCTCAAAAGATATATTAGAGACCAACTTAATGAAATAAAGGAAGAGATGAACAATACAAAGAAAACACTTGGAGAGGAAATTGCAGACATACACAAAATGATAACAGATATCATGGTGATGAAGACCACAGTTCAAGAAATCAAAAATACACGCTCAGCAAATAGCATCAGATTAGAAGAGGCAGAGGAGAGAATTAGCAATGTGGAAGACATTACATCTGAAATCAAACAGATAGTAGAACTGATTGATTAAAAGATAGAAAAAATCCAGCTGGGACTTAGGGACCTGAATGACAATGCAAAATGCACAAACATATGTATTATAGGCATTCCAGAAGGAGAAGAGAAGGGAAAGGGACAAAAGGGGTGATGGAGGAAATAATGGCTGAAAACGTCCCAAATATACTGAGAGAGATAGATGTACATGTCCAGGAAACACAACGCACCACAAACACCATAAATCCAAACTTGCCTATCCCAAGATATATACTTGTCAAATTATCCAATGCTCAAGTCAAAGAGAAAATTCTAAAAGCAGCAAAAGAAAAGGAAACCATCACAAACAAGGGAGCCTCCATAAGATTAAGTGCTGATTTCTCATCTGAAAACATGGAGACAAGAAGGCAGTGGTATGATATAGTCAAGGTACTAAAAGAAAAAATGTCCAACCAAGAATACTCTACCCAGCTAAGCTAGCAATAAAAAATGATGGAGAGTTCAAAATATTCACAGATAAACAGAAATTAAAAGAGTATGCCAACAAGAACCTTGCACTTCAAGAAATACTACAGAAGTCCTTCAGGAAGAAAGAAAAAACAGAAGAGGCAGAGTTGGAGGAGAGTATAAGAGCAACAAAAAAGACAAAAAGAGAAGGAAAAAAACAGAAAATATGACAAACACAAGTCCAAACAAAATATAGCTAACATAAATAATTCCTTGAAAGTAATAACACTGAATGTCAATGGATTAAAATCACCTGTCAAAAGATGTAGACTGGAAGATTGGATAAGGAAATATGACCCATCTATATGCTGTCTACAAGAAACACATCTTAGACCCAGGGATTTAAGGAGGTTGAAAGTGAATGGCTGGAAAACAATCTTACAAGCAAACAATAACCAAAAAAAGGCAAGAGTAGCTATCTTAATACCAGACAAAATAGACTTTAAATGCAAAACAATTGTGAGAGAAAAAGATAGATACTACATATTAGTCAAAGTGATAATCTTTCAAGAAGAATGAGCAATCATAAATATTTATGCTCCTAACAAGGGCGGCTCCTAATATGTGAGGCATACACTGGAAATACTAAGTGAAGAAATGGATGCTTCTACCATTATAGTGGGAGACTTTAATACACCACTATCAACTTTGGACAGAACATCTCAAAAGAGAATGAATAAAGAAACAAAAGTTTTAAACAGTATATTCGAGGAGCTGGACCTAATAGACATACAGATCATTAGACCCAAATAGAGCAGGATATACATTTTTCTGAAGTGCACATGGATCATTCTCCAAGATAGACCATATGCTAGGCCACAAAGAAAGGCTCAATGAATTCAGAAAGATTGAAATCATACAAAAGAATATCTATGACCACAGTGGAGTGAAGCTGGAAATCTGCAAGGGCCAGAGGCACAGATTTCACACCAAGATATGGAAATTAAACAGCATACTCTTAGAAAAAATGTGGGTCAAAGAGGAAATCTCAAAAGGAATTAATAACTACCTTAAAACTAATGAAAATATTAACATACCAAAACTTATGTGATGCAGCAAAAACAGTACCATAAATTCATACATCAAAAAAGAAGAGCAAAAATTGAAGAACTAACTGCTCATTTGGAAGAATTAGTAAAAAAACAACAAAGTAACCCCAGAGGAAGAAGAAAGAAAGAAAGAACACAGATAAGAGCAGAATTAAATGAAATAGAAAAAAAGAAAGCACTTGAAAAGATAAACAAAACCAAGAGCTGGTTCATTGAGAAGATCAATAAAATTGACAAACCCTTAGCTAGACTAACAAAGAAAAAAAGAGAATTTCTCTAATGAACCTAGACGCAAAAATACTTAACAAAATACTTGCTAATCGTATTCAACAACACATTAAACGAATTATACACCACGACCAAGTGGGATTCATCCCAGGTATGCAAGGATGGTTCAACATAAGAAAATCAATCAATGTAATACACCATATAAACAGATTGAAGGAAAAAAATCACATGATTATATCTATTGATGCAGAAAAAGCATTTGACAAAATACAGCACCCTTTCTTGATAAAAACACTCCAAATGATTGGAATACAAGGAAATTTTTTGAACATGATAAAGAGTATATATGAAAAACCTAAAGCCAATATTGTTTACAATGGAGAAATCCTAGACTCCTTCCCTCTAAACTCAGGAACAAGACAAGGATGCCCACTGTCGCCGCTCCTATTTAACATTGTCTTAGAAGTACTTGCTCGAGCACTGAGGCAAGAACCAGAAATAAAAGGCATTCAAATTGGAAAGGAAGAAGTCAAAATTTCATTATTTGCAGATGACATGATCCTATACATAGAAAACCCTGAGAGATCTACAACGAAGATTCTAGAACTCATAAATGAGTTTAGTAAAGTCGCAGGTTATAAGATCAATGCGCAAAAATCAGTAGCATTTCTGTACACCAATAATGAGCAAGATCAGGAGGAAATCAAGAAACAAATACCATTCACAATAGTAAATAAAAAAATCAAATACTTAGGAATAAATTTAACTAAAGAGGTAAAGAACTTATACACTGAGAACTATACAAGATTGTTCAAGGAAATCAAAGAAGACCTAAATAAATGGAAGATTATTCCTTGTTCATGGATAGGAAGACTGAACATTATTAAGATGTCTATCCTACCAAAATTGATCTACACATTCAATGCAATCCCAATAAAAATCAATGCAGCCTTCTTTAAGGAACTAGAAAAACTAACTATGAAATTTATTTGGAAAGGAAAGAGACCCCGAATAGCCAAAGACATACTGAAAAAGAAAAACGAAATTGGAGGAATCACACTACCTGACTTCAAAACATACTATAAAGCTACGGTGGTGAAAACAGCATGGTATTGGCATAAGGAGAGACATATAGACCAATGGAATCGAATTGAAAGCTCTGATATAGAACCTCACATATACAACCACATAATATTCGATAAAGCCACCAAACCCTCTCAACTGGGAGAGAGTGGCCTATTCAACAAATGGTGTCTGGAGAACTGGATAGCCATATGTAGAAGAATGAAAGAGGATTACCATCTCACACCTTATACAAAGATCAACTCAAGATGGATCAAAGACCTAAATATAAGAGCCAAGACCATAAAAACCTTAGAAAGCAGTGTAGGGAAACATCTACAGGACCTTGTAATAGGTAAGGGATTTATGAATATCTCACCAAAAGCACGAGCAGCAAAAGAACTAATAGATAAATGGGACTTCCTCAAAATTAAAGCCTTCTGCACCTCAAAGGAGTTTGTCAAGAAAGTAAAAAGGGAGCCCACACAGTGGGAGAAAATATTTGGCAATCATATATCTGATAAGAAACTTATAACTTGCATATATAAAGAACTCCTACATCTTGAAAATAAAAAGATAAACAATCCATTTAAAAAATGGGAAAAAGACTTAAACAGACACTTCTCCGAAGAAGAAATACAAATGGCAAGAAAGCACATGAAAAAATGTTCCAAATCTCTAGCTATCAGGGAAATGCAAATCAAAACCACAATGAGATACCATCTTACACCCATAAGATTGGCAGCTATGAAAAAAACAGAAGAATACAAGTGCTGGAGAGGATGTGAAGGAAGGGGAACACTCATCCACTGCTGGTGGGAATGCAGAAGGATCCAACCATTCTGGAGAACAGTATGGCGGTTTCTCAAAAAACTAGCCATAGATTTGCCATATGACCCAGCAATACCACTGCTGGGAATATACCCAGCAGAACTGAAAACAAGAACACAAACCAATATATGTACACCAATGTTCATAGCAGCATTGTTCACTATTGCCAAAAGTTGGAATCAACCCAAATGCCCATCAACAGACGAGTGGATCAATAAAATGTGGTATATACACACAATGGAATACTACTCGGCTGTAAGAACAAACACACTACAAACACATGTGATAACATGGATGAATCTTGAGAACCTTATGTTGAGTGAAGCAACCCAGACATTGAAGGACAAATACTACATGACCTCAATGATATGAAATAAACAAGCTGCCCTAGATAGCAAGAGACTGAACGATAGGCTTGCAGGAAATCGGAGGGTGGAGGAAGGATATGAGCCGATGTCTGCAGGGGTGGAATTTAAGACGAGATGGTGGTAAGTATGAACACAAAGAAGAGATAAAAGGGGGGCAAGGGGTTGCCTTTGCTTGGGGCTTTGCGGGTTTGAGGGTGGCTGGGGAGGGACGGGTGGGTAACGTTGCCCAAAAGTGGGGGGAGGGAGGGGTAGCATACGAACCAGGAGAGGGTCAGGTGTTGGTGGAGAGTAAAATGCCGAGAAAATCATATCAAAATATAATAAAGAGGGTTACCTGTTTAGAATGCTCGGAGGGGAGGGTCTGATGCAGGACGGGCTCCTGGGGAATGTCTAAATGCTCATTCTGCCAGAGTGGGTGACACCATGGGGTAGAAACCCAAGTAGTGAGAGTGGGGGTGGACCCACATCCTGGGGAGGACTAATGCCATCCAATAGAGGGAACTGTATCCCTCGAGAGAAAGGGTGGCTCCCAGGGCATTGGGGCAGATGAGCAAGTTAGGTCCTGAACACTATTCCATCTATCTCTGGAAGTGGCTCCTCAGGAAACGGAGGTTGGCTATCACTGAGGGCACCAAGGTGGAAGGGAAAATGGACGTTAAATGTGTGGAACCAAAGTAAATGGGGGGTAAGAGAGGAGTTTCTTGAGAGTACACAAGGATGGATATAAAACATGTAATATTACACCATAACATATAGGAGATGACAGACTGATAATGTAAACCATAATGTAAAACATAGGATAACTAAAAATGTAAAGAACTGTGTATCCTAAAGTATGCACCATAATGTAAGCACAGATGTCACCTTGTTAGAAAGCTAATGTCTCAGACTCTGTACATCACTTTAAGTAAATATGATATGAATAGGGCGTAAGAGTATCACTTTGGAAGGGAAAAGGTTTTCTGGTGGATGTGTGGGAGTGCTGTATATTATATATATACATTCCTGTGGTCTAGGACTCCTGTGAAGAAAAGCTGAATAATTAGGGGGGGGGGGGGAAAAAAAAAAGAAAAAAATAGGATGTGGAATTTTTTCAAGTCAACATTCTTTATCTAAGTTCTTTATCTAACTTTATCCAAGTTCTTTATCTATCCTTTAAACTCATCGCTATATGCCATTCCCTAGTAAGGGACCATGACATTATATTGGGCTTCAAATTTCGGGGAGTTTTGGATCACAGAGTGTTTCAACAATGGCAATGGAGGGATACTGGTATGGGATACCAATGACAGGTGATATATGACTGACAGGGAGCTGTACAGAACATATGTCCAGGGTGCATGGTAATGTTTGGATATACTCATAGTGGCAACAATTAAAAACCACAGTAGGGGGGGTACTGGGTTCCTGGCCAGTGGTGCTCTGTCGTGGTCCCTAGGGGAGCAGCGACAGTCTCCCAGGTACAGTGGTGGGGACCGGGAGGGAGTGAGGGTTCAACAGTGAGCCCCTGATACTAATGACTATGCTTGTGAGCTGATAAACCCAAAATAATAACAAGGCCTAGAGCAACTTTGTTCCTGGGAATTTCCTTCTGTCAGCCTTCATGTTACTCAAATGTGGCCAGTCTCGAAGCCAAACTCAGCATGTAAATGCAATGCCTTCCCCCCAGCGTGGGACATGACACCCGGGGATGAGCCTCCCTGGCAACGAGGGACCACTATCAACTACCAACTGATGATGCAACTGGAAAATGACCTTATACGGAAGGTTCAATGCGGATCAGCAGAATATCCATGTCTACATAAAATACCATGACTTTAAAATGCTGTTTGACCTAAAGTAAGGGGGAAATGGAAAGGAGAAATGAGTTTATATGGCTACGAGTTTCTAAAAAAGAGTCTGGAGGCTGGCAGAAGGTTTGCCCTCATGCACAACTGAGCAGAGTCAGAGAGACAGATAAAGCAGATACAACCCCCAGATATTGGTTCCTTTGAGGGCTAAAGAGACCCATGGGAGTTATGGTCATGGCCAATGGGGTTAACTACCAGGGCAGATGGCCCCTCTTTGGAAATGGTGTTTATGTGTGATGAATCTGGACTCAGATGGGATCTCCCTTCATAAGACTTTCATGCTAATGTGCTGGAGGTGCAGTTAATGTTGGGGTTTAAGATATATTTAGGGGATTTGAATCTCTGGACTGACAATGTGATAGCCAGATCCTGAGCCTCAACAGACTCCAGCACCTACAATCTGATTTATTGGACTTACCACACTCAGCTAAGATGGAGGTGAAGAAGGACAACCACCACACCATGGAGCCTAGAGTGATTACAACTGAAAATGGGAGGATTGCATCCAGCATCCAGGTGGAATCTGAGCCTCCTCTTGACATAAAGGTGCAATGGACACAACCAATCCAGTGTCCACATAGAAGAGGTGGCATTGGATTGGGAAAAGTGGACATAATGGACAAAGGGTATGGGGAAAGGCAGGAAGAGATGAGAGGTGGAGGCGTCTTCGGGACATGGAGCTGCCCCGGATGGTGCTTCAGAGGTAATCACCGGACATTGTAAATCCTCACAGGGCCTACATGATGGAATAGAGGAGAGTATGGGCCATGATGTGAACCAATGTATATGAGGTGCACAGGTGCCCAAAGATGTACTTACCAAATCCAATGGATGTGTCATGATGATGGGAACGAGTGTTGTTGGGGGGGGGGAGAGGGGGGGTGGGGGGGTGGGGTTGAATGGGACCTCACATATATATTTTTAATGTAATATTATTACAAAGTCAATAAAAAATAAAAAAAATTAAAAAAAAAAAAGAAAAAAAGAGAGAAGATGAAAATACACAAAATAATTAATGAGAAAGGAGATATCACCGCTGACCCCACAGAAATAAAGGCTATCATAAGAGGATACTTTGAAAAACTATATTCCAACAAAAATGACAATTCAGAGGAATTGGACAAATTTCTAGAAACACATAAGCAGCATCTATTGATGAAAGAAGAAATTGACGTCTCAACAAACGAATCACAAATAAAGAGATAGAATCAGTCATTAAAAACCTCCCAACTAAGAAGTGCCCAGGGCCAGACGGCTTCACAGGTGAATTCTACAAAACATTCCAGAAAGAACGATTGCCAATCTTGCTGAATCTCTTCCAAAAAATCAAAACAGAAGGAACATTACCTAACTCATTCTATGATGCCAACATTACCCTAGTACCAAAGCCAAACAAAGACACCACAAGAAAGGAAAATTACAGACCAATTTCTCTAATGAACCTGGACGCAAAAATCCTCAACAAAATACTTGCTAACCGTATTCAACAACACAATAAATGAATTATAAATCATGACCGAGTGGGATTCATTCTGGGTATGCAAGGATGGTTCAACATAAGAAAATCAATCAATGTAATACACCGTGTAAACAGATTGAAGGGAAAAAATCACATGATTATATCTATAGAAGCAGAAAAAGCATTTGACAAATACAGCACACTTTCTTGATAAAAACACTGCAAAGATTGGAATACAAGGAAATTTTCTGAACATGATAAAGAGTATATATGAAAAACCCACAGCCAACATCGTTTTCAATGTTGAAATCCTAAAATCTTTCCCTCTAAGATCAGGAACAAGACAAGGATGCCCACTCTCACCTCTTCTATTTAACATTGTCTTAGAAGTACTTGCTCGATAACTGAGGCAAGAACCATATATAAAAGGCATTCAAATTGGAAAGGAAGAAGTCAAAATTTCATTAATTGCAGATGACATGATCCTATACATAGAAAACCCTGAGAAGTCTACCACAAAGCTTCTAGAACTCAAAAATGAGTTTAGTAAAGTCGCAGGTTATAAGATCAATGCGCAAAAATCAGGAGCATTTCTGTACACCAATAATGAGCAAGCTCAGGAGGAAATCAAGAAACAAATACCATTTACAATTGTAAATAAAAAAATACCTAGCAATAAATTTTACTAAAGATGTAAAAAAATTATACACAGAGAGCTACACACCACAGTTCAAGGAAATCAAAGAAGACCTAAATAAATGGAAGAATATTCCCTGTTCATGGATAGGAAGACTAAATATTATTAAGATGCCAGTCCTACCAAAACTGATCTACACGCTCAATGCAATCCCAATAGAAATCAACACAGCATTCTTTAATGAACTAGAAAAACTAGCTATGAAATTTATTTGGAAAGAAAGAGACCCAGAATAGGCAAATACATATTGAAAAAGGAAAACGAAATTGGAGGAATTACACTACCTGACTTTAAAACATACTACAGAGCTACAGTAGTGAAAACAGCATGGTATTGGCACAAGAAGAGACACACAGAGCAATGCAACCGAATTGAGAGTTCTGATATAGATCCTCATGTATGTAGTCACATAGTAATTGATAAAGCCACCAAATTGTCTCAACTGGGAGAGAATGGCCTATTCAACAAATGTGCCTGGGTGAACTGGATATCCATATGTAAAAGAATGAAAGAGGATTACCAACTCACATCTTATGCAAAAATCAGCTCAAGATGCATCAAAGACCTAAATATAAGAACCAAGACCATAAAGATTTTGGAAAGCAGTGCAGGGAAGCTTCTACAGGATCTTGTAATAGAAAATGGCTTCATGAACTTCACATCAAAAGCATGAGCAGCAAAAGAACAAATAGATAAATAGGACTTCTTCCAAATTAAGGCCTTCCGCACCTAAAAGGAATTTTTTTCAAGAACGTGAAAAGAGAGCCTACACAATGGGAGAAAATATTTGGTAACCATAGATCTGATAGGAGACTTATAAAGTGCATATATAAAGAACTCCTATATCTTGAAAATAAAAAGGCAAACAACCCATTTAAAAAATGGGAAAAAGATTTAAACAGACATTCTACAAAGAAGAAATACAAATGGCTAAAAAGCACATGAAAATATGCTCCAAATCTCTAGCTATTAGGGAAATGCAAATCAAAACTACAATGAGATACCATCTTACTCCCATAAGATTGTCAGCTATGAAAAAAACAGAAGACTACAAATGCTGGAGAGGATGTGGAGGAATGGGAACACTCATCCACTGCTGGTGGGAATGCAGAAGGATCCAGCCATTCTGGAGGACAGTTTGGCAGTTTCTCAAAAATCTAGCTATAGATTTGCCATATGACCCAGCAATTTCACTGCTGGGTATTTACCCAGTAGAACTGAAAACAAGGACACAAACCAATATATGCACACTAATTTTCATAGCAGCATTGTTCACTATTGCCAAAAGTTGGAATCAACCCAAATGCCCATCAACAGATGAATGGATAAATAAAATGTGGTATATACATACAATGGAATACTACCCAGCTTTAAGAACGAATACACTACAAACACACATGATAACATGGATGAATCTTGAGAACATTATTTTGAGTGAAGCAACCCAGGCATTGAAGGAAAAATACTACATGACCTCAATGATATGAAATAAGTAAACCAAGCTGCCTCAGAGAGCTAGAGACTGGATGATAGGTTTAAAGGAAATTGGGGGGTAGAGGAAGGATTTAAGCTGACTCCTACATGGGATAAATCTATGATAAGCTGGAGGTAAGTAGCTGTACAAGGAAGGGATAAAATGGGGGAATAGGGTTACCTTTGGGTGGGGCTTTGCGGGCTTGAGGGGCCTAGGGATGGGAGGATGGGTAATATTGCCCAAGAAATTGGAGGGAGCATGGGGGAACATATGAACAAAGGAGATTGTCAGGTATTTGGTTGAGAGTATAATGCTGAGAAAACTTTTTCAAAAATATAATAAGGAAGGTTACCTGTTTAAGATGCTTAAAGAGGATAATCTCATGCAGGGCAGGCTCCTAGGGAGTGTGTGAGTGCTCATTTTGTCATAGTGGGTTATATCATTGGATTGAAACCCATATAATGAGAGTGAAGGTATACCCACATCCTGGGGAGGACTGATGTTCTTAAATAGAGGGAATTGTATCTCTCAAGAGAAATGGTGGCTCCCAGTGCATTAGGGCAGTTGAGCATGTCAAGCCCTCAACACTGTTGCAAGTATCTTTGAACATGGCCCTTCAAGCAATAAAGATTGACTGTCACTGTGGGCCCTAAGGGGAGGGGGGAAGCAGTATTGAATAGATGGAACCAATGTAGCTGTGTGGGCAATAGAAGTGTTCCACAAGATTACGCAAGGATGGTTATAAGACATGTAAATTACACCAAAAATATATAGGGGCTGATAGGCTAAATGTAAATCATAATGTAAAACATAAGATAACTAAAAATTTAGAAAATTGTGTAGTCTAAAATATAAATCACAATGTAAACCCAAATGTTACCTTGTTTGAAAGCTATTATCTCAATATCTGTACACCAGTTTCAGTAAATATAATATGAATATGTAAAAAGATTATTGCTGTGGAAGGGAAGAGGGTTTTATGTTGGATATGTGGGAATACTGTATGTTGTATATATGAATTACTGTGATCTAAAACTTTTGTGAAGATAAGCTTAATAATTAGGGAAAAAAAGAAAAAAGTAATTAGACCCTGAGGAAAAGACAGAAGAAGTTGCCTTGCCAATTTGCAAACAGGGCAGCACTTATTGCAGTGATGCAAGGCAAAACATCAAAAACAAAGCTTTTGCATTTTAAAATTTTTTGATAGCCCAATTTATTTTTACCTTAATTTTTCTAAATTAACACGTATTCTATATCTTACCTTTAAACTCATTACTGTATTCCATTTTACTATTAATGGAACCTGGCAATATATTGGGCTTCATTTTTCAGGAAGTTTTGGATCACAGAGAGGTTCAACAATGGCGGGGGAGTAATAGTGGCATGGGATGTTATTGACGGGACACAGCATTGGCAGGGAGTTTTACAGGGCATACATCTAGAGTACATAAAAATGTTTGGATTTTTTCATAGTGGTTACAATTAAAAACAACAACTGAGAGAGTGCTGAGTTCAGAGTGTGTGAGTTCTATCACAGTCCCTAAAGGAACAGCAACAATCCCCCAAGTCCTACGGCAAAGACCAAAAAAGAAGGAAGGTCCAACAATGAGCTCTTGATACTAATGACTATACTTGTAAGCTTTTGCACCTGAAATAAGAACAAGGCCTAGAGCTGCAGGGTGCCTAACAGTTACCTCCTGAGAGCCTCCATGTTGCTCAAATGTGTCCAGTCTCAAAGCCAAACTCAGCATGTAAATTTGTTGCCTTCCACCCAGTGTGGGGTATGACTCCCGGGGATGAGCCTCCCTGGCACTGAGGGATTACTACCAAGTACTAGCTGATGATGTAACTAGAAAATGACCTTGAATAAAAGGGTCACCTTGGACCAGCAGAATATCTCAGTCTACATATAATACCAGGAGTTAAAAATGCTTTTTGACCTGAATAAAAGGGGGAAATGGAAATGACAAATGAGTTTATATGGCAATGAGTTTCCAAAAAGAGCCAGGAGGTGATCTGAGGGGTTGCCCTTATGCACACCTCAGCAGAGTCAAAAGACAGATAAAGTAGATACAACCCCAGGTATTGGTTCTTCTGAGGGCTACAGAACCCACGGGTTCTGTGGTCATTGAAGATGGAGTTCAGTGCCATCTCAGTTGGCCCCACTTTGGAGTTTGTGTTTCTATGTGATGCAGCTGGACTCAGATGTGATCTTTGCCCACAAGCCTCTCCTGTTACTTTTACCGGAACTGTAGTTGGTGCTGGGGTTTAATGTATACCTAGGGGACCTGAATCTCTGGACTGACCATGTGATAGCCAGGTCCTGGGCCTCAACAGACTTGCAACTCCTACACTCTGGTTTATTGGACTTACCCCACTCAGCTAATATGGAGGTGAAGGTCAACTACCACACCAGGGAGCCAAGAGTGCCTACAACTGAAAGCAGGAGAACTGCATCCAGTATCCATGTGGAATCTAAGCCTCCTCGTGATATAGTTGTGGAGTGGACACAACCATTCTAAGGTCCACAGGATGGAGGAATAGAGTATGGGATTAGAATGGACTTACTGATATTCTATCTATGAACTACTGTGATTAGTAATTGAAGAAAATGTGACATTGGTGTGGAGAAAGTGGCCATGGTGGCTGCTGGGGGTAGGGAGTGAGACAAAAAGATGTGATGTGGGGGCATTTTTGGGAGTTGGAGTTTTCCTGGGTGGTGCTGCAGGGACAGTTACCAGACATTGTATGTCTTCTCAAGGCCCACTGAGTGGACTGTGGGTGAGTGTGGGCTATGGTGTGGACCATTGACCATGAGGTGCAGCGGTGCTCAGAAATGTATTCACCAAATGCAATGAATGACTCATGATGATGGAGGAGGTTGTTGTTATGAGGGAAGGAGTGGGGTGATGGGGGTGGGGGGTATATGGGGACCTCATATTTTTTAATGCAAATTAAAAAATAAAAACAAAAAAAAATTGCATACTATTGATGGATATCTCTTGTTGACTCTGTTTCTCTAGAGAATCCTGGGTAGTACATCAATGTAGGCTGCTTGTGTGTTTCTAGAATTTGTCCATTTCCTCTAAATTACCCTTCTTGTTGGCATATCATTTTTCAAAGTGTCCCCTTATAATACTCTTATTTTTGTGGGCTCAATGTTAATATTCCCTTCCTCATTTCTTATTTTGTGTATTTGCATCTTCTTCTTTTTTCTTTGTTATTCTGGCTAGGTGCTTGTCAATTTTATTGATCTTCTCAAAGAACCAGCTTTTGATTTTGTTTATTTATTCAAGTGCTTTCTTATTTTCTGTTTCATTGAGTTCTGTTCTAATCTTTGTTATTAACTTCTTTCTTCTTCCTTTGGGTTTAGATTGTTTTTCTTTTTCTAATTCCTCCAGGTGTGTATTTAGGTCTTCAATTTTAGCTCTTTCTTCTTTTTTGATACATGCATTTATTGCTATGAATTTCCCTCTCAGTAGAGCTATTGCCACATCACATATGTTTTCATATTTTGTCTTGTCATTTTCATTTATTTCAAGGTAGTTACTAATTTCTTTTGTAATTTCCTCTTGACCCACTGTTTTTCTAAGACTGTGTTGTTTAACTTCCATGTCTTTGTTCCTAATTTGCTTCTCTGTCACTGTATTTCAGCTTCACTCCACTGTGGTCAGAGAAATTATGCTGTATACTTTCAATCTTTCTGAGCTCACTGAGAATTTTTCTGTGGCTTAGCATGTAGTCTATCTTGGAGAATGATCCATGTACACTTGATAAAACTGTATATCCTGATGCATTTGGATATAGTGTTCTGTACATACCTATTGGGCCCAGATCCTCTAATGTATTATTCAAAGTCTGTTTCTTTATTGATTCTCTTTCAAAATATCTGTTCAAAATATTCTGTCTAATGGAGATAATGGCATATTAAAGTCCCCACCTTAGTTGTAGAGACATCTATTTCTCCACCGAGTTTTTCCAGTGTTTGCCTCATGAAGTTTGAAGTGCCCTGGTTAGGTGCATAAATATTTATGATTGTTCTTTCTTCTTGAAAAATTACCCCTTTTCCTAATATGTAGTGTCCATCTTTGTTTCTTACAATAGTTTTGCCTTTAAAGTTTATTTTGTTTGATAATAGTATAGCTATTCCTGCCCATTTTCAGTTATTTTTTGCTTATGAGAGTGTTTTACAGTCATTCACTTTCACCTTCCTTGCATCCCTTGCTCTAAGGAGGGTTTCTTTTAGACAGCATATAGATGGGTCTTATTTCCTTATCCATTCTCCCAATCTGTTTCTTTTGACTGGTGAGTTTAATCCATTAACACTCAGTGTTATTACTGTCAATGATTTACTTACATTAGCTGTATTTTCTTTGCGTATATGTATGTCATATATTGTTTTTCCCTTTTTTCTTTTCAGTTGTTCATAGAATCTCCTCCAAATCTCTCTCTCCTCTTTTTTTCCTTTTGACCAGAACTCCCTGTAGTATTTCTTGAAGGGTAGGTTTATTATTTGCATACTCTCTTAATTTCTTTTTATTTGTGAATATTTTGAATTCTCCATCATTTTTGAATACCATATTTGCTGGATAGAGAATTCTTGCCTGGAAGTTTTCCTTTTAGTACCTTAGCTATGTCATACCACTGCCTTCTTGCCTCCATGGTTTCAGATGAGCAACCAGAATTTGGGATTTATACTGTTTGGTGTGCACTGTGCTTCTTGGACATGTATATCTATCTCTCTCAATAGGTTTGGGAAGTTTTCAGCCATTATTTCCTGCAGCACTCCTTCTGTCTACTCTTCCTTCTCCTCTCCCTCTGGGATGTGTATAATGTATGTTTGCACATTTTATGTTGTCATTCAAATCCCTATCTCCCTGCTGGACTTTTTATATCTTTTGATCTATCTGTTCTATCTGTTTAATTTCAGATGTACTGGCTTCCACATCTTTAATTCTTCCCTCTGCCTGTTCAAATCTGCTGTTAAGCAATTCCAGTGTATTTTTGATTTCTTGGTTTGTACCACTCATCACCATCATATCCATTATCTTTTCATGTATTTTTACAATTTCTTCAGTATGTTCTCCCAGTGTATTCTTAATATCTTTAATCTCTTCCTTTGCTTCATTAAGTTGTTCCATGATATTTGTTTAGATAGCTTTTATTGTTTGTTTGATGTTCTATATCTCTTCCAGGATTTTAGTTTATTAATTGTACTGGACCATGTCTTCCTGTTTCTTGGTATGGTTTGTAATTTTTTGTTGCTGTCTGGTCACCTTTTTATCTTGATGACTTTATATTGTTGACTAGCTTCTCTCTCTGTCTAGGGTTTTATTCAATTGCTGTTTTTGCGTGTGTGTTAAGTTTTCAATTTGACACTTTGTTCCTCTTATTCTATTTCCTTGCTGTTGTCTATGTTCCCTTGAAGAAAAAAGATTAGGGCCAGAGAAAGCAAAAGACGTAAGAAAAGAAAAAGGATTACAGTAATGATAATAGTAAAAGTTAGAAGAGGAACCATATAAGACCAAGGAAAATGAATATTTAACTCATAAAAGCAGTGTAGAGTAATAGGAGTAAAAAAGTGGAGTACCTACAATAAAAAGGAAACTGAAGAGTGGGAAAATATATAGAATGAATTAAAGGGCCAGAAAGGTGAAGAGAGTGGGAACAAGAAAAGAAAGGGCAAAAACCTCACAAAGTTAATAAAAGAAAGAAAGCAGAATAGATGAGATAGAAATAAAAACCAGAAAAATTGATGACTAAACAAAGAATGGTGGAATGTAAGAACAACAACAGAAAGTGGAAAACAGAAAGATAAAGGAAGGAAAAGAGATAACATTGGTAGACAAAATTGGTATTCACAGAAAAGGGGAAACCAAGGAATAGGAAACATAGCAAACAAGAAACAAGCCAGCAGCACCTAATTAAAAAAAAAAAGATGGGGTGCAGAGAAGGAGGAAAGTAAAACAAGAAAACAAATCACACACACAAGTGAGCAGTCAAACAAAAACTAAGGAAAAGCAGCCTTGCCTCTTGGGTCCCTGAGGAACTTCTCAGTCTGCTGGTGTTCATCAGTCAATTACCCTGCAGCCTGCTCTATGCAGATTTTGGAACAGGTTTTAAAGAGTAATCTAAGTTAAATAAAAATAATAACCTTTTTTAAAAAGGAAAATAAGAGACTCAAGAGAATCTAATACAAAAATAATGTTTATGTTTTCCATGTCCTAAATTATCAGCTGGATGTTTGATATCCCAGTGGATCAATACTCTAAGAGGAGCCAAGAATCAAAATAGGGACCTCATATATTCAAATTGGAAACTATTCTACTGAGCTTAGCTTTCTTGTTGGTTCAGGTAGTTCTTCAGAAAGCTATACAGTCACTTTCCCTTGGGCAGGTTTGATTCTTTACAGTTGGGTAAATTCTTGCTTATTAGTAGACTTTCCCTGCCCCCTTTCAATTCTTTTTGCTTTCTCTCCTAGGGCAGCAGGACTCAATAGCCTGTGTGAGTGTATCCCCCTTCACATCTCCTGGTCAGATTGAGTTTCCTTCTGAAATTCAAATGGAACCCTGGCAGCTGGACTCACTGCAGAAAAATTACTCTCAATCTGCTTCCAGACCACACCCTCCTCCCAGGGGACACTAAATCATCTCTTGGAAGCTTATGAAGTGATTCCTACTGCCTGATTCCTTTAGGGGAGTTGAAATTTTGATAGTTCTCAGCACAGGACTAGTCAATTGCCTGAGCCCACCCTCTCCCAGGGCAATTTGCTCTATCCCACTGATGATTAGGTAAATCAGGTTGCCTCAGCAGATTCATCTTTCCTCTCTTCCTGGTGCTACCTCAAGGCAGCTGGTATGCTCCCCAAAAGTCAAAGGGGGCGGGGCAGGTAACCAAGCCCATACAATAGAAACACTTCTCCACCCTTCTCCAGAACCATCCCACTCTCAGAGAATGTTCCTTCCCACTGTGTAGCTGGTGGGAGTCAGGGATTGCTGGATCCTTTTGCCTTGAGGGTGGGGCATAGCTGTCCACAGTTTCCAGCCCCGGGGGCAAGACACTCACAGTTTTACCTTGAGCAATTTATCTCTTTGTCCAGTCCCCTCCAGATCGATGACCTGAAACTCCCTGCTCTGTGGATTACCAAAACACCTCATTCAGGCAGGATCTTGCCTCCAGCCATACTTTTTTGTGAGAGAGATGGTGAGTTCCCACTTAAACTGACTTCATCTTGCTGCCTTCTCCACACATTCTAGGACAGACATCTTAATGATGTTTACACTTATAATTCATGAACATGAATTTTCTTCCATTTATTTAGGTCTTTGTTTTCCTTTAAAAATCTTGTTAAGTTTTTGTTTACAAATCCATTACATCTTTAATTAATTTTATGCATCTATATTTGATTCTTTTAGTAGCTATTTTAAATGGAATTTCTTACTTGATTTCCTCCTCAGATTGCTTATTATTATTAGTGTAGAGAAATTCTCCTGATTTTTGCATGTTAACCTTATGTAAACAAGGTTTGCACGTTAACCTTGTTTATCAGTACTGGAAGCTTTGTTGTAGGGCTTTCTACATATAGGATCATGTCATCTACATAATATGAGGAAATTTTTACTTCTTCCTTTCCAATTTGGATTCCTTTTATTTCTTTTTCTTGCCTAAGTGCTTGGGCAAGTACTTCTAACACAAGGTTAAATAATAGCAGTGACAGTGGGCATCCTTGTCTTGTTCCAGATCTTAGAGGGAAACCCTTTATCATTTCAATATTGAGTATGATGTTAGCTGTTGGTATTTCATAGCTACTCTTTATCACGTTGAGGAAGTTTCTGTTCCTATCTTTGAAGTGTTTTTATCAAGAAAGGATCCTGTATTTTGTCAAATTCTTTTTCTGCATCAATAAAGATGATCATGTATTTTTTTCTTTCTGTCTTTTAAGGTGGTGTATTACAGAGATTGGTTTTCTCATGTTAAGCCATCCTTGGATTCCAGGAATGAAACACACTTGATGATGGTGCATATTTCATTTGATGTGCTGTTGAATACAATTAGCAAATATTTTGTTGAGGATTTGAGAATCCAGGTTCATTAGTGAGATCATTCTGTAGTTTTCTTTTCTTGTTGCATCTTTATGTGGCTTTGGTATTAGAGTGATGTTGGCATCATAGAAGGAGTTAAGCAATGTTCCCTCCACTTCTATTTTTTTGTAAGAGTTTAAGCAGGATTGGTGTTAGTTCTTTCTGGAATGCATGGTAGATTTCACCTGTGAAGTCATCTGGTCCTGGGCTTTACTTTTTGATGACTTATTTTTAATGACTTATTCAATCTTGTTACTTGTGATTTGGATGTTAAGTTCATGAATTTCTTCTTTCATCAGTGGAAGTTGCTTGCATGTTTCTAGAAATTTGTCCACTTCATCTAAGATATCCATCTTCTTGGCATAAAAATTTTCAAAGTATTCTCTTATAATACTGTATAATTCTGTAGGATCAGTGGAGATATCACCTCTCTTTTTGTGTATGTTCAGTATTATTACTGTCAGGCAGTACTTATATTAGGCAATTTTTATTTTGGTTTATATATATCATATTTTGTTTTTATTAATATTTTACCTTTTAGTTATTCTTACCAATAATCTTCATTTCTACACTCTCCTCCAATCCCTTCTCTCTCTCCTGTTTTTTTTTTTCCTTTCAACATGAAGAACTCCCCTTAGTATTTCTTGAAGGAAAGATTTCTTGTTGAGAATCTCTTAATTTCTGTTTATCTGTGAATATTTGTACCCTCCCTCATTTTTGAATGCCAGCTTCGATAGATACAGAATTCCTGGTTGACGATTTTTTTCTTTTATTACCTTAACTATGGCATACCTCTTCCTTCTCACCTCCATGATTTCAAATGAGAAATCAACACTTAATCTTATCAAACTTTCCTTGTATTTGATGCATCGTTCTCCTGCTGCTTTTGGTATTTTCTCTTTTCCTGCATGTTTGACAATTTGATAAATATGTGTCTCATGGTAGATGTGTTAGGATTTATACTGTTTGGGGTATTCTGCACTTTCTGGACATGTACATCCATGCCCCTCAAAAGAGTAGGGAAATTTTCAGCCATTATTTCCTCCAACACTCTTTCTGCCCCCTTTCCCTTCTCCTCTCCATCTGTGATGCCTGTAATGCATATGTTTGTGTGTTTCACCTTATCATTTCAATCCCTGAGTCTCTTCTGATTTTTTCTTTTTTTTTTTTTAGCAATCTGTTCTACTATCTGTGTGATTTCAGATGTACTATCAATATCACAGATTCTTTCCTCTGCCTGCTCAAATCTGCTGTTACATGCTTCTGACATTTTTTATCTTGAATTGTGCCTTTCATCACCATCATATCTCTGATCTTTTTATGTATGTTTATGATTTCTTCCCTCAGGGTATTCATACTATGCTTTATCTTATCCTTCACTTCATTAAGTTGATTCTTGATATTTGTTTGGACATTCTTGGGTAATTGTTCCAAGTTCTGTATCTCCTCCTATTTTTCAGTTTGTTCATTAGACTGGGCCATGTATTCCTTTTTCTTAGTATGAAATGTATTTTTTTTCTCTGATCTCTAGGTTTCTGTTTATCTTGATGGGCTTATTCAGATGGTTACGATCTCTTTCTTCTCTAGGGTTTTATTTTGTTTTGTGTTGTGATTAGTTTTCTCCTTGACAATTTGTTCCACTTATTCTATACCCTTGTAGTTGTCTGTGTTCATCTGAAAAAATTAAAACCATAGTAAAAGGAAAAAGGAGAAGACAAAAAGAATAAAGAAATAAAAGATGGAAAAAACTTGAAATAACAAGGAAGAAAATTAACAAATAATAATAAGAAAGAAAAATCATTTAAAAAATGAAAAATGTAAAATTAAGGATTTATCATTGGGCTCTCATGGGGGATTGATGGGTGAGGTAATCAATCAAAACAGCAAACAGCTGGGACTCCTCCTATGCCATTAACAAAGGGGAGTAATAATTAATAGTTCAAAAAGCAGGCACAAGGTCTGAGCACTCTCTCACCTGTGGACCCCTGTTCCTGCCCTCTGTATGCTGCTTTCACTGTTTTTCCTCTCCCATGTGGCCACGCAAGTAAAACCTGGGCATTTATAATCTACAATTGGGAATTGTAGTCTGTAAATCAGCCCACTTTATCATTTTTCATTCCCTTCCTCTCTACCTGGGACCCATGATCTGTTATTTTCTCCCATTTATCATCCCTCCCAGATCGAATAAATTATTGGCCTAACTCAAAAAAAAGTGGAATTAAAAAAGAACAGGAAAAAACAGAGTAAAATAAAAGATCAGAATGATAAGATGAAATAAAATGAGGTCTAAACAAGAGAATGTGGAACAAATAAAAAGCAACAGAAGAACATAAAATGAAAGAAAGTAAACTAAGGAGAGAAGAGAGAGAAAAAAGAAGGGAAAAAAGCAACAACAACAAAGAAAACCAGTCTTCCTTCTCATGCCATAAGCAAGTCTTAGTGCACCAGTGCTCACCAATCAATCTCTTTGCTGCCTTCCTGTAGTTTCTGGAAGAGAACTGCAACCTGCCTTTCCATACTCCACCCTCTTGGAGCTCAAAAACAGAACTTTTACTATTGATTTCCGTTGAAGTCTAGGTTCGGTAGGTTTTACATTTACTTGATTATGTTAATATTAGGGCTTTGATTCAACCACTTCATTAGAGTGTGAAGGGTTGAGTCCCTGCCCCCTTGGTGGGTTATTTAAAACGATACTCACCCATGGAGAACACAGAAGATACATGAGGATAGAGAGAGCTCCATAGACATGGCAGAGGAGAGAACTTGATCCTGGGGCCCTGGAGAGAGATGAGCCATTTGCCTGATAGTTTGCAGCTGAAGCAATCAGAGCCCTGAGCAGCTAAGAAGGCCTGGAAATAAATGAGCCCTCCAAACCTATAGCTGAGATCAGAAGAAGCTGGACCCATGGAAATGGAGTCTTAAGTGAGAGAGTAAGGCTGAACCCTTGCAGATATTGCTTGCTGTCTTGCTTCAACACATGGCAATAGACTTTGGTGAGAAAAGTAATCTTGAGCTGGATTCATTATTAGGGCTTTGTAACTGTGAGCCTTTTCCCCAAATAAATAACCTTTATAAAAGCCAACAGATTTCTGGTACTTTGCATCAGTACCCCTTTGGCTGACTACTACAGAATTTGGTACTGAGAAGTGGGATGGTGTTTTGGCAATTACCAAAATGCTGGAATGGTTTTATAAATAGGTACAGGGTTAAAAAAATATATAAATAAATAGGTACAGGGTAATTTTTGGAAAAATTGTGAGATGTTTGATAGAAAAGGCCTAGATTGCTTTGAAGAGATTGTTGGTAAGAATTAGGAGCCTCAAGTTAATTCTAATAAGGCTTTAGAAGTAAATGATGAAACTATAACTGAATATAAATGAAGTACGAGGAAAGGCAATCCATATTTTAAAGTTTGCAGAGAACTTAGCAAGATTGATTCCTGATGTATGAAAGGAAGAATTTGAAAATTATGAACTTAGACTTTTAGTCAAAGAGATTTCCTAACTAAATATGGAAAATGCAGCCTGGCTTCTCCTTGCAACTGATAGCAAAATGTTAGAGGAAAGAGATAAGCTGACAACTGAATTGTTGAGCACAAGTAAACCAGAAACTGATTCTGGAGACTCCAATCCTCTGGAAGTCAAGCCCCCCAGACAATAGTGACCCATTTGAGGAATTAACTAAACTTGGACCTTGTAAGTTAGGATTGAAAATGCAGCTATCCAGGAAAGACTTGTGGAAAGGTTTATTGTCTAATGGTTGGACCCTTAGTTCTTGCATGCTAAACCAGTGAGTGCTTTTTATTCTGCCATTAATTTTTAATTTCTTTTTTATTGTATTTGTTAAAGATACATTGATCATGAAAAATGTTACATTAAAAATATAAAAGGTCCAACAAGCTTTTTGAGAGAGGTGTATGAACAAAACCACTGTCAGCCTGGACTAAAAAGAACATGGAAGCGAGAGATGGAAGGGAAAATGGCTTGAAGAGGAAAATCATGGAAGTGGAGGTCTGGAATTAAGACATATCCTTGTTCCAAGAGAGGAACCCCACCCATGTGTGCAGAGAGGGTGAGTTTTCCCCAGCAGTTGAAGAGGGGATTGTTCCAGCCCATTGTTCAGGGAGAGTTTTGTGACCCCATGGTACAGACAGGGTGGAGCACATTCCCCAAGGATTGTGGAGAGTGAAGTAGCCTCCCCATAGGTCAGAGGGTTGGGCCTGTCCCCCATAGATTAGGGAGGTACCGGTCATCAACTCATTGTTCTGAGAGGGTTGAGTCTATATGCCAGGGATTAGGGAGACTGTTGCCTCCACCTTACAGTACTAAGGGGTTTGAGACTCTATCCCAGAGATTGGGTAAAGTGTGGCCAACACCCCAACATTCTTGGAGGGTGAGGTCTGGAGCTCAGTTGCCATCCAGGTGCTTGATAATGGTGGAACCAAGAAAATGGCCATTGGGCAAGCCTGTAGAAAGATTCGGCTCCTATGAGGCCCCAAGGATGAAAAGAAATGGTCTTCTTAAGAATGACGCTCAGACTTTGAAATCTAATGAAATATGCCCTACAGGTTTTCAGAACTGTAGGTGACAAGTGACTCATGTTTCCCTCCCAAATTCTCCTTATGTTAATACAAAAATTTATCCTTTGTATCTCTGTATATTGGAAGGATATTGCGGCGGCTTGCTCGGTCGGTAGAGGTGGGGTCTGGCTGCGGACGAGGGGTCGGTCCAGCTCTGGACGAGGGGTCGGTCCCGCTTGGGACGAGGGGTCGGTCCCACTTGGGACGAGGGGTCGGTCCGGCAGCAGACGAGGGATCAGTCTCACAAGGGGTTGCGCGGTTCGGCTGACGGGGTCGCCCGGCGAAGCCGGCGACGAAGGGGTCGCCCGGAGAAGCAGGCGACGAACTGGGGACAAGGGAGGCCAGGCCCTTGTCGGGGGCTCTCAGGACTGGAGGGCGCACGGCAGAAGAACTACTGCGGAGACAAGGTAAACACGCAAGTCCACTTTACTGAGGGAGAGGCAACAGTTTTATAGGGGCTGGGGAAGGCTGATTGGTCGAAGCCACGCCCTGTTCTGATTGGTTGCCGGCGAAAGGTCAGTGGGCGGTACTGGACGGGGGAGGGGTGGTGGTTAGGGATTGGCTGTCGCTGTTGCTGGGGGAAGGGGCAGGGTTTAGGGATTGGTGGCTGCTGTTGCTGGGGTGGAGGGCAGACTTGAGTTTCCCGCCCACGCCTGGCTGTTGCTGCTGTCGGGGGAAGGGAAAAGGGCGGGCTGGATTTTTCCGCCCTGCGCCTGCGCAGGGAGAAAGAAGAAGAAGGGTGCCGCCCCACAAGGCATCGTGTGGCGCCATCCGGGAGGAGGGGCGGCCGCGGAAGCATGGCTGCCGAGAAGGGGAGACCCGAGGGCACTCTGCGCCCATGCCGAGCTTCCTTCAGGGGTGGCAGTGAGTCTGACCAACCACCCTATTATGGGGGCAGCGGCTTGGCCTGCCACGGCTGCTCCCCCGCCAGGCCAGCAAACCACACTTCAGCCCGAGGGGTGACCGCAGGATATAAATGGTTTTGTTGGTTTCATGGGTCTATAGCCAAAGGGGACTTCACCTTAAGACAAAACTGTATTTCTGTAAACTGATTGTGATGTGAATTTTACTCAGGCTTGCTACTTAAATAATAATAAATAATGGTTTTGAATATTGTACTGTCTTTTTGGAATTCAGAAGGTGGAGTGCCACAGTTTGATATTGTATATGAATTCCCAAAAGAGATATTGGTTATGTTTGAAATCTGGTCTGTTCCTCTGGGCATAATACCCTTTGATTGTATTAAATTCAAAGGTTTTATGTTTACTTGATTATTTTAAGATTAGGGCTTTGATTCAACCACTTCATTTAGACATGCAGGGATGGGTCCCTGCTCACTTGGTGGGCTATATAAACAGACTCACTTATGGAGAACACAGAAGATACACAAGAACAGAGAGAGCTCCATACACATGGTAGAGGAGAGAACTTGATCCTGGGGCCCTGGAGAGAGATAAGGCTTTTGCCTGATAGTTTGCTGCTGAAGTGACCAGAACCCTGAGCAGCTACGAAGGCCGGGAAAGAAATGAGCCCTCCAACCTACAACTGAGATCAGAAGAACTTGGGGCCACTGAGCCTTAAAAGAGAGAGAGTAAGGCTGAGCCTTGTAGACATAGTCTGCCATCTTGCTTCAACATGTGGCTATAGACTTTAGTGAGAAAAGTAACCTTGAGTTGGACTCATTAGGGCTTTGTAACTGTAAGCTTTTACCACCCCCAAATAAATACCCTTTAAAAAGTCAACATGCGGGACGGACTCCTGGGGAGTGTCTGAGTGCTCATTTTGCCAGGGTGGGTTGTACCATTGGGTAGAGACCCAAGTAGTGAGAGTGGGGGTGGACCCACATCCTGGGGAGGACTAATGCCATCAAATAGAGGGAACTGTATCTCTCGAGAGAAAGAGTTGCTCCCAGGGCATTAGGGCAGTTGAGCAAGTCAGGCCCTGAACACTCTTGCAAGTATCTCTGGACATGGCTCCTTGGGAAATGGAGATTGGCTGTCACTGTGGGCCCCAAGGGGAGGGGAAAATGCATGTTGAATGGATGGAACCAAGGTAAATGTGGGGGCAAGGGAGGAGTTTCATGAGAGTATGCAAGGATGGATATAAAACATGTAATATTACACCAAAAACATATAGGGGACAACAGACTAATAATGTAAACCATAATGTAAAACATAGGATAACTAAAAAATTTAGAAAACTGTATATCCTAAAGTATGGACCACAATGTAAGCACAGATGTCACCTTGTTTGAAAGCTATTGTCTTGGAGTCTGTACATCAGTTTCAGTAAATATGATATGAATAAGTTAAAAGATTATTGCTGTGGAAGGGAAAAGGTTTTATGGTGGATGTGTGGGAGTACTCTATATTGTATATATGAATTACTGTGATCTAGGGCTCTTGTGAAGAGAAGCTCAATAATTAGGAAAAAAGAAAAGAAAAAGATAGGAAGTAGAATTTTTCCAAATCAATACGTATTCTATATCTAACCTTTAAACTCATCGCTATATTCCATTTTACTAGTAAGGGAACCTGACATTATATTGGGCTTCACTTTTGAGGAAGTTTTGGATCACAGAATGGTTCAACAATGGCAGCAGAGGAATACTGGTATGGGGTGTTATAGACAGGCGATATATGGTTGACAGGGAGTTATACAGGGCATGTGTTCAGGGTGCATGGAAATGTTTGGATATACTCATAGTGGAAACAATTAAAAACAACAGCTGGGGGGGTACTGGGTTACTGGCCGTGGGGGGCTCTGTCATGGTCCCTAAGGGAGCAGTGGCAGTCCTCCAGGTGCAACGGTAAGGACCAGGAAGGAATGAGGGTCCAACAGTGAGCTCCTGATACTAATGACTATGCTTGTGAGCCTATACACCTGAAATAAGAACAAGGTCTAGAGCAGCACTGTGCCTAAGAGTTCCCTCCTGACAGCCTCCATGTTACTCAAATGTGGCCAGTCTCGAAGCCAAACTCAGCATGTAAATGCAATGCCTTCCCCCCAACGTGGGACATGACACCCGGGGATGAGCCTCCCTGGCACCGAGGAATCACTACCAAGTACCAGCTGAAGACGTAACTAGAAAACGACCTTGAATTGAAGGTTCAATGTGGATCAGCAGAATATCCCTGTCTACATATAATAACAGGAGTTAAAAATGCTGTTTGACCTAAAGTAAGGGGGAAATGGAAAAGACAAATGAGTTCCTATGGCTATGAGTTTCTAAAAAAAGAGTCTGGAGGTTGTCAGAAGGATTGCCCTTATGCACACCTGAGCAGAGTCTCAGAGACAGATAAAGTAGATACAACCCCAGATATTGGTCCTTTTGAGGGCTAAAGAGACCCACAGGTTCTATGGTCATGACAGATGGGGTTCACTGCCATGCCAGTTGGCCCTTCTTTGGTGCTGGTGTTTCTGCGTGATGGAGCTGGACTCAGATGGGATCTCTTTTCACAAGCCTTTCATGCTACTTTACTGGAATTGTAGTTGGTGCTGGGGCTTAAGATATATCTAGGGGATTTGAATCTCTGGACTGACAATATGATAGCCAGGCCCTGAGCCTCAACAGACTTCAGCTCCTACACTCTGGTTTATTGGACTTACCCCACTCAGCTAACATGGAGTTGAAGAATGTCAACCATCACACCATGGAGCCTAGAGTGCCTACAACTGAAAGCAGGAGGATTGCATCCAATACCCATGTGGAATCTAAACCCCCTCTTGACATAGATGTGGAATGGACTCAACCAAGCCAAGGTCCACAGGAAGGAGGAATACAGTAAGGATCAGAGTGGACTTAATGATATTCTATTCATGAACTATTGTGGTTAATAATCGAGAAAATGTGGCATTGATGTGGAAAAAGTGGCCATGGTGGCTGCTTGGTGAGGGGAATGGGAGAAAGAGAAGAGATGTGGAGGCATTCTCGGGACTTGGAGTTGTCCTGGGTGGTGCCCCAGGGACAATTGCCAGATGTTGTATGTCCTCCCATGGCCCACTGGATGGAACGTGGGAAAGTGTGAGCTATGGTGTGGAACACGGGACATGGGGTGCAGCGATGCCCAGAGATGTACTCACCAGACGCAATGGATGTGACATGATGATGGGGGAGAATGTTACTGTGGGGGGAGTGGTGGAGTGGGGGTGGTGGGGGCGAATGGGGACCTCATTTTTTTTTAATGTAATATCTTTTAAAAAATGAATAAATTGAGTAGAATTTGGAAAGAAAATTAAAGAGAAGAATAGATAGGTGTAACATGGGGCATTTTGGGGACATTGGAGTGGTCCTGCATGACATCACAATGATGGATGCAGTCCATTATATATTTTCTAAATATCTATAAAATTGTGTAGCACTAAGTGTAAACTATAATATAAACTATAGACAATGGTTAGTAGCAATGCTTCAATATATGTTCATCAATTGTAACAAATATACCACACTAATGAAAGATGTTGTTAATGGGGGGAACTATGAGAGGGGGAAGTGGTGGGATATATGGGGATCCCCTATATTTTCAATGTAAGATTTATGTAACATAAAGCTTCTTTAAAAATAAAAATTAAAAAACTGTAAAAAAAATAAAATAAAATAAAAAGTCAACGATTTCTGGTACTTTGCATCAACACCCCTTTGGCTGACTAATGCAGTAGATTTTGGACCTACTAATAATTATATTTCAGTACGAGTTATCAAAGAAGCTAAACTTTACACTGTGAAGTTGAGGTTAAAGCTGGAACAACACAAAATCTCAGGAAGGTGGATACATTTTCTTCCCCAAAGTATTCATGTAAGAAGAATTTATGGAGTGAGCCTGGTTTTGAGAGAGCAAGAAATAGAAAGAAAATAAGTCAAATAGAGTGTGAGTTTAAAGAAAAACTGAAACCACATCATGGTGTATCAAACATAAAAAATGTTGTGAGAATTGAGAGCATATTCTTATAAAAACAATTTCCTATTAACAATATTTTGAAAACGAATAAATTTCAGTATTAATTAAAATTTTCTCTGAGCTATACATTTGTTTGGGTAAGAAATACTACTTACATTGCACTTATTTTTATAAATCACACAGGAAAAAACAAGGGCCTAGGAGTACCAAAAATAACCACTGTGTTTGTTTAAAATTTAATACATTTTTGCTATTTAGTTTTTCTTCCTTCATGTTTTCCCTGTATCAGTCTCCAAACTTACTGCTTATATCCACCCTCCCCCCACCCCCCCCCCCCCGCCAAATCATTAAAATAGCAATCCCTGACCGATTTCCCTTTGGGTGTATCTTCATATATTTTACCAGTTGTGTGACTGAAGTATTTATGGCACATAATTAAAGGGAAATTATGGTATTAGAATCAAATCTAGGTTCAAATTCCATCTCTGTCACTTACTGTATTTATGGCATTAGGAAACTTGCTCAACTTTTTGGAGCCCCCATTTTCTCATCAATTGAGTGGGGATAATATGTCCTATCTCACGGACAGGTTGTGAGGGTTAAATGAGATCATGTATATGAGGCCCCTGGCTCATAACTATTGCTCAATAAATGGTAATTTTCCTTATGTTGAGTGAAGCAAGCCAGGCATTGAAGGACAAATATTACATGACCTCTCTGATATGAATTAAGCAAATCAAGCTGTCTCACAGAGTCAGAGACTGGAAAATAGGCTTCCAGGAAATAGGGTGGGGGGAGAGGAAAGATGTGATCCAATGCCCTCATGGGCAAAACCTATATGATAAAGTGGTGGTAAATAGTTGTGCAGTGAGGGATACAATGGTAGCATAGGGATAGTATTGGTTTGGGCTTTGCAGGCTTGAGGGTGCCTTGGGTTGGGAGGATGGGTCAGATGGTAGAGGGAATTGGGGGAGGGTTGGGAGGGAGCAGGTGAACACAGAAGATTGTTGAGTATGTGATTGAAACTATAATGTTGAGAAAACTCTTTACAAAATATAAGGAAGGGTTCCTGGTTTAAGGTGTTTGATGGGGGCATCTGGCACAGTGTGCACATAGGGCAGACTTCTAAGGAGTGTGTGAGTGCTCATCATGTCATAGTGTGTTATATCAGTGGGTGGAGACCCATACAATGAGCAGGAAGGTGTTATACCCCCATTCTGGGAGGTCTTATTTTCTCAAAGAGAGGGGAGGGTGTCTCTCAAGAGCATGAGTTTCTTCCAATGGGGGAGGAAAGAGAAGTGTATTAAGCCCTCAGCATTGTTGCAAGTATCTAGGAATCTTGACCTTCAAGCAGTGAAGCACGGTTTTCACTGTGGGCCCCAAAGGGAGGAGAAGGGAGGAATAGAATAGATGTAAGAGGGTATAACTGGAAGGCAATGGAGGTGTTCTACATGATCCTGCAATGATGGATACAGGCCATGTTAAACTTCACCAAAAATCTGTAAAGTACATAGTCTAAAATGTAAACCATAATGTAAACCATAATAACCAAAAATTTAAAGAAGTGTACAGTCTAAAATGTAAACCATAGTGTAAACCATAATGCAACCATGGTTAGTAGCTATGTTTCAATATCTGTACATCAGATGCAGTAAATGTAACATCCACATGTAAAAAGATCATTCCTGGGGAAGGGGGGAAAGGGCTTGATTTTGGGTTATGGGAGTCCCCTATATTCTATATGTGACTTTACTGTGACCTAAAACTTTTTTGAAGACATAATTTAAAAAATGTAGACACTGAGGAAGAAATGAAAGGGTTTGCCTTGCCATGTATGTACAAGTCAACACCTATTACAGTGATGAAAATCAAAACATCAAAAGAATTTAATATGATGTTTTTCATTTTTAACACCCAATTTCTTTTTCACTTTATTTTAGTTTTTCTAAATTATTTTGTATTCTATTTCTAATCTTCAAACCTGTCATTACTATTTCATTTTCCTATTAAGTGAATTCAGCAATATGTTAGACTTCATTTTTGAAGAAATGTTGGATCACAGAGAGTTTCTACTATGGCAGGGGAGGAGCATTGATGGGGGTGTCATTTACGTGGGATGCATGGGTGGGAAGGAGTTCTCCAGGGCATGCATATAGGGTATATAAATATGTTCAAATGATCATTGGGTATTGACATAGTGATAGAGTCTCAAAGGCCAACTGAGGGAGCGCTGAGTTCCCATTCTGGGGAACTCTGTTGCACTTCCCAATGGAACAGCAACTATCCCCCAAGTGCAAGGTCAAGGACAGTGAAGAAGGATGGTCCAATAATGTGCTCTTGATACTGATGACTATGCTTATGGGCCTATGTGCTTGAAATTTCAACTAGGCTTAAAGCTGCAGGGTGCCTAAGAGTTACCTCTTGAGAGCCTCAATGTGGCCACTCTCTAAGCCAAACTCAGCACGTAAATGCACTACCTTCCCCCCAGCGTGGGAAATGACTGCCAGGGATGAGCTTCCCTGACACGGAGGGATTACTACCAATCCCTAACAGGTGATTCAACCAGAAAAATACCTTGAATAAAAGGGGGGAATGGTAAAGACAAATGTGTTTATATGGCTAACAGTCTTTAAAAAAGAGTCAAGATGTTATCAGAGGGGTTGCACTTACTTATGCCTCATCAGGACCCCAGAAACAGCCAAAGTAGATACAACCCTAAGTACTGGTTCTCCTGAAGGATACAGACACCCACAGGGTATATGGTCATGGCAGATGGATTTTGAGTTCTGTGCCAAATCAGTGAGCCCTACTTTGGAATTTGTGCTCCTGAGTGTGATGGAGTTGTACTCAGTGACCTTTCTACACATGCCTCTTCTGTCACTTTTACTGAACTGTGGATGGCACTGGGGTTGATGTATGCTCAGAAGACTTGAATCTCTGAACTGACTGTGTGCCAGCTGGGCTCTGAGCCTCATCCGAGTTACAACACCTATTCTCTGGTTCATTGGACTTACCCATATCAGCTAACAGGGAGGTGAGGGTGGTCAAACAGCACACCAGGGAACTGAGAGAGTCTACAACTGCAAGTAGGAGAATTCCATCCATCAGCCATGTGGCATTTAAGCCCCCTCTCTAGTTAGAGGCAGAGTGGACATCGCCATCCCTGGGTGCACAGGATGAAGGAATAAAATATGATTTAGAGTGGTCTTCCTGGTATTCTAATATAGAATTGTTGTGACTCTAGCAATGGAAAAACTTATATTATTGATGTGGAGACAGTGGGCACGGGAGTTGCTGAAGGAAGGTAGAGGGAAAAAGAGGTGTGATATTGGAACATTTTCAGGACTTGGAGTTGTCCTAAATGATATTGCAGGGACAGAAGCAGAACATTATATATCCTGCCATAACCCACTGCGTGGACTGGGAGAGAGTGTAAACTACAATGTAAACTATAATCCATGCTGTGTAGCAGTGCTCCCAAATGTATTCACCAAAAGCAATGAATGTACCAATGATAGTACTTTCTAATGAAAGAAGTTGTTGATGTGGGAGGAGTGACGGGTGTGGGGTTATGGGAACGTCTTATATTTTTTAACGTAACATTTTTTGTGACCTATGTATCTTTACCAAAAAAAAAAGATAATTAAAGAAGAAACACAATATAAAACAAAGAGGAAACTACAAGATAATTCAGTAAATATCTTGAGATGAATGAAAATGAGAACACAACTTATAAAACCTATCAGACACTTTCAGGAAGATGGTGGACTAGAAAAACATAGGACTCTCTCCCCCCCCAGAAAAATACCTAGAGGACAGGCAAGAAGCCTTGGAAAAATGTTCTAGGGTTTAGGATACTAGGAGAAGGCTAGAGACCACCTAGAAGAGAGGAGGGCAAAGGAAAAGAATCTGAACAGCAAAACTGTGTGGGAAAGAGGTTGTTGATATGGGAGGAGTGGGCATGGGGTGAGGTTATGGGAACCTCCTATATTTTTTAATGTAACATTTTTTGTGATCTATGTATCCTAAAAAAACAAACAAACAAAAGCAATGTATGTGCCACACTGATGAAGCAGTGATGATGTGGGAGGAGGGTGGTAGTGTGGGTATATGGGAACCTCTTATATTTTTAATGTAACATTTTGTATGATCTATGTATCTTTAAAAATTAAATTTAAAAAATCTATTTTAAAAAAGATAAAAAACCAGAATGAATCAATCCAAAAATAAATGTTCGTTTTCCCGCCTTCATGTTTTTATCCTGATCATATCTCTATGTATTTCTGTACATGAGTCCTCTTATCAATTCACTACTTTTATACCTCCAAACCATATCTTGCTGCAAGTATTTTAATAAAACTGACAACTAATCTAATTATTATTTTGTGTCTGTTTCAAATTGCCATATCTATCTTAGGTTTATTCAACATGTTTTTAAGGAACTTTTTTTTAGCAGGTACCAGGGATTGAACCCAGGACCTCATACATGGGAAGCAGGCATTCAACCACTTAGCTATATCTGCTCATCTGCTCCCCAATGAAAGTTGTTTTTTCCATTTTTAAAAAGAGATACCAGGGATAGAACCCAGGACCCCATACATAGGAAGCAGGTACTCAACCACTGAGCTACATGTACTCCCTTCAACATGATTTTAGTATTTTGATTTTGATGTTGCTTCATACTAAGTTCTGATTAGTTATTTTTTAATATATTAGCTTTTTAAAATGATGTGGTACTACTTACTAACCTGGAAATGGTAAAATACCAGTGATACCTAAAGAAGTTTCTGAAAGAGAAAATATGTCTTTGGAAGGTTCCACCTTTATAACCAAAGCAGTTCACCCCTAACAAATCTGCTCTTGGATAAGTTCCTAGCTGGGTAGTCAGTTATTTTGACTGCCATGCTAATTTGGGCCCTACTTTGGAATTTGTGTTCCTGAGTGTGATGGAGTTGAACTCAGATGAGACCTTTCTACACATGCCTCTTCTTTCACTTTTACTGGACCTGTGGTTGGTGCTGGGGTTGGTGTATGTGCCATGTGCCAACTGGGTCCTGCGCCTCAGCAGAGTTGCAACTTCTATTCTCTGGTTCATTGGACTTACCCAGGTCAGCTAACAGGGAGGTGAAGATGGTCAACCACCACACCAGGGAACCGAGAGTGCCTACAACTGCAAGGAGAATCACATCCATCAGTCATGTGGGATCTAAGCCCTCTCGATTTAGAGGTGGAGTGGACATCACCATCCCAGGGTCCACAGGATGGAGGAATAATTTGATGACTTTTTGGTGAGACCACTTGCTGTCCAACTCCTGTTTATTCTATCTACTTCACTTTCAAGGAAGTTTAGGTTGCATTAATTAGAGAGATTTTTAAAAATATTTTTCTAGTTTTTCTATATTCTTCACCATATTTAAATTTAACTGGATTACAGATCAGGACTGTTTTTTTTTTCTTTCCTTGATGAATGGAATTTAACCATGCAGTCTTATCCATTTTTATAAATTATTTTAAAATTTATGATCAATAAAATTTATTCTTTTTGGTATAGAGTTCTATATGCTTTTGACAAGTACACAGTAATGTGACAACCACTACAATTAAGATACAAAACAGGCCTATCACCCCCAATATTCCCTCATCCTGCCTTTTTGTAGTAAAACCCTCTCTCTACCCCTAAACCCTGGCAACCACTGATCTGTACTCCATCCCTATGTTTTGCCTTTTCCACGACGTCATCTAAATGGAACTATACATTATGTAGTTTTTTGAAATTTGCTTGTTTCATTTAGCATAATGCTTTGGGATTTCATTTATGTTTTTCTATGCTTTAGTGGCTTGTGTCTTTTTATATCTGAGTCACATTCAATAAAATGAATGTGCTACAGTTAGTTTATCTGTTCATCAGTTGATAGGTATTTGTTTGTTTCCACTTTATGGCTATAATTAACATAAATGAATGAATATAAACATTCATGTACAAGCTGTTTTTTGTGGATATATGTTTCATTTCTCTTGGGAAAATACCTAAGAGTGGATTTGTTGGATGATACAGTAAGTCCACATTTAGCATTTTGATGAATTGCTAAACTTTTCCAAAGTGGCCGTGCCACTTTGCTTTCTGTATGAGAGTTTCAGTTGCTGCACATTCTTGACAACACTTGGAATTATTTTACACATACACATATATATTATAAATTTTGTATTACATAGTATATAATTATATACCTATAATTTAGACATTACCTAGGTGTAGTAGTTCATTTTAACACATTTACTGAGTTTTTCACTATATCTCTTCATATTATTATTATTTTAGTATTTGCTAAAGAGATTCCAATATACATCTCTAACCCTCACTATCAACTTAGAGTCAAAATTTTACTACCTCAGATGAAATATGGAAATCTTACAATCATGTAGATCTATTTACCTTTCTCCTTTAAGTAATAAGTATCATATGTATAGCATCTGCATACGTTGAACAAGACAATGTTATACTTTTTGCTTTCCACACTGATTGATATTTTAAAGAACTTAGGAGGAGAAAAATACTGTTATGTTTATTCAGATATGACAATTTCTCTTGTTCTTTCTTCATTCCTGAAGTTCCAAGTTCCCCTCTTTTATCAATCCCATTTAATTGGAACCACCTTACTTAGCATTTCTTTGAAATCCAATTTGCTGGCAATAAATTCTCTTCATCTAGAAATATTTTTAGTTTGCTTGAGTTACTGAAACATATTTTCACTGCATATAGAATTCTAACTTGACACTTTGTTTTCTTCTTTATTTTTTTCTTGTTTTATTCATTTTTTAAAAAAATATTACATTCAAAAAATATGAAGTCCCATTCAACCCCACCGCCCCCACCCCCCACTCCCCCCACAGAAACACTCTCTCCCATCATCATGATACATCCATTGCATTTGGTAAGTACTATTTTTTTCTTATAGTACTTTAAAGACTTTCCGTATGTTCTGGCCACCAGGGTTTCTGATGAGAAATATTCAGACATTTGAATCCTTGTTCCTGTGTATGTAAGATATCATTTTTATATGGCTGCTTTCAATACTTTTTCTATCTTTGGTTTTCAATAGTTTGATTATGTGATTATGCTATGTCTGGTTTCCTTTTCTTTGGGTTTTTCTTATTCGGATTTTGCTGAGTTTCTTGAATGTGTAAGGTTATGTCCCTCAACTAATTTGGGAAGTTTTCAGCCATTATTTCTTCAACACATATTGTATCAATATCATTATCATTTTTCAGACTGCAATTACATGAATGTTACACATTTTTATATTGTCTCACAGGTCTATGAGGCCCTTTTCATTTACTGGATAGTTTCCATTGATCGATTTTCAAGTTAACTGACTCTTTCCTCTGTATCATCTTCAATCTGATATTGAGCATATCCAATTTCTTTATTTCAGATATTTTAGCCTCATATCTTCACTTGGCTCCTCTCTGTAATCTCTTTCTTTTCTTAGAACTTCTATCTTCCACTGACTTCAAAATTGTTCCCTTTTATCTAATGAAACATATTTTTCATAAATAATTCAAAATCCTGTTCTGAAAATCCCAGCCTCTGGGTCATCTCAGGTTTGTTATCTGTATGTTGAATAATTTAGGATTATATCCTGCACATTATGAATAATATGTTATAAGACTCAGAGACCTGTTAAAATCTTCTGTAGAATGTAGATTTTTATTTGCTTTAGGTGGCAATCAACATGGTTAAGTTCAAAACACAGCATTTGTCTCACTTTCTGTGGGAAGTCATTAAGTTAGTTCACTTTCCCAACTTTTGTTACGGGGCTTGGGTCTGCCCTAAGAATGTGCCACTCAGAGTCTCAGAGTTTAGTCTCAGATTTGAGTGGTTATTTATATCATAGTTTAGTTCATCCGTGTTGTCACATGTATCAGGATTTCATCCCAGTATTACTGGCTGAATAATATTCCATTGTATGTATATACAACATTTTATTTATCCAGCCATCACTTGATGGAAATTTGGGTTGCTTCCATCTTTCAGCAACTGTAAATAATGCTGCTATGAATATTGGTGTGCAAATATTTGTCCAAGTCCTGATTTCAGTTCTTTCTGGATATATACTTAGTAGCAGAATTGTGGGATCATATGTTAATTCTATACTTTGCTTCCTGAGGAACTATCAGACTGTCTTCCAAGTGGCTGCACCATTTCACATTCCCACCAGCAATGAATAAGTGTACCTAGAGATGCTGAGCATCATTTCATGTTCTTCTTAGCTATTTTTATTTACCCATTGGAGAAATGCCTGTTCAAGTCTTTTGCCCATTTTAATTGGGTCATTTGTCTTTTTTTTGTTGCATTATCAGTACTATCATTAACATTCATATTTTTATCAACAGTCTCTTTAAAGTAGTCTAGGCCATTTTACTAGCAAGCACCTCATAATTCCTCCAAAAAAAAAATACCCTCATCCATTTATAAAATGGTTCCAACATTTTTAGTACTTGCAAACAGCATAAACCCCACTCTCCTAGTACCAATTTCTGTCTGGGTTTCCAAAGGGATGCAATACAAAGTACCAGAAATGGTTTGGCTTTTACAGTAGGGGTTTTATTTAGGGTAAAAGCTCAAAGTTCTGAGGCTTTGAAATGTCCAAATCAAAGCACCATCAGAAACACTTTTTCACTAAAGTTAGCTACTGGTAATCCTGGCATATTGCCAAGTGACAAGGCAAGATGGTGGGTGATCTCTGCTGAGGTCTTTGCCTTACCCTCCAGAATCTACTAGAGTTCAGCTGAGAGTAAGAGAACTTGTCTCTTTCTAGGCCTCCTCTATCAGTCTCTCAGGGCTTCTCTGCCTTTCTGCAGCTGTAGGCAAACCTGGAGTACTCTCTCACATGGCAGGGTAAACACTGGCATCTTCCTCCATCTCTGTTCATGTGTGCCTCTCTCTGTGTCTTTGTTTCTATCAGATCTGTCAAAGAGGTTGACTGAAGCTGGCTCAGACCTTACTGACGTAATCTAATCAAAAGGTTCTCTCACACACAGGAATGGATTAGTTCAAAACCATAATCTTTTCTTTTTGGATTCACAAAAAAATTTCAAACTGTCACATCCTCCAACTTTAGTTTTCTTTTCAAGATATTTTTTGGCTATTTGGGACACCTTGCCTTCGAAATAAATTTGATAATTGGCCCTTACATTTCAACAAACTAAGCCATTGGAATTTTGATTGGGATTGCGTTGAATTTGTAAATCATTTTGGGTAAAATTGGCACCTTAATGAAAGTTAGTCTTCCAGTCTATGAATATGGAATGTCCTTTCATTTATTAAGATCTTCTTTGACTTCTTTTAGCAATGTTTCTGCAGTTTTCTATATGCAAGTCCTTTCAATCCTTGGTTAAATTTATTCCTAGATATTTGGTTCTTCTACTTGCTATTGTAAAAGGAATTTTGTTCCTGATTTCCTCCTCATATTGTTCATTACTAGTGTATAAAAACACTATTGATTTTAACGTGTTGATCTTGTATTCTGCCACTTTGCTTAATTGGTAAATATACTTTTTATGTTTTTAAAAGATACTTAGATTACATAAATATTATATTAAAAATATAAGGGATTCCCATAGGCCCTGTTCCCTACCCCTCACACATTTTCCCACATTAACAATATCCTTCATTAGTATGGTACATTTCTTATGATTGATGAACACATTTTGGAGCATTGCCACTAAATATGCATTATAGTTTACATTGTAGTTTACACTTCCATACAATTTTGTAAGTTATGACAATATATATTATGGCCTGTATCTGTCATTGCAGTGTCATTCATGACAATTCCTCCTAAGTCCCAAAAATGCCCCCATATTACATCTGTTTTTCCTCTCCCTTCCCTCAGAACCTCCAGTGTCCACTACCTCCACATCCATGATAAAATTTCTTCGACTACTAGAATAACAATAAGTCTATAGTAGAATAACAGTAAGTCTACTCTAGTCATCATTCATTCCCCAATCCTGAGGATTCTGGGATGGTGATGCCTACTCCACCTCTAATTGAGAGGGGGCTTAAATCCAATGGGGCAATGGGTGGGACTGTCTTGCTTGCAGCTGCAGACACTCTCTGTCCCTTGGGACCATCATTGTCCATCATTATCTCCTTGTTAGTTATCCTGGGTGAGCCCAATGAACTGGAGAGTACGTGTTGCAACTCTTTTGAGCTTCAGGGCCCAGCTGGCACATGGACAGTCCAAAGATTTAAGTCTCTTTGAAATATTCCTATCAGCTCTAGTACTAACCATATATTTAAATAGGAGAGGCAGAAGAGCCATGTGTAGGGAAACCACAACTGAGTCCAACTCTGTCACACTGAGGAGCATAAATCCCCAAGTAGGGCCCACTAGCAGGGCCCCAAACTCCTGAACTATCTGCCCTGACTATAGTGTCTGGATGTCACCAGAGCCCTCAGGAGACCCGCTATTTGAGGCAATATTTACTTTGGCAGTCAATGGGATCCTGCTGAGACATGCGTAAGCATAATCTCTGGGGTGACCTCCCATCTCACTTTGTTTTTTTTTTTTTTTTTTTGGTGTTAATTCTACTTTATTTTTTTTAAAATTATTTATTTATTTTTTAAAATTACATTATGAAAAATATGAGGTCCCATTCAACCCCACCGCCCCCGCCCCCCACTCCCCCCACAGCAACACTCTCTCCCATCATCATGACACATCCATTGCACCTGGTAAGTTCATCTCTGAGCATCACTGCACCCCACAGTCAATGGTCCACATCATAGCCCAGACTCTCTCACGTTCCATTCAGTGGGCCCTGGGGGGATCTATAATGTCCCGTAATTGTCCGTGAAGCACTATCCAGGACAACTCCACGTCCCGAAAACGCCTCCACATCTCATCTCTTCCTCCCGTTCCCCACACCCAGCAGCCACCATGGCTACCGTTCTCACACCCATTCCACATTTTCTCTGTGGACATTGGATTGGTTGTGTCCATTGCACATCTATGTCAAGTGAGGGCTTAGATTCCATATGGGTACTGGATGCACTCCTCCCGCTTCCAGTTGTAGACACTCTAGGCTCCATGTTGTGGTGGTTGACCTTCTTCAACTCCATGTTAGCTGAGTGGAGTAAGTCCAATAAATCAAAGTGTAGGAGCTGAAGTCTGTTGAGGCTCTGGGCCTGGGTGTCATATTATCAGTCCAGAGATTCAAATCCCCTTCGTATATCTTAAACCCAGCACCGACTACAATTCCAATAAAGTAGCATGCAAGTCTTGTGAAAAGAGATCCCCTCTGAGTCCAATTCCATCACGCAGAAACACCAGGTCCAAAGAAGGGCTATCTGTCATGGCAGTGAACCCCTTCTGCCATGACCATAGAACCCGTGGGTCTCTTTATCCCTCAAAAGAACCAATACCTGGGGTTGTATCTACCTTATCTGTCTCTTAGACTCTGTTCAGTTGTACATAGGGGTATTCCTTCTGACAACCTCCAGACTCTTTTTTAGAGACTCACAGCCTTATAATCTCATTTCTCCTTTCCATTTCCCCCTTATATTAGGTCAAACAGCTTCCCGAAGTCATGTTATTATATGTAGACAGGTATATTCTGCTGTTCCGCATTGAATCTTTAATTCAAAGTCATTTTATAGTTGCTTCTTCAGCTGGTATCCATCTCACTTTGAAGTCTCTTCACTATATACACTCATTTGTCATTACTCTTTTCCCCTTTTGGTTGAGGTCTTTTTCCAGTTGCATTGCTAGTTGGTTCTTGGTAGTGATCCCTTGTGCCAGGGAGGCTCATCCCCAGGAGTCATGTTCCACACTAGGGGGAATGTAATGGATGTATATGCTTAGTTCAGCTTAGAGAGAGGCCCATTTGAGCAACAAGAAGCCTCTCAGGAGGTAACTTTTAGACACCCTAATACTAAGATAAGTTTTAATTTCAAAAGTAAATGTTCATAAGTACAGTCATCAATATCAAGGGCCCATCAACAGTCCATTCTCCTTCACTAGTCACTGCCCCTGTACTTGCAGGCTTCTTGCTGTCCCATTAGAGAATGTGGCAGACCTCCCCAAGATAGGAATTTGATATTCTTTCAGTTATTTTATGAACCTCCACCCCCCTGTGACAGTGCCCTTGAACACTTGGACACATTTATATGCCTTATAGGCATGCCCCAGGTGATCTTCCTTCCATGCATTCCCCATCAGGGATACCCCAAACCAATGATCTGCCCCTTCCACAGGTGTAACCCTTCAGTGATCCAAAACTTCTTAAAAGATGAAACCAACAATGCAATAATCACAATTAATAAGATAATGAAATAATAATGGTAGTTTTAAAAATAACAAATAAAATACAAATTTTTGAAAAATTTGGAATAAAAAAGAAAAATATAAAATAAAAAAAAATATTTGACAGTATGTCTTTCATCCCTGTAACTTCTGTTTTCTTGTATGTATGGTGACATTTTCTTACATTTATTCACCCATGTCTTATTTTTTCAGTTTGTCTTCAAGGAAGCTTTAGGTTATAGAAAAGTGATATAGAGAATATAGGGAATTCCCATATACCCAAAATCCTCCCACTTTTTCCCTTTCCCCTATTAATAACATTTTATTTTTTATAGATTTTTTAATTTATTTTTTTAAAGATACATAGATCATACAAAATGTTACATTAAAAAATATGAGGTTCCCATGCACCCCCACTCTTCCCACATCACCAAACTTTCTTTCATCAGTGTGATACTCATTGCGTTTGATGAATACATTTTGGAGCACTGCTACACAGCATGGATTATAGTTTACATTGTAGCTGACACTCTCTCCCACTCCATTCAGTGGGTTATGGCAGGATATAGAATGTTCTTCATCTGTCCCTGCAATATCCTACAGGACAACCAGAAGTCCTGAAAATGCCCCTGTACATTTTACATGTGGATCGCACATTTGTTAAAATTGATGTACAAATATTGAAACTTTGCCACTAACCATGGTCAGTGATTTACATTATGGTTTGAATTTTGAACCATTCACTTTTATTATAAAGTTTGATGAAATTTAATATGGCCTGTATCCATCATTGCAAAATCATGTAGATCACTTCCATCACCCCCAAAATGCCCATATGCCATCTATTCTTTTCCTTCCTCCACTTCCCCTTGGAACCCATGACAACCATCAAGCTTCACTCCTTAAAGAACAAGACTCATAATTACTTGTAACAACATTGAGGGCTTGATAGACTGGTTTATCCTCCCCTATTAGGCACTGCCTATGCTTTCAAGAGACTCCTAACTATCTATATGAAAACATAGCAGGACTCCCCAGGATGGGAATTCAACACCTACTCAGTCATTATCTGGGTCTCCACCCACTGATAAAACACACTCTGACAAGATGAACTCTCACACATTCCCTAGAATCCTGCCCCAGGTGTGCCCTGTCCTGCATGCCCCCCACATCCAACACCCCAAACCAGTAACCCTCCCCTGCCATATTTGCCCAAAGAACATTCTCAGTGTTTAGCCACACACCCGCAAATCCCCAGAGTTCACCTGCTCCCTCCCCCAGCTCTCCCCCCATTTCCTTGTACAGTCCAACCTACCCTCCCCACCCATCCCCCTCACAAACCATCAGCATCCTAACCAACAGCATCACTACTTTACTGTTGTGCCCATCCACTGTACAACTACACCCTTCCAACTTATAAATTTTGCCTATAAGGTCATTGGATCACAAACTTTTTCTCCCTTTCTGTCTCCTGTAAACCTATCTTCCAGACTCCAGCTCTGTGAGTGTGCTCAATTTGCTTAATTCATATCAGTGAGGTCATATAATATTTGTCCTTCAGTGCCTGGCTTGCTCCACTCCATGTAAGATCTTCAAGATTCATTCATGTTATCCCATGTATTAGTACTGTATTCTTTCTTACAGCTGAGCAATATTGCATTGTATGTAGATAGCACATTTTGTTTACCCATTCATCTATTGATGGGCATTTGGGTTGCTTCCAACTTTTGGCAATAGTGACTAATGCTGTTAGAAACATTGGTGTGCATATATGTTCATGTCCCTGTTTTCAATTCTTCTGGCTATATACCCAGCAATGTAATTCCTGGATCATATGGCTGTTCTATAGTTCGTTTTCTGAGGAACTGCCAACCTGTCCTCCACAATGGCCGCATGATTCTACATTCCTACCAGCATTGGATGAGTGTTCCCATTCCTCCACCTTCTCTCCAATACTTGTAGTCCTCTGTTTTTTAATAGCCGCCAGTCTAATGTGTGTAAGATGGTATCTCATTGTAGTTTTGATTTGCATTTCCCTAATAGCTAGTGATGTTGAGCATCTTTTCGTATGCTTTAAATCATTTGTATTTCTTCTTTGGAGAAGTATCTATTCAAATCACTTGCCCAATTTTAAAATGGATTGTTTATCTTTTTATTTTCAAGGTATAGTATTTCTTTATATATGGATATTAGGCCCCTATCAGATACATGGTTACCAAATATTTTCTCCCATTGAGGTGCAAAAGTTTTTTTTAAATTTCAAGAAGGTCCCATTTATCTATTTTTTTCTTTCACTGCTCATGCTTTGGGTGTGAAGTTCATGAAACCATTTCCTAATTCAAGATCCTACATTATCTTTCAAGATTACTATGGTATTGACTCTTATATTTAGACCTTTGATCGATCTTGAGTTTATTTTTGTATAAGGTGTGAGATGGTGTTCCTCTCTCATTCTTTTGGATCTATATATCCAGTTCTCCAAGTTCCATTTGTTGAAGAGGCCATTCTCTCTCAGTTGAGTTGGCTTGGTGGCCTTGTCAAATATCTGACTGTACATGCTAGGATCTATATCAGAACTCTCAATTGGGTCCCATTGGTCAGTATGTCTATCCTTGTGCCAATACCACGTAGTTTTGACAACTGTAGCTTTGTAGTATGTTTTAAAGTCAGGTAGCATGATTCCACCGATTTCATTTTTCTTTTCTAATATGTCTTTGGCTAGTTGGGGCCTCTTTAACTTTCAAATAAATTTTATCATTAGCTTTTCCAATTCAGAAAAAAATGCTATGGTAGTTTTTATTGGAAGAGTGTTAAATCTGTAAATCAGTTTGGGTAGGACAGACATCTTAATGATATTTAGACTTCCTATCCATGGATAGAGAAATATATTTTCCATTTATTTAGGTCTTCTTTGATTTTTAAACTGTTGTGTAGTTTTCTGCATACAAGTTTTTTGCATTTTTAGTTAATTTTATTCCTCGTTGTTTGATTCTTTTAGTTATTATTATAAATGAGATTTTTTTCTTGATTTTCTCCTCATATTGTTCACTATTGGTGTACAGAAATGCTACTGATTTTTTTCACATTTTTCTTATAACCTGCGACTTTACCGAATTCATTTATAAGATCTAGAAACTATTGTAGATTTCTCACGGCTTTCTTTGGATAGGATCATGTCACCTGATGTGGGGGCATTTTCAGGACTTGGAGTTGTCCTGGGTGGTACTGCAGGGACAGTTGCTGGACATTGTATGTCCTTCCATGGCCCACTGGGTGGATTGGGGGGGAGTGTAAGCTACAATGTAAACCACTATCCATGTGGTGCAGCAGTGTTCCAAATGTTTTCACCAAATGCAGTGAATGTGCCATGATGATGAAAGAGGTTGTTGATGGGGGAGGATTGTGATCAGGTGGGTGGGGGGTATATGGGACCTCTTATATACTTTTTTGATGTAACATTTAAAAAAATAAAGAGAGAAAGAAAAGGATGGATGTTTTAACTTTTCATTTGCCTTTTCTGCATCAATCAAGATGATTATGATAGGATTTTTTCATCTTTGATTTATTAAGGTTGTGTATTACACTGATTTGCTTTTGGTTGAATCACCCTTGCATATATGGGATAAAACCCACTTGATCATGGTGTATAATTCTTTTGATGTTTTGTTCTATTCAATTTGGAAGTATTATGTTGAGGATTTTTTCGTCTATATTCATAAGAGTAATTGGCCTATAATTCTCTTTTCTTGGAGTATCTTTGTCTGGCTTTGCTATTGGGTAATTTAGGCCTAATTGAATGAGTTAGGTATTGTTTCCTCCTCTTTCTTTTTCTGGAATTATTCAAGCAGGACTGGTACTAATTCTTCTTGGAATGATTGATAGAAATCACCTGTAAAGCCATTTGGCACTGAGCTTGTCTTTTTTGGGAAGTTTTTAATGACTGATTCAGTCTCTTTACTTGTGATTTGTCTTTTGAGACCTTCTGTTTCTTTTAGAGTCAGTGTAGGTTGTTCGTGTTTTTCTAGGAATTTTTCCAATTTATCTAAGTTATGTAATTTGTTGGCATACAGTTGTTCAGAGTATTCTCTTATGTTGCTTTTTATTTCTGGATCATCAGTAATGTCTCCTTCTCATTTCTGATTTTATTTATTTGCATATTATATCTCTTTTTCTTTAGCAGTCTTGCTAAAGCTTTGCCAATTTTATTGATCTTCTCAAAGAACCATGTTTTGGTTTGTTAATTCTCTTTATTGTTTTCGTTTTGTTCTTGTTGTTGTTCTCAATTTCATTTATTTCTGCTCTAATCTGTTATTTCTTTCTTTCTGTTTCCTTTTGGATTTATTTGCTGTTCTTTTTCTAGTTCCTCCATGTGTGCTGTAAGATCTTTGGTTTTCTTTTTCTTCTATGCTAATGTAAGTGTTTATGGCTATAAATTCCCCTTTCAGAAAATGCCTTTGCTTAATCCCATATGTTTTGGTATGTTGTGTTCTCATTTTGATTCATCTTGAGATATTTACTGATTTATCTTGAAATATTTTCCTTGATCAATTGGTCGAGGGTGCTGTTTAACTTCCATATATTTGTGAATTGTGAACTTCCAGTTCTCCACATGTTATTGATATCCATCTTCATTCCATTATGGTAGAAGGAAGTGCTCTGTATAATTTTAATCTTTTTAAGTTTACTGAGACTTGTTTTGTGATCCAAGATATGATCTATCCTGGAGAATGATCTATGTTCACTTAAGAAGAATGTATATCCTTCTGTTTTGGGGTGCAAAGTTCTGTATAAGTCTTTTAGGTCCAGTTTATTTATCATGTTATTCAAGTTTTCTGTTTCCTTATTCAGCCTATGTTTAGATGTTCTATATATTCATGAGTGGTGTATTTAAGTCTCAAACTATTATTGTGTTGGTATCTATTTCTCCTTTCAGTTTTGCCAGTGTTTGCCTCATGTATTTGGTGTAAAGTGCATAAATATTCATGACATTTCTTTTTGTGAGCTTGCCCCTTTTATTAACATATAATGTCATTCTTTGTTTCTTGTGACAGTTTTGCATTTAACTTCTATTTTGTCAATATTAATATTGCTACCGTGGCTTTCTTTTTGGTTACTGTTAGCATGGAATGTCTTTTTCCATCCTTTCATTTTAAACTATTTGAGTCTTTGGGACTAAGATGAGTCTCTTGTAAAGGGCATAGAGTTGGAACCTGCATTATTATCCATTCTGTCAACATGTGCTCTTTGATTGGGAGTTTTATCCATTAATATTGAACATTATTACTATAAAGGCAGTGCTTATACTTCAGCCATTTTATCCTTTTGTTTTTATAGCTTATATATTTTTGTTTCTTTTTACCCTTTTATTTACCATTACTGCTAATTTTCATTTCTTTCATCTACTCCAAACCTCTCTTTCACCCTTCCCATTCAGCATGCACAACTCCCTTCAGTATTTCTTGTAGGGTAGGTGTCTTGTTGAACTCTCTCAATTATTGTTTATATGTGAATATTTAAACTCTCCCTCATTTTTGAAGGACAGTCTTGCCACTTAATTTTTGGTGGCAGTTTTTCTCTTTCAGTACCTTAAATATGTCTCACAGTTTTTCACCTTCATGGTTTCTAATGCTATTTCAGCACTGATTCTAATTGAGGATCCCTTGTGTATGATGAATCTCTTTTCTCTTGCTGCTTTCTCAATTCTCTTTATCTTTGGCATTTGACATTCTGGTTAATATGTGTCTCAGAGTAGGTCTATTAGGATTTATTCTGTTTGGAGTACATTGTGCTTCTTGAGTATGTAAATTTATGTCTTTCATAAGAGTTGGGAGATTTTTTGGCTATTATTTCTTCAGATATGCTTTCTGCTCCCTTATCCTTCTCTTCTCTTTTTGGAACAACCCATATGCAAATGCTTGTGCACTTCTTGCTGTCATTAAAATCTCTACCCACTGCTCAATTTTTCCATTCTTTTCTCATCTGATCTTCTGTCTGTAAGATTTTGATTATTCTGCCTTCTAGCTCACTGCTTCTTTCTCCTGCCTCTTCAAATCCACTGTTGTGTGAAGCTAGTGTATTTTTAATTTTTTCAATTGTGGCTTTTATCCTATAATTTCTGGCTATGTTTCTTTTTATGCATTTGAATTCTTCCTTATGCTCACACATTGTCTTCTTAATATGATTTTATCTCTTTATCCATATTTTCCTTCATCTCCTTGAATTGATTTAGGAGATTTGTTTGAATATCTTTATTTAGTTGATCTAAATTCTGCGTTTCTTATGAAGATATAATTTACTCCCTTGACTAGGCCATATCTTCTGGTTTGTTAATAAAGCTTGGTTTTTGTTTGTTTGTTTTGTTTTGCTGATGTCAAGGCATTGATTATCTTGATGAATTAACTGTAAAAGTCAGTTTCACTCTCTCTTGCCAAAGGTTTTATTGTTGTTTGGCTTTTTGGTAAGACCCTTTTTTGATTCTTAGTTCAACTTATTCTAGTCCTTTATCCCATGTTTAATGGATCAGATTTTTTCAGCACTTCTTCATCTGCTTCTTGCCCTGGATATACACTATAATTTTTAAGATTGCACTTTTTGTGCAATTGTTTCACCTCCAGGAGAAAATTTCCTTTCCTCATTTCCTTCTCTGAAAATCTTCATCTTTTTAAAGAATTATTTCTGTTTTGCTTCTATAGTTTTTTTTACACTACTTTTGTTATCTCTAGCTGTTTTTGGCTGGATGGCCAATTGTGGTAGGAAGGTCACCTGGAGAGGACTTTAACAGATCAGTATTTCCCAGCCAAAATAGGATGAGGGATCCACTAGTGGAGCATAGACAGGCTCCCAAGTGCCCTGGGAAAGGGATGGGAAAGAATGCCAAAAGTTTCTTTAACATTTCTCTGAAGCTGTGCTTTCCTGGCCTGTCCAGCAGATATCCACCCTTCAACAAACTTTTCCCTCTGCACTGAGGAAGCATTTTGTCTTTAAATTTCCACATCCTCTGCGCCTTGTCTGGGGTGGGGTTGAAAGAGTGGGTTCTGCTCCCTTTGTTCTGGGTGGGTTGAAACCATGCTCAGAGCCAGAGCAGAGCAATCCAAACTTATTAATCAAAACCTGCGGTAAGTGTTCATTTGTGTCCCATCCTTTTCTTGGGGAATAGGATTTTTATGTTCCCTTCTGTCAGCAGCAGCTAGCCAGGAATTAGACCCCAAGGTAGCCCATCACACATATGGAGGATGGGCACCAGTAGCCCCTGCATGGAGAGAGGAACTCACTGTTTTTTACTGTAGTTTATCCATCTCTTTCTCTGGTCTTTGGATGCTGTAAAGTGTTCCCCTTGCTTCTGGAGCCCCAGAATACTTCTTTCAGACAGTTCTTATCTGTTTAATAGCTGCTTTTGTGGAAGTACTGTGTTCTGGAGATCCCTACTCCACCATCTTCCCCAAAAGTCTAGTAATGTAGATTTGCTGGAGACAAATTCTCAGTTTTTATCTCTTTGAACATGTATTTTTTTCTTCAGCTTTAAAGAATATTTTCCCTATATACAGAATTTTACATTGGCCTATTTTCCTTTTAATACTTTACAGATGTCATATTATTATCTTTTGGCTTGCATAGTTTCTGATGAGAAATCTATCTTCAGTTTTACCTTTATTCCCTTATACGTAAGTTATAATTTTTTCTCTATGGCTGCTTTAAAGATTTTCTCTTTGTCATTGATTTCTAACTCTTTTATTATGATATAATGATGTGGTTATCTTTTGGCTTGTAGTCCTTCATGGTTGTTAGGCTTCCTGAATCTGTGAATTTATAGTTTTCATCCATTATTTCTTCAAGTATGTTTGTTCCCTCTTCTCTTGTATTGACCATAATTATGTATGTATTAAAATTGTTTCATAAGAAATGAAGTCTTGAAGCATATGACAACTTGGATGAACCTGGAGGACATTGTGTTTAGGGTAGCAAGTCAGGCGCAAAAGGAAAAATACTGTATGATTGCCCTATTATAAACTAAATATATTATGTAAACTCATGGAACTAATAATTAAAATATAGGTCACCAGAAAATAGAATGAGGGTAGAGAATGGAAAGCTGAGGGTTAATCTGTGCAGAATTGGTTAAAAGATTGTAAATCTCTGGAAATGAATGGAAATGGCAAGAGCACATCATGCTGTTTGTGACTAGAAGAGCTATTATAGGGGTATGACTGGTTGAAAGGGAAAGTCTGAGGACATTAATATTACTAGAAGGTAAGCTAAAAAATGTAACCTGGGACTGTATAACATAGTGAAATCTCATGTAAAATACAAATATGATTGATATTGCATATATAAGATGTTTTAGTAACTATAAATACAAATAAACTAGAGAGAAGTAAAAAGAATAGCTGTTATGGCAGGGGAGGCATAGAGATTGAGGGCAATGAGTTTTGTTTGTTTATTTGTTTGGTTTGTTTTTGTTTTTTTGTATTATTGCTACTGGAATAATGAAAATGCTCTGAGAATGACTGAGGTGATGAATGCACAATTATGTTATTATGTCAAATACCACTAACTGTACATTTTGGATGGATTATGCTTTATTAAAAAGTATCAACAATATTGATTTGTTTAAAAATTGCTTCATATTGTCTCACCAATTAATTTAAAATTTTTATTTTGCATATTTTATTTCAGATATTGTAGTGTTCATCTCTAAAAGTTCTGTTTGTTTCTTTTTTTAAGTTTTATTTTTATTTATTTCTCTCCCCTCTCCCCTCCCCAGTTATCTGTTCTTTGTGTCCATTTACTGTGTTCTTCTGTGTCCACTTCTATTCTTGTCAACAACACCAGGAATCTGTGTCTCTTTTATTGCATCTCATCTTGTTTTGTCAGCTCTCCGTGTGTGCAGCACCACTCCTGGGCAGGCTGAACTTTCTTTCGCGCTGGGTGACTCTCTTTACAGGGCACACTCCTTGCCCGTGGGGCTCCCCTATGCGGGGGACACCCCTGTGTGGCATGGGACTCCTTGCACACATCAGCACTGCACATGGGCCAGCTCCATACAGGTCACGGAGGCCCTGGGTTTGAACTGTGGACCTCCCATGTGGTAGGCAGATGCTCGATCCATTGAACCAAGTCCCCTCCCCTCTATTTGTTTCTTATTTAAGCCTTCCACTTATCTCCTTATGATCAAATATAACAGTGGGGCAATTGTGGTCTTCACCATTGATTTCTCTAATGCCTTGGGTCACAGTCTTCTTCTCTCTATTGTGTAATACCTGAAGCAGATGTTTCATATATTTTGTTCACTTTTCTACTTGTTCATTGCAGGGTAGAAAACCTGGATTCAGTTACTCCACTATGGTGGGAGCTTAAATTTAATGCTAGCATTTTGAAATTTTTTCATATTTCTTTTATTTTTATGTTCTTTTTGCACAAGTAAAATCTGTTCATTATAGGGAAAATGCAGATGAGTAAAGAGAAGGAAATTTAAATCACCTTTAATCCCATCACCAAGAGGATTTTTTGATCCCAGAAAATTATGTTCTTAAATTAATTCATTCCTGTAGTTGTGAACCTATTTTATGTGGGGCCTATTGATTAGATTCAATTAAGGGCCATTTGATTATATTACTTCAGTAAGGCATAAGTTGAAGGTGAGTATTAGTCCTCTTACTGGAGTACTTTATAAATGGATGAACATATAAATAGGTGGCCACAGACAGAGAAAAGACCTAAGAACTCAGAGAGGCACCCATAAAAGCTGAGAGAGAAAGCCATGAGAGCAAAAAGCTGGAAGCAACAGAGCCCAGGGGAGAAGGCAGAGACCAGTAGGCACTGTCAAGTGCCTGATCACCTACAGCTGCAGCTTGGGGAGAAAGCATCTCCTGATAACTTGATTTGCACACTTTATGGTATCAGAAGTGTAAGTACATAAGTTAATAAATCCCCATTGTAAAATCCAAACCATTTCTGGTATAGTACCTTGGCAGACTTTACCAAACTGAAACAGTAGCCTTCACTCTAAGACTAGTTTAACGTCTGCTCAATTTTGACCTCCTAGGGTCTGTACTGAGTTCCCCAGTTGTTCAACAAGGCATCTCCACTATGGCTGGTCATATTTTGAAGAACTTTTAGCCCTGTTTTAAGCTCTGGAAATAGTTCAGATTACAGTTCCCTAGGAGAACTTTGTCCAATGCCATGGAATTAGACCTTACACATGCACAATTTAGTATTGAGTAACATTCTCAACAAGACCCCCAGTGAAAATTTCTGGAATTCATTCTCCACATTGTCTCTTTCTCTCTAGCCCCTGTCCTCACAAATTTCATATGCTTCAATCTTTCCAAATTTTGATGTCCATGTTTTCAACTAAGACAGATTGCTGTGCTCTGCTTGTTTTCTTCCAATCCGTGCCATAGTCTAAAAGTATCTTCAAACAAAAGTGGGGCAATTATGAGCCTCACCATTGATTTCTCTAATGTCTGGGGTCATAGCCTTCTACGTCTATTGTATAATACCTGAAGCAAATGTTTTATATATTTTGTTTACTTTTCTACTTGTTTATTGCAGGGTGGAAAGCCTGGATTCAGTTACTCTACTATGGTGGGAGCTTAAATTTAATGCTAGCATTTTGAGTTTTTTTCATATTTCTTTTATTTTTATGTTCTTCTTTTTGCACAAGTAAAATCTGTTCATTATAGGTAAAGTGCAGATGAGTAAAGAGAAGGAAATTAAAATCACCTTTAATCCCATCACCAAGAGATAACTACAGTCTAAATTTGTTCCTTGTTTAGTTTTATCTATGCCAGAGTCTATCGAAATTTGATTATCTGCATAACTTCTGTACACAGTGTTACTCAATTCTGCAGCCAGCTACCCACCTATCTACCTGAGGCACCCATTTATACAAAAGAAAAGGACTATTTTCTAAGCTAAGTGCATTCCTGTGGGCATTCTGGTCATGAGAAATGAAGGAGGGATAGTGGGAGAGCACTGTTGTCATGAATGATGTGTCTTAGTGTTTCTTGTCTTTTGAAAACTTCTATATTACTCATTTTTCTCTAGTGTTCAGTTGATCACTCATTTTACTTTTGAATCTGGAGGCAAACATATTAAATTAATAGATTGGAGAGGGATTCTTTCTTCCCCATCCCTGTGCTTCTTCTTGAATTAAATAGGTAGAATAGAATTGTTCAATAGTATATATAAAATTTCATGAAGGCATTGTATTCTTTTAAGAGATCAAACTCTTAAGTTTCCCCAAATAATTGATAGCAGTGGCTCCAAAATGAGTTCACATGATATTCACCTAAGGCAATACATTTTTGCACCTTACCCGCAAGGCTCTGAGTCAGACACAATCTTCTCATAGCCCCACAATTTTCAAGTCAAATCACAGTAATTTGATTTTAATAGTAAGACTTCAAGATGCATACTGTGTACAATCTAACTATCAGAGAAAGTTAACATCCTGGTTGAGGGTGAGAATAATATTTATTTCTTTCAGAGGTGGTTTCATAAAGGAAATAATTTGACCAACACATCAAGGGGCATATTGACAGTGTGATTTAAAATAGCTTTGGAGAAAAAAATGTTTGAAACAGTCTGTACAAATAAAAATGAAGCCTGAAAGAATAAACGAGGTAGTAAATAATGTTCTTTTCTGAAAATGTTCTGAGAATCAAACACAAAAATTTTCCACAACACCTAGAGTGCAGGAATTGTGTTCCTGTGTTTTTTGAAATAAAATAAATACTGGCACTAAGACTTCAACTTGCCAAGAATAGTGAAAAGTTCAAATCTCTATTTTTCTTAGTTTTCTCACCATCTTTGGGCCATACCAGGATTGAACAGCACAGGGCATTACATTAGAGGCTCCTGGCAAGGATTCCATTGTGATTACTGTTGAGAATGTTCCTTACCTAAGTCTAGGTGCCCTCTTCTTAAAACTAGGTGCTACACTTCCTCTATGTCAGGAAAGCCCCGAAGAGGCTCAACATTTAGCTAAGGGGTTTCTAAGGGGGGTCCCTGCAACTATACTCATTTCAAGCTACTTTCACCTCTAAGATGTTCCATGGGTCTTAAGGGAACTTCATGAATCTTGGGCTCCATCCATTTTCCTTTGGGGGAAATTCCAGATTATTTACCCTTGATGGGTACTAGACCATTGAAAACAAGCATCATTATTACCATAAGAAATGGATTTGCCCTTACACTGTCATTCAGTTATTCCATCTTTGCTAGAGATACACTATTGTATTAGGAGATGCTCACCTTCATGTTTATATGGGCTGCCATTTGTTCAATATAAACTCTTCTGATTTTAGTAGATCAAAGGCCTTTGCAACTACATTGGTTTCCACAATACCTCTGCTATTCCCACCTATTATAATTATGTATCATTACATCATTTGCATGCTCAGTAGCAGCTCCATAATTTCTGTGTATCATGGAATTAAGGTAGCAATCTAGTTGGAAGATTGGGAAATGCTAGGGGATTCATCTCAACTGTACTGCTATAGCAAGCTTCCTGCTTTTACTTAACAGTAAATTTAATGTGGTTTAGGGAGCAGTCGATGAAAGGGGGTAGTGTTAAAAGTTGACATTGTTTCCCAAACTTCATCTTGAGTCACCTTTCTTTCTGAGTCTGAAACCATGAAATTATGCTCCATTTTTTATTTATTAAAAAAGGCAGAACAAGACTATCCCTGTCTACATATAATAACATGACTTTAAAATGCTGTTTGACCTAATGTAAGGGGGAAATGGAAAGGAGAAATGAGTTTATATGGCTATGAGTCTCTAAAAAAGAGTCTGGAGGCTGTCAGAAGGATTGCCCTTATGCACAACTGAGCAGAGTCTCAGAGACAGATAAAGTAGATACAACCCCAGGTATTGGTTCCTTTGAAGACTGAAGAGACCCACGGGTTCTATGGTCATGGCAGATGGGGTTCACTGTGATGTCAGTTGGCCTTTCTTTGGAGCTGGTGTTTCTGCGTGATGGAGCTGGACTCAGATGGGATCTCTTTTCACAAGCCTTTCATGATACTTTACTGTAATTGTAGTTGGTGCTGGGGTTTAAGATATATCTAGGGGATTTGAATCTCTGGACTGACAATATGATAGCCAGGCCCTGAGCCTCAACAGACTTCAACTCCTACACTCTGATTTATTGGACTTATTCCACTCAGCTAACATGGACTTGAAGAATGCCAACCACCACACCATGGAGCCTAGAGTGCCTACAACTGAAAGCAGGAGGATTGCATCCAGTATCCATGTGGAATCTAAGCCCCCTCTTGACATAGAAGTGCAATGGACACAACCAATCCAATACCCACAGAGAAAATGTGGCATTGGTGTGGGAAAAGTGGTCATGGTGGCTGCTGGGTGTGGGGAATGGGAGGAAGAGATGAGATGTGGACGCGTTTTCGGGACTTGGAGTTATGCTGGGTGGTGCTTCACGGACAATTGCCGGACATTATATGTCCTCCCATGACCCACTGGATGCAACGTGGGAGAGTGTGGGCTATGGTGTGGACCACAGGCCATGGGGTGCAGCGATGCCCAGAGATGTGCTTACCAAATGCAATGGATGTGTCATGATGATGGGAGAGAGTGTTGCTTTTGGGGGGAGTGGTGGGGTGGGGCGGTGGGGTTGAATGGGACCTCATATTTTTTGAATATAATATTTTTAAAAAATGAATAATAAAAAAAAGGCAGAACAAAAAAAATGGAGTATATCTAGACTACATTATGTGGAATACTAGTTCATTGTATGCCAGTGGTAGTGATTGCTGTTGTTTGCATTTGTAGCTGTTTTGTAATTAAGGTAAAATTCACATAACATAAAATTAACCATTTTAAAGTGATCGTATTTTTTGTATACTTTTAAATCTATCTGCCAATCTCTGCATTCTGGTTGGAGAGTCAATTTACATTTTAAGTTATTAGTGATATGGAAGAATTCTGCCATTTTGCTGTTGTTTTCTTTATGCCTTATACCTCTGTGTCCTTATTTCCTCCCTTGTAAACTTCTTTTGTGTTTAATTGACTTTTTAAAAAATTGCCTCTTTTTTATATTGTATTTTTTGAAGATACATGGATCACAGAACATGTTACATTAAATATATAAGAGGTTCTCACATACCCCACACCCCACTCACCCCCACTCCTCCAACAACAACAATCTCTTTCATTGTTGTGGCACATTCATTCCATTTGGTGAATACATTGTAGAGCACCGCTACACTTCATGGATTATAGTTTACATTGTAGTTTACACTCTCCCCCAGTATATTCAGTGGGTTAAGACAGGATATGTAATGTTCAGCATCTATCCCTTCAATATCATTTAGGACAACTCCAAATCCCAAAAATGCCCACACATCACATCTCTTCTTCCCGCTCCCTGCCCTCAGCAACTACCATGGCCACTTTCTCCACATCAATATTACAGTTTCTTCCATTACTAGCCACAATAGTTCTATAGCAGAATATCAGTAAGTCCACTCTAATCCATATTTTATTCCTCCATCCTGTGGACCCTGGGATGGTGATGTCCACTCCACTTCTATATTGAGAGGGGGCTTAGATTCCACATTGACAATGGATGTAATTCTCCTGCTTGCAGTTTGCAGGCACTCTTGATTTCCTGGTGTGGTGGTTGACCATCTTCACCTCCCTGTTAGCTGACCTGGGTAAGTCCAACGAATCGGAGAGTAGGAGTTGCAACTCTGCTGAGGCTAATTGACTTCTAATTTACTTTAGCATATATTTAAGAATATTTTCCTAGTGGTTATCATGATGATTGCTATTACCATCCTAAGTTATAAATATCTATTTTGAATTGATGGAAACTCAGTTTCAATAGCATACAAAAACTCTGCTCTTATACAGTTCCATCTCCCTTGTCCTTTATGTTGTTATTGTCACAAATTTTATCTTTTTACATCACATACTTATTAAAATAGATTTGTACTTATTGTTTTAGGCATATGTCTTTTAAATCATTTATGAAATAAAAAGAATTATAATCCAATACACTAATACTGGCTTTAGTATTTACCAATGTGGTTACATTTACCAGAACAGAGTTCTTTATTTCTTGTTACAGCTTTAAGTTACTATCTAGTACCCCTTCAATTCAGCCTGAAGGACTGTCCTAGTGATGGACCCCCTCGGCTTTGTTTTATCTGGAAGTGTTTTCAGTTAACCTTAATTTTGGAAGGATAGTTTTGTTGGTTGGATATAGAATTCTTGGTTGCCATTTGCTTTGTTTATTTTCCTTTCAGCACTTAAAAAAGATCATCCCACTCTCTTATATGCTTCATAGTTTCTGAGAAATATGATGTTTATCTTATTGATAAGTCATTCTCTCTTCTTGCCTTCAAGATTCTCTCTTTGTCCTTGGCTTTTGACAGTTCAATTATAATATTTCTGAGTATGGAACTCCTTGTATTTTTCCTCTTAGAGTTCTTGAGCTCATTCAATGTAAAAATTCATGAATTTTTCAATTTGGCAAAGTATTTGGCCATTATTTATTCTTATTCTTTCTTACTCTCTCTCTTTCTCCTTTCCTTTTGCAATTCCCATTATGTGTATATTGATACACTTGTTGTCACCCCACAGATCTCTTAGGCTTGTTCATTTTTCTTCATTCTTTTCTTTCTGCTCTTCAGATTCAATAATTTCAATTGACCTGTCTTCAAGATCATTGATTTTTTCCCCTGTCTGTTCAAATCTGCTGTTGTTACCCTCTAGTGAGTATTTCATTTTAATTATCAAAAATTTCAGCTCCTGAATTTCTCTTTGGTTCTTTTATATAATTTCTGTCAATATATTTTTTCACACACTGTTCTTTCTGTTTCCTTTAGCTCTTTGGCATATACCAGTTGATTTACAGTCTTTGTGTAGTAAGTCCATTATCTATGCTTCCTCAGCAACAGTTTCTGCTAATTTCTTCTGTGAATGCGACATATTCTTATTTCTACCATGTTCCATTATTTTCGTTGAATACTTTAATGTGGTTACTCTATAATTCATATTACTTCTCCTTTCTAGGGTTTGTTTTTCTGATTGCTGTGGGTTATAGCTGTGTGTTTAGTGACTTAGAAATATTCTTAAGTCATTATTATTTGTCACATGTGATCTCTAAATTCACCGTTTCTTTAGTTTGTGTTCAGCTGGTGTTTGAATGAGATTTCCTTGAATTCCAGGAGTCAACGATATAATAATAACAGAGAAGAGAAAAGCAAAAAAGCAAAGCAAAGAAAACAAGTCCCTTAGTCTTTGCAGATTGGCTCTGTGCCAGGGCACTCCTTCAGTGTTTAGCCTGGGTGTCTAAAGTTCCACCTTAGCCATTGCATTCTGTTTGTGCTGAGCCTAGAGATCCACAAGAGCTGAATCTTAGGGTTTCTCAGACCTTTTCTGAACATGTGTCCTGTCCTGGGTATGTGAGTGGTTTTAAATCCCCCAGTTATAAGTGGACACATTGGATTGTTTTAATTTCTCAAAGGAACTCTCCCTAGATTTTCCATCCAGGCTTTTGACTCTATTGTTTGCCTCAACTGTAATATTTTCCTCCAGATAATAGAAGCTTTTCACTTGTCTTACAATATTTTTGAGGCTCTGCTGCTTATCTATCTGAGCAAATTCTGAATTAGGTGAAATAAATGTCTTGTGTCAGCCCTTCAGGTGGTCCCCAGACTGGAAGGTCTTCTCTTCTTGCTCCAGCACCAGGCACAAGGGTCACACACTGGGAATATAAGATGTGATCTTTAAAACTGACATCAAACTGGGGAGGGCGAGTTGGGTAAGGGTAAGAAAAATGCAATGCTGCTTTCCCACCTTGATTTTTAAGTTGCTTTTTTCATGATTCAGCCTTTTCTTCGTTGCAGTAATCTTTCGTTTGTTTTACAGAGTTCTGACAAAGTTGACTCTGACAATGTCTGCTTGATTTTCTCATTTTTCTGTAGAGGGTTGGATCTTTGGTGCTGGCCTAATCCACCATTTTTGCTAATGTCTCTCTCGATAGCTGGTTATTTTTGTATTAAAAAAAATGTTCCAGAGCTACATAAGTGTGAAGCATATTAAATAAAGTTAAGCTTCTCAGCGAATTTAGTATGCACATTTGTATCATATGAATTATGACTCCTTAAGAAGGGAAAACTGTATGAAAAGTTTTCCCCCAATATTTGATCACAGAAATATTTTTAAAATGAGAATCTCTTAGGACTATTTCATAGAGCTAAGTTTTGGAAATTTTGGTTATGGTTATGTGAATGATAGAAACAAATATTTTATTCCTGTTTGTAAAGATCCCTGCAAGAATATGGTTATTTTCTTCTGTGGGTCATGAACTTCACTAAGCCCTCCATTTTGTTCATATGTAGTTCTAGAATAGTAGAAAGTCCCCTTTCTACTTTTTTATATATCTTGGAGAGGAATTTCTCAGCTCAGCATGTCAAAACCGTATCAGATGTTTTGACCTTTGCTGAATTGTATTTTCATCTGTTTTGCAGAAAAGCTAAAGCTTCCCCACGAAACATGACTGGTTTCTGGGTGGTTTGGGAGATCTTGTTCAGGAATGCATCTGTACTTGTTGACTTTTCTGTGCTAAACTTTATCCCAGTGATTGCCAAACTACAGTTACCAATTCAGGTATCAGAGTCACAAAAATATTTCATAACACATCTCATGTGCAGAGAAAATGACACTCTTTTACTTTAAATATAACTATCCTACTCTTCCTCTCAAGCTCTCACCCACTGTTTATCAGGGAAAATAATTTTTAGTCTTCTCTGCTTAAACCTATACAAATATAATAATGTAAAGTGTCCCTTGAAGTAACCCCCAGCTCCTCTAGGGAAAAATTTCTCAACATCTCATATTTTTCATTCTTCCATCTCTCCCTCCAGCTCGTTAAAAAAATGACATGTGGGTAAATGGGAAAGAGTGTTGGGATTTTGTGACTTATATCAAAAATAGAAAGTTAAAGTCTTCTGGCTTTTCTTGTCATGTGGTGATATTTCTTTTCCACCTGGTAGCTGTTTGTCCTGCTGGCATTTATTATGAATCTGAAGACTGCACTCTGCATTCCCTTGGCTTGATCAAGTCGTGGGAATCCTACTTGGCTGCCTCAGTTAGCCTGCTCTCACTCAGACCGCTGAAGTCTTTGACATGTCATCTCTATAGCCCCTATTGCTTGGTGCTTTGTTCTCACTTCTTGTGGTAGGGTTAACGTGTACTACCAGAGCACTTCCCATGTCAGTTTTCCTCACTGCTCAAGCCACGTATGAATCGAGAGGATTGTGGGAGTCACATAACAGAGACTCCTTTGCCTGACCACACTGCATTGCCAACTGTGCCTTTTTGTTTTGTTTATTTTCTTCAAGAAGTGGTTGACTGATTTGAATATATATATATATTATTAGAGAAGTTGTGAGCTTACAAAACAATGATTCATAATGTGAAAAATCCCCATACATCACCCTCCTCCAGCACCTTACATTGTTGGTTTTTTTTCCTTTTATTTTTTTTTATTTATTGACTTTGTAATAATATTACATTAAAAATATATATGTGAGGTTCCATTCAACCCCACCCCCCCATCCCCCCTTTCCCCCCCCCAACAACACTCGTTCCCATCATCATGACACATCCATTGGATTTGGTAAGTACATCTTTGGGCACCTCTGCACCTCATAGACAATGGTCCACATCATGGCCCATACTCTCCTCCATTCCATCCAGTGGGCCCTGTGAGGATTTACAATGTCCGGTGATTACCTCTGAAGCACCATCCAGGGCAGCTCCATGTCCCAAAGACGCCTCCACCTCTCATCTCTTCCTGCCTTTCCCCATACCCATCGTCCACCATGTCCACTTTTCCCAATCCAGTGCCACCTCTTCTATGTGGACATTGGATTGGTTGTGTCCATTGCACCTCTATGTCAAGAGGAGGCTCAGATTCCACATGGATGCTGGATGCAATCCTCCCATTTTCAGTTGTAATCACTCTAGGCTCCATGGTGTGGTGGTTGTCCTTCTTCAACTCCATCTTAGCTGAGTGTGGTAAGTCCAATAGATCAGATTGTAGGTGCTGGAGTCTGTTGAGGCTCAGGACCTGGCTATCACATTGTCAGTCCAGAGATTCAAATCCCCTAAATATATCTTAAACCCCAACATTAACTGCACCTCCAGCACATTAGCATGAAAGTCTTATGAAGGGAGATCCCATCTGAGTCCAGATTCATCACACATAAACACCATTTCCAAAGAGGGGCCATCTGCCCTGGTAGTTAACCCCATCGGCCATGACCATAACTCCCATGGGTCTCTTTAGCCCTCAAAGGAACCGATATCTGGGGGTTGTATCTGCTTTATCTGTCTCTCTGACTCTGCTCAGTTGTGCATGAGGGCAATCCTTCTGCCAGCCTCCAGACTCTTTTTTAGAAACTCGTAGCCATATAAACTCATTTCTCCTTTCCATTTCCCCCTTACTTTAGGTCAAACAGCATTTTAAAGTCGTGTTATTTTATGTAGACATGGATATTCTGCTGATCCGCATTGAACCTTCCGTATAAGGTCATTTTCCAGTTGCATCATCAGTTGGTAGTTGATAGTGGTCCCTCGGTGCCAGGGAGGCTCATCCCCGGGTGTCATGTCCCACGCTGGGGGAAAGGCATTGCATTTACATGCTGAGTTTGGCTTCGAGACTGGCCACATTTGAGTAACATGAAGGCTGACAGGAGGAAATTCCCAGGCACAATGTTGCTCTAGGCCTTGTTCTTATTTTAGGTTTATCAGCTCACAAGCATAGTCATTAGCATCAGGGGCTCACTGTTGAACCCTCACTCCCTCCCGGTCCCCACCACTGTACCTGGGAGACTGTCGCTGCTCCCCTAGGGACCATGACAGAGCACCACTGGCCAGGAACCCAGTACCCCCCCTGCTGTGGTTTTCAATTGTTGCCACTATGAGTATATCCAAACATTACCATGCACCCTGGACATATGTTCTGTACAGCTCCCTGTCAGCCATATATCACCTGTCATTGGTATCCCATACCAGTATCGCTCCATTGCCATTGTTGAAACACTCTGTGATCCAGAACTCCCCGAAATTTGAAGCCCAGTATAATGTCATGTTACCTTACTAGGGAATGGCATATAGCGATGGGTTTAAAGGATAGATAAAGAACTTGGATAAAGTTAGATAAAGAACTTAGATAAAGAATGTTGACTTGAAAAAATTCCACATCCTATCTTTTTCTTTTTTTTTTTTTTCCCCCCCTAATTATTCAGCTTTTCTTCACAGGAGTCCTAGACCACAGCAATGCATATATATAATATACAGCACTCCCACACATCCACCAGAAAACCTTTTCCCTTCCAAAGTGATACTCTTACGCCCTATTCATATCATATTTACTTAAAGTGATGTACAGAGTCTGAGACATTAGCTTTCTAACAAGGTGACATCTGTGCTTACATTATGGTGCATACTTTAGGATACACAGTTCTTTACATTTTTAGTTATCCTATGTTTTACATTATGGTTTACATTATCAGTCTGTCATCTCCTATATGTTATGGTGTAATATTACATGTTTTATATCCATCCTTGTGTACTCTCAAGAAACTCCTCTCTTACCCCCCATTTACTTTGGTTCCACACATTTAACGTCCATTTTCCCTTCCACCTTGGTGCCCACAGTGACAGCCAACCTCCGTTTCCTGAGGAGCCACTTCCAGAGATAGATGGAATAGTGTTCAGGGCCTAATTTGCTCAACTGCCCCATTGCCCTGGGAGCCACCCTTTCTCTCGAGGGATACAGTTCCCTCTATTTGATGGCATTAGTCCTCCCCAGGATGTGGGTCCACCCCCACTCTCACTACTTGGGTTTCTACCCCATGGTGTCACCCACTCTGGCAGAATGAGCATTTAGACATTCCCCAGGAGCCCGTCCTGCATCAGACCCTCCCCTCCGAGCATTCTAAACGGGTAACCCTCTTTATTATATTTTGATATGATTTTCTCGGCATTTTACTCTCCACCAACACCTGACCCTCTCCTGTGTTCGTATGCTACCCCTCCCTCCCCCCACTTTTGGGCAACGTTACCCATCTGTCCCTCCCCAGCCACCCTCAAACCCGCAAAGCCCCAACCAAAGGCAACCCCTTGCCCCCCTTTTATCTCTTCTTTGTGTTCATACTTACCACCATCTCGTCTTAAATTCCACCCCTGCAGACATCGGCTCATATCCTTCCTCCACCCTCCGATTTCCTGTAAGCCTATCGTTCAGTCTCTTGCTATCTAGGGCAGCTTGTTTATTTCATATCATTGAGGTCATGTAGTATTTGTCCTTCAATGTCTGGGTTGCTTCACTCAACATAAGGTTCTCAAGATTCATCCATGTTATCACATGTGTTTGTAGTGTGTTTGTTCTTACAGCCGAGTAGTATTCCATTGTGTGTATATACCACATTTTATTGATCCACTCATCTGTTGATGGGCATTTGGGTTGATTCCAACTTTTGGCAATAGTGAACAATGCTGCTATGAACATTGGTGTACATATATCGGCTTGTGTCCTTGTTTTCAGTTCTGCTGGGTATATACCCAGCAGTGGTATTGCTGGGTCATATGGCAAATCTATGGCTAGTTTTTTGAGAAACCGCCATACTGTCCTCCAGAATGGTTGGATCCTTCTGCATTCCCACCAGCAGTGGATGAGTGTTCCCCTTCCTTCACATCCTCTCCAGCACTTGTATTCTTCTGTTTTTTTCATAGCTGCCAATCTTATGGGTGTAAGATGGTATCTCATTGTAGTTTTGATTTGCATTTCCCTGATAGCTAGAGATTTGGAACATTTTTTCATGTGCTTTCTTGCCATTTGTATTTCTTCTTCGGAGAAGTGTCTGTTTAAGTCTTTTTCCCATTTTTAAATGGGTTGTTTATCTTTTTATTTTCAAGATATAGGAGTTCTTTATATATGCAAGTTATAAGTTTCTTATCAGATATATGATTGCCAAATATTTTCTCCCACTGTGTGGGCTCCCTTTTTACTTTCTTGACAAACTCCTTTGAGGTGCAGAAGGCTTTAATTTTGAGGAAGTCCCATTTATCTATTAGTTCTTTTGCTGCTCGTGCTTTTGGTGAGATATTCATAAATCCATTTCCTATTACAAGGTCCTGTAGATGTTTCCCTACACTGCTTTCTAAGGTTTTTATGGTCTTGGCTCTTATATTTAGGTCTTTGATCCATCTTGAGTTGATCTTTGTATAAGGTGTGAGATGGTAATCCTCTTTCATTCTTCTACATATGGCTATCCAGTTCTCCAGACACCATTTGTTGAATAGGCCACTCTCTCCCAGTTGAGAGGGTTTGGTGGCTTTATCGAATATTATGTGGCTGTATATGTGAGGTTCTATATCACAGCTTTCAATTCGATTCCATTGGTCTATGTGTCTCTCCTTATGCCAATACCATGCTGTTTTCACCACCGTAGCTTTATAGTATGTTTTGAAGTCAGGTAGTGTGATTCCTCCAATTTCGTTTTTCTTTTTCAGTATGTCTTTGGCTATTCGGGGTCTCTTTCCTTTCCAAATAAATTTCATAGTTAGTTTTTCTAGTTCCTTAAAGAAGGCTGCGTTGATTTTTATTGGGATTGCATTGAATGTGTAGATCAGTTTTGGTAGGATAGACATCTTAATAATGTTCAGTCTTCCTATCCATGAACAAGGAATAGTCTTCCATTTATTTAGGTCTTCTTTGATTTCCTTGAACAATCTTGTATAGTTCTCAGTGTATAAGTTCTTTACCTCTTTAGTTAAATTTATTCCTAAGTATTTGATTTTTTTATTTACTATTGTGAATGGTATTTGTTTCTTGATTTCCTCCTGATCTTGTTCATTATTGGTGTACAGAAATGCTACTGATTTTTGCGCATTGATCTTATAACCTGCGACTTTACTAAACTCATTTATGAGTTCTAGAATCTTCGTTGTAGATCTCTCAGGGTTTTCTATGTATAGGATCATGTCATCTGCAAATAATGAAATTTTGACTTCTTCCTTTCCAATTTGAATGCCTTTTATTTCTGGTTCTTGCCTCAGTGCTCGAGCAAGTACTTCTAAGACAATGTTAAATAGGAGCGGAGATAGTGGGCATCCTTGTCTTGTTCCTGAGTTTAGAGGGAAGGAGTCTAGGATTTCTCCATTGTAAACAATATTGGCTTTAGGTTTTTCATATATACTCTTTATCATATTCAAAAAATTCCCTTGTATTCCAATCTTTTGGAGTGTTTTTATCAAGAAAGGGTGCTGTATTTTGTCAAATGCTTTTTCTGCATCAATAGATATAATCATGTGATTTTTTTCCTTCAATCTGTTTATATGGTGTATTACGTTGATTGATTTTCTTATGTTGAACCATCCTTGCATATCTGGGATGAATCCCACTTGGTCGTGGTGTATAGTATGTTTAATGTGTTGTTGAATACGATTAGCAAGTATTTTGTTAAGTATTTTTGCGTCTAGGTTCATTAGAGAAATTGGTCTGTAATTTTCCTTTCTTGTGATGTCTTTGTTTGGCTTTGGTACTAGGGTAATGTTGGCATCATAGAAGGAGTTGGGTAATGTTCTTTCTGTTTCGATGTTTTGGAATAGTTTCAGCAGGACTGGTGTCAGTTCTTTCCGGAATGTTTTGTAGAATTCACCTGTGAAGCCATCTGGCCCTGGGCTCTTCTTAGTTGGGAGATTTTTAATAACTGATTCTATCTCTCTGCTTGTGATTGGTTTGTTAAGATCATCAATTTCTTCTTTTGTCAATATGGGCTGCTTATGTGTTTCTAGGAATTTGTCCATTTCCTCTAGATTGTCATTTTTGTTGGAATCTAGTTTTTCAAAATATCCTCTTATGATAGTCTTTATTTCTGTGGGGTCAGTGGTGATATCGCCTTTCTCGTTTCTTATTTTGTGTATTTGCATCTTCTCTCATTTTTTCTTTGTTAGTGTTGCTAAAGGTTTGTCAATTTTGTTAATCTTCTCAAAAAACCAGCTCTTGGTCTTGTTTATCTGTTCAAGTGCTTTCTTATTTTCTATTTCATTTAGTTCTGCTCTTATCTTTGTTATTTCCTTCCTTCTTCTTCCTGTTGGGTTACTTTGTTGTTGTTTTTCTAATTCCTTCAAATGTGCAGTTAGTTCTTCAATTTTTGCTCTTTCTTCTTTTTTGATATATGAATTTATGGCTATAAACTTCCCTCTCAATACTGCTTTTGCTGCATCCCATAAATTTTGGTATGTTGTGTTATCATTATCATTTGTTTCAAGGTAGTCATTGATTTCTTTTGAGATTTCCTCTTTGACCCACTGTTTTTCTAAGAGTGTGCTGTTTAATTTCCAAATCGTGGTGTGAAATCTGGGCTTCTGTCCCTTGCAAATCTCCAGCTTGACTCCACTGTGGTCAGAGATAATGTTTTGTATGATTTCAATCTTTCTGAATTCGTTCAGCCTTTCTTTGTGGCCTAGCATATGATCTATCTTGGAGAATGATCCATGTGCGCTTGAGAAAAATGTATATCCTGCTGTGTTTGGGTGTAGCGATCTATATATGTCTATTAAATCGAGCTCCTCTAATATACTATTCAGATGTTTTGTTTCTTTGGTGATTCTCTTTTGAGATGTTCTGTCCAGAGTTGATAGTGGTGTATTAAAATCCCCCACTATAATTGTAGATGTATCTATTCTTTCACTTAGTTTTTCCAGTGTTTGCCTGACGTATTTAGAGGCACCCTTGTTAGGGGCATAGATATTTATGATTGTTCGATCTTCTTGACAGATTTTCCCTTTGACTAAAATGTAGTATCCTTCTTTGTCTCTCACAATTGTTTCACATTTAAAGTCTATTTTGTCTGATATTAATATAGCTACTCTTGCCTTTTTTTGGTTATTGTTAGCTTGTATGATTGTTTTCCAGCCATTCACTTTCAATCTCCATGCGTCTCTGGGTCTAAGATGTGTCTCTTGTAGACAGCATATGGATGGGTCATATTTCCTTATCCAATGTCCCAGTCTGAATCTTTTGATAGGTGAGTTTAATCCGTTGACATTCAGTGTTATTACTATCAAGGAATTATTTGTGTTAGCCATATTTTGATTGGATTTGTGTTTGTCATATTTTGTTTGTTTATTTTTTTTTTGTCTTTTTTGTTGTTGTTGTTGGTCTTATACTCTCCTCCAACTTTGCCTTTCCTGTTTTTTCCTTTCTTCCTGCAGAACTCCCTTTAGAATTTCTTGAAGGGGAGGTTTCTTGTTGGTATACTCTTTCAGTTTCTTTTTGTCTGCGAATATTTTGAACTCTCCATCATGTTTGAATGCTAGTTTAGCTGGATAGAGTATTCTTGGTTGGAAATTTTTTTCCTTTAGTACCTTGACTATATCATACCACTGTCTTCTTGCCTCCATGGTTTCAGAAGAGAAATCAGCACTTAATCTAATTGAGCTTCCCTTGTATGTGATGGTTTTCTTTTCTCTTGCTGCTTTTAGGATTTTCTCTTTGTCTTGAGCATTGGATAATTTGACAAGTATATGTCTTGGGGTGGGCCTGTTGGGGTTTATGACTTGTGGAGTGCGCTGTGCTTCTTGGATATGTACATCTGTCTCTTTCAGTAGATTTGGGAAGTTTTCAGCCATTATTTCCTGCAACACTCCTTCTGACCCCTTTCCCTTCTCTTCACCTTCTGGAATGCCTATAATACGTATGTTTGAGCATTTTGCATTGTCATTCAGGTCCCTAAATCCTAATTGGATTTTTTCTATCTTCTTATTGACCCTTCTACTATCTGTTTGATTTCTGATGTACTGTCTTCCACATCACTAATTCTCTGCTCTGTCTCTTCTAGTCTGCTGATATTTGCTGCAAGTGTATTTTTGATTTCTTGAACTGTAGTGTTCATTCCCATCACATCTGTTATGTTTTTGCGTATGTCTGCAATTTCCCCTCCAAGTGATGTCTTCATGTTGTTAACCTCTTTCATTACTGCATCAAATTTGTCGGTGATAAATGTTCTGAGATCTTTCATTGCTTGTGCCAAGTTTTGCTCCCCTTCGTGATTATTGGTTTGTTGATTGGATTCAGCCATGTTTTCCTGATTATTGGTTTGGTTTGTAGATTTTTGTTGCTTTCTGGTCATCTCTTTATTTTGACGAATTTAATCAGTTCCTTAGCTTCTTTGTCTGCTCTTGGAGGTTAATTAGTTGTTATTTTTGCATAGGTGTTATATCTTCTCTTTGTCACTTTTTTCTTCTTATTCTAGTTACTTGTTGTTGGTTAAGTTCACTTTAGAGGAAAGTATTAGTGTTGGGGAAGGGCAATTGTGTAAGCAAGGGAAAAGTGTAAAGTAGAATTGGTGATGTATGTTAACAAAGCAAGAATATGAGATCTGGGAGGATGGAGGTTAGATTTATGTAGATTGTATAGAGTTATAGCTGTAGGTAGAGTACCTTTTATGAAGTAGATGACTGAATATGGGAGGAATATGGTATGAACTACAAAGCTATTGTTTTCATGAGAGAGGGAAAAAGAAAAGAAAGGTAATAGTTTCAAGAGTGGATAACAGACAGAAAACAGAACAAAGGTATTAGAAATTAAGAGTTAGACACTTTGTGGATCAAAGAACGGGAGGTGGGGGGTGGAATATAGGAGAGACAGTAGATGATAGTGGATATCAAGATGCAGGGGAAGGGGGATAGTGTAGGTAGCCTAAATCAGTTCACACAGAAATGAGGCAGTGGAGGATGGGAAAACCCAGCAAATGTGAGGTGTTCCCTGTAGCACCTATTGTATACTTGAATTAAAATAAAATAAGTGGAAGATGAGGGACAAGAGGGAAAGAGAAAACCGAAAAAAAAACTAATTATAATAAAGAAAAAAAGAAAGACAAGAAGAAAGGAAGAAAGAAAAAGAGGATGGGCAAACGGTGGGGAACAGATAGGGGGAAGAGAGATACAGGTATACACGTGTCACAATTGCAACACTATCTAAAACAACAACCAAAAAACCCCTAAATAACTGTATAAAAAAAAAAGGACTTTGGGGGACACGCTAGGAGAAAAGACTAGGGGATAATGCAATATTAGCAACCAGGGCGTCAAAAAGAGTAAAAAATAAGATAAAGTGAAAATAAACACAAAACAATATGAACCAATAAAAATAAAACGCAAACGTTAAGGTCCAGGGCACTCAAGGACCCCAGGAGACCCCAGGGCGTGATGGATTCAGGGGTGGAAAGTCTGAGACACTGAAGACTCAAGAGGTGTGAGTCTGGGGTGTGGACCGCCAGAGTCCAGGGGACCCAGACCTGGCAACCTCAAATCTGGTCCACAGAAAGCTTAGGAGCCCCGCAGTGCAACACAGCCCTCAGGGATCCCCGTAGCTGGGTGTCAGCCCCGTGGGGGAAGCCAGGTCCGCGAACTCTATCTTGAATGTCTGATCCCTGCAATTCACCTACTCCTCAGGGTTTCAGCCTTTGGACAGCTCCCTCCCTGTGCTCCCACAAAACGGCCACTTGAGGGCGCCTCTACACCACAGCCAGTTCAATGACCCAGATCCCCAGCCCCGCGGGGTGGGGTGGGCTTCAGCTGGAAACGCCGAAAACAGACTCTAAGATCCGAAATCCCAAACTTCCCAAAATATTCCCCAATCGGCTTCCAGACGTGTCCTCCTCCCTCGCTGCACCCTACAACAGTCTCCCAATTGTGTCCCCTTATTGCCCAAAATCCAATTCCGTTGCAGATCGGCAGCCGGACCTGTGGGGATGGGGCTCCAGGCGGAAGCGCTACCCGCCCTGTCTGGCGACCAAAACGTCCCCCGCTTCACAACAAAACACCGTCTGTCACCCCAAATCGATCTGCAAAGGAGTCTTGTCCCAACAACCCCTCACCAGCCAGCCCAGTATCCGCGAATTTCTCAGCACCGCAAAGCCTCCAGAAAAAGGAAAAAAAAAACAAAAACCCTGGCCGCCGAGGCTCCGGAACTGCAGGAGCGCCCGCTACCGCGGCTCCGCCCACCCAAGGAGGGAACTTCCCGCGCCCAGCTGGGACCTCTGTTTATATATTATAGACGTATCCTCTCTGTTACCTTCCCACCGAATTGACGTCCAGACACCTTCCAACCAGCAAAAATCCCCGAAACAGCGCGGTCCCAAAGAGCCTTCAACGCTGCCCAGCCGCCCCCTGCAGAGACATTACCAGGCAAGCTCACGCAGCCACCATCTTGCCTCAACTCTCACCTTACATTGTTTTGAAACATTTGTTACAGATTATGAAAGAACTATTATCACTGACTATTGTCCATAGCATACACTCGGTATATTTTTTCCAAACACCCCCCATTATTAATATCATGTATTACTATTGTACATTTGTTATAGTTCATGAGAGAACACTCTCATATTAATATTGCTAACCACAGTTTATCTTCCTCCACGTAGTTCACCATCTTATATGGTCTCATGCCTTCTATCATCCAACCAGAATATAATCAGTGCCTCTCACTTTCATAACAGAGTTGTGCAGTCATCCCCTCAGTAAATTTTTGAACATCACCCTTAAGTCCCCAAAATCCCATACTCTCTTATTTATGATGCTTAAAGTTGATATAGTAACTTCTTTGACAGTGATGCAAGAATATTATAGTATTGTTGTTAACTCTAATCCATAAATTATATTAATTGTATTTTTCCCATGCATGTTCATATTCTTTCCACCTTTTAATAGTGGTGTACATTTGTTCTAGCTCATAGATGAACATTCTTGTATTTGTTCTAATAACCACAGTCTTCATCGACCTCTGAGTTCACTATGTTATTCAGTCTGTAGATTATTCTCCAACTTTCTTTCAATTGACATTTATATCCCTATACTACCTCTTTCAGCCACAATCCCATTTATAAAACAACCATGTTAGTTATACTCACTGAAATGTGTTCTCATAAATTCTATCCATTTCCACACTTTTAGAGTCAAGCAAATTAAAAATTGTATATACAGTAAGCATCAGTACTCCTTCTCAGCCCTTGTCCTATCTCCTAGTAACCCATACTCCACGTGTTTATTCTTTGTATTTAGTTCATATTATTGAGACCATACAATATTTGTCCTTTTGTGTCTGGCTTATTTCACTCAGCATAATGTGTTTGAGGTTCATCCATGTGATCATATGTGCCCAATTTCATTTCTTATTACAGCAGCACAGTATTCTATCATATGTATATAACATGTTTTGTTTATCCATTCATTACTTGATGGACATGTGAGTTGTGTCCATCTTTGGGCATTTGTGAATAATGCCACTATGAACATCAATCGGTATGCAAATGTTTGTTTGCATCACTGTTTTCAGTTCTTCTGGATATATTCCTAGCAAAAGGATTGCTAGATCATATGGCAGTTTTATATTTAGCTTCCTGAGGAATCACCAAATTGTCTTTCATAGAGACTGCACCATTCTACTTTCCCACCAACAGTGAAGGGGTGTTCTTATTTCTCCATGTCCTCTCCAAAACTTGCTGTTTTCTGATCTTTAAAAAATATGATGGCCATTCTATGAGGTGTGAGATGATATCTCATTGTACTTTTGATTTGCATTTCCCTAATAGGTAGTGATTATGAACATTTTTCCCTATGCTTTTACACCATTTGTATTTCCTCTTTGGAGAAATGTCTATGTAAGACTTGCCCATTTTTTGATGGGACTGCTTGTCCTTTTATTATTGAATTGTATGATTTCTTAATATAGCATGGAAATCAAACTATTGTCAGATATGTGGTTTCCAAATATTTTCTCCCATTGAGTGGGCTGCTTTTTCAACTTCTTTTTTTTTCAAAAAAAATTTATTTATTTATTTAATCCCCCCCCCCCCCCCGGTTGTCTGTTCTCTGTGTCTATTTGCTGCGTCTTGTTTCTTTGTCCGCTTCTGTTGTCGTCAGCGGCATGGGAAGTGTGGGTGGTGCCATTCCTGGGCAGGCTGCACTTTCTTTCGCGCTGGGCAGCTCTCCTTATGGGGCGCACTCCTTACGCGCGGGGCTCCCCTTTGCAGGGGACACCCCTGCGAGGCAGGGCACTCCTTGTGCGCATCAGCACTGGGCATGGGCCAGCTCCACACGGGTCAAAGAGGCCCCGGGTTTGAACTGCGGACCTCCCATGTGGTAGACGGACGCCCTAACCACTGGGCCAAGCCCGTTTCCCTCAACTTCTTGATGAAGTCCTTCGAAGCACAAAAGTGTTTAAGTTTGAGGAGGTCCCATTTATCCCTGTTTTGTTTTGTTGTTCATGCTTTCCAAATAAGGTTTAAGAAACTCCCACCTAACACCAGGTCTTGAAGATATTTTCCTACATTTTCTTCTAGGACTTTTATAGTGGTTGTTTTTATATTTAGGTTCTTGATCCATTTTGAGTTAATTTTTTTTAATTGACTTTGTAATAATATTACATTAAAAATATATATGTGAGGTCCCATTCAACCCCACCCCCCTACCCCCCCTTTCCCCCCCCCAACAACACTCGTTCCCATCATCATGACACATCCATTGGATTTGGTAAGTACATCTTTGGGCACCTCTGCACCTCATAGACAATGGTTCACATCATGGCCCATACTCTCCTCCATTCCATCCAGTGGGCCCTGTGAGGATTTACAATGTCCGGTGATTACCTCTGAAGCACCTGAGTTAATTTTTGTATAAGGTATGAGATAGGGGTCCTCTTTCTTCCCTTTGAATATGGATATCCAGTTCTCCCAGCACCATTTGTTGAATAGACTGTTCTGCCCCAGCTGGGTGGGCTTAACAGCCTTGTCCAAAATCACCTGACCATAGATGTGAGGGTCTGTTTCTGAACCATCATTTCGATTCCATTGGTCTATATGTCTCTCTTTATGCCAGGATAATGCTGTTTTACCACTGTAAAAACAGCTAGGTAATATGATTTAAAGTCTGGATTTTTTTTGTCTTTATTTATTTTTTTAATGTTACATTAAAAAAATAAAGTCTGGATTTTAATTTCATTTACTGTGCCTTTCATTCCCATAAATTTGCTATTTTTCTGTGTATGCTTTCAAATTCTTCTTTGTGCTCACCCAATGTCTTCTTAATATATTTAATTTCTTCAACCATCTCATTTAGTTTATTAAGGAGATCTGTTTGAACATCTATGATTAGTTGTCTCATTCCTTTATGTCATCTTAAGACTTAGAGTTTTCTTTTGACTAAGCCATTTCTTCCTGTTTCTTGGTATCAATTGTAATATTTTTTGGTTTCTCAGCATCTGATTTACTAGCTGTATTTATTCTGGGCATGGTTATTCTCTTTAGCTTAAGGCTTTCTAATTGATTAACTTTGTGCTACAGCCCTCTTTGATACTTAGTTCAACTTATTTTCTAAGTTTATAGTGACTCATGTTTAGCCAACCTGAATTTCTCCAAGTCTTTTCAATCTGTTTGTTGCCCTTTCTCTCTTGCTGGTTGCCAAGTAGTAGATGAGGATGTGATTGGTACTGTAAGCCATGGAGGCTCAAGTTGTCAGCATTGTCCCAGAAACTGATGAATCTTCTCCCACCTTTTTACCCTGCCAAGGGTAGGGACAGAGCTGTAGCCATATGCAGTAATCCAGCCATGAAGGCCAAGACTATCTGTAGTTGCCTGGAGAGACTGATGAATCTCCAGAACCCTTACTCCCCTGCCTGGGGTGAAGATGGAACGACACATGTGGTGGCAAACTAAGCAGTGAGGGTCAAAAATGACTGCAGTTGCCGGGTAGATTGACAAAGCAGCCACCCCCCATTTCCCCTGTCTGGGATGGGGATGGAGCCACAAGTGTGTCCAACAATCAAGTCTAGGCAGGCCAGAAATGACTACAGTTGCCCAGAGAGGGTGAGGGAGCACTATCCCTACTCCTGCTCTGTCAGGGGCCAGGATGGAGCCACAGATGTGTCCAACAATCTACTCCATCCTGGCCGAAAGTGGCTACCATTGCCAGGAGAGGCTGAGGGAGCACATTCCTTTCTTCCCTGTCAGAAAGGACAGAAATGTGGTGATAGAGCTAGAGATGTGTCCAACAGTCTAGTACATGTAGGCCAAAAGCATCTACAATTGCCCAGAGAAGCTGAGGGAGCTCTTTCATCTTGGCCTGTCAGTGGTGGGAATGGAACCACAGGAGTGCCCAACAATCTAGTCCGTGCAGTCTGAAAGCAACGGCAGTTGCCCTGAAAGCCCAAGGAAACACTTTTCCACTTCCTGTCTTATTGGGGGTTGGGATGTAGCCACTGGTTTGCCCAACAATCTAGTCAATGTGGGCCAAAAATGACTGCAGTTGCCTGGAGAAGATAAAAGTATACTGTCCCTTCTCCTGCCCTGTCATGGGCAGGGATGGAGTAAGAGATGTGTCCAATAGTCTAATACATGCAGGCCAAAAGTGCCTGTAGTTGCCTGGATTGGCTGGGGAAATGCCACCTCCACTGCTATCTTATTGGGGGGCTGGGATGCAGCAACAGGTGCCAACAATCTAGTTTGTGCAGGCTGAAAGTGACTACAGTTGCCCAGAGAGGCTGGTGCATTTCTTCAAGCATGCTCTTTGTTGGAAGTGGGGCTGGAGCCTGGGTTATAGTTGCAATCTGACCTAGGTGGAAAAAAGCCAGGCCCTCCCATCACTGTGATTTTCAGGAAAGGAGTCTACTATCCTCTTTTTTACTTGGACGGTGTTAAACTTCAGCTGTTCTCAGAATTAAACTTAAGCCAGCCAAATTTACTAATTAGTAGCTGAAGTTGGTACCCAACCATCTCTTCCTCCCCATTTTTGGGATATGGTTCATCCAACTCCAGCCACAGAATAGCTCCTGAGGTAGCTTGAGCCACCAGTGGAGGATGGGCATAGGCTTACATGTTGTGGAGGGCTCCACTCAAGAATCTTCTTTGAAAATGTGCAGCCTCTTCCTTCCAGTTTTCCGAGGATGTTACAGAATGCTCTTCTGATCTCCTGGGGTGCCCAAACAGGTGATTTAGATAGGTCTGGGTGATTATTAACTGCCCTGTAGCATGAGGTGACTCTCAGAGCTCCTTACTCTGTGGCCATTTCGTCCCTTCTCTGTCAGTTATGTTTTGATGCAAGTAGGCCCCAGGTTGACTGCTTCTTAGAGAATCAAGCAGTAAGTGAATGCAAGAGACCCTCCTTTATACTCAGTGTTGCTTTTATGTGTTAGGACACATATCTGACTGCTATGGCACTCTCCTTTCCTTTTCTCTTATATTCCGTATGTCATATGCATACCATGAACCCCACTAATCCTGAAAATATTCTATGCATGATTGAAATCTCTATGATCTAAATGTTAAGAAAGGAGGGCAAGGAAATTAGAAATCCCTGTCTTAAAACAACAGTTTGGCTTAGCAAAGAGACTAACTCACTATGTTAGAAGATAACAGATATCTTTCTTGTTTTTTTTAATTCTTCCTGTAACAAATCATAATCTCCTTCCAGGCAAATGAATATTTCCATCCTTTAAGAAATATGTCTAACACTCAATAAGGCAAAACCAGAAAATAATCTCAATAATATCTTATTAAATATCACCTCAGTTATATTTATCATCTTCACATTGCCCATTATCCATTAACATTATATTTATTTAGTACATTTTATACTCCCCCTTCAAAAATTTATTTTTAAAGGAAACATTAAGCATAAGTAAACAAGCCTGCCCCAATTGTTTCCTGAGTCAATGATTATCTTTTCAATAACTATACTTAAGTGGGTAGAAATTTGGGGATCCTCAGGACCCCAGATAGGCAGCTGGAATACTGTATGCATCCTGGGGGAAGTGCATACCATGCATGTTCCTAGCCACCAACTTACTCATGAGCACTTACTGCTCCCTCTGCTCACTTGTTTCTTCCTTCCTTCCTCCTTGATTACTCCAACCCCAGGGCTACCGATGCCCCTTGCTAAGACTGTAAAACCTGCCACCTTCCTTGGCATGACTAAGGACCAATTGCTCCTTGATTTTACTGCCTGATTTATTTGAGCAAAGAAAGAGTTATCACCTTACTACTAAAATAATTCTGCATATGACTGTACATGATCCACATTTTGGGAAACTATACAGAATCATATAATGTCTCCCTTTTTGCTCTCCTGGTGAGCACTGCAAAGCATAAGGCATATAGAAGATGGAAGTCTTTTTATTTATTAGTGGTGTGAAAAGAAATAAAGCAAAATAGAGTTACTATGGCTAAGAGATTTAAAACAGAGCTGAAGTCCAGAGGTCATTCTGGAGGTTACTCTTATGCAAATCTCAGTCAGATCTCTCAAACTGCCAAAGTTTGCAGGCGTCAAGTAACAATATTCCTTAAAACACGTAAAATTTTATTAATAAGGGAGAGTGAGAGAAGGGGAGGGTTTGTGTATATGAGAATTCCCCATATTTTTTTGTGACTTTTCTGTAACTTAAAGTTTCTTTGAAGATAAAGGGGAAAAAATAAGACACTCGGGGAACATATGAAAGAAATTGCCACTGAACATAAAAGATAATAGATCTTATGATGATGAAAGACAATGAAAAAAATTATTTCATAATAATTTTTATTTTTTATTTTTTTACTTTATTATTATTTTTATTTGTTTACTTTTGGCTTTATTTTGGGGGAGATTTTGGTTTGTAGAAGGGTCATAGCTATCGCAGGGGAGGATCACTGGGTTGGGATGACAGGATTGGGGTATGTGTGGGGAGAGGTCCACATGGGGCATGCTTCTACTGCATATGAATATGTTCATGTAGTCATGGGTCATTATCTCAGCCAAAACCAAAAGAATATTGAATTCTCATTCTGGAAAGTCCTGCTACATTCTCTAATAGAATAACAAAAATCCCTCAAGTGTGTGAGCAGTACCTAGCAAAGGAAGACAGACCACTGCACCAGTCCCTTAATATTGATGACTGTACTTACAAACTTTTTCTTGTGAAATTGAAACTTAGCCTATAATTATATATTGCTAAGAGTTACCTCCTCAGAGCCTCCTTGTTGCTCAAATGTGGCCTCTCTCTAAGCCAAATTCAGCATATAAACTCATTACCTTGTCCCCAGCATAGGACATGACTCTTAGAGATGAGCCTCCCTGACACCAAGGGATTATTACCAAATACTGAATAACTCGATCTAGAAAAGAACCGTCCAAAAGGGGGAAATATTAAATATCAATGAGTTTTTATGTCAAAGAGACTTCAAAAAGAGTCAGGAGCTCATTCCAGGGGTTTCATTTATGAATGTCTCAACAGAATCTCATTGACTGCCACGGTAAACAGTGCCTCAAACAGCGGGGCTTCTGATGGCTGTAGGGACATCTAGACACTATAGGCAGGGCATCCTGTCAATGGGCCTTACTTTGGAAAACATGCTTCCCAATGTAACGAGTTAGACTCATTCATATTTTCCCTAAACATGACTTTTCTATAATTAGCACTATAGTTGTTTTAATATATGTCCCAGAGACTTAAATGTTCAGTCTATTCATATGCTGGTTGAACCCTGAATCTCAGAAGTTTTAACACCTTCTCTCCTGCTCATTGGACTCACCCAGGACAACTAACAAAAGGATAATGATGGGCAACACCTGTCCCAAAAACAAGCAAGACAGTTCCATCCATCTGCCCCATGGGTTCTAAGCCCTCTTTCATTCATAAACAGAGTGGGCATCATCATACCCAAATCCTCTAGATTGAGGAATGAACAAATATAAAGGGGGAACACAACTATGGACTAAAGTAGGCTTATTATTATTATAGTAATGGAAGAACTTATTGTTATAAAGGCAGTGGCCACCAGAGGTTCTGAGGGGAAGGAGAGGGAAGAATAGGTGTAACATGGCTTTGGGGGACATTGGAATTGTCTAGTATGTCATTGCAATGACTGATACAAGTGATTATACATTTTGCCAAAACCTATAAAATTGTGTGGGGCAAAGGGTAAACTGTAATGTAAACTATAGTCCATGGTTAGTAGCAATGCTTCAATATGTATTTGTCAATTGTGAAAAAGGTACCACACTAATGAAAGATGTTGTTAATGTGGGAAATATGAGAGGGGGAGGGAGTCAGTTATATGGGAATCCCCTATATTTTTATGTAACATTAATGTAATCTAAAGCTTCTTTTAAAAAAATAACAAACCTAAGAACACCATAAACAAATCACAAGATAAAGAACACAGTAAGCTATTTAACCAGAAAGACTTTTTTTTTTAAAGATTTATTTTTTATTTTATTTATTTCTCTTCCCTTCCCCCCAACCCCGGTTGTCTGTTCTCTGTATCCATTTGCTGCATGTTCTTTTGTCCACTTCTGTTGTTGTCAGCGGCACGGGAATCTGTGTTTCTTTTTGTTGCGTCATCTTGTGTGTCAGCTCTCTGTGTGTGCGGTGCCATTCCTGGGCAGGTGGAAATTTCTTTCACGCTGGGCAGCTCTCCTTATGGGGTGCACTCCTTGCACGCATCAGCACTGCGCATGGGCCAGCTGCACACAGGCCAAGGAGGCCTGGGGTTTGAACTGCGGACCTCCCATGTGGTAGACAGTCGCCCTATCCACTGGGCCAAGTCCACTTCCCCAGGAGGACTTTTGAAGCACCCCAAATATCAACCAATCACAAATAACCTATGTAATCTTCTTTTCATGTAAAACCCTTGCTTGGAAGCACCAAGATGATGCAAAATTTGGGTTGCAACCTGAATCTATGCTCCCCAAATTGTAATTATGGGACTCCAAATATATGCATCTGTTGCCTTGTCACTCAGTTTGTTACTTCTTGGTTGACAGTATACTCTACTCTTGATTTTCAGCCTCACAAAACTTGATGCAATTTATGAGACCATTGTCACCACAATAGTTTTATGAACTCATATTCACTGTTTATTATCTATGCCTGGCATGTTGGCATGTAGACATCAGGAACCCCAAAATCCTTCAGAATTCTTTCCCTGTGTTAATTCCTGGTTTCTCCCACATTCTCTTTTAGAAATGTTGTGTTCTATTCTCCTTAGTAAGTAACCGGTTTCATGTTCTTATCAGGTCAGATTTTCTTCTTTTTCACCACATTCAGTTTAAAACAAATATATTTATCCCTATGCCTTTAAGATGCACTCAAGCTCTACAAAAGAACCCACCCATTGTAGTTCAGAAATTCAAACCCTTTTCCTCAGTCAACAAATATCGAGAATCCACTAGGTTTGCCAGATACTCTTCTAGGCTCTGAGGACAGTAATAAATAGGACAGGTGAAATTTCAGCTTTAACACATCTTATATTTTAGATGAAGGAGACCAGCAAATAAACAAATAAATCAATGTCACAGAACAAAAATGTTGGGCAAGAGAGTAAACCAAGGGGATAGTATGGTGGTGACTGACAGTACTACTTTATTTGTGGCTAGGAAATCTGTCTTTAAAGAAGTGACATGGGTGCTGGACCTGAAAGATAAGGAGCCAGTCACATGATATTCTGGGAGAAGAGTTTTCCAGAGAGAGAAATCAGCTAATGCAAATGCCTTCAGGTTAAAATGAGTCTGAATTTATTTGAAGAATAGGAACAAGGGCAGTGGAGCAGGAGAAAAGTGGGCAAGGAGGAGAGTGAGAGATCAGTTGTAAGAAGTCAGTGGCAGCAGATCAGAGGAGGCCATGGAAGGCATTATAAAGACTGAATTTCATTCCCGTTTCCATGAGAAACCCCTGGTGGGTCTTTAGCAGGAGGATGACGGGATTTGATTTGTATTTTATGATGCTTGCTTCCCCTGGAAGCCCTCACCAACCAGAGCTATGTTTCTATCCCTAGGCACCATGCAGCAGTAGGTGGGAGGGAAGAAAATACAACTTGTGTTAACAAGCCTCTCAGTTGCTTGGTCTCTTCCAACAATCATTGGACATTAACCGACTAGCCTAAAGAGAATATTGGACTGAGGGTTAAAGTGTTCTGTGCCCTCCATCTAGTATATGTGCTCTAGGATGATAGCACACCTTCCTCCTAAGAGGTGGGTTTGCCTTGGTTCTTGTCTGAAAAGTATGTTTTAAGTTACGCCAGGCATTTTCTCAGCATAAAAGCAGAGTATAGTGTTACAGAGAAAAGAGCATTCTTTCAAGAAAAGAGAATTAAAAAGGAGATTGTCATGTTACCTCTGGTTTGTTTGGCATCTGTGTCACCAACTGGAATGGTTTGCTGCTATTTTCCTTTGGTTCTGAAGTTTGTGTTTCTAAAATGGTGACCTGAGTTTCACACAACCTGTAATTTAGAAATGCTTTATGTTGTAAATTATACTTTGCTTTTGGTAAAAGCCTTTACGTGTCAAGTAGCAAAACAAGAATATCATGAGGAAAGGTGAAGAAAGAAAGAGAAATTGGGTAGAGACCTGCAAATGTATACTGCAGAAAATAAAAGGGATGCTGATGTGAGCATGCCTATCATTTTACACTTATAATACGGTGATTTTCAAATGATAGAGGAGGATTTGTGAGCCTGTTTTGTCACTGTGGAATAGTGCCAGAGGATGCTGTTTCCAGAAGGTCAGAATCCCACAGCTGCTCCGCAAATCAGAATGTTGAAAGTTGGTCTTTAATCTTTTTGCTTCTTTGTAGTTCTAACGTCGTGTCCTTTCTAATTTGCTATTATGGAAACACCCCTGAGGCCATTTCTGTTTCTAGTTGTATTGTGACACCCACTCCCCTTTATAACAATACTAATGAAGATAATAATATAGCAACTACTATTTATAAAGATCTAGGCACTTTCCATAATGATTTCCCTTAATCCTCAAAAGAGTCTTGGACAGAAGGGGTTGCCTCAATTTCTAGACAAAGAAAATGAGACTATTTCTATTGAATAGACACTTACTTAGGGCCATATTCAGAGAGAGTGGTCAGGAGATGGGGACCTCTAAGACAGCAAAGATCCCTGCTTTTCAGACCTATAGAGTTGGCTCAGGGCCCAGCTAGGGCCACATGGGTAAACCTTGAGCTTGGCTGGTGTTAAACAGAACATTGAGTTCTCACTGTCATTCCAAGTAAAGAAATTTATACTTTCTGATCAAATTTAGCTTGATGCATATTGTATTTCCAGCAAAAAAAATAGACTCTTACAATTTTCAAATAATCCATATATAAAAGCTACCTTACAAACAGAGGACATATATTCTATAACTCCTAATCATTGCCCAATAGCTATGATTTGCATAGACTAAGCTGATATATTAAGTTCTTCCTTGTTGCCTCCCAACTATATTAAATTCAACTTGAAGACTGCACTTCTGGTAAAAATTACAGCTTTTTCTTTCAGTGAAAATGCTTGGTGCCCAAAGCACTTATTATAACTAGAATTCCTAAGAGGCAAGTTTGAAAAGAGAGTAGTGCAGTTGTTGGCACTAATGGGAAGGAAGCTGTGCTTTCATCCCCACATTCTTTTCATTTTAAAAGAGGATTGAGTATCCGATGGGAAGGGTATAACTCTTTTTTGTTTCTATGTCATTAGAAGATGTGAGAACTGCCAAGACTGAGCTCTCTGGACCAGTTTGTCATTTCATCCTGTCTCAGATACATGTGCCTATGTAAAAAAATACAGATCCTTTCATTCTTGAGATAAGACCACATTGCTTTCCATTTAATCCTGAGTATTTAACCTAAGGAACCTTCAGAAAAGCAATTTTTCTCTATTCTGTATGAGGAAAATGTACATATTAGTAGTGGGAGGTGTGACATGTATGATATATTTGAAAACCACCAGCCTTAGCACAGCTTCTGCCATCAATTGTAACTGTTTCTTCATTCTTCTTGACACACGAAATAGTCCCTTTGAGCTAGTTAAATCCAGCTGTTTATTACAATGTCTGCATCCTTTCTATGTTCCATACTGCTTACATACTACTTTTCCCAAAGCAAATGCAGAGCTTAATAGTTACGTTCCAAATTCTACATCTAGTATATGTGCGTTTGGCAAAATTATGGAGGAGAATAAATAGTATTCATTATAAGAGATTCCTCAGGATTCATTCATCTGATAGACATCAGAGTCATTACTTAAAACTAATTTGACATCTTGTTTCTGAAACGTGGTAAGACTCTTTGATGCTGAAAATTGCATTTGCAGAAGTGATTGCAATATTGCAATGCTCTGAGACAATGCAATGCCCAGCTCTCCGGGGACAAGTTCTGCAATATCTTTGGGGTCATTTCCCAGGCCTCCTGCAGAGCTGGCCCCAAAGACAACAAGCCCAGGTCTTGGACTCCTGCTTTCTGTCCCCCCTCACCAGCATACCTTGCTTTCTTTTGACTCCCTGGGGGTGTGGAGATGGGTTGATGGCAAGGAGTTTGACCAAAAACCACGCGGAAACTTACATGACTAAGTGTCTCCCGGGGAAGCAGATGTATAGGATCTCTTGAATGGGGGCCGCGTGGTGTTAAGGGGAGAACCAGGCCAGGGTTCGAGTCTCAGCTCTGTCACTCATTGGCTAGTTTTGTCTATTAACTACCCCTCAGACTCCTCATTTATGAAATGTGGATAAATACACATACCTTGTGAAGCTGTTGTAACAATTAATTGCCACAGCCTCTGAAAGCACTTCACGCAGTGCCTGGTGTATTCTAGGCACTTAATATAGATTGATTATTCTTCTCATCTGTGAATTTGAAAGAATATTATTTTCTCTGCTTATCTCAAACCAAATAGCACCGTGGTTTATAAACTTTTTTTGAAGCAAAACTTTTTGTTTTCTCTGAGAGGAAAACTTACATGGAAATTCTCAAAATAAAGTGGATTAAAATGGGGCTCTGGAGCTTTGCCTAGTTGGTCTTTCTCTCATCATCCTCACTGGCCTCTGAGACATTTCCAAGTAACCCAGTTTGAGATCCATTAAGGTGGCATGTAAAAGTATTTTGTGAATTACAAAGTGATATAGAGATGTTATTATTTTTAAGATAGGTTAGAGAGTGTGTTGGAGGTGGGGGTGGAAGGGTAGTGATGGGCATCAGGAGGCTCTCTGAGGAAAAATCTTGTTTGTCCCGCATAGCCAAGTATCCTATAAGCCAGCCAAGCTTCATGGGAACTCAGAAGGGCAACACAGTTGGTTTAATGCTCTGCTGTTGTCATCTTGAAAATTTTAATAAGTTGTGAGCAAGGGTTCCTGAATTTTCATTTCAAACTCGGCCCCACAGTTTATGTACCCAGGTTTGCTTACAGGAGTGTAAGTTTTATAGAATTCTACTTATTTGTTCTTACTTCACTCTCTGGTAGGCATATATCCCTAAAGAGCAGGCATTTAGGGAGGGGGCCTCTGGATCCCACCATGAGTCCACTTTCCCTTTCTTGTCCCTTGAAGCTGATGGCCTTTGTATGTTAGCCCTGACTTTCTTCTGCTACTTGTACCATGAGCTCACATTCCAGAACTAATCCTCAGCTCTCAACAAGGTCATTTCATCACTATATATAAAAAAACAAGTATAACTTGGGGAAATTGGAATAGATACACTGCTTGTGTTCATCAGCTCTTTTCCTCTGTGAAATGAGGGTGTTTTCGCTAATCTGGGCCACAGGACCATCAGGAGATGGTTTGAGATCCATAAGACTTTATTTCTGGAAATTTTTTAATTTTTCAATTTTTTTAAAAGATACATAGATCACAGAGAATGTTATATCAAAAAATATAAGAGGCTCCCGTATACCCTACTCCCCACCACTCCTACTCCTCCAACATCAGCAATCTCTTTCATCAGTATGGTATATTCACTCTATTGGTGAATACATTTTGGAGCACTGCTACACTTCTATTAAAGCTGTGAAACTACAAACTTCCTCCTTTCAGCTTGAGAAGCTATGGTATATATTATTTTTAATGTATCTTGAAGTAATCATTACACGTGACCACATAAGCTATCCATCTGAATCAGCCCACTTTTAAATGTGAAAAGGGGTGCTATTAATGATTCTTAATGATTATGCCACTTTTTCAGTTGTAAATCTGGTATATCCTGGGCAATCCAGAAGCTCCCCTTGCCATTCTCTTCAATGGTCATTTTCCCCACTAGGATTGTTCAGAGAGAAAATGATGTAGTTAGTTAGAAATGTCATCTTGATTCCAGATTAGGGTAAGGCAAAAACAGAAGCAGATGTTTTGGGAAAGGCAGATGATTAACCTAGCCTGCAATCCATCGGTTTACAGCCTTTTCTGCAGCAGTCCATGCAGTTCTCTTCCTGGAGACATTGATACACATTGTTGCCAATGTATCAATGTTCCCATTTGTCAGGAACAATGATTTTGCATGTGAAAACACAGTTGCCCACACAACCTATTCTTTTAATATATATCATCTAGGATGACAATATTTTACTGTAATACTATCTCCTGAAACAGTTTGCTATGACAGCAGTAAGTGTTAAGATTTCTTTCACCCTAAACTTATACATGCCACTTGCCTGTGGTTGTCATTCTCTCCACTCCATTTTCATTGATCCATCTCTTGCTCTTTTTTTTTCCCAAATTCTACTCAATTTATTCATTTTTTAAAAAAATATTACATTCAAAAAATATGAGGTCCCCATTCACACCCACCACCACCACCCCACCACTCCCCCCACAGTAACATTCTCTCCCATCATCATGACACATCCATTGCATCTGGTGAGTACATCTCTCGGCATCGCTCACCCCATGGCCTGTGATCCACACCATAGCCCACACTCTCCCACGTTCCATCCAGTGGACCATGGGAGGACATACAATGTCTGGCAATTGTCCCTGGAGCACCACCCAGGACAACTCCAAGTTCCGAAAATGCCTCCACATCTCATCTCTTCCCTTTCACAGCAGTATTTGTGATGTTTCTGAAGCTAAAACTAGGTCCCACTCAGTCTTAGTTATAAACTAAGTGGTTTCTCCCTGTTCTTAGGGGAAGCTTCTAGCTTCTTAAACTGGCCAGCAAGGCTTTTTTTGTGATCAGAGAGAAATCCTGGCTCATTGGTTTAGTTTCCTAGGCTGCTCAAGAATATATGATAAAATGGGATGACTTAAACAATGGGAATTTATTTGCTCCCAGTTTGAAGCTGGATAAAAGTCCAAATCAAGGCATCACCAAGTCGATGCTTTTTCTCAAAGACTATGGTGTTCTGGGGTTGGCGTCTGGTGATCCTTGGTCCTTAACTTATCACATGGCAATGCACCTGGAGGCCTCTCTTAGCCTCTCCATTCTTTTCTGGGGTTTGTTGATTTCAGCTTCTTGCTTCTGTGGCTTTCACTCTCTCTGTGGAATTTCATTCTCTTATAATAGGATTAAGACCCATCCTGATTGTACTGGGCCACACCTTAACTGAAGTAACCTCATCGAAAGACCCTACTTACAATGAGTTCACAACTACAGGAATGAATTAAATTTAAGAACATGATTTTCATTATATACCCTTCCAAAACCCAGTGAATGTACTGGGGGAGAGTGTAAACTGCAATGTGAACTATAATCCATGTGGTGCAGTAGTGCTCCAAGATGTATTCACCAAATACAATGGATGTGCCACAGTGATGAAGAAGGTTGTTGGTGGGGGAAGGGTGGGGGGGGGTAGGTGGGAACCTCTTATACTTTTTAATGCAACATTTTTTGTGATCTATGTATTTTCAAAGAAATACAATAAAAAAATGCTCATTAAAAATAATAAAAAATAATAAAACCACCAGACTCAAGTAGCGCTATATGAACATATACAGTCATGGACGTGGTAAGTGGAGTGAAAGTGGAGCATGAAGTCATATTTTATTTGCATTATGGCTACTCTCTGCAGTGTCCACTTGTCCACCTTCTCCTTTTTTCCTGACTCATTTTAGACTCACTCACCTTTCCTGATACCAAATAAGCTGTCCTTCAGTTTTCCTTGAAAACTTATAAGAACTGGACTTGCTCAGTAGTCACAGTCAGATTTTGTCCCTGAATCTAATTTTTTTAATTATTGTTTGTTAGGAAAAATTATTAAGCCTGCATTGTGAGGAATGGACAGCCCCCTCTTTATAGTAAAATGGATCAGTGAGATCCATCAAATGACCAAGAAAAGATAAAAGTTTCCCTCACCCCAATTATACAGATATTACTTTGAAAAAATTTGCTCAAGCAGTACAAAATGGAGAAGAAGTAGGATTTTGTTGCTGGAGCTCCCATTTTATTCAGAAAATTAGCCCAAGACCTTGAAGTGGCCTATTGGCTCTCCATGCCTTGCCAGCCCACTGCATCTTTGCCATTCTTTCTGCAACCCTACTACACCTCACTGTATTTCCTATTCTCTTACTCCTTACAGACACACTGGCTTGCTTGCTGTTTCAAAAAGGTCAAACAAATGCTGAATTTAAGACTATTGTATTCATTGCTTCCTCTGGTTGGAGAGCTCTACTGCCACATAATGCCATAGCTTGTCTTAGTTTGCTGGGGCTGCTAAGACAAATACCACACACAAGTTGGCTTAACAGCAGGATATCATTGTCTCACAGTTGTGAAGTCTAGAAGTCCAAAATCAAGGAAGTGATAGGCCATACTTTCTCCCAGAGTCTGTACTATTCTGACGCTGGCCTACTATTATCCTTGGGTTTCCTTGACTTCATCACATGTCTTCTCCTTGTGGTTTCTATTTCTCCTGCTCAATCATCTGTGTCTCTGTATAGATTTTCTGTCCTTATAAGGACTTCAGACATATGGAATAAGGACCACCCTGATTCAATTTGACCTCATATAAATAGGATTGTTAAAGATTCTATTCACAAATTAGATTAAACCTTAACTAATAATAACATTGTCAAAGGGCCTATTTGCAAATGGGTTCACATCCAAAGAAATAGAGATTAAGACTTCAATATGTCTATATTGGGGAAATGATTCAATTGTCAACAGTGCTCAATTGATATTTTTCCAGTGGTGCTTTCCATGACCACCCGATTTAAAATAAGTCCCACGGCATTCCCTAATGCTATTGTCCTATTTTATTTGTCTCCATCTCACTTAAGACCCTTCTGATATGTTATCTACTTTTCCTGTTATCTCATTTGTGATTGTTTGCATCCACCCAGCAAAAGCCCCTTACTAGCAGGGACTTTTGTCTGTATGCTTTACTTTTTTATTGTCATTGTATAGAATACTGCATGTAGCCTCAGCACCTAGGACAAGGCCCGGTATACATAAGTGTTCAATGAATATTTGTTAAATGAAGAGGCATGGAACATCAGAGATAGTGGTATAGCAATAAAGGAACATTGTACAATTAAACAGGCATACACTCCAAAGTCCCTTTACCATTAACCATTCAAGTCTTCCATCCCTCTCCCCAAATCCCTTGATTTCCCCATTGAAATGTTGAAGTTTGAGGAAACACTTTGTTATATATCATGTATTACCATTGACTTCAGCTATTTTTTTTCAGTCATGTATGTACTCACTAAGTTTTTAAAAATCAAAGTATATAGGGTCTGCTGTATTATGCTGAAATTCCAAGCTCAGAGTTACCTAATTAAACAATGAAACAATAACTCTGTAGATATGACCAAAATATTTTAGTAGATTTATTTTTAAAGGCTGCCAGGTTTTTTTAGGTTATTTTGTTTTGTTGTTTGGCAGATGTCAACAAGTGGAGCCAAAATAAATACCTCAGGAGCTCCCATATGCTTCTAGCTTGCATGTCTCCACATGACACAGGTTAATTTCAGGACTGTTTCTGTTTGGATGGGTAATGATAGAAGATACAAAGACAAAATATCCAAACTATGGCTAGCACGGTGTGCATGCCAAGAAAGGTTAGGCAGAGGCAGATTTCCTGAGTGACCATAAATGGGGAGGGCATTAAACAGACTTTTCTGTTTTGATCTGAGAGTAAAGCTCACAATTGTTGGAGTTCCTTGGTTCCAATTTGTATAGGAAATTTGTGCCAGAGATATCAGAAGGGAATTGGAAGACATCCGAGAAGGAAAGTCAAGATTGTAAATTGCACTCCAACCCAAGCCTTTATTGCTGCCAATTTTAAGAATTTCTTGATGAAGATCAGTCTTAGTACTTAATTTTGCTATTATAAGATGTCAAGTGGAAGGGTCAGGGACTGGCTCTTTATGACTTTGAAGCTTGTTTATTGAAATAAAGCTTCTCTTAAATTGAAAGGCTATACAAAAATGAAAAAGAAGGAATAATTTGTGAAATTTTTGTGTTTTGATGTTGCAAAAGTCCATGTAAATTATTGCCTCAAACATTGGAAGGATACTTAAATATTTGTGGCCAAAAATTATAAATATTTATGACTAGATTAAGATGATTTGTGGAGAGAAGTGGTTAGAATAATTATTTTAATTGTTGAACTATTAAATTTTTTAAAGTAAAATTGTTTCATTGAAAAATGTCATACCACCAAAACAAAACAAAACAAATATAATAATTGTACGGCTTGATAGATTTCCCCACAGAAACCTCATTCCTGTAAACTACTTCCCAGAAGAGAAAATAGTACATTATGAGTACCTCAGAAATCTCCTTGGTATCATCTCTCAGTCATTACCTCTTTCATCCCATAGCTAGTGATTTCAATATTCAGAGATAATTTTTCAGCTCATCTTTGTACAGCCAATGTCCCCTGGGAACTCATCAAGGACCTTCATCAGATCTTCATCTGAGCCCCTGGTTTGCAGCCTGTCTGAAGAATCTGGACTTGTGCATCCCCACAGTCACGTGAGAGAATTTTATAAAATCTCATACTACTTACGAATATCTTCCTTTGATTCTGTTTCCATAGAGAACCCTGACTAATACATGAAGTTTCCAAATATTTTCTCCTATTGTGCAGGTTGTTGTTTCACTTTCATGGTAAAGTCCTTTGAGACACAAAAGCTTTTAAGTTTGATGAGGTCCCATTTATCTAATTTCTCTTTGGTTTGTCCTTTGGATGTAAAGTCCAAGAAACCATTGCCTAACACAAGGTCTTCAAGAGGCTTCCCTACGTTTTCTTCTAGGAGTTTGACAGTTCTGAATCTTTTATTTGGGTCATTAATCCATTTGGAGTTGACTTTTGTGTAAGGTGTGAGGTAAGGATCCTCCTTATTTTGGTAAATGGAGATCCAGTTTTCCTAGCACTATTTTTGAAGAGATCATTCTTCCCTTATTGAGTGGTCTTAGGCTTATTGTGAAAAATCAGTTGCCAATAAATAGGAGGGTTGATTTCTGAGCTCTCAGTTTGATTCCATAGGTCTATATGTGTATCCTTGCATCAGGACCATGCTGTTTTGAATATTGTGGCTCTGTAATAAGTTTTAGGCTCAGGAAGCATGAGTCCTCCAACTTCATTCTTCTTTTACAAGATGGCTTTAGCCTGCTACCAGAGTGGGGATTAGGCAGTGGTAGCCACATTGCTGAAGAGAGCAATTTACTTACTGTTCTTTACCGTAATTCATCAGCCTCTTCCTACTGCTTTTCCATGGATGCTCTACAGTGTTTTTTTGGCATGGATTCTGCTAATATGGATCCAAAAAAGGGCTCTACAGCAGCAGTTCTGTATTAGTTAGGGTTCTCTAGGAAACCAGAATCAACAGGAGATTCTGTAAACAATATAAGATTTTATAAAATTCTCTCATGTGACCATGGGGATGTACAAGTCCACATTCCATAGGCAGGCTGCAAACCAGGGGCTGCAATGAAGGTCCAATGAAAATCCCAGAAGACGTAGGCAGTCCAAGGACGAGTTGAAAAATTCTCTCTGAATGCTGGAATCACTTGCCCTTCTAAGTCATTCAAGTAATTGGATAAAATATCATTCATTGCTGACTGCAATCTCCTTGGTTGATTGTAGATATAACCAGCCATCTATGCAGAAAACTCACTGATGAGTAGAGTCCATAAATGTCCTTGTATTACAATTAGCCCAGTACTTGCTTGACCAAACAACTGGGCACAATTACTTGGCAGAGTTGACAGATTAGCCCAATCATCATACCACATATCTGAAAATGTTTTATTATCCATAATTTATTAAGAAATTCTTCAACTTAACAACAAACCACAAACAACCCAATTTAAAAAATGTGCAGAAGACTTTAATAAACATCTCTCCTCTCCAATGACGATATACAAATAGCCAGAAAATAGCCAGAAAGCACGTGAAAAGATGTTCAACATCATTAGCCATCAGTGAAATGCAAATCAAATCAACAATAACATAACATTTCACACCTGTTAGAATGGCTGCTATTTAAAAAAAAAAGGAAAATAACGAGTATTGGAGAGGTTGCAGAACAATAGGAATACTCATTCCTTGCTGGCAGCTATTTAAAATGGTGAAGCCACTGTGGAAGACAGTTTCGTGGTTCCTCAGAAAGCTAAGTATAAAACTTAGCTTTGACATGGCAATCCCATTGATAAGTATATACCCAATAGAATTGGAGTTGTCCTGGGTGGTGCTGCAGGGACAGTTACCAGACATTGTATGTCCTCCCAAGGCCCACTGGGTGGACTGTGGGAGAGTGTGGGCTATGGTGTGGACTATTGACCATGAGGTGCAGCAGTGCTCAGAGATGTATTCACCAAGTGCAATGAATGTCTCATGATGATGGAGGAGGTTGTTGCTATGGGGGGGGGGGGAGTGGGGTGAGGGGGGGGGCATATGGGGACCTCATATTTTTTGAATGTAACATTAAAAAAATAAAGACAAAAGAAAAAGAAAAAAAAAGAATTGAATGCAGGGACTCATACTTTCACACTGATGTTCATAGTGGCATTATTCACAATTGCCAATAGATGGCAGCAATCCAAGTGTCCATCAATCAAGGAATGGATAAACAAACTGTGATATATAAATACAATGGAATATTATTCAACATTAGAATGAATGAAATTCTGGTTCATTGGACAACATGGATGAACCTTGAAGATATGTTGAGTGAAATTAGCTAAACACAAAAGGACAAATATTGTATAATATCACTGATTCAAATAATTAGAATAAGCAAACTCAGAGTTAGAATATAGATTATAGGTTACCTGGGACAGAGTAGGGATAAGGAATTAGAAATTAAGGCTTACAATGTACAGAGTTCTTATTTGGAATGATGGAAATGTTTTGGTAACAGGTGGTGATCCTGGTAGTATAGCATTGTGAACAAAACTAACAGCATGGAAATATATATCTGAAAGTGATTAACAGGAAATGTTAGGTTGTATATAGGGTAACAGAATACATTTTTTAAAATTTCTCTCCCCTTCCCCCCCCCATCCTGGTTGTCTTGTTCTCTGTGTCTATTTGCTGCGTCGTCTTTGTCCACTTCTGTTGTTGTCAGCGGCATCGGAATCAGTGTTTCTTTTTGTTGCGTCAGCTTGTTGTGTCAGCTTTCCGTGTGTGCGGCACCGTTCCTGGGCAGGCTGCACTTTCTTTTGCGCTGGGCGGCTCTCCTTACAGGGTGCACTCCTTACGCATGGGGTTCCCCTACGCGGGGGACACCCCTGCGTGGCAGGGCACTCCTTGCGCGCATCAGCACTGTGCATGGGCCAGCTCCACACAGGTCAGGGAGGCCCGGGGTTTGAACCGCGGACCTCCCATGTGGTAGACGGATGCCCTAACCACTGGGCCAAGTCTGCCACCCGGAATACATTTTTTTAAAAATCCATGAAGCTATATTACACAAACTGTGAATCCTAAGTTAAACCATAGACCACAGTTAATAGTAAAATTATAAAAATGTGGTATCATCAATTGTAATGAATGTTCCACACCAAATCAATGAGTTAACAATAGGGTGGTATGTGACAATGCTGTATTTTATGCATGATTCTTCTGTAAACCCAGAAATTCACTAATAAAGGAAAAACTTGTAAAGAAGACTTATTGTTTTAAGTTTTACATTTAGGGCTATGATTATTTATTAGTTAGTTTTTATATAATAGACTGTATGTGTAATTAAAATTCATTTTTTTCTCCATATATATCTAATTTTCCCAGCACCATTTGCTTAAAAGACTATTCTTTCTCAATTGTATTGGCGTTAAATCTTTACTAAATGATAGAACATATTTGCGTTAGTCTATTTCTGTGCTCTCTTTTCTCGTCTATATATCAATCATTTTCCACTCTCATACTCTCTTGATAAGTGTAACTAGATAAGTATGAAACTCAAATAGTGTGAAGCCTCTAAATTTGATGTTCTGTTCCAAAATTATTTTGGTTATTCAACTTCCTTGGTTTTTCCAAGTAAATTTTAGAATGAGCTTGTCATTTCTTTTTAAAAAGTCAGACTGGGATTTTTATTGGAATTGCACTGAGCTTACAAATAAATTTGGAGAGATTTGAAATTCTAACAATAGTGAATTTTCCACTCCACAAACATGGCATATCTCTTCATTAATTTAGATTTTTAAAAATTTCTCTCACCAGTGTTTTTAGTTTTCAGTATACAGATCCTGCACATATTTTACAGTTTTTTACCTATATATTTCATGTTTTGATGCTATTGTAAATATTATTGCTTCTTTTTTATTTCAATTTCCAATTCTTCACTGCTCATATACAAAGAAAATTGATTTTTTATAATGACTGTATCCTGCAAGCTTGCTAAATTCACTCATTTGTTCTATAGCAATTTGAGGATTTTGGGGGATTTTCTACACAAAAAATCATATTATCATTGGCTAGAGAACCGATGTTCTTGCTGAACTCTTTGCCTTTCATTCTTTTTTCTTGCCTTATTGCACTTGGTATGAATGATGTTGAATATTTGTGATGAGAACATACATTGTTTCCTTGATTCTGATCTTATCGTTCAGTCTTTCACTATTAAGAATGGTAGTTTTAGGTTTTTTAGATGCCTTTTATCAGGTTGAGGAAGTTTCTTTCTGTTCCTAGTTTGCTGAGAATTTTATGATGAATGGATGTTGAATTTTGTCAAATGATTTTTCTGCATCTATTGAGATGATTACAGGATTTTTCTTCTTTAGTATATTAGTGTGGTAGAGCAATTTGATTGGTCAGTGCTGAGCTAGTCTTGCATCACTGGCATAAAGCTCACTTTTTCTTAAGGTATTATCATTGTTAGGCTGGATTTGATTTGCTTATTTTTTTGAAGGTGATCATGTCTATAGTCATGAGAGATATTTGCTATACTCTTCTTGTTATGTCTTTGACTTGTTTTGATATCAGGGTAGATATTCTCTTATAAAATGAGGTGGGAAGAGTTTGTGTAGAATTGGTAATTTCATTTCTTAAATATTTAGTAGAATTTTCTACTGATGTCATCTGTGCCAAAATTTTCCTTTCTTGGGAGGTAGTTAATTTCACATTCAATGTATTTATTAGATATTGGTCTCTCCAGGTTATCTATTTTTGTTTGAGTGAGCATCAGCAGGTTTGTCGTGAAGTAATTTGTCCCCTTCATCTGGTTATAAGATTATGTGGAGTACTCCCTTATTTTTTTTTTAGTATTTATAATGTCTTTCATTCCGTATATTCAAAATTTACATCCCCTTCTTTTACTTGGTCAGTCTGGCTACATGTTTATCAAGATTTTTGTTTTTTATTCAAAAACAAGATTTGATTTCATTGATTTCCAGTATTGTTTTTTGACCCTCAATTTCATTGACTTGTGCTCTTACTTTTAAATGTCCTCTCTTCTGCTTGCTTTTAGATTTAATTTGTTCTTTTTTTTTTTACCAGTTACTTAAGGTCAAAGCTTAGGTCATTGATTTTAGAACTTTCTTCTTTTGTAATATACCATTTAATTATTTATTAAATGATTACACATAGGTGTTGGCTGCCTTAGTTCCATTCCACAAATTTTGATATGTTGTATTTTAATTTTGATTTGGTTCAACATATTTTCCAATTTCCCCTGTGCTTTTTTTTTCTTTGACCCACAGGATACTTAGAAGTGTATTATTTAATTTCACAAAAAAATTTTGGAGATTTTCCTGATATCTTCCTTTTATTGATGTTTAGTTTATTTCCATTTGATCAAAGAACATACCTCTTTAATTCTTTTTAGAAGTTATATTCTGTTCTGTGGCCCAGATTGTGGTCTGTTTTGGTGGATGTTTCATATTCAATGAAAAGGAAAGTATATTCTGCTGTTGCTGTTTGGAGTATGAAGTTGGTTGATAGTGCTGCCCTGGTCTTTTATAAGTCTTACTAATTTTCTGTCTATTTGTGCTATTGATAAGTGAGGGAGGATTGCTGGGGCCTTTTTTTAGTTTTTATTATTTTAATTTTTATTTATTCCCCGCCCCCCCCCCACCCTTTTTGTGGCTTGCTTGTTGTCTGCTCTCTGTGTCCATTCGCTGCACGCTCATCTGTGTTTTCACTTGTCTCCCTTTTTTGTTGCGTCACCTTGCTGAGTCTGCTTTCCGCATCGCTTGCCGGTGGGGTGGTACTCCATGGGGCTTGAGGGCTGGTGGCTCTCTGCAGTGTGGGGATGAGCCTGCCTTCACAAGGAGGCCCCAGGACTCGAACTCAGGGCTTCCTATATGGTAGACCAGAGCCCAGCTGATTGAGACACAGCCGCTTACCTGCTGTTTTTTTTTTTTTATAAAAAAGATGTTTTTTATTTTTTAAAAAAGATACTTATATTGCACACATTGTTATAGAAAAATATACAAGAAATTCCCTTATGCCCCACTCCCCACACCTTGCACTCTTCCCCACATTAACAAATTATTTCATTAATGTGGTACATTCATTGCAATTGATGAACACATTTGGAGCATTGCCACTAAACATGGATTATAGTTTATACTGTAGTTTCACTCTCTCCCACTCCATTATGTAGATTATGGCAGGATATATAATGGTTGGTATCTGTCATTGCAATGTCACTCAGGACAACTGCAAGCCCCAAAAAAGCCCCAAATTATACCTCTTTTTCCCTCTCCCTGCCTTTATCACCTCTAGTGGCCACAGTTTCCACATCAATGATATAATTTCTCCCATTGCTAGAATCACAATGTCTATAATAGAATACCAATAAGTCCACTCTAGTCTATATTTTATTCCACAGTTCTGAGGAATCTGGGATGGCAATGCCCACTCCACCTCTAATTGAGAGGGGGCCTTGATCCCATACAGCTGATAGGTGGGACTCTCTTCTCGGTTCTTGGTGTGATTGTTGTCTATCCTCACCTCCCTCTTAGTTGTCCTGTGTAAGTCCAATGAACTGGGGATTAGGTGTTGCGACTCCACTGAGGCTCCAGGCTGCTGGGGTCTTAATATATAAATATTGATTAATCAACTTTTCTTTTTAGTTTTTTATTTTTGTTTCATGTATTTTAGAGCTGTGTTATTATGTGTAGTATACACATTTAAGATTTTTATGTCCAGTAGGGGAAGTGATCCATTTATTATGAGTCAGACGATGAACCACATAAGGTAAGAGTTATAGCCTTTTAAATATTACCTTAGGAATATTTCTGGTGTATTTTTTTACAGAATATGATTTACTTACCTACTAATTTAACATCCATTTAGGAACAAAATTACTTGGACCTGTGAGATTAAAAAATAAGTGGTCACTATTGGAAGGTTATAATCTCATGTGAACAAAAAAAGGAACTGAATTTAGGCTAGAAGGTAGAAAAAGTCTGTAGTCATGGAAAGAATTTGATGGAACAGAGAGGCAGGGTACCATTCTGAACAAAGTGCAATAGCCTCAGTTGAAAATAATGACTCAGGGATATGATGCCTGCATGTAAAGGTATTTGTGTTCCATCAGTTTCAGAATACCAAGAGTCAATAACAAAGTGTAATCAGGAGGTAAGCACCAAAGAACACAGACACTGATTTCGTGGGGGGAATAATCCTTAGTGTCTGTTTGTGGCATAATAACTTGCATGTTGGTTGACTACAAACTTCTGGGGTTTTAAATGACATTTCTACTTAACATATGTATTCATAGATGAATTTGGCTTATATTCTAGTATGTATTAAAGTCAGACTGAATATTAATTATTTCCAATTATGTTTGGAGAATAATTGATTTGCATGAAATCCAGACCCAAATACAAAATTCAGCACAATAATTAAAAATAAGAAACTGAAGAATCTCATGCTCAGGGCATTTAGCATCTGATTTAATTTTGCATACTTGTAAGATGCACTGAAATGACCCTGAAAGCACAGTGAGTGGTTGTAATATATCACTCTTTAATTATAAGTACCAGGTTTATAAAAAAATATTCTTAAATGGTTTGAAATAGGAAACGGACTTTTAAAAATACTTTTGGGTACTTGTTCCAATCAAGATGGTAAAGTGAGAAGCTTTAGGGCTCCCCCCACCCCCTAGAAGCTTTTACCAATCAAAAGAATTGGCAGAAACAACTTTCTCAAAGTTTCACAATATAGTTAAAGGATTGAAATAAGAGTGAAATTGCCAAATAAAACATAGCTACTTAAAAGTGGTAAGATCTCCTGGTGCCTTACTGACTCAGTGTGGAGCTGGCCTGAGCTCCCAGTACTGATCCTAGGTCATGGTTCCAGAGGTAAGAGTAACCCTTATGTATTTACTGGGAACATGCATGTCTGGCTCAATCCATCTTGCACTGTGGGAGAGCAGTCAATTGACTGAATGGTGCAATGGATTGCTGGCTGTAGGACATACATTGCAATGCCAGGACTGTGAAGAAAGTGTTCCCTAGAGAAAAGGGACCAGCTGTAACTTTGTAAATGGGGAAATTCCTAGGGCCGCATGTACATGCTTAAAACAAGATGCATGCACAGAAAGGGCCAGGGATGCCACTACACTTTGACCTGAAGCTATTCTCTAAACTCATTGTATGAATAAGGCCTGAATGAGAGCATTGGCACAGGTCAATCTGTAGAAATGAAGAAAGGTGTTTTCTTCCCCTCTTCCTCCTCCTCTTTTTTCTTCTTCTTTGTGTTAACTCTTGACATTCAAAGAAAGCTCTATCATAACACCAACTGGATACAACCTTAAGGAACAGATGCCCAAGTTTAAATTGCAGTGACAACACATTGAAAATGTCCATATTTCAACAAAAGATTAAAAAAACATACAAAGAATCAGGAAGCAATGGCCCAGGGAGAAGGAAAGAATAAAGCACTGAAAACATCAGTGAAAAGGACCATACCTGGGGCATTCCTAAATATTCTCAAAGAGATAAAAGAAAATATGGACAAGAAACTAAAGGAAATTAGGGAAATGTTAACTAAACAGAAAGAAAATATCAATAGAGAGATGGAAATTATGAAAAGGAAACAAAAAGCAGAAAAACAGGGACAAAATAAAAATTCTCTGGAGTGGTTCAACAGCAGATTGGAACTGGCAGAAGAAAGAATCAATAAACTTAAATATAAGATCATTGAAATCATCAGTTCTGAGGAACTGAAAGAGGAAAGAATGAAGAAAAGTGAACATAATTTGAGAAACCTATGGAACACCATCAAGCGTACCAATATATACATTGTGGGAGTCCCAGAGGAAGAGAGAATATTCAAATAAATAATTGCTGAAAACTTCCCAAACTTAATGAAAAGCGTGAATATACACATCCAAAATAATCAGTGAACTCCAAAAAAGATAAAACCAAATAAATCCACACAGTTCCATGTTATTTTCAAACCGTTGAAAGTCAAAAATGGAGAATTCTGAAAATCACAAGAAAAATCAATATGTTACATATAAGACAGCCTCAATAATATTAAATGCCATTTTCTTATGAGAAACCGTGGAGGTGAGAAGGCAGTGGGAAGATATATTTAAAGTGCTGAAAGCAAAAAAAATCCTAAAAAAGAATTCTATATCCAGCAAAACTGTCTTTCAAATATGAGAAAGGAATTAAGACATTCCCAGATAAGCAAAAGCTGAAGGACTTTGTCACCACTATACCAGGCCTACAAGAAAAGTTAAAGGGGGTTCTACAGATTAAAAGGAAAGGACACTAGGCAATTGAATGAAGCCACATAAAGATATAAAAACTTCTGATAAAAAATATAAATGCCGGTACTATTGTATTTTTATTTGTAACTCTTCTTTGTACTTCCTATAGGATCTAAAAGGCAAAATGTATAAAATGTAATGCTAAACCAATGGTTTTGAACTCTTAATGTATAAACATATAATTTGTGACATAAACTACATAAAGGTGGAGGAACAGAGGAGTACAGGAATATAATTTGTATATGCTATTGAACTTAAATTGGTATCAGCTTAAACTTACAGATTCAGGATGCTAAATTTAAGCCTCATGGTAACCACAAAGAAAATATCATGAATACGGAAACTCGCAGAAATATAAAGTAGAGTTAAGGTTACCTGGGGTGGGGGTGGGAGGGAGAGGCAATGGTGAATTAATGCAAAACAAGTGTAGGGTTTATGTTTGGGTTGAAGGGGTAGTTATAGTAATGGATAATGGGAAGGGTACTGCAATATTGTGAATGTGATTAACCCCACTGAATGATAAGGTTGGGAGTGGTTGGGATGGGAAGATATATGTTGTATATATGTTTACACAATTATAGAAAAAAGAAAGAATGAGAATCCCAAGAGAATGAGAATTAAATGTAATACATGATATTGCTTAGGATTTAAGAATAGAGGGGGAAAGGCTCAAAAGGACATTATAGGAACACAAGAAAAATTGGAATATAGAATGTAAGCTTTATATCAATGTTAAATTTCTTGAGCTTGATAACTGCACTTATGATGATTAAATAAGTGAATATCCTGTTGATAGGAAATGTACATGAAAGGATTATGTGTTCAAGATGTATGGTGTGTACAACCTGCTCTCAAATGTTCAGAAGTTAGATAGACAGATGACAGATTGATAGATAGATTGATAGATGAAAGAATGATAGAGAAAAAATGGCAAAATATTAAAGTTGGTGGATCTAGGTATCTGGGGGGAGTAAGGGGATGTTGGTATTCTCTATATGGGGCTTATATTATTTTGGCAACTCTCTTTTAAGTTTGAACTTATTTCAAAATAAAAAGTTAAAAAAATACTTGTGTATTTTGGAAATTTTGATCTTTCATCAAATCTTTCACAAAATGGTGATGCATTATGGTACACACCTTTTAGGGTTATATACAATGAAGAATAAATGTGAGTGTGCATAAGAGGCATTTAGCACAGTATCTGGTATTGTAATAGGCTTTCCATAAATGTTAGCCATCATGACCATAATCGTTGTTACTAGTATTATTATTAGGCACTCAAATGTTTATTGAATTCTATTTTATTGCAACAGCCCCAAGCCTTCCAAGGTGTCAGTTTTGTTCATTAGAACAAATATTTGTATTAACAAATATTAAATTCAATCATTTTTCTAATTGTTTATATGATTAATGTTGATATTTGTAAAAAACTGTATCACCTAGGAAATATGCTTGTGTTTCTTATTGTACATTCTCAAATATGATACCAAAAAGGAAAGTGCTTTATAAAATTGTGATGTATAGGTGCAAACGAATTAATTGTATTTTGGCATCAGGTTATTTACATTCAATGTCCTTTGATAATAAATATAAAATCCATTTGCATTCTGCAATATCTTTGAAAACTATTTCGTAGTAGTTAATAATATATTATTGATTTAAAATGGCAACTTCTTGTCCATGGAATATGTGTATTTTAAATGGTATGTTTCATAAAAGTTTGTTAAGAACATAACCCTTGTGTTTTGATTTTGAAGGTTCATGCTCGATGATAAACCTTCTCTTAGGTTTCTCTCAAACCGCTAAAGAAGTAAAGAGATGTGACTGTGTTAGAATTTTTCCTAATATTACCCAGGACATGGCTTTTTTTCTAAGATTGATTTAAAAAAACACACAAACTAGTTGTTCCTTTGTAAATGGGAAAAAATTACAGCTTTTAGCATGACAAATCATGTTTAGTTTTCCACCACTGATATGATTATCTGACTCTTTAGTTGTACCATAAAACTTTATATCATGTCTATATTTTCCTAAAGTTTATTAGTAGTAGTCTGTTCTAAATGTCTGTACTAAAAATGGCATTAGTTTTCCAGAACATTTGTAGAAATAATCTTTAAAAAATGTAACTCTATTTCTGTAAAGTTTTCCAAATAGCACTTCCATGTGAAATCAAATTTGGCCATCTTAAATATATGAGTGTCATATGAGTGTGTGTGTTTGCATGTGCATGCATGCATGTGTGTTTGACTTCTGCATGCCTACATGTATAGTCACACATTAAAGTTTGAATTTGGGAGAAGGATCCAAGTTTGCATGTGAAGTATAGAATATGCCCAACTTATGAACATAAGCTTAGCAACAACTAATAAATGCACTAGCTTTTCATCATGACTTCCTGCTCTTAAGTTCTCTTCTTAGATCAAATGTTACCACCCCTTATTGTCATTATTTATCCAGTTGCAGTTATTTTTGAGAGTTGTTTTAGTATTATTGTTATTATCGTTATTATTATTTTAATGAGGAGCTAGAGGCAAAAACTTTGAGGTGAAGGTAAACTTTAACCTCCGGGTTAAGCAATTTGATATGCTAGATTTTTCTCTCAGACAATCTCTATGACCTTTGACCAACCTGTTCAAAGAAGCAGCGTCATGATATATCATTTGAGGATTAAAATGCGGTCCTTGAAAGGCTTCTTAACAATCTGTGACCTTGGCATGAAGCAGCACACTTGGCATGTGTGATTACCTATGGAGGAATGTTCTGCAGGGCATGGCTTTCCCCAAAGCAACCTGGGTTTGAGTTGCAGTTCTCTTACTCACAAGCAGTGTGCTCTTGGGCAAGTCATTCTGCATCTCTGATTCTCAGTTTTCTTACCTGTAAGCACACAAGAATGAGTAAATGACTTGCCCTGACTTACAGAGGGTTTTGCTTCTAGCCTCCAAGTTCACCAGTTTGAATCCCATTTCAGAGAAAGCTTTATTTTTTTACAGAGGTGTTCTGATAAAAACGAACCCATATCAAAATTGTATTGCTCAAAAACCCACAATAACTCCCCAGGGACTGGAGAATTGCATTCATTGCAGTGATTTGAAAACTCTTCCAAGAACAAGTTCCTAATGGTAGAGGAATGAGAATGTGTATCTCTGTTGGACTAAGGTATGGTCCCAAACGTTTTGAAGACTTTTCATGGGCCCTACTTTGGAAATTGTGCTCCTGAGTGTGATGGAATTGGACTCAGATGTGACCTCTGTACACATGCCTCTTCTGTCACTTTTACAGAACCTGTGACTGGCACTGGGGTTGGTGTATGCTCAGGAGACTTGAATCTCTGGACTGTCCATGTGCCAGCTGGGCCCCGAGCCTCAGCAGGGTTACAACTCCTATTTTCTGGTTTGTTGGACTTACTCAGGTCAGCTAACAGGGAGGTGAAGATGGTCAACTACCACACCAGGGAACCGAGAGTGCCTACAACTGCAAGCAGGAGAATTGCATCCATCATCCATGTGGAATCTAAGCCTTCTCTTGATTTAGAGGTGGAATGGAAATCTCCATCCCAGGGTCCATTGGATGGAGGAGTAAAATACGGTTTAGAGTGGACTTACTGGTATTCTACTATAGAATTATAGAGACTCTAGCAATGGAATAAAATGTATCATTGATGTGGGGACAGTGGCCACAGGATTTCTTGAGGGCAGGGAGAGGGAAGAAGAGATGTGATGTGGGGGCATTTTCAGGACTTGGAGTTGTCCTAAATGATATTGCAGGGATAGATGCTGAACAATATATATCCTGCCATAACCCACTGAATGGATCAGGAGAGAGTGTCAAGTACAATTTGAACTTTAATCCATGTTATGTAGCAGTGCTCCAAGATGCATTCTCCAAATGCAATGGATGTGCTACACTGATGAAAGAGGTTGTTGATGTGGGAAGAGTGGGGGATGGGGTGGGGAGTGGGGTATATGGGAACCTCTTATATATATATATATATATTTTTTGCTCTACAACCTCAGCTTTGGCCTTCTTTTTTTATTATTCATTTTTTGAAAAATATTACATTAAAAAAATATGAAGTCCCATTCAACCCCACCACCCCCATCCCCCACTCCCCCTACAGCAATACTCTCTCCCATCATCATGACACATCCATTGCTTTTGGTAAGTACATCTCTGAGCATCGCTGCACCTCATAGTTAATGGTCCACATCATAGCCCACACTCTCCCACGTTCCATCCAGTGGGCCCTGGGGGGATCTACAATGTCCCATAATTGTCCATGAAGCACCACCCAGGACAACTCCAAGTCCCGAAAACGCCTCTACATCTCATCTCTTCCTCCCATTCCCCGCACCCAGCAGCCACCGTGGCCACCCTTCCCACACCAATGTCACATTTTCTCTGTGGACATTGCATTGGTTGTGTCCATTGCACATCTATGTCAAGTGGGGGCTTAGATTCCACATGGATACTGTATGCAATCCTCCTGCTTTCAGTTGTAGGCACTCTAGGCTCCATGGTGTGGTGGTTGACATTCTTCAACTCCATGTTAGCTGAGTGGGGTAAGTCCAATAAATCAGAGTGTAGGAGTTGAAGTCTGTTGAGGTTCAGGGCCTGGCTATCATATTGTCAGTCCAGAGATTCAAATCCCCTAGATATATCTTAAACCCCAACACCAACTACAATTCCAGTAAAGTAGCATAAAAGTCTTGTGAAAAGAGATCCCATCTGAGTCCAGTTCCATCACGCAGAAGCACCGGCTCCAAAGAAGGGCCAACTGACATGGCAGTGAACCCCATCTGCCATGACCATAGAACCCGTGGGTCTCTTTAGCCCTCAAAAGAACCAATACCTGGGGTTGTATCTACTTTATCTGTCTCTGAGACTCTGCTCAGTTGTGCATAAGGGCAATCCTTCTGACAACCTCCAGACTCTTTTTTAGAGACTCATAGCCATATAAACTCATTTCTCCTTTCCATTTCCCCCTTACATTAGGTCAAACAGCATTTTAAAGTCATGTTATTATATGTAGACAGGGATATTCTGCTGATCCACGTTGAACCTTTAATTCAAGGTCATTTTCTAGTTCCATCATCAGCTGATATTTGGTAGTGATCCCTCGGTGCCAGGGAGGCTCATCCCCAGGTGTCATGTCCCATGCTGGGGGGAATGCACTGCATCTACATGCTGAGTTTGGCTTCGAGACTGGTCACATTTGAGTAACATGAAGGCTGTCAGGAGGAAACTCCCAGGCACAGTGCTGCTCTAGGCCTTGTTCTTATTTCAGGGGTATAGGCTCACAAGCATAGTCATGAGTATCAGGAGCCCAATGTTGGACCCTCATTCCTTCCTGGTTCTTACCGTTGTATCTGGGGGACTGCCGCTGCTCCCCTAGGGACCATGACAGAGTACCCTGGCCAGGAACCCAGTACCCCCCCAGCTGTTGTTTTTAATTGTTTCCACTATGAGTATATCCAAACATTACCGTGCACCCTGGACATATGCCCTGTATAACTCCCTGTCAACCATATATAACCTGTCAATAACATCCCGTACCAGTATTCCTCCGCCGCCATTGTTGAACCACTCTGTGATCCAAAACTTCCTGAAAAGCGAAGCCCAATATAATGTCAGGTTCCCTTACTAGTAAAATGAAATATAGCGATGAGTTTAAAGGTATGTATTGATTTGGAAAAATTCTACATCCTATCTTTTTCTTTTCTTTTTTCCTAATTATTGAGCTTCTCTTCACAAGAGCCTTAGATCACAGTAATTCATATATACAATATACAGTACTCCCACACATCCACCATTAAACCTTTTCCCTTCCACAGCAATAATCTTTTAACTTATTCATATCATATTTACTGAAACTGATGTTCAGACTCCGAAACAATAGCTTTCAAACAAGGTGACATCTGTGCTTACATTGTGGTCCATACTTTAGGATATACAGTTTTCTAAATTCTTATATTTTTTAACATAACATTTTGAGTGATCTATGAATCTGTAAGAAAAGGACAATAAAAATTTTACTAAGAAATAAAATACATGATTTAAATTTCTACTTTATAATGTATTTCTATTTATTTCAATATAAAACTGCTTCTCTGCTACAAATCCTCAAGTTACAGTCACATTCTTGGAAGATACTCCAATTTACATTTGAGGGTCATGCAAGAGGTCTAGTTTGATGGGTTATCACTAACAGATGATGTGAAACAGGAAAATGCTATATGTGGTTATCTTGCGCTGGATTTGGGGAAGAAATTTTTTGATATTTATAGAATTTCCTATGTTTTTTTCCTGTCATCCATATTATCACTTCATTTTAACATCTAAGTAGAGCTTTCCTCACTCTTAATAGGGGAGGAAGAAACATGATACTAAGTTTATTTGCGTTATTATATGGAGAATGTTCCATGTTTTCTTGTTTGCTTTTCTAGCAGATTTTATCATCTGAAAAATCAATGTGAACCTTTACCTCTTTGGGACTAGGATTTAAACTGGTGACACTAGACCTCCAGGAAAGCAACTGCCATTCACAAAGGACCTTGGCAAACATATATAAAACCTTCATTAATAAAAAGCAAGTCATCAATTCCACTGTCCACCTTTCTACGGTCAAGATAAAGTGGCTCCCAGGGAGGCATGTTGGCTGCAGATAACACATTTGTTGCAAATGGGCATTTCTCCATTAGCGGTGCCAAAGTCTGCAGACTTGAGTGAGAGACTGGGATGCACGGAGAAGCATCAGGGATAATCTTTGTCCACACTAATGGAATGTAATAATTCTTTCTTGGGAGCTCCCTTTCAAGTTAGCATCAAGCAAGCATCTGCTGCGCTCTGGAGCTGGCTCTGAATTGTTCTGTGTATTTAGCCGAACACCTCCCTAAACTCATGTGGAGGCAGGTGCACCAGTTTCTGGTAACCTAACCATTTGTCGGGTGTATTTTCGGAGGTGCTGTGAGGAGGCATCCAGATGATAGCAGATCGTCTTGCTGAGTTGAGTTCTGTGCTTCTACTATTTTTCAGAGTGTGAGGGACATGCTGGATCAAATCTGACACTGACGTTGCCCTGCCCTGATGCCTCATCATGGCCTGACAGGAGGCTCATTTGAGGACTGTGCAAAGACTGCAGACACCCATATGAGTTTTTCAAATGCAGCCTCCTTGCAAAGGTGACAACTCTTAACCCATAAACATCGCTTTACATGAGAGGCTTGAACAGTGAATAAAACTTGTCCATGCAAACTTAAAACCCTCACTGCCTTCCCTAAATACTGCTAAGAGATTGTTACTCCTAGGTTCTGCCATTTTCTTGTCACTGATATGACAAAGCCAGGGACCTAAACATAAAGGGATGAGAAACAATAGAGAAACGCAGAGTTAGGTGTGCAGTCCTAAACCTCTTGGCTCAGATGCCAAGTCTGTAACAAGCCCACGTGATTTCTAGTCTAAGTAAACCTCACACGATGACATTTCCACATGGTTTACAAGAAGCAGTCTGTGGGAAAACAAACAAATAAACAAAAAAATAAGGCTTTGATTATAATGAAAACTAAAGTAATTTCATCTTCTCTTCATGGCTCTGTTTTTGTTTTCATTGTTTGTTGGTTTCAGGTTTTGGTTTTTTTTTTCCTCACAATTTCCAGGCTACTTAAATCACCAGGGTAATACAAGAGCCTTCTGTCATGTACCACTGCTTCTCCTGACTCTCCCCAGATCTGTCAGCAAATTTACCATTCTTTAATCTCCTTCACTCAGTGATACTGTAAATTCCTACCTCCATGCTTTCATTCACCATTTTTGAAAAAGGTGATGTGGGAAATTTCCTGCACATGGTGCCTGGCACGTAGAAGGTATTACATTAATGTTCCCTTCACTCTGACCCCTTGAAATCTAGTCCATCTGGCTCCTTCTTATGCAAGTACCACCTCCTCCATGAGGACCAGTTATTGCTAATGCTACCCATATAGCTCTCCAGATTAGAAAGGATAAAATTAATTTTATCCTCAAACAACCCTGAGAGGAAACTGAGGTTCAGTGAATGAAGTGGCTGGCCAAATTCATATAGTTAGTAAAATGCAGAGCTAAGAACTGACTGTGGTTTTGCCTAATTAAAAGAAAAAAACCCACAAAAGATGTATACAGCCAATGTCCCTAAGCACTGCTCAGATAGAACTAAGATTAGGGAAAGGACTTTGAAGTTTTGGTTCTATTAACTTTCACGGAAATGAATTTTGGATGTTTAGAAAAATTTTAACAAACTTCTACATTATTTTTAATGAAGAAGTAAAACAAACCTTTTCCCTATAAGCATTTAATTGGAGACTGTAATGTAAGAGCCAAAGAACAGGTCCCATCACAGTCCCTGACTTGTTTGCTGGCTTTCTTTTTCATGTCTGCTCATTCTTTTCCCAGATAACCAGACAATTTGTTTGTAGTGTTAGAGAAGCATAACAAATGTTTGCTGTCGATGTTATCAAAGAAGAACTATTATACTTAATTGGGAAAAGAAGGCTTTCTAGCACAACCCACGGTCTCTCCTCAAAAAGAAAAAAAAATTGTGTATCATGATTGGCATTTCCAGTATGTGTGACCCATCCCAGAGATCAAATGTCTGCCCAGTATATGCTCATTAAGGGCAAATGAACAGACAAATGAAATGAAAACTACTCTACTGCAGAATATAGATGAAATAGTGTTACAATTTTTGGAAAATGATGCCAATCTCTAAATTCAGGAGGAAAAAAAATAAGGCAAATCATTAATGTGCAAAACAGACTTGTAAGAGATAATTGAGCACTTTGCAGTTGAGTTGAGGTGCTAGAAAATAAGAGAGAAATCTTCACTACTAATTTCCTGAAAGTACCAGAGGGAGCTGATAATAAAAGTATGATATGATTCTTTTGGCAAATCCTGGCAGAGGTATTGGGCTGAAGATGACTTTTTTAAGCAGGGGAAGGATTTAGTAGAGCAGCTAGGGAAAGGAACTCAAGCCAAGCTTACCAGTCATGATTATGTTCTTCATCACAAGACACTTTTTATGGTTAAATAATTTAAAGAGCCCAAATATATTTATTTACAGTGTATATATACTCAGGATTTTTGGGGGTGAGAGTAAGGAACAATAGAATTTACAAAAGTTGCATTTTGATCTAATGACCAGTTGTCACAGGAGGGGTTTGGGAATGTGAGCACACCTATGAAGACAAATTAATATACAAGTATTTTTATGTCTTTATTTAGATTGACTTGATTTTTCTGTTTATTGACTTTTGAAGTAGTTCTTAGAAAAAAGGAAGCTAATATGTGTATTGATTTATTATTCCCAGCAACATGCTAAGGGAACTTTTGTACATCCAATTTATAGTTGAAGAAACTGAAGTTCAGGGAGGCAAGTTATTTATCCAAGTTCCACAGATTTTTTATTCAACAATCATTTTTGAGCCCCTGATATATGCAAGAAACTTTGATATGAAGATGATGATTAAGCAAAACACCTATCCTTGAAAAGTTAATCTTCTAGTGGGAAAGACACACAAGTAGAAAGATAATTGCAATACAATAGGTGCTCTAATATAGATATAATATATAGGGAACAAAGAGAAGTGAGGGTGCTTAGCTCGGCATTTGGAGGAAAACGAGGACGCTTTTAACAATACTTCATCATTATCCTAGAATCCCCAGGATTGGAGAACAAACACCAGACTAGAGTAGACTCACTGTTATTCTGCTATAGACTTAGTGTGATTCTATCAGTGGAAGAACTTTCATCATTGATGCCGAGGCAGCAACAACTGGAGGATCTGAGGGGAGGGAGAGGGAAAAATAGGTGTAATATAGAGACATTTTCAGGATTTGGGAATTGTCCTGAATGATGTTGCAATGACAGAAACAGGCCATTGTATATCTTGTCATAACTTTCAAAATTGTGCAGGAGGGAGTGTAAACTATAATATAAACTATAATCCACACTTAGTGGCAATGCTCCAATATTTGTTCATCAATTGTAACAAATATACCACAGTAATTAAAGGTGTTGTTAATGTGGGAAAATGTGAGAGTGGTAGGGAGTGGGGCATTTGGGAATCCCCTATATTTTTTATATAACATTTATGCAATCTAAGTATCTTTTAAAAAATTTTTTTAAAGTATATTTTGATTTGAAAAAACTACTTTAGGTATAAGAAGAGTTCACATAGATACACATAAAGTCCCAGTAGGAATAGGAGACCTTGGATTATTAATAAAGATTCTTATTGGCAAAAAAAGAGGAGGGATAACTAAAATGTTTTAAATTGATACAATGCAATATGAATTAGCCACAACTAGGAATGAAAGAATAGCACATGTTGCAACAATGGACAAATAAAAAGCATGTTAAGTAAAATAAACCAAGAGCAAAAGTTCAGTTTTTAAAAAATGATTTCATGTGTATGTAATATCCCGAATAAGAAAATCCATATACAGAAAGAAGATTACTGGTTGACAGTGTTTGGTAAGAGTGGGGAATGGGGAGTGGTTATGTGGGTATGAGGTTTAATTTGGGAGTGAATAAAATGTTCTGGCATTACAGAAAGCTGATGCACAATATTGTGAATATACTAAATGCCACCGATTTACATTTTAAAATGGTAAATTTTATGTTTTGTGAATTCTCCTCAATTTAAAAGTACACAGATAATCACAAGCACAAAAACTGCAATTTTCTTAAAAGAAATCCCAATTACTTTGAAATATAAAACATATATTTGAATGTATACATGGGACTATAAACATTGTTAAAATTTTAAATTAACATGTTTTTCACATTTGATCTTCATACAAGAAATAACACCACATTCAGAGAAAAAATAAAACAAAAAATGGCAAATTAAAAAAGAAACCATGGAATTCCCTTCAAATGTTAATTTCAATTGTTAATGAAATGGCAATAAAATTATGTCCTACAAAAAAATAAAAAGTAAAAAAAGGCTTCACAGAAGAATGAAACATGACATAATTTTTAGGAAATAACAAGCTGACTGAACATAAAAAGGAATAGTATCACAGAGAATATCTCTAGAGATCAGTGCTTCTAAAACTTTAATGTACCTATGAGACATCTCAGGATCTTGTCAAAAGGCTGTACTGAGTTAGTTCAGCCTGAGATTGGGGATTTCTAAGAAAATCCAAGGTGATGCTAATGATACCTCTCTTGGTGATGCTGACGATGTCTCTTTTGGGACCCCATTTTGAATAACAAGGTGCTAAAGCACAGAGGGAGGCATGAGAACAAGTGCACAGCAGGTATCAGCCAGAGGGCCACAACTGTTAGACCTCTGGCTAAGGACAGTGCCCTGGGGAAAACAAAAGCATAAAGTTTGAGAAGAGGGAAAAGACACTAAGAAGCAGTAGATAGGTAGGAGTAAAAACAAGAAAGAATAGTGTCAATGGCAAGAAGTCAGTGACCGGGATTTTTTTCCTTTTTTTACTATCTTTTTAAAAAATATACATAAATCACACAAAATATTACGTTAAAAATATAGGAGGTTCCCATATACCCCACTCCCCATACCCCCCCACTCCTCCCACATCGACAACTTCTTTCATCAGTGTGGTACATTCATTGCATTTGATGAATACATTTTGGAGCACTGCTACACAGCATGGATTATAGTTTATATTGTAGTTTATACTCTCTCCCAGTCCATTCAGTGGATTATGGCAGGATATATAAAGTTCTGCATCTGTCCTTGCAATATCATTTAGAACAACTCCAAGTCCCAAAAATGCCCCCGTATCATACCTCTTTTTCACTCAGCCTGCCCTCAGCAAATCCCATGGCCACTCTCTCCACATCAGTGATAAAATTTCTTCCATTGCTAGAGTCACAATAATTGTATAGTAGAATACCAGTAAGTCCACTCAAATACATAATGCTCATGGATTTAGCATATGAGTGATCAGTGTCGACTGCGTTGAACACACAGTTAAATACTCATGACCTATACTATCCTGCATGATAGCTTCTAGGAACATGTGGCTGCTGAGTACATGAAATGTAGTATGTCTATTGAGTGATCTGTAAGTGTAAAACATACATCAGATTTTGGAGACCTTGTGTGAGAAAAAAAGGACATGAAATATCTCACTACTAATTTATTTTCATCCTGTCCCCTCCCCTTCCCTCCTCCCTGAGGTTTTTGCTGTCTGTGTCCATTTGCTGTGTCACCTTCGGTATCTATTTCTCTTTTTTTCTTCTCTTCTTGTCTTTCTCTTCTAGAATTCACTGGGATTCAATCCTGAGGACCTCTGGTGTGGAGAGAGGCTCCCTGTCAGCTGCACCATGTCAGTTCCTGGTTTCTGCTGTGCTTCACCTTGACTCTCCCCTTCATTTCTCTTTTGTTGTGTTATCATCTTGCTGCATGACTCACTTGTGGGGGCACTCAGCTTGCCACGCAGGCACACTATCTCTTCTTCTTTTACACCAGGGAGCCCCAGGGATCAAAGCCAGGTCCTCCCATGTGGTAAGTGGAAGCCCTATTACTTGAGCCACATCTGCTTCCAAATACTAATTTTTATATTGGTTACATGTTGAAATGAAAATATTTTTGATATATTGGATGAAAATGTATTATAAAAAGTTACCTTGTTCTTTTTAGTGTGGTTACTAGAAGTTTTAAAAATATATACATGGCTTACCTTGTGGCTCACATTATATTTCTATTGGACAGTGCTGGTCTAGGCAGATACAAATTGGGCTGGGAGTAAAAGGAAGCAAAGATGTGACTATAATGAGTAGAAGGAATTGTAGAATCAGGTGTATGAAGGAATTTTTAGATGGGAGACCCTTATGTATGTTTATATATTAAAGATAAAGTAACAACAAAAGGGGAACTGTTGAAGGCAAAGAAGAAAAAGGTCATAGTTGATATCTAATAGAGAAGTTGTTGGGGAAAACATGGGCAAGAGTGTAGCAGTTTGACATTGTTTATGAACTCCAAAAATAGATATTGGATTATGTTTGCAAACTGGTCTTTTCTTCTGGGTGTGATTAAATTATCAGGGCTTTGATTGGGCCATGGTCAGTAGGATGTTGAGAAAATGACAGGGCAGAGAAGAGAGTTGGAGTTTGGGAGCTAGAACCTCGGGAGTAAACACACAGGAGAAGAACACAGAGAAACAGATATGTGTGGTAGGAGAGAAGGCTACATTAGACACAGCAGAGGCCCTAGGAAGAGAGACAGGCCATTTGCCTGATAGTTTATAGCTGGCCTTGTGGAGAGAGGAGAACAGCTAAGCCTGAAGAGAAAGGAGCCTCAGGAGAGAGACGAAACTTATCCCAGCCTAAAGCTGATATTGGAAGAAGCTGGGACCATGGATCCTTAAGTGGAAGAGGAAGACTGAACCTTTGCAGACACTGGCAGCCATCTTGTGCCAACATTTGGCAACAGAATTTGGTGAGGGAAGTAACTTACGCTTTGTGGCCTGGTAAGAGTGAGCTTCTACTACAAATAAATACCCTTTATAAAATCCAACGGATTTATGGTTCTTTGCATCAGCACCCCTTTGACTGACTAATACAATGAAGATGAGTCAGATCTACCTTTAAATCCTGGCTCCACTACTTCTTAACTGTGTGGCCTTGGACAAGCTACATTGACTACTCTTGGGTTCAATTTTATAATAGTTTGTAATTAATAGGATTTGGGGGAGGATTAAGTGAATTAATATATGTTAAACAATACAGTTCCTGGCATAAAATTAAGCACTTAATAAATGTTAATTATTATTTATGACACATTTAAGAGGCAGATGATCATGGATGTAGGAATTAACTGAAGATGGGAAGAAGGAGATAAGAAAAAGTATGTATTTAGATTACTTTTTAATTTTAGGACCATAAGTCTGATTACTTTCTAACTAATCTGTGAAATAGGAATTAAGTGCAGCTGCTGAGAATGAAAGGTAAGAAATGAGATTGAGATATCTGATAAGGTACATGTAGACATATTGCTAAGTAGTGGTGGTGGCCCAGCTAAGGTTGGAGATTATGAGTTTGTGGTAGTACCTAACTGCAAAGTGTAGGTCTCAGTAGCTTGGGGTTGTAGGGAAAAAGAAGGTATCATAGATTCAATTATGTACCCCAATTTAGACATGTTCTTAATCTTAACCTACATTTCTGTGTGTCTGAACCCATTGCAAATCTCTTGAAGATGTTATTTTAAGCTAAAGTGTGGTCCAACTGGATGAAGTTGGGTATTAATCCAAATTACTGGAGGCCTGGAGGCCATATAAAGAGAAAGAAACTGAAAGTCAGGGAGAGAGAAAGCCACAGGGAAGAGCCAGAAGTCAAAAGTCAACAAGAATCCAGAAAGGAAAGGGGAAGACATCACCATTTGATGGGAAAGCCAAGGACTCCAAGGCTCGCCAGCTAGCAGAGTGCAACTACCCCTGAGAAGAAGCAAGCCTAATCAATATCTTAACTTGGACTTCAGGCTTCTGCAAGCATGAGCCAGTAAATTCCCATTGTGTGGTATTTGTCATAGCAGCCTGAAAAACTGAGACAGAGGACAAGTAGTTTAATGATTTTAGGGTTAGAAGTTTGTGTGATAAGGATAAAACCAGGACAAAGAAATGAGGGGCTGGAGGATGCTAGCAATATAGTGGTTTAAGTGATGCACAATATTATCTAGCTAAACTAGATACTGAAAAAGTTGTAATCAGATAATAGATAAGAGAATTAGAGATAATGGAAGAGGATAAGGCAAGGAAAACTGAAATGAAGGAGAAGAAAATATAGAGTGGAAACAATAGAATAAAGGATCAGGAGAGATAAGGAGTAATTGTCAGAAAATCTCATACTAGAATTTAAGATGTTAGCCATTGTGGTAGTTTGAAATTATTTTATGAATCCCCAAAAAAGAAATTTTATATCTGTAAACTAACCTATCCCTCTAAGTATGACACGCTTTGATTGCATTAAATTCATTTATGGTTACTTGATAATATAACTTTAGGTGTTTTGATTGGACTGCATCAGTGAGGTGTGACTCAGGTTGAGTCTCTGCCCCCTTGTTGGTTCCAACATAAATGGAAACACAGATAGAGAGTTACTCAGATAAACAGGAAAAGAAAGCCACCATCTTTGATCGTGGTGGCTTAAGAACAAAGTGCTTAGTTTAGTTTAGTGGAAAGTTTGCTTAAGCATGAAGCCCCAAGGGGCTGGGCCAAGGGAGCAGCTCAAGAGGAACCTGGAAGGGAAGGCTGAAACCTCAGGAGAGATCTGTGGCCATCTTGATTCACCACATGGCGATACAGTATCAATAGTAGCTGACTTTGGTGAGAAAGCATCTCTAACGGTGCCTAGGTTTGGACTTTTCACAGCCTTGGAATTGTAAGCTTTTACCTCAAATAAACCCCCTTTATAAAAGCCAACACATTTTTTGGTACTTTGCATTGGCAGCCCTTTGGCAAAATAATACAGCCAATTCCAAGTGATGACAAGGTCTAGGGAGTGAAGCAAAGTGCAGGCGAAGGTAACTGGAGCCAAGGAGGTCAAGGAACCAAGACTATGGTATTGGATGGCTAATATTAAACAATAGCAGAGACAGTGGTGGTCTTTTCTTGCTTTGACTTTAATAGGAATCTTTCAATTGTTTGACCATTTGATATGAAGTTAGCTGTTGGTTTGATATAGATATGTTTAAAAAAGCATATTAAGAAATTAAATTTCTTTATTTTTACTAAGAGGTTTATTTTCAGGTAGTGATGCTAGATTACTTTTTAATATATTGTTTGTTTTTTTTTTAAAAAGATACTTACATTATGTAAATGTTAAATAAAAAAATATAGGGGTTTCCCATTTGCCCTGCTCCCAACCTCTCCCACATTTTCCCACATTAACAAGATCTTTCAATGGTGTGTTGCATTTTTACAATTGATGAACACACTAAGCATGGATTATAGTTTACATTATAGTTTGCCCTCTCTCCTGCACAAAAAAATTTGTAAGTTATGGCAAGATATATACTGACCTCTATCTGTCATTGCAATGTCTTTCAGGACAATTCCCAAGTCCTGAAAATGCCCCTGTATTACACCAGTTTTCCTTCTCCTTCCCTTCAGAACCTCCAGTGGCCACTCCCTCATCAATGAGAACAGTTCTTCCATTGCTGGAATCACAATAATTCAAGAATACAATACCAGTATGTCTACTATAGTCCTTTGTTCGTTCCCCAATCCTGAGAATTCTGGGATGGTGATGCCCACTCCACCTCTAATTGAGAGGGGACAGAAGGATGGGACTATCTTGTTTGCAGTTGCAGACTCACTCTTTAATTGGCAAGGTCGTCCATCTTCATCTCCATGTTGGCTGTCTTGGGTGAGTCCAGTGAACTGGAGAGTAGGTGTTTCACCCCTGGTGAGTATTCAGGGCTCAGCTGGCACATGTACAGCTCAAAGATTTAAGTTTCTTGGACATACACCTATCAACTCTAGTACTAAATATAATTCAAATAGAAGGGGCAGAAGAGCCATGTGTAGGGAAAATATAACTGAGTACAACTCTGTCACACTGGGGAGCAAAATTCCATAATAGGCTCACTGGCAGGGTGTCAAATCCCTGAGCTGTTTGCCATGTCTATAGTGCCTGGGTGTCTCCAGAGCTCTCAAGAGCACCATTATATGAGGCAATATTTACTTAGGTAGTCAAGGTGATCCTGCTGAGAAGTGCATAAGCATAACCTCTGGAGTGACCTCTTGACTCACTTTGAAGTCTCTTAGCCATATAAACTTATTTGTCTTTACCTTTTCTCCCATTTCAGTCAAGGATTTTTTCCAGTTGCATTGCTAGTTGGTGATTGGTAGTAACCCCCTCAGTGCCAGGGAGGCTCAAACCCAGGAGTCATGTCCCATGCCAAGGGGAAGGTAATGCATTTATATGCTGAGATTGACTTAGAGAGAGGCCATATTTGAGCAACAAGGAGGCTCTCAGGAGGTAATTCTTAGGTACCCTATAATACTAGACTAAGTTTCAATTTCAAAAGTAAAGGTTCAAAAGTACAGTGAACAATATCAAGATCCCATGACTGAACCATTTTCTTTCATTAGTCATTGCCTCTGTACTTGGGGGATTCTTGCTGTTCCATTAGAGAATGTGGCAGAGTTCCCCAGGATGGGAATTCAATATTCTTTTGGTTATTGTGTGAATCTCCACCCACTGTGACAATGCCCCATGAACTCTTGAACACATTTATATGCCTTATAGGTATGCCCCAGGTGAACCTCCTCCCATGTATCCCCATCACTGTAACCCCACACCAATGATCCTTCCCTGTCACAGGTGTAACTCTTCTGTGATCTAAAACTTCTTAAAAATGAGGCCAATAAAATAACCAAATACAATTAATAAGAAAATGAAATAATAAAGATAGTTTCAAAAATAAGAAATAAAATATTAAAAAAATTAAAAAAAAACATTTTGGAAGGATGAAATGTAATCAGAAAAATATGTTTTAAAAATTTTTCTTGAACTTATGTCTTTTGTCACTGTAAGATCTGTTGTCTTGTATGTACAGTGACATTTTCTTCCATTCTTTGCTCCAGTGTCTTATTTTTTTTCCATTTTGTCTTCAAAGAAGCTTTAGTTTACAGAAAAGTGAAATACAGAATATAGGGGATTTCCATATACCAAACATCCTCCCCCTTTTCCCCTTTCCCCTCTTCATAACATTTTACATGTGGATGTTACATTTGTTACAATTGATGTGCAAATATTGAAACATTGTTACTAGCCATGGTCAATGATTTACATCATGGTTTACATTTTGAAACACACACTTTTATAAATTTTGATGATGATGCTAGATTTTTTTCCCCAAATTCTACTCAATTTATTCATTTTTAAAAAAATATTACATTAAAAAAATATGAGGTCCCCATTCACCCCCACCGCCCCCACCCCACCACTCCCCCCAAAAGCAACACTCTCCCCCATCATCATGACACATCCATTGCATCTGGTGAGTACATCTCTGGGCATCGCTGCACCCCATGGCCTGTGGTCCACACCATAGCCCACACTCTCCCACGTTCCATCCAGTGGGCCATGGGAGGACATACAATGTCCCGTAATTGTCCGTGAAGCACCACCCAGGACAACTCCAAGTCCCGAAAACGCCTCTACATCTCATCTCTTCCTCCCATTCCCCGCACCCAGCAGCCACCATGGCCACTTTTTCCACACCAATGCCACATTTTCTCGATTATTAACCACAATAGTTCATGAATAGGATATCATTAAGCCCACTCTAATCCTTACTGTATTCCTCCTTCCTGTGGACCTTGGCTTGGTTGTGTCCATTGCACATCTATGTCAAGAGGGGGTTTAGATTCCACATGGATACTGGATGCAAACCTTCTGCTTTCAGTTGTAGGCACTCTAGGCTCCATGGTGTGGTGGTTGACATTCTTCAACTCCATGTTAGCTGAGTGGGGTAAGTCCAATAAACCAGAGTGTAGGAGCTGAAGTCTGTTGAGGCTCAGGGCCTGGATATCATATTGTCAATCCAGAGATTCAAATCCCCTAGATATATCTTAAACCCCAGATGCTAGATTTTTATCAAATGGAATATCTATTGAGAAGATATGACTTTTTCCCTCTGACCTATTAGTGGTATAAAATAAGGCAAATTTCTTAATATTGAGTCATACTTGGAATGTTTTATGCTATTATTATAAAATTCTGTTGGACATAACTTACCATTGTAATCATAATTTCTGCATATGAATTAATAAGTGCAATTTATAGGTAGTTTTCCATTTCTATTATTATTAGATTTCAGTACTGGGTTTATATTAGCTTCACAAACTGAATTGTTATTAATTATCCTCATTACTATACAATTTTGCCAAATCTAGTTAAATACAAAGTGTTTTACATATTTAATTTATTCTGTATCATAACCTTGGAAGCTAAGAGTGTTTTTGTATGTGTGTATGTGTGTTTATGTATGTGTGGTGTGCATAACTCTATTTAAGCATGAGAAATATAAGGCTTAGATTACTTAACTGGTTTGTTTAAGTTCACACAATTTTAGTAAGTGGTCCAGCCAGGAATTGAAACAAGGTATCCCGAATGGAAAACCAGCACTTTTAAATCATTATACTATACAAACTATGAAATTTGAAAAGGATAATAAATCCATTTTTTGATATGCTGCGGAATAGGTTAATAGCATAGATTAGCAGGTATTGAAGGTTTAAAGGATTTTCAAAAAAACAATTGGGATCTAGTGCTTTTTCTGAGGGAATTCTCTGTTTTCCATTTCTTACATGTCTATTGAAGATTTTCTGCTTCTTGAGCAAGACTTAACAATTTTTATTTTTAAACATCATGATTTCCTTGGGACCTTTATAATTTTTAACATTACATTATGACTAGTATTTTTTTAAACAGTGGTTATAGCCTATGCCTCTCCAATTTTTTCATTGCTAATGCTGAAAAGTTCAAGAGATTTGTCTATTTTTAAAATATTTTGAAATAACCAGTTCTTGGATTTATTGATTACTGCTGCCCTTTACTATTATCCAAATTACTACTGTCTACTTTTACCATTATTAGCTCTTTCCTCTTACCTTTGATTTTGTTTTGGGGTTGAATGATTCCATTTTCGTTTCTAGATATTTTGCTACTGTTAATTTTTAAACCTCATGAGAAGAATGCTGAGTGAAGGTTTTCAAGAAAATAATGACTTCTGATAATACAATAATTTAAAGCTGTGACTTTTCCTCTAAATATAGCTTTGATGACAGCTAAAATGTGTGAACATGCAGTCTTTTTATTGTTAATATTTTCCAAATAGCTGTACTTCTATTTTGATTTCTGCTTTGATCCAATAGTTCTTTCAGAAGAACTGTTTAAAGCTTTTTCTTTTGGTTTTAATGTGGTTTTTTTTCCTTTAAAATTTAATCTATCATTTTATTTCATGCAATCTAAGATTATGACTTAGAATATTACTGCTTTCTGGAACTCATAGTTTTTTATTCTGATCTATGTGTTTAAAAATATTCAATTGACTTTGAAAGCCCATTTAAGGGTAAACATAAAGGAATTCTTAAACGTGTCTCTTAATCCTTTGGTCTTCTTTTAATCCTTTGATTGTCTTTCTTGTAGTATCCAAAAAGTATTGATTGCTGCCATTTTTTTTAATTCAGCAAAAAAAATCAGCAACCATGTTTTTGTCTCCCAAAACATCTTACTTGATCTCAGATAATAATCATAGCTACTTGATCTTGTAATTTTGTAGTTGCTTTTCTTAAAAACTAGAATTAAATGTATAGGGTATGGTAATTTAGAGCTCTTTCCATTCCATGATTGAACATATTAAGAAGAAAGTATAGATTAGAAGGAAAAACTATTGAATAGGGGAGGGAAAAGCAATTTGGTTTAGCTAATAGAGATAAAAGGAGTTAAATTAGTAAATTGAGAACAAAGTATTTAGGTCAGCCAGACTTTGAGACAAGATACTTTCAGGCAAGAGAGATACAGAGTAAAAGGGCAGCGCTGAGAAATGGCTTATATTCTTTTAAAGACAAGAATCTTGATGGCCAAGGGCAAAGTAAGAATCCAAAAAGTAGTTCAAGGTCTTGGTCAAGCTGCAGTGCCCATAGTCCTTTCTCAGTTGCCTTAATACTGGGTATCCCACTTTAATTGCATTAAAATATGAAACTACATGTAAATAAAGTAAACTTTAATTGGGACTAGAGTGGCACACGTTTTAGTTAGCTCTTCCTTGAGGGAAGTTCTGGAAAGGAGTTTGGAAGGGGTACATGCTGCATAAAATGGTGTTAAGGAAATGGGGAAGAACATGATTTATGTGTAAATTTGTTAACTCAAACCTATGCTCCTGAGATAATTTCCGGGTGTTTAATTGAACTATTGCTTATCTCTCTGATTTCTGTGGTATCAATGTTAGGTAAACGTTATGCAGTTATGTTTGCACATTGTGTCACTGATCTACGCTGGCATCACTACCTCAGAAGGTATCAGGAACTTTGGACTGCGAAAATTCCTAGGCTCATTGTCCTAATAATTGCATGAGGTTCAGAGCACTTTAGATAGCATGCTATCTGGATTACTCACTGTGCCTATTATGAATCTGGAGCAGGCCATTCATGCCAGGGGAGTAAGGAACAGAACAGCAGACCCATGCTTAGCACACGTAGCTGGTGCTACTCAGACACCAGTAGAAATGCATGTAACCAAATTCAATGGGGGGCGGGGGAGAACAAAAAAAACCAAAAACTAAAAAAGCTGAAAACAAATTTAATGGCATTTTATCCCATGATGTTACAGCAATTTTACCATTTTAGGTAAAATAAGCAAATAATATTGTTTACATTCCTTACAAACCATATCACATGACACTAATTGAAAAGAAGAGAGTCTCTTCTCTTTGCTCGACACTTATTTTCACTAGGGCAGAACACTGCATCAATGCACAATGATTTTTATCAATTTGGGTGGTCTAACTTAAAAATTGGAAGGGTAAAGAGAAAAGAATAGAAAAGTGGTACCTTTTTAAATATATTTTTTATTTTTTAAAAAGATAGGTTATACAAAATGTTTCACAAAGAAATAGAAGGGATTCCCATATGCCCCACTCCTCACACCTCCCACCCGTCCCCACATTAACAACTTCTTTCATAGTGTGGTACATTCATTGCAATTGATGAACATATTTGGATCATTGCCACTAAGCACGGATTATAGTTTACATTGTAGTTTAGACTTTCTCCCACTCAACTCTGTAGGTCAAGGCAGGATATATAATGCCTGTATCTGTCATTGCAACGTCATTCAGGACAAGAACAAGCCCTGAAAATGCCCCCATATTACACCTGATTTTCCCTCTTCCTGACTTTAGGACCTTCAGTGGCCACTGTCTCCCCATCAATGATACAATTTCTTCCATTGCTTGAATCACGATAAGTCTATAGTAGAATACCCATAAGTCCACTCTAGTCCATATTTTATTCCCCAGTCCTGAGGATACAGGGATGGTTATACCCGCTCCACCTTTTTTTTTATTGACTTTGTAATAATATTACATTAAAAATATATATATGAAGTCCCATTCAACCCCTCCCCCCGACCCCACCTCTCCCCCCCCAGCAACACTCGTTCCCATCATCATGACACATCCATTGCATTTGGTAAGTACATCTTTGGGCACCTCTGTACCTCATGGTCAATGGTCCACATCATGGCCCATACTCTCCCCCATTCCATCCAGTGGGCCCTGTGAGGATTTACAATGTCCGGTGATTGCCCCTGAAGCCCCATCCAGGGCAGCTCCATGTCCCAAAGACGCCTCCACCTCTCATCTCTTCCTGCCTTTCCCCATACCCATCGTCCACCATGTCCACTTTTCCCAATCCAATGCCACCTCTTCTATGTGGATATTGGATTGGTTGTGTCCATTGCACCTCTATGTCAAGAGGAGGCTCAGATTCCACATGGAGGCTGGATGCAATCCTCCCACTTTCAGTTGTAATCACTCTAGGGTCCATGGTGTGGTGGTTGTCCTTCTTCAACTCCATCTTAGCTGAGTATGGTAAGTCCAATAAATCAGATTGTAGGTGCTGGAGTCTGTTGAGGCTCAGGACCTGGCTATCACATTGTCAGTCCAGAGATTCAAATCCCCTAAATATATCTTAAACCCCAACACTAACTGCACCTCCAGCACATTAGCATGAAAGTCTTATGAAGAGAGATCCCATCTGAGTCCAGATTCATCTCACATAAACACCATTTCCAAAGAGGGGCCATCTGACCTGGTAGTTAACCCCATCGGCCATGACCATAACTCCCATGGGTCTCTTTAGCCCTCAAAGGAACCAATATCTGGGGGTTGTATCTGCTTTATCTGTCTCTCAGACTCTGCTCAGTTGTGCATAAGGGCAATCCTTCTGCCAGCCTCCAGACTCTTTTTTAGAGACTCGTAGCCATATAAACTCATTTCTCCTTTCCATTTCCCCCTCCACATTAGGTCAAACAACATTTTAAAGACTTGTTATTTTATGTAGACAGGGATATTCTGCTGATCCACATTGAACCTTCCGTATAAGGTCATTTTCCAGTTGCATCATGAGTTGGTAGTTGATAGTGGTCCCTCGGTGCCAGGGAGGCTCATCCCCGGGTGTCATGTCCCATGCTGGGGGGAAGGCATTGCATTTACATGCTGAATTTGGCTTCAAGACGGGCCACATTTGAGTAACATGAAGGCTGACAGGAGGAAATTCCCAGGCACAATGCTGCTCTAGGCCTTGTTCTTATTTTAGGCTTATCAGCTCACAAGCATAGTCATTAGCATCAGGGGCTCACTGTTGAACCCTCACTCCCTCCCGGTCCCCGCCGCTGTACCTGGGAGACTGTCGCTGCTCCCCTAGGGACCACAACAGAGCACCACTGGCCAGGAACCCAGTACCCCCCCTGCTGTGGTTTTTAATTGTTGCCACTATGAGTATATCCAAACATTACCATGCACCCTGGACATAAGTTCTGTACCGCTCCCTGTCAACCATATATACCCTGAGAGATCTACAACAAAGATTCTAGAACTCATAAATGAGTTTAGTAAAGTCGCAGGTTATAAGATCAATGCGCAAAAATCAGTAGCATTTCTGTACACCAATAATGAACAAGATCAGGAGGAAATCAAGAAACAAATACCATTCACAATAGTAAATAAAAAAATCAAATACTTAGGAATAAATTTAACTAAAGAGATAAAGAACTTATACACCGAGAACTATACAAGATTGTTCAAAGAAATCAAAGAAGACCTAAATAAATGGAAGACTACTCCTTGTTCATGGATAGGAAGACTGAACATTATTAAGATGTCTATCCTACCAAAACTGATCTACACATTCAATGCAATCCCAATAAAAATCAACACAGCCTTCTTTAAGGAACTAGAAAAACTAACTATGAAATTTATTTGGAAAGGAAAGAGACCCCGAATAGCCAAAGACATACTGAAAAAGAAAAACAAAATTGGAGGAATCACATTACCTGACTTCAAAACATACTATAAAGCTACGGTGGTGAAAACAGCATGGTATTGGCATAAGGAGAGACACACAGACCAATGGAATCGAATTGAAAGCTCTGATATAGAACCTCACATATACAGCCACATAATATTCGATAAAGCCACCAAACCCTCTCAACTGGGAGAGAGTGGTCTATTCAACAAATGGTGTCTGGAGAACTGGATAGCCATATGTAGAAGAATGAAAGAGGATTACCATCTCACACCTTATACAAAGATCAACTCAAGATGGATCAAAGACCTAAATATAAGAGCCAAGACCATAAAAACCTTAGAAAGCAGTGTAGGGAAACATCTACAGGACCTTGTAATAGGAAATGGATTTATGAATATCTCACCAAAAGCACGAGCAGCAAAAGAACAAATAGATAAATGGGACTTCCTCAAAATTAAAGCCTTCTGCACCTCAAAGGAGTTTGTCAAGAAAGTAAAAAGGGAGCCCACACAGTGGGAGAAAATATTTGGCAACCGCTCCACCTTTAATTGAGGGGGGGGCCTCGATCCCATATGGCTGATGGATGGGACTCTCTTGCTTGCAGTTGCGGACTCTTCCGTCTTCCTGGTTTGATGGTTGTCCATCCTTACCTCCTTGTTAGTTGTCCTGGGTGAGTCCAATGAACTGGAGAATACATGTTGCATTTCTGCTGAGGTTCAGTGCTCAGCTGGCATATTAACAGTTCAAAGATTCCAGTTCCCTGGATGTTTACTCACCAACTCCAGCACCAACTATAAGTTCAAATAGAAGTGACAGAAGAGGCATATGTAGAGAAGTCACACCTGAGTCCAACTCTGTCACACTTGGGAGCACAAACTCCAAAGTAAGGTCCACTGGTGTGGCACCAAACTCCAGGGCTATCTGCCATGACTGTAGGATTTGGGTATCTCCAGAGCCCTTAGGAGCCCCACTATTTGGGGTATTATCAACTTTGGCAATCTATGAGATCCTCTGAGATGTGCATAAGTGTTACCTCTGGGATGACCTCCTGACTCACTTTGAAGTCTCTTAGCCATATACACAGATTTGTTTTTACCTTTTCCCCCTTTTGTTTAAGGTCTCATTCCATTTGCATTGTTCATTGGTGTTTGGTATTAATCCCTCAGTGCCAGGAAAGCTCATCCCCAAGAGTCATGTCCCACGCTGGGGGGAATGTAATGCATTTAAATGTTGAGTTTGGCTTAGAAAGAGGCCACGTTTGAGCAGCATGGAGGCTCTCAGGAGGTAACTCTTATGTACCCTGCAGCTCTAGGCCTAGTTGAAATTTCAAGAGCAAAGGCTCATAAGCATAATTGTCAATATCAAAGACCCATCAACGGGCTATTTTTATTCACTAGTTATTGCTCTGCACTTGGGGAAATGTTGCCATTCTGTTAGAGAGTGTGGCAGAGCTCCCCAGGATGAGAATTAAATATCATCTTGGATATTGCGTGAATCTCCACCCACTGTGAAAATGCCCCATGAACATTTGAACACAATAATGTAACTTATATGTGTGCCAGATGAACTTCCTCCCATGTATCCTTTATTGCTGACCCCCCACACCAATGTTCCTTCCCTGCCACAGTTGTAACCCTTCAGTGTTCCAAAACATTTTCAAAAACTAAGCAAAGAATATTGCCAAATACAATTAATAGGAAAATGAAATAATAGTGATAGGTTTAAACATAAGAAATAAAATATATAATAATTTAGAAAAATCAAAACTAAAATAAAATTTAAAAATTGGGATATTAAAAAAGTAATGAGAAATATTTAAAAAAATGTTTTGATGTTTTTCTTTTCATTGCTATAATATCTGTTGTCCTGTATGCACAATGACATTTTCTTCCATTTCTTCCCTAGTGTCTTACTTTTTTTCATTTTGTCTTCAATGAAGTTTTAGGTCACAGTAAAGTCACATACAAAACACGGGAATCCCAGATACCCACCATCTTCTTCTTTTCCCCCTCCCTGTATCAATAACCTTTTTATATATGAATGCTACATTTGATACAACTGATGTAAAATATTGAAACATAGTCACTAACTATTGTCAATGGTTTACATTATTGTCTATACTCTAAACCATACACTTTTATAAATGTTTGATGAAATTCAACATGGCCTGTAGTCATTTCAAGATCATACAGAACACTTCCATTGCCCCCTAAATACCTCCTCTTCCATCTACTCTATTCCTCCCTTCTGCCCCCTGGGGCCCACAGCGACCACCATGCTTCACTCCTTGAAGGACAAGATTCATAGATACTTGCAACAATTCTGAGGGCTTGACAAACTAGTTTGTCCTCCCCTATTAGGAACTGCCCATGCTCTCGAAAAACACCCTCCCCTCTGTTTGAGAACATATTGGGCTTCATGAGTATTGGAGTCCAACTCATTCCCACTCATTATGTGGGTCTCCAACAACTGATACAACACACCATGACAAAATGATCATTCGCACATTCTCTAGAAGTCTGCCCCAGGTGTGCCCTGTCACGAAAGCCACCCATCCTACACCCACAACCAGTAACCCTTCCCTGTCATATTGCCCAAAAAGCTTTCCCAACATTGTAGTTTCAACTACATACCTGCCAACCCACTGTGTTCACCTACTTCCTCCCCTAATCTTACCCCAGTTACATAGATGTCCAACCCACCCTTCCCACCTTACCATCTTGTCAGACTTGCACCACCTAACCCAATAGTATCACTACATCCATCATATCCCTTCACTGCACAACTATTCCCTTCCACCTTATGATAGATTTTGCACATATGGGCGTGGATTCACAACCTGCTTCTCCCTTTCACTTCTAAAGTTATTTTGCAGACTCTAGCTCCCGGAGTCTGCTCGATTTGCTTAATTCATAACAGTGAGGTCATGTAATATTTGTCCTTCAATGCCAGGCTTCCTTCACTGAACATAAGGTTCTCAAGATTCATCCATGTTGTCCCACGTGTTAGTTCTGTATTCTTTCTTACACCTGAGTAATATTTCATTGTATGTATATACCACATTTTGTTTACCCATTCATCTATTGATGGGCATTTGGATTGATCCCAACTTTTGGCAATAGTGAATAATGCTGCAATGAACACTGGTGTGCATATACCTTTTTGTGTCCTTGCTTTCATTTCTTCTGGTTATATATCCAGCAGTAGAATTGCTGGATCATGTGGTGGATCTATAGTTAGTTATTTGAGGAATCGCCAAACTGTCCTCTACAATGGTTGGACCATTCTACATTCTCATGAGCAGTAGATGAGGGTTCCCATTTCTCCACATCCTCTTCAACACTTGCAGTTCTCCATTTTTTAAATATCTTCCAGTCTAATGGGTGTAAGATGGTATCTCATTGTAGTTTTGATTTGCATTTCCCTAATAGCAAGTGATGTTGAGTATCTTTTCATGTATTTGTTAGCCATTTGTATTTCTTCTTTGGAGAAGTGTCTGTTCAAATCACTTGCCCATCTTTTAAATAGGCTGTTTGTCTTTTTATTTTTGAGATATAGGATTTCTTTATATATGATGGATATTAGGCTCATATCAGATATATGGTAACCAAATATTTTCTTCCATTAGGTAGGCTGTCTTTTCACTTCATTGACTAACTCCTTTGAGGTTCAAAAGTTTTTAAATTTGAAGAGGTTCAATTTATCTTTTTTTTCCCCTTTGGCTGCTGATGCCTTGGGTGTGAAATTCATGAAACCATTTCCTATTACTAGTCCTGTATATAGTTCCCTATGTTATCTTCCAATGTCTTTATGTTCTTGTCTCTTATATTTAGATCTTTGATCCATCTTGTGTTAATTTTTGTATGAGGTGTCAGATGATGTTCCTCTTTCATTCTTTTGGATATGAATATCTGGTTATCCAAGCCCCATTGATTGAAGAGACCATTCTCTCCCAGTTGAGTGGGCTTGGTGTCCTTGTTGAATATTAGATGACTGTATATGCAAGGATCTATTTCAGAACTCTCAATTTGGTTCCACTGGTCAGTATTTCTGTCCCTATGACAATACCATGCAGTTTTGACCACTGTAGCTTTGTAGTATGTTTGTTTGCCTGTTTTTTAAAAAGATTTTATTTTTATTTTTTTATTTACCCCTTCTTGCGGCTTTCTTGCTGTCTGCTCTCTCTGTCGATTCACTATGCGTTCTTCTGTGTCTGCTTGTCTCCCTTTTGTTGCATCATCTTACTGTGCAAGCTCTCCATGGGCATGAGCCATCAGCTCTCCACAAGTGTGGGCCATCAGCTCTCTGTGGGTGCAGGTCAGCTTGCCTTCACAAGGAGGCCCTGGGACACAAACCCAGGGTCTCCCATATGGTAGACAGGAGCCCAATCAATTGATCCACAGCCACTTCCCTGTAGAATGTTTTAAAGTCAGGTAATGTGACTCCTCCAATTTCATTTTTTCTTTTTCAATATGTCTTTGGGTATTTGGGGCCCCTTGCCCTTCCAAATAAATTTCGTAGTTAGTTTTCCAAGTTGTTAAAAAATGCTGTGTTGATTTTTATTGGGATTGCATTAAATCTGTAGATCAGTTTGGGTAGGATAGACATATTGATGATTTTAGTCTTCCTCTCCATGAACAGGGAATATTCTTCCATTTATTTAAGTCTTCTTTGATTTCCTTTAACGGTGTGTAGTTTTCTGTGTATAATCATTTACATCGTTAGTTAAATTCATTCCTAGATATTTGATTCTTTTAGTTCCTATTGTAAATTGTTTTTTTTTTGGGGGGGAGGATTTGCTCCTTGGATTGCACATGATTGGTGTACAAAAATGCTACTTATTTTTGTGTATTGATCTTATAACCATCTACTTTACTGAACTCATTTTTTAGTTCTAGAAGCTTTGTTGTAGATTTCTCAGAGCTTTCTATGTATAGGATCTTGCTGTCTGCAAATAGTGAAATTTGAACTTCTTTCTTTCAGATTTGGATAACTTTTATATCTTTCTCTTGCCTCAGTCTTCGAGCAAGTACTTCTAACACTGTATTAAATAGGAGTGGTGATAGTGGGCATCCTTGTCATGTTCCTAGTCTTAGAGGGAAAGCTTTTAGGATTTCACCATTGTATATTATGTTAGCTGTGGGTTTTTCATATATACCCTTTGTCATGTTGAGGTTGTTTCCTTCTACTCCTATCCTTTGCAATGTTTTCATCAGGAAATGGTACTGCATTCTGTCTAATACTTTTTCTGCATCTATAGAGATGACCATATGATTTTTCCTTTCGATCTGTTTATATGGTGTGTTACATTCTTTAATTATGTTATGTTGGACCATCCCTGCATATGCAGGATGAAACCCACTTGGTTATGATGTATAACTCATTTGATGTGTTGTTGAATATGATTAGCAAGTATTTTGTGGAGGATTTTAGCATCTAGGTTCATTAGAAGAATTGGTCTGTAATTTTCCTTGTGGCGTCTTTTTTTGGTTTTGGTATTAGGGTGAAGTTGGCGTTATAGAACGAGTTAGGCATTCTATTTTATGCTACTTCAGTTTCTTGGAAGAGTTCAATAGGATTGGTGTTAATTCTTTCTGGAATGTTTGGTAGAATTCATCTGTGAAGCTGTTCCTAGGCTCTTCTTAGTTGTGAGGTTTTTGATATCTAATTCAATCTCGTTACTTGTGATTGGTCTGTTGAAACCATCAATTTTTTCTTTTGTCAATATATACTGCTCATATGTTTCTAGGAATTTGTCCATTTCCTCTTAATTATCCTACTTGTTGGCATGATACTTTATTTCTGTGCTTCTAGTGTATTTTTGATTTCTTAGGTTGTGCCTTTCATCACCATCATATTCATTATTTTTTATGTATGTTTACATTTCTTCAGTTTGTTCTCCCAGTTTATTCTTAATACCCTTATCTCTTCCTTCACTTCATTTAAGTTGGTTCATGATATTTGTTTGGTCAGCTCTGATTAGTTGTTCCATGTTCTACATCTCCCCTTGGTTTTTAGTTTCTTCATTGGCCTGGGCTATGTCATCCTGTTTCTTAGTATGGTTTATAATTTTTTTTTTTTGGTGTTTAGGCATCTCTTTATCTTGATGGGTTTTTCAGTTGATTAGCTTTTCTACTCTAGGGTTTTATTAGTTGCTGTTTGTGTGTGTGTGTGTGTGTGTGAGATAGGTTTTCTCTTTAACACTTCATTCCTCCTATTATATTTCCTTGCTCTTGTCTATGTTTCCTTGAAAAAAAAGATTAGGACCAGAGAAAGGGAAAAAGATAAGAAGAGAAAAAGGACAATAGTAATAATAATAGTAAAAGGTAGAAGAGGAACTGTATAAGACCCAGGAAAATGAATAATTAAATCATGCAAGAAGTGCATAAGAATAAGAATAAGAATAAGAATAAAAAACTGGGGTACTTAAAATGAAATGAAAAACCAAATAGAGAATGAATTAAAAGTCTAGAATGATAAAAAGTGAGGGAAGGACAAAAAAAAAAGGACGATAAGAAAAAAGTTAAAAAAGAAAGACAACAGAGAATAGAGGAGATAGAAATAAAAACAGGAAAAAATGAAGAGTAAGCAGAGAGAGGTGGAATGTAAGAACAAAAACAGAAAGTAGAAGATAGGAAGATGAAGGAAGGAAAAGATATAGTGTAGGTAGACAAAATTGGTATGCAATAAAGGGGAAACAAAAGAAGGGAAACACAGCAAACAAAAAACAAGACAGCAGCACCTAATTTTAAAAACGGAGGGGTGAAAGAGGTGTTTAAAAGAACAAAAAGGCAAACACTTAAGCAAGAAATCCAATAAAAACTTAGAAAAACAGCCTTCCTTCTCAGGCCCCTGAGGAGCTTCTCAGACTGCCAGTGTTCATCAATCAGTTACCCTGCTGTCTGCCCTCTGCAGGTTTTGAATCAGGTTTTAGCTAGCAAACTAAATTAAATGTAAAGAAAGGAACATTTTTTTAAAAGAAAAATTAGAGACCCAAGAGAAGCTAATACAAAAATATTGTCTATGTGTTCCCTGTCCTAAAGTATCAGCCAGGGACCTCATATATTCAAAGCAGAGACTTCTCCACTGAGCTAAATTTTCTCCCTGGGTCTGTTAGCTAAAGAGCTCTCCAGTCACTTTCCCTAGTGCAGGTTTGACTCCTTGCTGTTGGGTAGATTCCTGTTGATTAGGAGCCTGTCTGTCCACCACCCCCCCCTTTCTATTCTTATTGCTTTCTCTCCCAGGGGAGCAGGATGTGATAAACTGTGTGATTGGATCCCCCCCTCACTCTCCTGGTCAGGTTGAGTTCCCTTCTGAAATTGAAATGGGACCCTGGTATATGAACTCACCACAGAGAAATGACTCTCAACCCTGTTCCAGACCTCCTGCTCCTTTCAGGGGACCCCAAATAAGCCCTTGGAAGGTTATTAAGTGCTTCCCAGTGTTCGTCTCCCTTAAGGGAGTTGGAATTTTGACAGTTTCCAGCACAGACCAGGCAATTGTCTGACTCCATCCTCTCCAAGCCCAAGTTCCTCTCTCCCAGGTCAGCTAGGTAAATCAGGCTGCTTAAGCAGATTTGCCTCTCACCTTTTCCTGGGGCCACCTCTTACCAGCTGGTATGCTCCCTAAAGTTCAAAGGGAGTCCAGGTAACCAAACTCACAGAAAGGAAATCCCTCTCCACCTTTCACCAGAACCTCTTACTCCCAGATAATGCTCCCTCTGGCCCAGTTGCTGGTGGAAGTGAGTGGGTTCCCAGCGGCTTTTTGCCTTGAAGGTAGGGCTTAGCCACCTGTTGTTTCCAGCCACCAATGGGCCAAGAAACTCATGGTTTTCCCTTGGGCTTTTTATCTCTGTCTTCTTTCCTCCGGATTGATGCTCTGAAGTCTCCTGCTTTGTGGGATCCCAAAACAGCACACTCAGGCAGGATCTTATCCCTTATCAGCCATTTTTTCAAGAGAGGTGGTGAGTGCACACTTAAACTGATGCCATCTTGCCTCAATCTCAAAAGTGGAGTCTTAAGTATTATTTTTAGATATGAATATCTGAGAGTTGTCTTTGCAAGGAAGGTGTAAATCCTAGAATAGGAATATTGTAATACAATGATCCAGGCTGGAGAAAATGTTAAACATTATTTTATTCATACTTCTAATGTGGCAATTTGGTATTATGTATACCAAAAAGAAAGATTATTTTTGTAAACTAATCTAGTCCTCTGGGTGTGATACCTTTTGACTGAATTAAATTCAAGAGTTTTAAGTTTACTTGATAAAATCAATTTAGGGCTTCTTATCTGACCCTGTCAATAGGGCATGCCTTAGGTTGAGTCCCTGTTCCCTTGGTGGGCTGATATAAATGGGCACTCACTCAAGAAGATACAGGAAGAACTCTGTCATGTTTAATCCTGGGGTACAGAGAAGAAATGAGCCATTCACCTGATAGTGTGCAACTGAAGAGAACAGAGCAGCTGAGCAGCTGAGAAGGCCAGGAAGGAAATGAGCCTTATGCCAGATACTGATACAGGAAGCCCTGAGAAACCAGGCAGAGAGCAGTAACCATCTTGCTTCAACACATGGCAAGTGACTTTGGTGGGAAAGCAAACTTGAATTAGACTCTTTAGGGACTTGTAACTATAAGCTTTTACCCCAAATAAATGCCTTTTGTAAAAGTCAACAGGTTTCTGGTGCTTTGCATTGGCACCCTTTTTGGCTGACTAATAAACCGAAATTTCCCCAAACTGAGGTAAAGTTAGTTTTCCATCCAATTGTATGTATATCCCAGCAATGCACAATGTGGTCATCAAAGGGAGAATGATGATGACAAGGTAGTGTTTTTGATGGAAAAGGGAAAGAGCTCTGCTTCCTTTGTCCTTGAGTTTATTCCAGGAATAAATAAATCCAATATATGTATGGTACTTTGTCTCTATTTCATCCCCTAACTCAAGAAATTTAGTTTAATAATTAAGTACTTAAAAGTAGTTTTCTACAGTATAGCCTCCTTGTTGATTGCCAGCTAATAACCTTAAAAATTTTCTAAATGTATAGACAAGTTATGGAGGTGAAAATCTCCTACCTATCCCTACCAAAGATAACAAACTTTAAAAAGGGGTGTTAGGAACTCATTTTTTGAGCAATGCCTAATTCTAGCTAAATTGTGCATATATTTAGATGCAACTTTGCCAAATTCACTGTAAGTCAGTATTTTGCCAAGTAAGATCTCAGAAGGAAAGGAACAAGATTGAAATTATTTCCTCTTCCAGAGGACCCATAAATGTCACATGGACAGGAATCTGTTCCTAATTTTTTATCCAGTTTTGTAGTGTGCCAGAAAAATTTAGTGACAGAGGGGTATGATTTGAGAATAATGTTGCACACTGCATGGCTTGTATGACACACTTCATCTAGTCTGCCTTGCACTTATATAATCATGCTTTTATATTGATTGAGTCTCCACGTTTAATACTCAGGGTTTACACTTTGCTACCTTTTCTGCATATTTTATTAGGGGAAAGTTATACCATGCTGATCCAATTTCACATTGCAGAGATCCAGCTGCAGAGTTGCTGATGAAGCTACATAACTTATTAGCTTAACTGAATGCATAAACAAGCTTTTAATCAATAATCAGGTTCCATGGTTTCATGGAACCAGTGCAATGACTGATGATTTTTTAAAAATACATATCAAACTAATTTATGTTCTTAATTTATTCTACAGGATGGGCTAGTGCTATTTAGGTTGGTATTTTCAAAGGAAATCTATATTGGTGACTTTAAAAAGAGATAAGTATTAAGGTTTTTATTTCACTCTTTTTATTTGCACTCTCCCATCCAGAAAATTCCCCAGAAATTAATTTAAGAATGGTATTCTTTCAACGCAGAATCTCTGTTTACAAGATGACAGCAGAATGATCCCCAAACCACTCCAACCATGTATTTGTCAAATGCAACAGCTAGGGAATGTCTGGAAGGATATGATTGACAGACACTCATGACAGTAGACCCTTCAGTTTACACTGCTACATAGTTGGACCATGGATGATTGGTTCACAATCAAGAGGGTCAGATAGGGTGGTTCAGAAAAGTTTCTTCACTACACATGTAGATGCAACCAGTTTTCAATGCATTACAGAAAAACCCTCAGTATGTTTGGCTTAAAGAATGTTTTTAATTCATGAATCTGGTTCAACATGCCTCTAGTAAAATTAATGCTGCTATGTGTCAGCAGCTGTTTTAGATATTGGAAGAGAGGTGAGGATCCTGACCCTTGTCTTCCAGAATTTTATCATTTACTAGGGAATCCAGATAGATCCTTGCATAGCTACCAGTACAGTCTTGTAAACACTAGACCCAGGGGGATAGGAAGGAAGGGAAGGAGAAATTCACTGTGACCATGGTTCAAGGAAAAGGAGGGATTTGAGTGGGCCTTGAAGGATAGAAAGGATGCTAACAGGTAGAGTTGCCTATAACTGAGAAAAGAGCATGTGCCATTGAAGCAGTGTTTTTCAGGTTTCTTGGACAGCAGAGTCCTTTGCATTGAACCTGGAAAAATCTTTTTGTCAAGGCTAAATATTGTACATTCCGGGATACCTTCATCATTTTTTCACTTTTTTAAAAAGATTTATTTTTATTTATTTCTCTCCCCTTCCCTGTCCCCCCACCCCCAGTTGTCTGCTCTCTCTGTCCATTTGCTGCATGTTCTTCTTGTGTCTGCTTGTATTCTTGTCAGTGGCACCTGAAACCCATGTCTCTTTTTGTTGCGTCATCTTGCTGTGTCAGCTCTCCATGTGTGCAGCACCATTTCTGGGCAGGCTGCACTTTTTTTTTCATGCTGGGTGGCTCTCCTTACAGGGCGCACTCCTTGCGTGTGGGGCTCCTCTACGCGGGGGACTCACCTGCGTGGCACAGCACTCCTTGTGTGCATCAGCACTGCGTGTGGGCCAGCTCATCACATGTGGGTCAGGAGGTCCAGGGTTTGAACCTGATGCCCTATTCATTTCTTCACTTTTAAGGAAACTAAGGTGACTACTGTTAGAAACTAGAGTCTTTATATATCCACTCTTTTCAGAATTGTGGTCAGAAGGCATTGCTGCTTGTACCATGTGCTTAGATAACTTCAACTCAAACTGGGAACTAGGCCTCAGCCATATAAGCAACAACAGAATAAATGAGGCAGATGTTTTACTGACTCCTGCTCATTTGAATCTGCTCCATGCAGAAGGAGATGTTGTTTGCCTCAAATTATTTAAATACAGCATTTGTCACTCCTGTAATTCACTTAGCACCACTAGATATGCAATTACTTTAACTGCAAGCCGCTTACATCTTAGTCAGTTCTACTGTCTAAAAATATGTCAGCTTTTATTTAAAGGGCTAAGATTGAAACTGTCACTTGGGGCCATTCCAAAACCTTGCTAATTGTGCATTTCAAGCAGGGCAATATTTGAATTAATTTTCTGCTTGAATTTTAAGAAAAGTGATTACTCATGTCACATTTTTCATTTATCAAGATCATTTTACAATATTTTTTGAGAAGGAAAATTTGGAATTGGTTGGCCTGGAAGACTACACAGTTTGATTTCCTCTTGAGCCTTAACTTACAACTTTAATGTCCCTAAAATGTGGTCTTTCTTGACTTCTTCCCTGAGGATCTGATCAACTTCATTTTATACTGTAATCCTCATAAGCCAGCACTGAGTTGACATCCCTATTGTTCAGGCCTCTGGGGCTCAAAAAACAATATAGCAATTCAGTGAATTCTGTCTTTTTTACACTAAATGCAGCCCTGAGAGATTGGATTCACCCTCTGTGACCGAAGAGAAAACTTTAAGAGAGCAGCTTATTCAACTAGGAACCAGGCAGTGTGGACCTTCTATGTTTAGTTCAGGTGATAGATACTCATGTCAGTTAAAAATAGACATGAGAAGAAACTTGGGAAGCCCTCTTCAGAAATGGTTAGGACAGGGCCTTGATATCCCCTGGGATCACAGGATGGTTTTGATGACTCAAGGATGAAAAGCCTGGAATTTTTGCCAGGTTGGGTTATTTTCCAGGGTAAATGAACTGTGGCATGTATCTACTTTGTTACTCATCTTACCACCTGTCCCTGCTTTCTTTTTTTTTTTTATTGATTTTATAAAAATATTACAGTAAAAAAATATGAGGTCCCATTCAACCCTACCACCCCCACCCCACTACTCCCCCCCCAGCAACCCTCACTCCCATCATCATGACTCATCCATTGCAGCTGGTAAGTACATCTCTGGGTATCTCTGCACCCCATGGTCAATGGTCTACATCATGGCCCATACTCTCCCACATTCCATCCAGTGGGCCCTGGGAGGATTTACAATGTCCGGTGATTGCCCCTGAAGCACCATCCAGGGCAACTCTAAGTCCCGAAGGCACCTCCACCTCTCATCTCTTCCTGCCATTCCCCCTACCCATCAGCCACCATGTCCACTTTTCCCACTCCAATGCCACTTTTTCTCTGTGGGCCTTGGATTGGTTGTGTCCGTTGCACCTCTATGTCAAGAGGAGGCTCAGATTCCACATTGTCCCTGCTTTCTTTGCAACTGAGTGTGTGCATATTCTTCACCTTAGAAGGCTGGACCCAGGGCCAATCTGGAGTACTTTAGCAATGCAGAAGCTGAGAATGCAAATTTTAGTCCTACTGTATTAGTCAGCCTAAAGGGTGCTGATGCAAAATACCAGAAATCGGTTGGTTTCTATAAAGGGTATTTATTTGGGGTAGGAGCTTACAGTTACCAGGCCATAAAGCATGCATTACTTTCCTCACCAAAGTCTTTCGCCACATATTGGAGCAAGATGGCTGCCAATGTCTGCCAGGGGTCAGGTTTTCTGGGTTCCTCTCTTCCTGGGACTCATTTTTCTCCAGGCTCACCTCCTCTACTTGTTCCACAAGTCCAGCTATAGAATATCAGGCGAACAGCTCGTCTCTCTTTCCAGGGCTTCTGCTGTGTCCAATTGAGCCTTCTCTCTGCTCCTCTGTGTGTTTACTTCCCTGGCTCCAGAATCAAAGCTCCAACTTCCTTCCTCTGCAGTGCAGTTTCTCTTTCAGTCCCCACCTTCTACTGACATGGCCCAATCAAAGCTTTAATCATAATCTAATCAAGTAAAAGTAAAACCTCTGAATCCAATGCACTCTAATATGCTCAGAGGAAAAGACCAGTTTACAAACATAATCCAATATTTCTTTTTGGAGTTCATCAATAATAGCAAACTGCTATACCTTCCTTGGACTGTTTTTCTCTCTTCTTCCAGTCCCTCTAAAGCTTTATGTTCTTTCCTGCCTCAAAGGCTCTTCACACACTAGTTCTCCTGTCTGTACTGCTCTCTCTCCAGCCACCTTTGTCAGGTCAACTCTTCCTCACCCTTTAGATTTTACCCTAAAAGTCATATTCTCAGAGAAAACTTTCCTGACATCCATAGTAAGCCAACCCCAGTTTCTGTGGTTCAAAGCATCCTGATCTTCTCCTTTGTAGCATTGGCTTCAAGTGGTAAAATTTAATTTGTTTTGAAGTTATTTTTTAAAGTGCACCCCTCCTAAAATGTAAATTTCCTGAAGACAGGGTCTGTGCTACTTCTCTGAATTTGCAACGCCCCCAGCTTGTGGCTTACACGTGAATGCCCCTCAATATTTTTGTTGAATGAATAGCACAGATTGAAAGTTGAAAACACACAAAGCAGTGCTGCTATCAATCTCTTTGCTCCAAAATTTTTATCTCACAATTTATTTTCGTTGTTTTTCTTGATACAAGGAAGTCACTAAGACACTTAGTACAGCTAGTTTGTGGAAAGCCTATAGCTTGCCCACTGCACTCTGAACTAAAAAGAAACAACAATACTTCAGGGAAAGAATAAAAGGGTTTATTGCAAAGCCAAGCCAGCGAAGGTCAGGAGACAAAGTCTCAAATATGCCTTATTGAACTAAGGAAGCAAAGGGTTTTTATAATGATTCAGATAAAGGGAGCTGGGGACAGGGATGCCATTGGCCGGGCTCACCTGCAAAGCATTTCTTGCCAGTTAGGCTATTTGCCATTTGAGGAGGGGGAGGGTGAATGGGTAGTAGGGTAACACTGGGACATCAGATTCGTTGTTCCTTCTCCACTCTGGTCTCTTTTTCCCTGTGGTTTTTGCCCACTTTGATTACACTCGCCAGTGTCCTTGAGTGCAGGCTCCTGTGTCCAGTGTATGTTTTCCTAGGCTTGGGTAAAGACACTAAGAACAGGGACTTGCCTTGCTGTCAGGCAAGTCTTTCATTAAAACTTGATAGTTGTGACAAGCGCCCAGTTACTAGTTGCAAAGGGAAGATTATATAATTCAAAGTTAAAAGCGTTACTATAGGAGAAACAAGGCAGTAATTGTTAGTTACAAATATAGCAGTATTGTAGATGGGGTTTCCATCCCTTTCACCCTTAAAGGCTCTGAGACTCAGATTTGAATTCTGAATCTTCCACTGAAGAGTTGAGTGATAGTGAGAAATATATTTAATATCTCTTTGTTTCCACTTTTGCATTTCTAAAATGGAAATAGATATCATAGTTGTATTGTTCTCACTTCCGGGGAGACAGTAATACTTAGGTTTGTTGTGTTATGAGGAGGATATTGTAAGTGTTCAGGAAATACTTATTGATTTTCTTTCCATTCCTCATACTTTCACCCAGAGCAATTTTTGATATGAGTTAAAGAAAATTTAATATTTTATCTTGATATTTTAAAGGGCACAAGAAAACTTCCAAAGACATAAACTTTCAAATCAGAAAGAGTACTTATGCTTCCAGAATGCTTGCCTGTGTACCAGGAGAACTTGGCACTGACTACTTTCTTTTGAGAATTATCAAATACCAAAATGATGGATCACACTGAATTATCTTATCAAGAGCTGACATGGGGAAGCTGACTTTTTAAAATTGAAGTTTTTCAGCCTTTACTGGATAAAGGAAACTACTTTTGGTCTACGAATCACATAAGATTTCATGACCTTCAAAAGAGAACACTGTCTCTAATCAGTTATTAATTCAACACCTCACTGTTCAGAACCTACTATGTGGCAGTCACTATGCCAGGCAAAGAACAGAATAGGTAATTTTGACAACTATTGGTCCTCAGTTTACCATGATGTTAAACACAGCATGATAACCATGATAGAGGTACAAAGAGACAAGCTGTGGGAAGCAGATGTGGCTCAACCATTTGGGTGCCTACCTACCACACGGGAGGTCCCAGATTCAGGTCCCTGGTACCTCCTAAAAAGATGAGCAGATGCCCACACTCACTGCAACAAGCTAGATGTCCACACTCTCTGCAACGACCTAGACACCTAAATGAGCAGATGACTCAAGCCAGCAGATGTTATAGCTCATGAGGAATGGATGTGACTCAGGCTGTTGGGAATTCACCTCTCATATGGGAGGTCCCAGGTTCGGTTCCTGGTGAGTCCTGGAGAAGGCAAGTGAACAATGAACAGACAGACAGACGAGAGAACCATCTGGGGGAGGGGGGAACAAAAAATAAATAAATATGAAAATAGAGACAAACTGTGAGATGGATGAAAGAGGGATTTGGAAAATTAATGTAATTTTGTCATGTGGGGTGATTGAACTTTGTGGAGATAAAGAAGCATGCATGGAAGCCAGGAGGTAAAAGATTGAGGGATCATTTATGAACCAGTGCATGGAACAGTTCAGCTGAAAGCTGGGTTCTTGAAGGAGTAACATTGAGTTCTGGTCAACCTTTATAGAACACCTACCTTGTACTAGACATTCTAAGAGTACAAATATTAATAAGACAGGTACCTTGCCTTCCGACAACTGGAAGGCTAGTGGGTGGTGGGATAGCACATGCAGTTTCTCTTAGTTAAATACAACAACAGTTATAGGTACAGAATAAAGATGGAAAGGGAGCAATTAACTGTCTGAGGACTGTGTGGTTTTGTGTGCATGCCAGTGTGCATATGCATGTGCATATGTGTCTATATGTGCGTGTGTGTGTGTGGTATATAAAACTGTTATAGGGACAATATAGGACACTTGAGCAGGGTTTTAAAGGACAGGCATTCATCCCATAGACAGGCCAGGAACAAAGGCATGGAGTCTTATGACAACAAGGCAGATGCAGAAAACTATTAGTAATTATTATTGGAATGACAGGGCGCTGTAAGAGATTAGGGTGAAGAAGCAAGCAGGAGTCAGCTCTTAAAGGACCCAGCAAGATTTCAGGACTTGGGACTTATATCTGAGTGTAGTAAAAACAGCCACTGAAGATTTTGAAAGCGAAGATGTGATACAGTTACATTTGAATTTTAGGAAGATCCTTCCAACTCGTCTGTAGATCAAATAATTCTCAAACTTTGTTTTTTTTCAGAATAACTCGGGGAACTAGTGAAATGCAGATTGTTGAACCCAGAGAAGCAGGCATGGAGCTCGTGCATCTGCATTTTTAGGAACCTCAGAATTTTCTTCAGATACAAGTAGTCCTCAGGTGAATTTGGTGGTGATGATTGGGGTTGGAGGCAAGTTAAGTGTCAAGGAGACCTGGTAGGATGCTATTGCTGATGCTGTCGCTCAAGCAGGATCATAAACATTGAGATTCAGATATTGGACTCTCTTTTTGGGTGTTGGATAAGGGCTTCTGAGGGTCTGGAGTACTTGATGTATTTTTACTGTAGAGATTCAAGCACAAAAAATGACAAGGATCCAATTATGAGAGATGACTGTGGCCCGAGGTTAGAGGAGCACTCACAGTGAGGTACTTCACTGAGATATCCCAACCCTGTTCACATTCCCCTGATTGATGTCTGATCTGGCCTTCAGTGGCGGAGTCTGCAGATAGCGAATCCGGTGGCATCAGGTGTTGGGAGAAGAGGCCTGAAGAAGCTGGGAACTAGGCAGGATTCTCTAGGGATGGATGAAAGTGTTGCTAAGCAAGAATACAGACCCAGTCATGGAGCAATGGTTTATTGACTGCATGTTCAGCAGTTCCCAGCCATGTAAGAGTCATTCTTCAGGAGAAAAAGTTATTAATCACACTCCACCAAGATAATTTACAATGTTTTAGTCATTCAATAGCTCAACACTCATAATCAACCACACCAGAAAGGACCACAAAGTTGCCAGGTATAACACAGAAAACCTATTGAACTGGTGTGAAGGAAGGGATATAGAACAATTTTAGGGCTTATGCGTTTGTAGATTCATAGTCTGCTGCCAACAATTCTGTTTCTCGTAGAAGCTGCCACAGTAAAACCATTGACACATTGTTTTTCTGCTATTTGGAGAAATATTTTTGCAATTCTCATGGTCTATTTGAACTAGTATTTCAAGAAAGCTTGTCATCATTGTGGCTTTTTATGGTAGAAATGTAATTTTAGCAGCATTTGACAAAGATAAAGGAATCACCCATATCCCTCTACTATAACTAATTAGGGCATTTCATTTTTGCATACAATCTTTGTTGAGATATATATTCCAATAGTTACAGTGCCCTCACCTTTTTGAATTTTGCCTCTTTAGGTTAATATTTATGTGAAACCATTGTCCCTTTTGTTGCCGCCTCTGTATAATGCATATTTTGATGGGATCAGAGGATTACTTCAAGGTGTTGCCCTGGAAGGTACCTAACCAGTTCTCCACTGTTGGGTATTTTAGATTGTTTGCAGTTTTGCTGCTATTATAGGCAAAACTTCACCTCTATGCATATGGCTTTTTGCTTCTTCTCAGTTATTCTTTAAGATAAATTCCCAAGAGTGGGATTACTGGATCATTTTTGGGGGGCTTTTAATGCATTTTGCTATTACTTTTCAAGTGGACTATGCCAATTTACACATCTACTAGCGTTATAGGAGTGAATTGCCTCGATAAAATAGTGGTGTTTGGTGTTATGGTTTAAATTTTTAAAAATTTAATATAGTTAGAATGTTGCATGATTGTTGTTTTAATTAGCATTCCTTTCATTACTAACAAGGATGTTCATTATTGGGTTTTGTCACAAATTAGAATGGTACAGTAGAATACCAGCAAGTTCATTCCAATCCATATTATATTCCTCCATCCCGTGAACCCTGGGATGGTGATGTCCACTCCACCTCTAAATTGAGAGGGGACTTAGATCCCACATACCTCATGGATGCGATTCTCCTGCTTGCAGTTGTAGACACTCTTGATTCCCTAGTGTGGTGGTTGACCATCTTCACCTCCCTGTTACCTGACCTGGGTAAGTCCAATGAACCGGAGAGTAGGTGCTACAACTCTGCTGGGGCACAGGGCCCAGCTGGCACATAGGCAGTCCAGAGATTCAAGTCCCCTGAGTATACACCATCCCTAGTGCCAACCACAGGTTAAGTAAAAGTGACAGAAGAGGAATGTGTAGAGAGGTCACATCTGAGTCCAACTCCATCACAATCACAAGCACAAATTCCAAAGTAGGGCCCACTGGCAAAGCAATGAACTGTTGTGACTCTGGCAATGGAAGAACTTGTATCACTGATATGGAGACAGTGGCCACAGGAGTTGCTGAGGGCAGGGAAAGGGAGGAAGGGGTGTGATATGGGGCATTTTCAGGACTTGGAGTTGTCCTGAATGATATTGCAGGGAGAGATGCAGGACATTGTATATCCTGCCATAACCTACTGGATGGACTGGGGAAGAGTGTGAACTACAAAGGAAACTATGGTCCGTGTGGTGTGGCAGTGCTCCAGGGTGTATTCACCAAATACAATGAATGTGCCTCAATGATGAAAGTGGATGTGAATGTGGGAGGAGTGGGGGTTGGGTGGGGAGTGAGGTATATGGGAACCTCTTATGTTTTTTAGCATAACGTTTTGTGTGATCTATTTAGCTATTAAAAAATGACAATAAAAATGACACAATTATAAAAAAAAGAAGTACCTTTAGCATTCATATTTATACTAACAGTATTTTCAAAGCAATCTGGGCTTTTTTTCTATCAAGTATCTCACAATTCTTCCAGCCTCTACTCTATACCCAATTCCAAAGCCATTTCTACATATTTCGGTGTCTTTAATAGTGGCACCCCACTGTCTGGTGCCAAAAACTGTTTTGGTTCATCAGTTGCTGAAATAAATTTCATAGAGTGGATTGACTCCAACAAGGGGAATTTATTGGCTCATGGTTTTGAGGCTAGAAGTCCAAAATCAAGGGATCAACAAGCAATGGAAAGGACAAATGAGTTTATATGGCTATGAGTTTCCAAAAAGAGCCTGGAGGTTATCAGAGGGGTTGCCCTTATGCACACCTGAGCAGTGTCCCAGAGACAGATAAGGTAGATACAACCCCAGGTATTGGTTCTTCTAAGGGCTACAGAGACCCACAGGTTCTATGGTCATGGCAGATGGCAGTGCCATCTCAGTTGGCCCTACTTTGGAGTTTGTGTTTCTGTGTGATGGAGCTGGACTCAGATGTGATCTTTGTCCACAAGCGTCTCCTGCTACTTTTACTGGAACTGTAGTTGGTTCTGGGGTTTAATGTATACCCAGGAGACCTGAATCTCTGGACTGACCAAGTGATAGGCAGACTCTGGGCCTCAACAGACTTGCAGCTCCTACACTCTTGTTTATTGGACTTACCCCAGCCAGATAACATGGAGGTGAAGAAAGTCAACCACCACACCATGGAGCCAAGAGTGCCTACAACTGTAAGCAAGAGAATTGTATCCAGCATCCATGTGGAATCTAAGCCCCCTCTTGATAAAGATGTGGAGTGGACACAACCATTCTAAAGTCTGCAGGATGGAGGAATAGAGTATGGATTAGAGCAGACTTACTGATATTCTATTCATGAACTATTGCGATTAGTAATCAAAGAAAAAGTGGCATTGGTATGGAGAAAGTGGCCATGGTGGCTGCTGGGGGTAGGGAGTGGGAGGAAGAGATGTGATGTGGGGACATTTTTGGGGGTTGGAGTTGTCCTGGGTGGTGCTGCAGGGACAGTTACCAGACATCGTATGTCTTCCCATGGCCCCCTGGGTGGACTTTGGGAGAGTGTGGGCTATGGTGTGGACCATTGACCATGAGGTGCAGCAGTGCTCAGAGATGTATTCACCAAGTGCGATGAATGTCTCATGATGATGGAGGAGGTTGTTGTTATGGGCAGAGGAGTGGGGTGAGGCAGGTGGGGGATAAATGGGGACCTCATATTTTTTGAATGTAACAATAATTAATAAATAAAAACAAAAAAATTAAAGAAAGAAAAAACAAGCAATGCTTTCTCCCCTTTAGATACTGTGGCATTTGGGGCTGGTTTCCGGTAATTCTTGGTCCTTGGCTTTTCCATTGCATGACAATGCACATGGCAGTGTCTTCTCATTTCTCTTCTGGGGTTCGTTGACTTCTAGCTTCTGGGTACTCCCTGGGGCATCTCTTTCTGTGTCCAATTTCCTTTTCTTATAAGGACTTCAGCCATGTTAGGTTAAGACCCATCCTTATTCACTCTGGGCACAACTTACATAATAACATCTTCAAGAGTTGTATTTACAAATGGGTTCACACACACAGGGCCAGTGGTTGGGACCTGAATATGCCTTTTGTGGGTGTCATGAGTCAATCCCTAACACATAGTATTTTTCATAACAATTTTATTGAAGTTCAATTGACATGCAATATTCTGTACATGTTTAATTTGCAAAATATGATTTTTGACATAAGCATAGACCCGTGAAATCACTGTAATCAAGATAAAGAACATGTATATCACCTACATAGGTTTCCTTTGTTATCCTATACAAGGATATGACAAGGATCCTGCCCTTAAGGAAATTAATGTCTGGTGAGATACATATAAATGACTCACTTTAAATGGGCAAGACAGAATTAAAAGAGGGCTAGACACTTTCCTGTGTACAGTACACTCTGCATTTCTGTTCCAGATTTCAAATTCCTGTAAGAAAGAATTTTATTGATATGGATTGGATTTTGTGCCCACTCCTGGCTCAACAACCATGGCATCAGGTTCCCATGGTATAAACATGGCCACTGGTGGCCTATCTACTCCTGCACATTATGACCCTTTTCAGAGGAAAAAATTATAAACTGGGATGTCACCCCGAGAGGTATATACATTAGGACAAAGGAGAAAAAAAGAGACTTGCTCAACATCAAACAAAATTTTAACCTTGAGTCCTTCTTTCCATTCTACCATAGCTGCCTTATTTTGTTGAACCGCCTTCTTGTAGGAATACTGACAGATAGTGATTTGTCTATCTCTAGGAATTTGAAGACCCTATATTTAGCTATCTAATTGGTACCTCTAAATTAGCTGGCCTTACTTTCTTGTCACCCATCTTTGGAATTTTTCCATTTCAGACTAATGCCACAAAATTTTCATGTCTACTCAATTCTAACTTTTAATTAAACACCTCCAACACACCCCAACACACACATAACCTCTCTCATTCACGATTCTTTCTATGCCCTTTAAAAAAAACAGGCCTTATGGGCAATTGTGGATACAATATAAAGACTGTGTGGGTAGAGGATCCAGTCTGTGTCAGTCTTCAGCGGTTCTGAGGACTAAGAACAGAGAAAGCAGATTCTCAACCTATTCCTCTGTTGGTCCTTAAATAAGATTCAAGGAGGAAAAATTAAAGAGACTGAGGAGGGAATGAACTAGATTTTGTTCAGCTTGGAGATTATGAAGATCAGAGACATTTATAGTTTTCAAAGGTAAGATGAATTTCTGCAAAGGGAATAAGGATTAGTTGTTCTCTTTGCAGCAAAACATCCCTATACAAGGAACGGAACTTACGTGAAAGCAGGAAATGTGTTGCTTAGTCATAGGAAGGACCTTTCTGATTCTTGGTATGATAAGCAACCAGAATAGGTAACTGAGGGATATGTATTAATAGCATTTCTGTTTCTTGGAGAGCTGCAGGAAACTACTGATCCTGGGTAAATTATACCTTGTACAGAAGCCAAGGAAACCGGACAATATCTCAAACTTCTTAGAATTCACATATTCTCTGATGGTTTCTAAATGCTATCTTGGAAGTAGCAAGTGTCACATAAAGACTTCTCTGGAAACAGACATTTTAGGCTACTATTCATGCCTTTTGTAGTTTAGCTACATCTCAAGTCAAGTAAACTCTAACTCGATGAGAATTATTTTTATTCATTTTTTGCACAATCCATAAAAATTAGAGGTATTTTCTTTTTAAATTTCTTTTTTATTTTTAAAGTAAACTTTATTTCAACTTCAAAGAATAAAATAACAGACAAAAGGCAGCTTAACAAATTATGGAAGCATTACCTTAAAAAATTCTGTCCAGGCACATTTATTTTATTTAATCCTAAAAACAAACTCAATTGTTTCTCCCATGTTCAGAAAGATAAATAAATGAACACAGACTGTTTAAATGATGTGACCAAGGTCTCCTTGTTAATGAAGAAAATGAAGAAAAAATGCTTAATTTTATTTCATTTTGGGGGTTTAATTAACCTAATGTTTGAACTAATTTTATAAATTTTCTTTTATAACTCTCCACCTGAGTGGCTGCAATAGCTATTAATAGCAAGCAGGGATTGTAAAAGTGGAGATATTGATTTAATAATACCTTGTATTTCTTCAAGGCAATTCAGAGGGTTCTCAGAGGTTGTTCTCTCCATCACCCCCCAATCATAAAATTACACTAGGAAAGGAATTGGAATGTAAAGAAACTTAATTACCCTCTGGTGTAAATTAGAAATATAATTGTGGGCAGATCTTGGATTGAAGTTTCTGCAGCTCTCTCTCAAGGGTAACAAAAAAGTAAAGTAAAAGAAAAAGTAAAAAAAATCAGCGGTTGGCAATGGGGTGGATGAATAGGTGGAACACAGGGTGTTTTTCGGACAGTGAAACTATTCTGCGTGACATCCTAATGGTGGATGTATGAAATTACGTATTTGTCAAAATCTTGAGAGCTGTGCAACGCAGAGAATGAAGCTTAATGTAAGCTTTAGACTTTAGTTAATAATAATCTATCAGTATTGATTCATCAATTGTAACAAATGTATCACAATAATGGAAGTAGTTAATAATAGGGCAAACTGCCTGTAAGAGAGAGAAGGTATATGGGAACTCTTAAACTTTCAGCTCAATTTTTCTGTAAATCTAAAATTGCTCTAAAAAACAAAGCTGAACATTCAGCTATATAAGTGTTATAATATTGGAAATGTGGAGGACAGTGGAATGGAAGGAGGTACTTCACCTAGGATTGGGTAGAGGAAATGGTGGTGATCATGGATTTTGGAGTATCTGCTATTGTGTATGCTCCATGCCACCAGTCCTCTCTATTAGAATGACTAAGAGGTAATGAATGAATCTAATTTTCTTTAGTGTTCCAATTCTTTTTCATATTTTAGTTAAAATTATTTTTGCAATGCATCATTGCAAAAAAAAGTGCTAATTCCTTCAACTCTTTATTCAATAGGTAATTTTCTACATGAATGAGATGGTGTCAAATGGGAACACATTTGTTCATTCAAAAAAATTACATGTTAATGCCTCAAGGAGAATTTGAGCAAGAATTCACCAGACAGAACTTGGAAAATGCTCTGTCAAGGCCCACTGAACTGCCCTTGCCAAGACGAAGGACAGGTAATTTGCTGTGACTAATTGAAAAACATAAAGAATATTAATATGAAAAATGAAACCATAATCCCTTGTATAACAGGCAGTGAAACCATTTGCATAATTGATTACTCTTCAAGATAACATGTTCTTCCTTTTCTTTTTCCTTTGGCTTAGACCGTTTGAAAGCCTGCTAAATTAACATCCCTTGAAAGGTCATAGGTGCAACTGTCTCTGCCCTGGAGGTCCAGCAAGTGATACTGGGATACTTGCAGTTTGAGAAAAGAGTTACTAAAGAAGATATTTAGAGACCTTAGTGATGTTAGAGGTTCTATCTGAACCTCCTGATACATAATATTGAGATTCAATGCTTACATTCACAGGGTTTTGTTTTTGTTTTTAATTTAAAAAGTAGTAACAAGCTATCAGAGGACCCGGGGTTCATTCTTAGTTCTACCACATACAGTCTATGGGAACATGGACAAGTCACTTAATTCCATGTGATTCCCACTTTCTTCATCAGTAAAACCAAGATAATAACATCTCCTCTGCTTACCTTGCACAGTTATGAAAATCAAACCAGAGAGCACTGGTGAAAACATACTGAAGACCATAAAGTTTAAACATAAAAGGATTATTATGATAGTTCTGAATTAGTTCTTTGTTGTTAGGCGAGGTCATAAGAGTATATAAAGATGAATCCTTATGCATATATTGTTCTTGAAGTTTAAATCAAAATAGAGCAAATGGTGTCACTTTGTAATATGGAAACATTTGATTTTCTAAGGGTTGATAGTTCCATGTAAATTCTAAGTCAACTGCAGGAGCTTCTAGAAGGCTTGTTTTCTCCCATGGCTTTGGGTGATACAACATAAAAGTGTATACAGGATAGAAATGGGGACATACAAGAGCAGTTATATTCTGACAGAGGAAGGGACAGTCATATTATCCATATGTTGTGGTGTATGAAAATCCATCATGCAGGAACATTCTACCAGAAGGTCTAGAATTTGGGATGTTGAGGTAGTTAAGAGCAGCAACTTAGGGGCCAAGTAAACTTGGATTCAGATCCTGGTTCTGCCATTTAATTGCTGTGTTATTTAAGGGAAGTTACTTAAACTCTCTGAGCTTGAACTTCTGCATCAGAAAAATGGAGATGATAATAGAACATAACTCATATAGGTTTGTTACGACGATAGAGTTAGTTAGTATATGTAAAGAACTTGTACCATTTGGTGATCAATAATGTTAGTTAGCCCTCAATAGCTTGGAAGGAAAGTGATAACAGTAGATTGTTCAGGTAAGAACCATCACAGGGCATTATGGAAATAAGAATAATGGAACTACAAGGAACAATGAAAATAGTTATTCAAAGCATAATGCAGGCATCATAGAATCTAGGTTGAAATCCATTTATATTGGTAGTGATGTTACCTATGACATGTCAGTTACCTCTCAGAGCTTCACTTTGAGGCATAGGGGTCATATAAATTGCTGTTATACGGGGCTGGTTTGAAGGGTCAATGTTGTGATGCATATGAAATGCAGAGAAGGATGTTTCTAATCACTATGTGCTTATTATAATTAGTCACCTAAGTGGCCTACATTCTTCTACCCTCCTGCACTCCTGGGCCAAATTGTGACGTTCTCAGCAGTCAGAAGTCATGCATTGTGCCCCACTAGTTGAACTTAGTGGAAAGGTGCATATAGGCTCATGTCCTCCTTTGCACTGTCTATGAAAGAAAGGTCTGTTCACAGGTGAAGGGTGCGACACAGTTGATCAAAGGAACCAAAGCAATTCAGTGGGGGAAAGATAATCTCTTCAACAAATGATGCTAGATCAACTGAGATTCCGTATGGAAAAAATTAGCATCAACTTTTACTTATGTCATACGTAAAGTTAGCTCTGAATAGATTCTAAATGTAAATGGATTCTAAATAGACTTATAATACAAAATTGCAAGCTATAAAATATCTAGAAGAATACATAGGAGAAAATCTTTGTGACTTTGCGTTAGGTAAAATTTTCGGGGATAGAACACAAAAAACACAAAACTTTAAAAAATGATATATTTGAGGTCAAAATTTAGAGATTTGCTCTTTGGAAGACACTAGTAACAAAATGCAAAGGGAAGCCTTGTATGGGGAGCATATATTCACAACACTTATTTCAAACTACTTGTATCTACAATATATAAATACAGCTCACAATTCATTAATAAGAAAACAAACAACCCAACAAAATTGGACAAAAGATTTGAACCGACACTTCACAAAAGAAGAGATATGAACAGCCACAAATGAATGATGCAACCAAGGCTGAATGTAAGAGGGATGCTGCCTGGGTTCCATCCATAACTCACTGGTAGTTCTGTTGGTAACTGAGGAACATGGGGCAGGGAGAGATGGTAACCCTGCTTCTTCCCACCGTCTTTTCCCATGCATTTCTGCATTTTCTCCTTTCCTTTGCTTTTCCCTTACTCAAAGAGAAAAGGAGCCTCAGGAAGCTCATGCCCAGCGGCCTGTTTTGGCCCAAGGTCATACAGCTAGCTCTAGGCAGAAGTAGAAGCCACAGCCAGGCTCCCAGATTCCTTAGGTGGAGATTTCTTCACTCGACCATGAATATTGACCAAAGAGCAGAATGTAGCTTTTGTGCCTTGGGCCTGGTTGGTTTCCTTTTATTCCCACCTTCAGATCAAACTTATGTGGTACTTTAAAACTGGCAGCCGTACAGAAGCGGTTTTGTGTTTAATTTGAGATTTGTTTTTAAAGCAGATGTGCACTGTCTCTTGCTGAGATCTAGTAGGTGTTTCTATTCCACCCTGAGTGGCAGAATTATACCTCAGCACTTTCCGCAAAAATGGGTAATCAGCACTGACTTTTGGCTTCCAGAATCAAGATATACATTTATACTGCTGTAACAAGGTATACATTTATGCTTTCAAGCTACATATTCCCAGCTATTTATGAAGTTTTATGAAATGTTCCTCCTCTTGCCAAATTGAGAAAAAAATGTTTCCCTGGAACTCTCCATAGTCAACTACCACTAACTAGCTGTGTCACCTTGGGCAGTCACACCCTCTCTTGGTCTCAGGTGCCTCATGACTAAGACTGGGGATTTAACTAGTTGATTTCTAAGGGTCCTTACAGCTTTGACATTTTCTGCATTCCCTGCTTCCATGATTCTAAGTCTGCCTTAAAATTGAAACACTGCCAACATATATTTAGTATAGTTTTGCTGTCGTTTTGCAGTTTCTGGGATTCCTCTGCCTTATTTATTGTCTCCTCAGAAATGCGTTATTGGTATTTGAGCTTGAGGTGCCATGCCTCATGCATAATTTCTCTGCTTGAGATCTCACTGTTCCCTACAGACGGTGTCATGTTTGAAAGGTGAAGGTGAGAGAATTCAGTGGGGGAGCCAAGCTGCAGACCCATCCCTTTCTGACACAAAAGCTTTGTGTTTCTCCTGTTTCCTGTACTCTGCCCCTTATCCAGTTCATTCCATTGCTACATTAGGGGATTATGATTACATCTGCAATAGCAGGCACAGATGTTTCGCACTCAATTGTATGGTTAATGGTGAAATGGATTTTTTGAGAAGATGTTCACATGTGGGTGCTATCTTTTCTCTCCTGATACATTTTCTACACAAACAGCAGATTGTGTGGCTGGTATGCTTTGAGGCTAACAAGAGAAGAATTCAAGCTGAATAACACTGGGCTGATTTTCACACTCCTAAAACATAATGTAGGCACGAAATTGACAAACCTTTCATAGCATCCCTGCAGTGCAGATCTGGACCTGCATCTCCAGCTTTTGCTAGTTCTCCTTGAGGCTGAAAGAAAAGCGTTTGTCCTTTGAAGAACCACCTTGTGAACGGAAAAACAATACCAGATTGCATTTTAAAAGAGCTGGACTCATTTGCTCTGTCACTTTGCATTCTGAGAGCTGGGGCATGTTATTTAACCCCCATTTCTTCATCTGTGAGATGAAAACGATCATACAAAGCTGGTGAGGATCATTCTGATAAGTGCCAAGTAGCAGAGGTCCCTTCTTAAGTCTAATCTGTGTCCCTCACAGGACATGTGTGGCCAATTGGAGATGGCTGGCCAGAGTCTATTTTCGGGAGTGACTGAGAACCCTCCAAGAAGAGAGGCAGACCTGTGAAAGGGTTAGGAGTGTAGGCACTAGCCCAGGGTTTCTCAACCTTGGCACTATAGACATTTCGGGCTGGATGGTTCTTTATCCAGAGGAGGCTGGTGCTGTCCTGTTTGCTTTTAGAATGTTAAGCTGCACGCCTGGATCCACTAGGTGGCAATAGCACAAATCCCATCATAGTTGTGACAACTAAAACTGTCTCCAGACTTTGCCAAATGTGCTCTGGGTCAAGAAGGGCTGTTGAGGTTAGGGTGGTAAGAGGATCAAAATAGCCTTCATTTGAGAACTTGTGCCTTAGAGGTACTGAACCTGTCTTTAAATTCTAGCTCTGATGCTTCCCTATAGTCATGTAGCAAGGAAACCCCTCTGCCTCAGTTTGATCATCTGTAAAATAGGAGTCATGACTACTTTGCAGAAAAGCTTATTGAGAGGATTAAAATGAGAAGTGGGTACAATTATTGACATATAGTAACAAATCACCTCACTGCAACTAGAGGGCCTTCCTATGTTCCTTTTCCCTTGTCAAAGATGCATTCTCCTATCTCAGTTCCCTGTTTAGCTAATATCAACTCATTCTTAGGGAAGTTTCCTTGATCCCTTTGACTACATCAGAGATCTCTGTTATATAAGCTCTTAGCCTTGATTATGGGTGATCATTTCATTAACATCTTTTAGACTACTAGACTGTAAACTTCATGAGAGCAGATACTATGTCTGTCTTACTGTGCCTGGAACAAAACATGGGCTCACAAAAGATTATTAAAGGAGAAAGGGAAGAAATGAAGAGCTCAACACAAAGCTGTAAATATTTTTATAATTTTATTCCCCTATGAAAGGGATCTGATCAGTCAATATTAGCCCATTGAAAAGAATACAGAGGTAGGAGAGGAGCAGTTATTTTGAGGACAGTATGTCACTGAAAACTCTCTGCAGCCTAGTCTCCATGAAATTTGTGGGGTTTGGTGGGTCCAATAAATGGAGCCCCTCTTTTCCACCTGAACTTGGAACTAACAGAAACACACATAGGAATCAGACAGAGATCAACAATATTGTCTTTGTTCCTAAAAATAACTGGGTTAGGAGAACATAGCTCTGGTGTGCAACATAAATGAATCCCCTAAAACTGCATCACAGAATTAGCTAGACCTACAAAGTCATGGCCAGAACTAAACAGAAGAAAGCTTTCTACATTCAATGGAGACCTGCATCTATAAACTAATGTTGTGGCAAAACAAACCATATTTCCTTCTGGCAGGCCTGTTCCAAAAAGAGAACGAAGCAATGTTGAGCTGGGCTAAAACTTTCCTTGCCCTGTGCACAAAGACTAGGAGTGCTACTCTTGCCTGGGTCCTTCTGTTTAGGAACATGATGCCAATGGAAAGGATATCATTCCACACCTGCATGCCAAAAGATTTATGCCTGGGTTCAAAGGCCATAGAGAACTGGGAATAAGAACCAGGGATGTTCCACTAAAAAGCCTTTAACGTATTGGGGCCTGGGCAGTATTGCTGTGGAGTAAGTTAAGTATGGTACAGAAGTGTGGTAGAGAGCACTGTCGCTTTAGTACCTTGAGGGCTCGAATGCATTGATTACAGCAGTAGTTTCTGGGGGAGAGGGCAGCCACCATGGAAATGACAGTGGGCCCCAGTAAAGGTGAGTGTGTTCAATGGATGAAGCAATAGTCATAGAAGGGCTTTCCAGATCAGTGGAAGAGGCCATGATTAGATGGCAATTTGTAGAGGTTGTTGATATAAGGACTAATGAAAGAGGAATGCACCTCCTATATTAAATCCTGGGCTTTTGTAATCCAAGGGGAGTTTTACATACATGCAAGGGTTTTGTAAACTCTAAATCAATTCAAATTTCAAGAGTTATTAAAATTTTCCTTTTCATGGTTTCATTTGTTGCATTTCTAACTCGATATGCTCTTAGGACCTCAGGTGTTCATGCTATTTTGGTGCTCACTTACTGTGGTGTGATTACTTTTCAGGCTGAAGACAGATGGGTAGGTAGGTATGTTAGCTTGGAGACAAAATACAATAATTCATGCTAGTGTCTCTGTAATGAAGCCATGGTGTTTTTGCACAGTCAGATTCATTCAATCATTTATTCATCTGCCTTGATTTTTTACTTAGTGTGTGGGAGGCTTGCTTTCCCACACTGTAAATTGGGATTCATATAAGTAATGTCCTTCTCGGAAGTGTTATGTGGGTTAAATGAGGTAATGAATGCAAGATACTCTGTACAACATCAAGAACGCCATTTTATTTCTTCATAACACTTGTCACTACCTTTATATTGTACAATATACTTCACACACATATTGCTATCTTCCTCTAACAGAATATAAGCCCTATGAGGACAAGGACTTGGTCTTGCACATTCTTCATCTCCAGAGCCTAGCAGAGAGGAAGTGGTTGATAATTATTGGGTTGAATGACTTTAATGAATACTCAATAAATAACAATAGCCTTAAGCTCCAGACTCATGCATCTCATTTTCTAATCTTCATCTCTGCTTGAATGACCAGTAGGAACCTGAAACTTTTCATGTCCAAAACTGAACCCCTGATTTGTATGCTTCCTTCTCCCCAATGTCAAAGTGGCTTTCTTCTTGTGTTCTTCATTTTGGTAAATGGCAACCTCATCCTTCCAGTTGCTGTGAACAACACCTTTGAAATCATCCTGAAGTCCTTTCTTTCTCTCACACCTCATTCCCAATCTGCCAGCAAGTTCTCTTCCCTCAATTTTCAAAATACATTCAGAATACTATTTCTTAGCTCATCCACTGCTACCCATCTAGTCCATGTCAGCATCATTTCTAGTTCTAGTCACCCTCACCCCTGGCCCAGAAAATTGCTTCCACCTTTATCACCTAATTATTCTATTCATATGGTATATTTACTTTTTACAAGAGAAACAAGACTGCATCATGTCTCTGTTCAAATGTCCTAAGTGAAAACTTCCCAGACCAACGCACTTAAAAGCCCACCCTAGCATTCTATTCCTCTACTTGATAGTACATCATTTGTTTGGTTATTATCTATCTCCTCTGACTATAACATAAACTGGAAATGTCCATTGTATTTCTCTCCATATAGCCTCCATGTCAGAACAGTTTATAGCAACAACAGTAGTTGATAAGGTAATAAGTCTTTCGTGTGTGAGTGTGTCTGTGTGAATGTGTTGAATGGATGGCTGTACGAATGTGAGAGTATGTGGGAGTTCAAGTGCATGTGATTATGTGAGTATAGTTACAAGGGTGTATGGAAGCATGTGAGTATGCATGTGTGTGAGAATATGTGTGTAAGAATGTGAGAGATAGAGTGTAAGAGTGTGAATGGGTGTGAGAAGGTGTGAGATCGTGTGAGAGTTTCAGTGTTACGGAGCACGAAAGAAAGTATGTGAGTGAATGTGTGTGAGCATGGGACCATGTGTGTATGAGTGTGTGAAATTTGTGAGGATGTGCTTGATAGAATGGGTATGAGTGTGTACATGAGAGTGTGTTTTCATTTATGTGGGAGTGTGACAGCATGCGTGTGCAGATGTGTATGAGTATTTGAGGATGTTTACAAGTGTGTATGAGTGTGTGTGTGCATGCATGTGTGGGTGTTTCTAGCTTTGAATTATCCCCTGAAAATTGCACAGATCACTCATACTTCAAACCCACTAGGTTACAGAAAAATTTATCAATGTTCCCCAATCCGGAAAATGCACCACCAACGATTCTGTCACCAAAGTCAGAAAGATGGGGATCTTGCCCAAGTCCTTTGTCTTCCCTAAAACTCTTATAACCAAAGTTCAAATTAGCACCCTCTTTTCTATTTCTACTAAATGTTCCAATTTTAGGTCTTTATCCTCTTTCCCCTACATAAGCCTCCTGGATGGTCTCTCTTGTCTAGTCTTGAAAATCAGCCTCAGTCATTCCAGAACAATCCATGGAAGTGGTCTGGTAGAGTCTCAAAAACTACTTCCCAAGGATGCTGTGAAGGTGAATACTGCATTGATTGAAAGGTTAGGTGATGTATGCTCTGAGGCCCTTTCCAACACTTGAAAATCTATGTTCTTTGTCCCAATGTCATCATAACTTATCACTACAAAAGGATCCATCATCATCTTTATTTTTGAAAACAGCTTTATCTACTTTATTCATTAGCATTGGATCAGATGAATAAGTGGAACTACATAGTGGGCACCAGGAAGTTCTGCCAAATTCCTTATTAAGTAAGGACACAGTGAAATTAGCAAGAAGAATGGAGGGAGCTCCTTGTCTTTAGTTTTTCCCCCAAGTCTATCCTAGTTTGGACTGCTGGGACATCTCACCTTGTCCTTGCATCTTAGGGCCTTAGCTTTTTAAATGAAGCTCCTTGGTCAGTGGTTCCTCACAACCCCCAATTTCTGGTCATAGGGAAATTTCCTCCTTAACAGACCGTTCATTTTTACATTCAATTATTTAATTCATTAAATAAACTATTACTGAATACTTGCTATAACCCAAGGTACTGTGCTAGATTCCAGGGATGGGGAAAGTATATAGATGTTGGAAATTACCATTTATTTATTTCCAGCAAGGTTTTAAGTACTCTGGGAAAAGTGCTTTGCATTGATCTCATTTCATCTCCAAAGCAGCCCCATTGTTACAGATGAGATAGGGGAGTCCGGGGACATTAAGTAATTTGCCCAGGTTCGTGTAGTAAGCCGTAGAGTTAGAATTTGAACCAGGTCTGTCTGTCTCCAAAGTTCATAGTTTTAACCACCATCTACATCTTCTTTTACTACACGGTCTACAAGGTGATTTATCTTTGTAACAATCACATGGAAACTTCCTTATCTTACCATATTGCCTGATAATCCTATAACATTTTACTAATATGTATGCTTTCTTATTTTCCAAAATTACTATTTATCACCTTCTTTTCTCTCCCTCGCTCTCAAATGGTAATATTTCCTCTCTTCAGTGAAAAAAAAAGGAACAATTAATTGAGAACTTCCATAACCGCCCATCACCAAATATACTAACTTAAACAGTGTTTGCACTGACATTCTCTACCTGCCCTTCCATTTCAGTGGAGGGATTAGAAATGCTCTTATTTCAGATCCATGTGCCACTTTAATTTTGCATCCAAATTTCCTTCTTCCCTTCTCAAGACCTTACAGTGTCTTAGTTTTCTGGGACTTCCATAATAAATACCACAAATTGGATGGCTTAAAATAATACAAGTTTATTATTGCGTAGTTCTGGAGGCTAGAAGTCTGAAATCTGTAGGAAGAGTACTCCATTACCTCTTCCTAGCTTTTGGTAGTTAGCGAGAAATCCATAGCCTTCAATCTCTGCCTCAGTCATCACATCGCTTTCTCCCTGGTTCAAGTCACCGCTTCTCATAGAGACTCCAGTAAGATTGAATTAGGGTTTACCCTAATCCAGTTTGGACTCATTTTAACTAATCCCATCTTCAAATATCCTGTTTATAATTAAGGTCACATTCATGGGAACATGGGTTAGGATTTCAACATGTCTTTTGGAGGGACACAATTCAGCCCATAACAAATGTATTTCCTTCTTTCCTGACTCTTTACAGGATTATTCCCATCATCGTATGATATTTTGATATCTCTGATATCTCGATCTTAAGAACAAATGGTATTCGACATCTGACATACTTCAGCAATGTCCTTGTTTCTGTTTCCCTTCACAGGAAAATGCCTCAAAAGAGTTGTCTATACTCACTTTAATTCCTCACGTTTCATCATCTTTTCAAACTCTTTATGTTAGGCTTTTATTTCCACCATTCAACTGAAACACTCTTAACACGGTTACTTTGAAACACAAATTGCAAATACCTAGAGTCAATATTTTTGGCCTCAACGACTTGACACCTTAGCAGCAAATCAGTCCTTAGTTCAGTTGGTCACTCCTTTCTAGAATAATCTTTTTATCTTTGCTTCTCTCTTTTTCTTTTCCTTCTATCTCATTGGTTCTCCTTGCAGTTTCTTTGCTGGCTCCTCTGCTAACAGGGCCCTGGGCCACCATATCCATCTACACAATTTCCTTAGATAATATCAACCAGAAACATGGTTTTAATAACTTCTGTATGGCGATGACTCACAAATATAATGTCTCCATTTCTCACCTTTCCCTTGAGCTCATGTATCAAAACTTCCTAAGGCCATCTCCACTTAGATGTCTAACAAGCATCTCAAACTTAACATGTCCCAAACTGCACTTCTACTCTTCCCCTACCTACACTAAATCTGTGCTCCGACTCTTTTCCACCTCAGAAATAGCAACTCTATCTTTCTAGTTGCTCAAGCCACAAACCCTCTTTACTCCTCTCTTTATTTCACACCCTATATCCCATTCCTTAGGAACTCTTATTTCCTTTATGTGAGGTGAGAGTTACCACAGCGGGTCTATTTGCTTACTCATTACATGTGTCCAGGGAAACCTGGAACCATTATTGACCCTTGGTCAATCCTTGGGAATGTGGACCTCAGGATGTGATGGATTTATTATTCTATATATCTGCATCAATGGATTGTGCCATACTGACTTATCAGGTTTGCTTTGCACAAAAATCAAGAATGGTAATGCTCGGCTGGTTTCATTGAGTCCTGAGTCTCATTTTCTATGATTAGTTGCGTAGCAGAATGTGTCTACTTGATGAGCTACCCACAAAAGCCTCAAACCCTGAGACTGGAATGAGCTTTCTTAGGCAGAAACATTCTACTCATGTTCCTTTATTTCTTAATAGAGAGATAACACATCCTGTGCCCGAGCTGGGTAGGACTTGGAAATCAGTGTTTGAAACTTTTGGACTTTGATCAATGCAAATCTTTTTACCATTGCTATTGTTTTGTATACTTTAGGGTAATAAACCTTAGCCATAGGTATAATCTGCTACTGAACCTCATGAGTCATTATAGCAAATCAGTAAACTTGAGAGCGGTCTTGGGACCCCAGAAACAATGTGCTTTCAAATAATATCCAGAATTCAACCTTTTCTTACTATCTATACTGCTACCACTCTTGTCCAAACTACAATGCCTCATCTGGAATACTGCAATATTGATTTCACTCTTACTCCCCTAAAGTCAATTCTCTAAAGAGAAGTCAGAGTGAGTGATCTTCCAAAAATGTAAATCTGATTTCATCACTCCCTTATTCAAAACCCTCCAATGACTTCCTACCATACATTCATAAAACACATAGAATACATGCTCCTTCTCCTACAAGGTCAAACATGATCTGAATTCATATCTAACCACTCCCTATCATGATCACTTTACTCCTCTCTGTTTCTAAAACACATCAAGTTCACTCATTCTAGCAGAAGTTGTTCCTCTTGTCTGGAAAGATTTGTCAACATCTTTCCATAGTTGGCTCCTTCTATTCACTCATGTCTGATATCAGATGTCATCTCTATAGGTTGGCCTTCCTTGACCACCCTAGCTTTGGTTCCTCCCCCAAGTTACTTTTATCATTACAACCCTCATTATTTTATTCATACCATTTACCAATATCTGAAATTATCTTATTTATTTGTTTCTAGAATATAAACCCCTTGAAGGCAAAAACTTTGTTATTCTTGTTATTACTGCTTCTCCAGTGCCTAGAGGAGTACCTGGTCATATTAAGCATTCAGAAAATGTGGTTTGGTTAAATGAATGAACTCTAAAATAACCTGCAGCTTTAAGGATTTTCTATTACTTTTTTTTTTTTTTTCTAAAACATGCTTGAAAAACCTTCAGGTAGTTGCTGTGCATATAAGGGAAATGAATTCCTGATAGTGTAAACTTCATCATCTGTTTTATTCACTGTTGTGCCTCTAACAATACTTCTTTTATAGTAGGTGCTCAATAAAGACTTGTTGAATAAATGAATGGTGCCTGACACAAAATATGCATTGCAAATATTTGTAGAAAAAATTAGGATGTGAAGAAGTACCACACATAATGATGAATGGTTTACCTTTATTTTCACCCTGTGTTCCTCATTCTTCCTCCCCTTCAATAAAAAAATGTTTGTTCATTCTTTCAACCAACATTTACAGACGACCTAACTTGTGCCAATTATCCATACTGGCTTATTGAGAGCATAGCTAGAGAGTAATTCTTTAATAGTTGAGTTAATCTTGTATCTTTTTCAGCTGAGCAGTAAGAAAATGGAAGGAAGACCAGAATCACACTATACCATGAAGTATCATAGATTTTTACCCCACATGTAAAGATTCACACCTAGGGAGAGAAATAAAAAGATGAAGCTGAATAAAAGGTATAACACTGCTATACACTAAACAAATTTTTGTCTACCTTTATGCCCATGTCTACCCCTGGGACTTTAAGAAAGTGTTTCTATGAAGCACAATGCATTCTAATACATTTTACTAAAGTATTAACTACCTTCGTCAAATAGGTAGTTTCCTCTTGTTCAAGCTTGGTAGCATTATTTGGATGCCTGCTTTCTGGGTAAAACTTTAAAGGTCAATTATCTTGGCTCAGTAAGGCAAACGATTTCAAAGGAAACTGGACAATGAAAAGCTTTTGCAATGTGCAAAGGTAAACTCAAGAATGCTACAATGAATATCCATTTACATATATCTATTTATAGCAGTGAGATGGATTCACAGACATGAAATTGCTGGATCAAAAGATACACACCCGTAAAATGTTAATAGATACTCCCAAATTACTTTCCAAGATGGTTATGGCAAATTTATACTCCCACAAACATCTCTGAGATATTGTTTTTTTCCTGTACCTTCTCTAGCACTAGGCTTTATCAAACATTTAAATCTTCCACTCTAACTTTCAAAATTCATATTCCTTAGATATTTCGATTTTCTTTTCTTTAACTAGTGAGTTTGCACATATTCACATGTGTGTTGGTTGTTTTTAAAATTATTTGAATAGTGTATTCACATTTTTTGCCTATTTTATATTGTATTAATATTTTATATAATAATTATTGATTTACAGGATTTTGTGTATTAAAGATATAAATGTTTTGACTATTTGTTAAAGATGTTTCCACCTGTTCTTTGGCATTTGTTCTTAGTTATAGGATCATTTGATGTACAGAATATTTAATATTTATGTGGTTAAAGTGATCAATTTTTAAACCCTTCTGGATTTTTTACCTAACTTATGAATCCCTTACCCATCCTGAATTTATAAAATATTTTCCTATATTTCCTCCTACTACCTTTTTAAAATATTTCGTTCTATAATCATTTTAAAACATAAGTAATAAGAAGCTAAATTTATTTTCATTGTAATATATATCCAATGGTCTCAATTATATTCTTAAATAATCTTTGTTCCCTCGAGTCTTTGATCTCCCTCCCAATGTTTTAATATATTTCATCCCCATATATACTTGGATTTGTTCAGTGACTTTCTTTTCTTTTCTCTTCCATTCATCCATTTGTCTATCTTTTTTTCTGTCAATATCATACTGCTTTTATTATAATGGCTTTACAATACAATTTGATATCTGATAGGTCAAGTCCCTTCACAGTATTCTTCAAAAATATGTCATATTTATTTTTTCTAAAGGTAAAATAAAAATTTTATCTGAATTTTGATTGAAATTTATGTATATATGAATGTATGTTTATATATATATATATATGCACACTGACTGTAATTCCTAGCATTATTGTTATCAACTATCACTAAATAAATAAATTCCAACCACTTAAACGTAAAGATTACTCTGCAGATGTGAAAATCATCATAATTAAAAATCAAAACTTGCAATTCATAATGTCTGATTCGTTAACTCATATATTTTGTGATGTTACTCATATATTTTCTCTGTCTGTAGCCGCCTATATGTCTTTATTGGTCAGCAGTCAAATGGGTCTCCTGAATTTCAGTGTCTGAAAGAAAGTTGCTTAACTCCTGGAGGTAACCTCCAGAGCCATCCAAAATGATTTTCGCACGACCCATATGATCTACATTTTATTTTATGCTTATACTTTCCCTTCATGATGGCGAGACTTGTTCAGGTGTTGCAAGAGATCTCCGCCTCCTCTGCTGTGATATAGATCCAGTCCTGGTGGATTGAGCTGAAAAATCATCCCCTTTTCCTGGTACCTTGACTTTTATCACCTGGACTTTATAAACCAGAGGACCCAGAAGATTCTCTTGAGCTCTTTCTTAAGCCAGTTTGCATGCTCCGTTTTTGACATTGGCATATTGAACACATTCTATAATATTTTTTTTAAAAATCCAATCCAAATAGAAATTTAATTTAGATTTAGGAAAATATTGCATCTTTATAATATAGTCTTCCTCTACAGAGACCATTGGATGCCTAGCCATTCAATCAGGTCTTTTTATATGGTTTCAACATGCTCTTATAATTTCTCCTGAGACTATTTATTCCTTTGTATTTTATAGTTTTTGTGGCAATAGTAAATGGAATATTTTTATTTCCATTTCAGTTTCTAATATAATATGTCAATGTAAAACAAAGCTTAGCTTTTTTCCAGACAACTTACTAAACATTCTTATGCTGATAGTTGATTTACTTTATTATTTTGGTTTGTTTCTAGCTATAGAATCTCAACATCTGCAAATAATATAAATTTGTTTCATATTCTAAAATGTATACCACATATTTCATTTTGCTGTTTTACTGCTTTAGCTTCTACTCCAAACAATAATTTTAGATATGGAACATATTTTTACATACTGAGTCTCAATAGTTATTGTAGGGAAAATATGATTATTGTATAGCAATTAACAATGATAATTGGGGAATATTTAATGATATAAGAAATGTTCCTTGTTTAACTTTTAAAAAGATACAGAACTGTTTTTTGAAATATGATCTAGTATTTTAAATCCACTCATTTACTCATACATTCACAGAAAAAAAAGGCAGGATGATTTTTTGTTAATACAGACATTTTGTCACTAGATGATAAGATTTTTTTTTGTTTTCTTTATATTTTGAAGTATTTAAAAAATTTCCACGATAATTTTACACAGTTCTCATTATCAGAATAAAACAATATATGCTATTAAGTTAAAAATGAAAGGGAGCAGATGTAGCTCAAGTGGTTGAGCATCTGCTTCTCATGTATGAGGTCCTGTGTTCATTCCCCAGTATCGCCTAAAAACAGAACAAACAAATAAATGAAGAAACCAACTCTCCTTAGAGAGTAGATGTAGCTCAGTGGTTGAATACCTGCACAAGGTCAAGGTCCTGGGGTTAAATCCCTGGTTGGTACGTCCTAAAAAAAAAAAAAAAAAAAAAGTATGTTTGGAAAGAAAATGAAAGAGACCAAAACCCCACCTACTCTATTGTTGTATTTGTAACTAATGATTACTGCTTTGTTTCTTTTATAATAATACTCTTAATTTTGAATTATATAATCTTCCCTTTGTAGCTAGTAACTGGGCACTTGTCACAACTATCAAGTTTTAATGAAAGACTTGCCTGACTGCGAGGCAAGTCCCTGTTCTTCCCTTTGCCTAAGTCTGGGAAAAAATGCAGTGGACAGAGGATCCTGCGCTCAAGGACACTGGCAAATGTAATCAAAGTGGGCAAAAACCAGAGAAAAAGAGACCAGAGTGGAGAAGGAACAAGGAGTCTGATGTCCCAGTGTTAGCCTACTGCCCATTCGCCCTCCCCCTCCTCAAATGACAAATAACCTAACTTGCAAGCAGTACTTTGCAGGTGAGTCCAACCAATGACATTCCTGTCCCTACTTCCTTTTGTCTGAATCTAATAAAATTTCTTTAGTTTGGGGAGGCAGATTTGATACATTGTCTCTTGAACTCCGCTGGCTGTGCACTTCAAAAAATCTGTTTGTTCTTTCCAAGATACTCCTTGTCTCTTACTGGGTCAGAAGGCAACGGTCGAGAAGTCCTTGAAAAAAGTCCCCTTCAGGCAGTGAGAGGGGTCTTCTTACTTGATCTCAGAGATCTAGTCATTATGTAACTAAATATTAAGTGCAGAGTTTAAAAAATATATAATGGCAATTGCTCAACTTCCTGTCTTTATATTCCTATGATTCTAATTGGTATCTTTGCAGATTTGTGGAATGCTGACCCAGCAACTCTCCACCAATGCAAAATGCCCTGCCAATGACATTTGACAAATGCATTTGCTGCAAAATGTATCCGCAAAATGTATTTACAAAATGGCTACCTCTTTGGATATAGGTAGGGGAAAGGAACAGTTTCTATCAAGTGCTGCCTCGAAGTCTCTTCAATTACTTAAAATCCTTTTCCCCCAATATATCCTTCTCGGCTTTTCCCACCATCAGTCATTTCCTCAGCTGACATGGTCACTGTTAAAACTTCTCCCTTTGCAGTTTTAATGGTGCTTTATGCTATTTCATGCAGGTTATAAAAGTGGTTGTAATTTTTGTATTCCAGGAGAATTAAAAAACTTTCAGCCTCATTTTTATAGCTTTTGCCCACTCTTCCTACAGAGATTTTATATAGGGAAGATGTTCACTGGAATTTGCTATTAGCTGTGAGTCAGCCAACTAAGCCCAGGAGTATCTTAAATCCTGGGGATGGAGGCTCCTTAAGCTTTGTTGTCTGTGGCCTTTGATTTCTTTCCCTCCTGGTGGAAATGGAGTGGGGGGCAATGGAGGTTAAGGAAGCTTCCTAAGATTAACGACTGTCAAAAGGTCTTTTACGTGAAATCTAAGGCAAAAATTCCAAAGCTCACCAAGTTTAAAAGTATACACTTTCCTTCATATACTTAGGATATGGATTTATCCCTTAAACCATTTGGTTTTATATTAGAAAGGCCAAATTGCTTTATCTTATTAAAGAAGATTTTTGTGGAAATACAAATTCTTTATCTAAATGGATTGCTATATACTGAGTGTGTACCCCTTGCTTTGAGCAAATCAGGAACACCCAACATTTTGAACCATGGTTGAGGATTTGAATATTTTCTTTATTTATTTTATTTCCTAATAGAGTTGATGCTATTGCTGCTATTAAAAACAAACTATTGCTTTGTCAAAGCCAATATTCTGTTATTCAGTGTTATTTATAGAGAGTCTAATAAAACATTATGCTACTTATCAAAGGTGATAGATATAAAGCATTGTTTTTTCTTCTGGCATGATGGATTATGCTAATGGCCATCTGCCCATAATTGATAATGCATTTTTCAATCACATAAAAATAAACAGAATCAATTATAAAAGAAAACTATTTTGTTATGATAGATACTTATGCAATTGTATTTTATTCTCCATTATGTTTTTTCATAATTTCTTAGTTAAATGTTTAGCAGTATAATACTTTTATGGCACTAGGACTGTCACCGCACTCCAAACAGGGATTTGAAATATATATATATATACACAGTGATGTTATCCCTAATATTCTCAGTCTGCAGCTTGGAAAGAGCAGTCAAGTCAATAAGATTTAAGACATATGGGGGATGGCATGTTTTCTTTTGTTTTCACACATGTTAGAGGGTAACTTACAGTTTAATTTCTGGTATAGTATGAAGTAGCAAGAAAAAAAATCAATCCTGAAAAATGTACTCTTAATGGTTAGAATGGCAAATCAGTTAAGCCAAAGTGCCCTTGAGTTTTGCACATATAGTCTTATATTAGAGGGAAATTCATTTCCTAGCAGGAATTCATGTGAAACACCACTGTCTCATTCTGATCAAAGATTTCCTTTTACAGTTGTGCCTGGCAGTAGATGTGGATATACACACTCAAAAAGCATTCATAAGGAAGTGGACGTGACTCAATCGACTGGGCTCCTATCTACCATGTGGGAGGCCCTGGTTTCGTGTCCCAGGGCTTCCTTGTGAAGGCAAGCTCACCCGCATGCCACAGAGAGCTGTCAGCCTGTACCTACAGAGAGCTGACAGCCCATGCCTGTGGAGAGCTGGCGGAGCAAGATGATGCAACAGAGGGAGACAAACAGACACAGAAGAACACGCAGTGAATGGACACAGAGTAGACAGAAAGCAAGTAGTGGTGGGCGGGAATAAATAAATAAAATAAAATCTTTAAAACAAAAAAAAAAGCATTCATGGACCACTGACATTTTGATCAGAACAAAAAAAGGATTTTTCCCAAATGAAAAAAAAAAGCATTCATGGGTGCAGATGTAGTTCAGTGGTTGAGTGCCTGTCTCCCATATATGAGGTCTTCGGTTCAGTCCCCGGTACTGCCTTAAAAAAAAATTTCATGGTATATGTTAGGTGAAATTCACTAAATACCTCTAAATACTAGGAGGAAATACAAAAGTAGTCAAAGTTGTAGTACTTGCCCTAGAAGTTTTATATTCTGGTTGGGAGCTGCGCTCTACAACTTAAGAACTTTTGTAAGCAACACAACTATGGTGAAATAGAGGTTTTAAGTGCTGGAAGGTTGGGGCCTGTGTGATAGGATTGCCTATAGAACTTTCTCACTGTATTTAAGGTCTAAGGTAGCTAAGAAAAGACGTTAAAATCTTTCCTGAAATATCTGGAACCTGAATGCTTAGAGTCAAGCTATGTCATTTGAAGATCATGGTAAGGTCCTTTGCATTGATAGCTGAAATGGCATCACTTGTGATTCATGTATTTGAATTAAGCACTACTGCTCCCATGAATTAAGTATGATTAGTTTCTCAGAAAGGCTAAGCGATGTGATTCAGTCATCCTAGTAAATGGCACAGCATGTACCTGTATACACAACTTCTAATTACAAACACCATACTCTTTGCTGAACTTCAAAAGGATGATGGGTGAGACTATAAATTCTGGTAATTTTTCTGTTGTGTTGACTAGTTTATTCCTAGTAAATCGTATTATATTGTATGTTAAATATAAACCTTTTTTCACATATATTGCAAAATTTTTCTCCCATCTGTAGTTTGTTGTTGTTACCTTATCTATGGTACCTTTTGCCTTACATAAGAGAACTTTTCTCTTATGTATTATGAGTTTGATTTCATACTTAAGATGGTCTTCCCCCCTTCAATATTACAGAAATAGTCTCCTTTATTTTATTCTATCTTTTCATAGTTTTAAATTCGTATTAATATTTTCAATTTGGGGAGAATTTATTGTTGATATACAGTGTGAAGCTGTTTCTCTCTGTTCACCCCCCCCCTCCCAGAGAAGAAGACTGTTGCCTCATTATTATTTATTTAATGGTGATGTAAAATGAAAAGTTTTATCATATACTGAATATCAATATATACGTTGTTTATTGTTTTGCTCTTGCTGGAATCTCTGTTTAATTGATCTATTTGTCCACTCTTGTGCTGGAATCACACTGTTTCAATTACTCTAGTTTTATTGTAGAATTTTATACCTGTAGGGCAAGGCCCTCTCAATGTGTTTTCTCTTCCATAAGAATTTTAGAATTAAACTGTCAAGTGTTAAAAGACATTTTCATTGGGATTTTGACTCTAATTGAATTGAATCAAATAGCTTAATTGGAGGGCATTAATCTTTATATCAGTATCCCTATACAGGAACACAATTTACCTATGCATTCATGTTTGTCTGTATATACCTTAGTTATGTAGTATAGCTCTATCATTTTTAATTTTCACAAAAGTTCTACACAAATAAATTTGAAGTCATTCTATAACCATATTTTTCATGTATTTATGACTTTTACAACTTGTTGTCTCCTCAGCAAACTGTAATATCGGGAAGAATTTGTGAAGCACTGTCATGCGCATGATACCATCCTATGACTCTTCTTTATGAATAGGAACTGCATGAACACAATAGTCTGATCACAACTAAGTTGACCAGAAGTTAAGATCAGCTATATATAGAAAAAAGTCTTTGCCCTGCAGGATTGCTGTCTCTTAAAAGAATCAATGTGATCCTCTCTCTTGGGGAATTTGAGAAAAGATTGGTGGTTTTTCTTGGGCAGAAATTGAAGGAGACAAAACAGGAAGTGGAAGAATGAGGCAATAGTATCAGTGATTATTCAGAAGCCATGAGGTATACAGGTGGGTACAGAGATCATAGTGGTTAGTAAGTGAAGTAAAACAAATGGAAGCAGAGAGAAGGAAAGCGGATTCAGGAATATGGTGGAGTTGTTAGAATAGGGAGTGGTAAACATCATTTGCTTAGGGGATGGGAATAAGATAGGTCCTCACTTGTTATATATTGATTAATGTTCCAGCTCTCCAAGAGCTTCTATCAAGACTGTTTCCTGTCCTTCACTTCTTTGTGTATCTTTCGAATTAGCACTTCTGATCTCAGTCAATTTGAATACATCTCTGCTTTTGCAAACTGAAAGAGCCCAAGAGCATACTGTCTTTTATATATGAATGTAAGAACCTACTGTTGAATTCCATTTCAAATGTTTTCCCCTGCTTCCCTCACTCTCCCATGAAAGAATGTTCTTAGGGCACAGTCCACATCCTTATGTTTACAGGTACAGGAAAAGAATGTCGAAGGGATGCCTCAGGGACATATTTAACTACAAAACAGAAGAATATTAGTGCTGGTTTCCAAGAGTTGTCTACTTACTTTCTCCAATTCTTCTTCCATTCTTTCTTTGAACCCACTCCAGTCAGGCTTTCAACCTCTCCATTCCAACAAAACTACTTTTGCATAAAGTACAAATAATATCCACACTGATAAATCCAATGGTCTATCCTCAGTCTGCATCTTATCTAACATTTATCATCATTTGAAACAGTTGATGACTCCCTCTTTCTTGAAACAATTACTTCATTTGGCTGCTGACACCACACTCTCAGTTTTACTCTTTCTCACTGGCCACTCCTTCTCAGTCTCCTTTGCAGAGTTCATCCACATCTGCCCAAATTCTTAATGTTGTAGAGTCAGAAGGCTCAGTCTTAGGATCTTTTTTCTATCTATACTCACTGTGTAGATGATCTCATGCCACCTCAGGCCTTTATATTAATCCATTAGCTGATGATTACCAAGTTTATATTACTACCTCAAGTTCACTTAGAGCCCAGATTCCTATCCAACTGCTAATCAACAACTCCACTTGGCTAATAAATATCTAAATGTTATATCTGCAACTACCCCTCATCCTCTCCCATCTTCTACTCATTCTAATTGCTAAGTTCAAAATCTTGGAGTCATCCTTGATTTCTCTTTTTCCTCTCACATCTGAAATCCATCTACAAATCCTCCAAGTTATATATGTCTGTGTGTGTGTGTGTGTGTGTGTGTGTATATATATATCCTGAATCTAATCACTTCTCACCACTTCCATTAATACATACCTGATCCAAGCCACCATATTCTCTTGACTTGATTATTCTAGCAGTTTCCTTGTTTTCAAACTTGGAACCATAAGTCTATTCTTTTTTTTTTTTTTTCTCTCCACCCCCCACCCCGCCCCACCCCAGTTGACTGTTCTTTGTGTATATTTGCTGCGTGTTCTTTTGTCCACTTCTGTTGTGGTCAGGGGCACAGGAATCTGTGTCTCTTTCTGTTGTGTCATCTTGTTGTGTCAGCTCTCCGTGTGTGCGGCGCCATTCCTGGGCAAGCTGCAATTTCTTTTGCGCTGGGCCGCTCTCCTTATGGGGCGCGCTCCTTGCACATGGGGCTCCCCTACAAGGGGGGCACTCTTGCATGGCAGGGCACTTCTTGCGCGCATCAGCACTGCGCATAGGCCAGCTCCACACGGGTCAAGGAGACCCGGGGTTTGAGCCACGGACCTCCCATGTGGTAGACGGTCACCCTAACCACTGGGCAAAGTCCGCTTCCCCCTATAAGTCTATTCTTGATACATCAGAGTGATCTTGTTGAATTAGAAGTCAGGTCTTGTCACTCCTCTGCTCAAAACAGAGTTTTTTATTTCATAGCTCACTCCAAGTGTCTTTACAGTTTACTGACTGCTAAATCAAATGTCAAACAATGGATTGGCTTAAACAATGGGAATTTATGGGCTCAAAGTTTTGAGACTATGAGACATCCAAAATCAAGGCATCATCAAAGTGACCCTTTCTCCCAGAAGACTGTGGCATTCTGGGGCTGGGTACCTTGGTCCTCATATTTTCTGTCACATGGCAAAGCACGTGGCAATGGCTTTTCCTTTCTCCTCTGGATTCCATTGACTTCTGGTTTATTCCGGTGGTTTTCTCTTTATGCCTGAATTTCATTCTGCTTGTATATGACTCTAGTAATCCACATTAAAGCCCAATCTGATTCAGTTGAGTCACACCTTAACTGAAGTACATCTTCGAGAGACTCTATTTACAATGGGTCTATGCCCACAAGAATGGATTAAGATTAAGAACATGTTTTTTTTTCCTTGGGGGACATAATTCATATGCTACACCAAATTAGAGCCTTTAAAATTTTCATATCCCCCTACCATCTGACACTCTGCCCATTCTTATTCCACGCTTTACTTTTTCTATAACACTTTCACACCTCTAACGTATTTTTATATTTATTTGAACTGTTTATTATTTCTTCCTACTAAACTGTACATTGTTTCTCTTTTTACTTTTTATTATCCCAATACCTAGAATAGTGCCTAAGCCATAGATAATGCTCAGTAAATATTGGATAAAAAATTAAATAACTGACTCATTTACTGACTCATTTACCAGCTAAGTTCTTGTTGAGTGCTCTTTAAATATATTTCCACAGCAAGGCCATGATTACCCTATAAGAACCCTTTTTACACTGTGTTGTAATTATCTGTTTACTTGTCTTTTACCATGACTGTGAGCTCCTAGGTGGCAGTGATGTTTTACTATTCACCTACTGATCTCTTTCACTGAACACAAAGTCTGCCAATAAAATGTGCTTAGTATAGTTTGTTGAATATATGGATAAATCCATGACTGAAAGTTCCTGCCAATTCTAGAAATTGTCTTGCCCAGAAGGTTGTCAATTTTGACTCCGTCTTCTTCATGGAAGAATTAGATGTCTTTTTTAGCTGTTTTTGCCAGAAGTACACTTGTATTTTAGACGTCTCCCCAGCAACCTGTATTGGCTGACCCCGATGAGGCCAGTAGAGCAGGCTGACCAAATTAGACAAAGCCTCTGTGGGTGATAGTCTCTACCTTCCCGCAGGAAGGCCAGGTGAGAGTAAAAGCTGCAAGAAGCCTGTCCCGAAATGGTTGATAATTCAGAAGGTGAACAAATATTCAGTATGAAAACTGTGCCTTGAGTCTCAGCACATGTAAAGATTCCCCTTCCTCTGAGGTATTATCTGGCCCCTTGGAAAAAAGGATAAGATTCACAGCCCTCTCGCTTATATACTGTGGCTTTTCTAAAGTGAGCATGATTTGACCTCTGAAACACAGCTATTTACCACCATTGTTGAAATACAGCCACTGCCCTCGTCTCTTGTAGTCCTCTCCACCTCACCCTAAATGCCCCAAAAAGTTAGACTGTATTAGAGGTGGCTCATGCATTGTTAAATTGTTGGTTTAACCACTAGACCTAGCAGAATGAAATCTGATTTGCTGTTCAGCTGGTTTTGTAAATACATTCCTCAGCTGTGATGGCCTCCCCACAAAATCTATTGACTAAGTTGCCTGAGTAACTGGTACTAGGGAATGTGATAGTTCATGGTTCTGAGTCGAAACTGTGGAGAAATAGAAGTTGCCAGGATACTTTTGCTGCTTTTGGTTTTTCTTTTTTTCTTTCTGTTGTCCAGCCAGGTATGTTTTAGAGTAGGGGTTAGCAAATTTTATTCCTTCTTCATTTTTTCATTTTTAATAACCTTTAAAGGAAATGTGCTAAGGCAGCTGCAATGTGAAGTCAATAGGAAAGGGTGAAGATCCAGCTGGACACCATCCTACAACCCTGAAAAATAATACTTTCTCCATTTTTAAGGAATGAAATGATAGGACAGGAAATGCAAGAGATTAACATGTTATCTTGCTCACTTTCCAACAAAAGTTAAAAGTTAAATTTTTGTCAGGGATTAATTAGTAGCCAGGCAAGAACAGGTCATTCCCCAACTCATCCCCACTGTCAAATAAAATGGACATTTTAATCTAATTTTAAGTATTTGCATGGGAAAATATTGACCATTCCCTTATGAAAAGCACATTTTGCATTTGTGAAAAAGTTAGGTAGCACAGTTTGAGCTAAAACTTACCCTGTTTGATCTTGTTTGCCATTAGAAATCTGTGCACATAATAGGTGCTTAATAAATGATTTGTGAATTAAAGTCTAAGCTCCCTCTGTTGTATTTAAGTTTGTGTGGATGTCTGAAGCTGTATGTACTCCAGAAAAGCATGTTCTTAAATCTAATCCATTCCTGTGGGTGTGAATCTATTGTAGACGGGAATTTTGATTAGAGTACTTAAGTAGGGCATGGCCCAGGGTGGGTCTTCATACTCTTACCGGAGTCCTTTATGAACTGGATGAATATTGACAGAGAGAAACCCACAGAAGCACAAAGAGAAACCCATGGAAGTCGAGGGAGGAAACCATGGAAACCAGGAAGCAGAAAATGAAGAGACCTGGAGAAGAAGGGGACACCACCTTATGCCTTTCCATTCGATGGAGAAGTCCAGGATCACCAATAGCAGGATTGTGGGGAGGAAGTGTCACCTGATGCTTTGATTTGTACATTTTCATGACCTCGGAACTGTAAGCTTTAAAGCTATAATAATAAATCCTCATTGTAAATGCCACTCCATTTCTGGTATATTGCTTTCAGTTGCTTTTAGTAAATTAAAACACCAATGATCAACCCCTCCAAAAATCTTCATTTCAAGCATCTCTCTCTGTCCACTGTCTCCTGTCTTTCCAGCTGACTCCTGGTGTAACAACTCAAATAATTCTTCAACTCATAAGGATGTCCAATGAACTGGTTCTACCACCTTTCCCATGGTCTTTCACCTCTCATGTCTTCTCTTCCCTCCTTGACCAGTTTAAATTCTAGTATCAAATATTAAAAATCTCTTCCTTATATATATCTTCAACTCTCTTGCGCCTCTTTTGCTTTGTCATACTCTCTTAGAAAAACAATAACCTGACAAAATAAAACTCTCTTCTTTTTGAACACCTATGCCTCTGCAGCTGAATGTGAATAGAAAAAAAGCACACAGCTCTAAATTGATGCCAAGTATTATCAAGTGGGTCTTTAATGTAATCCCCACCGTCTCCTATTCTCCAATATTCATTTTTCATACTATATCCTCTCTCTTTAAATCTCCCAGGCTACCCTACTCTCACTATCAGATGATGAACTTACTTCCTCTAACACTGAGAAATTTATAGGGATTAAAAGGCAATTTCTAAACTTACACCACGACATCTATTACCTATCAGCATCTGATGCCATATACTCTGCCTTCTCATCTGTTACTGTAGATCACCTACACAAACTGCGTTTCTTTAAATTGATTGTGATATGATTTAGTACTTGCATTGTAACTGATTTAAGGTTTTTTTGAATATTGTAATGAATTCTGAGGGTGGAGTGTAGCAGTTTGATATGATTATGAATTCCAAAAATAGATATTGGATTATATCTGTAAACTGGTCTGAACCTGGGCGTGATTAAGTTATGATTAGTGCTTTGAGTGGGCAATGTCATTAGGGCATTGAGTCCATACCCCTTGGTGGGTGGGGACGCACAGATAAAAGGCATGGCAAAAGATAGAGTTAGAGGGTTTTTGATGTTGGAGTTTTGATGCTGGAGTTTGATGCTGAGCTGGAGCCCTGGGAAGTGAGAAACTCTGAAAGCAGAGAGAACCAAGACCCTGGAGGGGAGGAACCGAGCAAGCCTGAACCCTCCCAGATATCAGCAGTTATATTGCTCCAGTACGAGAAAATAGACTTTGGTGAGAGAAGTAACTTGTGCTTTATTGCCTGGTATCTTGTAAGCTCTTACTCCAAATAAATATCCTTTATAAAAACCAACCAATTTCTGTTGTTTAGTATCAGCACCCCTTTGACTAACTCTTAGGTATTAAAAGGCATAAAAATAGTGTTATGCAGCCTGCTTGCTAATTATTAATGCCTCATCAATCTCTTATCCCTAGGCATTGTGTCTTTAACAAAGTTTGCTTTTTCAGAAAGAAAAAAAAAACTTGTCCAAATAAGGTTTAAAAACAATGTTGAAATGTTTGGCAGACAACAAGTGTAGAGTATTTGGAAGAAAATGTCATGTTGTACCCACCTGAGTATATTTTCATGTATCCTTTTTCCTTCTCAGCTGACCAATGTGGATTCCACCTGTCTTCAGTAGCTGTTTGAAGAATTTAAAACAGGTTGAGACACCACTACATCTCTGGGATATGAAACAACCAAGGGAATTGGTTAAGGCAGGCAAACCTGAGAGTGTGGCGAAAGGTATTCGCTAGAGGATAAATGAGAGTGCATTTCAGAAAACAGGCTTATCTTGACAGCCAGTATTTCTCCTATAAAAATAATTCATCGTGGGATATGCAGGGAAGACAGTGAGTTTTTACCTAAGGGAGGATGTTATTTTAAGTCTTCAAGTAACTGGATAAGAGGGAGAATTCTGGCACCCTTGGTAAATCACTAATAGAAGGTGCTAACTGTCCATCCAAACAATTGGTTTGGTGGTATGGTGTTCCAGAATAGCTTATACAGTTGATGGAGTGCCATTCCTACAGACAAGCATACAGCCACTTTTCTGGCTTCAGTTGTCTCAGGGAATCCATTTTCTCTTATTTATGTTAAACTTTTGTTTCCTCCCATGCCATTAAGAACATAAGTATGATTCAGAAAGGCTTGATGTTGTGGCTATGGAATAGCAAGTTGATTTTTTGAATCATATAAGTAGTAATTATTGACTTATTGAATACATAAACACACCAAGTTTTATTTAAAATTCGAGGGATGGTAGTTGTGTGTGTACAAAATAATCTTCTATAAGGTATTCTGTGTACTCAAGAAACCTAGAGGTCACTCTATGGCAGAAAAAAATCCCTCTTTCCTAGATTATGTTGGTAATCTCATAGATCACCTCACTTCCACTTTCTCTCACATTCCATCTTGCCCCAGAGTAATTGGAGGGATCTGTCTGTTGTGCGAATCAGCATTACACCACTAAAAGCCCTCTAATAACTTCATTTTTTGGTAGATAAATTCAAATTACTTATTACATCGTAACTGCACTTCTCATAGCTTCCGCTACCTACCTCCCTTAACCAAAACACAAGCCACACTGGAATATTCCCAGAATACAGCATAGACTTTAATTTCATGCCTTTGAATATTCTGCTATCATGGGCCAGGATGGTCCTGTCACACCCACCATGAAATTGTAAATCAGTTTCTAATTTGAAGAAGCCCTTAGTTGTGGAAGACAGACATCCAAATAGAAAATTAGTCTTCTGATTGCAGCAAAATAGCAGATGAAGAGAATATAAAATGATCCTATAGTGAATATTTAGCATAAAAAATTATCTCTTGTACATAATTGAGTTCATGAAGATCCTTTGGTGTCAGAAATGAAGAGAAAACTGAAAATCATAGCATGAAGTACATGAGGTAATGCTCTGACTACTATAGGGATAAGAATGACGAGCTGTGAGTATCAATAATCCAAATTTTGAGGTTTTCACCATCACCAGAAGACAGGAATTAATTTGAAGTAAGATGCTTATTTAAAACAAGGACCCTTGAACATCTAACTCTTCAGCTAAACAATGAACTCTAGGAAAAAAAAAAAAGAAACAGAAGGATAAATATGCAAAAACAATATAGAACAACTCCACTCCCCCCAGTGCAAGCAAAGGGATATGAACAGGAAGAACTTTTGTCTCTTCACAGAGAATTTTTGCCTATTCACGTCCTTGGTAGAAATAGTATGCAGACATCATTCATAACATTTAAAAACCCTAGATGTGCACACATTTAAATTTGTATTAACTATGCTGGTATGACACAGGAGACCCCAAGCCAAGAAATTAGCATAAAATTAAATTGCTGGTAAGCTCTTACTATCCCTGTGTTGTGGATAGGATCATGTCCCTCTCAAAGTCATGTTCCAGTCCTAACCCTGGGTCCTGTGAGTGTGAATTCATTTGTAAATTAGATTTTATAGGAGCTAATTTTTTTTAAGATTTTTAAGTTTTATTTATTTATCTCTCTTTCCTGCCCCCCACCCCAGTTGTCTGCTCTCTGTGTCCATTCTTTGTGTGTTCTTCTGTGTCCACTTATATTCTGGTAAGCGGCATGGGGAATCTGTGTCTCTTTTTGTTGTGTCATCTTGCTGCGTCAGCTCTCAGTGTGTGGCGCCACTCCTGGGCAGTCTGTGCTTTTTTCTCACTGGGCAACTCTCCTTGTGGGGCGTACTCGTTGTGCGTGGGGCTCTTCTATGCTGGGGACACCCCTGCATGGCAGGGCACTCTTTGCATGCATCAGCACTCCTCGTGGGCCAGCTCGTCACATGGGTGAGGACGCCCTGGGTTTGAACCATGGACCTCCCTTGTGGTAGGTGGATGCTCTATCTGTTGGGCCAAACCTGCTTCCCTACAGGAGCTTAGTAAGATGAGGCTGAACTTAATCAGGGTTGGCCTTAATTCAATTTGACTGGAATCCTTATTATGGGGGAGTGAGGAGGAAACGGAAGAAAACAGGAAGCCACGTGATGGAGGCAGATTGAGTTATAAATTGCCACCAAGCCACCAACAGAACCCTACACACTTTTGAAGAATGACCTGATAACTTGATTTTGGACTTCTAGCCACTAAAACTGTGAGACAATAAATTCCTGTTTTTTCAGCCTGCCAGTCTGTGGTATTTGCTATAGCAGACCAGGCAAACTAGGAAATCAGACATTAGCAAACAAAACCATCCTGATACAACATGCCTCCAGCCAAGAAAACCCACAATTTCCTCACACAAAGCTTATAGAAAGTAATGCACTATCCAAAATTTTAAAACACAGGAGGGAAACAAGCTACCGTGAATGTGAATTAGATAAAGCAAAATGGAGTCTTCATTTTTTCACCTCATAAAATCAGTAGATTTTAGAATAATCTGAGAGACTATAAATAAATATGTTTATAATGGTTAAAAATCTAGTTGGAAAATGAATTTTAAAAAAGAATAAAAACAACAACAAAAAGATCTTGTTGGAATCAAAATCATAAGCAATAACAAGACAATAAGATAAAGAAATGGGATGGATATATTTGAAAAAGAACCAAATAGAACTTCCAGAAATGAATAACATGGTCTTTGAAATTAAAGCCACAATAAATTGGGCATAGCTATATATAATCTGTTTAGAATTAATGAATTAGAAAATACATGTGCAAAAATTATCCAAGTTTCATTCCAGAGAAAGAGATAGAAAATGTGTATGAGAGATAAGGGAGACATGGAGAATAATAGAATAAGACATTCCAACATACATAGAAGTTCCAGAAAAGAAAAATAAAATAGAAGCAAGGCAATATTAAAAAACTTTTCTAGAATTGAGGAACATGAATCCTCAGACTCTGGAAATATAATGAATCACAAAAGGCTAAATAAACATGAAATTACTCTAAGATAATAGTGAAACCAGAGACATGAATAAAAAAGAAAAGGAAAACAAAGTAAAAAGAATATGGTAGAAATAAATCCATATAGCTAATCACAATAAATGTAAATGTTTATAACTGTCCATTAGAATCTATGTTCTTATATTATATACAAAAACTTTGAACAGTATGTTGTTTACAAAAGAGATAACTAAAATGCACATCTAGAGAAGTTGAATATAAAGGATTGGATGAAAATACATCAGGCTAATAGCGTTCAAAGATGGCTAGTATAGATAAAGCAATATCAAGCAAGATAGGTTTTAAGACAAAAAAGCATTATTAGAGATAAGAAAGGTCTCTACATAATGCTAAAAGATATAGCATTATCTGGAATTTATAAGCATCCAACACCTAGCATCAAAATACATGATACCAAAAATATCAGAACTACAAAGAGAAAAGTCATAAATCTATCAACATGGTGGGAGATTTTAACACTTGCCTTTCAGAAAGTAATGGATCAAGTAGTAAAAATATGAAGACTATCAAATACTTGTAAAGCAAAATTAGCAGGCTTTTACTAATGGACATATAAGAAATATTACAAACAGAAATTAAAGAATGATGTTTTTCAAAGCATAAATGGAATCTTTATTTTTAAAAAACGTACATTAGGCCACAAATTGTCAGCAAATGTCAAAGAAGATCATGAGATCATGTAGAGAATCAACAGCATCTATTTTATTTGATATGAAGTGAAATAACAAAAATAACTAAAAGATAACTAAATCCTCATATGTTTAGAAATATTAAACTATATTTCTCATAATTCAAGGGATAAAGACAATGTCATAATAGAAATTAAATCATATTTTGTACAGAATTATAATGAATACTGTTCATATCAAAAGTTATAAGATACAGTCAAAGCAGTAACAATAGGGAAACTTGTACACTTAAATGTAAATGTCAGAAAAGAGAGGTTTAAAATTAGTGAGCCAAATATGCAACACATGGTATCAGAAAAAGGACAGCAGAAAAAAAAACAAAGAAAAATTTTACAAGGGAGATAAATTTAAAAAAAAAAACAACAAGAGAAAGAAATGAAAAAGGAAAAGAAGAAGCAATAGAGAAAAGCAATAAAATGAAAAGTTGGTGTTTTGAAGAGTTGACTATAACTGGTAAAACTCTGATGCTATGGATCAAGAAGAGAGAGAGAAGGCCCCAAAACACTATTATGAGTGAAAATATCAACATAAGTACAGATAGAGTAGAAAATTTTAAAAGCATACTGTGAACAACTTTATGTCAATACAGTTACATTTAAAATACATATAAAATGTATGAAATGGACAATTTCATATAAAAACGAGACTTCTCAAAGGTGGTTTGCAAAAACCATTGAAAACCTGGATAAGGGTATAATTATTAAAAAAAATTGAATTAAGTGATTAAAAATCTACCTTCAAAAACTATACCAACAGACAAACAGAATCACATATGCACATGGTCAAGACAGTTTCACCAGCAAGTTCTGCCAAATCTTTAAGGAAGAAATAATCTCTCTATTATCCAAACTGTTCTTAGGGTCCTGGTTTCAGTGTGATTGAAAAACTTCCTGGAGGGAAGAGGATTTGGATCAACCAATAGAGCATCCACCTACCATATGGGAGGCCCAGGGTTCAAATCCAGGGTCTCCTTACCCATGTGGTGAGCTGGCCCATGCGCAGTGCTCATGCGTGCAAGAGTGCATGCCACACAGGGGTGTCCCCCGCATAGGGGAGCCCCATGTGCAAGGAGTGAGCCTCTGCAAGGAGAGCCGCCCCACACGAAGAAATTGCAGCCTGCCGAGGAGTGACGCTGTACACATAGAGAGCTGACGCAGCAAGATGATGCCACTGACAAGAATGTAAGAGGACACAGAAGAACACACAGCAAATGGACATAGAGAGCAGACAACTGGGGTGAGTGAAGGGTGGGGAAGGGGAAAGAAATGAATAAAAAAATAAACCTTTAAAAAAGACAAAAAAAAAAAAAAGGAAAAACTTCCTGGAATGTTACAGTGTGTAGTAGCCAAGGTTGAGAACCATTGATCTGCTCCCACTCTCATTTTGCAGCTGAGGAGAAGTGGTGCTTAATCACATAAAGTGAATCAGTTTACAAAGCCAATTATATTCCCTGAATTGAGGCTGGTGTTTTTATTGGTGCAGGAAGATTTCGTGGAAATCTTAACTGCAAATCCATATTTTTCATTTCTTTTCTCCTTTGCAAATGGTTATCAGTCCTAGAAAGTGATGCTATTGATGGGTCCATAATAGGAACTAACATGTGATTATAGAATGCCATTTCATTTTGGAGCAGATATGAAATTGGAATCCAATTCTTCTAGTGAAAAGAGTGGATAAACTTGCCATCTGAACTAATGCAAAATCAGATTTTCTCAAGAGAGAAAATGTTCTTTTCCTTTAAGAGGGAAATTTCAATTGGTGTTTACTCAAAGGACCACATGATTATTAGGGCTTAACCTTTTCTTGGCATTTAATTCCCTACCCTTGCTCAGTATTAGAGGGCTGGATTAGTACGCAGTCTCTATCACAGGCTGGCTGGTCCATAAAGTGTCCAGTGAGAGACAGATAGTTCAGCAAGTGAATCAGCCACAATCACAAACATAATGAACAACATTCAAGGTATAATAGTAAGGATTATGATTCATTTTGTGAGAAGTTGTTTTTGTTCCAGATTATATTAGATTTGTGGTGGAGAACAGGGTGTCATTCACACTGAATACTTCTACAAGTGCCACAAAAACCAGTGAAGACAAAGTTATGATTTCTGATGGAAGAAACCTTTCTTACGACAAAAATCAACTGGAAGATCCGTGTCCAAAGCTGACAGTTAAAAGCATATGTGGCCTCTTAACACTCAAACATTTCTGGGTTAAGAGCAGTCTGCCCAAGAAACTAATATAAAATGATCATGGGAAACGCTATTTAACTCACACTCACTCAAACAGCAATGATAATAATAAACATCCATTGAATGTTTATTGTTTACCCATTACTTTCATGTACATTATCTTATTTAACATATGTATTAGTTTTTCAATGTAAGCAATATTACAGATGAAGAAGCTGTGTTGAGAGGTCAGGTGACTTGCCTGAAATCATATGGCCTAGTCATAACTCTAACTTAAATCCATCCATTATTATTTCCTGTGATCTTACCACTACTCTACACTTGTTTCTTTTCCTAAACTTTCCAAAGTTGGAGCCAGGAGATGCTTCTGAAGCAATTTCTCCCAGCCTGAGGGAAAGGCTGGGTATGTGGGCCCCTCATTTTTCACTCTGAGTTTATGCCTTCCCTTGGCATTTCTCTTCTCCTACTGTTCTTATACCCCTTATACCCATTATACCCTTTTTCAAGAGTAAACTACACACACTTTATTCTGGCTAGTGAATAAACATAACAGAACTTTCTTATTTATTTGTTCCTTTTAGTGAAGGTATGACAAACTGGGATTGTGAAAATAAACAAAGCTGGAGGGAAAGCAAAATGAAAATAAACGAACTAAACAAGAGGGTGGGGAGTGGATGTATTTCAAGTGGTTGAGTGCCTGCTTCTCATGTCTGAGGTCCTGGGTTCAATCTTTGGTACCTCCTTAAAAAAAACAAGAGACAAATGAAAAAAGCAACTTTCACTGGGGGACAGATACAGGTCGGTGGTTGAGTGCCTGCTTCCCATGTGCAAGGACCTGGGTTTAATCTCTGGTACCTCCTAAAAAAAAGAGAAAGAGAGGGAATGTCAGAAAAGCAATCATATTTCAAGTGCAGATTTCTCACTGAAATAGGTAAGGAGATAGTAAGAAAGTCCACACATAAAATGAGAACCCTTCCCAGAAATGTCTGCCATTTAATTCTGAGGGCCCTTTTACAAAGTCCTTGAGTAGACTGAGTAAACAATGTTGATGGTCATAAGGTAACCCTGCATTTTTTCCTGGTACTTATCAGCAAGCTAACAAAGTGCAGAAGCCTGCAACAATCCTCTGAATACCTTCACTTGTGTTTTCAGAAGTAGGTATCCAAATCGATTAATTAAAAACTAGCGTAATGCAAACTTTAATTTTACCTTCAAGGGATCCATCCTATTTTCTCTGCAAGCCTAGGGAATTACTATTGGCAGGTTATGATTTATCATGGTCTTGCAGTGGTTTCTTCTGAATGTCTGATAAGAGTTAGTGTTATTGTCAAAACCATTAGAAGTCTCTAATACTGTCATATTTTTCTAGTTGTTTATAATGTACTTATCTGAAAAATCACTTAAAGCAGCTTTTCACTGAAACAATGTACATATCCAGTTTAATTTGCTATATGAAAGATTAGTGCTCAATAACCCACATTCCAACTTTGTCTTACTTTGCTCACAAATGGCACTCATAGAAATTCAGGGCTTTTAAATATGGAAAGATGGAGTGCTTTGCTTTTTTTGTGTTTTTTTTTTATCCCTTTAAAGTGTGATTTTCTATTGTCTTTGGGGCCAAGAAAAATAACAACTCTTAAACAAAAGGAGAAGACCTACAACCCATTTAAAAAGGGACAAGAGATGTTAATAGACACTTTTCCAAAGAGGAAATACAAATGGCTAAATATCACATGAAAAGATGCTCAACATCACTATATTAAAGAAATGCAAATCAAAACTACAATGAGATATCATCATACACCTATTAGACAGACTACTATTAAAAAAACAAAAAGCTACAAGTGTTGGAGAGGTTGTAGAGTAATAGGAACACTCATTCACTGCTGGTGGGAATGGAGAATGGTGCAGCCACTGTGGAGGAAAGTTTGGTGGTTTCTCAGAAATGTAACTATAGAACTGTCATATGATCCAGCAATTCCACTGCTGAGTATATACCCAGAAGAATTGGAAGCAGGGATATAAACAGATACATGCACACCAATGTTCATAGCTGCATTATTCACAATTGCTAAATGTTGGAAGCAACCCATGTGTCTATCAACAGATCAAAGGATTAACAAAATGTGGTACATACATACTATGTAATATTACTCACCTGTAAGAAGAAATGAAGTATTGACACGTGACAACATGGATGAATCTTGAAGACCTTATGTTGAGTGAAGTAAGCCAGTCACTAAGGACAAATATTGCTTGGTCTCACTGATATGAGCTAAAGACTGTAAGCAGACCACAGATGTAGCATCTGGAAGATAGGGTACCAAGAGATAGAAAGTGAGTAGAGCATGGTGATCCAATGCTCAATCTGAGTAGAATCCATGATAAGGTGGATAGGGAGGTTTAGCAGTGGATGGGGATAATGGTGATACAGCAATGTGAATAGGGTCAATGCCTGGGGCAAGCCTCTGTGGAAAATGAATGTGTTCATGTGGTCATAGGGTGTTCTATCAGTGGGTGGAGAGCCACACAAAACCAACAGAATATTAAATTCCCATCCTGGAGAGTTCTTCCATGTTCTCTAATAGAGTGGCAAGAATCGCTAGAGTACATAGACAGAGCCTAATACATGAAAACAGACCAATACACCAAGCCCTTGATATTAATGCTTGTATTTATGAACCTTATTCTTGTGAAATTGAAACTTAGCCTAATAATATCTATTGCCTAAGAATTATTTCCTGAAAACCTCCTTGTTATTCAAATGTGCTTATCTCTAAGCTAAACTCAGCAAATAACTCAGCTACATTTCCTGTGGCATGGGATATGACTCTTGGGGATAAGCCTCCCTGGCACCAAGGGATTATACCAAGCATCAACCAGAGATGCATTTGGAGAAAAACCTTGACCAAAATGGGGAAACATTAAATACGAAAGAGATTTTCAGCTAAGAGATTTCTGAGTGAGTCAGGAGGTCATTTCAGAGATTAGGTTTATGCACATCTCAGGCAGATTTCATTAACTGTCACAGAAAACAGTGCCTCAAATAGGGATGTTTCCAAGGGTTCCATAGACACTGAACCCTATAGGCAAGGCACACAACCCCATGAAATCAGCATCCTGTTGGTGGGCCTTACCTTGGATATATGATAATGCATTTCACCACTGTAACAGATTAGACTCATTTATAATTTCCCTACACATGATACTTCTATCCTTTTTATTTGAACCTATGATTAACACTATATTCATTAAATATATGTCCTAAAGGCTTACGTCTTCAGTCTGTTCATATGTCAGTTGAGCCCCAAATCTCAGCGGAGTTGCAGTCAATACCTACTCTCCAGGGAAATGGATTTGGCTCAACTGATAGAGCATCTGCTTACCATATGGGAGTCCCTGGGTTTGAATCCTGACCCATGTGGTGAGCTGGCATGTGTAGTGCTGATGTACACAAGGAGTGTTATGCCACACAGAGGTGTTCCCCTTCGAGCCCCATGTGCAAGGAGTGCACCCCCACAAGGAGAGCTGCCCTGTGCAAAAAAAGCACAGTCTACCCAGGAGTGGAGCTGCACATGAGGAGAACTGAAGCAGCAAGATGACACAACAAAAAGAGACACAGATTCCTTGTGCCACTGACAAGAATGCAAGCAAACACAGAAGAACACACAGTGAATGGACACAGAGAGCAGACAATGGGAGGGGGGAGGGGAGAGAAATAAATAAAAATTAAATCTTTAAAAAAAAAAGAAAAATACCTACTCTTCAGTTCATCAGACTCGCCCAGGACAATAACAAAATTAAGCTGAATGGAAAACCATGGTCCCCAAAAGCGAAGAGTATATACAACTGCAAACAAAACAGTTTCTTCCATCTATCCCAGAAGATCTAAGCCCCCTCTGAATCTGAAGGAGAGCTGGCGTCACCATCCTCAAATCTTCAGGAATGAGGAATAATCAAGCATAAAGGTGGAAGGCAACCATGAACCAAAATAGACATATTATTATTGTAGTAAGGGAAGAACTTGTAACATTGCTATAAAGATAGTGGTTACCAGAGGTTCTAAGGGGAGAGGGAGAGGAAAATAGTTGAAACAGAGGGCATTTTTAGGGCATTTGAATTGTTCTGTATGATGTTGCAATGACAGATACAGACCATTAAACATTTTATCAAAACCTAGACAATTGTGCGGTTCAAAGTGAAAACCATAATGTAAACTATAAACCTTGGTTAGCAGCAATGCTTCAATATGTGCTCATCAAATGTAACAAATGTAATGTACTCATGTAAGATATTCTTCATAGGGGAAAATGTGAGAGGGCAAGGGGGTGGGGTATATGGGAATACCCTATAGTTTTGATATAATTTTTCTATAATCTAAAACTTCTTTATAAATAAAGTTAAAAATAATAAAAGGAAAAAGAAGCAATATCTTACAGGAGGCTATCTTGAACTCCCAAGGGTTATTTCCATATTTTTCCATGTCTAAAGATTGTGCTGATCATTTCTAACAGTCACTACTAGGCTGCCAATATGAGTCTATCCAAAATTGGCAGAAAAATTACCAGTATTTCGAAGGTGTTTTTTAATGAAAAGTATTTGATATAAAAATAATTCTTATTTTACATGAAAAGTTACTAGATTTGGAGATCTTATAAGACAGAGCACAGAAAAATTGGTTTAAAAATGATCTCAGGTAACGGCACATTTAATTTGATAGAATAATAAGTATTGCTTTCATATTACTCTTTTAGGTGAACCCATGATTATAGATCAACGTTATTCTTTTAGGCATTACTTGCACAAATGGTGCCTACTCTTTTACCTCTAAAAAGAATTCAGCTGCTGTAGGTGACTCAGAAAACTATACCTAGGAAAGCTTTCAGTACACCTTCCCACCCCCTTTTTCCTTGCTCCTCTGGAGAATGCCCACTTCATGTGGTCATTATAATAGTGTAAAAATGGTGGTCTCTTCCTGCTTACTCATGCCCATATGGAATCGGCCCCTAAATTAGACTGGACTATTCATAATACCACATCCCTCTTGTCATAGTGACTGGTCCAGGGGAGCTGTGATCAAAGCATGGGCATTGGTATTCCTTCTCTGAAAACCCTTTGCAAGGGAGTTCTTTTTCTATTAGAGCTGCTCATCTGAGAACATGTAAATCCAAAGGATCTATTGGTAAAGCAAATAAACAAGATTCCTGCCTCCAGAAAATTCTGGTCCAGGATGATCTGGGAAAAAAAACAAGGCTTTCTAGATGAGAAAATGAAGTGAATTTGGCAAATAGATTGACCATGACATTCTACTGAAGTCTTCTATGTGTTTAATTTTTTTTTTTGCCCACTTGGATCTATAATGGATTGAAAGGGTTGAATTGAAACCCCACACAGCTAATATTTTTTTATCTTTCTCATTTTATTTCCTGCTATTTTTGCTTTTTGAAAATTAATCCTTTATTACGTGGCGCTGAGGTTTCATAATTGTTGGATCTTTGTTGTGAGTTGCATCCTATATCACTACAAAGGGCCCGACACTTTTTTTTTCTATTTTAATGCTCTATTCCCTAAATTCAACTTTGCCTTATATTAAAATTTTGAATCCTACTTTTTTTGTTTGCATTTGGATAGTGTAACTTCTTTCACAATTTTATCAATGTTTCTGAATCACTTTGTTTTAGATAAATTGTGTTTTCATATCTGATCTGATCTGAAAGCCTTTATTTTTTAATATGTGATATTTTATTCACTAAAATGTAGGTATTTATGGACTTAGTTTTGTAAAGTTATTTTATTTTATGCTTTCTCTTTTTCTTGCCCTTAATATATATTCTCTGCTTTTTTGTGTATTTCTTTTGATGATTTGGAAGTCCTAAATTTTTTATCTGCTACTTTTCTATTAACTATAAACAACACACTTAATCCTCTATTAATTTAGCTAGTATTCACTGTCTACAATGAACAGTGATGAGATTAGCATATATCCACTTTCTCCACCTTTTCTTCCCACCTCTCAATTACGCAAATTGTAGCTAATTATTTTATTTCTCCAAGTGTTTTTATCTTTTGAAATATCTGGGTACATATATTACTTTATCAAATTTGAGTGATATAAATTGTCCTCAATTAAAAGATGTCCTCAATTAAAAAGATGAAGAATAGCCATAAAGAACACTAGGCATTTTACTCTCATTCTCTTTCTATCCAGTTTAGATACATAATCTCTATATTATCAAGGTTTAGAGAATTTATTTTTTAACCTGTAATCATAGTCCTCACATTTGTATTAGTTTTAGCCCTACATTTTCATGGTTTCAAGCTTTACTGTTAGTCTTTTTTGCCAGATTCTCTACATATCTTCTTGTTAGTTTTTCTAAAGCCTGTTATCAGCTCACCATGACCACTGTATTAATTTTCTATTGCTACTGTAACAAATTTCCACATAGTGGTAGGTAGAACACAAATTTATCATCTTACCATTCTGTAGGTGTGATGTCTGACACGAGGCAAAAATTAAGGTGTCAATAGAGCTGTATTCCATTCTACAGGCTCAAGGGGAGAATTGTTTCCTTAAAAGTTCAGGTTGTGATTATAGGACTGAGGTCCCCATTTACTTGCTGGCTGTTACCTGAGGACCATACCCAATTTCTAGAATTCACCTGCATGCCTTGGCTTATGGCCCCCTTCCTCTATCTTTAGATCCAGCAATGGTGAGTCATACACACTTTGAATCATTTCTGCATTTCTGACTTGCTCTTCTGCCACCTTTTTTCACTTTTAAGCATTCATATGACAACCTAGATAATCCAGGATAGTGTCTGTAGCAGTTTGATATTATTTATGAATTATAAAAATAGCTATTGGATTATGTTTGTGAAATGGTCTTTTCCTCTGGACATATTACATTATAACAGATTCAGAGGTTTACTTGATTTCATAATGATTAAGGCTTTGAATGGGCCACGTCAGTAGGGCATTGTATCCCTGCCCCCTTGGTGGGCAGGCATTCACAGAGAAAAGACATGGCAAAGGACAGACTGGGGAGTCTTGAGCTGGAGTCCTGTGAAGTAAGCACACAGAGAAGCTTGGTCATGAGGAAAGAGAGAAGGCCCTGGGAAAAGAAACAAGCCATTCACCTCATAGTCTATAGCTGACCTTGTGGAGGTAACAGAGCATCTGAGCCCAGAGAGAGGCAAGCCACAGGAAGAAAGGAACCCAGGAATTCTGATACCTTACAGAGGTTGGCAGCCATCTTGCCCCAACACATGGCAATAGACTTTGGTGAGGGAAGTAACTTATACTTTATGGCCTGATAACTGAAAGCTTCTACCCCAAATAAATACCCTTTATAAAGGCCAACATATTTCTGGTATTTTGCATCAGCACCCCTTTGGCTGGCTAATACAGCGTCTCCAATTTATAGTTACATTGATTCTATCTTTGAAGTTTCTTTTTCACATGTAAGGCAATATATTCACAGGTTCTAGGAAATAAGGTATGGCATCATTTGGTTATTATGCCTACTTTAAAATTTGCCTTGTATTACAGAGAAGAAGCTAGATGTTTACCAGAATTCCCTTCCCTTAGTGGTTCAGGATTAAAGTTTGTCAATGAGGGGCACTTGCACAAGATTTAGAAGGTGTAAGAAAAGTACCTATTATATTCGGCAGGCAGTTGTGCCAGATACATAGACAGAAATGAGATTCACAGGTGCTTCTTAGTAAGTTCTCAAGAAACACCTGCTGGGAAGCAGACTTGGCCCAGTGATTAGGACATCCATCTACCACAAGGGAGGTCTGCGGTTCAAACCCCTGGCCTCCTTGACCCATGTGGAGCAGGCCCATGTGTAGTGCTGATGCGTACAAGGAGTGCTGTGCCACGCAGGGGTGTCCCCACGTAGGGGAGCCCCATGCGCAAGGAGTGTGCCCCATAAGGAGAGCCACCCAGTGCGAAAGAAAGTGCAGCCTGCCCAGGAATGATGCCACACACACGGAGAGCTGACACAGCAAGATGACGCAACAAAAAGAAACACACATTCCCCTGCCAATGACAAAAACAGAAGCAGACAAAAACAAGAACATGCAGCAAATGGATACAGAAAAAAAAAAAAAGGAACACCTGCTTTGTTTTGGCATACTAAGACATTTATTGGGAATTTCTCTTAGACACTTGAAAATCACAACATCTTCCCAGCACACTCATGGAACTATCTGCTTTGGTGCTTCATCTGGTGATTATCCATGGAGGATTCTATAACCTTCATTCTCAGTCCTCCCTTTGGTTACATAAACCCTGAATTTCTATATTAAACTCCTTTGCGTAGCAATGTGGGACAATAAAAATAACCATGCAAGTTGGAATTGTGAAAAATAATATTAATCAATTGGGTAAAATTACAATTGTTTTGTGACATTTAAAATTTTTTGTCAAATTATTAATGGCCAATTCTGTATTTTGATTATCCATTTTTGTAAAATGCCATGTGGCTTTACCATTGGGAGGCAAGGAGGCAACACAGTTAACATGGTTTGCTGAATGTGCACGAATTGAATATCAAATGTGCAGTGAACAAACACTGATAGACTTGGAAAGAAGTGACATGATTGGTCACTTATCATGAGGCTCATCTGTTATTACATAGTGATACACAGACTGAAGAATTAGCAGGAAAATCTGTACTGTATGTAATTACTCAATTGATATGCTGTGGTGCTAGGGACTGAAAGATGCACTTCATAAAAGATGTGTTCAAGCTTTAGTCCATGTTCCTGTGGGTGTGAACCCATTTGTAAATAGAAATTTAAAGATGTAATTATTAGTTAAGATGTGGACTCGTTTTAAAAATTTATTTACTTTTATTGTCTTTTTATAGATCATGCAAAACGTTACATTGAGAAAATATAAGAGGGCCCCATATACACCACTCCCATCCTCCCCACTCCTCCCACATCAACAACCTCTTTCATCAGTGTGGCACATTCATTGCATTTGGTGAATACATTTTGGAACACTGCTACACAGCATGGATTATAGTTTACATTGTAGTTTACACTCTCCCCCAGTGCATTCAGTGGGTTATGGCAGGATACATAATATCCTGCATCAGTTCCTGCAATATCATACAGGACAACTCCAAGTCCTAAAATTGCCACCATATCAAACCTCTTCTTCCCTCTCCCTGCCCTCAGCAACTCCTGTGTCCTCTCTCTTCACATCAGTGATACAATTTCTTCCATTGCTAGTCACAATTGTTCTATAGTAAAGTGCCAGTAAGTCCATTCTAATCCATATTTTATTCCTCCATCCTGAGGCCCCAGGGATCATAATGTATACTCCATGTCTAAATTGAGAGGGGGCTTAGATCCCACATGGCTGATGAATGGGATCCTCCTGCATGCAGTTGTAGACTCTCTTGGTTCCTTGGTGTGGTTGTCGACCATCCTTACCTCCCTGTTAGCTGGCCTGGGTAAGTCCTCTGCTGAGGCTCAGGGCCCAGCTGGCACAAGGACAATCCAGAATTCAAGTCTCCTGAGCATACACCAAACCCATCACCAACCACAGTTTCAGTAATAGAGACAAAAGGGGCATGTGTAGAGAGGTTATATCTGAGTGCAACTCCATCACATTCAGGAGCACAAATTCCAAAGTAGGGCCCACTGACAAAGTACTGAACTCCAGAGCCATCTGCCATGACCATAGAACCTGGGTGTTTCCATAGCCCTCAGGAGTACCACTACCTGGGGTTGTATCTATATTGACTGTCTCTGGGATCCTGCTGAAAGGTACATAGGCACGACCCCTCTGATGACCTCCCAAATCATTTTGAAGTCTATTAGACAGATAAACTCATTTGTCTTTACCATTTACCCCTTTTATTCAAGGTCTTTTTCTAATTGCATCACCAGCTGGTGATTGGTAGTAATACCTCGGTGCCAGGAAGGGTCATCCCCAGTAGTCATATCCCATGCTGGGGAGAAGGTAATGCATTTACATGCTGAGTTTGGTTTAGAGAGTGGCCACATTTGAGCAACATGGAGGCTCTCAAGAGGTAACTCTTAGGCACCCTGCAGATCTAGGCCTAGTTGAAATTTCAAGTACACAGGCTTATAACCATAGTTATCAGTATCAAGGGCCCATCATTGGACCACCCTTGTTCACTGGCCTTTGCCCTTGCACTTGGTGGATTGTTGCTGCTCCACTGGGGAATATGACAGAGTTTCCCTGAATGGGAACTCAGCACTCTCTCTTGTCCTGTGTCACTCTACCCATGTTGACAATACCCAACAAATATCCAAATATATCTATATACTCTATATGAATGTCATGGAGAAATCCCTTCCACTCATGCGTCCCCCATCAATGACACCCCACACCAATGCTCCTCCCCTGCCATAGTTGAACCCTTCTGTGATCCAAAACTTCTTCAAAAATGAACCCTAATATATTGCAAAATTCAATTAGTAGGGAAATTAAATATTAAGGATAGGTTTAAAGATTAGAAATAGAATACATAATAATTTAGAAAAACTAAAATACGGTAAAAATGAATTAGAGTATTAAAAATGAAAAATATCATGAACATTTTTTTTGACGTTATTCCTTTCATCACTGTAATAGATGTTGCCCTGTACGTACAGTGGCAAGGCAATCTCTCCCATTCCTTCCTTAGTGTCTAAATACTTTGTAAAAAAATTTTAATTTTGTCTTCAAAAAAGTTTCAGATCAAAGTAAACTCACATATCCATTATAGGCAACTCCCATATACCCAACATCAAACCCTCTTCCCTATTCCCCAGCAATGATCTTTTTACATGTGGATGTTATATATGCTACAGCTGATGTACAGATATTGAAATATAGCTACCAACCATGGTTCCGTTATGGTTTACATTATGGTTTATAATTTAGGCTTTACACTTTTATAAATTTTGGTGAAATTTGACATAGCTGCTATCCACCATTGCATGATCTGTGGAACACTTCCATTGCCCCCTGGTTATTCCCTCTTCCATCTATTCTATTCCTCTCTCCCCTTCCCCTCAGGGCCCACAGTGACAACCAAGCTTCATTGCTTGAAGGGCAAAATTCATAGATACTTGCAAAAATGTCGAGGATTTTACACACTAGTCTGTCCTCCCCTATTGGGAGCCACCCATGCTCTCGAGAGACACCCTCCCCTCTGTTTGAGAATATAAGGCCTCCCCAGGATGGGGGTACAACAACTTTCTGCCCATTGTATGGGTCTCCACTCACTGATATAACACACTATGACAAGATGAGCACTCACACACCCCATAGAATCCTGACCCAGGTGCACCCTATGCCAGATGCCCCCCATTAAACACCTTGAACCAGTAACCCCTACTTATTATATTTTCTAAAGAGTTTTCACAACATTATAGTTTCAACCACATATCTGACATTCTTTTATGTTCACCTGTTCCCCCCAAACCCTCCCCCAGTTCCATGGACTATCTGACCCATCCTCTCAACACTAGACCCCCTCAAGCCGGCAAAGCCCCACCCAATAGTATCCCTTTTCCCGTCTTACCCCTTCACTGCACAACTACTTACCTCCACTTTATCATAGATTTTGCCTGTGCAAGCATCAGCTCACAACCTTCCTTTCCCCCATATTTCCTGTAAGCCTATCTTCCAGTCTCTAGCTCTCTGAGACAGCTTGATTTGCTTAATTCATATCAGAGAGTTCATGCAGTATTTGTCTTTCAATGCCTGGCTTGCTTCACTCAACATAAGGTCCTCAAGATTCATCCATTTTAACCCGTGTGCTAGTACTGTATTCTTTCTTACGGCTGAGTAGTATTCCATTATATGTATATGCCACATTTTGTTTATCCATTCATCTATTGATGGGCATTTGGGTTGATTCCAACTTTTTGCAATAGTGAATAAGGCTGCTATGAACACTGGTGTGCATATATCAGTTCATGTCATTGTTTTCAGTTCTTCTGGGTATATACACAGTGGTGGTATTCCTAGGTCATATGGCAAATCTATAGCTAGTTTGTTGAGGAAATGCCAAACTGTCCTCCGCATTCCCACCAGCAGTGGATGAATGTTCCCATTCCTCCACATCCTCTCCAATACTTGTAGTCCCCTGTTTTTAATAGCCACCTGTCTAATGGGTATAAGATTGTATCTCATTATAGTTTTAATTTACATTTCCCTAATAGTTAGTGATGTTGAGCATCTTTCCATGTGCTTTTTAGCCATATATTTCTTCTTTGGAGAACCATCTGTTCATTTTTTGAATGGGTTGTTTGCCATTTTATTTCAAGATATAGGATTTCTTTATATATGTTGGATATTAATCTCTTATCAGATATATGGTTACCAAATATTTTCTCCCATAGCATAGGCTGTCTTTTTACTTTCTTGATAATCTCCTTTGAGGAGTAAAAGGCTTTAATTTTGAGGAGGTCCCATTTATCTATAATTTCTTTTGCTGCTTGTGTTTTGGGTGTGAAGTTCATGAAGCCATTTCCTATTACAAGGTCCTGTAGGTGCTTCCCTACACTCTCTTTCAAGTTTTTTTTTGGTCTTGGCTCTTATATGTAGATCTTTGATCCATCTTGAGTTGATTTTTGTATAAGGTGTTAGATGATAATGCTCTCTCATTATTTTGCTTATAGATATCCAATTCTCCAAGCATCATTTGTTGAAGAGGACATTCTCTCCCAGTTGATTGGGCTTGGAGGTCTTGTCAAATATCATATGACTGTGTATGCGAGGATTTATATCAGAACTCTCAAATCGGTCCCATTGATCAGTGTGTCTATCCTTGTGCCAATACCATGATGTTTTAACCACTATAGCTTTGTAGTATGTTTTAAAGTCAGGTAGTATGATTCCTCCGATTTCATTTTTCTTTTTCAATATTTCTTTGGCTATATGGGGACCCTAACCCCTTCCCATAAATTTCATAGTTTTCCAGTTCATTTTAAAAAGTTGATTTTTTATTGGGATTTTATTAAATCTGTAGATCAGTTTGTGTAGGATAGACATATTGATGATATCTAGTCTTCTTATCCATGAACAGGGAATAGTCTTCCATTTATTGAAGTCTTCTTTGATTTCCTTTAACAGTGTTATGCAGTTTTCTGTGTATAAGTCTTTTAAATCTTTAATTAAAATTTATTCCTAGGTATTTGATTTTCTTTATTTACTACTGTAAATGGTATTTTTTTCTCGATTTCCTCCTCAGGTTGCTGACTATTAGCTTACAGAAATGCTACTGATTTTTGCACTTTTATCTTATAGCCTGTGTCTTTACTGAACTCATTTATAAGTTCTAAAAGTTTTGTTGTAGATTTCTTAGGACTTTGTATGTATAGGATCATGTTGCCTGGAAATAGTGAAATTTTCACTCCTTCCTTTCCAATTTGGATGCCTTTTATATCTGGTTCTTGCCTCAGTGCTCGAGCAAGTACTTCTAACACATAAATAGGAAGGGTGATTGTGGGCATCCTTGCCTTTTTCCTGATTTTAGAGGTAAGGATTTTACGGTTTCACCATTGTAATTGATACTAGCTGTGGGTTTTTCATATATACCCTTTATCATGTAAAAAAAAGTTTCCTTGTATTCCTATCTTTTGCAATATTTTTATCAGGAAAGGGTGCTGTATTTTGTCAAATGCCTTTTCTGCATCTATAAATATGATCATGTGATTTTTCCTTTGATCTTTTTATTGTGTGTATTATATTGATTGATTTTCTTATGTTGAACCATCCTTGCACACCATGGATGAAACCCATTTGGTCATGGTGCATACTTTGTTTGATGTGTTATTGGATATGATTAGCAAGTATTTTTTGAGGATTTTCACATTTAGTTTCATTAGAGAGATTGGTCTGTAATTTTCCTTTCTTATGGTGTCTTTGTCTTTGGTATTAGGGTAATTTTGGCATCATAGAATGAGTTAGGCAATGTTCCTTTTTTTTTTTTTTAAGAGTTTAAGCAATATTTGTTTCAATTCTTTCCAAAATGTTTGATAGAATTCACCTGTGATGGCATCTGGCCCAGGGCTCTTCTTAGTTGGGAGGTTTTTAATGACTGACTATCTCTAGTGATTGGTTTCTTGAGATCATCAATTTCTTCTTTCATCAATGTAGGCTGCATATGTGTTTCTAGGCATTTGCCCATTTCCTCTAAATTGTACTTCTTGTTGGGATATAGTTTTTCAAAGTATCCTCTTATGATAGTCTTTATTTCTCTGGTGTCAACGATGAGATCTCCTTTCTCATTTCTTATTTTGTGTATTTGCATCTTCTCTCTTTTTTTTCTTTGTTAGTCTAGCTAAGGGTTTGTCAAATTTATTGATCTTCTCAAAGAACCATGTCTTGGTTTTGTTTTTTTTTTCAAGTGCTTTCTTATTTTCTACTTCATTTAGTTGTGCTCTGATCTTTGTTCTTTCTTTCTTCTTCCTTTGGGGTTACTTTGTTGTTTTTTACTAATTCCTCCAAGTGTGCAGTTAGTTCTTCAATTTTAGCTCTTTCTTCTCTTTTTGATGAATGAATTTATGCCTATAAATTTCCCTCTCACTACTGCTTTTGCTGCATCCCATAAGTTTTGATATGTTTTGTTGTAAAATTCATTGGTTTCAAGGTAGTTACTGATTTCTTTTGAGATTTCCTCCTTGACCCACTGTTTGTCTGGAGTGTGTAGTTTAACTTCCATATCTTTTTTCCAAATCTGGTTCTGTGGCCCTTGCAGATTTCCAGATTCATTCAGTTGTGGTCAGATAAATTACTTGATATGTTTTCAATCTTTTTTAGTTCATTGAGACTTTTTCTGTGGCCTAGCATGTGGTCTATCTTGGAGAATGATGCATGTGCACTTGAGAAGAATGTATATCCTGCTGTATTTGGATGTAATGTTCTGTATATGTCTATTAGGTCCAGCTTCTCTAATATACTGTTCAAAGTCTTTGTTTCTTTACTGATTTTCTTTTGAGATGTTCTGTCCAAAGTTGATAGTGGTGTATTAAAGTCCTCCACTATAACTGTAGAGGCATTTATTCCTTCACTTAATTTTTCTAGTGTTTGTCTCACTTATTTGGAGGCATCCTTGTTAGGAGCATAAATGTTTATGAGTGTTCTTTCTTTTTGGAAGATTATCCCTTTCACTAATATGTAGTGTCCATCTTTGTCTCCCACAATTCTTTTGCATTTAAAGTCTATTTTTTTCTGATATTAATATAGCTACTCCTGCTCTTTTTTGGTTATTGTTTGCTTGCAAGATTGTTTTCCAGCCATTCACTCTCAACCTCCTTGAATCCCTGGGTCTAAGATGTGTTTCTTGTAGACAGCATATAGATGGGTCATATTTTCTTATCCAATCTACCAGCCCGAATCTCTTGACAGGTGAGTTTAATCCATTGATATTCAGTGTTATTACTTTCAAGGAACTACTTATATTAGCCATATTTTCTTTGGATTTGTGTTTGTCTTATTTTGTTGGATTTTTTTTTCTCTTTTTGCTATTTCAGTTGCTCTTACACTCTCCTCCAACTCCGTCTCTCCTGTTTTTTTCCTTCCTCCTCTACAAGTCCCTCTAGTATTTCTTGAAGGGCAGGATTCTTGTTGGTATACTCTCTTAGTTTCTGTTTATCTGTGAATATTTTGAATTCCTCATCATTTTTGAATGCTAACTTTGGTGGATAGAGTGTTCTGGTTTGGAAATTGGTATTTTTTTTTTTATCATTAGTAGGTACAACGCCTTTATTATTAATATTATTATATACAAGCCTAGAAATGGTCTCTTCCCAGTGAAAAATACAACCTTTTCTATACTTAGGGCAAGATGTAAAACCTCACTCTTTTGACGGTAGAACTGTTCCAATAAATTCTTTATCTCCAGTGAACCCAGGCACAATAAACAATCTGGTCTCTCAATTTTATTAGCTGGCTGTTACCATCGCACCAATAGACAATCTCCATTTTCCACAGAATAGAACTGTAATGACTGATGGTCGTTTTCTAGTTCAATTTCTCTTCCTGGCATTTTGGTACTTTCATAGGACAGCAGAAGTTCTGACACAGGAACTTTTAGAAGACATGACAGCAGTCCTTTCACCTTTTGAATTGTCATGGAGTCTGGCAGTTGTTTCTCTATGACTTTTTTATCAACTTGGTTGGGATATCTTATCTTCAGTGTTAGTAGCTGATTTTTGAGAATAGATGGTTGTTGTGTTTTGAGTTCCCCATCTTCAGGTGTGCCATATTTAAGGCAGAGGAACTGGTATCTAGGATGGGCTGCAAGAAATTCTTCATTAGGTCTGTTTTTGACAGGATTCTGATGTCCACCAGCCTTTTTCCATTCATTTCCAAAAGCTCTTTGGTAGTCAAGTTCAGCGCCACGTCTTTCCTCTGGTAGAATCTCACATTTGTTCAATGTCTTCAGCTGACCGATTCTGGCGATAATGAATTGGCGTTTAGTCTGGGCATCCTTGTTCCCTTCAGTCAGAGGGTTTCTTAAGCAGGAAAAAGAGTGCAGACTCTGTAACTTATCTAGTTCATTTATAAATGACCATTGTGATATTTGATTGTCATTTACTACAAGGTATTGCAAGGAAGGAAACATTGACGTTTTGCACCCAATTCCAGCATCCGGAAAATGTATAGAAGAAATTCCAGTGTCAGAAAGGATTAGTTGTTCTAATCTGGGCACATATGCTATTAGAAACAGCTGATTTTCATCAATTAATTTATTACTGGAAAGGTCTAATAACTTGACCATCTGTAGAACATCAGTCGGCCTTTCTGAAATGAAAATATTGTTAGATTCAAGGTACAGTTCCTCAAGGACTGGCGATCCAGAGGCACACGAAAGCACCTCAGCCCATGTTATTCCTGTTCGATTAAGGACTAAAACCTTCAGCACAGAAAATGTTCCACTTAGAGATGGTGAACCACAGGGAAATTTTAGTTTATTTTCACTGAGATTAAGAACTTCCAGGTGTTTAAGCTGATCAGCAATACGTATCACTTCATTCCATGATGACAACAGGTTTTTTGACAAATCTACCTTTCTAATATTAGGGCAAGTTTTGGCAATGAGGTCTTTTTCACCAGCACAATTCACTGCACAGTTCCTCAGAGAAATTTCTTGTAACTTGCTCAGCTGACTTTGCTGTTTTTTAATAGAGTCAAAGCCAACAGTTTCTACAGGTTTATTTCCAATTTTAACAGTTTGTTCTTTTCCATCTTCTTCTGGCTCATCTTCTACCACATAACGATTCTTAATTGCAGTAAGGAAGTCTACTCCAAAATTTACCTTGTTTGGACGAATAAAGGATCCTCCTGTTGGGTGTCTGCATTTAAAATATACAGTCCCTTCGTGGCTCCCATCATGTTTTCCTCTCTCGGGATTGTCCCATTCTACTCCTAACCAGAGTCCTGCTATAGGAGGAACAGGTCCAGTCATTGACATCCTGAAAATTGAGTATATCCACCAAGAGACTGCCACTGTGCTGGGTACAGAGATTGTGGCCTTTGAAGAGAAGAAGGTGAGAAGTAAGGTGCAACATTATATGGCCTACTGGATGGGCCACCGAGAGCCTCAAGGGGTTGATGTGGAGGAGGCTTGGAAGTGCCGCACATGCAACTATGCAGATATCTGTGAGTGGAGGAAGAGTGGTGGGGTATTCACCTCCACACTGGAGCCCCAAGCCAAAAAAAAAACCAAACTAGTGAATAGAAGGTGTATCTTCAAGAATTTTGATCCTTCCTGCTCCTAATGTATTCAGCAGAGTAAAGGAGGAGCAGTCTCTGAACTTGGCTTTTATGGAGTGGCCTTCTTTTGGCTCTATTCCTTATATCCTTGACTTGTAACCACTTCAAATCCAGGACCAAGGCTAAGAGGTCAGCAGGAGAGATCTGGGGGTTATGCCTTCCCTGGAGCTTTGCTGTGAATTGCCAAGAAGACCGATGCTCATCATGACTGGAGCAAAAGTATCCTTCAGCAAACATTACCTTCCTAAGAAAATTCTTCAGTTTATGATAAGCCCCTTTTCTATTTTCCTCAATCAAGTTTTTTGTTTGTTGGTTGGTTTTTGCATTTTATATAATAAAATAAAACACTGTCCAAAAAAAAAAAAAAGGCATACCACTGCCTTCTTGCCTTCATGTTTTCAGATGAGAAATCAGCATTTAATCTTATTAAGCTTCACTTGTATGTGATGGCTCTCTTTTCGCTTGCTGCTTTCAATATTTTCTCCTTTTCTTCAGTGTTGGATAATTTGACAAATATAAGTCTTGGGGTAGGCCTGTTAGGATTTATGCTCTCTGGGGTGCATTTTCCTTCCTAGACATGTACATCCATCTCCCTCAGTACGTTTGTGAAGTTTTCAGCCATTATTTCCTCCAACTCCCCTTCTGTCCCCTTCCCCTTCTCTTCTCCTTCTGGAATGCCTATAATGTATATTTTTGTGTGTTTTGTATTTTCATTCAGGTCCCTAAGTCCCTTCTGGATTTTTTCTTTTTATCAATCAGTTCCACTATCTGTTTGATTTCAGATGTACTGTCTTCTACATCACTAATTCTTTCTTCTGCCTCTTCAAGTCTGCTGTTACTTGCTGAGATTGTATTTTTGATTTCTTGAATTGCGCTGTTCATCACCATTGTATCTGTTACCTTTTTGGGTATGATTGTAATTTCTTTTGTATTCTCTCCAAGTGTTTTCTTCATATTCATAATCTCATCCTTCACTTCATCAAATTAGTCCCTAATATATGTTTTGAGAATTTTAATTACTTGTTCAAAGTTCTGCTCCTCTTCCTGGTTTTTAGTTTGTCCATTGGATTGGGGCATGTTTTCCTGATTATTGGTATGGTTTGTAGTTTTTTGTTGTTGTGGGTTATCATTTTATTTTGTCAGGTTTAGTCATTTGCTTAGCTTCTTCGTCTAGGTTGGGGTTTAATTAGTTGTTGTTTTTGCATGCATGTTAAGTCTTCTCTTTGTCCCTTTGTTCTTATTCTATTTCCTTATTGTTGGCTAAGTTCACTTGAAGGAAAATATTAGGGCTAGAGAAAACAAAAAGGAATAAGAAAAGAAAATGTATAATAGTAGTATTGATAGTAAATATTAACACAGGAACCATGTGAGATCTAGGAGAGTGGACATTAGACTCATGTATGATATGTAGATTTATAACAGTAAGAAAAGTAGAGTACATATAATGAGACAGTTAACTGAATATGAGGAGTAATATTGTGTGAATTAAAAGGCCATTGTGTCCAGGAGAGTGGGAGAAAGAAACGAAAGGAGAACAACGTAAAGAGTGGATAAAAGACAGAAAACAGAACAAAGATATTAGAAATAAAGCATCAGAAAAATAGGGGGGTAAACAAAGAGAGGTGTAATGTAATAGAAACAATAAATGATGGAGGATAGAAAGATGTAGAGGAAAGTGGATATGGTTGGTGGCCAAAATCAATATACATGGAAAAGAGGAAATGGAGGATGAGGAAATACAGCAAATGTGAAGTGTTCCCTGCAGCACCTAATACAAAATAATAAAAAAGAAGAGAAACAAAGAAAGAGAAAAAAGGGAGCAGGGAAGCAAGCAAGAAAAAGAAAAAGAGAAAGAGAAAAGAAAGAAAAAAGGGCCTTGGGTGGATAAAGAGGAAGGAAAAAAAAGAAGACATACAAACAAAATACCAGACAAAGTTTCAAGCAAGGGATCCTCTTTGCAGTTAAATAAAATGCTTAGGAATCTGAGGTTCCCTCTTTCTCCCTTCCTCACTTCCCACTCTCCCAGGGTAGCAGGAAAACTGTGTGGGAGGTCCGGTAGGAGATTCAAGTGGATCCTTGTTGAACCAGATTCGCACAGAAAACAATGACTCTTAATTTCCAGAGAGAGAGAGCACCCACACCTCACTAGGAACCCCAAGTATGCTATTGGAAGCTTGGAAAGCACCTCCTACAGTCCCTTTCCTTTAGGTGTCCTACTGGAGGACTAGTTTATTTTCTGACTCCACCCTTTCCCAGACAAGTTTTCTATCACAGGGTATTTAGGTGTTGGTCTTCACAGCAGATTTGCCACTCCTTTCTTCCCTGGCTCTCCCCAACCCATCTGGTATGCTCCTCCAAGTGCAAAAAACAAAACAAAAAACAAACAAAGTGGGAGGGACCAGAAAATTGAGCCTGCACTCGCCTGGTCTCTCTGCTGCACATCCCACTGGATCCCTCCCACTCCCAGAGTCAGTCCAAAACTGCAGGGCAAGGACAATTCCCGACCTCTGGTAGTGCTGGATTTGGGAAAGGGAAGTCCGGGACACTGCAGACTCATGGTATGTAGGTCTGTGGAATGCAGGCAATGGGGGCTTAGGGGACGTGGACCTGGGGACTATGCGTCTAGGGATTGTGGGGCCCTGGAACGCCATTGCAAAACTGACAGTTCTCAGGGAACACTGCAGCCACCAGCCCTAGAGGGAAGGTTCCGCCTCCCCACAGCTTCTGACCTCTGTGCTTGTAACCCACAATTCTACCTTTAGCAAGGACTACTTCTGTCACAGCCTCTCCAACTTGACGTCCATACACCCCCTGCCTTGCGAACCCCCAAAACAGTCTGCTCCAGCAAGACTCCAACCCCACTCTGCCACTTTTTTGCAGGAAAAACTGTAAGGTACACTCACTCAGAGACCATCTTGCCCCACCTCCCTCAAGTGTTTTCTTAATATTCTTGATACCAGGGTATATTATTGTCTCTGTGTTAGAGAACAGTTCTTATAAATGTGTGAAAAATTTTCCAGTCATTACTGAATTAGAACTTGTGTTTAACCCATATATGACTAAGGACCATTCTGAGGATTTTTTGTTTTTGTGTGTGTTTATATACCAATACATATGTAATTTTTATTTTTGTATTTTTTTACATTCACCTAAAAAACAATCAAAATAAAAATGGCATTTCACAACTTCCATGTTGTTTCTCGGATGCCATCATTCTTAGAAAACCAAGAAATCACTTCAAGTTAAGCAGAAAATTTTACTGAAGTCATAAGCTTTCAAATCAAGTAGTTGATTCTGTAATTAATTGGATGACTGAAATATAATACAGATAATTTAAATTACATAATTTAAAGCAGCCAGATCAAAATCCATTACTTTGTATCTATAATTGTATATATGCAAAATATTTGCAGAACTCTAAAAGAAAAATCTGCCACCAACAATCTCCCAACCCAGATGAGAAAACAAGGTAATACTATTGTGTTTTTATGAGCCAAGAAAGGCTTCTTTCTAGTAAGCCATTTATTTATGGAAATTTGAAATCCCTGTGCTGTATTGGCATGTGGAAACCTAATCAGATAGTTAGAGACATTATGGTTTACGACCTGTTGGCATAAATGGATATACAGACTTTTGTAATCTAAACTATTGACCTGCATGTTTTTTCTTTACCCTCAACGTGTTCCTTACATGTAGGCTCAATCTTTTCAGTATTTGAATTACTGGTTCAGCAGAAGCCAGGAGAAACAGAATTTCCGAGTAATCAGAATGTTATCCAACTGTATATTGTTTACTTTATTGTAAATACTGGTGAACAGTGGTCAATAAGTAGTTTTACATTCCTTTTAAAAGGATTCCTACTGGGAAAATCTTAGAAATTTTGAGAAATGAATAATGGTAGTAAAAGATTGTAATCCATTGAATAAAATAGGAATCCAAGGGTATGCATTAGTAAAAATCAATTAATAAGATTTACGGAAATCTTCCTTTAGAGTAGAACACAAACTAAGATTAAATACTTCTTAATACGTACAAAATAATTATGTTCAACTTTGGAATGGAAAAACTTAATTGTAACCATATTAACCAACTCATAAAAGTTACCATCAACAATAACAGAACAAATTTACATTGTGTGCCTTCTGATGTGATGCACTGAGAAAACCCATAGTGACATTTCTGTGGTATTCCTGCTGAAAATGCATAAAATAGATGAAATAATGGGGAAATATTAGAAATTGAAAGTTATTTTACAAAGATACAAGGCTTCAGTCTTCAAAACAATTCCAGATTAAAGAGGACTGAAGAGACATGACAACTATTAATAAATGCAACACATGATTCAGGTTTGGGGCCAGGACATAAAAGTGACTTTCTTCTTGACAACTGGAGAAAAGTGAGTGAGGTGTGTGGATTACAGAGTAGTGTTATACCAGTGCTAAATTCCTTGATTTTTATAGATGGTTTTTTTAGGAAAGTGTACTTCTGTTTTAGCAAAGTCTGTGGAAATAAGTAGAAAAGAGCCTTCATGTTTGCAACTCTCAAATGGGTCAGGAAAAGAAAATTCACAAAAACACATGCATATATTCACACACAAATACAGAGAGAGAAAGAGGAGATAAATATGGTAAAATGTTAACCATTGGTTAATCTGGGAGAAGGCATACAAGAATTTATAAACTTCATACCATTTTTTTTCAAACTTTAAAATTATTTCGCAACAAGTCTAAAAAGAATGAATACTAAGAATTAAGGTGTGAAAAACGCTTTATGCTTTAAAACTTACCTTCATATGAATTTTCTTGTTTGAGATTCACACTAACTCTTTGAGGAAGCATTTTTATTATTCACATTTCACAAATCAGGATATTGAGATTCAGAGATGCTCAATAGCTTGTTCATGATAGAAAATAAATGTAGATTCTCACTTCCAATCTAGAATTCTTTTTTTTTTTTTTATTCCATGATACATTTAAAAATAATGTTTTTTATTTATCTTGTGGACATTACTCCTTTGGACCTTCATTTCTCATCTATAATCTGAAATGTTTTCTTTAGAGGGTCACTGCAGATCCTTCTCTCATTTAACATTGGGACCATGGAGGCAGCATCTGGCACTGTTCCCGCAACTCTGAACTCTGATTCCATCTTCTATTTTTACAAACTGGCAGAAACCCGTATGAGATTTGAGAAAGATGACTGGATTACTCTTATAATACAGCACACATCTCCTCTCACTTAGCAAGGATTTTCCTTCATGGAACCCATTTTCTGTGTTAGGAGAAATGGTCACCAAGTAGATAGGTGGAGGCTGTGTTGAGAGAAACAGTTTCCAAGTGGACAGGCCCAGGACCTAAAGGAAACTAGCAGGAAAGCCTGGGTGACCTGAAAGGAGAGGATTCTGGGTCTCAGCCGAGGGAAGACTAAACTCTGGGACTCTGCTGAAGGCAAACCATAGCAGCAACGAGGGCTGAGAGGAAAACTTTTCCCTGTCTCCCAGGTGCCCTTGCGGCTGTTGGCCACTCCCAGGAGAACCACAGGGTAGCACAGTGGTGTAAGGAAGTTCTGGAAATACAATTGCCTCTTTACTCTGAGAGAGGATTGCTTATTCATATTCCAGATGCAGCATGGATTCTCCCAAAACTGACACAGAAAATAGAAAATGTTACAAGTTGGACTTTGGAATGCAGTGATGGATTTTTCCCCTAAAACTTATGTCATATCATTATAAGAATGACATGTTTTGAATTAACAGAACACAAGGCCCACGTGAAACTGATTTTTATTCTTCCAATTACCTTTCATTCAAAATTAAATCTTTTTATTTTAAGCTTCATAGCTAAATTTACGGATACTAGAACAAAATAGGAGAGCTAAACTAGCTGCATATTAAATTTTAATTGCAGGTATTACAGTCACTGCAAGACTAGTAAATTACAATTCCCCAAATGAAAAATAATATGCAATCTTTGTATAATACTTTGTAGTTTTTCAAATATTCTTATGCTAACGTCATTTGTTCTTCATTACAGCCTTATGATTTAGATCCTATTATTATACATAATTTTTTGATAAAATAAGGATCCAAAGGATTAAATGGCTTGCTAGAGCCATACAGTTAGTATGCAAGAATATGAGGATTTGATCCCAGGGACTACTTTAAAAAAAATCTGTTTTTGCTCTATTACTTCCCTGAATTATGCCTCACTGCCTTAATGTAGCATCTAAATATACGTTCCTTGGAGAGAACATCCTCAGTTTTGAGTCATACTGTGACATTGTCAGTTTTCAGTACAAGTAGCGTCCTTGGTGGTAGAAAGCAGTAGTATGTATATGTCCACTTGAACACAGATGCTCACATAACCACAGACACACATGTTCATATTGCATACCCTTTAGATTTCCTCATGGGGAGGATTCCTTTGGACTGTAGATTCATAACATTCTGTCAGTTCGTTTCATATGGGACTCTCACCTTAATCTAAAGAATATCCTCGATTTCTCCAGGTTTCCCTTATCTACTGCCATGTAGCAAACTTTTTTGGCTTAAAGCAAATGCCATTTTATTTGCTCAAGATTCTGTGGGTCAGGAATTCATCTCCAGCCCTATCAGATAGTTTCAGTTAAAAAAATTTTTTTTTTTCTCTCCATATAGTCAGCTGGAGTCATTCACTCAGCTGTATTCAGGTCGTGGGGCTGAGGCCAGAAGACTAGGTCAGGGAACCTAAAAGCTTGTTAACATGAATATTAGGGTTCTGTAAATCCTTTCTACAGATACTACTCACCTCTCCCCAACTGCCCTCCCATCAGTCCTTGGTCAATCACTTGTCTCCCCTCCATCCCCCCAAGCTGGGATGTGCCTCTCAAAGTCACTGCTCAGCTTTGTGCATACTTCAGGCCAGGGCATTTCCTGCCTTCAGAGCTCCCCAAGAGGGAATTCCAGTGGTTACTTGCTCTGGTTTCCTCCCTAACTCATTCTCTGCCGTGGGGTTGGAAGAAGAGGATTAGGGTGGCATTAGCCTCATCATCACTGGTCACCACCAGACTTGCTTGACTCCCAGGAGCCCAGTGCACAAAATTTGTCCAGTGGAAGGGCATGTCCTTTAAGGACAGAAAGGGTGGGTTTTTGGTACAGGGCCACCAACATACTGGTCTTCTGACCTTAGCCAAGTCTTTAATTAGCAAGTGCAGGTTATAGTATCCACCCATGTCCATGACCTTTGTGCATAAGTCAGTGGGACAGCCCATGCCAATCATCTGACCCTATGCCTGCTATAGGATGTGTGCTCCTGGGAGTATAACCCTGGACATCTCTTCTGTATTAGGGCCTGGACCTAAAGAATGGAGCTGGACACTTATGTCTCTCCCAGGCAGGCTCTCCTCTACCCTGATCTGTGACTGAGTAGGATGCCCAGAAACCTTCCCTCCAATGTTTCAGGATCCTTCATTCCATTCACACAATATGTATGGCACAAATAGTAACATTGCCAGATGCTGAAGATGAAAGGATGAAAGAGAGGGTCTCTGCCTGCCCTCAAGGAGCTTATGCTTAATGGGGGATCTTATATCACAGGAGGTCCAAGGGCGCACATGCCATCTTAACTCTTCTTTTCTCTGCCCACCCTCTCTCCAATGTGATTCCTTTTTTTCCCCTGCAGGAGCCTTGGCTCTGTTTCTCTCCTCACTTCCAGTCTCTCACTTCCATGGGTGACCATTTAGTTCTATTGTAAAGGACTGAAAAGTGTTTTAAAACTTCCATGTGTAATTTTTATTATGTCAATCAGCACTTCATAATGGACTGATTCATGATTAGAGATAGAACTTATAGGATAATTTGAAAAGTATTTTTGACCACTATGCAGCCATACTTCGAATTTTTATCTTTACACCTGTACCCTGAGTTTTCTTCACTATCCAACATTCATTCATGGAACCCCTACTCTTATCCTTAGGATTTTCTAGGCATTAGGGACAGGACAGCTAATGAATCAAAGTCCCTGTCTGCATGTATTTACATTCTAAAAGTGGAATCAGACAATGAACAACATGCTAAATAATTTGATGGGTGCTGGTATAATAAGTGCTATGTAGAGAAATGAAGCAGGGTAAGTGGCATAGGGCCAGGTGCTCTGATAGATGCAGTGATCAGAAATGTCCTTTCCAGAACCAGTGGGAGAAGGAATTAGGTAGCCAGCTGCAGAGATGTCTGCCAAGGCGGGGAAAATAGCAGATATAAAAGCCCTGAGGCCAGAGCTTTTTGGTGGGTGTGCGAACAGGTAAGGAGGACAATGTGGTTCGAGCAGAGCCAGGGATGGGAAGAGTCAGGAATGAGTCAGAAAGAGACTGCCAGTGGCCAGTCACTGACAAGGCAGAGCCTTGGAGGCCATGGTCAGGATTTCGATTTTTATTCTGAGTGAGAAGGGAAAGTGTTGGAGGGTGTGTTTTTTTTTGGTTTGTTTTGCTTTTTTTACATATTCTATTTATTTCATAAAAATGAGATTATACAATATTTGTTCTTTCCTGTCTGGGTTAACTTCAGCCAATATAATGTCTTCAAGGCTCATTCATGTTGTAGCATGCATCAGAATTTCATTCCTTTTTATGGTTGAATAATATTGCATTGCATGTATATATACCACATTTTGTTTATCCTTTCATTTGTTGATAGACACTTCTAGCTTCTAGCAACTGAGAATAGTACTTCTATGAACATCAGAATTCAAATATCAGTTCAGGTTCCTGCTTTCAATTCTGGATATATCACTGCAAGTGAGATTGCAGGGCATGGCAATTCTATCCATAACTTTCTGAGGACCCCAAACAGTTTTCCAAGATGAGTGCACAAGTTTATATACCCATTAATTATGTGAGTGTTGTGGGAGGGTTTGAGCAGGGGAGTGATAGGATATGACGTTTGTGTTAAAGGCTTCCTTTGGCCATTCTGTGAAGAATAGACTGTAGGAGGTCAAGAGTGAAGGCTCAGCCATCAGTTGCAGCAGTCTGGGTGAAAAAAGAAAACTTGGATCAAGGTAGTAGTGGTGGAAGTGACAAGAAGTGACTGAATTGACCATATATTTGAAAAAGCAGAGCCAACAAGTTATGTTGATTCTAAGGTCTTGGGCCAACTGAGTTGCTCGAAAAACTATTTGAGTAATCACATTCAAAGAAGAAACACAAAACCATTTAGAAACAAACATATTGGCTTATTCATTGTGAAACAAAGCATTATACCCAGCGGCCAAGGAACAAGAATATTAGGCCATGAAATAGAGTCCCAGATAGGATGCCAAATAGAGTCTCAGATAGGATGCCAGCAAAACGTTCTCAGATGCTGATTTTTGCAGAACTTTTTATATCTCGCTATTTAGAGAGAGAGAAAAAAAAGCAGTAGTTATACAACTAAAAAGTCCCTGTTTAAATAGAAGGGACTTCAAGTCTGTGAAAAGTTGTGTGCCTCCCACTAGATAACCACTTCTGCGGCCAGCAAGGTCAATCAACAGTCCTCTGGATGAGTGATACTTAAATAAGCAGGGAAATGTACTAGAGGATCACTCAAATGAAATCTAATGGTCACAGACGCACGAAAGAAGACTTAATTGCGTGAGTCCGCTGGACCTGGGGTAGTTAACCTTTTAAACTAGAGGGGATTCGCCCCATCCCAAAGTAGAGTTTAGCAGCCGCTTGGCTTGCCACTCAAGCAGGCCCTGCGTCAGGGGGTCAGCGGCGGTTCCAGCCCGGGTCCACCGCTCCAGGACCTGCCCCGCCCCTCCTCTGGCCCCACCCACACGGGCCCCTCCTATGACCACACCCCCTCGAGCCGCGCCGGCGCGCCGAGCGCCCGGGAGGCTTTGCGGGCGGGGCCTGCGCAGCCGCCGGGACCCCGGCGCGCGCCGCCCCCTGCCCCTGCCGGCCGCGCGCTTAGGCGGACACGCGCTTCCGCGGACACGCACTTCCTGCGGGGCCTCTGGGCGGACCTTGGCCGAGCCGAACCCGACCGACCCCGTCCGAGCCCTTCGCCATGGTGGACGAGCTGGTGTTGCTGCTGCACGCCCTTCTGGTGCGGCATCGTGCCCTGAGCATCGAGAACAGCCAGCTCATGGAACAGCTGCGGCTGCTGGTGTGCGAGAGAGCCAGCCTGCTGCGCCAGGTACGTCCGCCGAGCTGCCCGGTGCCCTTCCCCGAAACGTTTAACGGCGAGAGCGCCCGGCTCCCCGAGTTTATCGTGCAGACGGCGTCTTACATGCTCGTGAACGAGAACCGCTTCTGCAACGACGCCATGAAGGTGGCATTCCTAATCAGCCTCCTCACCGGGGAAGCTGAGGAGTGGGTGGTTCCCTACATTGAGACGGATAGCCCCATCCTCGGTGATTACCGGGCCTTCCTTGATGAGATGAAGCAGTGTTTTGGCTGGGATGACGATGAAGACGACGACGACGATGACGACGAGGACTACGAAGACGACGGTTACTAGGCCGGGAGACCCTGGGGCCTCCAGGGGGAGGGCCCTGCACGTCGCCAACATTCCCCTTTCCCCCCTGGAGCCGCCGCCCTCACCATTTCCCTCCGTCCCCTTCCCTCTTTCTGCCCTAAGATTCTCTCCGCAGTCGCCCCCGTAGTGCTTGCCTTTGTTCCAAGAATAGTGCTCCAGTTACCTGCTGCTGGGACTGGGGACTCTCTCTGAAGCGCGTGGCCTTCAACTCTGGCCAGCCCCAGGACCCCTCCTCCCCTGCGAATATGGACTGTGTCCTGAGCCCCTGCTGTAGTCCAGGTCCCTGTGACAATTTGGACAGACCAGCCCCAGCCCTGCTGCTGCCAGGCCTGCATCTGTTGGGAGACCTACGCTGCCACTTCACCACCACACACCACATCCAGACAGACCACGGCCTTTGGAGATAAGCGCCAACCTAGAAGATGCCTGAGTTGGCTAACCTCCTTGGACATTGATTTGGACAGCTCACCAAACCTTCAAGGGGCCAGTCTTTCAGCCTGTTTCCTTTCCTCCCTACTCCCAGAATCCATCCCTGCCCCTCCAGATTGCTGCAAGGGGCCTGGTATACTTAAGAGCCAAATTGTGACATTTCTATTCTCCTATGCACCCAGTTTTGCACAGTTGTCATTTTTCTTCGAAAATTGCAGCAGTCCCACAGATGTGTGCATTTGGACCAAAAATACTAAAAACAAACACACGAAAACAGGCACTCAGCCCAGCTTTTCAATGCTACCTAGAAAAAACATTTGCATTATTTTCAATAAATATCAAGCACTAATAAAAAAAAAGAAATGATCGTCTCTTAATGGTTAAGTGCTATCACTGGCCTCTCTCCCTCTCACTTTGGCTCCCATTATTCCCAATGAGTTCAGGGAACCGAGTTTGGTCACAGTATTTCCCCTGTCATCTCAAAGGTAGGGAAGGCAGCCACCATGGGGCTTTAAGGGAATATTGGTGCTTCCCTCACCAAGGTATTTCTTTCAAAGCCTCGGTGAAGGGAGTGTCCTCCGTGCATGTGTTCTCTCGGGTGGCATGGGTGGCTGATAAGGTGGTACATAGTCTCAAACCAGGCCAGTTTAGAGAGTGAAAGGGGGCACATTAATTAGATTGGGGCAACAGGCATAAGCCTGGAGACACATACAATGCTCCTATCTTGAGCCTTTGGGTTCTTCAACACTGTGTCAGGGAAGTTGTGGCCCATAATCCTTATTGTCTGTGGGCTGCAACTGAGTTCACCTTCAGTTATCCAACGTGACATGTTTTAATGCCACTTTTAGGCAATTTAGCTAATCTTAAATTCTGGGGCCTGGATAAGTCCACACCAGGCTCTGTATTTTCTAATATAGCCTGATTTGAACTTGTTATCCTCCCTGGTCAGACACTTTTCCATACTGCCTCTAGAAATAGGCAAGATGCTTGGCTCTCTCCTTTTGAACTGGGCCTTGTACTGCTGTTTGGGCTATGCTGGGATCTCTTTGTGGGTGTGGAGGGCTAGAGTGGGCTCTGAGGAGAGTGCATATTTTTGTGAGGCTGTTGCTGTAGGTGAAATCATTGAAAGGTTTAAGGCAGAGAGAATACGTTTGGAGGTTTGTGGGGGCTACCGTTGCCAGCATTTGAGGGGGTTCAGTGTTCTATATATGCCCAAATGTCCATATTGTACCTCGCCTGGGCCCAACCTTACTCTAGGACATCTAATTAAATTAGATAATACATTTTGTAATTTCCTAAGGCCTCCTGAGGCAGGGTAGGTGTTTTACTCAAACCCCTAGCATCATGCTGGTAACTTCCCAGGTGTGAGATGTAGGAGACGGGTGAACAGGAGCAGAGCAGGCTCAGAGTGAGTGGATATAAGAGCATGGCAAGACCTCATTCTTCGTAGCCTGAAGTGAAGCCTGAACAAAAGCCACTTTACCTAGTGAATGGACAAAGTCCAGGTCAAGAGTAATTTCTGGAGCCTAGGATAGCTGTTTGTGGAAACAGGTGGACATGGCTTAGCAAAGGAGGCTAAGTCCTGGGTGGGGAACAGACCTGGAGATCTGTTCCCGTCAAACCTGAATAAAAATGATTACTGGTTAAGAGTCATCAATCACTTCTACCAGTCTTTTCTGGAAGCATTCAACACCCGGTGGAAGAGAGATGAAATTTGGGACTATGTATGAGGCTAGATAATCACATTTTCTTCCTGACTAGAAAGGCTTTGAAATGGGTGTGGGGAAGGGGTGGACAAGAACTGAAAGCTGGGTAAAGGACCTGGTAAGACCCAAAATCAACCTTTCATTCAACATGTATCAGTGGTCCAGGTGTGCTGTGAGGAGCTAGAGATATGTTGGTGAATGAGACTCTGGTCCTTTCCTTCCAATTGGATCTAGTCTGCTGCTTTCATGGTGCCTTTTATCTAGAAATGTGATGATACCTATTCAGAGTTCAGGTCCAGAAAGGGAATCTGGGCTGTGATTAGATGTGGGCGTAACTTCTGGGGTGGAAGTTGTGTACATATGAGCAGGCGAGATCTCCACTCCACCAAACCAAGTGAGCTGATTGCTCTGGGAGGAAAGAAGGGATCTCTTTCCATCAGTGAGGATGCTGCCAAGGCAGCATCTGAACGTCATCCTCAAGAGCTAGGCCATTGAGCATCAGGATCTGAAATGTACATTTCTTACATAGGATGTGTTTAGCAGTTTACATTCCTGAGTAGGTCAAGTATATTCCTTACTTATGCCCACTTACAGCTAAATGTAGACAGCTCTTTGGTATCCTTCAACAATGATTTAAAAAATGCTAGTAACACCCTGCCTCCCCTGAAGAAGTACCTATCATCTCCCTTGCAATATATTTTTTTTCCTCCTGTCTAAACTGCCTCTGTTAGGATTTGCTCCTTTGTTTTCAAATTGCTCTGAGGCTTTTAAAATAATTTTTACAATGCAGTTACCAAGGGGAGGGTAATAACTTGTCATGAACACTTTGGTAAGATTTGCTATTGGAATGGAAGCCCTCCCTGGGAGGTGCTACAAAGGGTGGTTCAGAATAGCCAGATACTGATCTATGCTTTTGAAGGGAGCTACCTGGAAGACACTCAGATGTATGGCAATATTATTCGTGCCTGGGATCGATATCTGACCAATCAGAAAAACTCCAATAGCAAAAATGATCGAAGAAACCGGAAGTTTAAGGAAGCTGAGTGGATCTTCAGTAAATCCTCAGTTACATCAGCAGCTGCAGTAAGCGCATTGGAGGGAGTTCAGGACCAGCTCATTGAAAAGAGGGAGCCAGGAAGTGGGACAGAAAGTGATACTTCTCCAGATTTCCACAATCAGGAAAACGAGCCCAGCCAGGAGGGCCCTGAGGATCTGGATGGATCTGTGCAGGGAGTGAAACCTCAGAAGGCTGCTGCTTCTACTTCCTCAGGGAGTCATCACAGCAGCCATAAAAAACGAAAGAATAAAAACCGACATAGTGTGTAATGAGATAGGAATGACAGCAGTGGACAGAGAGGTCAGATATCACCCAGAGAGGATTTTAGCATTCACTCTGCTTGGGTTTGTATGATATGTATATTAGGTTAGGCTGGGAAGTTTTATTTAAAAACAAAAACGTGATGGAGGATTGGTCTGAAGTTAAACAAAAAACCAAGAGCTGACTATTAGAAGACTCATGCGGAAGCTTCCAAGCTGTAGAGCCCTGCTTCCCTTAACCGACTTCACAAAGATAAACATCCCTTACCTGAATGTGTGGCTGTTCACATCTGCTTTCCCAGACCCAGTGTCTGTGACTCTGAGTAGTTGGTTCTGAAATGTGATGACAAAAATATCATTTCTATTAACCACATCGGATCATTTACTTTTATCATTTTTAGTAACAGAATTGCAGGAAGACCAAGACATGGTTATAATACCAGCAAGTTGCTAAATGGCCATTTTTCCCTCCTTGGAATGGATGCCTCCCTGCAAACTGGTTGGCATCAGCTCTATCTGTGATACCCATCCAGAAATGATCTCTGGTTTTGTTTTATACTGAAAGTAGAATCACAAGTCGCATTTCAAATGAAGTCTGTAAAAAAAAAAAGAATAGCCAGATATAGCAACTTTTGCAAACCCTGACCCTCTCTTTCCTTACCAGCTAGTGTGTCTGAGCTATGATCAATATTAAATGTATTTTTCTTTTGATAACTTCCACAACATTTACATACCTCCTCATTCCCCCTACCTAAAACACTCATAATTTCATCTTCAAAATTGTGATGATATAATTATATGTTAGCCAAAGACTTGATACGATCAGTTTAATTGAATTGATCAGTCCATTCAAAATCAAGCAGCCAGGTCAAGATAAGAAAGGGACATGCAAGCTGTTTATATGCCTTATTTTAAAGCGTTTCTTTTACGACAAATATGACCGGTAAAAGAAAGCAAGGGAAGTTTTTATTTCTGTGGTAATTAAAGTAATTGTGATATTTTTTATTTATTTGTTCTCTACACACAGATAATTGCATTGCCATACAAGATGTTGAGACCTGCTCACCTCAGTGTATGTAAGTAGATCTTGAATATAAACAAAAGTAGAGAGACAAGTATAATGAACCCCAATATACCTATCTGCCAAGTTTAAAAATCATCAGCATTAGCTTCATCCATCCATTTTATGTAATATTTTAAATTAAATCTCAAACATGGTATCAGTGAAGTATATCATTGCTTCAAGATGTTTCTCTAACAGGTAAGACCTTAAAAAATATAATCCACAATATCATCTTATCCACCAAAATGAACAATGACTCCTTAATATTTAATACTCAGTTGATATTCCCAGATGTTCAGTATCCTAAACACATTTTTTTAATTGGTTGTTTGAATTAGGTTCCAAAAACTATCCACTCATTGCATTTGATTTATACATCTTTTTAGCCTTCTTTTAATTGATAACAGTTTTCCTCTGTGCTCCCCCCCAACCTGCCCCACCTTTTATATGTTGAGGAAACTGGGTCATTTGTCTTATGGAAATTCCTATATTCTGGATTTGCCTTATTCTTTTTGATCCCTTGACAATTTTGTGATTGGGTTGTTGATATTTCTTTCTCAATTTTCAGAAGTCCTTTATTTATTAGGGATATGTGATATACGTTGTAAATATTGATCCCAGTTTGTCATTTGCCTTTTTACTTCCCTTGTTATCTTTCATGGTATTGTGAAAATGTTTCGTACATTTCTACTTTTTTTTAATAGTATATCATGTTTTTTTAAATTTTAGTAACTGCGTTTCTTTTTTTTAATTATTGAAAATTTATTTTATTTTATTTTTCTTCTTTATTTTCTTGTAAATGTTACATTAAAAAATATGAGGTCCCCATATACCCCCCACCCCACCCACGCCACCCCTCCCACATCAACAAACACTTCCATCATTGTGGCACATCCATTGCACCCAGCGAAAACATTCTGGAGAACCGCTGCAGCACATGGACAGTGGTCCACATTGTAGTCCACATTTTCCCCCAGTCCAGCCAGTGGGCCACGACAGGACACACAACATCCAGCATCCATCCCTGCAGCACCACCTAGGACAACTCCAAATCCTGAAAATGCCCCCACACCATATCTCTTCTTCCCTCTTCCGACCATAAGCAGCCACTGTGGCCACCCTCTCCACATTACTACTACAATTTTTTCCCTTATTAATCACAGTAGTTCCTCAGTGGAATACCAGTAAGTCCACTCTAATCCATACTCTATTCCTCCATCTTGTGGACCTGGGATGGCTATGACCAGTCCGCATCTACATCAAGAGGGGGTTTAGATTCCACATGCATGATGGATGCAATTCTCCTGCTTGCAGCTGCAGGCACTCTTGGCTCCCTGGTGTGGTGGTTGAATCTCTTCACCTCCCTGTGAACTGGCCAGGGTAAGTCCAGGAAACCAGCGTGTAGGAGCTGCAAGTGTGCTGAGGCCCAGGGCCTGGCCATCACATGGACAGTTCAGAGATTCAGGTCTCCTGAGTATACACCAACCCAAACGCCAACCACAGGTCTGGTAAAAGTAACAGAAGAGGCATGTGTAAAAAGGTTATATCTGAGTCCAACTCCATCCTACTCAAGAACACAAACTCCAAAGTAGTGCCAACAGACATGGCCCTGAACTCCAGAGCCATCTACCTTGACCATAGAACCTGTGGGTCGCTGCAATCCTCAGGAGAACCAGCACCTGGGTTTCCATCTACCTTGGCTATGTCTGGTACCCTGCTGAGGCATGCATAAGCATCACCCCCTGATGACCTCCCAACTCTTTTTTGGAGACTGTTAGCCATATAAACTCACTTGTCCTTTCCATTTCCCCCTTTTTATCCAAAGTAAAAAACCAGTTTTTAACACCTGATATTACATGTAGGCTAAGATATTCTGCCAGTCTGAGTTGACCTCTTTGTTCATGGTCTTTTTACAGTTACATCATCAGCTGGTGCTTGGTAGTAATCCCTTGGGGCCAGGGAGGCTCATCCCCGGGAGTCATGTCCCACACTGGGGGGAAGGCAATGAATCTATATGCTGAGTTTGGCTTAGAGAGTGGCCACATTTGAGCAACATCGAGGCTCTCAGGAGGTAACTCATAGGCACCCCACAGCTGTAGGCCTAGTTCATATTTCAGGCACACAGGCTCATAATTGGAGCCATCAGTATCAAGGGCTCATCGTTGGACCTTCCATCTTTATTGGTCTTTGCCATTGCACTTGGGGGATTGTTGTTGTTCCATTGGGGAATGTGATAGAGCTCCCCAGGTCAGGAATTCAGCACTCTCTCATCTGTTGTTTCCAACTGAAACCACTATGAACATATCCAAACCTTTCTATGTACCCTGTATACATGCCCTGGAGAACTCCCTCCCAACCTTGTGCCCCCCACCAATGACACACTACACAACTGCTCCTTCCCTGCCATTGTTGAACCTCTCTGTAGTCCAAAACTTCTTCAAAAAGGAAGCCCAATATTTTGCCAGGTTCCCTTAATAGAAAAATGGAATATAGTGATGGGTTTAAAGGTTAGATATATAATACATAGAAATTTAGAAAAATTACATAAAGGAAAAATAAATTTGGGTATCAAAGAAGTGAAAAAATGAAAAAGCTTTGTTTTTGACATTTTGCCTTCCATCACTGCTACATGTGTTGCCCTTGTATGTACAGTGGCAAGGCAATTTCTTCCATTTCTTCCTCAGAGTCTACCTCCATTCTTTTTTTTCCTGATTATTAAGTTTCTCTTGACATAAGTGTTAGGTCACAGTAATTCACATATATAATATATGTTACTTCCACATATCCAACATCAAACCCTTTGTCCCTTCCCCAACAGTGATCTTTTTACATGTTCATATTATATTTGCTGCAGCTAATGTACAGATATTGAAATGATAGCTTTCAAACATGGTTCCATTTGGGTTTACATTACGGTTTATATTTTAGCCTATACAATTTTCTTTGTTTGGCTTTGGTACTAGAGTAGTGTTGACATCATAGAATGAGTTAGGCAGTGTTCCTTCTGTTTCAGTTTTTTGGAAGAGTTTAAGCAAGATTGGTGTTAGTTCTTTCCGAATGATTTATAGAATTCACCTGTGAAGCCATCTGGCCCAGGGCTCTTCTTAGTTGGGAGGTTTTTAATGACTGACTCTATCTCTTTACTTTTGATTGGTTTGTCAAAATCGTCAACTTCTTCTTTTGTCAATATAGGCTGCTTATGTGTTTCTAGGAATTTGTCCATTTCCTCTAAATTGTCCTTTTTTTGGGGATATAGTTTTTCAAAGTATCCTCTTCTGATATTCTTTATTTCTGTGGGGTCAGTGGTGATATCTCCTTTCTCATTTCTTATTTTGTGTATTTGCATCTTCCCTCTTTTTTTCTTTGTTAATCTAGCTAAGGGTTTGTCAGCTTTATTGATTTTCTCAAAGAACCAGCTCTTGATTTTGTTTATTTTTTCAAGTGCTTTCTTATTTTCTATTTCATTTAGTTGTGCTCTGATCTTTGTTATTTCTTTCTTTCTTCTTCCTTTGGGCTTAGTTTGTTGTTTTTTACCTAATTCCTCCAAGTGTACATTTAGTTCTTCAATTTTTGCTTTTTCTTCTTCTTTGATGAATGAATTTATGGCTATAAATTTCCCTCTCAGTACTGCTTTTGTTGCATCTCATAAGTTTGGATATATTGTGTTATCATTTTCATTAGTTTCAAGGTAGTTATTAATTTCTTTTGAGATTTCCTCCTTGACCCACTGTTTTTCTAAGAGTGTATTGTTTAACTTCCAAATCTTGGTTCCAAATCTGGGTCTCTGGCCCTTGCAGATTTCCAGCTTCATTCCACTGTGGTCAGATAAATTATTTTGTATGATATCTATCTTTCTGAATTCACTGAAGCTTTTTCTATGGCCTAACATGTGGTCTATCTTGGAAAATGATCCATGTTCACTTGAGTAGAATGTATATCCTGATGTATTTGGGTGTAATGTTCTGTATATATCTATTAGGTCTAGCTTCTCTAATTTATTCTTCAAAGTCTTTGTTTCTTTATTGACTCACTTTTGAGATGTTCTGTTCAAAGTTGTTAGTGGTGTATTGAAGTCCCCCACTATAATTGTAGAGGCATCTATTCCTTCACTTATTTTTTCCAGTGTTTGCCTCACGTATTTGGAGGCACCCTTGTTAGGAGCAGAAATGTTTATGATGGTTCTTTCTTCTTGAAAGATTATCCCTTTCTCTAATATATAGTGTCAATCTTTGTCTCTCACAATTGTTTTGCATTTAAAGTCTATTTCGTCTGATATTAATATAGCTACTCCTGCCCTTTTTCGGTTATTGTTTGTTTGTAAGATTGATTTCTAGCCGTTCACTCTCAACCTCGTTGAATCCCTGCGTCTAAGATGTGTTTCTTGCAGACAGCATATAGATGGGTCATATTTCCTTATCCAATCTTCCAGTCTGAGTCTCTTGACAAGTGAGTTTAATCCACTGACATTCAGTGTTATTACTTTCAAGGAATTACTTAAATTAGCCATATTTTCTTTGGATTTGTGTTTGTCATGTTTTGTTGGATTTTTTTTGCTCTTTTTGCTTTTTTAGTTGCTCTTACACTCTCCTCCAACTCTTTCTTTCCTCCTCTAGAAGTCCCTCTAGTATTTCTTGAAGGGCAGGATTCTTGTTGGTATACTCACTTAGTTTCTGTTTATCTGTGAATATTTTGAATTCCTCATCATTTTTGAATGCTAACTTTGGTGGACAGAGTATTCTTGTTTGGAAATTTTTTTCTTTTAGTACCTTGACTATGCCATAACACTGCTTTCTTGTCTCCAAGGTTTCAGATGAGAAATCAGCATTTAATCTTATTGAACTTCACTTGTATGTGATGGTTCTCTTTTCTCTTGCTGCTTTCAATATTTTTTCCCTTTCTTTAGTGTTGCATAATTTGACAAGTGTAAGTCTTGGGGTGGGCCTGTCAGGATTTATGCTGTTTGGGGTGCATTGTCCTTCCTAGACATGTACATCCATCTTCCTCAGTACGTTTGTGAAGTTTCCAGCCATTATTTCCTGCAACTCCCCTTCTGTCCCCTTTCCCTTCTCTTCTTCCTCAGGGATGCCTATAAAACGTATGTTTGTGCGTTTTGCATTGTCATTCAGGTCCCTAAGTCCCAGCTGGATTTTTCTATCTTTTTATCAACCAGTTCTACTATCTGTTTGATATCAGATGTACTGTCTTCCACATCACTTAATCTCTCCTCTGCGTCTTCGAGTCTGCTGTTATTTGCTGAGAGTGTATTTTTGATTTCTTGAATTGTTCTGTTCATCAGCACCGTATCTATTATATTTTTGTATATGATTGTAATTTCTTCTGTATTCTCTCCAATTGTTTTCTTCATATTCTTAATCTCTTCCTTCACCTCATTAAATTGGCCCCTAATATATGTTTTGAGATCTTTAATTCTTTGTTCGATGTTCTGCTCCTCTTCCTGGTTTTTAGTTTGTTCATTGGATTGGGGCATGTTTTCCTGATTATTGGTTTGGTCTGTAGTTTTTTGTTGCTATCTTGTCATTATTTTATCTTGGCGGGTTTAGTCAGTTGCTTAGCTTCTTTGTCTAGTTTGGAGTTTAATTGGTTGTTGTTTTTGCATGCGTGTTAATTCTTCTCTTTTTCACTTTGTTCTTCTTATTCTATTTCCTTGTTATTGGCTATGTTCACTTGAAGGAAAATATTAGGGCCCGAGAAAGCAAAAGGAGTAAGAGAAGAAAATGAATAATAGTAGTATTGATAGTAAATATTAACAGAGGAACCATGTGAGATATAGGAGAATGGATATTAGACTTATGTAAGGTATGTAGATTTATAACAGTAAGAAAAGTAGAGTATGTAAAAATCTGAATATGGGGACGAATACAGTATGAATTAAAAGGCCTGTGTGTTCAGGAGAGAGGGAAAGAGAAAAGAGAGGACAATAATATAAAGAGTGAATAAAAGGCAGAAAACAGAAAAAAGGTATTAGTAATAAAAAGTCAAAAAAATAGGGGGCAAACAAAGAGAGGTGTAATGTAAGAGAAACAATCAATGATGGAGGATAGAGAGGTGTAGAGGAAAGGGAATAGTGTTGGTGGCCAAAATCAATACACACAGAAAAGAGTAAATGCAGGATGAGGAAATACAGGAAATGTGAAGCTCTCCTTGCAGCACCTAATGTAAGAAGAATAAGAAAGCAGAGAAAGAAAGAGAGAAAAAAGGGGCAAAAGGGAGTGGGGAAGTAACCAGGAAAAAGAAAAAGAGAAAGAAAGAAAAAAGGGCCTTGGGAGGATAAAGAGGAAGGAAAAACAAGGAAAAACCAACCAAATACTAGGGAAAGTTTCAAGCAAGGAATCCTGTTTGTAGTTAAATAAAACACTTAAGGATCTGACCTTTCCCCTTTTCTCCCTTCCTCACTTCCCTCTCTCCCAGGCAGCAGAAAAGCTGCCTGAGAGGTCCAGTAGGAGATTCAAGTGGGTCCTTGTTGAATCAGCTCCGTATAGAAAACAGTGACTCTTAATTTCTAGAGAGAGAGCACTCACATCTCACCAGGAACCCCAAATATGCCATTGGAAGCTTGGAAAACAACTCCTACAGTCCCTGTCCTTTAGATGTGCTATGAGAGGGCTTGTTGGTTTTCTGACTCCACCTTCTCCCAGGCCAGGTTTCCTATCCCAGTGTGTTTAGGTGAATTGGGCTTTGTCAGCAGATTCGCCACTCCTCTCTTCCCAGACTTTCACTAAGCCAGCCGGTATGGTCCTCCAAGCGCGAAAAAAAGAAAAAAAGAAAAAAAAAAGGGGGTGGGAAACACCAGAAAATTGAACCCACACTAGCCAGGCCCCCCCTACTGCACCCTCCCACTCACGGAGTCAGTCCAAAACTGGAGGGCTAACGCAATACTGGACCTCCAGGAGTGCTGGATTTGGGAAAGGGAAGTCTGGGACTCTGCAGGCCCAGGGCACCTAGGTCTGTGGAACACGGGCTACGGGGGCTCAGGGGACGCTGACCTGGGGACTATGCATCGGGGGACCACAGCGCCCAGGAACGCCACCGCACGGCTGACAATTCTCAGCCGTACATTTCCACTTTTGTCCCACCTCTCCCACTTCTGCAATCCTCCTTTTATTTGCTTATATTTTTTCTTTTAGAGTTTATACCCTTAAATATACATATACCTCTATTATTAGATATGAATGATAAATTTTGACCCTTAGTCATAAAAAATGAGAAACTCAGCATATACACTAATGCTCTTTACCTATTCACTTTTTTTGGTTATGTCTTTTCTATGTTGTCTGCATTAACATTTACATAGTTTTTCTGTGACCATAATCCCCATATTTGTTTTTAATCTTAATACAGCAATAATCACCATCTTGATCAGATTTTTTTTTCTTTTTGCAAACTGAAGTTTGTTTGTTTGAGTGGTATTATTGTTTGTTTATTTTTTAGTTATTTCTTCAAAAAGAACTCAGGAAAACTATATGTTCTTCATTTTTGAAGAGGAATGACAGTTTTGTTGTGTGCAGAGTTTGGGTGTTACACTTCCTTTTTTTTTATTGCTTTACTATCTTTTTTTTTTTATTGCTTTACTATCTAGAATGGTATTCTAGAGAAGTCTGAGGCCATCCTTACATTTTTCACTACATATGTGATTTGGCCGGATGATGTTTTGCTTTATATTTGAATGAGATATATCTCAGTGTCATTCATTTTTAAAATTTTTTTTGGAGAACCTGGTGTGGACTTTTATTATGCAGATTCAAGGCTTTTTAATTTATGCCCTTTGGCCATCCTTCATATTTTGAATTTCCCCAGAGTTTTAAAAAATGCTTTGTTGATTTCCATTTTATTCTACTTACTTTTCTCAATCCTATTCTCTATATCCTTTACATTATTTGCCCCAGTATCTGTTGTTCTTTGCATTGTTTCCAATTTGGCTTTTATTTCTGTGTTTATTTTGTTTAATTCCACTTTGCTGAATCTTGCCAGCTCATATTTTAGTTTCTATTGATTCCTGCCTATTCCTGTATCTCATATCTGATTTGTTCTCAGTTGTGTAGGTGCAATTCCTTTATAACTTTAAAAATAGATGATGATATGATTTTATCTGTTTCCTGGCAATATTTTTCTGGTGAGGGTTTTTTGCTATTTTTTTTCCCCTTTCCCTTCCCTCCTGAGGGAGATTTCCTAGGATCCTTTCAGGATCTTGTCTACTTCTTACTAAGGCTACTCTTCCTCAATAAGGATAGTTATAAATCAACCCTCTATGCATTTTTCAGTCCAGCCCCAACAGCATTCTTTCTGGCAGAAATAACTTATTGTTGGTAGCTTGTATATTACATACTTGCTGTTTTCCAGAGATGAGTCAGGTCTGACAACCCCCTCTTACTTTAATATTTCTTGGATCATTTCCATAGGACTCTCATATTTTAATTGTACCTGAATGCACCTAAATAATTTCTGATGGTATTTTCATAGCCAGCATTCTGTTCTTTCTGTTCTTGCCCCTGCTGTTTAGTAGCTCTGATTTATCTACAACACCTGAGATAGACTGTGTTATTGGAAAAGTTTGAGCTAACTTTTGGAGAGGAATGAGAGAAACTGAAGGGCAAATAAAAAAATATCAAAGACTTGGTATTCCTCTGTGTAGTAGGAATAAAAATAGAAGGCATTTAGTCATCTGCAGAGAAGAGGAGCTATGTATGTGAGAGACTTGACCAATGTGATGTATTTGGAAAATAGAAATCTGCAATTCATTGGAATCAAAAGTGGAGAGGGTGAAATTAATATCTGAAAATGGACGTTAGAAGAGATAGATGGATGTGATAGATGGGCAAATTGGTTTGTTATAAGTTTATAATGGATTGTTCTTGCACCAAAATTGGACTTCCATGAGAATAGCTTGGTCATTGATTTCTTTCACTTAGCATGTTTTCAAGGCTCACCACTGCTGTAACATTTATCAGTACTTTATTCCTTTATATAGCTGAATAATATTTCATTGTACGGATATACTACATTTTCTTTATCCATTCATCAGCTGATGGACAATTTCTACCTTTTGTCTATTGTGAATAATGTTTGTATGAACATTCTATAACAAGTTTTTGTTTTAACACCTGTTTTCAGTTATTTTGAGTATAGACCTAGGAGTGGAATTGCTAGGTCATAAAATAATTCTATGTTTAACTATTTGAGTAACTTCCAGATTGTATTCCACAGAGACTGTACCATTTTATATTCCCACCAGTAGTGTATGGGGGTTCCAATCCCTCCCCATTCTCAGTAACACTTGTTATTATTGACCTTTTTTATTATAGCCCTCCTATTTTATTTTTCACTGTTGAAGTGTTCTTTCCAAAATCTTTTTCTTTTAATTTTTTATTTATTTTTTTAAAAAATATTACATTAAAAAAATATGAAGTCCCATTCAACCCCACCGCCCCCACCCCCCACTCCCCCCACAGCAACACTCTCTCCCATCATCATGACACATCCATTGCACCTGGTAAGTACATCTCTGGGCATCGCTGCACCCCATAGTCAATGGTCCACATGATAGCCCACACTCTCCCACCTTCCATACAGTGGGCCCTGGGGGGATCTACAATGTCCCGTAGTTGTCTGTGAAGCACCACCCAGGACAACTCCAAGTTCCGAAAACGCCGCCCCATCTCATCTCTTCCTCCCATTCCCCGCACCCAGCAGCCACCATGGCCACCCTTCCCACACCAATGCCACATTTTCTCTGTGGACATTGCATTGGTTGTGTCCATTGCACATCAATGTCAAGTGGGGGCTTAGATTCCACATGGATACTGGATGCAATCCTCCTGCTTTCAGTTGTAGCCACTCTAGGCTCCATGGCGTGGTGGTTGACATTCTTCAACTCCATGTTAGCTGAGTGGGGTAAGTCCAATAAATCAGATTGTAGGAGCTGAAGTCTGTTGAGGCTCAGGGCCTGGCTATCATATTGTCAGTCCAGAGATTCAAATCCCCTAAATATATCTTAAACCCCAACACCAACTACAATTCCAGTAAAGTAGCTTGAAAGTCTTGTGAAAAGAGATCCCATCTGAGTCCAGCTCCATCACGCAGAAACACCAGCTCCAAAGAAGGGCCATCTGACATGGCAGTGAACCCCATCTGCCATGACCATAGAACCCGTGGGTCTCTTTAGCCCTCAAAGGAATCAATACCTGGGGTTGTATCTATTTTATCTGTCTCTTAGACTCTGCTCAGGTGTGCATAAGGGCAATCCTTCTGACAACCTCCAGACTCTTTTTTAGAGACTCGTAGCCATATAAACTCATTTCTCCTTTCCATTTCCCCCTTACATTAGGTCAAACAGCATTTTAAAGTCATGTTATTATATGTAGACAGGGATATTCTGCTGATCAGCATTGAACCTTTAATTCAAGGTCATTTTCTAGTTGCATCTTCAGCTGGTATTTGGTAGTGATCCCTCGGTGCCAGGGAGGCTCATCCCCGGGTGTCATGTCCCACGCTGGGGGGAATGCACTGCATCTACATGCTGAGTTTGGCTTTGAGACTGGCCACATTTGAGTAACATGAAGGCTGTCAGGAGGAAACTCCCATAGCCCTCCTATTATATTTGGTGTGAAGTGGTGTACTATTGTGATTTTGATTTCCCTAATGACTAATGATGTTGAGCATATTATCAAATACTTTTTGGCCATTTTGGCCATTAGTATATCTTCTTTGGAGAAATGATAATCAGACCCTTTGACAATTTTAAAAATTGGGGTGTCTTTTTATCTTGTGTTTAGGTGTAAGTTTTCTTTATGTATTTCTGGACACTAGACCCTTATTAGATATATGATTTGCAAATATTTTATTCTATTCTGTCATTGTGTTTTTCACTTTCTTGATAATGTTCTTTGATGCAGAGAAGTTTTAAATATTAATGAAATCCAATCCATCTAGTTTTCCATTTGTTGCTTGTGCTTTTGGTGCCATATATCAGAATTCTTTGCCAAATCCAAGGTTATGAAGATTTATATGAGATAAAGGTCTTTCTTCATTTTTTTGGAATAGAATTTTTAAAACATCATTTTTCTATTTTCATTGCTAATATGTAGGAATATAATTGATTTTTGTTCTTTGATCTTGTATCTTCCAACCTTGCCGAACTTGTTTCTATGGTCTAACAGTGTGTGTGTGTGTGTGTGTGTGTGTGTGTGTGTATTCTTTAGGATTTCTTTATACAAGATTTTGCCATCTGTAAATAGAGATAGCTTTACTTCATTTTCAGTTGGGATGCCTTTCATTTGAGTTTCTTGCCTTATTTCTCTGGCTGAAACCTCCAGAACAATGTTGAATAGAAGTGCAAGTGTTGTCATCCTTGTCTTTTTCTTGTTCCTAGGAGGACAGATTTTAGGCCTTCCTCATTACATATGATGTTAACTATGGGTTTTTCATGGGTGCCCTTTATCAAATTCCTTTCTATTTCTAGTATATCAATTATTTTTATCATTGAAGATTGCTAGGTTTGTCAAATGCTATTTCTGCATCTATTGAGATGATCATGTATTTTCTCATTTTATGTTCTATTAGTATGGTGCATTCTATAGATCGATTTTCATACATTGAACCAACATTGCATTTGTGGGATAAATCCCATTTATTTGTGGTGTAAAATCCTTTTTACACATTGCTAGATTTGGTTTGTTAACATTTTGTTGAATATTTTTATGTCCACATCCGTAAGGGGTATTTGTTTCTAGTTTTATTTTCTTGTGATACCTTTTTTTGGGTTAGATATCGGGACAATAAAAGACTCTCAAATTGATCCTTTACCTCTTGTTTTTTTTCACTTAACAGTAAATACTGTTACAGTGCTACTACATGGATTTGACTTTTTTTATGGTCAATTGATTTTTATTCACATAGCATAATCTTTTTTGTCTGATATTAACATCTCTGTAACATTAACATACATTTGTTCAGTATCAAAGAAAAACAGTTTTACATGTGCAATATCACCCATATTTGTATTTTATATGATGCTTTACTATGCTGTACAATCCCATGTTACATTTTTTAGCTTTCCTTTTAGTAATTTACATGACATTAGACTTTCCCTTTCAACCCCACTGTCAAACCCATGTAGTAGCACTCCTAGTTAGAAACATTATGTTGTGCTTTCACCTTTTCTATTCATTTCCAAAGATTAATGCATATCCTTTTTTAGAATTCTACACTTGTTAATCCTCAGCTTCCCACTCTCTAAACTCATTGTTTTCCGGTGACCCATATTCAAGTTATTAACTCCTTTAGATTATACAATATGTTTAGTTCATAACCCAATCATACAGAATTTGTCCTTTTGACTCAACATAATGTCCTCCAGGTTCATCCATGTTGTCATATATTTTCTGACTTCATTTCTTCTTAAGTTCACCTAATATTCCATCTTGTGTATATACCACAGTTTGTTTATCCATTCATGGGTTGATGGACCCCTGGGTTATTTCCATCTTTTGGCTATCAGGAATAATGCCTCTATAAACATTGGTGTGTGGATGTCTGTTTATGTCACTGCTCTCAGTTCTTCTTGTATATACCTAGTAGTGGTATTGCTAGGTCACAGGGTAAATTTATATTCAAAATCTTTAGGGACTGCCAAACAGACCTTCACAGTGGCTGGATCATTCTAATTCACACCAACAGTGAATAAATGTTCCTATCTCTTCATATCCTCTTCAACACTTGTAGTTCTGTCTTTTTAATAGTGTCCATTCTAATAGCTGTGAAATGATATCTCATTGTAGTTTTTATTTGCATTTCCCTAATCATTAGTGATGTTGAATGTTTTTTCATGTGTTTTTTTCACCGTTTGTATTTTTTCTTTGAACAAATGTCTATTCAAGTTTTTTGCCCATTTTTTAATCCAGTTGTTTGCCTTTTTATTGTTGAATTGTAGCATCTCTTTATGTATCATGGATATTAAACCCTTATTGGATATGCTATTTCCAAATATTTTCTCTCATTGAGTTGGTTGCCATTTTACCCTTTTGACAAAGTCCTTGTAGGTGCAAAACTGTTTAATTTTGAGAAGATCCCATTTATCTATTTTTTTTTTGTTTTTACTCATGCTTTAAGTATAAGGCTAAGAAACCACTATCTACCACAAGATTTTTTAGATACTTTCCTACATTTTCTTCTAGTAATTTTTTGGTCCTGGCTTTTAACTGTGTCTTTCATCCATTTTGAATTGATTTTTATGTAAGGAGTGAGACAGAGGTCCTCTTTCATTCTTTTGGTTATGGATATCCAGTTCTCTGAGCACCATTTGTTGAATAGACAGTTTTGTCCTGATGACATGGACTTGGTAGGTATGTTGAAAAGCAGTTGGCCATAGAGGTGAAGGTTTATTTATGGACTCTCAATTCTATTCCACTGATTGACGTGTCTATCTTTATGTCAATACCATGTTGTCTTTGACCACTGTATCTTTAATATGTTCAATGTCAGGCAGTAAAATTTCTCCCATATTGCTCTTCTATTTTAGAATGTTTTAGGCACTTTCCCTTCGAAATAAATTTGGTAATTGCGTTTTCTATGTCTGTAAAGTAGCCTTTTGGAACTTTGATTGGTGTTGCATTTAATCAGTTTGGGTAGGATTGACATCTTCATGATATTTAGTCTTCCAATCCATAAACATGGAATGTCTTTGTTTAGGTCTTCATTGATTTCTTTTATCATTGCTTTGTAGTTTTCTGAATATGGGTCCTGTACTTCCTTGGTTAAATTGATTCCTAGGTATTTGAGTCATTTTGTTGCTATTGTGAATGGATTTTTCCCCCTGATTTCCTCCTCAGATTGTTCAGTACTAATGTACAGAAATATTATTGATTTTTTCATGTTGATCTTGTATCCTGCCATTTTACTGAAATTGTTTATTAGTTCAAGTAGTTTTGTCATAGTCATTTTATAATTTTCTAAGTATAAGATTATGTCACCTGCAAATAGTGAGAGTTTTATTACTCTTTTCCTATATGGATGCCTTTTATTTTATATTTTCTTGTCTAACTGCTCTTACTAGAAGTTGTAGCACAATGTTGAATAACAATGGTGATATTGGGCATCCTTGTCTTGCTCCTGATTGTTGACAGGAAGTGCTCAACCATTCCCCATTGAGTATGTATGATATTGGCTGTGGGTTTGTCTTTATGACCTTTGTCATATTGAAGAATTTTACTTCTATTCCTATCTTTCTAACTGTTTTTATCAAGAAAGGATGCTGGATTTTTTTGAATAATATTTCTGCATTGAATGAGATGATTATGTTTTCTTTTCCTTCAATTTGTTAAGGTGATATATTGCATTATTGATTTTTTTGAATTCATTTTGTAAAAATATTACATTAAAAAATATGAGGTCCCATTCAACCCCACCACCCCCACCCCACCACTCCCCCCCCAGCAACACTCACTCCCATCATCATGACACATCCATTGCATTTGTTAAGTACATCCCTGGGCATCTCTGCACCTCATGGTCAATGGTCCACATCATAACCCATACTCTCCCATGTTCCATCCAGTGGGCCCTGGGAGGGTCTACAATGTCTGGTGATTGCCCCTGAAGCACCATCCAGGGCAACTCCAAGTCCCAAAAACGCCTCCACATCTCATCTCTTCCTTCCATTCCCCATACCCATCAGCCACCATGGCCTCTTTTCCCACACCAATGCCACCTTTTCTCTGTGGACCTTGGATTGGTTGTGTCCGTTGCACCACTATGTCAAGAGGAAGCTCAGATTCCACATGGATACTGGATGCAATCCTTCTAATTTCAGTTTTAGGCACTCTAGGCTTCATGGTGTGGTGGTTGTCCTTCTTCAACTCCATCTTAGCTGAGTGGGGTGAGTCCAATAAATCAGAGTGTAGGAGCTGAAGTCTGTTGAGGCTCAGGGCCTGGCTATCATATTGTCAGTCCAGAGATTCAAATCCCCTAAATGTATCTTAAACCCCAACACTAACTACAATTCCAGTAAAGTAGCATGAAAGTCTTGTGAAAAGAGATCCCATCTGAGTCCAGTTCCATCACGCAGAAACACCAGCTCCAAAGAAGGGCCATCTGACATGGCAGTGAACCCCATCTGCCATGACCATAGAACCCGTGGGTCTCTTTAGCCCTCAAAGGAACCAATACCTGGGGTTGTATCTACTTTATCTGTCTCTTAGACTCTGCTCAGTTGTGCATAAGGGCAATCCTTCTGACAACCTCCAGACTCTTTTTTAGAGACTTGTAGCCATATAAACTCATTTCTCCTTTCCATTTCCCCCTTACATTAGGTCAAACAGCATTTTAAAGTCATGTTATTATATGTAGACAGGGATATTCTGCTGATCAGCATTGAACCTTTAATTCAAGATCATTTTCTAGTTGCATCATCAGTTGGTACTTGGTAGTGATCCCTCCGTGCCAGGGAGGCTCATCCCCGGGTGTCATTTCCCACGCTGGGGGGAAGGCATTGCATTTACATGCTGAGTTTGGCTTTGAGACTGGCCACATTTGAGTAACATGAAGGCTGTCAGGAGGAAATTCCTAGGCACAGTGCTGCTCTAGGCCTTGTTCCTATTTCAGGCATATAGGCTCACAAGCATAGTCCTTAGTATCATGGTCTCACTGTTGGACCCTCATTCCTTCCTGATCCTTACCGTTGCACCTGGGGGACTGCCGCTGCTCCCCTAGGGACCACGACAGAGCACCCCTGGCCAGGAACCCGGTATCCCCCCAGCTGTAGTTTTTAATTGTTTCCACTATGAGTATATCCAAACATTACCATGCACCCTGGACATATGCCCTGTATAGCTCCCTTTCAGCCATATATCACCTGTCAATAGTATCCTATACCAGTATTCCTCTGCTGCCATTGTTGAACCACTCTGTGATCCAAAACTTCCTGAAAAGTGAAGCCCAATATAATGTCAGGATCCCTTACTAGTAAAATGGAATATAGCGATGTGTTTAAAGGTTAGATATAGATTACGTGTTGATTTGGAAAAATTCTACATCCTATCTTTTTCTTTTCTTTTTTCCTAATTATTGAACTTCTCTTCACAAAAGCCCTAGACCACAGTAATTCATATATACAATAGACAGTACTCCCACACATCTACCATAAAACCTTTTCCCTTCCACAGCGATATTCTTATAACTTATTCATATCATATTTACTTAAACTGATGTACAGACTCTGAGACAATATCTTTCAAACAAGGTGACATCTGTGCTTACATTGTGGTCCATACTTTAGGATATACAGTTTTCTAAATTTTTAGTTATCCTATGTTTTACATTATGGTTTACATTATTAGTCTGTCGTCCCCTATATGTTTATGGTGTAATATTACATGTTTTATATCCATCCTTGAGTACTCTCACGAAACTCCTCTCTTACCTCTCATTTACCTTGGTTCAACACATTTAACATCCATTTTCCCCTCCCCTTGGGGCCCACAGTGACAGCCAACCTCCATTTCCCGAGGAGCCACGTCCAGAGATACTTGCAACAGTGTTCAGGGCCTAACTTGTTCAACTGCCCCAATGCCCTGGGAGCCACCCTTTCTCTCGAGAGATACAGTTCCCTCTATTTGATGGCATTAGTCCTCCCCAGGATGTGGGTCCACCCCCACTCTCACTACTTGGGTCTCTACCCAATGGTACAACCCACTGTGGCAAAATGAGCATTCAGACATTCCCCAGGAGCCCGTCCCGCATCAGACCATCCCCTCTGAGCATCCTAAACATGTAACCCTCCTAATTATATTTTGATACGATTTTCTCAGAATTTTACTCTCAACCAACACCTGACACTCTCCTATGTTCATATGTTGCCCCTCCCTCCCCCCACTTTTTTGGGCAATATTACCCATCCGCCCTTGCATACCATGAACAGATCCCACTTGGTTGTTTTTATAATCCTTTTGATATGTTGTTGGATTCTATTTACAAGTATTTTTTTAAAATTTCTTTTATTTATTTTTTAATTCATTTTTTAAAAAAATATTACATTCAAAAAATATAAAGCCCCATTCAACCCCACCTCCCCTGCCCCCCACTCCCCCCACAGCAACACTCTCTCCCATCATCATGACACATCCATGCAAGTATTTTTTCAGAATTTTTGCATCTATGTTCATTAGAGAGATTGGTCTGTAATTTTCTTTTCTTGTAGTTTCTTCTTCTGGCCTTGGAATTAGGTGATATTGGCTTCATAAAATGTGTTGGGTAATTTTCTCTCCTCTTCAATTTTTTGGAAGAGTTTAAGCAGGATTGGTGTTAATTCTTCTCAAAATGCTTGGTAAAGTTCACCTGTGAAGCCATCTGGTCCTGGAATTTACTTTGTTGGGAGATTTTTGATGGCTGATTCAATCTCTTTAAGTGTGAATGGTTTATTGAGTTCTTGTATTTCTTTAAAGTCAGTGTAGCTTGTTTGTGAATTTCTAGAAATTTGTCCATTTCACCATTTCAACTAGTCTAGAAATTTGACTAGTTTTTAGGCATATAATTTCTCATAATATCCTCATTATCCTTTTTATTTCTCTGGGGTCAGTTGTAACTCCCCCCCTATTTCATTTCTAATTTTATTTATTTGCATCTTGTCTCTGTTTTTCTGTTAGTCTAGCTAAGGGTATGTCAATTTTATTGATCTCAAAGAAGCAGCTTTTGGTTTTGTTGATTTTCTCTATTGTTTTTTGTTCTCAATTTCATTTATTTTTCATTGTAGTTTTTCTTAAATATATTTTAAATTTATTTTTAAAAGGTACATAAATCACACCAAATGTTACCTTAAAAATAAAGGAGATTCCCATATGCCCCATTCCCCACACCCCCCCACTTTTCCCTCATCAACAACTTCTTTCATTAGTGTGGTACATTCAATTACATTTGAAGAATACATTTTGGATTGCTGCTACACAGCCTGCATTATAGTTTACATTGTAGATTACACTCTATCCCAGTCCATTCAGTGGGTTATGGCAGGATATATAATGTCCTGCATCTGTCCCTGCAATATCTTTGAGGACAACTCCAAGGCCCGAAAATGCGCTCATATTACACTTCTTTTTCCCTTTACCTGCCTTCAGCAACTCTAAGCGCCACTGTCTCCACATCAATGATATAATTTCTTCCATTGCTAGAGTCACAATTATTCTATAGTAGAATACCAGTAAGTCCAGTCTAGTCCATAGTTTATTTCCCAATCCTGAGGACACTGAATGGTGATGTCCACTCCTTGTGGCTTTGATCCCACATGGCTGATAGATGGGATTCTCCTGCTTACAGTTGTAGACTCTCTCAGTCCCTTGGTGTAGCAGTTTTATACAGTTATCTTTGTAAACTTGTCTGTGCCTGGGCATAATTAAGTTATGATTAGGGCTTTGATTGTGCCACATCAGTAGGGTATTGAGACCCTGCCCCTTGGTGGGTGGGTACTCACAGATAAGGCATGATAAAGGACAGAGATGGAACTTTTTGATGCTGGAGTTTTGATGTTGGAGTTTTGATGCTGGAGTCTTGAGGTGGAGCCTAGGAAGTGAATACCCAGGAGAAGAACACAGGAGAATAGAGACAGCTTCTTAGACAATGCAAAAACCCCCGGGAGAGAAACAGAGTCATTTACCTGTTAGTCTGCAGCTGGCCTTGTGGAGCGACCAAAGCCTAGAGAGCCTCATAGTCTACAGCTGGCCTTGTGGAGAAAACAGAGGACCTGAGCCCAGAGAGAAGCAAGACCTGGGAAGAGAGGAATCCAGGAAGCCTGAACCCTGGCAGACATCAGCAGCCATCTTGCTCCAACACGTGGCAAAAGACTGGTGAGGGAAGTAACTTATGCTTTATGGCCTGGTAACTGTAAGCTTCTATGCCAAATAAATGCCCTTTATAGAAATCAACCCATTTCTGGTATTTTACATCAGCATCTCTTTGGCTGACTAATACACTTGGTGTGGTGGTTGTCCATCCTCACCTTCTTATTAGCTGACCTGGGTAAGACCAACTAACTGAAGAGTAGGTGTTACAACTCTGCTTAGGCTCAGGGCCCAGCTGGCATATGGTCAGCCCAGAGATTCATATCTCCCAGACATACAGCACCCCCAGCACCAACCATAGGTTCAATAAAAGGGACAGAAGAGGCATGTGTAGAGAAGTCACATCTGAGTACAACTCCATCATACACAGGAGCACAAATTCCAAAGTAGGGCCCACTGGCAAGGCACCAAACTCCAGAGCCATCTGCCATGACCATAGGATCTGGGTGTCTCTGGAGCTCTCAGGAGCTCCAGAGACACCGCTACCTGGAATAGTATCTACTTTGACTGCCTATGAGGTCCTGCGGAGACATGCATAAGTGCAACCCCTCTGACGACCTCCCTACTCATTTTAAAGTCTCTTAGCCATATGAACTCATTTGTCTTTACCATTTCCCCCTTTTATTCAAAGTCTTCTTCTAGTTGCATCATCAGCTGGTGCTTGATTCCTTAGTGCCAGGGAGGCTTATCCCCAGGAATCATGTTCCATACTGGCAGGAAGATAATACATTTATATGCTGAGTTTGGCTTGGAGAGAGGCCACATTTGAGCAACATGGAGACTCTCAGCAGGTAACTCTTAGGCACCCTGCAACACTAGGCCAAGTTGAAATTTCAAGCACACAGGCTCATAAAAATATTCGTCAGTATCAAGCGCCCATGTCTGGACCATCCTTCTTCACTGGTCTTTGCCCCAGCCCTTGGGGGATTGTTGCTGTTCCATTGGGGAATGCAACAGAGCTCCCCAGGATGGGAACACACCACTCTCTCAATTGTCATGTGAATCTCTACCCACTGTGTCAATACTCAACAAACATCCGAACATATCTATATACCTTATATGCATGCCCAGGCACACTCCCACCCATACATCCCCCATCAATGACACCCCACATCAGTGTTCCTCTCTGCCATAGTTGAATCCTTCTGTGATCCAAAACTTTTTAAAAACTGAAGCTTAACATATTGCCAAATTCATTTAATAGGAAAATGAGAGTGTAATGATAGGTTTAAAGAAATAAAATACGTAATAACTTAGAAAAAGTAAGATAAAGTAAAAAATGGGGTATTAAAAATGAAAAATATTATAAAATTTTTTGATGTTTTCACTTTTATCACTGTAATAGATGTTGTTCTGTATGTACAATGGCAATTTCTTCCATTTCTTCCTGAGTGTCTTACCTTTTTTTTTTTCATTATGTCTTCAAAGAAGGTTTAGGTCACAGTAAAGTGACATACAGAATATAAAGGACACTCATATACCCAACATCCTCCCCCTTTTCCTCCTTCTCTATTAATGATCTTTTTACATGTGTATGTTATATTTGTTACAACTGATGTACAAATATTGAAACATAGCTACTAACCGTGGTCAGTATTTTGCATTATGGTTTATATTTTAGACTATACACCTTTATAAGTTTTGGTGATATTTAACATGGCCTATATCCATCATTGCACAAACATGCAGAACACTTCCATTGCCCCTTAATTACTCCCTCTTCCATCTATTCTATTCCTCCATCCCCCTTCCCTTGGGGCCCACAGTGACAAGCAGGCTTCACTTCTTGAAGGGCAAGATTCATAGGTACTTGCAACAATGCTGAGGGCTTAACACACTAGTCTGTCCTCCCCTATTAGGAGCCACCCATGCTCTTGAGTGACACCCTTCCCTCTGTTTGAGAACATAGTGCTTCCCCACGATGGGAGTATAGTACCTTCCCACTCATTGTATGGGTCTCCACCCACTGAAATCACACACTGTGTCAAGATTGGTACTCACACACTCCCTAGAAGACTGCCCCAGGTGCGCCCTGTGCTGAATGCCCCCCCCATCCAACAGGCTAAACCAGTTTCCCTTCCTTATTATATTGCCAAAAGAATTTCTCAACTTATATTTTCAACCACGTACTGCCAATCCCCCATGTTCACCTGCTCTCTCCTCCAACCCTCCCCCCAGTTCCATGGACCATCCAATTCATCCTCTCAACCCTAGCCCCCATCAAGCTTGCACTGACCACCCAATAGTATACCTACAGCCTTGTCATATCCCTTCAATGTACAACTACTCACTTCCACCTTATCATAGATTTCACCCATGTGGGCATAGGTTTACAACGTTCTTCTTCCTTTCTGTTTCCTGTAAGCCTATCTTCCAGACTCTAACTCTCTGAGATGGCTTGATTTGCTTAATTCATATCAGAGAAGTCATGTAATATTTGTCCTTCAATGCCTGACTTGCTTCGCTCAACATAAGGTCCTTAAGATTCATCCATGTTATCCCATGTATTGGTACTATATTACTTCTTACAGCTGAGTAGTATTCTATTGTATGTATATACCACAATTTGTTTATCCATTCATCTGTTGATGGGCATTTGGGTTGATTCTAACTTATGGCAATAGTCAATAATACCGCTATGAACATTGGTGTGCATATATCTGTTGGTGTCCTTGTTTTCAGTTCTTCTGGGTATATACACAGCAGTGGAATTGCTGGATCATATGGCAAATCTATAATAAGTTTTTGAGGAACTGCCAAACTGTCCTCCACAATGACTGGATCATTCTACATTCCCACCAGCAATGAATGAGGGTTCCCATTCCTCTGCATCCTCTCCAACACTTGTAGTCTTGTAGTCCTCTGTTTTTTTTAATAACCACAAGTCTAATTAGTATAAGATGGTATCTCATTGTAGTTTTGATTTGCATTACCCGAATAGCTAGTGATGTTGAGGATCTTTTCATGTACATTTTAGCCATTTGTATTTCTTTTTTGGAGAACCATCTGTTCAAATCTCTTCCCATTTTTAAAATGGGCTGTTTGTCTTTTTATTTTTGAGATATAGGATTTCTTTATAAATGCTGGATATTAGTCTCCTGTCATATATATGGTTACCAAATATTTTCTCTGATTGGGTAGGCTATCTTTTCACTGTATGACAAACTCCTTTGAGGTGCAAAGGTTTTCATTTTGCGGTGGTCCCATTTATTTATTTTTTCTTTCACTGTTCTTGCTTTGGGTGTGAAGTTCATGAAGCCATTTCCTATTACAAGGTCCTATAGATGCTTCTCTACATTACCTTCCAAGGTCTTTATGGTCTTAGCTCCTATATTTAGATGTTGATCCATCTTGAGATGATTTTTTTTTTGCTTTTTTAGATGAATTTTGTGTAAAGTGTGAGTTGATATTCCTCTCTCATTCTTTTGCATGTAAGTATCTAGTTCTCCAAGGACCATTTGTTGAAGAGGCCATTCTCTCCCAGTTGCGTGGTCTTGATGACCTGGTTGAATATCAGATGACTGTATATGTGAGGATCTATATGAGAACTCTCAATTCAGTTCCATTGGTCAGTATGTCTGTCCTTGTGCCAATGCCATGCAGTTTTGACCACTGTAACTTTGTAGTATGTTTTAAAATCAGGTCGTGTGATCGTGTGATTCCTCCAATTTCATTTTTCTTTTTCAATATGCCTTTGGTTATTTGGGGCCCTTTGCCCTTCCAAATAAATTTCATGTTTATTTTTTCCAGTTTAGTAAAATATGCTGTTTTGATTTTTATTGGGATTGCATTAAATCTGTAGATTAGTTTCTGTAGGATAGACATCTTAAAGATATTTAGTCTTCCTATGTATGAAGAGGGAATGTTCTTCCATTTATTGAAGTCTTCTTTGATTTCCTTTAATAGCATTACATAGTTTTCTCTGTAAAAGTCATTAACATCTTTAGTTAAATTTATTTCTAGGTATTTGATTTTTTTAGTTACTATTGTAAATGGTATTTTTTATTCATTTCCTCCTCAGATTGCTCATTATTGATGTACAGAAATGCTACTGATTTTTACACATTGATCTTATAATCTGCAACTTTACTGAACTCATTTATAATTTCTAGAAGCCTTTGTTGTAGATTTCTCAGGGCTTTCTATGTATAGCATCATGTCATCTGCAAATAGTGAAATTTTGACTTCACCTTTCCCATTTGGATGCCTTTTATATCTTTTTTTTGCCTCAGTGATTGAGCAAGAACTTCTAACAAAATGTTAAATAAGAGCGGTGATAGGGGGTATCCTTGTCTTGTTTCTGATCTTAGAGGGAAAATTTTTAGGATTTCACTTTTGTATATGATTTTAGCTATGGGATTTTCATATATACTTTTTATCATTTTCAGAAAATTCCCTTCTATTCTTATCTTTTGCAGTGTTTTTATCAGGAAAGTGTGCTGTATTTTGTCAAATGCTTTTTCTGCATCTATAGATATGTTCATGTGATTTTTTCTTTTGATCTGTTTATGTAGTGTATTACATTGATTGATTTTCTTTTGTTGAAACGTACTTGCATACAAGGGATGGAACCCACTTGGTCATGGTGCATAATTTGTTTGATGTGTTGTTGAATATGATTGTCAAGTAATTTGTTGAGGATTTTAGTATCTAGGTTAAGTAGAGGTATTGGTCTGTAATTTGCCTTTCTTGTGTCATCTTTCTTTGGCTTTAGAATTAAGTTAGTGTTGACATCATAGAAAAAGTTAGGCAATGTTCCTCCTTCTTCAATTTTTTGGAAGAGTTTAAGCAAGATTGGTGTTAATTCTTTCCAGAATGTTTGGTAGAATTCACCTGCCTGAAGGCATCTGGGCCAGTGCTTTTCTTAGTTGGGAGGTTTTTAATGACTGATTCTTAACTCTTTACTTTTGATTGGTCTGTTGAGATCAATTTCTTCTTTCATCAGTGTAGGCTCCTTGTGTGTTTCTCTGAATATGTCCATTTCCTCTAAATTGTCGTTCATGTTTGCATTTAATTTTTCAAAATATCTTATGATAGTCTTTATTTCTCTGGGTTCAGTGGTAATATCCCCTTCCTCATTTCTTATTTGTGTATTTGCATCTTTTCTTTTTTTTCTCTGTTGTTCTTACTAAAGGTTTGTCAATTTTATTGATCTCCTCAAAGAACCACCTCTTGGTTTTGTTTAATTTTTCTAGTGCATTCTTATTTTCTATTTCATTTTGTTCTGCTCTGATCTTTGTTATTTCTTTCTTACTGCTTTCTTTGGGATTAGTTTGTTGTTCTTTTTCTAATTCCACTAGGTGTGAGGTTATGCATTCTATGTTGGCTCTTCTTTTTTTGATAATTGAATTTATGGCTATGAATTTCCTTCTCTACAGCTTTTGCTGCATTCCATAAGTTTTGATATGTTTTGTTGTAAAATTCATTGGTTTCAAGGTAGTTACTGATTTCTTTTGAGGTTTCCTCCTTGACCGACTGTTTGTCTAGAGTGTGTAGCTTAACTTCCATATCTTTGTGCCAAATCTGGTTCTGTGGCCCTTGCAGATTTCCAGATTCATTCATTTGTGGTCAGATAAATTACTTGGTATGTTTTCAATCTTGTTGAGTTCATTGAGATGTTTTCTGTGGCCTAGCATGTGACCTATCTTGGAGAATGATCCATGTGCACTTGGGAAGAATGTATATCCTGCTGTATTTGGGTGTAGTGTTCTGTGTATGTCTATTAGGTCCAGATCCTCTAATGTATTATTCAAAGTCTTTGTTTCTTTATTGATTCTCTGTTGAGATGTTCTGTCTAATAGTGGTAATGGTATTTTAAAGTCCCCCACTATAATTGTAGAGGCATCTATTCCTCCACTTCGTTTTTCTAGTGTTTCCCTCATGTTTTTTTGAGGTGCCCTGGTTAGGTGCATAAATGTTTATGATTGTTCTTTCTTCTTGAAAGATTACCCCTTTTAGTAACATATAGTGTCCATCTTTGTCTCTCACAATAGTTTTTCATTTCAAGTCTCTTTTGTCCAATATTAGTATAGCTACTCCTGTCCTTTTTGGTTATTGTTGCTTGTAAGATTGTTTTCCAGTCATTTACTTTCAACCTCCTTGAATCCCTGGGTTTAAGGTGGGTTTCTTGTAGACAGAATATAGATGGGTCATATTTCCTTATCCATTCTGCCAATCTGCATCTCTTGACTGGTGAGTTTAATCCATTAATATTCAGTGTTATTACTTTCAAGGAATTACTTATATTAGCCATATTTTGGGGGGTTTATGTATATCATATGTTGCTTTTATTTCTCCTTTTGTCTTTTTAGTTATTCTTACACTCTCCTCCAACTTTCTCCTGTGTTTTTCCTTTCAATCTGTAGAACTCCCTTTAGTATTTCTTGAAGGGCAGGTTTCTTATTGGCATAGTCTTTTAGTTTCTGTTTATCTGTGAATATTTTGAACTCTCCATCATTTCTGAATGCCACCTTTGCTGGATAGAGAATTCTTGGCTGGAAGTTTTTTTTCCTTTAGTACCTTGATTATGCCATATCTGCCTTCTTGCATCCATGGTTTTAGATGAGAAGTCAACACTTTATCTTATTGAGCTTCCCTTTTTTGTGATGGTTCTCTTTTCTCTTGCTGCCTTCACTATTTTTTCTTTGTCTTAAGAATTGGATAATTTGACAAGTATATGTTTTCGTGTAGGGTTGTTGGAATTTATATTGTTTGTGGTGCACTTCACTTCCTGGACATGTACATACATCACCTTCAATAGTGTTGGGAAATTTTCAGCTGTTTTTTCCTCTAACAGGCCTTCTGTCCCCTTTCCCTTCTTTTTTCCTTCTGGGATGCCTATAATGTGTATGTTTGTGTGTTTTGTATTTTTATTCAGATCCCTAAGTCCCTGCTGGATTTTTTTCTATCTTTTTATCAATTCTGCTGTTTCATTTTAGATGTACTGTCTTCTACGTCACTAATTCTTTCCTTTGCCTTTTCAAATTTGTTGTTATTATCTGAGAGTGTATTTTTGATTTCTTGGATTGTGTCACTCCTCACCGTCATATCTGTTATCTTTTTGTGTACGTTTATGATTTTTCAGTGTGTTTTCTTAATATCCTTAATCTCTTCCTTCACTTCATTAAGTTGTTCCATGATATTTGTTTGGACAGCTTTGATTAGTTGCTCGATGTTCTCCTCCTCTTCCTGGTTTTCAGTTGTTTCATCAGTCTAGGCCATGTCATCCTGCTTCTTGGTATGGTTTGTAATTTTTTGTTGCTGTCTGGTCATCTTTTTATCTTGATGAGTTCATTTCATTATTTTCTCCCTCTAGTCTAGGGTTTTATTCAGTTGCTGTTTTATTGTGTGTGCTTTGACACTTTGTTTTTCTTATTCTTTCCTTGTTCTTGTCTAAGTTTCCTTAAACATAAGATTAGGGTCAAAGAAAGCAAGAGATTTAAGAAAATACAAGGGATAATCATAATATCAATAGTAAAATTTAGCAGAGTTACTGTATAAGACCTAGGAGAATGAATATTAAACTCATGTAAGCAGTGTAGAGTTATAGGAATAGAAAAGTGGTGTAACTATAATGATGTGGGTAACCGAATATGGAGAAGTATGTAGAATGAGTTGAAAGGACAGACTGATAAGGAGAGATAGAAGGAGAAAAGAGAGGACAAAAAGAAAAGAATTTGAAAAAATAGGAAACAGAACAGAAGGGTTAGAAATTAAAAAAAAAACAGAAATTGGGGACTAAACAAATAGAGGTGGATTTTAAGAGCAACAATAGAAAGCAGAAGTTAGAAAGGTGTAGGAAGGATTAGAGATAGCATTGGTAGCCAAAATTTGTATACACAGAAAAGAGGAAATCGAGGAAGAGGAAACATAGCAAACAAGAAACCAGCTGGCATCATCTAATTTTAGAAAAAGAGAGGAAGAGAGAAAAAGGAAGGGGGGAGATGAATTTAAGACGAGAACAACAACAACAAAAACAGAGAAACAGACAAGCAAGCAGTCAAACAAATACTAAGGAAAATAGCCTTCCCTCTTACGCCTTTGTGGACCCTCTCTCATGGCTGGTGTTTATCAACTACCCTGTAGGCTTCCAGCTGCATTTTTTGAAGTGGGTTTTAGCAAGTAAACTAAGTTAAATTATAAAACAAAAATAACCTTTTGTGTTTGTTTGTTTTTTAGGAAAAATAAGAGACTCAAGAGAAGCTAATACAAGAATAATGTCAATGTTTTCCCTGTCCTAAAGTATCAGCTGGATGTTTAATATCCCAGTGGGTCACTACTCTAAGAGGAACCAGGAATCAAACTAGGGACCTTGTATATTCAAGGCAGAAACTCCTACACTGAGATAAACTTTCTTGTTGGGTTGATTAGCTCTTCAGAACACTATCAAGTCACTTTCCCTCAGACAAGTTTGACTCTTTACAATTAGATAAATTCCTGCTGATTAGGAATCTTTCCCTGCCCCCTTTCTATTCCTATTGCTTTCTCTCCCATGGCAGCAAGATGCAATAGCCTATGTGAGAGTTCCCTTTTGAAATTTAAATTGAACACTGGTGACTTAATTCACCGCATTAGAAAAATGACTCTCAACCCTCTTTTTTTTTTTTTTTATAATTTTTTTATTTTTTATTGACTTTGTAATAATATTACATTAAAAATATATATGTGAGGTCCCATTCAACCCCACCCCCCCACACCCCCGCTCCCCCCCCCCAACAACACTCGTTCCCATCATCATGACACATCCATTGGATTTGGTAAGTACATCTTTGGGCACCTCTGCACCTCATATACATTGGTTCACATCATGGCCCATACTCTCCTCTATTCCATCATGTAGGCCCTGTGAGGATTTACAATGTCCGGTGATTACCTCTGAAGCACCATCCAGGGCAGCTCCATGTCCCGAAGACGCCTCCACCTCTCATCTCTTCCTGCCTTTCCCCATACCCTTTGTCCATTATGTCCACTTTTCCCAATCCAATGCCACCTCTTCTATGTGGACACTGGATTGGTTGTGTCCATTGCACCTTTATGTCAAGAGGAGGCTCAGATTCCACCTGGATGCTGGATGCAATCCTCCCATTTTCAGTTGTAATCACTCTAGGCTCCATGGTGTGGTGGTTGTCCTTCTTCACCTCCATCTTAGCTGAGTGTGGTAAGTCCAATAAATCAGATTGTAGGTGCTGGAGTCTGTTGAGGCTCAGGATCTGGCTATCACATTGTCAGTCCAGAGATTCAAATCCCCTAAATATATCTTAAACCCCAACATTAACTGCACCTCCAGCACATTAGCATGAAAGTCTTATGAAGGGAGATCCCATCTGAGTCCAGATTCATCACACATATCTCAACCCTCTTTGACAGCACCCGCTCCTCACAGGGAACCCTAAATATGCTCTTGGAAGCTTATTAAGTGCTTCCTATTGTCCCCCTCCTTTAAAGGAGTTGAAATTTTGATATTTTTCACTACCAGACTTAATTGCCTGACACAGTCTTCTCCCAGGCCAATTTTCCCTATCACAGGGCAGTTAGGTAAATCAGACTGCCTCAGCAGATTCACCTCTCCTCTCTTCCTGGTGTCACCTCGAGCCAGCTGGTATGCTCCTCAAAGCTCCAAGAAAGGGAATCTAGGTAATCGAACCTGCACAGGGGAATTCCCTCTCCAACCTTCACCACTACCTCCCACTCTCAGAGTATGTCTCCTCCAACTGGGTGACCCATAAGAGTTGGGCCTCACCATGGCTTCCTGCCCTGAGGGTGGGGCTTAGCTGTCCTGCAGCTCCAGGTTCAAGTGCCAGAAACTCATGCTTTTACTTTTTGTTGTGCTCTCTCCAGATCAATGTCCTGAAGCCTCCTGCTTTGTGGGTTCCCAAAACTGTTCACTTGAGCAGGATTTTGCCCCCACTCAGCAGTTTTTTGTTAGAGAGATGATGATTGTGTACTTAATCCAATGTCATCTTGCCCCTCCCTCAATTTCATTTATTTTTGCTCTAATCTTTATCATTTTTTCCTTCTCTTTGCTTTGGGAATGGTTTGCTGTTCTTTTTCTAGTTCCTCCAGTTGTTCAGTTAGATCTTTGATTTTATCTCTTTCTTCTTTATTATTATAGACATTTAAGTGCTATAAATTTCCTTCTCCTCATTCCCTTCACTCTATCCCATATGTTTCGATATATTGTTTTCTCATTTTCATTCATCTCAATATATTCACTAATTTCATTTACAGTTTCTTCTTTGACCCACTTATTGTTTAGGGGTGTGTGGTTCAGCCTCCACACATTTGTGAATTGTCCCCTTTACCATCTATTTCTCTATGTTATTTTCTGCCATAAATTTTAGCTGTTCTCTCTTGTGTATCACTTACTCTTTCTTCTATCGTTTAAGTCTGGTATTATATGCCTCTAATGTGTTTTTGATCTCACCTCCTATCTGTATTTCATTTCTATGAGCTCATTTCCTTTTCTATTCAGGTTTTCAGATTTTTGGGGGGCTTGCTCAGTGTTTTCTTGGTGTCCTTTATTTCTTTATCCATATTATCTTTCAATTCGTTAATTTTATTTTGGAAATTTGTATGAATCTCTGATTAAATTGCCCCAGATTCTGTGTCTTATCTGAGTCTTTGATATATTCCTTTACTTGGGCTATTTCTTCCATTTTCTTAGTATGGTTTGTAATTTTTTACTGGTGTCTAGGCATCTTCTTATGAGGACAAGTTTACTCTGTTGCTGTTTCTCTTTTGTAGAGATTTAGTGGCAGAAGAGTGTATTGTTGCCCTTCTTTCAATCTTAGTTCAACTTGTTCTAGGTCTTTACGATTGGCCCTGTTAGTTGCTCAAATCTGGGCCCTGAACCCAGTAATGTGTAGCAGACCTACTTCCACGGGCCTTGGGGAGAGATGCTATAAAGGCTGTAAAAGCCTCTTACTTACTTTGAATTCTCTCACGTGCACTTCCTTGGTTGGCCACTCAGCAGGCCTCTCAGGTCAAAGTCTGGTTGGAGTGTGTTTGTTGCAAAAATGGCCTCGATTGATGTGACAGAGGTTGCTGCCTGGAACCTACGAGCTTTGCCAATCAAATTTTTTCAGAGACAGTTCTCCAACTTTTGCTGGCCACCCCCTCTCTTTTCTGGGTAGGAAATAATTCCACTTCCTCTACACCCTGAAGAACCAGTCCCAGTTAGTGGGGAGAGCATTTGAGAGGGTCAGATCTCTTCAGTCCTGTGCAGGCTCCCAGGGCAAACAACTGTGCAGCTCCACCCAGCTTGGAAGGGCTCCTGGGACAAAGCAGACCAAATTTGTGCGTCAAAAGCTGATCAGCCTTAAGCTATGTCCCTCTCTTCCGTTTCCTAGGGAGGTGGGTCCCTGTGACCCCTTTTGTCTATAGCCATAGGCCTGAGGTTGGAGAATTCACAACTTTCTCCTGGTACAGTGGGAGAGGGGTGCCAGCAGCTCCAGCTATATTTTACTGGCAGTCTTAATGTTGAGATTCCTTTCCTGTGTTGCTCTGTCTTCTGGGTGGCACCCAGCCTTCTCCTGGTGCCCTACACCTTAGAAATTTTCTCCATATCATTTTTGCCTGTCCTCTAGCTATTTTTTTCTGGGAGAAGAGAGAGTCCTGTGTCTTTCCAGAAGTATGGTTGTATTAGTCAGCCAAAGGGGTGCTGATGGAAAATACCTGAAATCAGTTGGTTTTTATAAAGGGTATTTTATAAAGGGCATTTATTTGGGGTAGAAGCTTACAGTTACCAGGCCATAAAGCATAAGTTCTTCCCTCACCAAAGTCTTTTGCCACATGTCAGAGCAACATGGCTGCTGATGTCTGCCAGGGTTCAGGCTTCCTGGGTTCCTTTCTTCTCAGCACTTGCTTCTCTCTGGGCTCAGGGTTCCTCTCTTCCCTGGGACTGCTTTTCTTTCCTCCCAACCAAGCTCCATTGTGTCCTTACTTCCTGGAGCTCCAGCTCAAGACTTCTGCATCAAAAACTCCAACTCTGTCCTTTGCCATGTCTTTTATCTCTGAGTTCCCACCCACCAAGGGGTGGGGACCCAACACCCTACTGACATGGCCCAATCAGAGCCCTAATCATAATTTAATCAAGCCCAGGTGTAGACCAGTTTACAAACATAGTCCAATATCTACTTTTGGAATTCATGAACCATATCAAACTGTTACAATGGTCAAGTCAAAGTGCCACTTTATAGCTAGCTTCCTCCTTAATTAACTCTGTGGATTTATTATATTCAAAATTCTCCCATGTATGGGAAATAATTTGTTATTACAAAAATAAGCACTGCCATGAATAACTTTGTACATATTTTACTTCTTATTTGTGGAGATATGCTTTCACAGTAAGTGAAGAAGGGTTGCCAAATCAAAGGATAAGTACTTATGTAGTTTGTCAGATACATCTAAATTCCCATCCATAGAGGATGTAACATTTTGCACTCTCACCAGCAATGAGTGAGACGGTTGTCTTCCCATAACATCATCAAGAGAAGAGCTAAGAATATTTGAATATCTCATGGATTTTTAAAAAAATTATCGGTATAGTTTTAATTTTCACTTCTCTTATTATAAGTGAAGTGGAGTATTTTTCATATATTTTAGGTACCTTTGTATTGCTTTTTCTGCAACTTGTCTGTTCATGTCCTTTGCTTATTTTTTCTATTGGGACTTTGCATTTTTTTTCTCTAATTGTTTAAAAGTTCTTTGTCTTTGATATAAGTTACAAGTTTTTCCCTCCAGTTTTTGAGTTGTCTTTTACCTATTTTATGGTATTTCATTATTATTAGATAGATTTATCAATCTTTTTAATTGTTTCTAGAATTTGACTCATGGTTAGACGTTCCCAACACCTAGGGTATAAAGGAATACTGCAATGGGTTTTTTCTATTTTTTATTTTAGTACTCATGTGTCTTCAATATTTTTTGACATTTATATTTCTTCTCTGTTTGGTATTTATTCTAGTATATGCTATGTAATAAAGATCTAATTTTATTTTATTTTTTCCAAATGGCTGTGCAGGTGTCGTATACCATTTGTTAAGATGTTCATCTCTTTTTCAGTGATTTGATATGATCTTCAAATACTAGAATATGTCCTTTGGAATAGTCCATATGACTATTCTCTATCATTACCACACATTATTAATTAAAGAATCTGTAGGGTATATTTTAATATCTAGTAGGGGTAGTCTTCCCTTCATTGCTTTTCTTTTTCAGGGCTCTTGCACATTTGTTTTTTCATGTGAATTTTAGAATTCACATATCTAGTTCCAGAAAAAATTATCTTGTGATATTTGCTGAGATAGCCATAAATTTATAGGTTAAATTGGGGAGAATTGACATATATATGAGTTTGAGTTACCCTAAACAAGAACAAAAAATGCCTTTTCAGTTGTTCAAATTTACTGTAGTCTTTCATGAATGTTTTAATGTTTTCCTTATGTATGTTTTGAATAGTGTATTTCTAAGTGTTTTAAATTCTTTGTTTTTACATATATGTGGGTGTTTTTGTGTGTCCTATTATTTTTATGATAATTTTATACCAAAAAATTGATACTTTTATTTTATTTGGTTTTAGTATTGATTCTTGTCCATTTTACACATATGCAGAATTTCTTTTCAATTTCTCATGCCTGTAATCATTTATTCTTGTCATGAAATGGTAGTAGAGGTAGTGGCAATCCTTTCCTTATTAAAAATGCCCCTGTAGTGGACTGAATTATATACCCAAATTTAGACATATTCTAATCAATCTGCATTCCTATGGGTGTGACGTCCTTATAAATAGGACTCTTGAAGATGTTATTTTTAGTTAAAGTTTGATCCAACTGAATGAGGATGGGTCTTAATCCATATTTCTGGAGGCCTTATAAAGAGAAGAAACGAGAAAGCAATTAGAGAAGGACACAGGGAGAAGCTGGAAATCAGCAAAAACCAGAAGAGCAGAGAAAAAGAGAGGACATTTCCTTGTGATAGAGGCAGAAATAAAAGCCATGGAACCCCATGGATCACCTGCACTTAGCACCAAAATACTACAGACTCCAAGAGACAGCAAGCCTTGCCTATATCTTGAATACTTCTGGCTTCAAACTGTGAAGCAATAAATTCCTGTTGTTTACATCCATGCACCATGTGGTATTTGTCATCACAGCTCTGGCACATTAAGAGAACCCATAATGTTTCTCCAGTTACACACATTTCTATACATCTATATTAGTGTATTGTACATATGAACTATCATGTTATATTATGGTGTTAAATTTTTTCCAACTCCTTTTCAGCATCTATGGAGAAACTCATGATTTTTCTCCTTAGAGTTATTAAAATGGAGGATGATGGATTCCCTAATGTTAAACTATCCCTGAATTTCTGGTGTAAATCCCACTTGGTCATTATGTATTTCTTTATTTCTTTTTTAAATGTGCGGTTAGAAATGACTTTCTAATATATTTTGAAAATTGGCATTATACTCAAAAGATTGGTCTCCATTTGTTATTGTTTGTGCAATTTTATTAGGTTTAGGTCTCAATAGTATACTTCTTTCTGTTGCAATGCAACTTCTGAAGGGCACAAGGTGATGACCAAAGAATACACCTGGTATTTTATCAGGCATAAGCTTTATTGGGTCTTACAGAAAGGAGAGAATCTATGAAGGTGGTAGTTCAGAGAATGAAGATAGCACTCCACAAATAAATGAGAAAATGAGGGGTGATATATAAGGGATTTCAGAACACGGACATTCCATAGGGTATGAGAACAAAGTTTCTGCTAGGGTCACATGCAGCACACACACGGAGTCTGGTGATGTTTTCACAACACTCATAAGAAGGACAGACATTTACCAAGGATGTTTACTGCTTTGGGAAGATTATAGTTTATGATACCATCTATGCATTCTCTCCCCTCTAGGGAGGGTTGCTAACTTTTAAGTTATGTATAGGTCATGCAGACGGTTATGTGCTGAGGACTTGGGGGTGGGGTCCCGGTTCCTCACAACCCACCCCCACATAGTGGCCTACATTGACAATAGGACAAACATTGAATCTACATTCCACATCAACAGTATAAAAGACAACAGAATAATAGGAGTAATATATACACAACACTGAACATCAATGAGGGCACAGGTCCCACATTGTCACACAGTGAAAATATCTAAAGCCATCCTATTTTGTAAAACTACCTTTTGTATTGGGTAGTTTCTTTGTTTAGTAAGGAAATTGCTACATTGGAGTCATTAAGGGCTTCAGCAGTGTGATTGGCTAAAGCTGTTATGGGTTTTTCAGTGACAACTGCAGCAACACCAGGCACAAAAACAGCCAATAGGTAGAACGACCAGGGGCCATTCTTTACTCTATGTCTATCCTTGATAGTAAAATTCACAACTTGGGATAACCACCCTACATCACAGATTCCCTCTTGTCCTTCGAATGAAGAGAGGAGTGACAGACTTAGCCATTCTAAGCCATTCTAAATCACTATATACAGCATATCTTAATAAAGACCTGGGCTTATTCACCTGTTCCCTTACAAGGGGAAAAATAAAATTACAAGTCTCTTTGAAAGATGGTGGCTGAATCTCAGTCTTAAATAAGTAAGTTTTTTTCCAAATTTGTTGATGGGTCTTATTCTGCCATGCCAGCAAAGTGGTCCACGCTGTCCAATTTGCAGGAGTTATGGTCCATGGATGGCCAGTAGCACCCGAAGATGGTAAGTCTGTGCAAAATCAACTGTGTGTTTGATTGTGGGCATGGATTACTGCCAAAACCCACTGGAGATGGGTAATGACTAGGGCACTATGGGTGAAAAGAAAGATGTTTACAGGGAACAATAAGGGGCACATTGTGCTGGTCTAACAGTATACAAGCTACATTTCCATTATCAGATAACAAAGTAGTCCAGGACTTTCAAATTGGACTTCATGACCAGGGTCTTTAGTGGGCTTTATTCCAAACAGATAACAAAGTAGTCCAGGACTTTCAAATTGGACTTCATGACCAGGGTCTTTAGCGGGCTTTATTCCAAACAGCTTTCTTCCCTGTTTTCTGTACTAACCTGCCTCATCTTCCCCATCAGAGAGTTCACACCCTCATTCTTAAGGGGGAGCTGAAGGGCAAGTGCCATTCTTCTGTAGCTGCTTCCTGCTGGTTAGGGGCAGAAGACTCTACCAGACAAGGTGTGAACTCTCTGGCTATTCTATTGAGGTTAAGGGAAGGCAGGTCAGGCACCAAGGTTGGAACTGGATGAAATCCCTGCATGACTAATAACATTGTTCTAAAAGGCATTGATTTGGGAAGAAATAAACTTAGTTGTAAAGATAGATGGTCTTAAAGAAAATGGTGGTAAGTGATCCAAAAGAGGGGAAGTCATGAAATACTGGACCATGGGAATGAGAAGGCCAAGTGCCTACAGAGACTACATCTTCCCAAAGCTGATAGGCTTGATCTTGTAAGCTTCAAATGTTGTCTAGGAAACTGCCATCCCATTTCCACAGTGGTGGTTATGCCTAGAACAGCTAGGAGACATATGAGGAGAGGCAATGCCCTAGACATAAACTCACAAAGATAATATAGACAACTTAAGAGAGCCATTCTTTTATCTTATAGGCACATTCATTCATTACCTAGAAAATGAATTAAGTTTACAAAAACTTTTAACATGTTCAATATCTTTCTTCATATGATCTAGAATAGAAGAGATATTATCATATTTATCAGGTATATAGGTACAATACTTGATACTAATAAATACACTAATTAATGCACAAGTTCCTCTTTGAGCTGCAGTTAATATCTATGCTCCAGGTTTGCAATACCATGCATGCTCTCTCTCCATGGAAGCGGGCCATAATGCCAATTGTGTCTAGGTTCTACTCTCATTACTCTGGTAATTATTGTTCCACTTGGTATATCATTTATACAACCAGCATGCCGCAGCACCATTGGCACTGGAGAGAGGCTCCAGTGTTTCACTGACCTGGTGCATAGCACCCTGCCCTTTGACACTATGAATCAGGGCCAGTCTATTGTAAATCTGTACATATTGAGCCATCACTGGGCCTTTGCAATAGTCTGAAACTGCAATGTACTTTCCTTCCACTTCAGGAGCCATGTCCAGAAATGTGGTAGATATTTTTTTTTTATCATTTTCCGGGTCATAGTGATCAACTTAACTAATAACTCAAAAGGAAAGGCACCATGCAGGGTATAAGAGACCTGGTTTGAATGCACAAGAGAGTTTGAAAATAATGAAGTCTATCTCTTAATTTTCAATAAAATATCTAAATACTTCTAATACAGTTTATAACATATTAAATGAGCTTAACTATTTTAGTACTTTACTTTTTACTTCTATACCTTTACCATTATTATGTTAATTAACCGGTATTTTACTTTAACAGTATAGGAAAAACTACTTTCTCCATTATTTTGAAAACCTGATTCCCAGTGGAATCAAGATTGTCTTCCCCCTACCACCACTTTAATATGCAGATTGAGGTGGTCTCTGACAGGTTTTCTTGTTATGAAGTTACTTTTTGTTATCAACATCAATTCAGGTTTCTATTTAATAATGGCTTCCTAGAATTTGGCATTTAAATATTTCATTTTAGAAAATGCTTTTGCAAACTTCCTATAACTAACCATAACCGCAAAGACTATAGTTACTTCATCTGAAGACAAATTTTACCTTTCCAAAACACATTCCCTTACTTAATTCTACCTTCTACTATACCTTCTACAACTTCCTATATTCATTCATTCTATATTCATTCTTACATATTTTCACCTTGATTTTATGAAAACCGGTTGGCTTATCTTAGGACAAAACATAATCCCTTAAATAATTTATCAGATTTTAGCAGCATTGACTATGAATTCACTTCCATAAACTTTTACTACTTTCTACATCCATTTAAGTGTCATATCCCCCATTCTATTCTGTGAAGGAAAAAAAAATAAACTATTCATTTCAATTTAGGCAGAAACAATTTTTTAAGAAGAGGTTTGTAATAATTTCATTAGCCAAAAACTTACAATTTTCATCATCTTAAATATTTAACACATATAATGCTAATTTATTTTATCGATATCCTATAAACCTAGTGAGATTACATCCAAGCTAAATAAAATTGAAACCATTATAGTTTATGCAAAAGATGTACTTTTTTCTTTCTTCTTCTACAGGAAGGTAAAACCTCTTTTTTTCTTTAATAAAATTCTAAAATTGTGAATAACCTTAAAAGGATACTGACTGCCAGGTTCTGAAACAAATATAATTGTTTAATTAATTTTAACCATAATTTAGAAAAACCTTTCCATAGCTTTCAAGGACTTTTTCTTTACTTTCTGAAATGTGAAAATTGGATTATTACTGTTATCTCAAAAAGCTGTTTAAATTTAATTGGGGGATTACAGGACAAACTGTACGAAACAAGGTTTATTCTGTAATATCCCCACTGTCCCTATCATTTTAATTTCCAGGCCTAGTATCTAGGCTAAATTAACATCTTTTCTATGTTTCCATACCCAGCCCAACCCCTAAATTTCCTCAGCTGGTTTTAATGCATCACTGGAATTCAGTCAAGTTAGGCTAAAGAAAGATTATGGGAGAATTCAGGATAAAGTTTTTAGTTTCTTTCCTTTAAGTAGTTTACTTTTTTTCAGATTTTATATGACTTTTTTTCCTATTTGGCTTCTCCAATTTGAGCTTCAGGAGTACACATTTACCTATATAAGCACACATTTAATTTTTAGCAATTTGAATAGAGCCCCTTTAAGAATTTTCATTTGTTAATTTAGTATTATCATTTGAGGTATGAAAATATACACGGAACAAACAGACAAACACAAAAAGTGTTAAGACACACCAACAGAAACCTAACACTCACTAATTTGACTCATAATTCTTACTCTTTTGGTATGGCTGTGTCCAAACTCCCCATCATTTCACATCTCTGATTTTTACTGCTTTTAAGATCTCTGGAATCAGGGTTGCCTATAATATGAAAGCTCATTCTTGGAATCATCTTTATTAGTAACCAGCAACCAGTTAGTAATACTTGAGCAGTATAAATGCTTTTAAGCACTAATTTAGCAGTTTAGACAGACAGACATTTAATGCTTATATATTCTGGATTACTCTTGAGGAGTACACTTAGACTTGATGTTCAAGAGTAAGCTATTGGTTCAAAACTGAAAGTTCTTTTTAACACCTTGATAAAAATTCCGATCAAAATAAATTGTGAATAAAACTTAAAACATTGTCAAAATAGCATCCCATTAAATTTCCAGTTTACACCGTTTTGCAATAAAACTGATCATTAACATGGTGGAGGCAATTGTTTAAGGAATCCTTCATCTCTCCCTGTGCTAGGACTTATCACTTTCTTTTTTTAATATATACTTTTTAATTTAATTTAATTTATATACTTTTTATTTTAAAGATACTTAGATTACATAACTGTTACATAAAAAATATAGGGGATTCCCATATGCCTACCCTTCTCACATTTTCCCACATTAACAATACCCTTCATTAGTGTGGTACATTTGTTATAGTTGATGAACATATATTGGAGCATTGCCACAAAGTATGGATTATAGTTTACATTGTAGTTTACACTCCTGCACAATTTTGTAAGGTATATAATGGTCTGTATCTGTCATTGCAATGTCATTTAGCACAATTCTCAAGTTCTGAAAATGCCCCCATATTATGTCTATTTTTCCCTTAACTTTCCTTCTAAGCAGTGCACAGAGGCCTTTGCCACGTCTTCTGTCTTGGTAGCCAACTGCAAGTCTCCTAACAGGGTCCATACTATGGCTGCCACTATCTGGCAGTCTCCCTTTCCTTATTTAAGTACAGCTTCTTTTCTACCTGCTGTAGCACAGTCAGCACACCTGATGGAGTATCCCCGTATTCTCTCCATGGTCTCCACTATCCTAGAAGGCAGCCACACTTCCCCACATGGACGTTATAAGCCAACCCGGAATTTCCCCTGCAGATTCTTCTTTCCCTAAGCTCATGCCCTGTACTGCCAGTGGTCCTTTAGTTTCCTGGCTGTGACTCACCAATTGTTGCAACCCAACTCCTAAAGGGCACGAGTTGGTATGCCCATGAGACCATAGAACACACCTGGCATTTAGTCAGGCATAAACTTTATTGGGATCTATGAACAGGAGAGAGTCTCTGAAGGCAGTTCAGTGAATGAAGATAGTGTTCCTCAAAGAGATGAGAAAATGAGGGGTGATATATAAGGAGTTTCAGAAGAAGCACATTCCATAGGGTATGAGAACAGATTTTCTGCTAGGGTCACATGCAGCATACACATGGGGTGTGATGATGTTTTCCCTATGTTTGTAGGACGACAGATGTTTACTGCTTTGGGAAGATTTTAGTTTATGATACCATCTATGCATTCTCTCCCTTCTCGGGAGGGTTGTTAATGTTTACCTTATGTCAAGATTATGCTTGTGGCTACATGCTGAGGACTTGGTGGGTGCTGGGTCCCCGCACTTTCATAAATAAAATGAAAGTTTTCCTTTTACTGTGCTCTGGAATAACTTAAATAACTGTGAGATTAAGCCATACTCACTTTCAGTTTAATGTAGATGCTAAAAAATTATCAGTGCAAGATTAGTAATCAAAGTTTTCCAGGGCAAGATAAAATGTAATATTTGAAAGTTTTAGTTTAATAGTTTAAGAGAAGTTTAATGTACTTAATAGCTGGTAATATTTAACAATAATTTAATGAAATGTTTAATAAATACTTTTATATGGTTTAATCTTCACTTCAACCTTATGAAATAGGCTCTATTATTATACCCATGTTAAGGTTAAGAAAACTGGGTCTCAGAAGGATTAAGTGGCTTGCTCAAACCACATTCTTAGTAAACAACAATATAAGAAGTTGAACCAATACATCCTGTTTACATAAACTCTGTTCTTTGTATACTGCTTCAGTGAAATGTGCCTCACTGCCTTGATATCAACAGTTGGCCAAATGTTTTAAATTACAAATCAGTCTACATGTGTAATTCAATAAGGATGACAACCTTGGTTTTGAATCTATCTTTGTCATACCTTGACACTTCCAGTTCACTATGAGTAGTACTCTTGGTCATGGAAGGCGGCAATATGTGTGTGTCCATATGGGCATAGTTTCTCACACACACAGAAATCCACATGAATATCCACATACAGACCCTTGAGAGTGCATTATGGGAGAAGAATACAATTACATTGATATAAGTTATGAACTTACCAGCCATTTTGAAGACAAACCTATCAAAATTAAAACCAAAGCAAGTGAACTCAAATTCAAAATATCTGGAAGAACACATTTAATATGAAGTAAGATAATTTCTACAATATATTGAAATTTGAATTTATATATTAAATAAAGTACATATGAATGGGAAAAATATAGTAAAGTAATATAGTACAATATATGTAATCAACAAACTCAATAACATACCCATATGAAAATATACAAATTTTGGTGATGTGAAGCATTTCAGTTTTGATGTGCATTTACTTATTTAAGGCATACTATATATTATTCTCTATGAAAATTATCTTCAGGTAACCTATATAAAGAGTTCTAGCAAGTTACTTAGCATGCTTGTCTTTATTTCATCTAATTCTAGGAGTACCTTTGAGTACTTGGAAAATTCCAAACTCCTTGCCATGGCTGTTCAAAATCTGCCTTCACCTCTTCCCAACTCTCTGAATTAATCTTTTTTGTTTTATTCCTTACTATTTGAGCTCCAGCTTAACTGCTTTTCATTTCAGATCTTCCAAAATGTTCCCTTTCACAAGGACTTCCCACCTGCGCTTTCTCTGCTTGGAACAATTTTATCCACTTCTCTTTTTCTAGATTACTCCAACAGTCTTCTATATCAGATTAAATATACTTTTCACATAGTGGGCTTACCTGAACACCTCCTCCCTAAACTAAATCAGATTACACTGTTATAAAAACTCAATATACTATACTTCTCCCTTGGCTCATTTATTATGCAATCATTTATGAAATCAGTTGTTTATATTGCCTCTTATTAGAATGCAAGGTCTGAGAAGGCAAGGACCTTGTTTTACTCATTCTCCATTTTATCCCTACCTACAATATCTAACACCAAGTAGGCACTAATAAGTATTTATTATATGAATGTATGAGTGAATGAATGATTTGAAACAAGTATTGCAAAAGAGGGTGTTGCATGAGATAATCAGTGTCTGGTGAGCTAACATACAATCCAGGCAGCATTACCTTAATAAATGCAACTAGAAAGGAGGTGGCCCTAAACATTCTGGAAAAGAAAGAACATGAAACGCTCTTTTCTAAAACTTTTCAGCATTTTATGGACCATTATTAATTCCTTATTTAATCTGCTAAAGAAAAGTAATGAACAAGGACAGCTGGGATTGCACATCTTTCTGAGGTTTACTAATAATATGCACACCTCCATTTTCCATATCACTATTGCTGATGATAACATTCAACTCTCTTATGCTGTGCTGGAGATATAAGTGTGTTTGAAAAGGACAACATCAACAATTACATTACCATTGAAAACATGGAATCCATGCTGCCTCCACAGGGAAATTAGGAAATGCCACTGATTTAAGTTGAGGTTAAAGGATGCTTTTGGAGGAAAGAAATATAATGGGTTTTTTAAAATATCAACACAAGTGCTATGTCTATATACATGGAGTTGTTTTTTTTTTCTGTTTCGAAGCTGTTTTTCTTCTGTCATACTTATGTGCTTTTCTTTTTTTTCTACTTCCCCCTTTCCTTGACTGATCAGTCAAAAATGGAACAGTTAAAATGGCTTCTGTAAGTATACTCAGCCTATACTGCTTTAGGTATAAAATGTCTAATGGTGCAATAAAAAGAATTCTGTATGCAACATTCCACTCTGCAGGGAACTGGTATGACTGCCTCTGGGATGGTAACTACTCTCATACATATGAATGGGAAAAAGAAATTAGATAGCATATTTTATTTGTGTTCTAGCCTTTCAAGCATTGTATATTTAATCATTTTTAATTATTTCCAAAACTTCTGTTTTCAGAGCCACACATGGAAAACAAATTTGATAGTATTTCTAAATTTAAAAAACGATACCTTGTATTTGCATGACATTCTGTAATATGCTAACTGAAGGGCTGGTTCAAATGTTTACTTCCTTAAAGCTTTCCCAGTTCTCAGCCTCCTTCCTCTGAACACATACACACACAAAAACATACACACATACAAAGACTAGGATGACTCTTTCCTTTTCCTAATACTTTCTTAGCACTTAAATTGGATTATTCCAGAGGACATGAGGAAAATGTTTTGATCAATTCCAATGGCAGTTGAGTCATTTTTAGGTGTTAGAAATAGGAAGAGAATATCTGTTTACTGAGATTTACATTGCCCTTTCTTTAATAAAGCCAATACCAATGCCAGAGCCTGCCTCTGAGAGATTCCATTTTTGTAGTCACATAGTCTTGAAGCCAAGATAATGTTGGAAAAATGCCCTGACCTTCTTGGTAGTCATCACAGTGAATAATCTCTTTATATCATTTTATATCAAGGCATTGCCTAGGTGGAATTTGAAAAATGCCTATTGACTATATATAAACTCAAAATCACTGAATGATAGGCCTTTGTCAGTTATGAATTCTATTCAATACTTTAAAAAATACTTGCAGGTGCACTTGAAAAAGCCAACAATATTCTGAAACCCATTTTGGTACAATCTCTTGAGACACTAAGAACATCTGGCAATACACTGCAGGAGAAATTGTCTTGCAGAGATGTATCTGGAAAGCAGAAATAAAATTTTTCAATACTTCCTGATGAGTTAATCCAGTCTGTACTTGGGATTTTAAAATCTGCTCAGTGGAGAAGCCACATCAATGTTTGTTTGTTTTTAAATTTAAATCCTAATTAAAAATGATTTCCCTTAAAAAAATTATATGGTCATGGTTTTGGATGACACAATGCATTGACTGCTGCTAAAGTAGTTTTTAAATCTCTGGGATAAATGATTCTCTTTTGCAAAAAGTAACTATTTGAATAGAGGTCCAGTGTTAATTCTATTAATGGCCCAATGATGACAAACTTCACATCAAGGATGAAAATGTTTATGTCCTTGCATTTGTTTCTAGATCTTTGTGTATCTCAGGAGGCATAGTAAGTATTTTCATCGAGGCTGAAATTGAAGTAGAAAAAGACTGTTGGAATTACCCAGGATAACCCTCACAAGCCTGCCTCAGAGTTAACGTTAGAATTTAGAGCCCGTGGTTCTTGCTTTTGAGAAATATTTTTAAAGGGTAGTGTTTTAGTTTTCTACCTGCTCACACAAATACTATATAATAGGTTGGGTTAACAACAGAACTTTATTGGCTCGCTACCATGTTTCAGAGGCTTGCTTCCTCCTGGGTAGCATCTTCAGACTGGCAAGCAATCTTTGATGTTCCTTGGTTTTTCTGTCACATGGCAGTGCAAATGGTGGCATCTGTGTCTTTTCTTCCCAGTTACCTTGACTTTCAGTTTCTGGTTGCTTCCCGTGGCTTCTCTTTACGTGTCCAATTCCCTTTTCTTAGAAAGACTTCAGCTATATTGGATTAAGACTTACCCTCGTTCAGTTTGGACATACTTCATGAATAACATCTTCAAATGTTCTATTTACAAATGGGTTTACACCCACAGACTCATGGTTCGGGATCTGAACGTGCCTTTTGTGGGGGACATGATTTGATTCCTGATAGGCAATGTAGATGGAGGGAGTTTGCAAGAGGTGGAGTGGGTGCTCACGTTTGCTAAAGCTGCTCAACCAGATAGCACAAAATGTGTTAACAATGGGCATTTATTAGTTTACAAGCTCACAGTTTTAAGGCTGAGAAAATTATGCAAATCAAGGCATCATCAGGCAATGCTTTCTCCCAAGGACTGGCTGCTGGCGGCCCTGGACTCCTCTGACACAATAGCAAAACACATGGTGGCATCTACTGGACTTTCCTTTTTCTTCCAGGTTTCATTGCTTCCAGCTTCTTGCTTCCATGGTTTTCTCTCTGTCAGCATTCCATTCTCTTATAAAGGACTCCAGTAAGAGGATGAAGACCATCCTTGCGTGAGGTGGGGCACATCTTAAGTTAAACTCATACTCAATAAAAGATCCTATTTACAGTGGAGCCACGCCCACAGGAATGGATTAACTTTAAGAACATACTATTCTCGGTACATACACTTTCAAATTTTCACAGAGGTTTGTGTGCTAGTATCAGAATTGGATGGACTTGCTTAAGTATATATGGTTATCAATCCTTTGGTCATTTTAATGCTAAGCATCGCTAATGTGGACCATTAGAACAATGAATATGGTAACATTTCTAAATGCCTACGTTATGCTAAGCACAACATATACATTATCTCTAATCCTTATCACAGCCTTACAAAACAGTCTTATCTTTATTTAACAGGTAACTGAGCTTCAGTGAAATATGAATATTTTTCCAAGTCTTATGGCTAATGAATGCTCAAGCCAGGATTCAAACCCAGGTCTGTCTGATTCCAAAAGCAATACCACACCATGCTTCTATTTCAATAACCATATGCATTAATTAAATATATCATGTAAGATAGGAGTGAGTATATGTAGGAGAGACGTGACCTCTGAAGGGTGAGTGTATTAGTTACCTGTGACTAGTGTAACAAATCATCAAAAACAAGGAGACTTGCAACAAAAGAAATTTATTCCTTCAGTTTTGAGGACAGAGGTCCAAAGTCAAAGTGTTTGTAGGGCTGTATTCCCTCTGGAAACTCTAGAGTAGAGTCCGTTTCTGCCTTTTCCAGCCTCTGGAAGCTGTTGACATTCTTTGGTTTATGGCTACATTAAGTTAATCTCTGCCTCCATGGTCACATTGCCCCCACCTTTTCTGCCTGTCAAATCTGCCTTACTTATTCTTATAAGGACAATTATCATTGGATATATGACCCACCCAGATAACCAGGATGATTTCTTCAACTCAAGATCTTGAACTTTTTTTTTTACATCTGCAAAGACACTTTTACCAAATAAGGTTAACATTCACAAGTTCCATGGATTAGGATGTGGATATATATTTTTGAGGACCATCAATCAATACATAACAGTGAATAATGGGTTTCTATGGTCAAACAGAGTTGTAGCACAGGCTTTGCTCTCTTTTCCCAGTTATGGCTTCCTAGAAGAGATGGAATTGTTGGAGCTCTGACGAAGGCCTGAGGAGATGGCTAGGTCTGACAATAAGTTGAATAGTCAAGAGAACGTTGAAGCAATACATCAGGGTTACTCACATAGGCTCAAAACAGCCAACATGAAATCCTTGATGGAAACATTTAAAGATTCTATAGGACAAATTAGTTTTTGAGTGGATGTTCCCAGTGTACATCCTGTCTTCAAGGGAGTTACATTTAAGGCTGCATGACAGTTTACTGAATAATGCATGGGTCTATCATAATGAGCCCATCAGATGCTCTCTCTTTCTCACTCTAAAAGCATCCATAGCAAAAAATAAATATCCAGGGGAAGAAAGCTCCATATTGTAGGGAAAAAAATTAAGAAGAACAACCTTCCTCTCTGCTTAACAATGTTCAGAATTACAGGACCAATCTTTTAACTTGGGAACATCAGAACTTTCACCTTGCCCTTTTATCCTTTTCATGTCAGAACCACACACACGCACACCAGGTCTCTTTATCTCTGTATTCACCCTGCAAATCCTCATTTTATCACCATCTCTCAAATCCTGAAATCCTTCTACTGTGTCCTCTGGAAATCAGGGTCAGTATTCTGTAAATTCCTATTTATCCTCAACCTCTTCTCTTACTTATTCCTTCACCTCCTTATTCTAATTGCAATCTGGCTCTACTCTAATGTGATGGCTTTCCTGCAATATGTTTTAGTTCACTTAATATAATATACTTATATTTCACGTAATATAGTTCATAATACAGCAATCATACAGTATTTTTTCCTCTTGTGTCTGGCTTTCTTAACTCAGTGTCCTTAAGGTTCATTCATGTTGTCAGATGTTTTCACAACTTCATTTCTTCTTACTGCTGTGTAATATTCTACCATGTGTATACTCCACAATTCATTTATCCATTCATCAGTTGATGGACACCTGCCTTGTTTCCAAATTTTGGCTCTCGTGAATAATGCTGCTGTGAGCATCAGTGTGCAGGTATCTATTCATATCACTGCTCTCAGTTTTTCTGGGTATATACCTAGCAATGATATTGCCAGGTCCCATGACAAGTCTGTATTCAACTTTCTTAGAAACTGCCAAACAGTCCTCCACAGTGGCTATACCATTCTCCATTCCCACCAACGGTGAATATGCCTTCCTATCTCTCCACATCCTCTCCAACATTTACAGTTTTCTGACTGTTTAATAGTGGCCAGTTTAATAGGTGTGAAATCATATCTCATTGTAGTTTTGATTTTAATTTCTCTGATCACTAGTGATGTTGAACATGTTTTCATGTGTTTCTTTGCCATTTGTATTTCTTCTTTGGACAGTTGTCTTTTCAAGTCTTTTGCCCATTTTTTAATTGGACACATTTTCTTTTTATTGTTGAGATGTTTGATCTCCTTATAGATCATGGATATTAAACGCTTATCAGATATATGATTACCAAATATTTCCCCCCATTTAGTCGACTGGCTTTTCACCCTTTTGACAAAGTCCTTTGAGATATACAAGTATTAAATTTTTAGGAGGTCCCATTTATCTGTTTTTTCTTTTGTTGCTTGTGCTTTTGGTGTAAGGATTAAGAAACTACTGCCTACCACAAGATCCTGAAGATATTTTCCTACATTTTCTTCTGGGAGTCTTATGGTGGATGTTTTTTTATTTAAGTTCTTCATCCATTTTGAGTTAATTTTTGTATAAGGTGTGAGATAGGGGTCCTCTTTCTTTCTCTTGGATAGAGCTATCCAGTTCTCCCAGCACCATTTGTTGAATAGACTGGTCTGACCCCACTGGGTGGGTTTAACAGCTTTGTTAAAAATCACTTGACTGTAGATTTGAGGGTCAATTTCTGAGTTCTCAATTTGGTTCCATTGGTCAATCTGTCTGTCCTTATGCTAGTACCATGCTGTGTTTCCACACTAGCTAAGTAATATGCTTTCAAGTCAGGCAGTGAGAGTCCTCCAACTTCACTCTTCCTTTTTTTTTTTTTTTCCAAATTCTACTCAATTTATTCATTTTTTAGAAAATATTACATTCAAAAAATATGAGGTCCCCATTCACCCCCACCGCCCCCACATCACCATTCCCCCACAGTAACACTCTCCCCCTTCATCATGACACATCCATTGCATCTGGTGAGTACATCTCTGGGCATCGCTGCACCCCATGGCCTGTGGTCCGCACCATAGCCCACACTCTCCCACGTTCCATCCATTGGGCCATGGGAGGACATACAATGTCCAACAATTGTCCCTGGAGCACCACCCAGGACAACTCCAAGTCCCGAAAATGCCTCCACATCTCATCTCTTCCTCCCATTCTCCACACCCAGCAGCCACCATGGCCACTTTTTCCACACCAATGCCACATTTTCTCAATTATTAACCACAACAGTTCATGAATAGAATATCATTAAGTCCACTCTAATCCTTACTGTATTCCTCCTTCCTGTGGACCTTGGCTTGGTTGTGTTCATTCCACATCTATGTCAAGAGGGGGTTTAGATTCCACATGGATACTGGCTGCAACAATCCTCCTGCTTTCAGTTGTAGGCACTCTAGGATCCATGGTGTGGTGGTTGACATTCTTCAACTCCATGTTAGCTGAGTAGGGTAAGTCCAATAAGTCCAATAAATCAGAGTGTAGGAGCTGAAGTCTGTTGAGGCTCAGGGCCTGGCTATCATATTGTCAGTCTAGAGATTCAAATCCCCTAGATATATCTTAAACCCCAGCACCAACTACAATTCCAGTAAAGTAGCATGAAAGTCTTGTGAAAAGAGATCCCATCTGAGTTCAGCTCCATCATGCAGAAACACCAGCTCCAAAGAAGGGCCAACTGACATGGCAGTGAACCCCATCTGCCATGACCATAGAACCTATGGGTCTCTTTAGCCCTCAAAAGGACCAATACCTGGGGTTGTATCTACTTTATCTGTCTCTCAGACTGTGCTCAGGTGTGCATAAGGGCAATCCTTCTGACAACCTCCAGACTCTTTTTTAGAGACTGATAGCCATATGAACTCATTTGTCCTTTCCATTTCCCCCTTACTTTAGGTCAAACAGCATTTTTAACTCCTGTTATTAAATGTAGACAGGGATATTCTGCTGGTCTGCATTGAACCTTTAATTCAAGGTCGTTTTCTAATTACGTCATCAGCTGGTACTTGGTAGTGATCCCTTGGTGCCAGGGAGGCTCATCCCTGGTGTCATGTCCCACGCTGGGGAGAAAGCATTGCTTTTACATGCTGAGTTTGGCTTCGAGACTGGCCACATTTGAGTAACACGAAGGCTGTCAGGAGGGAACTCCTAGGCACAGTGCTGCTCTAGGCCTTGTTCTTATTTCACGTGTATAGGCTCACAAGCATAGTCATTGGTATCAGGGGCTCACTTTTGGACCCACATTCCTTCCTGGTCCTTACTGTTGCACCTGGGGGACTGCCGCTGCTCCCCTAGGAACCACAACAGAACCACCCCCTCCAGCCAGGAACCCAGTACCACCCCAGCTGTTGTTTTTAATTGTTTCCACTATAAGTATATCCAAACATTTCCATGCACCCTGGACACATGCCCTGTATAACTCCCTGTCAACCATATATCGCCTGTCAATAACATCCCATACCAGTATTCCTCCGCTGCCATTGTTGAACCACTCTGTGATCCAAAATTCACTCTTCTTTTTTAAGATACTTTGCTATTCAGGGTCCCTTACCCTTCCAAATAAATTGGATTATTATTTTTTTGATATCTGCAAAAAGTTTGTTGGGATTTTTATTGGGATTGTGTTGAATCTGTAAATCACTTTTAGTGGAATTGACATTTTAACGATATTTAGTCTTCTGATCCATGAACATGGAATGCCCTTCCATTTATTTAAGTCTTCTTCAGTTTCTTTTATTAATGTTTTGCAGTTTTCTGAATACAGGCTCTTTATGTCCTTGGTTAGATTTATTCCTAAATATTTGATTGTTTTAGTTGATTTTATAAATGGAATATTTTCCCTGATTTCCTCCTCAGTTTGCACATCAGTAGTGTATAGAAACACTATTGAGTTTTGAGTATTAACCTTGTATCCTGCCACTTTGCTGAACTCATTTATTAGTTCTAGTAACTTTGTGGATTTTTCAGGATTTTCTAGGTATAGGATCATGTCATAAGCAAATAGTGAGAGTTTTACTTCTTCCTTTCTTATTTGGGTGACTTTTGTTTCTTTGCCTAGCCTAATTGCTCTAGCTAGAACTTCCAGCACAATATTGAATAATAACAGTGACAGTCGGCATCCTTGTCTTGTTCCTGATTTTAGCAGGAAAGCTGTCAGACTTTCACCATTGAGTACAATGCTAGCTGTAGGTTTTTCATGTATGCACTTTACCATATTGAGAAAGCTTCCTCCTAATGCTATCTTTTAGAATTTTTTTTATCAAGAAAGAGTGCTGTATTTTGTCAATTCCTTTTCAGTATCAATTGCAAGGCTCATGTGATTTTTCTTCTGCAACTTATCAGTGCAGTTTATTACACTAGTTTATTTTCTTGTGTTGAACCACCCTTGCATACCTGGGATAAAATGCACTTGATTGTGGTGTATAATTCTTTAAATGTGCTTTTGGATTCTGTTTGCAAGTATTTTGTTGAGGACTTTTTCATCTATAGTCATTAGAGGTATTGGTCTGTAATTTTTTTTTTTTTAAGATTTATTATTTATATTTCTCTCCCCTTCCCCTTCTCCCCTCCCCCCCCCCCAGTTTTTTGTCTCGCTGTGTGTTCTTCTGTGACCACTTCTATCCTTATCAGTGGCATCCGGAATCTGTGTTTCTTTTTGTTGCATCATCCTGTTGTGTCAGCTCTCTGTGTGTGCAGCACCATTCTTGGGCAGGCTGCACTTTCTTTTGTGCTGGGCAGCTCTCCTTACAGGGCGCACTCCTTGCGCATGGGGCTCCCCTACACCGGCGACACCCCTGCGTGGCACGGCACTCCTTGCACGCATCAGCACTGCCCATGGGCCAGCTCCACACAGGCCAAGGGGGCCTGGGGTTTGAACCACAGGCCTCCCATGTGGTAGGCGGATGTCCTATCCATTGGGCCAAGTCCACTTCCCTGGAATTTTCTTTTTTCATTGTATCTTTATCTGGTTTTGGTATTAGGGTGATGTTGGTTTCATAGAATGAGTGTGGTAACATTTTTTCCTATTCAATTTTTTTTTGAGTGTGAGCAAGATTGGTATTAGTTTATCTTTGAATGATTGGCAGAATTCACCTGTGAAGTTATCTGGTTCTGGGCTTTTCATCTTTGTGAAGTTGAAAGTCATTATTATTTGATGACTGTTTCAATCTCTTCATTTGTGATTGCTGTGTTGAGGTCTTTTATTTCTTCTAAAGTTAGTGTAGGTAGTTCATGTGTTTCCAGGAATTTGTCCATCTCATTTACATTTTCTAGTTTTTTGGCATACATTTGTTCATAGTATCCTTTTATGATCTCTCTTATTTCTACAGGATCAGTGGTTGTGTCCCCCCTCTCATTTCTGATTTTATTTGTTTGTGTCTTCTCTCCTTTTTTCTTTGTCAATCTAGCTAAGTGTTTGTCAATTTTGTTGATCTCCTCAAAGAACCAACTTTTGGTTTTGTTGATTCTCTCTCTCTCTCTGTTCTTGATTCCAATGATTTCTGCTCTGATCTTTACTATTTTTTTCCTTTGGCTTGTTTTGGGATTAGTTTCCCATTCTTTTTCTAGTTCTTCCAGTTGTGAAGTTAGAGCTTCAATTTTAGTTCTTCTTTTTTAATGTAAACATTGAGGGTTATAAATTTCCCTCTCAGCACTCCCTTTGTGGTATCCCATGGGTTTTGATATGTTGTGTTCTCATTTTCATTCATCTCAAGGAATTTGCTGAATTCCCTTGTAATTTCTTCTTTGCTCCACTAGTTGTTTGAGAGTGTGTTGTTTAATCTCCATATATTTATGAATTTTCCCTTTTTCTGTCCATTATTCATTTCCAGCTTCATTCTGTTATGATTCGAGAAAGTGTTTTGTATAAATTTCAATCTTTTTAACCTATTGAGACTTGTGACACAACATGTGATCTATCTTGCAGAATGATCCATGAACAATTGAAAAGAATGTATGTATATTCAGCTCTTTTGGGGTGCATTGATCTATAGATACCTGTTAGGTCCAGTTCATTTATCATATTATTCAAGCTCTCTGTTTCTTTATTTATCATCTGTCCATATGTTCTATCCAATACTGACAGTGGTGTATTAAAGTCTCCAACTATTATTGTAGAGACATATGTTTCTCCCTTCAGTTTTGCAAGTGTGTGACTCATGTATTTGGAGCCCTGAGGTTTGGTGCATAAATATTTAGAATAGTTATTTTTTCTTGTTGAATTGCCCCTTTTATTAATGTATAGTGACCTTCTTCATCCTTTATAACTGTTTTGCACTTAAAATCTATTTTTGCCCAATATTAGTATTGCTACTCCAACTCTTTTTTGGTTTCAATTTGAATGGAGTATCTTTTCCAAACCTTCACTTCTAATCTGGTTCTATTTTTACATCTGAGGTGAGTCTTTTGTAGACAACATATAGAAGGCTCATATTTTTTAATCCATTCTATCTGTCTGTGTCTTTTGATTGGAGAGGTGAAGCCATTAACATTCAACCATATAACTGCAAAATGCATTATTTATTTCATCCATTTTGACCTTTGGTTTTCAGTTGTCATATCGTTCTATGGTCTATTGTTTTACCCTTTCTAATATTCTTAATTTCTTCACTCTTCTCCAAATCTCTCCCCCTTGTTTTTTCTTTCATTCTGCAGTACTCCCTTTAGTATCTCTTGTAATTCTGGTCTTTTGGTAACATATTCCATCAGTTTTTGTTAGTCTGTAAAAACTTTGAACTCTCCTTAATTTCTGAAGGACAGCTTTGCCAGTACAGAATTCTTTGCTGACGGTTTTTCTGTTTCAGTACCTTAAATACATCATACCACTTTCTTCTCTCCTCCATGGTTTCTGATGAGAGGGCAGCACATAATCTTATCGAGATTCCCTTGTATATGATGCTTTGTTTTTCTCTTGCTGTTATTTGTCATTCTTAGTAGTAGGCGTCTTGGCGTAAGTCTGTTCAAGTTTATTCTATTTGGGGTGTACTGTCCTTCCTGGACATTCATATTTATGTCTTTCATAAGGGTAGGGAAGTTTTCAGTTATTATTTCCTCAAATATTCTTTCTGCTCCTTTTCCATTTTCTTCTCCTTCTAGAATGCCAATATTGCATTTCACAGTTTCATTTGCTCCCCTGAGAACCTGCTCCATTTTTTCCATTCTCTTCTCTTTCTGTTCTCATGTATTTTTCAGTTCAGATGTTCTGTCCTCAAAATCACTACTTCTGTCTTCAAGCAGTTCAAATCTGCTCTTGTATGCCTCTAATGTATTTTTAATCTCATCCATCATCTCTTTCATTCCCACATAGTCTGTTATTTTTCTTTGCAGACTTTCAGATTGTTCTTTATGCTCATCCAGTGTTTTCTTAACATCCTTTATTTTTTTTAGTCATATTTTCTATAAATTCTTTAAATTGAGTTAAGAGACCTATGTGATTATCATTGATTAATTGTCTTAAATCCTGAATCTCTTCAGGATATTTGGCTTGCTTATTTGGCTGGGCCATCTCTTCCTGTTTCTTAGTATGGCTTGTAAATTTTTGCTGATGTCTAGACATCTGTTTGTTGGTGAATTTACTCTAATGGACAATTTCTCTCTCTTGCCTATCATTTTTTCACAGCTTTTTGATATTTGGTTAAAATTATCCTAAGTCTTTAAAATTATCCAGCTTAAGTTACCACAAACCATGCCAGGGACTCTCGAATGCAGTGCAGACTTTCTCCCAGGGGTGAGATAAAGAGCTGTAAAAGCAGTTTTTGTCCATGTAATTTCCAGATAGGCCAGCAGAGGGTGCTTGTTGGTGCAGGCTTCTGCAGAGGTGTGTCTCAATTTTTTTCTGGCCAGAGCGGAGATTCAAAGTGGGATGAGCTGGCTGAATTCACTGAAGAAATCCTAACCCTCCCACCTCTCACTCCTGTTTCCCTTGTAAAAGGTAGTAGGGAGTTATGCTATACTCTCAGTCAGCTTCAGTGCATCACTTTTTTTACTACCACTGAATATCTTGGGGTTGGAGGAGGTAAGTGGCTGAGAGTTTCAGTAAATCACTTTGTTTCCACTTTTTTTTTGCCTCTCTGTCCCTCACACTCCTGGGAGTTGTGAAGCACTGTCCTGGTTTGCTGACCCCCAAAGCAGATCCCTCTGGCAGCTTTAGGCTCTTTCTCTGTTGTTTTTGTGAGAGCATTGAGTCTTATCTGCTAACCTGACACCATGCTCCCACAATTCCCAGCCTATGGCAGTATTTTTAAATGGTGGATTTTTTTTCTGTCCCACACCAAATTACCATTGAACTTGGAGGTAGGATAGTCATCTCTTTGCTCCTCATTGCTATTGGAAGGCTAGCCTCCCCTTCTTATTATAGCCATCTACCAACTTCATGTTACTCCTTATCAGCCATTGAAGGTGTTTCACCTCATGACAAACTATCACTTTTGTCAATACCCTTACTGTTTTAATATTTGGTGATTTCAATATCCATGTCTATGATCCTTCCAAAACCTTGGCCTCTTAATTTCATGATCTCCTCAAATGCTGCTTCCTCACCAACTGTTTTCCTTACTTTTTCCCATACCCATACCTTATATTGTCATATCAACAATGGAAACCCCTCCATAACCTCAGTTTCAATCTTCCAAATCGATCAACAAATCTCTTCCACTGCAATCCTAATAGCAATTTTTAAGACCCTGAGACTTCTAATTTAGTGACTCTACCGTCCTTTCTCTATCCATCACCTCTTCCCTGTCCCCAAACACGTCCTTATTTCGCTCCATATTGGGCTTAGTGTCCATTGTCTATCACTAAAATCACTCCTTCACATGACATCCAACTCACTTGCCTGTCTCTTGCTAATCATACCCACTTGACAAAAATCCAGAGTCTGGTTAAATAAAACATGACTGGAGAAAATCATGTCACTGTGCTAACCGGTCACATTTCAAATTCAAGATCACCAGCCTCAAGTGGGTCCTTAATCCTGCTTGGACATTATGTTATATTTTCCAGTTCCATTAAGACTCTCAATCTTCTAGATGACTATTTCATGCCTTTCTTCTTTACAGAACTCAAATATCCATTCCCAACACTTCACTTCTTATTTAAATGAGAAAATAGAGAAAAATCAGAAAAGATTTTCCTTAAGCTACCATCACTAAATCTTCCCAACAAATAGCTTCTGTGACCATATACTTAGAATTCTTTCCTGTTACTATATATGAACTTTTTGTGCTTGTAGCTGATGCCAAACTTTCCACCTGTGCATTTAACCCCATCCCTGATTACCAAATCCAGGACATCCCCCTTCAATTCTATTCTTCCTTTCCTATATCATAATTTTTTAATCTATCTCATATATCTTTCTCATAAACATAATTAATCTTCTAATAGTTCTCTCACTTTAATAAAATAAAACAAAAAGCAAAATTGTTCACTTGATTTAACTTCCCTTTCTAGCTGGTGCTCCATTTATTTTCCATTTTACAGCAAAAATATTTGAAAGAGCAGACTATAGTTGTTGTCTTTGATTATTTCCCAATGTGTTCTTAAAGTCTTTCAATCCCACCAGTCCACCCACAACTGATCTCATAAAGGTTACCAATGACTTCCAAGTTGTTAAACCCAAAGTCAATTCTCAGTACTCATCCAACTTGAGTTATCTGCAGCATTTGATAAAGTTAATCAAATGCTTAATAGAGTATCTTCACTTTGTTTCAAGAATACTCTTTATTTTTCTCATACATCACTGGGTTGTGCTTCTCAGTGTCCTTTTTTAATATCAAATTTTCTTTTTTAGTTGTCTTTTTTTTTTAAAAAAGACATCACAAAAAATGTTACATTAAAAAATATAAGGGGTTCCCATATACCCCTCACCCAAAACCCCAATACTCCCACAACCACACCTCTTTCATTATTGTGGCACATTCACTACATTAGGTGAATACATTTTAGAGCACTGCTATACTGCATGAATAAGAGTTTACATTGTAGATAACACTCTCCCCAAGTCCATTCAGTGGGTTATGGCAGGATGTATAGTGTCCTCCATCTGTCGCTGCAATATCATTCAGGACAACTCCAAGTTCCGAAAATGCCCCCATACCACACCTTTTCTTCCCTCTTCCTGCCCTCAGCAACTCCTGTGGCCACTGTCTCCACATCAATGATACAATTTCTAACATTGCCAGAATCACAATAGTTCTATAGTAGAATACCAGTAAGTCTACTTTAAACTATATTTTATTCCTTCATCCTGAGGATTCTGGGATGGGAATGTCCACTCCACATCTAAATTGAGAGGGGGCTTAGATCCTACATGTCTGATGGATGGGATTCTCCTGCATGCAGTTGTAAACTACCTCATTTCCCTGGTGTGGTGGGTGACCATCCTCACCTCCCTGTTACCTGACCTGGGTAAATTCAACAAATCAGAGACTAGGTGTTGCAACTCTGCTGAGGCTGAGGGCCCAGAAGGCACATGGACAGTTCACAGATTCAAGTCTCCTGAGCATACACCAACACCAGCACCAACCACAGGTTCAATAAAAGTGACAGAAGGGGCATGTGTAGAGAGATCACATCTGAATCCAACTCCATCACACTTAGGAGCACAAATTCCAAAGTAGGGCCCACTGGTAAGGCAATGAACTCCAGAGCCAACTGCCATGACTGTAGAACCTGGGTGTCTCCATATCTCCAAAGTCCTCAGGAGAACCAATAGCTGGGATTGTATCTACTTTGGCTGTCTCTGGGATCCTGCTGAGAGGTGCGTAAGCACAATCTCTGATGACTTCCTGACTCATTTTGAAGTCTCTTAGCCAGATAATCTTATTTTTATTCACCATTACCCCCTTTTATTCAAGGTCTTTTTCTAATTGCGTCACCGGCTGTTGATTGTAGGTAATACCTCGGCGCCAGGGAGGCTCATTCCTGGGAGTCATGTCGCATACTGGGGGGAAGATAATGCATTTACATGCTAAGTTTGGCTTAGAGAGTGGCCACATTTGAGCAACATGGAGGCTCTCAGGAGGCAACTCTTAGGCACCCGGCAGCTCTAGGCCTAGTTGAAATTTCAAGCACACAGGCTCATAAACATAGTCATGAGTTTTGAGGGCCTATCATTGGACCATCCTTCTTCTCTGGTCTTTGCCCTTGCACTTAGGGGATTGTTGCTGTTCCATTGCAGGATTTGACACAGCTGCACCAACTAGGAACTCATTACTCCCTCAGTTGTTGTGTGTAACTCTACCTACTATGACAATACCCAACGAATATCCAAACATTTTTATATACCTTATATACATGCACTAGAGAACTCCATCCCAACTATGTGTCCCCCATCAATGACACCCCAGACCAGTACTCCTCCCCTGCAATAGTTGAACCCCTCTCTGATCCAAAACTTCTTCAAATATGAAGCCTAATATATTGCCAAATTAAATTAGTAGGAAAATGAAGTACTATTGATAGGTTTAAAGATTAGAAATTGAATACTTACTAATTTAGAAAAACTAAAAAAAAGCAAAGAATAAATTGGGGTATTAAAAAATAAAAAATACCATAAAAACTTTGTTTTTGATGTTTTGCTTTTCACCACTGTAATAGTTGTTGCCCTGTATGTACAGTGGGAAGACAATCTCTTCCATTCCTTCCTCAGTGTCTACATCCCTTTTTAAAAAATTTTTAATTTTGTCTTCAAAAATTTTTCTATCACAGTAAAGTCACATATACAATACAGGGGATTCCCATATACCCAACATCAAAACCTTTTTCCCCTTCCCCAGCAATGATTTTTTTTTCATGTGGATGTTATATTTGCTACAGCTAGGGACAGATATTGAAACATAGCTACTTACCATGGTTCCATTATGGTTTACATTATGGTTTATATTTTAGACTGTACACTTTTCTAAATTTTTAGTTACATTATGGTTTGCATTATGGTTTATATTTTAGACTATACACTTTTATAAATTTTTCGTGAAATTTAACATGGTATATATCTATCATTGCACAATCTTGTGGAACATTTCTATTGCCCCCCAATTTCCTCCTCTGCCATCTATTCTTTTCCTCTCTCCCCCTCCCCTCCGGGCCCACAGTGACAGCTAAGCTTTACTGCTTGAAAGACCAGAGTCATAAAAGCTTGCAACAATGCTGAGGGCTTGACAGACTAATCTGTCCTCCCCAATTAGGAGCCACTCATGCTCTCAAGAGACACCCTCCTTTCTCTTTGAGAACATCAGGCCTCCCCAGGATGGGGGTACAACACCTTCCCACTCATTGTATGGAACTCCACCCAATAATAGAACCCACTATGATAAGATGAGCACTCACAAACAACCTAGAAGCCTGCCCCAGGTGCACCCTGTGCCAAATGCTCCCTATCAAATACCTTAATCAAGTAACCCTTACTTATTATATTTCATAAAGAATTTTCCCATCATTATAGTTTCAACAATACCTGACACTCTTCCGTGTTCACCTGCTCCCCCAAACCCATCCCCTGATTCCGTGGACCATCTGTCCCATCATCCCAGCCCTAGTCCCCCTCACGCCTGCAAAGTCCCACCCAACAGTATCACTTTGCCCCTATCTTATCCCTCTACTGCACAACTACTTACTTCCAAATTATCATAGATTTTGCCGATGTGGGCATCTGCTACCAACCTTACTCTCCCTGCCAATTTCCTATACGCCTATTATCTGGTCTCTAACTTTCTGACACAGCTTGATTTGCTTAATTCATATCAGAGAGGTCATGTAGTATTTGTCCTTCAATGCATGGCTTGCTTCACTCAACATAAGTTCCTCAAGATTCATCTGTGTTATCCCATGTGTTAGTACTGTATTCCTTCTTACAGCTGAATAGTATTCCATTGCATGTATATGCCATATTTTGTTTATCCATTTATCTGTTGATGGGCATTTGGGTTGATTCCAAGTTTTGGCAATAGCCCCTATCAACATTGGTGTGCATATGTTGGTTCGTGTCCTTGTTTTCAGTTCTTCTGGTATATACCCAGCAGTGGAATTGTTAGGTCGTATGGCAAATCTATAGCTAGTTATTTGAGGAAACGCCAAACTGTCCTCCAGAATGGCTGGAAACTTCTGCATATCCACCAATGGTGGATGAGGGTTCCCATTCCTACACATCCTCTCTAACACTTGTAGTCCTCCGTTTTTGTTTTTTTTTTAATAGCTTCCAGTCTAATGGGTGTTAGATGGTATCTCATTGTAGTTTTGATTTGCAATTCCCTAATAGCTTGTGATGTTAAGCATCTTTTCATGTGCTTTTTAGCCATTTGTATTTCTTCTTTGGAGAAGAATCTGTTCAAATCTCTTGCCAATTTTTTAAATGGGTTGTCTTTTTTATTTTTGATATATAGAATTTCTTTATATATGCTGGATATTATTATCCTATCAGATACATGGTTACCAAATATTTTTTCCCATTGGGTATGCTGTCTTTTCACTTTCTTGATAAACTCCTTTGAGGTGCAAAAGTCTATAATTTGGAGGAGGTCCCATTTATCTATTTTTTCTTTAGCTGCTTGTGTTTTGGGTGTGAAGTTCATGAAGGCATTTCCCATTACAAGATCCTGTAGATGCTTTACTACATTGTCTTCCAAGTTCTTTATGGTCTTGGCTCTTATATTTAGGTCTTTGATCCATCTTGAGTTGGTTTTTGTATAAGGTGTGCAATATAATCCTCTTTCATTCTTTTGCATATGGGTATCCAGTCCTCCAAGCATTATTTGTTGAAGAGGCCATTCTCTCCCAGTTGAGTTGGCTTGGTTGCCTTGTCAAATATCAGATGATTGTATATGGGAGGATATATAGCAGATCTCTCAATTCCATTCCATTGGCTGTTATGTCTATCCTTGTGCCAATACCATGACATTTTGACCACTGTAGCTTTTTGTTATGTTTTAAAGTCAAGTAGTATAATTCCTCCAATTTCATTTTTTTTTTTCATTATGTCTTTGGCTATTCAGGGCCTCTTTCCTTTCCAAATAAATTCCATAGTCAGTTTTTCCAGTTCATTAAAAAATGCAGTGTTGATTTTTATTGGGATTGCATTGAATCTGTAGATCAGTTTGAGTAGGATAGACATCTTAATGATATTTAGTCTTCCTATCCATGAACAGGGAATATTCATCCATTTATTTAACTCTTCTTTGATTTCCTTAAACAGTGTTTTGTAGTTTTCTGTGTATAAGCCTTTTATATCTTTAGTTAAATTTATTCCTAGGTATTTGATTTTTTTTACTTACTATTGTAAATGGTATTTGTTTCTTGATTTCCTTCTCAGATTTCTCATTATTGGTGTACAGAAATGCTACTGATTTTTGCACATTGGTCTTATAACCTGTGACTTTATTGAACTCATTTTTAAGTTTTAGATGCTTTGTTGTAGATTTCTCAGGGCTTTCTATGCATAGGATCATGTTGTTTGCAAATAGTGAAATTTTGACTTCTTCCTTTCCAGTTTGGATACATTTTATATTTGTTTCTTACTTCAGTGCTCGAGTCCGTACTTTTAACACAATGATAAATAGGAGGGGTGATGGGGCTATCCTTGTCTTGTTCTTGATCTTAGAGTGAGAGATTTCAGGATTTCATCATTGTAAATGATGTTTGCTGTGGTTTTTTATATATACCCTTTATCATGCTCAGAAAGTTTCCTTCTATTCCTATCTTTTGCAGCACTTTCATCATGAGGGAGTGCTATATTTTTTCAAATGCTTTTACTGCATCTATAGATATGATCATGTGATTTCTTTCCTTTGATTTGTTTATGATGGGTATTACATTGATTGATTATCTTATGTTGAACCATCCTTGTATACCAAGGATGAAACCCATTTGATCATGGTGTATAATTCATTTCATGTGTTGTTGAGTATGATTAGCAAATATTTTGTTGAGGATTTTAACATCTAGGTTCATTAGAGAGATTGGTCTGTACTTTTTCTTTCTTTTGGTGTCTTTGTTTGGCTTGGTATTAGGGTAATGTTGGCATCATAGAATGAATTAGGCAGTGTTCCTTCTATTTCGATTTTTTTAGAAGAGTTTAAGCAAGATTTGTATTAGTTCCTTCTAGAATGTTTGGCAGAATTAACCTGTGAAGCCATCTGGCCGGGGGCTCTTCTTAGTTTGGAGGCTTTTTTTTCTTTCTGTCATTACACTCCCTCTTTATTTTTATTCATTCATTCTTCAGTCTTGAGGGGTTTCACACGATATCCTATCTGTTTCTGGCTAAGAAGGTATGTAGATGTTATGAGGCAAAGAAAGAAATGTTTTGCTTGCCGTTACAGATTCACCTTGTTTTGCAGATAGGAGTGGTCTATCACAATCATTTTGTTAAGATTGACTGTCACTGTGGGCCCCAAGGTGAGGGCGAAATAGATACTGAATAGATGGAACCAAAGTAAATGTGAGAGCAAAAGAAGTGTTTCACAAGAGTACACAAGGATGGATATAAAACATGTAATATTACACCAAAAACATATAGGGGACGACAGACTAATAATGTAAACCATAATGTAAAACATAAGATAACTAAAAAATTTAGAAAACTGTATAGCCTAAAGTATAAACCACAATTTAAACACAAATGTTACCTTGTTTGAAAGCTATTGTCTCAATATCTGTACATCAGTTTCAGTAAAATGATATGACTAAGTTAAAAGATTATCTCTGTGGAAGGGAAAAGGTTTTATAGTGGATATATGGGAGTACTGTATATTGTATATATGAATTACTGTGATCTAAGGCTCTTGTGAAGAGAAGCTCAATAATTAGGAAAAAAGAAAAGAAAAAGATAGGAGGCAGAATTTTTCCAAATCAATATGTAGTCTATATCTAACCTTTAAACTCATCGCTATATTCCATTTTACTAGTAAGGGAACCTGACATTATATTGGGCTTCACTTTTCGGGAAGTTTTGGATCACAGAGTGGTTCAACAATGGCAGCAGAGGAATACTGGTATGGGATGATATTGACAGGCGGTATATGGTTGACAGAGAGTTATACAGGGCATGTGTCCAGGGTGCATGGAAATGTTTGGATATACGCATAGGGGAAACAATTAAAAACAACAGCTGGGGGGATACCGGGTTCCTGGCCGGGGGGGGGAGGCTCTGTTGTGGTCCCTAGGGGAGCAGCGGCAGTCCCCCAGGTGCAACGGTAAGGACCAGGAAGGAATGAGGGTCCAACAGTGAGCCCCTGATACTAATGACTATGTTGTGAGCCTATACACCTGAAATAACAACAATGCCTAGAGCAACACTGTGCCTAGGAGTTTCCTCCTGACAGCCTCCGTGTTACTCAAATGTGGCCAGTCTCGAAGCCAAACTCAGCATGTAAATGCAATGCCTTCCCCCCAGCGTGGGACATGACACCCGGGGATGAGCCTCCCTGGCACTGAAGGATCACTACCAAGTACCAGCTGATGATGCAACTGGAAAATGACCTTGAATTGAAGGTTCAATGCGGATCAGCAGAATATCCCTGTCTACATGTAATAACATGACTTTAAAATGCTATTTGACCTAAAGTAAGGGGGAAATGGAAAGGAAAAATGAGTTTATATGGCTATGAGTCTCTAAAAAAGAGTCTGGAGGCTGTCAGAAGGATTGCCCTTATGCACAACTGAACAGAGTCTAAGAGACAGATAAAGTAGATACAACCCCAGGTATTGGTTCCTTTGAGGGCTAAAGAGACCCACGGGTTCTATGGTCATGGCAGATGGGGTTCACTGCCATGTCAGATGGCCCTTCTTTGGAGCTGGTGTTTCTGCGTGATGAAACTGGACTCAGATGGAATCTCTTTTCATAAGACTTTCACGCTACTTTACTGGAATTATAGTTGGTGTTGGGGTTTAAGATATATTTAGGGGATTTGAATCTCTGGACTGACAATATGATAGCCAGGCCCTGAGCCTCAACAGACTTCAGCTCCTACAATCTGATTTATTGGACTCACCTCACTCAGCTAAGATGGAGTTGAAGAAGGACAACCACCACACCATGGAGCCTAGAGTGCCTACAACTGAAAGCATGAGGATTGCATCCAGTATCCATGTGGAATCTGAGCCTCCTCTTGACATAGAGGTGCAACGGACACAACCAATCCAAGGTCCACAGAGAAAAGGTGGCATTGGAGTGGGAAAAGTGGACGTGGTGGCTGATAGGTATGGGGAATGGCAGGAAGAGATGAGATGAGGAGGCGCCTTTGTCACTTAGAGTTGCCCTGGATGGTGCTTCAGGGGCAATCACCGGACATTGTAAATCCTCCCAGGGCCCACTGGATGGAATGTGGGAGAGTATGGGCCATGATGTGGACCATTGACCATGAGGTGCAGAGATGCCCAGAGATGTACTTACGAAATGCAATGGATGTGTCATTTTGATGGGAGTGAGTGCTGCTGCGGGGGGAGTGGTGGGGTGGGGTGGTGGGGTTGAATGGGACCTCATATTTTTTTTAATGTAATAATTTACAAAATCAATAAAAAAAACAAATGTACAGTTAGGTCTTATATTTTAGCTCTTCCTTCCTTTTTGATATATGAAATAATGACTATGAATTTCCCTCTCACTAAGAGCTTTTGTTGCATCTCATAAGTTTTGATCTGTTGTGTTGTAATTTTCATTGGTTTCAAGGTAGTTACTGATTTCTTTTGAGGTTTCCTCCTTGACCCACAGTTTGTCTAAGAGTGTTTTGCTTAACTCCATATCTTTGTGCCCAATCTGGTTCTCTGGCCCTTGAAGATTTCCAGCTTCATTCCACTGTGGTCTATCTTGGGGAATGATCCATGTGCATTTGGGAAGAATGTATATCCTGATGTATTTTGGTGTGATGTTCTGTACATGTCTATTAGGTCAAGATCCTCTAATATATTTTTCAAAGTCTTTGTTTTTTTAGTGATTCTCTTTTGAGATGTCCTGTCTAATGGTGATAATGGTGTATTAAAGTCCTCTACCATAATTGTAGAAGCATCTATTCTTCCACTTAGTTTTTCCAGTGTTCATCTCACATATTTTGAGACACTTTGATTAGGTGCATACTATTTTATGATAGTTTTCTTTTTTTTGAAGATTTATTTATTTATTTATTTATTTATTTATTTATTTATTTATTTATTTCTCTCCCCTTACCCCCCACCCCCCCACCCCAGTTGTCTGTTCTCTGTGTCTATTTGCTGAGTCTTCTTTGTCCGCTTCTGTTATTGTCAGCGACATGGGTATCTGTGTTTCTTTTCGTTGCGTCATCTTGTTGTTTCAGCTCTCTGTGTGTGTGGCACCATTCCTGGGCAGGCTGCACTTTCTTTCGCACTGGGTGGCTCTCCTTACGGGGCACACTCTTTGCGCATGGGGCTCCCCTATGCGGGGACACCCCTGTGTGGCAGGGCACTCCTTGCACGCATCAGCACTGCGCATGGGCCAGCTGCACATGGGTCAAGGAGGCCCAGGGTTTGAACCGCAGACCTCCCATGTGGTAGACAAGATGCTCTAACCACTGGGCCAAGTCCGCTGCCTGATAGTTCTTTCTGGTTGAAAGATTACTCCTTTTACATATATGTAATGTCCATCTTTGTCTCTCACAGTAGTTTTACATTTAAAGTCTATTTTGTCTCATAATAGTATGGCTACCTCTGCCCTCTTTTGGTTATTGTTTGCTTATAAGATTGTTTTCCAGCCATTCACTTTCCACCTTCTTGAATCCCTGGATCTAAGGTGGGTTTCTTGTACACAGCTTATTGATGGGTCATATTTCCTCATCCATTCTGCCAATCTGTGTCTCTTGACTGGTGAGTTTAATCCATTAATATTCAGTGTTATTATTTTCAGGGAATTCCTTATATTTGCCATATTTTCTTAGGATTTGTGTATGTCCTGTGTTATTTTTATTTCTCTGTTTGTTTTTTTTAGTTGTTCTTGCACTCTTCTCCAACTCTGTCTCTCCTGTTTTTTCCCCCCCTGCAGAACTCCCTTTAGTATTTCTTGAAGGGCAGGTTTCTTATTGGTATAGTCTCTTAATTTCTGTTTATCTGTGACTGTTTTGAACTCTCTATCACTTTTGAATGCCACCTTGGCTGGATAGAGTATTCTTGGCTGGAATTTTTTTCCTTTAGTACCTTGACTATGTCCTATCACTGCCTTCTTGCCTCCATGGTTTCAGATGAGAAATCAGCATGGAATCTTATTGAGCTTCCCTTGTATGTGATGGTTCTGTTTTCTCTTGCTGCCTTCATTATTCTATCTTTGTCTTGAGCATTGGATAATTTGTTGACAAATATATGTCTTGGAGTAGGACTGTTGGGATTTATGTTGTTAGGGGTGCATTGTGCTTCCTGGATGTGTACCTCTATCTCCCTCAATAGGTTTGGGAAGTTTTCAGCCATATTTCCTCCCACAGCCCTTCTGTTCCTTTTCCCTTCTTTTCTCCTTCTGGGATGCCTATAATGCTTATGTTTGTGCATTGTGTGTTGTCATTTAAATCCCTAAGTCCCTGCTGGATCTTTTCTATCTTTTCATCTATCAATTCTACTATCTGTTTGATTTCAGGTGTACTGTCTTCCACATCAATAATTCTTTCCTGTCTCTTCAAATCCACTGTAATTTATGAGAGTATATTTTTGATTTCTTGGATTGTGCCTGTTCATCTCCATCATATCTGATATCTTTTTGGGTATGTTTACAATTTCTTCAATATGGTCTCCAAGTGTTTTCTTTATATCCTTAATCTTTTACTTCACTTCATTAAGTTGTCCCATGATATTTGTTTGGAGAGCTTTGATTAATTGTTTGATGTTCTGTTCCTCTTCCTGGTTTTTAGTTTGTTCATTGGATTGGGCCATGTCTTCTTGTTTCTTGGTATGGCTTGTAATTTTTTGTTGCTGGCTGGTCATCATTTTATCTTGATGTTTTATTTCAGTTGATTAACTTCTCCCTCTTGTCTTGGCTTTTATTTAGTTGCTCTTTTATGTGCGTATTAAGTCTTTTCTTTGACACTTTGTTATTTTTATTCTATTTCCTTGTTGTCTAAGTTCCCTTGAAGGAAAAATATTAGAGCCAGGGAAAGCAAAAGAAAATACAAATGTATAATGGTAGTATTGATAGTAAATGTTACCAGAAGAACCATATAAGAGCTAGGAGAATTAATATTAAACTCATGTAAGCTGTGTAGAGTTATAACAATAAAAAAGTGGAGTACCTACAATGAGATGAGAAACTGAATTCTGGTTTTGGAAAAATCCAATTCCTTCTCTCCATAGTTCCTCTCTTTGCTCAAACTTGGAATGTACATCTGATTTCCTTGCCTCATGACCACATGGAAGTTCTGTGGTTCAGTTCTTCATGCCTTCTAAAGAATACAGCAAGCTGGTGTGACAGGCAGGCATGGCAACTGATATAACAAGGTGAAAGACACAACAAATCAGGGATTAGATGTTCCCAGTGCCTCCTTGGATGCAGCCTGAGATAATCCATGGCCACAGGTGTCTCCTCCATGGGTCTCACCACCATGAAGTTGCATCCTCACTGTGAGGGCAGCACCAGGGTCCCCGTGGCGTCCTTTGATCACCCTCATTCACCTCCTCAATTCTAAACTTTGTACTATGTGACAGTTTGAAGTCCTTTATGAATCCCAAAAAGAAAAAGTTTATGTTTTTGAACTAATCCATTCCTGTAGGTGTGAAACTTTTTTTATTAGACTACATCAATGAGGTGTGTCTCAGGTTGAGTCTTCATGCTTTTGCTGGATCTGATATAAATGGAGACACAGAGAGATACACACTGGAAAAGTGAGTCACCATATCGTGTTGATCCTGCCATGTGAGAGAGAGGACTGCAGGAAAACAGTTGCTCTAAGAGGCTCAAGGAGCCAAGGCCCAGGGAGAGATGAACCATATAACAATAGCTCACCGTTGAGTGGAGCAGCTGAGACTGACAAAGGAGACCTAGAAAGAGACAAGGCTAATGCCTGGTTGCTCACAGCTGAGCTCCAGGAGACAGTAGATTCAAGAGGGGAAGGCAGAGATCTCAACAGAGATTGACTGCCGTCTTGCTCCACCACATAGCAACATGCCAGGATCAACAGTAGCTGATATTGGTGAGAAAGCATCTCTGATGGTGTCTTGATTTGGACATTTCATGGTCTTGGAACTGTAAGCTTTTACCCTAAGTAAAATTTGCATTATGGAAGCCAACCTATTTCTGGTACTTTGCATCAGCAGACGTTTGATAAACTGAGACAGAACTACCCCAGGGATCAGTCCTTGGACCACCTATATGTTATTAATCACTCCTATTCCTACCATTCCAGTCAAATATACCGTAATTTCTTGTCTGGATTATAGCAAAGTCTTCCTAACATGTCTACCTCCTTCCACATTTGCCTGTCTATGATCTATTCTCATGTAGCAGCCACAGCAGTACTTCTTATCGTTTATGTTACTGAGCTACTCAAAATTCTCCAGAGATTTCCTCTCTCCATCAGAGTGAAAGCCTTACCATAATGTCCTCATGATCTTGCTCCTGCTTACCTTTTAAACATTTCCCCTACAACTCTCTCCTTTACTTGTTCCACTCCAGCTATATTGGTCTATTTGCATTTCCTTGAGTGTGCCACACATGCTCCAACCAGAATATATTTATACTTGTTATTCATTTTGCTTGGAATGGACTTCCCCAGATCCCTGCATTGCTCTCTTCCTAGTTTTTCAGAGTTCTTCTCAAATGTCATCTTCTGTTTAAAATTTAAATGGTCCTAGCAGCACTCACTACCCCATCCCTGATTTTCTACAGATCACCATCTGACATTAATTATACCTGACTTCCTTTACCTAGTTACCACATACACACTAGAATAGAAGCTCCATGAGGTCATGGATTGTCTGGTTTGTTCACTACTGTATTCCTAGCATCTAAGACAGGTCCTGGTACACACCTGGAATCCAATAAGTATTTTTTTAAATAAGTGAATGACCAAATGATACTAAAAGCTCAAAATTCCATCATGTTTCTCTCAATAAAACTGCATGAGAAAGTAAGGTGAAAAAAAAAACACAACTAAAAACACCCAGGATTATTCAAAAGAAGAGGATTTGGAGGATGATGGATAAAAGTCAAGACCTATAATTGCTTATTTCTGAAGTGATGCCTTAAAGTTTTGTATTTTAAAAGGCGTACCTGAAAAAAAATTAGAAGAATGAAAAAAGCTGCCTGTTTTAATAGCTTCAATTTTGGGTAAATGATAAAGCTTTTTTTTTTTTTTTTTTTTTACGTTTCCTTACCTAAAACGTTTTACTGAGCATTATTTATGTGAAAATTCCACTATCCAATGAGTGAGGAATAAAATAAGGTATGCCAGAGGATAAGATATTAAAATATCACCCCCTGAAACAGGGAGTATTTTATAAGCTTCATTTTACCAACATGATTTTTCTACATCCTGTGGAGTTTGAAATCACTTATTTGAAATGAATGTGGCATTATAATTTTCCAGTGTCCAAATAAAAACTCCCAAAACAAAATTGCTATTTGGAAAGTCCAGGAAACCTGATATGAAATATAAATACAAAAGCTCCTTTCCCACGTTTTGCTATGTATTATGTTACCAGTAAAACCAATGTCTTAAATAACCTTTCTGTGTCCTTCTGTTACCGGATTTCATTTAGGTTATTGGCTATGCTGCAGAAATGAATTTCAAGAGCAGGTTGGGTGAGCTAGGCCAGTAATTTATTCAGGTAGGGAGAGAAGAGAAATGGGAGAAAATAAGAATTCAGGGGTCCCAGGTAGAGAGGAAGGGGTTGAAAAGTGATAAAGTGGGCTGATTTACAGACTGCAATTCCCCATTTTAGGTTATAAATCCCCAGGGTTTACTTACATGGCCACATGGCAGAGGAAAAATGGCAAGAGCGGCACACAGAGGGCAGGAATGGGTCCAGAGGCAAGAGAGCAGTGCGTGTGCTCAGGCCCTTATAAACTATTAATTATTCCACCCCTTTGCTAATGGCAGGGGAGGGGTTTCAGCTGTTTGCTGCTTTCATTGATTACCCCACCTATCAACCCCCCAGTGAGGACCAATGATAAAGTCCTGGGGAAATATCCAGGGCTTTTCCTTGCTCCCAGATGTCTTTGTTCTGGATAGCAGAATCTCGGGGGTGGGGGCCTTCCAGCAACCATTTTGGGGGTTACTGATGTTCATATGGACCCTCTGCCAGGTTCCAGATCCATTTTTAATTCCCTATCTTACTAGCCTGCTTCATTTCTGGACTATTAACTTTATCCCTTGGTCTTATCTGCTCTCTGCAATTTAGAATGTTTTCTTCCTAATCTGTTAGTGAGGATTCTTTCCTTTTCTTACCTTTATATGGATTTTTCAACTGACTGTTTGACTTAGGACCTAACATACTGTCTGGCACATTGTAGGCCTTGATATACATCAAATGAATAATGAAATATTCATCATAATAGAAATTCAATCCCCTTTGTCTTTGTTTCTAAAAGGATAGTTTGCAAAGTACTTGCATCAGAATTACCAGGCTGCTTATTTTTTATAAAATGAAGATTCTTTTAGTTGATCCATGATCTACTGAGTAGCATTGAGGCCCTGGGATCTGAGAACAGTTGTTTAAGGTGCTACTGTTTGTCATACTGTGCTACATGTGATAGACCACTGAGATATTTTCTGTCATGTGGAGGCACTCATTGTTCAATGAAGGACAGGGAAAAGACTATGATGCATTTAATGTTGTGTAAGGAAAATTTGATAAGGAAATGATTTGATAGACAATGGTAGGATGGCCTACTTTATATTACCTAGTCAAAAATGACCTCTCTGGGGGGTGAACTTTAATCTGAGATATGAATGTTTTAAAGACATAGGACACTCCTACATTTATGGGTTAGAAAGTGGAGGATGAAGCAAAGGAGAATGCTAAGGAGTCACTTGTGAGAAAGGAGAAAATGAGAAGAATGTGATAGACAGAAGTCAGAGGAAGAAAGTTTTTTAAGAAAGATCCAGCAACTGTTTCAAATACTGCTGATGGGCCATACAAGATAGGGAAGAATATTAATTAGGTCTTACAACAGGAAAATCTTTTTGATCTTGACAAAAGCAGTGCTACTTTAGGTGATGAGTATGAAAACCAGATTGGAGGAGTTCGAAGTACAATTATTAGGTGAAGAGTTTGGAATCAGCAGGCAAGACAACATATGTTTAAATGCAGGTAGATTGCAGATTTGGTATTGTAATGATGTGGCAGTTCTCTGGTTTTCTGAGGTTTTAAGGAGAAGCAGATGTCAAGATCCAGTAGTCCAGAGAGGGCTAAATGATCAGTAAGGGAATTATAGTGCGATTGCTGTCTATAATATTCAGCCAAAGGGGTGCTGATGCAAAATACCAGAAATCAGTTGGTTTTTATAAAGGGTATTTATTTGTGGTAAAGGTTTACATTTCCAGGCTATAAAGCATAAGTTACTTTCCTCACCAAAGTCTACTGCCACATGTTGGAGCAAGATGGCTGCTTATGTCTGCCAGGGTTCAGGCTTTCTGGGTTCCTCTCTTCCTAGGGCTTGCTTTTCTCTTTATTTAGCTCCTCTGTGATCTCCACAAGGCCAGCTGTAGACTGTCATGCGAATGCCTTGTTTCTCTTCCTTGGGCCTTTTCTCTTTCCTCAAGAATAAGCTACTCTGTGTACTTACTTCCTGGGGCTCCAGCTCAAAAATTCCATCATCAAAACTTCAGCATCAAAACTCCAACTCTCTTCTCTGCCATGTAGTTTTCCCTGTGAGTCCCCACCCACCAAGGGGCAGTGGGATGCAATGCCCTACTGACATGGCCCAATCAAAGCCTTAATCATTATTTAATCGAGTAAAAGTAAAACCTCTGAATCCATTACACTCTACTACACCCAGAGGAAAAGACCAGTTTACAAACATAGTCCAATATTTCTTTTTGGAATTCATCAATATTATCAAACTGCTACACTCCACTCTCTAATTCCAAAAAGACACTACAATATTAAAACATTGAACTTAAGTCAGGAACAATGCTGAGTACAAAATCATATCACAGTCAGTTTAAAGAAATATAGTTTTTCTTGGGGCAAAGTCCCATCTGGCTGTAGACCTCTGAATCTTATGGAACAAATTATCTGCTTCCAATACACCAATGGACAGACAAAGGATAAACATTCATTACCATAAGGAGAATTGGGGAGAGAAACATGAGTCATGGGTCCTCTTCAGTTCAGTAAATCTTCAGGGTATCCTCCGTTTGATTTCAAAGTCTGAGAGGCATTCTTAAGAAGATGGTTTATTCTCCCTGGGGTGACATGGCGACCCACACTTTCCACAGGCTTGCCCAATGGCCTTTATCTTGTGCCCAGCCTCATGAAGCATCTGGGTGTTGACCAAGCTCCAGAATTCACCCTCTAAGACTGTTGGGGTGATTACCATAATTTACTCAGTCTTTGGGTTGCAGTCTTAGCCTTCATAGTACAGTGAAGTGAAGACAACATCCTCCCTAATGTTTAGCATACAGGCTCAACCATCTCAGAACAATGAGTTGACCACCTGGCCTTCCCTTATCCATGGGGGACAGGTCCACTCCCCTCAGACCTATGGGGCAGTGACCTTAACCACCCTAATCCTTGAGAAATGTGCTCCACTGTCTCTATACCCTGGGGTATCAAAACTCTCCCTAAACATCAGATGGAAACATCCACCCTTTTCAGCTGCTGGGGCAAACTCACCCTCTCTGTACAGTACTCCAGTGGGGAACTTACCTGGGAGCTTGATTTCCAGTGTCTTGGAATTTCCAAAATCATTTTCTGCTTTCTTTGTGCCTGACAGTTTTTAAAGCTACTGTTATTGCTACCAAAGGATCCACATTTGCTTTTTAAAACAATACTGCATTTAACATATTTCTGCATATATATTTGCACATTTACCCTTTATTTCTATTAATTAAAGTCCTAACAGATTACTAGTTTGAAGATGTGCATGCTTTAAATTTTGATACAAATTTCCCAAGTGTCCTTTACTCATTTACACTCCTACCAGCCATGTATAAAGATGCCAACCTCCTTTCACTTTTGTCAATACTAGCTATATAAACCCTTAAACTATTTTCAAATACATTAGACAGAAGTTATGGAAACATACTTAGCTTACTGGTTAACAGGCAAACTCTGGGGTCAGACTAGGTTCAAATCTTGGCCTTTCACTTACTAGTCACGTGATCTTAAGTAATAACTTAATTCATCTTTGCCTTAGTTTCCCTAGTTTACACTCCTCTAAACATTCTCATTCCCAAACTGTAATCAGAATTCACTTGATGTCTGTGTGTCTAGTGTTCTGTGTGTTTTGGAAAAGAAGTAGATAATTATCATATTTGAATATCAGAGCTAATATAAGGATGGCTATATAATTGAACACCCAAAGAGGATATTTTTGAGAGTAAAAGGGGGTAGGACAAATCAGCTCCATGCTGATATGGTCCATGTTGATTTTTTTTTCAGGTTCTTTGTGAATTTCTTTCAATGATTAAAACATGATACATGGGTACACAATTTTTAAAATTTTACTGTTCAGTTATATACCACACTATTCTACTGCTTGGCAAACTTTTACCCTAAGGATTACATGGTAGTGAAGTTCTGTTTCAGGTTAGGATGGAATTTTTGTGTTAGTGAAATTTTTGTTTTGTGTAAGCTTTTTCTGATAAAAAATCTAAAAAATTACTATTGAGGTTCTTCTTTGTAAACAGCCAGAAGTTAAGCATTTCCCTCCATCTACAATTGAAATAAATGTGTACATGTCATAAGAAGAGTAAACTGCATCCATCAGGGTTCAAGCAGAAAAACAAGACCACTGGAAGTCACAAACAGACATGTATGTGCATACTGTATGGACACACACAGGGATCTGGTACAGGGAACTGGCCTTACAAATGGTTGCAGCTAGGAAGGCAGTCTAAGGCTGTTGATTCTGTCTCATGGAGCTTGAAGTTCACAGGGAGGCAGTCAAGAAGGGACAATCACAAGCAGCTTGGCAGCCACAAGTGTGAACTGGAACTACTGGACAGACTGAAACATCTGTCAGTCCTTGTTGCTTTGGTGATGAGGTTATCCTGTAGAAGCTAGAGCCTTCTGGCACAGAGCTAAACTCTCTCATGCACACATACAGGGCCCACGAAGGCAAAGGAGGTGCCAGGTAAAGGAAGGACAATTTAAATGGAGGCCCAGCTGCTGCTTCACGCCAAGGAGGTAAGTCAGCAGAGCAGCAACGTGTGGGAGCTACATGGCCTGTGTGAGTAAAGCTCAAAATTCATATACAGTGTGCAAAAAATTGTACCTATTACATAGGGTCAATGTGAGGATTAACTGAGTGATTACTACCAGGCAGATTGAAAATCCTCAATGAATGTTAACTGTTGTCTATTATTTTAATTTGAGCTTTTTGGATTCTAGTGGCTTTGAACATCTTTTTATGTTTATTTCAAATTATTATTTATTTTGGCAGAAATTTCCTATTTTTTCCCCCAATGTTGTTGTGTTGTGTTCCTCTTCTTTTACTGGGTTGCAAAATCTTGACCCTAGTTTCTCTATTTACCAAATAAAGAGGTTGTATCAGCAGGTCTTTAAAGATCTTCCTGGCATGAACTCTTCATATTTCTAAGTGCTTTGAAGGCTGAACCATTTTAGTGAGAGGGCATCCAAGAGTTTTATAATGCAGTTTGATATTATAGTTTCTGAAAGAGACAATCTTCACTTGAAATCTGTTTCACTTGTTATCCAACATTATATTATTCTACATATTATCCACAAGTTACTCAGGCTTCACTGTTTACAAGAAAGTGTTTTGTGAATAACACCTTGAGTCAGTTTAGTCACCTCTTCAAGGCCAGCATTTTTTTCGCCTTGGGATTCAGTTGTTTGTCATTGCCAAAGAGAAATATTAAATTATAAATTTCTATCTGACAAAATTAAATTTTTCTCTTGGAATATTCTGGGTATTTGCCTTGCTGCCGGATTTTCTCCTTGTAATTAGCAATGACATTAGCTACATAATCTACATGGGTAAGCTGAAGAACATACAATCAAGAATAGAAACAACCCTCTTTCTTTGAGATTCAATCATCACCCATTTTTGGGCCAATAATAGAAACTACATACATTTATTGTTTCTTTTTTCCTACAGATTCACTATGGGATGCATCTTAGCTATATCAAACCTTCTTGAAGTTGTAATTAAGATTTCAATCAGCTACGGTTATTATCTAAGGTCACTTATGGAGTTGTAGGAGAGACATGGGTTTAGATAATTGGGGATTCCTGGAGAAGATATAAATAATCTCTGCCTTCAAAGGGAAACTAGGACATGCTGTCTAGTGAGAGACATATTACTATACTTCAAAATAGTCCCATGGTACTAGGGTTGTATAATTTATCCTTTATGTATCTCAATTCTCTAAATTAACAAATGTAGGATAATTTGATAAAATATAGGATAATGTGGGAAGAAGACAGTATTATATTGATATGTTTTTCATATATATGTAGGTGGATATTTTAGTGGTTTTTTTTTCATTTTTGATGTTGACTTTGTTTCATGCACTGTGAGACCATGCCTAATTCTGCCATGGACCACTGGGTGGACTGGAGGAGAGTGTAAACTACAATGTAAACCATTATCCATGTGGTGCAGCAGTGCTCCAAAATGTATTTGCCAAATACAACGAATGTGCCATGATGATGAAAGAGGTTGTTGATGTGGGAGGAGTGGGGTGAGGGGGCTGGGTGGTATATGGGGACATCTTATATTTTTTTAATGTAACATTTAATAAAAGAGAGAAAAAATGAACAAATGAAAAAAGATAAATACGTATTTACTAAACTTTCTTTTAACATTCTATTATCATATCACTTTTAACCTATATCTCTGTAATCTACCTTAATCTACCTAGCTTTTTTTTTTTGGTGTTCGGGCTGAAGCAGGGAATATATTTGTCCATTCTTTTTCCAAACACATTGATTCAACACCAAATACTTAGTAGTCCATCATTTTCTCCATTTATTTGTTATGTCAATTTCACCATGTGGTAAATTGCTGTGTGTAAATACAGCTCTCTTTCTTAATTTTTCCATTCTGTTCTAATTATTTGTTTACTTTGTCCTTTACCAGTATAGCAGTTTGATAAGATTATGAATTCCAAAAATATATATTGGATTATGTTTATAATCTTGTCTGTACCTGGGCATGATTAAATTATGATTAGGGTTTGATTGGGCAACATCATTAGGGTGTTGAGTCCCCACCCCTTGGTGGGTGAGGACTCACAGATAAAAGACATGGCAAAGCACAGATTTTGGGGGTTTTTGATGTTGGAGTTTTGGTGTTGGGGTTTGATGCTGAAGCCTTAAGCTGGAGCCCCAGGAAGTAAGCTCACAAAGGAAGAAGCCAGCCCCAGGAAGAGAGGAACCCTGAGCCTAGGAAGAAGCAAGCCCTGGGAAGGAAGGTAGCTTAAACCCAGGGAGAAGCAAGACCATGGAAGGAAGGAACCCAGGAAGCCTGAAACCTCAAAGCCATTGGCAGCCATCTTACTCCAACACAAGAAAATAGACTTTGGTGAGGGAAGTAACTTATGCTTTATGTCCTGGTATCTGTAAGCTCCTACCCCAAATAAATACCCTTTATAAAATCCAACCAATTTCTGGTATTTTGTATCAGCACCCCTTTGGCTGAATAATACAGAATTTGTTACCGAGGAATGGGGAAGTGCTTTTGCAATTACCGAAATGCTGGAAAAATTTTATAAATGGGTACGGCGTATTTTTTGGAGGAACTGTGAGATGCTTGATGGAAAAAGCCTAGATCACTTTGAAGAGACTTTTGATAACAATATGGATGAAAAAGAGAATTTTTATGATGCCTTAGAAGTAAATGATGAAACTATTATTGGAAATTGGAGGAAAGGCAATCTGTGTGTTAAAGTTGCAGAGAACAGAAAGATTAACTCCTGGTATTTTATGGAAGGCAGAATTTGAAAATGGCGAGTCTGTACAGTTAGCTGAAGAAATTTTCAAAGTAAACCCAGAGAATGCAGTTTGGCTTCTGCTTACAGCTTATACCAAAATATTAGATGAGAGAGATATACTGAGGACTGAGCTGTTGGGCACAAAGAAAACAGAAACTGATTCTGGAAATTCCAAGCCTGTGGACGTCAAGCTCCCATATGAAAGTGCTCCATTGGAGGACTTAATTAAACTTGGAACTTGCAAATCCAGATTGAAGATGCAGTTATCTCAGAAAGACTTCTGTAAATTCTTACTGTCTGATGGCTTGGACCCCTGCTTCTTGCATGCTAAACCAACAAGGTTTTTAAGAGAACTCTATGGATAAAACCACTGTCAGCTTGGACAAAAAGGGACATGAAAAGGAGAGATTGAAGGAGAACCAACTTCAAGACGAAAACCATGGCATCTGAGATCTGGAATTAAGACACCACCTTGGGACAAGAGGGGAACCCCACCCATGTATATAGAGAGGGTGAGTTTGCCCCAGCAGTTGAAGAGGGGGGATGTACCTGCCCAGTGTTCTCGGAGAGTTTTGCTGCCCCAGTGTTCAGAGAGAATGGAGCACATTCCATAAGGATTAGGGTGGTTAAGGTCAGCACCCCACAGGTCTGAGAGGGGTGGACCTGTCCCCCATGAATTAAGGAAGGCCAGGTGGTCAACTCATTGCTCTGAGAGGATTGAGCCTGCATGCAATACATTAAGGAAGGCCAAGTGGTCAACTCATTGCTCTGAGAGGGTTGAGCCTATATGCCAAAGGTTAGGGGGAATGATATCATCACATCACTGTACTAGGGGGGTTTTTGATTCTAACCCAAAGATAGGGTAAGATGTGGCAATCACCCCAACACTCCTGGAGGGAGAGGTCTTGAGCTCGGTCGACACCCAGATGCTTGATGATGGTGGAACCAAGAAAATGGCCATTGGGCAAGCCTATGGAAAGGGTGGGTTCCCATAAGGTCCCAAGGAGAAGAAACCGTCATCTTAAGAATGACTCAGACTGTAATCGAATGGAGGATGCCCTGCAGGTTTCCTGAACTATAGAGGACACATGACTCATGTTTCCCTCCCAATTTTTCCTTATTGTAATGAAAATGTTTATCCTTTGCCCATTTGTGTATTGGAAACAGAAAAATTGTTTTGTAAGTTTCAGAGGTCTATAGCAGACAAGACTTTGCCCCAAGACAAACTGTATTTCTTTAAATTGATTGTGATATGATTTAGTACTTGCAATGTTACTGATTTAATGTTTTTTCGAATATTGTGATGTCTTTTGGAATTCTGAGGGTTGAGTATAGCAGTTTGATATGATTATGAATTCCAAAAATAGGTACTGAATTATGTTAGTAATCTGGTCTGTACCTTGGCATGATTAAGTTATGATTAGGGCTTTGATTAGGTAACATCATTAGGGCATTGTGTCATCACCACTTGGTGGGTAGGACTCACAGATAAAAGGCATGGCAAAGCACAGAGTTTGGGGGTTTCTGATGTTGGAGTTTTGATGCTGGAGTTTGATTCTGAAGCCTTAAACTGGAACCCCAGGGAGTAAGTTCACAGAGGAAAGAGCAGCCAGCCCCAGGTAGAGGGGAACCCTGAGCCCATGAAGAAGCAAGCCCTGGAAATGAAGGAACTTTGTGCCCTGAGAGAAGCAAGACCCTGGAAGGGTAGAATCCAGGAAGCCTGAACCCTTGCAGCCATTGGCAGCCGTCTTGCTCTAACATGTGTAAATATACTTTGGTGAGTGAAGTAACTTATACTTTATGTCCTCATAACTGTAAGCTCCTACCCCAAATAAACACCCTTTATAAAAACCAACTGATTTCTGGTATTTTGCGTCAGCACCCCTTTGGCTGATTAATACAACCAGGATTACTTTATGCAACTACTGTTACTTTATCTATCTATCTATCTATCTATCTATCTATCTATCTATCTATCTATCTATCTACCTATCTATCTATCTACCTATCTATCTATCTATTTTAGTTTGCTTGGCTAGTCATGCCCAGCTATTGCTCCATAAACCTCAGAATCATTTTTGATAAGTTCGAAAAACACACTAACAAATAAACTAAAGGTGGTTTTGTATTCCTCCATCCATTCTCCTCCCCCACCTATATCTCAAACTACCTGTGTGTGTTGCGTTTTGTGAAAAAGTAGTTGAATATCCTTTTTAGGTATTGGAGTTAATTCTCTTGTTATTATAAAACTCAATGTCCAAATGAGGACACTTTTGACATTGAAAGGGGGTTGGCCAAATGTATAGAGAAGTAGATCCATTCCAGTACCCTGACAACCCTTGCATGTCTCCACATAGGCCACATAGTCAAGTCTCAACTGCAGTCTCACGCAAATCTTGGCAGAACTCCTTGTGATCTGCCTAGGAACATGACAAGATGGGCAGTCTTCTGAGGACTGTTAAAAGGTTGTTTCTGGGAGTAGATGTGGCTCAAACTATAGGGCCACCCACATGTGAGGTCCCAGGTTCAGTTCCCAGTGCCTCCTAAAGAAGTCAAACAGATGCAGTGAGCTGATGAATGAGCTGCTGCAATGAGCTGATGAATGAATAGACATGATGAGCAAACACAACGAGCTGGGAGTGGATGTAGCTCAAGCAGTTCGGCACCCACTTCCCACATGGGAGGTCCCAAGTTTGGTTCCTGGTGCCTCCTAAAGAAGACAAGCAGGCAGTGAGTGGACACGAACAGACACAACAAGCAAAGACAACGAGTGGACACAATGAGTGGAGACAATGAGCAGCCACAACAAAACAGAGCCAGTGAGCAGATAATAAGCATACAATGAGCAGACAGATGGAGTCATCTCAGGGTGGGGGAGAAATGTTGGTTCTCATTCATGTCCCTATCTGGCAGGAAGCTGCCAAAAGGCAGTTTGGTATCTTCCTCATCTGCTTCCCAATTCTGGTGAGGCATGGGGCATTCTACCTCATACCTAACTTAGGGTAGAGTTCCAGACTCAAACCACTCATGTACAGTCTAGAGTGGGTTCCTCAGCCAGTGGGCAACCTCTTGGTCATGTTATCTTTCATCTGACCCCTTTGTTTCAGCATAATCTGTGGACAAGGAATGTAGGAAGTTGATGCACTGCTGGTATTGTTTTTGTTGTCAGTATACGTTATAAACTGTCTGAATCTGTTTGGGCTCATTGTCTCCTTATCAATGAAATCTGTCAGCCTGCTTGAAAAAATGTGAAACCAATTGAGATGCAGGAACAAGTGCAAACTGCAACTAAAACAACACAACAACATTGTTCTCAACATTGTCCCCATGATGTAAAAGGGGGTCAGGAGTGATTTGGCCATAAAAGTTTTATGTAATCAGCAATGTCACTGGAACACTTCCTCAGGGATATCTTCTGGCAAACTCTTGAGCTCTCACTCCATTATTACGGTCAGGGGCCTTGGGGAAGGCAGTTAGTCCAACTCTATCTATTTAGACTTCAGCCATAATAATATGCTGACTATAGAACATTTTGGAAAGTATGGAAAAATAAAGAACGCTTGGAAACATTCTTGAAATATATCCTTCAAATCTTGTTATGTTTAATTCTAAATAGTTATAATGCCATGTCACATATAATTTTTATATTATTTTTTTAAATTAACACTCATTGTAAATGCCTTATAAACATTTTAATGACAGCATACCTTTCCATCAAGTGGATTTATCACAGTTCTCTTAAAAAAACTCTCCTGTTTCAGGATTGAGTTTCTTTCATTTCTTTTCCTTATTATTTTTTAATAATGGCTAATAATTCAGCAATAAACATACACAACTCCTTAGGATAGACTTCCATCAGAGGAAGCCATTTTTTAAGGCTCTTGATGCATACTTTCAAATTGCTTTTTTCAAAGGGGTTACAGACTTACATTCCCACCAGCATCCACGTAGTCACTATCTATTTAAGAAAGTACAAAAAAAGTCCCAGAACTTTATAATCATTTACCTTAACTTTCTGGGAAGTTGAGGCTCACTATGTGTATAAGGACTATGCAGATCAATTGAAACATCAAATGAAAGGTATTTCATAATAATAATAAAGTAATGTTCTTTTTGTGTTTCAGGTCACTGTATTATATTTTTATTAAAGGTTTTTTGAGAGATAACTTTTCCTGGTTGATATATCTTTTTCTGGTATTTATATGTATAGTAACTATCTGTAATGACATGCGAATACCATTTGTGGATTTGGTAGTCTCAGATATTACCTAGAATTGCATCTTATTGAGTAAGGAAAGATTTCTAGACCCCCACTTCATCGTTATTATACTCCTCGGGACACATGGTAGATCCCATGGTTCTTAACTATCACGGAAATTAAAATAATACTTTGAGGCTATGAAGAAACATAAGGACCCTCTCTTTAGAAAAAGTGAATATATGGACATAAATATTAAATTTAGAGTAATTTCTGGGTATTGATGGTCCTCTTGAAGTCTATTTGTCGATCCTAGGTTAAGAACACCTGGTTTAAGTGGCAGTTCTCCCACTTCCCAAAGATGTGGCACACGTGAATGGAATGTGGTTGTCCAACTTTATTCTAGCACACACTGAATACAGTGGCACTGCACTTTCTGCTGGCGTTTCCAGACTTGACATCTTGTAGCACATTGTTGGCTCTCTCCCTGACTTATTTCATGGCATGTGAAAGCCCCAGATACCTCCTTTCAGGAATGGTGTTTTAGCTAGTTCTCTGTTTGTTTTTTTTTTAATAACTGCAAATAATGCTTACACAAAAATGCAGTATTTTACATTTATTACTGTTAATGTTGGTAAGAAGGAGAGACACTTAAAGTGATCTCATCCTACTTCAGTATCCTTGTTAGATGGCCTATAGAAGCATGACTCACACAGCACTGGATGGATGGAACAATATTTTATTCATATAGAGAAGAATCAGAGCAAGGTTAGCTTCATTAGTGGGCATCAGTTCCCCCAGCACGTTTCAATCTGTGATCTATGCAGGGAGATATTATATTCATAGAACCCTTCTCTTGTCTTCATGTGCTGCCATCCATAGTGGAGAACTCCACTTCCTACTCCCTCCCAGGGACAGATAAACCATCAGTCATAAAACATGCCCACCAGAGCCAGATTGTCTCCAGTGAATATTTACATATGCTCACAACAATAGGGAAAGGAATCATAGTGGCAGTCCCCTTATCCACCAAAGGATTGTGTTATATGCCACCAGGCTGGCATACCTGGTCCTGAGCACAGGATGTATTTGTGGGTCCCAGGGAAAGGCAATAGGTTGTGCTAGTGCTGTCCCCCTACCTCAGTTAACCTTTACCATAGATATAGATATAGATATAGATATAAATATAGATCTAGATAAATAGATTAGAACAGTGGTTCTCAACCTTTAGTATGTATTAGACTCAGCCAGGAGCAATTTTAGCATGTAAATAGATTACAGTTCCTACTCTGAAAATCTCTGATTCATTTTCCTGGACTAGACCCTAGACATCTTTTCTTTTTTAAAAATAAACTTAATCACTGAGTAGTTTTAGATTTAGAGAAAAGTAGTGAAAATAGTACAAATAATTCCCATATCCTCTCACCCAGTTTCATTTGTCCTATTATTGACATCTTACTTTAGTATGGCACATTGGCCACAATTGATGAACCAATATTGATATGTTATTATTAAGTAAAGCCCATACTTAATTTAGAGTTCCATAATTTCCCTGATGTCCTTTATCTGCTCCAGGATCCCATCCAGGACCCCACATTGCTTTTAGCTATCACGTCTCTGTAGACGTCTCTTTGTTGTGAACTTTCTTAGAATTTCCTTGTTTGTTTTTTTTTTTTTAATGACTTTCCCAGTTTTGAGGAGTACTGGTAAGGGAATTTTGTAGAATATACCTCACTTAGGATTTGTCTGACATTTTTCTCATGAGTAGACTGGGGAAATGGGTTTTTGGGAGGAAGACCAGAGAGGTTCTCATCAGGGGTACATGCTGTCAACATGACTTATTACTGTTGACCTTGATCACCTGGCTTAGGTGATTTTTATTGAGGTTCCCCACTATAAAGTTACTACTTTTTCCCTCATTTCCATACTGCAATATGTGCAGTACACATCTAATGAGTTGGGAGATATGGTTCTTTTCCTTGGAGTGTATATATATATAAATTATTTATAATTCTTTTGCAGGGGGGATTTTTCTATTCTTCCTCATTTACCTCTTCATCATTTATTTATATCAGTATAAATATTTATGGTCATTTCTTTTATAGTCTGGGTTATAACCCAATGCTATTATATTTACTTCATTGCTTATATCATTTTGTTTTGGCCATTTCTTGCCCTTTCAGTTGGCTCCTCTGTCTCTTTGATATATCCTCGTCATTGTGGGGTAATTTTTTTCTTTTTAAAGCATTTTATTATTTTCTGACACTACAAAATGATCCAGATTCATTTTGTATATTTCTTTCCCCAGTCCTAGGATCACCTATTCCTCCAAGGAACTATGAGTTCTTTTATTGGAGGGTAGATTTAGAAACCAAGATATGGATACTAGATATGCTTGTTGTTTTTGGTACTCCATTGCTTCTACGCCCTCTCAGCTAATAAAGCAATTATACCTGTGGATGTACCAACCTGGGTATATACATGTTTATTTTGCTGATGGCTGCCAATGCAAAATAACAGAAATGGATTGGCTATTATAATGGAGATTTATAAGGGTAAAAGCATACAGTTCCAAGACCAAGAAAATGTCAAAATCAAGGCATCATCAGGGATACTTTCTCACCAAAGGTTGGCTGCTGGTCCAATCATGGACTCCTACCACAGTGGCAAGGCAACCTGGCTTCTCATCACTTCAGGCCTGCTCTGCTGATTCCAGTCTTTGGTCACTCTCTCAGCCTCTCTGTCTTCCTATAGTCCTCTCTCTCACATGGCAGGGTTATACTTTGTGTCTTTCTCTGTATGTTTCTGCTTTCAGGTTTATATAGCTCCAGGAAAGAGCAGAGACCCAATCAGTGTCACACTTCACTGACATAGTCCAATCAAAAGGTCCTAAAGTGATCTAATCAAAAGATGATCTAATCAAAACGTACCTTAACTGAATCTAATTCAATCAAATCATCCCACACCCACAGGAATGGATTAGTTTAAAGAACATGATCTCTTCTATGAGTCACACAATTTCAAACTGTCACAAAACACATATCTGTACATATGTCTGTATATCCATCTGTTATTTCTATTTAGAGAGGTGTGTTCATGCTGATGTATTCAACTCTAATTCATTACCACATGGATTCTAGCTTTAATTGTTGCTTGTCTGTAATCTTCTACTCTAAGAGTGAGAATCCTTGCTTCCACCATCTACCATCCTTTTACCTAATTATTCAATTCCAGAATACATGTATAGTAGTTTAATAATTATTAATTTATACCACAAGGTACAACTGCTTTTCTGTCCTTTTCCTTTTACCTTTAGTCTTATAGTATCAACTCATTTCTAAAGTTTATATTAAAATCAGCACCTTTTCCCTCCATTCCCTTCAGTGAAGTTGTTTCATAAATTTGTTAGATGATTTTGCTGTAGTCTGGATTCCATTCTTGGATCTTCTGCCCTCCAAAATGAGTTTTTAAAATATCCAAGCATTAAGGTATACTATTTGAACTCTAAAATTATGTAGCTTTAGACAAGTGCATAGTATCATGTATCCACCATTACCATATCACAGAGAAGAGCTCCTTTGCCATAAAAAATCTTTATATTTCACTCATTCAACCTTCCTCTTCTTCCTAGCATCCCTAGCAACTACTTATTTTTTTATTGTTTCTAGAGTTTTGCCATTTCCAGAATGTCCTATAATTGGAATCATACAGTATGTAGCCTTTTAGACTGGGTTCTTAAAAATATGCATTCAGGACTCCTCCATGTCATTTCAAGGCTTTGTAGCTCATTAAGCTTTATTGATGAATAATATTCCATTGTATAGATGCACCATAGTTTGTTTATCCATTCACTTATTGCAAGGCTTCTTGGTTGCTTCTCATTCTTGGTGCTTATAAATAAAGCTGCCATAAACATTTGAATGTAGATTTTTGCCTGGATATAAGTTTTCAAATCAGTTTGGTGAATACCTAAATGGGCAGTTGCTGGGTCATGTGGTAAGATTATGTTTAGCTTTGTAAGAAAATACTAAGCTGTCTCCAAAGTGACTGTATCATTTAACATTCCAAACGGCAGTGAATGAGTGTTCCTGTTGCTCTATATCCTAGCCAGTAATTGGTATTGTCAGGTGTTGTAGATTTTAGCCAGTCTTATATGCCTTTCGTGGTATCTCATTGTTGTAATTTGCATTTCTTTAATGACAAATGATATTGAGCATATTTTCATCTGCTTATTTTCTATCTGTATATCTTCTTTGGTTTTGGGTAAGGTGTATGTTGAGATAGTTCACCCATTGTTTTAATTAGGTTGTTGGTTTTCCTATTGTTGTGTTTTAAAATTTCTTTATATATTTTGATTACAAGCCCTTTATCAGATATGTGTTTTGCAAATATTTTCTCTCAGCCTATGGTTGTCTTTTCATTCTCTAAATAGAGTCTTTCACAGATCAGAAGTTTTTAGTTTTTTTCCCAACATTTCACCACATATATTTCTTCTCATGCAGTCTAAACTGAGAATTCGATGTAAACGGGCCACTGTGAAATGCAACAATTTAATTTTTCTCCAGTCAAAACAGTAAACAATCCAGGATAATCTCATTTCTATTAATTTTTGAAGGTTTATAGCAGTTAAATTATTTTTGCTTCTATGTATGAAGGTTAAAAAATCATTTTTAACATAAAATACAAGAGCAACAAATTTGACCATTGAGTAAAAGTAAAAACTGGAATTATTTTTAAAATTAGTCCCAAGTGGCATTTAGGAATTTAGTTTCAGACTGCTGTACTGACATCACAACAAACCAAAGAATAGGGTTAGGTCTAGTTTTGTTTTAGTTTTCTTTTCACCACCCAATGCTCATGGGTTAAGTTCTGGAAATGTTCCAGTTGTAAGGCAGGGGTCTTTTTGGATTCCTACAACAGTATGCTCTTTGAGTTGAATGCTGGAGTTTGAGGCACAGTTTTCCAGACCCATGTTAACTACTTTGTAGTCATTAAGGTAAAAAAATTAATCATCTCTTTTTTGGTATTCTATTCTCTGGAAATCTACTCAGTAACACAAGATACCTCCAATTCCACCAAATCCTTTCACCAACTGGGATCCTTTGTGTGACTTATCTGTAGTTCCAAATTTTTTATAGTTTTTAGCAAACCATTCTGGCAGAAACATGCTCTCAATCAGCTCATGTTCCTGTCCTGTCTCTTTTCCTGTGAAATGAGATTTATCCTTTTCTGATCTGGAGTTAAAGAATTTTCTCCTGTGCCTTGGCAATGAAGAACATATCTCGTTGTATCCAGATTTTCATAGAGTATTAGAATCTCTACAGCTCCCATTTCCAAAGCCTTTAGTGTATCTTCAACTCTAAAACAGTACTTTTAGTGTCCTCGCTGATTTCATATAAATGTCATCCTATTAATTTCTTCTCATGAATAAATTTCACATTGGGAAGAACTTCAGTCAATAACTCAATAGCTTGGTTGAATCCGTTTTCAGTACCATGGGAGATACCAACTGATTTTAAAACTTTTGATTGTAACCTCTGATCAAACATATCAGATTGACTTAGTTCAATTTTAAAGTCAGCTGATCCAGCTACATTCACTTTGTCCCCAGAAATAAACAGCTGAACAGTAGTCTCAGCTACTTTGTGAACATAACTATTCCATTTTTCCATTCTTAAAAGGGCAAAACACAAAGCGGTCTTATCTTCTTTACCGGGGTCCTTTAGGAGATCCACCATGAATTTGTGCAGGACTTCTCTTGTATTTCCTTGGAGTGTGCCCAAAAGTGCAGCACTACCACCTGTTACAATGAAACCAAACATGATATCATCTGAAACGAGAGCTGTAAGAGCCTCTGTGTGGAATTTGTTGTCATGCAAATACAATGACATATTAATTGGTTTGAAAGGCTCATAGTCAATGTTGACTTTCTTTTCCTTTCCTTCTTTCCTTATAATTTTTCCAACGTAAACAACCAGACCATTTGGATGCACTTTGTTATAAAGTTTGTGAGTTTGTTGTACGGATGTAATGGCTCCCAGGACTCAAAGGCAATTTAGTCATGACTTAATATTAAATGCAGTTACAAACTCATCTGCTAACATTTTTTTTTTTGCCATTCTTGAAATCTGGTCTTTAGAGGAATAATCAAGGAAATCATGTTTGTGCCACCCTCAGAGGTCCAGAATGTGGGAATTGGCTAGTGCCTGGTTCTCTTCATCTGGCCATGTGACCCAGGGGTGGCCATCCTGGGATGTTCTGGAAAAGGAGTGGGTGAGGGAGACACCGTGCTCACCCACCAGCCAACTCAAACTCTTGATGACCTTCTTTTTTTTTTTTTTTTTTTTTTTTTTTAATTTTTTTATTTTTTATTGAATTTGTAATAATATTACATTAAAAATATATATGTGAGGTCCCATTCAACCCCACCCCCCCACCCCCCCTCTCCCCCCCCCCCCAACAACACTCGTTCCCTTGATGACCTTCTTGATCCTCCAGATCTCCACATTCCCGTTGGAAGCACTGGGATTGTCTGCCATCTTCTTAACTCCTTCTCCCTAAGGTCTCAGTCCTGGGGCACAGCAGCTCTGATACAGGAAGCCTGCTCCTTCTCTCCAGGCAGCTGCCATGTGTTGTAATCCACTCATGTGGGGCCTGTGACCAAAGTTTAAATTTTTAATAACTGCATATTTGTGATGAATTATGTTCCTCAGAAAAACATGTTCTTAATCTTAATGCCAGGCCTGTGGGTTTGAACCCATTGTAAAGAAGAGGGTTTGAAGATGATATTTTTGGTTAAGTTTTGGCCAACTGAAGATGTGTTCTAGTAATGGAGATGTTAGGAAGAGAAAGTCATGGGGAGGAGCCAGAAGCAGGAAGTCAGTGGGAACCTAGAAAGGAAAGGAGAGGACATCTCCATATGACTAGAAATGCAAGGAACCCTAAGATTTCTGGCCAACTATAAAATTATGGACCTTGATAGGAACAAAGGCTTCTAGCTTCTGAAAACGTGAGCAAAAAAAATCCCTGTTGTTAAAGCCAACCCTGTGTAGGGTATTTGTTTTAGATTGAAAAATAAGACACAATTTAACTTTTTTTTTATTTTGTGGATTGTGCTTTTGGTCTTGTATCTAAAAACTCATCACCAAACCCAAGGTAACAGATTTTCTCCTAGACATTTTGTTTTAAAACAAGTAGTCTTCTTCTTGGGACCTAATCACTATCCCTCAGGAAAGATTTCTGATGTTCATGATTCTTGTACAACTTTTTGAGAAATATTGATATAGAGGTTAAGAGTGTTGCCTGTGAAATTAGACAGATGGCTCTTCAAGCTCTGGCACCACAGTTACCTCTTTTGCAAAATGTGTCTATAGTATCTACCAAGTAGCATTGTGAAAATTAACTGAGGTATTGCCTGGAATGTTTTGTTTAGGTATTGCTTAGCATGATACCTAGTATTTATTGTAGCTATTAATTGCTGTGGTTATTAATTTTGTGCAAAGAAAAGTATAATTCTATATCCCTTAATTTCTTCATTTTTAAAAATTATTTGTTTATTTTTTAAAAGATGCATAGATCACAAAAATGTTACATTAAAAATATATGAGAGGTTCCCATATACCCCACACCTCACCCCACCCCATTCTTCCCACATCAACAACCTCTTTCATCATTTTGGCACATTCATTGCATTTGGTGAATATATTTTGGAGCATTGCTGCACTGTATGTATTGTAGTTTACATTGTAGTTTATACTCTCCCCCAGTCCGTTCAGTGGGTTATGACAGGATATATGATGTCCAGCATCTGTCCCTGCAATATCATTCAGGACAACTCCAAGTCCTGAAAATGCCCCCACATCACACCTCTTCTTCCCTCTCCCTGCCCTCAGGAACTTCTGTGGCCACTGTCTCCACATCAATGATACAATTTCTTCCATTGCTAGAGTCACAATAGGTCTAAGTCACTGTGAAGACCTTTTCCTTATAAATAATATTTTTAAGCCTTCTGAAAAAGTTGATATGAAATTGGATATGTTTATTAGATTAATTTTTAAATTTTCATTTGATACTTTGAATTGGCTTTTTCTTGTAAGAATTCAATGAGAAGTTATAGATAGGTAGATAGTCAGGCTGACTATAAAGTATTTCAAGTATGTATAGTGTACCTATAGTACCTGGTACATATTAGACCTATTCTTCTCTTTCTTTTTTTATACCTGAAGAAGTGGGATAAATGGTCAGCATAAATCATTGCTCCCATTATATTATTTTCTCTAGGTTGAGTTGAATCTAGTGCCCATAAACTCAGCAGCTCCATGTCATAGTAAAGCGTAGGGACTGGAAACATTGCTGGTCTCTCTAAATAACTTGGGCAAAGTATTTGTCTGTGAGTTTCAGTTTCTCTTGCTCAGGGAGTTTACAAAGTCACTTATTAATATTAAACATAAATATAACTTCTGTTCACTGTGTGTTTGAATGCATCAGGCACTGTGTAAAGTGCTTTGTCTTCATTATTTCATTTAATTCTCTCAACCAATACCTCTTTTGATAGGTTTTATTCTTTCTAATATTTTGCAGATGAAGGAACTGAGGCTCTGGGAGGTTAAGATATTTTTCCAACGGCCATGCAGCTGAATGATATCTGAATTTGGGTTGGAACCTAGAGTTGTTTCATTTCAAAGCCAATTCTCATAAGAATTATGTGCTATTGTTTCTTATACTTCAAGGAATATGGGTATTACCATTATTGAGAGATAGCTGAGAATAATTTAATGAAATCCAGGAAAATCAAATAAGGCTAAAATGACAAGATATTCTTTCAGGGTACTTGTCAGTCACAATAGCTTAGGTCTCTCTGTTTTAGAATCTCTGTCCTTGGATTGTCCAAGAAATCTTCTGGTGGTACATGTAATATGACAGTCAACCATCTCTCATAATCCTCATTAGAAAGATAAATTCAGGACTCAAAGCAAAAATGATTCTCTTTTATATTTTGGAAAATGTATTTAATGGATTTTTAAAATAGAAAATGCTTTTTTGAATATTCCAAAAGTAACAACTGTAAGGTAGATGTAATGTAGCAAGAAAGGCAGTCATTTAATTTCCCAAATTAAATTGATTGTTGATGTTCAAATTTAAAAGCATCCATGTTTCCCTTAAACCTCTAGAAATGGATTTTCTTTGCTGTCTAATTTTTTTTTATTTTTAAAAATTTTATTTTTAAAGAAGTTTTAGATTACAGAAAAGTTGAGAAGGCAGGCAAAGATAGGTGGAATACCAGGCATTTTTTAGGGCATAGGAATTGTTTTCCTGTTCAATTTGATATTTGTAGTACAATATTTCTTGTCAGCATCTTCCATGATTTACCTTTATGATTGTTGGTTCATAATTTAACTTTACATTCATGCAGCAATTGACAGGCATAAATTTGTTGTACCTCTGTTATGAAACTGACTATAGTATATCAGTTCTCAAGCTTACCTATTCATGTGCCTATTTCATACTAGATTATCACAGCTCAAGGTCTGAACACATGAAATTTTCATCTCTATGTGTTATTTGCTACTAAGCACAAGGTCTCTTCCTCTGTACCTCTTTTGAACTCTACAAATATGCATTGAGATGACAGAATCCACAATAAGGATTTGAAAGAATTTCGGATTATGACCTCAAGACATTTCATTGATTTCAGGAAGTTTTTCTCATACTGTCTGAATTTTGCCTCCAAAGAATACACCCAAACTTGATATATACACTTGATACGGTGATGTCTAGCATAAGATTTTAAGTTGCAATTTTGACAAGTTGTAAATCTCACATGAAAAATTACAGTTATCAAGGTCAACAGTCTTCTTTCTAAGTCAATAGAATCATTTCTGGGGAAGTGGACTTGGCCCAATGAATAGGGCATCCGCCTACCACATGGGAAGTCCGCGGTTCAAACCCTGGCCTCCTTGACCCATGTGGAGCTGGCCCATGAGCAGCGCTGATGCACCCAAGGAGCGCTGTGCCATGCAGGGGTATCCCCTGTGTAGGGGAGCCCCACGCACAAGGAGTGCGCCCCGTAAGGAGAGCAGCCCAGCACGGAAAAAGGTGCAGCCTGCGCAGGAATGGCGCCGCACACATGGAGCTGACACAACAAGATGACGTATGTCCTCCCATGGCCCACTGGGTGGACTGTGGGAGAGTGTGGGCTATGGTGTGGACCATTGACCATGAGGTGCAGCAGTGCTCAGAGATGTATTCACCAAGTGCAATGAATGTCTCATGATGATGCAGGAGGTTCTTGTTATCGGGGGAGGAGTGGGGTGAGAGGGTGGGAGGTATATGGGGACCTCATATTTTTTTACTGTAACATTAAAAAAATAAAGACAAAAAATAAAAAAAATATAAAAAATAAAACAACAAAGAAACACAGGTGCTGCTGATAAGGATGGAAGCAGTTCCAGAAGAACACACAGAGAGCAGACAACTGGGGGGGGGGGGGAAGAGAAGAGAAATAAATAAAAATAAATAAATCTTAAAAAAAAAAGAATCATTTCTGGAAGATGCCTCTAGAGTGTGGGTAATCTGGAGATTTTTTTCCCACTGAAGTCCTTTTAAAAGAAATTGTTCTTACCTTTACATTAGATATCATATATAGCATAACATATGATTCATTTCATATCATGGGCAACCTTAGGAAGTAAACTATCTTTGAAAGATACTTTTTAAGCAACTTTTCCTGCTACATATTAAACTGGTATTTGTCCTTTCTTTTGATTAATGAGTATTATTGATTTGGCTTGTTTATGATATACTCCCCTTGGTTAGGAACTTTATCTTATCTCAGCTTCAGATTTTATTTCCCTTACAGTTTTCTAAAGCTTTTAACATTTTTCTATAGTGCTTTTATGATGCACGCATTCCCAAGGACAAAGATGCTCAGATAAGAATTGGCAATGCACCCAAAAAAAAAACAACTTTTACCTATCCTCCTGTTAAGAAAGTGAAGGATTAATGGAGCAGTGAAAGAGAATAACTGAATTGTTGTTATGGATTGCTTAATAAAAGGTTATTGCTATTGCCACTTTTGTTCCTGGGTTTGTGCAGACTTCAGAATGAAGAAACGTGACCTTAGTACAGTGAAAAGACCTTTATTTGATTAAAGCTCAGTGTTGCCACTAGAGCTTGGTCTGGGCAATGATGGAAGTGTACCTGGGGCGAAGATGGAGACACACCACTCAGTGTTACAGCTCAGCTCACTATTGCAGCTTGGATGTTAGTCTAGCAGGGGTGAGGATGGAAGCTTGCTCTGGGCTTTGGGGCTTTGCTATGTATAGTGTCAATGTGTAGCCACCTTGGGGATGGAGACTTAAGTTGTGATGCTCTAATTGGTTAAGCATTGGCTAGGGTTTGGCATCTAGATTTGTGTTTTATGTTAATGGGGTGTGCTAACTGGGAGGTGTTGATTGGCTGATTATTAATTAGGGTAATGGATCCTGTTGGCTGAAAATCTCTTATCCTATTGGCTGAAGATCTCTTATCCTATTAGTTGGTTCTTCTTCCCTCTGCTTAGAAGTCACAGTTCAGTTACCAGGCTGCTCCTTCAGATATATGCACAGCAATTACATTTAATGTTAAATGATATTTACAATGTAACCATTTTGCTGTAGACTGAATGAGAAGATATATGTGTACATGCAGAAAACTGTGAAGTGCCTTGGATATGAGGCACCATAATTATCACCATTAAGCTAGTTCCTATTCAGCCTGCTTTCAAAGGATTGACTACCCCTCCTCTCTACTTCATTCTTCTGCCCCCAAAGAAAGACAAAACTGAGTGTAAATACTGAATTTCATTTATTGGTTTTGGGTAATTTCTCTTCATTGAAGCAGTGCCCAGTTTGAGTTCCTGAAGTTTGTTTATAAGTCTGTTACATGTTCCCATTAGTGCCTACATTCACCTAAATGGGCCTTAGGATACAGGCCAGTTCCCAAATGCTCATTTCAGCTTAATGTGCCCACACTCTCATGCTATCCTACTATTCAGAAGACATTTAACATTTTTTAGATTGTTTGGTGGGGGCCTCTAATCTCCTTTCCAGCCCTCCCTTTCTCTAATGTGTCTGCTTATATTCCAACCATGTCTCAATTTATGAATCCTAGTTTTCCTCCTTAAGGCAGTCACCCAGATCTGCTCTCTTTGGGGGTAATAATGAACAACTCTAGCCCTCTTCCCCTTAACAGCCCTTGAAGACAGGTGATGGGTTATCCGTTCTCTCTCCCCAAAGACTCCCTACTTGACCCTCTGTCAGAGTCATGGACCCAAAGGGTATCAGGAATGAAAGACAAAGAGAGATTGGGATCAGGGGATCCGCGAGCATTGATTTCTCAAGCTCATCAGACAAGTTTATTAATATCAGGGGCTTCTTTATATACCCCAAGCAACCATGAGAACCAGCAACTATTCTAGCTAACTATTCCCATAACTTCATTAATGAAAACACAGTGCACAGTGGATAAAATAGTAACTAAAGCCCAAGATGTTCTATTATGTTATTGAAACAAGTATACTCATAAATCTTGTTGCCCAGGTTACTTGAAATATCAAGTCTAGGTTCTGCTGGAATGTTATGTTTCCCAGAGAGATTAGCCACCTGCATGTACATCTCCAGGGACAGCATGACCCAGTGGTCAGAAAGTAACTTGCTAACATGGAAACAGCATGCCTTTGTTTCCCACAACCCTCCAGCTTTCTCTTCCTTCTCCAAGCAAAATACCAGCTTCAGCCCAACATTTTTCCCTAGAAATTTTCTGTTTCTTTTATCTACAGCATTCTTTGGTGGTGACTGCCTCCTCCAGTGACATTGGCTGCTGCCAGGCAAGACAACTCTCCTCCAATACCAGCAGAAATAGTTTGGTGGATCCAAGTGCAAACCTCTGTTGGTTATTTATTTCATCATGGGTTTTTGTTTGTTTAGCTTTGGAGTTGGGAAGATAGAATAGTTTGCTCATTCTATTACCTCAATTGTTTAATTATCTGGACTGTCCCAGGAAAGTAAATATTGGAAGATATAATAATAAAAAGAAAATCTACCATATGTCAAGTGCCTACTATGTGCTAGTCACTATGCTAAGCACTTTATATATCTGGTCTTATTTTATCATCATAACAAGACGATGAGCCGATTATTATTATTCCCTGACAGTGTGTGTCACATAGTAGACTGCCAATAAATATTTGTTTAATTAGTGAATGAATTGATGTTCAAAGAGATTTAATAACTTTCTCAAGGTCCCACAGATCTAAGTGGCATTCTGACTGGCATTCTGACTATGCCCAATGTTGTAGGGCATAGTCTGTTTTAAGGAAGATTTTGAAAAATGACAGTCTTCCAAGCACTTGTGTCCTTGGCACTATATTACTTGGTATCTACTATTATTGCTATCTCATCCTTTGTATGGTTTCTCATTCATTAATTTTGTCCAATACTTTGTAAATATTTATGGAGCACCTATTGTGTCTACTAGGCCAGAGGTTCTTAACCTTTTTTGGTTCCATGGACCCCTTTGCCAATCAGGTGAAAACCTTGGAGCCCTTCTCAGAATGTAGCAGCAGATAGTTTTATGACACTCAATATTGGAAGCCAGAGAAAATAAAGATAATAAGTTGACATTTTTCAGTTCAAGCTCACGGACCCCCTGAAATCAGTCTGTGGACCCTTGGTTAAGAACTTCTGGTCTAGGACTGGGGAGATGGTAGCGAGCAACATAAACAACATATATCCTTTATTGCTCATAGTTCACGAAATTCTTGTGCTTAGACTGTCCTCTCAGGTGCTGAGACATATATGGCAAATCATCATGTGTTCTATGCCATTTATTCCTCTTAATGCTCTGGACTCAATGGGCACTCAAATGTTTGTTGAATGGCATAGTGCTGTGCTAAGAAAAAATACTCAAGTGGGAGCCAAGGCCTGGCTCTCACATTTACTACTCCCATGACTTTAAGTAAGTTTCTTTATCTATTAGAACCTCAATTTCTTCATCTCAGAACAAATATGAATAATAATCTTTACCCTAACTAACTCATTGAATCCTGCAACAAAGGTCAGTGAGCCGCCACCTGTGAAAGTGCTTTGTAAAGTGCAAGGGTCTATGCACATGTTTTATTATTACTGTTACTGGCATTGTTGACTGACTGCATCGACACCAGAAAGTCATTTTCATCTTGGGAAGGGAAAAAGTGGCTGAAAATGAGAAATGAGGATGAGAAATCAAAGTTAACATATTAGAGTTGAACTTCCTATCATCGGGGTTATTTTCTGTTGAGTTGTCTTCAATTTGTTGGCATATATTCAACTTGCTATCTGTGATGGTTAAGCTATTGTGTAAACTCAGCCAGGTAATTGTCCCCTGTTATTTGGTCAAGAAAGCACTGGGCTAAGTGTAATACAAGGGCATTTATGGACTTGAGTCACCATTGACTTTACTGCAGTGGTAAATCATAGATAGCTTGTTATAATTACATCAGTCAGGGAGATTACCTTCAGCAGTGAGTGATGCTTAACTCAATCAGTTGAATCCCTTTAAAGGGAAAGTGATTCCAGCATTGAGAGAGAATTTCCCAGCTTGTCTTTGGACAGCCAGCATCTCCCAGAACTCATCAAGAATCTTCACTGGACTTTCATCGGAGCTCCTGGTTGCAGCCTACCTGCAGAACCTGGACTTGTGCTTCCCCACGTCTGCATGAGAGACTCTAATAAATCTTTTACTATCAACGGATATCTCTTGTTGATTCTGTTTCCCTAGAGAACCCTGACTAATACACTATCCTAATAGTGACTATCCTTTAGAGTTTAAAATGCTAGCATGTGCTTGTAGGGAATTATAATATTTGAGACCTTTAAGACTTGTAGAGGTTGTAGAGAGATGGTAGTTTAGAGCTTTTATGTCCTTACCCTGTCTCAAATGCAGAGAACTTCTCCAGTAAGAGGGAAATTACTTGGAGGATATATTTGAATGTATGAGCATTTTAGCTAGTATTTAGTGCACACATGGAGAGAGGGAAATTAAAGGCTCCTAGGTCTTCATGGACTTTCTTCTTGAAGAAGTTTAAAGACACTCAAATTTATTTCATCTATTACTGATTGTTCAGGGCAAATCTCCCAGGCAATTGAAGACTATATTGACTTGACCTTGGGGTGAGGGTGTAAATAACTTGGACCCTCTAATCCCAGGATTAGCGAAAACAAGAAAATGTAGAGCCTTGGCAGTATTTTCTTTAGTGCCATTATTTCAGGTGTAAAATTCTGGTCTGGTAATTTCTCTTAACGTTGTCACTAATATCAGTTCAATTTGCATATCTTCCCTCCTCTACCACCAAAGCTTTGAAGGAGGAATATTTTGCATTGAATGTTTTGTAGTGATTTTAATAGGACGGCAATAACCACCACTGGACATTGACAAAGTAGGAAAAATGAGATGCAAACACTGGTGGAGGAGTATAAGGAAGAGGACCAAAGTGAGCACATGAGTACTGATCATTTACCAAAACTTAAAAAAAAGATACAGTAGGGCATAGTGTAAATTAGTTTGCTAGGAGTTGAAATATCTGGTTTAATAACTCTTCTTGTTTATATAGCATTATACAGTGTCTATAGTACCATCCCGTAAGTTTTCTTATTTGCTCCTTCCTTCCATCAACCCTATGAAGTGGCTAAAGCCATGGATAATTTTGTGCCCATCTGAATTTCATCTCCCCTTTTTGGTTACAGCAACTCTTTTTATTTGGAGAATATTCCCTCTTCAGTCTATGAAGGAGTGCAGGCTACAGTGATTGTACCACCAGAACCACAGGGTTCTGCAGTGGGAGAGAATGAAATCAATGCATGTTTACTGATGTTTAAAGAAGGATGCAAATAGTCTTGAAGATATTGTTTGTGTTTCTCTATGCTGTTGTGTCAGCTCTACTCTTTTCTGAGGTGGCATATTTCCCTTATGCCTCAGTTTAAGTTGGTTTGCTGTTCCTTGCAACTGAGTGAATCCTGAATAAACAACTGCCAATGTATAGGTTATATGTGCTCCCCAAGGTCATATATCAAGTGTGTGTCTGAGTTGGGACAACAGATACAGGTGTTTTGATCAAATTCTATATCTTACTATACAACTGGTCTGTAGTCCTAGCTCTACTATTGCATAGCTATGAAGGTTTGAACAAATTGTTTAGTGACTCTAAGCCTCTCTAAAATGAAGTGGCTGGATCAATTATCTCCAGTGGCCCTACCAGCCCTAGTTTTTTCTCATGTTCATTTTAAATATTTATCTTTAATTAAACAAGAAAAACATGAAAAGTTCTCACTGTAAAAGTTTCAAACATTAACTATTGAACTAAAACATTGACTGATGAAATAATCCTTCTTCCTTTCCAATTAGTTTAATGTCTATTCTCTAGGAGTTTTTTACCCATTTACAAAGATATGTATGTTTCTATAGAAATATTTAGTTTGATTTGTGCCTTTATGTGTATTTTTAACTTAAATTGTCTCACTATATGCATTGTTCTGCAACTTATTTTTATGATTTAACTATAAATCTTGCAGATCTTCCAAGTCAGTGCCTACAGATCTACTTCATTCTTTTATAAAAATCCACAGTATTGGTCTACCACATTTTGTTTATCCATAACCTCTTGATGGATATTTGGATAGTTTTTTTTTCATTATTAACAAACAAGGCTGCTGTGGACAAACCTGTCCGTATTTCCTTTGTGTGAGTGTTCTAGCACAGATACTAAGAAATGCCAGTTTATATTCCTACTGGTAGTACATGAGGGTTCCTCCTTCTCCACATCTTTACCAGCCATTAATATCATTACACTTTAAAAACATTACCAATTAAGTCTTTGTTTTAAATGTGCATTTGGCTCATTTGAAGGGAGGTCAAACAGCTTTTCATCCATTTATGACTATTGTGGAATTTTTGTTTCCTGTGAATTATCACAGTCTATAGTTCTAAGTATCTAGCTATATGTCTAATCTGGTTAAACATGGTCTCAATTTTGCATTGTTGAGTGCTAAGAGTGGCGATGTAATGGGAATTCTCTTTCCCACAGACAATTTTTTGCTTAGATATTATTGGACTGTCTTGTCCACCAAAGTATGCTTAGAAAATAGACACGGGATTATAGAACCTCATGTCTGGAAAGAACTGAATTTTAGCTGTCATTTAGTCTTACCCAACCATCTGATGTGTAAACTCTGCCTTCAAAATCCTAGCTAAACAAGCATCCAACTAATGCTTGAACTCTGCCTTTTAAGGCGGCTCACTGCATCTGTGAACATTTCTGTTGATTAGAACAGTCTTTTTTTATGTTAAACTAAATCCTGTCTCCCTGTAGTTTCTACCAGTGTTCAGGCCTCAGAGAACAAATCTGGCTCCTCTTCCACATGACAGCCTTTCTGATATGTGATGACAGTTTCTACAATACTCCAAGTCATCTTTTCTCAACGTTGAACATTCTGGTTCCCATAAGTGATACTTAATTGATGCAGATTTAAGTTGTTTTTTTTTTCCCAAATGTGTCCCTAAATTTAGTATCTTAGAGTGGACTGAATGACAATGATAATACTGTTTATAATAATAGAAGCTAGTTTTTATTGGTCATATGATAGAATAATAGAATCTAGCACTTCACATGCATTAACTCATTTCATCCAAATAGCAATTTTAAGAAGCAGACATTTTTTATCCTTGTTTGGTAAGTGAGGAAACTAAGGCACATGGAGGAGAAGTAATTTCCCCAAGTTTGCACTGAATACAGAGGGACTAGAATTTCTCTTATTGTGGATAACATATATCAATGTATGTGCCTAACATCACATTAGTTTTTGTTTTAACTGCTAATAGACTTATTGATTATCGATTCAAATTCCCAAGTCTTATTTCAAAGGTCTACTAGGAAGGCACTTCTTCCCATTCTGTACTTGTGAGTATTGACCCAAACCCTGGACCTTGGATTTGTCCCTGCGAAATTGCATGTAACCTCACTTAGTCTATTATTTTGGTAGCCCATAGTGCTATTCATGGTGTCTCCTTCATCCTATTTCTCTTTGTTCTTTTTGTTAGCTGACTCTCTTCTTGTGATGATTACCTTCACATTTTACATTCTCATCCATGACATCATATACTATATATTTAGCTATACAAAAATGAATAGCTTAATTTATTTTGCTTTCCTTTTATGTTTGCATGCAGAAGGCAGACTCCCAGGGTGGAGGGAAGTGGATATTATTCCACAGGTTTATGGAGGTCATCTGCCCCATTTTTCCTTCCCACTCAAAGGATGAAAATCATTTACCAACTTGTCTTATGCTGCAAGTAACAGTCAGTATTGTTTATTCCAATTTTTTCGTCAGAGATATGCTTGAAAATGATACTGTGCGCAGAACTTGGTTTATGCATCTCTACTTAAGAAAAATATACATGTTTCAGTTTATTAGTAATAAAATAGAATGACACTTCTTATTCTCCTAGGCTTAAACGGATTATTAGCTCTAAAATCAATAAACTACTTTGAACATTTTCTGCTGTATCTTCTACTTTTAATGCAAGAGTAGATTGAGTGATATAGTGCAAAAAACAAGGGAATGGGAGTTGAGAGAGGTGGGCAGGAGACCTGGTTTGTACTATTAATTCTTTATCTGGCTTTATGTTTTTCTGGAAGCAATTTCCCTTCTCTGGGCTTCTGTTTCCTCATCTGTAAAATGAGGGAACTGGAAGAAAAGGATATAAGCACAGTCACATCTCAAAAATTACCTTGAATTCTATAGTTGTTATAATAAAACTCATATCCTTCCACAATTTTGAAATAGCTTTGTGTGGGTGCTTTGTAAATCTCTACTCAAGCTCATTAAAAAAATCATTTAGGAGTTATGTCTGGAAGAAACATTGCCTATTAAAATTTAGAGGACAAAACATTCTGAGCATTACTTAGTGCTGGGTGGAACAAAAATAGCAATCACAGTTGGATTGCTCTGGAATATTTTTATAGCCTAAATCCTTGTGTGGATGACTATAGGCATATCAGAGAGGCACTTTCACATTTTTGGTGTTGAAAAGGGAGTCAGAAGCCCAGGCCTATGCTTGTGCTCAACTATATATCCCCTGGAGGACAAGCCCAAGGAATGCTGGCAACCTCTTGAAATTCATTCAAACACCTGCACAATCAGCCACCGACTTATTAAAAAAACAAGTTTTCTGTGAAAATGCTCATTTGCTTTCTGTGTCAGAAAAATAATCACATGGAAAACATCTGGGAAGCATTTTCAAATCTATGTGCAAATGTATTTATGATGATTAAAAAAAGATGGGCTGAATTATTTTGTTTCTTTAATGTATTACAGATTTTGAAAAGGTTTTGTCATAGCCTACTGGTAAAATGAAGATATTAGTGAGTATAGAATTGATTTACATTGGAAATACAGAGTTTTAAAATATCATCTTCCTGCTTTTTGTGTGTGTGTGTGTTTTTTAAATATTTTTAATGGTTTGGTTATTTGTTTCTTTATACTAAGAATAAGTTTTGTTGAGAGGAGAATTTACTGCCTTTGAGTACTTTTGTTTTTTCCATTTAGTCTATGGGTACATTTATCAGTTAAAAATATACATATCCTCTCTTTTTGATAATTTCTTTCAATAATTTCATTACAAGAGAAGCTAGTCAATGCCAGCAATGTATAGCATTTCAGAAGTGAACAAATTTTTGTCTATTTGTTCCTGACATTTCTGGAAAAAACCCTCTTTGGAGAAAATGAAATTATCCATTTAGCAATACTCAGAATAGTTCATCTCAGTCATTGGCATAAATATATTAACTATGTATTTCATAATAATGATTGCTTTATAAAAATGTAGAAAAGAATGATAGTTAAAATGGAATGTAAATTCATCAGGAGTAGACATAAAATAGTTGTGTATTAGGTTAGATAAACAGTTTAATATTAAATTAAATAAACAGATCAAGACCTATTGAACTATGAGGTATGCTGGGAACTCAGAATTAAATTGAGAGGAATGGGTGGATCCTGGATATATAAAAGACCAAATTAAGACACTAATACCAATAATCAATGTATATATGGACTATATATAATTATTATATCACTTTCCCACTTCCCATTCTTTCCTAAGGGAAATATTCACACACCTTTGTAGCCATAAGTACTGGAGGAAGCCACAAAGTTCTGGAGGAAATTTACTCATTTAAAATCTTCAAATTCTTTGGGTTACCCAGTCTGTGAGTTTCAAGCTTCCAAGTTTGTCCTTTCTCTTATTAGTTGCAATATTTCTGTACTTGAACTCCCTCTTCACATCTTATGTTAAGGCTTAATATAAAATAATTTTTGTCTTAAGAGCTACTATATTATTTCTGTACTTGTTTAGTATATTAATTCAACCAAAATTTATTTATACAACATTCAAGTGTTTAATGAGAGATTACTGTTAGTGAAGTACTCTCTAAGGCACAGAGTGATTTAGTGGTGAGTAAAGCGAAGCAAATGCACCTGCCCTCATGTAGCTAATAGACCAGAAACAAACAAATACATAATTTCAGGTATTTCTTTGAATAAAATTAGAGTAGAGAGTGGACAGAAGAATGGGTGTGTAGAAGACCTCTATGAAGAGGTGACATTTGAATGACATAAAGGATTGAGGTAAGTAAATATCTGTGGAAAGAGTGTTGTAGCAAGTGCAACAGTCTGGAGGTGTATATATTCATATTAGTTTCAGGAGTTTTTTGGTCGATTCTTTGTGATTTTATACATAGAAATCATATCATCTGTGAACAGAAACAGTTTCATTTCTTCTTTCCCAATCTGTGTAACTTATTTTTTGTGTTATTGCATTAGCTAGAACTTTCACTGTGACATTAAATAGCAGTACCAAGAGAGGACATCTTTGCTTTGTTCCTGATCTTGGGGGGAAAGCTTCTAGTTTCTCACCTTTAAGTATAAACTTCGCGGTAGGCTTTTTGTTGATGTCCTTTATCAAATTGAGGAACTTCCCCTCTATTCCTAGTGTGCTGGGAGTTTTTTTCATGAATAGGTACTGGATTTTGTTCATTTTTTTCCCTGCATCTATTAATATTATCATATGATTTTTCTTCTTTAGCCTGTTGATGTGATGGATTACATTAATTGATATTTTTAAGGAAGTACCAAGTATTAAACCCAGTACCTCAAGCATGGGAAGCAGGTGCCCAACTACTTGAGCTACATCCACTCCCTCCATTAACTGATTTTTGAATGTTGAACCAGTCTTCCCGCAGGCCTAGAATAAATCCCACTTGATCTTGGCTATCCTTTTACTTTAAAAATATGTGGTTCTTTATGTTTAATGTTCATTTCCTATAGGCATCATGTAGTTGGGTTTTGCTTTTTTTAAAATCTATTTTGACATTTTATGTCTTGTAATTGTGGTGGTTTAAAACATTATATTTAATGTGCTTATTTATATGTTTGGGTTTAAATCTATCATCCTTCTATTTGTTTTCTATATGTATCATGTGTTCCTTGTTCTCATTTCTCTCTTTTTCTCCCTTTTGGATTAGTTGCATTTTTTAAAAAATTATATTTTATTTATTCATTTTTTAAAAAATATTACATTAAAAAAATATGAGGTCCCCATTCACCCCCACTGCCCCCACCCCACCACTCCCCCCACAGTAACACTCTCCCCCATCATCATGACACATCCATTGCATCTGGTGAGTACATCTCTGGGCATCGCTGCACCCCATGGCCTGTATTATTTTATTTCAATTGTCTTATTAGCTATAACCATTTGCTTTTTTATTTAATGGTTGCTTTAGGGTTTTTGCTATACATCTTTAACTTACTAGAGTCTAGCATCGAATGATATACTACTCCTCATCCAATAAAAGAATCTTAAAACAAGTTACCGCCATATCCTTCTCCCAATATTGGTTTTATTATTTTCATTTTTTATCTGAGGTACCAGGACTGGAGATTGAACCCAGGACCTTGTATGTGGGAAGCTGGCCTGCAACCACTGAGCCATATTGACTCCTCTGAGTTGGTTTTTTGTTTGCTTGTTTTCTGTTTTGTAGTTTTTTTTTAGGAGGCACTGGGGACCGAACCCAGGACCTCCCATGAGGAAAGCAGGTACTCAACTATTTGAACCACATTCATTTCCTGTCATTTATTTTAATTATACCTATGCCTTAAACTTCAAAATACCTTTAAGCTATTTTTTGCTTTAAACAATAGATTATCTTTTTAAAAGTTTTAAATAAAAATAAAATAAACATTTGCCTTTATATTTACTATTTCTTGTGTTTTTTATTCCTTTTTTATTTTTTAGGACATACTGGAGATTGAACCTGGGACTTCATATATGGGAAGCAGGCACTCAACCACTGAGTTACACCCACTCCCTATTTCTTTTTATAAATTCAGATTTCCACGTGTTATCTTTTTTCTTCTGCATGAAAGACTTATTATAGTATTTCTTGTAGTGCAGGTCTGCTTTGCCCTCCATAGATTCCCAGCTCTGTAATTACTAGGTGTTTCCTGGGTTCTCCCTCTCTGTCATGCAGCCTGGAATCTCTCTTCAGATAGTAATCTGGTGCAATCCTAAATCTTCAATCTGTTTTCCCTTTCTCAAGTATTATTCTCTCATACTACGTGAAGATCATTGTTTCATAAATATTATCCTAATTTTTTGGTTGTTTTTTCCAGGAGGGTAACTCCTTTCCAAGTTCTCAATGTGGGCTTGAAGTCCCCCAAGTAGTTATGTGTCTTTATTTTTTTATTACAAAAATAATATTTTTTTGTAAAATCTTCAAGCTATGCAGATGTGCTTACAGGAAGAAGTACATCCCTACTATTCTCACCACCTTCTATTCTACCACAGTTCAAGTGCATTACCAGTCTTCAGGGGAAATCACAGTTTGCAGTTAGTATGTGCACTTAAATATAATTTAATATTCATTTAAAATATATGCACACATATATCATATATATAATCATAAACATCCAAACAAAATTGATGTATACATAAATATTTTATCATAAATGGAAAATTATGCTCCTCTTTTGTAAATTGGTGTTCCTGCTTATCTTTTCTATTCTAGCTGCTAAAATACATACCATGCAGTGGGTTCACTTAAAAACAGGAATTTATTGGTTCACAGTTTTAAGGCTAGGAGAAGTCCAAAATCAAGGAGTCAGCATGGCAGTGCCCCCAAAGATTGTCATATTTGAGGGCTGTCTGGTAATGACCTTTGCTCCTTGGCTTTTTTGTACCATGACAATGCACATGGTGCTGTCTTTTCCTTTCTCTTTCATGTTCCATTGACTTCCAGCTTCTTGCTTCTCCAGTGAATTCTCTCTCTGTGACCTTCTCTATAAAGCCTCCAGTAATAGGATTAAGAGCCATCCTGATTCAGTTGGACCACATCTTAAGTGAAATAACCTCATCAAAAGGCACTTTTTATAATGGGTCCACACCTATAGGAATGGATAATCAAAGAAAATGTGGCATTGGGGTGGAGAAAGTGGCCATGGTGGCTTCTGGGGGTAGGGTGTGGGAGGAAGAGATGTGATGTGGGGGCATTTTCGGGGGTTGGAGTTGTCCTGGGTGGTACTGCAGGGACAGTTACCAGACATTGTATGTCCTCCCATGGCCCATTAGGTGGACTGTGGGAGAGTGTGGGCTATGGTGTGGACCATTGACCATGAGGTGCAGCAGTTCTCAGAGATGTATTCACCAAGTGCAATGAATGTCTCATGATGATGGAGGAGGTTGTTGTTAAGGGTGGAGGAGTGGGGTGAGGGGGATGGTGGGTATATGGGGACCTCATATTTTTTGAATGTAACATTAAAAAAATAAAGAGAAAATATAAAAAATATAAATAAATTTAAAAAATTAAAAATAAATAAAAAAAAGAACCATTAGGTCTGTGGTACATAACTCCAGGCCACCACATTCTGCCCTCTGGACTCCAAAAAGACATGTTCTTCCCACATGCAAAATACATTCCCTCTATCATACCCCCAAAGCCTTAAACCATTTTAGAACAATGATAAGTAAAAAAGAAACGTTATCTAAAATCAGTTATGGATGTGATCTGTCCTTGGATAAAGTTCCTCTCCAATGAAACTGTGAAACCTAGAAAACAAGTTACCTCCTTCCAAAATAAAATGGTGAGACAGGCATAGAGTGGGCCTGCTGTCTTGGCCTGAGGACATCTCTTCTGTCCAGAACTTGGCTTCCATTGTTCTGCCCTTGAAAGTCATTCTTCCTTCAATTCATCCATTCTCTATCCCTTTCAGGCATTGCCTCTATTCACAGAAATTTTACAGAAACTCTTTTGGCTTTGAATGCTCTTCCAGGGAGTTCAAGTCATTAGACAATAGAATCTTCTACAGAATTTCCTGGATAAGTGCATTTCCAGTCCTGATTTCTCTGGGATATCTGACTGTATCCATGTTCAGGCACAGCCTCTTTAACAAAGGATGTTCAACTGAACCCTCATAAGGAGCCTTGTCTTCTAGGGACTCACTTCCTGGAAGCTCAAGGAAGTCCTTGATACAGGTCCTAATCTTGGAGTACTAGGATAGGCTGAGAATTATCAAAATCCATCACTTTCTGGTTCTTTTTTGCTTACGAGGTTAATTTTCACCTTATCCCTTTCTCCTCACAGTTTATGTTAAGCTGCAAGGAGAAACCAGGCTGCACCTTGACACTTAGCTTTGAAATCAACTCGGCTAAATATCCAAGTTCATCATTTTTAAGTTTTGCCTTTCAAATGAACTCAGAACAAAATTTCCCTAAGTTCTCTACACAACAATTGCCTTTTCTTCAGTTTCCAATAACATAGTCATCATTTCCTTCTAAGGTCTCATTGGAGGTATGTTTAATGCTCATATTTTTATTGACAATCTCTTCAGAGCAATCCAGACTTTGTCTACCAAGTACCTCACAATTCTTTCAACCTCTACCCGTTATCCAATCCCAAGGCCAGATCCGTATTTTTAGGTAGGTTTAATAGTACCACCTCACTTTCCAGCACCAAAAATAGTAATAATCAGTGTTCTCCAGAGAAGCAGAGACAGTAAGGATGGGCAAGGCATCCACCTACCACATAGGAGGTCCACGGTTCAAAGCCCGGGCCTCCTTGACTCGTGTGGAGCTGGCCCACGCACAGTGCTGATGTGCGCAAGGAGTGCCCTGCTACACAGGGGTGTCCCTTGCGTAGGGGAGCCCCACGTGCAAGGAGTGTGCCTCGTAAGAAGAGCCGCCCAGCGCCAAAGGAAGTGTAGCCTGCCCAAGAATAGCACCGCACACATGGAAAGCTGACACAAGATGATGCAACAAAAAGAAACACAGATTCCCGGTGGCGCTGATAAGGATAGAAATGGTCACAGAAAAACATACAGCAAATACAGAGAGCAGGCAACTGGGGGCGGGGGGGAGGGAGAAATAAATAAAAAATAAATCTGTAAAAAAAAAATTCTGTAGGCCAGGCCAAAAGCTGATGAGAATTCAATAAATTCCCAGGAGAAGCTAGCTGGCTACAGTAGAGATAGAAATTATTCTTTCTGAATGCTGAAATCAGCAGTTCTCCCTCTAAGATCTTCAACTGATTGGAAGAGACTTCTCTCATTGCTGAAGACAATCTCCTTTGAGGATTGTAGATGTAATTGACCATAGATGGAATCAGCTTACTGATGATTTAGATTCATGAAATGACTCTCACAGTATCAACCAGGCCAGTGCTTGCTTGTACAAACAGCTGGACAACATAATCTAGCCATATTGATGCATGAAATTTACCATCAAATCTCTGTATCTTTAATTTTTTTCCATGTGTGCTAGACAGATCAAACTAATTATTTGAAATATCTGCATAGAACTTCATAGTACGTGTGATGGTTAGGCTAATGTGTCAACTCGGCCAGGTAATTTTGCCCAGTTGTTTGGTCAAGCAAGCACTGGGCTAATTGTAATACAAGGATGTATGTGCTTTAGTCTTCAGTGAGTTTACTGCATAAATGATTGATTACATCTACAATCAACCAGGGAAATGAGTGATGTTTTATCCAATCAGCTGAATGCCTTAAAAGGGAAGTGATTTCAGCATTGAGTGAGAATTTCCCAGCTCGTCTTTGGACAGCCAACGTCTCCTCCTCAAGGACCTTCATTGAAATTTCATTGGAGGCCCTGGTTTGCAGCTGGCCTGCAGAACCTGGACTTGTGGATCCACACGGTCATGTGAGAGACTCTTATAGAATATCGTACTATTTATAGATATCTCCTGTTGATTCTATTTCCCTAGAGAACCCTAATACAGTATGGATACACTGATTTTTGCTATTTAGTTATTGCCCTGTTGATGTATATAAGGGTATTCACCATTTTTTCAATGTTATAAATGTTATAATGAATATTTTTGAACCATAATTATTTCTGCACATGTGTGTATATTTTTGTAGGATAGACTCCTGAAAGTTTGATAGGAGGTGCTAGTTTCTGCAAATAATTTTACCAATGTTCACTTATAACCAACAAAATAGGAACATTTCCTACTACCCACACCTTTGTCAGTCTGATGGAAGAACATTACCTTTTAATATTAATTTATATTTCCTTGAGACATAGTGAAATTGAATATTTTTTATTATCCGTTTGTAGTTGTTGTTCTGTAAGTCATCTGTGTTTTATCCATTGCTTTTATCAATTTGGTTGTTTGGTTTTATTTTTTGATTTATATGAGCACTTTATATATCCATCTGTCTATTATATGTATTGCAATTATTTTCACACAGTTTCTTGTTTTAACTTTGCTTATGGCACTATTTGCCGTATTAAGTAGTGCATGAAAAAGTATCTTCTGAGGAAAAATAAACCTCTTTCTCTTATATTCCCTTTAAAGTATTTCCCCTCTTTCACCAGCTGCAGGGCAAAGCACTAAAATGGTTAGGTGGTGTTTGAGAAAGAGAAAAGCAGTTCCTGGCATTTGGGAGATGGTTTAGTACTAACAACAAGGCTTTGGTGTTGCTAGGAGGTTACCTGTCTACTCACAGGTGGACCTTGATGTTCTCCTGGTGAACATAAACAATTTCACAGAACATCAGAATTGAACAAGGCTACCTTATCACCATGATGGATCAAGACACAACAAGACCACTCAGTAATCATGTCTGAGTACAGACAAAACATGAACATTGTTCAAGTCCCCAAATAAACAAACATCCTCATCCTGGCTAATATGAGTAACTACTGTTTCTTTGCCCATTATAACTTCACGCTTGCTCTAGAATTCTCTCCCCATAGATAAGCTTTATTAATTATTCAATCATAGATTTACCCCCACTTCCAGACAACATCCTATCCAGAGCAAAGCCCTAATTCATTATAACCTCTAGAAAATCAACTAACACAAACCCAAATCTTATATATTTCTATCAACTTTTTACTGAGACACCTCATGGATTCCTATGGTGTGTATTCTGTATAACTGCAATGAGTAATAAACTCAACTTTTTTAAGTACAAGTGTGTTCCTCATGGTCTTTGCCTGGAGGGCATTGAGAGGTTTATATAAAAACACATTGGCTCTTATTCAAACTGCATTTTTGATACAGTAGAAAAGGTCATTTACATTGTAATTAAATCTTATCCTGCTTTACTACCTCACTAAATGTGGGTCAAAGAATAGTTTAAACTTTGAGAGATGTTATGTAGATTGGGACAAATATTTAATATCTGGTAGTCAGTGTAACAGAGTTGAAAGAACACAGTTTGTTGTGAGAAAATCTGAATTTACAACATACTAGCAACAAGGTTTGGGGGAAATTCCTTAACTTATCTGTTTTGTTTTGTTTTGTTTGCTTTTCATTGTCTTTTTTAAAAAAGATAAATAGATCACGCAAAATGTTACATAAAAAACATAAGAGGTTCCCATATACCCCACTTCCCCCCTTCTCAGGTCCTCCTACATCAACATCCCTTTCATCAGTAAGGCATATTCATTGCATTTGGTGAGTACACCCTGGAGCACTGCCACACCACATGGACCATAGTTTGCATTGTGGTTCACACTCTCCCCCAGTCCATCCAGTGGGTTATGGCAGGATTTACAATGTTTTGCATCTGTCCCTGCAATATCATTCAGGACAACTCATCCAGAAAATGCCCCATATTACACCTCTTCCTCCTGCTCCTTAGCAACACCCGTGGCCACCATCTCCACATCAATGATACAATTTCTTCCATTGCTAAAGTCATAATAGTTCTATAGTAGAATACCAGCAAGTTCACTATAATCGAATTATATTCCTCAATCCTGTGGACCGTGGGATAGATCCCACATGGCTGATGGATGCGATTTTCCTGCTTGCAGTTGTAGACACACTTGGTTCCCTGGTGGGGTGGTTAACCATCCTCACCTCCCTGTCAGCTGACCTGGGTAAGTGAAACAAACCGGAGAGTAGGTGTTGCAACTCTGCTGAGGCTCAGGGTGCAGGTGACACATGGACTGTCCAGAGATTCAAGTCTCCTGAGCATACACAAACCCCAGTGCCAATCACTGGTTCAGTAAAAGTGACAGAAGAGGCACATATAGAGAGGTCCTCATCTGAGTCCAACTCCATCACATTCAGGAACACAAATTCCAAAGTAGGGCCCACTAGCAAGGCAATGAACTCCAGAGCCATCTGTCATGGCCATAGAATCTGTGTCTCCATAGCCCTCAGGAACACCAGTACCTAGAATTGTATCTACTTTGGCTGTCTCTGGGATCCTGCTCAGACGTGCATAATGCTTTACTTTATGGTTTTCATTTTAGACTATACCGTTTTATAAATTTTTGCTGATATTTAACATGCGGAACACTTCCACTGCCCCCCAATTAGCCCCTCTTCCATCTATTCTATTTCTCTCTCCCCCTCACCTCAGACCCCACAGTGACAACTAAATTTCACTGCTTGAAGTACAAGGTTCATAGATACTTACAACAATTCTGATGTCTTGACACTCTAGTCTATCTTCCCTCATTGGGAGTCATCCATGCTCTCAAGAAACAACCTCTCCTCTGTTTGAGAACATCAGTCTGCCCCAGGATGGGCGTACAAAACTTTCCTGTTCATTGTATCTGTCTCCACCTACTGATATAACACAATATGAAAAAATGAGCACACACACACTCCCTAGAAGCCTGCCTCAGGTGCACCCTGTGCCAGATGCCCCCCATCAAACACCTTCAACCAGTAACCCTTCCTTATATTTTCTAAAGAGTTTTCTCAACATTATAGTTTGAACCACATACCCAAACAATTTCCCGTGTTCACTTGCATTCCCCAACCTTTCTCCCAATTTCTTTGACCATCTGACCTATCCTCCCAATCCTAGCCCCCTCAAACCTGGAGAGACCCAGCCAATATTATCCCTATGCCCCTGTCTTATCCCTTCACTGCACAAATCCTTACCTCCATTTCATCATAGCTTTTGCCCATATAGGCATCAGGTCACAATCTTCCACTCCCCTCCTCTTTCCTGTAAGCCTATCATCCAGTCTCTCACTCTCTGAGACAGCTTGATTTGCTTAATTCATATCAGTGAGGTCATGTAGTATTTGTCCTTCAATGCATGACTTGCTTCACTCTCAACATAAGGTCCTCAAGATTCATCCATGTTATCATGTGTTAGTAATGTATTCCTTCTTACAGCTGAGTAGTATTCCATTGTGTGTATATACCATATTTTGTTTATCCATTCATCTGTTGATGGGCATTTGGGTTGGCTTCAACTTTTGGCAATAGTGAATAATGTCGCTGTTAACATGGGTGTGCATATATCAGTTTGTGTCCTTGTTTTCAGTTCCTCTGGCTATATACCCAGCAGTTGAATTGCTGGGTTATATGGCAAATCAATAGCTAGTTTTTTTAAGGAACTGCCAAACTGTTCTCCAGAACGGCTAGATCTTTCTACATTCCCAACAGCAGTGAATGAGTGTTCCCGTTCCTCTGCATCCCCTCCAACACTTGTAGTCCTCTGTTGTTTTTTTTAATAGCCTCCACTCTAATGGGTGTAAGATGGTATCTCATTGTAGTTTTGATTTGCATTTCCCTAATAGCTAGTAATGTTGAGCATCTTTTTATGTGCTTTTTAATCATTTGTATTTCTTCTTTGGAGAAGGGTCTGTTCAAATCTCTTGCCTATTTTTTGAATGTGTTGTTTGTCTTTTTATTTTTGAGATATAGGATTTCTTTATATATTTTTGATATTAGTCTCCTATCAAATATATGGTTACCAAATTTTTTCTATCATTGGGTAGACTGTCTTTTCACTTTCTTGATAGACTCCTTTGAGGTGCAAAAGGATTTAATTTTGAGGAGATCCCATTTATCTATTTTTTTCTTTCACTACTCGTTATTTGGGTGTGAAATTCATGAAGCCTTTTCCTATTACAAGGTCCTGTAGATGATTTCCTACATTGTCTTCCCAGGTTGTTATGGTCTTGGCTCTTATATTTAGACATTTGATCCATCTTTTTTTTTCTTCTTTATTTTCTTTTAAATGTTACATTCAAAAAATTATTTGATCCATCTTGAGTTGATTTTTATATAAGGTGTGAGATGGTAAACCTCTCTCAATGTTTTGCATATAGATATCCAGTTCTCCAAGCACCATTTGTTGAAGAGGCCATTCTCTCCCAGTTCAGTGGTCTTGTTGGCCTTGTCAAATATCACATGACTGTGTATGCAAGGATCTATATACGAACTCTCAACTTGATTCCATTGGTCAGTGTGTCTATACTTGTGCCAATACCATGCCATTTTGATGACTATAGCTTTGTAGTATGTTTTGAAGTCAGGTTGTGTGATTCCTCCGAGTTCACTTTTCTTTTTCAATATGTTTTTGGCTATTCAGGGCCTCTTTCCTTTCCAAATAAATTTCATTGTTAGTTTTTCTGGTTCAGGAAAATTTCTGTGCTGATTTTTATTGGGATTGCATTAAATCTGTAGATCATTTTCAGTATGATAGGCATCATGATGATATTTAGTCTTCCTATCCATGAACAGGGAATATTCTTCCATTTATTTAAGTCTTCTTGACTTTCTTTAAAAGCATTGCCTAGTTTTCTGTGTATGCCTTTTACATCTTTAGTTAAATTTATTCCAAGTTATTTGATACTTTTATTTATTATTATAAATGGTACTTTTTTCTTGATTTCCTTCTCAGCTTGCTCATTATTGGTGTACAGAAATGCTACTGATTTTTGTGCATTGATCTTATAACCTGCAACTTTACTGAATTCATTTTTAAGTTCTAGAAGCTTTGTTGTAGATTTCTCAGGACTTTCTATGTATAGGATCATGTCGTTTGCAAAAAGTAAAATTTTTACTTCCTCCTTTCCACTTTAGATGCCTTTTATACCTGGTTCTTGCCTCAGTGTTTGAGCAAATAGTTCTAACACAATTTTAAAAAGAAGCAGTGATAGTGGGCATCCTTGTCTCATTCCTGATCTTAGAAGGAAGGATTTTAGGATTTCACCATTGTACACAATGTTAGCTGTCGGTTTTTCATATATTTAGAAAGTTTCCTTCTATTCCTATCTTTTGCAGTGTTTTTATCAGGAAAGGGAGTTATATTTTGTCAAATGCTTTTTCTGAATCTATAGATATAATCATGTGATTTTTATCTTTTGATCTGTTTATGTGGCATATTACATTGATTTTATTTTTATGTTGAACCATCCTTGCACATTGGGGATGAAATCCACTTGGTCATGGTGTATAATTCATTGATGTGTTGTTGAATATGATTAGCAAGTATTTTGTTGAGGATTTTAGCATCTAGATTCATTAGAGAGACTGGTCTGTAACTTTCCTTTCTTGTATTTTCTTTGTTTGGCTTTGGTATTAGTGTAATGTTGACATCATAGAATGAGTTAGGCAGTGTTCTTCTATTTTGGTTTTCTGGAAGATTCTAACCAAGATTGGTGTTACTTCTTCTTGAATGTTTGGTAGAATTCACCTGTGAAAACTTCTGGCCCATGGCTCCTCTTTGTTGGGAGGTTTGTAATGGCTGATACTATATCTTTTCTTGTGATTGGTTTGTTGAGATCATCAAAATCTTCTTTCATTAATATAGGCTGCTTATGTGTTTCTAAAAATTTGTCCATTTCCTCTAAATTGTCCTTCTTTTTGGCATATAGTTTTTGAAAGTAACCTCTTATGATAGTCTTTATTTCTGTGGGGCTAGTGGTGATATTCCCTTTCTCATTTCTTATTTTGTGTATTTGCCTCCTCTCTCTTTTTTTCATGTTAGTCTAGCTAAGTGTTTGTCAATTTTATTTATCTTCCCAAAGAACCAGCTCATTGTTTTATTTTTTTCTAGTGCTTTCTTATTTTCTATTTCATTTAATTCTACTCTAATCTTCGTTATTTCTTTCTTTCTTCTTCCTTTGGTATTAGTTTGTTGTTTTTTTACTAATTCCTCCAAGTGTACATTTAGGTCTTCAATTTTAAATCTTCTTCTCTATTGGTGTATGAATTTATGGTTATGACTTTCCCTTTCAGTGCAGCTTTTGCTCCATCCCATAAGTTTTGATATATTGTCTTGTCATTTTCTTTAGTTTCAAGGTAGTTTCTGATTTTTTTTGAGATTTCCTTCTTGATCCCCTGTTTGTCTAAGAATGTGTTGCTTAACTTCCATATCTTGGTGCCTAATCTGCGTCTCTGACCCTTGCAGATTTCCAGCTTCATTCCACTGTGATCAGAGAAATGATTTTGTATGATTTCAATCTTTCTAAATTCATTGCGATTTTCTCTGTGGCCTAGTATGTGTTCTGTCTTGGATAATGATTCACTTGTGCACTTAAGAAGAATGTATACCCTGCTATATTTGGATGTAATGTTTTGTGTATGTCTATTAGGTTCAGATACTCTAATATATTATTCAAAGTTTTTGTTTCTTTATTGGTTCTCTGTTGATAATCATTATCTCCATTCTGTCCAATGGTGTATTAAAGTCCCTTACTATAATTGTAGAGGCTTCTATTCTTCCACTTAGTTTTTCCAGTGTTTGCCTCACATATTTTGAGGCACCCTGATTAGATGCATACATGTTTATGATTGTTCTTTCTTCTTTGTAGTGTCCATCTTTGTCTCTTAAAATAGGTTTGTATTTAAAGTCTATTTTGGGGAATCAGACCTGGCCCAATGGCCACAGGGTCCGCCTACCACATGGGAGGTCCATGGTTCAAACCCCGGGCCTCCTTGATCCATGTGGAGCTGGCCCATGTGCAGTGCTGATGCACGCAAGGAGTGCCGTGCCACACAGAGGTGTCCCCCACGTAGGGGAGCCCCACGCACAAGGAGTGTGCCCCGTAAGGAGAGCCACCCAGCTCAGTAGAAAATGCAGTCTGCCCAGGAATGGCACTGCACACATGGAGAGCTGACACAACAAGATGATGCAACAAAAAGAAACACAGATTCCCAGTGCCACTGATAAGGATTGAAGTGGTCACAGAAGAACACACAGCGAATGGACACAGAGCAGACAACTGGGGGGGGGGGGAGGGGAGAGAAATAAATAAAAAAAATAAATTATTAAAAAAATAAAGTCTATTTTGTCCAATGTTAGTATAAATACTCCTGCCCTTTTTTGGTTATTGTTTACTTTTAAGATTGTTTTCCAGCCATTCACTTTCAACCTTCTTGAATCCTTGTGTATAAGGTGAGTTTCTTGTAGACAACATAGATGGTCATATTTCCTTATCCATTCTGCCATTCTGTGTCTCTTGACAGGTGGGTTTAACCATTAATATTCAATGTTATTACTCTCAAGGAATTACTTACATTAGCCATATTTTCTTTGGATTTGTGTTTCATATGTTGTTTTTATTTCTTTTTTTCTTTTTGGTGGTTCTTACATTCTCCTCCAACACTGTCTCTCTTGTTTTTTTTCTTTGCTCCTACAGTACCCCCTTGAGTATTTATTCCTTGAAAGGCAGGTTTTTTTTACTGGCATACTCTCTTAATTTCTGTTTATCTGTATATATTTTGAACATTCCACCAGTTTTGAATGCCAGGCTTGCTGGATAGCATATTCTTGGCTGGATTTTTTTTTTCTTTTAGTACCTTGACTATGTCATACCAATGCCTTCTTGCCTTCATGGTTTCAGATGAGAAATCTGTACTTAATCTTATAGAGCTTCCCTTGTATGTGATGGTTCTCCTTTCTCTTGCTGCCTTCAGTATTTTCTCTTTGTCTTGAGCATTGGATAATTTGAGAAGTATATGTCCTGGGATACGCCTATTGGGATTTATACTTTTTGGGGTGTGTTGCATTTCCTGGACATGTACATCCATCTCCTTAAATAAATTTGGGAAATTTTCAGCCATTATTTCCTACAACATGCTTTCTGTCCCCTTTCCCTCCTCTTTTCCTTCTGGGATGCCTATAATGCATATCTTTGTGCATTTTGCATTGACACTCAAATCCTTAATTCCCTGCTTGATTTTTTCTATATTTTTATCTATCAATTCTTTAATCTGTTTGATTTCAGATATATTGTCTTCCACATCACTTATTCTTTCCTATGCTTCTTCAAATAGCTGTAATTTGCTGAGAGTGTATTTTTGATTTCTTGAATGGTGCCTTTCATCACCATCATATCCATTATCTTTATTTATCTTATTCTTTATTTTCTTTTACTGTTGCATTCAAAAAATAAGAGGTCCCCATATACCCCCCACCCACCCACCCCTCCTACATCAACCTCGTCCATCATCGCGGCACATCCACTGCACCTGGCGAATACATTCTGGAGCACCACTGCACCACATGGACAGTGGTCCACATTGTTGTCCACACTCTCCCCCAGTCCACTCAGTGGGCCACGGCAGGATACACAACATTCAGCATCCATCTCTGCAGCACCACCCAGGACAACTCCAAATCCTGAAAATGCCCCCACACCATATCTCTTCTTCCATCTCCCTACCATCAGCGGCCACTGTAGCAACCCTCTGCACATCACTACTACAATTTCTTCCCTTACTAATCACAATAGTTCCCCAGCAAATCCATTATCTTTTTACATATGTTTGCAAGTTCTTTAGTAGGCTCTCCAAGTGTTTTCTTAATATCCTTAATCTCTTATGATGAATTTTGATATTATTTATGAATTCCAACTAGACCTATTAGATTATGTTTGTAAACTGGTCTTTTCTTCTGGGCATATGAGATTATATTGGATTCAGAGGTTAACTTTATTACTTAATCAGGTAAACCTCTTGTGTCAGTAGGGCATTGAGTCCCCACCCCTTGGTGGGTGAGGACTCGCAGATAAAAGGCATGGAAAAAAACAAAGTTGGAGTGGTTTTGATGTTGGCGTTTTGATGTTGGAATTTGATGCTGAAACCTTAAGCTGGAGCCCCAGGAAGTAAGCACACCGAAGAAAGAGAAGCAAACCCAAGGAAGGGAGGATCCTAGGAAACCTGAACCCTCACAGATGTCAGCAGCCATCTTGCTCCAATGCAGGGAAATAGACTTTGGTGAGGGAAGTAACTTATTCTTTATGGCCTAGTATCTGTAAGCTCCTATTCCAAATAAATACCCTTTATAAAAACCAATCAATTTCTGGTATTTTGCATCAGCACCCCTTTGGCTGACTAATATATCTTCCTTTACTTCACTAAGTTGTTCCTTCATATTTGATTGGAGAGCTTTGGTTAGTTATTCGATGTTCTGCTCCTCTTTCTTGTTTTAAATTTGTTTATTGAACTGGTTCATGTTTTCCTGATTATTGGTTTAGTTTGTAATTTTTGTTGCTTTCTGGTCATCATTTCATATTTGTCAGTTTGTTCATTTCATTATCTTCTTCCTCTAGTCTCAGGTTTTTTTTAGGTGGTTTGTGTGTGTGTGTTAATTTTTCTCTTTGACTATTCATTCTTCTTATTTTATTATCTTGTTGCTGAGTTACCCTGAATGAAAAAGATTAGTGCCAGTAAAAGCAAAATAGTTAAGAAAAGAAAAAGTATAATAGTAGTATTGGTAGTAAATGTTAGCAGAAGAACCATGTATGACCTAGGAGAATAAAGATTAAACTCATGTAAGCAGTGAATAGTTATAGGAACAAGAAAGTGGAGTACCTACAATGAAATGGGAAACTGAATATAGAGAAAAATATAGTATGAATTAAAAGGCTAGTATGATCAGGAGAGAGGGAAAGAGAAAAAGAAAGGACAATAAGGAAAAGAATTAATAAAAGAAACTGAATAGAAGTGTTAGAAATTAAAAAGCCATAAAAATTGGGGGATAAAAAAAGAGAGGGAATGTAAGAGAGCAGATGGTGTAATGTAGAAAGATGTAGGAAGGAAAAGAGATAGTGTTGGTAGCCAAAATCGGTACACACAGAAAAGAGGAGGTTGAGGATGAGGAAGTGCAGCAAACAATAAACAAGTCGGCAGAACCTAATTGAAAATAGGATAAAAGAAAAAGAGAAAAAAGGGGGGTGGATATACGAGTCAGCCAAAAGAGATGCTGAAGCAAAATCCCAGAAATTGGTTTTTATAAAGGGTATTTTTGGGGTAGGAGCTTACAGATACCAGGCCATACAGGATAAGTTATTTCCCTCACCAAAGTCTATTTTCATGTGTTGGAGCAAGAAGGCCACCAATATCTGTGAGAGTTCAGGCTTCCTGGGTCCCTCTCTTTCAGGGTTTCGGTTCAGTTTCCTTTCTTCCCAGGGCTTGCTTCTTCCTGGGCTCAGGGTTCCTCTCTTCTTGGGGCTGGCTTCTCTTTCCTCTGTGAGCTTACTTCTTGGGGCTCCAGCTTAAGGCTTCAGCATTAAACTCCAGTATCAAACACTTTCAACTCTGTCCTTTGCCATATATTTTAGGACTTTTTAGGACTCAATGCTCTAATGTCTTGGCCCAATCATAGCCCTAATCATAACTTAATCATGCCTAGGTACAGACCAGATTATAAGCATAATCCAATATCTATTTTTGGAATTCATAACCATATCAAAATACTAAAGCAGATAAAAAGGAAGGAAAGACAAGATAACAAGGGAAAAAAAAAAACAAGCTCTTAAGCAAGGAGTCAACCAAACAATAAAAAGCCAGCCTTCCCTCTTAAACTCTTATTTAGGGATAAATGAGAGACCCAAGGGAAGCTAATACAAGGATATTATCTATGTTTTCCCTGTATCAAAGTATCAGCTAATATCTCAGTGGGGGAAGCGGAATTGTCCCAGTCGTTAGGGAGTCCATCTACCACATGGGAGGTCTGCGGTTCAAACCCCGGGCCTCCTTGACCTGTGTGGAGCTGGCCCATCCACAGTGCTGATGCACGCAAGGAGTCCCCCGCATAGGGGAGTCCCACATGCAAAGAGAGCTCCCCGTAAGGAGAGCTGCCCAGCATGAAAGAAAGTGCAGCCTGCCCAAGAATGGTGCCGCCCACATGGAGAGCTGACACAACAAAAAGAAACACAGATTCCCGTGCTGCTGATAACAGCAGAAGCAGACAAAGAAGAAGATGCAGCAAATAGACACAGAACAGACAACTAGGGCAGGGGGGTGGGGGGGAAGCGGAGAGAAATAAATAAATAAATAAATCTTAAAAAAAAATATTCCAGTGGGTCACTATTGTAAGAGAAGCTATGAACTGAACCAGAGATCTTGAACATTCAAGGCTGAAATTCCTCCACTGAGCCAAACCCTCCTTCAGGGTCAACCTGCTCCTCAAAAAAAGTCCCCTTCCAGGGGCAGAATAGACTCTTGGCAATTGTATAAACTGATGAGGAATTTGTTCTTCCCCCTTTCTGCCTTCTTCACTTCCCTCTCTCTCAGGGCAGCAGGTAGTCTGTGTGAGAGCTCCTCTCCAAAATTCAAGTGGGATGCTGGTGAACCAAAGCACCACGGAAAATAATGACTCTGTCTCTGAGAGAAAGCACACACACCTTGCCAGGAACCCTAAATATGCTCTTGGAAGCCTACCAAACATTTCCTATCCCCCTCCCTTAGTTGTGTTACACAGATCTAGTTAATTACCTGGCTCCACCTTCTCCCTGACTTAACCCATGGAGGTTAGGTAAGTTGGGCTACCTCAGCAGATTCACCTCTTCCTTCTTCCTGGTTTCCCCTCAAGCTAGCTGGTATGCTCCTCAAAGCTCAAAAAGGGAGGTCCAGACAATTGAACCCACACTCGTAGGACCCCTCTCACCCTTTACCAGAACCTTCCCACTCTTAGAGTTTTTCTCCTCCACCTGTGTGACCGGCGAGTTTTGGGGAAAGCCGCAGCTTCTTGCCCTGGGGGATGGGCAGAAACCCCCGGTTTTACCTTGAGAAACCACTCTTCTTGTCATGCTCTCTCCAGATCGATGTCCAGCAGCCTCCTGCTTTGTGGGTTCCCAAAAGAGCTCACTCAGGCAGGATTTTGTCCCTACTCAGCTGTTTTTTTGTAGGAGCGATGATAATGGGTGCTCATCCTGACACCATCTTGCCCTGCCTCCCTTGATAACTTCTCTTGAGCTTGAGCTTCCTCATATAGAAGTGGGGATAATAACTCTTACAGGGTTGTGGTGAGGACCAAATGGCATAACGCAAATGGGAAATTTTTGTAAACTAAATAATGTTCTGTAAATGTGAAGGACTTTAAAAAAAATTAATGTTAGACCTACAAAGGAACTCACTGAAAGAGCCTCTCCACTCTTTGCCTCCCTTTTATTCATGGGAATGGAAATCTCTTAGAAGGAGAGTTGGCTTACCTTAGGTCAGAAAGCCATTTGGGATTTTCTTCATTTGCCAAAGGGGTGCTGATACAAAGTACTAGAAATGGGTTGACTTTTATAAAAGGTATTTATTTGGGGTAAAAGCTTACAGTTCAGAGGCCATGAAATATCCATATCAAGGCATCAGCAGAAGTGGCTTCTCTGGGTCCTGCCATGTGGTGAAGCAAGATGGCTGCAGATCTCTGCTGAGGTCTCTGCCTTCCCCTCCAGAATCTACCATCTCCTGGAGCTCAGCTGTGGGCAGGTACAGGGTTTGTCTCTGGCTGGGCCTCCTTTCTAAATTTCAGCTGCTCTTCTTCCCAAATTCAGCGGTGAGCTCCCAGGCAGATGGCTCATCAACTCTTGAGGTGCTCCAAGGGCCCAACACCTTAGGGGCCTCTTTCTGTTCTCTCCTGGCTCCAGACTCCAGAACCTCTCTCAGACCCTCAGGCTTCTATTTTCCTGCAGTCCTCTATCTCACATGACAGGATCAATATAACATGGCAGCTTTCTTTTCCTCCTTGTGTCTTCTGTCTCTCTCTTTGTCTCCAGTAAGAGGGCGAAGGCTCAACCTGAGTCATGCCTCACTGATGTACTTCCATTAAATGGTCTTACACCCACAGGAATGGATTAGTTCAAAAACATAATATTTCTCTATTTGGGATTCATAAAAGAACTGCAAACTGTCACAGGGGTTAATTTGAGATAAGACTCGAGTTCTTATGACTCCTATTCTCTTGTCCTTTCTAATGCATGCCATTTCTTTTTTACATTCAGTATGCCTCATTTTGGTTTTGGTCCTCTAAGATAGAAATCAATAGAGCAAATGATTTTTGCTAGATAACACTATCTTTCAGAAACTCTTTTAAGTATCCCAAACAATTTTCAACATTAATGACTCAAGGGTATTTCTGAGATTGTGGTTAAGCCACAAAAGTGTGTTTTAAAAAATAATTGCAAGACTTCTCATATCCAAATTATATTTGTGGAGCTGCCCCATTTTTTTTTTTTGCAGTATGTTGACACTCTCCTTCTGAACCAAGATCCAGAGTCTTATTTGATAGTGGTTGCAGTTGTTTATAATTGGATACTGCACATTTGTACTGGCTCTGTCCTGAAGTGCAGGATTTAAAAAAGAAAAAAGAAAATCTTGGAACTTGAGGAAAATATTTTCTTCACTGATTACAAACTGCTGTCTGTTGGCTGGTCACTTCTTTGTTCTGGTTACTTATTCTTTTTAACATGCTTGACTGCACAAACCACAAAACAGAGGGATAAAAAGATCTTTGGAATCTGTATTTGCTATGTTGTAAGCTCAACAACCATATGGAACACAAAAGCTTGGGGCCTTAAGTTTGAACCAGCATCTTGTTGTTTTGCTTTCTCCCTTAACATTTTGAGTATGTGTGTTTGCATTACTGCTGAAGTACATTCTTTATTGTAGAAAGAGATTGTACATGCGTATGTGTGTGTGCTGTATGTATGAAGGGAATTAGGGGCAACAAATATTGTGGGGAAAGAAGCAACATTTTATGTAACAGACAAAGGTGGTAGTCCAAGCATTGTAAATGATTGGGGATTTCTTGTGAGCCTTCTAAACTTTGCTTAGGAATTGATTACACAAACTTATTTATTAATCTGCCTCTATCATATCTGAATAAATATTGACTATAGTGCTACCCAAAAGGATTTGGATTATGGAAACAGATTTCAAAGATCAAATGGGCCTTTTAGTCATTCATTTCCTCACTCTCCCACTTTTAACACATTTGTGAGACCTGTTTTGTGCCTGAATCTGTGCTAGCCAGCGGTGAAGAAGACACAGACTTATCTTTATGGAGCCATAGCAAAACTTCTTAATGACGCATGGGTCCAAAGTCACTGAGACTAAGTGCTACTTTCCGGTAGTGATATTTTTAGAACTCCTCTTAGCTCTGTATGTGAGGCCTCTGCTATGCAGTTCATTGTGCAGACCTAGCTCTTTCAGTTTTATACCTCTTTGCCCTCCATTGAGAAGACTTCAACTGACTTCATTATTAATGTAGATGCACTCTTATGAAGCTATATCTGCTTTCCGTGTTCACATATAACATCATTGAATTGAATGTAAAGGATACTAGATTTATCTGGCCACTGGTGGGAACAGTCATAGGTAACAGAGGGAATTTTGAGAGAGTTCTATGAGTAATAAGTATTAATTTTCTCCATGAATTTGGCAAAGCATATTGCCAAAAAGCCAGAAAATGTAGGACCTTGTGAGAGGAGAAACTTTACAAAACCATAGGACTTAAATTTTACTGATAAGGAAATTGAGCCTAGATTAAACAACTTGCCCAGGATCACCTAGCTAGTAAATGCTAGAATTGCGAACAATATCACGTTTAACCTTCCTAAGCGTCTTTTAATTTAGATACTATTACTACTTTTAAAAGAAGGTAACTGAGGTCCAGAAAATGTCAGTAACTTGCCCAATGCTATATGATTGTAAGTGTCAGAGCCAGGATTTGACTTAGGCAGTTTGACGCCAGATTCCATGCTTTTAAAACTCCACTTTCCTGCCTCTCCAAGAATAGCTATTAGTCACATTTTCCTGACTTCTCTTCCCTCAATCCCTCCCCATTTATGTTCCCCTTTCATTATGCTGTGGTGATAAATACACAAACGTACAAATATTCACACATGACACAAACCATTTTAAACATAGGAAAAATATATATACATATACATATATATGTATATATATTTTGCTTCTTTGTGTGTCTGCAGAATTATGATTGATACATGACTCAAACCAGAGAGCAAAGAGACTGGTTCTGTTTTATCATCAGTCAGGAAAACAGAAGCTTCCTTTAGGCATTCTAAGCATAAGGCAAGATGAATGGGGTGCTAATTAGTTCTAGCTCGGATAAGCCTGTTGTCCTTTGTTGGGGGCCAAGACAAAAAGAGGTGAGATTGTGCATGACAATATGGTCCACTGGCCTGATTACAAGACTCAAAGAGGGCTTTTGCAGCATGAACATATGGACATTTTGCAATATTTACAGCAAGAAATGTACCCTGACTGGGCATACAGGTTTACAACTGGCTTCATATTGGGAACCTGTTCAATTTTTTCCAGTAGCTATTCTTGTTCATGCTCCTCTTTGATATACAGTTTTTTAAATTTAAATAAAATGTTTTATTCATTTAGAACCAGAGCTGTGATTTTCTTGAGGGAAATAAGTAAAAAGTACTATTAGAAATGTATCAATGGGAAGAATATTGAACATAAATTCAGAAATCATGTAATTTGGTCTCATTTCTGCCCTCCATGTTACTTATCCCTTTCTCATAGCTGGAGAAAATCAAAGAAGCAGAAACCCTGGTTTCACTTTAAGGCAAATTTCATTAAATTAATGCTCTCAAAACTCAAATGTATTCTCAATACTGCCACTGTTTCTATATAGGAAGCACACGTTTCCACTCTCTGCTAACTTATTTTCATACATTCTCTCTTCAAGTTTTACATGTCTACTGTGGTAGATTGAATTTTGAAGCCCAGTTTGGGCTTGTTCTTGGTATTGGTCCACATTCTATAGCAAGGGTTCTTAACCATTTTTGTTCCACGGATACTCCTTTGCCAGTCAGGTGTAAACCACGGACCACTTACTAAGGCCCCACTATACTGGGTATTATTTAATAAATGTATCACACCCACACCAACACGTCCCCACAAGAATAATGGTTTTTTTGAATTTCAAGTCAAACTCACACACCCCTAGTTAAGAACTCCTGTTCTAGTGGGTCTGGACCCGTTGTAAATAAGACCTCTTCAATATGTTACTTCAGTTTATGTCCAACTGAATCAAGTTAGGCTTTATTTAATATTACTAGATTCCTTTATAAGCAGAATGAAATTCAGACAAGAAGAGATGCTAGGAAAGGCTGCCATGTGCTTTGCCATATGACAGAAAAAACAAGGGTTAAGGATTGCTGGTAGCCAGCCCCAGAATGCCACAGTCTTCATGAAGAAAACATCACCTTGATGATGCCTGAAATTTGAACTTTTTCTCAAAATCCGAGCCAATAAATTCCCAATTGTTAAACAAACCCATTGTATTGTATTCGTTTTAGTGGCTAGGAAACTAGAATCCCCTTACCTCTAGTCATATACCTTAATGAGAAAATGGGAGCCATGAAGTATATCCTGCTGTATCTTTTGACAGAAAATCCCCATGCTTCATGTTTATATACTCTTTCTCTGTCCTCACAGTCGGGCATGTATTCCTGTTCCTATCAAAGGGCAGTCACTCCATAAGTGCATTCTCTCTCACCTACCCAAATGTTTCACTCTTACAGTTCGTCCCTCTTTCTCTTGCAACATCAGTTTCTTCTTCTCTCTTGGATCATTTGTGTTCACATAAAAACATGCCATAATAGCTCCCATCGTAAATGAACAAACAATAAATTTCCCTTCATCCTATATCTCTATCTGTAACTAATTTCTCTGTTCTCCTTCACTTCAAAACCTAGTGCAGGTTGTGGATGCTTACACTATCTCCTCTTCCCAACATCCCTTTTTCTCCTGACCCAGTCCAGACTTCTAGCTGCCCACTCCACTGATCTCATTCTTGTCAAGGTCACCAGAAAACTACACAGTTTGTTACTTCCTCTTTCTTGGAACATCTTCTCTTATCTTTTGTAACTTCACATTTAATCTGCTTTTCCTCCAACTCACTGGATTCCCTTTCTCACTTTCCTTTACCATCGCCTTTATTCAACTGCTAAACACTGGTCCTAGGGTCTCCATTATTTTTCTACAATGATTAAGTAGCTCCTGCTTCATCCCTGCTTTACAGATATTATTGCTAACCATGCATCATTTTTATTTCCCTCATACATAGCACTTATCAAAAGCTGATCAAAAATAGTTTGTGAAGGAAATAGTGGTAGATAAGATTGGAAAGACAATTTTTATTTTTTTTTATTTTTTATTTTTTATTTTTTATTGATTTTGTAAAAATATTACATTAAAAAAAATATGAGGTCCCATTCAACCCCACCACCCCCACCGCACCCCTCCCCCCCCCCCAGCAATACTCACTCCCATCATCATGACACATCCATTGCATTTGGTAAGTACATCTCTGGGTATCTCTGCACCTCATGGTCATTGGTCCACATCATGGCCCACACTCTCCCCCATTCCATCCATTGAGCCCTGGGAGGATTTACAATGTCCGGTGATTGCCCCTGAAGCACCATCCAGGGCAACTCCAAGTCCCAAAGGCGCCTCCACATCTCATCTCTTCCTGCCATTCCCCATACCCATCAGCCACCATGTCCACTTTTCCCACTCCATTGCCACCTTTTCTCTGTGGACCTTGGATTGGTTGTGTCCGTTGCACCTCTATGTCAAAAGGAGGCTCAGATTCCACATGGTTACTGGATGCAATCCTCCTGCTTTCAGTTGGAAAGACAATTTTTAAATCAACCTTATAGGTCTTGAATACTCGGGTGTATGCAGCTGGTCCTAAAGATAATTTTTGAGTAGGTTAAATTTGTGAAAAAAGAGCAGAATATGAGAAAAAGGAGGCAAATAGTATCAGTTAAAATGTTGATTTTTTTATGTCTTGGTGTAAGGTGAACAGGGCCTGAGTTAGGTATTTTGTGTGAGTGAAAATTGTAAAAAGTTAATAGACGAAGAAAGACTTTAAGGAAGACTTGCCAAGAGTTGGTGAGTGGCTGGATAAGAGAGCTAGAAATCAGGGAAGAATAGGACCTCAGCATGGTTCTGAATCCTCATAAGTGGAAGACAAGGTGTGTTAAAAATGATAATGAGTGCATTTCTCTCCAGAAACTGACTGATTCCAAAATTGGCTCTAAATTTACTTTTATGGATACACTTAAATTGACATGGTGATTTATCGGTCTGATTTCTTTTATGAAATCAGTTCTAAAATACTAAATATTCTTGTACTTAGACTCCCTGTTTGTTCTACTTTGATCTTTCTAATGTATCTAAAGATCACTTGGTACCTTTTTTTTTGTTTGTTTTTGGCCAAAGGCTATTGCAAGAGCAATAAAATTATCTATTTCAATGGGAAGAATGAGAGAGGTCTAGAAGGAAAACCGAGTTGGGGAAACAAATATAGTTCAGACATGTTAGGTTTAAGGTGATGTCAAGATATCTTGGTGGAAATTGCAGTTACCGCGATGGGGGTCAAGCTCAGAAAGCACTCTGAAAGCTGATGCAAGCTGGAAAGTCATTCAGAGGGAGGTAATTTCTCTGAAAGACATAACCAGGAGTAGTGTTCCAAGGATTGAGACTGTGGTTTACATTTTCTAACAAGTAGAGGAAATAAAGCTTATTGGAAGAGAGAGATGAGATGCAAACAGTTTGGGAAAAGAACACGGCAATGACGAGCCAAGGGAGACACATTGCAAAGCTAAGAGGGGTTGACTTTGCTGAATGCTGGAGAAAGCTGTCAAAAAAATGAAGACTGAGAAGTTTTCAATAAGGATGACCTTGGAGAGTGCTTTTCAGTGCAGTAGTAGGGGTGGGAGTGTGACTGAAAAAGAGATGCATTAATAAGGAAGAAAAGGGGATAAGCAGAAAAAAGGATAGAAATAGATCTAGGGTATGGTATTATCAGGAGAAAGTATTAAAATAGCCTTAATAACTTGTTTTATTTTTGGTAAAATAATACAGGCTTATTGAAATAAAAAATACAAAAAAAAACTGTCAAGAATGTAAAGAAAACCTTGAAATGCAAAAATAGAGAAAAATAACCAGTTTTCTTAAACGTCCTTGCAGACATTTACCTATGAAACATTTATAATTTATTTTAGTTTTCACATCTCATCCACGTTGTTCAAATATTAAAATCAGACATGACAAAAGAATCTGATTTCTTAGGCATAGCAGAAAAAAAGAAGGATAAAAATGGGATCAATTGGACAAAATTACCTTTTTCTCCCCTGCACATTGGTCCCTGATAGAAGACTCGTGGTTTGGATATGCTTCCCCTTGCGATGAATGTTATTTGTTGGGAATACAATACCAATGGCTCACTCTGGACCATGGCTGAGCTGTATGAATTCCTCTTCCCTACCTTCCTTTTTTGCTGTCTCAGCATGATCAAGAGAAGAGATTTGGTTTTCAGGGTCAGGGTATCTTCCCTGAAATCATGCATGTATTCTAAACTTCAGATTATATCCAGGGTTTAAAACATTTAGAGCCGTTGTCACTCTCTGAAGGTGGGGTCAGGTTCATGTCCTCAGAATTGAACCAACCTTTCCATGGTATCTCCACCTAAGGCTGACTTATCAGATGTAGGAGCCTTATCTCGTACTAGCTTATTGCTTCCAGCCAAGGAAGAGAATGTCTAAAATTATTCATTCATCTACTTTATCATGTTTGTTCATAGATAAAGACAAGTTTAATAAATCAGAACATTCTTCTGAAGGGTGCTCTTGACCAAGTAGAGTACAATATTTTGATTCATGATAAACAACAAGCCAAATCACCTTTCTGAACTCTTGCCTTTGACTATATGACATTGAAGGAACATAAGGGGGTAATGTAACTATGAACTAAAGTAGCCTTATTATTATTCTACTAATAGAAGAACTTGTATCATTGATTTAAAGGCAGTGGCCACCAAAGTTTCTGAGGGGAGGGAGAGGGAAGAATATGTAGTGCATGGGGCATTTTGGGACATTGGAATTGTCCTGCATGACATTGCTATGCCAGATACAAGCCTTTATACATTTTGTCAAAACCTGTACAAATGTGTGGTGCAAAGTGTAAACTATAATATAAACTGTTGACAATGGTTAGTAGCAATGCTTCGATATGTGTTCATCAATTTTAACAAATGTATCACACTAATGAAAAATGTTAATGGGGAAAAGTGTGAGGGAGTAGAGGTTAAGATATTTGGCAATCCCCCTATATTTTCAATTTATCATTTATGGAATTTAAAGCTTCTTTTAAAAATCTGCAGAAGGAGAAGCTCCTTCACAGGCTGGAACCTGTATCATAGTTTTTATTCCAATCCTTGAGGTTAGATATTCACAGAGAGAACTTTAACAAGTAATTTCTATATGCAAATATGCACACATCATTACACATATGGCATCATACTGTATGTTGTCTTTTTGTGTTTTTTTTGTCTTTATTTATTTTTTAATATTATATTAAAAAAAGATGAGGTTCCCATATACCCCTCACCCCCCTCACCCCACTCCTCCCCCCATAACAACAATCTCCTCCATCATCATGAGACATTCATTGCATTTCTTGAATACATCTCTGAGCACCACTGCACCTCATGGTCGATTGGAACCTGCTCATTTTCATTTGTTTAAGGGAGTAAAGAGTTTAAAGAGGTAAGTACACAATCTGAGACTTGGATTGCAGGCATGCTACAGGATGAGTCATGCACGTAGGGCCCCAGGTTAGGCCTTTTAAGACCTTTCCCCTCCCCTTTCCTAATGCTGGGGAGGGGCTCCAGCAGTTTGCTGTTTTGATTAGTTGCCTGACATGTTCACTCTCAGGGGTCACTGGTGAGGCCTTTTGTTTGGAGGTATGCTCATTTTCATTTAATGATATAGTCTCCATTTCAGTAATTAGGTGTTAAATTGATTTACATTGTCACTTTTAATGGAAATATAGGGTACATAAATTTATTTCTCAGTTATTTTATTGGTGGAATGTTAAGGATGTTTCCAGGATTTTGCTATGATAAGTATCATTGGGATAAATTTCCTTGTGCAATGTAATTTTTCCCTTGGGCAATTAGTTCCTTTGGATGAATTCTTAGAAGAGAGATTTAGTGGTTAAAAGATTAGCAACCTGTTTTGTCCTGTGTTTAAAAGGGGGGGGGGGTATATTTACGCATTATTAACAGAAAAGTAAATTCATATAACTTTTGTAAAGTGTCATTTAACAGAATATAATGAAACAGAAGAACCATTTAAAATTTTTCTTGTGAAATATAATACACAGAAATGGGCATAAAACATATATATATAAAGTAACAAATGTTTGTATAGTGAAGCACAATGTAGTAACCACTGAGGTCAAGAAATGAAAAAAAAATACTGCATATTTGGACTTTCCTTGTATGCTTATGGACACTTTTAACACTGCCTCTCCCTCAGTGGTAACAATAGCTTGACATTTTTAGTAATGATTTCCCTGCTTTTCTTGATTGTGCTACACCTTTATATGCACCCCTAAATAGATCACCGGTCAGCAAACTACAGTCCATGTGCCAGATATGACCTGCTGCTAGTTGTTTGTAAAGTTTTATTTGAACAGAGCTATTCTCTTTTGTCTGTTTTATCTCTGAGTCTTTTCACATAAGAACAACGAATTGAGTTTTTGAGACAGAGACCATACAGCACAAAAGGCTTAAATTATTTACTATCAGGCTCTTTACAGGGAAGATTTGCCAACCCCTGATATAGATCAGTTTTGCAATTTATATAAAGAGAGTCATACAGTGTATACTCTTTTGTGATTTGATTTTTTTAAACCTTCAAACATTATATTTGTAAGATTCCTCCATGACAAGCTGTTGTTTCTTAATGCTTAAAAGTCCTTTATGGATCACCTTATTTTTACTCTCTTTAAAAATAAAAATACACACATTGACTTTTTTTAAAAATTTCAAGTGGCCATAGGTCTCTCCAAAATATTAAAGATATGTGGAAAATAATTACTAAACTTAAAATATTAACACTTACTGAAAATGCATTTCTTAATGAGATGGATGGAACTCTTTTGTCCCCACCCACATTTAATCTGGCGAACATCGATGATAATTGTTATTTATTGCTAGAATGAGCCAGGGTTCATTATCAATTGTCTTTTGAGGTTTTTTTAATGGATGAAAGTGTAGATAAATATATGGGAATAGATGAAGGGTTTTTTTTTCCTTTTACAGTACTGTCACTTAATTTATCTGTGTGAGTTACATACTCAAAATTATATACTTGACAACTGAAATATATTCTTCAATTTGGTTGTTAACAAAGTATTGATCAATTCTTGACTTGCAAAAACATTTACTACTGAGTCATTGCAGTTGTCCATTTTTTCATACTGATTAACAATCAGTATGAATACCTCAAGCTCTGGAGGTATTCCCACTCCCTTTTTTTTTTTTTCCCTTTCCTTTCTTTTTTCTACTTTATGAAACATATTTATTTTATTTATTTCTTCCCACCTCCTTATTGTTTGCATTTGCTGTGTCTGTTGGTCTTCCTTGTTTTTGTTCTTTTTCTAGGAAGTATCCAGAACCTGCCACCTCTGATGTTGAAGGGAGGTGCCCTATTGCCTGAGCCACCTCCGCTCCCCAACTTGCTACGTCCCTCACTAGGCTTTCCCCTGTGTCCTGTCTCTTACTTCATCATCCCGCTGTGCCAGCTTGCTGCCCCACCCATCCTCCCTAGGACTCACCAGGAACCAAACCTGGGACCTCCCATGTGGTAGGTGGGAGCTCATTTGCTTGAGTTACATCCGCTTCCCTCTGTCCTTTTCTTTTTAACTTTATATTGTAAAATAAGGCACTGATATAGAATAGTGAACAAAATAAGTATATGATTTAATGAATTATAAGGTTAATGCCCTTATCACTACCACCCAGTTATGACACAATAGGAACTTTCCATCTAACCCAGTAACCTGTGTATGTGCACTTTCCTAATCATCACTCTTTCTTCCCTCAGACTGTTGTTGAATAAATTTGAAATATCTGTCTTTGTTACTTAGATTAAGAAGGAATGAATACATGGTGAAGCAAGATCATAAAGAATGTGGGAAGGGAGAGAATACGATTAATTCTACATCACTGACAGGTGCTAGTCTTGGAAAAGGAGGAGTTTCTCTTTCTGTGACTCAGTTAAGAAGAGAGGACAAGTTCACTCAACCTGTCATTTAACAAAAATTTATTAGGACCCTAATAATAGGCAATGCTTTAGAAAGTGCTAGAGAGAGATTTTGAAGATGGAAACAAGATATATTCAAGGTCTCAACTTAGATAGACCTAATTTCTTCAGTGAGAGGGATGAATGAGGTCATCAGTCTGAGAGAGGGCTGTGTAGGCGAAGGTGGATTTGGACATTTAAGGAGTGTGAACAAGATTTCAAAAAGTACTGCAGAGAAAACCCAAAGGAATCAATACATTTTCATTGCAGGGCTCTGGAAGAGCCAAAACCTATTATTTTGCTTTGAAAGCTAAGTATGAGTGCTCATATCATATATCACAGTGAATCTTATTGATTCCATTTTTAAAATTGCACCTGCCAAGGAGTTGTGCCAAAGAACATACACCAAATTAAAGCACAGAAATCAGTAGAACATAACAAGGGCTGAATGCTGCAAACTCAATTGCTTATTAAAAAAACATTAGCTTTTAAATATTAGCCTGTCAAAAAATAATCCCCTTCCTCTGTCAGCTGTGAAAGTTAGGTAATTGGAAATATATAGAATTAATGCAGGCAGATAATTCAATAAAACAGACCCTCCAGTTGAAGAACTTTGCTCCAGGCCCTTCCTGATAGAATTAGAAAGGCATCATTATCAGGAACATGCCCACAGATCAGAGCTCTCCTTAAGCAACTAATAATTCTGGTATTTAGAGTTCATCTGTAATAATTTAAGTCATCTTTGGAATATCCTATTTGATGATATTTTAATATGTCTCTTTAAGAGTGCTCAAAATACTAGGCAATTTGAATACTTTAGAAACAAAATACCCAGAATGTGTTAGCTAGTAAGCTTCTTTCATGTTTTCCTTTCTTCTGACATGGCAGTGGTTTATTTTTTCTCCCAGTTGTTCGTAAATTAGTATGTTTTTGATTTTGGATTTGTACAGAGAGGAGTGTTATTACTGAGGTCTTAATCAACATTCAAGCCGACAAAAACAGTTAAACCTGCTATTATCTTTTGTGCTGATAGAGGTGTTTATTGTAAATGCTCTGAGCTCTCTGAAGACTTTGAAACTGATGCAAATGGCAGAACATTGCTTTAGATCCCTATGGCTGAGAGAACTGCAAAGGTGACTTGAGGAAAAGTTATTTATGAGAACATTGAATAGAGCATAATAGAGAAACTACCTTACCTTTAGTCTGATACTTTTTATTTTACTATTAACTGATTCATAGAATTTGAATTGGAGGAGATTTTATGAGTCATTCAGTCCAGTGATTTCCTAACATTGATTTGCAGACTGACACCAGTCTGGGATGATATGTTCACCAATCCATGGCACAATTAGAAAAGTGTAGAGAGATTATCTATGAAGCTAGATTTGTTTTTAATTCTGATATTATGTCCATCCTGCTTTATGGTCCTGTGAAATATCATCACTTTTATATATATGGTGGGATGTTTAAAGTATTCTTGATTGACAAAATAAAGCATTCATAGTTCCCCCCAAATATTGTAGAAATTGTATTGGTTGGTGAAATAGCATTCTGTGCTCAATGCTCTGGCTTTTTAAAGTGGAGAGAGACACAGAATATGTGTCCCATCTCCCCATCTAGTTCTTGGTTAGATCAAATGAAGCAATCTTTATTCTGTTGCAAGTTGTGGCAGGGATGATGTGAAGCTAGACTAGAAAGTAAGCAGCATTGGGTTTGGTGACCAAGATCTTAGCTTTCTTGCACCCTTCTCCACCTCTGCAGTGCTCAATATCATTACTTCCTTCTGTAGTCTCCAATGCCCTTCTGTTCCGTACCCATCTTCTGGTGAGTAGAAGCCAGTTAGGGGAAAGAGTCAATTCTGACACATTGTCCAACCCAATTGCAAGATGAGAGTGCACTGGAGGTGCTAGAAATCATCATTCCCTGCTCTCAATTTCCTTTGCTCATATACATTTATCTCTTCTTCTCTACCAGTGCAATATATAGACATGATCTAAAATCTTGAATCACTTAGCAAACTAGAAATACCCCCACTGTAATCCTCCTATAGCTACCCCCTCATTTCTTTTCTCCATCAAACATATTTTATCTATTTCCCTTCATTACTTCTCATTCACTTTTCTATTCATTCCAGTTCTGTTTAGTTCTCATTAAACTGGAATTGCTTTCATTAAGGTCAACAATAATAACTATGTTACCAAAACCAATGTTAACTTTACCATTTTTATGTTACCCAACTCCTCAGCAACATTCAACATGTTGGCCAGTGCCTCTTTTTCAAACCCAGAAACATGCCAAGACTAGCCCCTTTCAGAGCCTTTACATTGGCTCTTCCCTCTTCTTCAAGACTGGCTCTTCCCTATGCTTCTGGTCTCCATTTAAACAATACTTCCAAAGAAGGGATTTCACTTGTTTCTCAAAATAAAGTAGTTTTGTCATCCCAAAAATTACTATTGCCTCTTGTTCTGTTTCAGCATCCCAAATTTTCTTTCACATCACTTATGACTGTTTGTTTATTGTTTATGTGCCTTTTAATTCTTTATAGCAGTCTCCTCCAGGAGTTGAAGCTCTGTGAAGGGAGGAGCCATTATGCTATGTTTATTGCTGTATCTCCATCACCTAGCATAGTACTTGATACAGAGCAGTTATTCAAAAAAGATTTGTTGAATTAATGATGGATAGATGAGTGTTAATAGTCCCACAATTATTTTAGTAATTTTAACTCGAAAATGACTCTCAGTTCTTGTATACTTGATCTCTATGTTTATTCTAGAATCTTTCTCCTGCATTTTCTTCTCACTTTCATTTCCCTTTCCAAAGTCACCATCACCTCTTACTTTAACCATTAAAAAAAATCATATGACATCTACTTTTCTCTTCTCTTGCCCATGTTCAATACATTTTATACATTGCAGTTAGCCTTATAAACTTTTAAAAAATAATTTATCGTTGCAAAATGGCTCCCCTTTGTCTAGAGAGTTTCTTAAGTTTCCCTACTGTCATTCATGGCTCTTGAAGACCTGGCTCTAATCAGTCGGTCTTGGTTATAAGTGATCATGGCATCCCATGAATACACCTAACTCTTTTTTTTAATGTAACCTCTCTTATAGAATGTTATGACTTAATGTGGAATTATACCATTTAGTAGAATGAGAGAACCTTAAGGGCAGGTGCATGGTATGTTTTCTAATCTCAACACTTATAGTTCTGAACACATACTAAGCTCTATAAATATTTGTTGACTAAATCATTTTGTGACCATCTTCTTGCAGTTTTATGTTCAGAATTAAACAAAGTACAGAATATGAAAAATGATTGATTGCAAACCGATTTAGTGTTTTGGTGTAACTAAAATTAAAATATTGGGTCCTGTATATTCTTTTAAGGCAGTGGATGACTTATTAGCTCTGGTGATGCTGAATGTTTTGCAAAACTTATTCCCATGGCTGCTTGAGCCAAAATAGGAAAAATCTTGTTCTCAGAACTGTCCAACTAAAAGACCATGCAATTAATCATAAGACCCTTAGCAAAAAAAAAAAAAAAAACTGTTGATGCATGTAGCCTTTTTGCCAGACAGATCTGCAAGATATTAAGAGAACAATCGTAGCCTCAGGCAGCACACTCAGGAGATGGGATTATAAAGAGTGAAAAAGCCCACTCTAAACATTTCCAGCACAGACTGGATACCTGCAGGTCCTGATATTGACCCCAAGCATGCTGTTCAGGCTCCCTTCAACAACTCTGTAGTCCTTCATGTGACATTCTTGGTAACTTAAGCAAACCAATTGAAATTGGCAACCATATATTTTCAAATTTATGTTTTAAAGATCATTTTAGTGAGTATTAACTATAAGTCTATTTTGTATTGATATTTCCACATTTTTTAGTTTTATAATGCTGAATGAAAACATCAAATTAGTAGGTAGCAACTTATCTTTGAGGGGTGTTTTTCTCTTTTATTCTGTTTTTATTATTAAAGAAGATGTGGGGTTACAGAAAACTCATGCATAAAATACAAGATACCCCTCCCCAAATACCTTGCATTGATGTGGAAAATTTTTTATAATTTATGACAGCACTTCTTAATAATTATACTATTTTTTAACAGTAGTTACCTTTGTTTCACTTGATGAAAGATGATTAAAGGGAGAGGGAAGAAGAGATGTGATATGGGGGCATTTTCGGGACTTGGAGTTGTCCTAAATGATATTGCAGAGACAGATGCTGGACATTATATATCCTGCCATAACCCACTGAATGGACTTGGGGAGAGTGTTATCTGCAATGTAAACTATTATCCATGTGGTGCAGCAGTGCTCCAAAATGTATTCACCAAATGCAATGAATATGCCACAATGATGAAAGAGGTTGTTGATGTGGTAGGAGTGCGGGGGTGGGGGGTGGGAATGTGGGAACCTCTTATATTTTTTAATGTAACATCTTTTTTAAAGATTTATTTATTTATTTTTCTCCCCTTCTCCCCCCACCCCAGTTGTCTGTTCTCTGTGTCTATTTGCTGAGTGTTCTTTGTCCACTTCTGTTGTTGTCAGCGGCTTGGGAATCTTTTTGTTGTGTCATCTTGTTGTGTCAGCTCTCCATGTGTACGGCGCCATTCCTGGGCAGGCTGCACTTTCTTTCACGCTGTGTGGCTCTCCTTACGGGGCACACTCCTTGTGCATGGAGCTCCCCTACGCGGGGGACACCCCTGCGTGGCACAGCACCACTTGCATGCATCAGCACTGCACGTGGGCCAGCTCCACACGGGTCAAGGAGGCCCGGGGTTTGAACAGCGGACCTCCCATGTGGTTGACGGACGCCCTAACCACTGGGCCAAGTCCACCGACCCTCTTTATTCTTTTGTGATGCAATCATTTAAGGCTATAAATGTCCCTCTCAGGACTGCCTTCACTGCATCCCATAAGTTGTTTTTTTTTTCCAGTGAAAGACATATATATATATAAAATTTAGAGATAGAAATAACTACAAAAATACTGACATTTCTAAAGCATTAGCATGTTTGTTACAATCACCAACTAATCCCGTATTCAGAAAACTGCTTTGTAAAATTATTCAACATCTTAAAGACTACATACTTGTGTTTTGTGTTTTTGGTTTGGAAATTTCATGGGTGAGCATCTGGAGAATTCTGTTAGTGGCAAAAAAGTTGTCCATACTATGAGAAATGCAATATGGAAATTATGAAAAGTTATAAATGTTCATAAATCACATGGTCATCACAATGTAAATGTCTTTGAGTGCACCAAGTTAATATTTTCTCATCGATTGGGAATTCACAATTATTTTACAGGCCCATTGAAGTTTCTTTTTCACCTTTTTTCTAATAGATCATAAGAAATGTGACATTAAAAACATAAAAAAACAAAAAACATAAGAGGTTCCCATGTAACACACTCCCCACCCCCCACCTCATCATTTTTGTAAATTGTGTTTTTTTGAAGATATATATACATCACAAAAAATGTCACATCAAAAAAATATAAGAGGTTCCCATATACCATCCACTCCTACCACACCAACAACCTCCCTCATCATTGTGGCACACTCATCTCACTCAGTGAACACATTTTGGGTCACTGCTGCACTACATAGATAATAGTTCACCCTGTAGTTCACACTCTCCCCCAGGACATTCAGTGGGTTATGGCAGGATATATATGATGATGATGATGCATATATATCCTGCCATTGAAGTTTTTAGTAATATGACTACATCTGTTGGTGTACTCTTTTTTTTTTTTTTCAGGTTTCTTTATTTTATTTTATTTTATTTTATTTATTCATTTTTTTTATTGACTTTGTAATAATATTACATTAAAATATATATGTGAGGTCCCATTCAACCCCATCCCCCCACTCCCCCCTCTCCCCCCCCCAACAACACTCGTTCCAATCATCATGACACATCCATTGGATTTTGTAAGTACATCTTTGGGCACCTCTGCACCTCATATACATTGGTTCACATCATAGCCCATACTCTCCTCCATTCCATCCAGTGGGCCCTGTGAGGATTTACAATGTCCGGTGATTGCCTCTGAAGTACCATCCAGGGCAGCTCCATGTCCCAAAGACGCCTCCACCTCTCATCTCTTCCTGCCTTTCCCCATACCCTTCGTCCACTATGTCCACTTTTCCCATTCCAATGCCACCTCTTCTATGTGGACATTGGATTGGTTGTGTCCATTGCACCTCTATGTCAAGAGGAGGGTCAGATTCCACCTGGATGCTGGATGCAATCCTCCCATTTTCAGTTGTAATCACTCTAGGCTCCATGGTGTGGTGGTTGTCCTTCTTCAACTCCATCTTAGCTGAGTGTGGTAAGTCCAATAAATCAGATTGTAGGTGCTGGAGTCTGTTGAGGCTCAGGATCTGGCTATCACATTGTCAGTCCAGAGATTCAAATCCCCTAAATATATCTTAAACCCCAACATTAACTGCACCTCCAGCACATTGGCATGAAAGTCTTATGAAGGGAGATCCCATCTGAGTCCAGATTCATCGCACATAAACACCATTTCCAAAGAGGGGCCATCTGCCCTGGTAGTTAACCCCATCGGCCATGACCATAACTCCCGTGGGTCTCTTTAGCCCTCAAAGGAACCAATATCTGGGGGTTGTATCTGCTTTATCTGTCTCTCTGACTCTGCTCAGTTGTGCATGAGGGCAAACCTTCTGCCAGCCTCCAGACTCTTTTTTAGAAACTCGTAGCCATATAGACTCATTTCTCCTTTCCATTTCCCCCTTACTTTAGGTCAAACAGCATTTTAAAGTCATGGTATTTTATGTAGACATGGATATTCTGCTGATCCGCATTGAACCTTCCGTATAAGGTCATTTTCCAGTTGCATCATCAGTTGGTAGTTGATAGTGGTCCCTCGGTGCCAGGGAGGCTCATCCCCGGGTGTCATGTCCCACGCTGGGGGGAAGGCATTGCATTTACATGCTGAGTTTGGCTTCGAGACTGGCCACATTTGAGTAACATGAAGGCTGACAGGAGGAAATTCCCAGGCACAAAGTTGTTCTAGGCCTTGTTCTTATTTTGGGTTTATCAGCTCACAAGCATAGTCATTAGCATCAGGGGCTCACTGTTGAACTCTCACTCCCTCCCGGTCCCCGCCACTGTACCTGGGAGACTGTCGCTGCTCCCCTAGGGACCACGACAGAGCACCACTGGCCAGGAACCCAGTACCCCCCCCTACTGTGGTTTTTAATTGTTGCCACTATGAGTATATCCAAACATTACCATGCACCCTGGACATATGTTCTGTACAGCTCCCTGTCAGCCATATATCACCTGTCATTGGTACCCCATACCAGTATCCCTCCATTGCCATTGTTGAAACACTCTGTGACCCAGAACTCCCCGAAATTTGAAGCCCAATATAATTTCATGGTCCCTTATTAGGGAATGGCATATAGTGATGAGCTTAAAGGATAGATAAAGAACTTGGATAAAGTTAGATAAAGAACTTAGATAAAGAATGTTGACTTGAAAAAATTCCACATCCTATCTTTTTCTTTTTTTTCCCCCCCCCCCCCCCCTAATTATTCAGCTTTTCTTCACAGGAGTCCTAGACCACAGCAATGTATATATATAATATACAGCACTCCCACACATCCACCAGAAAACCTTTTCCCTTCCACAGTGATACTCTTATGCCCTATTCATATCATATTTACTTAAAGTGATGTACAGAGTCTGAGACATTAGCTTTCTAACAAGGTGACATCTGTGCTTACATTGTGGTGCATACTTTAGGATACACAGTTCTTTACATTTTTAGTTATCCTATGTTTTACATTATGGTTTACATTATCAGTCTGTCATCTCCTATATGTTATAGTGTAATATTACATGTTTTATATCCATCCTTGTGTACTCTCAAGAAACTCCTCTCTTACCCCCCATTTACTTTGGTTCCACACATTTAACGTCCATTTTCCCTTCCACCTTGGTGTCCTCAGTGATAGCCAACCTCCGTTTCCTGAGGAGCCACTTCCAGAGATAGATGGAATAGTGTTCAGGTCCTAACTTACTCAACTGCCCCAATGCCCTGGGAGCCACCCTTTCTCTCGAGGGATACAGTTCCCTCAATTTGATGGCATTAGTCCTCCCCAGGATGTGGGTCCACCCCCACTCTCACTACTTGGGTTTCTACCCCATGGTGTCACCCACTCTGGCAGAATGAGCATTTAGACATTCCCCAGGAGCCCGTCCTGCATCAGACCCTCCCCTCCGAGCATTCTAAACAGGTAACCCTCTTTATTATATTTTGATATGATTTTCTCGGCATTTTACTCTCCACCAACACCTGACCCTCTCCTGGTTCGTATGCTACCTCTCCCTCCCCCCACTTTTGGGCAACGTTACCCATCCGAACCTCCCCAGCCACCCTCAAACCCGCAAAGCCCCAAGCAAAGGCAACCCCTTGCCCCCCTTTTATCTCTTCTTTGTGTTCATACTTACCACCATCTCATCTTAAATTCGACCCCTGCAGACATCGGCTCATATCCTTCCTCCACCCTCCGATTTCCTGTAAGCCTATCGTTCAGTCTCTTGCTATCTAGGGCAGCTTGTTTATTTCATATCATTGAGGTCATGTAGTATTTGTCCTTCAATGTCTGGGTTGCTTCACTCAACATAAGGTTCTCAAGATTCATCCATGTTATCACATGTGTTTGTAGTGTGTTTGTTCTTACAGCCGAGTAGTATTCCATTGTGTGTATATACCACATTTTATTGATCCACTCATCTGTTGATGGACATTTGGGTTAATTCAAACTTTTGGCGATAGTGAACAATGCTGCTATGAACATTGGTGTACATATATCGGTTTGTGTCCTTGTTTTCAGTTCTGCTGGGTATATACCCAGCAGTGGTATTGCTGGGTCATATGGCAAATCTATGGCTAGTTTTTTGAGAAACCGCCATACTGTCCTCCAGAATGGTTGGATCCTTCTGCATTCCCACCAGCAGTGGATGAGTGTTCCCCTTCCTTCACATCCTCTCCAGCACTTGTATTCTTCTGTTTTTTTCATAGCTGCCAATCTTATGGGTGTAAGATGGTATCTCATTGTAGTTTTGATTTGTATTTCCCTGATAGCTAGAGATTTGGAACATTTTTTCATGTGCTTTCTTGCCATTTGTATTTCTTCTTCGGAGAAGTGTCTGTTTAAGTCTTTTTCCCATTTTTTAAATGGGTTGTTTATCTTTTTATTTTCAAGATATAGGAGTTCTTTATATATGCAAGTTATAGGTTTCTTATCAGATATATGGTTGCCAAATATTTTCTCCCACTGTGTGGGCTCCCTTTTTACTTTCTTGACAAACTCCTTTGAGGTGCAGAAGGCTTTAATTTTGAGGAAGTCCCATTTATCTATTAGTTCTTTTGCTGCTCGTGCTTTTGGTGAGATATTCATAAATCCATTTCCTATTACAAGGTCCTGTAGATGTTTCCCTACACTGCTTTCTAAGGTTTTTATGGTCTTGGCTCTTATATTTAGGTCTTTGATCCATCTTGAGTTGATCTTTGTGTAAGGTGTGAGATGGTAATCCTCTTTCATTCTTCTACATATGGCTATCCAGTTCTCCAGACACCATTTGTTGAATAGGCCACTCTCTCCCAGTTGAGAGGGTTTGGTGGCTTTATCGAATATTATGTGGTTGTATATGTGAGGTTCTATATCAGAGCTTTCAATTCGATTCCATTGGTCTATGTGTCTCTCCTTATGCCAATACCATGCTGTTTTCACCACCGTGGCTTTATAGTATGTTTTGAAGTCAGGTAGTGTGATTCCTCCAATTTCGTTTTTCTTTTTCAGTATGTCTTTGGCTATTCGGGGTCTCTTTCCTTTCCAAATAAATTTCATAGTTAGTTTTTCTAGTTCCTTAAAGAAGGCTGCATTGATTTTTATTGGGATTGCATTGAATGTGTAGATCAGTTTTGGTAGGATAGACATCTTAATAATGTTCAGTCTTCCTATCCATGAACAAGGAATAGTCTTCCATTTATTTAGGTCTTCTTTGATTTCCTTGAACAATCTTGTATAGTTCTCGGTGTATAAGTTCTTTACCTCTTTAGTTAAATTTATTCCTAAGTATTTGATTTTTTTATTTACTATTGTGAATGGTATTTGTTTCTTGATTTCCTCCTGATCTTGCTCATTATTGGTGTACAGAAATGCTACTGATTTTTGCGCATTGATCTTATAACCTGCGACTTTACTAAACTCATTTATGAGTTCTAGAATCTTTGTTGTAGATCTCTCAGGGTTTTCTATGTATAGGATCATGTCATCTGCAAATAATGAAATTTTGACTTCTTCCTTTCCAATTTGAATGCCTTTTATTTCTGGTTCTTGCCTCAGTGCTCGAGCAAGTACTTCTAAGACAATGTTAAATAGGAGCAGAGACAGTGGGCATCCTTGTCTTGTTCCTGAGTTTAGAGGGAAGGAGTCTAGGATTTCTCCATTGTAAACAATATTGGCTTTAGGTTTTTCATATATACTCTTTATCATGTTCAAAAAATTCCCTTGTATTCCAACCTTTTTGAGTGTTTTTATCAAGAAAGTGTGCTGTATTTTGTCAAATGCTTTTTCTGCATCAATAGATATAATCATGTGATTTTTTTTCCTTCAATCTGTTTATATGGTGTATTACGTTGATTGATTTTCTTATGTTGAACCATCCTTGCATACCTTGGATGAATCCCACTTGGTCGTGGTGTATAATACGTTTAATGTGTTGTTGAATACGATTAGCAAGTATTTTGTTAAGTATTTTTGCGTCTAGGTTCATTAGAGAAATTGGTCTGTAATTTTCCTTTCTTGTGATGTCTTTGTTTGGCTTTGGTACTAGGGTAATGTTGGCATCATAGAAGGAGTTGGGTAACGTTCTTTCTGTTTCGATGTTTTGGAATAGTTTCAGCAGGATTGGTGTCAGTTCTTTCCGGAATGTTTTGTAGAATTCACCTGTGAAGCCATCTGTCCCTGGGCTCTTCTTAGTTGGGAGATTTTTAATAACTGATTCTATCTCTCAGCTTGTGATTGGTTTGTTAAGATCATCAATTTCTTCTTTTGTCAATATGGGCTGTTTATGTGTTTCTAGGAATTTGTCCATTTCCTCTAGATTGTCATTTTTGTTGGAATATAGTTTTTCAAAATATCCTCTTATGATAGTCTTTATTTCTGTGGGGTCAATGGTGATATCGCCTTTCTCATTTCTTATTTTGTGTATTTGCATCTTCTCTCTTTTTTTCTTTGTTAGTGTTGCTAAAGGTTTGTCAATTTTGTTAATCTTCTCAAAAAACCAGCTCTTGGTCTTGTTTATCTGTTCAAGTGCTTTCTTATTTTCTATTTCATTTAGTTCTGCTCTTATCTTTGTTATTTCCTTCCTTCTTCTTCCTGTTGGGTTGCTTTGTTGTTGTTTTTCTAATTCCTTCAAATGTGCAGTTAGTTCTTCAATTTTTGCTCTTTCTTCTTTTTTGATATATGAATTTATGGCTATAAACTTCCCTCTCAGTACTGCTTTTGCTGCATCCCATAAATTTTGGTATGTTGTGTTATCATTATCATTTGTTTCAAGGTAGTCATTGATTTCTTTTGAGATTTCCTCTTTGACCCACTGTTTTTCTAAGAGTGTGCTGTTTAATTTCCAAATCGTGGTGTGAAATCTGGGCTTCTGTCCCTTGCAAATCTCCAGCTTGACTCCACTGTGGTCAGAGATAATGTTTTGTATGATTTCAATCTTTCTGAATTCGTTCAGCCTTTCTTTGTGGCCTAGCATATGATCTATCTTGGAGAATGATCCATGTGCGCTTGAGAAAAATGTATATCCTGCTGTGTTTGGGTGTAGCGATCTATATATGTCTATTAGATCGAGCTCCTCTAATATACTATTCAGATGTTTTGTTTCTTTGGTGATTCTCTTTTGAGATGTTCTGTCCAGAGTTGATAGTGGTGTATTAAAATCCCCCACTATAATTGTAGATGTATCTATTCTTTCACTTAGTTTTTCCAGCGTTTGCCTGACGTATTTAGAGGCACCCTTGTTAGGGGCATAGATATTTATGATTGTTCGATCTTCTTGACAGATTTTCCCTTGGACTAAAATGTAGTATCCTTCTTTGTCTCTCACAATTGTTTCACATTTAAAGTCTATTTTGTCTGATATTAATATAGCTACTCCTGCCTTTTTCTGGTTATTGTTAGCTTGTATGATTGTTTTCCAGCCTTTCACTTTCAATCTCCATGCGTCTCTGGGTCTAAGATGTGTCTCTTGTAGACAGCATATGGATGGGTCATATTTCCTTATCCAATGTCCCAGTCTGAATCTTTTGATAGGTGAGTTTAATCCATTGACATTCAGTGTTATTACTATCAAGGAATTATTTGTGTCAGCCATACTTTGATTGGATTTGTGTTTGTCGTATTTTGTTTGTATGTTTTTTTTTGTCTTTGTTGTTGTTGTTGTTGGTCTTATACTCTCCTCCAACTTTGCCTTTCCTGTTTTTTCCTTTCTTCCTGCAGCACTCCCTTTAGAATTTCTTGAAGGGGAGGTTTCTTGTTGGTATACTCTTTCAGTTTCTGTTTGTCTGCGAATATTTTGAACTCTCCATCATATTTGAATGCTAGTTTAGCTGGATAAAGTATTCTTGGTTGGAAATTTCTTTCCTTTAGTACCTTGACTATATCATACCACTGTCTTCTTGCCTCCATGGTTTCAGAAGAGAAATCAGCACTTAATCTAATTGAGCTTCCCTTGTATGTGATGGTTTTCTTTTCTCTTGCTGCTTTTAGGATTTTCTCTTTGTCTTGAGCATTGGATAATTTGACAAGTATATGTCTTGGGGTGGGCCTGTTGGGGTTTATGACTTGTGGAGTGCGCTGTGCTTCTTGGATATGTACATCTGTCTCTTTCAGTAGATTTGGGAAGTTTTCAGCCATTATTTCCTGCAACACTCTTTCTGACCCCTTTCCCTTCTCTTCACCTTCTGGAATGCCTATAATACGTATGTTTGAGCGTTTTGCATTGTCATTCAGTTCCCTAAATCCTAATTGGATTTTTTCTATCTTCTTATTGACCCCTTCTACTATCTGTTTGATTTCTGATGTACTGTCTTCCACATCACTAATTCTCTGCTCTGTCTCTTCTAGTCTGCTGATATTTGCTGCAAGTGTATTTTTGATTTCTTGAACTGTGGTGTTCATTCCCATCATATCTGTTATGTTTTTGCGTATGTCTGCAATTTCCCCTCCAAGTGATATCTTCATGTTGTTAACCTCTTTCATTACTGCATCAAATTTGTCGGTGATAAATGTTCTAAGATCTTTCATTGCTTGTGCCAAGTTTTGCTCCCCTTTGTGATTATTGGTTTGTTGATTGGATTCAGCCATGTTTTCCTGATTATTGGTTTGGTTTGTAGATTTTTGTTGCTTTCTGGTCATCTCTTTATTTTGACGAATTTAATCAGTTCCTTAGCTTCTTTGTCTGCTCTTGGAGGTTAATTAGTTGTTATTTTTGCATAGGTGTTATATCTTCTCTTTGTCAGATTTTTCTTCTTATTCTAGTTATTTGTTGTTGGTTAAGTTCACTTTAGAGGAAAGTATTAGTGTTGGGGAAAGGCAATTGTGTAAGCAAGGGAAAAGTGTAAAGTTGTATTGGTGATGTATGTTAACAAAGCAAGAATATGAGATCTGGAAGGATGGAGGTTAGATTCATGTAGATTGTATAGAGTTATAGCTGTAGGTAGAGTACCTTTTATGAAGTAGATGACTGAATTTGGGAGGAATATGGTATGAACTACAAAGCTATTGTTTTCATGAGAGAGGGAGAAAGAAAGGAGAGGTAATAGTTTCAAGAGTGGATAATAGACAGAAAACAGAACAAAGGTATTAGAAATTAAGTTAGACACTTTGTGGATCAAAGAACGGGAGGTTGGGGGTGGAATATAGGAGAGACAGTAGATGATAGTGGATATCAAGATGCAGGGGAAGGGGGATAGTGTAGGTAGCCTAAATCAGTTCACACAGAAATGAGGCAGTGGAGGATCGGAAAACCCAGCAAATGTGAGGTGTTCCCTGTAGCACCTATTGTATACTTGAATTAAAATAAAAATAAGTGGAAGATAAGGGACAAGAGGGAAAGAGAAAACCGAAAAAAAAAAAGAAAAAAAACTAATTATAATAAAGAAAAAAGAAAGACAAGAAGAAAGGAAGAAAGAAAAAGAGGATGGGCAAACGGTGGGGAACGGTTAGGGAGAAGAGAGATACAGGTATACACGTGTCACAATTGCAACACTATCTAAAACAACTTCCCCCCGCTTTGCCCTAAAACCCCCCGTCTGTCTGCCCAAATGGGTCTGCAAGCACCTCCCTTCCCACAAACCCCCAATAGGCCGCCCAGGGCCCACGAACTCCCCAGTACTGCAGATGCTCCAAAAAAATAAAAATAAAATAAAATAAAGTAAAATAAATTAAAAAAAAAAAAAAAAAAAGAACAGAAACCCCTCCGCAGGCCCGGCTCCGCCCGCCGCGGAGGCTTGGACCGGCTCTGCCCGGGGAGCCGCCTCGGCCTGGCCTGGCTCCGCCCGGCTCCGCTCGCTACAGCGGCCCAGCCGGCTCCCGCGTCCACCTCCCGCAACCGCGGCCTGGACCGGCCCCGCCCGGCTCCGTACCCGCCGGGGCCTGACCCGGCTCCGCCTGGCTCCGCTCGCTACAGCGGCCCGACCTGTTGGTGTACTCTTGATCATCATCATCTACTGTGGTCATATCTTGTTCTAGTTTCAATTTCTTTTAATTTTTAGCATGGAGTCTTCAATTGTACCTTGGCTTATTAACTTTATAACTAGTCATTCTTTAGTTTGGCCTGCTCTATGGCATCTATCTTTTGCTTGTTTGTCATTGTAAGGGTTACAAGCAAGTATAAGAACATTTGCTGAGGTCAGATGTATTCCTAGTCCACCAGCTTTTGTTGATAGCAGAAACACAAAGATAACCATATCCATATTAAACTCATCAATTAGATGAAACCTTTCAGAAATCTGAATCTTTCCATTTAATCTGAGATCTCTTTGTTGATGATGTTTAAGAGAACCTCTAATGGTTCATGGTAAATTGGCTAAATTATACGTCATTATCACCCTTCTCTTTCATTTCATTTGAGATATATCCCAAAACTTGGAATTTTCCAGAATCTAAAATCAAACCCATATCTATTTGGAAGCTATTAATATATCATTATTATTTACAAAGTGCTTGCAACTCAAAGTCTGTCGTAAGTTCCATATCTTCAAAAGTCAGGTCAGGGTTAGCCTTATAATGTGTAGTTTCCTTTACCATAAGCTGAGATATTTCCTTGAGTTTTTCAGCTATGTAATATTGGTGGTGTAAAGGATGATGGGCCATTTTTCTCAATTGCATCATGACATTGCATATTTCTGTGTTTTTCCCCCCATGTTATTGGTAGATTTTTCAATCTGTTGAAAGGACCCAAATAGAGCTGCTCCTGCTTCTCCAACATTGTACATAATCCGCTTAGACCTTTTTTGGGAAGTAGCTGCTTTAGAGCCTCTTCTTTTACTCTTCTGAGAATAAATTGCTTTATAATTTGTATTGCATGTGCCCTTCTCTCTTTTTCGTGTATACTTTGCTTATCTGCTGATTTTATATTAGAAGAAAACGTTCTTCCTACTTCACTGGTGCTACTGCTAAACGTGTGTGGCATAACAATTCAACAGGGAAATGAGTTCTAACAGATTATTCTGTACAGGTGTGCCTGTGAGCAGCAAGTTATTGTTTGCATTAATAGGCATAAAGTACTGGTAGTGTATGGACCCATATTCTTCAGCATAATTCCCTCATCAAATATTGCATAGTTAAGTTTCAGCTGTTGAAAGAGACTACAGTCATCAGAACTGCTGATTACACAATTATATGTGGTCACAATTACATTGTATTCTTCATATTTACTACGAATGCTATAGCTCCTTTGTTTATGTTCTTCTTGAGAACTACAGTATCAGAGTACCTTTAATGTGGGACTGCATAAATTAACTTCTCTTAACCAGTTATCTATAGTTGAGGCTGGAACATTGATCAAATGAGGGCCTTTATTGCCCTCCTGCAAGAGGTATGCCAGTATTGTATTTGCTTGAATAGTTTCTCCTGGGCCCATTTCATCTGTGAAAATGCCATTAAGTCCGTGTTTATGTACCAATGCCAGCCAATTCAAACCAACCTTCTGATAGGGCTTGAGTGGCAGACTTTGGTTTAAAATGGAGGGTTGTTCTATATTCCATCTACCTTCATTTCCAGTGAGCATGGTAACTTGTTTTGTCAATTTATTTGTAATGTATTTTCATTTGTTCATAAGCCTTATAACCACATCCCTTTCTTGGATCAATGTTTTACAATGCCATATCAAATCTTTGATAAACAGTAGTTTTGGCCATCTTTCTGAATAGAGTTTCCCAACTATTAAAGGGCCAGAGTTCTGTTATCTTCTGAGACTCTTTTTTGAGAACACTCATGAATCAAAATAAGCTCACCAGTTGAAGCATCTTGAAGTAAAAAAAATTTACCTTTATAGCTATTCTCCATCACTTCTTCACCAGTACTATAGCCCTCATCAAGTGATCTACTGACATCAGAACCTGAATCATATTCAGTCTTCCATAACTCTCTTAAGGATTAAATACATTTTTAAATGTTTTTTGTTAAAACCATTTTCTGGTTTCATGGAACATTTCTTGTTTAGTTTTGTTTTAGCTGTATTTTTAGGATACTTTTGACTCCTTGAAGAAACTCCTTTTCCTTTTGAAATGACATTTAGTGAACCATACTGCATATCTTGGTCTTCTGCAAACACTTTAAAAGATTCTAAAGCTTCTGTATACATCCATTTATGTTCCTTGAGTATGTCTCTTAGTTCCTGTTTATCAAAATTAGGAAATTCCTTTTGCAATTTCAAGACAATGCGTTCCTGCCTTTCCTAGGTACTGCTAGATTCTGCAGACTTGTTTGATTCCTCTCCATGATCCAGTCTTTTCTTTTTTAGAGATGATCATCATTAAATTCATCTTCATCATATGGCTCTGAAGAAGAAGATAATTTTCTGTTCCTGGGTCCACCACCTGCATCATTAAATATCAACAAGGCAACAGCAACTGCTCCATCCACTGTGCTTGTTGATTCAATCAACTTAGGTAAATTATCCTCATTTCTTTGTGGAAAAAGTTCTTTCAAGGTCTGAAGTGCAGCATCTTTAAGATCTTCCAATTCTGAAAGGTCTTCCAATTCTGAAATATCATCATTATTTCTACCTGCCATGGTAGAATGACCTTCAGACTCTCAGACTCTTCATCATCAGATAGCTCAGAAACTATAATTACTGTGTCTTTGTTGAATTTTTTCTCTTTAACTGTATTGGAACAATTTTGGGGAATGACATCTTCACTATCAGAAGATAAATTAATATTCTTGTTTTGCTAAACAAAGGTTAACAATAATGGAAGCTTAATATCTAATGAATCCTGCCAACTATGCCAAAATGTTTTGCTAAGGAAGAGGCAGAAACTCTAAATGCTAAATAAAAGCACCTTTATTCAATTAACTGAGTTTCAGGTTATATGAAATGATTATAATAATTAGATATTCACAGTAGAAAATAATTAGAGATATAGGAGAGAAGGAAAGTATATATAACCATTTCCCAAATCAGGGGAAAACTCAACATTTGATCTCTTACATGGCTGGAGAACCCCTTTGCAGTCCATCAGAGTCGTGACTGGAAAAATGGTCCCACGTAGAGCATCCCCTCCTGGGTGAGGCTCTGACTGGAAGCTTGGGAACCATCCTTTTTAAGGGGTTCCAAACCTCAGAACTCCAATGAGTCTTACAACTCATGAGGAATGACCTCATCGAAAGTAACTGAATCCATCCGGGGGAGGGGGTGGTAGCCAGTCCTCCACAGAAAAGACATGGTATCTTGAGGGGTCTTTGTTCTATTATATTCATGGTACACTGAACAGAAACATAAGGTTTTCAGCTTTTAATTTTACAGGGGATACAAACAGGACGTGCAAATACCATGTCTGGTAACTTGTTCCTTTGAAACATTTGTTTTTTGGTTACTAGGTGAGGGGTTGCCTGCATAGCAGTAGTACAACATTCCAAAGGACAATGGACAAGTTAATCATTCATAGTTCTAGGCTAAAACAGCAGACACTATTGATTAGAAAGCTTAGCAATTCAGAATTCTTAATAATTTTCTTATAGTACATCAATACCGTATTCCTCTTTGATTCTTGAAATATGATATACTTGTGTTTTTTCATTTTCTGGAGTTTTGGGAACACTAGTATCTTCTGTTTTTTTTAGGTATATCTGAAATTATGCAAAGCATCTTCTCTGACCATAATAGAATGGAGCTGGAAATGAATAACAGACTGAGAAATGGAAAATCCACAAATATATGGAAATGAAACAACCCACTCCTCTTTGCAGTCAAAGAAGAAACTGCTAGAGAAATCACTAAATTGCAGTGTTTCACCAAGCTGTTTTGGAAGATCCCAGTCCAGCTACTGATGCCCCACATGAGGAATTACTAATTTTTTTCAACCTTTGTTATATCACACCAAAACCACAAGACAGGTAGTGGTTTCTACCAATACGAATCTTCTCACCTTGGATCATTTTTGCTTTGAAAAAAGGGATAAGATGGAAGAAGTACTGGAAGCAACCCTCCAACCCTCCCAGGCTGGAGCTTCTTCAGCAGTTTCTCTTAGTGCTGAAGAGGAAAGTGGTGAAAGGGAAGTTAGCAGGGCAAGCACCCCTGATGGTTTCTGTTTTTTTTTTTTATTAAAGATTTATTTTTATTTATTTAATTCCCCTCCCCTCCCCCGGTTGTCTGTTTTCTGTGTCTTTTGGCTGCGTCTTGTTTCTTCGGCACCATTCCTCGGCAGGCTGCTCCCTCCTTCGCGCTGGGCGGCTCTCCTTATGGGTGCACTCCTTGCGCGTGGGGCTCCCCTACGCGGGGGACACTCCTGCATGGCACGGCACTCCTTGCGCGCATCAGCACTGCGCGTGGGCCAGCTCCACCCGGGTCAAGGAGGCCCCGGGCTTGAACCGCGGACCTCCCATGTGGTAGACGGACGCCCTAACCACTGGGCCAAAGTCCGTTCCCCACCCCTGATGGTTTCTGATGAGAAGTGGGCATTTAGTCTTACTGAGGATCCCTCATATGTGACAAAATGCTATTCTCTTCTTTCAAGATTCTTCCTTTATCTTTGACCTTTGACATTCTGATTAGTATGTGTCTGTGGCAGTTTGAGATTATTTACGGATCCCCAAAAGAGAAAGATTATGTTTTTAGACTAATCTATTCCTTTGGATGTGATTCCCTCTGATTTTATTAAATTCAGTGAGGGGCTTCTTATTAAGTTTACTTGATACAATCAATTTAGAGTTTCTGTTTGGTCTATGTCAGTAAGGTGTAACTCAGTTTAAGTTCCTACTCCCTTGGTGAGCTGATGTAAGTGGACACTCACTCAAGAAGACACACAGGAAGAGAGAGAACGCTGTCATTTTTGATCCTGTGACTCTGGGGAGAGATGAGCCATTCGCAGGCTAGTTTGCAGCTGACCTTGGGAAGAGAGCCAAGCCTGATTTAGAAGGCTGGGAAAAACAAGCACTGTGCCAGGAGAGAGAGGAAGCCCTGAAGGACAAGCCCTATGCCAGCCTGCAGCTGAGAGAAAGGAAGGCCAGAGGGGAAGGTTGAACCCTCACAGAAATCAGGGACCATCTTACTTCAACACGTGGCAAATGACTGGTGAGAAAGCAACCTGTAAATGTAAGCTTTTACCCCAAATAAATATCCTTTTAAAAAGCCAACAGGTTTCTGGTACTTTGCATTGTCACCCCTTTGACAGCCTAATCTAATATCTTATAGTAGGATATTAGAATTTATTCTGTTTGGAGTATGTTGTGCTTCTTAGACATGTATATTTATCTTTCATAGGAGTTGGAAAATTTTCAGCCATTATTTCCTCAGGTGTTCTTACTTTTCCTTTTCCCTTCTCTTCCCCTTCTGGGACACCCATGATGTGTACATTTCCATGTATGTACTCTCACCCAAATTTCTGAGCTGCTTCTCAATTTTTTCTATTCTTTTCTCTATCTGTGATGGTCTGATCATGTTCTTAAACTAACCCATTCCTGTCTGTTTGGGTTCCTTTGACTTCATTAAGAGATCCTTTGTTTAGATCACTTGATTAGATCAGTTTATTGCCTCTGGTTGTACTATATCAGTGAGATATGAACAAGGTTGGGTCTCCAACCTCATACTGGGGACTTAGATAAAATGAGAACTGGAAGCAGAAACCCACAGAGAAAGGAAGCCTTGCCATTTTACCCAGCCATTTTAGAGACAGTAATCCAGATTCACCTACATCTGCTGAAAGATAGAGATGCCCCAAGAGGTTCAAGGAGATGAGGCCCAGGGAGGGTTGCCTGATTGCCCCTGGCTGAGCTTGAGGAGAAATTAGAGAGACCAGTAGATACACTATTTTGCTTCATTATGTGGCAGTACTCCAGGATCTCCTAATAGCTAATCTTTGGTGAGAAAACATCTCTGATGATGCCTCAATTTATAAATTTTCACAGCCCCAGAAGTGAATTTTTTACCATAATAAATTTCCCACTGTAAAATCCAGTCTGTTTCTGATACTTTGCATTGGCAGCCTTAGCTGACCAAAACACTGTTCTTCTGACTGTATGATTTCAAATGCCCTGTCTTCTAGTTTGCTGATTCATTCTTCTGCCTGTTCAAATCTCCTGTTACATGCCTCTAGCATATTTTGAATCTCTACTATTTTGCCTTGCATCCCCATAGTTTATGTTTCTTTTTATGCTTTCAAATTCTTCTTTATGTTCACACATTGTCTTCTTAATATCCTTCAGCTCTTTATGCATATTTTCTTCCAGTCTCCTTGAATTGATTTAGATTTGTTTGAACTTCTTTGATTACTTGCTCCAAATTCTGTGTCTCCTCTGAAGTTTTAATTTTTTCCCTTGACTGAGTCATTTCTTCTTGTTTTTTATAACAGCTTGTAATTTTCTTACTGATGTCTAGGTATCTGATTATCTTGTTGAGTTAACTCTGAAAGGCCTTCTTTCCCTCTTGTTTGGGGTTTTATTGTTGATTGGGTTTGTGCTTAGGCTCTTCTTTGATGTTTGTTCCAACTTATTCTGGACCTTTGGAATAGCCTGAGTTTAAATGATGTTGATTCTTCTTCATCTGATTCTTGCCCTGGATATGCAGTACAATTTTTAAGGTTGTACTTTTTGCTTAATTGTTTCACTCCAGGAGAAAGCCTCCTTTCCTCTCTTCTGATTCTTTGGGTCCCTTGATCGGTTCTCTTTTTTTCTGTTGTTCAGAATTTTATCCATAGCTCCTATAACTTTTATGAATTCTCTCCCTCACTTAGTGCCTCGTTTTCCTTACAGTATTCAGTTCTGGGTCCCTTTTGTCTCACAGGAGCTGAGTTTATTTCCCATTTTTCCTCTGTGTAGTTTTTTTCTGTCTCCAGTTTCTTCCCCCATATGTTATCCCACCCTGGAGACCCAGATGGGGTCAATCCAGAAATGTGAGCCACATCGGAATAGACTCTTTTGTGTTTAGGGGCTCCCACAAAAAGTAACTGGATTGAGTGCAGCACTGAAATGCCATTGTTCTTCTATGTTTTTTCCTTCTCTCTCTCCACCCCCACAGGGTCCCTTTTGCATACACAAGTCCTAAGTGGCCTGTGTTACAGCCTGAGTATCTGTGAACTTGGGTCCTGTGCCTGGATATTCGTGGGGCTCTAATTCAGAGCTGTGAGTTCCCTGTCATCTGTGTCCCTGGTGGGAGAAACCCAAGCAGCTGCCTCCAAAGAGCTCCCAAGCTTTGAGGGGGACTGAGTGAGGCGGAGGGGAAGAGTAGCAGCTGGTATGGGATGGATGTTTCTTACCTGATATTTTTCTCTTTCTTCAATTCAGCATTTGAGGAATCCTTCTCCAGTCTCTTCCATACTCCAGATTTCTAAGCAAGTGGAATTTGTCATTGTATTCACTGATTCTCTGGGGAATTTTTTTCAGGACCTTTCTTAGGTTGCCAGGTTGATGATATCATTTCTCCTAGCAAAGAAATTCTTGTGAAATTTGTCATAGAAGCCCTGGCGAACTAAGTCTTCATAGAAAAGTTAGCTCAGAACAGGTAGTTGCTTATTTTATAAGTTTAAGAAATCATTTGGGATTCTGGGATATCTGGCTGAGCATTGAAGACAACTGCCCCAAGCTTGCTACATTGCCCCACTTGCATTCATAGCATCCTGAGATTCTAAGCATGCCAATGCCACCCATATAGGGTATTTTTCTTAATTTAGTAGTTCTCAGTCTTGGCTGCACAAAGTTTTCTGGACAACTTTCAAAAATTTATATGTTCAAACTCCACCCCCACTTATTCTGATTTAATAGGTCTGGGGGTTGGTCTCAGGCATGATATACATTTTGAGAACTCCACAGATAAATCTAATTTTCAGCCAGTGCTGAAAACCATGGCAGTCCATTGAAGATTGCCATTCTGCTGCAGGATATTAAGTTGAATAGTTGATATGGTCATTCAGGGGCTTTTAAAATATCATTCTTACATTGTTTTTCCTCTTATAAAGGTGTAAACCTGAGATGCGAGCACTCCACACTCAATATCTATAATGAATGCCTGTGAAACTCCACACTCATAGAATATCAATTACTATTCCATTGGACACTAGCTCTTCCAGTTATATTTTTAACAGTTAGTGGAGATTTGACATGCCGTGCATAATCCCTATCAATCACGGTCTAATCTCTGGGTAAACAAAGCTGCATGACTGACATTTGAGATACTTCATGCTTTATCCCTCGTTATCTTCTATTTTCATTTTATGTCATCTCCAATTCTCCTTCCAGCTTATGTTCCAATCACGTTGAATTATGTAAGATTCCCTATAGGGCACAAACTTTTTTTATTTCTCAAGGCTTTTACACATGCTCTTTCTTCTGTTTGGATCCTTTCCCCTTCTCATCTGCCTCAAAAACTGCTCTTTTTTTTTCCTAGAGTAGGAGTTACTAAATATGGACACTCTGAATTAGGAAGCAAAATATGCATGTGTGTGTACATGTATTATATACATTTTTTTGAAGAAGTTTAATTGATTTCATCAGATCCTGAAAAGTATAGCACCATAAAGCCTGAATCATTTTTTCTTGATTATGCTGAAATGTAAAACAGTGGAGACATATTCTGAGACATCCTTAAATCTCCATCTTCCCCAATTAAGTTCCTTGTCACAATTACTCTGCCCCTCTTCTGGATTCCCATTGCATTTTATATATCCCTCCTTATATAGGGTTTTTAGTTATGCCTGGACTTGGACTTCATTGAAAACAAGGATCTTGTCTTAATCATTTTTCACTGTCAAGGTTTAGCCCAGATAAGTTCATTTGTGCATAGCTAGGGAGAATGTTAAATCTCAAATCAACTTTCCTGGAATTTCAAGTTTTGTGTGCACTGTAGCTCTGGAGGAGCAAATGCTTGCATCTTCCAATTATCACTCATTAAGTCCAATGTTTGACCATTTCATTTTCCTTCTCCTGGTTACACTAGGTGTGGGCACCAAGATATGCAGCAATATTTCTACTTATTAAAAATGTGACCATCTCAAATTTTGATAGATTGACTCCAGGGTATATGTATATGCATATGCACACACACTCAAAAATCAATGTGATGCTCCCTTCTTCTCCAATATCTTCTCTAATTTTTGAATAATATGAGTTTTAGAAAGAGAAATATAAAATGGAGGTGAAGAAATTGCCAACAAAATAATTTTAGAAATATTCTCAGAATACATACTTATTTTTAGATTAGTACTCAGAAAAATGAGTGAAAATTAACTCATGTAAAGGTACTTCACTCTGCAATTTCTAAAAGCTAGGAACAAAGACAAAATTGTACAAGCACAGAGGTTCACATCCCAGAATGGCTTAAGAATTTTCAACACCCTCATTGGAAAGCAGAATAGGATGGAGCAATGCTTTGGAAATTCTGAAGGAAAATTATTTCTGACATATATTTTCTACTAATAATAAAATATGTAAGTAGAAAATAACAATAATCAAATATGTAAGTGGAATAAAGGCATATTCAGACATATGAGTTCTTAGAAATTTTATTTCCTTGTGCACTTTTTCTCAGAAAGCTACCAGAGATTTTTCTCTACCAAAAGAAGAAGTAAACCAAGAAAGAGGAAGATGTGGGACCCAAAGAATAGGATACACAATACGAGAGAGATAAATGGATTCCAACACAAGGTGATATGGGCAGATCCTAGGATGACAACTTTGAGCCAGGTGTAAAGGGCAACCAGTTAAGATCCTTTCAGGTCAGTAGACTCCAGGAGTGTTCTTCAAGATGATAGGATTTATAGAACAACTGTGTGAGTGCAAATCTTGGAAGGAAATTTAAATACTTTAGTAAAGAGTTTACAGGTGAATTAGTGAAGGTTACAATGCAATTAAGTTAGAGTTCCATAACAAAGTCAAGAAATAAACATATACTTCTCTGTAATTCATGGAATATCATAGTAGAAATTTTAAAATAATTAGAACTTTTTAAAAATTTATTTCTCTCCCCTTTCCCCCTCCCCCAGTTGTCTGCCCTCTGTGTCCATTTGCTGTGTGTTCTTCTGTGACTGCTTCTATTCTTATCAGTGGCACCGGGAATCTGTGTTTCTTTTTGTTCCGTCATCTTGTTGTGTCAGCTCTCCGTGTGTGAGTTGCCATTCTGGGGCAGGCTGCACTTTCTTTCACACTGGGCGGCTCTCCTTACGGGGCACACTCCTTGCGCGTAGAACTTAATGATACTGAAAATATTACAGATTAAACTTGTGTGTAGAAGCAAAAGTGGTATTTCATTGGGAATTTATGGGATTGAATGCTTATAATAGAAAAGAATATTATCTTGAAAATTAATGTACTAGGCATCTAACTGAAGAATTAGAAAAGAAACAACAGAATAAATTCTGAAAACCTAAAGTAAGGAGATAATAATGATGCAGTAGAAATTTAGAAATGAAATGGAATCGAAGAAGCCAAAGTTAAGTTCTTAGGAATAAAACCTAACAAATTAAATAAATCTCAGGCAAGATGAAGTAAAAAAAGACAGAAGGAGAAAATAAAATTATTAGGTATGAAAAAAACTCAGTACAGATAAAATGTGGATCAAGACACTAATGAGAAGATATAATAAATAATTTGTACCAAAATTTTTAGAAAACTTAGAATGGTCAGATTTTATAAGTATATTACTTATATTACTTAGCAAAAGTACTGAAGAAGAAATATAGACCTGAACAATCTTATAAATACCAAAGGAAGTGAAACATTAGTTAAAATTGTCCCAACAGATAAAGTACTAGGCCCAGATGGTTCAGTGGGTGAGCTTTTCAAAGCAGAGCATTCCAATTTATATGAAGATTTCTAAAAATTAGAAAACACCATCAACTCATTCTATGAGACTTGCAGAACTTTGATATCAACACCACACAGATAAAATATAAAATAAAGAAAATTACAAGTTAATCTCATTTGTGAAACAAATGATTAAATCCCAAATGTGAAAGGATGTGTGGATGCCTTCTTTGAGGTTTAGGAGGAAGCTTGTTTCTGCTAGGTGCCTGGGAACCCTGCTAATCTGGGATAACCTCCACCAAAATATATGTACTGAGGTTCCCTGTAGCGCTCAGGCAATATGACACTGTACTACAAATCTATGTGACAGCCAGCCTGTGGCCATGCCGTTTTAGGGACATGCATTTTTGCTACTTTTCTCCCTGTACTTTTCAGCACCAAGGCATCCTTCTCTGAAGTCCCCTGAGGTTTGGAAATTGGGAAAAATTTATTTCTCTTCCACCCTTACCATGAAGATATGTCATCCAAGATCAGTTTGGAGAGACTCTGCTCTAAAACTCCTCTCATTAGATGTACTCTGGACCTCAACTACTCTCTCCTTTGATCTGTGAGGCTGGTAGTTCCTTCCTAGACATTAATGTTCCCTCCTTGCAGAATTTTAAATTATTTTATTGAGACTGTTGTTCCACATAAACTTGACAGACATATGGAACAGAGAAGTTGGTGAAATTTTTATCTGTTCTATGAAAACCTTTAACATTTTACTTCATCTGATTTTTTTTTCTATTCTATTCCTTTTTTCTTTTAATAGATATGGGTCTTCCCCATTTTGAACACTCATCTTTGAATGAAGAGAGGTTTTCCTGGATCAGCTGTTTACAGGCTCTCTGAATGGGGAAGGTGCTAGGATAGTGTTCAAGGACAGAAGGAGTTTTTCTTAAGATTCACAATTGTATGTGTGTGTATGCATGCACATGCTCACTTACTTGTGTGTGTATGCCTTAATTTATTATTTTTTAAGCTTTTTTTTACCCTCTGTCAATGGTGATATTGGCTGATCTAGGACTACTTACAATGCAGGGTATTTGTCCTTTTCCCTTTTTAACAAGGCAAGGACTTACATCCTAGTATTTTGGGAGGTGATCATAGTCTGTGTGAGTGAGGGAGCAAGAAGAATAAGAGAAGAACTACTGGAGAGATTCTCCCAGAAGAACAATGGAAGAAGGGCAAAAAACTGCCTGAAGGAGTTGCTGTGGGGATCTGCAGGCCAGGAGAGTGCTGCACATCCTCCAGGAGGGCAAGAGACAAAGACACAATGATGCCAAGTCACTTAACCTGGTGGCCAGTAACAGCACTCATCCTCCACCTTCAAGGCAAATAGCCTGGATAAAACCTGTGGCTCACAGCAGCTGACTGAGAGGGGAACAGATGTCTTCCTCTTTGGGAAGAGGGAGCGTGGAGAATGGTTTCCCTTGAGAGAGTTTGACCATCAGAACCTGATTTGAATTTCAGCCATGTCCAGACCAGAATCAGAGACAATTGGAGGTTGGAAGAGATATCGCTGTTGAAAGCAATACCACTGTAGAAAGATTTGCCAGCAAGTGCTGAAGGGGAACTGTAATGAGGAAAAATGCTTTTTGGAGTCTCTAGTCCAAAGCCCCTTGGATCAGATATGTGCCTCATTAGTGAGTATTTGGCCCTATTTTGATAACTTAAGCTCAGAAGTTTTAAAGACTTAGAAAAAGTTGAACCAACAATCAATATAGAACTTTGTGCCCCAGGAATCAGAGAAGGCTAGGTGGTCAACTTGGTTCTCTAAGAGGGTTGAACCTGTAAGACAAAGGTTGGGGAGGATGTTGCCTTCACCTCACTGTACTAGGGGATTTAATTCTCTAACCCAAAGATTGGATAAGGTGTGGCAATTACCCCAGTGCTCTTGGAGGGTGAGGTCTAGAGCTTGTTTGACACCCAGATGCTTGATGAGTGTGGAACCAAGAAAATGGCCATTGAACAAGCCTGTGGAAAATGTGGGTCACCATGTGGCCCCAGGGAGAAGAAACCAAAGTCTTAAGAATGACACTCAGTGTAGTATCTATTACCCTGTATGTACAATGGCATTTTCTTCCATTTCTTCTCCAGTGTGTTAGGGTGCCTAAGAGTTACCTCCTGCGAGCCTCCATGTTGCTCAAATATGACCTCTCTGTAAGTCAAAATGAGCATTTAAATGCATTACCTTCACCTCAGCATGGGGCAGGACTCCCAGGGATGAGCATCCCTGGCACCAAGTAAAATCTACCAATCACCTGCTGGTGATGAAACTGGAAAAAGACCTTGAATAAAAGGAGGAAAAGGTAAAGATAAATGAATTTATATGCCTAAGAGACCTCAAAGTAAGTTGGGAGGTCACCAGGGATGTAATGTTTATGCATGTCTCAGCATGATCTCATAGTCAGTCAAAGTAGATACTACCCCAAATAGTGGGGCTCCTGATGCTACCCCAAATATTGTCTGGAGACACCCAGGTCCTACGATCATGATAGATAGCTCCGGAGTTTGGTGCCTTGCAAGTAGGCCTGTTTGGGAGTTTGTGCTCCTGTGTGTGACAGAGTTGTACTCAGCTGTGACTTCTCTACACATGCCTCTTCTGTCCCTTCTTTTTGAACCTATAGTGGGTGCTGGAGTTGGTAGGTGTATGTCCAAGAGACGTGAATCTCTGGGCTGTCCAAGTGCCAGCTGGGCCCTGAGCCTCAGCATAGTTGCAACACCAACTGTCCAGTTCATTGGACTCACTGAGGACAATTAACAAGGTTGTGAAGATGAACAACCACCACACCAAGGAACTGAGAGAGACTACAACTGCAGTCAAGAGAATTGCATCCATTAGCCATATGGGATCAAAGCCAGCTCCCAATTAGAGGTGGACTGGGCAACACTATCCCAGAATCCTCAGGATTGCAGAATGAAATATGGACTAGAGTAGACTTACTGGTATTCTACTATAGATACATTGTGATTCTATCAATGGAAGAAATTATATCATTGATGTAGAGAGAGTTGCCACTGGAGATGCTGAAGTCAGGGAGAGGAAAAAAGAGGTGTAATATGGGAGCATTTTCAGGACTTTGAATTGTCCTGAATGACATTGCAATGACAGATACAGGTCATTATATATCCTGCCATAACCTACAAAATTGAGTGTGAGAGAGTGTAACCTACAATGTAAACTATAATCCATGCTTAGTGGCAATGTTTCAAAATGCATTCATCAATTGCAGTGAATGTACCACCCTAATGAAAGATGTTGTTAATGTGAGGAAAAGTGGGAGGTGTGGGGAGTGGGGAATATTGGAATCCCTTATATTTTTTATGTAACATTTTATGTATTCTAAGTATCTTTTAAAAGCAAACTTAAAAATATTTTTAAAAGACTGACTTTCAGACTTTGAAATCGAATGGAGGATGCCCTGCAGGTTTACTGAACTGTTCTGGACCCATAACTCATGTTTCCTTCCAAAATTCTTCTTATTGTAATGAAAATGTTCATCCTTTGTCCATTTGTGTATCAGAAGCAGATAAATTATTTTGTAAGTTTCAGAGGTCTATAGCAGATGAGACTTTGCCCCAACACAATTGTGATGTGATTCTATACTTAACATTGGTAGTGATTTAAGGGATTTAAAATATATATATATTGTAATGTCTTTTTGGAATTCAGAGGGTTGAGTTTAGCATTTTGATATGGTTCATAAATTCCAAAAATAGATGTTGGATTATGTTTGTAAACTGGTATGTATGTGGGCAAGATTAAATTATAATTAAGGCTTTGAATGGTCCACGTCAGTAGGATGCTACATCCCTGTCCCCTTGGTGGGGGGGGGGGCGGGGAGAGGACTCACAAATAAAAGACATGGCAATGGACAGAGTTGGATTTTGATGCTGGAGTCTTGAGCTAGAGCCCCAGGCAGTAAGCATACAGAGGAGCTTTGTTGTGAGAAAAGAGAGAAGGCCCTGGGAAAAGAAACAAGCCATTTGCCTAATAGTCTACAGCGGGCCTTGTGGAGATACCAGAGCAGTTGAGCCTGAAGAGAGGCAAGCCCCAGGAAGAGAGGAACCAGGAAGCCTGAACCCTTACAGAGGTAGGCAGCCATCTTGCTTCAACATGTGGCAACAGACTTTGGTGAGGGAGGTGACTTGTGCTTTTTGGTCTGGTAAGTGTAAGCTTATACCCCAAAGAAATACCCTTTATAAAAATCGACCAATTTCTGGTATTTTGCATCAGTACCCCTTTGGCTGAGTACTACAGGCTGTGAAACAAAATCACTAGATGAGTGTGAGAAATTGACCGTTAGAGTAAGTTCACCAACATATTCAGATGCCTAGAAATCACCAAAAAATTAAAAGCCACACCAAGAAACAGGAAGAGATGGCCCAGCCAGAAGAACAAACAAAAAATCATGATGAGACACAGGATTTAAAACAAGTAATCAATGATAATCACACAAATCTCCTAAACCAGTTCAAAGAGTTTAAGATAAATGTGACCAAAGAGATAAAGGATATTAATAAGACACTGGGTGAGCATAAAGAACAATTGGAAAGCCAGCAAAGAAAAATAGCAGAGCTTATGGAAATGAAAGACACAATGGATGAGATTAAAAATACATTAGAAGCATACAACAGCAGATTTGAACTGGTGGAGAACAGAATTTGTGACTTGGAGGACTTGGCATCTGAACTTGAAAAGACAGGAGAACAGAAAGAAAAAAATGAAAAAAAAAGGAAGAGGGTCTTAGTGAATTGAATGATAATGTGAAATGCACAAATATATACATTACTGGTGTCCCAGAAGGATAAGAGAATGGAAAAGGGGCAGGAAGAGTAAGAGAAGGAGGAAAAGGAATGAAGTGTGCATTATTGAGTTGGTTACTGATTTAGGCAACTAGATTCATTTCCACCTTGGAATTTTTAAGGAATTGTGTTGAATGTGCCTCAGAATTGTCCCTCTGAATGATAACTGAGGTTGTTCATTTACCTTCCAACTCACTCCTGGCACTGAGGTTTGTGTCTGGATCCATTAATTCTGCCATAGTTGTGTGCTGCAACTTTGCACCAGCTGAATGAGTTCCCTCAACTTCAGAGAAAAACTTGAGTAAGAAAACCAGAGAGGCATAGTGAGCCCTTGAGTTGGTATGCTGGCAGCATGCACAAGGACTATCACAGTGGCATTTGAAGTCGAAAGTTAATGAATTGAAGGTGGCCCAGGGCACTATAGCTTCTGCCACATGCACAAACAGACTGATTTCTAAAAATACAGGGGTCTCCTACACTTCTATGGACCACCTTGAACAAAGAAATTCCTCCTGCCAATCCAAGTATCCCATTTTTTTAAATTATTCATAAAACATTCTGGATGTGCAAATCATGGTGCCCCTCACTTAAGAAATGTATACTCTCCTGAAGTTTATGAGATCTTCAGCCTCTGGTATTCTTTTTCAGATTCCTCTCTCTCAACTATACTACCTACATCTTCATGGAAGCTGTTTCCTATTTTGTGTTTGTGGTTTGAAATGTTTCTTAAATTTCACTGATATATAATTTTACTGAATTTTGTTTTCACTGTTACTTTTGCATGATTTCAGAGTGTAGAAGGTGGAAATGCCTCTTCTTTCATTTTTCAACAGCAATACCATTTATTAAATTTATTGAACGTTCCAAATCTATTTGAGGTCTATTTTTCTTCTTTTGGGGAATAAATTAATCAAGAAACACATTTTAAAGTATAAAATTCAATTATTTTTTATTATACTTACAGGTATGTACAACCTTCACTGATATCTAATTGCTACTCATTAGCAGTAACTCCCACAGGACCTACAGCTTTCTAAGGCTTTGTTAAATTTTTTATTATTTTATATTTCTGTTTCACATACTAGTTAATCTCAACTGACTTACCTTCAAGTTCATAGACTTTCTTCTTACTGTTGATATTTGCTGTTGAGGCCCTCTAGTGAACTTTTCACTTTATTTATTGTACTTGTAAACTGCTAACTTCTATTTGATTCTTTTATATTATTTAGATATCTTTAGCATATTATCTATTTGGTAAGACATTGTTTTCACACTTTTATTTACTTTTTTGGAAAACATTTTTAAAATTTATTTTTAAAGAAGATTTAGATACATAAATGTTACATCAAAAATAAAGGGGATTCCCATATGCCCCACTCCATCCCCCTCCCGCCTCCTCCCCAATCAACATTTTTCATTAGTGTGCTACATTTGTTACAAGTGATGAATACATATTGAAGCATTGCTACTAAGCATGGTCTATGGTTTACATTATGTTTTACACTTTGCACTATGCAATTTTATAGGTTTTGACAAAATGTATAATGGCCTGTGTCCATCATTGAAATATCATGCAGAATGATTCTAATGTCTCAAATATGCCCTATGGTTACAGCTATTTTTCTCTCTGCCTTCCCCTAGAATCTCTGGTGACCACTGTCTTTATATCAATGTTGCAAGTTCTTGTCAGGATTTTGGGATGGTGATGGCCACCCTGCTTCTGATTGAGAGAGTCCTTAGATCCCATGGGGCAGATAGATGGAAAAGTCTTGCTTGCAGTTGTAGATACCCTCTGCTTCTGGGATGGGCATTGTCCATCATCATCTTTTTGTTAGTTGTCCTGGGTGAGTCCGATGAACTGGAGAGAAGGTGTTGACTTCAATTCTTTTGAGATTCAGGGGTCACCTAGCATATGAACAGCCAGAAGATTTAAATCTCTCAGACATGTCTTTAATGGGTATAGTGCTAATTATAGTTTCAAATAAATGGGGTAGAAGAGCCATATGTCTAAAAAGTCTATGTTTGATACATTGGGGGAGATGGATTATCACATATTCCAAGGTAAGACCTACCAATGGGGTGCCAATTTCCTGGCATTGTCTGCCCTACCTGTAGTGTCTAGCTATCTCTAGAGCCCCCAGGAACACCCCTACTTGAGGTACTATTTTTTTGGCAATCAGTGAGATCCTCATGAGACATGCATAAGCATAATCTCTGGAATGACCTACTGACACACTCTGAAATCTCTTAGCCATAAAAACTCATTTGCACTGAATAGTTCCCCATTATTGTCTAAGTCCTTCTCCAAATGCAAAGCCAAACTCAGCATGTAAATGCAATGCCTTCCCCCCAGCATGGGACATGACACCCGGGGATGAGCCTCCCTGGCACCAAGGGACCACTATCAACTACCAACTGATGATGCAACTGGAAAATGACCTTATACGGAAGGTTCAATGCGGATCAGCAGAATATCCCTGTCTACATAAAATAACATGACTTTAAAATGCTGTTTGACCTAATGTAAGGGGGAAATGGAAAGGAGAAATGAGTTTATATGGCTACGAGTCTCTAAAAAAGAGTCTGGAGGCTGTCAGAAGGATTGCCCTTATGCACAACTGAGCAGAGTCTGAGAGACAGATAAAGCAGATACAACCCCCAGGTATTGGTTCCTTTGAGCGCTAAAGAGACCCATGGGAGTTATGGTCATGGCCGATGGGGTTAACTACCAGGTCAGATGGCCCCTCTTTGGAACTGGTGTTTATGTGTGATGAATCTGGACTCAGATGGGATCTCTCTTCATAAGACTTTCATGCTAATGTGCTGGAGGTGCAGTTAGTGTTGGGGTTTAAGATATATTTAGGGGATTTGAATCTCTGGACTGACAATGTGATAGCCAGGTCCTGAGCCTCAACAGACTCTAGCACCTACAATCTGATTTATTGGGCTCACCACACTCAGCTAAGATGGAGTTGAAGAAGGACAACCACCACACCATGGAGCCTAGAGTGATTACAACTGAAAGTGGGAGGATTGCATCCAGCATCCATGTGGAATCTGAGCCTCCTCTTGACATAGAGGTGCAATGGACACAACCAATCCAATGTCCACATAGAAAAGGTGGCATTGGATTGAGAAAAGTGGACATGATGGCTGATGGGTATGGGGAAAGGCAGGAAGAGATGAGAGGTGGAGGCGTCTTTGGGACATGGAGCTGCCCTGGATGGTGCTTCAGGGGCAATCACCAGACATTGTAAATCCTCACAGGGCCCACTGGATGGAATGGGGGAGAGTATGGGCCATGATGTGGACCATTGACCATGAGGTGCAGAGGTGCCCAAAGATGTACTTGCCAAATGCAATGGATGTGTCATGATGATGGGAAGGAGTGTTGGTGGGGGGGGGGGGGGGAGAAGTGGGGTGGGGGTGGTGGGGTTGAATGGGATCTCATATATATATATTTTTAATGTAATATTATTACAAAGTCAATAAAAAAATAGATAAAAAATAAAAAATAAATAAATAAAATAAAATAAAATAAGAAGAAAAAGAGAGAAAAGAAAAAAAAAGAAGAAAAATAAAGGTGCTTGGCAAAGAAAAGGGAGGAAAACAAGAAAGAAAAAGAAAAGGAGAAAAAAACTAAATAAATGAAAAAGGACCTTGAGGGATAAAATGTGAGAAAAGACCATGAGACAATGCAATATTGGCAACCAAGAGAAAAAAAGAAAGAAAAAAGACAAAAAAAACCCACAAATGCCGAGGGCTAGGGTAACCAAGGACCTCGGATGGACCTCAGGGCATGGTGGATTCAGGGATGGGAAGTCTGTGATATTGCAGACCTAACGTGTGTGAGTCTCTGGAGCGTGGGCCACCAGGGTTTAGGGGACATAGACCTGGGAACCACACATCCAGTTAACAGGGGGCCTGGGAGCACTGCAGCACAACACAGCCTTCAGGGATCCCAGAAGCTGGGTGCCTGCCCACACCCTCTGACCTCCGTGTCAGAAATCCAAAATTCCACCTCTCACAAGAGTCTCTTCTGTCACTGTCTCACCAAATCGACATCCAGACACCTCCTGCCCTGCAAGCCCCCAAAACAGCCTGCTGGGAGCGCCGCTGCACTACAAAGAGTTCAGGGACCACCGCGAATGGGCTGCCAGCCCTAGGGGGAAGAGTTCCACCTAGAACTTCTGACCTCCATGTCAGAATCCGAAAGTTCCACCTCTTGCAAGAATCTCTTCCATCATTGTCTCACCAAATTGACATCCAGACCATTCCTGCCCTGCAAACCCCCGAAACAGCCCGCTCAGGGTTTGGGAACTCCCCACACAACAAAGTTCCCAGGGATCACCCAAAACTTGTTTTTTTAATAGCTGCCAGGCTAATCGATGTAAAGTGATATCTCATTGTAGTTTTGATTTGTATTTACTGAATAGCTAGTAATGCTGAGCGTATTTGCATGTGCCTTTTTTCACTAGCAGCACATAATTTTTATTGAGAAAGTTTTAAAAAAACCAACCTGCACAAATATAGGGAGAATCTCATTTGACTCATGTTTAAGAAGGCAATTGGTTTCAACAGGCCAATAAAGAAATACGAATACTTATAAAAGAGAAGCAAGATATAGAAAATGATTATTTAAAAGAAACAATTACAATAGAATGAAATATAAAGTAGCAGAGATTTGCCAGATTTTGTGGAAAAATAAATTTCATTTAGAGCTCTGAAATAACTGAATTAATTGAGAGATAGACTCAATATTATAACAATGTTAATTATATTATTTGGTTGAATGACACCTGAAGAAAAACTCATACAGATTTTCTACTGTAGAATCTGACAAGTTGTCTCTAAAATTCATGTGAAATACAAATCAATTTGTATTTCCTCTTTGGAAAGGAATCTACTCAAATCACTTGCCCATTTTTAAATGGGTTGTTTCTCTTTTTATTTTTGAGATGCAGGGTTTCATTATATATGCCTGATATTAAAGGCCCTTATCAGAGAAGTGATTTCCAAATATTTACTCCCATTGAATATCCTACCTTTTCACATCCTTCACAAACTCCTTCAAGGCACAGAAATTTTTAATTTTGAGGAAGTCCCATTTATCTTTTTTTTCTCTTGCATTTCCTGCTTTGCCAGTAAAGTTTATGAAACCATTTCAAACTACAAGATCTTGTAGGCTTCCCTACATTATCTTCTTGGAATTTTATGGTCTTTGCTCTTAAATATAGGTCTTTGATCCAGCTTGAGTTAATTTTTGTATAAGGCATGAGACAGTGATCTTCTCTCACTATTTTTTTTAAAGATTTGTTTATTTCTCTCTCCTACACCCCCCCCCCCCCAGTTATCTGCTCTCTGTGTCCATTCACTGTGTGTTATTCTGTGACCGCTTCTATCCTTATCAGTGGCACCAGGAATCTGTGTTTCTTTTTGTTGCATCGTCTTGTTATGTCAGCTCTCTGTGTGTGTGGTGCCATTCTTAGTCAGGCTGCACTTTTGTGCTGGATGGCTCTCCTTAGGGGGCTCACTCCTTGCCTGTGGGGCTCCCCAACTCAGGGGACACCCCTGCATGGTACGGCACTCCTTGCGTGCATCAGCACTGTGCATGGTCCAGCTCCACAAGGGTCAAGGAGGCCCGGGGTTTGAACCATGGACCTCCCATGTGGTAGGCCAGTGCCCTATCCATTGGGCACAGTCTGCTTCCCCTCTCTCACTATTTTGACTGTGGATATCCAGTTCTCCCAGCACCCCAGTAAACTGGGGAGGAGGTGTTGCAACTGTGCTGAGATTCAGGGCTCAATTGGCATATGAACATACCAAAATTAAGTCTCTGGGACATATATTTAACAAGTATAGTGGTAAATATAGGTTCAAATAGAAGGGATAGAAGAGTCATATGTAGGGAAATTATAAATCAGTCTGTTACATTGTGTAGCATATAATCCAAAATCAGACCCCCTGAAAGGGTGCCCAATTTCTGAGATAGTTTGCCCTGCATATAATTTCTAGATGTCTCTTGCACCCTCGGGATCCCCACTGTTTGAGGCACTGTTTACTGTGGCAGTCAAAGAAATCCTGCTGAGATGTGCATAAGAGTAACCTCTGGAGTGACCTCCTGACTCACATTGAAATCTCTTAGGTATTAAAACCCATTTGTATTTAATATGTCCCACTTTTGATCAAGGTCTTTTTCCAAATGCAGTGATAAGTGGTAATTTGTAATAATCCTTCAGTGCCAGGAAAGCTCATCCCTGGGAGTTATGTCCCATGCCAGGGGGGAATGTAGTGCATTTATGTGCCGAGTTTGGCTTAGGGATAGGCCACATTTGAGCAACAAGGAGGGTTTCAGGAGGTAACTCTTAGGCAATATGTAATACTAGGCTAAGTTTCAATTTCACAAGGGCAAGGATCATAAATATAAGCACCAGTATCAATGATCTGGCATAATGATTAGCCCTCCTTTGCTAGGTACTACCCATGTATTCTGGGGATTCTTCCCATTCTTTTAGGGAATGTAGCAGGTCTTCTTAGGATGGAATTCAATATTCTTTTGATTATTGTGTGGGTCTCTACCCACTGAGACAATGTCCCATGACCACATGAACATATTTATATGCCATAAAGAAGTGCCCCAGGTGCACCCCTTCCCATACATCCCCCCATTACTGACATCCTGCACTACTGATCCTCTCCTGCCATAGTTGTGACACTTTTTGATCCAGGACCTCTCCACAAAGTAAAGCTAAAAATAAAATAAATATTTTTTCAGTGTGTCTTTCATCACTGTAAGATCTATTTTTTTTTTATGTATGGTGACAATTTCTTCTGCATATTCCCCCAATGTCTTATTTTTTTCTTTTATCTTCAAAGAAGCTTTTGGTTACAGCAAAGTCACAGAGAAAATATAGGGGATTCCCTTATACTCATCCCCCTTCCTCTCTCCCACTTTTCCCCACTAATAACATTTTATGTGTTAAAAATTTATATACAAATAATGAAGCATTGCTACTAAGCATGGACAATGGATTTACATTATAGTTAACATTTTGCACTGTACAATTTTATTGGTTTTGGCAAAATTTAAAGTAGCCTATATCCATCACTGCCAGATCGCGCAGAACAACTCCAATGTCCTAAAAATGCCCTATATTCAAATTATACTATTCTTCCCTCCTCCTTCCCTTGGAACCTATGGTAACTACTAAATTGCAATTTTTAAAGAATAAGGTTCAAAATTACATGCAATATTATCGAAGGCTTAACATGTTGGTCTGTTTTTCTTTAATTAGGCACAGCCTATGTTCTCAATAGATTCATGCCCCTCTAACTAAGACTTCCCAGGATAGTATAAGAGTTTAATATTTTCTTGTTTATTTTGTGGGTATCCACCCACTGAGATAATACACTATGACAAGATGAGCAGTTTCATATTCCATAGAAGCATGCCTCAGGTATGCCCTATCCTGCATATCCCCCCACCCCCGAAGCCCTGCACCAGTAACCTCCCCTGCCTTATTTGCCAAAAGAAAATCTCCCACAGTTATGGTTTTAACCACAGACCTACAAATTACCAGAGTTCACCTGTTCCTTATTCCAGCCCTAAGCCCAGTTCCATGGATAGTCCAACCCAATACCCGCACCCTAATTCCCTCATGTTCCAGCAATGCTGAACCCAATCATGTCACTGTACCACTATCACCCCCATCCACTGCCCAACCACCCTCTTCCACCTTATCATAGATTTTGCCCATACTGAGCATCAGCTTACCACCCTCTACTTCTTTTCTGTCTCCTGAAAACCTATCTTGCAGACCTGCTCAATTTGCTTAAGTCATGTCAGTGAGGTCATGTAATATTTGTCCTTCCTTTGCTGGCTTACTTCTCTTAACATAAGGTCTTCAATATTCATCTATGTTGTCCTGTGTGTTAATACTGCATTCTTTCATACAGCTGAGTAATATTCGAGTGTATGTGCATACCACAGTTTGCTTATCCATTCCTCTATTAATGGACACTTGTTTTGCTTCCAACTTTTTTTTTTTATTAATTTTTTTATTTTTTATTGACTTTGTAATAATATTACATTAAAAATATATATGTGAGGTCCCATTCAACCCCACCCCCCCCACCCCCCCTCTCCCCCCCCCCCCAACAACACTCGTTCCCATCATCATGACACATCCATTGGATTTGGTAAGTACATCTTTGGGCACCTCTGCACCTCATATACATTGGTTCACATCATGGCCCATACTCTCCTCTATTCCATCATGTAGGCCCTGTGAGGATTTACAATGTCCGGTGATTACCTCTGAAGCACCATCCAGGGCAGCTCCATGTCCCGAAGACGCCTCCACCTCTCATCTCTTCCTGCCTTTCCCCATACCCTTTGTCCATTATGTCCACTTTTCCCAATCCAATGCCACCTCTTCTATGTGGACACTGGATTGGTTGTGTCCATTGCACCTTTATGTCAAGAGGAGGCTCAGATTCCACCTGGATGCTGGATGCAATCCTCCCATTTTCAGTTGTAATCACTCTAGGCTCCATGGTGTGGTGGTTGTCCTTCTTCACCTCCATCTTAGCTGAGTGTGGTAAGTCCAATAAATCAGATTGTAGGTGCTGGAGTCTGTTGAGGCTCAGGATCTGGCTATCACATTGTCAGTCCAGAGATTCAAATCCCCTAAATATATCTTAAACCCCAACATTAACTGCACCTCCAGCACATTAGCATGAAAGTCTTATGAAGGGAGATCCCATCTGAGTCCAGATTCATCACACATAAACACCATTTCCAAAGAGGGGCCATCTGCCCTGGTAGTTAACCCCATCGGCCATGACCATAACTCCCATGGGTCTCTTTAGCCCTCAAAGGAACCAATATCTGGGGGTTGTATCTGCTTTATCTGTCTCTCTGACTCTGCTCAGTTGTGCATGAGGGCAAACCTTCTGCCAGCCTCCAGACTCTTTTTTAGAAACTCGTAGCCATATAAACTCATTTCTCCTTTCCATTTCCCCCTTACTTTAGGTCAAACAGCATTTTAAAGTCATGGTATTTTATGTAGACATGGATATTCTGCTGATCCGCATTGAACCTTCCGTATAAGGTCATTTTCCAGTTGCATCATCAGTTGGTAGTTGATAGTGGTCCCTCGTTGCCAGGGAGGCTCATCCCCGGGTGTCATGTCCCACGCTGGGGGGAAGGCATTGCATTTACATGCTGAGTTTGGCTTCGAGACTGGCCACATTTGAGTAACATGAAGGCTGACAGAAGGAAATTCCCAGGCACAAAGTTGCTCTAGGCCTTGTTATTATTTTGGGTTTATCAGCTCACAAGCATAGTCATTAGTATCAGGGGCTCACTGTTGAACCCTCACTCCCTCCCGGTCCCCACCACTGTACCTGGGAGACTGTCGCTGCTCCCCTAGGGACCACGACAGAGCACCACTGGCCAGGAACCCAGTACCCCCCCTACTGTGGTTTTTAATTGTTGCCACTATGAGTATATCCAAACATTACCATGCACCCTGGACATATGTTCTGTACAGCTCCCTGTCAGTCATATATCACCTGTCATTGGTATCCCATACCAGTATCCCTCCATTGCCATTGTTGAAACACTCTGTGATCCAGAACTCCCCGAAATTTGAAGCCCAATATAATGTCATGGTCCCTTACTAGGGAATGGCATATAGCGATGAGTTTAAAGGATAGATAAAGAACTTGGATAAAGTTAGATAAAGAACTTAGATAAAGAATGTTGACTTGAAAAAATTCCACATCCTATTTTTTTCTTTTCCCCCCCCCCCCCTAATTATTCAGCTTTTCTTCACAGGAGTCCTAGACCACAGCAATGTATATATATAATATACAGCACTCCCACACATCCACCAGAAAACCTTTTCCCTTCCACAGTGATACTCTTACGCCCTATTCATATCATATTTACTTAAAGTGATGTACAGAGTCTGAGACATTAGCTTTCTAACAAGGTGACATCTGTGTTTACATTATGGTGCATACTTTAGGATACACAGTTCTTTACATTTAGTTATCCTATGTTTTACATTATGGTTTACATTATCAGTCTGTCATCTCCTATATGTTATGGTGTAATATTACATGTTTTATATCCATCCTTGTGTACTCTCAAGAAACTCCTCTCTTACCCCCCATTTACTTTGGTTCCACACATTTAACGTCCATTTTCCCTTCCACCTTGGTGCCCTCAGTGATAGCCAACCTCCGTTTCCTGAGGAGCCACTTCCAGAGATAGATGGAATAGTGTTCAGGGCCTAACTTGCTCAACTGCCCCAATGCCCTGGGAGCCACCCTTTCTCTCGAGGGATACAGTTCCCTCCATTGGATGGCATTAGTCCTCCCCAGGATGTGGGTCCACCCCCACTCTCACTACTTGGGTTTCTACCCCATGGTGTCACCCACTCTGGCAGAATGAGCATTTAGACATTCCCCAGGAGCCCGTCCTGCATCAGACCCTCCCCTCCGAGCATTCTAAACAGGTAACCCTCTTTATTATATTTTGATATGATTTTCTCGGCATTTTACTCTCCACCAACACCTGACCCTCTCCTGGTTCGTATGCTACCCCTCCCTCCCCCCACTTTTGGGCAACGTTACCCATCCGTCCCTCCCCAGCCACCCTCAAACCCGCAAAGCCCCAAGCAAAGGCAACCCCTTGCCCCCCTTTTATCTCTTCTTTGTGTTCATACTTACCACCATCTCGTCTTAAATTCCACCCCTGCAGACATCGGCTCATATCCTTCCTCCACCCTCCGATTTCCTGCAAGCCTATCGTTCAGTCTCTTGCTATCTAGGGCAGCTTGTTTATTTCATATCATTGAGGTCATGTAGTATTTGTCCTTCAATGTCTGGGTTGCTTCACTCAACATAAGGTTCTCAAGATTCATCCATGTTATCACATGTGTTTGTAGTGTGTTTGTTCTTACAGCCGAGTAGTATTCCATTGTGTGTATATACCACATTTTATTGATCCACTCGTCTGTTGATGGGCATTTGGGTTGATTCCAACTTTTGGCAATAGTGAACAATGCTGCTATGAACATTGGTGTACATATATTGGTTTGTGTTCTTGTTTTCAGTTCTGCTGGGTATATTCCCAGCAGTGGTATTGCTGGGTCATATGGCAAATTTATGGCTAGTTTTTTGAGAAACCGCCATACTGTTCTCCAGAATGGTTGGATCCTTCTGCATTCCCACCAGCAGTGGATGAGTGATCCCCTTCCTTCACATCCTCTCCAGCACTTGTATTCTTCTGTTTTTTTTGCTTCCAACTTTTGGCAAGAGTGAATAATGCTGCTATGAACATTGTTGTGCATGTATCTGTTCATGTCATTGCTTTGAAATCTTCTGGGTAAATACCAAGAAGTGGGATTGCTGGATATTATGATAATTCTATAGTTAGCTTCCTGAGGAACAGCTAAACTGTCCTCCATAGTGGCTACATCCCCACCAGCAGTGGAAAGTGTTCTCTTTCCTTCACATCATCACCAACACTTATAGATGTCTGCTTTTTTTAAAAAAAATAGCTGCCTGTCTAATAGAGGTAAGATGTTATTTCATTGGAGTTTTGATTTGCATTTCCCTAATAGCTAGTGATGTTGAGCATCCTTTCATGTGATTTTAACCATTTGTATTTTATATTTGGAGAAATATGTCTATTCAAGTTTCATGCCAATTTTTAAATGAGTTGTTTGTCTTTTAATTTTCTATTTGTAGTTTTTCTTTATATATGCTGGATATTAGGCCCTTATCAGATAAATGGTTACCAAGTATTTTCTCCCATTGAGTAGGCTGCCTTTTCACTTTCTTTACACCTTTGAAGCACAAATGTTTTTAATTTTGAGGATGTCCCATTTATCTGTTTTATCTTTCATTGCTTGCATTTTGGGTGTAAAGCTTTTGAAACCATTTCTGACTACAATATCTTATAGGTACTTTCCTACTTTATCTTTTAGGAGCTTTATTGCCTTGGTTCTTAATTTTAGATCTTTGATCCATCTTGAGTTAATTTTTTTATATAGCCTGAGATGGTGACCCTCTGTGACTAGTTTGGCTGTGGATATTCAGTTCACCCAGCACCATTTGTTGAACTGGCCATTCTATCCCAGTTGAATGGGCTTGATGGAGTTGTCAAATATCAGTTGACTGTATATGCAAGGACTTTATCAGAACTCTCAATTCAGTTCCATTTGTCAATATTTCTATCTTTGTGCCAATACTATGCACTTTTGATGACTGTAGTTTTGTAGTATGCTTTAAAGTCAGGTAGCATGATTCCTCCAATTTTGTTTTTCTTTTTCAAAATGTTTTTGGTTCCTGGGGCCCCTTGCTCATCCAAATAAATTTTGTAATTATCTTTTCTATTTCAATAAAATATGATGTTATAATATTTATTGGAGTTGCAATGAATCTATAAATCAATTTGGGTAGGACAGACATCTTAATGATGCTTAGTTTTCTAATCCATGAACATGGAATTTTCTTCAATTTGTTTAGATTTCTTTGATTTGCTTTGCCAATGTTGTGTAGTTTCTGTGTACAACTCCTTTGCATCATCAGATAATTCCTGGGTATTTGATTATTTTGTTGCTACTGTAAATGGAAATTATTTTTCTGGCTTACCTCCTCAGATTGCTCATTGTTGATGTACAGAAATGTTACTGATTTTTACATGTTGATATTATATCCTACCACTTATTTGAACTCAGTTATCAGGTCTTAAAGCTTGTTTTTCATTTCTCAGATATTTCTATGTATAGGATCATGTCATTTGCAAATAGTGAAATTTTTCCTTCTTCCTTTCCAGTTTGGATGCCTTTTATACCTTTCTTTCCTAAGTGCTTGAGCAAGTACTTCTAACACAGTGTTAAATACGAACAGTGACAGTGGGCATCCTTGTCTAGTTCCAGATCTTAGAGGGAAAGCCATTAGCATTTCTTTATTGAATATGATGTTAGCTGTGGGTTTTTAATATAAAACCTTTATCATGTTGAAGAAGTTTCCATATTTTCCTTACTTTGAAGTGTTTTTTTCCAAATAAAGATGCTGTATTTTGTCAAATGCTTTTTTTCTCCATCAATAGAGATGATCATTTTGATGGAGATCTGTTAATGTGGTGTATTACATTGATTGATTTTCTTATGTTAAACCATCCTTTCATACCAATGATGAATACCACTTGGTCATGGTATATATTTTGTTTGATGTGTTGTTGAATATGATTTGCAAGTATTTTGTTGAAGATTTTAGCATCTAGATCTGATAGAAAGATTTTTCTTTAGTTTTCTTTTCTTGTGGCATTTTTATGGGGCTTTGGTATTAAGGTCATTTTGGTCTCTTAGAATGAGTTCCACTTCTAATTTTGGAAGAGTTTAAGCAGGGTTGATGTTATATTTTTCTGGAAAGGTTGGTGGAATTCACCTGTGAAGCCATGTGGTCCAGGGCATTTCATAGTTCAGAGCTTTGATGAGCAATTCGATCTTGTTATTCATGATTGGTCTGTTGAGTTTATCAATTTCTTCTTTTGTTAATGTAGTTTGCTTGTGTTTTTCTAGAAATTTTTCCATTTCATCTTAGCTATCCATCTTGTTGGCGTACAATTTTTCAATGTATGCTCATTATATTCTTTATTTCTGTGGGATCAGTCATGATATTCCCTTTCTCACTCTCATATTTTATTTTATTTATTTGCATGGTCTTTCTTTTTTTTCCTCTTTGCTAGTCTGGTAAGGTTTTGTCAATTTTATTAATCTTCCTGAAGAAACAGGTTTCGGTTTAGTTAATTTTTTCTAGTGTCTTATTTTATTCTCAATTTCATTTAGTTCTGCTCTAATCTTTCTTATTTCCTTCTTTCTACTTGCTTTGGGATTAATGTGTTGTTATTTTTCTATTTCCTCCAGGTGTGCAGTTAGGTCATTGATTTTAGCTCATTTTTCTTTGTAATATGACCATTTATGGCTATAAATTTCCCTTTCAGCACTGCTTTTCCTGCATCCTATAGGTTTTGATATGTTGTGTTCTCATTTTCCTTCATTTCAATGTAGTTGTGATTTCTTTTGCACTTTCCTCCTTGACCTACTAATTGCCTAAGAGTGTGTTGTTTAACTTTCATATCTTTATACCTATTCTGGTTCTCTGTCACTTACTAATTCCCATCTTCTTTCCATTGTGTTCAGAGGAATTACTCTGTATAATTTCATTCTTTCTAAATTTGTTGAATCTTGTTCTGTGACCTAGCATGTGGTCTGATCAGGAGAATGTTCCATGTGAGCTTGAGAAGATTGTATATCCCACTGTATTTGGGTGTGATGTTCTGTATACCTATTAGGTCTAGATCCTCTAATCTATTATTCAAGGTCTTTGTCTTTACTAACCCTCTGTTGATATGTTCTGTCTAACGATAGTAATAGTTTATCAAAGTCCCCCATTATAATTGTAGAGGCATCTATTTCTCCCCTTCATTGTTCCAATGTTGGCCTCATACATTTTGGGGCAACTTGGTTAGGTTCATAAATGTTTCTGATTGTTCCTCATTATTGATAGATTACCCCTTTTATTAATATATGACACATCTTTCTTTGTCTCTTCCAATATTCTTGCATTTAAAGTCTATGTTGTCTGATATTAGTACAGCTACTCTCTTTTTTCTTTCTTTTGGTTATTGTTTGTATGTAAAATCATTTTTGAACCATTCACTTGTAACACCCTTGTATTCCTGGGTCTAAGTTGAATTTCTTGTAGACAACATATTGATGGGTCATATTTCCTTATCCATTCTTCCAATCTGTGTCTTTTGATTGGAGAGTTTAATCTATTAACAGTCAGTGTTATTACTGTCAAGGCAGTTACTTATATTATCCATTGTATTGTTAGGTTTTTATATATTACATATTTTGTTTTTATTTCTCTTTTTCTCTTTTTAGTTATTTCTACTAATAATCCTCTTTTTACACTCCCCTCCAACCCTCTATCCTGTTTTTTTGTTTTAATTATAACCTGAAGAACTCCTTTTAGCATTTCTTGAACAGCACATTACTTGTTGACAAACTCTCTTAATTTCTGTTTATCTGTGAATATTTTGAACTCTCCTTCATTTTTGAATGCCAGTTTTACTGGATAAAAAATTCTTTCCTGGCAGTTTTTTTTTTCTTTTTGCTTCTTAACTATGTCATACCACTGCTCTTCTTGCTTCCATGGTTTCAGATGAGGAATCATCACTTAATCTTATTGAGCTTCCCTTGTATGTGTTGGATCTCTTTTCTCTTGCCACTTTCAGTGTTCTCTTTTTCCTGTGAATTTGACAATTTGATATGTATGTGTCTTAAGGTACACCTATAAAGATTTATATTGTTTGGAGTGTGCTGCACCTTCTGGATATGTACATCCAGGCCCTCAAAAGAATTGAGAATTTTTCAGCCACTAATTCTTCCAACACTCCTTCTGCCCCCCTTTCCCTTCTCTTCTCCCTCTGGGATGCCTATAATGTGTATGTTTTTGCATTTCATGTTATTATTCAATTCCCTGAATCCCTTCTGAAATTTTTTCTCTTTTTATCTATCTGTTCTACTATCTGTGTGATTTCAGGTGTTTTATCTCCTACATCACTAATCCTTTCCTCTGCCTGTTCAGATTTGCTGTTATATGCTGCTAGAGTATTTTTTAAAATTTCTTGTATTCATCACCATTAAATCTGTTATTTTTCTATGTATGTTTACAATTTCTTCTGTATGCTACCTCATTATCTTCTTAATATCCTTTATGTTTTCCTTCATTTCATTAAATTTGGTCCATGGTATTTGTGTGGCCATCCTTGGTTAGTTGTTCCCTATTCTGCCCATCTTCCTGTGTTTTAGTTTGTTCATTTGATTGGGCATGTCTTCCTCTTTCTTAGTGTGGGTTGTAATTTTAGTGTTGGTGTCTAGGCATTTGTTTATCCTGATGAGCTTATTCAGATGATTAGCTTCTCTTCCTACTCTAAGGTTTTATTTTATTTTGTGTTAGGTTTCCCCTTTGACACTTGGTTCCACTTATTCTATATCCTTGTAGTTTTCTGTGTTCCCACAGAAAAAAATATTAAGACCATAGAAAATGAAAGAAGGAAGAAAAGAAAAAGAATAAAAAGAAAAACAAGATAGAAAAGAAATTTAAAAGAACCAGGAAGAAGACAAAAAAGTAATGAGTGAAAAATCATAAAAATAAGAAGAACTAAGAATAAAAAATATAGAGTATAAAATAAGATAGAGGGAAACGGACTTGGCCCAGTGGTTAGGGCGTCCGTCTACCACATGGGAGGTCCGCGGTTCAAACCCCGGGCCTCCTTGACCCGTGTGGAGCTGGCCCATGTGCAGTGCTGATGCGCGCAAGGAGTGCTGTGCCCCACAGGGGTGTCCCCCGCGTAGGGGAGCCCCACATGCAAGGAGTGCGCCCCGTAAGGAGAGCCACCCAGCGTGAAATAAAGTGCAGCCTGCCCAGGAATGGCACCGCACACACTTCCCATGCCGCTGACGACAACAGAAGCAGACAAAGAAACAAGTCGCAGCAAACAGACACAGAGAACAGACAACCGGGGGAGGGGGGGAAATTAAATAAATAAATAAATCTTAAAAAAAATAAGATAGAAACAGGGAAAAAGATAGAATAAAATAAAAGACCAGAAAGATGAAATGAAAAGAAAGAAAATGAGGACCTAAGAGTAGAAGGTGGAATGAAAGTAACAATGGAAGCGGGAAAAATGAAGGAAAGAAAAGAAATTAAGTAAAGAGAAAAGGAAGATAAAAGGAGATTTAAAAAAAATAACAGCAACAAGTCCAAAAATAAAACCCAACACCAGTAAAAACAGCCTTCTCTCTCAGGCCACTTGCAACCATCTCAGGCTGCTGTTGCTCACCAATGAATCTCCTTGCAAGCCTGCCCTTCACAGGTAAGGTTCTTGGGTATAGAGAAAATAAGGAATTAAAATATTAAATAAATAACAAATTGGGTCCTTGTATATGTGAAGCAGGATTTTAGCCACTGAGCTACATCCATTCCACCAGTTAGGTTAGGCTTCTGAAGTTTTCTGAATGCTTATCGTCTGCCTCTGCCAGCCCTCTTTTACTGCAGGCCTGTTAGGCTTCTAATGTTTTGAGGTTTGCCTCTCCAGGCTTCCTTCTTTTCAGGGCTGGTAAGCACCTGCCAGCCTACACCCTCACAGACCCAGTTTCTCTGTTTTCCCGGGCAGGTGGGTGTGGTAGCCTGCCCAATCAGTTCCCCCCTCTTCACCCCTTGGAACTGTTTCAGTGTTGACTGGCATCACGTTTGTTTTTCCTGGACAGTTCACCTTATCTCCCCTAAACCCCCTACACCTCACTTCAACTGAATTGGCTGGGAGCCAGATGCCCACACTTGCTTAGCCCACAGTTTTCCCACTGCAAGCACCTGCTGGGTACTAAGATGCTCCCTTGATTGCCATGGGGTGGGAGATTCAACTCTCTCTAGGAGCAGGCTGTGTGCTGGGCTTTCATTCATTTCACTTGCCTGGCTTCCCCCACCTCTGAGCTGGCTTGATTACCTAATCTCCTATGGGTTTCCTTTCCCCCATGGCCAACTAGGTCTCCCGTCTAGCTATACTTGCAAATTGCTCTTGCAGTCCAGGGCATCCCTTCTGCCATGTAAACCTGCCTACTTTGTACCAGTTTCTGGAGGAGGATTGCAGTCCACTGTTCCCTGTTCAGCCATCTTGGAGCTCCTCCTTCTTTTTTTTACATGGTTTACTTTAGTTCTTTGAATATATTTGAAATAGCTAATATCTGCTTCAGATTCTTTGACTGGTTAGCCTAATATCTGGGCTTCCTCAGATATTAGACTGTTTTTTTTTCCCTGGGTGTGGGCCATACTTTCTTGTTTCCTTGCATATCTCATAAATTTTTTGTTGAGAATTAGACATTTCATATAATATGTGGCAACTCTGGAAATCAGACTCTCTTCCTTCTCTAGGTTTTGTTTGTTTGTTTATGCTCTTTACTATTGTTGTTTGTTTAATAACTTTTCTGAACTAACTCTGTAAAGTATGGGTTTTTTAATCATGTGTGACTGTAGGTCCCTGCTTGATTAGATTAGTGGTCAGCAAATGATTGGACAGTTATTTTCTTAAATGCCTGTAAGTTTATACAACTCCCGATCTTTTTAAGAGGCTCTATGTGTATCATGGTCATGCGTTCAACATTAGCCAAGCAGTTTATAATTTGGCATTAGCCTTCACTTCTTTCTTGACAGTCTCTAGATTAGCCATAGGTGAGATACTAGTGATTTCTAAGGTCTTTCCTTAACATGCACACAGCCGTGGGCATGCACATAATCCTATGTGTGCACGCGGTTTTCTTGGTTCTCAGGAAAACAGCATAGTTTTAAAATCTCCCTGCTTTTCTCATCCCCCAGCTTTTCTTTCTTAAGATTTTGGTTAGCCTCTTATTTACCCCAAAAAGATAATACAATGCTTCAGGTAGCTGTGTTGTCCCATACTTGTCTCAATTTTTTCCCCGATAGAAAGGTAAATTTTGAAGAAAGATAAGAGGGGAGAGAAGAGGAAGTATAAAGGAGATAAGTGGCAGAACAGCCAAAAAGCAATCACCAAGATCATGAAGTTTGTATCTTGTTTTCTTTTTTTAAAGAACATTGTAGAATCTCAAAATTCAAGTCAATAGTAGTACCTGTGAATGTTTTGTGGGGTGGTGAATGCCCTCGTTAAATAAAAGGAAATTTTAGGATGGACGACAGAGCTCAATGAGAAAGTTATAACTTGGTAGTCAGTGGAAAATGCAAAAATATATTGAGAGTAATAGAAATTCCATGATATCAAAGAAAAGAGAAAAAGAAAAAAGTATTAAAAGCTCTTGTTTCCACCAGTTACTTAGGAAAACAGACCCCAAAGTGTATTAAAGGTACACCAAATACCAAAAGTACAACAAATGCCAAAAGAAGTGGTAAAGACTATGAATTCACATTAGGAAGAAATCATTGGGGCTTTGAAATGGCATGGGAAGGCATTATGGAGAAAAGGTGTTTGTAGCCTTTGAAGGTTAGACAGAAAAAAGGTGTTGACACTACAGGTAGATCTGGTGATAGTATTTTTCAAAACCAAAAAGTACAAGATTCAATATGACAAAATTTTGTGCTGTCCAAAGTATAGGAAGCTGTTTAGGAGATTAGTCTGAGAGTTGAAAGATTGGGATATCTGCAAAATTTTAGTGGTTTATAGATGTATATGACTTGTGGGAATCTATGCTGACAGCTAAAACTGATTGTAACTTTAATGAAAAGGATCATGGGAGTGGGGCATTTTATTTTTACAAGAATGATTTGTAAACATAAATTGCTGCTATCAGCATTTTCAAAAAAATAGCTCTTGGTCTGAATAGCCTTTGTTTCAGATGAATACCCTAAAGAAAATTGATGTTGATGGAAATTGGGCCGAAGGCTGGAATTGTTTTTAACAGACATCCCCAGGGAAAAGGCTATTCTTGCTAGGTGAGCTTTGTGCCAGGTCAAATACAGGCATCCTTGGAGTGGACCCTTCCAGAGAACCACTAGACAGATTTTTAAAAAATGGAAATTTTATGGTAATGGCATTTGAAATATCTTCAAACTCTTTTGTCCCTCGCAGGAGCTGTTAAGATACTGATTTCACTGTGACCGGGGGATGTTGGTTATCATGGCTCTCATAAAGATAGGGCAGGGGGAGTGGGAATAGGAAAATTTATAATGCAATGAAGCTTAATATTTTACTTGAGATTTGGTTATTTTTTCATTTAAAAAAAAAATTATTTCCCCCCACCCTGGTTGTCTGTTCTGTGTGTCTATTTGCTGCATCTTCTTTTGTCCACTTCTGTTGTTGTCAGCGGCATGGGAATCTGTGTTTCTTTTGTTGTGTCATCTCATTGTGTCAGCTCTCCATGTGTGCGGTGCCATTCCGGGGCAGGCTGCACTTTCTTTCGCACTGGGTGGCTCTCCCTACGGGGCGCACTCCTTGCGTGTGGGGCTCCCTAGCATGGGGACACCCCTGCATGGCACGGCACTCCTTGTGCGCATCAGCACTGCACATGGGCCAGCTCCACATGGGTCAAGGAGGCCCGGGGTTTAAACCGCAGACCTCCCATGTGGTAGACGGACGCCCTAACCACTCGGCCAAGTCTGCCGCCCTATTTTTTTTAATATTGTACAGTATCACTTTATTTTTTAATTTTTACATTTTTATTTGTCTTTTTAAAAAAAGATACATAGATCACAAAAAAAGGTTACATTAAAAAATGTAAAAGGGTCCCATATACTCAACACCCCACCCCACCCCCCTCCTCCCACATCAACAACCTCTTTTATCATTGTGGCATATTCATTCCATTTGGTGACTACATTTTGGAGCACTGCTAAAGCACACGGATTATAGTTTACATTGTAGTTTACATTCACCCCAGGCCATTCAGTGTGTTATGGCAGGATATATAATGTCCTGCATCTGTCCCTGCAATATCACTCAGGACAACTCCAAGTCGCAAAAATGCCCCACACCACATCTCTTCTCTCTCCCTGCCCTCAGCAACTCCCATGGCCACTGTCTCCACATCAATGATACAATTTCTTTCTTTGCTAAAGTCACAATAGTTCTATAGTAGAATACTAGTAAGCCCACTCTAGTCCATATTTTATTCCTTCATCTTGTGGACTCTGGGATGGTGATGTCCACTCCACCTCTAAATCTAGAGGGGTCTTAGATCCCACATGGCTGATGTATGTAATTCTCCTGCTCGCAGTGGTAGACACACTCAGTTCCCTGGTGTGATGTTTAACCATCTTCACCTCCATGTTAGTTGAACTGTGTAAGTTAAACAAACAGGAGAGTAGGTGTTGCAATTCTGCTGAGGCTCAGGGCCAAGCTGGAACATGGCCAGCCCAGAGATTCAAGTCTCCTGAATATACATGAACCCCAGCATCAACCACAGGTTCAGTAAAAGTGACAGAAGAGGCATGTGTAAAAAATTCACATCTGAGTCCAACTCCATCACACTCAGGAGCACAAATTCCAAAGTAGGGCCCACTGGAAATGCACTGAACTCCACCAGAGCCATCTGCCATGACTGTAGAACCTGTGTGTCTCTATTGCACTCAGGAACACCAGTACTTGAAGTTAAATCTACTTTGGATGTCTCTCCAATCCTGCTGAGGTGTGCATAAGCGTGACACCTCTAATGAACTCTGGTCTCATTTTCAAATATCTTAACCATATAAACTTATTTGTCTTTACGATTTCCCCCATTTTTTCAAGGTTTTTTTTCTAGTTGCTTCACCAGCTGGTGATTGGTAGTAATCCCTCAGCACCAAGGAGGCTCATCCTCGGGAGTCATGTCATGCTGGGAGGAAAATAATGCATTTACATGCTGAGTTTGTCTTAGAGAGTGGTTACATTTGAGCAACTTGGAGGCTCTCAAGAGGTAACTCTTAGGCAGCTTGCAGCTCTAGGTCTAGTTGAAATTTCAAAAACACAGGCTCATAAGCATAGTCATCAGTGTCAAGGGCCCATCATTGGACAAGCCTTCTTCACTGGTCTTTGTCCTTGAAATTGGGTGATTGTTCTGATCCATTGGGGAATGTAATGGAGCTCCACTGCTAGGAACTCAGCACTCCCTCAAATGTTGTGTGTAACTCTCTCTATTGTGACAATATCCAGTGAATATCTGAGCATTTATATGAACTCTATATAGATGCCCTGGAGAACTCCCTCCCAACTATGTGTCCTGAATCAATGATACCACACATGAGTGCTCCCACCCTGCCATAGTTGAATCCCTCTGTGATCCAAAACTTATTAAAAAATGAAGGCTAATTTCTTCCCAAATTCAATTAGTAGGAAAATGAAATATTATTGATAGATTTAAAGGGTCAAAATTGGAAACATACAAATTTAGAAATTCTAAAATAAAGTAAATAATAAATTGAGGTATTAAAAAAAGAAAAATACCATAAAACTTTGTTTTTGATGTTTTACCTTTCATCACTGTAATAGCTGTTGCCCTGTATGTACTGTGGCAAGACAATCTCTTCCATTCCTTCCTCACTATCTACATCCTTTCTTAAAATTTTAAATTTTGTCTTCGGGGTGCAGTGATGTTCAGAGATGTACTTACTGGATGCAATGGATGTCTCACGATGATGGGAGAGAGTGTTGCTGTGGGGGGAGTGGGGGATGGGGGCGGTGGGGTTGATTGGGACCTCGTATTTTTTTAATGTAATTTGTAAAAATAAATAATTTTAATAAAAAAAAAGTTTTCGATCACAGTAGAGTCATACTATATAGGGAACTCCAATATACCCAACATCAAACGATTTTCCCCTTCCCCAGCAATGATCTTTTTACATGTGGATGTTATATTTGCTACAACTGATGTGCAGATATTGAAACATAGATACTTACCATGGTTCCATTATGGTTTACATTATGGTTTATATTTTAGACTGTAAACTTTTCTAAATTTTTATTTACATTATGGTTTGCATTATGTTTTATATTTTAGACTATGCACTTTTATGAATTTTTGGTGAAATTTAACATGGCCTATATCCATCATTGCACAATCTTGTGGAACATTTCCATTGCCCCCTAGTTATCCCCTCTTCCATCTGTTCTTTTCCTTTCTCCCCCTCCCTTCAGGGCCCACAGTGAGAGCCAAGCTCCACTGCTTGAAGGACCAGATTCATAAAAGCTTGCAATAATGCTGAAGGCTTGACACACCAGTCTGTCCTCCCCAATTGGGAGCCACCCATGCTCTCGAGAGACACCCTGCCCTCTCTTTGAGAACATTAAGCCTCCCCAGGATGGGGGTACAACACCTTCCCACTCATTGTATGGGTCTCCACCCAATGATATAACCCACTATGACCAGATGAGCATGCACACACCCTGTGCCAGGTGCCCACATCAAATACCTTAAACAAGTAACCCTTCCTTATTATATTTTCTAAAGTGTTTTCTCATCATTATAGTCTCACCCAAATACCTGACAGTCTCCCATGGTCACCTGCTCCCCACCAATTTCCCCCAATTTCATGGATCATCTGACACATCCTCCCAACCCTAAACCCCCAAGCATGCAAAGCCTCACCCAATAGTATCCCTATTCCCCCTCCTTCTCCCTTCCATACACAGCTAATTACCTCCAGTTTATCACAGATTTCACCCATGTAGGCATCAGCTCACAATCTTCCTCTCTCCCCCAATTTCCTGTGAGCGTATCATCCAGTCTCTAGCTCTGGGGGACAGCTTGATTTGCTTAATTCATATCAGAGAGGTTATGTAGTATTTGTCCTTCAATGCCTGGCTTGCCTCACTCAACATAAGGTCCTCAAGATTCATCCATATTATCCCATGTGTAGTACTGTATTCCTTCTTACAGCTGAGTAGTATTCCATTGTATGTATTTACCAAATTTTGTTCTTCCATTCATCTGTTGATGGGCATTTGGGTCGATTCCAACTTTGGCAATAGTGAATAATGCTGCTATAAATATTGGTGTGCATATATTGGTTTGTGTCCTTGTTTTCAGTTCTACTGGGTATATATGCAGCAGTGGAATTGCTGGGTCATATGGAAAATGTATAATTAGTTTTTTGAGGAAACATCAAACTGTCCTCCAGAATGGCTGAATCTTTCTGCATTCCCAACACCAGTGAATGAGAGTTCCCATTCCTCCACATCCTCTCCAATACTTGAAGTCTTGTTTTTTTTTTAATAGCTGACAGTCTAATGGGTGTAAGATGGTATCCCATTGTAAGCTTGATTTTCATTTCCCTAATATCAAGTGATGTTGAGCATCTTATCATGTTCTATTTAGCCATTTGTACTTCTTATATGGAGAAACATCTGTTCAAATCTCTTGCCCATTTTTTAAATGAGTTTTTTGTCTTTTAATGTTTGAGACGTAGAATTTCTCTCTCTATATGCTGGATATTAGACCTCCATAGGATAGATGATTACCAAATATTTTCTCCCATTGGGTAGGCTGACGTTTCCCTTTCTTGATAAACTCCTTTGAGGTCCAAAAGGATTTAATTTTGAGGCGATCCCGTTTATCTATTTTTCCTTTATCTTCTTGTGCTTTGGGTATGAAGTTCATGAAGCCATTTCCTATTACAGGGTCCTGTAGATGCTTCCCTACATTGTGTTCCAGGGTCTTTATTGTCTTGGCTCTTATATTTAGGTCTTTGAGCCAACTTGAGTTGATTTTTGTATAAGGTGTGAGATGGTAATCCTCTTTCATTCTTTTGCATATGGATATCCAATTCTCCAAGCACCATTTGTTGAAGAGGCCATTGTCTCCCAGTTGAGTGGGCTTGCTGCTCTTGTTGAATATCAGATGACTGTATATGCAAAGGTCTATAGCAGAACTCTCAATGGTTCCATTGGTCAGTATGTCTGTCCTTGTGCCAATACCATGCTGTTTTGACCACTCTCGCTTTGTAGTATGTTTTAAAGTCATGTAGTGTGATTCCTCAATTTTTCAATATGTCTTCAGCTATTCGGGGCCACTTTCTTTTCCTAGTAAATTTCATAGTTAATTTTTCAGGTTCATTAAAAAATAGCATGTTGATTTTTATTGGGATTGCATTAAGTCTGTAGATCAGTTTGGGTAGGATAAACATCTAAATGATATTTAGTCTTCCTATCATTGAACAGGGAATATTCTTCCATTTTTTTTCAGTCTTCTTTGATTTCCTTATCAATGTTATGTAATTTTCTGTGTATAAGTCTGTTACATCTTTAAATTTATTCCTAGTTATTTGATTTTTTTCCTTTTGTAAATGGCATTTGTTTCTTGATTTCCTCCTCAGATTGCTCATTATTTGTGTACATAAATGCTACTGATTTTTGCACATTGATATTATTACCTGTGACTTTTCTGAACTCATTTATAAGTTCTAAAATCTTTGTTGTAAGTTTCTCAGGGATTTCTATGTATAGGATCATGTTGTCTGCAAATAGTGAAGTTTTGACTTCTTCCTTTCCAATTTGGATGTCTTTTATATTTGTTTCTTGCCTGAGTGCTTGAACAAGTGCTTACAACACAGTGTTAAGTGGGAGGGGTGATAGTGGACATCATTGTCTTGTTCCTGGTCTTAGAGGGAAAGATTTTAGGATTTCACCATTGTAAATGATGTTTGCTATGGGTTTTCTATATATAACTTTATTTATTTATTTATTTAATTTCTTTTTTTCCCCTATTTCTTTTTATATATTACATTCAAAAAATATATGAGGTCCCCATATACCCCCATTCCCCTCACCTCACTCCTGCCACATCAATAACCTCTTTCATCATAATGGGACATTTGTTGCATTTGGTGAATACATTTTGGAGCATTGCTGAACCACATGGATAATGGTTTACATTGTAGTTTACACTCTCTCCCAGTCCACCCAGTGGGCCATGGCAGAATATACATAGCCCAACATCTGTCCCGGCAGTACTACCCAGGACAACTCCAAGTTGTGAAAATGCCCCCACATCATAGCTCTTCTTCCCTCTCCCTACACTCAGCAGCTACCATGGCCACTTTCTCTACATCAGTGCTAGAATTTATTCCATTACCTATCACAATAGTTCCATAGTAGAATATCAGTAAGTCTACTCTAATCCATACTCTATTCCTCCATCCTGTGGATCCTGGGATGGTTATGTCCATTCCACCTCTGTATCAAGAGGGGGTATAAATTCCACATGGATGCTGGATGCAATTCTCCTACTTGCAGTGGTAAGCCCTCTTTGGCTCCCTGGTGTGGTCGTTGACCTTCTTCACCCCCCTGTTCTTTGGCTGGGGTAAGTCTAATAAACCAGAGGTTAGGAATTGCAAGTCTGCTGAGGCTCAGGGCCTGGCTGTCACATGGACAGTCCAGATATTCAGGTCTCCTGAGAATATACCAACCCCAGCACCAACCACAGGTACAGTAAAAGTAACAGAAGAGGCATGTGTAGAAAGTTCACATCTGAGTCCAACTCCATCACCGTCAGAACACCAACTCCAAAGTAGGGCCAACTGACATGGCACTGAACTCCAGAGCCATCTACCATGACCATAGAACTTTTGGGTCTCTGTAGCCCTCAGGAGAACCAGTACCTGTGGTTGTATCTAGTTTGGCTATCTCTGGGACCCTTCTGAGGTATACTTAAGTGCAACCCCTGTGATAACTGCCCAACTCTTTTTTCGAGACTCATAGTCATATAAACTTATTTGTCCTTTCCAATTCCCCCTTTTATTCAAGGACAAAAAGCAGTTTTTAACATCTAATATTACATGAAGGCTGAAATATTCTGCTGGTCTGATTTGACCCTTTTATTCAAGGTCTTTTCCTAGGTATATCATCAGCTGGTGCTTGGTAGTAACCCCTGAGCACCAGGGAGGCTCATCCCTGGGATTCATGTCCCATGCTGGGGTGAAGGTAATGCATTTATATACTGAGTTTGGCTTCGAGAATGGCCACATTTGAGCAACATGGAGGCTCTCAGGAGGTAATTCTTAGACACCCTGCAGTTCTAGACCTAATTCAAATTTCAGGCACACAGGCTCATAAGCATAGTCATTAGTACCAAGGGCTCATTGTTGGACTATCCATCTTTATTATTCTTTACGATTGCACTTGGGGAATTGTTGCTGTTCCATTGGGGGATGTGATAGATCTCCCCTAGGTAGGAACTCAGCACTGCCGCAGTTGTTATTTATAACTCTAACCACTATGAAAATATCCAAACCTTTTTATGTACCCTATGTACATGCCCTGGAGACCTCCCTCCAAACCATGTGCCCCCCCATCAATAACACCCCACACCAGTGTTCCTTCCCTGCCATAGTTGAACCTCTCTGTGGTCCAAAACATTAACAATATTCAGAAATGTTCCTTCCATTCCTATTTTTTTTGCAGTTATTTTATCAAGAAAGAGTGCTGTATTTTGTCAAATGCTTTTGCTGCATCTGTAGATATGATCATGTGATTTTTTTTCCCTTTGATCTGTTTATGGGGTGTATTACATTTTTTTGATTTTCTAATGTTGAACTATCCTTGCATACCAGGGTTAAATCACTTGGTCGTGGTGTGTAATTCATTTGATATGTTGTTGAATATGAATACCAAGTCTTTTGTTGAGACTCTTATTTATTTATTTTTGTCTTTATTTTTTAATGTTACATTAAAAAAATATGAGGTCCCCATATGCCCCCCCACTCCCCTCACCCCACTCCTTCCATAACAACAACCTCCTCCATCATCATGGAACACTCATTGTGCTTGGTGAATACATCTCTGAGCACTGCTGCATCACATGGTCAATGGTCCACATTATAGTTTACACTCTCCCTCAGACACCTGGTGGGCCATGGGAGGACATACAGTGTCCAGTAACTGTCCTTGCAGTACCACCCAGGACAACTCCAAGTCCTGAAAATGCCACCACATCACATCCCCTCCTCCCACTCCCTACCCTCAGCAGCTACCATGGCCACTTTCTCCAAATCAATGCTACATTTTCTTCGATTACTAATCACAGTAGTTCATGAATAGAATATCAGTAAATCTATTCTAATCCACACTCTATTCCTCCATCCTGTGGATGCTGGAATGGTTGTGTCCACTCCACATCTATATGAAGAGGGGGCTTAGATTTCACATGGTTAATGGATGCAATTCTCCTGCTTTCAATTGTAGGCACTCTTGGCTCTCTGGTGTGGTGGTTGATCTTCTTCAACTCCATGTTAGCTGAGTGGGGTAAGTCCAATAAACCATAGTGTAGAAGTTGCTAGTCTGTTGAGGCTCAGAGCCTGGCTATCACATGGACAGTTCAGAGAGTCAGGTCCCCTGTGTATACACTTAACCCCAGCGCCAACCACAGGCCTGGTAAAAGTAACAGGAGAGGCTTGTGAACAAAGATCACATCTGAGTCCAGTTCCATCACACAGAAACACAAACTCCAAAGTAGGGCCAACTGAGATGTCACTGAACTCCATCTTCCATGACACAGAACTTGAGGGTCTCTGTAGCACTCAGAAGAGCCAATACCTGGGGTTGTATCTACATTATCTGTCTCTGGGACTCTGCTGAGGTGTGTATAAGGGTGACCCCTCTGATAACCTCCTGGCTCTTTTTTGGAGACTCATAGCCATATAAATTCATTTGTCCTTTCCATTTCCCCCCTTTATTCAGTTCAAAAAGCATGTTTAACTCCTGATATTATATGTAGGCTGAGATATTCTGCTGGTCTGAGTTGACCCTTTTATTCAAGGTCATTTTCTAGTTACCTCCTGAGAGCCTCCATGTTGCTCAAATATGGCCAGTCTCAAAGCCAAACTCAACTTGTTGAGAATTTTAGCATCTAGGTTCCTTAGAGAGCTTGGCTTGTAATTTTCCTATCTTATGTTGTTTTTGTTTGGCATTGGGATTAGTGTAATGTTGGCCTCATAGAATGAGTTAGGCAATGTTCCTTCTGTTTCAATTTTTGAAAGAGTTTAAGCAAGATTGGTGTTTTTTCTTTACAGAATGTTTTGTAGAATTCACCTGTGAAGCCATCTGGTCCAGGGCTCTTCTTAGTTAGGGGGTTTTTAATAAGTGATTGTATCTCTTTACTTATGATTGGTTTGTTGAGATCATCAATTTCTTCTTTCATCAATGTAACCTGCTATGTGTTTCTAGGAATTAGTCCATTTCCTCTAAATTGTCCTTCTGATGGTATATAGTTTTTCAATGTATCCACTTATGATAGCCTTTATTTCTGTGGTGTCAGTGGTGTTATCCCCTTTCTCATTTCTTATTTCATGTACTGCATCATCTCTTTTTTTATTTGTTAATGTAGGTAAGGGCTTGTCAATTTTATTGATCTTCTCAAAGAACCAGCCCTTTGTTTTGTTCATTTTTTCTAGTGCTTTCTTATTTTGTATTTTATTTAATTCTGTTCTGATATTTGTTCTTTCTTTCTTTCTTCTTAATTTGGGGTTAGTTTTTTTTTTTCACTAATTCATCCAAGTGTGCAGTTAGATCTCCAATTTTAGCTCTTTCATCTTTTTTGCTTTATAAATTTAAGGCTATGAATTTCCCTCTCAGTACAGCTCTTGCTGTGTCCCATAAATTTTGATAAGTTGTGTTGTTATTTTCATTAGCTTCAAGATAGTTACTGATTTCTTTTGAGATTTCATCATTGACCCATGGTTTACCTAAGAGAGTGTTGCTTAACTTCCATATCTTTGTGCCTAATCTGGTTCTCTGGCCCTTAGGATTTCTGGCTTCATTCCACTGTGGCCTGATAAATTGTTTTGTATGATTTCAATCTTTCTGAATTCATTGAGACTTTCTCTGTGGTCTAGCATATGGTCTATTTTGAGGAATGATCCATGTGAACTTTAGAAAAATGTATATCCTGCTGTATTTGGTTGTAGTGTTCTGTATATGTCTATCAGTTCCAGCCCCTCTAATATATTTTTTAAAGTCTTTGTTTCTTTACTGATTCTCTGTTGAGATGTTTTGTCCAATGGTGATAATGGTATATTAAAGTCCCCCACTATAATTGTAGAGGCCTCTATTCCTTCACTTGGTTTTTCCCATATTTGCCTCACATATTTGGAGGTGCCCTGGGTAAGAGCATAAATGTTTATGATTGTTATTTCTTGTTGAAAAGTTACCCCTTTTACTAATATGTAGTGTCCATCATTGTCTCTCAAAATTGTTTTACATTTAAAGTCTATTTTGTCTGATATTAATATAGCTACTCCTGCCCTATTTTATTTAATGTTTGCTTGTAAGATTGTTTTCCAGCCATTCACTTTCAACCTTCTTGAATCCCTGTATCTAAGATGAGTTTCTTGTAGACATCATATAGATGGGTCATATTTCCTTATCCATTTTGCCAATCTGTGTCTCTTAACAGATGAATTTATTCCATTGGCATTCAGTGTTATTACTCTCAAGGAATTACGTACATTAGCCATATTTTCTTTGGATTTGTGTATGTCATATGTTGTTTTTATTTCCTTTTTGTCTTTTTAGTTCTTACACTCTTGAAACCTTTCTGTATAGTTTTTTTTTTTCTTTCCTCCTGCTGAACTCCCTTTATTATTTCTTCATGGGCAGTTTTCTTGTTGGCATACTGTCTTAGTTTCTGTTTATCTGTGAATATTTTGAACTCTCCATCATTTTTCTATGCCGACTTTGCCAGATAGAGTATTCTTGGCTGGAAATTTTTTTCCTTTATTACCTTGACTATGTCATACCACTACCTTTTTGCATCCATGGTTTCAGATGAGAAATCAGCACTTAATCTCATTATGCTTCCTTGTATGTGATGGTTCTCTTTTCTCTTGCTACCTTCAGTATTTTCTCTTTGTCTTGAGCATTGGATAATTTGACAAGTATATGTCTTGGAGGTCTGTTGGGATTTATGCTGTTTGGGGTGTGCTGCACTTCCTTGACATGTATTACATCTCCCTCAGTCTGTTTGGGAAGTTTTCAGCCATTATTTCCTCCAGCGCCCTTTCTGTTCCATTTCCCTTCTCTTCTCCTTCTGGGATGCCTATAATGCATATGTTTGTGCATTTTCTGTTGTCATTCAGATCCCTAAGTACATGCTGGATTTTTTCTATCTTTTTATTGATCAATTCTACTATCTTTTTTTTTCAGATATACTGTCTCCCACATCACTAATTCTTTTCTCTGCCTCTTCAAATCTGCTGAGAGTGTATTTTGATTTCTTGGATTGTTCCATTCATCACCATCATCTCTGTTTTATCTTTTTTGTGTGTTTATAATTTCTTCTATATGCTCTCCAAGTGTTTTCTTAATATCCTTAATGTCTTCCTTCACTTCATTAAGTTGGCCCATGGTATTTATTTGGAGATCTTTGATTAGATGTTTGATATTCTGCTCCTCTTACTAGTTATTAGTTTGCTCATTGGTTTGGGCCATGTCTTCCTGATTATTGGTATGGTTTGTAATTTTTTTATTCTGTCTGGTCATCATTTAATGTTCATGGGTTTGTTCAGTTGATTAGCTTCTCCATGTACTCTTAGGATTTATTTATGTGCTGTTCTGTGTGTGTGTTAAATCTTCTCTTTGATTTTTTTAAAATTATTTTTTTCCTTGTTGTTGTCTAAGTTCCCTTGAAGGAAAAGTTTAGGGCCAGGGCAAGCAAAAGAAGAAGTAAGAAAATAAAAAGGTTAATAATAATATTGATAGTAAATACTAGCAGAAAAACCGTGTAAGACCTAGGAGAATGAATTAATCATGTAAAATGTGTAGTGTTATAACAGTAAAAAAGTGGAGTACATCCTATGAGATGGGAACCTGAATATGGAGAAGGATATAGTATGAGTAAAAAGGCCAGTTTGATCAGGAGACAGGGAGAGAGAAAAGAAAGGACAATAACTTAAAGCATGAATAAATGATAGAAAACAGAATAGAGGTGTTAAAAATAAAAAGCAAGAAAAATTGGGGGTTAAACAAAGAGAGGTGGAATGTAAGAGCTACAACAGAAGATGGAAGATAGAAAGATGTAAAGGAAAGGGCATAGCACTGGTATCTGAAATCAGTACACACAGAACAGAGGAAATCAAAGATGAGGAAGCACAGCAAATAAGAAACACTGCCTGCAACACCTAATAGAAAAAAAAAGAAAAATAAAAGGGTGGTGAGGGGATAAAGGGGAAGGAAAGATAAGAAAACAAACAGACAAACCAGACAAGCCCTCATTCAAGGAGTCCTCTTTGGAATTGAATAAACTGCTTAGGAATCTGCCTTTCCCCATTTCTCCCTTCCTCACTTCTCTCTCTCCCAGGGTAGCAGGAAGTCCAAGTGAGAGCTCCACTCCAAGATTCAAATGGGACCCTGCTGAACCAACTCATCACAGATAATAATGACTCTCAGTCTCTTTGAGAGCTAGCACCCACACCTTGCCAGGAACCCTAAGTATGCTATTGGAAGCCTACCAAGCAGGTCTTACTGTTTCCCTCCCTTAGGTGTATTGCACAGGACTAGTTAATTGCCTGACTCCACCTTCTTCCAGATCAATTTTTCCTATCCCAGTGCATTTATTTAAATCAGGGTGCCTCAGCAGATTCACCTCTCTTCTCTTCGTAACCTCTCCCCAAGCCAGCTGGCATGCTCCAAGCTCATAAAAGGGGGGACCAGACAATTGAACCCACTCTCCTTGGGCCCCTCTACACCCCTACCAGAACTCTCTCACTCTCAGAGTTTGTCCAAGACCAGCAGCCTTGGGAATGCCATGGTTTGGGGAGTGGTGGAATGTGGCTCAGGGAATGTGGGCTTGGAGAATACAGGTTTGGGGAATGCAGGGTATGGGGAATGTTGGTTTTGGGGAATGCGGATTCGAGGATCACAGGTTTGGGGAACAAGGGGCTTGGGGATGCTGCTTTGTGACCGGAGATGTTCAGAGAATGCTGCAGCTATCAGCCCTAGGGGAAGTGTTTCGCCTTCCCACAGCTTCAGGCACAAGTGCCAGAAATCCCTGGTTTTACTTTTAGAAAGCACTCCTTTTGTCGTACTCTCTCCAGATTGATGTCCAGAAACCTCCTGCTCTGTGGGTTCCCAAAACAGCTCACTCGGGCAGAATTCTTTCCCCACTCAGCCAGTTTTTTTGCAGGAGAGATGATGAGGGTGCACTCATTCGGACACCATCTTGTCCCATCTCCAAGATTTGGTTATTTTTATTATAAGCCTTTGTTAACTCCTATAGTTCTGAAAACATTGATCTTTTTAACCAGCATTTTTGTTGCTTTTTCAGGGGAGATCATTTTCAGAGTTCCTTACTCTGCTGTTTTCATTAACATTCCCCTATTTTGTTTTTTAAACAGCGATGATACTTCACTCTGATAACCAGTTTCTGTATGAGTTATCTGTTGCAACAATGATGCTGTATAACAAACCAATCCAGAAAATAATGATTTAATAAAATAATGAATTAGTATTGCTCATGAGTCTATATTCCAGTTGTGAAGTTGTGATTAACTGGGATGAACTTTTGTGTTCAATTCTTCAGTTCTCTGCTGGAACTCATTTATGTATCATGGTGACTAGCTATTGGTTGGTCTATTGTAGTGTCAACTAGAATGGCTGGCTCTTCCATGTCATTCTCCATCAGGCTAGACCAGGCATCTTCTCATGGTGATTCTATCAGAGAGAGAAAAGGGTAAGGAAAGAAAGAGGGAAAATGGGGGGTGGGTGAAGAAAAAGGGAGAAAGAGAAGAAGAGAGTGCATTTTTTTTAATGGTCTGCTTATAACAATTTGGCCATTCTTCAATTGTCAAAGCTAATCACATTCAGAATCAGTGTGGGAGGGAACTCATATAAAGGCATAAGTATAAGGAATAAATGAAAAATTGTCACTATTATTAGAGTAAATCCATTACACATCTTTTTATTCTGCACTTTGAAGATATTCTCCAACTGTTTTCTAGTTTCTTACAATGTTGAAAAGCATGCTGACATGTTAAACTTTGCTGTTTTATATATTATCTATTTCTTATCTTGGTTGTTTGTAAGATCTTCTTAACTTAGGTATTCTACAGTTTCATTGAAACATGCCTAGATGTAGCTTTATTTTTATGTATGTTACTTGAGACTTGAAATTCTGAATATGAGGATTCATATTTTTCATTCTTTTGGAAGAACACAGAGTCATCACCTTTTCAAAGAGCTTTTGGAATATCTCCCCCAAACTTTCCAATTTGAACTTCTGGAAGTACTATTAGAAGAACTAATCTGAGCAGTTGGTTCTATTTATGGACCACCAATGTGTGTACATAAGTATAATCACAAATGTTTTAAACATTTTCACTGTCAACTATAACCTGGAACTTTTTTGCAGGACTGTTTACTACATGGATTATTCTTCCCATTATGGGAGAGTTTTTAAATGGAATCCTTGGCTTTATTGTTGTTGTTGCTTATTTCTTATGTACATATATTAGCTGCTGCTATATAAATACAATTTGCTTATAATTAATAAAATTGAGCCTTGGGAAGCAGATGTATCTCAAGTGGTTGAGGGCCTGCTTCCCATGTATGAAGTCCCAGGTTGAACCTCCACTACCTCCTAAAAACAAACAAACAAATGAAAAGCCCAACTCTCATTGAAGAGTGGATGTAGCTCAGTGACTGAGTGCCTGCTTCACATGTGCGAGGTCCTGGGTTCAATCCCCATTACTTCCTAAAAAATTTAAATTAAATTAAAAAATAAAATATCTAAGGCTGAATTTTTTTAGGAAGTACCAGAAATTGAACCCAGGACCCTGTACATGGGAAGGAAGTGCTCAACTATTGAGCTACATCCTTTCCCCTTAAATGTTTTATTTTTAATAATTGATTACTTGTGCATTAATCTGTACTTTTTTTAACCAATAGCCTTTCATCGCATAGTTGCAATTCTGGGAAAACAAGGTGAATTTTTCTAAGCAAAAGTCATGCTAAAAAGGTGAATACAACTTTTAGTATTTTTATTTTATTCTATTCTGTATGCTGCATGTATTCAACATCAACCTGAAGATTATCTTTGTTTATTTCTTCATTAAGTCAAGTTTGTGGCCTGTGCTTTGCTAATTAAACTTGAAATTTTAAAAATTCACCTAACATAAAAATACTTCAGATTTTAGTACATTTTATTCAGTGTAATAGAACAGCTGCAAATGCAGACTGATCAAATATAGCTCAGTTCAAATGAAAAATATAAACAGGAGGGAAATTAGTTTGATTATAATTAATTATATAAATCATGACACCAGGTTAATCTTGACACCTCTGTGTACTGTATTTTCCATGTGAAGTGCAAGTGTAAGGATGTCATGGCTTAAGAGAGGAAGCATTCCTAGAATTTTGATTAAGACTTTTTTCAGGTGAAATTGATTGCAATTTATTAGAAAACTTGATATACCACATTTAATTTCCTATCGATAATGAGCTATATAGGTACTATTGATGCTAGTCCAAACTCTAGCTGTTCCACTGCTGGGCTTAAGCTGTAATCATTTTGGGGACCATTAAACCAGCGTAGGGTTGAAACTGTTGGAATCCATAGTTTGGCTCCTAGATCACAGATGTTATTTTTTCCTTTTCTGCTCATTCTGTTCCAAACATAATTTGATAATGTACACTCGGAGTATTTGGCTTGGGTTATCTTTGCCATGGGGGAAGAAAATTTCAAGAAAACCCTGTTAACTAAAGGGGCTATTACCTCTTCATACTTGCATTTCAAACCAAAGTATAACTTTGACTTATCTAGGCCTGTAAATTTTTATGCTTCATTATATTTAGGAGCAGTCAGAGAAAGTAGAGGGCATTGTAAATGGTAACCAGGCAGAGAAAGAAAAGGGAAAGTTTCTTTCTATCCCTTCTTTAGTCTTGTGCACAGTTAACTTCCTACTTATTACCGAATGAATCTGCTTTGTTGAAGTATAAGTATGTGGTAAGCACTCAATAAATGGTAGCTACTAAAATGATTATGATAATGATAATCTGCCTAAGAGTCTAGTTACTATGCACTGTTATCCCCAGTTACAGATAAGAGAGTGAAGGCTAAGAAAAATTACTTAACCTGTCTAGGTTTAACTGGATAATAAGTAAATCAGTAGGGATTTGAACCCAAATCTGATAGGAAAATAAAGACTTTATCCAGATGCAATGCAGTATATAGAACATGGACTTTGGACTCAGAAAGATATAGATTTGAATCTGACACTGTTACTTACTATCTAATTGCTAGTCAGCTTTATGAGAAACAATTTCTTCATCTATAAAAAAGGGAATATTAGGGGAAACCAGCAAGGTGGCTGCAGAGTAAGGGGCTTCTAGAGTCAGATCCTGCTACAGGGCTGTTAGTAATCACCTGAAGCTCTCTGGAACTAGCTGAAGCACCTGTCTGGGGACTCCAGGAGACCAGAAGAGCATCCTGCCACATCCTTGAAGGGATGGAAGGAGGAGACTGCCCTTCTGCAAAGAATCATAAATGGAGCATGCCACGCCCCAGAGGCCAATGCCCATCCTCCACTGGAGGTACAAGCCACCTTGGGAGCTGTTCTGTGGCTGAAATTAGAAGCTCCACTTCCAAGAAACTGGGGATGAAGGGATGGCTGGGCACCACCTTCAGCTATTGATGAGTAAATTCAGCAGGCTAAAGTCTAATCCTAAGAAGAGCTGAAGTTTGAAACTGTCCAAGCAGAAAGAGGCCAGTAGTTGCCATTTTAACAACCACCTGGCACAAGGGAAAGCGGGGCAGACTGAAATTCACAGTACTGGCAGCAATTGACTTCTTTCCATCCAGATCAGACTTCAGCTCTAACATAAGCCCCAGACCCACTTCTGGCAGGGAGGAAGGTGAGAGGACCTGCACTGGCCCCTCTGGGAAAATAATGTGGAGGCTGGTGATCATGCTACTTTGGCAGTACAAGCTACCACAGGAGCTGTTCTATGGAAGGAATTGAAAGCCCCATTTCCCAAAAATGGGAGGAAGAGATGGTTAGCCTCCGATTTCAGCTACTGATTAGTAAATTCTGCTGGATAAAGTATAACCCTAAGAACAGTTAAGGTTTGAGTCTGTCCAAGTCGGGAAAAGGTCAGTGGACGCCATTTGACTGGAAATGACACTGAAGGTAGGGACTGGCTTCTATCACCCAGATTCACCCTCAGTCCTAGGCTTCAGCCCCACCTCTAGCAGGGAGAAAGCTGGAGGGACTTGCACCAGCCTATCCAGGTAACTGCAGGTACATTCAGCTGTCACAGACAGAATAGTCAAAAGTCCACTGAGGACAACTGCAGTCATTTTGGACCTGCACGGCATAGATTGCTGCCCACACCTGTAGCTCCATCCCTGCCCCAGGCAGGGGAGAAAGGGGCATGAAGCTTCATCAGTCTCTCTGAGCAACTACAGTCTAGGCCTGCATGACTTGGATTATTACACATGATTGTGCCCATATCCCTACCCCTGGCAAAGGAAAAAGTTGAGAGAAACTTCACTGGTTCCTGGGACAATGAGGGCAGCTTGAACCTCCAGAGGTTACAGCACCAACTAAATCCTTGGCTCCTACTACACAACCAGTAAGGGAGAAAGGGCAAGAAACCCCTAAACTAAAGAGAAAAGCTGCACCCAGAATAAATACTCTAGTATGCCAGATGCTAAGACACCAACAAAAAATTACCATCCACACAAAGAAACAGGAGGTTATGGCCTAGCCAAAGGGACAAGATAGCCTCCACATGACCTAAAGGATTAAGAAAATTAATAGATGCTCAAACAAATCTCATTGAAATAAATTCAATGAGATGGCTGAAGAGATTAAGGATATTAAAAAGACATCAGATGAACACAAAGAAGAATTTGATAGCATACATAGAAAAATAGATCTTCTAGGAATGAAAAACACAATAAATGAAATAAAAAATACACTGTAATCATATAACAGTAAATTTGCAGAAGCAGAAGACAGGATTGTTGAGCTTGAAGAAATGACCTCCAAAAGCAAACATGCAAAAGAACAGATGAAGAAAAGAATTGAAAAAAATTGAACAAGATCTCAGGGAACTAATTGACAGCAAGAGACATACAAATATATGTGTCACAGGTGTCCCAGAAGGAGAAGAGAAGATAAAAGGGGCAGAGGGAATATTTGAAGAAATAATGGTAGAAAATTTCCCAACCCTAATGAAGGACATAGATATCCATGTCCAAAAACAAAATGTACTCCCTTCTGAATAAATCCAAATAGAGCAACACCAAGATATATTAATCAGAATGTCAAATGACAAAGACAAAGAGAGAATTCTGAGAGGAGCAAGAGAAAACCAATGCATCACATATAAGGGATACCTAATAAGGTTAAGTGCCAATGTCTCATCAGAAATCATGGAGGCAAGAATATAGTGGTATGATATATTTAAGATAAAACAAGAGAAAACTTCCAGCCAAGAATCTTATTTTCTGCAAGACTTTTTTTCAAAAATGAGAGTGAGTTTATAATATTCACAGATAAACAGAACCAGAGAGGGTTTCTAACCAATAGACTGGCTTTACAGGGAAAACTAAAGGGTGTGCTATAGCTTGAAAAGAAAAGACAGGAGAGGCTTTGAAAAGAGTCTAGAAATGAAGATTATATCATTTAAAGTAACTGAAAGTGTCAAAAGAGTTGCAAAAAAAAAATTGACAGGTAAAATTGAATTATTCAGGAATAAACTTAACCAATAATGTAAAGCACTTGTATCCAGCAAAATACAACTCATTGTTAAAAGAAATTTTAAAAGTCTAAATAATTGGAAGAACATTCCATGCTCATAGATTGGAAGACTAAATATCATTAAGATGTCAATTCTACTCAAATTGACAAACAGATTCAATGCAATCCCGATAAAAATTCCACCAGCGTTTTAAAAATAAGTGGAAAACACAAATATCCAAATGTTTTGGAAGGAGAAGGGCCCCTGAATAGCCAGAAACCTCTTAAAAAGTAAAAGTGAATTTGGAGGACTCTCATTTCTGGATTTTAAATCATATTACCTAGCTGCAGTGGTAAAAACAGCATGGTACTGGCATAAAGACAGACACATAGCCAAGTGGAGCCAAACTGATGGTTCAGAAATAGACCCTCATGTCTGTGGTCAAGTGATTTTTTACTAACCTGTCAAACCCACCCAGCTAGGGCAGAACAGTCCACTCAACAAATTGTGCTGGGAGAACTGGATATCCATAGCTAAAAGAAGAAAAGAGGACCCCTGTCTCACACCTTATACACAAATTTACTCAAAGTGTATCACAAACCTAAATTTAAAAGCAAGAACCAAAAAGCTTCTAGAAGAAAATATAGGATAATGTCTTCAAGACATGGTGGTAGGTGGTAGATTCTTAAAGGAGTTAAGAGGAGGACTAAGATGGACTACTGATGTTTAATATATGTAGAAATTTCAATAAACTTTACTGTAAAAGTGTAGAAATGTACAGCGTTGGTGCTATCACATTATGGTGAGTAACAGCAGGTTTATAAATGGAGATTTGGCTTAAAAGGGTAGTCTAGGGATGTAAATGCCAATTGACAGAAAGCAAGAGAACAATCTAGGGACTGAATAGCACAGTAAACCCAGAGGTAGATGAGAATTATGGTTGATGGACAGATGAAAGAGTGTCCTGTGTGAACTAGAGCAGATGTACATCACTATTGCAAGGTGGTGGGAATGTGGAGAAGCATGGGAAAAATACAACTGGAGTGGCCTATGGAATGTGGTTAATAGTAATAATGTAATATTCTTTCATCTATGCCAAAGATGTACTCTCTTGATAATGGGGGAGTTTGGAAGAAGTGCAACAAATGTATGCTATGGACCTGGTAATAATCTGATTGCCATCATCATAATCTGAAACAAATGTTCCATCTCATAATCTGTAAGAAATGTCCCATCACTGTGTGGTTTGTTGATAGAGGGGTGTTGTATGGGAATTCTGCACATGTGCATGATTGTTTTGTAGGTTTACAACTTCTGTCATAAAAATGTTTTTTAAAATAATAATATTGTGGGTTAGGGGGAAAATACACCAAATATAAGACAAGGACTATAGTAAGTAGAAAGATTTTGACAATATTCTTTCATAATTTGTAACAAATGTCTCACAACAATGCAAGGTGTTGGTGATGGCTTGATGTATGGGACCCCTGTATGATGTTATGCATATTTGCTTTGTAATTTCACAACTTTTAATATACACTTATTTTTTATGTATGTTCATGTATAAATGACATAAAATAATAATATTAGGGTGGTTGGGGGAAAATACTTTGTTTAGTAGTAATATTTTGAGGCTGCTCTTTAATCATTAGTTAAAAATGTTTCACAACAATGCAAGGTATTTGTGGTAGGGTGAGATATGAGAGCCCTGTATGATGTTATGTATGTTTGCTTTGTAAGTTCAAAACTATCACTAAACACTTATTGTTTATGTATGTTTATGTATGACTAATATACCTCAATAAATTTAAAAAAATTTTAAAAATGGGAATAATAATATCCACTTTGTAATATTGTTTTGAGGATTCAAAGAGATATTTAGAAGACCTAACACCCTGTCTTGCAAACAATATGGGGCAAAAAGTATTAGTACCATTTCCTAATATATTAACACGCAACGAATTCCTTTCCTAATAAAAAGCTCTCTCATTAATAATTTGGCTATAACAGCATTATGGAGTTTTAATTATAAATATCATTCAATAAAATAGCCTATCAAATTATTTCTTGACTATATCAAACAAAACTATCTTGGCAATATTCCATTTGAATTCCTCATTTACAATATTTTGGACATCTTTTATTGACTCTTTGCTAGTAAAAAAATCCAAAAATGAGGAAAAATTCCCAAATATAAATATATGGGTACTTGGGAAATTATAATAATTTATGTTAAATTGTGTACTTTTATAAATGTAAATTCAGAAATATATGAGGGATAATATAAAAACCTTCAGGTACTTAACAACTAGAATTTACAAGTGTTAGGTGCTTTGATATATCTTCTTCAGATGTTTTAAATTTTGACTTAAAAAATTGACAATATAGATGTCAAAGATTTTTACATTCCCTTCCACTGTCCTACTACCCTCCTTCTACAAATGTGTTATTTTGAATTTGGTACAAATTCAGTCCTTTTGAAAAATAATTTTACTGCATATGTATTTCCATATGAAAAATATATAGGACTATTTCATATAATTAAAAATTAGTCTTCCTTGCTATTTGCTAAATTAAACATTTAAGCCTATAAATTTCCCTACAAGGTAAAAATTTAGCTGTGTGTTAAAACTTGTTTTTAAATTGACGTATATTGAAATTCATAGATCTTAATAAGCTCCGACAAATATATACACTTGTCTACCCAGTACCCCATCAAGATATAAAACATTGCCACTTTTTGCTCACCTACCCTTCCCACCAAGACTATTGTTATTCTGATCTATATTACCACAGTTTTGTCTGTTCTTTAATGTCGTATAAATGGAACCATTCCACATGTAGTCTTTAACCCTGGTATTTGTTGCTCAATGTAATGTTTTTGAGATTCATTCTTTATGGGTTATGTACCAAAATATGCTTTTGTTTATTTTTATTATTGAACAATATTCAATTGTATGGATATACCATATTTTTTCTATCAATCTACCTGTTGATGGAAATTTGGGTTGTTTCCAGTTTGGGGCTATTATGAATAAAAGTGGCATAATACTTTTGTACAATTTTTATTAACATATGTTTTATTTCTGTTGGATAAATACACAGGAGTTGAATTATCAGGTCATGGGGTAGGTACATTTTTATCTTTAAACAATGGTGAAATGGTTTTCCAAAGAGGTCATGTAACTTTACACTCTGATAAGAAGTTGCTCCATATCCTAGCCAACATTTTGTGCTGTCAGTCTTTTAAATTTCAGCCACTCTAGTGGATATATAGAGGTATCTCATTGAGGTTTAAATGTGCATTTCCATCATGACAAATGATGTACACATTTTTCTGTATTTATTGATCATTGGAATATTTATTTTTGTCATTTCTATTCAAATATTTTGCCTATTTTTATTGGATTGTTTGCATTTTTATTAAGTTATAAGAGTTCATTATATATTCTGGTAACAAGCTTTCTATCTATATCTGTATATCTTCTATATCTTTATCCATCTATTTATCTATCTATCTATGATCTATGATCTATCATCATCATCTCTCCAATTTTTGACAAACGTTTTCTTCCAACCAATGATTTGTCTATGTATTTTCTTAACTGTTTCTTTTGATGAAATCAGATTTATCATTTTTTCCTTTTGTGATTAGTGCTTTTTGTATCTTCACTGAGAAATTTTGCCTATGTTTTCTTCTAGAACACTTATACTTTTAGCTTTCAGTTTCAGTCTCTGATCAATTTTGAATTACTTCAGGGCATGGTTTAGATAGACATTCACTTTTTTCAACATGATTATTTATATTTATAATAATTATTAGTATAATTAAAATATTGGAGTTGTCCTGGGTGGTACTGCAGGGACAGTTACTGGACATTGTATGTCCTCCTATGGCCCACTGGATGGACTGGGGGAGAGTGTAAACTATAATGTGGACCATTGATCATGTGGTACAGCTGTGCTCAGAGATGTATTCACCAAGTGCAAAGAATGTCTCATGACGATGGAGGAGGTTGTTAGGGAGGAGAGGGGTGAGGGTGGTGGGAGGTATATGGGGACTTCATATATTTTGAATGTAACATTAAAAAAATAAAGAAATAATTAAAATAAAATGATAATACATAAATGTAGGAGGAATAGATCAAGAAAAAGTTATTAACAGCACCATTGAGATAAATTGCTCAATTTTCATCATCTCAAATTCTCCGTTCGATATGTTTGTAAGCAAACATTTCCCTTTTGACTAGGTGTGGTGTTTTGAGAGTAATTGTGAATCTGCATGCAAAGGCTTAAAATATTAACTAAGCAGAGACCACACTGAACTTTACACCAGCCATACACTTTTCTATCTGCATGTTATTTTTAAGGGCTTCAGATTATACTTAAAAAAGCAGTTTTGTTTCAACTGGTGTATATCTTCCCTATAAGAAGGCTTAGTAAAGAGTAAATGGTGGCAGAATTGAGAGATTTCATATTGAAGATTATTCATAAAATATTTTATATGAATAAGTAAATTTATTCTATTGTAAAAATATTAATAGGGTTCATGCTTGTGTTGTACAGTTCTATGGTTTTAAATTTTTTCATTCTTGTAACATATATACAACCTAAGATTTCTAATTTTAACCACTTTCAAATATATGATTCAGTGTTGTTAATTTCAAATGTTGTGCTACCACAACCACCACCCGTTTCCAAAACATTTCCATCACTCCAAACAGAAACTCTGTAACAATTGCAATTTTATATTGAATTTGTATAGGGTAAACTGGATAACTTTATGCTTAGTTTTACTAGTTGCTGTGTAGATTACTTTGAACTTTCTAAATAATCCACTATGTCTGCTAATAGAGTTTCTTGCTTTATTATATTGGCTAAGATCTCCAATAAAATTGTTTCTTTTTCTTTTTTTGATGTCTTATAGAAAACTGTAAAATATTTCAAAATTAAGTATGAAATTCAGCATAGGTTTTTACAGATGCCTTTTAATGGGATGAGGAAATTCCTATCTATGTATCTATGTCTAGTTTATTGACTTTAAAAAAAATCATGAGTAAGCATTGAATTTTGTCAAAGACTTTTACTTCATCTATCAAAATGATTATATACATGTTCTTTTGTCCCTTATTCTGTTCACCTGATGAATTACATACTTCTATTTAGCATTTTTAAAGTTTTTATTTTGAAATACTTTAAAACTTGCAGCACAGTTTCAAAAATAATCTCCTTGCTGTACCTAAACTATTTGTACAAACAGTGTCTATTACACTTAACACCTGCTTTCATTTTTGGAGCCTGGAATTTTAATGTGTGCTAGGCAGTACATGCATACACTGAATCTCTCATGCACTTCTCTGGTATACAACATTTCACATGTGTTGTCACAGCTCATTGCTTTAGGAATTAGGCCCAACTTGTGAAACTATACAGGGACAGGACTCTTGGAAGCTTGCACTTGGTTTCCTCTACACATTGCCTAATTCAACTTTTCTCTTTGCTGACATTGCTTTGTATCCTTTTACTTTAATACAGTTTAGGCATGAGAACAACAGCCATATGCTGAGTTCTGTGAGTAATTCTGGTGAACCCAGAGTTGTTCTTGAGGAACCTTAACACAGTCATGTTAAATCATTCCTTTTATGTTTTGCTGGATTTGAATTTTCAACATTTTAAGGATTTTTGTTCTTGTATACATGAGGGGTACTGGCCTGTAATTTTTTTTTCTGGTAATATCCTTGTCAGCTTTGGGAGTGATCTATTTTTAAAACACTTTGTGTAAATTTGATATGATTTCTTCTTTAAATATTAGTTATAATTCATCATTAAAAATATTGGGGCCTTAGGTTCCTTTGTGGGAAGTTCTTTCTTAAAGTTACACATTTTTGTGAGAATGAGTTCAGAAGACATCAATTCTTTAACATTTAAAAATTTTTCCTTATAATTTGAAACACGTTGAGTTGACAAATTTTGGCCTGTACGGAAAACTTGACCTGGCCACTTGTTCTCAGAAATAGCGATTTTTTTTGTGGAGTCATGTTCATTCTTTATGTATTGTCTGTGACTGTATTTGCACTAAAATGGCAGTGTTGAGTACTTGTGAAAAATACCTTATCAACTGCAAAGCCTGAAATATTCACCATATACCTGGCTTTTTACAAATCATGTTTGAAGACTATTGATCTGGAACATAGACAATAGACATTTTTTGTAAATGTTCTTTGTATGCATGGAAAATTTGTAAATTATCTATTTCTTAAGGATGTAGCATTTTCTTTTTCTATCCCTGTCTTTTCCATAGACACAGAGGTGCACACTTGCTTACTCACACACAGAGACACAGATACATTAGATTAAAGCGTATCATGGTATGTTCTAGTTATTTTTATTTGATTAATTTTCTTTTTCGGTTTAAGGAATTCATGTTAAAACTCTACCCTAGTAATTTCTCCTTGTTTTCCCATCAACTTTTGCTTCATATATTTTCAGGTTATGTTATTCAGTTCCTCCAGGACTAGGTGGATTGTTCTTTTTATGATATTTCAGCACCTTTCTTTATCTGTAACAATGTTCTTCACTTTGAATTCAATTTGGTCTTATAATAATACGGGTATAACAGCTTGATTTGGTTAGTACTTGTCTAGTAGATTTTATTATGTCACTTTAATGTTTTCAACCTTTTGTTTGTTGTTTTTTTTAAGTGAATTTTTTGTGAGCAACAAATAACTGGATTTTTAGATGCTAATATAAATTTTATCTTTCTTGTCAAATAGGTGAGTTTAATTAATATATATTCTCATTTTTATGTTATATATAGTATTGTATAAATTGCATATATTGTATGTTTGGAATGATTTATATCATCTTATTTTATATTTTTGGCTTATCATACTTTTTATTTGCTTTTTTTCTCCTTTCTGACTTACGTTGGAAGGTAAAGTTTTTTCTTTTATTTTCACTCTGGTTATCTAGAAATTATTGTATTTCTATATTTCTAGTAGCTATCTTCCAATTTTTTGCATACACACTGTCTTAGATATATTTTTCTTCCCAAAAGTCTCTTGTAATATTCAACAAATTATTGACTTGCTGCCTTTCATTCTTGTTATTGCCCAAAACTTAGTTCCTCTTTTAATATAGAAACAAATCATATGATATCCTTTGGCAATTTATGTGTTCTTTTTTGGGTAGCAGGTATAGTTTTTAAAATGCTCATTTCTTGGAGCAAGGGACCTCTCCCAGCCCAAACTTCAGAACTGGTTCTAATCCTTTCTCACAGGTGGAATGTTTTTGTTTTATATCGTGTGTTGGTCTGAAGCTGTATGTACCTCAGAAAAACAAGTTCTTGAACTTAATCCATTCCTGTGGGTATGAAACCTTTGTAAGTAGGGCCCTTGATTAAATTAAGGTGTGGCCAACGCAATCAGGGTGGGTATTTATCCTATTACTGGAGTCCTTTATAAGAGACTGAAATTCACACACACAGACAGAAAGCCACAGAATCAAGAAGATGAAATTCAGTGGAACCCAGAAGGGAACAGAGAGGGCAGAAGATGCCACCACGTGCCTTTCCATATTACAAATTAAAAACAAAGGGTTGCTGAAAGCCACTCCCAGAACAACACAGTTTTGTGAAGAAAGCATTGTCTTGATGATGCCTTGATTTTGGCTTTTTCCCAGCCTCAAACTGTGAGCAAATAAATTCTCATGGTTTAACCCGACCCATTTTATGGTGATTGCTTGAGCAGCCTAAGTAACTAAAACTGAACTTGTTACCAAGATAATTGGGTTGCTTCTATTGCATATTTCAACAATACAGAAACTGCTTTAGAATTGGGTAATTGATAGAGACTGGAAGAATTGTTAAGCACTTGATAGAAAAGGCCTAGATTGCTTTGAAGAAAGTGTTGATAGAAATATGAATGCTGGAGGTAATTCTAATAAAGTGTTTAAAGGAAATGATTACTGTACTACTGGAAATTGGAGGGAAGGGGATCTTTGTTTTATAGTGGCAGAAAACTTGGAAAATTGAGTTCCAATGTTGAATTGAAGGCAGAACTTGAAAGTGATGAAGTTGGATATATAGCTAAGGAGATTTCAAAGTTAAGTGTGGGAGTGCATCCTGTTTTCTACTTGCAGCTTATAGTAAAATGTGAGAGGAAAGGGCTAAGCTGAGAACTGAACTCCTGGACACAAAGTAACCCGAAATTGATGAGAAGGAAAATTCTGAGTTTCTGGAAAGTGAGTTCCCATAAAATTGTGCTCCATGTGAGGGAAATGTAGTTATCTTGGAAGGATCTGTGCAAAGTTCTTTTGTATGATGATTTGGAGCCCTGTGAACTACATGCAAAACCAACACGTTTTTGCATAGCTTGGATGAATGGAACCACTGCCAACCTGGACTAAAAGGAAGAGAGAAGGGACAATTGAAGGAAAAATCACTTCATGGGCAGAAACATGGAAGGTGAGGTCGGACCAGAGACATCTTCTCAGGCCAAGGCAGTGTGCCCAACCAAGTGTGTGGAGAGCATGAGTCTTCCTGGGTGTTTATAGAGGGCAGGCCTTCTGCCCCATAGTTCAGGAAGAGTGCTGCCTCCCCAGTCCTTGGGGAGTGTGGAGCTTGTCTTCTGGTGCTTGCCACCCAAATGCTGGGAGAGTGTGGAGCATGTGCACAGAGGATTTTGTAGAGTTTAGTTGCTGCCCCAGTGCTCTGAGATGGTGGATCCTATGCCCTGGATTTTGTGGAGAGCCTGGCTTTCCTGATGTTTGAAAAGAGTAGAAGCTTAACCCCAGTGTTCAGGGAGAGCACGGCTGCTGAACAAGCATTTGAAAGAGGTGGGACTGCCACTTCATTAATCCCAGAGGTCAAAACACCATTCCATGGATGGCTCTCAGACATTGAAATCTAATGGAGTATATCATGCTATATTTTAAAATTATTTGGGACTCATGACCTCTGTTTTCCTTCCAGTTTCTCATTATGGGAATGGGAATGTTTACCCTATGCCTGCCCCTTCATTGTATATCAAAAGCAGATACCTTGCTCTTTAGGTTTCATAGGTCTACAGAGAGGAACTCTGCCCCAAGACATTCCACACCGTTGGATGATACCTTGTACTAAGCATTGTTTCTGAAATGACTTAAGACTTTTAGAATACTGTGACATAATGAATATATTTTGCATATAGAAAGAACATACCTTTTTGGGGTCCAGAGGATGGAGTGTGGCGGTTTGAAGCTGTATGTACCATATAAAAGCAAGTTCTTAAACCTAATCCATTCCTGTGAGTGTGAACCCTTTGTAAGTAGGACGTTTTGATGAGGCCATTTCTGTTAAAGTGTGACCTACCTCAATCAGAATGGGTCTCAATCCTATAAATGGAGTCATTTCTAAGTGGAATGAATTCATACAGAGAAAGAAAAAAGCCATGGAAACAAGAAGCTGAAATTCAATGAAAACCAGAAAAGAGTGGAGGGACCAGAAAAGGCCTCCATGTGCCTTGCCATGTAAAAAACCTAAGGACAAAGGATTGCTGGTATTCAGCCCCAGAACACCACAGTCTTTGGGAAGAAAACATCGCCTTGATGATGCCTTGATTTTTACTTTTTCCATCTTCAAACTGTGAGAGAATAAATTCTCATGGCTTAGTTCAACCCATTTCATGGTATTTGTTTGAGCAGCCTAGGAAACTAAAACATTTTGCTATAGAAAAATCAAAGAAGTCTCCGTATTTTTCCTTGTCCTGTGACTTCAGCCTCACTTACCCAGTCTACATTTCTGTTAAATTTCTGGTACACAGAGTAATTTATTTTATTTTAAAAATTCAGTTATGTCTTTTTACTTAAAGTAATATCTCCATCATTTCTATTTGTTTAAAGCAGTAGCGTGGATAATTCCAAATTGAACTCCCAGAATAATTTTGACAGAATCTCAGCCTCTTTCTTTTGTGTAACTTTCAACCTGTATATTTAAAGTACTCTCTGTGTCAGATGGCATGATTAAAATAATACTTCGTTTTTAGAAAAGTCTAGAAGAAAAGAAACATCACGATCCTTTCTGCAGCTCCCACAGTGCTAACATAATGCCTGATATATCATTGGTGTTCAGTATAATTTTGGTAAATTGGCTAATTGAAAGGAGACTAGACTGGGAGTTTGGATATGTAGATTCTGCTATAACTGTGTAGTTCACCAACTGGATAAGTCAATTAACCTTTCTGGACCTTAGTTCTTTCTTCTGTACCATGTGTATTTGAGGTAGGTGATCTTTGAGGTCTTTTCCAGATATAATATAACAAATCTTTATTTGCCTGAAAAATGTGTCTGGTCAACCTAAGTTGGTATAGATAGAGATAAATGTTCCTGAAGTTCTATTTTCCCCTTGGTTCTCCCCAATATTTTGAAATAAATAATTATTCTCAGCACATCTTAGAAGCAACTCTAAAGCCCATCCAAATTCCCCAAATAATTAAACAAACCTGGACTTAATAAAACTTGCTTTTACTAATGGCAGGCATTGAAAGAATCAAAATCTCCAAGATATCACAAGCATCATTTCCCATCATACTTTACTAGCTGGATCAGCAGTTACTGCTGTACTTGAGCTACCTAGTGCTGAGCAAAAACACCTTTCTTACTGTTTTACAGAAGAAATTGTCCGATAACCAAAAAATAGTTTCTGGGTCAGTTATGCCTCCTCAAGATAAGACCAAAATACCAGTTCAAATAATAGGGCTATGGAGCACCTTAATAAAGATATTTCTATATAGTGCTTGGAAGCACCAGTCTTAAAATCCCAACAAATATTCTTTCATGCCAGCTGCCTGCTAAACTAGGTGCTCTATAACATATATTGACACTAAAATTATAATTAAATTTCACCGATGTTGGTGGCAAATATAAGATTTGAATGCTGTCTTTGAGATAAATACTGTTAAGCCATGGCTTATGAAGATGTGTGCAAAGGATATTCATACTTTTCATAGAAGCTCTGTCTTTAAGGGAGTTCAATTAAAATTCCCATACCTACACAATTCAACTGCCAAAAAGAGTTTCAACTAAAATTATCTTCTTAGAATTAAGAGATCAAAAACATGGACATTTGGAAAGTGGATTTGGCTGAAAGGATAGAATGTCTGCCTACCACATGGGAGGACCAGGGTTCAAACCCAGGTCCTCCTGACTCATGTGGTGAGCTGGCCCACGTGCAGTGTCCTGCCACGCAGAGGTGTCCCCTGCGTAGGGGGGCCCCATGCACAGGGAGTGCGCCCTGTAAGATGAGCTGCCCTGTGCAAAGAAAGCGCAGCCTTCCCAGGTATGGCGCCGCACACAGAGGGCTGATGCAGCAAGATGACACAACAAAAAGAGACACAGATTCCTGGTGCCACTCACAAGAATCCAAGCAGACACAGAAGAACACACACCTAATGAGCACAGAGAGCGTACAATGCGGTGGGGGGAGAGAAATAAATAAAAAATAAATCTTTAAAAAAACAAAACAAAAAAAATGGACATTTTTCAAGCCCTCCCACCTGGGCCAGAATTATCTATTAAAAATGGTGCAGGGAGAACTGGGTATCTAAATCTAAAAGAAAGAAAGAGGACCCCTATCTCATACCTTATACAAAAATAATTCAAAATGGATTAATGACCTAAATATAAAAGCTACGACCATAAAACACTTAGAAGAAAATGTACAGAAACATCTTCAATATCTTTTTTTTGCAGCTAGCACATTTTATTTATTTATTTTTTAATAGAATATATTTTTTTCTCTCATTATTTTTTTTAATGTTACATTAAAAAAATATAAGAGGTCCCCATATACCCCCCGCCCCCCTCACCCCACTCCTCCCACATGAACAACCTCTTTCATCATCATGGCACATTCATTGCATTTGGTGAATACATTATGGAGCACTGCTGCACCACATGGATACTGGTTTATATTGTAATTTACACTCTCCCCCAGTCCACCCAGTGGGCCATGGCAGGACGTACAATCTTGTGGTAGGCTGTACTTTGTTAAAGCTTACACACAAAGCATGATCAATGAAAGAAAAATATAGATATATTGAACCACCTCAAAATTGAGCACACTTGTTCTTCAAAAGACTTTCTCAAAAAAGTAAAAAGGCAGCCTATTCAATCGGAGAAAATATTTGGAAACCACATATATGAAAAGCATTTGAGATCCATGTTATATAAAGAGATCATACAAGTCAATGATTAAAAGGCAAGTAACCTGATTAAAATTGGGCACAAGACTTGAACAGATATTTTTCTGAAGAGGAAATACAATTGGCCAAAAAGTACATGAAAAAATGATCAACATCACCAGCTGTTAGGGAAATGCACATCAGAACTACCATGAGTTACCATTTTACACATTACAAAATAGCCATTTTTTTTTAAAGAAAGCTGCAAGTATTAGAGAGGATGTAGAGAAATGGGACATTCCTTTATTGTTGGTTGGAATGTAGAATGGTGCAGCCTCTGTGGAAAACAGTTTGACAGTACCTCAAGTAGCTGAATATAGAGCAGCCATATGATCCAGCAACTAGGAATAGCTTCAAAAGAATAGAATATTGTCAGAAGAATATATTCTAGGAATATATTCAGAAGAACGGAGAGCAAGGACGTGAACTGACATTTGCACACTGATGTATGCAGCAGCATTACTTACAACTGGTAAAATATGGAAACAGCCCAAATGTCTTATCAGTTGATGAATGGACAAACAGTATTTGGTATACACATACAACAGAATACTGTTCAAATGCAAATCAAAGCTGCAATGAGATATCATTTCACACCTACTAGAATGGCCACTATTAACAAAGCAGAAAACTACAAGTGCTGGAGAAGATGTGGAAAGATAGGAATACTTTTTCACTATTGGTGGGAATGTAGAATGGTACAGCCACTGTGGAAGTCTGTTTGGCTTTTCCTAAGGAAGTTAGATATAGAGCTATCATGTGACTCAGCAATACCCCTTGTAGGTATATACCCAGAAAAACTGAAAGCAGTTACAAGAACAGACATTTGCACACTGATGTTCATATCGACGTTATTTAAAATTTCCAAAAGATGGAAACAACCCAGGTGTCCATCAACTGACAAATAGATAAACAAACTCATATATACACATGATGGAATATTATGGAGCTGTAAGAAGAAATGAAGTCATGAAGCATATGTCAGTATGGATTAACCTAGAGGGCATTATGCTGAGTGAAGCAAGCCAAGCACAATAGGACAGATATTGTAGGATTTGGCTATTATGAACTAAATATAATTACGAGTAAACTCATGGAATTAATAGCTAGAATATAAGTCACCAGAGAAAATAATGTGGTTAGAGAATGGAAAACTGAGGTTTATTCTGTGCAGAATTGGTGAAAAAAATTGTGAATATTTAGAAATGAATAGAAATGGTGAAAGCAAATCATAGGATTTTTAATTAGTAGTGCTAACAAATGGGTACGATAGTGGGTTTTTTTTTTTGAGTAATGAAAATGCTATAGTGTTTTAAAAAGTGATGAATTTGCACCTCTGTAATTATACCAAATACCATTGATTGTACATTTTTCATAAATTATATGATTAATAGACAAAAAATAATAGGGCGGGTTGGGGGAAAATATACTAAATGTAAGATAGGGACTATGGTTAGTAATACTTTGATATTGCTCTTGCATAATTTAATACAAATGTTTTACAACAATGCAAGGTATATTTTGTGGAATGATATATGGGAGCCACTTATGATGTTATGCATGTTTGTTTTGTAACTTCCCAACTTTTACTATACACTTTTTCTTTATGTATGTTCATGAATGATATACTTTAATAAATTGTTTTTAAAATGAAAAAAGAATACTGTTCAGTTGTACGAAGAAATGAAATTGGGATACATATGACAACATGGATGAACCTTGAGGACATTATGTTGAGAGAAATAAGTCAGACACAAAAGAACAAATATTTTATGTCCTCACTAACATGAACTAAATATGATGAGTAAGTTCATGGAGGTAAACTCTGGAGCATAGGTTACTAGGGATAGAATGTGGGCTGAGAATGGGAGCTGATGCTTAATGTATGTAAAATTTTTAATTAGGTTTATTGTAAAATTGTGGAAATGAATGGGGTTGATAGTAAAATATTGTAGTGACTATAAGTAATATTGCTGATTTATAAATGTTACTGTGGCTGAAAGAGGTAGTCTGTGGGTATAAATGTTAAGTGAAAGGAAGCTAGGGAAACGGAGTTGGCCCAGTGGTTAGGGCGTCCGTCTACCACATGGGAGGTCCGCGGTTCAAACCCCGGGCCTCCTTGACCCGTGTGGAGCTGGCCCATGCGCAGTGCTGATGTGCGCAAGGAGTGCCGCGCCACGCAGAGGTGTCCCCTGCGTAGGGGAGCCCCACGCGCAAGGAGTGCACCCGTAAGGAGAGCTGCCCAGCGCGAAAGAAAGTGCAGCCTGCCCAGGAATGACACTGCCCACACTTCCCGTGCTGCTGACAACAACAGAAGTGGACAAAGAAACAAGACGCAGCAAACAGACACAGAGAACAGACAACCTGGGGGGGGGGGATTTAAATAAATAAATAAATCTTAATCTTAAAAAAAAAAAAGAAGCTAGAGAATAATATAGGGACTGTATAACATAGTGATGTTCATGGTGGATGAAGATTGTGTTTAATAGTATAAATATAAAAATATTCTTCTTTTACAAAGTACTATTAATATGGTGATACACTAGAAAATTATAGCTAACATAACTTATGGATGATAGCAGTAATACTGTAATATTTTGCAGTAATGTCAAAGAAGATATTATATCAATTATAAGGGACAACAATAGGGGAGTATAAGAAGGTATAGGATGTTTCCTTTTGGAGTAATGAAATTATTCTAAAATTGCCTGAGGAGCATTAGGGCAGTTGAGAAAGTCAGGCCCTGTTCACTGCTGCAAGTATCTCTGGACGTGGCTTCTCGGGAAATGGAGATTGGCTGGTGCCGTGGGCCCCAAAGGGAGGGGAAAATGGATGTTGAATGGATGGAACCAAGGTAAATGTGGGGAAAAGAGAGGAGTTTCGCGAATACACGAGGATGAATATAAAACATGTAATATTACACCAAAAACATATAGAGGATGACAGACTAATAATGTAAACCATAATGCAAAACATAGGATAACTAAAAAATTTAGAAAACTGTACATCCTAAAGTATGGACCACATTGTAAGCACAGATGTCACCTTGTTTGAAAGCTATTGTTTCGGAATCTGTACATCAGTTTCAGGAAATATGATATGAATAAGTTAAAAGATTATCACTGTGGAAGGGAAAAGGTTTTATGGTGGATCTGTGCGAGTACTGTATATTGTATATATGAATTACTGTGATCTAAGACTCTTGTGAAGAGAAGCTCAATAATTAGAAAAAAAAGAAAAGAAAAAGATAGGATGTAGAAATTTTTCCAAATAAATATATACTCTAGATCTCACCTTTAAACTCATCGCTATATTCCATTTTACTAGTAAGGGAAACTGACATTTTGTTGGGATTCACTTTACAGGAAGTTTTGGATCACAGAGTGGTTCAACAATGGCAGTGGAGGAATACTGATATGGGATGTTATTGACAGGCTATATATGGTTTACAGGGAGCTATACAGGGCATATGTCCAGGGTACATGGTAATGTTTAATTATACTCATAGTGGAAACAATTAAAAACAACAGCTGGGGGGGTACTGGGTTCCTGGCCGGGGGTCTCTGTCGTGGTCCCTGGGTGAGCAGCGGCAGTCCCCCAGGTGCAACGGTAAGAACCAGGAAGGAATGAGGGAACAACAGTGGGCTCCTGATACTAATGGTTATGCTTGTGAGCCTATACACCTGCAGTAAGAACAAGGCCTAGAGTAGCATTGTGCCTGGGGGTTTCCTCCTGACAGCCTTCATGTTACTCAAATGTGGCCACTCTTGAAGCCAAACTCAGCATGTTGATGCAGCCCATTCTCCCCAGCGTGGGACACGACACCCGGGGATGAGCCTCCCTGGCACCGAGGGATCACTACCACATACCAGCTGAAGATGCAGCTAGAAAATGACCTTGAATTAAAGGTTCAATGCGGATCAGCAGAATATCCCTGTCTACATATAATAACATGGCTTCAAAATGCTGTTTGACCTAATGTAAGGGGGAAATGGAAAGGAGAAATGAATTTATATGGCTACGAGTCTCTAAAAAAGAGTCTGGAGGTTGTCAGAAGGAATGCCCTTATGCACAACTGAGCAGAGTCTAAGAGACAGATAAAGTAGATACAACCCCAGGTATTGGTTCTTTTGAGGGATAAAGAGACGCACGGGTTCTATGGTCATGGCAGATGGGGTTCACTGCCATGTCAGATGGCCCTTCTTTGGAGCTGATATTTCTGCGTGATGGAACTGGACTCAGAGGGGATCTCTTTTCACAAGACTTGCATGGTACTTTACTGGAATTGTAGTTGGTGCTGGGTTTTAAGATATATTCAGGGGATTTGAATCTCTGGACTGACAATATGATAGCCAGGTCCTGAGCCTTAACAGACTTCAGCTCCTACACTCTGATTTATTGTACTTACCCCACTCAGCTAACATGGAGTTGAAGAAGGTCAACCACCACACCATGGAGCCTAGAGTGTCTACAACTGAAAGCAGGAGGAGTGCATCCAGTATCCATGTGGAATCTAAGCCCCCACTTGACATAGATGTGCAATGGACACAACCCATCCAATGTCCACAGAGAATATGTGGCATTGGTATGGGAAGGGTGGCCATGGTGGCTGCTGGGTGCGGGGAATGGGAGGAAGAGATGAGATGGGGAGGCATTTTCGGGACGTGGAGTTGCCCTGGGTGGTGCTTCACGGAAAATTACGGGACATTGTAGATCCCCCCAGGGCCCACTGGATGGAACATGGGAGAGTGTGCGCTATGATGTGGACCATTGACTATGGGGTACAGTGATGCTCAGAGATGTACTTACCAGGTGCAATGGATGTGTCAAGATGATGGGAGAGAGTGTTGCTGTGGGGGGAGTGGTGGGTGGGGGCGGTGGGGTTGAATGGGACCTCATATTTTTTGAATGTAATATTTTTTAAAAAAATAAAATTTAAAAAAATAAAAAATAAAAAAATAAAATTGCCTGAGGCAATGACAGCATAATTTTGTCATGAATATGAGTGCCACTGAGTGTACACTGAGTGTACTCAGAGCATGGAACTGCATGTCACAGTGAATCCTTTTGTGGAAGATGGGCTGTGGCTATCAGAACAAATATGAGAATGTTCTTTCATGAACTATAACACATATAAAATACAAATAAATGGTGTTAATAATCAGATGGGATGGGGAAAATACACTGTGATGGTTAAGCTAATGTGTCAACTTGGCCAAGTAATTGTACCTAGTTGTTTGGTCAAGCAAGCACCAGGCTAATTGTAATGCAAGGACATTTATGGGCTTTAGTCATCAGTGAGTTTACTGCATAGATGACTGATTACATCTATGATCAACCAGGGAGATTGCCATCAGCAATAAGTGACGTTTTATCCAATCATTTGTATGCCTTAAAGGGGAAGTGATTTCAGCCTTCAGAGAATTTCCCAGCTCATCTTGGTCAGCCAACATCTCCTGGAAACTCATCCAGGACCTTCATAGGACTTTCATTGGAGCCCCTGGTTTGCAGTCTACCTTCGGAACCTGGACTTGTGTATCCCCATGGTCACGTGAGAGACACTAATAGAATTTCATACTATTTAGATATCTCCTGTTCATTTTGTTCTCTGGAGAACCCTACGCTGATTAATACATAGAACAAATGTAAGATATTCCCTATAGTTAGTAGCAGTATTTTGACTTGCTCTTTCATAATTTGTAACAAATGTTTCCCAACAATGTAAATTGTTGCTGGTGGGATTGATGTATGGGAGCACTGTATAATGATATGCATGTTTGTTTTGTATGTTCACAACATTCATGATACACTTATTGTTTATGTATGTTCAGGTATGAATGCCATATTTCAACAAAATAAAAAAGTGAATATTTTTAATTTTTTCAATCAGTATTCAACATTAATAATTCAAGTATTATATGGATTTTTTCCTTCTGGTGATTTTTTTACAATTCAGGGGTTGATATACTTTCGAAGAAAAGTGCTTCTGCCTTAGAGTACTTTGTCCACTGTTGAATTCTGAGTTTGAAAATATAAAACGAGGGCACAAGCAGTGCACTTACAACTATCTGAGACCTCTGGGGTTCCAATTTAGAAGGTAGAGGAATATAGTCTGGGAAAGTCTCTGTACGCATAGTTTTACAAAGCTATGGGATATGTACATTACCTACACCAATTACTATATGGGTCAAATATGGCATTTAGAAGATGTCAATCTGTTCAACGAGTTTAATCCCAAGTTAGTGAAGGTCCGTAGTAATGCTGCCTACAAACCTAAAATGAGAGAGAAATCTGGGTGAAGGAAGATCGTTTCTCTTATATATTTCAGACCTCTGAACCTGTGATAGCTCATTCAAGTGTCAAGTTGGCTAGGTTGTGGTGTCCAGTTGTTTTACCATGTAAGGGCCTGCTTTCTACTGTGAGGGTATTTCATAGATGGGATTTACATTTATAATCAATTGATGGAATCTACAGTCAACAAGGGGCAATGCCCTCAACAATGTAGGAAGTCTCCTCATCCAATTTGTTGGAGATCATAAAAGCCAGAAATGAGGGCTTCAGAGGTCAGAAGAAGAAGGTCAGAAGAATTTCTGTCTCAAATTCAGCATTTGTTCTTGTTATAATTTCCAGCCAGCCAGCTTCCTCTGGGGAATTCAGTTTCCAGGTTTATCAGTTTCCAGGTTTTAGCCTGCCCTATGGAGTTCAGATTTGCCAGACCCCTTGGTTGTAGGAGCCAATTCTTTATAATAAATATCTTATTATATGTATCCTGTTGGTTCTGTTTTCCTGGAGAATCCTGACTAATAAGCAACTTAAAGGAAAACCCACATTACTTGTCTTTATGCCTAAAATTTCCACCAATAAAATCAGTTATTTGACAACCTTCATTTTTTTCCTGCAAGTATTTATTGAGTGCCAACCACATGTCAATCACTATTCCAGAAACTAAAGTTATAACAGCAAAGAAAAAAATAATAAAGAAATCCCTACTCTTATAGGGTCTACATTCTAATAGGAAGATAGAGGCAATAAACAAGAAAAATTACATAAATACGAGGAACCGTGTAGTGATTGGCATGGGGTTCAAATTTAGGGTGTCTAAGAAAACTTTATTAGGAAAATGATATTTGAGTAAAGAGCTGAAGGAAGGAATGAGCCATGAAGATGACTAGAGAAGAGCTTTCATGGCAGATGGATCATCAAGTGCAAAGGGCCTGAGACAGGAACACGTATGATGTTTTCCCAAATAGCTAGGAGACAACAATTGCTAGATCATAACAAGTGTGTAAGAGAGTAGTAGGAGGGGAATTCTGAAAGATGTAGTGAGAAATCATGCAATGCCTTAGAGATCACTGTAAGCAAAAGCATTGTAGCTTTTACTGTGAGTAAGATGAGAATCCACTACAAAGTTTTAAGCAGAATAGTGACACAATCTGATTTATGCTTCAAATAAATAATCCTAGCTTCTCTGTTTGAAAACAGACTGAAGAGGTGAGGTAAATATATAAGCAAGGGGCCAAGTAAGGTTGCTACTGCAGTGTTCCATATGAAAGATGATGGTGTTTTGGACCACAGAGGTAGCAGTGGAGGTTGTGGCAGTGTCAGATTCTGGATACCTTTTGAAATTAGTCAACATGATTTACCAACGAATCAGATGTCAGTTGAGTGAGGTGGTGGGGAGTTAAAGATGACACCAGTATTTTTGACCTAAACAACTGGAGTTGCCATTTCTTGAGATGGAAAAGTCTTCCGGAGAAAGAATTTTGAGTGTGGGGAAAACAGGAGTGTAGTTGGGGACATAATAAGTTTGCCATACCTATTTTTGCCTGGTGGTGATGGTATATGGTAAAAATATAATTTCTGGAACCAAACTGCCTGAATTCAAATTCCTGCTCCACCATGTAACAATTGTGTGACCTTAAGCAATTACTTAATCTGCCAGTGCCACTGTTTTCTCTTCTTAAAATGAGGGTAATAATAGTACTCATTTCATACTGTTGTTGTGAGGATAAGTGAGTTAATATATGAAAAAGTGCTCAGAATAAGGCCTGGTGAATAATAAACACCATCCGTGGATTAGTTATTGCTATAGCTATTAGTATTATCATTACTATTATTATTACTATTAGATATTCCTGTTCAGATATTGATTAGGCTTTTGGATATACCTGACTAAAGATCAGTGGAGACATATAGATAGGAGACATGAATTTTGGAATCATTGTGTTTAGATGGAAGCAAAGATTATTGAAAATGTTAGTTTAGATAGGCACTTAAAGGAGTCTGGGACACGCTAACATATAAAGAGGTTTAGGAGATAAGGAAGGACAAAAAATAAAGGAAACTGATAAGTGGCCATGGTAGTAGGAAGAGACTCAAGGGTGTGGCGTTCTGAAAGTCATAGAAAAAAAACATGTATCAAAGGGAAGGCAACAATCAACTGGGTCAAATATTGCTCCTAAGTCTAAAAAGACGAGACTTCAGAATTGAACAGAGGACTTCTTTTTTAATTCAATTCAATTCAATTCAATTAACTTATTTGTGACCTTGACAAAAACAATTTTATTGAAGACATAGGAGCATAGGCTTTATTGGATTTAAGAGGAATTAGAAACAGTATAAAGATAGCCATTTCTATGAGGTTTGACTCACAGGAAACATTTTTCAAGGTAGGGTCAGAAGAAACAAGGAGTAGGGTCAAAAGAAGTTTTTACTAAAAATGTAGAAATAAGAGTATGTTTGCATCTGATGATATTGATCTAATAGAATGGGATAATGTGATGACACAGAAAAGACAGGGGAGAATTGCTGGAGTGATATGGTTAAAGTGTGTTTCTTAGCTTTTTTGGGGGGGAGGGGAGGTATTACATTTCTTTATCCCTGAAGGCTTTAACCATGTAGCAGAGATGAAGTGCTGACATTGAGACTACATAAAGAGAGTGGGGGAAATTACCAGTAAAGTTCTGAATAAACAGAGGAGTGGGTACTTTGGAGTGGTCCTCCCACCCCATACTGATAAGCTTTGGAAACTATTAATAATGGTTATGGTGTTGAGAGGAAATATGTTGATGTAGACACATATTGGCAATTCCTGCAAACTCTACATCCAAATTATATCGGGAATTCCTCTACGCTTTTCTATTTGCACTGCCACCATCTTTGCCCAAGTCCCCATCATCTCATATCAGGACTACTGCTCTGGGCTCCTAAGTTGTCATCCAACTTGGATGTTGCCTTTTGTAGTCCCTTCTCTACACAACAGAAAGAGACGTACTTTTAAGATAGATATCATATAATGTCACCACTCTGCTCCTTCTGATGTCTACTGTGAATGAAATTTTTATACCAAAATCAGAAAATCACAAAATGTAGATGGTCAAAGCCTTCAGGAATCAAGAAAAGTTATATTCCCCCCTCTCAATATGCTAAGAAACACACTTTAACCATAGCACCTCAACCATTCTCCCCTAGAAGGATATAATATATTATATGGAAGAGTTTCCACTTCTTTTTCTCCATAGTCTTGATTCACAAGACTCTGTTCTTACTCCATGACAGTATATCAGTATGTTTTAGGATGGATAAAATATGCCGTGGATGCATCTTCTAGATATCCTGAACTTGAAGTTGAACATAATAATCAATGACTTTAAGTTGTTTCTCTTTAGTAAAGATTGAGTACTTTTCATATAGGTGTTAGTGCTTTTGAAAATGTATGTATAGAAAGTAGGTAGAGCACCCTATTTCTTAAGAGGGCACTGATTTTCTTCAGGATCAATCTTCCCACATGATTAAAAAAAAGTTGTCCTCATCCCTAATTTCAGACATGAATGATAAGCCAATCAATCATAGCAATACCTGTTGGGACAACAATTAGTTCAGGAACCCAGGCTTAAGTTAGTCAGTACATGGCAATCCCTTGGTGATGATAAGACACTGAGCCAACCAACACAGAAATTTACCTTTCCTCTAGAATACCTTTTGTGTGAGATAACAAATGGCTTACTGTTTGAGTTGAGGATTTTGGTTACTTGCAGCCAAATGCATTCTAACTGATGCAAGTCCTTACTGATACGTGGTCTTGGATTGGACCTTTAAATTCTCCAAACTTCAAATTTCTTAAGTATGTCCTGAAAATAGTATTGCATCAGTTACTTTTCTCTTCTCAGATTCTAAATATACTTCTTTTGGGTGATTCAAAGACAGATGAGCAGCAGGGCCCCACCTCCCACTCTTGAATCTCCATTTAGAGAAAACATTCTTATTGCCAACTTGTTGGCATGGACCTGGAAAATAAGCTTAGCCATCTGGATACTTCTTTGAAAAGCATTGACTCTTCAGGGAGGTGATACTAAAGCAAAGAGAAAGTCCAGTCTTTTTGCAGGTGTTTGTGGCAGAGGGAAAAGGCCATTGATATGACAGAGAATGTTCATTAACAAGATCCTAAGAAGACTGCCTCTCTTATGTGATTCTGGGTGAAGTTTTTCTCCCTTGGTTGTCCCCACCCATTCTTTGAACTTGGTTCTTATTTTTTCATGTATTCTCAGAGCTATCTAATATATCTCAAATAAATTGTTTCTCATTGAGAAGAGTTGATTTCTGTTGTTTTCAAACAAAGAAACATACTAAAATAATTATCTGTCAAACAGGGTTGAGTTGAGGATTAAATGAAGTAGGATCTCCAGGAGTGGGTGAATAAAATTAAATTTCTTTTTTAAGATTGGCAAGATTATGCTTTAGTAACAAGTGGCCCCAAAATTTCAGTTGCTTACAAATACATGTCCATTTTGGGTTGGTTACTGCTTTGTGCTATGCTGTCTTTTCTCCCAGAAACAGGCTTATAGAGAGCATCCTCTTTCTGTAATACTGCCAGTCATCAAGGCAGAGAGAAAGGAGACTCTCTTAAAGTTTCTTCCCGGAAGATACACGCATCACTTCCGCATTTCACTAGCCAAATTAAGCCACTTGGACTTTCTTGAATTCAATACACCAGAATTGTATCCTTCCACAGGGCAGAAAACTAAGGGTGAGTTACTGAAATATTTGGTGGATGGTTACATAATCTACTGCACTAACTTTCCGTTTTCTAATGTCTTTATAGAGAGATTTGACAATTTCTAAATTCTTTTGCTGAATCTGATGTTTTTCCTAAGTGATTTGTAAGTTTATACCATGTTTTCTACTGGACTCCCTGCCTGGAGCAGGACCTAGACTTTATTTTTGGCCTCTGAGTATTTTCCTGATTGGTGATACATTTAAAAAGCTTTAAAAATAGCTTATCTACCAGTTTTAATTGTTTTTCAATGGAGAGAAGTTCAGATCAGATAGTCTGCCTTAATGCCAGAAACTGATTTTGAAACTAACATTACACATACGTATGTATAATGCACACATACACATGCACGTACACTATGTGATGCATTCCTGTGGCTTTGGATATCTAGAAATAGACGATGAGATTGAGTGTTTGGGGTGCAAGATATTTATTGAGGCTCAAAGCTGTGAGAGGGAGGGGATAAGAAGCAGTATTGGGCAGAAGAAGTTGCACACAACGCAAACTCAACAAGGCTTCCCCCAGCCTTGCTGAGAGTTCTGGAGGGAGTATTGTCCATCAGAGATACCCTGCAATGGTCCAGAATGTCCAAGCCTTTATATACCTCCATCTTGCTCAGTCACTAGATGCTGGCTTTTCTGGGAAGGTCATTCCTTCTGCTATTGAGGCAGACCCTAAAGGCACCATGGTGATTGGGTGCTGACATACTCCCTATATGTAGACAGCAAGTCTTTCCTCAAAGAGGGATCTGGATAGAACATCCTCTGTCTACCACAAACCTGCCACCTGATAAATATTATATTGGCTTTGACTCAGATCATTTGAAATAAGTGGCTATGGCTGAAGTTTCGATTTTTGGTTTAAGGAGAGATCTCCTTTGTAATGGTGGCTATTGCAAATGCATCTGATCTGCTTATGTCTAAGTCTAAGATATGTGGTCTGTGATGATGGCTGAAAGTTGTACTGTGTCATTGTTGCATGTCAGGTCAGGTGGAATTGAGCACAAAGACAGTGGCAAGACTGCTATCAAACAGTAAATTTAGGTGGCAGGCCAAAGCATCTAACCTTATACTGATGCCATTTCCATAGAGTCTACAAAGGAGTTTTTTTTTTCTTATGGGTTGTTTATTTTGTTTTTTATCAATTTTATTGAAACATATTAATAAAGCATAAATGCATTCAAAGTTTATAATCAGTGGTAGTCAGTGCAATCACGTTTGTGCATTTATCACTTCAATCATAGAGCACTTTCATTTTTCCAATTATATTGATAATAAGCAAAACAAACTCATCACCTCTCAATCTCTCTATGCTTCTTCTGCCATATGTAGCTGCTATTCTTTTCCATCTCTCTAGTATATTTGTATTTTGATTTTGTAAAAAGTGTCTTATATATGCAATATCACTCATATCTGTGTTATACATGAGGTTTTACTATCTTATACAGTCCCATGTTAATCAGCAGTTGATGGAAACCTGGGTTGTTTCCAATTTTTGGCAATTGTGAATAGCAGTGCTATGAACATCGATATGCAGATGTCTCTTCGTGTCTCTGCTCTCAGTTCTTTTGGGTTTATACTTAGTAGTGGTATTGCCAGGACACATGGCAAGTCTGTATTCAACTTTCTTAGGAACTGCCAAACAGCCCATCACAGTGGCTGTACTATTCGACATTCTCACCAACAGTGATTAAGCTTCCTATCTCTCCACATCCTCTCCAAAATGTATGGTTTTCTGACTTTTTTAATAGTGGCCAGCCCAATCGGTGTGAGATGATATCTCACTGTAGTTTTGATTTGCATTTCCCTAATCACGAGTGATGTTGAACATTTTTTCATGTGTTTCTTCGCCATTTGTATTTCTTCTTTGGACAGTTGTCTCTTCAACTATATGCTCATCTTTTTATTTTTTTTTATTTTTTATTTTAATTAATTTATTTATTTTATTGACTTTGTAATAATATTACATTAAAAATATATATGTGAGGTCCCATTCAACCCCACCCCCCCACCCCACCTCTCCCCCCCCCAGCAACACTCATTCCCATCATCATGACACATCCATTGGATTTGGTAAGTACATCTTTGGGCACCTCTGCACCTCATAGTCAATGGTCCACATCATGGCCCATACTCTCCTCCATTCCATCCAGTGGGCCCTGTGAGGATTTACAATGTCCGGTGATTGCCTCTGAAGCACCATCCAGGGCAGCTCCATGTCCCAAAGACGCCTCCACCTCTCATCTCTTCCTGCCTTTCCCCATACCCATCAGCCACCATGTCCACTTTTGCTCATCTTTTTAAATCGGGTACTTTGTCTTTTAATTGTTGAGTTGTATGTTCTCTTTGTATATCATGAATATCAAATGTTTATCAGAAATGTGGTTGCCAAATATTTTCTCTCATTGAGTTGGCTGCGTTTTCATCCTCTGACAAAGTCCTTTAAAGTGCAAAAGTATTGAATTTTGAGGAGGTCCCATTTATCTATTTTTTCTTTTTGTTGCTCGTGCTTTGGGTGTAAGGTTTAAGAACCTACCACCTACCACAAGATCTTGAAGATGCTTTCCTATATTTTCTTCTAGGAATTTTATGGCTGTCACTTTTATATTTTGGTCCTTGATCCATTTTGAAGTAATTTTTGTATAGGATGTGAGATAGGGGCTCTTCTTTCTTTTGGATGTGAATGTACAATTCTCCCAACACCATTTGATGAGTAGACTGTTCTGGCCCAGCTGGGAGGGCTTGAATGCTTGACTGTAGATTTGAGGGTCTATTTCTGAGTTCTTGATTTGTTTCCCTTGGTCAATGTGTCTGTCTTTATGCCAGTACCATGCTATTTTTACCACTGTACCTAAGTAATATGCTTTAAAGTCCAGAAGTAAGAGTCCTCTGACTTCATTCTTCTTTCTAAAGGTCTTTTTGGCTCTTTGGGACCACTTACGCTTCCAAATGAGTTTGATAATTGGTTTTTCCATTTCTGCAAAAAAGGCTGTTGGGATTTTATTGGTTTTACATTGAATCTCTAAATCATTTTGGGTAGAATTGACTTCTTAATGATATTTAGTCTTCCAATCCATAAACATGAAAGTTTTTCTATTTATTTAAGTCTTCAGTTTCTTTCAGCTTTGTAGTTTTCTGAATACAGGTCCTTTATGACCTTGGTTAAGTTTATTCCTAAATATTAATTGTTTTAGTTGCTATTGTAAATGGAATTTTTTTCTGATTTCTTCCTCAGATTGCACATCAGTAGTGTACAGAAATGCTTGATTTTTGTGTATTAATCTTGTACCCTGCCACTTTGCTGAATTCACCTTTTGTTTCTGGTAGCTTTGCTGAGGATTTGTCAGGAAATTCTAGAAATAGGATCAGGGAATGGTGAAAATTTTACCTCTTCCTGTTGTGATGCCTTTTATTTCTTTATCTAGCCAAATTGCTCTAGCTGGAACAACCAGCACAATATTGGATAAGAATGGTGACAGTGGGCATCCTTGTCTTGTTCCTGATCTCAGTGGGAAAGCTTTCAGTCTTTCCCTATTGAGTACAATGCTAGCTGTAGATTTTTCATATATGCACCTTACCATATTGAGAAAGCTTTTTCTTTTCCTATCTTTAAGAGTGTTTTTATTAAGAAAAGGTGCTGTCTTTTGCCAAATGTCTTTTCTGCATCAATCAAGAGAATCGTGATTTTTCTTCTTCAATTTATTAATGTGATGTATTATACTAATTGGTTTTCTTGTGTTGAACCACCTTTGCATACCTGAGATAAAACCCACTTGATCGTGGTATATAATTCTTTTAATGTTCTTTTGGATTCTCTTTGTAAGTATTTTGTTGAGAATTTTTGCAACTATACTCATTAAAGATATTGGTCTGTAACTTCCTTTTTTTAGTAGTATGTTTATCTGGTTTTGGTATTAGGGTATTTTGGCTTCATAGAATGAGTTTGGTAGCATTCTTTTTCTGTTCAGTTTTTTGGGGAGAACAATGCAGTTTTGAGGACTTGGTTTCAAAGTTTTATTTTGCAGTACCTTTTGGCACCTGTGTCCCCATGCATGAAGCCCATGGCAGTACTTTTTTGACATTTGTGGGAGACATTTTGCTATCTAAAAATGAAATCAACTTTTGTTCAACCTGTCCTTATCGGACCTATCTCTTGGCTGGAAAGGCCTCTCTATGGTTTCTGTTCAAGCTCCAGACTACCAAAAACTTCTGGGACATTCCAAATTAGTTAAATTGAATTTTAATTTTGTGTCTGGAAGGAGGTCAGGGGCAATACAATGGGAAACTGAGACCATCATGCATGAGAAAAGCAAGTTTGTTACTCACAGGTCCCAGAGAGAGAGGGGTGCCACTGGGCATCTATGAGAATCAAAATTGACTTGGCTTACTCATCCAACAGGTGGACAGTATGCAGACAGAGTGAGAGGGACCCCCAAGTTTGTGCCTTTATTATGGTCCAAGGGCAGAGATTAGTAGGTTTCTTTTTTTCTTTATTTATTTTTTCTTTCTTTCTTTTTAATGTTTAATTAAAAAATATAAGAGTTGCCCATATACCCTCCACCCCCCTTCACCCCACTCCTCCCACATCAATAACATCTTTCATCATTGTGGCACAATCATTCCATTTGGTGAATACATTTTGGAGCACTGCTGCAGCACGTGGATACTAGTTTACATTGTAGTTTACACTCTCCCCCAGTACGTTCAATGGGTTATGGCAGGATATATAATGTCCAGCATCTGTCCCTGCAACATCATTTAGGATAACTCCAAGTCCCGAAAATGTCCTCACACCACATCTTTTCTCCCTGCCCTCAACAACTGCCTTGGCCACTTTCTCCACATCAATGCTACAATTTCTTGGGAGTCATGGATTGATTATTTTAAAGCAAGTGTGCATGGGTAAGGAAAGGACTGGGATTCTGAGGGGCATTAGGGATGGTGAGCTTATCATTTGGGACAAACTTTGAGTTCTGGGTGAGGTGTGACAGTGGTGTGGGTGGTGGCAGCAGGTGTGGGTTTGGGTTCTGGGACAGTTTATGCCCCAGAGCTGGAAAGCTGCTTTTAACTATGCCAAAAGCCAGGGTTGAGCAAGTAACTTAGCCAAAGTAAGATGTATGCTGAGGTAGCACACAAAAATTTCATATTAATGACATGGGGGAAACTGAGAAGGGGTTCCAAAAACCCAAGTGTCTTAAACTTGGTGTCTCTAACCTCAAAGTTATTTCAACTGCTTTACCCCTCATATTTAAGCAAAGGATCATCATTACAAGAACTTTGAAATAATTAGACTAAAATAATTTATATGCCCAATAAAAATAATGTTTAGCAATCAAGAAATGTTTTACTTAACCACTAGAAAAATATCCAGGAATGCAATAGCTATTTATCAGTATAATAGCATTTTCTCTTATCATAAATTCATTGCATTTGATGACATATGGGGTGCAGTGATGCTCAGAGATGAACTTACCAGGTGCAATGGATGTGTCATGATGATGGGAGAGAGTGTTGCTGTGGGGGGAGTGGGGGGCGGGGGCGGTGGGGTTGAATGGGACCTCATATTTTTCATAATGTAATTAAAAAAATAAATAAATAAATAATTAAAAAAAATAATGAGGGAGTAGGAATTGTGTGATAATGAAAAAGAGAAAAAATATTACCAAAATTAGATTATGTGTCAATGATAGATTAATGTTTTCATTTATTGGAATGATTTAAATAAAAAAATCACATGCAACAGGGATAAAATTGGGCATTTTGGCTTTCATTTGTAAAATGCTAAAGAGCTAGATAATCATTTATTAGTTCACTAGATAGTCATAGGGTAATATTAATATGATGAATTCATGAAATATTAATGTGACAGTGTGGTGCAGTGTTAGACATTCTAATTTAAGTTGTAAAATAATAAAATATTCTTGGAAGCCATGGCCTCTTATTCTGAGGAACATTGTAAATGTAAAATGTTCATTTTATTGGTATCACAGTTATAAGGTGATGTACTTTAAGAAAATTATTACTAAGAATTGGAATTCATAAGGTTTCTAATCAATAGTCTCTTGTTTTAGCCTAGAATTGTGAATGATTAACATATCCTTTGTTCTTTGGAATGTTACAACGCTGCTATGCAGGCAACCCCGTCATCCATTACCCAAAAATCAAATGTTTAAGAACTAAATATCAGATGTGATATTAGCACATCCTATTCATATCCAAGGTAAAACTAAAAGCTGAAAACCTTTATGTTCCTGTGCAGTGTACCATAAATAGAATGGAACTAAGACCCCTTGAGACACCACGTCTCTCCTGCAGAGGGCTGGCCACCCTCTCCCCTGGATGGTTTCAGTTACTTTCGATGAAGTCATTCCTCACGAGTTGCAAGGCTCATTGGAGTTCTGAGATTTGGAATCCTTTAAAAAGGATGGCCCCCATGGATGCTGACCTCCTCTTGACATAGAGGTGCAATGGACACTACCAATCCAATGTCCACAAAGAAGAGGTGGCATTGGATTGGGAAAAGTGGACATGGTGGACGATGGGTATGGGGAAAGGCAGGAAGAGATGAGAGGTGGAGGCGTCTTTGGGTCATGGAGCTGCCCTGGATGGTGCCTCAGAGGTAATCACCGGACATTGTAAATCCTCACAGGGTCCACTGGATGGAATGGAGGCGAGTATGGACCATGATGTGGACCATTGTCTATGAGGTGCAGAGGTGCCCAAAGATGTACTTACCAAATCCGATGGATATGTCATGATGATGGGAACGAGTGTTGTTGGGGGGGGAGAGGGAGGGGGGGTGGGGATGAATGGGACCTCACATATATATTTTTAATGTAATATTATTACAAAGTCAATAATAAAATAAAAAAAAATAAAAAATAAAAAAAATAAAAAAAATAAAATAAAAAAAAAAGGATGGCCCCCAAGCTGCCAGTTGAAGTCTCACTCAGGAGGGGATGCTCTGCCTCGATCGTTTTTCCAATCAGGACTCTGATCAGCCACAAAGGGACTTCCCAGCCTCATGAGAGATCAGATGTTGTGTTTTCACCCGATTTGGTGAATTGTTATATATACTTTCATTCTTACTTATATCTTTAATTTAATTACTCTTCTTTTCTATGATTGCTCAATTGTTAGAGTCATTTGATAGAATCTGAACCTCATTTGATTGAATAAAGCAGCCTTTGCATAGCATTTAGAGTTTCTGCCTCTTCCTTGGCAAAACATAGGATTACTATGATAGCAGGCACCTAGATATAACCAAGAATTTGAATGCAATTTAAATTAATTGAAGTTTTGTGGGTTTTGGTTTTAGTTTTGCTTTGCAGAAATGAAACCCAAACATTGCATATTATGATAACATTAATGTAAAGTGGTAAATGGTTGCAGTAGTTAGATACTTCTGAAAAACACTTGGGTGAAATCCTTTACTTGCAAAGGAGGACTCTGTAGAAATGTGCCTGTAGAAATAAAATGATTGATGGTGATGAGAACTAATACACTTAGATATATAGGAGGCCTCTTTAAAGACATGGTGCCTGAGAAACCTTATGAAGTGCTGATAAGAGACAAATGGCATGTAGCAGTTTGATATTATTGTTGAATTCCAGAAAGAGATATTGGACTGTGTTTGCAAACTGTTCTTTTCCTCTGGGCATATTAGATTCTATTGTATTCAGAGCTTTAATTGATTACTTAATCAAGTAAACATTTTGTGCCAGTAGGGCATTGAGTCCCTGCCCATTGGTGGTTGGGGACTCACAGATAAAAGGCATGGCAAAGAACAGAGTTGGAGGGTTTTTGATGTTGGGGTTTTGATGTTGGAGTTTGATGCTGAAGCCTTAAACTAAAGCCCTGGGAAGTAAGTTCACAGAGGAAAGAAAAGCAAGCCCCAGGAAGGGAGGAACCCAGGAAGCCTGAACCCTCGCAGACATCGGCAGCCATCTTGCTCCAAATAGACTTTGGTGAGGGAAGTAATTTATACTTAATGGCCTGGTATCTGTAAACTCCTACCCCAAATAAATACCATTTATAAAAACCAACCAATTTCTTGTATTTTGCCTTGGCACCCCTTTTGGCTAATACATGCCAGGAACTCTTTATAGGGATCCTTTGAAGGAATTACATTCTCTATGGAGCAGGAGGCACTCCTCTGAGTGAGCTCTTCTGTTTTTAATTTGCAGGGACACTTCAGTGTGGCCACTGAATCAGATTTGATGCTCATCTCAGATATCAAGGGGATTGCTACATGGGTCAACTTTGTTGTGAAGTTAATATTTTTAACCTCTGTATAAGACTGGGATATTAGTACAGATCCCTTTATGGATCTGTTCTGCCTCTAGGATGACAAACACCTTGTTAACGAATAATCAGAAATCATTTATTCCAAGTCCTTCATTTTAAATATGAGAAAAATTTGACCTGTTCCAGGAATCGTGGTGTATTTAAGAAGACTGCTTCATGTAAACATATGTGTTATCTATATGAATTTGTAGTCATATTCAAATATACAAGATGGAGATAAATCTGACTTTATAGTAGGATGTTTAGCAGATCCAGCTCTACAGTCCATTATTTTTTCCATGATAGGGCATTCTGCTGTACTTTGCAAAGGATACAGTTTTTTAACGGAAATAATGTATTTTCTTTATTCAAATTAATAATTTTAATCTTAGAGATTAAAATGAATTGTTCTGAATTATTTTGATCTGAATTCTTTATTTGTAAAAATGAGAGATTTAATTTTATAGATTGAAACTAATTTATATGTATTGTGCTCCTAGATAAATTCTAAATTTTACTTTGGTTTTATAATCAGAAGTTAGACATTACCCGTGACACCACTGTTAAAATAAAAATTGAATCAATGCTTCCCCTCCCCCATCAGCCTTTATAATTCCCATTAAGCACAGTGGGAGTTTGCCAGTGTATTGTTGAGAAAAAATGGGCTAATTAAGAACTGCCATGAGAAACACATTAATTTTATGGCATTTATTGTTTTATATTTGTGTAACAACGTAAATTTTTTTCTGATTGCCAAAGTTATACGTATTCATTGCACTAAATGTAGCAAATACATGAAACCATAAGAAGAAAAACACATAATCCATTATCTGGAGGTGAAGAGTGCAAACAAGCTGGTATACATTTTTTGAATTACTTTTCCTAGATCTGTGTCTAAATATATAACTATAATTTAAAAGGATCTCATTCGATAATATTTTTCAGTGCTTGCTTCTTTGATTTACTATATCATAAACTTTTGCTATAAGAATTTATAATTCCTCTCCCATCATTCTTAATGAATGCATCATTTACCACGTAATGATGCCTTCCACTCTGGTCCAAGAAAATCAGGGCAGGATTGCAGGAATGGTGGAAATGAAATTTATGGATATCTATTGTTTCCACTCATAGGCTTTATCAAGCTGAAAAGGATCTGAAAACTAGATAGGTACAGGGCATATCTGAAGTGGGACCAATGTCCCCATTCCATTCTTTTTAAGGACAAATATATACAAGTTGATGACAGATGCAAAGTTTGTTAGGTCCATGCAGCCCTGCCCTGAAACACTTTTAGGCTTTTATCCTACCCTCTGCCAGAAGGACCACATTAGTGTCTCCAAATATCAAATAGCATCCTGAAAGGCAATCATTTTGCTACTCAAGAAGCACCATCCCAAGATCAAATTTTAAACTTCCTGATCTTTAAGTTCTTTTGCATCACATTTATTCACAATCAAGTTATCTCCATTTATCTGGACCTATGCCTCAGGTTATACAACTTCCCTTTGTCAATGCCTGTATAGGACCTAATAATTTTTAACTCATGTCCAAGTAAGGGAGTTCCATGGGCTCTCCTGGCCATGGCCAATCATATATGAATGCGGCATGATATACCTAACCAATGCTTTATTGTATGACTATGGGTTATTACCATTTTTTAAAATGTAAACAACTGCAATGAACATTCTGCTAAAATATATTAGTGTACAAATATGATTATTTCTTTAAGATAAATGCCTAGAAGAGAAGGTGACTGGTTAAACGTTTGCATAGTCTTAAAGTGTTTGATACATTTTGTAAAGCAGCCTGGTGTAAAGTTAACTTATATGTGCTTGGAAAAAAAGTGTATTTTTCTTTTGTTGCATATACCTTTCAAATATATATACAAGTATACATTAACTACCTCAGTTTAAATTTTGTTTGCTTAAACTACCAGTATCCGAGAGGGGAGTAATCAAAATCTCCTAGTACATTTTCTGATGCATTTATTCTCTGCATATTTTATTTAATGCTTTATTTATTTCAAAGCTGTATTGTTAGGTATAAACATGTTCATTGTCATTTTATAATCTTGATCTTTTGAACTTTTACTGTTATATGATGTCCATTTTTGTTCAAAATTAAAGTTTTTGTTTCTGCTTTCTTTTGATTCATATATATGCTTACCTTTACCTTCCTAATAGAGAGTCACTTTCTATGATTCTAGAACAGATGCCAGCAAGTTTTTTTTCTGTAAAGCCCTGATAATAAAATTTTTTTTGGCTTTGTGAGACAAATGACCCCTTTCCCAACGACTTTACTCTGTCACTGTAGGGCTAAAGCATCCATAGACGATGTGTAAACGGATGGGTGTGGATCTGTTTCTATACAAGTTTATTTACACGTGGCCCTTGGGCCATAGTTTTCAGAGCCAGGTTCTAGCATTTAACCTATTTTTTAAAAATTACTATTACATTGAGATTTTTTCCCTGCCTTCATATTCCATGTTTCGTCCCTTCACATCCTCTCAATTCCTAGCTTTGCTGAGGTAATACTTCAGTTTTCAGTGTATGATCACGTTCCTCTTGTAATATGTCTTTTCTCTTTCCATATGCTTTATATGGTACATATGCTACACATTCATAGTCACACTGGCATAGTCCATTTAGATTTACCTATATATATCGCATGTATATATATATAAATATATGTGTGTGTGTGTATAATCACTTTTGTTTCCTTCCTTTCATCTTAATTACTCTATTCTAGTAAATATGATGTTTAGGGTCCTTTGGTCCTTTCTTGACTATTTGATTTAGGGATGGCGGTGGATGATATATTGTCTAATAGATGATGTTACCTCCCTGGACCAAAGATTTGGGGATAATACTTCCTTTTATTTATAAGTTGGTTTATATTGCTCCAATTCATTCCATTTTTTGGTATTAGAGATGAAAAGTCCAATGCCAGTCTGAATTTTTAAAAAAAGTTAACTGCCCCTGACCAGATGATTGATTTTTATTTATCTTTACAGTTTAGGATATTTTTAAAAACTAGGATAAACCTAGCTTCAATAATGTTTTTATTCAGTCTTTTCTGGGAGTTTCTGAGTTTTTTGAATAGGTACAATCAAATCTTTTCAATTATTTAGCTAGTTATTATTTTTTATATCTGTTGATTATTCCCTCTCTGGAATCCTTATTAATTTCATGATCTTTGTTCAAAGTTCCTTAGCTTTTCTCTCCAGATTACATCTCATTTTATTTTCATCTTGTGTTTTGAGATTTTCCTTCTACTTGATTGTCCAGGTATTTAATCCAGGTTTCAATAGGAACCATCTTCTCCTTCCCTTTACCAAATTTTAAAATTCAAAACTGATATTTTTGATTGTTCCACAAGTTTTATCATGTTGCAACTGATTGCCTTGAAATGTTGCTGTTACTAATGTTTTTGTTTTCATCCATCTCCTCCAGCAGCTTCATTTCACTAATAATCTATTCCTATTGTTCTCCCAAATATTTTTTATAGCCAATGGATCATCTTCAAAAATTATTTTCATTTGATTTTTCATGGTGATGTACCACCTAGAAGATCATCAGTGCCTTATTGAGGTACTGCTATTAGAGCCAATGTCTAGGTTCTTGGCTTTGTCACATAAAGGAATTTAAGGATATATGATAGGGTAGGCAGGGGAGTAAAGTGTTTATTAAGAAACAAGGAAAGAGATAGTATGCAAGCCAAGGAAAAGGTGCGGGCCTGCTACAGAGTGAGAAGCATGCCCTCTCTCTAGGGGTTTCTGGTTTTATTGACTATCATTTGTGGTTAGGCTTTATGCTGATTGGAGTATTTAGGACAAATCAGGGGAACTTTATTGGGTAATTTGATTTTTCAGGATTCATGTCTGGTTGTGATTGGCTTCTGGCTATTGCTCCTGGGCCCCGCTGGAGTTTGCTGCCTGAGGAGCCTTTAATAATAGGGGAATAGTTTGGGAATTTCCTGTTTTTCTCCTTTCTGATGGGGGGGGGGGGCACCACAAACTGCATTCGTGTGACCTGTTTGTTCAGTTGGCCTGCATGAGCTGCCAGAGCTATTTCTGCAGCTGATGGGTGAAAGTTACAAGCTGCCTTCTCATAACTTATTTGTGCATGTTGGCAGGCACCAGCTGCCTCATAATAATTTGCTTACATGAGTCCATCAGGATGCTGCTTGCAGGTTTTCTACTGGGTGGTGGTGTGTGGAAATTTATTAGGTTTCTGCCTTTCCTCCTCAGGTCCCTATTCTAACTTGCCTCAGTACCAGCAGAAGAATTAAAATTTCTCATATCCTCAGGTTCAAAAAATTTGTACTGTGCCCCAGTAAAGGTATAGAAAACTCATCCCACTTTTTAAGCTTCTTCTTTAGCAAAGTGGGACCTAGGGAGACCACTGGCCGTGCTCTAGGAAGATCTCCTCTGGCCAAAAGCTTTCCAGTAGCCTATCCCCAGACACTGCAGCTGTTCACCTAGCTCAAGTCTCAGTTAAAGGACAACAAAGTCACAGCCCAATTTTCTTTGGGAGCCTTCTAGAAGAGCAGGGGCTTAGTGTTTATACTCTCCAAGTTCCATAGGTCTTCTGCCTCAGCAGCTAGTCTGGTTAAGAGATGGAATTGGAAGTTGGAATAGAATTAGGAGGTGGGAGATACATAAAAGAGCGTTAAGTCTGGCACATCTCTCCCAATTTTCCTGAACCTTTCTTTGCATGGTACCATTTAAGTCTCCTCACCATCTTGGGCACATTTTTAGGACACTTTGCAATCTAGATGTATTTACCTAAATGCTCGCAGGTAAAAGTATTATTTCCAGAGCTTACACAAATGTCCTCAAGCAATAGCATACATGCAGGTTTGCAACACTGGAAATATTTCCATTTGAAAGTAAACTTCTGAAAAAATAACGGTGGGGTTTGAAGCTGTGTGTACACCAGAAAAACATATTCTTAAATTTAATTCATTCCTGTGGATGTGGAGCCATTTTAAGTAGGGCATTTTGATGAGGGTACTTCAGTTAAGGTGCGACCCTCCTCAATCAGGATAGATCTTAATCCTATTACTGGAGGCCTTTGTAAACAGAATGAATTCAGACACAGAAACCAGAACCCAAAAGCAATGAAATCTGTAAGAGAAGGGAGACATCAGCAGATACTGCCATGTGGTTTTGCCATGTGACAGAGGAGGCAAGAATCTCTGGCAATGGGTTTTCTGATCTTCAGAAAGAAAGCATCATTTTGATGATGGCTTGACTTGGACATTTTCTTGATCTCAAAATGGTAAGACATTATTTAAGTGAACCCATCTCATGGTATTTGCTGGAGTAGTGTAGGAAATTAAAACAGTAACCTTTCTGGCATTTTCATTAAATGTACTCTATTTTAGTCATTTTAAACTGTATTGGGTATAAACTTTCATTGTTTTCCCTCTTAGTAATTAGAGCAGCACATTTGCAAAGCATAGGCAAAGTAGAAATTAAGATTCCCCCCCCCCCAGAGACCTGGAAATCAATGAATATGTTTAATAACTTTTCAGGAAAAGAAAAGTGATGTTTCTTGAAGCGGCAATGTATAAAACAAGATATAGGGAAGTGGATGTGGCTCAACAGATGAAGCATCTACCTACCATATAGGAGGTCCAAGGATTCGATATCCAGGGCCTCCTGGCTCATGTGCAGCCCACGTGCAGTGCTGCTGTGTGCAAGGAGTGCTGGCCCATGCAGGGATGTTCTCACCTGAGTGTGCCCCCCACACAAGGAGTGGCCCCTGCCCCAGGTGAAGCTGCAGCCTGCCCAGGAGTAGTGCCACACACATGGAGAGCTGACGCAGCAAGATGATGCAACAAAAAGAGACACACATTCCCAGTGCTGCCTGATGATCATAGAAGCGGACACAGAAGAACACAGCAAATAGACACAGAGAGCAGACAATGAAAGGAAGGGAGGAAGGGGAAATAAATAAATCTTTAAAAAAAACAAAAACAAAAACACAAAACAAGATATGTGAAAAAATTCAAGAAATACCCAAAGTTTGTACCTCATTTTCTCTACAACATTCATTTCTTAGAATGATAGGAAAGCCCTATGTCTAAGAGGGTGGTATTTCACAAGTTTGCAAAAAGTTACTTCTCCTGGAAGCTACTAAAATGTTAAGACTCTTCTTCCTGGGATCCAGAATTTTTTGTAGTATTTCACTGATTTATAGTTACTACAGCCATAGATTCAGATTTTCTAGAAAGTCTGATTTGAAAGAATCTGTGGTATTGTTCTGTCACATTTTATATCATTGGGCTCAGAAATATGTGGTTCGTTTATGCTGTATTTGAATTTTGTAACAGAAATTCTCCAAGGCTATAGAGGATGAATATCTATTAATTAGATGATGAAGAAGTGATGGACTTGGAATCTCTAGCCTGCTTAATGATATCTTCCATGTAAAATGATCTCCCTTTTATTAAAAACTGGTCTTGACAGTGATATGGGAAAAAAACTAATTTGGAACAGACAATTTGGACCCTAATGTCTTTCCAGAAATGTTGCTCTATTCCTGTTGTTATCTGTTCTGACTTGCCACTGTGAAAATAATGTTTAACCCCAGTTATAAAGATTTGAAATAAAAGAAGGCCAGAAATCAGCAAAACACTATTGGGTTTAATATAACATTTTATATTAATGTTCTTTTTGCTTCTTTTCTTTTAATGGTTCCAGTGACCTCATGAGCTCAGACATGGCATAGAATAACCAAGGGAGGGGGCACTTAATTGAAACTCATAAGAATCCATCTGACAAAGCATTTCCCTCTTTTTATCATTTATTTGATTATTAAGAATAATATATTTTGGCTGCATTTTTTATAATAAACATTATTTTTATAGAGGTTTTAGATAACAGAAAAATTACATTTAAGGTATAGGGGATTCCTATATAACCAACCCCTTCCCCCTCCCACATTTCCCTCTATTAATAACATTTCAAATTAGTGGGGTGCATTTGTTACAGTTGATGAATTGATATTGAAGCATTTCTACTATCCAAGTCTATAGCTTATATTATAGTGTACACTTTTCACTGTACACTTAATTTATAACGGCCTGTATCTGCCATTGCAATATCATGCAGAACAATTCCAATGCCCTGAAAATGTCCCATGTTCTACCTATTCTTCCTTCCCCCTCCCCTCAGAACCTCTGGTAATTTTGGTTGCCTTTTAATTGCTTTTTCAGAAATACATCACGGACTGGTTTTTGCTAGGGAGAAGATTCTCCAATATTGTAGCTACGAGTCACATTTTGCTCTTGCGCACTTGACATGTGGCTAGTCCAAATGGAGATGTTTTATCAGTGTAAACTACACACTAGATTTTGAAGACTTAGTACAAATAAAGAATCCAAAAATGCCACTAGTATATCATATTTGGATATATTTGTTTAAATAAAAGATATTATTAAATTAACTTTCACTTCATTGGTTTTTACATTTAAAATTAAATTTGTAGCTTGAATTATATTTCTGTTAGACAGCACTTTTATAAAGTGAAGAGATCTTAAAATAAAGGAAAGTTGATAAGAAGCTTTTTGCTGTTGCTTTCCCTACTGAAGGGGATTTCGACTGGAACTAGAGCTAGTCCAGAAAAGCCAATAAGCTGCTGCCCCCCCTCAGTGAAATGATAGTGTCAGTGTACTGTAATCAGGTTCCCAGGTCACATTTTGCTGCTTGTGACTTTTGAGTTTTATCTTCAACTTTGCCACCAAATAGCTCTTTAATCTTGTAAAAATCACTCCCTTTTCCTCATCTAAGTTTTCCTTTGGTAAGATGAGAGGATTGAATATGATGATCAAAGAATTTTCAACTCATATTCTGTGGTTCTATTATATGATTACTACCTGTTATTATTATTATATGATATTATTATATGATTACTATCTGTTGCTAGTCTACTAGGCAGTTAGAATTCCTATTTCTAAAGTGGCACATATTTCTGCTTTAGTTAAGGTGAGTTTAGGTAGCTTGAATCAGACCTTGAGATTGATTATTCCTTTATTCCTGATTATGCTAACACAGCCTCTGGAACCTGCAAGGAGCCACCTTTCTGTGATCACATCTCTCACAACACTCCATTTCTTTCTCTTTCTCTCCCTCTCCCCTTCTTTTTCCCCATTCCTCATTCCCTTTACAAGGTTCAAGGCTTTGATTAAAGCCACGTTGGAATTTTAACTTCCATTTTGCTTCAGAATATGCCTAGTTGTCACAAGAAGAGCTATTCAGTAGAGATTAGCACATTTGGGCTTTGAGGGATAATGATGGCTTACCAGATGACATGGGGGACCCTGCCACCATTTGATGCCTTAGTTTGTTATTCCATAGAATCCTTTTGATAATATTCTATATGTCCTGCTGACCTATGTAAGGGAAAATTTTGCTTTGACAGTTTCTGCTTTCAAATGGGAGATAGGGGAGAACTAGGCAGGGCAGTACATGCCAAAAAGAAAGAGGTACCTTGAAGAATCCATTTAACACACTTTATTCCTCTCTACTCATGCTTCAAGCCTTACTATATGAATTGCTCTATCTGTATTCTCCGCTGCCTTGTTCTCCCATCTATTTGCCCTAACAATAGAGAAGACTAGAAACACTGTTGAGTTCTTAGAGCTTTTTAAGGAGTGTAAATTGTTTATGTGTACATTGACTTAGAGCCTTCTGACAAAGGCATTATTTAGTAGGGGAGATCATATATAGATACAAATAACTACAAAATCAAGGAACATATACATTAAAGTGTTATTAGAGTTAAGAGAAGAAAGGCTAGAGGCACAAAATAAAGAGATATTTGTGCTGATGCTTTAGGAATAAATAATATATGAACATGGGGAAAAACAGGACAATGTAAAGCACTAAAGACTAGGGAGACAATGGAAAATAGTGTACAGAAGCAGATTTTAAGGCCAAGTTAATAGAAGAGCAAATATTACAATTTGGATTCATACGAGATCAGAGGGTTTGGTGAAGTGAAATTTGTCAGATTATTTTAAGTTACAAGGGTCATCTAATTGTAAAGAGTGCAGTTTTGGAAGATTTCATATATCACTCCAAGAGTGCTAGACATTTTTCTATAGGCAGATGGGGGAAATGAAGCAATTCTGAGCAAGGGAATGATGTGGTCATACCTGGGAATTGAAAAATGCATAGTTGAGGAATTACAGGGAATGTTGGAAATACCACCTGAAAACAACAACAGTGAAATATGGTAATGTCTATTGTAGTCCTATAGTGTTCTATGGTTTGAAATTCATATTATAAATTTGGAATTTACCCAAATGTGGAAGAGTTCAGGTCTCCCACTGTGAACATCTCTTGACTGAAACAGTATTATTTCATTTTCTTTGACTTGTCCCCACCCCAAACAAAACTTTTCTTTCTGTTCCCTTATCCTTTTTTAGTTTTGATGTAGAATCCTAAATTTTTCCCATTTTTGCAACCTTTATTCAGAAAACATGCTTTCCCAATATGCCTGGTTGAATTATTTTCGTTCAAACATTCACTGATGAGCAACATAATCAAAGACTTACAGTTTAAGTTCATTTCTCTTCATGTCATAGCCTCTCCTATCTTCCTACCAAAATACATACAGAGCTTCAGAAAAAATGGATGGAATTCATAACACAATACAGATTAAGCTAATATCTAATCTATCGTTAGAATACGGGATGAATTCCTGTCTATGGTACTGAAAAAAAATCACTATTGGCACCAGGGTAGAAACACATGATGTTTCTTGAGAAACAAACTAGCCTGAAGTAAGGTGTTTGCTTAATCCCACCCTCACTGTCCAATCTTAACTTATCCCAAGATCTTACCTAACAGTCAGGAAAATGGAAAATCGTTTCTATAAATTCTGAAATTTCATTCTAAAGTGACTAGGGCAATAAAAACTTCTTATCTTAACTCCCCTTCCTCCTTCCCCAGTGAAAGAAAAATTTAAAGTTTAAGTCTCCTTTTATAAATCCGTCATAGAAATATAATTCCCTTAAAGTAAAATGGTGACTAGGGTTTTGGGTGAGCATGTATCAGGTCTTTATTGCCACAATAGTACTGTGTAATAAATCACCCTAAAAAGTGTTCGCCTATAGCAATAAGCAATTATTTCCCATGTGTCTCTGAAGCTCAGCTGATCTAGGCTGGGCTTGCTCATGTACCTGAGGCTTTGCTTTGCTGTAAGCATTTCTCACTTTCCTCCTATGACTGGTGTGCTGTTTCATGGTAACAACAGAGGGCAAGAGTAAGCAAGGTGATGCACACAATAAATTTTGACACTGAGGCTTAGAATTGGCACGCTTTTATTTTTATTGCGTCCTGTTGGCCAAAACAAGTCATAAGTCCAAACCAGATTCAAGAGATAAGCAAGTAGATTTTGACCCTTTAGTGAGGGGAACTGCAAAATCCAGTAACAAGGTCACATTGCAAAGATTCAGGTATGAGTAGAAATCATGGTCATCACCGCAAACTACCATTAGAGGGCACTGCTTAAATGCATAGTAATTAGTGCCTTGCATGAAAGAAAGCTAACTAAGTAGGAGGAGAAAATGGATAAAAGAAGAAATACGTCACGTATTTCACTTCTTTTTAAAAACTCTTTTATGCCTCATATTATTTTAAATTTTTTCTAATTTGTCTGAATTTTTGTGGAAATGGTTAAACTGTTTTCCCAGTTATTGAATAGTATATCCCTTTGCCACTAATTTAAAATGCCATGTTAATTATTTGTAATACTAGATAAAGATATATGCATTGACTTTGTATTAGTCAGGGCAATGCTAAGCTGTGATGAATTAACAATGAAACAAAAAGCAATAAAATCTCAGTGACTTAATGTAGCAAATGTGTATTGGTCAATAAATTGAAATTCATTTTGAGTGAGAAGAGACTCTTCTCCATGTGATGCCTAACAGTCCCAGGCAACTTCAGCCCTTCTTAGTTCCTTAACATATGGTTTCCAAGGTCACTGTGGTCAGAGAAAAAAGGGATGTATAAGCCATATGAGAGGATAGCTGTCCCAAACTTGAGATGACATATATATTTCTGCTCATAGTTCAAAACACAGTGCTAATCAAAGTACAGAATTTATCCCAATCTAATTACAAGAAGGCCTGGAAAAGATAGGAAAACACATAGAATCATGACATATCACATACCTTTAACATCTTCATCATTAATCTGTCTATACTTTTACAACTACCTCTCCTGCATATACTCTTATAATGTTTTAATATGTAGTAGGATATTATTTATCATTAATCCTCTTTATAAAAGCTCTCTTGTATATAATTTGATTTGAAAAAAAGTATTTTCAAGGGTATTAAAATAGATATTTCCAATAATTTTTTTATACTTGGTCATTTTTCTTCTATATAATGATATGTTTTCTGACATAGTAAAATGTATAATTTTATGTAGTCAGATTTCAATGTTTTCCTCTAGGGTATCTTTCTTTGGTGTCATATTTAGACAAGAGTTTTCAAACTGAATATTACAGAAATTTTCACCTATAATTTATTCCCATATCTTTGTAATTTTATTTTAAGTATTTAATTTTTAATCTGTTGTTATTTATTTTGGTTCATGATGTGACTTACAACAAATCTGTATTTCTTTCCAAGTGATGTGCTATTACACACAACATATTGAATGATTCATTTCCTGATTGCAATTGAGATTTCTGTAGAGTTTAAAGATAATATTGACTATTGGTTGTGACAGATTTCATCACTGAAAAAACGTGTCTAATCTTAATTTGCTATATTCTTTCATTTAGAATTAAATGTTCAATTATATTAACTGCACTTATGACAGCAGTAAACATCGTAACATAATTTCCCTTTTTCCATTGTATTAGTCATTTATTGTTACAATACCAATTACTCCAAAATTTAGGCTTAAAACAGCAACATTTGTTATCTCATAGCTTCTGTAGTAAGGAAACTGGGCATGGCTTAGCTGGATCCTATAATTCAGGGTCTCTCACAGGCTGAAATCATGCTGTTGTCCAGTACTGCAGTAATCACAAAGCTGGGTTTTGGGAGGATATGCACTTTTATTGTTGTGGGCAGGATTGAGTTACTCATAATATATTGGACTGAGGGACTCAGTTTATCACTAAGTTGGCTGGATGATGCCCTCAATTCCTCTGAACTGGGCTTCTCCATAGGAAAGCTCACAATATGAAGAGTTGGCTTCACTAGTGAGAGCAAATGCATAGTAGACTGAATTATGCACCCCAAAATTTGACATGTTCTTAATCTTAATCTGCACTTTTGTGTGTGAACCCATTGTAAATGAGACCTCTTGAAGGTGCTATTTTTAGTTAAGTTGTGGCCACACTGAATCAGGGTGGGCCTTAATCCATTTTATTGGAGGCCTTATAAAGAGAAGAAACCAGAAACCAGAAGTTAGAAAAGGTCACAGGGAGAAGCTGGATGTCAGTAGAAACAAGAAGAGAAGATGAAAGGAGAGAACATCACCCATGACACCCCAATATGCTAAAGGTTTTAGGGAGAAAGCAAGCTTTGTCCATATCTTTGTTTTCTATTTCTTCTAGCTTCAAAATGGTGAGCCAATAAATTCTCATTTAATCCAACACATTGTGTGATATTTGTCATAGCAGCATGTATAAGTTTGCAAAAGGGCTGGAATGTAAAGTACCAGAAATCTGTTGGCTTTTATAAAAGGGGTTTATTTGGGGTAAAAGCTTACAGTTCCAAAACTGTGAAAAGTCCAACTCAAGGCACCGTAAGAGGTGCTTTCTCACCAAAGTCAGCTACCATGTGTTGAAGCAAGATGGTCACCAGTCTCTGCCTGGTCTCTCCTTCCCCTCCAGGCTTCCTCTCTCAGTCCCAGCTGCTCCACTTTCTTCACAATTTCAGCTGAAAGCTGTCATAGGGCTTGTCTCTTTGGTCTTCCTCTATCAGTCTCTACTGTTCAGCTGTCTTCTAAAGTTCAGCTGTAAGCTATCAGGTAGATGGCTCAACTCTTCCCAGGGCCTCAGCTGTTTGAGTCTTCTTTCTGTCACATGGCAGGATAAAAAATGACAGAGCTCTCTCTTTCTGTGTTGATCTGTGTGAGTCCATTTATATCAGACCCAGCAAGCGGGTGGGGACTCAATCTGAGTCATGCCTTACTGAAGTATTTGAATCAAAAGTCCTAAAACAATCTTAACAGGTAATCTCATCAAAGGCCCCTCAACCAAATTTAATACAATCAAAGGGTATCACACTCAGAGGAATAGATTCATTTACAAACACAATCTTTCTCTTTTTGACAGTCATAAAATAATCTCAAACTGTCACGTGGCATGACAAGCTAAGACAAAGAGTGAGAGCAAGGGAAGAGAGTTCCAAAATTGTCTTTCCACCAGAACAACTGTTAAACAGGCAGTATCTGTCTGAAACAACTATTTTGAAACTTCTGAGGTCAGAAAATAAACAATGTACAGCATAGAATGGAGTAGGAGGAAGAGGCTGATAAATTTCAGTAAAGATCAGTAAATTGATATCTTGGTGTGGTAGCTACTGGTGCCCATCCCCAACTCTAATGGCAGGTCACTATGGGTCCAGTCCCTGGCAGGCTTTTTGGTGACAGAAAAGGGCATAAAATCCTCTTCTCTACAACCAGGAGTGGACATGGCCAATCCTGATCATGGTTTTGATAACCAATTTCTAATTGTTGGGGGGCCAACTCTGATGGCAGCCATTGTTACAACAAGCCTGTATTAGTCAGCCAAAGGGGTGGTGATGCAAAATACCATAAATCTGTTGGCTTTTACAAAGGTTATTTATTTGGGGTAGAAGCTTACAGTTACCAGGCCAAAAAGCTTAAATTACTTCCCTCACCAAAGTCTATTGCCACTTGTTGGGGCAAAATAACTGCTGACATGTGCCAAGAGTTCAGGCATCTTGGGTTCCTCTCTTCCCAGGACTCCATTTCTTTCTGAGCTCAGCTGCTGTGCTCTCTCCGCAGGGCCAGCTGTAGACTGTCAGGGAACTGGCTCTGACTTTCTCCCTGGGGCTTCTTCCATGACTAAAGATCCATCTCTATTCCTCTGTGTTCTCCTCTGTGTTCACTTCCCAGGCTCAAGCTCAAAACTCCCAACTCTGTCCTTTACCATATCTTTTCTCTGTGAGTCCCCACTGACAAAGGAGTGGGTCTCAATACCCTACTGATGTAGCCCAATCAAAGGTCTAATCATAATTTAATCAATAACAAGTGATTCTTCTGTCAGACCAGTTTATAGATATAATACAATAAGCCTTTTTGGAATTTGTAAACAATGACAAACTGCTACAATGGCCCAGAAAAAGGCTGCAGCAGGTGAGCATTAAAAATGCTAAGCTTCCTCAGTTCTATGAGGGAAAGTTTGGTGAAAGGCTGCATATGCTGGAAAGGCCAAGAAAGCTCAGCTTTGGGGAGCTGTGGCAGAAGTTTGTGGTGCCCTCCTGATCTACCTCCAGGACACTTTGGAGCCTGTCTGTACCCTCTTTGGTGATCCTAGCTTTAACTGAAAAAGACTGACTTGGAAATGCCCTCCCTGGTGTGCCTCTCCTCCCAGAGTTTGCCCTCCAGGTGAAAGCAGCCTGAGATGATGAAAGGAGTGAAAAAAACCATAGAAGTTGACAGTCTGGAGTAGAGGTTTGCCAGCTTCAAACATTCAGGAGAGGGAGATATATTTCCTGGGAAACAGCGGTCATAAACAAACCCCTGTAACAAGGGAACTACATTCACTCAAGAAGAAATAGAAGATCTCAACAAACCAATTGCTATTAAAGAGATTGAATCAGTCATTAAAACCTCCCAACAAAGGACAGCCCAGGTATCAGTAGATTCAGAGGGCAACACTACCAAGCATTCCAAGAAGACTTAAATGAAATTCTGCTCAAATTCTTCCAAAAATTGAAGAGGAGGGAATATTCTCTAATTCATTTTATGAAGCTAACATCACTGTCATACCAAAGTGAGATAATGATCCCAAGAGAAGCAAAAACTACAGACCAGTATCTCTTATAAATATAGATGCAAAAACATTGAACAAAATATTAGCAAACTGAATCCCACAGCATACTAAAATAAGTATACACTGTGAGAAAGTGGGATTTATCCCTGGTATGCAAGGCTGGTTCAACATAAAGAAATCAATTAATGTGATATCCCACATTAACACAATTAAAGCATAAAAAGCTAATGATCATATCAATTGATGCAAAAAAGGCTTTTGACAAAATCTAGCACTCCTTCTTGGTAAAAAACATTTGGTATACTAGATATATAAGGAAACTTCCTTAACATAATAAAGGGTATATGTAAAAAGTCCAAAGATAACATTCTATTTAATGGGGAAAAACTAAAAGATTTCCCTTTAAGATTGGGAACAACACAGGATGCCCACAGTCACCACTGCTATTCAACATTGTATTGGAAGTTCTTGCCAGAGAAATTAAGCAAGAAAAATAAATAAAATGCATCCCAACTAGAAATGAAGGGGTAAAATCTTCCCTATTTGCAGATGGCATGATCTTATATACAGAAAATCCAGAAAAATATACAACAAAGAACCTAGAGGTAATAAATGAATTCAGAAAAGTGGCAATTTACAAGATCAACATCCCAAAAACAGTAGTGTTCATATGCATAAACAATGAACAATTCAAAAAAGAAATCAAGAGTAAAATTCCATTCAAAGTAATCCAACTAAAATAAACAAAGATCTAGAAATAAATCTAACCAAGGATGTAAAGGACTCTTACACAAAAAAAAACTACAAAATATGGCTAAAAGAAATAAAAATAGACCTAAATAAATGGAAAGACATTCTGGGTTCATGGATTGGAAGACTCAATATCATTCAGATGTCATTTGTTCCCAAAGTAAATTCCAACAAGCTTCTTTGCAGACATGGTAAAACCCATCATTAAGTTTATCTGGAAGGGAATGGGGTGCCAATTACATAAAGTCCTCTTGAAAAAGAAGAAAGAATTTGGAGGACTCAAACTTCCCAGCTTTAAAACTTATTACAAAACTATAGTAAACTAAAAGTCATTGTACTGGCACAAGGACTGACATATAGACCAATGAATTCAAATTGAGAGCTCAGAAGTCAACCCTTACATTTATGGCCAACTGATTTTTGGCAAGAGTACAAAGACCACTCAATTGGGAAAGAAAAGTCTCTGAAACAAATGGTGCTAGAAAACTGGATGTTCATTTGCAAAAAATTAATAATAATAAAGAGGACTCCTTACCATATACAATATCTCAAAATCAACTCAAAATGGATCAAGGACCTATATATAAGAGTGAGAACTGTCAAGCTCCTAGGAGAAAATGTAGGGAAGAATCTGCAGGTTTGAGGACTTTGTGTTAGGCCATGGTTCCTTAGACTTTACATCCAAAGTACAGGGAACAAAAGAAAATATAGATAAATGGAAACTCATCAAAATTAAAAGCTTTCGTGCCTCAAAGATCTATATCATGAAAATAAAATTGTAATCTACACAATGTGAGAAAATATTTGAAAGCCTCATATTCTACAAAGGTTTAAAATCAAGAATATAAAAGAAATTCTTCAAGTTAACAATAAAAAACAAACCATCCATTTAAAATTGGGCAAAGGGCTTGATTAGACATTTCTCCAAAGAAACTATACAAATGGCCATAAAAGCACATAATAAGATGCTCATTATCATTAGCAATTAGGGAAGTACAAATAAAATCACAATGAGCTACCGTTTCAGACCCATTAGGTTGGCTGCTATTAAAAAAAGGAAACTATCAAGTGTTGGAGAAGATGTAGAGAAATAGGAACACTCATTCATTTCTGGTGCCAATGTAAAATGGTGTAACTGTTGTAGAAGACATTTTTGCAGTTCCTCCGCAAACTAAGTATAGAAGTACCATATGACCTGGCAATACCAATACTAAGTATATGCCAAAAGAATTGAAAGTAGGGACTCAAACAGATACTTGCACACTGATGTTCATAGCAGAATTATTCACAATTTTCAAAAGATGGAAGCAACCCAAGTGTCTGTCAACTGATGAATGGATAAACAAAATGTGGTATATACATATGTATTAGTCAGTGTTCTCTAGGGAAAGAGAACACACAAGAGATATCTGTAAATATGATGAGATTTTTATGAAAGCTTTTAATATTTTTTGTGTGAGTATTTATTGTGCACAATCAGAAGCAATTGCCTAAGGCAGTGGATAAGAGCTGGAGCAAAAAAAAAAAAATAGCCTAACCGACAAGCTTGAAATGAAAAGTTTGGCAATGGCAAGTTCATAGGGAACTTTGAAGAGTTCCAACATATTCCTAGGAAACTTGACCATATATATGTGTAGGGCTGTGAGCATGCCCATTGCTGTGCAAATGCCCAGAAAAGGCCTGAGCGGCTTTAAGCTATCATCCTATGCTAATCATAAGGCCCTTCACAAGCAAGAAGTGAAAAGTAAAACAGAGTTGTTAAATGCATAGTAATTGTATTAAAGGCATTATCCAAAAGGCATACAAATCCCCTTGGCAAAGACTAGGAGACATTGGTTCCAGGCATTTAAAAGATCTCTATCCAATAATTTCTTTTTTTTAAACTAGAGACCAATTTTTATTTAAGTGGGAAAGATCCCAAAATCACAGAATTCACACATTCTTCTATACCCAAACCTATAACATTTCCACTGTTGATAATACTAAAATCAGCCATCAGATACTCAATCATTTGCCCAAGTCACTTAAACAATATCCCTCACTGAAACACAATTACTGATGCACACAACCTCGCCAACCTCTGAATAAATGATTTCCCATGATTTTCATTGAATACATCAGCTACCATTAATTTTCTGGAAATCTCTCAAGGACTTTTCACCTCCTAGTAACAAATTCTCCAAATTAATTCATATTATTATGTTTGTTCTTAAATTCAGTTTTCTTTAGTACACCAAGATTTAGGTTTGACTGAATAATAGTGCAAAGTGATTACACATCTAATGTTTCACTATTGTGGATTTCACTCATTTAATTTAAATAACAAATTAGGAAGTAGCACAATCTCACATTGAGTACACGTATAGAATTCCTCACATGTGATTTCTCAGATTAGCTTACCAGTTAGACAGTTAGTTTTTCTAAATTAGAATGTATTCTATTTCTAATCTTTAAACACATCATTATATTTCATTTTCCTATTAATTGAATTTGGCAATATATTAGGCTTCATTTTTTAAAAAGTTTTGGACCACAGAGAGGTTCAACTATGGCAGGGGAGGAACACTGGTGCGGGATGGTTTTGATGGGGGGCACATGCTTGGGAGGGAGTTCTTCAGGGCATGTATATAGGGTAGGTAAAAACGTTTGGATATATGTTTGGTATTTTCATAGTAGTTACAGTTACAAATGACAACTGAAGGAGTGCTGAGTTCTGAGCCAGGGGAGCTCTATCACATTGTCCAGTGGAACAGCAACAATCCCCCAAGTGCAATGATGAAGACCAACAAAGAAGGATTTTCCAACAATGAGCCTTTGATACTGATGACTAGGCTTATGAGTCTGTGTGCCTGAAATATGAACTAGCCTAGAGCTGCAGGGTGCCTAAGAGTTACCTTCTGAGATCCTCCATATGGCTCAAATGTAGCCAATCTCTAAGCCAAACTCAGTATGTAAATGCATTACATTCCCCTAGTGTGGGACATGACTCCTGGGGATGAGCCTCCCTGGCACTGAGGGATTACTACCAAGCACCAGCTGGTGATGTAAATAGAAAAAAAAACCTTGAATACAAGGGTCAACTAAGAGCATCAGAATATCTCAGCCTACATGTAGGATCATGTGTTAAAAAACTGCTTTCTGACCTTGAATAAAAGGAGGAAATGGCAAAGACAAATGAGTTTATATGATTAAGAGTCTTCAAAAGAGTCAGGAGGTCATCAGAGGGGTCATGCTTACGCACTCCTTGGGAGGACCCCAGAAACAGCCAAAGTGGATAAAACCTCAGGTCCTGGTTCTCTGAGGGCTACAGAGGCCCACAGGGATATGGTTATGGCACATATCTCTGGAGCTCAGTACCATGTCAGTGGGCCCTACTTTGGAATTTGTGTCCCTGAGTGTGATGGAGTTAGACTCAGATGTGACTTTACTACACATACCTCTTGTCACTTTTACTGAACCTTTGGTTGGTGCTAGCATTGGTGTATACTCAGGAGACTTGAATCTCTGGAATGTCCATGTGCCACCTGGGCCCTGAGCCTCAGCAGAGTTGCACCTCCTACTCTCTGTTTCATTGGAATTACACAGGTTATCTAACAGGGAAGTCGAGATGGTTAGTCACCACACCAGGGAACTGAGAGTGCCTACAACTGCAAGCAGGAGAATTGCATCCATCATCCATGTGGAATTGACCCCCCCCCCCCCCAATATAGAGGTGGAGTGGATGTCACCATCCCAGAGCCTACAGAATTGATGAATAAAATATGGATTAGAGTGGACTTAGTGATATTCTACTATAAAACTTTTGTGACTACTAATAGTATAAATTTTGTCGTTGATGGGGAGAAAGTGGTTACAGTAGTTGCTGAGGGCAGGGAGTGGGAAGAAGAAATGTGATGAGGGGGAATTTTTGGGACTTTGGAATTGTCATAAGTGATATTGCAGGGTCAGATGCTGGATGTTATATATCCTGCCATAACCTACTGAATGTAATATGGGAGAGTGTGAACTACAGAGTAAACTATTATCCACGTGGTGGAGCAGTGCTCCAAAATGTGTTCACTGAATGCAATGAGTGTGCCACAATGAAGGGGGAGGTTGTTGGTGTGAAAGAAGTAGGGTGGGGAGATGGGGGATATATGGGAACCTCAAGTTTTTTATAATGTAAACTTTTTTTGTGATGTATGTATCTTCAAAAAATACATGGAGCCTAGAGTGATTACAACTGAAAGTGGGAGGATTGCATCCAGCATCCATGTGGAATCTGAGCCTCCTCTTGACATAGAGGTGCAATGGACACAACCAATCCAATGTCCACATAGAAAAGGTGGCATTGGATTGGGAAAAGTGGACATAATGGACAAAGGGTATGGGGAAAGGCAGGAAGAGATGAGAGGTGGAGGCGTCTTCGGGACATGGAGCTGCCCTGGATGGTGCTTCAGAGGTAATCACCGGACATTGTAAATCCTCACAGGGCCCACTTGATGGAATAGAGGAGAGTATGGGCCATGATGGGAACCAATGTATATGAGGTGCAGAGGTGCCCAAAGATGTACTTACCAAATCCAATGGATGTGTCATGATGATGGGAACGAGTGTTGTTGGGGGGGGGGAGAGGGGGTTGGGGGGGGTGGGGTTGAATGGGACCTCACATATATATTTTTAATGTAATATTATTACAAAGTCAATGAAAAATAAAAAAATTAAAAAAAAAAAAGATGAAGTTTGGGAAACAATGTCAACTTTTAACACTACCCCCTTTCATCGACTGCTCCCTAAACCACATTAAATTTACTGTTAAGTAAAAGCAGGAAGCTTGCTATAGCAGTACAGTTGAGATGAATCCCCTAGCATTTCCCAATCTTCCAACTAGATTGCTACCTTAATTCCATGATACACAGAAATTATGGAGCTGCTACTGAGCATGCAAATGATGTAATGATACATAATTATAATAGGTGGGAATAGCAGAGGTATTGTAGGAAACCAATGTAGTTGCAAAGGCCTTTGATCTACTAAAATCAGAAGAGTTTATATTGAACAAATGGCAGCCCATATAAACATGAAGGTGAGCATCTCCTAATACAATAGTGTATCTCTAGCAAAGATGGAATAACTGAATGACAGTGTAAGGGCAAATCCATTTCTTATGGTAATAATGATGCTTGTTTTCAATGGTCTAGTTCCCATCAAGGGTAAATAATCTGGAATTTCCCCCAAAGGAAAATGGATGGAGCCCAAGATTCATGAAGTTCCCTTAAGACCCATGGAACATCTTAGAGGTGAAAGTAGCTTGAAATGAGTATAGTTGCAGGGACCCCCCTTAGAAACCCCTTAGCTAAATGTTGAGCCTCTTCGGGGCTTTCCTGAGCTCAGCTGCTGTGCTCTCTCCGCAGGGCCAGCTGTAGACTGTCAGGGAACTGGGGGGGGGGGGGAGAGGGGGGGTGGGGGTGGTAGGGTTCAATGGGACCTCATATATATATATTTTTAATGTAATATTATTACAAAGTCAATAAAAAATAAATAAATAAAAAATAAATAAAAGTATGTATTTTTTAAAAGCCCTTATTTCTTATAAATTGCAAAAGAATATGAAGAATTTTTATTGATAATAGAATATGTCTTAAATATTATGTTTATGTAATGAAACAGTAACGTTATATTGAATCTTATAGGCTCTCTTGTGTTCATTCATTTAGCATCTATCTAATTCAGGTAGTGAACAATGTGCTTTACCTTGAGAGATGATGGGAGACATTAATAAACACTTCCTGTGTAAAAAAAAAATACAATTTACAAAAATGATGGGAATGGGGATGTGGGGTGTGGGTTATGTGGGAATCTCATGTTTTTTTTAATGTAACATTCTATGTGATCTATTAACTTTAATAAAAATGTAAATGCAAAAAGGGCATGTACAAAATAGTTGCTTTTCTTCAAATTAAGAATGATTTTTTTAAAAAGAAAAAAAATACTGAGAAAAGATCACCATCTCATGACCTATATAAAAAATTACTCAATGTGGATTAAAGATCTGAATAGAAGAGCCAAGCTCTTAGAAGATAATGTAGGTAATAACCTACAAGAAGTTCTAGTAGGAAATGGTTTCATAAACTTTATACCCAAAGATTGAGCAATGAAAGAAAAAAATAGATAACTGAGACCTCCTCAAAATTAAAAACTTTGTGTTTAAAAGGAGTTTCTCAAGAAAGTGAAAGGGTAGTCTACTTAATGGGAGAAAGTATTTGTTAACCATCTATCCAATAGGAGCATAATATCCAGTATATATGAAGAAATCCTACAGCTCAAAAATAAAAAAAACAAACAACCCATTTATAATGGGAAAGAGATTTTAATAGACACTACAAACATTATATATCCTGCCATAACCCACAGAATGTCCTGGGGGAGATTGTGAACTACAATTTAAACTATGTAAACTATAATTCATGTGGTGCAGCAGTGCTCCAAAATTTATTCACCAAATGCAATGAATGTGCCACAATGATGAAAAACGTTGTTGATATGGGAAGAGTGGGGGTGGGGTGGGAGTGAGTTATGTGTTAACCTCTTATATATTTTAATGTAAAATTTTTTTGTGATCTATATCTCTTTAAGAAAAAGACAATTTAATTTAAAAAAGCACACGAAAATATGCTCAAATCAACAGCTACTAGGAAAATGAAAATCAGACTACAATGAGATATCATCTTACACCCATTAGACTGGCAGCTATTTTTTTTAAAGCTTTTATTTATTTGTTTATTTCTCTCCCCCCCCCCCCCCACCCCCCACCCTGGTTGTCTGTTCTCTGTGTCTATTTGCTGCGTCTTCTTTGTCCGCTTCTGTTGTTGTCAGCGGCACTGGAATCTGTGTTTCTTTTTGGTGCGTCATCTTGTTGCGTCAGCTCTCCCTGTGTGCGGCACCATTCCTGGGCAAGCTGAACTTTCTTTCGCACTGGGCGGCTCTCCTTATGAGGAGTACTCCTTGAGCGTGGGGCTCCCCTACGTGGCATGGCACTCCTTGCACGCATCACCACTGCGCATGGACCAGCTCCACATGGGTCAAGGAAGCCCAGGGTTTGAACCGTGGACCTCCCATGTAGTAGATGGACGCCCTAACCACTGGGCCAAGTCTGCCGCCGACTGGCAGCTATTAAAGAACAGAAGAGTACAAGTGTTGGTGAGGATGTGGAAGAATGGGAAACTTCATCCACTGCTGGTGGGAATGTAGAATGGTGCAGTCATTGTGGAGGACATTTTGGCATTCCTCAGGAAGTTAACTATAGAACTGCCATATGATCCAGAAATCCCACTGCTGGGTATATACACAGAAGAACTGAAAGCAGAGAAACAAACATATATACACCATGTTCATAGCGTCACTATTCACTATTGCCAAAAGATGGAAAAAAACCAAATATCTATGAACAGATGAATGGATAAGTAAATTGCGGTATATACATACAATGGAATATTACTCAGCTGTAAGAAGTAATGCAGTATTAACACATGGGATAACATGGATGAATCTTCAAGATCTTATGTTGAATGAAGTAATCCAGGCACTGATGGACAAATACTAAGTGACCTGATTGATATGACTTAAATAAATTGAGCAGACTCACAGAGTTAGAGTCTGGAAAATAGGTTATTAGGAGACAGAAAGGGAGTAGAGGGTGATGAGCTTATACTTCTATGTGCAGAATCTATGATAAGGAGGAAGGATGTGTTTGGGCAGTGGATGGGTATGAGAGTGGTGCAGTGATGTGGTTGTGTTTCATGGTGCTGGTCTGTGAATGGAAATAATGTGAGGGGGTTGGTTCAGACTACCCATGAAACTGGGGTGAGGGTTCAGGGAAGGAGCAGGTAAACTCTGGGGATTTGCCAGTCTGTTGTTAAAATTGCAATGTTGGGAATGTTATTTTGGCAAATATGGCAGGGTAGGGTTACTAGTGAAGGGTGTTTGGTGTGTGAGGATATACAGGATAGGAAACACCTGGAGCATACTTCTATGGAATATGTAAGTGTTCATCTTGTCAAAGTGTGTTATCTCAGTTAGTGAAGACCCACACAATAAATAAGAAATTATTAAACTCTCATCCTTGAGAATCCTGCTCTGTTCTCAATTAGAGGTACAAGAATCCCTTGAGAACTTAGGCAGTGCCTAATAAAAGAAAACAGACCAATATGACAAGCTTGCAATAATATTGCCAGTAACTATGAATCTTATTCTACAAAAATAGAAACTTAATGGTTACCATAGGTTCCAAGGGGAGGGGGAGGGAAGAATAGAATAGATGGAATATAGATCAATTCTAAGACACTGGAATTGTTCTGCATGATCTTGCAATAACAGATACAGGCAATTTCAAATTTTGTCAAAACCTATGAAAGTGTATGGTCCAAAATGTAAAACATAATGTGAGTCATTTACCATGATTGGTAGCAATGCTTCAATATTTGTACATCAATTGTAACAAATTTACCATTGCAAATAACATGTGAAATATTATTAATATGGGAGAGTGGAAAAGGGGGAGTTCATTGTGTTTATGGGAATTCCCTTTATTTTCTACATCATTTTTCTGTAACCTAAAGCTTCTTTGAAGAAAAATGAAAAAAAAGATAAGACACTGGGGGAATATACAGAATATACAGAAGAAAATGTCACTGTACATACAAAACAACAGATTCTATAGTGATGAAAGGTACAACATCTAAAAATGTTTTATATATTTACAAAATATTTTTTTGTAAATTGTTAATTTTAAAACTATTATGATTTCATTTTCTTATTAATTTTATTTGGTTATTTTGTTAGCTTCATTTTTTGAGAGGTCACAACTGTGGCAGGGGAGGATCATTGGTTTGGGATGTTACTGATGGGTAGCTGTTTTGGGAAGGGTGCACCTGGGGCATGCCCCTAAGACATATGAATATGTTCAAGTGTTCATGGAACATTGTCTCAGTAGGTGGAGACCCACACAATAACTGAAAGAATATTGAATTCTCATCCTAGAGAGTTCTGCCATATTCTCTAATAGGATGGCAAGAATCCCCCAAGCACAAGGGCATTGCCTAGTTAAGGAAGACAGACCATTATGCCAGGTCCTTGATATTGATGACTGTACTGATCAACCTTTTCTGGTGAAGTTGAAACTTAGCCTATTATTATATACTGCCTGGAGTAGCCTCCTGAAAGCCTTCTTGTTGCTAAAATATTCCCTCTCTCTAATCCAGACTCAGCCTATAGATGTACTGCCTTGCCCCCAGCCTGGGACCTGACTCCCAGGGATAAGCCTCCCAGGCACCAAGGGATTATTACCAAGTGCTAACCAGCAATGAAGAAAAACTTTACCAAAAGGGGAAAATATTAAATATAAATGAGTTTTTAGGGCCAAGAGATTTCAAAGTGAGTCTGGAGGTCATTCCAGAGGTTATGCTTATGCACACCTCAGCAGGATCTCATTGACTGCCACAGTAGCAGTGCCTCAAACATTGGGACTCTTGAAGGCTCTAGAGACATCCAGACACAATTAGCAAGGTAAAAAAGCTCCGGAATTTGGCACCCTGTCAGTGGGCCTCACTTTGGAATTTATGCTCCCCCGTGTAATAGAATTAGAATCACTTACACTTTTCTTACACATGGCTTTTCTGCCCCTTTTATTTGAAGCTATAATTAGAACTGTACTTGTTAAATATATGTCTGAGAGACCTAAAGCTTTGGTCTGTTCATGTTCCAGTTGAGACCTGAAACTCAGCTGAGTTGCAACACCTACTCTCCAGTTCATGGACTCACCCAGGGCAGCTAACAAGGAGCTGATGAAGGATGAAGTCCATCCCAAGGAACTTGCTGCAACTGCAAGCAAGAAAGTGCCATCCATCTGCCCCATGGGATATAAGCTGTCTCTCAGTTAGAAGTAGAGTGGGCATGACCATCCCCAAACTCCGAAGATTGTGGAATAAACAATGGATGAAAGTAGACATTATTATGCTATTGTAGCCTTATTATTATTCTAGCAATGTATGAAATTTTATTTTTGATAAAAAGGCATTGGCCACCAGAGGTTCTGAGGGGAGTGAGAGGAAAGAATAGGTGTAATATTGGGGCATTTTTGTGACATTGGGATTGTCCAGCATGACATTGCAATGATGGATACAGGCCATTATATATTTTGTTATAACATAAAGAATTGTGTGTGACAGAATGTAAACTATAATGTAAACTATAGTCCACAGTTAGTAGCAATAATTCGATAAGTATTTATCAGTTGTAACAATTGTATCACACTAATGAAGGATGTTGTTAAAGTGGGAAAGCAGGGGAATATAAGGGAATCTCCTATATTTTTATGTAATATTTATGTAATCTAAAGCTTCTTTAAAAATAGAAAAAGAAAGAAAAAATAAGTTAATTTTAAAAAAGAAAGGTCATGAAATAAGAACAAGGCCTAGAGCTGCAGGGTGCCTAAGTGTTACCTCCTGAGAGCCTCCGTGTTGCTCAAACGTGGCCAGTCTCGAAGCCAAACTCAGCATGTAAATGTGTTGCCTACCCCCCAGCATAGGACATGACTCCTGGGGATGAGCCTCCCTGGAGCCAAGGGATTACTAACAAGTACAAACTGATGACGTAACTAGAAAATGACCTTGAATAAAAGGGTCAACTCGGACCAGCAGAATATCTCAATCTACATATAATACCAGGAATTAAAAATGCTTTTTGACCTGAATGAAAGGGGGAAATGGAAAGGACAAATGAGTTTATAAGGCTATAAGTCTCCAAAAAGAGCGGGGAGGTAATGCACACCTCAGTAGAGTCCCAGAGACATATAAAGTAGATACAACCCCAGATATTGGTTCTTCTGAGGCCTACAGAGACCCACAGATTCTATGGTCATGGCAAATGGAGTTCAGTGCCATGTCAGTTGGCCCTATTTTGGATTTTGTGTTTCTGTGTGATGGAGCTGGACTCAGATGTGGTCTTTGTCCACAAGCCTCTCCTGTTACTTTTACTGGAACTGTAGTTGGTGCTGGGGTTTAATGTATACCCAGGGGACCTGAATCTCTGGACTGACCATGTGATAGCCAGGCCCTGAGCCTCAACAGATTTGCAACTCCTGCACTCTGGTTTATTGGACTTACCCCACTCAGCTAATATGGAGGTGAAGAGGGTCAACCACCACACCAGGGAAACAAAAGTTCCTACAACTGAAAGCAGGAGGATTGCATCCAGCATCCATGTGGAATCTAATCCCCCTCTTGATATAGATGTGGAGTGGACACAACCATTCTAAGGTCCACAGGATGGAGGAATAGAGTATGGATTAGAGTGGACTTACTGATATTCTATTCATGAGTTATTGTGATTAGTAATCGAAGAAAATGTGGCATTGGTGTGGAGAAAGTGGCCATGGTGGCTGCTGGGGGTACGGAGTGGGAGGAAGAGATGTGATGTGGGGGCATTTTCAGGGGTTGGAGTTGTCCTGGTTGGTGCTGCAGGGACAGTTACTGGACATTGTATGTCCTCCCATGGCCCATTGGGTGGACTGTGGGAGAGTGTGGGCTATGGTGTGGACCATTGACCATGAGGTGCAGCGGTGCTTAGAGATGTATTCACCAAATGCAATGAATGTCTCATGATGATGGAGGAGGTTGCTGTTATGGGGGGAGGAGTGGGGCGAGGAGGGTGGGGGGTATATGGGGACCTCATATTTTTTAATGTAACATTAAAAAAATAAAGACAAAAAAAAGGAAAAAAAAAGGAAATAAAGTTCAACAAATTAATTAATGGAAGACAATGGAAGAAAACCTGAGATGTTTGCAACATTGTGAAAGACAAAGTGTTCTAAAGTGGGTTACAAAAATAGTGAATCACAAAAGAAAGAAAAACGATCATCTGGATTTCATCAAAATTAAAATATTCTGCTCTTCAAACCACATCATTAAGAAAATGGCACACTAGGAAAAAATATTTACCATACATTTACCTGACGAAAGACCTGTCACTTCACAATAGAAGGTATAGAAATGGCCACTGCACACAGAAAAGAATGTTTAAAGTCTTTAATCATCAGAAAAATGCAAATTTAAATCACAATGAAATGCTATTTAATACCTACTAGGAATGTTGGAAAGAAAATTTATAATGATTCCAAGTATTTGCAGGGATATGGAGAAATCAAAACTCTCATGAGTTGGTAGAGAGAAGGTGTAAATTTACAATAATTTTGTGAAAGAGTCTGAAATTTTAAAAAATAAATATACACTTATTTTATGGCCCACTGATTTACCAAGAGAAATGAGAATATAAAACACACCACTGATGAATTCAACATATAGATGGGTATCAAACACATGTTGAATGAAAGAACTCAGACAAAAGAGTACATACTGCATGATCTTATTTATATGAGATTATTGAACAATAAAAACTTAATTTATTGAAGAAAAAGCATATCAGTGTTGCCTGGGATAAGGGTAGAGAGAATATTTCATTGTAAAGGGGCATGAAGGAACTTTTTCAAATGAGGGAAAGATTCTACATCTTGGTTGTCATGGTGGGTTAATGGGTGAATGTACTTGTCAAAACACATCAAAATGTACAATATAATTGCATTACATTGCTTGTAAATTATACCTCAACACATTATCCCATATTAACACAGGAGATAACAAGGATGAATCTTGAAGACCTTGTACAGTCCCTGGCACAGAACTTGATTGAATTCTGTGCCCCCACACACAAAATTTTTTTTTTTTATTCATCTGTCTCACTCCTTTTCCTCCGCTGTATTGTCTTTACCCAGACTGCACACCAGAGCACTCCCAAACATTCCAGCCAAGCGCTCTCAGGCCAATTATAAAATACTGGGCGGGGTAGGGTGGAGTAGGGGCGGAGGACCCGACTCGATTGACCAGCCTTTAAGAGGGCTCCTTGCCTTTGGAAACTGTCATCAGCTCGGTGTAAACTCAAGGGCATCATGCCTCTGCTGGTGTACTCCTGGCTCACCAAAACCCCAGCCATCCGCCCACCATTTACAGACTGCCTGTGAAATTATGCAAGGCTGGGTGGGGACAAGATAAGCCGCCAATGCATTGCTGCACATCCAGTGGCCCCTCCAATGGCGATGCAGACAATAATAGATGACCTCAGAACAATCCCTGTGCACATGGGCAGTGATTCATGGGGAGGAGGGGCGTCTCTCCATGCTCCCCAGAACCTACCCATAGCAGGTATTACCACACAGCTCCTCTATGCCTTAACCCATCCTGGGAAGGAAAGTGAAGGACAATAATTACATGGCCGCACTGATTCCAATTAAGCAAACTGAGCAGACTCGCAGAGTTAAAGTCTGGAACGTAAGTTTACAGAAGACAGAAAGGGAGTAGAAGGTGGTGAGCCAGTACCCATGTGGGGAAAATCTGTGAAAATTGGAAGGGTGTAGCTGTGTAGTGGATGGGCATGGCAGTGGTACAGTGATGCCATTGGGCTAATAGGTGCTGGTCTGTGAAGGGGGTAAGGTAGGGGGTTGGGTTGGACTATTCATGGAATTTGGGGGGTAGGGATCCAGGTAAGAAGCAGGTAAAATTTGGAGATTTGTAGGTTTGTGGTTAAAACTATAAGGATGGGAATTCTGGTGAGATGGCATTGACTTAGTTGTGCACTCCTCAGCTATCTCGCAAAAAACATCTGAGAAGGTACAAAATCCTACCTGAGGGAGCTGTTTTGGGAACCTAAAGAGCAGGAGCATTCAGAGCATTGATCTGGAGGGAACCAGACAAAGAGATAAAGAGCCCAAGGGAAAACTGTGAGTTTCTCACCCTTGTGGTTGGAAATGGTGGGCTATGATGCACCCTCAAGGTAAAAAGCCTTCGCAAACTCCTTGACTCCCACCAGCCACCAAGTGGGAGGGAAAGTTCTCTGGCAGGAAGAGGGTTCTGGTGAAGGGTGGAGAAGGGTTTCCTGTCTGTGGGTTAGGTTACCTGGGACCCCTTTGAACTTTGGGGAGTATACCAGCTCGCACCAAGGTGGCCCCAGGAAGAGAGGGGAGGAGAAGCTGCCCAGGCAGCCTGCTACCCTGGGAGAGAGGAACTTGGGCAGGGAGAGGGCAGAGACAGACAATTGACTAGTTGGGTGCTGAAAACTATCAAAATTTCAACTCCCCTAAGGGAGACAGGCAGTAGGAAGCCTCAATAAACTTTCAAGTGGCTGTTTAGGGTCCCCTAGCAGGATGAGGGTTCTGGAGGAGGGTTGAGAGTGGTTTCCTTGCAGTGAGTTCAGTCACCATGGTCCCCTTTGACTCTCTGAAGGAACCTTGACCTAACCAGTTGAGGGAAGGGAGGGAAGGATCCACTCACACAGGCTGTCATGCCCAGCTGCCCTGGGAGAGAAAGCAATTAGAATAGAAAGGGGGCAGGGACAGACAGGCACCTAAACAGAGGATTCTTGCCAACTGCAAAGGTTCTAACCTGCCTGAGCGGAAAGGCTAACCGACCCAAGGAGAAAGTTCAGCTCAGTGGAGGAGTTCCCTCCTTGAATATCCGTGGGCTCTGCTTCAATTTCTGGCTCTTCTTAGAGAAGTGATCTACTGGGTTATCAGACATACAACTGACACATTAAGACAGGGAACATATCGACATTCTTTTTGTATTAGACTTTCTTGTCACTCTTATATTTCTTAAAAAATGTTCTTTTTAAAAATTTTAACTTAGTTTACTTGCTAAAACACACTTCAAAACCTGCAAAGAGCAGGCTGCAGCTACCCTTTCTCACGGGCAGACTGAGAAGCTCCTTAGGGACCTAAGAGGGAAGGCTGTTTATTGGTTTTTGCTTGTTTGCTTGTTTGTTCATTTGTGTGTTTTTTTCTCTTTTCTTTTCTTTTCTTTTCTTTTCTTTTCTTTTCTTTTCTTTTCTTTTTTTATCCTCTTTCTTTTCCTTTGCCCTGTTTGAAATCAGGTGCTGCTGTCTTGTTTCTTCTTCATTGTGTTTCCTCTTCCTTTGTTTCCCTTTGTATTGTTTATGAATTTTGTCTACCTATGCTATTTCTTTTCCTTCTTTCATCTTTTTATCTTCTGCTTTCTGTTGTTGTCCTTACATTCCACCTCTTTTTGGCTGCTCTTCAATTTTCCTTGTGCTTTTTGCTCTCTCCTTTTTAAAAATTGTTTTCTTTCTTTCTTAAACTTTCTTCTATTTGTCTTTTCTTTTCTCTTTCCCTCTCTTCTCATCATTCTGGCCTTTTAATTCATCCTATCTATTTTTCTTTATTTGGTTTCTCATCTCATTGTTTTTATTACAATTTTTAATTCTTATTCTTCTGCACTTCTTCCTTGAGTTAATTATTCATTTTCCTAGGTCTTCTATGGTTCTTCTTCTACCTTTTACTACTATCATTACTATTACCCTTCTTTTCTTCTTACCTCTTTCCTTTTCTCTGGCCCTAACTTTTTCTCAAGGGAACATAGATAATAAGGAAACAGAATAAGAGGAATGCAGTGTCAAAGTGAAAACTTACCACACACACAAAAACAACAACAAAATAAAACCCTAGATTATAAAGAAAAAGTAATCAACTGAAAAACCCATCAAGATAAGCTGATGTCTAGACAACAACAAAAAATTACAACCCATACTAAGAAACAGGAAGACATGGCCCAGTCCAATGAACCAACAAAGAAACAGGAGGAGATGAAGAACATGGAACAACTAATGAGAGATGTCCAAACAAATATGAATCAACATAATGAAGTGAAGAAAGAGGTTAAGGATATTAAGAAGATACTGGGAGAGCACACTGAAGAAACTGGGAGCATACATAAAAAGATAATGGATATGATGATGATGAATGGCACAATACAAGAAATCAGACATACACTGGAAGCACATAACAGCAGATTTGAACATGCAGAGGAAAGAACCAGTGATATGGAAGGCAGTAAGGCTGAAATCAAACAGATAGTAGAACAGATTGAGGAAAAGAAAGAAAAACACCAGCAGGGACTCAGAGATTTGAATGACGGAATGAAACACACAAGCGTATGCATTACAGGCATCCCAGAGGGAGAAGAGAAGGGAAAGGGGACAGAAGGTGTGTTGGATGAAACAATGGCTAAAAACTTCCCAACCATATTGAAGGGCATGGACATACATGTCCAGGAAGTACAGTGCAATCAAAACAGTATAAATCCTAAAAGGCCTACTCCAGGACATATACTTATCAAATTGTCCAATGTTCAAGACAAAGAATACTGAAAACTGCAATAGAAAAGAGAACCATCACATAGAAGGAAGCTTGATAAGATTAAAAACTGATTTTTCATCTGAAATCATAAAGGCAAGAAGGCAGTGGTATGACATAGTCAAGGTGCTAAAAGAAACTTCCAAACACAAATTCTTTATCCAGCAAAGTTGGCATTCAAAAATGACAGATAATCAGAAATTAAAAGAATACGTCTATAAGAAACAAGTCCTCCAAGAAATACTAAAGGGAGTTATGCAGGTCAAAAGGAAAATACAGGAGAGAGAGATTTGGAGGAGAGTATAAAAACAACTAAAAAGATAAGAAGAGAAATAAAAAAAAAACATATGGCATACATAAACCTAAAGAAAACATGACTAATAACAGTAATTCCTTAATAGTAACAACATTAAATGATAATGGATTAAACCCACCAGTCAAGAGACACAGATTGGCAGAAGGGATAAGGAAATATGACCCATCTATATGCTGTCTACAAAAAACCCACCTTAGATCCAGGGATGCAAAGAAGCTGAAAGTGAATGGTTGGAAAAGAAATTTATAAGCAAAAAATAACAAAGAGTGTGAGAGTAACTATACTAAAATTAGACAAAGTAGCCTTTAAATGCAAAACAATTGTGAGTGACAAAGATGGACACTATATATTAATGAAAAAGATAATCTTTCAAGAAGAAAGAACAATCATAAACATTTATGCACCTAACCAGGACACTTCAAAATATATGAGGCAAACACTGGAAAAACTAAGTGGAGAAATGGATGCCTCTACAATTAGAGTGGGGGACTTTAATACACCATTATTATCATTAGGCAGAATACATTGATAGATAATCAATAAAGAAACAAAGACTGAATAATTCATTAGAGGACCTCTAACTAAGACATATAAAAAACATTAGTCCCAAATACAGTGGGATATACATTCTTCTCAAGTGCTCATCGATCATTCTCCAGGATAGACCACATGCTAGGTGACAAGAAACTCTCAATGAATTCAGAGAAATTGAAATTAAAAAATTAATTTCTCTGACCACAATGGAATAAAGCTGAAAATGAGCAAGGGAAGATGAAAAACACACTCTTGGACAAAGAGTGGGTCAAGGAGAAAATCAGTAACTACCTTGAAATGAATGAAAATGACAACAAAATGTCTCAAAACCTATGGGATGCAACAAAAACTGTACTGAGAGGAAAATTCATAGTGATAAATGCCTATATTGAAAAAGAAGAAAGAGTTAAAATCAAAGACCTAACTGCACACCTGCAGGAATTAGAAAAAGAAAACCAACTAACCACAAAGGAAGTAGAAAGGATGAAATAAATATTAGAGCAGAAATAAAGGGAATGGAAAATTAGAAAGCACTAGAAAAAATAAAACCAAAAGCTGGTCCTTTGACAAGATCAATAAAATTGACTAACCATTAGCTAAACTAACAAAGAAAAAAAGAGAAATAATGCAAATAGATGAAATAAGAAATGAGGATGGAGGTAACATGACAGATCCCACAGAAATAAAGAGTATCATAAGAGGATACTTTGAAAAATTATATGCCGACTAGATGGACAATTTAGAGAAAATGGAAATGTTCCTAGAAACACACAAGCAGCCTACATTGATAAAAGAAGAACTGAGGAGCCCAACAGACCAATAACAATTAATGACATACAATTAGACCACAAAAACCTCCTAACTAAGAAGAACACAGGACCAGATGGCTTCACAGGTGAATTTTACCCAGCATTCTGGAAGGAACTAACATCAATCCTGCTTAAACTCTTCCCAAAAATAGAATTGGGGGGAACATTGACTTTCCTCATTCTATGATGCCAACATCACCCCAAAACCAAAGCCAAACAAAGACACCACAAGAAAGGAAAATTATAGACCAATCTAATGAACCTAGATGCCAAAACTCTCAACAAAATACTTGCTAGTTGCATTCAACAACACATCAAATGAATTATACATGATGACCAAGTGAAATTCATTCCTGTTAAGCAAGGATGGTTCACCAAAAGAAAATCAATGTAATACACCACATAAACAGATTTAAAGAAAAAAATCAAATGATCACCTCTATAGATGCAGAGAAAGTATTTGACACAATACAACATTATTTTCTTATAAAAACATTATGGAAATAAGAATAGAAGGAAACTTACTCAACTTGATAAAGGATATTTATAAAAAACCCACAGCTAACACCATATACAATAGTGAAGTACCAAAATCTTTCCTTTAAGATCAGGAACAAGCCAAGATGTGCACTATCACTGCTCCTATTTAACATTGTGTTAGAAGTACTTGCTTGAACGCTTAGAGAAGAAAAACATACAAAAGGCACACGCATTTGAAAGGAAGAAGTAAAAACTTCGCTATTTGCAGATGACATGATCCTATACATAGAAAGCACTGAGAAATCTACAAGAAAGCTTCTATAGCTCATAAATGAGTTCAGTGAAGTTGCAGGATATAAGATCAATGTGCAAAAATCGGTAGCATTTCTGTACACCAACAATAAACAAACTGAGGAGGAAATCAAGAAAAAAATCCCATTTACAATAGCAACTAAATATCAAATACCTAGGAATAAATTAAACTGAAGATGTAAGTGGCTTATATGCAGAAAACTACACCACACTGCTAAAGGAAATTTTAAAAGACTTAAATAAATGTAAGATTATTCCACATTCATGGGTAGGAAGACTAAATATCATTAAGATGTCTATCCTACCCAAACTGATCTACAAATTAAATGCAATTCCAATAAAATTCACCACAGCATTTTTTACTGAACTGGCAAAACTATGAAACATATCTGGAAAGTCAAGAGTCTCCAAATAGCCAAAGATATATTGAAAAAGAAAAATGAAATCAGAGGAATTCCATTACTTGACTTTAAAATATACTACAAAGCTACATTGGTCAAAACTGCATGGTATTGGCACAAGGAGACATAGTGACCAGTGGAAATGAATTGAGACTTCTGATATAGATCCTTGTGTGTACAGTCAAGTCATATTCAACAAGGCCACCAACCTCATTCAACTGGGTGAGAATAGCCTCTTCAACAAGTGGGTCTTGGAGAACTGGATATCCATAACCCAAAGAATGAGAGAGGAATACCATCTCACACCTTATACAAAAATTAACTCAAGATGGATCAAATATCTAAATATAAGAGCAAAGACCATCAAGAACTTGGAAGATAATGTAGGGAAGCATCTACAGGATGTTGTAATAGAAAATGGTTTCACGAACTTCACACCCAAAGCATGAGCAGTAAAAGAAAAAAATGATAAATGGGACCTCCTCAATATTAAAAATGTTTCAGCATCAAAGGGGTTTGTCAAGAAAGTGAAAAGGCAGCCTAATCTATTGGAGAAAATATTTGGTAACAATATATCTGACAGGGGCCTAATATCCTGCACATATGAAGAAGTCCTACACCTCAAAAATAAAAAGCGTCTTTGGGACATGGAGCTGCCCTGGATGGTGCTTCAGAGGTAATCACCGGACATTGTAAATCCTCACAGGGCCCACTGGATGGAATGGAGGAGAGTATGGGCCATGATGTGGACCATTGACTATGAGGTGCAGAGGTACCCAAAGATGTACTTACCAAATCCAATGGATGTGTCATGATGATGGGAACGAGTGTTGTTGGGGGGGGGGAGAGGGGGGTGGGGGGTGGGGCCGAATGGGACCTCACATATATATTTTTAATGTAATATTATTACAAAGTCAATTAAAAAAAATAAAAAGACTATCAGTCCATTTTAAAAATGGCCAAGTTATTTGAATAGATACTTCTCCAAAAAAGAAATATAAATGGCTGAAATGCACATGAATAGATGCTCAACATCACTAGCTATTAGGGAAATGCAAATAAAAACTACAATGCTATATGATCTTATGCCCATTAGACTGGCTGCTACTAAAAAAATAAAGGACTACAAGTTTTGGATTGATGTGAAAGAATGAGAACCCCCATCCACTGCTGGTGGGGATGTAGAATGGTACAACCATTGTGGAGGACAGTATGGCAGTTCCTCAGAAAACTAACTATAGATCTGCCATATGATCAAGCAATTCCAATGCTGGGCATATACCCAGAAGAATTGAAAGCTAGGACACAAACAGATAAATGCACACCATTGTTCACTGAGGCATTGTTCACTATTGCCAAAAGTTGGAATCAACTCAAATGCCCTTCAACAAATGAATGGATAGACAAGTTGTGGAATGTACATACAATGAGATATTACTCAGCTGTAAGAAGGAATACAGTATGGATAACATGGGATAACATGGATGAATCTTGAGGACCTTATTTTGAGTGAAGCGAATCAGGCACAGAAGGACAAATATTACACTACCTCAAGAATATGAATTTAGTAAATACAGCAGACTCACAGAACTAGAGTCTGGAAGATTGGTTTTCTGGAGGTAGAAAATTATTAGAAGGCTGTGAGCCAATGCGCATATGGGCAAAATCTATGGTAATGTGGAAGTTGTATTTATGCAGTGGAGGGACATGATGATGGTGCAGTGATAATATTGTGTTAGGCAGTGCAGGTATGTCAGGGTTGTAAGTTGTGGAGGGGGATTGGACTGTCCATGGAAGTGAGAGGAGGGAGCAAGTGAATACTGGGGATTGGTAGGTATGTGGTTGAAACAACAGTGTTGGGAATGCTCTTCTCGCAATACAGCAAGATAGAGATACTGGTTTAGGGCAATGGAGGTGGGGGGCATTTGGGACACGGTGCACCAGGGACAGGCTTCTTGGGAATGTGAGAATGTTCATCTTGACATAGCTTGTTACATCAGTGGGTAGAGACTCACATAGTGAGTGGAAAGGTGCTGCACTCCCGTCCTGGAGAGGCCCTCTATATTCTCAAATAGAGGGTCATGAGTCTTTCAAGAGCATGGGTGGTGTCCAATAGGTTAGAACACTGTCCAGCCCTCAGTGTTGTTGCAAGTACCTATGAATATGGTCCTGCAAGAGTGAAGCCTTTTGGTTTCCATGGGTTCCAAGAGGAAGGGGAATGAGGAATAGAATACAGAAACAGGCAGCATTTTGACGGTATTGGAATTATTCTAAATGACTTTGCAATGATGGATACAGGCCATGTTAAATTTCATCAACATTTATAACAGTGTATGGTCTAAAATGTAAACTATATTGTAAACAACTGAGCATTGTTGGTAGATATGTTTCAATATTTGTACATCAGTTGTAACAAATGTACCATCCACATATAAAATACTATAATAGGGGAAGGAGGAAAAGGGGGAGGATATTGGATATATGGGAGTCCCCAATATTCTGCATGTGACTTTGTTGTGACCTAAAACTTTGAAGACAAAATGAAAAAAGTAAGACATCGGGGGACTAATGGAAGAAAGTGTCACTGTACATACAGGACAAGAGATCTTACAGTGATGAAAGGCAAAATGTCAAAAAATTTATTCATGTTTTTCATTATTTTTTATTGTCCCAAATATTTTTAGCTTTTGATTTAAATTTTTTTTTCTGCATTTTACTTCCTATTTAAAAAAACATCATTATTATTTCATTTTCTTATGAATTGTATTTGGCTATCCTATTGGCTTCATTTTTTAAAGAAGTTTTGCATCACAAAAGGGTTACAAATGTGGCAGGGGAGGACCATTTCTGTAGGGTGTCTGTGAAGGGGGATACACAGGAGGAGTTTCACCTTGGCATACAAATAAGGTACATAAATGTGTTCAAATGTTTCTGGAGTATTGTCACGATGGGTGGAGATTCACATAACAAATGAAAGAACATTGAATTCTGTACAATGTTCAGAATTGTACAGAGGGAGCTCTTTACATTTTCTGATGGAACAGCAAGAATATCCCAAGTACAGAGGCAATGGCTAGTGAAGGAGGATGGTCCTTTAACAGGCCCTTGGTATTGCTGACTGTGCTTATGAACATTTACTCTTTTTATTTTTGAGCATTTATTTTTTATTGTATTTTTGAAGATACATAAATCACAAAAAATGTTACATTAAAAAATATGAAAGGTTCCCACATACCCCACACCCCACCTCAACCCCACTCCTCCCACATCAACAACCTCTTTCAGCATTGTGGCACATTCATTGCATTTATGAATACATCTTAGAGCACTGCTGCATCACATGGATTATAGTTTACACTGTAGTTTACACTCTCCCCGAGTCCATTCAGTGGGCTATGGCAGGATATAGAATATCCAGCATCTTTCCCTGCGATATCATTTAGGACAACTCCAAGTCCCTATAATGCTCCCACATAACATTTCTTCCCTCTCCCTGCCCTCAGCAACTACCTTGGCCACTTTCTCCACATCAGTGCTACAGTTTCTTCCATTACTAGTCACAATAGTTCTCTAGTAGAATAAAAGTGAGTCCACACTAATCCATATTTTATTCCTAAGTCCTGTGGGCCCTGGGATGGTGATGTCCACTCCACTTCTATACCAAGAGAGGGCTTAGACCCACATAGTTGATTGATGTGATTCTCCTGCTTCAAGTTGTATGTATTCTCAGTTCCCTGGTGTGGTGGTGGTTGACCATCTTCATCTCCCAGTTAGAAGACCTGGGTCAGTCCAATGAACTGGAGAGAAGAAGTTTGAACTCTACTGAGGCTCAGGACCCAGCTGGCACATAGCCATTCCAGAGGTTCAAGTCTCCTGGATATACACCAACCTCAAAGTCAACCACACGTTCAGTAAAAGTGAAAGAAGAGGCACGCATAGAAAGGTCACATCTGAGTCCAACTCCATCTCACTCAGGAACACAAATTGCAAAGCAGGGTGCACTGACAAGCACTGAACTCCAGAAGCACTGCTATGACTGTAGAATGTATGAATCTCCATAGCACTAGGGAGTATCAGTACCTGTTGTATCTACTTTGGCTATCTCTGGTATCCTACTGAGGCACGCATGACCCCACCGATGACCTCCCAACTCTTTTTTCAGGATGCATAGCAATATAAGCTCATTTGTCTTTACGATTTCCCTATTTTATTCAAGGTCTTTTTCTAGTTGCATCACCAGTTAGTGATTTGTTGTAACCCCTTGGTGCCAGGAAGTCTCATTCCCTGGAGTCATGCCTCATGCTGGGAGGAAGGTAACGCATTTACATACTGAGTTTGGCTTAGAGAGTGGCAACATTTGAGCAACATGGAGGCTGTCAGGAGGTAACACTTAGGCACCCTGCAGCTCTAGGCCTAGTTGAAATTTCAGGCACACAGGCTCATAAGTATAGTCATCAGTATCAAAGACTCATCATTGGACCATCCTTCTTCACTGGTCTTTGCCTTGCATTTGGGGGATTGTTGCTGTTCCATTGGGGAATGTGACAGAGCTTCCCTGGCTAGTAACTCAGCACTCCCTCAGGTGTCATTTGTAACTGTAACTACTATGAAAATACCCAACAAATATATGAACATATTTATATACCTATTTACATGCCCTAGAGAACTCCCTCCCTACCATGTGTGCCCCATCAATAACACCCCACACCAATGTTCTTCCCCTGCCATAGTTGAACCCCTCTATGGTCCAAAACTTCCTCAGAAATGAAAACTAATATATTGCCAAATTCAATTAACAGGAAAATGAAATAATAATAATACATGTAAAGTTTAGAAATAGAATACATACTAATTTAGAAAAACTAAAATAAAGTAAAAATAAATTGGGGTATTAAAAAATGAAATATATCATAAACCTTTGTTTTTAACATTTTGCCTTTCATCACTGTAGTAGGTGTTGCCCTGTATGTACTGTGGCAAGGCAATTCTTTCATTTATCCCTCAGTGTGTACATCTTTTTTATTCTAATTTTTAATTTCATCTTCAAAAAAGTTTTAGATCACAGTAAAGTTACATATACAATAAAGGGGACTCCCATATATCCAACATCAAACCCTTTTCCCCCTTCCCCAGGATTGATCTTTTTACATGTCATACTATATTTGATGTAGCTGATGTACAGATGTTGAAACATAGCTATCAAACATGGTTCCATTTTGGTTTACATTATGGTTTGTATTTTAGACAGTACAATTTTCTAAATTTTAAGTTACATTATGGTTTACATTATGGTTTACATTTTAGCCCATAGACTTTTATACATTTTTGGTGAAATTTAACATGTCCTATATCCATCATTGCATGATCTTGTGGAACCCTTCCATTGCCCCCCAGTTACCCTGCTTCCATCTATTCTATTCCTCTCTCCCCTTCCCCTCAGGGCCCACAGTGACAAACTTCACTGCTTGAAGGACAAGATTCACAGATACTTGCAGCAATACTGAGGGCTTGACGTACTAGACTGTACTCCCCCACTGAGAGCCATCAATTCTCTCAAGAGACACAATTCCCTCTGTTTGAGAACATCAGGCTTCCTCAGGATATGGGTACACTTTCCCACTCATTGTATGCATCTCCACCCAATGAGATAATACACTACAACAAGATGAGCACTCACACACTCCCTGGAAGTCTGCCCCTGTGCTACATGCCCTCATTTAAGCACCTTAATCAGGTAATCCTTCCTTATTGTATTTTCTGAAGAGTTTTCTTAACATTTTAGTTTTAACAATATATCTGACAATCTCATGCTCAACTGTTCACCCCAACCCTTTCCCCAATTCCTTGGGCCATCTGATCCATCTTCCCAGCCCTAGCCCCCCTCAAGCCTGCAAAGCCCTACCCAGTAGTATCCCTATGCCCCCATCTTAACCCTTCCCTGTACAACTACTTACCTGCACTTTATCATAGATTTCACAGCCTCTCTTCCAGTCTCTAATCTCTGAGACTGCTTGGTTTGCTTCTTTCATATCAGAGAGGTCATGTAGTATTTGTTCTTCAATGCCTTGCTTGCTTCACTCAATATAAAGTCCTCAAGATTCATCCATATTATCCCATGTGTTTTCACTATATTCCTTCTTATAGCTGAGTAGTATTCCATTGTATGCATATACCACATTTTGTTTATCCATTCATCTTTTGATGGGCATTTGGGTTGACTCCAACTTTTAACAATAGTGAATAATGCCGCTGTGAACATTGGTGTGCACATATTGGTATGTGTACTTGTTTTCAATTCTTCTGGGTATATACCCAGCAGTGGAATTGCTGAGTCATATGGAAAATATATAGGTAGTTTTTGGAGAAACTGCCAAACTGTCCTCCAGAATGGCTGGATCCATCTGCCTTCCCACCAGCAGTGGATGAGTGTTCCCATTCCTCCACATCCTCTGCAACACTTGTAGTTTTCTGGTTTTTCGATAGCTGCCAGTCTTATGGGAGTAAGATGGTATATCATTTTAGTTTTGATTTTTATATCCCTAACAGCTAGTGATTTTGAGCATCTTTTCATGTTGTTTTAGCCATTTGTATTTCTTCTTTGGAGAAGCATCTGTTCAAATCTCTTGCCCATTTTTAAAAATGAGGTTTTGCCTTTCTGTTTTCAAGATATAGTAGTTATTTATATATGCAGGGCATTAGTCTCCTATCAGGTATTTGGTTACCAAATATTTTCTCCCATTGTGTAGGCTGTCTTTTCACTTTCTTGACAAATTCCTTTGAGGTACAAAAGGCTTTAATTTTGAGGACACCCAGGCAGTATGGTCTGGGAAGATAGCTTTATGAGTTTTGTACCTTGCCAGTGGGCCTTACTTTAAGGTTTTTTCTCCTGAGTGTGACAGAATTGGGCTCATTTGTGGTTTCCCTACACATGGCTCTTCAGTCCCTTCTATTCAAACTTATAGTTGGCACTGGAGTTGTTAGGTGTATGTCCAAGAGACTTGAATCTTTGGACTGTCCATGTGCCATCTGGGCCTCAAGCCTCAACAGAGTTACAAATCCTACTCTCCAGTTCATTTGACTCACCCAGGACTACTAACAAGGAGGTGATAATGGACAACAACTATACCAAGGAACTGAGAAAGACTTCAGCTGCAAACAAGAGAGTCCCATCCATCGACCATATGTGACTGAAGACCCCTCTTGTTAGAGGTTGAGTGGTCATCACCATCCCAGAATCCTCAGTATTGGGGAATGAGTTATGGTCTAGAGTGGTCTTACTGATATTCTACTATAGACTTATTATGATTCTAGGAATGGGAGAACTTATATCATTGATGTGGATGCAGTGACCACTGGAGTTTTGATGTCAGGGAGAGGGAAACAGGTGTAATACAGGGGAATTTTCAGGATTTGGGAATTGTCCTTAATGACATTGCTATAACAGATACAAGACATTATATATCTTGCCATAAACTACAGAATTGAGTGGGAGAGAAGGTAAACTACAATGTAATCTATAATCCATGCTTAGTGGCTATGCTCCACAATGTGTTCATCAATTGCAATGAACGTACTACACTAATGAAGGATGTTATTAATGGGGTTAAATGTGGGAAGTGTGGGGAGTAGGGCATATGGGAATCACCTATATATTTTATGTAACATTTATGTAATCCAAATATATTTTAAAATATTTAAAAAAACAAAATACAAACAAAAAGCACTATGACATTGGGAATATTCTTTTTGGCAAATATGACAGGGAAGATTTGTTGGATGTGGGGGGGGAGCATACCTAACAGTGCACATCTAGGGCATTCTCCTTTGGAATATGTACGTGCTCTTTTTTTCATGGTGTGTTTTATCTGTGAGGGGATTCCCACACAATAAACAAGAAAATTTCAAACTCCCATCTTCCAGAGTGCTGCTATGTTTTCAAAGAGAGGGGCAAGAGTCTCTTGAGAACATAGGCAGTGCCTAATAAAAGAAAACAGATCAATATGTCTAGCCCTCAAAATTATTTCAAGTAACTATGAATCTTATTCTTCAAAAAGTGAAACTTAGTTGTTACCATAGGTCTCAAGCAGAGAGGAAGGAAGGACTAGAATAGATGGAACCGATGGCATTTTTAGGACATTAGAACTGTTCTGCATGATTGTGCAATAATGGATTCAGGTCATTTTACATTTCATCAAAATTTATAAAATTGCATGGTCCAAAATGAAACCATGATGTAAATCATTGATCATTGACCATGGTTAGTAGCAATGCTTCAATAGTTGTACATCATGGGAAGCGGACTTGACCCAATGGATAGGGCATTTGCCTACCACATGGGAGGTCCACGGTTCAAACCCTGGGTCTCCTTGACCCCTGTGGAGCTGGCCCATGCACAGTGCTGATGCGTACAAGGAATGCTGTGCCACGCAGGGGTGTCCCCTGCATAGGGGAGCCCCACGCGCAAGGAGTGTGCCCTGTAAGGAGAGCCGCCTTGCGCAAAAGAAAGTGCAGCCTGCCCAAGAATGGCACTGCACACATGGAGAGCTAACACAACAAGATGACACAACAAAAAGAAACACAGACTCCCAGTGCCGCTGATAAGGATAGAAGCGGTTACAGAAGAACACACAGCGAATGGACACAGAGAGCAGACAACTGGGGGGGAGGGGAGATAATTTTTTTAAAAAAGTTGTACATCATTTGTAACAAATGCACCATCCACAGGTAAAATATCATTAGTAGGGGAGAGGGGAAAAGTGGGAGGAGGTTGGGTATTTGGGAATCTACTATTATCTGCAGGTGAATTTTCTGTAACCTAAAGCTTCTTTGAAGATAAAATGGGAAAAAAACCATACTGGGGTAATATACAGAATAAAATGTCACTGTGTGCATACAAGACAACATCTTACAGTGATGAAAGACAATGTCAAAAACATTTTTTTATTATTTCAATTTTTTTTGGTTTTTATTTGTTATTTTTAATCATTATTATTACATCTTCTTATTAATTTTATTTGGTTATTTTCTTGGTTTCTTTTTTGAAGAAGTTTTGAATCACAAAAGGGTCACAATCATTGCAGGGGAGGTCATTTGTGTGGGGTGTCAGTGATGGAGGATGCAAGGGAGGAGGTTCACCTGGGGCATACCAATAAGGCATATGAATGTGTTCAAGAGTTCATGGGGTTTTGTCAGAGTGAGTGGAGATCCACACAATAACCAAAAGAATATCAATGTCCCATCCTGGGGAACTCCACCACATTCTCTAATGAAAGAGCATGAATACGTCAAGTACAGGGCAGTGTTTAGTAAAGGAGAATAGACCATTGTGATGGGCTCTTGATATTGATGTCTATACCTATGAAACTTTTCTTTTTAAATTGAAACTTAGCCTGGTATTATATGTTTCCTCTGAGTTACCTCCTGAGAGCCTCCTTGTTGTTCATATGTGGCCTCTCTCTAAGTCAAATTCAGCATATGAATGCATTACCTTCCCCTCAGTGTGGGCCATGATTCCCAGTGATAAGCCTCCCTGGCACAGAAGATTATTACCAAGCACCAACTAGTAATGCACCTGGAAAAAGACTTTGACCAAAAGGTGGAAAGGATAAATACAAATGAGTTTTTTTTTTATGGCTAAGAGATTTCAAAATGTGATTGGTAGGTCATCCCAGAGGTAACATCTCTGCATGTGTGTTGGTTAGGCTAATGTGTCAACTTGGCCAGATAATTGTGCCCAGTTGTTTGGTCAAGCAAGCACTGGGCTAACTGTAATACAAGGGCATTTACGGACTTTAATCACCATTGACTTTACTACAGTGGTAAATCATAGCTAGCTGATTACAGTTACATCAGTCAGAGAGATTGCCATCAGCACTGTGTGATGCTTTATCCAACCAGTTGAATGTCTTAAAAGGGGAAGTGATTCCAGCATTGAGAATTTCCCAGTTCATCTTTGGACAGTTAACATCTCCCAGAACTCATTAAGGAGCTTTACTGGACATTCATTGGAGCCCCTGGGTGCAATCTGCCTGCAGAACCTGGACTTGTGCCTCCCCATGGTCATGGGAGAGACTCTGATAAAACCTTACTATCAACAGATATCTCTCTCTCTCTCACTCTCTCTCTCTCTCTTTTTTTTTTTTTTTTTGGCTTTTATAAAGCGTTTTTATTTGGGGTAAACACTTATAGTCATAAGGCCTTAAAGAGTCTAACAAAAGGTTGCTTTCTCACCCAATCAGTTGCCACATTTTGAATCAAGATGGTTGCTGATCTCTGCGAGGCTTTAGTCTCAAGTCCCCTCTATTCTTCCTCTTCCTCTTGAGGCTCCATGTGCCCAGCTTCTTACTGATCTAAGGTGTAGACTGGCATAGTACTTGTCTCTCAGGGCTTCCTGTATCAGTCTTTTTTAGAAATTTTATTTTATTTTTTAGTTATATATTTTTAAAGTTAATATATCATGCATAACGTTACATTAACAAACATAAGAGGTTCCCATATACCCCACTCCCCACCCCCACCCCATCAGTTTTTCTTGGATTTTTTGTAGTTCCATAGATCACAAAAATGTTACATTAAAAAATATAAGAGGTTTCCAGATACCCCACCCCCACCCCACTCCTCCCACAGCAACAACCTCTTTCATCACTGAGGCACATTCATTGTATTTGGCGAATACATTTTGGAGCACTGCTGCACCACATGGATAATAGTTTGCATTGTAGTTTACTCTCTTCCCCAGTACATTCAGTGGGTTATGGAAGGATATATAATGTCCAGCATCTCTTGTTGATTCTGTTTCTCTAGAGAACCCTGACTAAAACAGCATGTCTCAGCAAGATCTCACTGACTGCCACAGTAAATATTGCCCCAAATAGTGGGGCTTCTGAGGGCTCTAGAGACATACAGACACTATAGGCAGGGCAGACAGCCCAGGAGTTCAGTGTCCTGCCAGTGGGCCTTACTTTGGTATTTATGCTCCCCAAGTGTGACAGAGTTGGACTCATTTGTGGATTCCCTTCACATGGCTCTTCTTCCCCTTCTATTTGAACATATAGTTAGTACTATACTTGAGAGGTATGTGTCCAAGAGACTTAAATCTTTGAACTGTCTGTGTGTCACTTGTGCCCTGAATTTCAACAGAGTTGCAACACTTACTTTCCAGTTCACTGGACTCACCCAGGACTACTATCAATGAGATGATGATGGATAATGACCATCCCAAGGAATGGGGAGTCTGAAACTGCAAACAAGATAGTCCCATCTATCTGCCCAATGGGATATAAGCTTCCTCTCAATTAGAGGTGGAATGGGCATCATTATCATAGAACCCTCAGGACTGGGGAATGAACGATGGACTAGTGTAGACTAACAGTTATTCTACTATAGACTTATTGCAATTCTAGCAATGGAAGAACTTATGTCATTGATGTGGTGGCAGTGGTGACTGGAGGTTCTGAAGGGAGAGACAGGGAAAAACAGGTGTAATATGGGGCCATTTTTGGGACATTGAAATTATCTTAAGTGACATTGCAATGACAGATACAAGGCATTATATATCTTGTCATAACTTATAAAATTGTGGGGACAGAGTGTGAACTACAATGTAAACTATAATCCATGCTTAGTGGCAATGCTCCAATATGTGTTCAATTGTAACAAATGTTCCACACTAATGAAGGATGTTGTTAATGTGGGGAAGTTTGGGAGTATAGGGAGTGGGCCATATGGGAATCCCCTATAATTTTTGTATAACATTCATGTAATCTAAAATATTTTAAAAACATATAAAAGTATATAAAACACATCTAAATGTATAATATAATTGTATGTAAATTATACCTCAATACAATTAATGAAAATGTTCACATACACATATGTATATTGGCATTTATTTGTAGGAAGTAGAGACTGGGGTTGAGGAATACACCACTAGTCTGCTATAACTGATGGTGGGCTGTAGAAATGGGGTCAAGGAATTGAGATTATTTTCTTGAGAAATCTTTGTAATATTTTTTCAATAAAATAATAAGCAGGAATTACTCTTGAATTTTTTCAAAAATTAGAAAGAGAGGTTATACTTATTCAGCTCCTTTACAGATCTATGCTGTAAGTGCTAATACAGATTTGTAATGAAGATTTTTGAGCAATTCTTGAATAATTAAATCATTTAAATGGGTAACAAAATCATCAGGAATTTATTTGTCCAAATAAAGCTAATCACCTCTGGTCTGCTTGTGCTTGAATTCCCCATTATGCTTATTGATGCCATCATCCTCTCAGTCCCTGTGTTCCAAATTCTGTTGTCATCTTTGATATTCTCCAATTGATAGACTTATTCTCTCCCTTCTGTTTCATTCCAGATCTATGTATTAAACTTATACCTATCCCTAAATTCTAATTGAAATACTCCCTCCTGTATGGAGTATGATCAAAAATTTTTTGAAAGAGATTGGTTTATTTCCTTTGAATTATTTTGTTGCATTGTCACTCTCCTATAACATTTCACACATGAAATACAGGGATGAATCTGCAGTAAAGTGAAAAGATCATTTGGATTTAAAATGTGAAGACTGGATTCACATTCCAACTCTGTCATTTACTATATCTGTGACCTCTGACATCTCATTTTAGCTACATAGGCCTCAGTCCCCTAATCCAATAACTACTATATAGGCTTGCTTTGAAGAATATATTGACTAATATATAGGGGGAAATGTAGGAAGCAATTAGGATATATTATATTAATAAATCATGAAAGAAAAGACAAAGCTCATATCTTTCACCAGGCTGAAAGTATCTTGATAGCTGGGGTCATGTCCTGTCCAACTCTGTCCTACACAACTCCATCTCTGGACATAGATAACAAACTGCCTAATTCACGGTAGGTACTTGGCCAATGTTAACTGAATTAACATTTATCAATTAAGATGAAAATAATCTGCCATCCAATACTAAATACACCTTATTTTGAAGCTTGTTCCTAAATCTTCACTTTGCCAGGTTAGTATAAATTGATTTATTACATATACCCTCTTTGGTTTCGGTTGTAAAAGATGTATTTTTCAGCAGTAGATTGTATCGACTTTTCCTGCAAAATCTTGGCATATGATGGCAATATATCTCCTGTGCTAAAATGCTCTAAGTAGATCCCAACACCCTGTGATCACACTCTGGTTGTTTTCCATTTACACTATTGTTCCCAAAGCTATCATGAAGGAAGAAGTAATATAATTGTATAACAAACTTGAAATAAATAAATTTTATTTGGAAAGTAAATGGGCTAATTTCATGAGCTAACATTTTTCTTCTTTTATGATTATTGTATATTCATTTATAAGATGGAAAACTTATAAATTATATTTTTCTACCTGAAAGAAGATTGAAATGAAGGAGTAATATGAAAGATATAATTATTATGTGCTAAAATAGGATCATTTCAAGTTGTTCATTTTTTAAGAATTTATTTCAGATGACTTTTAAATTAAAATGCATTTTAATTCAAACACAAAGAAAGAAACCTGCATTACTAACTTTGCCAATCAATCTGGCAATACACTGTTTATCAAAAACTTTAACAAGGAAGAATTATCCCTTTGCAATTCTTATACCTCACTCCAGAAACCAAGGCAATTATTTGTTCAATTGTCACCTTGTGAATTAAGTCTAAAATACTCTCCCCCACAGTACTAATAGGCCTTTTCTATGAGCGAACTTGTGAATTTTGGTAGTTTTATAAAAAAAAAATCTGTTCATGGAAAAATGCTGTGTTACCCCCAAACCAGCCCCATGTATAATTGTGGGCAATAAAATAATCTTGTAAAACTAATCAAAACAGCTGTCATTTATAAGATATCTACTAATTCTAGACATATTAAACAGTATCTTTAATTTTCAAAACTGTTAGAGGTAAGTATTATGGCCCATTTAATAAGTGAAGAAAGTGAGACTCAGCAAAGTTAGGTAACTTTCCTAAGGTTGAACAGGTAGGAAGTATATAGTTACCAGGTTTTTATGGCTAAAACCCTTGTTTTTTCTCTTATGCAAAAATGAGAAAAAAATGATGCTGCTCTTCAGGCAAACCTCCTGATGTCTGAGTGCTTCAGTATCAGATGCCTCAAGCACACTTTTACATATATAACTCCATTCCAGCATTGGTGTGGAACATTTGTTACAATTTATGATAACACTTTTTGTAATTGTAGTAATTTTTACAGTAGTTACCTTTGTTACAACTGATGAAGAATTATTAAAATAATACTATTAACTATCATCTATAATTACATAAGGTGTATTTTTATATGCCTTCCCATTATTAATACCTTGTATTAATGTCATACATTTTTTATAATTCATAAAAGAACATTCTTATACTTGTACTATTAACTATAGTCCATTGTCTATGACAGAATTTACTGTGTTATACAGTCTTATGTTTTATCTTAAGTTTTTATCCTACTATCATATGTGATCTAAATATTACCCTTTTACCCACATACACCTATATAATTCAGTGTTATTAATTATACTCACAATAATGTGCTAATATCACCACTATCCATTTCCAAAACTTTACAACAACCTAAATACAAATTCTGTACAAATTAAACCTCAATCTCCTATTCTCTAACACTAATCTATCCCCTGGTAAACTATATCCAGATTTTAACTCTTATCCGTTTGCTTATTCTATTTATTCCATATCAGTAAGATCATACAATATTTGTCCTTTACTTTCTGGCTAATTTCACTCAGCATAATGTTATCAAGATTCATCCTTGTTGCCACATGTATCAGGAATTCCTTCCTTTTATAGCTGAATAATATTCCATTGTATATATCCAACATTTTGTTTATCCATCATCCATGGACACTTGAGTTGCTTCCACTTCTTGGTAATTGTAAATAATGCTACTATGAACATTGGGGTGTAAATATTTGTTTGAATCACAGCTTTCAATTCTTCTGAGTATATACCTAATAGCAAAATTATCAGATTATCTGGTAATTTCATACTTCATTCCCTGAAGAACTGCCAAACTGTCTTCCACCATGGTGGCACCATTTTACATTCCCATCAGAAATAAATGAGTGTTCCTATTTCTCCACATCCTCCCCAACACTTGCAGTTTTCTGTTTTATTTTAATTAAAAAATTTTAAGAAAGCTTTAGAATTCATAAATGTTACATAAAAAATATAGGGGATTCCCATATGCCCACCCCCACCCCCTCTCACACTTTCACATTAACATATTTCATTAGTGTGGTACATTTCTTACAATTGATGAACACATATTGAAGCATTGCTACTAACCTTGGACTATGGTTTACATTATAGTTTACACTCTGCACTGCACAATTTTATAGGTTATGTCAAAATGTATAATGATCTGTTTCCATCATTGCAATGTCATGCAGGACAATTCCAATGTCCAAAACTTGCCCCCATGCTGTATCTATTCTTCTCTCTCCCTCCCCTCAGAACCACTCATGGTCACTGCCTTTATATCAGTGATAAAAACCCTTACATTACTAGAATAATAATGTATAGACTAGAATAAATAAACAAGAAAATATTAAATTTCCATCTTGCTGAATCCTGCTGTCTTCCCAATTAAAGGGCTAAGAATCTCTAGAGAACACAGGCAGTGCCTTATGAAAGAAAACAAACCAGCATATTATTACAAGTAACTACAAGTCTTATTCTTCAAAAATTGAAACTGAATGGTTACCATGGTCTCTGAGGGAAGGACGAGGGAAGACTAACATAGATGGAACTTAGGGCATTTTAAAAAATAGCAGCCATTCTAGTGGGTGTGATTTGCATTTACTTAATAGATACTGAGGTTGAGCATCTTTTCATGTACTCTTTAGCAATTTTATATCTTCTTTGGAGAAATGTCTATTCAAGAGTTTTGTCCATTTTTAAAATAGAGCTGTTTGTCCATTTATTGTTGAGTTGTAGGATTTCTTTATATATTAAACCCTTACCAGATATATGTTTTCTGAATATTTTCTCCCATTGAGTGGACTTGTCTTTGTACTTTTGAGACAGTCTTTTGATGCACAAAAGTTTTTAATTTTGAGGAGGTCCCATTTTTCTCCTTTTTCTAATTTTTGCTTGTTCTTTGTGTGTAAATTCCAAGAAACCATTGCTTATGCAAGACCTGGAGATGCTTCCATATATTTTTTTTCTAAGAGTATTATAGTCCTACTTCTTATATTTAGGTCCTTGATCCATTTTGAGTTAATTTTTTTATATGGTATGAGACAGGATTCCTCTTTCACTCTTCTCCATATGAATATCCATTTCTCTCAGCATCATTTTGTTGGCAATACTATTCTTTCCCAGGTGAGTGGACTCACCATCCTTGTCAAAATAAATTGACCATTTACAAATACTTACCTCCACTTTATCATAGATTTCACATATGTAGGGGTCAGTTCAAAACCTTCCTCCCCTCCCCCCAAATTTCCTGTAAGCCTATTATCCAGTCTCTATCTCTCTGAGACAGCTTGGTTTGCTTATTTCACATTAGAGAGATCATGCAATATTTGTCCTTCAATGCCTGGCTTCCTTCACTCAACATAAGGTCCTCAAGATTCATCCCATGTGTTTGTACAATATTACTTCTTTTTTTTTTTTTTTTAATTTTTTTATTTTTTATTGACTTTGTAATAATATTACATTAAAAATATATATGTGAGGTCCCATTCAACCCCACCCCCCCACCCCTCCTCTCCCCCCCCCCAACAACACTCGTTCCCATCATCATGACACATCCATTGGATTTGGTAAGTACATCTTTGGGCACCTGTGCACCTCATATACATTGGTTCACATCATGGCCCATACTCTCCTCTATTCCATCATGTAGGCCCTGTGAGGATTTACAATGTCCGGTGATTACCTCTGAAGCACCATCCAGGGCAGCTCCATGTCCCGAAGACGCCTCCACCTCTCATCTCTTCCTGCCTTTCCCCATACCCTTTGTCCATTATGTCCACTTTTCCCAATCCAATGCCACCTCTTCTATGTGGACACTGGATTGGTTGTGTCCATTGCACCTTTATGTCAAGAGGAGGCTCAGATTCCACCTGGATGCTGGATGCAATCCTCCCATTTTCAGTTGTAATCACTCTAGGCTCCATGGTGTGGTGGTTGTCCTTCTTCACCTCCATCTTAGCTGAGTGTGGTAAGTCCAATAAATCAGATTGTAGGTGCTGGAGTCTGTTGAGGCTCAGGATCTGGCTATCACATTGTCAGTCCAGAGATTCAAATCCCCTAAATATATCTTAAACCCCAACATTAACTGCACCTCCAGCACATTAGCATGAAAGTCTTATGAAGGGAGATCCCATCTGAGTCCAGATTCATCACACATAAACACCATTTCCAAAGAGGGGCCATCTGCCCTGGTAGTTAACCCCATTGGCCATGACCATAACTCCCATGGGTCTCTTTAGCCCTCAAAGGAACCAATATCTGGGGGTTGTATCTGCTTTATCTGTCTCTCTGACTCTGCTCAGTTGTGCATGAGGGCAAACCTTCTGCCAGCCTCCAGACTCTTTTTTAGAAACTCGTAGCCATATAAACTCATTTCTCCTTTCCATTTCCCCCTTACTTTAGGTCAAACAGCATTTTAAAGTCATGGTATTTTATGTAGACATGGATATTCTGCTGATCCGCATTGAACCTTCCGTATAAGGTCATTTTCCAGTTGCATCATCAGTTGGTAGTTGATAGTGGTCCCTCGTTGCCAGGGAGGCTCATCCCCGGGTGTCATGTCCCACGCTGGGGGGAAGGCATTGCATTTACATGCTGAGTTTGGCTTCGAGACTGGCCACATTTGAGTAACATGAAGGCTGACAGAAGGAAATTCCCAGGCACAAAGTTGCTCTAGGCCTTGTTATTATTTTGGGTTTATCAGCTCACAAGCATAGTCATTAGTATCAGGGGCTCACTGTTGAACCCTCACTCCCTCCCGGTCCCCACCACTGTACCTGGGAGACTGTCGCTGCTCCCCTAGGGACCACGACAGAGCACCACTGGCCAGGAACCCAGTACCCCCCCTACTGTGGTTTTTAATTGTTGCCACTATGAGTATATCCAAACATTACCATGCACCCTGGACATATGTTCTGTACAGCTCCCTGTCAGTCATATATCACCTGTCATTGGTATCCCATACCAGTATCCCTCCATTGCCATTGTTGAAACACTCTGTGATCCAGAACTCCCCGAAATTTGAAGCCCAATATAATGTCATGGTCCCTTACTAGGGAATGGCATATAGCGATGAGTTTAAAGGATAGATAAAGAACTTGGATAAAGTTAGATAAAGAACTTAGATAAAGAATGTTGACTTGAAAAAATTCCACATCCTATTTTTTTCTTTCCCCCCCCCCCCCCCTAATTATTCAGCTTTTCTTCACAGGAGTCCTAGACCACAGCAATGTATATATATAATATACAGCACTCCCACACATCCACCAGAAAACCTTTTCCCTTCCACAGTGATACTCTTACGCCCTATTCATATCATATTTACTTAAAGTGATGTACAGAGTCTGAGACATTAGCTTTCTAACAAGGTGACATCTGTGTTTACATTATGGTGCATACTTTAGGATACACAGTTCTTTACATTTTTAGTTATCCTATGTTTTACATTATGGTTTACATTATCAGTCTGTCATCTCCTATATGTTATGGTGTAATATTACATGTTTTATATCCATCCTTGTGTACTCTCAAGAAACTCCTCTCTTACCCCCCATTTACTTTGGTTCCACACATTTAACGTCCATTTTCCCTTCCACCTTGGTGCCCTCAGTGATAGCCAACCTCCGTTTCCTGAGGAGCCACTTCCAGAGATAGATGGAATAGTGTTCAGGGCCTAACTTGCTCAACTGCCCCAATGCCCTGGGAGCCACCCTTTCTCTCGAGGGATACAGTTCCCTCTATTGGATGGCATTAGTCCTCCCCAGGATGTGGGTCCACCCCCACTCTCACTACTTGGGTTTCTACCCCATGGTGTCACCCACTCTGGCAGAATGAGCATTTAGACATTCCCCAGGAGCCCGTCCTGCATCAGACCCTCCCCTCCGAGCATTCTAAACAGGTAACCCTCTTTATTATATTTTGATATGATTTTCTCGGCATTTTACTCTCCACCAACACCTGACCCTCTCCTGGTTCGTATGCTACCCCTCCCTCCCCCCACTTTTGGGCAACGTTACCCACCCGTCCCTCCCCAGCCACCCTCAAACCCGCAAAGCCCCAAGCAAAGGCAACCCCTTGCCCCCCTTTTATCTCTTCTTTGTGTTCATACTTACCACCATCTCGTCTTAAATTCCACCCCTGCAGACATCGGCTCATATCCTTCCTCCACCCTCCGATTTCCTGCAAGCCTATCGTTCAGTCTCTTGCTATCTAGGGCAGCTTGTTTATTTCATATCATTGAGGTCATGTAGTATTTGTCCTTCAATGTCTGGGTTGCTTCACTCAACATAAGGTTCTCAAGATTCATCCATGTTATCACATGTGTTTGTAGTGTGTTTGTTCTTACAGCCGAGTAGTATTCCATTGTGTGTATATACCACATTTTATTGATCCACTCGTCTGTTGATGGGCATTTGGGTTGATTCCAACTTTTGGCAATAGTGAACAATGCTGCTATGAACATTGGTGTACATATATTGGTTTGTGTTCTTGTTTTCAGTTCTGCTGGGTATATTCCCAGTAGTGGTATTGCTGGGTCATATGGCAAATCTATGGCTAGTTTTTTGAGAAACCGCCATACTGTTCTCCAGAATGGTTGGATCCTTCTGCATTCCCACCAGCAGTGGATGAGTGTTCCCCTTCCTTCACATCCTCTCCAGCACTTGTATTCTTCTGTTTTTTTCATAGCTGCCAATCTTATGGGTGTAAGATGGTATCTCATTGTGGTTTTGATTTGCATTTCCCTGATAGCTAGAGATTTGGAACATTTTTTCATGTGCTTTCTTGCCATTTGTATTTCTTCTTCGGAGAAGTGTCTGTTTAAGTCTTTTTCCCATTTTTTAAATGGATTGTTTATCTTTTTATTTTCAAGATGTAGGAGTTCTTTATATATGCAAGTTATAAGTTTCTTATCAGATATATGATTGCCAAATATTTTCTCCCACTGTGTGGGCTCCCTTTTTACTTTCTTGACAAACTCCTTTGAGGTGCAGAAGGCTTTAATTTTGAGGAAGTCCCATTTATCTATTAGTTCTTTTGCTGCTCGTGCTTTTGGTGAGATATTCATAAATCCATTACCTATTACAAGGTCCTGTAGATGTTTCCCTACACTGCTTTCTAAGGTTTTTATGGTCTTGGCTCTTATATTTAGGTCTTTGATCCATCTTGAGTTGATCTTTGTATAAGGTGTGAGATGGTAATCCTCTTTCATTCTTCTACATATGGCTATCCAGTTCTCCAGACACCATTTGTTGAATAGGCCACTCTCTCCCAGTTGAACGGGTTTGGTGGCTTTATCGAATATTATGTGGTTGTATATGTGAGGTTCTATATCAGAGCTTTCAATTCGATTCCATTGGTCTATATGTCTCTCCTTATGCCAATACCATGCTGTTTTCACCACCGTAGCTTTATAGTATGTTTTGAAGTCAGGTAGTGTGATTCCTCCAATTTCGTTTTTCTTTTTCAGTATGTCTTTGGCTATTCGGGGTCTCTTTCCTTTCCAAATAAATTTCATAGTTAGTTTTTCTAGTTCCTTAAAGAAGGCTGCATTGATTTTTATTGGGATTGCATTGAATGTGTAGATCAATTTTGGTAGGATAGACATCTTAATAATGTTCAGTCTTCCTATCCATGAACAAGGAATAGTCTTCCATTTATTTAGGTCTTCTTTGATTTCCTTGAACAATCTTGTATAGTTCTCAGTGTATAAGTTCTTTACCTCTTTAGTTAAATTTATTCCTAAGTATTTGATTTTTTTATTTACTATTGTGAATGGTATTTGTTTCTTGATTTCCTCCTGATCTTGCTCATTATTGGTGTACAGAAATGCTACTGATTTTTGCGCATTGATCTTATAACCTGCGACTTTACTAAACTCATTTATGAGTTCTAGAATCTTCGTTGTAGATCTCTCAGGGTTTTCTATGTATAGGATCATGTCATCTGCAAATAATGAAATTTTGACTTCTTCCTTTCCAATTTGAATGCCTTTTATTTCTGGTTCTTGCCTCAGTGCTCGAGCAAGTACTTCTAAGACAATGTTAAATAGGAGCGGCGACAGTGGGCATCCTTGTCTTGTTCCTGAGTTTAGAGGGAAGGAGTCTAGGATTTCTCCATTGTAAACAATATTGGCTTTAGGTTTTTCATATATACTCTTTATCATGTTCAAAAAATTTCCTTGTATTCCAATCATTTGGAGTGTTTTTATCAAGAAAGGGTGCTGTATTTTGTCAAATGCTTTTTCTGCATCAATAGATATAATCATGTGATTTTTTTCCTTCAATCTGTTTATATGGTGTATTACGTTGATTGATTTTCTTATGTTGAACCATCCTTGCATACCTGGGATGAATCCCACTTGGTCGTGGTGTATAATTCGTTTAATGTGTTGTTGAATACGATTAGCAAGTATTTTGTTAAGTATTTTTGCGTCTAGGTTCATTAGAGAAATTGGTCTGTAATTTTCCTTTCTTGTGATGTCTTTGTTTGGCTTTGGTACTAGGGTAATGTTGGCATCATAGAAGGAGTTGGGTAATGTCCTTTCTGTTTCAATGGTTTGGAATAGTTTCAGCAGGATTGGTGTCAGTTCTTTCCGGAATGTTTTATAGAATTCACCTGTGAAGCCATCTGGCCCTGGGCTCTTCTTAGTTGGGAGATTTTTAATAACTGATTCTATCTCTCTGCTTGTGATTGGTTTGTTAAGATCATCAGTTTCTTCTTTTGTCAATATGGGCTGTTTATGTGTTTCTAGGAATTTGTCCATTTCCTCTAGATTGTCATTTTTGTTGGAATATAGTTTTTCAAAATATCCTCTTATGATAGTCTTTATTTCTGTGGGGTCAGTGGTGATATCGCCTTTCTCATTTCTTATTTTGTGTATCTGCATCTTCTCTCTTTTTTTCTTTGTTAGTGTTGCTAAAGGTTTGTCAATTTTGTTAATCTTCTCAAAAAACCAGCTCTTGGTCTTGTTTATCTGTTCAAGTGCTTTCTTATTTTCTATTTCATTTAGTTCTGCTCTTATCTTTGTTATTTCCTTCCTTCTTCTTCCTGTTGGGTTACTTTGTTGTTGTTTTTCTAATTCCTTCAAATGTGCAGTTAGTTCTTCAATTTTTGCTCTTTCTTCTTTTTTGATATATGAATTTATGGCTATAAACTTCCCTCTCAGTACTGCTTTTGCTGCATCCCATAAATTTTGGTATGTTGTGTTATCATTATCATTTGTTTCAAGGTAGTCATTGATTTCTTTTGAGATTTCCTCTTTGACCCACTGTTTTTCTAAGAGTGTGTTGTTTAATTTCCAAATCGTGGTGTGAAATCTGGGCTTCTTTCCCTTGCAAATCTCCGGCTTGACTCCACTGTGGTCAGAGATAATGTTTTGTATGATTTCAATCTTTCTGAATTCGTTCAGCCTTTCTTTGTGGCCTAGCATATGATCTATCTTGGAGAATGATCCATGTGCGCTTGAGAAAAATGTATATCCTGCTGTGTTTGGGTGTAGCGATCTATATATGTCTATTAGATCGAGCTCCTCTAATATACTATTCAGATGTTTTGTTTCTTTGGTGATTCTCTTTTGAGATGTTCTGTCCAGAGTTGATAGTGGTGTATTAAAATCCCCCACTATAATTGTAGATGTATCTATTCTTTCACTTAGTTTTTCCAGCGTTTGCCTGACGTATTTAGAGGCACCCTTGTTAGGGGCATAGATATTTATGATTGTTCGATCTTCTTGACAGATTTTCCCTTTGACTAAAATGTAGTATCCTTCTTTGTCTCTCACAATTGTTTCACATTTAAAGTCTATTTTGTCTGATATTAATATAGCTACTCCTGCCTTTTTTTGGTTATTGTTAGCTTGTATGATTGTTTTCCAGCCTTTCACTTTCAATCTCCATGCGTCTCTGGGTCTAAGATGTGTCTCTTGTAGACAGCATATGGATGGGTCATATTTCCTTATCCAGTGTCCCAGTCTGAATCTTTTGATAGGTGAGTTTAATCCATTGACATTCAGTGTTATTACTATCAAGGAATTATTTGTGTTAGCCATATTTTGATTGGATTTGTGTTTGTCATATTTTGTTTGTATATTTTTTTTTGTCTTTTTTGTTGTTGTTGTTGGTCTTATACTCTCCTCCAACTTTGCCTTTCCTGTTTTTTCCTTTCTTCCTGCAGAACTCCCTTTAGAATTTCTTGAAGGGGAGGTTTCTTGTTGGTATACTCTTTCAGTTTCTGCTTGTCTGCGAATATTTTGAACTCTCCATCATGTTTGAATGCTAGTTTAGCTGGATAGAGTATTCTTGGTTGGAATTTTTTTTCCTTTAGTACCTTGACTATATCATACCACTGTCTTCTTGCCTCCATGGTTTCAGAAGAGAAATCAGCACTTAATCTAATTGAGCTTCCCTTGTATGTGATGGTTTTCTTTTCTCTTGCTGCTTTTAGGATTTTCTCTTTGTCTTGAGCATTGGATAATTTGACAAGTATATGTCTTGGGGTGGGCCTGTTGGGGTTTATGACTTGTGGAGTGCGCTGTGCTTCTTGGATATGTACATCTGTCTCTTTCAGTAGATTTGGGAAGTTTTCAGCCATTATTTCCTGCAACACTCTTTCTGACCCCTTTCCCTTCTCTTCACCTTCTGGAATGCCTATAATACGTATGTTTGAGCGTTTTGCATTGTCATTCAGGTCCCTAAATCCTAATTGGATTTTTTCTATCTTCTTATTGACCCCTTCTACTATCTGTTTGATTTCTGATGTACTGTCTTCCACATCACTAATTCTCTGCTCTGTCTCTTCTAGTCTGCTGATATTTGGTGCAAGTGTATTTTTGATTTCTTGAACTGTGGTGTTCATTCCCATCATATCTGTTATGTTTTTGCGTATGTCTGCAATTTCCCCTCCAAGTGATGTCTTCATGTTGTTAACCTCTTTCATTACTGCATCAAATTTGTCGGTGATAAATGTTCTGAGATCTTTCATTGCTTGTGCCAAGTTTTGCTCCCCTTCGTGATTATTGGTTTGTTGATTGGATTCAGCCATGTTTTCCTGATTATTGGTTTGGTTCGTAGATTTTTGTTGCTTTCTGGTCATCTCTTTATTTTGACGAATTTAATCAGTTCCTTAGCTTCTTTGTCTGCTCTTGGAGGTTAATTAGTTGTTATTTTTGCACAGGTGTTATATCTTCTCTTTGTCACTTTTTTCTTCTTATTCTAGTTACTTGTTGTTGGTTAAGTTCACTTTAGAGGAAAGTATTAGTGTTGGGGAAAGGCAATTGTGTAAGCAAGGGAAAAGTGTAAAGTTGTATTGGTGATGTATGTTAATAAAGCAGGAATATGAGATCTGGAAGGATGGAGGTTAGATTCATGTAGATTGTATAGAGTTATAGCTGTAGGTAGAGTACCTTTTATGAAGTTGATGACTGAATTTGGGAGGAATATGGTATGAACTACACAGCTATTGTTTTCATGCGAGAGGGAAAAAGAAAAGAAAGGTAATAGTTTCAAGAGTGGATAATAGACAGAAAACAGAACAAAGGTATTAGAAATTAAGAGTTAGACACTTTGTGGATCAAAGAACGGGAGGTGGGGGGTGGAATATAGGAGAGACAGTAGATGATAGTGGATATCAAGATGCAGGGGAAGGGGGATAGTGTAGGTAGCCTAAATCAGTTCACACAGAAATGAGGCAGTGGAGGATGGGAAAACCCAGCAAATGTGAGGTGTTCCCTGTAGCACCTATTGTATACTTGAATTAAAGTAAAAATAGGTGGAAGATGAGGGACAAGAGGGAAAGAGAAAACCGAAAAAAAAAAAAACAAACTAATTATAATAAAGAAAAAAGAAAGGCAAGAAGAAAGGAAGAAAGAAAAAGAGGATGGGCAAATGGTGGGGAACGGATAGGGAGAAGAGAGATACAGGTACACACGTGTCACAATTGCAACACTATCTAAAACAACAACTTCCCCCCGCTTTGCCCTAAAACACCCCCGTCTGTCTGCCCAAATGGGTCTGCAAGCACCTCCCTTCCCACAAACCCCCAATAGGCCGCCCAGGGCCCACGAACTCCCCAGTACTGCAGATGCTCAAAAAAAAAAAAAAAAAAAAAAAAATTAAGTAAAATTAAAAAAAAAAAAACAACAAAAAACAAACAAACAAACAAACAAACAAAAAAAAACAGAAACCCCTCCGCAGGCCCGGCTCCGCCCGCCGCGGAGGCTTGGACCGGCTCTGCCCGGCTCCTCACGCTGCCTTGGCCTGGCCTGGCTCCGCCCAGCTCCGCTCGCTACAGCGGCCCACCCGGCTCCGGCGTCCACCTCCCGCCACCGCGGCCTGGACCGGCCCTGCCCGGCTCCGTACCCGCCGCGGCCTGACCCGGGCCCGCCCGGCTCCAAACGCTACCGCGGCCCGCAGCCGGGGCCTGCACCAGCCCCGCCCGGCTCCAAGCGCTACCGCGGCCCGCAGCCGGGGCCTGCACCGGCCCCGCCCGGCTCCAAGCGCTACCGCGGCCCGCAGCCGGGGCCTGCACCGGCCCTGCCCGGCTCCAAGCGCTACCGCGGCCCGCAGCCGGGGCCTGCACCGGCCCCGCCCGGCTCCAAACGCTACCGCGGCCCGCAGCCGGGGCCTGCACCGGCCCCGCCCGGCTCCAAACGCTACCGCGGCCCGGCTCGGCCTGGCTCGGCCCCGCCCGGCCCCGCTCACCGCCGGCGCAGCGCGGCCCGGCCTGGCCCAGCCCCACCGAGCGGGGCTAGATGCCTCGTCTCCGCCTACCCAAGAAGGGAATCCTCTACAGGTAGCTGGGATCTCCGTGTATATTTCACAGACGAATCCTCTCTGTTACCTTCCCTCCAAATCGATGTCCAGACACCTCCGGACCAGCAAAAATCCCGAAACAATCCAGTCCCAAAGAGTCTCCAACGCCGCCCAGCCGATTCCCTGCAGAAGACTCTAACAGGGATGTTCACTCAGCCGCCATCTTGCCCCCTCCCCCCAATATTACTTCTTATAGCTGAGCAGTATTCCACTGTATGCATATACGACATTTTGTTTATCTATTTCATGGCATGTTATTGATGGGCAACACATGGTTGGGAGGGAGTTCTCCAGGGCATATATATAGGGTATATAAAAATGTTCAGGGCGTTTTCGGGACTTGGAGTTGTCCTGGGTAGTGCTGCAGGGACAGTTACCTGACATTGTATGTCCTCCCATGGCCCACTGGGTGGACTGTGGGAGAGTGTGGGCTATGATGTGGACCATTGACCATGAGGTGCACCAGTGCTCAGAGATATATTCCCCAAAAGCAATGAATGTCTCATGATGATGGAGGAGGTTGTTGTTATGGGGGGGAGGTGTGGAGTGAGGGGGGTGGGGGATATATGGAGACCTCATATTTTTTTAATGTAATATTAAAAAAATAAAGACAAAAAAGAAAAAATATTCATATATTCACTGGGTATTGTCATAGTAGTTATAGTTACAAAAGACACCTAAGGGAGTGCTGAATTCCTAGCCAGGGTAGCTCTGTCACATTCCCCAATGGAACAGTATCAATCCTCCAAGTGCAAGGACAAAGACCAGTGAAGAAGAATGGTTCAGTGATGAGCCTTTGATGCTGATGACTATGCTTATGAGCCAGTGTGCCTGAAATTTCAACTAGGCCTAGAACTGTAAGGTGCCTAAGTGTTACCTCCTGAGAGCCTCCATGTTGCTCAAATGTGACCACTCTCTAAGCCAAACTCAGTATGTAAATGCATTACCGTCCCTCCAGCATAGGACATGACTCCCGAGGATGAGCCTCCCTGGCACCAAGGGATTACTACCAATCACTAACTGGTGATGCAACTAGAAAAATACCTTGAATAAAAGGGGGAAATAGTAAAGGCAAATGAGTTCATATGGCAAAAAGTCCTCAAAAAGAGCCAGGAGGTCATCAGAGGGGTTTTGCTTATGCACTTCCCTGCAGGATTCCAGAGATAGCCAAAGTTGATATCATCCCAGATACTGGTACTCCTGAGGGTTATGGAATCACAACAGTTTCTACAGTCATGGCAGGTGGCTCTGGAATTCAGTGCCTTGTCAGTGGTCCCTGCTTTGGAGTTTGTGGTCTTAAGTGTGATAGAGTTGGACTCAGATGTTATCTTTCTCCACATGCCGCTTCTGTCACTTTTGCTGACCTTGGGTTGGCTCTGGGGTTGGTGTATACCCAGTATACTTGAATCTCTGGACTGGCCATATGCCTGTTGGGCCGAGTCTCAGCAGAGCTGCAACTCTTACTCTTCTGTTCATTGGGTTACCCAGGTCAGCTGGCAAGGAGGTGAAGATGGTTGACCACCACCCTGGAGAGCCTAGAGTGCCACCAACTACAAGTAGGAGAATGACATCCATCATCCATGTGGGTTCTAAGACCCCTCTTGATGTAGAGGCAGAGTGAATATCACCATCCCATAGTCCAGAGGATGGAGGAATAAAATATGAATTAGAGTGGACTTACTGGTATTCTACTGTAAAACTTTTGTTACTAGTAATGGAAGAAACTGGAGCATTAATGTGGAGAAAGCAGATATGGTAGTTGTTGAGGGCAGGGAGAGGGAAGAAGAGATGTGATGTGGGGGCATTTTCAGGTCTTGGAGTTGTCCTAAATGATACTACAGGGAAAGATGTTGGACATTATATATCCTGCCATAACCCACTGAATGTACTGGGGGAGGGTGTAAACTAAATATAAACTATTATCCATGCAGTGCAACAGTGCTCCAAAATGTATTCAACAAAAGCAATGAATGTGCCACAATGATGAAAGAGGTTGTGGATGTGGGAGGACAGGGGTATATGGGAACCTCCAATATTTTTTAATTTAACATTTTTTGTGATCTGTGTATCTTCAAAAAATACAATAAAGCATAAATAAGAAAAAAATGGCCATAGATATAAAGGTCTATTTCTGAACTCTCAATTAGATTGTTTATTAGCTCATGGCAGTTTGTGGTAGATTTTCAAGGCTTTCTATATATAAGATCATGTCATCTGCAAATAGTGATAGTTTTACTTCTTCCTTTCCAATTTACATGCTTTTAATTTCTTTTTCTTGACTTGCTTCTCTGTCTAGAACTTACAGTGTTGAATAACAATGATGTCAGTGGGCATCCTCGCCTTATTCCAGATTTTCAAGGGAAAGCTTTCAGTCTTTCACCATTGAGTATAATGTTGACTGTGAATTTTGCATATATTCCCCTTATTGTATTTAGGAAATTTCCTTCTATTCCTATTTTTCTAAGTGTTTTTTTATCAAGAATGAATGGAAGATTTTTTCAAATGCCATTTCTGAGTCAATGGAGACAATCATGTGTTTTTATCCCCATTTTTTGTTAATGTGGTGGATTACATTAATTGATTTTCTTATGTTGAGCCGATTTTGCATACCTTGGATAAAACCCACTTAATCATGGTGTATAATTCATTTAGTGAGCTGTTAACTTCAATTTGCAATTATTTTGTTGAGGATTTTTGTATCTATGTTCATAAGAGAATTGGTCTGTAATTTTCTTTACTTGTAGTATCTTTATCTGTCTTTGGTCTTATTTGTGTCCTAGAATGAGGCATTTGTTCATTTCACCTAGGTTGTCTAATTCATTGGCATACAGTTTTTCATAGTACCCTCTTATGATCTCTTTTATTTCTGCTGAGTCAGAAATTTTCATTTTTTATTTAATTTATTTTCATCCTCTCTCTTTTTTTCTTTGTCAGTCCAGGTAAGGGTTTTTCAATTTTGTTAATTTTCTTGAAGAACCAGCTTTTGGTTTTGTTAATTCTCTCTATTATTTTCCCCCTAATTTAATTTATTTCTTCTCTGCTCTTTTTTATTTTATTCCTTCTACTTTTGTTGGGAATAGTTTGCTCTTCTTTTTCTAGTTTCTCCAGCTGTGTAGTTAGGTAATTGATTTATGCTCTTTCCTTTTTAAAATCTAAGACTTTATGGCCATAAATTTCCCTCTCAGCACTGTTTTCACTGCATCCCATAAGTTTTGATATATTGTGTTTGTTTTTACATTCTTCTTGAGATATTTACTGATTTCCTTTCCAATTTCTTCTTTGACCTAATGATTGTTGAAGAGTATGTTGTTTAACCTCCACATAGTCCTGGATTTTCCAAACCTCTGTCTATTTTTGATTTCCAGTTTCAATTTTATTATGATCAGAGAATATGCTTTGTATAATTTCAAGCACTTTCAATTTATTGAGACTTGTTTTGTGACACAACATGTGGTCTATACTGGAGAATGACCCATGTGAACTTGAGAAGAATGTATATTCTGGTGTTTTGGGGTGCAGTGCTCTGTATATGTCTATTAGACCAAGTTCATTTATCTTATTATTCCAGTTCTCTTTTTCCTTGTTGATCTTTCATCTAGTTGCTCTTTGTAATCATGAGAGTTGTGTATAGAAATCCTCAACTCTTATTGTAGAGATACCATTTCTCCCTTCAGTATTGCCAGTGTTTGCCTCATAGTTTGGGGCCATGTGTTTAGGTGCATAAGTATTTTTTTTTAAGATTTATGTATTTATTTATTTCTCTCCTCTCCCCCCCTCCCCCCATTTGTCTGTTCTCTGTGTCTATTTGCTGCGTCTTCTTTTCCGCTTCTGTTGTTGTCAGCAGCACCGGGAATCTGTGTTTCTTTTTGTTGCATCATCTTGTTGTGTCAGCTCTCCGTGTGTGTGGCACCATTCCTGGGCAGGCTGCACTTTCTTTCGTGCTGGGCGGCTCTCCTTATGGGATGCACTCCTTGCGGGTGGGACTCCCCTACATGGGGGACACCCCTGCGTGGCACGGCACTCCTTGGGTGCATCAGCACTGCGCATGGGCCAGCTCCACACAGGTCAAGGAGGCCTGGGGTTTAAACCGCAGACTTCCAAATGTGGTAGACGGACGCCCTAACCACTGGGCCAAGTCCACTGCCCAGGTGTTTAAGTATTTAAGATTGTTATAACTTCTTGGTGAATTTCCCCTTTTATTAATATATAGTGTCCTTTTTGTCTTATAACAGTTTCTGACTTAATGTCTATTTTGTGTGATGTTACTTGTTATCTCTCCCTCAGCTCTTTTTTCATTACTATTTGCATGAAGTATTTTTTCCTATCTTTCACTTTCAACCTATTTGTGTCCTGCATCTTGTAAACAACATATAATTGGGTCATGCTTTTTTATACATTCTGCCACCTGTGTCTTTTGATTGGGGAGTTTAATCCATTAACATCCAGAGTTGTTAGTACAAAGGGAGTATTTACTTGAACCATTTTGTCTTTTGTTTTTTTATATGTAATATCTATTTTTGCCTCTCTTTTTGTTTATTGTAGCTTCCTTTCCTATATAGTTCATCTTTATAAATGTATCTGACTGATCCCTTGCTTATTTCAGTTTCTGTGTATTTTTAAATACAGTGTGGCTACACTGGGTTTTATATTACACAATCTACATGCATGAACTACTGATTTGAAAAGACACCAACTTAGCTTCAATAGCTTACATGTTCACTACTCCCATATCTCTGCTTTCCCTCTTTATGCTATCACACTTTGTCACTTTATAATTTGCATTACCATCATCAGTGAATATACCTTTTCCTTGTTAAAGTATATTTTGATTCTAATAGGAAGTAAAAAATGGAGCTCTATATTGAGGATACATTATTATTGGGTTTTGCATTTGCCCTTTTAATTATCCTTACTGATATACTTCATTTCTTCACAATTCTCCAAAGCACTCTTATCTGTCTTTTCCTTTCAACCTGCAGAACTTGCTTTAGTAATTCTTGTAATGCAGGTATCTTGTTGACAAACTCTTTCAGTTTGTTATTTGTAAATATATTAAACTCTCATATTTTTAAGGACAGTTTTGCAGGATAGAGAATTTTTGCCTGACAGATTTACTCTTTCAGTACCTTAAATATATCATATCATTGCCTACTTGCTTCCATGGTTTCTGATGAGAAATCTGTAGTCTTAAGGAAGATCCTTTGTATATGATGAATTAACTTTTTCTTTAGAATTCTTGCATCATCTTTGACCTCTGGCATTCTGATTGGTATGTGTTGCAGAATAAGTGCATTAAGACTTGTTATGTTTATTGTACATTGAACTTCTTGAGCATGCATATTTAAGTGTTTCTAAAGAATTGGGAAATTTTGGGCCATTATTTCCTCAAATATTCTTTTTTTCACTTTTAACTTCTCTTCTTCTTTTGGAACATCCATGAAACATATATTTATATGCATTTTGCTGTCATTCACATCCCTGAGACACTATTCAAGTTTTTCTATTCTTTACTCCAAATATTTTTCTGACTGTTTGATTTTGAATGTCTTCTTTTCTAGTTTGTTTGTTCTTTCTTCTGCCGGTTCAAATCTGCTGCTGTATGCCTCTAGTATTTTTTTAATCTTTACTATTGTGACTTTCATCCCTAAAATTTTTATTTCATTTTATACCTCTAAATTCTTTTTATGCTCACACATTGACTTCTTAGTATATGTTAGCTCTTCATGCATATATTCATTCATTTCATTGAATTGATTCAGGTTTGTTTGAACTTCTTTGATTAGTTGTTTCATATTCTGTGTCTCTTCTGAAGTTTTAATTTATTTCCTTGATTGAGTCACATCTTTCTGTTTCTTAGTAAGCCTTGCATTTTTTTTTGATATCTAGGTATCAGATTATCTTAATGAGTTAATTCTAAAGGTCAGTTTCTCCTTCGTGTCTAGCAATTTATTGTTGACTGGCCTTCTTTTAAGGCTCTTCTTTGATGTTTTGTCCAAATTATTCCAGACATTTAGAATAGTCTGTGCTTAACTGATTAGATTTTCTCTGCTCTTTTTAATCTGATTTTTGCCCTGGATTTATGGTACAATTTTTAATTGTCTTTTTTTTTAAAGATATATAGATCACAAAAAATGTTACATTAAAAATATAAGAGGTTCCCATATACCCCACACCCCAACCCCCCCCACTCCTCCAACATCATCAACTTCTTTCATCATTGTGGCACATTCATTGCATTCGGTGAATACATTTTGGAGCACTGCTGCACTGCATGGATTATAGTTTATATTGTAGTTTATACTCTTCCACAGTCCATTCAGTGGGTTATGGCAGGATATATAATGTCCAGCATCTTTCCCTGCAATATCATTTAGAACAACTCCAAGTCCTGAAAAATATGGATTACAGTGGACTTACTGGTATTCTACTATAGAACTCTTGGTACAATTTGTAAGATTGTACTATTTATGTAATTGTTTCACCTCCAGGGGAAAACTTACTTTCTTCTTTAATTTTTCTGTGAATCTTGATCTGTTCTGTTTATTTTTGCATAGAATTTTCTTCACAGCTCCTATAATTTATTTAAATTCTCTCCCTCATTCAGTTTCTATTTTCATTCATATTTTCAGTTCTGTGACCTTCTTGCCTTACAGCAGTTCAGTTTAATCCCCTTTTTTTTTTTGTTTTTTTCACCTACTAGGGTATCCTGCCTTGGGAATCCCAAAGGGATCAGTCAAGAAAGGAGGGCCACTACAGATAAGTCTGTCTTGCATTTAGGTCTTCCCATCAACTGAAATTGGACTGAGTGATTGCAGCTTTTTCCAGCAGCAGTTTTACCATGGTCTCTTTTTCTTTCATTTTTCCCCCTTAATGGGGACCTTTTTGGATGTAGCACTTCTCAGCTTCTTGTATTCCACCTGGAGTCTCTGAGGACTTGGGTCCCTAAGCCTGGATATGTATGAGGTTCTAACATGCTGCTCTGAACTCTATAGTCTGTGTCCCTAGTGGGTGGTGGGAGGGATCTGGGCCAGTGTCTGAGAATTTCCCACGCTATGCAGGACTGAATGAAGGAGAGTGAGTGTACTGGTGGATCCAGCAAATGTTTCCTACCTGACATAATTCTCTTTGATTCAGGATCTCTGGAAAACTTCTCCAGGCTCTACCATCGTCCATATTTAGAAGCAAGTGGGATTTGTCTTTTTCAAAAGAGTTAAGTTTTGAGCTCTAGGGATATTTAACATTTGGAGGTCATAGGAAATCAAATGAACCAGAAAAAGAGGCTGATAAGAGAAGTCATAAAGCTAAGAAGAAAATGAGTGTGGTGTTATGGAAACAAAGTTTTTCATGGAGAAGGGAACAAGCAACTTTGTCAAATGTTTAGAGAATGAATAATATGAGGACTACAAATTGAAATTAAATTTTAAAATCTGTATATCATTAACAACACTTATAAAAACAGTTTGGATTGACTGGTAAGGGTTAAAATGTGATTGGCATATTCACTGGTAAATGGATAGAGAGAATAAGAAGAAAGGTCAATAAAGACTTTTAAAATCATTTTTGTTGTTTGATATTATTGGAGTAAGAATGTATTTGTATGCTGATGGAAATAATAAATAGTGAGGGAACCTGATGATACTGGAAAGAAAAATGATACTTACCAAAAGAATATTTTTCAATAGTCAACAGAAGATAGTTTCGAACATTTCAATGGAGAAAGTATCCCTTAGGTAGAAGAAAGAATGCTTCACTCAGAGTGAAAGGAATGAAACGGTTGTGAAATATCTCACAGATGCTGGTAGGTGGGTCGAAGTCATGATGGTTGGGTGCCTATGAAAGCTAACATATTTGACCACTTCAGTTACTCCTTCATAGAAGATAAAAATAAGATCAGACTAAGTGTTTTGTTTCTGTATTTCTTCCTTTCTTCTATAGGAAAAGTGGCAAGTTCTCCAATTTTAGTTTCCTAAGTCTACAGTAACAAAATACCACAAAGTTGGTAGCTTAAAGCAAGAGTGTTTATTTTTTCACAGTTTTAGGGGTATAAGTATGAAATCTTTAGTAGAGAATCCTTCATTGCCTCTTCCTACCTACTTGTTGTTTAATGGCAATCCTTGGGCTTCAAGTTCTGCCATAGCCATCATATAGCTTCCTCCCTGGAGTCTGTATAATAAGTCCAACATTCCCCTTTTCATAAGGACACAGTCATAATGGATTAGAGTCCACCCTAATCCAGTTTGACCTTATTTTAACTAATCCTACCTTTAAAGGTCATAATTCTAATAGAGTCACATTCATGGGACTGGGAGTGAGGACTTGAATATGCCTTTTGGGATGAAAAGACCAAACCTGTGAGAAAGTCACCACTGCAAACATGGGAAACAAGAGGGAGGAGTAAGGTGGTGGCAGAGTAGGGAAAATCAAGAATCTGCTCATCCTGCAGTGTGGTTAGTAATCAGCTAGAACTCTCCGAATCAGAAGGTCTTGAGATGGTCTTGTCCTGTATAGTTTAGATGACTGCACATGGCTTCAGCTCCAGCACCACCCCTGGCAGAAAAGAAAGTTGGGAGAAACTTAATCTGTTCCTGGGCAATGTGGGCAGCTTCAGCCTCCATGACTTACAGTACCAGCCACATCTTTGCATCCTACTCTGCCACAAAGAATGAATAAAGTACAAGAAATAGATGAAAAGAGCTGAAAATTTCAGATTGGCTGTAGCAGTTTTGTATTATTGATGAATTCCAAAAGCGAAATATTGGAATATGTTTGTAAGCTGGTCTTTTCCTCTGGGCATATTAGAGGTATTACTTTTACTCGATTCAATAATGATTGAAGCTTTGATTGGGTCATGTCAGTAGGATGTTGCATCCCCACTGCCTTGGTGAGCAGGGATGCACAGAGAAGGGAGGTTGGAGTTTTTCTGAGCTGGAACCTTGGGAAATAACCAATACAGTATGGTCTCACTAATATGAAGTAAATATGAAGAATAAACGTGGAGTTAAAAGCTCGAGTATAAATTACTTGGATATAAATTGAGGGCTATGGAAGGGTGCTGATGCTTGATATACATAGAATTTTTAATTAGCTTTACAGTAAAAGTGTGGAAATGAGTAGAGTTAATGATAACACATTACAGTGAGTATAACTAACGTGGCTTGTTTGTAAATGGGGTTGTAACTGAAAGGGGTAGTTCAGGGACATAAACGTCAATTGAAAGAAAGCTAGAGAATAATCTAGGTTCTGAATAACATGGTGAGCCCAGTGGTGGATGAGGATGTGGTTAATAGAGCAAATACAAAAATTTCTTCTATGAACTAAAGCAAATGTACTTCACTATTATAAGGTGGTAAGAATATGGTGATAAAGGGGAAAATACAATTAATGTAATTTATGGCTATAGCTAACAGTAATATTAAAATATCCTTTCACCAATATCAAAGAAGGTACTATATCAATGCTATGAGTCAATAATACGGCATTATGGTTGTTGTTGTTTTTTTTTTTTTTTTGACCTGAGGAAAACATTCAGAATTTCACATAGGTGATGACTGCACAACTCTGTGATGAAAGAGAGCCACAGTTTACACATTTCATGGCGTGGGACTGTGTAACATTGTAAGTCATGTGGTGGATTATGTACTGTGGTAACAGTACAAATGTCTTCTCATGAACTATAACAGATGTACATTATTAATGCAGGCTGTTAATAAGAGCAAAGTGTATGGATAAAATATACCAAAGGTAAACTATGGACCATACCTAGTAGTAATATTTTCATGATGTTCTATCATAATCAAATGTTCCACAAAAATGCAAAATGTTGGTGGAGGGATGATGTGCACAAATTCTGCATGTTATGCATGAGGGTTTTGTAAGCTCACAACTTCTCTAAAACATAAACACACATATGATGAGCTATCAAGCCATAAAAAACATAGAAGAATTTTAAGTGCATATTGCTAAGTGAAGGACAGAAATATGTAAAGGCTATGCATTATATGATTACTACTATATGACATTCCAGAAAAAGCAAAATTATAGTGACAGTAAAAACATCAATGGTAGTCAGGGATTAGGGGAAAGGAGGGAATGAAGAATAGGTGGAGGAGAGGAGATATTTTAGGGCTGAAATTAGTCTATATGACATTGTAATAATGGAAACATAATGTTATGCATTTGTCAAAACCCACAGAAGTGTACCACCAAAGGCTGAACCTTAATGTAAACCATGTACTTTAGTTAATAAAATGTATGAATATTGGTTCATCAATTAAAATAAATGTACAACACATGCAAAATGTTAATAATGGGGAAACTGTCTGGGGAGAGGGACACATGGGACTTCTTTGTACTTTTTGCTCAGTATTTTTGTAAACCTAAAAATGTTTTAAAAAATAAACTTTATTCACAAAAGGGGAGAAAGGAAAACAAGACCTGAAAGAGTATCAAAACAAACTGTTAAAATGCAAAATAATAGCAGTGATACTAACAACAATAATACCCAGTTCTAGGTAAGAATTTTTACTGTTGTGGGAATTTAATATAAACTGTTCCTCGCATTTTTCATGTGTCATGATTTTGGCACCACAAAGTAGGATTTCTATGGCTGAGCTCTAATGATATATCCAGAATGCTAAAGCTAATGAGTTGCAACATGAAAGTTCTCCATCCATTTCATAAACATTTTTTTGAATAAAAATGCTTTCTATCAGATCCTGTGCATGCTCTCTGGATACAAAGATAAGTAATACTCAGTCACTGCCCATGGGGAGATAATAGTTTGATAGAGATAGTGGGGGAGAAAGACAAGTAAGCAGGCAATAGCAATATGGTATGTTGTGTGCTATGATGGGGAAATAAATTGAATATAATAAGGTTCATGGAAACACAGAGGGAGGAGTGACTAATTACACAGTTTGTTTACATTGACTGCATATAGATGGTGATATTTTGGCTGAGTATTATTATGAGTATTAATTCACTTAGCATAATATTACATGCAAAATTCAATTGTTTTTGGTGCATTCACAAAGATGTGCAATCAATACCAGTATATAATTTCAGAATATTTTCATGACTCCTGAAAGAAACCTTTTAACCATTAGCACTCACTCTCCTTTCCTCCCTCCTCCCAGTATCTGACATCCACTAAACTGCTTTTTGTATTCATAGATTTTACTATATTGACATTTCATAGATATGGGGAAATATTTGACCTTCTATGCTACTTAGCATACTAACTTCAAGCTTCATCCATGTTGCACCATGTGTCAGAACTTTATTTTTTAGATTAGAGTAATATTCCATTACATTGATTCATATATTTATCTATTACTCCTTTGATAAACATGTGGGTTGTTCTCCTTTTTGCCTTTATGACTAATGCTTCCGTGATGTTGGAATATAGGTTATTATGTGAACATGTTTTCAATTCCTCTCTTTCATTCATGATTTTAGTAATTTGAATATTCTCTATTTTTTTCATTCTAACTAAATGTTTGTCAATTTTGTTGATCTCAAGTAGTCAACTCGAGGCTTTGTTGATTTTCTTTGTTATTTTTCTATGCTCTGTTATATTCTTTGCTCTACTCTATCATTTCCTTCCTTCTGCTTGATTTGAGCTCAATTTGCTCTTCTTTAAAGCTTGTAACATTGATGGTTAGGTTATTAATTTGAGATATTCCCCCTAATATAGCTGCTTAGATCTATAAATTTCTCTCTAAGCACAGTTTCATTCGCATGCCATTTGTTTTCCTATATTGTATTTTTATTTCCATTCATCTCAAAATGTTTCCTAAGTTACCTTTGATTTGTAAATTCCCCAAATCTCATTCTGTTATTGATTTCTGATTTCATTCATTTTTAGTTAGAGAACATACTTTGTGTGTAAATATACAGAAACTTGTTTTATGGCCTAACGTATGGAATGCTTTGGAGAATTTTCCAAGGAAACTTGAAAATAATGTATCTTCTGCTATTGTTGGGTGGAGTGCTGAATAGATTCCTGCTATATCTGGTTGGTTGGTTTAAAATGCTTTTCAAATCTTTAATTTCCTTTTTTGATCTTCTGATTAGTTGTTCTGACCATTATTGAAAATGGGGTATTACAGTCTCCAAGTATTATTGCTAAATTGTGTATTTCTTCCTTCAATTCTGTCAGTTTTTGCCTCATTTATTTTGGAAATCTCCTGTAAGGCACAAGTACTTTTATAATTGTTATGATGGACAGAATATTTGTCATTAAAAATATCCATATTTGACTCTAATAACAATTTTTTCTCTTAAATTCTATTTCATCTAGTGTTGGTAGAGCCACTTTGTCTCTCTTTGTTTACTCCTTGGATGACATACTTTTCCCATACTTTTTCTTTCAATATATTTGTGTCTCTGAATCTAAAATGGGACTCTTGCAGACAGCATATGGTTGCATTGTTTATTTTTATATCTGTCCTGCCAATCTATGCCTGTTAACTGGATTATTTAATCCATTTATATTTAGTGTAATTGCTGATAAGATAGGATTTATATCTACATTTTGGCTTCATAATTTTTGTTTGTCTTATAACTGTCTTAGTTGCTCTATTTCTCTTTAACTTCTTAATTTTGTGTAAATAGACAAATAATTGTGCATCTTGTTAATTGCCTTGCCATTTATTTATATATTTTTGAGTTACTTTATTTGTGTTTTTCCTGGTGATTGAAGTTAATATCTTAATAGATAGCAATCTATTTCATATTAATACCAACTTTTTATATGACTTTATCTCCAATTCAAAAAAAATAACAGAAAAAGGCAGATTAATTTCAAAATATACAAAATGTTGCTTCTTTGTAGCTCTGTTCCCTGCTTCTTCCCTTGTGCTCTTATTGTCATAGAAATTATGGTTTTGTACTTTGTATGCCCATCAACACAGATTCATAATTGTGGTTGACTTAGTTGTCTTTTAAGTAAGATAGGAGTATAAAGTTATAAAAGCATATTTTTACAGTCTTCTATATTAAACCTATGTAAAAACCATTACTGTCACTATTTCTTCCTATGGATTTATTTTTGAATTTTCCCTTCTTTGTTTTTTAAACATTACATTAAAATATATGAAGTTCCCATATAGCCCCACACCCACTCATCCCACTCCTCCCACATTAAGAAACTCTTTCATCATCATGGCACATTCATTGCATTTGGTGAATACATTTTATTTTTTTTATTTTTTATTTTTATTGACTTTGTAATAATATTACATTAAAAATATATATGTGAGGTCCCATTCAACCCCACCCCCCTGCCCCCCCTCTCCCCCCCCCCCAACAACACTCGTTCCCATCATCATGACACATCCATTGGATTTGGTAAGTACATCTTTGGGCACCTCTGAACCTCATAGACAATGGTTCACATCATGGCCCATACTCTCCTCCATTCCATCCAGTGGGCCCTGTGAGGATTTACAATGTCCGGTGATTACCTCTGAAGCACCATCCAGGGCAGCTCCATGTCCCAAAGACGCCTCCACCTCTCATCTCTTCCTGCCTTTCCCCATACCCATCGTCCACCATGTCCACTTTTCCCAATCCAATGCCACCTCTTCTATGTGGACATTGGATTGGTTGTGTCCATTGCACCTCTATGTCAAGAGGAGGCTCAGATTCCACATGGATGCTGGATGCAATCCTCCCATTTACAGTTGTAATCACTCTAGGCTCCATGGTGTGGTGGTTGTCCTTCTTCAACTCCATCTTAGCTGAGTGTGGTAAGTCCAATAGATCAGATTGTAGGTGCTGGAGTCTGTTGAGGCTCAGGACCTGGCTATCACATTGTCAGTCCTGAGTGGTGAATACATTTTAGAACACTGCTGCACCACATGGATAGTGGTTTACACTCTCTCATAGTCCACCCAGTGGCCCATGGCAGGACATACAATGTCCAGCATCTGTCCCTGCAGTACCATCCAGGGCAACTCCAAGTCCTGAAAATGACCCCACATCATATCTCTTCTTCCCTCTCCCTACACTCAGCAGCTATGTGGCCACTTTGTCCACATCAATGTTACAATTTACTCCATTACTAATCACAATAGTTCCATAGTAGAATATCAGTAAGTCCACTCTAATTCATACTCTATTCCTCCATCCTGTGGACCCTGGGATGGTGATGTCCACTCCCCCCTATATCAAGAGGGGGCTTTGATTCCACATGGATGATGGATGCAATTATCCTGCTTGTAGTTGTAGGCACTCTTGGCTCCTTGTTGTGGTGGTTGACCTTCTTCCCCTTCCTGTTAGCTGGCCAGGGTAAGTCCAATAAACCAGATGGTAGGAGTTGCAAGTCTACTGAGGCTCAGGGCCTGGCTGTCACATGGAAAGTCCAGAGATTCAGGTCTCCTGAGTATACACCAACCCCTTCATCAACTGCAGGTCTGGTAAAAGTGACAGAAGAGGCATTTGTAGAAAGGTAATATCTGAGTCCAACTCCATCACATGCAAGAATATGAACTCCAAAGTAGGGGCAACTGACATGGCAATGAACTCCAGAGCCATCTGCCATGACCGTAGATGAGTTTATATGGCTATGAGACTTCAAAGTGTGTTGGGAGGTCATTTCAAAGGTTATATTTATGCATGTCTCAGCAGGATCTCTGACTGCCAAAGTAATTGTCTTTGACTTTTCACAATTTAATTATGGTGGTATAGGTATCACTGTTGTGGGGCAGTTTGATATTGCTTATGAATTCCAAAAATAGATTTTGGATTATGTTTATACTGGTTTGTCCCTTCAGGCATATTAGATTATATTGGATTCAGAGGTTTTACTTTTACTTGATTAAATAATAATTAAGGCTTAGATTGGGCCACGTCAGTAGGATGTTGCATCCCTGTCCCCTTGGTGGGTGGTGACTCACAGAGAAAACACCCTGCAGAGATGGGAGTTTGGAGTTTTTTGAGCTGGAGCCCAGGAAGTAAGCACACAGAGGGGCAGAGTGACTGAGTCCAGAGTGAATCAAGACCTGGGGAGAGACACAGAGTTGGTCACCTGATAGGCTACAGCTGGCCTTGTAGAGAGAACTGGGCAGCTGAGCCCAGAGAGAAATGAGCCCCAGGAAGAGAGTAACCCAGGAAGCCTGAACATTTGCAGACATTGGCAGTCATCTTGCTCCAACACTGGCAACTGACTTTGGTGAAGGAAGTAGCTTATGCTTTATGCCCTGGTAACTGTAAGCTTCTGCAATAAATACCTTTTATAAAAATGAACTGATTTCTGGTATTTTGCATCAGCAATCCTTTGGCTAATTAATACAGCTGTCTTTGAGTTTATCTCTTTGGAGTTCAATGCACTTTTTATGTGTCAAGTAATGTTTTTCATAAAATTTGGAAGAATTCAAGCATTATTTTTTCAACTTTTCTTTCTTCTCCATTCTATCTCTCTCTCACCTCCATTTGCAAATACTATTATGAATATGATGGTATGCTTAAGGATGATTCACAAGTGTCTGAGTCTGTTTGTTTTTCTACACTCTTTTTTTACTTTGTGTTCCTCATACTGGATAATCTCTATTGTCCTATTTTTAAGTATGCCATTTCTTTCTTCTGCCTGCTTAAATCTGCTTTCAAGCCCATCTAGCAATTTTTTTTCATTGCACTTACTGTGCTTTAGAATTTGGAATTCTTATTTTGTTCTTTTTAATAATTTTGGTCTCCTTTTGATACTTTCTATTTGGTAGTCTTTTAGTTTGCTAAAGGCTGCTGAAAGCAATATACCAGAACTGTGTTGGCTTTTATAGTGGGAATTTATTAGGATAAAAGCTTACAGTTCTGAGGCTGAGGAAAATGTCCAAATCAAAGTATCAGATGAAGCTTTCTCCCCAAAGTTTGGCTGCTAGTGATTCTGGACTTCTGCCCTCTGGTAGGACACAATGGTGACTCTTCTGTTCGTTGTTTTATCCTCCAGGCTACATTGCATTCAGCTTCTTGAACTAATGGTGTTCTCTCTGATTAGTGGTTTCCTCTCTATCTCTGTAATATTTTTCTGTGTCTGCAGCTTTTGCTTCATCCATTTATAAAGTATTCCAGTAAGAGGATTAAGACCTAACCTGGGACATGCCTTCATGAAGCTATCTAGTCAAAGGAAAGTCCCTTAACTGAATCTAATCAGAAGGTACCATCTCCATATGTTTACATGGACAAGAATGGATTAGCTTTAAGAACTGGATTTTCTGGGATCCACCCAGCTTCATACTGTCATTATTTTTATAGATTCCTTTACTTCTTTATGCATGTTTTCCTTTAATTTCTTGAACATATTTTGAATAGCTGGTTTTAATTCTTTGTCTCGACAATCCTATGTCTGTGCTTCCTTGAGGAGAGTTTTTATTGACTTTTATTTTCTTTTCTGTATGTGACACACTATCTTGTTTCTCTTCCCATCTTTTAATGTTTTGGAGAAACTTGGATATTTTCAATGATATCATGTAGTAACTGGTAAAATCATATTCCTCTTCCTTCGCAGGATTTATTTTGATTGTTATTTTTTGTTGTTTGGTTATTGTTTTTTAGTGACTTTTCTGAACTTATTCTGTAAAATCTGTGTTCATTGTCATCTATGGTCACACAAAGCTTTGCTCAATTAGCTTGTTGTCAGCTAATGATTGGACAGAGATTTCCATAAATGCACTAAACCAGATTTTCCTGAGGGACTCTGTGTGTGTGTGTTTGTGTGTGTGTGTGCATGCACATAAATGCAGCTGCCTTAGACTTCATTTCCTGTTTTAACAAAGCCTCAAAATCAGGGAGCTATGAGAGCTTACGGTTTTCTCAGATATTTGCTGTGCATGTATACTGCTCTGGCCATGCATATATCTTGATCTCTACATTCCCAGGAACATGTCGGAACATTTTGAAGTCCCTATGGACATCTCATACCCTAGCTTTCCCTTTAAAGCTTTTTGGATACTTTATTGTTCACCCTAACTGTTATCCACCTCCTTGGGCAGTTTTGAAGTTAAACAATTGCTTGTAATGGGTTCTTACAAACTGTACCGTGGGAAAAAGACTTTTCTTACTGGTGAGTTCTAAGTGAGATCAAACATAAACAGTCCTGCAATTCTTCCAGGAAACCACAAGACAGGTAAAATAATGACAATGGTCTGAGAATGGGGTTTTCAAAGAGCCCTATCCCTGTTTGGCCCCTCCAGTGTCTGCCAGGCTGAGAGTTTTCACTGTGAATGCAGGTTGTTTATTTTTAATGCCTCTGCAGAGTAGAGAGAGTAGTACGGGAATAGGGCAAGTTAAAATACCATAAATCCTGCTTTTCTTACACGGATTCAGCCATTTTTTTTTCATTTAAATATTCCCTGGATTCTGCATTCCTTCTTGCCTTTGATTTATTTCCAGAGTTTTGATACATTTCTTTCTCATCATTTTTGTCAGTTTTTTCATTGCTTTCATGTATGAGTGAATTTTAGACATACTTTTTCTGACATCACTCTTTGTCTGAATCATGGATAGCTATTAAAAGTTTTCCATTATCATAATAAAACGGGGGAGGGGAACTCCAGGCAGAGGAAATAGAGTAAATGCACAGAATAAGGAAAATAATGATATCCTTAAGAGCCTCTAGTCATTCTTCATGATATGAATATGGAATGTAATTGGCTAGAAAGTTAAGCTGGGGTTTGATTAGAAGGTCCTTGTAGATCTCACTAAGGAGATTAAAAGTATGCTGGAATTGCATGAGAGAGTTTTTCAATAATATAATAATTAATTTTAAATTATTTAACATTAAAATTGAATTATATAAAATTTACAATTAAACAGAATATATTAAAATTAAAGTTAATAACTACTGAATACTAATCGTTTCCAGTTATTTTACTCCACTATACTATATGTGTTTTTGAGGGTATTAAAATGTTTTATATGTGCATGGCGTAAATACTGTACCATGGTCTACTACTGTGCATCTCTTCACAATTCTGCATTTAGTGACTTTATGTTGGTAGTTTGCGACCTGTCATGGTGGAAGCATTTATACCACAGACATAAGCAAACACTACAAGTCCAGGCTTTTCCTTTTCTTTTTTTAAGAGTTAGTTGTTAAATATTTACCAGCATACTGCTGAATTTATACTTATTTTTTCTGAGCATCTAAACATTGAAAAAATTTAAGTTGGTGAGTGAAATAATTAAATTGTACTTTAAAAGAAGAATTCTGGAAAAAGTGTCGGTAATCAATTGGATGCAAGATGAGAAAAAGAGAAAACTGTTACTTGACTAGAGAACTAACTTTTAACACATGTGATGCGATTTAAATGGATTATGACCCAGTATAGACAGATTGTGTATTACTGCCTAGCACGATCCAATTTATATAAAGCGTCAAAGTAATACATGAATTTAGTTAAGAAACAGGCAAAACTCTGAATGTCTATAGAAGGGTTTATAGTGAAACACAATAACTCAATGCCCATAACATCCCCCCAATCTCCTGCCTCAGAAGAAATAACTTTCTTGACTTTCTATTTTTATTCCTTCTGATTTCTGAGTTCTTTATCTCTAAATAATATTGCTACTCTGCAATTTAAGAACTTTAGGAATCATCTATTGAATTCAAGTAATGAAGATCTTGGGCAGCCTCCCATTCCTGGCCCTCTACTTTCTTCCCAATATCATTATGTCATTTGTGGTAGATCTTGCTAGTGATCACCATTATCTGCTTCTCTTATCATTCAAGGCAAACTACGTTTCCAAGCTATGTTACAGTTAGTCATGATCATGTGATAAGTACTGGCTAATGGGTTATGAGCTGAAGTAACATGATTCTTCCAGCCCAAAGCATGGAAGAGGAGACATGAAATTTTTGATGTGTTCCCTTCTTCTGCTGTGGCAAACCCTGAAAGATTTTGTTGATCTGGAGGCATCATAAGATGATTGATATTCAGATAGGTTAGTTGTGAGAGATTAAATGAAGCAGAGTCCCCAGTAAACCATGTTGGACAAATTTTTGTTATATTAGATCACTTCTATTTTGGTACTAATTTTTATGGCATAATTGAGTGCAGCAGTCAGCAAAAATTTTCTTTAGAGATAGAGATAGTAAATATTTTCAGATTGCAGGACATGGATCTCATAGTAACTATTCAATTCAGCTATTGTAGTATGAAAAGCACCATAAATGATACACAAAAAATGGGTTGGCTGTGTTCCAATAAAACTTTATTTACCAAAATAGGCAGTATGTCAGATGTTGGCCCATGGCCTAGCTTATTTACCTAATATATCATTATTTTGAGATCTTCCACTGAGCACCTCTCTTACTTTAGATGAATACTTAAATCCTCATTTTTATTTTATTTTATCAACTGGAAACAGTATCTCAACTCCCTATTTCATATGACGAAGAATTAGCAATTCCCCTTTCCCCTCTCCTTGCATCCATCCTGTGCCAATTTTTACCCCTTTCCACCACTCTGGTACTTAAGTACTAAATTTAGTTTATGTTTACAAGGTTGATCATTATGGATAAAAATCTGATTTTACTGGTTGAATTAATGGTAGAAGCAATTGGTGAAGTACTAAAATGAGAATCTATTTGAGCCTAATGCCAGAAATATGCGCTTTAGAGAGACACTGATATCCTGATATTTGGCCCATGGTGAAAGAAATTTATTTAAGTACACTATTGTCTCACAGTGAGCAATATTTATAGAATCATAACAAAATAAACACACTTTATATTTTACTCCTTATAAAATAAAATATTTGATTTATGTCCAGTTGATTGTATAAATAGGTTTTCCAAGGCAAGTGCTATTTGTTCCAGGCACTCAGAACACAGAAATTTTATGATGTCAGAGTCAGCTTTTACTGCTGTGGTAGTCATTAGTGCTGTTTACCAAATATTTCAGTTCACTTCCTTTCCAGGCTATTTCAGTTAGCTTAGGACAAGTTATGCTGCAGTAACAAACAACTCTAGACATCCATAGCTTAAAAAAGTAAACATTTGTCAATATCATCTTCATTCTAGGATTCAGTCTGAAACAGAAACTGGGGCTTTTCTAGCTTTGTGGCAGAGAGAAAATACACCATGAAGAAGCATGCTATGGCTTTTACAACTTTTGCTAAGTAATTTCCACTTACATTTCATTGGTCAGAACAATTTCATGGCCAAACCTGATACCAATTGGGAGGGGAAGTACAGTGAAGATTGTGACAATTTGAAGATAAGTAGACCCCAGAAAATTCATGTCCTTGGAGCTAATCCATTCCTGTGTGTCTAAACTTATGTTAGGTAGGGACTTTTGATTAAATTACTTCATTTAAGTGGCTTTGATTAGATTGCAGGACCCAAGGTGAGTGTTAATCCTCTTATTGTCATCCTTTATAAATTGAGTAATAAAAAGCACACAGCAAATCTCTGCAGAGACAGAGAGGAACCCACTATGTAGAGAGAATGCCATGAGGGTAAGAAGCTGAAAGTAACACAGCCCAGAGGAAAATGCAGGAGCCAGCAGAGTCATCATTGTGCCCTGTCATGTGGTAGGAGTCCAGGATTGCCAACAGAGCTTTGCCTGATGACTTGATTTGGGCATTTTTCTTAACCTTGGAACTGTAATTTTATATGATAATAAATCCCACTGTTAAGGCCAACTCAATTCTGGTTTATTAACAGCCTTTAGCAACCTAAAAGAAAAGTCATGACTTGCTCAGGTCAGTGAGTTGTAGCAGAAAAGACACATGCCATTTTTGGGTCAGAATATTTAATTGCCAGTGTGATACTACCATAGCTTTGTTTTCGTTCTGCCATACTTACTGGAATGTAATTTAAGTAGTGACTATTTCAAAAGGTTGTGTATCAAATTGGTGATGTGGAGGAGAGCCCTCAACTGACCTTTGATAGATGTTTAGTCTAATTAAGAATTAACCTTTGTTAAATTAGGTTCTAAGAATTTGAATTTATTTGTTTTTGCAGCATAAACAAGCATAACCTGATGGATATGCATGTTTTGTTGATACCATATAAAGATCCAGCCATGGATTATGAATGAAGGTATATGTACAGTAATCAACAATTAATAAATATATGCTGTTGGTCCTTCAGATGGAGTCTTGCACCCTGGGTTCCCAATCCATATCCATACTAAGTATTAGGATGGGCAGATAATAATAGAGTGATAGAAACCTTTAACAAGTTTAGTAACTAGAAATGAAAATAAATCCACATGCCTGAAAGGATGAAAGAGGCAAAATTCCCTCCAAGCCGGAATTGTGAGGGGTTGAAAAAATAACCGAATGATATGTCTGAAACGATGAACTTGAGACAGTCTTACAGAGTTTCTATGTAGTACATTTTTGTGCAGAGCAAATAGTAGTGCTACCTGAGAGTAGAATAAGGGCAAAAAAGGGCCTCTAAAACCCATGCCTTGTTTCTTCAAGAATCATAATGGTGCAGGAAAGTAACTTAATGTCTCCCATACCTTTAAGAGGAAAAAGGAAGTTTCTCATGGAACTGGAAGTTCTTTGGTTGGGATTGAGGGATGACACTGCAGTGTTCTGCATGAATCAGCCATTAAGGAACAGATGGGATAATGTAAATCTCAGGAGATGACAGATGGACACAACCTTAGAGAGTATGACAGAGATTCTGAATTGATTGAGTTCAGTTTTTATCACATGCAAATTAAGTTCAATTAGGGGGAAATGGCATTGCAATATCAAGCAGCCAGGAATTTGGATCAAGTATATTGGTGATGCATAAGCTTCTCCACCGTGCTGCTCCCCTATAGAATCTTTAAGCAAAGAGCAAAAACTAGAAGAGCCATCATCTTCAAAACTCCAGAAAATGGTAAAATTTTCCAGTCACTGAATGACTGCTGAATCAAGAAAACACAGCTTATATGAGAAAAGGAGAAGCTCACAGCATCCTTGCTGGCCCCTCCCCTATCTGTCTCCAGCACCCTGTGATGCTGGTCTGTGCTCCCATTCTGAATCCCTGGCCCTGTTCCAGATGGAATAGAATACCACCCATGCTCATATTGAGGTGACTGAATGTTGGTGCCAATCTACTGAGTGGCAGCCTGAGAGAATAAACCAAGAAACTCACTGCAGGTTTACCCTACCAGAACTTGTCATGCAGGCAAAAGCAGCTTGTGGACAGATAAAACAAAGTAAGAAATAAGTCAAAAGGACCTGGGTGGAAAAGATTACTGGCTTCAAGACATAAATGGAGCACCTGGAAGGGGGGTCTATTTAATGGGGAGTAAAGGGGTCAATTTGATTTCTGTAAATGGGGGACATCCTAAGGGTATGAGCAAGCACAAGCCCAGAATGAGACATGGGCATAATGGATAAAAAAGCATGTTCTTTGTCCTTGCACTTGGGGGATTGTTGCTGTTCCATTGGGGAATGTGGCAGAGCTCCCCCAGCTAGGAACTCAGCCCTCCCTCAGCTTTGCATAACACTACCTACAATGACAATACCCAATGAGTAGGTGAACATTTTTGTATACCCTATACACATGTCCTGGAGAACTCCCTCCCAACCATGTGATCTATATATCTTAAAAAAAAAGAAAAGTAGGGAAGCAGACATAGCTCAACTGATAGAGCATCTGCCTACCATATGGAGGGTCCAGGGTTTGATACCCAGGACCTCCTGACCTGTGTGGTGGCTGGCCCATGTGCAGTGCTGCCACACATAAGGAGTGCCGTGCCACGCAGGGGCGCCTCCGTGTAGGGGAGCCCCATGCGCAAGGAGTGCGCTCCTCAAGGAGAGCTGCCCCATGTGAAAAAAGCGCAGCCTGCCCAGGAGTGGCAACACACATGGGGAGCTGATGCAGCAAGATGATGCAACAAGAAAGAGATGCAGTTTCCCAGGGCTGCCTGATAATGCAAGTGGACACAGAACACCCAGTGAATGGACACAGAGAACAGAAAACGGAGGGGAAGGGGAGAGAAATAAAATAAATCTTTAAAAAAACAAAAAAAAAGACAAATAAAAATTAAAAAACAAAGAATGAGCCGAGTCAACTGGAGAAGAATGGGTATTCTGCTGTTCTTGGATGGATAGTTTTGCATATGTCTCCTGGGGCCCATTGGTTTATAATATTGTTCAAGTCCTTCTCTTTCCATTTTGATATTCTGCCTGGATGTTCTGTAGATTATTGGAAGTCATGTATTTTAGTCATCAACTACTATTGTAGTACTGTCTGTTTTTCTTTTCAATTCTTTCAATATTTAAAACTTTTGGGGCTCTGTTATTAGCTGCATAATTATTTATAATTATTATATTTTCTTGATGTATTGACCCTTTTATTAATATATAGTTAGCTTGTTTCTTGTAACAATAACAACAAGAAGCATGACCCCCACCTTCCTTTGGTTACTTTTTGAATGGTATATTTTTTCCATCCTTTCACTTTCAAACTATTTGGGTCTTTGATTTTAAGGTGAGTCTTTTGTATACAGCATTTTGATTTGATAGCTTAATTTCAGTATACACATATACTGCTTCTGTAGCTCCCTGTCATGCCACCATTTTGTTGTACTTGTTACAAACTATATATTTATTTATTGTATGGCAAAATCCATCCATAGGTTTATCTTGACTTTTATCTACTTGCCTTTTGGAACCTGTAAGAAGTAAAAGGTGATGTTACATAAGAAAAAATACAATACAATATATTGTATTGTATAAAAATTGTAAACAAAAGAAAACTGGGGTAGCTATACTAATACCAGATAAAATTCATGGCCGTGAATATTCAGGATCAATGTTTAAGTTTTTACAAAAGAGAAAGTATTGGAAAGCTAATACATTTCTAGAATAGAATATTAAAGACAGATATGACCTTAGGGATTATAGCACATTATGCATTCATTTTTTTAGAAGAAAAAACTGAGTTTCAAAGAGGGGAATCATCCAACTAGTTAGTATGATATTTAAGGCTACAATCTACTATCTAGATCTTAATAAAAAATAAGCCAATTTTCCCATTCTGAAGCTGAGCATTAGTCTTGGCCAGGTCTTTATAATCAGTTTGTTTTTCTCTCTTTATTTTTTTTAAGTGTTACATTCAGAAAATATAAGTGGGCCCCATATACCCCTCATCCACCTCATCCCACTCGTCTCACACCAACAACCTCTTTCATCATCTTGGGACATTCACTGCACTTAGTGAATACATTTTGGAGCACTGCTGCACCACATGGATAATGGTTTACACCATAGTCTATACTCTCCCCAAGTCCACCCAGTGGGCCATGGCAGGATATACAATGTCCAGCATCTGTCCCTGCAGTACCACCCAGGACAACTCCAAGTCCTGAAAATGCCCCCACATCGTATCTCTTCTTGATGTCAAGACATTGAGGTCTTAGGACACCCATAACATTAATTCAATTTCCCAATAAAGTCCTCCCCAAATAAACATATCTAAGTAAAACATAGTGGAATCATTATGCAAATTTAGACCAGGATGTTCTTAGCACCTTTCCCCTCTACCTTCAGCCAACTGTTGATACCAATCTCCTCATATAAAAAAAATACTCAATTTACACCTGTCACTTATGTGATAGGTCACTTATACTCATGGAATAGAGATTTTAATCTAATTTCAAGAGTAAATTATTTACAAATTTTTACATTTTGTGGAGCACATAGGATTTTGAAAAATTGACTAGAAATGAAATGTTTATGATGCATTCTTACCAGAGGAATATAGTGTTATAGCAATGGACTGATTTATATGCCATTTCCATCTCTAAGTGATAGGTAAGGGTGAGATTGCAGCTGGGAGAAGGAAAAATTCCAAATCAGGTGCCATGCCCTCAAGAAAGGAGATTAGAGTCATTCTAGCAGTTCACACATAGAGTGGTGTTTATAAAGTATTCATCACCATCGCAATCTTTTTTTTGTTTATTTTTATTCAAAAAATATGAGGTCCCCATATACCCCCCACCCCCCCTCACCCCACTCCTCCCCCATAACAACAATCTCCTCCATCATCATGTGACATTCATTGCATTTGGTGAATACATCTCTGAGCACTGCTGCACCTCATGGTCAATGGTGCACATCATAGCCCACACTCTCCCACATTCCACCCAGGTGGGCCATGGGAGGACATACAATGTCCAGTAACTGTCCCTGCAGCACCAACCAGGACAACTCCAAGTCCCGAAAACGCCCCCACATCTCTTCTCTTCCTCCCACTCCCTACCCCCAGCAGCCACCATGGCCACTTTCTCCACACCAATGCCACATTTTCTTTGGTTACTAATCACAATAGGTCATGAATAGTACCATCACAATCTCTTAAGCTTGTTGATTGAATGACCAGATCCTGCTGTTACTATTTTTTTCTCTTTTTTATTGTATTTTTTGAAGATACAGAGATCACAAAAAATGTTACATTAAAAAATATAAGAGGTTCCCACATACCCCACCCCCCACCCCACCCCCACTCCTCCCACATCAACAACCTATTTCATCATTGTGTTGCATTCATTCCATTTGTGAATACATTTTGGAGTACTGCTGCACTGCATGGGTTATAGTTTACATTGTAGTTTACACTCTCTCCCAGTAAATTCAATGGTTTATGGCAGGATATATAATGTCTATCATTTGTCCTTGCACTATCATTTAGGACAACTCTAAGTCCTGAAAATGCCCCACATCACATCTCTTCTTCCCTCTCCCTGCCCTCAGCAACTTCTGTGGCCCCTTTCTCCACATCTATGCTACAGTTTCTTCCATTACTAGTCACAATACTTCTATTGTAGAATACCAGTAAGTCCACTCTAATCCATATTTTATTCCTCCATACTGTGGACCCTGGAAAGGTGATGTCCACTTCACCTATATTTTGTGAGGGGGTTTAGATCCCACATGGTTCAGGGATGCATTTCTTCTGTTTGGAGTAGTAGGCTCTCTCAGTTCCCTGGTGTGGTGGTTGAACACCTTCACCTCCCTGTTAGCTGACCTGGGTAAGTTCAAAGAACTGGAGAGTAGGTGTTGCAACTCTGCTGAGGCTCAGGGCCCAGCTGGCACATGGACAGTCCAGAGAGTCAAGTCTCCTGGGTATACACCAACCCCAGCACCAAACACAGGTTCAGTAAAAGTGGCAGAAGAGGTATGTGTGGAAAAGTCACATTTGAGTCCAACTCCATCACACTCAGGAACACAAATTCCAATAGTAAGGTCCACTGACAAGGCATTGAACTCCAGAGCCAACTGCCATCATTATAGAACCTGTATGTCTCTTTAGTTCTCAGGCGCACCAGTGTCTGGGGTTGTATCTACTTTGGCTATCTCTGGGATCCTGCTGAGGTGTGCATTAGTGCGACCCCTCTGATGACCTCCCCACTCTTTTTTGAAGACTTTAGCCATATAAACTCATCTGTCTATACCATTTCCCACTTTTATTCAAGGTTTTTTTCTAGTTGTATCACTAGTTAGTGAATGGTAGTATTCTCTCGGCTCTAAGGTGGCTCATTCCTGAGAGTCATGTCCCACACTGAGGGGAATGTAATGCATTTACATGCTGAGTTTAGCTTAGAGAGTGGCCACATTTGAGCAACATGGAGGCTCTCAGGAGGTAATTCTTAGGCTTCCTGAAGCTCTAGGCCTAATTGAAATTTTGAGCACACAGGCTCATAAGCGTACTCATCAGTATCAAGGGCCCATCATCGGATCGTCCTTCTTCACTGCTTTTAGCCCTTGCACTTGGGGGATTGTCATTATTCCATTGGGGAATGTGACAGAGCTCCCTTGGCTAAGCAGTCAGCACTCCCTCAATTGTCGTTTGTAACTGTAATTACTATAAAAAATCAATAAATATATGAACATTTTTACATACCCTATCTACATGCCTTGGAGAACTCCCTCCCAACCATGTGTCCCCCAACAATAATACCCCACACCAGCGTTCCTCACCTACCATAGTTGAACCCCTCTGTGGTCCAAAACTTCTTCAAAGATGAAGTCTAATATACTGCCAAATTCAATTACTAGGAAAAGGAAATAGTAATAATAGATTTAATTATTAGAAATAGAATACACACTAATTTAGAAAAACTAAAATAAAGCAAAAATAAATTGGGGTATTAAAAATGAGAACTATCATAAAACTTTGTTTTTGACATTTTGCCTTTCTTTACTTTAATAAGTGTTGCCCTGTATGTACATTGCAAGGCTATTCTTTCATTTCGTCCTCTGTGTCTACATCCTTTTTTTTTTCTAATTCTTAATTTTTTCTTCAAAAAAGTTTTAGATCACAGTAAAGTCACATATACAATATAGGTGACTCCCATATATCCAACATCAAACCCTTTTCCCCCTTCCCCAGCAATGATCTTTCACAGGTTCATGTTATATTTGCTGCAGCTGATATACAGATACTTAAGTATAGCTTCCAAACATGGCACCATTTTGGTTTACATTATGGTTTATATTTTGGACTGTACAATTTTCTGAATTTTTAGTTACATTATGGTTTACTTTATGGTTTACATTTTAGCCTATAGACTTTTATATATTTTCGGTGAAATTTAACATGTCCTATATCCATCATTACACAATCTTGTGTAACACTTCCATTGCCCCCCAGTTACCCTGCTTCCATCTATTCTATACCTCTCTCCCCCTCCCCTCAGGGCCCACACTGACAACCAATCTTCACTGCTTGAAGGATTAGATTCACAGATACTTGCAACAATGCTGAGAGGTTGACATATTAGACTGTCCTCCCACGTTGGGTGCCACCACTTCTCTCAAGAGACACAATTCCCTCTGTTTGAGAACATCAGGCCTCCCCAGGATATTGCTACACTTTCTCACTCATTGCATGGGTCTCCACCCAATGATATAACACACTATGATGAGCTGTAATTTACTCAATGAAGTGAACTTCCAAACCATATCATTCTCTGAAAGTGGCCATCTTACATGGTGGGGGTGACCTTTCTTTAGTACAACCTGAGTAGGTGACATATACAGCCTTTATAGTTAGACTAGGAATGCATATTATTTAATTATGCATACAGATAGCTTTTTAAAAACTCCCAATGACTACTTCTTTCCTCTGTACTTAAAGGAATAAAATTTATTGCCACTTTTGATCTGGGAGCACATGGGCAGCGCCTAACCACTAATTGGAGAATCAGAAGCTTTTCAGAGGCAGTAAGAGAAATTATTGCTTGAGTGTAACCTTTTCAGACTTGCAGGAGTTAAATGCAGGAAAGAGGATGTTCTTTTCACATGTACAGGACGAGAGAAGAGAGAGAATAAGTTGTACTTGGGAACTGTAAAGAGTTCACTATTTGCAGTGATTTGAATGTGAGTTGGCAGACATAGAGCTTGAGCCAAATACTGGACTATATTGAATGTTATGCTAAAAAAATTTGAATGTCTTAAATTTTTAAAATTGATCTGGAAGATTATGGGAATCACTTCAAAGGTTTTCAGTTGGGAAGTATCATGAACAGTCTTTTTTGAGGGAAGGGCCAGAAAACAGATGTGGGAAGAGGCAAAGTTGCTATATGTAGTCTTATACACGTATATTCTTTATGTCAAAAACTTCATTTTTTAATGAAGTGAATACCAGTTTAATATCTGTTACCAAATAAGAACTTTAAGGATGGTAGAACACATGTTAATTAAAAAGGGCTAGAAATTGTTCAGCTTCTGTGGAAGAGAGTTTGGTGGTTTCTCAAAAATTATGTATAGAATTACTGTATGACCAGCAATCCCACTGGTGGGTATATATAAAAAATTCAAAGCAGGGATTGAAAAGACATTTGTGCAACAAGAGTCATAGCAGCATTATTCTCAAGTGCCAAAATATGGAGGCAATCCAAGTTTCCACCAACAAATGAATGGATTAATAAAATGCAGTAAATATATACATGGGAATATTATTCAGACATAAAAAGGAATGAAGTTATGATGCATGCATTAACATGGATTGGGTGAATATTGAAGACATCAGGATGTGTGAAATAAGTCAGACAACAAAGGACAAATATTGTAATGATCTCACTGGTATGAAATAATTAGAATAAGAAAACTCATAAGTCAGAATCTACGATATAGTTTACCATGGGTTAGAGTAATGGTAGGAATGGGATGTTAATGCTCAAATTGTACAGCATTTATATTTGAGTTGTGTGTGAAATTTTGGTAATGGTTAGTGTAAAGGTATTAAAACATTGTGAGTATAATGAACAGCACTGAATTTTGTATTTGTATGGTGTTAAAAGGGGAAATCATAGTTTTTATGTATGTTACTCTGTACAACAAAATCTGTGAAACCTATGTAAATGATAGACTATAGTTAATAGTACAGTTTTTAAAATGACCTTTCATGAATTGTAACAATTCTACAACACTAATTCAAGGTATCAATAATAGGGTGATAGATGGGAAGTCTGTATTTTATGCATAATTTTTCTCTAAACCCACAACTTCTCTAATAAGAAAAATAAAACAAATTTACAAAAATGAAAATTGGATAAAAAGAGCTAGAAAAATTCTTATTTCTAATTTTCTTATTGTAAACACTTTTGTTATTCATGTTATGACCCCAACATTTTCTCATAAATTATTTTTATGTTTTTTTATACCTGCTGTGACCTGTATGAATTTTATACTCTGCCCTGCAATTTAATTTGCTTTGCTTCTCTTTTGGTCCAGTTCCAGGCTATACTAATTCAGCACTAGTAGTATCCATAGCCTCTGTTTGTAGTTTCCCAGATGCTAAAATAAATACCATGCAATGGGTTGGCTTAAACAACAGGAACTTATGAGCTTAAGGTTTTGAGGCTAGGAGAAGTCCAAAATCAAGACATTTTCAAGGTAATGGTTTCTCCCGGAAGACTAGTATTCAGGTGCTGGTTGCCAGTGGTCCTTAGTCCTTGGCTTTTCTGTCACACGGCAATGCACATGGCAGCCTCTCCTGCCTTCTCTGGGTTCTGTTGACTTCTGGATTCTTCTTGTGACTCTTTCTCTCTCTGTCTGAAATTCACTCTGCTTATAAAGTGATAGGAATAGAGGTTTCTTGATTGAGTTGGGCCACACCTTAAGTGAGGTTGCCTCATCACAAGGTCCTATTTACAATGGGTTCACACTGCTAGAAATGGATTAAGATTAAGAACATGTTTTTCTGAGGTACTTATCTCCAAGCCACTCTATACTCACCCTATAATCCTGAACTAAATTTCATATTTCTGACCATTTAAGAAAAAGAATGAGGTACAATATGTGTTAAAGAAAACCATTTTCTTTTTGTTTGGTGTTGTTTATCCAAGAGGAGCAAGATAACATTTAAGGGGTTTTTTTTTTGCAGCAAAGACTGATCCAAAGTTTTTAAATGTAAAATTTGTCTCTGAGGATATGTTCTATCAAAATATATCAGTAAATAAGTTTTTCAGCAGAGCCCATAATACCACCTAACTCTTGGATACCATTTGAATAGATACTCATACCATTCTCCAATGGGGAGATATTTGAACCTAGAATAATACCTTAGTTCCATGGAGATGTTTCATATTTCAAATTAAAAGTGATTTGATGAAATCAAGATATATAGCATATTAATGTAGTTTCATTCGAAGGGTCTAACATATCCCCAATGTTTCAAATTTTTTTCATAAAAAGAAAGTGTCATCAAGTACAATAGCAATGTTATTATGTTTTTATAATTAAAGAGGAAGTTCCTGAAACATTAAATCTGTGTCTTCAAGTTAAAAATGGGCTGGGCTTATAGACATTTTTCCTAAGTTTATGAGAACATTTAAAAATCATACTTCTTTGAAGGTACACTTAAAAATTTCTCCTTTCTCTCTCAGCAATATTTACTGATCATCAAATATGTGCTACTCATTATGTTAGATGATGTTGATACAATATTGAACAAAGACATTTCTGGATATCTTCTATCTAGTAAGTGGAATAGATATTAATAGAATGATCACATAAATTAGTATAGCATCCCAATCTGAGGTAAATTTTATTATGGACAAGAACATGATTAAATGGAACATATTAAAGAAGAACCTGACCTGGACTAGAGAGTCGGGTTGGCCAGGGCAGTCTTCCATGAGGAAGTATTTTTTGAGCAAAGACCTAAAAAAAATGAGTAGGCCCTAACAAGGTAAAGGGCATAAGTATTTCAGAACATTCCAGATTAAAGAAACAGTATATATAATAACCCCATGGATACATGAAGGGAAGTAAAAATAAGGCTAGTGTGACTGGAGTGTAGAGGGTGAGGGTGAGAGAGCTGTGTAGAAGTTTTAGAGGTAAAGGGAGGTCATACCGTGCAGCACTTTTGTAGGTTGGGTTAAGAATTTTAATCTTTTCGTAATGAGCCACTGATAACTTTTAGGTATGGAGGTGACATGACCATTGTTTTAGTTTGCTAAAGTTGCTGGGAGCAAAATAAAAGAAATGGGTTGGCTTTTGCAATAGTGATTTATTAGGGTAAAAAGCTTACAGTTCCAAGGCCGTTAAATGTCCAAATCAAGGCATTACCAGAGATGCTTTCTTACCAATGCTCAGCTACTGGCAGACCCTGGAAACATGCCATGTGGCAAGGCAAGATGGCAGATCTGTTGGCCTCTCTCTGCTTTCTCCTCCAGGCTCACTTTCTCCCAGAACACAGCTGTGGGCCTTCAAGCACAATGGCTTGTCTCACCTGGGCTGCTTCGCTGATTCCAGCCTCCAGGCCCTCTCTCTGCCTTGCAGGGTTTTTCTGTTTCTCTGCAGCTGTACGTGATCATGGAGTCCTCGCTCACATGGTAGGGTAAAATGGCAGCTGTCTTTCTCTTTGTTTTTCTACTTTCGAGTTCTCTGCTTTTATAAGAGATATGGTGTGGGGGCATTTTCAGGATTTGGAGTTGTCTTGGGTGGTGCTGCAGGGATGGATGCTGGATGTTGTGTGCCCTGCCATGGCCCACTGGGTGAACTAGGGCAGAGTGTGGACTACAATGTGGACCACTGTCCATGTGGTGCAGCAGTGCTCCAGAATGTATTAGCCAGGTGCAGTGAATGTGCCATGATGATGGAAGAGGCTGTTGATGTGGGAGGGGTGGGGTGGGGTGGGGAGGGGGGTATCTGGGGACCTCATATTTTTTTAATGTAACATTAAAATAAAGAAGAAAAAATAATTAATTAATTAAAAAAAAGACCTTTGCAAGAGGGCTGAGACCCAACCTAAGTCATACTTTACTGATATAGTCAAATAAAAGGCTATAAGTGATCTATTAGAATGTGGTCTAATTAAAATGTCCCTTAACTGAATCTAATGCAATCAAAGGATCACACATCCATAAGAATGGATTAGTTCTAAGAAAATTATCTTTTCTGGGATTCAGAAAACTTCAAACTCTCACAACCATCTTTGTTGTTTTGAAACACTCTAGTAACAGTGGAGAAAGTGGATTGAAGAATGCAGACTAGAAGCAGGAAGACCAGTTGGGAGGTTATCTCAGATGACCAATGAAGAGATTAAGGCAGCTTGGGCTAGACTTTTGGCAGTGGAGACTGAAAGAAAGACTCAAAAGTTACCAAGAGAGTAAAATTTGCAGACATTTTTATGGATTGGAAATATGAAGGTGAGGAAGAGAAAAGAATCAAGAATAGCTTGGAGGACTTTTGAGTAGCACTACTGAATGTTTGTGATATGGGTAATTTTAAGACTTCTAGATAGGAAACTTCCCTAGGAAAGGATCAGGATTCATTTGGAACAGAGGCTATAGATAATGAAAACCAAGACTGCTCCCAACTTTTACAAATAAGTTGTGCTCCATACATCCATTCTACATATTAGAACAAAGCATGACTGTCTTATAGATGACAAGCATTGCCATGTGAACTGTTTTTATGTATGTTAAAAATGGTTGACTATTACTTTATTTATTCGTAAGTCCCATTGATTGTACCGTTTAAACAACTTTCATATCTGTCTCCTACATTTCATCTTTTTCCTTCTTTCCTTGTTTCCGTCTTCTCTCCCTCCTTACACGTATGTGTATGGAGTATTATCAGGAATCAAAAACTGTGTTAGGCACTAGGGATACAATTGTAAATCAAACACTTATGCAGCCTTCATGGAGTTTAGAATCTATCAAGGTAGATACTGTAGACAAAAACTCGGAGATGTAATATTTGAGTATATTTGTGAAAAACAGTACAAAGAAAATATATAGGGTGCTATGAGAGCTAAGGTCAACATATCTGTTCATATGGGCACACTGACGAGATAGCTTCCTATATGGTAAAACAGCACATTTCCTCTTGAACTGTGCTCCCTGGAGATAGAATAAAATGAAGCATCATCTTCACAGTAGGCCTTGACATGGACAAATTTCTTTGTGTCATCATGTCATCCTCTGTGTTTTCCATTTTCTAGAATAAATAATTCCTATTGTGGAAAAAAGATAGGGAGCTTAAACTATACTCTGACTTTATAGAGGAGATGCATAGTTTTCAGTGTTATGATCCCAAAATAACTGCCTGTTGCAGATGTTCCTTTCAAGGGTAATGATTGTGATATAATATTTGGAGGCCCAGACTTACTCTACGATTTTTGATTATATTTTAAACTTCATGGGTTTATTGTGTTATGCTTGTCGGCACCCCCAAACCATAATCCGACTGAGTTATAGCCACTCCATTTACATCTATGTACACAGTTGTTTGACTTGAAAAAGAATAGAATACTTTTCAAGCTTATATGGACCTTATGTAGGAATGTCAGCCTCCTGATTCAGGGAAAACGGAGCAACCAGAGAAAGCCAGTCAACCTGTCTTTGAGTTTAGCAGCTGCTCCTGTGGTGGCCAAGCACTCCAGAAAACCTAGATTACAGCTTAGCCTCCTCTCAGCAACTCACCTGAGCTGCAACCATTGCTAAATAGTCCAGTCACACTGTCCCCAATGTGTGCACTCACAGCTGGGCACAGAGATCCTGGTCCCCTGAGTGGGGAAGACAAATGACCCCTGACCCACACTCGACTCTTCCATCATATTCCAGGTGATGCTGTCTAGACTAAGGCTTCAGCTCTAAGAGATTGGTCAGAGAAGGGGCGAGCTAGGCCTAATCAGGATACGTGAGCCACAGAGAAGCCAGAGAGGAAGTAGTTGGGATTGGCCTGAGGCTAAAGGCCAGGGACAGAATCAGAAAATGATTGACTGAAGAAATAAGTGGATCCATCCTCCCTAATGTGTTTATTCCAGGGAGGAAGAGGTATACAAAACCTGTAGAAACTGAGTGACATGGTCCAACAGTAGCCAGTGAGAGGCCTAGACTTCCATCTCAGCTCCAGCTTCACCAGCTCCAGCAACCTCCTCTGGCCCTACCTGCATCTTCGCTTTTCTCTCTGTGGGCCCTGATGTAATCTGCTGCTTTCTCAGTCCTAGTCAACAGCTCATTCCCCACTGCCTCCACAGCCTCAGCTCCACCGGCTTCAGCCTGTACTTTGGCCCTAGTCCTGCAGCCCCACAGCCCATTCTACCTCCCGTTCTTGACTACATCCTCAGCCATAGCTTCGTAGTTCCCACTGGTTCCAGATCTACAGGACTTGTGCAATCTGGCCACCTCAAGGGAAGGGAAAAAAAATCAATAAATGTTTTTTTAAGGCAAGAAGAGAGGAAAAGTAAAAGAGTGTAAAATATTTTAAATATATTTTTGGTTAACACACTGCTATTCCTTTGAGTGCAAACCTCTGTGGGACTATACTCTGAGGTCCAGAGCTGGACTTCATATGAATTATATAGTTTATGCCACAGTGTGAGATGGAATCACAGTGTCTTACAGAAAGACTTTTTCTTCACTTTATGCCACATACCTGTCTCACTGTCCAGATCATTTCTCCACTCCATTAACACTCTTCTCTTGGTAGCAGATTGAAGGGAATAGAATTTAATGGTACTAGGAAAATCTTTCACCAGATGTAACATAAGAAGAATAAGTGTCAATTGGAAGAGCACTATTCCTTCGGGGTTGCTCATCTTCCATTTTTATTTGTACTTCTTTCTAAGTTGTGCGTGTATAACTTGGCAAGTGCCTGTTGTATCTTTTGATTTGCATTAAAGATTTAAAAGAACCTCTTCAATCATTACACTTATGCAAATAAAATTATTTAAATGACAATTTTCTATTCTTTTTCTATAGATGGAAATAGTTTTCCATTTTCTAAGAGATTAAAAATTGAATGAACTTTCCAGAAAATATTGTCAGTTCTTCAAATTTTACAATATTTGACCGCAAATACAGATGCCAAGGACAAAGCTGAATGAGATGGGAGCAGGGGTGAAAATAGCAATTATGTTCTCTGTACATCCTGATGAAATTCTTATTCATACAGGCCATGCTGCACTGGGGGCTGCATGCTCATGGGGTTCAAAGGTCCCAATACTGTATTTTTTCATTCCCATTCCTATTAAAAGGCAAGAGATTTCATGATTCTATATTATTTCCTATTCTTTGCTTGTGTTCCTGTATTAGTATAGTAAACTTTAGGACAGTGTGATGTGTCTTGGAAGCTCCCAGTGGTTCTACTGGCAAACAACACAGTGTATCCTATGACAAATAGACTTTTCTAAGGACAGCTATTCTGCCCTCCTCCTCCTCTGACCATCTGACCCATAATGCCTACAAGTCACATTATCAAACCTCTGCCCCAGTTCAGTTGGTTAATATGCACTATTTACCTTTTAAGTTCAGCTTGATGTAGAATTACTTCCAGAGATTTTATGTTCCACCAAATAAGATCTTTATATTACTACCTAATCAGAAAATCTCAGTTCAGTAAGACTTTCTTAGGGCTGAGCTACAAAAATGTCATCTTAGTCCAAATTCTATACTTTGAGAGAAATATGCAGAATGGTTCTATAGGTAGTTAATCTGACAGTGATTTCTTTACATCAAAATTAATTTTTAAAATTATTAGTAAATTTTAAAAATTCATTTCAGGAAGAATGCAACAGTCTTTAGAGCTATGCTTTTGCATAAGAAAAGGCTCATCAAATCATGTTTTTTCTTTAGAAGGGAAGGAAAAGAAAAGGAAAGTGACATTTTTTGGGCACTTATGTGTGAATGGTGTGCTGGATGTTTTTCACAGACATTAATAACCTCACAATCACATTTAATCTATTATTGAAGAGGTAGCTATTATGCCCCTCTTTTTTTTTTAAAGATTTATTTATTCATTTCTCTCCCCTTCTCTCCCCACCCCCTGCCCCAGTTGTCTGTTCTCTGTGTCTATTTGCTGCGTCTTCTTTGTCTGCTTCTGTTGTTGTCAGTGACACAGGAATCTGTGTTTCTTTTTGTTGTGTCATCTTGCTGTGTCAGTTCTCTGTGTGGGCGGTGCCATTCCTGGGCAGGCTGCACTTTCTTTCACACTGGGCGGCTTTCCTTACAGGACGCACTCCTTGCATGTGGGGCTGCCCTACGCGTGGGGCTCCCCTATGCATGGGATATCCCTGCATGGCACGGCACTCCTTGTGCACATCAGCACTGCACATGGGCAAGCTCCACACGGGTCAAGGAGGCCCGGGGTTTGAACCACGGACCTCCCATGTGGTAGACGGATGCCCTAACCACTGGGCCAAGTCCGCTTCCCTTATGCCCCTCTTTTAAAATACATTTTATTTTTAGAGAAGTTTTAGGTTACAGGAAAATTACATTGAAACTATAGGGAATTCACATATAACCCACCCCTTTCCCTTTCCACATTTTCCCCTATTAATAGCATCTTACATTAATGTGGTATATTTGTTACAATTGATGAACCAGCATTGAAACATTGCTACTAGCCAAGGTCTGTAGTTTACATTATGGTTTGCACTTTGCACTGTGCAGTTTTTAAAGTTTTGACAAAATGTATACTGGCCTGTATCTGCCTTTGCAATATCATGCAAAACAATTCCAATGCCTTAAAAATGTACTATGTTCCATCTATTCTTTTTTTTTTTTGCTGAAATAATGAGTTTTTATTTTCTTTTTAAAGTTTTGCAAGTGTTTGATCATAAACAATATTATAAATTAAAAAATAGATACTCTTTTCAAAGTTGAATATAAGTAGCAAAAATGTAGAGATTATACATTTATAAGGAAAGATATTAAATGTAAAAGAAGGATATAAAGTAGTATTTAAGCACAATCTTAATTTTATCCTTGTGTGGTACAAAGATAGATATGGCCACATACACACAGAAAATAACTAGAAATATATGTACCAAAATATTTACAAAGATTATTAGTAAAATTGTCTTTCTTGTTTACTTGTATTTCCTAATTTATCCTCAGTGAACATACTACTTTGCAATAAAGAAAAACAAAAGTCTGTTTTAGAGACCAGATACAGAGTACTACATATTATATGATTCCATTTATATAAAACATAAATATAAATCAATTCATAAAGATGAAAGATTAGTTGTTATGTAGGTCTGAGGAAGGAATGCTAAGGGATTTAGTCTTTCTTTTTGGAGTAATGAAATTGTTATAGAATTTTTTTTTGTTGTTGTTCCATCTATTCTTACCTCCACCTCCAGTCAGAACCTCTGGTAGCCACTATTTTTATATCATTGCTGCAAGTTCTTCTATTACTAGAATACTAGAAAGTCTGTTTTGGTCTGTGATTGCATTTCCCCATTATATATGCTCATTCCTCAATTTTGAGGCTTTTGGAATGATGCCTGCTCTGTTTTAGATGGAGAGAGTGTTTAGATCTTATGGAGCAGATGGAAGTAACTGTTTTGCTCGCAGTTGTAGATACTCTTTGTTTTCTGGGGTGTGATTTGTCCATCATCATCATTTTGTTAGTTGTCCTGGGAGAGTCTGATGAACTGGAGAGTAGGTGTTGGTTGCAACTTTGCTGAGATTTGGGGCTCAACTGGCATATGAATAAACCAAAAATGTAAGTCTTTAGGACATATATTTAATGCTATAGTGCTAATTATAGGTTCAAATCAAAGGGGTAGAAAAATCAAAAATAGGGAAATAGATTATCATATATTCCAGGGTAAATCCCACTAATGGGGTGCTAATTTCATGACGCTGTGTGCCTTGCTTAGAGTATCAGACATTTCTAAAGCTCTCAGGAGCACACTGTATGTGAGGTTTTGTTTACTGTTTCAGTTATTGAGATCTGCCTGAGATGTGCTTAAGTGTAACCTCTGAAATGACCTCCTGACTCACTTTGAAATCTCTCAGCTATAAAAACATTTAAAAAATATATATATTTTATCTTTTTTAAAAAAAGATACATAGATCACACAAAACGTTGCATTAAAAATATGAGGTTCCCATACACCCTACTCCCCACAGCCCCCACTCCTATCACATCAACAACTTCTTTCATTAGTGTGGTACATTCATTGCATTTGATGAATACATTTTGGAGCATTGCTATACAGCATGGTCTATGTCTTTTCCCAAATGCATCACTATTTGGTGCTTGGTAATCAACCTTTGGTGCCAGGAAGCCTCATTTCCAGGAGTCATGTCTCATGCCAGGGGAAGAGTAGTGAGTTTATTTGCTGAGTTTGGTTTAGAGAGAGGCCACATTTGAGTAAAAAGGAGGTTTTCAGGAGGTAACTCTTAAGCATTATTGTTGTTATTCAGCTAAGTTTCACTTTTACAAGAATAAAGCTCATAAGTACAAGCATTAATATCGAAGGCTTGGCATATTGGTCCATTTTCTTTTATTAGGTACTGCTTATATGCTCCAGAGATTTTAGCCACTCTATTTGAGAAAGGAGCAGGATTTCCCAGGATGGAAGTTTGATATTTTGTTGGTTATTGTGTGAGTCTTCACCGACTGAGAAAACACCCTATGATGACATAAGCACCTTCATTTTCAATAGCGGCATGCCCCAGGTGCTCCGCTCCTTACATATCTCCCTACCACTGATCCCCTGAACCACTGAAACTCCCCTTCCATAGACCCTGTAAGAACACGCCCACCATCGTGTTCTCAACTACAGTCCTTGGCCTCCCCCAGGTTCACCAAGCTACACGTTCGCCTGTTTCTTCATCCAGCCCTTCTCTGAGTTCCATGGATTATGCAACCCACACCCCTTCCCACCAACACTCACAGTCCATCACCTTTGACCCCACTCATATCTCTGCATTACCATCACCACGTCCACTCCCAAATTTGCCACCATCCACCTTATCATAGATTCTGCCCAGATTGATCACCTTCTTACCATTCTCTACTCCTTTTCTATCTCCTGGGAACTTCTCTTCTAGACTCAACCTCTGTGAGTCTGCTCAATATCCATAGTTCATATCAGTGAGATTATTCAATATTTGTCCTTCAGTGCCTGGCTTACCTCACTCAACATAAGGTCTTTGAGGTTCATCAATATTTTTGCATGTGTCAATATTCATTCCTTCTTACAGCTGAGTAATATTCCATCATATCTATATACTACAATTTCTTTATTCATTGATCTGTTGATGGACACTTGGGTTGCTTCCAACTTTTGCATTATGCTCCACCTTTACATATGATGACCTAAAGTAGGAAAGGTTCAGTGACTTGCCTAAGGCCACACAGATAGCAAGTGCCAGTGCTACTTTTGAACCTGGTTCTGTCTGATTCCAAAGCCTCTGCCCTTTCCACCACACAGTACTGCCTCCTTATTTCTTTGGCATAAGCAGTTTTCCAGCTTTTAATTAACTTTATAGCATGACTAAATACCAACCTTCTCATTCATTTTATTTCTTTCTTAGGTCTGGATTTATCCTTATCCATATTGTTCAAATGCTGTCTATTTCTGTAGAACATCAGTGGCAGATTTAGGCCAGGTGTGCCAATGTCAAACAATCACTTGTCTCATGATTCTATGTAGCTTGTCTTCTTTTCATTAGCATAAGGACCCCCCTATAAACTATGTCCACTATACTCTCTTTAACATCTTTCTCTGTTCCTCATTTTCAAAAGAACTTGTAAAGGAACTCTTAGAATTCAATGAAATTGCCAAAGAAGATTCATCTTTATTAAGTCTATTATTATAATAACAGCTAGTATTGGAGTCATTAAAACAGAAAAATATAGAAACATATGTTCTTGGAACTGGAAGGCCATTTAGAGATAATTTCCAAGGAAGGTATATAGGTCTCACCTGGCATGCTCACTCTGATGGTCTCATAGCAGCTGCCTGGATTGCTGAATTGAGTATTGCTAGGTCTTATTTCTGGGCTCAGAAAAAAGGTGGCCATAATCCATTGTGAGTATCTGTTGTGATTGGAGAGAGGCTAGTGGAAGCACGTTTTCTACATATATATCTTTTCTCAATTTATTTTAATACCCTTCAATTTTCAGATACATAAACTGGTACCTAGAAAGGGAAAATGAGATCCAGAAGGAACTGATTTATTGATGATTACACAGCCAGTTGGTGACAGAGTCAAAACTAGAAGCCAGTCTCTTACTTCATAACCTGATGCTCTTTCCACTTGACAGTAATGTCTTTAGACATACACTATTCTAATTTGAACATAAAATCAAGCATTAGGTTATCTCTCTGCCATTTGAATGTGTTTACCACCTAGGAGCTCCCCAGATTCCTTAACTCTTTTCTTACATCTCTAGAGGAATACCTGAAGTTCATTTCTTCTACTAGAACATAGAATCAAGTATCTTTTGCAGGTACTAAAATTTAGAATGTCATTCCTGTGATGAGATTCAGTCTGCTTTTATTTCCAATATATTATTTCTCTTAGAATTTCCTTGTATATAACCTAACTTATATTCCCCCTACCCTAGAGTTTAATGGCTTCTTCTCATATATCTAGAATATTTGAATGGATCCATATCTCATAACTTTGAGTTGCTTTCCCCTTCTTTATTTTATTAGCAATCATTTCATTCCTACTTTCGTTAAAACTGTAATGGCTATTTATTACACTCTCCTTTTAGCCTACTTTTACCTCCTTCCCACCTCTATGAAGGCTTTCTTAACACTTTTAAAGAGATGTCAATTTCATTTAAACCTTAGTCTGGGCATGTAAACCCATATTCATATTCATCTTAGCTTCATACAGAACAAGGAATATACTGATCTAGTTAAAGTTACATCATGCTTGATTTTCATGCAATTGTATATGTAGTTTGAGCTAAGGTTGGGTAATCTAAACTAACAATATAAGCTAATATTAATCCAAACTAATATTCAGCTAATCTAAACTAATACAATTTAACCTATACTTACATTAGTATTATACTTCCTCCTCTACTGAAGATCTTTTCCTCAAAAAGCTACTTTTTCTCCTGCCTGGAAATGCTCTGTTAAATGTTTTGCTTAGGTATAAGTAGATTAAGTGCTCATCCTACTACCATTTAATTGCTTCCCCCAATGTAGTCAGAAATAATGGTATATATATTTTTCTTAACTGATGAGAAATCATATTTACCATCTTCTCACAGCTTTAGTGTCTCTTTTTTCTTCTTTATTTTATTTTAAATATTACATTAAAAAAATATGAGGTCCCCATATACCCCCCACCCCACCCACGCCACCCCTCCCACATCAATACGGTGTCTCTTCTGATCCACCAAAATAGCATCCCTAGTTGACTGATGATTTTGTGACCTAGAACTTGTTACAGAGAGCATGTACCGTGCCATCTTCCTTCTTTTTCTCTTTACCCACATTCTCTTTTGACATCAAGGGGGTCACTTTATCAGTTTCTTATGGTTGCTGTAACAAATTGCCACAAACTTGGTGGTGGCTTATATCAACACAGCACAAATTTATTTTTTACATTTCTTGAGCTCAGAAGTCCAAAATAGGTCTGAAATGGGTTAACAACATCAAGGTATTGATAGCCCCACATTCCTTTTTGGAGGAATTGTTTTCCTTGACTTTTCCAGTGTCTAGAGTCTGCCACTATTCGAAGTTCATTTCTATCTTCAAATCTAGTAAAGGCCAGTAAGTCTTTCTCATGATACCATCTACTTGGTTCTGACTCTTCTACTTTCCTCTTCCCCATTTAAGACCCTTGGGATTACATTGGACCCACCTGGATAAACCGGGACTAATCTCCCCATTTCAAGATCTTTAATATAATGACAACTGCAAAGTGTGTAAGATAACATATTCACAGGTTCTGGGATATAGTACATGGAGATATTTGAGGGATCATTATGGTATCTAGTACTATCACTAATAGGGCATAGGGTAATGTACCTCTGTAGTCACACATATCTATTTCTCCAGCACTGAAAAAAATGTTAGAGATTGGAACTGGATTCAGAATAGCTGTAACAATTCAAGAAACCTACTTACTGTATACCTATGGAAGCATAGTTGACTACATTTTAGTTCTTTTAGTTGAGTGAAAGGAATTCTTTTCAGTTAAAACACATATATCATCTGGCTTAGCATTACCATTAAGTAATATATTCAGAGCTTGGCAAAAACACATCCCAGTGACATTGGAAAAATCTGTTTCCACCTACTTGCTTCAGGCATGTCACTGTGCCAATGAACACATTAAATGTGATTAATTTCTTTGAAGACAGAAGTGGGAATTGCTTATCAGTAAGGCCTGAATGAATAAAAAATGCTTGAACAAAATATTATCCCTTTAATTCATTCTAGCAAAGTAAGAAATTATACTTAACCTTATCTATATATGATTTACAATTTACCTTTACATTGAGTAACTTATGTTTTGACTCCCCAAATACATTGTGTTAGAGACAATTTCTGAGGGTACATTATAATTTACTTTGTTAAACTTACTGCTTCTGTGATAAAGCAAAAACCTAACTCTTTCTCCTTTTGCTTTTGTTTCTTCTATATGATTAAAGAACAGAGAGCTTTCCCATGATACCAGTACCATAGCAAGCAGTCCGTGAGTATTTATTGATTGCTTGCTCGCTCAACTGATTTATTTATTCAAAACACTTATTGGTTATCAACTAAGTGCCAAGCACAATGTAAGGAAGGGAGGATGGGAGAGAAAACAGGCACAATCACTCTTTCATTCCCTGTGAGACTTACAGTCCTCAAACGAGATGCTGGAAATTTCCTTGGTGGTGTTTCTGATGACCAAAATGACTGATAATTGATGGAACACCATGGTCCATTCATTAAGTGCCCATTCCAAATAACAAGAAAAAATAACATTGAGTGTGCCCAGGCTAGTTTTGTCAATGAGTCCAGTCAAACCATTTTTTTAATACCCCCCTTTGCGGCTTTTTGCGTGCTGACTGCTCTCTGTGTCCATTCACTGTATGTTCTTCTGTGTCTGTATTTATTTATATTTTATTTCTCCTCCCCCCTTGCAGCTTGTTTGCTGTCTGCTCTCTGTGCCCGTTTGCTGCAGGCTCTTCTGTGTTCTCACTTGTCTCCCTTCCTTTCTTTATTGCTTCTACTTGCTGAGTCGGCTCTCAGTGGCGTCTGCAGGCCAGGTGGCACTCCACAGTGTGCAGGCGAGCCTGCCTTCACAAGGAGGCCCTGGGACATGAACCGAGGGCCTCCCATATGGTAGATGGGAGCTCATCTGATTGAACCACAGCTGCTTCCCCCAAACCATTTTTGACCAGCAAGATTTTATACCAAATCTGTCCCATCTATCTGGCTGTGGGAGTTGTCTTAGCTCTGGACATAGGAAAATAATTTTCCTAAAATACAATAATGGATTGGTTGACCAAAAAATGACATTTCAGGAAATATCTGAGTGATCATGTGTTTCTAAGCAACACAAAGGGAAAAAGTAAACTGCTACTAGTTATCTGAATATGACCTCAGCTCTCACACAGTGTCATACCTTAGAGGCTGCTTTCAGAATCAAAATGCCCTATGACTCTGGAGGAGAAAACTGAAGGCTTCGTTTTGCTCATTAAAGTTATTTAAGGCTCTCTGTTGCCATAGAAGCTTACATGACTTTTCTCAGTCAGTTTTTCTGAAAAAAAAAATCAATTTAGCTGTGAAGGAGTTCTGCTCATACCCCTCCTTTGTCAGCTCTACCCTACCTCATTCTACTTAGGTAGCACATATTGGAGTCTTACCACATGTCAGTGTGACATCAAAATAATTGGTTGAAAAGCAGAAAATCATATTGATAGATACTATATGACCAGTTATAATTATTTTTTCTGAATTTATTTATATTCATAGCTAAATCGTACTGTTTTACACTCAGGTGCATATACTGCTGTAATGTCATTATTTCTAGTCAGTTAGTAAAATCAAGTTTTAATAAAAACTGAATAATTTTGATTAAATTCTTGTACACTCCAAACTGAAATCAGTTTACCTGAAATCAGGTATGTGTGAAGGATCAAGAATTACTTTCATCTCACAGAAACTGTAGTAATGCTTTCTGATGCCTTGTGACCAGAAACACGTAATGTATTCCTAGGTAAGTTTCTCTTATCTTCTGTGAGAATTTTATTTACTAATTCTTAATTTTCTTTAATACCTTAGGTCATTGAAATTCACAGTAGTTCTCAGCAGGTATTTATTATTAACAGGTGTTGGCCTTTATACTCAAACTTGCATGCCTCTCATTGTTTTATAGTCTTAATTGAGTAAGAGAGCAATCTCATAACTATGAATATAGTGGTGTTCTGGTAAATGTTTAACAACTAGTTCTCTGGAAATAAATAAATAGACCCTGATCTGTAGCATTCACCTTTTTCCATGGTGCAAATATTCCTATTATGGCTGATTTCAAGCTACCAACATGCTACTTTTAAACATCTAGTTGGGGAGACATGCACAAAATCTGATCTCTCAAACTAGTTTGTGGTGGTACAAGCACAGCACTGCCTGGGAGACAGCAGATCACATCCAATCAAGGCTACCTACAAAAACAGTGAACAGGTAAGTGGCCATGGGGTAAGCAGAAATGACTATTATTAAAAGAATGTTTATATTCTTCTGTATGCTCCATTCTCCATGCTAATGGAATTACATAAAGAAAAAGTACAAGTAAATTAAGTAAACCAGAAGTTGGTCAATTATGGTCTCGTTTGTATGGCTTTTGGGTTAAGAAGTTGTTTTAAATATTTTCAAAGTGCTGTGAAGAAGAAGAGGAAGATGGAGGAGGAGGAAGGAGAGGAGGAGGAAGTAGGGGAAGGAGAAGGAAAGAAATCACCTGTAGCAGCTGCAGCAACAGAAGCCATAAGTCTCTCAAAGGATAAACTGCTTACTTTCTGGTCCTTTACAGAAAAAGTTTGCTGGGTCCTGAAGTAATCAGAAATAAGAGGCTGAGCAGTACTTGGTCAAATTAATTCTGCTTAAGGGAAAGATATTGGAAGGAATTTTAGTTGGATTTGTGTCACTGGCAAAGTGATAAGGATGTCAAGAGAACAAGTGGGGTTCAGTATGCAAGAATTAGCTTGAGTCTGCTGGCTCCAGAGGGAGATTCTGTGCAGTAAACTCAGCCTTTTCTTCCACTGATGTGGGTTTAGTGTAGAAATGATATGTTATAAATACACATTATCTCACATGTTCCACACTTTGGCATCACTCTCTGAAAGAAACCATGAATGGGGAAAAGACAGAAATTCACTCTTTCTGCACTGCATAAATTTACCTGTAACAAGGGCATTTCAAGCAGCCTACTGCTTAGACTATCCTCACTAGTATTATTATTGCCCACAAGGGTAAGAAAAGTAAAATAGTAATAAAAATATATTGATATTACTATTTTTATTCTCATTGTGGAATAAGTATGCTTCAAAAGAGAAAGACCCTTCCCACATAAAAGTAATTGAAACCTCTCTTTATAAAAGCATACGTAAAAGGGAAATATACGTAACCATAAAAATTGAGATATATGTATCATATTAGAATTGATTAAAATATAAAGATCTTTTAGAAAACAATAAGAAAAATACAAATATCTCTGGATTATGGGAAGATGGTGGAGTAGTGAGCTTCAGGATTCAGTTCTTCTGCTAGAGTAACTATTAAACAGGCAGGAACTATCTGAAACAATAATTTTGAAACTTCAGAGACCAGATGAACACTGTACAGCATCCAAGGAAGAGCAGGAGGAAGAGGCTGATGAATTATTGCAAACAGCAATAAATTACTCCCTATAATCCTCTTCCCCAAGACAAGGTGTGGGCATGGTTGATTACTAATCACGGTTTTTTAATTAGCAACCTCTGATCACTGGGGGCCTGGCTCTAAGGACAGTCTTTGCTTCAAACCATCCAGGACAAAGTCTTTGGTGAAAATGTGGGGGCACTACTTCCTCAGGACTGAAAGGGATAGTTGGTTTTGGGGTTTCATTTTCTAGGCGGGCCAGGAGGGCTCAGCTTTGGAGAGCCATGGAGGAAGAGTCACTCTTCCTGTTTTGTCTGGTGAAAACTGATTTGGGAAAGTCCTCACTTGCTTGCCCCTCATTTTAGATATTGCCCTCCAGGCAAAAGCAACTTGTGAAAATGAAAGGAGTGTATATAGGGGCAGAAAGTATTGGGCAAAACTTCTCTGGCTTCAAACACCCAGGAAAGGGAGGATTTTCTCCTGGGAAACAGGGGAAAATCAAAACAACAAACAAGAAAAAGCCCAGGACAAGACATAATCCAAGACAGACAGGGAAAACACAGAACACTGCATTTGTCATGGGTAGCCCTTCCTGACAGGAGGACTGAAGCTCAAGAAAATCTATCTTATTACCAGCCGGTCACAAAATCAAGAAACAGACATCTTGATAAACCAGAATTAACATTTTAAAATATGAAAATATGCACTGTGCAGCAGAAGAGAACAAAACAAAGATAGAGGAAATGACAACTCATTCAACGAAAGAAAGACTAAAAATCCAGGAAACATGAAGAAGACCAGAATATGGACATACCAAATGAAACCTTTATAAAAATGATCTTAAAAATGCTCAAGGAGATGAAGGAAAAAACAGAGAAAGAACTATGGGATATCAGGAAAACAATGAATGAACAATATAAGAGTCTAAGTAAAGAGATAGAAATTAATATTTTAAAAAAACAGAACTAATGGAGATGAAGACCAAGATAAATGACATGAAAAATTTCAAAAGCATTTCAAAAGCAGATTGGAACTGGTAGAAAAAAATATCAGTGAATGCAAACTCAAGACATTCGAAATGAGTTGAGCTGAGGAGCAGAAAGAAAAAAACAATTATGAAAAGCAAAAATAGCCTAAGACACCTCTGGGATACCATAATACATACCAATATATGCATTATGGCGGGCCCAGAAAGAGAAAAATAGAAAAGGTTAGAAGGAATAGTTAAAGAAGTAATGACAGATAACTTCCCAAACTTAGCAAAAGATGTGAATATGCACATTCAAGAAGCACAGAGAACACCAACCAGGATAAACATAAAGAAAAATACACCCCATCATATGTTGTTCACACTATCAAATGCAAACAATGAGGAGAGAGTTCTGAAAGCTGCAAGAGAAAAGCAACGTGCTATGTGCAAGGGAGTGCTAATTAGACTGAGTGCTGGTTTTTCCTCAGAAGCATCAAGACAAGAAGGCAGTGGATTGAAATACCTAGGTGCTGAAAGAAAACCACTCCCAGCCAATAATTTCATATCCAGCAAGCCCCTCTTTCAAAAATGAGGGAGAGATTAAGTGCATTCTTAGATAAACAAAAGCTGAGGAAGTTAATTACCACTACATCAGCCTTACAACCAATGATAAATGAATCTTTTCAGACTGAAAGGAAAGTATACTAGACAGAGGTTCAAAGTGACTTAAAGAAATAAAGACCTGATAAGGTAACCACTGGGGTAATTATAAATGCCAATATTATTGTAGTGTATCACTTTGTATATAACTCCATTTCTTTACCTTCTACAGGTGCTAGAATGCAAATGCATAAAAATGATGATAAATCTATGGTTTTAGATGAACAAAGTGGAATGATAATAGTGATAACAAGTACCAAAGGTGGAGACAGAAGGTGTGTAGTTTGAGGCTTTTGTGGACCCCAGAAAAGATCATGTCTTTAGAGCTAATACATTCCTGTGGGTGTGAACCTATCTCAAGTGTAGGATCTCTTTTTAAATATTTTTAATTGAAGTTTATCATTCATACATGGACATTTATAAACAGTAAGTGTATAGTATAAGTTGTGACTTTCAGAACAAATATGCATATCATCATACAGGGCTCCCATACATTATGCCACCACCACCACCTTGCGTTTTGTAAAACAATTGTTACAAACCATGAAAGAACATCATCAAAATATTATTACTAACTGAAGCACATATCTTATATTTGGTGTATTTCTTTCCAAACTCACCCAGTTAATGATACACTGTATTAATATTAACTACTTGTTATAGCTCATGAGAGAAGATTTTCACATTTGTTCTGTTAACCACAGTCCATCTTCCACCACAGGATTCATTGCATTATACAGTCACAAAGTGTACACTCGGTGGCTCTCATATTCATTACACAGTTGTGCTGTCATCACCTCAGTCGATGTTAGGAAGTTTTTATTACTCCAAAAGGAAAAATACCATACTCCTTATATCCCCCTATTGTTGTCCCTTACAATTGATACCGTATCTTGTTGCCATTGCTGTAAAACTATTACAATATTACTGTTAACTATAATCCAAAAATTTCATTAGTTGTAATTTCCCCCTTTATCACCTACACTTCACACTTTGTAAAGGGAGAATATTCTTATATTATTGACAATAATCTTCATCCACCACCAAAGTCACTAAGTTATATAGTCCCTACATTAATCTCTAGCTTCCTTTGAATTGAAATATTGCATCCACAGACTACCCCTTTGAGCCACAATCACATTCCTAAACCAGCAGTGTTAGTTAACCTAACTATGTATTATCATAAACTCTATTCATTTCCACACATTTACAATAAACCTTATTAAAAGTTCTACATACATTAAGCATTAGTTCCAATTAACATTAGATGAGAATTTCCTAGTAACCTATACTCTAGAGTTTACCTCTGTGTGTTTATTCATTGTTGTAGTTCATATTAGTGAAACCATATAATATTTGTCCTTTTGTGTATGACTTAATTCACTCAACATCATGTTCTCAAGGTTCATTCATTTTGTCATAAGCATCCCAATTTGATTTCTTCTTACAGTTGAATAGTATTCCATTCATTTTCTTTCTGTACTCATCAATTGATGGGCACTTGCATTGTTTCTATATTTTGGCGATTGTGAATTATGCTACTATGAACATCTGTGTGTAAATGTCAGTTTCTGCCTTTGCTTTCAGTTCTTCTGAATTTAATCTTAAGAACAGGATTGCTGGATCATACAGCAATTCAGTATTAGCTTCTTGAAGGAACTGCTAAATTGTCCTCCACAAAGGCTGCACTGTTCTACATTCCCTCCATAAATGAAAAAGTGTTCCTATTTCTCCACATCCTCTCCAGCACTTATAGTTTTGTTTTTGTAATAATGACTATTCTGTAAGGTGTGAAATGATACCTCAGTGTAGTTTTGATCTGAATTCCCTTAATAGCTAAGGATTTCGGATATTTTTTTCCATGTGCTTTTGGGCCATTTGTATTTCCTCTTTAGAGAAATGTCTATTCAAGTTTTTGGACCAATTTGAAATTGGATTACTTGGCCTTTTATCATTGGATTGTATGATCTCTTTGTATAACAAGGATATCAAACCCTTATCAGATAGGTGGTTTCCAAATATTTTTTCCCACTGAGTAAGCTGCCTTTTCACTTTCTTGACAAAGTCCTTTGAAACACAAAAATGTTTAAGTTTGAGGAAGTCCCATTTATCCATTTTTTCTTTCATTGCTCATGCTTTGGGTACACGGGTTAAGAAACCACTGCCTACCACAATATCTTGAAGATGTTTCACTACATTTTCTTTTAGGAGTTTTATTATTGTACCTTTTTTATTTAGGTCTTTGATCCATTTTGAGTTAATTTTTGTATAAGGTGTGAGTTAGAGGTCCTCTTTCTTTCTTTTGGATATGGATATCCAGTTCTCCCTGTACTATTTGTTGAATACACTGTTCTCTCCCAGCTTGGTGCACTTGAAAGCCTTGTCAAAAATCACTTTGCCATCAATTTGAGGATCTATTTCTAAATACTCAATTCTATTACATTGGTCAACATAACTATCTTTGTACCAGTACCATGGTCTTTTTACCACTGTAGCTAAGTAATATGCTTTAAAGTCAGGAAGTGAAAGGCCTCCAAATTCATTCTTCTTTTTAAAAATATTTTTGGTTATTCAGTGCCTATTATCCTTCCAAACAAATTTGATAATTGGTCTTTCCAATTTTGTAAAAAAGGCTTTTGGAAGTTTTATTGGGATTGCATTGAATCTATAGATAAATTTGAGTCGAATTAACATTTTAATGATATTTAGTTTTCCAGTCCAAGAGCTTGGAAGGTCCTTCCATTTCTTTAGATAAATTTCTTTTGATTTCTTTAGATAAATTTCTTTTCCATTTCTTTTGATAAACATTCTTTTATCAATGTTTTATAGTTTTCTGAGTACAAGTCCTTTATGTCCTTAGTTAAGTTTATTCCAAAATATTTTATTCTTTTTGTCTTTACTGTAAATGGGATTTTTTCCTGACTTCCTCCTCAGATTCCACATTAGTCATATATACAAATGCTACTAATTTTTTCTGCATTATTCTTGTATCCTGCCACTTCGCTGAACTCATCTATTCTAGTAGTTTTGTTGTGCATGTAAGTGGGATCTTTTGATTAGATTACTTCAGTTAAGGGCCTTTTAAAAAGATTATTGCCATAAGGCATGACCCTGGTGAATCTGCTATAACTAACCTAGGAAACTAAAGGAAGTAGATATAAATGGAATAATTTAAGGGAAAAAGAGGTATAAGGCATATAAAGCCTAAATAACAAAATGGCAAAAGATAATCTGCATTATCATATTGGAAGAATGGATAGAAAAGCATGAGCTACTATATGTTGTCTGTAAGAGACTCATAAATTCAAAGGTACAAGTAGATTGAAAGTGAAGGGATGGAAAAATATACCATGAAATAGTAATCTAAAGAGAGCTGGGACAGTTACACTAATATCAAATAAAATAGACGTTAAGTCAAAAACAGTAATGAGGGACAAAGGCATTCATTATATACTATTCTAAAGGCCTGGAGTAAGTTGCGCCAAGGATCAAAGAAGAGCCTTAACAGAAATTCAATCAACAATCAAACCCTAGATGTTATGGTTAGGCTAATGTGTCAACTCAGCTAGAAAATGGTGCCCAGTTGTTTGGTCAAGCAAGCACTGAGCTAATTGTAATAAGGACAATTACGGGCTTCATTCATCAGATAGTTTACTGCATAGATGGCTGATTACATCTACAACCAACCAGGGAGATTGCCATCAGCAAAGAGTAACGTTTTATCCAATAAGTTGAACAGTTGAATGCCTTAAAAGGGGAAATGATTTCAGCATTCAGAGAAAATTTCCCAGCTCACCATTCAATAGCCAATGTCCCCTGGAAACTTATCAAGACCTTCTTTGGACTTTCACTGGACCCCATGATTTGCAGAACCTGGACTTGTGTATCCCTATGGTCATGTGAGAGAGTCTTATTAAATCCCATACTATTTATAGATATCTCCTATTGATTCTGTTCTTTAGAGAACCCTGACTAATACACTAGACAAGAGGGAGAAACTGACTTTTAAAGTTAACTCATTATGGTAATAAGATGCCTATACATCATAAAAAAATTTACAAGTCATACTAAAAAATAAGAGGATATGGCTCAAAGGAACAATTAAAACTTCAGAGGAGACAAAGAATTTGGAAAAACTAATCAAAGATGTTCAAACAAATATCCAAAATACATTCAAGGAAATGAAAGAAAATATGCATAAAGAGTTAAAGTTTATTAAGAAGATAATATGTGAGTATATAGAAGAATTTGACAATATGAAAAGATACATAACAGAAATTATGTGGCTGAAGGTCACAATAGTAAGGATTAAAAATACAGTAGGGAAGATTGTGGGAAAATGGCATAGGACTAACAGGCAGAACTCAATGTTCTCACAAAACAATGGAGAAAGAGACAAAATATTTCTTGAGACCTACTTTGGGGATCCACAGACCAGGACAGTGCTACACAGCTCCCAGGAGGGTGAGGGGCAGAAAGACAAAGAAGCTAAAACAACAAACATGAGTTACCTAGCCCCCATGGAGGCCAGGAAAGGCTCCCCTCCCCCACCCCCATGATAGTTAACTGGTTTAACCCCCTGGCTCACTGCAGCTGACTGAGAGGGAAACAGACATCTTCCACATTGTCAGCTCTTTCAAGGGAAAAGGGAGGGGGAGTCGGGGATCTTTTCTTCTGTGAATTCAGGCAGCAGAGGCCACACTGAGTCTCCACTCTGGAAATTCAACAGAGGAACACAGGAAAGCCAATACTGAAACACCTCTGTGGAAAGGAGTGATGATGAACACTATCATTTGGCAGGTCTGGAATTGCATGGACAAAAATTGTTTATGGTACTCTCTGTATCTTACCCCTGGGAGAAAATCTGCACCCCATTAGTGAGTCCCTGCATCAATTTTAATAACTTAAGCAGAGCAATTTTAAAGACTTAGAATAAGTAGAACCAAATATCAAAGAAGACCTGTAGGGAAAAAAAACCTATAGGCAAGAGATAAAGATTGGCCTTCAGAGTAAATTCACCAACATATTGAGATGCTTAGTCATCAGCAAAAAATTACACACTAGGAAACAGGAAGAGATGGACCAGCCAAAGGAACAAACCAAGTATCCTGAAGAGATACAGGATTTAGACAATTAATCAGTGATAACCACATAACTCTCATAAATCAGCTTCAAATAATTTAAGGAAAATATGACTAAAAAATAAAGGATGTTAAGAAGACACTGGATAAGCACAAAGAACAAATTGAAATCATGCAATGGAAAGTAACAGACATTAAGGGAATGAAAGATATGATGGATGAGATTAAAAATACATTACAGGGAAACGGACTTTGGCCCAGTGGTTAGGGCGTCCGTCTACCATATGGGAGGTCTAGAGTTCAAACCCTGGGCCTCCTTGACCCATGTGGAGCTGGCCATGCACAGTGCTGATGCGCGCAAGGAGTGCCGTGCCACGCAAGGGTGTCCCCCGCGTGGGGGAGCCCCACATGCAAGGAGTGCGCCCGTGAGGAAAGCCGCCCAGCGTGAAAAGAAAGTGCAGCCTGCCCAGGAATGGCGCCGCCCACACTTCCCATGCTGCTGACGACAACAGAAGTGGACAAAGAAACAAGACGCAGCAAATAGACACCAAGAACAGACAACCAGGGGAGGGGGGGAAATTAAATAAATAAATCTTTAAAAAAAAATACATTACAGAGGTGGGGCAAGATGGTGTCCAAGTGAGTATGCCTTCATCATCTCTCCTGCAAAGGACCAGCTGAGTTGGGTTGGAATCTTGCTGGAGCAGGCTGTTTCAGGAGCTTGTGAAGCAAGAGGTATCTGGGTGTTAATCTGGAGAGACTGCAACAGGGGTGGTTCTTGCTCAAGGTAAAACTGCAGGTTTCTTGCACTGAGATTAGAAGCTGTGGGAAGGCAAAATCCTTCCCCCGGGGACTGAAGGCTGTGGCATTCACTGAAAACTGCCAGTCATGCAGCACCATTCCTGAGCCCACTGTTCCACAGATGCATGATCCCCAATCCCATGTTCCCTGAACCCCCGTGGCCCACATTCCACAGACCCAAATACCCCGAGTCTGCATTATCCTGGGCATCCATTTCCTGAACCCAACACTCTCTGAAATCTGGCATTTTCCTGGCCCTCTGGTCTCAGACTGACTCTGGGACTGGCAGGGTTTTGGTGTGAGGTACAGAGGGGCCTGCAGAATGCAGGTTCAATTTTCTGGCCCGACCCCCCATTTTTTTTGAGCTTGGAGATGCATACCAGCTGGTTTGGAGAGAGCCTAGAAAGAGAGGAGAGGCAAATCTTCTGAGAGAGCCTGATTTGCCTAAATGCCCTGGGATAGGAAATTTGGTCTGGGAGAAGGTGGAGTCAGAAAACTAGGCCTCCTGTAGCACACCTATGGGAGAAGTACAATAGGACGTACTTTACAGGCTTCCAAAAGCATACTTAGGTTCTTGGCAAGGTGTGGGTGCTCTCTCTTAAGAAATTAAGTCATTATTTTCTGTGGTGAGTTGGTTCAACAGGGACCCATCTGAATCTCCTACAGGACCCTACACTCAACCTTCCTGCTGCCCTGGGAGAAAGGGAAGTGAGGAAGGGAGAAAGGGGGAATGTCAGACTCTTAAGCAGTTTATTCAATTGCAAAGAGGATTCCTTGCTTAAGGCCTTGTCTGGTCTTTTTTGTTGACTTGTTTTTTAGTTTTTCCTTCCTCTTTATCACCCCACAACCCTTTTTTCTTTTTCTTTTTTCTGGCTTGCTTTTTTTCCCCTCCCTTTTTTTTCTACTTTTTTCTTTTTTTATATTAGGTGCTGCAGGCAGCGTTTCTTATTTCTTGTGTTTCCTCATCCTCAATTTCCTCTTTTCTGTATGTACTGATTTTGGGTACCAATGCTATCCCCTTTCTTTTACATCTCTCTATCCTCTGTCGTTCATTGTTTCTTACATTCCACCTCTTTTTTTAGACCCCAATTTTCCTGAATTTTTATTGCTAATACCTCTATTCTGTTTTCTATCTTTTATTCACACTTCATATTATTGTCCTTTCTTTCCTCTTTCCTTCTTTCCTAACCACACTGGCCTTTTAATTCATACTATATTCCTCCCCATATTCAGTTTGCTATCTCATTATAGATACTCTACTTTTCTTACCATTATAACTCTACACAGCTTACATGAGTTTAATACCCATTCTCCTAGATTTCACATGGTTTTTCTGCTAACATTTACTATCAGTGCTGCTATTATACTTTTTCTTTTCTTACCCATTTTGCTTTCTCTGACCCTAATCTTTTCCTTCAAGAGAACTTAGCCAACAACAGGGAAATAGAATAAGAACAAAGTGATAAAGAAAGACTTAACATGCACACAAAAGCAAAAACTAATTAAACCCTGAGACTAGACAAGAAGCTAATCAACTGAATAAACCAATCAAGACAAAATGATGACAAGACAGCAACAAACAATATAAACCATGCAATAATAAGGAAAACATGGCTCAATCCAATGAACACACTAAAAACCAGGAAGAAGAAGAGAACATAGAACAAATAATCAGAGCTCTCGAAACATATATCATGGAAAAATTTAATGAAGTGAAGGAAGTGATTAATGAAATTAAAACACTTGGAGAGCATACAGAAAAATTGTAATAATAAACAAAAGATAACGGATATGATGGTGATGAACCACACAATTCAAGAAATCAAAAATACACTTTCAGCAAATCCCAGCAGATCTGAAGAGTCACAGGAAAGTATTAGTGATGTGGAAGACAGTACATTTGAAACCAAACAGATAGTAGAATTGATCAATAAAAAGATAGAAAAAATCCAGCCGGGATTTAGGGACTTGAATGACAATGCAAAATGCACAAAAATATGCATTATGAGCATCCCAGAAGGAAAAGGGAAGGGAAAGGGGGCAGAAGGGGTGGAAGAAATAATGGCAGAAAACTTCCCAAACCTATTGAGAGAGATGGATGTCCATGTCCAGGAAGGACAACACACCCCAAACAGCAGAAATTCAACAGGTTTACCCCAAGACATACACTTGTCAAATTATCCAATGCTCAAGACAAAGAGAAAATACTAAAAGCCTCAAGAGAAAAGAGAACCATCACATTTAAGAGAGGTTACATAAGATTAAGTGCTGATTTCTCATCTGAAATCATGGAAGCAACAAGGCAGTGGTAAAACATAGTCAAGGTGCTAAAAGAAAAAAATCTCCAACCAAGAATACTCTATCTAGCTAAGCTAGAATTCACAAATGATGGAGAGTTCAAAATATTCACAGATACCCAGAAACTGAGTATGCCAACAAGAATCCTGCCCTTCAAGAAATACTAAAGGGAGTTCTACAGGAGGAAAGAAAAAAGATGGGAGAGAAAGATTTGGAAGATAGTGTAGGAACAACTAATAATATAAAAAGAGAAAAAAAGTAATCAAAATATGACAAACACAAATCCAAAGAAAATATGGCTAATATAAGTAATTCCTTGAAAGTAATAACACTAAATGTCAATGGATTAAATTCACCTGTTAAGAGACACAGATTGGAAGACTGGATAAGGAAATATGACCCAACTATATGTTGTCTACTAGAAACTCATCTTAGACCCAGGGATTCAATTATATTGAAAGTGAATAGCTGGAAAACAATCTTACAGGCAAACAATAACAAAAAGGCAGCACTGGCCATACTAATATTGAAAAAATAGAATTAAATGCAAAACAATTGTGAGAGACAAAGATAGACACTACATATTAGTGAAAGGGATAATCTTTCAAGAAAAAAGAACAATCATAAACATTTATACACCTAACAAGTGTGCCTCTAAATATATGAGATAAGCACTGGAAAAATTAAGTGAAAAAATAGATGCCTCTACAAGTATAGTGGGGATTTTAACACACCACTATCAAATCACCATTGGACAGAACATCTCAAAGAGAATCAATAAAGACTTTGAACAATATATTAGAGGATCTGTACTTAATAGAAATATACAGAATATTACACCCAAATACCCAAAGATATACATTTTTCTCAAGTGCACCTGGATCATTCTCCAAGATAGACCACATCGTAGGCCACAAAGAGAGTCTCAATGAATTCAGAAAGATTGAAATCATACAAAATAATTTCTCTGACCACAGTGGAAAGAAGCTGGAAATCTGAAAGGGCCAGAGACTGAGATTGGCACCAAGTTATAGAAGTTAAACAATGCAAAACAGTGGGTCAAGGAGGAAATCTCAAAAGAAATCAATAAATACCTTGAAACTAATGAAAATGATAAAACATCATATCAAAAGTTATAGGGTGCAGCAAAAACTGTACTGACAGGGAAATAGATAGTCATAAATTCACCCATCATAAAAGAAGAAAGACCTAAAATTGAAGAACTAACTGAACACTTGGTGAACTTAATAAAAATAAAAAAGCAACAAACTAAACCCCAAAAAAGAAGAAAGAAATAACAAAGATCAGAGCAGAACTAAATGAAATAGAAAATAAGAAAGCACTTGAAAAAAAAAAACAAAAAACAACAAAAATCCAAGAGCTGATTATTTCAGAAGATCAATGAAATTGACAAAACCTTAGCTAAACTAACAAAAAAAAAAAGACAGAAAATGTAAATACACAAAATAAGAAATGAGAAAGGGGATATCACCACTGACCCACAGAAATAAAGACTATCAAAAGAGGATACTTTGAAAAACTATATGCCAACAAGAAGGACAAATTAGAGGAAATGGGCAAATTCCTAGAAACACATACCAGGCTACATTGACAAAAGAAGTAATTGATGATCTTAAGAAATCAAACACAAGTAAAGACATAGAATCAGTCATTAAAAACCTCCCAACTAAGAGGAGCCCTGGCCAGGTGGCTTCACAGGTGAATTCTATCTAATATTCGGGAAAGAACTCACACCAATCTTGCTTAAGCTCTTCCAAAAAATTGAAACAGAAGGAACATTGCCTAACTCATTCTACGATGCCAACATTACCCTAATAAAACAGCCAAACAAAGACACCACAAGATAGGAAAATTACAGACCAATCTCTCTAATGAACATAGATGCAAAAATACTCAAGAAAATACTTCCTAATTGTATTCAACAACACATTAAATAAATTATACACCATGAGCAAGTGGGTTACTTTCCTGGTATGCAAGGATGATTCCACATAAGAAAATCAATTAATGTAATACACCATATAAACAAATTGAAGGGAAAAAATCACAAGTTCATGTCTATGGATGCAGAAAATGCACTTGAAAAAATATAACACCCTTTCTTGATAAAAACACTGCAAGATAGGAATAGAAGGAAACATTCTGAACATGATAAAGGGTATATATGAAAAACCCACAGCTAACATCATTTACAATTTTGAAATCCTAATTTTTTTCCCTCTAAGATTAAGAACAAGACAAGGATGCCCAGTATCACCCCTCCTATTTAATGTTGTGTTAGAAGTACTTGTTCAAGCACTGAGGAAAGAACCAGACATAAAAGGCACCCAAATTGGAAAGGAAAACATAAAAAATTCACTATTTGCTGACAACATGATCCTATACATAGAAAGCCCTGAGAAATCTACAACAAAGCTTCTAGAACTCATAAAAGAGTTCAATAAAGTTGCAGGTTATAAGATCAAAGCACATAAATCAGTAGCTTTTCTGTACACCAATAATGAGCAATCAGAGGAGGATGTCAAAAAATAAATATCATTTACAATAGTAAATAAAAAAATCATATACCTAAGAATAAATTTGACTAAAGATGTAAAGGACCCTACACAGAAAACTACACAACACTGTTCAAGGAAATCAAAGAAGACCTAAATAAATAGAAGAATATTACTTATTCATGAATAGGAAGACTAAATATAATTAAATGTGTATCCTACCAAAACTGTTCTACAGATTCAATGCAATCTCAATAAAAATCAACACAGCATTTATAATGAACTAGAAAAACTAACTATGTAATTTATTTGGAAAGGAAAAAGGCCCTGAATAGCCTAAGGAATATTGAAAATGTAAAATGAAATTGCAGGAATCACACTACCTGACTTCAAAACATACTACAAAAGTACAGTAGTGAAAACGGCATGGTTTTGGAACAAGGATAGACACACTGAAAATTGGAACCGAATTGAGAATTCTGATATACATCCTCATATATACAGTCATATGATATTTGACAAGGCTACCAAACCCACTCAACTGGGAGAGAATGACCTCTTCAACAAATGGTGCTTGTAGAACTGGATATCCATATGAAAATGAATGAAAGAGGATTACCATCTAACACCTTAAACAAAAATCAACTGAAGATGGATTGAAGACCTAAATATAAGAGCCAAGACCATAAAGACCTTGGAAAACAATATAGGGAAGCATCTACAGGACCTTGTGATAGGAAATGGCTTCACGAACTTCACACCCAAAGCACGAGCAACAAAAAAACAAATAGATAAATGGGACTTCCTCAAAATTAATTCCTTTGCACCTCAGATGACTTTTTCAGGAAAGTGAAAAGACAGCCTACCCAATGGAAAAAAAATATTTGGTAACCATATATATGACAGGAGACTAATATCCTGCATATATAAAGAACTCCTATATCTCAAAAATAAAAAGCCAAGCAACCCATTTAAAAAATGGCCAAGAGACTTGAACAAACACTTCTCCAAAGAAGAAATATAAATGACTACAAAGCACATGAAAAAATGATCTAAATAATAAATGATCTAGTTATTAGGGAAATACAAATCAAAACTACAATGAGATACCATCTTACTCCCATAAGACTGGCCACTATAAAAAAACAGAAGACTACAAGTGTTGAAGAGATTGTGGAGGAATGAGAACACTCATCCACTGCTGGTGTGAATGCAAAAGGATCCAGGCATTCTGGAGGACAGTTTGGCAGTTTCTTAAAAAACTTGCTATAGATTAGCCATATGACTCATCAATTCCACTGCTGGGTATATTCCCAGAAGAACTGAAAACAAGGACACAAACCGATATATGCACACCAATGATCATGGCAGCACTATCCCCTATTGCGAAAAGTTCGAATCAACCCAAATGTCCATCAACAGATGAATGGATAAATAAAATGTTGTACATACATACAATGGAATACTATTGAGCTATAAGAAGAAATACAGTACAAACACATGGGATAACATGGATGAATCTTGAGGACCTTACATTGAGTGAAGCAAGTCAGGAATTGAAAGACAAATACTGCAGACCTCTCTGTAATGAAATAAGTAAAGCAAACTGTCTCAGAGAACTAGAGACTGGATGATAGGCTCAAAGGAAGTTAGGGGGAAGAGGAAGTTTGTGAGCTGAAGCCTATATGGGTGAAATCTATGAAAAGCTGGAGGGAAGTATTTGTACAGGTAAGGGATAAGATGGGGGCATAGGGATGCCTTTGGGTGGGACTTTGCAGGCTTGAGGGGGCTAAGGTTTGGAGGATTGTGTCAGATGGCCCAAAGAATTAGGGTGAGGGTTAGGGGAACAGTTGAACATGGGAGATTGTTCAGGTATGTGGTTGAAACTGTAATGGTGGGAAAAATATTTAGAATATATAATAAGGTGGGATTACCTGTTTAAGTTGGTTAGGGGGGGGGCACCTGGCACAGGGGCATGCTTCTAGGGAGTATGTTAGTACTCATTTTGTCATAGTTTGTTATATCATTTGCTGGAGACCCATACAATGAAAGTGAAAGTGTACCCACATCCTGGGGAGGTCTGATGTTCTCAAACAGAGGGAAGTGTGTCTCTCAAGAGAATTGGTGGCTCCCAATGGGTTAGCACAGTCTAGTATGTCAAGCCCTCAGCATTGTTGCAAGTATCTGTGAATCTGGTTCTTCAAGTGTGAGGATTGATTGTCACTGTGGGCCCTGTGGGGAGTGGGAGAGAGGAATGGAATCTATGGAAGCAGTGTAACTGGGGGGCAATGGAAGTCTTCCACAAGCTCATGCAATGATGGGTATAGGACATAGTAACTTTCACCAAAAATGTATAAAAGTCTGTAAGCTAAAATATAAACCATAATGTAAAATATAAGGTAACTAAAAATTTAGAAAATTGTACAGTCTAAAATATAAACCATAATGTAAACCAAAATGAAACCATGTTTGAAAGCTATGTTTCAATATCTGCACATCACCTGCAGCAAATATAATATTAACATGTAAAAAGATAATTGTTGGAACAGGAGGAAACGGGTTTGATGTTGAATATATTCGAGTCCCCTATATTGTATTTGTGAATTACTGTGATCTAAAACTTTCTGAAGACAAAATAAAAAATTAGAAAAAAAAGAAAAGATGTAGACACTGAGGAAGAAATGAAAGAAATTGCCCTGCCCATGTACACACAGGGAAACACCTATTGCCATGATGAAAGACAAAACATAACCGTTGCTCACAGGCATCTCTTGTTACTTTTACTGGAACTGTAGTTCATTTAATATATGCCCGGGGTACCTGAATCTCTGGACTGACCATGTGATAGCCGGGCCCTGAGCCTCAACAGACTTCAGCTCCTACGTTCTGGTTTATTGGACTTACCCCTCTCAGCTAACATGGAGTTGAAGAAGGTCAACCACCACACCAGGGAGCCAAGAGTGCCTACAACTGAGAGTGGGAAGATTGCATCCAGCATCCATGTGGAATCTAAGCCCCCTCTTGATGTATATGTGGAGTGGACACAACCATTCCAGGGTCCACAGGATGGAGGAATAGAGTATGGATTAGAGTGGACTTACTGATATTCTATTCATGAACTATTGTGATTAGTAATCAAAGAAAATATGGCATTGGTGTGGAGAAAGTGGCCATGGTGGCTGCTGGGGTTAGGGAATGGGAGGAAGAGATGAGATGTGGGGGCATTTTTGGGACTTGGAGTTGTCCTGGTTGGTGCTGCAGGGACAGTTATCAGACATTGTATGTCCTCCCATGGCCCACTGGGTGGAATGTGGGAAAGTATGGGCTATGATGTGGACCATTCACCATGAGGTGCAGCAGTGCTCAGAGATGTATTCACCAAATGCAATGAATGTCTCATGATGATGGAGGAGATTGTTGTTATGGGGGGAGGAGTGGGGTGAGTGGGTGGGGGGTATATGGGGACCTCATATTTTATGGATGTAATATTTTAAAAAAGACAAAAAAACAAAGCTATATAATACTTTTCATTTTTTAATACCCTAATTTATTTTTGCTTTATTTTAGTTTATCTAAATTAGTATGTATTCTAATTCTAATCTTTAAATGCTTCGGTATATTTCATTTTCCTATTAATTGAATTTGGCAATATATTAGGCTTCATTTTTTAAAAGGTTTTGGACTACAGATAGGTTCAGCTATGACAGGGGAGGAACACTGGTGTGGGGTGTTATTGATGGGAGGCACATGTTTTGGAGTGAGTTCTCCAGGGCATGCATATAGGGTACATAAAAATGTTCAGATATATGTACGGTGTTTTCATACAGTTACAGTTACAAATGACAACTGAGTGAGTGCTGAGATCCTAGGCAGGGGAACTCTATCACATTCCCCAATGGAACAGCAACATCACCCAAGTACAATGGCAAAGACCAAGGAAGAAAATGGCCTAGCAATGAGCCCTTGATACTGATGATTATGCTTATGAACCTGTGTGCCTTAAATATGAACTAGACCTAGACCTTCAGGGTGCCTAAGAATTGCCTCCCGAAAGCCTCCATGTTACTCAATTGTGGCCACTCTCTAAGCCAAACTCAGCATGTAAATGCATTACTTTCCCCCCATCATGGGGCATGACTCCCAGGGATGAGCTTCCGTTGTGCTGAGGAATTACTACCAATCACTAACTGGCGATGCAACTAGAAAAAGACCTTGAATAAAAGGATCAACTCAGACCAGCAGAAAGTCTCAGCTTGCATGTAGTATCATGTGTGAAAAACTGCTTTTTGACCTTGAATAAAGGGGGGAAATGGTAAAGACAAATGAGTTTATATGACTAAGAGTCTTCAAAATAGATTTATGATGTCTTCAGAAGAAAGACCCTGCCTCAGCAGGACCCCAGAGACAGCCAAAGTAGATACAACCCGAGGTACTGGTTATCCTGAGGGCTATAGAGACCCACAGTTTCTATGGTCATGGCAGATGCCTCTGGAGTTCAGTGCCTTGTCAGTGGGCTCTACTTTGGAATTTGTGTTCCTCAGTGTGATGGAGTTGGACTCAGATGTGACCTTTCTATACATACCTCTTCTGTCACTTTTACTGAACCTGTGATTGGCATTGGGGTTGGGGAGTCCTCAGGGGACTTGAGTCTCTAGACTGTCCATCTGCCAGCTAGGCCCTGAGCCTCAGCAGAGTTGCAACTCCTATTCTCTGGTTCATTGAACTTACCTAGGGCAGCTAACAGGGAGGTGAGGATGGTCGGCCCCCTCACCAGGGAACTTTGAGTTCCTACAACTGCAAGCAGGAGAGTTGCATCCATCATCCATGTGGAATCTAAGCCCCCTCTTCATTTAGAGGTGGAGTGGACATCACCATCCCAGTGTCTTCAGGATGGAGGAATAAAATATGGGTTAGAACTGACGTACAGATATTCTACTGTGTAACTATTTTGACTAGTAATGGAAGGAATTGTAGCATTGATGTGGAGAAAGTGGCCATGGTAGTTGCTGAGGGCAGGGAGAGGGAGGAGGAGATGTGAGGTGGGGCATTTTTGGGACTCCAAGTTGTCCTAAATGATATTGCAGGGACAGATGCTGGACAGTGTATGTCCTGCCTTGGTCCACTGGATGTACTGGGGGAGAGTGTAAACTATGACATAAACTATTGACCATGTGGTACAGCAGTCCTCCAGGATGTATTCACCAAATTCAGTGACTGTGCCACAAAGATGAGGGAGGTTGTTGAGTTGAAGGAGTGGTGTGAGGGGTTTTGAGGGATATATGGGAACCTCTTATAATTTTTGAATGTAACATTTTTTTGTGATCTATTAACTTTGAAAAAGATAATTAAATGAAAAATTGGTAAAACATATATCAGAGGCATATAAGAGCAGATTTTAATTGTTTAATGACAGAAATAGTGATTTCAAAGACAGAACATTTTAGCTGGAAAAGACAGGAGAGCAGAAAGAGGGGGAATGGAAAAAATGTAATATATTCTTAGAGAATTGAATGCTAATGTGAAATGCACAACCATTCACTTTATTGGTCTCTCAAAGGGAGAAAAGAATGGAAAAGGGACAGAAAAAATATTTTAGTAAATAATGACCAAAAACTTCTGAACCACTATGAATGACAAAAATATCAATATCCAAGAAATACAACATTCCTAAAGAAGAATAAATATGTATAGACCTACCCTGAGACAGCTACTATTCAGAATGATGAATATCATATGATATTCATAGAGAGGATTCTGAAAGCAGCAAGAGAAAAGCAAAGCATCACATACAACAGAAACTCAATAAGATTAAGTGCTGACTTCCATCAAAATGGAGGTGAGAAGAAAGTGGTATGATGCATTTAAGGCCCTGGAAGAAAAAACTGCCAGTCAAAAATTCTGTATCTGGCAAAACAATCCTTCAAAACAGGGTGGGTTCAAAGTCTTCACCGACAAAACTGTCAGAATATGTTGCCAAAAGACCAGTATTACAAGAGATACTAAGGGTAGTGCTGCAGGCCAAAAGGAAAAAAAAAAAAACATGTGTGAAAGATTTGGAGAACAGTTTGGTAAACTAAAGGATAAGAAGATACACAATAGAATGATAAGTTAACAGAGAGCTGAAAGACAAAAAGAATGAAGTAAGTAATGCCTTTACAGCAATAACATTGAATGCAAATGGCTTCAAGTCCCCACTCCAAAGACAAAGACTGATAAAATGGACAAAAAATATATATATATATGAACTAGCTATTTGTTGTCTACAAGAGCCCCATCTCAGATGTAAGGATACAACCAGATTAAAAGGGAAAGGTTGGAAAAAGATACTCCATGCAAATAGCAATCAAAAAGGAGTTGGAGTAGCTATACTCATGTTAGACAAAATAGATTTCAAATTTTAACTGTTATAAAGGATTAAGAAGGCCATTATATATTAATAAAAGGGGCAATGCACCAAGAAGAAATAACTATATTAAATATTTATGCACTTAATCTGTGTGCTCCAAGATACATAAGACACACTGTGGCAAAACTGAAGGAATAAATTATGCTACTAAATGGGTATATCAGTGTAGCACTTTCAGTATTGGATAGAACGTCTGGACAGAGGATAAAGAAACAGAGAACTTGAATAATGATGATAAATAAACTAGACCTAACAGACATCTATAGAACATTATACACCAAAACAGCAGATTACACTTCATTTTCAACTTCCCATGGATCCATCTCTAAGATAAACCATATGAGGAAATGGGTGCTGCTCAAGTGATAGGGCTTCCACCTACCATATGAGAGAACCGGGTTCAATCCCTGGGGCCTCCTGGTGAAAAAGAAGAAAAGTGTACCTGTGCAGCAAGCCACTGCCCACATGGTGAGCCTAGTGCCTGCATGATGAGCTGAGTGCCCATGTGGTGAGCTGAGTGTCTGCATGAGTGCCTACATGGCGAGCCAGTGCCTGCATGGTGAGTCAGTGCCCATGCAGTGAGCCAGTGCCCATGCAAGTGAGTCATGCAGCAAGATGATGATGCAACAAAAGAGAGACAAATGGGAGAGTCAAAGTGAAGTGCAGCAGAAATCAGGAACTGAGGTGGCACAGAAGACAGAGGACCTTTCTCCACATCAGACATCCCCAGGATCAAATCCCAGTGAATCCAAGAGGAGAAAAAATGAAAAGAGATGACAAAAAGAGAAATAGACACAGAAGATCACACAGCAAATGGACACAGACAGCAAATACAGCAGGGTCGGGGGAGGGGAAGGGAAAGGGTGGAAAGATAAACCATATTTTGCATCAGAAGACACATCTTAATAAATTTTAAAAGATTTAAATTATACAAAACAGTCATGATCATAATGGAATGAAGTTGGAAATCAATAATGGGCAGAAATAGGGAAATTTGTAAATATATGAAGACTAAACAACACATTAAAATGATCATTGGGTCAATAAAAAATTGCAAGAGAATTCAGCAAATATCTCGAGATGAATAAAAATAAGAACATGACATATAAAACCTAGGAGACACTGCAAAGGCAGTACTAGAAGGACATATATAGCCCTAAATGTTTACATTAAAAAGGAATAAAGAGCTAAAATTAAAGATCTAGCTGCACACCTGGAGGAACTAGAAAACTACAGCATATAATCCCAAATAAAACTAAAGGAAAGAAATAGTAAAGATCAGAGCAGAAATAAATGAAATTGAGAACAAGACAAAACAAAACAAAAGAGAATCAAGAAAGCCAAAATTTGTTTCTTTGAGGAACTCAACAAAATTGACAAACCCTTAGCTAGAATGACAAAGAAGAAAAGAGAGAAGACGCAAATAAATAAAATCAGAAATGAGAGGAGGAACATTACCACTGACCTTGAAGAAATAAGAGAGATCCTAAGAGGATACAATGAACAACTGTATGCCAAAAAACTATACAATGTAGATGAGATGGACAAATTCCTAGAAACACTTAAAAGAAATACAAGAACTCAACAAACCAATCCCAAGTATATAGATTGAAACAATTATCAAAAAACTCCCAAAGTTGAAAAGCCCAGGACCAGATGGCTTCATGGGTGAATTTTACCAATTATTCAAAGACAACCTAATTCCATTCTTACTCAAGTTCTTCCAAAATATTAATCAGGAAAAAATGCTACCAAAGCCATTCTATGAACCTAACATCACCCTAATACCAAAAGCAGATAGAGATGCTACAAAAAAGAAAATTACAGATCAATATTTCTAATGAATACAGATGCAAAAATCTTAAACAAATTACTTGCAAACAGAATCCAAATGCACATGAAAAGAAGTATACACCACTATCCAGTGGGTTTTATCCCAGGTATGCAAGGTTGAGTCAACAAAAGAAAATCAATTAGTGTAATAAAACACATTGATAAATTGAAGAAGAAAAATCACATGCTTCTTTTGATTGATACTGCAAAGGTATTTCACAAAATAGTCTGCCCTTTCTTGATAAAAACACTCCAAAAATAGGGATAGAAGGAAGCTTTCTGAGTATGGTAAAGTGCATATATGAAAAACCTGCAGCTTGCATTATACTTAGTGGTGAAAGACTGAAAACTTTCCCACTGAGATCAGGAACAGGACAAGGATGCCCATTTTCACCATTGTTATTCAATAGTGTGTTAGAGTTTTTAGCTAGAGCACTTAGGCTAGATAAGGAAATAAAAGTCAACAATATAGGAAAGAAGTAAAACTTTCACTGTTTGCTGATGATATATACTATATCTAGACTCTCTTAAAAAATCCACAACAATGCTACTAGATGAGTTCAGCAAAGTGGTAGGATACAAGATCAATATCTGAAAATCAGTAGCATTTCTATACATTATTGATGTGCAATCTGGGGAGAAAATCAGAAAAAAATTCCATTTATAATAGAAATTAAAACAAGCAATATTTAGTAATTCATATAATCAAGGATTTAAAGGACCTGTATTCAGAAAACTACAAAACATTGCTAAAGGAAACTGAAGAATACTTAAATGGAAGGACATTCCTTGTACATGGATTGGAAGACTGAATTTTATTAAGATGTAAATTCTGCCCAAATTGATTTACATATTCAACACAATCCCAATAAAAATCCCAACAGTCTTTTTTGCAGAAGTGGAAAAAGCAATTATCAAATTTATTTGGAAGGGTAAGGGGACCTGAATAGCCAAAAAGATCTTTAAAAAGAACAAAGTCAAAAGATTCTCACTTCTGTACTTTAAAGCATATTACTTAGCTATATATGTAAAAACTTCATGGTACTGGCATAAAGATAGACACACTGATCAATGGAACCAACTTGAGAACTCAGAAATAGACCCTCACATGTATAGTCAAGTGATTTTTTTGACCAGGCAGTCAGGCCTTTCAGGCTGGGCCAGAACAGTTTATTTAACAAATGATGCTGGGAGAGCTGGATATCCACATCCAAAAGAAAGAAAGAAAATTCCTATCACACACCATATACAAAAATTATTCAAAATGGATCAAGTTCAAAAGTATAAAAAACAACAACCGTAAAACTCTAGAAGAAAATGTAGGAAAATATCTAATAGCTAAGTAATATGCTTCAAGGTCTTGTGGTTGGCAGTAGTTTCTTAAACATTATATCCAAAGCACAGACAACAAAAGAAAAAATATACAAGTAAAACCTCCTCAAAATTAAACACTTTTTCACCTCAAAGGACTTTGTCAAAAGGGTGAAATGGCAACTGACTGAAAAGGAGAAAATATTTGGCAATCACATATCTGATAAGGATCTAATGTCCTTGATATACAAAGAGATCATACAACTCAACAATAAAAGACAAAACTATCTGTTTAAAAAATGGGAAAACAGACTTGTAAAGTCAATTTTCCAAAGAAGAAATACAAATGACAAAGTAATACATGAAAAAAATCTTCAACAACAGTAGCAATTAGGGAAATACAAATCAAAATTAAAATGAGATATAATTTCACATCTAGATTCTCCACTATTAAAGTTACAAAACTGTAAATGTTGGAGAGGATGTGGAGAGACAGGAATGCTCTTTCACTGTTGGTGGATGTAGAATGGTAAAGCAACTGTGAAGGACTGCTTGGTAGTTCCTAAGGAAGTTGAATATAGACTTGCCATATGAAGCAGCCGTATTTTTACTAGGTATATACCCATAAGAACTGAGAATAGAGCCATGAACAGATATCTGATGTTCATAGCATGATTATTCACGACTGCCAAAAGTTGGAAACAACCCATGTGCCCATCAATGAATGAAAGGATAAACAAATTGTGTTGTATACACATGATGGAATGTTATGCAGAGGTAAGAAGAAATGAAGTCATGAAGCATATGACAGCATGGATGAACCTGGAGGACATTATGTTGAGTGAAGCAAGCCAGACACAAAAGGACAAATACTGTATGATTCTATTATAAACTAAATTTAATGTAAACTCATGGAGTTAATAATTAGAAGAAAAGTCTCCATTAAATAGAAGGAAGGTAGAGAATGGAAAGCTGAGAGTTAATCCGCAGAATTGGTAAAAAGGTTGTTTGTAAATATTTGGAAATGAATAGACATGATGCAAGCATACCATGGTGTTTGTAACTAATATTACAGCTCATTACAAGTAGTATTATAACTAGTTACAACTAGTTTTAACCACTAGTATGGCAGTGGTTGAAAAGGAAATTCTAAGGTCATATATATTACTGGAAGGGAAGCTAAAAATGTAACATGGGACTTTAAAAAAATAGTTAAACCTCATTAAAACATGAATATGGGTGTTGTTGGATATATAAGATGTTTTTACAAAATATAAATACAAATATACAAGAGAGAAGGAAAAAAAGAGCAGCTATGTACAGAGGGAGAAGCATAAAGAGATTGAGAGTTGATGAGTTTAGTTTGTTTATTGTTATTGTTATTAATGGAACAATGAAAGTGTTCTAAGAATGACTGAAGTAATAAATGCATAAATATGTGATAGACCAATACCATTGATTTTTCACTTTTGATGCATTTAGGCTTTATTAATATGTATTGATAAAATTGATTTGTTAAAAATTTCCCAATAGTGATTAAAAAAAAATAAAACTCAGTAGGGTGATTTGAACAGGCAGAAGGAAGAATCAGTGAACCAGAAGAGAGGACAATCAAAATTATATAGTTATGAGGACAGAAGCAGAAAAAACAATAGAGTAAACTGAGCCGATTCACAGTGCTTTGAGGGACAAAACGAAGCATACAAATATACACATCTTGGTTGTTACAGAAGAATAAAAAAAGGGCAAAGGGATAGAAAGATTATTTGAGTAAATAATGATCAAATATTTCTCAACTTTCTTGAAAGACATAAATATATATATCCAAGAAACACAATGTCCTCCAAAGAAAATAAACCTTAATAGACCTATTCTGAGAAATATATTAATCAGAATGTCAAATGCCAAAGATAAAGACAGAATTCTGAAAGCAGTAAGAGAAATGACATATGTCAAATACAAGGTATTTTAAATAAGCCTAAGTGCCAAATTTTCATCAGAAACCATGGAGGCAAGAACATAGTGTATGATATATTTAAGGTACTGAAAGGAAAAAAAACCTGCCAACCAAAAATTATCTGGCAAAACTATTCTCTAAAAACAAGGGAAAGTTAAAAATATTAGCAGATGAACAGAAATTGAGAGAGTTTGTCAACAAGAGACTTGCCTTAAAAGAATTAGTAAAGGGAGTTCTGCAGGTTGAAAGTAAAAGACAGGAGAGTCTGGCTTGTAGTATTGTGTAGAAATGATGTTTATCATTTAGGGTATTTAAAAGGGTAAATGCAAAATTCAATAGTACTATATCTTCAATGTACAACCCCACTCTTTAATTCCATAAGATTCAGAATACAATTGAATAAGAAAGAAGCCTATTTTCTGATAATGGACATGCAAACTATAAAGTGTTATAGTGGGGCAAAAATAACATAGAGGGTAAACAGAATGATATGGCAGCTGAGAACTTGTAAACTATTGAAGCTATTTTATCTTTTCAAATCAGTAGGATGTGGATATAGGTTGTGCTATTTAAACCCCAGGGTAACTAAAAACAAAGTATTTTTAAAATATACCAAAACCAAAATGAGAAATGGAACAGTCAGATACAACACAAAATATCAGCCATTTAGAAAAGGAGGTTATAATAAAGGAAAAAATAGATTTTAAAATGGTATGACATATGAAAGGACAAAATGGCTGAAGTTCTACCTATTGAGTAATAACACTCAATAACAATGGATTAAGCTACACAATCAAAAAAGACAGGCAGAGTGGCATAATGGATATAAAAGATCCAATTACATGTTGTTTACACATTGTTTTCTCACAGAGAAATGATGCTGAAGAGGAGTTAGTTGGAATTTTGAGCTGGAGCCCTGAGGAACAAACACAGAGGAGGAGAACACAGAGGAAAAGAGATAGCTCCATAGACATGGCAGAGGCCCCGGGAAGAGAGATGAGCTTGATAGTCTACAGCTGACCTTGTGGAAAGAACAGAGCAGCTGAGCCCAGAGAGAAATGAGTCCCCAGGAAAGAGATGAGACTTATCACAGCCTACAGCTGATATTAGAAGAAGTTGGGACCATGGAGCCTTAAGAGGAAGATGAAGGCTGGACCCTTGCAGATGTTGGAAGTCATCTTGCTCCAACACATGGCAAAAGACTTTGGCAAGGAAGTAGCTTGGAGTTGGACTCTTTAAGGCCTTTTAACTATGAGCTTCTACCCAAGATAAATACCCTTTATAAAAACCAACTGATTTCCAGTTTTTTGAATCAGCACCCATTTCGCTGAATAATACACTACCCAAAGCAGTTTATAGATTCAATACAATCCTAATCAGCATTTCAACAATCTTTTTTACAGAAATGGAAAAACCAATCATCAAATTTTTATGGAAGGGCAAGAGGCCCCAAATAGCTAAAGCCATTTTGAGAATAAGAATGAGGTTGGAGGACTCACACTTTCTGATCTTAAACCTTACTATGAAGCAACTTTAGTAAAAACAGCATGCTACTGGCTCAAGGATAGACATATGTTCCAAAAAATCTAATTGAATTGAGAGTTCTGAACTCAACCCTCACATTTATTGCCATTTGATTTTTGACAAGGGAGCAAAGATAACTCAATTGGCAAAGAATAATCTGTTAAAATAGTACTGGGAAAATTGGATTTCTGTTTAAAGAAAAACAGGAGGACTCATACCTCATTTTCTACAAAAATTAACTCAAAATGGATTAAAGACCTAATGTAAGTGCTAGAATCATCAAACTCCTGGAAGAAAATGTAAAGAAACATCTTCAATCCTTTGTATTAGGGAACAGTTTCTTAGACTTTACACCCATGAAACAAAAGAAAAAATAGGTAATTGGGACTTTACCAAAATTAAAAACTTTTGTGCCACAAAGGACTTTATCATGAAAGTAAAATGACAACCTACACACTGGGAGAAGATATCTGGAAATCACATATCTGATAAAGATTTTGTATCCAGAATATATAAAGAAATTACTCACCTTAACAACAAAATGAAAAACTGTAATCAACAACACTGAAATCTATATCTGAATGCAATTAAAAGGGGAAATATTAGTATATATGGTAACTAAATATTTTTTAAAAATCCATGGACCTGCAATACACAAATGGTAAAACCTAAGTTAAATCAAGGATTATGGTTAATTGTACAATTATCAAAATGTATTATCATCAATTGTAACAAATGTTCTACATCACTGCAAGGTGTTAATAATGGGTTTATATATGGGAATCCTGTATTTTCTGCATGATTGTTTGTAAACACACAACATTTCTAATAAAGAAAAAGATAAAAAGTACAAATGCCTCAAAAGGAAAATGTGTAAGGAATTTTATAGGTAATTCCCATAACTGAAAGTAGAACAGACCAATCAATTAATTTAAGAGAAACGTTCTAAATTTACTAGTGTAATGGGATTAATTACTGAAAAATTTCTTTGTATATTTTTCTCATTTTTAATGACACTTATGAAGAGAAAGAGAAATGTTTCCATACAATCATAAAATATTTATTGAACACCTACTATTTCATAGACAATTTAGAGTAGTAACCTATTAGGTATGTTCACAAGGACTTTTTTCCTAATATATAGCCTGTCCTTGGATAGGGACAGGTTACCAGCTTTTTTATGTTTAACCAATGCACCCCCTAAGAAATAAAAATTAAAAGAAATTAGAAGTTACAAATGTCTTGGAGCGAGCCCTAAAAAAAACTTTGGCTTAGAAGCCCTAGACTCAAAATCATGAGCTCTAAGGCCTACGGAGTTCAGGTAGCTAATTTAAAATAATGAAGCATCCAGCTGATAAACTGGAGCATGTAGCCTGCCTAAAGATGGCAGATATTACTGGCTCCAGGAGACTCTTGCTTTGCAGGACATGTGGAACAGTATTACCAGATATTCAGATGGAGGATGTGGAAGGACTTCCAGGTTTTTGTGTAACAGTCCCAATTTTTAATTTTTGGCAAGTAAATAATAAACAGTAGAACCTCTTGTGGTCACCAAAAAGGTATCGTCATTTCACTTGAAGAATTAAAGTTTAGTTCGTAGTTCTACATTTAGCTTAGTGAACTTGAGTGTGCAAACTCTTATCTAGGCCTAAAAAGAAAGGAAGAATTGGCCTAACAACCATCATGGGAATATTTTGGATGCCATATGGTTTGGAGAGCTTAAGAAGAAAGTTGTCCCAACCGGGAAGGTTGGCTCTCTCAAACTCTGAGAGGAAACAAAGGAATATCGTTTCTACTGATGTCAGGGAATTGTTCAGAGCTCACAAGTCATGCCTCCAGGTGGCAGGATCTTGAAAGCCTGTGGCTATGGAAGAGATGGGACACAAATTTCATAGTGTGGTCTCGAGAGCAGTGGCGGTGGGGAAGCCTCACCACTGAGGATTTTGGAATCAGCACTAGGAGGATCAACCCTATAATCCTCCTTTAGCAACAGTACCTGAAAGATGAGAGAGGACCATAATTCAGTATTACCACTGGGGGGAAGAAAATAAATGTTAATAATTTTTCAAGGTCAGACTCATTCCCTTATTCCTCCTAAACTCTAATTTTTAGGATTCTGGATATGATTTTATTTTAAATATCACAGAGAATATATGCAATATATCTTATGTTCCATGTGTCCTGGAACATTCTGTATCTCCTCCAGTAGAAATAAAAGAAATGGAAATTAAAATGATAAACTATCTTATATGTATATAACACTGGCAAAAGATGAAAAAATGAATGAGACAGCTTTTGGTTTTTGGCTTGGAGGGGGTCAAAATGCAACTTTCTTCAGTTATCCTGCATCCAGATTTATGTGACAGCAATTGCTTCCTCCGTGCTGCCCAAATTGACTACAACAAGATCAAAGTTGTGCATAGGTGGGAAAGTTGATGCCATGTCTGCCCTGGCCCCAAAGATCAATCTCCTGGGTCTGTCTCCAAACTAGGTTGCTGATGACATTGCTAAGGGAACAGGTGACTGGAAAGGTCTAAGGATTACAATGAAACTGACTATTTAGTGCACAATGGCCCAGATTAAGTTGGTACCTTCTGGCCCCACCCTGATCATCAAAGCCCTTAAAAAAACACCCAGAGACAGAAAGAAGCAGAAAAACATTAAGCACAATAAAAATATCACTTCTGATGAGATTGTCAACATTGCCCAAGAGACACAGCACCGATCTCTACCCAGAGAACTCTCTAGAAACATGAAAGAGATTCCAAGGACTACCCAGTCTGTGAGCTGCAATGTTAATGGCCACCGTCATCATGACATCATGGATGACATCAACTGTGGTGGAGTGGAATGCCTAGCTAGTTATAGCTGTAAAGGAAAATATTTCTATTAAGGATTATTTTAACAACCAGGGAATAAATGAGACATTATTTCATAAAATTTTGACCACGAAGTCTGATTACAAATACCAAATCTATTACCTTCTCATTCTGTGTCATCTGGCAAGTCACTTAAGGTCTCTAAGCCTCAATTTTATAATTTTTAAAATAGCGCTAATAAAATCTACTTCTTAGGGTTATTGAAAGTATCACTTAAGTGAATACATATTAAGTGATTAGAAATCAGACACAGAAGAATACACAGTGAAAGGACACAGAGAGCAGATGACAGGGGTGGGTGGGAAGGGGAGAGAAATAAATAAAAAATAAATCTTAAAAAAAAAGAAAAGAGACACATGGTAACAGCTCAGTATATGTTAGCTCTCTTGACACTCTTTACTAATTAGCATGAAGAAAGTGTTCAGGGTAATGGTGTGGGGGTGGGGCATAATAAGCCAGCCCTGAAGACTCTAAGAGAGAAACTAACAGCATGGCAGTGACATTGGTGTGGCCCAGTAAGAGAATGGACAAAATGCATTACGGAGGAGGCAAAACCAAGGAGACAGTAGGGAGACTAGTGCTGTAAGTATGGCCTGATGAATTAACATGGGTAATAGGGGGAAGGGGAAGAATTAATGTTACTGATCTTTCTAGACCAGGGTGAAACTTTGAAGAGATTTTCCTCTCAAGGAAAATCTCTGTTACCTTCAAGTTAGCCTGTTCTCAGATGCACCAGCATGACATATCTTCTGAGGGTTAAAATTCTCACACTGTGGGAGGAAGGGCGCCCGGCTTGCCACAGTAGCAAACGTTGCGGCAAGAAGTGATACCGCTTCTGCCCACTGGGCCTAGATAAGGTGACCACGCCTGACTAGGCCTTTGCTGCTAACGGCTGGCCGGCGCTGCTCTCCCCCTTTCTATCTCCCGCCTAGCCCAACATCCGGCCAGCTCTCACTCCCCCTTTCCCCTCCCCTATTCCGAACCTCTCAGCCAGCCCTCTGCCTAGCAACCGCTTACAATCACCTATCAGGAAGCAGTACCCGCCCGCACCTATCAAATCCCTCCACGCAGTCCCTAACCCTATAAAGCTATGTCCCCTTCCGCAATAAACCGGACTTGCGCACAGACCTGGTCTCCACGGCTTTCTTCCTCCCCTTGCCGTGCGTCCTCCACTCCTGAGAGCCCCTCTGATGCTGTCTGCCGTAGCATCAGACGCCACTGCGGTCTAGTCTGACCCCTCCAAACCCCCCGTCAGCATCGGGGTGCAAGCCGCCCCAGCCGCATCACACTGATCATCACATGCTAACAATTGGGCAAGAAGTCAACACACTTGGTGTGTATCATTCTCTTTGTAGAGACTTGCTGCAGGACACAGCTTTCCCTGAAATCTCCTTAATGTATATTTTGCTTTTGTTAATGTTTCTGTTGTTAGTTTAAATCAAAGTTCAAAGCCAAAGCATAACTTTGAAAGCTACCTGTGAAGTCAGACTTTGATGGCCAATTCAAATGCTGACCTTCTCAAGAAAGTTGTAGGATATAAAAATATATTTTATTCCATTGTAATATAATTTAAGCTTGATTATAAATGTGCATAAGGTTATCTTTAAATTCAGCAAGTTTCACAGATTTTTAAAAGTATAGAATCACACATTTGGATGAATGATAGATAGTTGTGGAAAAATTGCTCTTCCCTTTAATTCCTGGGGAAAAGAACTTGATTTTTTCCAGCAGGGATTATGTGGGATTTCATCTTCCTTTCTTTATCTGGAAAGCAAATGTGTATTGATTTCCAGGTACTTCTTGACATGTTCTTTAACAGCTTCTTTTATGTTTTCCTTACTTACTTCAGGTCACTGATTTTGAGTAAATCTGAAAAAAAAAACCCAATAGAGTTGCCGACTTTACAATAGCACAATCTTGAGGGAGCTGGTAAAGGTTTTCATTTGACAGCCTTATTAATCGAATCACATTTAGTCCACTGACTTTTCAATGAATAATTTTCTTTACTGGTAGCCAAAGAGAAAGGGAAAGATGCACCAGTGGCTGATTAAAAAAAGAGAAAAACGACTAAATCAATCAGCTTCAGTGGCTTATATATCAAAAAAAGTTTCTGGTTGAGGGCAATGTGAATAAGAATGCACCTTTTGGAATAATTGATATTACAGCAGCTGACAATGTGCAAACGGTGAAAAATTACAGAAAGTAACTTCCAGGAAAAGTTGAACATCTTAAATCAAAATTGTAAACATATAAAGATTGAAAATGCTTTAGGGACGATTAGAACATGTGGGAAATTTTGTTCAAGGCAGAGAGAACTAACTTTTTAATATTGTTCTTAGGGAAGTTGTAGATTTACAGAAAAATCATTCAGAAAACATGGAATTCCCATCTACCTCCCTTTCTCACACATACACAGTTTTCCCTAATATTAAAACTTAACATTAGTGTGGCAAGTTTGTTACAATTAATCAAACAATATTGTTATAATTATACTATTAGCTATAGTCCATAGTTTACATTGGGGTTCACTTTGTTGTGCAGTCCTATGTTGTTATTTAATTATTATACTAGTAACAGATATACTACCTAAAATTTACCCTTTTAACCACATTCTCATATTCAGGGGAGTAAACTATATTCACAGTGTTGTAATAACATCACCACCATACATTATCAAAACACTTCCATCGCTCCAAACAGAAATTTTCTACCAATTAATTAACCCTCATTACCTACTCCCACCCCAGGCCCTGTTAACCTATATTCTATTTTCTGACTCTATGAATTTGCTTATTTGAAATATTTCATATCAGTGAACTCATGTTTGTCCTTTTATGTCTGGTTTATTTTGCTCAACATGTCTGCAAGGTCCATCCATGTTGTTACATGTATCACAACTCCATTCCTTTTTATGGCTGAATATTATTCCATTGTATGTATATACCACATTTAGTTTATCCATTCTTTTGTTAATGGACACATGGGTTATTTCTACCTTTTGGCAATTGTTAGCAATGCTGTTAAGAATAGTGGCATGAAAATATCTGTTCAAGTCTCTGCTTTCAATTCTTCAGACATATACCTAGAAGTGAGATTGACAGATATTGTCTTAATTCTATACATAACTTTCTAAGGAACTGCCAAACTGTATTCCTCAGTGATTACACCATTTTTCATTTCTACCAACAATGAATGAGTGTCCCTATTTCTCCACTTGTTATTTCCTTTTTTATAAAGAAGCCATTATATTGGGTGTGAAATGGTATCTCTTTGTAGTTTTTACTTGCATTTCATAATGAATAATAATGTGGAGCATATTTTTCTGTACATATTGGCTCTTTGTATCTCTTTGGAAAAATGTCTATTCAAGTCTTTTGCCAACTTTTAAAATGAGATTTTTTTGCCTTTTTGTTGTTGAGCTGTAGGATTTCTTTCTATATCTTGGATATTAAACACTTATCAGGTATATGATTTTCCAATGTTTTCTCACATCCTGTAAGTTGTCTTTTTACTTCCATGATGAAGCCATTTGATGCATGGAAGTTTGTAATTTTACTGAAATCCAATTTATTTTGTTTTTCATTTGTTTCTTGTACTTTTGGTGTAAAGCCTAAGATATGATTACCTAACAAAATATCCTCAAGATGCTTTCTTATGTTTTCTTCTAGGAGTTTTATAGTTTGGGTACTTATATTTAGATCTTTGTTCCAAAAGAGTTAATTTTGTATATGATGTGAGCTAGAGGTCCACCTTCATTCTTTTGTGTATGGATATCCAAGTTTTCCAGCACCATTTGTTTAAAAGACTCTTCTTTCCTCACAGAGTAAACTTGGCACCCTTGTCAAAAATCAATTGGCTGCTGATGTGAGGACTTTGATTTCTGATTTCTATTTGATAACTTTGGTCTATATGTCTGTCCTTGTGCCAGTACCATGCTGTTTTGATTACTGTAGCTTCATACTACATTTTAGACTCAGAAACTGCAGGTCCTTCATCTTTGGTCTTCTTAGTCAAGATGTTTTTTTCTATTCAGGGACCCTTCATATAAATTTAATGATTGGCTTTTCCAATTCTGCAAATAAGAGTGTTAGAATTTTATTTGGAATGTTTTGAATCTGTATATTGCTTTGGGTAGAATCGACATTTTAACAATATTTAGTCTTCTGATTCATGAACATGGAACATCCTTACATTTATTTAGGTCTTCTTTAATTTCTTTCACCAGTGTTTTGTAGCTTTATATATATAAATCCTCCACATCCTTTATTTAGTAATTTAATTTATTAATTTATTCCTAGATATTTGATTCTCTTTTTGCTATTGTAAATAGAATTTTTCTCTCAATTTCCTCTTCTGCTTGTTCAATAGTAGTGTATAGAAATATTACTGATTTTGCATGTTGATTTCGTACCCCCACGGACACATATTGTTTTATTTATTTATTAGCTTTAGTAGTTTTGTTGTATATTTTTAGGGTGTTTTTATATAGGAATAAGTCATAGGCAAAAAGGGAAATTTTACTTCCTCCTTTCCAGTTTGGATGCCTTCGTTCCTTTTACTTGCCTAATTGCTCTCGCTGGTACTTCTAGTACAATGTTAAATAACAGTGGGGTCAGCAGGGTCATCCTTTTCCTCCTCATTTTAAAAGAAAAATGTTCAGTCTTTCACCATTGAGTATGATGATAGCAGTGGGTTTTTTTTATATATGCCCTTTTTCATGTTAAGGAGTTTTCCTTCTATTCCTAGTTTTCAGAGTGTTTATATCAAGAAGGATGCTGGATTTTGTCAAGTGTCTTTCCTGCATCAATTGAGATGATCATGTGCTTTTGCCCTTTATTCTCTTAATGTTGTGTATTAAATTAATTGATTTGTTATGTTGCTTCACCTTTGCATACCAGGGATAAATCCTTCTTGATTGTGTTGTTTAATTATTTTAATGTGCTGTTCGATTTGGTTTACTAGTACTTTGTTAAGGATTTTTGCATCTATTTTTTTATTTATTGAAATACATCACTCATACATAAACATACATAAACAATAAATGTATAATAGTTGTGAACTTACAAAACAAATATATATAACATCAAACAAACATATATAACATCTCACCCTACCAACAATAACTTGCATTGTTTTTAAATCTTTTTAACTAATGATTAAAGAGCATTGTCAAAATACTACTACTAAACAAAGTATTTTTCCCCTAGCCAATCCTATTATTATCTTTATATCATTTATATATGAACATACACAAACAATTAAGTGTATAACAAAAGCTGTGAACTTACAAAGCAAACATCCATAACATCATACAGGGGTCCCCATACATCAACCCTCCACCAACATCTTGCATTGTCCTGAGATGTTTGTTATAAACTATCAAAGAACACTGTCAAAATCTTACTATTAATCATAGTTCTTATCTTACTTTTGGTGTGTTTTTCCCCCAACCCACCCTATTATTATTTTTAAGTATATTTTTATGACAGAAGTTGTAAACTTATAAAACAATCATGCACATGTGCAGAATTCCTATATTCATAAAGGATATTGGTATGTAATTTTCTTTTATTTTCATGTGGTATCTTCATCTGGCTTTGATACTTGAGTGATGTTGGACTCTTAGAAGGAGTCAGGAAGTTTTCCCTCTTATTCAATTTTTGGAAGAATTTGAAAAGGATTGGCATTGATTCTTCTTGTAATGTTTGGTGAAATTCAGCATTGAAGTCATCTGGAACCTGATTTTTCCTTGCTGGGAGGTTTTTGATTACTGATTTAATTATTTTCCTTGTTACTGGTCTGTTGAGATCTTATATTTCAGTCAGTGCAGGTAGTTGTGTTTTTCTAGGAATTTGTCCATTTCATCTAGGTTATTCTCTTATGATCCTTTTTTATTTCTGTGAGGTTAATAATAATACCCTCCCTTTCATTTCTGGTGTTTGATTTTTATGTTTCCTTACCTCTTTTTTCTTTGTCAGTCAGCTGAAGGTTTGTCAATCATTTTAATCTGTTGAAAGAATTAACTTGTGGTTTCATTGATTCTCTCTATTGCCTTTTTATTCCATGTTTTATTTATCTCAACTCTAATTTTTTCATTTTTTTCCTTTCTGTTCACTTTGGGTTTAGTTTACTTTTCTTTTCTAGATTGTTCAGTTGTGAGATTAAATCTCTTGTTTGCAATCGTTATTCTGTTTAAATTATAAGCATTTAGAGCTATTAAGCTCCCTCTCAGCACTGCATTTGTTTCGTCCTGTAAGTTTTGGTATGCTGTGTTTTCATTTTCATCCACCTCAAGATATTGTCTTGTTTCCCCTGTGATTTCCTCTCTGAGATATTGGTTGTATAAGAGTGTGTTGTTTAATTTCACAAGTTTCTGAATTTTCCAGTTCTCCATTATTGATTCCTAGTTTAGCTCCATTGAGGTTGGAGAAGATACATAGCATGATTTCAATATTTTTAAATTTATCGAGAATTTCATTGTGACTTAATATGTGGTCTATCTGGAGAAAGACCCATATACACTAGAGGAAACGTGTATTCTGATGCTGTTTTGTGAAGTGTTCTCTATTTCTGTATATGTCTGTTAGGGCTAGATGATTTGTAGTAGTGTTCATTTCTTTATTGATTTTCTGTCAAGAGGTTCCATCCATTATTGTAAGTGGTATAGTAAAGTCTTCTGTTAATTTAGAAATGTCTGTTCTAATTTAAAATCTGTCAATATTTGATTCAAATATTTTGGGGCTCTGTCATGAGGGAAAAATATATTCATAATTGTTATGTCTTCTTTTTAACTTGACCCTTTTATCAGTATATAATGACCTTGTTTGTCCTTCATAACAATTTTTGACTTATGTTCTATTTTACTTGGTATTCATTTGGCTACCCCATCTCCTGTTTGGTTAATTTTTGCAAGGTATAATTTTTTCCCCCAACCTTTCAGTTTCAACCTATTTCTGTCTCTGAATTAAAGGTGAGTCTCTTACTAGCAGCATATAGTTGGGCTATACTTTTATGACCATTCTGCAAATTTCTATCTCTGGGCTAGGAAGTTTATTCCTTTTATGTTTAAAAGAAATACTGATATTGCTGAACTTTCTTCATTTATTTTAATTTTGGTCTTTGTAAGTCTTATACCATATTTGTCCTTCAATTTTCCATTAGTGTCTACATTCAAGTTTATTTGATTTTTGTATTCTATCATTTCTTTCTGCATATATTTTTACAATTTTTTGCATTTGCCATGGGACATAAATTTAACATTCTAAATCTTTAACAATTATGCTTGATTTAGTAATAATTTGCCTTCAGTATCATATACCTACACTGTTTTATAGCCCTATGTTCTGCCTGATTTTTTGTTGTACTTTTTATAAATTATATTTTTATGTATTATATGCCTCAAACATTTTATTTATTATAAATTTTTATGCATTTGAAATTTGGAAGCTTTAAGAATTAAAAGTGGATAAAACATATAACATGGAAGTTTGAAGCTTTGTGAGCCCCAGAAAATTTTGTCCTTAAAGCTAATCCATTCTTGTGCATGTAAAGGTAAATGAAACCTTTTGATTAGATTCATTTAATGAACCTTCTTCTTAAGTTACTTTAGTAGGAAATGAGCCATGGTGGGTCTTAAGTCTTTTACTGTAGTCCTTTATAAACAGAGGAGTAAAAATCTGCCAACACAGAAAAAAGCTACAGAGAGGAGCCTCCAGAAGTTGATTAACCCACAAAAGATAAAAGCAATGGAAAGAGCACACTGAAGCTAAAGACCTAGAGGAGAAGAGAGAGATGAGTGCATGTTGCCATATGCTTGATTGCCCACAGCTGTGCATCTTCTGATGATGCCACCATGTATCTGATCATCCACATTTGCTGCTAAGTGAGAAAGCATCTCTTGATGGTACCTTGATTTGAACATTTTCTCAGCCTTAGCCTTTAAGCTTTTAACTTAAACCCTTATTGTAAAACCCAATCCATTTTTGGTATAGTGGTTCCAGCAGTTTTTAGCAAAATAAAAAAAAGCAATACAATACTACTGGCATTTATAATTAATAATACAGTTACTTTTACCAGACCTTTTTATTTTTCTAAGATATTTTCATCCATCGTCCTTTTGTTTCAAATGCTTGTAGAACAAAAGTTTAATGGTGACAAACTCCCTCAGCTTTTGTTTATCTGGGACAGCTTTAATCAGGCCTTCATTTAAAAATATAGCCTCACCAGATATAAAAGTTTTGGATGGCAATTGTGTTCTTTCAGCATTTTAAATGTTGTTCACTGCCTTCTTGCCTTCTTGGTTTCTGATGAGAAATTGGCACCTATTTGTGATGCCATAGTGCTCTCTTGTACATAGCATGTTGTTTTTCAATTTCAGCTTTCAGAACTCTCTTTCTTGTCTTTGGCATTTGATAACTTGGCTACTATGTGTCTCAATATGGTTCCCTATGAGTTTATCCTGTTGGGGTTGATTGCAGCCTTGAATGTGGATATTTGTTCTTTTCATTAAATTTGGGAAGATTTCAAGTATTTATCTTTGACTATTTCTCCTGCATCTTTCTCTTTCTTGTACTTCTGGAACTTCCATAATGCATTAATTGGTATGCCTGATTGTGTTCCACAGGTTTCTTGGGCTCTTTTCACACTTTTTCATGCTTTTTTCTTTCTCTTTTTAGCCTGAATCAATTAGGTTGTCCTGTCTTATAGTTCACTGACTCTTTCTTCTGCCAATTCCATTCTGCTCTTAAAATCCTCAAGGGAATTTTTCAATTCAGTATTGTGGTCTTCAACTCCATTATTTCTCTTTTGTTCCTTTATACAATGTCCGTGATTTTATTGAAATTCTCATATTGTTCATTCATCAATTTACTGATATACTTAGTTCTTTATCTGTGTTTTCTTTTATCTCCATGAACATATTGCACCTAATTTTTTAAAGTCTTCAGTATATTTAGAATATGGTAATTTCCATTGATGGTTTCTGAATTTTTGACTTGTTCTTTTAGATGGATTGTTTTATAATCTCTTCTTTCACATGATATATTATAAAATATAAAATATTAACTCTGGGATTTAGTCCCTGAGCTGTCTGTTCCTTAAATTTGCATCTAGCTAGTGATATGGCAGATATTTCTTTGAGTGTCAGGGGCTATGAAAAACGCACATAAAATGGTAACACACCTTTCACAGTCTTTATAAATTGGTTCTGTATTTGTTTGTGTTTTCCTTCAGAGTTTAATGCACATATCCAGAAGATAAGCCCAAGGTGAAATTGAAGTTCAGGGCCCTCTCCTTTTTTGAGACTGTGTCTTGTGCTGGGCTTGTGCTGATGAGTGGCTTTATGAGTTTCCCTGTTTCCAGGAATTATAATAGCTCCTCTTCTCCCTATGAAATAAGTGTTCCTTCCCTCCTGGGTGCTTTATTGTATTTCTTAAAGCAAGTAGTTCTTTATTCCAGGTCTCTTTTTCTTAAATGCTTCTTACACTGCTTTATCTGTGGACAAGCAGCTTCCACCTATAGGAATAGTTCTGGGAGGGTGAGCTAGAGATTGTCCTGGAATCAGAGTTTTCTGGTTCAAGTTTTCAGGCTGCCATGTGATAGATTTGCACTGACATGCAGGCACCCGAGTATGTGTATAAAGGTTACTCTGATCCTTCTGCAATAAGGCCAATAACCCACAATGGAAGCACAGCCTGGTTTTGTACCATGCAGGGGTGGCTGCTGGGCAGGGGCAAAGAATGGCATCATGGGCTTCTCCTATTGTTTTTATTTATTTATTTATTGTTTGTTTGTTTGTTTTCAGGGATTTTTAAAATTTATTTCTCTTCTCTTCCCCACACCCCCTAGTTGTCTGCTCTTTGTGTCCATTCTCTGTGTGTTCTTCTGTGTCGGCTTGTATTCTTGTCAGTGGCACCCAGAATCTGTCTCTTTTTGTTGCGTCATCTTGCTGCATCAGCTCTCCATGTGTGGGGTGCCATTCCTGGGCAGGCTGCACTTTTTTTCATGCTGGGTGGCTCTTCTTATGGAGCACACTCCTTGCGTGTGGGGTTCCCCTACATGGGGGACAACTCTGCATTGCATGGTACTCCTTGTGCAAATCAGCACTGCACATGGGCCAGCTCATCACATTGGTCAGGAGGCCCTGGATTTGAATCTTGGACCTCCCATGTGGTAGGCGGATGCCCTATCCATTAGGCCAAATCCACTTCCCTCCTATTCTTTTTAAATCTGTGTTTTCTTGATTCAGCACTCACTAAGTTACTGCAACCATTTTACTCTTTTATGGATTTTTGAGGATGATGGCTCTTCCAGTTTTTGCTAGATGTTCAATGATTCTATGGGGGAATGGCACACTGGAGCATCTTACTGTGCCATTTAATAAACCTCAGGCTGACATTTTGGCAGAGAAGTTCTTTGTGCCTGCTGCTTTGCTGGATTAGTTACATAGCATAGTTCATGCATTCTTAACATTAATTAAATGAAGTAGGTGCTATTATTATCTCCATTTTACAGCTGAGGAAACTGTGAGGTGAATATGTACAAGATCATATGTTAGTGATGGTAGATGTATGGCTGTCTCATGCTAGAGATCATTCTCTTAAACATTATGGATTATTGGTCATATTTCACTCATTAATAGTAATTCAATTATTTTTCCTGGGTTTATTTTTAATCATATGAACTGAATAGACTAAAGTAATGCAGTAAATGACTGGAGAATAATAATAAAAGCCACCATTAATGAGAATTCACTGTGTTCTAAGAACTTTGCATGTAGTACGCAATTTGATCTTTACAACAGTGCTTTGATTTTTTTTTAATTAAAATTATTTATTTTTACGAATTACATTCAAAAAACACGAGGTCCCAATCAACCCCACCGCCCCCACCCCCCACTCCCCCCACAGCAACACTCTCTCCCATCATCGTGAGACATCCATTTTCGGGACGTGGAGTTGTCCTGGGTGGTGCTTCACGGACAATTACAGGACATTGTAGATCCCCCCAGGGCCCACTGGATGGAACGGGGGAGAGTGTGGGCTATGATGTGGACCATTGACTACGGGGTGCAGTGATGTTCAGAGATGTACTTGCTTTGATTTTTATTATCCTACTTTTTAGAGACAAGGAAACAAGTAAGAGTGGTTAAGTACCTTGCCTAAATTATAATGTTTGTAAAGGAATAATCCAGAATTTGATCTCACTATTGGGAGTTCAATTAAAGCTCTCCATTCCCTTGCCTTGATGCCTATGTACACTGTATGCATTTGTTGGAAGAAAAAGAATTTGAGGATTACATTGTCCTGTTTGTGTTTCATTCTTAGGCATCCCAGTAGATAAATATTGGAAAGAAACTCTTTCACAACAGTTCTAAAATTGATTCTCTGGAGGCAGTGGTATTTCCTAGAAGAAAAGTATATCCACAAAAATCCTGAGGAACGTTGAATCAATGTTCTGTTTTGGGATTTATAAGTGTGGAAAATTGGTCTTTTAAAAGACAATGACAAAGAGGAATCTTTTAAGATGAGTCAGATGAAGACCTGGTTTTGATTAAATGTTTGCTGGTAAGTATACTTAGATGGGAACATCTGCCCACTTAAGTGCTCCCAGGAAATTTAGAAAGTGAATTCATATGGGAAATACAACTCCAAGTACTTCTTCCTGGAGGCAAAGTTAGGAAGATCTCATTTACATCTTGTCTTAGTTTGCCACAGTGCTGCTAATGTAAAGTACCAGAAATGTGTTGGCTTTTATAATGGGAATTTTATTAGGGGAAATCTGACAGTTCAGAGGCTGTGAAATATCCAAATAAAGGCACCATCAGAGAAGTTGTCTCAGCAAAGTCAGGTGCTGGTGATCCTGGCATCCTGCCACACGGCAAGGCAAGATGGCTGGTCTGCTGGTCTCTCTCTACTTTCTCCTTGTGCTCAGCTGTGGACAATCAGGCACCGCTCTCTGTATCTCATCTATTTAATCCTCTCAGAGCATTTCTTGAGCTTAGCTGTGGGTGATCAAGCATATGGCTTGTCTCTTTCTCAGCCTCCTCTCTCAGCCTCAGCTGCTCCACTTTATCCCCAAGTTCAGCTGTAGGGAAACCTGGAGTCCCCTCTCTCTCTCCATGTGTTCTCAGTTTATATATGACCCAGCAATAGGGTGAAGAACCAACTTGTGCCATGTCTCACTGACATAGTCCAATTAAAAGTGATCTAGTCAAGTGATCTAATCAAGTTCCCTTAACTGAATCTATGCACTCAAAGGGTCTCACACCCATAGGAATGGATTTCTTCAAAAACATAATCTTTTTTTGAGATTTGCCAAATTCAAACTGTCACTCTTCACTCTCTAAATCACCAAAATAAATGTTTTATTCTATATTCAAAATACATTAATTACATCAAAATATTTCATAAAGGCTTAAATCATTTGAGTAGCAATGCTAAGTACAAAATCATATAAAAATCAGTTAGAGACATACAGTTTGTCTTGGGTCAACATTCCTATCTGGCTGTTGACCTGTGAATCTTAGAAAACAAGTGATCTGCTTCCAATATACAAAGGAGGGACAGGCATAGGATAAATATTTACATTATGATAAGGAGAAATTGGAAGGAAAATACAAGCATCATGGATCCTAAATAGTTCCAAAAATCTGAAATCCATACTCAATTAGATTATACATCTAAGAGTGACCTATTGAAAGATGTTTTTTCTCCTTGGTCCCTCATGGGGAACCACCCCTTCCAAGGGCCTGCCTGGTGGCCATTTTCTTTGTTCTACCCTCTTCAGACATCTAGGTGGTGGCCAAGCTCTAGGCCTCACTGTCCAAGAAAATTGGAGTTCATGACCAACCACACTTTTCCCAATCTCTGGGGCACAGTCACAAGCCCTTTGGTACAGTGGGGTAGTGGCCACATTCTCCATAATTCTTACAAGCATAACCCCCTCAGAACAGTGGAGTGGTGCTCTAACTTTCTCTAATCTCTGGAGAATTTGCTTCATCCTCCTTGTAACCTGGAGTGGCCAAACTCTCCATGAACATCAGACTGGAAGACCTATTCTCTTCAAATGCCGAGGCAAGCTTGCCTTTTCTGCACACATGGATAAGATCCCTCTCTTGGCCTGAGAAGATGTCTTATATCCAGACTTCACCTTCCATAATTTTCCTCTTGAAGTCATTTTTCCTTCACTCTCTCCTCTTCCTGTTCCTTTTAGTCCAGGATGACTGTGGTTTCATTCATACAGATCTCACAAATAGGTCATTGCTTTGCATGAATTTCACAGGGGTTCCAACCATCAGACAAGAAAGTAAGACTTTCCACAAATCCTTCCTGGATAACTTCATTTTCCATCCTGGCTTACAATGAAATGGCTGTCTGTTTCCAAGTTTAATTAAGCCCTCACATGAGGAACTATCCTCTGAGGACTCAATTTCTGGAAGCTTGGAATTTCACAAAGCATGAATTTCTGGTTTCTTTGTGCCCAGAGGTTCAGTTCTCACCTTATCTCTTTGCTCTCACATGAACTGGAAGGCAAAGTCAGGTTGCATTTACCATTTTGTTTGGAAATCTCCTCAGCTAAATGCCTAAGCTCATCACTTTCAAAATCTGCCTTCCATATAATATTAGAAGTCATATGAAAAGAGATCCCATCTGAGTCCAGTTTTATCACGCAGAAACACCAGCTCCAAAGAAGGGCCATCTGACATGGCAGTGAACCCCATCTGCCATGACCATAGACCCCGTGGGTCTCTTTAGCCCTCCAAGGAACCAGTACCTGGGGATTGTATCTACTTTATCTGTGTCTTAGACTCCGCTCAGTTATGCATAAGGGCAATCCTTCTGACAGCCTCCAGACTCTTTTTTAGAGACTCATAGACATATAAACTCATTTCTCCTTTCCATTTCCCCCTTACATTAGGTCAAACAGCATTTTAAAGTCATGTTATTATATGTAGACAGGGATATTCTGCTGATCCGCATCGAACCTTCAATTCAAGGTCATTTTCCAGTTGCATCATCAGTTGGTAGTTGACAGTGATCCCTCGGTGCCAGGGAGGCTCATCCCCGGGTGTCATGTCCCACGCTGGGGGGAAGGCATTGCATTTACATGCTGAGTTTGGCTCCGAGACTGGCCACATTTGAGTAACATGAAGGCTGTCAGGAGGAAATTCCCAGGCACAGTGCTGCTCTAGGCCTTGTTCTTATTTCAGGCATATAGGCTCACAAGCATAGTCATTAGTATCAGGGGCTCACTGTTGGACTCTCATTCCTTCCCGGTCCTTGCCGCTGCACCTGGGGGACTGCTGCTGCTCCCTTAGGGACCACGACAGAGTGCCCCCGGCCAGGCACCCAGTACTCCTCCAGCTGTAGTTTTTAATTGTTGCCACTATGAGTATATCCAAACATTACTATGCACCCTGGACATATGCCCTGTATAGCTCCCTGTCAGCCATATATCACCTGTCAATAGTATCCTATACCAGTATTCCTCCGCTGCCATTGTTGAACCACTCTGTGATCCAGAACTTCCTGAAAATTGAAACCCAATATAATGTCAGGATCCCTTACTAGCAAAATGGCATATAGCGATGGGTTTAAAGGTTAGATATAGAATACGTGTTGACTTGGAAAAATTTCTACATCCTATCCTTTTCTTTTTTTTTCTTCCTTAATTATTGAACTTCTCGTCACAAGAGCCCTAGACCACAGCAATTCATATATACAATATACAGCACTCCCACACATCCATCACAAAACCTTTTCCCTTCCACAGCGATACTCTTAAAACCTATTCACATCATATTTACTTAAAGTGATGTACACAGCCAATCCAAGGTCCACAGAGAAAAGGTGGCTTTTGAGTGGGAAAAGTGGACATGGTGGCTGAGGGGTGTGGGGAGTGGCAGGAGGAGATGAGATGTGGGGGCGCCTTTGGGACTTAGGGTTGCCCTGGATGGTGCTTCAGGGGCAATCACCGGACATTGTGAGTCCTCCCAGGGCCCACTGGATGGAGTGGGGGAGAGTGTGGGACTTGATGTGGACCGTTGACCATGGGGTGCAGAGATGCCCAGAAATGTACTTACCAGGTGCAATGGATGTGTCATGATGCTGGGAGTGAGTGTTGCTGGGGGGGGGGGGGGGAGTGGTGGGGTGGGGGTGGTGGGGTTGAATGGGACCTCATATTTTTTTTAATGTAATATTTTTACAAAATCAATTAAAAAATTAAATTAAATTAAATTAAAAAAATTTAAAAAAAGAAGTCAATTTTGCCAAGTTATCTGCAACGATATAGTAAGGATAGTTTTCTTTCCAGCCATCATTTCTGTCTGTCTTCATTGGAAGTAACTTTAGGGTCCATATTACTACCAACAATCTCTTTAAAGCAATCTAGGCCTTTTCTGCCAAGCATCTCACGATTCCTCGAATATACCACTTACCCAAATATAAAGTCATTCCAAGGATTTTGGTAATTTCGAACAGCATGAAACCACTCTTCTGGTATTGATTTCCGTCTTACTTTGCCACAGGGCAATCAAAAGTGTTCTAATTAGGTGATTTTTATCAAGGTTCCTTTACCTAATATAATGTAACCAAAGGGTATAGCACCCACAAGAATAGATTTTAAAACATAATCTTTTTGAGGGGATTAACCAAATTCAAACTCACACACCTCTCTTCCATTTTTTCCCTTACTTTCCCTTTAGGATGCCTAAGTGAATTCATTCCTTTATGGGAATAATGCCCTTTCTCCTCTCTGCTTCCCCAGCTTTGGCTTTGCTGGTGCTCAGTAAATTTTGGTGCCTGCATCTGTGCCACATGCCTGCAGGTATGTTGAGTTGTCTGTGAATATTGTATGGCTTCACACATCTATAATAGCATCCCACAGACTTTAGATTATTTTGTTGATATTTCCCATTCATAGACTGACTACTAAGGACACACACTCTTCTTCAAATATGCCCTCTTTAATATCCTTGTTATTCTCTTCAGAAGGTTGGATCATCATGCAGGATGCATGACATTTGGCGCAGATATGTTTCTATTGCAGTTTCCAGATTCTTCTGAGCACTAGGTCAATCTTAAGTGAGCAGTTCCCAGGCAGGAGGACTTTTCTTTCTTCCAGATTGCCACACCATCCCAAGCTGCAGAAAAGAACTGTTCTAACTAGCTTTCATTTTCCAGATAAATAGTCTTGTATGTAGCTTGAACTGGATGGCCACCTTCTCCTAAGATGACCAGAATTAATTTCATCTTGGCTTATCAGTTTTACTCATCAAGGCCCCATAGAACATCCACCATCACCTGGACCCTTATTCCCATAATTTTCTACATATTTTAATAATAAATTGGACACAGCATTCTCCCCTTCTCCATAGCCCTTATCTTCTCTTCTGTCCTCTGAAACTCATAACTCCCAAGTAGCTACTTTTTTCTCAAAGTTGCCTTCAACTTCTTGGTCTCATTGAAATATGGTTCTTCCCTGAGGTGATTGGCTACCCTGGAGTCCTCTTAAGTGAAAACTAGTTTTCTTTCTTCCAAGGGCTGCCATAATAAAGTACCAAAACCTAGGGAGCTTGACACAACAGAAATTTATTTTCTTACAGTTCTGGAGGTTGGACGTTCTGATTGAGGTGTTGTCAGAGGAGTAATTCCTCTGAAGCCTATAGGATTCTTATGGTGGCTTTCCTTAAATCCACGGACTTCTTTGGCTTGTGGTATAAATCAATTTCTGCTTCCACCACATGGCTGACTTCTCTCCATCTGTGTCCAAATTTCTGCTACATATAAGGACACCAGTCATAGCAACTTAGGGTCCATGCTAATCCAGTTTGGCCTCATTTTAGCCAATCGCATCTTCAAAGATACTATTTCCAAATAGGATCATATTCTTGAGACCAGGGATTAGGAATTCAACATATCTTCTTAGGGAACAAAATTCAATCCTTAACACTAGTTATCCACACATATCTCATGGACCAGAGGTGCAGTATGTGGCTGCTTTTCTCCTCAGTGTACTTCCAAACCATTTCTGCTCCTTCCTTCTTCAAAACCCAGAGATCATTTTAACTTCATGCTATCAGACCATACCATGTGCCACTGCTCCTTATTGCTTTCATGTACTGGCCTGCCAGTCATTTCCTTTCTTCATGAAACATTTTAGCTCCTGACTCACAATCTTTTTCTCCACATTTATTTATTATCCCTGACACCAGTTTGGAACATTCAACATATATGTGGATATTTATCTAACTTCTAGGTTTTTCAAATTTTTAATGTCCTCATCCCCGTCATTATTTTGCTCTGTCACACTTAAGCCATCTACTTTCGTGATCACTATGTAGACCTTCTCATTATCAATAATTGTCCCAATTCTGAATTCTTGATTTTAAAATAGCACTCTTTGGCTATGGCTGCCTCTCTTTCCTGCAAAGCACCACCTTAAGATAAACACCTATCCATGTGCTCTCCTCTCCATCTCCAACAAATCTTTAACAATGAGATCTCCAATCTGTTTACTTTACTCTATTTCACCATCAACCACCCTTTTCATTTCTTAATTTATTCCTTATCAATTTAGAGTCTGTGGTCTATCATTATAATATCTTCATCTATCTGCTCATATTCACTCAAAAGTACTTTTTGTCAAAACCACAACTTTTGCTAAGTTAAATTATCTACCTCCTTTGTTTCTACACAAAAGCAATGAATGTTGCTGTAGAAATTTACAAGACTGGGCTCATCGAACTCATTATGAATTCTTGACCATGAATCTCAAATAAGCAACTCTTCCATATTATGTGCCCATTTCCACTACTTGGAATGGCTATTCAACACCTTATTCTCTCTCCTTACTATTTCAAAATTCCACCTCTCATTCCTCTTAGCTGATGACCTTACCTCATACTTCAATGAGAAAATAGAAGAATCAAAATATAATTCTTTTCTTTTTCCAATACCAAATCTACCTTCTTACCTGAATTTTTGCCCATAACATAATCCCTCCCTTCGCCTCTGTGCAATGTATAAAATTTACCAGTCCTCATTTAAGGCCAGTCTTTCTACTTTTATTATGAATCCCATCAACTTGTACTCCAAATCTCTCCCTTACACCCTCCTTGCTTTCTCAATATTTTTGCTCCTTCAGTTATTCCCTTGTTCTTTCACATCATCAATTTCTCCCTCTCCATTGAATAATTCCCATCAGCATACAGGCGTGCTCTAGAATGTACCATCTTAAAAACACACTTCCTTGATAACCCTTACCATTAAATTACTCAAAAGAAATTGTCTACATTCCTTCTACTTCCCCACCTCACATTATCTTCTTAATACAAATCATTCAGGTTTTATTCAATTGTTCCTTTCTTTTATATTCCTTTTAAAAAAATTACCAATGACCACAGAACTGCAACTTCAATAGTCATTTGAAGTCTGTCCACATCTTCTCTCAAAAGTATTTAATAAAGTTGACCATTTCTTCCTTCTTGAAATATCATCAACTTTTGACTTCTTGATGTCCCACTCACCTGCTTTTTCCTTTTATAGTCATTGGACAATCTTCTGTCTTTTCTGTTAGCTTGTTCTCCTTTGCTTTCTTTTCACTGCTAGAACTCTAAATCTTGGAGTACTTCAGAATTCAGCCCCAGACCAACTTTTAATTTCTACCTATAATGCCTTAGTTGATTTCATTAACTTCCATTGTTTTATATACCTTTCTTCTGAATTTATATCTCCAACCCTGAACACTTGACTTACCTACTTGACATCTGCATTGGGTAAATATCTCCATCAATGTATTAGTGCCAGAACATTAGCCTCTCCCAGTCTTCTTGAGTTCATAAAATGACCCCATTACTGACTTAGTTGCTCAAATAAATAACTTAGTCCTTTGATATCTGCCATTTCCTTACCTCCATCTCACATTTCATACATTTACCTTATCCTGTCAGCACTTCAATTGTAATAGATAATGTATTCCTATAAAAAACCACAAACTCAGCGACTTAAAACAAAAAAAAATTCTCATGGTTCTAGAGACAAGAAATCTGAAATCATTATCAATAGGCTAAAATCAAGATACTGTCAAGGCAATGCTCCCTCTGGAGCTTCTAGGGGATTTGTTCCTTGTCCCTTCCAGGGTATGGTGGCTGCCAACATTTCTTGGCTTGTGGCCACAAACTCTGATCTTCAAGGCCAACATATTTAAATTTCTTTCTGCTCATCACATGGCCTTCTCCTCTGTGTGTATGAAACATCCTTCTACCTCCCTCTTATGAAGATATATGTGATTACATTTAGGGCCCACCCAGACAACCTAGGATAATCTCACCATCCAAGATCCTTAACTTAATCACATCTGCAAAGACCATTTTTCCAAATAAGGTTATAGTACAGGTTCCAGGAATTACAACTTAAGTATATCTTCTAAAGGGCCATTTATTTCAGCCTGCCATAGATATCAAAATAAGAAGACTTCTTACGTGCTCCTGTATTATGATCCTAATCCAAATCAGAATAATATCTTGCCTTAATTGTTGCAGAGCCTCCGAATTGGTCTCCCTGTTTCAGACTTCTTCCCACCATTCGATATTGGCCACTGTATTCTTTTACAAGCATTTCATGATATAGCTTCCTTACTTAATCAGTAAGATATTGATTCCAGTGGCTTTCCATTGGTTTTAAAGTAAAATTCAACATGGTCTTTGACTGGATCTGAAAATGGAGGAGAGGAAAGGCTAAAATTTACATTATTGGGGCATGTGAAAAAATTGGACTATAGACTTTAAGTTTCATATCAATGTTAAATTTTTTGAACTTGTTAACTGCATTTAAGATAGGTACGTAAGTGAATATCCTTATTACAAGGAAATGTACATGGATGGATTATGTGTTCAAGGAACATGAAGTATACAACCTATTGTCATATACTTAGTAAATAGGTAAATAGATGGATCGAGAGAAAGATATGGAATATGTGGGAAAATGTTAAAATGGGTCGATCTGGTTATCTGTGGGGGTATTTTGAAGTTCCTTGTATGAGTTTTATATTATTTTGTATCTGGTATGTAAGTTTGAAATTATTTCAAAATAAAAATTTTAAGAAAATAAACAAAGAATTAAAATCCACACTCCTTTCTGTGGATTACAAATCAGTGAGTGATCTGACCCCTGCCTTCTTCTCCTACTTTAGCTCATACTATGTATCACTCCTCTCCAGCCATATTGGCTTTCTTCTATTTATTGAATATGTAAGGCTTATTCTTATATAGACATTGGAGTAATCATTATCTAGAATGCCTTTCCTATAGAAATTCACATGCCCCCACCTTTTAAAACATTTAAAGAATCCACTCTTGTATACTCTCACCATAGTGTTCTTTCATGTCCACCTAAGTTAAATTAGCCTCCCCTCCAGGCATTTTTAAAAAATTGCTCTCTATGTCATTTGCTGTGTATTCTTCTGTGCCTGCTTCTATTCTCATTAGGCAGCTCTGGGAACCAATCCTGGGACCTTCCAGAGTGGAAAAGAGTTGATGATTCTCCTGTGCCACCTCAGCTCCCTGTTCTGCTACATATCTTATTGCTTCTCCTCTGTGTCTCTTTCTATTTTGTCATCTTGCTGCACCACCTCTCCGCATTGGCCAGCACTCCTGCCCAGGGCAGCACTCTCACACAGGGTGGCACTCCAATGTAGGCTGGTACTCCGTGTGGGGCAGCATGCCTTGTGGGCCAGGTTGCCTTCACCAGGAGTCCCTGGACATCAAACCCTGGACCTCCTATATGGCAGATGGGAGCCCAACTGCTTGAGCCACATCTGCTTCCCACCTCCAGGCAACTTTTATCAAATTTTCTGTTTAATATTTCATACAATCTGAAATTATCTTGTACATTTCATAACCTACTTATATAAAATATCTGTCTTGTCAGGTACAATGTAAACTGCTTGACAAGAGATCATATTTCTTTATTCACTGTTGAAACCCTGTGCCTTAAATCATGACTAATATGAATAGATGCTCAGTAAATATCTTTTAAAATTGCTATTACCTAAATACTTATTCAACAAACCTAGTTTAGACCATTACTAACTGTAATAGCCTTCTCATTTTGTGTTTCCATTAACCCATTCTAAGCAGCGTGGCTCTCTCCTCCCTCAAGTCATTGCCAAATGTACCTTATAAATACCCAGTCTCCATCAGCCTGTGACTGCCACCATATGTATGTTTTTAATACTTTTTTATTAAAAATAGATCACAAAGAACATTACATTAAAAAACATAAAAAAACATAAGAGGTTCCCATATACCATACTCCCCACATCCCACTCTATGGTTTTTTTTTTAATTTTATAGTTTTATTATTTATGCCAGGGATGCATTTTGGCTAGCAATAGATTTCAGAAAATATGATTTTGAAAATAATTTTCAAGAATAATATTCACACAAATGCTATTAAACCATAATTAGAGTATCTTTGAGAATATGTTACATTAAAAGAAAATATCTTTACAGATATGAACCAAGTAATTGAAAACATATCTCTAAAAGAGCATATAAATGAAAATTCAACATGTAAGTAATTATATTTTAAAAACAGTAAGAAACAAAATGAAAAGGCGAAAGGATGTAAAATTATTTTCTGAGAAGATTCTTAACTATATAGAAATGTCAGAATGTCTTGTCATTAATTTGAATTCAAACAGTGAGGACATACATTTTTTTCTCCCAGATTGACAAAATTATGCCATAGTATTAATATTTAGTCTTACAAGTTTATGTATATTCAAAAAAATTATTTACGTTAGTGGCATTGTATGCATATTAAATTTATGCATCTATCTAAAATCTTAAATCATATCTTTTAATTTAAATACTTTTATCAATTTATTTTCTCTTGTATGGGTAACTCATGAATTTGTTTTTTAGAAACAAATATTACATGATATTTAAATACATTATTCATATTTTTAAGACTTCAAATTTTAATTTAATGTAAGCTTTATATCTCCCTATGTCTTTTATATATTCTTTTTCTCTATTTTGCCATGCAGTGTCTGTGTGTGTGTGTGTGTGTATGTTTTAAAAGCACAGATTTTGAAGAATGTATGGATTTGATCCTGTGTCCTCCATTTACTCTTTATGTTGTTAGCCATGTTTATCCACATTTTGTGCTTCATTTTCCTCATATTTAAATAGGTGATAATTATCAACATCATAAGGTTGGTATGAGGATTAAGTAAGTTAGCACATGTGAATGGCCTTGAAGAGTGCCTGCTCTACTGTAAATTTACATAAGATATGAGTTATTATTATTACTCTCTTTTTATAACCAAAATATGATGCTCCCCATTGGTTCCATTGCCAGAAACCCTCAAAGTGTTCCCTCCCTCAGTCATGTGCCGACAAATCATTCTCTTGTTCACAGCAGACACATTATAACTATCTTTGCCTTACTCCTCCTATCCTATTCTAACTACTTTTTTTCTGTGCTGCTAACTCATGCAGCCTACTGTTCATCGTGAGCACTGCAATCCCTAAGCTAAGGATATTCATAAAGCTTACAATATTGGAGTTTTCTTGGTACAGAAGCAAGGACTACGGCCTTGTTCTAAACATAGTATCATACAGTGTTGGTTTAACTCTCTTCCTCCCTTCCCCCACCCCCAAGTATCTTAGATGAGACCCAGAATCTTATAAAATCTCTCCTGGGCAATTCTAACAGATATTAGACAGAAATTCATCCCTTGACTAGAATATTACCGGGTATTTTAAGAAGATGAGCTCCATCTGTTTGTTTTCTTACTTTTTTGCTTCTGTTAGGAGATTTATTGGTATATATACCATGTAACTCACCCATTTAAAGTGTATAATTCAGTTTTTTTTTAGCATATTAGCAGGGTTGTTGCACTCATACCTCACAATGTCATTAAGAAAATTTACCCCCCCCCAAGAGAAACCCCATACTCATTAACAATCATTCCCCTCTCCCTATTCCCAGCCCTAGGGAGCAAGCATTTATTTATATATATATATATTTCCCTGTCTGGATATTTTATATAAATGCAGCAATACAATATGTGTTTCTTTCACTTAGCATGATGTTTTCAAGGTTCATCCATACTGAAACATGTTTCACTACTTCATTCCCCTTTTACGGCTGAATAATGTGGGTATGGGAATGGATATACTATATTTTTTTGGTCCATTCATCCACTGATGGACACTTGGTTTGTTTCCATCTTTTGGGTGTTGTGAATAATGCTGCTATGAACATTTGTGTACAAGTATTTGTTTGATCACCTCTTTTATGTAGACTTAGTTATTGAATTCTGGGTTAAATGGTAATTCTATGTTTAACTTACTGAGGAACCGACAAACTGTTTTTACAGTGGCTGAACCATTTTATATTACTATTGGTAATGCATGAGTGTTACAATTTCTCTACATACACACCAACACTTATTGTCTGTTTTATTTTTTTCTTGCCTTCCTAGTGGTTGTGAAGTGGCATCTGCTTGTGATTTGGATTTGTCTTTCTTTAATAACTGATGATGTTGAGCATCGTTTCATTTGTTTATTCATCATTTGTATATCTTCTTTGGACATATAGCTATCCAAATTATTTGCCCATTTTAAAAATTGGATTGTCTTTCTATTGTTGAATTGGAAGAATTCTTTATATAATACCGGTAGAAGTCTCTTAGAAGATATGTGGTTTTCAATTATTGCATTCCATTTTGTGGGTTGTCTTCCCTTTCTTGATAATAACATTGCTGGAACAAAGGTTTTAAATATTGATGTAGTCCAATTTATTTTTACTGGGTTACTTGTGCTTGCGATGCCATATCTAAGAAACCATTTCTTACCCAAGTCCAATACGTTTCTGCTCTTCATATCTCTGATCAAAAAAGCTCAAACCCATTCATTGAACAGATAATTTTGTGACAACTTACCAAGAGCCAAGCCTTACTATAAGTACCATGGATAAAGTGATGAACAGGACATTATGTGGCAGAAATTGCTAAACTACTTTACAATGTTGATATTCTCCTCTTCAGGGTAACCTACATTTCTCTGCCTCTCTTGCAGGTAAATATGGCTATGTTAGTTCTTACCAATGAAACATGGGCAGGAGTAATCTGAACCCTTTCCAAATCTGGTCCATAAAAATTTCTCAAGTATCCTCCACCATGTTCTTTTCTCTTTCTGAAATTGGAATGGATATGGCCTCAAGAGTCTGAGCAGAGCTATCAAGGTGTGCTCTTTTGTCACTTACCTCAATAGAGTTGTGATAAGTATTAAAAATGGATGTGAACTTAGTATGTAAATGCATTGCCTTCCCCCCAGTGTGGGACATGACTCCCAGAGATGAGCTTCCGTGGTACTGAGGGATCACTACCAAGTACCAGTTGATGATGTAACTAGAAAATGACCTTGAATAAAAGGGTCAACTCAGACCAGCAGAATATCTGTCTACATATAATATCAGGAGTTAAAAATGCTTTTTGACCTTGAATAAAAGGTGGAAATGGAAAGGACAAATGAGTTTATATGGCTATGAGTCTCCAAAAATAAGCTGGGAGGTCATCAGAGGCGTCCCCCTTTTGCACACCTCAGCAGAGTCCCAGACAGGTAAAGTAGATACAACCCAAGGTATTGGTTCTTCTGAGGGCTACAGAGACCCTCATGTTCTATGGTCATGGCAAATGGAGTTCAGTGCCAGTACATTGGAGTTTGTGTTCCTGTGTGATGGAGTTGGACTCATATGTGATCTTTGTTCACGAGCCTCTCCTGTTACTTTTGCTGGAAGTGTGGTTGGTGCTGGAGTTTAGTGTATGCTCAGGGGACCAGAATCTATGGACTGTCTATGTGACAGCCAGGCCCTGAGCCTCAAAAGACCTGCAACTCCTACACTCTGGTTTATTGGACTTACCCCACTCAGCTAACATGGCGGTGAAGAAAGTCAACCACCACACCAGTGAGCCAAGAGTGCCTACAAGTGAAAGCAGGAGAATTGCATCCATCATCCATGTGGAGTCTAAGCCCCCTCTTTATATAGATGTGGAGTGGACACAACCATTCCAGGGACCACAGGATGGAGAAATAGAGTATGGATTAGAGTGGACTTACTGATATTCTATTCATGAACTATTGTCATTAGTAATTGAAGAAAATGTAGCATTTTCAGGACTTGGAGTTGTCCTGGGTGGTACTGTAGGGACAGTTACTGGACATTATATATCCTTCCATGGCCCACTGGGTGGACTGGGGGAGAGTATAAACTATAATGTGGACCATTGACCATGTGGTGCAGTAGTGCTCAGAGATGTATTCACCAAGTGCAATGAATGTCCCATGATGATGGAGGAGGTTGTTGTTATCAGAGGAGTGGGGTGGGGGGGGGGGTGGGGGTATATGGGGACCTCATATTTTTTTAATGTAACATAACAAAATAAAGAAAAAAAATGCTTAAAAAATGGATGTGAAGGGAGTGGATATACCTCAAGTCGTTGAAGGCCTGCTTCCATTGTACTAGGTCCAGGGTTCAATCCCCGGTACCTTCTGAAAAAAAAAAAGGATATGAATACTTAGTATAATTCCTGGATATAATAAGTAGTTAATAAGTGCTAGTTTCTGTAATTATTATGGTCTTTGGATGTTCCAGCTAAGTGGGAATACATAAAAAAGTTCCATACCATTCATCAGATAATGCAATCAGTTCTGGGCTCCTGAAGATGGAGTTTTGGACTTACTGGTGCCTGCAGTCTTTCCTCTTTCTGCAGAATTTCTCTATTGATGAACTGAGTTAAATCTAAGCCACCCTAAAATACTGAAAGCATCATTATTTTGAAAATGCTAATCTAGTAAAATGCAGTTTAAACCAAAAACAATATATGAAGCTTGTTTAGAATGTCTTGCACTTACATAATGTTATTAGAATTAGTACATAATTCTAGATTGTGATAGAACATCTTGCACTTACAAAATGTTATTAGGTAAAAGAGCTCTGTAATAAAGACTATGATTCCATTTCTGATGTTTGTCTGCTGGCAGCTTTCAAGCCCCACCACTCCTACCCATTTTGCTTCATATCTGGGTAAGTGGGAGAGGAATGCTCTCACTTTGGGGCTGGAAAAAAGTTGAAAGCACTCAAGTCCTAACTTACCTGTAGGAACACTGACCCAAGCCGCACCCCCAACTGCCATAAAAATCCAAGCCATATCATTTTGGCTTTTCCTGGGGTCCTGCTGATGACCTCGCGACTATTTTCGGAAGACTCTTAGTCATATAAACTCATTTGTCTTTGGGGGGTGGGAGTATACAGGAACCTCATTTATTTTTTTAATCATTTAAAAAAAATATTACAAATTCAAAAAATCCTCATATTTTTAATGTAACAATTTTGTGTGATGTATATACCTTCAAAAAATATAATTTACAAAAATGATGTGGTGGGGGTGGGGAGTGGGTTATATGGGAAAAAATGAAAGAAAGAAAGAAGGAAGGAAGGAAGGAAGAAGGAAGGAAGGAAGAAGGAAGGAAGGAAGGAAGGAAGGAAGGAAGGAAGGAAGGAAGGAAGGAAGGAAGGAGAAAGAAAGATAGAAAGATAGAAAGAAAGGAGAAAGAAAGATAGAAAGAAAGAAAGAAAGAAAGAAAGAAAGGAAAGAAAGAAAGAAAGATGAAAGAAAGAAAGAAAGAAAGAAAGAAAGAAAGAAAGAAAGAAAGAAAGAAAGAAAGAAAGAAAGAAAGAAAGAAAGAAAGAAAGAAAGAAAGGAAGAAAGAAAGAAAGAAAGAAAGAATCTAAGCCAGTTTCATTTCTCTGCTCTCTCAGACCATTCTTGGACCTCCTTTGGTGCTAGCCCTGCTGTCTCCAGAAAGTCCTATCATGTGAGCAATACATTTTTTCATATTCTTTTGGAGTATGTGTGACGTTATCATTCTTGACATCCAAATCAAATTTTATGTGAGGATCCCTTTAACTCTGTGAAGTGAAACAATAATTGGTGCTGTGAGCAGGATATCTAAGCACTGTCCACCGCCCCTGGGGGTCTGTCTTTGTCTTGCTAACAGCCTATTTGTGAGCATGAACTTTAACGTCCTGCCTGCTGGCTAGCTTGCTTGGAGCTTGTGCTACTTCTTACTGAATTTATCATGTTGCAATGAGTCTCTCTTATAGATTTAATTGACCCAGGTTGGAAGTTTAGACACTGGCATTTAGAGACAGAAGGATGATTAGAGTCCTCCTTAATGTAGCCCTGGATCACATGTCTCAGCTGGAAACTATCTATTACTATCAGATTCAATTGAGTGTCTTGATTTCAGTATAATCCGAGTGACACTAAACTCAAGGGAACAACTTTTACCTTGTGGCAATCTGTGGTGTGTCTCAACCAGGGGTTAGCCACTGTGCTGGTTTAAGTCATTTGTGGACCCCAGAAATGTATGTTCTTAAAACCAATCCATTCCAGTGGTTGTGAAATCATTGAAGTAGGGCCTTTTGGCAAGTAGGATGTTAATATATAATAGGTGACACACCTCATTCAGGATTGGAGGACTATAAAGCCATACACAACAATAAAAAAAGCCTAAGAAAGAGAAGGAGGGGTCCAGAGACTGGAGGCTGCAATCACAGAGGCACAGATAGAAGCCCCCAAGGGGCTGGGCCCACAGAGCCACTCAGAGGAGAGGGGAATGACGAGTAGGCCACCATTATGCCATGCCTTGTGCTTGATCACCCTCAGCTGCAATTCAGTGTACAGCATCTCTAAGGATGTCTTGTATTTAACATTTTCATAGCCTTAGAACTGTAAGCTTTTACTTTAAAAAATTCCCATTATAAAAGGTAAAAAAATTCTTGTATCCTGCCTTGGCAACCTGTATCAAACTAAAATAGCACCCATTCTGTAAAAAGCTCAAGGGAAAGCCTGATTCCATTAGCAATATATAGACCTATCAAGTGATCACTGGTGTTGAGGAAGAACAGTTACAATGTGGCATGCTAAGACCACTCTCTGAGAAGCAGGTGGTTCACTATAGGAATTTATAAAATACTTCTGCTACTGCCTATGCCTCTGTCACTAAGAAAATTTTCATCATCAGGGTTACTGGGAGAAATATCCATGGCATTCTTTTGGCCCAGCCCAGGGGTTAACTCAAACAATGCCTCAGGAACCATAATCCTGATGTAGCAGTTGATATGGTTATGAATTCCAAAAATAGATATTGGATTACGTTTGTAATCTGATCTGTACCTGGGCATGATTGATTTATGATTAGGGCTTTAATTGGGGCACATCATTAGGCATTGAGTCCCCACCTCTTGGTTGGTGGGGATTCACAGATAAAAGGAATGGCAAAGGACAGAGTTGCAGGTTTTCTGATGTTGGGGTTTTGATGTTGGAGTTTGATGGTAAAGACTTAAACTGGAGCCCCGGGAAGTCGGCACGCAGAGGAAAGCGAAGCCAGCCCCAGGAAGAAAGGAACCTTGAACCCAGAGGAAAGCAAGCCCCAGGAACGTAGGAACCCAGGAAGCCTAACCCTTGCAGACGTAGGAAATCTTCTTGCTCCAAATAGACTTTGGTGAGGGAAGTAACTTATGCTTTATGGTCTAGTATCTGTAAGCTCCTACCCCAAATAAATACCCTTTATGAAAACCAATCAATTTCTGGTATTTTGCATCAGCACCCCTTTGGTGGACTAATACACCTGAGGATCTTGATTTGAGTTTCTTTGAGAAAAGAAATTTATAAATATGATCAGGGTAGAAAGGAGTTTGTACGCATACATATAAACATATGTACATACGTACATGCATACACATGCAAACACACCCTAGTAAAGCTGTCTGGTAGCTGCCAAGTAGTGAATGGTCCTCAAGATCATTGTTGAAGGGCAGTGGAGTGATTCACATCTCCATTGAGACTTAAATATGACCATATTACCTTGTAGGAATTCTAGGTAAGACATCCAGAATACTAGGTAATTGTGAGGACTGGGAGGTAACAGAATGAACCATTGAATGGGGGTGGCCATAGGGACTGGCTTAGAGGAAATACCCTATCCCTGCCATGGAACCACTAGAATTGAACGTGGGGAGATAAAGAAGGGTGACAGGTCAATTTGGGGAAGGTTTTTCAAAGGGGTGTTGAGAAAATACCCACTATCTCTAATTGTATAATTTTGTTTTCCCCTGCCACCCTCATCTGCAAAGTGAAGTGTGTGGATTGTCATTGTTCTGAGATGGTATCTAAAAGGAGGTCAGGAGATGTGGTGTAGATCACTGCTGTCTACGGCATGGCAGAGGTGACTGAGAAAACACAGGACTCTTTCACAGATATAGAACAACCAATTCCAAGCACCAAAGAAGAGGAGATGAAGAACCCCAGTCAATCTGAGACCAGAGACAGTGAGAAGGTCAGGTGACTTTACCCATTCTCCTTTTCTTCCTCACTGACATTCCACAAGGCTCCTACCTTGCCTGTCACAAACCCCAACCTAAGCCCACTTTCCTTCTCATGAGAACCCCATTCCCATCCACTCCCTCCAAACTAATGTTCTCTCCTCACCCTGTTTCCATCCCAGTTAATGAAGATAATTATGAAGGTAAAATTAGCCCTTCAACACAATTCAGGAAAGCCTAAGAGAGTGAAAAAGCAAAAACTATTAGTAGGTTACCACAAGATGAATAAGAAAATGTATATAAAGCAGGAAGACCAAGGATAAGAGAACTTGGAGAACTCCACTGCTCCACAGGCAGAATAAGGCCCATAGAAGTCAAACTGTCTTGTCTCCAGAGGATGCTCAGGAGAAATAGTCCAAATCTAATACTACCAGAGTATACAAATGGTGATGATTAAAATAAAATGAAAAAGTTGCAAAAAAGGTGATGTGTGTGTGTTTCTGAGTTCTTTGATGGTGGGGAAGGAGGGACAAAGGGAAGAGGCAGGTGTGTGAGGAGGGAGGAGGGAGGGGTCTTACAGGGTGGGGGTCCTGACCAGCAGGTCCACAATTAGCTAGACATTGGCAATAAGGTCTGAGTGAGCTCTGGCTCTTGAAGACAAATTTCCTTTCTTGATACTTTATCCCACTGGCGAGGAGGAAAATAGCTTAATGCTTCTGTGAGTGTATGCGTGTGTGTGTGTTTGGGGGACACAATAGGGAGAGGTGTGAGGTGTGTGGGGTGGCAGTGTGTGAAAGGAATCTGACTTCATTTTTGACTGCTGATTGTTTTTAAGCTTTTGCTCTCCCTTCTCTTAAAAACACCGGAAGAGTTACTCAACATAAAATAGAGACAAACAGATACCTAATCTGAATTATTAGAACTACTGCCTTGCCTTCATTCCCCATAACCCTTAGTATCCATTGCCCTAAAATATTTTGTAGTGGGCATGGGTACTTTGACCCAACAAGTATTAAGTACCTTCAGCACTTGCTATAGGTTTGAAAAATGGGCCCCATTGACAGACTTCTCCAGTTAAAAAAATCCCAATCTAAGTTAAAAGTGGGCCTTCAAGGACTGAAACCCATTATACAAGACCTATTTCAAGAAGAAGTGATTTATCACCACTGCTTCCCCATTATTAGCCCAATTTGGCCCGTTCTTAAACCTGGGAAGAATGAATAGTGCTTCACAGTGGATTAGCACAACCTGAACGTCATGGTCCCTCCCATTAAAGTCCCATACCCATATTATTGAAATTACTGACAATCCAATCAGTAGGTGGCAAGTACTTTGCAGTCTTAAGTTTGACTAACATGTTATGCTCTGTGCTTATTTCACCAACCTCTCAGTCTCAGTTTATATTCACCTTCAAAGGGACAAAATACACCTTTACCTGGCTATGCATAGCATAACTTACAACCCTGTCATTACACAATCTTTTCAGGCAAGATCTTCACTGGATATAACTTTATGCAAAAGTACAGGTATGACATCAGAGTAATGACATTCTCTACTGAGAAGATTCATTTGATGCAGTTATACAGGACGTATAAACATTCAAAAAGGAGCTCAAAAAAGGGAATGACCTACACATAGTACAAGGTTCCGCCACCTCAGTTAAATACCTGAAAATTACTTGGGAAATCAAGGGCTTCTCCTTCTCTGACATTCTCATGAAAAAATGATTGGTTTTCCCAGAATCCACATTGTTAAAACAAGCCCAACACCTTTTAAGCAGTTTTGGATTCTGGAGGTAACGTAGTCCTTCTTTACAAATTTTATTTAAGTCTATTTATCCTCTTACTTGCAAATCGGACCACCTTGAATGAGGTTTCTATAACTAAAGGCTCTAGAATCTGTTCAAACATCAATACAACAAGCACTACCACTAATGTCCCCAGAGACTTCTTCAAGTAGAGGCATTAGCTCCCTGCTGTCAAACCACCTGGAGACTCTGGACCACCCATAATAGCCATAAATTTCTTGTGGGCTTCTGGTGCAAGAAATTGTACCTCCTAGGCCCAGTGATATAAGCCGCTGAAATGCCAATTTCTAGCCACATACTGGACCATCCTGGAAATAGAGGCTTTCATAAAGCCTGAGCTTATGATCCTTTGTATCTAGCTGCCCATTATGACTTGCATCATGGAAGCAGCATTGCAATCTCAGCCAGCTACTGAGGCCTCCTTGTTAAAGGCTAGAGCCAAACCTAGACATTCTGACAAATCCTACCTGAAGAGAGTATGGTCTCTACTGTCCTCCATCCCTTGCCAGGTGACACAACTGGAGAAGGTCAACCTCTCTCAGACCTCTTGGCTACCTGGAGAGCCCCTTGGAATCAACTCAGTGAATAGCAAAGGGAGTTCATATACTCTCCTGAAGGCATAGATACCACCACACATAATGGAACTCAGAGAGGATCCAAGCACCAGCCCACTTTATTGAACTTCAGGCAGTTTTCTTAGGCCTGGATACTCTGTCCAACAATTGACCTCATGTGCACATACTTAAAGACTCTTAAGATATTTCTAATAGACAATCTGGTTTTGCTAATGGCAGTAAAAATAATTTTGTCTCCAAGTTTGCCCTATTTTGGGTAAAGAGCTCTGAATATCTCATGTTTCACAGATAACCAAAATGTAAATTAAGATCACACCTGTCTATGCACAAGGAAAACCATATTACAAGGTCTCACCAAAGCATTCATCCTCTTCAGAGTTGCATATATCATCGATAGTCAGAAGCCCTCATTTCTGTTTAAATATACAATACTGGGCTCTTGAACAAGGCATCCAATGGAACTTTTACCTCCCTTACTTATCTGAAGCTGTAGACGAGAGAGAGAGAGAGAGAGAACCATGAATTGCTTAAACAAGTTCAAATTCAATTAAATGAAATATGCCATATTTCATTCAAAATTAAAACACCAGGGTTGAATTATAATAAAGAATCTGACTCCATTTCTGATGTTTCACTACGAACAACTTTCAGAACACATTGCTGCCTCTTCTCCTTTTGCCCCACATCTGGGTAAGCTGAAAAGAAGCTCTTGGCACCCTGCCCTTTGAGGCCAGCAGAAAATTAAAACTATGCAAGCCTCTGTCCAGGTATGGGAACCTTCAATTCTGCTCCATCCCCTAAACCACCATAAAACCCCAGGCCTGTCTCCTTTCTCTCCTCTCTCAAACTATTCATGGATCTGCTTGGGAACTAGTCATACTCATTATGTGAATAATAAGCCTTTTCATCTCCTGACAGGGTGTGGGTGACTTTATCAGTCTTGACATCTGAAACTAATTTTATGTGGAGGGGGGCTCTATCTTGCTCTTGTAGGATGATTACAATAGGTTCACAGAATTCACAGAAAATTAATGAATGGAATATATATGTATATATATATGCATATATATACATATATAATACACAAACATATATGTAGGTATGGAATATTAGAAAAATTGCTATTCCTATTCAGGAAATAAATATGTCTTGTGTGCCTAGTATGTGTCAGGCATAGTTCTAAGTCCTGGGTTTAAATGACAAATAAGAAGTCAAAAGTTCCTACAATCAAGGAGTTTTTACATTTTCACAGGTGAAGGGTTGGTTTAAAGTAGTGATGGGAGCAGGGAGCAGCTTGTTAACTAGAGAATATTGGAGGACTCTTCTCTGAGGAGCTGACATTCAACGTGAAACCTGAGCAATGAGAATGAACCAGCTGTGTGAAGATTTCAAGGAAGGGCATTTTGGGTAGAAGAAACAGCAAGTAGCAATGCCATTAAGAAAAGAACAAGTACAGTATGTTGAGGAAGAGTGAAAGAGTAAGTGTAATTAAAGCACAGTAAGAAAAGGGAAAAGTGAAAATAGATGACTGAGATGGGAGAGCCAGTCAGAAACCTCTTCGTCTAGGCCTTACAGGTAAGGATTTGGGTTTTATTTTATGTGAATTGGTGATGTAATCTGATTTATTCTTTAGAAAGGTCACTGGATATTCAGGAAATATGTCTAACCAGAGAGGTGCAAAAAGACTAAAAGGAAGAAGATAACTTAAAGGAAAGGTCAACTCTACGTGTTGAGCATAGTGTTCAGAGCATAAGCTTTGAAGTCCAACCTCAATATACAGCTTCACCACCTAAAAACTATTTGATCATGATCAATTTATGTAATTTCTGAGTATAAGTTTCCCCATCTGTAAAATGGGAATGATGATGGTAAGAATCTATTTCTTAGATTCATTCAGAGGATTCAAAAGAATAATTTGTGTAAAATGTCTGGCACTATATTAGATTTACAGTAGGGATTTGATAAAATTGCTGTTATTATCATTAATAATAAATATAAACAAAAGCTTCTTGTTTCTTTATCCTTCATTTCTAAGGAACTGCTGTGTCTTATGTGAGCTGCTCTTAACCCATTACTATTGTACACTTGCTTGGTGTAAGGGAAGACATGAGTAGCTTTGGGTACCTATGTTCAATGGTCAGGTATACTGGGACCTTTAGATATTTCATAAGAGGTTATATATAGCTTACAATTAATTTTAAATATGAAGGGGTGGAAGTGACTGATCTCTAACATTTTTCTCTTTCTACACAGTGACTCATCATTTGTAAACCAATCCCCTTCTCTCCAACTTGCTTCCATAGGGGTCTTAATGAATAACATTCCATATTTCTTTCCTAACTGCAAACATAACCTATTGCGCTTAGTCAGATTACTTTGATGATTGCTTCATTCCATTAAATGAAGGTTTGAGTTTTTCTTCCCCCAGACAAATCTGCTTGCATTTTCAAAGCATGTTTTCATTTTATTGCTTCATGATCAGAACTCTCGCAAAGTCTCTGGGTCCCTTGATGCTTTTTCTTCTCTTTTGTCTTTTGTATTTGCACATCTTTCCACATTATCATCATTTAGAGCTATAATTAACAATCTGTTTACTGCCTCCTCCACATCCCAGATGAACAAGTGATTTAAGACTAGGTTTTGCGTTTTCCTGTTTGAAAGGATTGCTTTCCCTTCTCCACATACGGCTGGCGACTAATGAAAGCTTACTCATTCTTCAAGGCTAAGCTCAAATTTTTGACTCCCCAACCTCAGAAGTGTTAGTTGTTCCTATAGTCCTACAACTATTTGTATTAGAACAATTATCATTTAATATTAGAATCATTCACTTACACGTTTGTCTGCCCAATATACAATAATACAGTATACAAAAGAAGGAGCATATTTCATTCCTCAATGCCAACCACCCTAAAACATCTAATGAAAGGTCTGTCACATGATGGTTTCTCAGTTTGTGTTTGATGAAAGACGGTAGAAGTAAATGTCCAAATCAGTGTATAACATACTGTATCTTTTCACTAGCCTTCTCCATAATGTTTTCTTTAGAAAATGTTAAACTTAAATCCTTTAAATTTAATCTTGAAAAATAATCCATTTTATAGTAAGAAAGTAGAAAAAATACCTAAAATACTAAAACCATAGAGTACCCCACAAAAAGCACAATTTTGGCAATTATCTCTTTATACAAGGCTGTACACACACATAAACACCTATATGTGAATTTATGAAAATGGTGTAGTATTATATAATTTTTTAAACTATTGAGTAAACTGACTCTTCTACATGATTTTTGCATTCCTTAGCCCCACCGCCACTGGAATACCAATGTTAAAAGCCTGGTCTGTTAGGCTGATATGTCTTTCCATATCTTTCTCCATGATCATGCAGTAATATAAATTATATATATATGCAATACATGCAAACTTATAGGGGACATTATTATACCTTTTATTTCACCTTGTTTTCTCATTTAGCAATATGTCATGGAAATCCCTCTACATCATCTGATATCAACTTTACATACTTTAAATTACCTATGTAAAATTCAGTGGTCTGAAAGAATCATAATTTATTAAGCCATTCCCCTATTTAGGCCATTCAGGTTGATTTCAGTGTTTTGACCATTATGGAATATATTCTAATTAATTTTTAACGCACAGACATATATATTTACTTTTTTCTATTATTTTTATTAGAGAAGGTGTAAGATTACAGAATATCATGTTCTAGATAGGTTTATTTTTATGTTCATATTCATAGTTATTTCTTTGTTCTTTTATTTATATGAGATAGGGTCCCAGCAGTAGTGTAGCTAAATTGAAATTTATGTGACATTTTAATCTTGATAGATGTTGACAGATTGAATTAAAAAATGGCTATGAGGGTTTTAGATCATAGTAGTTCATATATATAATATACAGTGCTCCCACATATCCAGCATAAAACCTTTTCCCTTCCATAGCAATAATCTTTTACATATTCATACTAAATTTACTGAAACTGATAGACAGATATTGAGACAATAGCTTTCAACCAAGGTAACATTGGTGTTTACGTTGTGGTTTAGTTAGACTATATAATTTTATAATTTTTAGTTATCTTATGTTTTACATTATGATTTACATTTTAGCCTATCAGCCCCTATGTATTTTTGGTGTAATTTTACATGTCTTATATCCATCCTTGCATACTCTTGTGGAACACTTCCATTGCCCACACAGTTACATTGGTTCCATCTATTCAATACCTCTTTCCCCCTCCCCTTAGGGCCCACAGTGACAGTCAATCTTCATTGGTTGAAGGGCCATGTTCAGAGATACTTGCAACAGTGTTGAGGGCTTGACATGCTCAACTGCCCTAATGCACTGGGAGCCACCATTTCTCTTGAGACATACAGTTCCCTCTATTTGAGGGCATCAGTCCTCCCCAGGATGTGGGTATACCTTCACTCTTATTATATGGTTCTCTATCCAATGATATAACCCACTATGGGAAAATGAGCATTCACATATTCCCTAGGAGCCTGTCCTGAGTCAGATTATCCCCTTTAAGCATCTTAAACAGGTAACCTTCCTTATTCTATTTTTGAAAAAGTTTTCTCAGCATTATACTCTCAATCAAATACCTGACAATCTCCTATGTTCATATGTTGTCCCACCCTCCCCCCAATTTCTTGGGCAATATTACTCATCCTCCCTTCCCTAGCCCCCCTCAAGCCCACAAAGCCCCACCCAAAGGTAACCCTATGCCCCCATTTTATCCCTTCCTTGTACAAATACTTACCTCCAGCTTATCATAGATTTCACCCATGTAGGTGTCAGCTTACATCCTTCGGAAGCAGCTATGGTGCAATCAGATAAGCTCCTGTCTACCATATGGGAGGCCCTTGGTTCACATCCCGGAGCCTCCTTGTGAAGGCAGGCTCCCCTGCACGCTGCAGAGCACTGCCCGGCCTGCAGATGCTGTGGAGAGCCAACTTGGTAAGGTGACGCAACAAAAATAGGGAGACAAGCGAGAGCACAGAGGAGCCTGCAGCTAATGGACACAGAAAAGCAGACAGCAAGCAAGATGCAAAGGGCGGGGGGGGGGCGCAAATAAATACAGAATAATGTACAGCGAATGGAAACAGAGAGCAGACAGCACATAAAAAGCCACAAAGGGGGGGGGGGTTAAAAAAAAAACAGCTATGATACTTCAGATTTTCCTCAGCAAATTTCTGCAAATACTTGATAGCCTCCACCACCTCCTACAAATATACAATAATATATTTAATGTTTTTAAAGTGATATTCCCTTATTTTTATATACTTATTTTTTAAAAGATACTTGAATTACATAAACGTTACATAAAAATAAAGGGGACTCCCATATGCCCCACTCCCTACCCTTCCCACATTTTCTAATATTAATAACATCCTTCATTAGTGTAGTATATTTGTTACTATTCATAAACACATTTCAGAGCATTGCCCCTAAGCATAGATTATAGTTTACATTGTAGTTTACACTCTATCCTGCACATTTTTGTAAGTTCTGACAAGATATATAATGGCCTGTGTCTGTCATTGTAATGTCATTCAGGACAATTCCCAAGTACTGAAAATGCTCCCAAATCACACGTATTTTTCCTTCTGCCTCCCCTCAGAACGTCCAGTAGCCACTGCCTCTATATCAATGTTAAAAGTTCTTTCATTGCTAGAATCACAATAAGTCTATATTAGAATAACAGTAAGTCTACTCCAGTCCATTATTCATCCCCAGTCCTGGGGCCTACTCTGCCTCTAATTGAGAGGGGGATTAGATCTCATGGGGCAGATGGACAGGACTCTTTTGCTTGTACTTGCACACTCTAAGTTCCTTGAGATGGTTGTTGTCCATCATGTCCTTGTTAGTTGTCCTGGGTGAGTTCAATAAACTTGAGAGTAGTTGTTGCAAGCCTGTTGAGATTCAGGGCCCAACTGATACATGTACAGTCCAAATATTTAAGTCTCTTGGACATACACCAATCAACTCTAGTACTAACTATACATGCAAATAGAAGGGACAGAAGAGCCAAATGTTTCCAGGGAAATCACAACAGAGTCTAACTCTGTCACCCTGGGGAGCATAAATTCCAAAGTAGGGCCCATTGGCAGGGCATCAAACACCTGAGTTTTTTGCACTGTCTATAGTATCTGGATGTTTCCAGAACCCTCAGAAGCCCTACTATTTGAGGCAATATTTACTTTGGCAGTCAATGAGATCCTGCTGAGACATGCATAAGCATAACTTCTGGAATGAACTGCTGACTCACTTTGAAGTCTCTTAGCCATATAAACTCATTTGTCTTTACCCATTCCCACTTTTGGTCAAGGTCTTTTTCCAGATGCATTGCTAGTTTGTGCTTGGTAGTAATCCCTTGGTGCCAAGGAGGTTCATCCCTGAGAGTCATGTCCCATGCTGGGAAGAAGGTAATACATGCATATGCTGAGTTTGGCTTAGAGAGAGATCACATTTGAGTAACAAGGAGTCTTTCAGGAGGTAACTCTTAGGCACCCTATAATGCTAGGCTCAGTTTCAGTTTTAAGAGTAAAGATTCGTAATTACAGTCATTTTTATCAAGGACCCATCAATGGTCCATCCTCCTTCACTAGTCACTGCCTCTGTACTCAATAAACCTTGCTGTCCCATTAAAGAATAAGGCAGAGCCCCCCAGGATAGAAATTTGATATTCTTAGGGTTACTGTGTGACTCTCCATCCACCTTGGCAATGCCCCATGATCACTTGAACACATTCATATTCTTTATAGTTATGCCCCACATAAATCTCCTCCCATGCATGCCCCAACACTGATATCCTACAACAATGATCCTCCCCTGCCACAGGTGAAATCCTTCTGTTATCCAAAATTTCTTAAAAAATGAAGCCAACAAAATAACCAATATAATTAAGAAAATGAAATAATAATGATGAGTTTTAAAAATAACAAATAAAACTCAAAAAATTTAAAAATAAAATTGAATTAATAAAAAATAAAAATATATAAAATTTTTAAAAATTCACATTAAGTCTTTCATTGATGTGTGATCTGTTGTCTTGTATGTATAGTGACATTTTCTTCCATTTATTCCCCCAATGTCTTACTTTTTTCATTTTGTCTTCAAAGAAGTTTTAGGTCACAACAATGTCATGTACCAAATATAGGGTCTTCCAAATATCCAGCATCCTCCCCCTTTTCCCCCTTCCCCTACTAATAACATTTTACATGTGGATGGTAATCATGGTCAATGATTTACATTATGGTGTACATTTTGGACAATATGTTTTTATAAATGTTGATGAAATTCAACACTGCCTGAATCCATCATTGCAGATTATGTAGAACAATTCTATCACCACAGAAATGTCACATGCATGTTACATCTATTTCTTATTCCCTCCCCCTCCCCTCAAGACCCATGGAAACCACCATGCTTTAATCCTTGAAGAACAAGATTCATAGTTACTTGCAACAACATTGAGGGTTTGGCATACTGACCTGTCCTCCCTTATTAGGCACTGCCTATGTTCTCGAAAGACTTCCATCCTTTATTTGAGAATATAGCGGGACTCCCAAGGATGGGAATCCAACACTTTCCTGCTCATTATGGGGTCTCCATTCAATGATACAACACACTATGATAAGATGAACACTCACACACTCCCTAGAAGCCTACCCCAAGTGCTTCCTCTCCCGCATGTACCCCACATCCAAAACCCTAAACCAGTAACCTTGCCCTGCCATATTGCCAAAAGAACTTTCCCAATATTGTAGTTTCAACCATATACCCAGTAATCCCCAGAGATCACCTGCTCCCTCCCCAAACCCTGCCCCCAGTTCCATGAATAGTCCAACCCACCCTTCCCAACCTACCTCCCTCACAAATCAGCACAGCTCAACCCAATAGCATCATTGCACCACTTTCATGCCCATTCACTGTAAAACTAAATGCTTCCAACTTATCATGGATTTTGCCCACATGGGCATTGGCTCATAACCTTCTCCCTTTCTTCCCTTTCTGTTTCTTGTAAACCTATCTTCCAGACTCTAGCTCCGTGACCCTACACAACTTGCTTAATTCATATCAATGAGGACATATAATATTTGTCCTTCAGTGCCTGGCTTGCTTCACTCAACATATGGTCTTCAAGATGCATCCATGTTATCCTGTGTGTTAATACTGCATCCCTTATACAGTTGAGTAATATTCCATTGTACATATATACCACAATTTGTTTATTCATTCATCTGTTAATAGACATTTGGGTTGTTTCCAACTCTTGGCAATAGTGAATAATGTCACTATGAACATTGGAATGCACGTATCTGTTCGTGTCTTTGCATTCAATTCTTTTGGGTATATACCCAGTAATGGATTGCTGGATCATGTGATGGTTCTATAGTTTAGCTTCCTGAGAAATGCCAAAATATCCTCCATAATGACTGCATGATTCTACATTCCCACAAGCAGTAGATAAGTGTCCCCATTCCTCCACATCATCTCTAACACTTGTAGTCTTCTGTTTTTTAATAGCTGCCAGTCTAATGGGTGTAAGATGATATCTTATTGTAGTCTGATTTTCATTTCCCTAATAGATGGTGGTGTTGAGCATCTTTTCATGTGCTTTTTAAACATTTGTATTTCTTCTTTGGAGAACAATCTATTCAAATCATTTGCCCATTATTTAAATTGGTTGTTTATCTTTTTATTTTTGAGGTGTATGATTTCTTTATATAAGCTTGATATTAGGCCCCTATCAGATACATGGTTACCAAATATTTTCTCCCACTGAGTAGGCTGCCTTTTCACTTTCTTGACATACTCCTTTGAGGTACAAAAGTTTTTTACTTTTGAGGAAGATCCATTTATCTTTTTTTTGTTGTTGCTTGTGCTTTGGGTATAAAGTTCATGAATACATTTCTTAATATAAGATCATGTAGATGCTTCCCTATATTATCTTCACAGATCTATATGGTCTTAGGTCTTATACTTAATTCTTTGATCTATTTTGGGTTAATTTTTTAATAAGATGTGAGATGGTTTTCCTCTGTCATTCTTTTGGCTATAGAGATCTAGTTCTCCAAGCACCATTTGTTGAAGAGGCCATTCTCCCTCAGTTAAGACTTGGTGGTCTTGTTGAATATCAGATGACTGTATATCCAGGAGCTATATCAGAACTTTCAACTCAGTTCCATTGTTCAGTATGTCTATCCTTGTGCCAATACCATGTAGTGTGACCACTGTGGCTTTGTAGTATATTTTAAAGTCAGGTAGTGTGATTCCTACAATTTCATTTTTTTTCAATATGTCTTTGGCTATTTGGGGCCCTTTGCCCTTCTAAATAAAGTTCATAGTTAGCTTTTCCAATTCAGTAAAAAATATGGTGGTAATATTTATTGGGATGCCTTAAATCTGTGTATCAGTTTAGGTAGGATAGACATCTTAATGATATTTAGTCTTCCTATTGATGAGCAGGGGAATATTCTTCCATTTATTTAGATCTTCTTTGGTTTCCTTTCAGAGTGTTTTGTAGTTTTCTGTGTACAAGTTGTTTATATCTTTCGATTTTTTCCTAAGTATTTCATTCTTTTAGTTGCTATTGCAAATGGGATTTTTTCCCTTCATTTTCTCCTAAGATTGCTCATTATTGGTGTACAGAAATGCTACTGATTTTTGCACTTTAATCTTAAAACCTTCCACTTTACTGAACTGATTTATAAACTCTAGAAGCTTTGTTGTAGATTTATCAGGACTTCGAGTTATAGGATTATGTCATCTACAAATAATAAAGTTTTTACTTCTTCCTTTCCAATTTGGATGCCTTTTATATCTTTTTCCTGCCTGAGTTCTCAAGCAAGTACTTCTAACAAATGTTAAATAAAAGCAATGTCAATGGGCATCCTTGTCTTGTTCCAGAACTTAGAGGGAAAGTTTTATGATTTCACCATTGAATATGATGCTAAATGTGGGATTTTCATATATAAACTTTATCATATTGAGGAAGTTTCCTTCTATTCTTATCTTTTGAACTGTTTTTTATCAGGGAAGGATGCTTTATTTTGTAAAATTCTTTTTCTTCATCTATAGAGATGATCACACGATTTTTTTTCTTTCAATCTTGTTTATGTGGTGTATTATATTGATTGATTTTCTTATGTTAAACTATCCTTGCATACCAAGGATTAAACTCACATTGTCATGGTGTATAATTCATTTGATGTGTTGTTAAATTCAATTTGCAAGTATTTTGTTGAGGATTTTATCATCTGGTTTCATTACGAGGATTGGTCTACACTTTTCCTTTCTCATGGCATCTTTCTTTGGCTTTGGCATTAGGGTTATGTTGGCATCACAGAATGAGTTAGGCAATGTTCCCTCCAGCCCTTCTTGTCTGGAAGGTTTTTTTCCCTTTTAGCATCTTAACTATTTCATACCTTCCCTTTTTGCCTCCCCAGTTACAGATGAGAAATCATCACTTAATCTTTTCAAGCTTCCCTTGTATGTGATTAATCTCTTTTATCTTCCTGCTTCTAGTAGTCTCTCTGTCTTGAACATTGAACAATATACAACATATGTGTTGGGGTAGGCTTCTTAGTATTTATAATGTTTGTGTTATGCTGCACTTCCTGGACATGCACATCCATGTCCCTCAATAAATTTGGGAAATTTTCAGCCATTATTTCCTTCAACACTCCTTCTACCCCCTTTCCCTTCTATTCTCCTTCAGTGATGCCTATACTGTATATGTTTGTGCATTTTGTGTTGTCATTTATGTCCCTAAGTTCCCTGCTGGATTTTTTTTTCTATCTTTTTATCTATCTGTTCTACTATTTGTCTGATTTCAGATGTACTGTCTTCCACATCACTGATTCTTTCTTCTGACTGTTCAAATCTGCTGTTATGTGCTCCTATTACATTTTTTTTTTCTTTCATTGGGCCATTCTTCACCATCATATCCATTATCATTTTATGTAAGTTTTAAAAGTTCTTAGGTATGTTCTCCTAGTGTCATGTTAATATCCTTAAACTCTTCCTTCAGTTCATTAAATTGATTCATGATATTTGTTTGGAAAGCTCTGATTATTTTTTCCATATTCTGCATCTCCTCCTGTTTTTTACTTTGCTTGTTAGCCTGGGCCATGTATTTCTGTTTCTTTGTATGGCTTGTAATTTTTTGTTGGTGTCTAGGTATCCGTTGATCTTGATGTGTTTATTCAATTGGTTAGCTTCCCTTTCTATTCAAGGGTTTTATTTTTTTGCTGTTTTAGTGTGTGTGCTAAGGTTTTACTTTGACACCTCATTCCTCTTATTCTATTTCCTTGCTTTTGTCTACCTCCCTTTGAAAAAAAATTAGGACCAGAGGAAAGGAAAGAGATAATAGAAAAAGAACAACAGTAATAATAATTTAAAAAGTAGAAGAAGGCTTGCACAGGTCCTAGGAAAATAAATAATTAACATGAGTAAAATGTTGTAAGAAGTATAGAGGGATAAGAATAAAACTTGGAATATAAAAAAATGAAATGCATAACAAAATAGAGAAAAATACATAGAGTGAATTAAAAGGCCAGAATGGTGAGAAAGAGGACAAGAAAAAATAAATAAGAAAGGATAAAAGAAAAAGTAGAAAAGTATTGAAAGAAAACAGAGAAGAAAAGAGTGAGAGAGAGAAATAAGAGCCAAAATAATAGAAGACCAAATAAGAAGAGGTGGAGTGAATGAAAAACAACAGAAAAAAGAAGATAGAAAAAAGAAAGGAAATAAATATCAGAGGTAGAAAAAAAACAGTAAAAGAAAAAAGGGGAGGGGAGACAAAGAAAGATGAAGCACAGCAAACAAAAAACAAAATAGCAGCAGCAACAACAACAAATCACCAACCAAGGAAAAACAGCCTTCCCTCTTAGGCACCTAAGGAACTTCTCAGGCTGCTGATGTTCATCAATCAATTACCCTTGCAGTTTGCCCTCTGCAGGTGATTTACCAGGTTTTGGCAATTAAAAGTTTTAAAAATAAAAATAAATAGGGAAGCTGCTGTGGCTCAATCATTTGGGATCCTGCCTACCATATGGGAGGCCCTAGGTTCATGTCCCAGTGCCTTCTTGTGAAGGCAGGCTTGCCTGCATGCTGCGGAGAGTTGCCAGCCCAGTGCTGCAGAGTGCTACTGCCCTGCAAGCACCACGGAGAGCCAACTCAGCAAGGTGATGCTACAAAAAGGGAGGCAAGCAAAAATGCAGAAGAGTGAACAGTGAATGGACACAGAGAGCAGACAGCAAGCAAGCCACAAAGGGGGGGGGCATAAATAAATAAAATACAGACACAGAAGGACGCACAGTGAATGGACACAGAGAGCAGACAACAAGCAAAAAAAAAAGCAGCAAAGGGGGACATAAAAAAATAATAAAGAAACTTTAAGAAATATATATCAGATACAAGAAAGCCTAAATCACGAAGAATGTCTGTATGTTCCCTTTCATAAAGTTATCAGCTGGATGCCTGATATGCAGGCAGATCACTCTCATGACCAACCTGCGAATCACACCAGGGGCCTCATATATGAAAGGCGGGAATTCCTCCACTGAGCTAAAATGTTCTCTTAGGTTAATTAGTCTTCAGAGAGCTATCTACTCCCTTCCCCCTGGTATCTTCATACTTTTACAGCTTGCTAGAGCCCTGCTGATTAGGTGCCTGTTCCCACCCTCACTTGAATCTAATTGTTTTCTCTCCCTGGGTGGCTGGGTGTGACAGCCTGCATGAGAGGATACCCCTCTCCTCTCCCCATTGGGTCAGGGTCCCTTCAAAAGTGAAAGGGGGCTCAGCTGGCCAAAGTCACTACAAAGAAACCACTGTCCACCCTGTGCCAGACCTCAATTCCTTCCAGGGAATGCCCATTCCCCAGTCCACTGGCAGCAGCGAGTGAGGGGGACTGAGACTACTTGCCCTGAGGGTGGGGTATATGTGCCATTTCCAGCCACAGAGTTGAGCAACTCACGGTCTTCTTTGGACTTCTTTATCTTTCCAGTACCCTCCTAGATGACTCAGAGCACCTTCCTGTTCTATATGTATCCAAAGCAGCTCCTTTAGATAGGGCCTTGCCTTCTCTCCACTTTTTTTTTTATGAGAAAGTCAAACTTTGCTTACCTACTTCATTGCCATTTTCCTGGAACACAATCCTCCCTTGTAATTTTAGTTTCAATGTCCCAGACTGTTAAGTGAGGTTGGTAAGTTCACTTGTTCATTGACCAGGTGGAATTCTTCCTTTGTGTACAGCCCTTTCATTTCATTTTCACCTATTTTAATTGGAATGCTTGTCTTTTCTTATTTCTGCTTAGGACAGTTTTACATCTTGAGAATATGAATCTTTTATCTGTGACATATTATGCAAATATATTTTCCTTTATATATTATTTGTCTTTTGGTTTTACCTCAACTTGCCATATTTTAAGTTTTAAGTATTAAATATGTCGATTTTTATTGTTTCCACGTTCTCTATGTGATGAAAAGACTTCTTGATACCTTAGTTTTATATATATGTATAGTATATTATTTTTATCTATTTTATTTTAATGGCTTCATCCTCAGTCCATTCAGAATTGTACTTTTTTGTGGTGTGGTAAAAGGATACTAGCTTTTTTGTTTTCTAATAAGTATAGCTAATAAATGTACAATGTCTTTTTTAAGAGAAAGTAAAAAGTATAGTTAAAAAATAAAGAAACAACTTAAAAAAAACAACTTTGGTCTGGGTTCAAACCTATCTCTGAAATTTGCTAGTTGTTGCACTAAGAAATTTATGCACTTAATATAGTCTTTGTTTCCTCATTTGTGTAAAGGAGACAATAATATCAACATCACAGAATTTGGAAGAATTAAATTAGATAATGTATATCAAGCACAGTGACTGGCATATAGTTGGAGGTCAACAAATGATAACTAAGAACCTGATATTTATCTTCCTCTGAAATGCATTTTCCTTGAACATACATGGGAATGTTGAGAAGCCGAATGGTGTTGTACATCATAGCTTGCTTTGGTCTTATATCTGTAAATGTAACTATATTCTACAATCCTCCTGAAGTTAAAAATACCATTTTAGGAAGTTCGCCTCAAAGATATTATCTAAGAGAGAGTGTGATTCTGAGGTGAACATTAGAGGACAGATTATTTAGATAAAACATACAGAGAAATTCATCCTTTTGCAGGGCAAGGAGATTGCTAGAAGCTCCTGCTTCTAGAAAATATGACAAAGATGTTGGTTAATTAATGGGATGAATTGGGAGGAAACATGCTTCAGGCTCTAAATTCTCAGAGAATATTTGAGAGAAATACTTGCTCTATATGGCCCAAGGAAACTACACCAAGGGTCCCCAGCTTGGGTCTCCTTCATGCCCCAAATAGCTTCAGTGGTAAAATTGTTAGCCTAGATCTTCGAATTTTGAGTCAATGCTAAGTGTCCTGAAAGATAATTTCTCATTTCATAGGAAGGAGAAATTACCTACCTAAGCAGTTATTTCATTTGACCAACATTTACCATTAATCTTACTTGATGCCAATATTTTTTCCTAAGGAATTTCCATCAAGTAAGATTAATGGTAAATTAATATACCTTGAGACAAAGGTACTATTACTATTTTATAGACAAGGAAACTGAGTCACCAAAAAGTTAAATATCTTTTCCATGCTTCCACAGTTCATAAATTGCAGATCTAGAATGTGAAATTAGTCAGTGAGACACAACTGCATGTTCTTTTTCACTCCACTATGGTGGTTATTATATTATATCATCTTAGCAATTAAGTAGCCACCATAATGTCCTTATGTAGACTAAATAGATGAAGCCAGTATTTTAACTATTTTCTAACTTGTTACCTTATACCATGAATTTGAATAATTTTAAGCTATTTGAATATTTAAACAAGTCACTGGAAAATGTATAAACTTAAAATAATATTTATTTGGAAAAATAAATTGATGAAACTAGAGCATGCTACAGAAGTTGGAAAGGGAATTTTCTTTACCCAACATAAAATAAATATATAGTAGCAAAAAAATGATCTGCTATTAGAAGAAATTACTTGAGGTATATCAGAATTCAGGTAGTGACTTTGATATGTTTCTTTTATATTAACCTTGTATTTCCAAATCAATGCTAAAATGATTATCTATTTAGTCAACTGTGGTACAACAATTGTTTTTCATATGATCATAAAAAAACAGATAGCAATCTCACAGCATATAAAAATACATTCCAGACAGATTAAAGATCAAAGCACAAAAATTAAAAATCATGAATGTACAAGAAGATCTATGAGATGAGTGCTGTAATTCTTGGCATTCCTGAAAATGACAGAAAAATTAACACCTCTGGAGCCATAAGGCAAAAGGCTGATAGGTTTGTCTTCATTAAACGAACTGTTCCAATCCAACTCCTGAAGGGTACAAGTTGGTGAGGCCACAATACCAAAGTCCCAGTTTTACTGGGACTTAGGACAGGAGAAAATTCTTTGACAGCAGCCAGTCAAAGGATGAATGAAGTTAGCACCACAAAAGAGGACAGGAGAAAATGAGGGGTGATAAAAGGGGTCTCAGAAGAAAGACATTCCATAGGAGTGATAAAAAGGACATTCCATAGGTATGAGAACAGAGCTCCTGCTAGTGTCCTGTGATTGTATACAGAGGGTCTGTTGATGTTATCTTAAGAATGAACTTTTACCACACAGAGGCAATCTGATTTAAGATATTCTGTAACAATGTATTGTTGTGGGCTGCCCTTTGTGGGGTAGACATCTGTGGAAAGACAGCTGGGATGCCTGCCAGCAGCAACAGGTAACTGTTTATCACGTCCCTGCACAATCCTCTAACACCCCTCTTGAGAATGTTGAGGCAGATGCTCTCATGAAGATCTGGACTCACATCATTGAGACCTAAGAAGTAGCAGAGTAGCTCCACAGAAAAGTGGACATCCTGGCTACCAGACCCTGTCACAGCAGTTCCAGCTACCTGTCACTCACCAACAGCTCATGTACATCACCCATGAATGTCCTTCATGCTCACTCTGAAGACCTCAGCAATTACTGCACCAGATGGGACACATTAGCCAAGCACAGAATCCAGTAGCACAATGGCTTTGTGGATTATATTGGTCCCCTCCCAGTCTTGGAAAGGGCAAAGTATGTTTTCACTTTAGCAGAAACTGCCATGGGACTCTTGTAACTAGCAGGCAACTACTAGCTGCCTAGAAAATGTAAGTGCCCTATATAGGGTGCAAGCCTAACTAGTCAGTGACCGAAGAAACTCCATTTACCAGTCACATCATGCAGTCTTGGGCTATGGACCAGGATATTTTTTGGACTTTTTATGGAGAGGATGAATGACCTTTTAAAGGAACAAATAAAAGGTGATAAGGGATCTCTACAACAATGAAATAAGAGGGCTTATTCAGCCTCACTCCTTTTAATTCAGCTGTGATTCCTGTTCCAGTTGAAATGCTAAGAGCAGGACCAATGCAGACCTTAAGATTACAAGTTAAAGGGCCAGCAGGACCAATGCAGACCTTAAGATTACAAGTTAAAGGGCCAGCTGCCCTACAGCTGAAAAGGGGAAGTAATAATAATCTGTTGTTGCCCATGCCTCAAACCATACAAACAGGGGAAAATGAGGTCCTTTGCCTATGGTGCTGGCCTATGCAGTTTTATTGATTAGGAATCCGAAGCCCATGGGAATAAGAGTCACCCAAAACATTGTTATAAGACCACAGTTTGTACAAAAAATACCAGTAAAAATCCTTATTAATAATCCGAGGTCTCCTATTCCCTCTGGGACCTTATGTGTGTCTATGTGGACTCTTCTTATGCCTAAACCAGTGCTTGATGTAACTGAAGAAAACTCAGGGTATTTAGAAGGGGAAAGTTTATGGTATTAAAAAGCTCCTCATAACCCACCCCTTCCTGGTACTTTTTTATCTATTAATGGAAATGTTGCTTGTATAATATTAGACCAGCATGACCTGCCCCATATTGCTCCCCATAAACATCTTTCTTCTCACCTGTTGTGCCCTAAACAATACCATCCTACCGTGGGCTTCAGCAGTAACTCATGCCCACAATCAGACCCAATGTTGGGTTTGCACAAACCTGTCATCCTCAGATGCTAATGACCTTCCTTGGACTGTCACTCTTGAAAATTGAATGGCATGGAACACCTTGCTGGCATAACAGGATACAACCCATCGACAAGTTTGGAGCAAGACTTTCTCATTTAAGGCTGAAATCCAGCTGCTGTCTTCCAATGAGACTTGTAACTATATTTATTTCTTTGTAATGGAGCAAGTGAATATATTGAGACCTTTGTTAGGATATGCTGTGTATGGTGATTTAGAATGGTTAACAGCTGATTCTGTCACTCTAGCTCATGTTGTCCCTGTCTATATGGAACAAGAAAGAATCTGTAATATTGGGTGGCTATCCCCCTTGGGAATTACGTAATTTCACTGTTAAGCATTAACATTCAATGTTGTGTATATATTTCTGATCACTCCCATAATATTTCACAAACTCTAAATCATATGCAAGAACACATACAATACATTGATAAATTAGGTATTGACCCCTGTCTAATTGGTTTAATTCCCTTTCTTGACCCTGGTGACATGTTTTTATAGGTCTACTAGCTCTTGGTGGAGGACTTTTGTTATTCTCTTGTCTTTTATACTGTTGCTGTGGAATGTGAATGCAACGCTTGTCCTATGGTAAACATAAGTTGCAGGGTAGGGGTGGGTTGTGAGGATGCTATGCCCCTCTAAGTACTCAGTATGTAGCTATCTACATGACCTAGATCTAAGTTAAAGGCTAAGAGAATGTCTTAAATCAGATCTCCTCTGAGCAGTATAGCCTCATTCCTGAGATAACATCATCAGACCCCATGTGCATAATCACAGGACCCTGGCATGAGTTCTATTCTCATACTTATGGAATATTCTTTTTATCACCCTTATGAAACTGCTAACCCTTATATCACCCTCCATTTTCTCCTGTCCTCTTGCAGGGCACTACCTTCATACTTTGATTGGCTGCCATTGAAGTCTCTGCTGTTCATAAGTCTCAATAAAGCTAATTTCTAACCATTTGTCTAGTACATTCTTTGGTCTTATGGCTACCCCAACCCATGCCCTTCAAAGTTGTGTTGAAACACAAACACACATTTGTAGATCACAAATCACCACAAATACATAAATACAGTTAGATAAATAAAAATAGATTACGAATTTAGGAAAATTATTTTCAACAATGTTTAATGAGCTAGAGATTCATATACGTACATGCATAAATATATGTCCACATACATATAAATTCCCCCTTAAAATCAAGATGAAAGCAGAAATAAGCTAATAAAGAATCAAAGCCTGTCAGAGATGATTCAGGAAAGAAGCATGTAAATGACCAGTAAAAATATTGTTACTTAAAAACTGTTAGTAATACAGGGGACACAATCTTTTTCTCACTCATATTGGCAAATATTTAAATGGGTCATATGCAGTATATATATCTGTATTGTTGCTGCTCTCCTGGCTTGTTTGAAGCCACATTCTATGCTAAGCACCTTATCTGAATTATTTCATGTAAATTTCAAACAACATTGTGAGATATGCATCATTATTCCCAAGCTATAAATGGGGTGTCTGAGGCCCAGTGAGATGCTTTGCTCAAGGTCAACTAGGTTAAAAATGTTAAAGCTAAGCCAGAAACTGGCTCTAGATCTCTCATTTCTGTGACCTCTTACTAGTTACAGTAACAACAAACACTCTAAGCACTTGACATGAATTAACACATTTAGTTTTTACTCAGCAGCCTTATGTATTATTTTATTATTATATTCAATTTACAGATGAGAATATGGAGGCAAAGAGGTTAAATTGCTATCAGTGAAAAAAAAAAAAAAAGCTGTTAGTGGAGCCAGAATTCAAATCTTGGAAAACTGACTCTAAATCCCAGAGCCGTAAATATTGCTATAATGTATCTCTCTATAACCTGTTGCTTGGGAAGGTTTAAGTCTGAAATAGAAATTTGACTTTGCCCATTTAAAAAAATGTATTTCCTTCAGATATATTCATGGCTGCGTATAGTTGTCTGCACCTTCACTGGTCAGAGTATGTTATCACTGGGGAAAAATTAATAGTTCTCATTCATAGTGTTTAAAAGAAATCATTTTGCCATATGGGCAAAATCTATGATACGGTAAAAGAATGTATCTGTGTAGTGGATGAGCATGACAGTGGTGCAGTGATGTGATTGGGTTTGGTGATGCTGGCCTGTGAGGTGCAGTAGGGTGGGGGGTTGGACTGGACTATCCATTGAACTGTAGGGATGGCCAGGGAAAAGAACAGGTGAACTCTGGGGTTTTGCAGGTCTGTGGTTTAAACTACAATGGTGGGAATATTCTTTTGCCAAATATGGCAGGGGAGGATTCCTGGAGTAAGGTGTTAGATATAAAGAAGGTACATGGGACAGGGTGCATCTAGGGCAGGCTTCTATGGAATATGTAAGTGTTCATCTCGTCATAATGTGTTATATCAGTGGGTGGATACCCACACGATAAACAAGAGTATATCAAACTCTCATCCTGGGGAGTCTTGCTATGTTCTCAAATAGAGGCACTAGAATCCCTTGAGAACATAGGTAGTGCCCAATAAAAGAAAACAGACCAATATGTCAAGCCCTCAATATTATTGCACGTAACTATGAATCTTATTCTTCAAAAGCTGAAACTTAGTGATTAACAAAGGTTCCGAGGGGAGAGGGAAGAATAGAACAGATGGAATGTAGGACATTTTTAAGGCATTAGAATTGTTCTGCATGATCTTACAATAACATACAAAAGGCACTTCAAATATTATCAAAACCTATACAAGTGTATGATCCAAAAAGAAAGAAAGAATCCTCCTGTAGGGAAATGTCATAAACTTTTAATAAAGAGCTAAGCAGGGGAAAATTGGAGTTTTATCATTTTCACTTTGACTATAATGCATTCTTTTTTTATTTTTTATTATTTTTTGTCTTTTTTAAAATATTACATTCAAAAAATATGAGGTCTCCATATACCCCCCACCCCCCTCACCCCACTCCTCCCCCCATAACAACCATCTCCTCCGTCATCATGAGACATTCATTGCATTTGGTGAATACATCTCTGAGCACTGCTGCACCTCATGGTCAATGGCCCACATCATAGCCCACACTCTACCACGTTCCACCCAGTGGGCCATGGGAGGACATACAATGTCCGGTAACTGTCCCTGCGTCACCACCCAGGACAACTCCAAGTCCCGAAAACGCCCCCACATCTCATCTCTTCCTCCCACTCCCTATGTAATGCATTCTTAATGACTTCCCTGCACATTTCTACATTAACTCAGTGGTCCTAACTAGTGGACTATTGACCAACATTCATAAATCACTCTGCGTCAAGAGCAACAAATATTACTCACCTATGTAGGACACAGGTGGCAAATAAAAATGCTGTAATCTTTGTGCTTTCTAATCATTAGTGAATGAAGTTAATTTGAGACTTTTTGGAACGAGAGGCCGGGGTTTTTGCCAAACACCAATCACAGCAAACATTACCCTTTTGCTGCTGACAGGAAAGTTAAAAAATTCCATCATGTCCCCGTTTCTCAGCAGTTGATAAAGGTTAATAAAACAGGGGGTTCGAAAAGTTGTATTTCTACAAATTTTATGCACTGGAGGGATGATTCTTATTAGTTCCACTTGGCTCAATCCTCACACTCTTCTTACCTTGCAACTGGAACTCTTCCATTCCTTTGCTTTGTGCGGACCAGTATACCATTGATAGAGCTCTCAGTTCTCATGGTTGATGAGAGGGAGGCTGCCCTTTAAAAAAAGAAATAAGAGCTGGTTCCAGTAAATAGTGAGAGATAAGATTTGAACTGAAGTCTCATGGAAGGGAAACACCTGATTCATGTGATCATAAACCTTAAATTAGGAGGGACTGTGGATATCATACTAGTTCTCCTGAGAGAGCTCTGTGGTGAATTTTTATGGGCTTCTGCAAATAGCAAGAGATTTTCTCAAGGATGAAGCAACACCATATCTCCTTTATAGTGTCTATAAGTTTCACGGTCTTATCCCTCAGCAATTTGATATTTTTTGTAATAATAAACTTTATTTTTAAAGAAGTTTTAAATTACAGAAAAATTACATCAAATATAAAGGATTCCCATATAACCTCCCCCCCATACACATTTTCAAGTATTATTAACTTCTTATATTAGTGTGGAACATTTGTTGCAGTTGATGATATCCACTCTGATTGCTTCAGGTTGAGCGGGGTCTTAGATATTATGGAGACTATGGAAAGAACTACTTTGCTTGCAGTTGTAGATACTCCTTGATTTTGGGGGTATTTAAATGTGGATAAAATTGCTGTCAGGAAGTATTTGGATTTTCAAAGTATTTTGAGACCATTCTCATGACAATTTGAAGTTCTTTTATTAATACAAAAAAGAAAAAAATGTTTTTGAACTATTCCAATCCTGTGGATGGGACCCTTTTGATTAGACTATGTCAATGAGGTATGACTCAGGTTGACTTTGGAGAGGAGCCCTGCCGTATACTTGATTGCCATGTGGCAGGACACCAGGATCAACAGTGGCTGAGTTTGGTGAGAAAGCATCTCTGATGGTGCCTTGATTTGGACATTTCATGGCCTCAAAACTTTCAGATTCTCCCCAAATAAAATTCTCACTATAAAAGTTAACCCATTTCTGGTACTTTGCATCAGCAGTCCTTCAACAAACTAAGACAGTGCCAAATGGCAAAACGTTATTGCTTGAAGAGTATAAGTGCATGCTGAGCTTAAAATCATTGAAAATCCATTTGTTTCAGAGAAATTATAATTTTTCTTACTTAATTTCTCTGAGCCTCAGTTTTTCCATTTTTAAATGTGGGAAAATACATACCTTGCAGAGTTTGGGAAGGATTAAAAGAAATATGGTATATAAAGTACTTAGCACACTTCAAAAAATATAATAAGTACTCAGCAAATGTAATCTGTAATCAATTATTCTTATTAGATACTTATATAGCTTTATAGATGAAGTTTATTCAGAAAACAAAATGCATACAGACCTCAGCAGCTCATTCAGAAGCGGTTTCTCAAGTGTAGATAACATTAATAAATATAAGCATGATTGGATTTCCATCTGTTTGAATATAACTTATTGGTTTGGAATCCAACTGAAGGGAAGTCTTTATTGGCATACCACCAGATACTAGCCCAAACCCCCTCCTGGACATCATCTTAGATAAAGAAATTGAGTATTTGCTCATCAGTTTCATGAACAGTGGGAAATTATAAGGGAGAACAAGTAGTTTAGATGAGTGAATCAGAATCCAAAAATATATTGACAGGCTAAGATGGCGGGCCAAATATATCAAGATGAAATTTAACATAAATTGATATATCTACACCCTTGGGGCCAAAAACCCAATGCATGCATCCATATTGGGAAGTATCATTTAGTGGCAGTACTTGTAGAACACATCTGGTTTTAATGTCAATGGTAAACTCAGTATGAGTCACAGTACAATTTATGTCATTTTCTCAAAAAGTAAATTCTATCTTTGGCTGCATAAATAACAGTATAGAGCCTAAAATGAGATAGACAGTAACTTCACTCTGCTCAACAATAATTAGCAATCTACTCAGTTTGGGGGTGTACAAATGTCTGAGGAGAATAATGACAAATGAAGACTATTCAGAGTAGAACAATTTTCAGAAATGGTCGAAGGAATAGAGATTGCCTAACCTGGATAGGGAAGGTTGATAAGGGACAGGAACCTATTATTTGAAGCTCAGTTATGTCAGGATTGATAGATGTTTAAAGCTTAAGAATAATGTTTTGCTTCTCCATTATCTTCCACAAAAGAGGAAAACATAAAAAAGAAAACGAAATTAGTAAAAATTCCAACTGTGAGTGCTATGAATACAAAAAACAAGGGGCTAAAGAAGTATGGTAGTAAGTGGGAGGCAACTTTATCTTAAGTGGCCAAGTTTGGCCATCTGACAAGATTTATTTTGAGCACAGAAATGAAGGATGGATGAATGAGGAAAGCTATTCCAGGCAGCAAAAGCAGCAAGAATAACAACAGCACTATTGTTGTTTTTTTTTTCAAGGAATAAAATGTAGGCCAATATGAGTACTTTTTAGGGAACATTGGGGAGAGTTATGATATGAAGTCAAAGAGACAGGCAGAGGCCAGAGTGGGTAAGACATTATAAGTATGGTAAGCGATTTGGCTTTTACTCGAAGGGCAATAGGAAGTCATTAGAAAATTTTAGGCAGAGGAGTGATATGATCTGCCCCGTTTTTAAAAATGATCTTCTGAATGATTAGGGAACATTGACTGAAGGGAGCAAGAGTGGAAGCAGAGAGACCAGCTAGAAGAGTATAGCACTACTCCAGGCAAGAAATGATTGCTTTGACCAGATTGATAATGCTGAAAGCAGAAAGAAGTAGAGTTGGCAAATATTTTAGAGGTAGAGCCAATAGGAGCTGCTAGTGGATGTGATGTTATTGGTGAATAAAATGGAGGATTAAAGAGATAGCTAGATTGCTTCCTGAGCAAATGGTATATGGGTGGTGGTGTTTACTGGATGGAGGAGACTTGGGTGAGGAAATTAGTAAATTAATTGATGTAATGTTTTCTCATATATTTCATAATGTCAAACGTCCCTTTTATTTCTAGGAAATATGTTTTGCATAACCAGAACACATAGGTCAGTAATTACAAAATGATGACAATAGGCCCAGATGTTTCAAGGAGCAAAACCTTTCTATGTTTCAGACTAAAAAATGATAGACTCCCTCAACTCATTCAGTGAAAGTTTTCCTTCATCCTGCCTGGAACAGGGTAAAATATTTTATTCAGCACTCATGTCTTTATCTAATTCTATGATTTTTTTAAAAAAATTGTATCCTCCTTTATCTGTTCTTTCTAACCACTAAATGGATGAATGTTGATATTTCTGGATCTATTATGAATGTTTCAACCTATCTAATATCTTTTTTATTTGTTTATCTTTTGGTTATATATGTTAGGAAAATCCCACTGTTTGATACTTTGATTCATTAAATTATGCCTCAGATGCATCCATTTTGCTACTTAGCCTAGTTTTTATTTAAGCCACCATAAATTTTATTTCAAAAATTTGAAATTTTTCTTTACTATGCTAACCTAGTTTTGTCTGATGGATGTAGCATCCCCTTATCCCAGTTATTTATACTTTTACTTTCCTGCAAAATTATCCTGCTATAACCCTTAAACTGCATATTTATTTTTGGGAAATTGGTTTAAATCAGAGTTTCTTAAAGTTGCTTTCTTTAAATTTATGAATACATTTACTTTATAAGATATTGGAACGTTAGAGATAAATGTAAGGGTTGCTTTCACTATCATCCCCATCTTCCCTGTCCCCTCTTCTCTTCTACAAATATATTTATATATCTATATGTTTTTTTGCATGTGTGCATATGTGTGTGTAAATGTAGAAATATACAGTGTTTTCATTTTTGTGGGTTCTTTTTAAAACATATGCATTATATTCTTGGGTAAGAAACTATACTAGTATGTATAATCTCATTCTTATGCAACTTGTTTATATTCATCTAGATTATGTATATACCTCACTTTATTTATTTATTCATTCCTCTACGTGGTGGCAATTAGGTTTTTTCAGAATTTCCAGTATTACAAACAGTTGCTGAAATGAATGTATTTAAATGCCTTTGGATTTCCTCTTTTGTGAGGCATCTGTACAAATTTTCTGCTGATTCTTTCTTCTATCTAGTTGTCTGCCTTCCCTTTATTGGTTGGTTGAAGTTATTTTTTTCATCAAACATTTTATTGAAGTATATCATTTATACATGGATATATATAAACAATAATAGTAAAAGGTGTGAATTTACAAAACAAACAAGCATATTGTCATAAGGCTCCTATACATCACCCTTTCATTGTTGTGAAACATTTGTTACAAATTATAAAAGACTGTCATCAAAATATTACTACAAACTATAGTCCACATTTTACCTTTGGTGTTTTTTCCCCCAACCCAACTAATTATTAACACCCTGTTTTATTATATATTTGTTAGAGTTCATGAGAAAACATTCTCATATTTATTCTGTTAATCACAGTCCATTTTCCACTGCAGGATTCACTGTGTTATACAGTCCCATGCTTTGTACAAACACTTCAAAGTGTACACTTAGTGGCTCTCATTTTTATCACAGAGTTGTGCAGTCATCCCCTCAGTGGATAGGTTACTAGGAGATAAAATGCGGGTTGAGAATGGGAATGTGGTTTATTTTCCTTGAAGATAAGTTGTGTTCCTTCTAAGATTATTGTAGGATTTCGTGAATGCTTGCACATGTACTTCAAAAAAACATCACTGATATGTCCCCAAAATGCCCCATGTTACACCTATTCATCCCTCTCTCTCCCCTCAGAATCTCTGGTGACCACTGCCTTTATATCAGTGTTACAAGATCTTCCACTGCTAGAATAATAATGTCTGCTTTAGTCCATAGTTACAGTCCCACTTTATGTTTATTCACTCCTCAATCCTGTGGATTTTAGGACGGCGATGCCCACTCTGTTTCTGATTGAGAGGGACCTTAGATCCCATGGGACAGAGGGGTGGAACATTGAAATTTTCTTGCAAACACTGCAATGACAGATACAGGCTATTATACATTTTGTCAAAACCTATAAAAATGTGCATTGCAATATTTAAATATAATGTAAACTATAGACCCTGATAATAAACAGTGCTTCAATATGTGTTGATCAATTGTAATAAATGTACCATGCCAATGAAGGATGTTGTTAATGGAGAAAAGTGGGGAAGGGGGAGAGAGTAGAGTATATGGGAATCCCACCGTATATTTTGTTTGTTTAGTTTTTAAAAATCAATTTTATTGATATATATTAATAAACCATACAATTCCTCCAAGGTGCACAATCAGTGGTATTTACTATTGTGATGGTTAGGCTATTGTGTCAAATTGGCCAGGTAATTGTGCCCAGTTGTTTGGTCAAGCAAGCACTGGGCTAACTGAAATACAAGGGCATTTATGGACTTCAGTCAGCATTGATTTTACTGCAGTGGTAAATTATAGATAACTGGCTATAATTACATCAATCAGGGAGATTGCCATCAGCAGTGAGTGACGCTTAACCCAATCAGCTGAATCCCTTAAAAGGGGAAGTGATTCCAGCATTGAGAGAGAATTTCCCAGCTCATCTTTGGACAGCCAACATCTCCCAGAACACGTCAGGACTCTTCATTGGACTTTCATCGGAATTCCTGGTTGCAGCCTGCCTGCGGAACTTGGACTTGTGCATCTCCATGGCTGTGTGAGAGACTGATAAATCTCTTACTACTGACAGATATCCCTTTGTTGATTCTGTTTCCCTAGAGAACTCTGACAATTCCAACTATGATCACATATAATCACATAGTTGTGCATTCATCACTTCAATGATTATTAGAGCATTTTCATTATTTCAATATTAATAATAATAAACAAAAAAAAACGCACAAGAAAATCCCCCACCTCTCAATCTCTCTATGCTTCCCACACTGTACATAGCTGCTGTTTCTGGCTATTCTGTCCAAAATTTATGATCAATGGCTTTTCGTATAGTCACAATGTTGTACATTCATCAAGTTAAAAATTCTAGTACAATTTCATTACTCCCAAAGAAAGACTCCAAACCCCTTAGTATTCCTTCCTCAGACCTACATAACAACTAATCTTTCATCTTTATAAATTGATTTATATTTACATTTTATATAAATGGAATCATATAATATGTAGTACTTTGTATCTGGTCTCCTTCACTTAGTATAATGTGTTCTTTTTTGACTGATATTATCTTTGTGTAGTATTAACTTATATTTGTTCACCTATAAGGAAAAATGGTCTTATATACACAATTCTACCCATATCATATTTCACATAACATATTTAGTTCATAATACAGTATTTTTCTTTTTTTATTTGGCTTGCTTTGCTCAACATAAAGTCCTCCAAGTTCATCCATGTTGTCATAAGTTTCATGACTTCATTTTTTCTTACTGCTACATAAAATTCCATCGTGTGTATATTCCACAATTTGTTTATCCATTCATCAGTTGATGGATACTTGGGTTGTTTCCAACTTTTGGCTATTGTGAATAACACTGCTATGAACATTGGTGTGCAGATATCTACTCGTGTCACTGCTCTCAGTTCTTTTGGGTATAAATCTATCAATGATATTGCCAGGTTCCATGGTAGGTCTATATTCAACTTCCTTAGGAACTGCCAAACTGTCCTCTATAGTGGCTGTGCCATTCTATATTCCCACCAACACTGAATAAATGTTCCTATCTTTTCACATCCTCTCCAACATTTACAGTTTTCTGACGGTTTAATAGCAGCCAGTCGAATAGGTGTGAGATAATATCTCATTGTAGTTTTGATTTGCATTTCCCTAATCACTTGTGATGTTGAACATTTTTTCAAACATTTCCTTGACATTTTTTAAAATTTCTTCTTTGGACAGTTGTCTTTTCAAATCTTTTTCCCATTTTTAAATTGGATACTTTCTCTTTTCATTGTTGAGTTGTATGATCTCCTTATAGATCATGGATATTAAACCCTTATCAGCCTGTGATTACCAAATATTTTCCCCCATTGAGTCAGCTGCCTGAATTGAATTCTGCGGAGGTCCGATTTATTTATTTTTTCTTTTGTTGTTCATGTTTTGGGTGTAAGGTTTAAGAAACTACTGCCTACCACCAGATCTTGAAGATGTTTTCAGACATTTTCTTCTTTTTTTTTCCTTGAACTATTATTTTTAATATTACATTAAAAATATGAGGTCCCTATATACCCCCCACCCCCCTCACCCCATTCCTCCCCCCATAACAACAATCTCATCCATCATCATGAGACATTCATTGCATTTGGTGAATACATCTCTGAGCACCAATGCACCTCATGGTCAATGGTCCACATCATAGCCCACGCTCTCCCACATTTCACTCAGTGGGCCATGGGAGGACATACAATGTCCGGTAACTGTCACTGCAGCATCACCCAGGACAACTCCAAATCCTGAAAATGCCTCTATATCTCATCTCTTCCTCCCATTCCCTACCCGCAGCAGCCACCATGGCCACTTTCTCCACACCAATGCCACATTTTCTTCTATTACTAATCACAATAGTTCATGAATAGAATATCAGTAAGTCCATTCTTATCCATTCTCTATTCCTCCATCCTGTGGACCTTGGAATGGTTGTGTCCACTCCACATCTATGTCAAGAGGGGGCTTAGATTCCACATGGATGCTGGATGCAATCCTCCTGCTTTCAGTTATAGGCAGTCTTGGCTCCCTGGTGTGGTGGTTGACCTTCTTCAACTCCATGTTAGCTGAGAGGGGTAAATCCATTAAACCAGAGTGTAGGAGTTGCAAGTCTTTTGAGGCTCAGGGCCTGGCTATCACATGGTCAGTCCAGACATTCAGGTCCCTGGGTACACATTAAACCCCAGCACCAACTACAGTTCTGGTAAAAGTGACAGGAGAGGCTTGTGAACAAAGATCACATCTGAGTCCATCTCCATCACACAGAAACACAAACTCCAAAGAAGGGCCAACTGACATGGCACTGAACTTCTTCTAGGAATTTTATGGCTGTTGTTTTAATTTCAGTCCCTGATCCATTTTGAGTAAATTTTTGTATAAGGTGTGGGATAGGGGTCTCTCTCTTTCTTCTGGATATGGCTGTCCATTTCTCCCAGTACCATTTTTTAAATGGACTGTTCTGGCCCAGCTGAGTGGGTTTAACAGCCTCGTAAAAAATCGCTTGACTGTAGATATAAGGATCAATTTCTGAGTTCTTGATTCAGTTTCATTGGCCAATCTGTCTGTCCTTATGTCAGTACCATACTGTTTTTACCACTGAAGCTAAGTAATATGCTTTAAAGTCAGGAAGTGAGAGTCCTCCCACTTTGTTCTTTTTTAAAACTTTTTTTTTTTTTGCAATTTAGAGTCCCTTACAATTCCAAATAAATTTGATTTTTGGCCTTTCTATTTATGCAAAAAAAGGCTGTTAGGATTTTTATTGGAATTGTGTTGAATCTGTAAATCAGTTTTAGTAGAATTTACATCTAAACGATATTGAGTCTTCCAATACATGAATATGGACCGTCCTTCCATTTATTTAAGTCTTCCTCAGTTTCTTTTAGCAATGTTTTATACTTTTCTGAATACAGGTCCTTTATGTCCTTGCTTAAGTTTATTCCTAAATATTTTATTGTTTTTGTCACTATTATAAACGGATTTATTTTCTGATTTCCTCCTCAGATTGCACATCAGTAATGTACAGAAACTATTGATTTTTGCACACTAACCTTGTATCTGCTCACTTTGTTGAACTCGTTTATTAATTCTAGTAGCTTTGTTGTGGATTTTTCGGGATTTTCTAGATATAGGATCATGTCATCAGCAAATAGTGAAAATTTTACTTCTTTCCTATTTGGGTGTCTTTTATTTCTTTGTCTAGCCTAATTGCTCTGGGTAGAACTTCTAGCACAATACTGAATAATAATGGGGACCACGGGCATCCCTGGCGTGTACCTGATCTCAGCGGCAAAGCTTTTAGTCTTTTATTATTGAGTAAAATGCGAGCTGTCGGTTTTTCAAATATGCACTTTACCAAGTTGAGAAATCTTCCTGCTTTTCCTATCTTTGGAGTGTTTTTATTAAGAAAGGGTGCTGTATTTTGTCAAATGTCTTTTCTGCAGCAATTGAGAGGATCACGTGATTTTTTTCCTCAAGGGCAACTACCTTGAGCTGCCGCAAGTTTAATCCTTTTCATGGGACTCATTATAGCAAGTGTTCATTCCCCCCACCCTCTATCCCCATTACCAAATAGCTGACAGGCATTTGTTGTTTCAGTAGAACAAATTCTTTAATTTTTACTTTTTTATGGATAACAGGAAAGATTGTATATATGGTCTCTTTAGAGACTGAGCACTTTTCTTCATTTTCAGCATTTGCAAATCTTTATCAAGCTGGTGCAAAAACATAAGACCGCTTTATTTTTTCTTAATCAATGCTGTTACCTTTACTTAAGACTTGGACCATTAACTTGAGGTCCTTGTGTTGAATCTAAGTCTCCCCAAATGAATGAAGCTATGTTCTCGTGTATGAGAAGTGGCCCTCTCAGCAGTTCTTATACAGTAATATCTGAATATGCTCTTTCATTATATCTAGATGTCAGGGTAGGGAAATTCATTGTAGATTAAAATGAGAGATTTTTATATCTGGTATTATATTTGGCAAAGTGCTTGGAAATAAATAATAAAATAATTAGTATGGCCTACTTTAGAAATGCTCATTGTTGTTCCCTCTTTCTATATTTTGATTGCATTCTTGACAGACTGATCTTGAAGTCAATAATTTTTTCTGTCATTTGAAATCTACAAATTTCTCGAAGGCAAATAAATAATTTTTTCATCATTACATTACCAGGAGTTCACGTGCTGCTTGGTAAACAACAGTATTCAAGAAATGTTAGTTAAATAAGTGAATAAGAAAATGTAGATTAGAATAATTTCACAGAACAGTTAATGTAGAAAACTTCAAATACAATAGTAGCAATATACAGTTACATACACAAAGCATTGAACCTCCACCAATGATCTCATCATAACTCAGGATTTCACCTAGGACTCTAGTGGCTTTGCTTCTGGTGATCTTATTGAGTCAGTAAAGAGAAAGAAAGCAAAGAAGAAGGAGGAGGAGGAGGGGGAGAAAGAAGGAGATGAAGAAGAAGGGGAAATGCCTCTTTTGGTATTAATTCATTCAGCAAATGTTGACCAAGTACCTACTATGTGCCAGACTCTTTTTGGTAGTGAAAATATAATGATGAATATGACAAAGTACCTGCTCTTAAAGACATTATGATCTTGATTTATCTTTTGAACTCCATCCCCACCTTCTTAAATTCAAAATGGGTATCTATGCCTGAACATTCCATAGTAAGCTCAAACTAAAATGCTCAATACTGAGGTCAAGATATATAATGACCCATATCTGTCATTGCAGAGAATGTAAACTACAGTGTAAACTATAATCCGTGCTTAGTAGCAATGCGGCAAAATGTGTTCATCAATTACAATGAATGTACCACACTAATGAAGGATGTAGTTAATGTGGGTAAATGTGGATGGTGTGGGGAGCAAGGCATATGGGAATCACCTATATATTTTTAAAATTTATTTATTTATGTATTTATTAAATATTTTGTTGAAGGTACATAGATCACAAAAAATGTAACATTAAATAATATAAGAGGTTCCCATGTTTCTTGTGTAATATTTATGTAATCTAAATATCTTTTTAAAAAAATAATCCCATAACCCACTGAATGTACTGGGGGAGAGTGTAAACTAAAATGTAAACTATAATCCATGTGGCGCGGCAATGTTCCAAAATATATTCACCAAATGCAATGAATGTGCCACAATGATGAAAGAGGTTGTTGATGTGGGAGGATAGGGACAGGGTGGGGTATGGGGTATATAGGAACCTCTTATACTTTTTAATGTAAATTTTTTTGTGATCTATGTATCTTTAAAAAAAAGAGAAAAAAACTAAAAAAAGTTTTAAAAAAGAATATGTTCTCCCCCCACCAACCAAATCCTTTCATATTCTCTATTTTAAAATAAATCCTAGGAGGGCATGGATCAAATCTGTCTTGTTCTTACTTGTATACAATTAGTGCTTAGTTCATAATCTGGTCCATAGAAGGTTTTAATAAATGTTTGATTTCCCCCCAGCATGGGTCATGACTTCTGGGAACGAGTGTCCCTGGTGCAGAGAGATTGCTACCACACACCACATGGTGATGCAACTAGAAAAAAGACCTGGAATAAAAGGGGGAAATGGTAAAGACAAATGAGTTTATATGGTTAAGAGACTTCAGAATGAGTTGAGAGGTCATAAGAGGTAAGAGGGGTCAAGCTTATGCACATGTCGGCAAGTCTCAGAGACAGCCAAAGTAGATACAACCCCAGGTATTGGGGCTCCTAAGGGCTACAGACACTCCCAGGTCCTATGGTCATGACAGATGACTCTGGTGTTCAGTTCCTTGCTGGTGGGCCCTAGTTTGGAATTTCTGCTCCTGAGTGTAATGGAATTGGATGCAGACATGACCTCTCTACGTGTGCCTCTTCTGTCACTTTTACTGAGCCTGTGGTTGGTACTGGGGTTGGTGTATTTTCAGAAGACTTGAATCTCTGGACTCTTCATGTGCCAGCTGGGTCCTGGGCCCCAGCAGATTTGTAACACCTACTCTCCAGTTCATTGGACTTACCCAGGTCAGCTAACAGGAAGGTGAGGGTGGTCAACCACCACACCAGGGAACCAAGAGAGTCTACAACTGCAAACAGGATATTCCCATCCTTCAGCCGTGTGGAATCTAAGCCCCCTCTTGATTTAGAAATGGAGTAGACATCGCCACCCAGTGTCTACAGGATGGAGGAATAAAATACGGATTAGAGAGGACTTACTGGTATTCTACTATAGCATTATTTTCATTCTAGCAATGGAAGAAACTGTATCATTGATGTGGAGAGAGCGACCATGGTAGTTGCTGCGTGCAGGGAGAGGGAAAAAGAGGTTTAATATGGGGGCATTTTTGGGACTTGGAGGTACCCTGAATGATAATGCAGGAACAGATGCAGGACCTTATATATACTGCCATAACCCACTGAATAGGCTGGAAGAGAGTGTAAACTACAATGTGAACTATAATCCATGCAGAATAGCAGTGCTCCAAAATGTATTCACCAAATGCAATGATTACACCACACTGATGAAAGAGGTTGTTGATGCGGGAAGAGTGGGGAGTGTGGGGATTGGGGTATATGGGAACTTCTTACTTTTTTTTTAAAGTAACATTTTGTGAGATTTATGTATCTTTAAAAAATGATAATAATAAAAAAAAGCAGTTGGGTACAATTAATGACCAACATATATGAATTCAATTCTATTTTATTGGTGTATATGTCTATCTTTAAGCCAGTATTGCACTGTTTTACTTGCTGTGGCTTTGTAATAAGTTTTTTTTTTTATTTTAATAGATTTTTTTATTTTCTAAAGATATATAGATAATACAAAATTTTACATTAAAAATATAAGAAGATCCCATATCCCCCCACTTACCACCCCCCCCCCCCACTCCTCCCACATCAACAAACTCTTTCACCAGTGTGGCACTTTCATTGCATTTGATAAATACATTTTGGAGCACTGTTACACAGCATGGATTAAAGTTTACATTGTAGTATACACACTCTCCCAATCCATTTAGTGGATTATGGCAGGATATAAAATGTCCTGTGTCTGTCCTTGCAATATAATTCAGAACAACTCCAAGTCCCAAAAGTGCCCTAATATCACACCTCTTTTTCCCTCTCCCTGCCTTCAGCAACTCCCATGGCCACTCTCTCCACATCAATGATATAATTTCTTCCATTGCTAGAGTCACAATAATTCCATAGTAGAATACCAGTGAGTCCATTCTAATCCGTATTTTATTCCTCCATCCTGAGCACCCTGGGATGGTGATACCCGGTTCAATTCTAAATTGAGAGGAAGCTTAAATTCCACATGGCTGATGGATGGAATTCTTCTGCTTGCAGTTTCAGACTCTCTCAGTTCCCTGGTGTGGTGGTTGACCATCCCCAATTCCCTGTTAGCTGACCTGGTATGTCCAATGAACTGGAGTTTGCTGTTTTTTACTTGTTACACTGGTATGCAGTTATGTATCTGATTTTACCACTTTTTTCTTTTTATAATGTAGACATTTAAGGATATAACTTTCCCTCTCAGCATTTCCTTTGTTACAACTCATACGTTTTGATATGTGTTCTCATTTTCATTCACTTTGAGATATTTACTGATTTCTCTTGAAATTTCATTCTTTACCCACTGATTGTTTGGGTGTTATTTAACTTCCACATATTCATGAATTTTCCAGTTCTCCACCCATTGTTGACCTCCAGCTTCATTCCATTGTGGTCAGAGAATGTGCGTTGTATAATTTCAGTATTTTTAAATTCATTAAAAATTCCTCTGTGACCTAATGTGTAGGTGTATCCTCACAAATGATGAGTGATCACATGAAAATAATGTATATCCTGCTGTTCTGGTATGATATGTTCTGTATATATCTGTTCGGTCCATTTCCTTTAATGCATTATTCAAGATCACTGCTTTATTCTTGATCCTCTGTCTTGATGTTCTGTCTATTGCTGAGACTGGTATACTGAAGTCCCCAATATGCTTGTAGAGGCATCTATTTTGAAATTAGGAAGTGTGATACCTCCAACTTTTGTTTTTCTTTTGTAAATGATTTGACTACTGAGGGTTTGTTGCAATTCTGTATGAATGTGTCAGGTTTTTCATTTCTTCAAAAAAGGCTGCAGGGTTTTCATAGGTATTGCATTGATTGCTTTGTATAGTATTGACATCTTAGTATTAAATGCTCCTATCAATGAAAAAAAATGTTTGTTCAATGATAGCACTTTATCCCCATCAGTGTCAAGCCCTTTTACTTCTAAATTCCCCCAATCCTCTCTCTATATATCTAATATAGCACCCTTCACCTACAATGTGGTGCCAGGTTATTTTTGCATGTGTCTATGTTTATCCTTAGATGCTAAACTTGTCAGGAATAGGGATTGTCTGACTCATCTGTCTTTACTACAAATCCCTGCACATTGTAAGGCCACAGTAAGTGCTTATTGATTAAGCAATATTCAAAATACTTCAGTTTATCATGGTTCAATATATTTTTTTAAGAATTCTGTTTGCTTGTTTCTGATTATTCTGTGGGACAACTCCAGAGAAATAACAACAACAACAATAGCAGCAACAAAAATAACCATAACAGCCTATGTTAAGTGCCAAGGTAGTGGTTAAGTGCTTTCCTTGATTACCTTATTAAATAGCTATCATTAGAGTTTTACAGTGAGAAAACAGAGATACAGTTAAATTGACTCACTTAAAGTCAAACAAGTAGGAATTAAATCACTACTAGTTACCTGGTTATAAATTTCTATGACATTTCTATATATGTCATTCTTTACTGTAGAAAAACATTCATTCTCACATAGGTTGGCTAAGCGTAAGAGGAGTCCAATCATATTTCAAAACACTCTTACTGGCAATTCACAGTCCAGGAGTTACTAGATGCTGTGCAGATCATCCTTTTGGGAAACAATTACTCTAATCTGGAAAGTGAACCAGAAGTTCCCATGGGGTTAGTTTGAATTTCACTTCAAATGCTCAGCATTGGAGATGAGCCATCCTCTTGGTTGTGTGAAGTAAGAGTGCAGAGCACTGGTAACCTAAGGCGGGGAGTAGGGCATAGTACCACCTGCAAAGCCTTTTGCAGGAGAAATTCTGTAACAAATGCAGGAAAGAAAATAAGGCTATGCTATAGTATTTAACTTGGATGTGGACATTTGAGGTACTGAAAGGTCATTAGGTCATTTTGATTGAAAATAAACATGTGAGTAGCATGCAGATAAGCAAGTACTTTCACCAGATCCCTATGGCAGCCTTTAGCTCAGTTTTTAAGGTCAGAGAAAACCCTTGCACTGTAAGTGATTGAAAGGTGTAAGAAAAAAATAAATGTTTCTAATTATGCCCAGATTTCTTTAAAATGCCCTTCTTTAATATCTACAAAGCAAGTGTTTATCTGTTTTACTGTGAAAATATACTTCATCTGGAAGTCTCTAAATTCTTGCTGGAAATCTGGGTGCTTATATGTAAACAGCACTGTAAATAATTACTTTGATAAAGAATGTATTTGCTTAGTGCTCAATGCCAGGTAGACACGGGAACTGCACTAAAATATACATAATAACAACTGAAGATAAATGGCTCTGAGTTTATTGCCTCAGAATTATGTTGTTTTTCATCTGAATTGTTTTATTCTGTGTTGTCTCCCCCGCACGCCTCACTCTGCGCTAGCCATCAGCAGTCCCACATTTCAGTGCCCTGCCTCTTGTACTTTAGCTACGTGGGACTATTCTTTTTTCCCTGGATATTTTCCAGCCTCTTTGTGTTTCCTGATGGTAGCATACCTTGCTCTACCTGATAAACACTTACTCTTTCATCAAGGCTCCATTCAAATGTCATCCCTCTGGGATGAGACCAATGGACAACCTCCACTTCCAAAATGACTAAATCCTCCTCTATGTGCCACATGACTGGTACCTTGAATGCAGTGAGTATCATATGGTGCTGTGATTGTTTAAGACTGTTCTACAAGGGTGGGGCTACTTTGTGTATGCATGTATTTATGGACTAAATAATTTCCTTATTTATTCACACTAATTCTTATTTCAACAAGGATTTAAGATGGCTAAAAGACTATATGAAATACAAAAGATATAGATGAGGCAAAAAGTAGGAAACATACGAATCATGATGCAAAACAGAGATGTGAATGAAGCAGATGAGGACTGTGGTTGGGTTGTTTTACCCATCTTCATGTTTCAATAGCTTAGCAAAGTGACTAGCATTTAGAAAACAAGTAGTATGCATCATTTAAGTGCAGTTATTGATTGCCATTGCCCTTGAATGCACTAAGCAATATTTTACTTGAGTCTCCTATTTATATACACTTGCCACCCACCCACCAACTCCATTATATGACCTATCCAAGATTGAAGAATAGGGCAAATGCTTATTGGGCTCTTACTATTCACCAGGCACTGAAACGTATCACATTTATTTCTCCCAACTGTTCTCCTCACTTATGGATGCAGAACCAAAGGCCTAGAGAGATGAAGTCACTGATGAAGATCATACAGCTTAAATATTGGTGCAACCATCTCTCAGGGCCTCATCTGCAAAATGAGAAAAAAGAAAGAATTCAGCATTCATTTAGCCCAATCCTTTACCTGATTCTAAAGTAATTCTGACTGCAGTATATTAAAGGTCACTTCTCATTTTCACTCATTCTAATTCCCCGATGTTTTTATATTTTCAGTCTGTTTCTAATTGGTCAAACTTCTATAGAAAATCATGCCTTGTTGAATGATTCGATTGCTCTTGCTTCTCATTATTTGAAAGAGGTTCTGTGTCTTGGAGTTGTTAATATCCAGGTCATTAGATTGAATTGTTCTGAAATGAAGTTTGCCTTTGGAATCAGAACTAGGGAACATACTAAGGGGTGTACTAAGACTTATGTTCCTTAGTCTACAATAATAATTTCTTGCTGGCTTATTATTTTGCCAGTGACATCTGGAAAGCAATACTACAGATAGTACAGCTTGTATTAAGAGGTTGAAGCAAAATCCTGCTGTGAATTTAGAGATGCAGATTTATCTGGATTAAGCTAGCAGACTGTTTTCAAGTGCATGTCATGTATTTTAAGCTCTGAGATATTTAGTATTTCTAAACAGGTTGCCTCTACATTGAGTTCACTGCTCTGGTTCACAGTGAATGGAAGTGGTTGAATATTAAATAACCAGAAATTGTACAACTAGAACAGAAGGATGTTTCACCCCATTACTGTGTTAGTTGATGGTAAATTGTATTCAAAGTAGGTATATAAATGTTGAATGATAACCCTTAAAACAGAAAACATAAGATGAAATATACTATATTTTCTACACAGCTGGATTTTGTTAGAATATTAAAAAAAAGAGAGAGGTAATAATACTTGTGTGGAAAAGTATAAAGACTTCACTTTACAGTTGTGAGAAAGAATTTCAAAGAATGGAAATCAAACTGAATTATTAAGAGAAAGACATAAACTAAATAAAAACCAGATTTATGTATTCATTATCAATGCAAGAAATCTCTGTATACCTACTTATCTGGTCACCATAATTTAGATAAAATTGTTTCTGAAAATGGGCAAATATATTTAAAAAATGGTAACACCTTGCATGTGTTCCCTTTTATAGCACATTGTCACTGTGACTGATTAGAAATTGTTCATCTGCTTTACCTAAACTAGGTGTACACTGTAGTTTTAAAATACCCTGAGAATCTTTCTTTATATTTTTGTGAAATTAAAATTTTAAAAAATATAGCAGATATTGAACAATTAAGGTTTATTTGTTAAAACACACCCAAAGGTCCAAATCACCAATGTTAGTCATTAAGGTGTTTGTCTGGCCTTTTAATCCACTTGCAATGAAAACCTTTTAAAACTCATAGTTTACCTACAGAATTTTAATTTCCCCACCTGACCCATTAAAGTTTATTATGTAAATCCAAATCTTTGGTTGTTTTAAGCTTTAAATGTACTTTGAATATCTCTAGCAGTACCTTAGGAGCCTTTAACTACTATTATACAAATATATATTAGGGACCTTTAAAAGATGCTTTTCCCTGCCATTTTAATTTGGCACAATATAGTCTAATTAGGTCCAGTACATTTCCTAGGTTAAGAGAGAGCAGTTATTTCAGAATAGCAATTTTGTTTTGCTAGAATAATGGTTTTATACAGCATCATAAAGGTTTTCTTGGCTGAATCCCCAATCCGGAAAGCCAGTGTGGGGATTCTGCTTCCAGGTGTGTTTTACTGAGTGGTGAGTGGGAGGCTGGCTCCTCACCAGTAGTGGCTTTCTATGTTTTTCAGGAGATTTCAGAGTTTAAGTATAGCACCAGTATTGCAGACATCAAAACTCATGAGGGGTTTCACACATGGAGTATTTTGATTCAAACAACTCTCCTTTATCACGCTATTTATGTATGTCAAGCAGAATTAGGAGTTCTGCCAGAGATGTAGGAAAGGATTAGCCACAAATTCTACTCTCAAGGAGAGTGGATAAAGAGCTAAGCTATCTATGTAATAGCCTAAAATACACTGAGTACGGGGCCTGGTCATGGTAGAAACTTAGTATTTCCTGAATGGATGAACGAGTGAGTGAATGAGTGAATGCATTGAATTCATAAGGTAGGAACACACAAATGGTCTGGAAGATCAACAATTGAGAGACTGGTAGAGTAGAGGAACAGAAAAAAAAGCCATTATTTTTAAAAAATGGGTTAATAGCATAAGAGGAGGCTGGAGGGAGGGGCTCCAGGAACCCAGATTATATAGATCTTTATAGGTCAGGTTGTAGAGGTGAGATGATATTGAAAGCAGGAGAGTGTCATGATACACTTTAATTCTTAAGACTCTCCTAGATATTGTGAGGAGCATAGATTATAAGGAGAAAAGAGTTGAAGGAGGAAGATCCTTTCTTTGGAGGCTTTTTTAGTGGCCCAACTATGAGACGGGTGGCTAAGCCTAAGGTAGTGACAGTGAAAATAGAAATGGATGGATTCAAAAGATATTTGTAGGATAATATTATAATTTTATGTTTACTTATCTGTCTCTCCTAACCTGGAGACCTTTTAAGGGAGGGATTATGTCATATTCATCTCTGTATGTTCATTTCCAGCTAGGAATATTCAGTGAAATATATTTTTCCATAACTTGGGCTATCTGGTGCATGGAATGTACTTATTAAGTCTGTATATATATGACTAGGTTTGCTACTTGCTATCTACAGTACAATAACCTTTTCTTTGCCCTAAATTGTTTTCAAGCATCAAGAGACAAGTGCCACATTCTCTTTTTCCAACTCCTACAAGATTTTATAGCTGCAGTGATATACTTTCAGTATTTTTATTTTTCAGGTTGAATAAACACAATCTTTTGATTCTTTTCTCATATGGCAGTTCCTGATTTTTGCTGATCATTCCTGTTGCCTCCCTCTGGATTTTCTTTGGCGCTTTTATGTCTTGTTTGAGAGGTGATAATGCAATGCTCCTGGTGTGACATACAGAACCACAGTTCTGTATGTCAGTTGAATGTCAGATTTTAATTCATTCCAATACATTTTCTAATAAAAACCAATATTTTCTAGGAGTGTTTTGGTTCTAGCGAACAAAACACAAAGACCCATACATGTTCTTATAGTAAAAATATGTTAACTCATAGCTTGAAATTAAGTAGTGTGAATTTTTTCTTTGCCTTTGTCCATGGTGAAGTTTATCTATAATTTTCTTCCTTTTCATAAAGACTCAAGTAATTTTCCTGCATTTTGTCCCTGCCAGTTTGACATCTCACTATCTCCCGAAGGGCCTAGTGTCAATTGCATTCTTTCTTTCAAATCACTTATAAAAACTGTGGGATTAGGCTGACCCCTGGGAAATTTCTCCATTTGTAGCTTCTGTGCAGAGCAATTTTCCCCTACTTTTTGTTTCTTATCTCTAAGGTAACTCTATATCCATGATGAAAATAGCTTTCTCAACTTCATGGTAACTCCATCTGAAGAATATGTAAAAGCACTTTGAAAATGAACATAGCTAATATCTGCTTGTTCTTTTTTCCATATTATTAGTTATCTACACAAAGAATTCAATATGATTAACTGAAAACGATTCCCTATGTAGAACCCACATTGCCAAAGCCCATAGAAGAGAGGTGTTATGATCATTTTACTGATAATAAAACTGAAGCCCAGAGATGGACATGGGTTAGCCTCAGGTCAGAATTCCAACTAGTGCTATCTGTTTCTATTTCTGATTATAATGATAAAGTAGCTCACAGAATTTTATGACTTACCTTATCCTGCCTTTTCTTCTGGTCTCTGGGAGCTTGCTTCTTCACAGTTCAACTAGGCCCCTGCAATTTCTATTTGCTTTCCAGCTGCTCCTGCTGTTTGAGGGCAGGAGCATCAAAGCTGAGCCTGAATTCTGCCACTTAACCATGGGAAACTTTATCATTTTAACTGCTCTGCTCTGAATCTTAATTTTATCAAAGTCCCAGTTGTCCTCAGGAGAGAAGGAACTGGAACAAGAACTTCCTGTAGTTGAGGTGGTTTAACAGATAGCTAACATGCCCTAAGGATTTGATCATGATATCCTAGTGGGAGAATGTTTCTGGTCACCCTGCACATGCTGCATCACTATTTAAGTACCCTCCTTACCCCCTCCCCCATCCCCACCCCACCCTCTGTAGCTGTGGTTCCCATGAGGATTCCTGTACACAGAATTTTCCATATAATTCATAGAGCCAAACAATCCTTCCAGCTTTTTGACCTTTGTCAACATTAGGGATATTTTCCTTTATGACCATTTTTTAAAGAGCAACATAAGAACAGGATAAAACAGTTGTCAAACCTATGGAAAAGGGGTTTCCTCAGAAATCCTGATCAGTGCACCAAAAACAGGGTGTTGGGACTTTTCTAATGTCCACCTCATTCAGCACTGGGGCAGAAGAGGAATTGGGCCTCATGTTAGACTATTTTTCTTCCTCAAATCTACACTTTGCTTTATATTCTTTAATAGTTTCTCTGGTTCTCAAGTTGACATCAAAGAAATTGTAATGCTCTTTGGAAGTGCCTCCTCAAGGTTTTTTGGTCCCAGACGTAAGTTATGCGTATTCATATTCAGACACCTTTCTGCTCTCTCCCTTTGTTGATCTTGTAAAAGATTTCTTTCCTTGAACACTGATCATTTTACTTTAGCACCCATTTTGCTACTTTACTTCATCTATCATCTTCCTTCCTCTCCCCCAATATATACATCAGTCATAAACATAGCAGGATTTTAAGGTCTGATTTCATCTTCTTAAGCCTCCAATACTAAGTTTTAGAGTTATAAACACCAAGATTAAATTGTGACTACACTGCTTAATAGTTGTGTGATGATGAACAAGCTGCCTAATCTCTCTGCATCTTAGTCTCTTTATCTGTAAAATGGGACTATTAAAAGCATCTGTCCTCTCTGCTAGTTGTCACAAGAATGAGAAATGATAAGGCATGTGATTTGCTTAGGACAGCACCTCACAGGGAGTCAGAATGCAATAAATGTGAACTGTATTGTTATCAACTCAATGTATGTTTCTGTTGGATGAAGTTAAGCATATTGACCTCACAGCGCCACTGTGAGCATTAGATCCTGTATGCAGAACACTCAGCACAAGGCCTGGCTCAAGATTGGTACTCAGGAAACAGTACTCATATGTTCTACCACATCCCCTGTTTTAGTTTGCCACAGAGCTGCTCATACAAACTACCAGAAATCTGCTGGCTTCTATAAAGGAGATTTATTTGGGGAAAATCTTACAGTTCCAAACTTGTGAAAAGTCCAACTTAAGGTACCATAGGAAGTGCTTTCTTTATTTTTTCTCTATTTATTTCTTAACTGTATTTTGTTGAAGATACAAAGATTACAAAAAATGTTACATTAAAAAATATAAGAGGTTTCCGTATACCCCACACCCCACCACACTCCCACTCCTCCCACATCAACTATCTCTTTCATCAATGTGGCCCATTCATGGTGAATACATTTTGGAGGACTGCTGCACTGCGTGGAAGTGCTTTCTCACCCAAGTCATCTGCCAAGTGTTGAAACAAGATGGTGGGCAATCTCTGCTAGTTTCTGCTTTCCCCTCTGGGCTGTGCCATCTCCCCTTTGGCTGATCTGCAGGCCTGCCTCTTGAGGTTTCATGTTTAAACAATCCTTTAGTCCTTTTTCTCCTGGCATAGGGCTTGTCTCTGAGGTTTCTCTCCCTGAAGCTCAGCTGTGGAAAAACCTGGAGTCTTTTCTCTCACATGGCAGCATCAAACATGATGGCTCCCTTTTCCTGAGTCTGTCTGCCTATGTGTCCATTTATGTCAGACCCAGCCAAGTGGGCAGAGACTCAACCTGAGTCACCCCTCACTGAGGTAGTCCAATCAAAAGCCCTAAAACGTTCTTCTCAATAAATCTAATTAAATGCCCCCCAACTGAATTTATTGCAATCAAAGGGTATCACACCCAGAAGAACAGATTCATTTACAAACATATTTTTTCTCTTTTGGGGATTCATAAAATAATTTCAAATTGCCATACACACACTGATTCTATCCTTTATTGTTTCATTTGAGGACAACATTTCCCCATGTGTTTTTACTTTTGTGTATTAGCCAACAGACTACAATTTTTAAAACTAACTTTAAAGTGGTGATTTTGAATGAATGAAGTCCAAAAATATCAAAGAAAAGTAAAGTTGAAAACTTGCCAAATATCAGTTGTGCTCTTGTCGAAACAAAAATAAAAACATTAGAGCAGTGACTCAATTTAAGGAAGTTTATTTTAATTCAACAGTGAAGTGGTCATTGTAATAGCCCTTACCTTCTCGCCATTAGGCACTGAGAGCTGCCAGTGAAACTGAAAAACTAGCTGCTCTGCTCCAAGTGATTCTTAATTGCACGATGTCAAATTAACGTGGAAGCACTCCACTTCTGTTCAATTGCTGCCACTTTTCATTTTCTTCTTCTCCTTACTCTCATAGATATACAGACCTAGAAGTTTCCAAGAAAAGTTGTCTTCCTCAACACCAGTTCTGGTGCTTGAACCCCCTCTAGGACACCCCAGCCAAGTGGTCATATAGCCCCACTTGATGACCTCACAAGGTCAGGGAGCCCACAGTGTTCACAGAGCTGCCTAGCCCAGTTTAATACAGGCATATCCATGAGAAACTTCTTCCTTCAATGACCCAAAATCTAGTTCCATATGTTCCCTCCAGATATCCTATTCTTGCCACTTGAGGCCTCGTAGAACTAGTATAATTTTCTTGTACAAGAGCAGCCAATTTAATATCGAAAGAAAGCTTTTTTACCACTCATGGGTTTTACTTCTCCACCCAACTAAAACTGAAAGTTAATACAATAAAAATGAAAATAAAATTGAAGTAAGCATTGAGATAATTTAGACCCTGTGATACATTCAATTTTCCTATAAGCATGTCCTTAAAGAAGTGTCAGACTTGGACTCCCATTGCATGCCTTCAGATTCCACTACCACACTTTATTGTTTGAGAGGCTAAGATTTGATGTTAGAGAAGCAAAGCTCTGGATCAAGACATTTATTTATTCAGTCATCTATTCATTGATTCTCTCCAAGTTGCAAATCTTTGACACATTTTTATATGCCAAAGAAGTATACCTTTTGGCACAATCTTATAAATATTATTCCTACGTTCGTCATCTCTCAACTTTAGACATCAATAAGTCTACAAATTCCCATTCAAAGATGAAATAGTTCCAGTCTGAAAAATAGAGATAGTGGTGAACAATATTAAGAAAGATAGAATAGGAGATAGGGACAAGATGGTAGCAGAGTAGGGAGCTCCAAGAGTCAGCTCCTCTTATAGGACAGAGCTATCTAAAGCACCTCTTTGGGGGTGGGGGAAGGAGACCAGAAGAGCATACTGCAACATCCTTAAATTCCATTATGGAAGAAAGAGACTGTACACCTGCAGTGAAGATTCATGAGTAGACCACTCCACGCTGCAGAGACCAGTGCCCATTCCCTACTGGCAGAGCAGGATGCCTCAGGAGCTATTCCATGGCTTCGGCTGGGGGCTCCATTTCCCAAAAACTGGGTGGGAAGAGACAGTTGGCCACTGACTTCAGCTACTGAATAGTAAATTTGGCTGGCTAAAGTATAATCCTAAGAGCAGCTAAAGTTTGAGGCTTTTCAAGTCAGAAAGCAGCCAGTAGCCTCCATTTTAACTATGCCCCCAGCATGAGGGGAAATAGGGCTGATGGAAAATCAAAGTGAGGATAAGGACCCGCTTCTTTCCATCCAGATTAGATTGCATCCTTAGCCTGGGATCTAGCCCCACCTCCCTCAGGGAGGAAGCTGGGGGACTTGCACCAGCCTCTCTGGGCAACTGCAGGCGCTTTTAGCCCACAGGGAATAATTGTTGCACACACCTGTAGCTCCATTCCCACAGTGCATGAGGGGGGTGGGGCTTTGACAGCCTCTCATAGCAAAACAGTCACCTTTGGTCCACACTACTTAGATTATTACCCACAATGTATGGCTCCTAACCAGCCCCTGACAGGGAAAGAAGATGGGCAGCCCGGCATCAGCCTTTCCAGGCGAATGCAGTCGCTTTTGGCCCACATCTACTAGATTGTTGTGCACACCTGAGGCAGGAGAGAGCTCTACCTGGGCAACTGTGGTTGGATCTGACCCACACCAGGGAGGACAGGAAAGGGCATGGAGCTTCATCAGTCTCTCATGGCAACTACAGATAGTTTTGGCCGACAAGGTTTGGATCAGTTCACATGACTGTGGTTTCATCCCCAAAAAGGGAAAAGGGTGGAGGGAGTTTCATCAGTTGCTGAAGCAACGTGGGCAGCTTCAGCCTCCAGGGCTTACAGTACCAATCACAACCTTGCCTCCTACTCTGCCCCCAGCAAGGGAGAAAGGGCAAGAGACAGGTGAATAAGAACTGCAATTTTCAGATTGGATAAACACCAGCTATTATAAAGTTCCAAAATAAATTTAACTAAGTATCTAAGAGGGACTGTACCACAAAGCCAATCAAAGAGAAAGCCCTAGACTAAATAGAGAAACTGAGCCCAGAATAAATACATTAAAAAATCAGATGCCAAGATACGAACAAAAAATTACAAGCCACATTAAGAAAAAGGAATCTATGGCCCAGTCAAAGGAAGAAACTAAACCTCCAGATGATATAAAGGAGTTGAGAAAACTAATCACAGATGTTCAAACAAAGATCCTTAATAAATTCAATGAGATGGTTAAAGATATTGAGGATATTAAAAACTCAATGGGTGGACCTGAAAAATATTTTAAAAGCATACATCAAAAAATAGAACTTATGGGGATGGCAGGCACAATCAATGAAATTAAAAATACACTGGGGACATATAACAGCAGATTTGAAGAGGCAAGAAAGAATAACTGAGTTTGAAGAAAGGGCCTCTGCAAGTGAACACAAAAATTAAATAAAGAAAAGAACATAGAAAAATGAGCAGAGGCTCAGTAAACTAAATTATGGTAAGAGACACACAAATATACATGTCATGGATGTTTCAGAAGGAAAATAGAAAGGAAAAGAGGCAGAAGGAATATTTGAGGAAATAATGATAGAAAATTCACCACTCTTTAGAAGGACCTACAATTTCATGTCCAAGAAGCACAGCATACTTCCATTTGAATAAATCCATAGACATACTCTGAGACACATATTAATCAGAATGCCAAATGCCAAGATAAAGAGTGAATTCTGAAAACAGAAAGCAAGAAAAAAGTGATTCATCACATGCAAGGGAGGCCCAATAAGATTAAGTGCCAATTTCTCATCAGAAACCATGGAGACAAGAAGGCAGTGGTATGATATATTTAAGATACTGCAAGAGAATAACTGCCAGATAAGAGTCTTATATCTGCCAAGATTGTCTTTCAACAATGAGGGCGAATTTAGAATATTCATAAACAGAAATCAAGAGTGTTTGCCACCAAGAAACTGGCTTTGCATGAAATACTAAAGGGAGGCTTATAACCTGAAAAGACAAGACAGGAGAGAGAGGCTAAGAAGAGCGTCTAGAAATGCAGATTACCAGGATAAGTAACTAAAAGTGTAAAAAGAAGTAAAATATGGCAGATAAAACCCAAAGGTCAAAATAGGTGAAATAAGAACTGCCTTTATAGTAATAACATTGAAATGTAGTAGATTAAATTCCCCAATCAAAAGACATAGACTGGTGGACTGGATAAGAAAGTATGAGCCACCTATAAGCAGTTCTACAAGAAACTCACCTTAGACCCACAGCTATAAATATATTGAAAATGAAATGCTGGAAAAAGATATTTCATGCATGCAGTAACAAAAAAAGTCTGGAGCAACTATTCTTATACTGGATAAAATAGACTTTAAAATCAAAACTATTATTAGAGATAATGAAAGACATTATATATTAATAAAAGGGACAATTCACCAGGAAGAGATAATAGTCATAAATATTTTTGTAGCTAACCTGAATGCCCCAAGACACATAAGACAAACACTAGCAAAACTGAAGGGAGAAACAGATATTTCTACAATAGTATTTGGAGACATCAATACACCACTGTCAGCATTGGATAGAACATCTAGGCAGAGAATCAGTAAAGAAACAGAGAACACGAATAACATCATAAGTTAACTAAACCTAGTAGACATGTATAGAACAATGCACCCGAAAACAACAGGATATGCATTCTTCTCAGGAGCTCATGGATCTTTTTCCAGTATAGACTGCATGATGGGTAACAAAACAAATCTAAATAAATTCTGAAAGATTTAAATTATCCAAAGCACATTCTTTGACCATAGTAGAATGAATCTGGAAATCAACAACAGGCAGAAAAAAAAAGAAAATTCACAAATACATGCAGATTAAATAACACACTCTGAAATAATCAATGGGTCAAAGAAGAAACTCCAAGAGAAATCAGTAAATATCTGAAGACAAATGAAAACAAGAAAAAGAAAACAACATATCAAAACCTATGGGATGTGGCTAAAAGGGGTAGTACAGGGATATGTCCTCCCATGGCCCACTGGGCTGACTGGGGAAGAGTGTAAACTAAAATGTGGTCCATTGACCATGTGGAGCAGCAGTGCTCAGAGATGTATTCACCAAGTGCAGTGAATGTCCCATGATGATGGAGGAAATTGTTGTTATGGGAGGAGTAGGGTGAGGGGGGTGGGGAGTATATGGGGACCTTATATTTTTTGAATGTAACATCAAAAAAATAAATAAATGTCAAAGAAAGCTAGAGAATTATCTAGGTACAGTATAACATAGTGAACTTGGTGGTGGCTGAGGATTATGGTTAATAGTACAAACACAAGAACGTTCTTTGATGAACTGAATCACATGTATGTCTCTATTATTAGGTGGTAAGAATATGGGGACACATGGGAAAATGCAATTAATGTAACTTATGGACTATAAGTAGCAATACTATAATATTCTTACATCAATGTCAAAAACGTACTATATCAATGTTAAGGGTCAATAACAGGGATATGAGATTTTTTCTATTGGACTAAGGAACACATTCTAAAATTTACTGAGGCAATGACAATACAACTGTGTAATGACACTGAAAGCCGCTGAGTGTACACTTTGGATGGATTCTACAAGGCATGGGACTTTATAACACAGTGAACATGTGGTAGGTGATGGACTGTGGCTCAGTACAAATATGAGAGCATTCTCTTATGAGTTATAACAAATTTACAATACTAATATGTGGTTAATATTAGAGGGTACATGGAAAAAATACACCAAATATAACCTATGAAACAGCGTTAGAAGTGATATTTTGATGGTACTCTTTCATATTCTGTACAAAATGGAGGGGTGATCTATGGTAATTTTGCATGTTATGCATGATTGTTTTGTAAGCTCACAGCTTCTGTAATACAAAAATCAATTTTAAAAAGAAAGTTGTAATAAACCATCTGCCATCATCATCCTCCTTTGTCCTTTGAACTATATCTTCCCTGCTCCATTTATTTTCCCCCTCCTGAGCCCTTCTGAGCTTACAGTCTTTAGCATTTCCCATATACATGGAAGGACCCTATCTCACAAGATATCTTGGTGCTTGGGTCCCTTCTTCATTTCCTGCATCAGCATCTCTGCTTGATATTACCGTTGCTTGGAAACAAACATATGGACTATAGGAAAATTGAAAAGCCTCTTTAAGACAGTGAAAAGGGTTAATATCACTAACTGGATGTGTTCACTAGATGGTGAAATAGAATCTTCAAGGCATGAGAGCTCTAAAATTGATTTGTGCAGGATGGCAGGGGGTAAAACTTGGCCCACGTCTGGGGTAGTAATGACTTTATACCATTGCTGTTTAAGCGGTGAGCCAAGAAGATTCATTCAATGAGTATTTTTGTATGCACCTAACATAATGGCCTACAATCAGAAAGCAAGAGGAATTCTATGATGGGGTCTCTCAATAGATCTTATAGAAAAGGAAGAAAGACTAGAGCAGGGGTAAACCGTAATTGATGAAAAAGCAGCAGTTGCTCATATTAGGCAGGATAGCGGGATGTTTGTTCATTTTTGTGACTTCTGCCATGTTCACATTTTGTTTGGGTTTAGATGTAATTAAGGACTGGTCTTGTGTTTGTCCTGATCCATCATGGTTACAGAAGATCCTTGTCTGATCTCGATCCCTAAAATTTTTATGTTCAACAGGAGAACACGAAGGCCTAGTTATGAGTACAAGGCATGCTCCTCAATATCATGGATTGCTTTTATCAGTGCACAAAGCAGACAGTAGTATCTCAGCCCTCATTGGGGAGGAGTTAAAAAAACAAACTTTGTAACTACATTATACAATATGTTAAAATATTGTAAATATATAGAAAAATAAAAAGATGATAGAGCAAGGTAAAGGGCATAGCGATAGGTTATATATATATTGAATTATATACTCCAGGTTTTTTTTTAATCTTAATCTGTCTCCCTGTGAATGTGAACCCATTGCAAACAGAACCTTTGAAAATGTTATTTTTAGTTAATATGTGGCCAACTGAAGCAGGGTTGGCTGTAATTTAGATTATTAGTGACCTTTTAAAGAGAAGAAACTGGAAGCTTGTGTCAGAGAAAGCCACAGGGAAGAGCCAAAAGCTGAAAGGCAATGAGAAGCCAGAAGAGAAAGGAAAGGAAGTCACCAGGTGATGTGAGACATGTAGTCAAGCCAGGAACCCCAACGTTTTCAGGCAGCCCAAACCAGAAATGTTAAAGACTTTGGGGAGAAAGCTTCACCTTGCTGATACCTATCTATGTTGGACTTCTCTTAGCCTCAAACCTGGGAACCAATACATTCCTGTTATTTATACCAACCCATATGTAGTATTTGTCACAGCAGCTCAGGAAAACTAAGACAAGAGGCAACCTTAGTTTTAAATAGGATGCTCTTGGTAGGTCTCACTGAGAAAGGGACATTTGAACAATGACTTGGGAAGGTGGTGAGAAAGTGAGTTATGTGGATAGGTGAAGAAATTCGGGTCCAGTTCCAGAGGAAGCATCCTAATAGTGAGCTTGGATTCCTGACAACCTGCTGACTGACTCTATATGCAATTTAGGTTATCCCTTCCTCCCTGTCTGATTCTGTTTTCCACTGACCTCCCTGGACCTTTCTACACTAAACTAAGGAGAAAGGGAATGAATAGGAATCACCAGGGAGCCCTTTCTCAGAGCTCCACTTTACAATCTCAAGGCAGACAGTAATCTAGTGGGAAAAAATAAAAGTCCTTGTGCAAATGTCCCAATATTTATTTGATTCTAGATTATGTGATTATGTGTTCACCCCTATATCAATCTTCCTGGCCAGAGGAATATGATGTGAAGACTGAATTACTCCCAAGTGATGTGCAAATGTTTGCTGTATACAACATTTGCCCTCAAAGGAGATGGCCCCATGTTGTTGGGCTATGTAATTAGGTTGTTCCATTAGAGTCCCCATAGCCACATTTCACCTTTACACATTCAGTCTTTCATTTTTCATCTTACTGACACAGCAGATTTGAATTTAGACCAAAGAATTTGAACAAACATTTTAATTAACATACTAAACAAATCACACTAGTCATTGTAATTAAGTGTTTATATGATGAGTCCCTACATTGTGTAATACCTTCTCTTGGGTCCAGTAAAGGAGATAAAAGGAAGGTACCTGACCTCAAGAAGATGACAGATGAAACAAATTACTCAAATATACGAGTAAATGTGAGCAGTGAGATGGCATACCTATTCTGGAGATGCAAAGGATGAGATTAATTCTGAATGGAATGGAACAGGACTAAAAACAGAGACAAAACATGAGAGAGATGGTGACAGAAATTGGATGGCAAGTTGAGAAAAAATTTGACTTAAATTATCAACATAATAGTTCTCCAAATCAGACATTGTACAGTAGGGAACTTATTCTGGAGTGAGGGGGCATATATGCTGCAGATTTATGAGTGTTTTCCTCTTTCCAAAACAGTCCCCTGTTATCTTTCTTGCCTCTAGATTCCACCATATAAAAGAAATCCAATCACATCTATAAATTTCTTAAGGAAATTCCTCATTTACCCCACTCCTCACCACTGAAGTGGGTTAAGTAACAGCATCCATACATTCAGTCAGTCAGTCAACATTCAATGGACTCCTTCTAGGTTTCAGTTGGGTGACACCCACACTAGGGGGTACGAATATGCCTAAGGACATATTTCCTGCCTGAAATTTAAGGTTGTGAACTTTCTGGAAGATATGTTAACAAATTAAACATCCAATGTGAGAAACGTAGCAACAGAGATATGCTGAAAGCTTTTAGAGATACCAGAAGGAAGAACAACTAGTACTATTTGGTACAAGGTGCAGTTTAGTTAGGACCGGCTTCACTAAGGAGATTGACATTGGAGCTGGGTACCTAAGCAGAGGAGGAAGTTTGTGCAAGAGAGAGATGAATAAAAAGAATAGGGTAGGGTCCAAAGAGGAGACAGTATCTTGTTATGCCTGGAGTTCATATAACTTCAAGGGAGAAAGTTGCAAGAGATTAGGTCAGAAAGGTGTGCAGGCACCCGATCAGGAAAGGTCTTGTAATGCATGCTAATGAGATTGAACTTTACCACATAGGTAATGATGACGTGGGGAGTCAGAGAGAGGGGCTGAGGTGCAGGCATGGAAGGGATTTAATCAGAGCATGCTGTAATTATTAAACATAATTATCAAGCATAATTTTTAAGATGGAGAAGGGGAGGTTATGTGTAACAGTCTATAGGAGCCCTGTTTTAAAAGAAACCTGATGTATCCAAATGCAAAAGAAAATTAAATACATAAACAAATAAACAAGGCTTTTCTTTAAAGAAAGATGGTTCTTTGAATTTGAGACTTTCCCTGGTAAAACAAAATATATAATTCCATTTATAATAAATCATCATCATACTATCTTTTCAGAATTACTCCTATTATCTAAACCAAGTACTACTTACTTGTTTGGGCCAAATGTATAAATACGATGCCAATTGACTGTGCAGCTGAAAAGCATGCTGAGCATTTCTAACGTTGGAATAGAAAACCAAAGACAATGCTATTATGTTCTGGCTATCGCTGTGACCTTGGTATCCTTGCTGTAAGATCACCAGGCAGGTGGAAGAAAACAGCAACTAAAAGTCCTTGTGATGCTTGAATAACTAAATCCTCTTAGATTAAATCCAAGAAAGGTCTATCATTTTCTGAATTCTATGCTATCACAGTATTAATGAATACCTGGCTTATATTCTAATTGTGATGACCTTGTGCTTCTTATTTAGATGTGTACAGAGATTAGTATTCCAAAAGTAGCTTTAAGACCTGCGTTTCTGAAGCTATTGCAAAGTCTAACAGAATATACTATAAATCTTTTAGGTTTTCTTATTTACTTTGCAATTATAACTTATTAAGTGTTTACTCCTAACACAGCCATACTCTTCTTTCTTTTAAGCTTTTATAGCTGAGTGCAAAATTTCTATTACTCACAAATGAAACTCTGAAAAGATGTCCAAAAGGAAAGGTGCATGATGACTTTCAAGCCATCATTTGAAATAAAACAGGGGTAACTTTTCATCTTTGAATATAGTTTTCAAGGAAAGGCACTTAATTCAAATTATTTGCCATTCTTTTTTGATATAAATTCATGAATTATGCCTCAACAATCAATTTTTTTTAACCTTCAGATCAACCTAGAGAAAAATCAAACTTATAAAATGGGAAGCTCTGGATTCAGTTCTTCCTTTTCTAATTGTGTTAAGAATATAATAACTAAACCAAATTATTTCTCTTTAATGAATAAAACAGTCCATGACCCTATTTCCCTTCAACTTTATACAGTGCAAAAATGATTTTTCCTCCTACAGTGATGACATGAAATATATTTTTGGTCTGTTAGTTGACATGCAAATGTACCACTGTATCACTAGTGAAAATTCATTAAAACCCACTGGAATGCAATTGTGTTATCTTCCAGGAACACAGAAAATAGCATTAGTCATCACTCCAGCGCATTTCCATTTGCCAACATAGTGTGAAATCACTGGCCCTGTCCCCGTTTCCCTGAGGTTTCCATAGACATCTTTTGTATTTTATTCTACTTCCATCAGACAAAAGCTCTAGGTGTCCATTTATCACTAAGAAGCATTTTTTTTCCAAATTCTACTCAATTTATTCATTTTTTAAAAGATATTACATTAAAAAAATATGAGGTCCCCATTTGCCCCCACCGCCCCCTCCCCACCACTCCCCCCCCCCCAATAACACTCTCCCCCATCATCATGTCACATCCATTGCGTCTGGTGAGTACATCTCCGGGCATCGCTGCACCACATGTCCCGTGTTCCACACCATAGCCCACACTTTCCCACGTTCCATCCAGTGGGCCATGGGAGGACATACAACATCTGGCAATTGTCCCTGGGGCACCACCCAGGACAACTCCAAGTCCAAAGAATGAAGAAGCATTTTTTAAAATAAATTTAAATTAAGAACTATTGCCATATGATCTCATATACAAACACTGAAACTTTTGTTTCCTAATCTGTCATGTAGGTTTGAGTTTGTAGATATTGCTAAAATACCCCATCAAATGTTTGGAATTGTTGCTTAGATAATGAATATCTGGCTAAATTAGGAGATAAGGGCTAATGTATAACCAAGGTGACATATGTCATCTGAAAATAAAACCTTTTCTCTAATAAATTGTTTATTTGGGGAAAGTATTCCCTTTTTCAGAAAGATTCCCAATGTTCTTTGTTTTGTGGGTACTCTGTTAATGTACACAAAACAGACATTTGAGCAAACCTTACCCTAGCTTGCCTTCCCTACTTTTCCTATTTCTATTTTCTATTACCATCAAATATTAAAGTTGGAAGGAATCTTGGATAGCTATTATTCATTTGGTGATTTTTCACGTATTTATGGAGCACCTGCAATGGGCTTTAGTTTAGGTACTGGAGATGCAGACCTTTTCATGGGAAGCTGGAGGATGCAGATACAAAATAACTAAATGAGCACAATAAATTCACATAGTGAAAATTGTTATAGAGGTAATTAAGTAGGATGTCCTTGGTAGACGTATTTAAACTGCGCTTTTGGTCAGATGATGCTTCAATAAGAATGTGATATTTGATCTTCAGAAAGAGCCAGCCAAGTGACCATATGGGGAAAGAACATTCCAGATAGAAGGAACAGCAGGTGAGTATAAGGTACGCAACAATTATGTCATAAATGAGGAATTAACGTCAATTACCTTATTGTTTTTAAAGTTTTTGTATTTATTGCCCATTTTTTCTTTATAAATTGTATTTTTTTTCCAATACTCTCATATGATAATCATACTTTAGTGGAAAACGTTTTTGTCCATTGGGGATATTAACCCTTTGTTACTAGTTTTGCAAATACTCCCTCATTTTGCTGTTTATTTCTTGACTCATTTTATTCTTTTTCCTCACCGAGGTCATGTTTTTATATTTTAATGTATTATCCTTATTTATGCTTTTTAATTTTCGTTATATGCTTAGAAATATCTTCTTCACTCAAAGATAATTAGTGGTTAAATCACTCATATTTTTTCCTATTAATTCTTTGATTTAATTGTTTAAAGCATTTATTTTGGTGCAAGGAGTGAGTTAGGAAACTTTTTATTTTTTTCCAAATGGCTAACCAGTATTCACAACATACTGAATAAATCACCTTTTTTCCTGTTGATATTAAATGCTACCTTATTGTAGATTAAATTACATATTCTTATTTCTAAATCAAGATTCTCTGTTGTGCTGTTATCAGAAGACTATTCCTCTGCTAATACCAAACTGTTATAAATTGCATCTTTACAATGCCTTTTGATATTTGTTAGGACCAATCTTCCTCATTATTCTTCTTTATCAAAGTTTTCTTTGTTATTATCATCTATTCTTCCAGGTGTATCTTTGAATCATTTTACCAATTTCTTTTTCTTTAGATTTTTTTCATTACAGAAGTTGTGAGTTTATGAAAAAAAGATTCTTTTGAAATGGTCTTTTGATTGGAACAAATTGAAAATTATGTATTATACTTGTAAGAAATGTAAATTTTAACTTACCTTATTCTTAAATGTGTTTTGCTGTTTACTTTGTTAAACATGACAATTTTTAAAACTATGCAGAACCTCTAGTAATTTTGAAAAGATATACAATGAATTTCATTATTTTTTCTAGGTCTATAAAAACATAATCTACAAATAAAATAATATATATGTATGTATGTGTGTGTATATATATTATATATATATTATGTGTGTGTGCGTGTGTGTGTGTGTGTATATATATTAGGGTTCTCCAGTGAATAAGAACCATCAGGATATATGTGTGTGAGCATGTGTATGTATGAAGAGATTTTATTTTAAGGAATGAAGTGGCTTACATGATTGTGGGGGCTGATAAGCCCAAATCCTGTAAGGCAAGCCTAATTCCATTGGGCAGGGAAATCCTGATAAGAGTTGGTGCTGAAATCTTGATTCTGACATCTGTAAGGAAGGCCAGCAAGCTGGAAATTGAGAGTAGAGTATAGGGAATAGTCTTGAGGAAGATTTTCTTCTCTCTGGACCCCTCAGTTCTTTGCTCTTAAGGTCTCCAACTGATTGGATGAGGCCTACCACTTTATGGAGGTTCTTCTCTTTATTTAAAGTCAACTGATTGTAATGGGAATAATATCTAAAAAAGACCTCCATAGTGTTTGACCAAACAACTGAATACCATAACCCAACCAAGATGACATGTCAAATTAAGCACCACTATTCATTCATTCATTCATTCATTTTTTTTTTTGAGCCATAGTGCATGTGTTTGAATATGACTTCACCACTTATCTGCTGGACTACTTCTAATTCCCTTGCTGTGCACATTGCAAGTCTATTAACTGGTCCCATCTATGGTCTTTCTCTCCTCCAATCTAAACACTACACAACAATAAAACCCAGCAGAATCTTTCAAAATTGCCAATCTGGATGTGTCATGATGATGGGGGAGAGTGTTGCTGTGGGGGGAGTGGTGGGGTGGGGGCGGTGGGGGTGAATGGGGACCTCATATTTTTTTAATGTAATATTTTTAAAAAATGAATTAAAAAATAAAATAACAAAAAAAACACACAAAACTGCCAATCTGATGATGTTACTTTCTTATGTAAATTCCTTCCCTGAGTTTTCATATTCTGCAAATAGAAAGTACTAAACTCTTTTTAAAAAGGTATAATTTTCTTCATGATGTGGGCCCCAATTCTCTTTATGTTCTCATCTGTTGTATCTGACCCCAGAAAACCTTGTTATTTAAACAGATGATTCTTTATGTTCTTGAGTGGGTCATGATCTTTATCATTTCCACTACTTGCACATGCTGTTGGACTCTTTGCTTGGAATTCTCTTTCCCTCTCAGGGACTATAAAATCTTACATATCCTATAAAGACAGCTCAAATATCATTCCACTAGAAAATCCACCTTAACTTATCTGAGGTCTTCTTTCTCTGCATTTCTTTAGAAACTCATAAATATGTGTAGATCACCATTTATCACGTGGTTTATCACAAATTATTTATGTGTTTGCTTCCTCCTGACAAATCTTGAGTCAGGAGTACTGTAAATGTGCTGTATTCATCTTTATATTCTCAGTGCCTAGCACAGAGCCTGACTAATGGCAGCTGTTCAACAGATATTTATGGAAATGATAAATGATTTCTCAGTGAGGTGCCATTTCATAGTAAGTGCCTCTACTTTCTCTTGTTCTTCCTGAAAATATATATCTTCCAGCCTGGCACCCAAGTTGCACTTCAGAGGTAGTAAAACACATAGTGATCAAACATAGGGGCATGGTAACAAACTCTGACTTTAATATTTTATTTCTGCCACTTACTGAGTGGCCCTAACCATCTGTGACTAATTTTTCTCATCTGTGAATTGGGAAAGGGAATGCCTATCTCATAGATAGATTGACATTTTAAATGAGATAGTATATTAGTATTCAATAAATGTTATTTATCCTTTCTGAAGATTTAACCTCATCATATCATTCCCCTATGTAAAATTATCATCTACCTCTCTCAAACACATAGCTCATGCACCAGATGAACTAATACATCTGTTTTTGATAATTCTGTTAGCCAACATTTATTTGTTATGTTCCAGGCATGATTTGAGTAATTTCCATACATTGTGTATTCATTAATTCATTCAACAGATCATTATGGAGCTCCTACTTTGTGGCATGCACTATTCTAGGCATAACATATAGCGATAGCAGAGAATCATGCAAACTAAATGTTTTGTCCTCATGTAGATTACATTCTAAAGGGGGGAGGCAAGCAATAAGCAAGATAAACTATGTACTATATCAGATGGTAATAAATACTTTGGAAGAAATAATGTAAAAAGTCAGAGGCGGCAGAGAGTACTGAGAAGTTGCTATTTTAAATAATTTAAGGAATTATTAATTAAAATTTAATTTAAAATAAATTAAAATTCAATTAAATTTAATTAAAATTTTATTAAGCAAAATTCAATTACAGGAAGACCTCACTAATAGGGTGATATTTGGGAAAAAATTGGAGGATATGAAGGAGTAAGTCATGTGGGAATTTAAAGAAAGAGCATTCCATAAATAATGAACAACAAATGCAGAGGTCCTGAGGCAGGAATGTATTTTAACCATGAGAAGGTCGTATTGACTGGAGAAAACTGAGAAAGAGGTACAGTAGGAGAGTTTAAGATCACAGAGATAGGATCATCCAGTTCTTATAGATCATGGTTTTTGTTTTGATTGAGCTGGAAAGCCATTGTTAGTAATTTTTAAAAAACTTATTTTAAAGGAACTTTAGATAATATAAATATTACATAGAAAATGTAGGGTATTCCTATATACCACAACTCCTCCTCTTCCCACAATTTTCCCCATTAACAATATTTTTCATTGGTATCGTACCTTTGTTACAATTAATGAACACATATTGAAGCAATGCTACTAACCATGATCTATAGTTTACACTATGATTTACACTTTGCGTCACGCAAATTTATAGGTTTTTAACAAAAATGTATAATGGCTTGTATCCATTGTTAGTTTTAGAGTTGAAGGGTGATATGATAAATTTTAAAATTATTGTTCTGGAATCTGTGCGCAGAATAAACTGTAGATAGGTAGTGATGGAGGCAGATAAATCAATTAGGAATCTGTTGAAATAATTCAGATATTGATTATTTGGACCAGGGTGGTAGTTGTAGAGGTGGTAAGAAGTGAGCAAGTTATGGGAGTATCTTGAGGGAAAAACTACAGAATTTGCTGATGAATTGTAATTTAGGAGTGATAACGGAAAGGGAGTCAAGGGTATGATGATGATAACAATAGTAGCTGATATATAACATTGCCCTTATTATGTATCCAAATTGAAGATTTTGTATTAGCTCATTTAGGCCTCAGAACAGATGAGAAGGATACTAAATAAATATTTGCCAATAGAGGCACAGAGAGGGCAAGTAATTTGTCAATGCTACACAGCTAGTAAGTAGTGGACCTGGGATTCAAACATAGATATTCCAGTTACAGTGTCTATGCTTGTAACTGCTACATGATGATTGGGTGATTTCAAGTCTTTGGGCTAGAGCAAATGTAAAGATGGTAGCCGGGAGATACAAATCTGGAAGTCAGTAGTGTATTGAGGCAGAATAAAATCATCTATGAAGTGAGTATACATAGAGAAGACTGAATCCCAGAAAATGCCAGAATTCATAGTTGAGGAAGATGAGGAATCAAAGAAAACTGTAAAAAGAATAGCCAAGAGGTTGGAGAAAAGCCAAAAGAGTGTGGTATCCTGAAGACCTAGTGATGAGTGTATTTCAAGGAAAAGGGAATCAAATGGTTAGTTAAATGTTTCTGATAGGTCAAATAAGATGAGATCTGAGAATTGAACAGTGGATTTAGTAACCTTGACAAGAGCATTTTCTATGAAGATGGAGAGAGGTAAAGACCTGATGGGAGTAAGTTCTATGAGATAAATGGAAGAGAGGAATTAGAAACTGAATATTGATTTTTTTCTAAGAACCTTTGTGCTACGGAGGCCAGAATAATGGTGCAGGAACTCAGAACGTTGTGGGTTCAATAGAGGCCCCCCTCTTTTTTTTGAGATAGAAGAAATAATAGCATGTTCCTTTTCTGATGTAAATGATACACTTAAGAGGGATAACCTAATAATGTCGTAGAGAATGAGGATAATTTCTGGCCAAAAGTCCTTGAATATCTCCAAGGGATCTAGAGTGTGTAAATGCAGACCATTTATTTAGGGCTGTGGGTGCCATAAGTGATCATACTTTGTCCAAGGTCATTTTGAAAGTGTTGTGATTTTCTAGTCTGGTCATGCCTGAACATCTACATCTACATTTCTTGAGGTGTCCTTTATTTTACACTGAATGCATTATATTGATTTTTAGTAAATTATATATATATATATATATATATATATATAAATATTTTATGAATCTTATTTCAGAATAACAAAAAGTTCACAACTAAATCAAGTTTTCTGGGCCAGGACAATAGCATAGGCATTTTTGTAAATATTCTCCAGCAGATTCTAATGTGATGCCAAGACTAAGAAGCTTTCTTTGGACTAGGCTAATGTAGTAAGATTATCTTATTTAATTCTCACAAAACCCTTAGGTATTGTTATTATTATTTATTATTATTTTACATACAGGATAAATAAGGCACAAAATGGTTAAGCAGGTTGCCAATTTACCGTCCATTAGTAAATAAATGAACCTGAAATTTAATCCAGGTAGTGTGATTCCAGAGTCTACTATGCTATTCTACCCCCCCAAACTTCTGGGTGTTCCCAGAACACAACAAGTAATTTTGTGCCTCTGTCTCTGTGCCCTTTCACATGCTTTTTCTTCCTCCTTGAATACCCTACCCTTTTTCTTCTACTTTTCTAGGTCCTCACGAGTTTCATAATTTTAGCATTTAGAATTATATGATGTTTATTTGTATATCTCTATGTCAATTATCTTTCCATCTCTCTATTATTTACCTATCTATTTTCTATCATTTATCTATCTATCTATTTATCTATCTATATATGTTTAATTTATCTGTTTTAAGCTCTAGCATCAAGGATATCTGAATTCAAGTCCTGATTCTGCCATTTCCTAGCTATTTGACCTTGGGAGGTGACAGCCTTTTAAAGTGGAAAGAAGAGATGTGATGTGGGGGCATTTTCAGGACTTGGAGTTGTCCTGGGTGGTGCTGCAGTAACAGTTACCGGACATTGTATGTCCTCCTATGGCCCACTGGGTGGACTGGAGGAGAGTGTAAACTATAATGTGGACCATTGATCATGTGGTTCAGCTGTGCTCAGAGATGTATTCACCAAGTGCAATGAATGTCCCATGATGATGGAGGAGGTTGTTGTTATGGGAGGAGTGGGGTGAGGGAGGTGGGAGGTATATGAGGACCTCATATATTTTTTAATGTAACATTAAAAAAAAAGACAAAAAAAAACAAAAATCCTTTTCTTTTCTCATCTTTTAATTGTGGATTATGATAACACATTTACCTTACCCTTAGAATTCAGAATTTTGGAGCAAGAGAACTGATGGAACTTCAGGTAAGATCTCAGCTTGAACTTATGTGCAGTTGTGGCTTTATTCTGTGCACCCAAAAAGGAGTAGAGTCAAGCATGAATGAAGAGCACTTGGGAAACTAGAAGCAGATACAAGATTAAATAGGTCTCTAGGACCCATAAACCATGCTTCATCCCACTGCCACCCAACTCCTGACTAAACTCAAAGAGGAAAATTGGGAGGGATGCTTACAAGGCTCTGGGGTCAAGTCCCATCCTTTGGATTAGAAATTATACTATCTAATACCCTGAGAAAACACCGAAGGAGTCAGGAATTTATTTGAGTGTTCAGCCTTCTCAACAATACCAACTGGTGATTATATTTAGAAATATTTCCCCTTTCTCTGATTTATTTTTCAAGTGGATCAATAAGTGACTATGATGATCTGACTGGACTTGGCCTTGGTAGAAATCATATAGGTGTGGGTTCTAGTAGTGCATCTGCCACTAGTTAACTGTGTAGTCTTAAAGGTGTTATTTACCTTTGGTGAGATTCATTTGGTTCTTTGGTAAGATGAAGGGATTGGACTGGATGATCTCTTAATTCTCATACTTTATAACTTTATGTGGACCAAAAAGTTAATTTCTCAGATGATTGAAAAGGTCCTAACATCTCAATGGTAAAACCAGAGCCCCTTTTGTATTTAAGTGTTTACAGGTATGAATCTTTTTGCTTACACTCCTCACATCAATCATAACCCTTTAGAGTAATAACAATACTTGACAATGCCTAGTGCTTTACCACTTACAAAACATTTCACTTACTGTTTACCGAAATCCTTTTGCACAGATAGGACATGCATGCTCATATCCATTTTGTAGATAGTTCTTTCAAACTCAGAGGGGCAAAGAATTGTGTTCAGTTTAAAAGGAAAACAGTGCCACAACTTAAATCAAGGACCTCCCTGCACAAACTCCCTCTATTGCCTCCTTAACCATTGTTTTTTTAACAATAATCTCAATGAAAGAATTCATGCCGAAACCATACTCTGGGATCCATGAAAAATAAAACAACTGTGCTTGTGTGAGCTCAGCAGTCAGAGCTGTCTGTGGCCATGGTGACAGCAGGGGTGATGTTAACAAGCCCACGGAAGTATCTGCTGCCCCAGCCTTTTTGGTCTTTCCCCTCTGTTAAATCTGGGATCCTCCCAAACTCCATCAGTGTTCTATGTGGACACACTCAACAAGCAAGATATGACTTAGCCAGATTAAAAATAGACCTTTTATGGTAAGAATATGGTGATGCAAGGGACCAAGGAAAGATGACTAGTGGTCATATGACTTGAAGGGCTCTGTCAAGGATGTTATGATAGTGGCAGAACAGATTGCAGGACAAGCCAAGCTTCTGGCTCATAATAAATTGGGAACCCAAATAGCATCCAGCCTGCTGAAGTGTGCTTGCTAGCATAGCTAGCCTAACTCAACTAGAACAGTAGAATTGGCTATAAGGATAATGGGTGAATCCAGGAAAAAGGAAAGTAATTTGATTAAAATAAATAATGTTATAGAACTGAGTTCATCTTCATTCCTCAATCATAGAAATGGACAGCAATGACCACCTAAAAACCAGTGGGATAATTTTACTATTAAAATACAAATTGTACCCCTCCTTCACTCCCAAAACAAATAAAAAACAAATAAATAAACAAATCAAAGGAGATAACAAAGTAAGCATTACATAACGAACAGCAAAGACCCATTGCAGACTAACATATTAAGCTCTTTGTGTCATTCAGATCGTTCCAAATGACTGACTTTGGCATATCTTCCCTGGTTAAATTGATTCTGCTTATTTTAGGAAGAGCAAGTAATTTTAAGGCCATGAGGACAGTTGGTCTATGGGGGAGCTATGCCAAACCACAAAAGTTGCAGATTTGAAGGTTGGGAAGAATGACACATCAAACATGGCTTAAGTTAATATCACATTGGTTTACTACTGAACCAGCAAATAGGCAATGCATAAGATATACAGAAGATCAAGGATATGAGTCAGGGACCCAGACAAAATGATGGCCTCCTGTTTTACACAAAAGCATACTTGAACACGGTGGACTTGGTAGCCTGTAAGAATTGAAGAATCAGCCAGGTCAGAGGGGTGCAAACTTGTAGGCTCACTGATTTTTACAGTGATTGCAATGAATGTCTCATGATGATTGAGGAGGTTGTTGCTATGGGGGGAGAAGTGGGGTGAGGGGGGTGGGGGGTATATGGGGACCTCGTATTTTTTTAATGTAACATTAAAAAAATAAATAAAGACAAAAAAATATTTTGCTTGAGAGCACAGAGAGGAGCACTACAGTACTCAAGGATGTGCACTATTATCATATAGAGAAATCCTTGATAGGCCCATGACATATTCATCTGTTCTGTTTCTTTCTGTGCCAGAGGGCGTAATCAAGGGTTCAGTGAGCCTTCGTGGCCATGGCTTGCCATAGCGAAGAAAGGAGGAGAACTACTAGTCCCCACCTTTTGAATAATTCAAGAATAGTCAGTACTTATTGAACACTTACTGTGAGCCAGGCACTGGGTTAAGCACTTTAAATATTTTAACACATTTAATGCTCACTTTACCCAAAGTTCAACTCTCTTAGTGTAAGGGTCTGACTCCAGTCTGGACATGTGCCAATGAAATGGTCACAGTTACTAGTTATTCTACACAGGATGGATTTGTCTTCAAGTTAGGGAAGTTTATTGTAGGGAAAGAACCACGAGGTTAAGGGGGAATTCTTTAGATAGAGCCAACACCGATGGTTCAGCCCTATTTAACCCTCAACTTTCTACCCACCTAACAGAAGATACTCCTTCAAGGTCTAAATATTGAAAATCACAAAGGAATTTAGGAGAGGAAGACAGCATTTTTTTAAAGAAGAGAACAATGAATGTTTGTTGAATATAGAATAGATAGTACATCTGCCATTGTCTTGGCTAATCTGGAGCACTTTCACATTCCAATCATAGTTAACTGAGAGTTAGTCGCCTGGTTTTATTCAGTCTTCAAAGAAAGAAAATCATTTCACTAATCACTTACCTACCGTAACTGTTTTAATTATTTAAACCTAGTCATCCTTCCTCCAGAGGAATGGATAGCAACTGGGGGTCATTTTGTATCTACCATCAAGGGCATTTGGCAATGTCTGGAGACATGTTTGATTGCCACAGCTGGGGAGTTGCTCCTGGCATCTAGTGGGTAGAGGTCAAGTAGACTGCTAAACATCCTACAATGCACAGGACAGTCCCCCACAACAAAGAATTATCCACATCTTTTCAGTAGTGACAAGGTTGTGAAACAAAAACAATTGTCTGGATACCGAATAGTAAACATCATAGCAGAAAGAGCCCAGATTTTGAAATCAGATGAATCTGGGTTTCAACACTGGACCCTCCAATTACTATCTGAGCAACCTTGGGAGGAAAAACTCTCAGAGTCCCAGTCTTCTTACTTGTATTAGGGAATTTATAACATCTACTTCCTAAGCATATTGTGAAGGTTAAAGATGAAACTGGACTCAGATGGAATCTCTTTTCATAAGACTTTCACGCTACTTTACTGGAATTGTAGTTGGTGTTGGGGTTTAAGATATATTTAGGGGATTTGAATCTCTAGACTGACAATATGATAGCCAGGCCCTGAGCCTCAACAGACTCCAGTACCTACAATCTGATTTATTGGACTCACCTCACTCAGCTAAGATGGAGTTGAAGAAGGACAACCACCACACCATGGAGCCTAGAGTGCCTACAACTGAAAGCAGGAGGATTGCATCCAGTATCCATGTGGAATCTGAGCCTCCTCTTGACATAGAGATGCCACGGGCATAACCAATCCAAGGTCCACAGAGAAAAGGTGGCATTGGAGTGGAGTGGGAAAAGTGGACATGGTGGCCGATATGGTTATGGGGAATGGCAGGAAGAGATGAGATGTGGAGGCGCCTTTGGGACTTAGAGTTGCCCTGGATGGTGCTGCAGGGGCAATCACCAGACATCGTAAATCCTCCCATGGCCCACTGGATGGAATGTGGGAGAGTATGGGCCATGATGTGGACCATTGACCATGAGGTGCAGAGATGCCCAGAGATGTACTTACGAAATGCAATGGATGTATCATGATGATGGGAGTGAGTGTTGCTGGGGGGGGAGTGGTGGGGTGGGGGTGGTGGGGTTGAATGGGACCTCACATTGTTTTTTTAATGTAATATTTTTACAAAATCAATTAAAAAAAGAATTAGATAACATATCTAAAATGTCTAGCATATAATATGCATATGCAAATGATAGCTACTAAATGCAATATATTGATTTACTCTATTCGCAACCAATTTATCTTCACTTAGACTCTAATGCACATTTGAAATAAATTACTGCGGTCTTTTTCCTTTATAAAATTTTATGGCTTTATTATTATTCCTGTTATTAGTATTAGTTTTTAATTTAGAAGCTTATAATGATCTGAAGATTTCACTGGAAACTACACACTCCTGACATGTAAGGAAAAATAGTTGTGGGGTGAGCTACTCATTTACAAAGAGCATTGCATCAGATAAGAAGGGTAAATTACTATATTCAACTTGAATTTTTCCCTCTTTTGGGTACTGAGACATAAATAGAAACATCTAATTTAAATTGTTGGGCCAAAGAATCCAGACATAAAAGCGTACATGCTGCATGATTTCAATCACGTGAACTGAAAATACAGGCAAGATTTTATTGGTGGATAAATGTTAGGATAATGGTTATCCTGAGGAGATTGGGGTTAGTGATAAGGACCTCAAGAGAGCTTTTACAGGACTGGCGATTTTCTGATTCTTGGTCATGGTGCAGGTTACATTCTATTTATGAATATTCATCAATATAATCACTTCTGATTGCTTTTTTTTCTGTATGCATATTATATTAAAATACACAGTTAAAATACCATGATCATGGCAAAAATCAATATATCTTCATTTTAGAAACATTTTTTAAAATACAGAAAATGAATTAAAGGTCACCAAAACATAGCCAGTACTAATATTTTATTATTTTGTTGTCTTTATAATATGTAAACAAAACTAGAGTCATATTGCATGTGGAGTTTTATATCCCACTTTTGTAATTTACATTTTTAAAACAATTTCCCCATGCTATGAAATATGTGCTCAAAATATGATTTATAATGCCCACATAGTATTTCATTATATAGATGTGCCATATCTTATTTAACCAGACTCATCTTCTTGGCATTATATTGCTTCCATGTTGTTGTGCTTATAAATGATGCAGTTGTTTTAGCAATATTGCATATAAATCTTTGTGCATATCTCTGGTAATTCCCTGAGAATAAATTCCTGTTAGGGAAATTACTTGGTCAATAGCTATGAATAATTTAAGCTCTAGACAAATATCACTAGTTTACTCTCTAGAAATATCCTGTGTATTTATACTTTTGCCAGCAGTATCCAAGACTACCAATTTCCCTCCACTATTCAGCCCATGTAACTGTCAGATGTGATGAACATGTACCTTACTGTCCTCTGCACTAGCTGTAGCCTCTCACCTGGAAATAATTATCCCATCTAGAAACAAGATCTCTACTTCCTGTTCTTTCTTATCATAGACCATTGCAGTGCAAGTGAGAAATTGTTTTTCACACTCCAAGTGAAGAACATAAGCAGCTTCTGAGCCTACTGTTAAAGGAGAATTGTATTTGGTGGCCATTGTGAAGTGTTTTACTCTAATTGAAGAGGACCATTGAGCAAACAATTATTTTCTTGACATAACTGTGCAAAAAACAGTTACCTGGAACTGATTCCTATGTCCTATCGATCTATCATTTAAATTGTTCATTTTGGCAATGTAAAAGACTGGCTCAGAATCCAAAGCTCTAAGGATAAATTCTACCTTTAACACTCACTGCAAGTGAGACTTCAAAAGAAGTCACTATACTTGTCAGTTCTTCATTTTCTCATCTAGAAAAGTTAAGGTAGAAAGGAAATTAACTAGTGACATGCTGGGCTACACACATAAGTACGTTGTCTAATCTAATCTCCTGAAAAAAACAAGAAAGCACTAGCTCAGAGGTGTTTTTGTTGTTGCTCATCTATCTAAAAGCCAAAAATCTTTGTGATGTCTAACAGGCTGTTGTGAGAACTTTGGATCTTTGTTTTAATTCTTAGAGGCAGTTTTCATTTTTTGCCAAAGAGCACCAGGAAAGCTGATTTCTAAGAACTACTTTGTTATTGATAAGCTGTAAGACTTTGGGCAAGCCATGTACTCCCTCTGGGCCACAGTTTCCCTCCCTTCAAAAAATAAGATGTTCAAATTATTTCTTCAGGCCCTTCCATTGGATAGTCTAAACCAAGAGTTAAAAAACTTTTTTCTGTGAAGTACCAGAGACTAAATATTTTAGGCTTCAGAGGACACATGGTCTGACACAGCTACTCAACTTTGCCTTTGAAGGGGGAAGCAGCAATAGGCAATATGTAAATGAATGTGCATGGCTGCATTCCAATAAAACTGTATTTACAAAACATGAGGTGGTCTGATTTGACCCATTGGCCAAGTTTGCTACCCCTGGTCTATACTACACAGCACTGAAGGATGTTTGTGTGTGTATGGCATTCTACACTCTCCTTTCTCATTTAAACCAATATATAAAGAAATATATTTTATACATGTCTAGTCTAAATATGTCTCTCAGATGAAGCAAAGTTTATCTATTTGTTTCAATCTTCCTTTTATTATCTCAATTAAGCTGAGAATGCAGAGAAATGAATGGGTTGATTTTTGGTAGCAGCTTATTCAGAACAACACTGGTTATTTAAATATATAATCATAACGCATATTATAAAAGCAGTGAGAAATTTAATGAATAAAAGTTTCATAATAGGATAGATTTTAAGCTCTGATTCTTGTTCATTTGTTACAATTTTAATGGAGATTTAGCAGAGAATACACTGTAGATCATCAGTTAATGGATTGCATATCCAGCATCCCAGTCAATATATATACATGCATCAAAATCTACATTGAGTTATCTTTTAAGTAATCAAACACACAAAGGTTTTCAATGAGAGTAGCAACAACCCCCCAAGTATAAGAGCAAAGACCAGTGAAGAAGGATGGTCCAATGATGGGCCCTTGATACTGACAACTATGCTTATGAGCCTTTGTGCTTGAAATTTCAACTAGGTCTAGAGCTGCAGGGTTCCTAAGAGTTACATACTGAAACCCTCCACGTTGCTCAAATGTGGACACTCTCTAAACCAAACTCGGCATGTAAATGCATTACCTTCTTCCCAGCATGGGACATAAATCCTAGGGATGAGCCTCCCTGGTGCTGAGGGATTACTACCAATCACCAACTGGTGATGCAACTAGAAAAAGACCTTAGATAAAAGGGGGAAATAGTAAAAAGACAAATGAGTTTATATGGCTAAGAGATTTCAAAATGAGTCAGGAAGTCGTCAGAGGGGTTGCATTTATGAGCGTCTCAGCAGAATGACAGAGACCGCCGAAGTAGATACAACCCCAAGTAGTGGTGCTCCTGAGGGCTATGGAGACACACAGGTTCTACAGTCATGGCAGATGGCTCTGGCGTTCAGTGCCTTACCAGTGGGCCCTACTTTGTAATTTGTGCTCCTGAGTGTGATGGAGTTGGACTCAGATGTGACCTCTCTACATATGCCTGTTCTGTCACTTTTACTGAACATGTGGTTGGTGCCAGGGTTGGTGTATGCTCAGGAGACTTGTATTTCTGGACTGTTAACATGCCCATTGGGCCCTGAGCCTCAGCAGAGTTGCAACATCTACTCTCCGACTCATTGGACTTACCCAGGTTAGCTAACAGGGAGGTGAGGATGGTCAACCACCACACCAGGGAACTGAGAGAATCTACAACTACAATTAGGAGAATCCCATCCATCAGGTATGTGGGGTTTAAGCCTCCTCTCCATTTAGAGGTGGAGTGGACATTGTCATCCCAGGCATCTCAGGATGGAGGAATAAAATATGGATTATAATGGATTTACTGGTATTCTACTATAGAATTATTGTGACTTTAGCAATGGAAGAAATTGTATCATTTGATGTGGATACACTGACTATGGGATTTGCTGAGGGCAGAGAGAGGGAAGAAGAGGTGTGATATGGGGGTGTTTTGGGGACTTGGAGTTGTCCTGAATGATATTGCAGGGACTGATGTAGGGTGTTATATATCCTGCCATAACCCACTGAATGGACTGGAGAAGAGTGTAAGTTACAATGTAAACTATAATCCATGCAGTGTAGCAGAGCTCCAAAATGTATTCATCAAATGCAATGAATATGCCACACTGATGAAAGAGGTTGTTGATTGGGAGGAGTGGGGGGTGTGGGAATTGGGGTCTATGGGAACCTCATATTTTTTAATGTAGCATTTTGTGTGATCTATGATCTATATATCTTTAAAAAAAAGACAATAAAATATTTTTAAAAGTAAATAGTACTGCACAACTATTACTCTACACTTATTTTTATGTATGTTTATGCACAAATGATATACTTTAATCAATTTTTAAAAAGTAATTAGGATAAAAAGAGAATATTTTACAAAGAGTCAGAAGCAGAGGGAAATGCAGAGTTCTTATGCATTTCTGCAGATAGTAGATGGACAAATGCCCTGCTAGGGATACTTGATTGGGTTATGTGACAGTTTCTTTAAAATGTCCTGGAAATTAGACTAAGATTAGCTCTTTCGGGAAGCGGATGTGCCTCAAATGATAAGGCCTCCGTCGACCATATGGAGGACCCAGGTTTGATCCCTGGGACCTCCTAGTGAAAAAGAATAAGAGAAAGTGTCCCTGCATGTGAACCAGTGCCTGCGCGAGTGCCTGCACAATGAACCAGGTGCCCACATGAGTGCCCACTTAGTGAGCCTGTGCCCACGTGGTGATCCAGTGCCCACACAAGTGATGCATGCAGCAAGATGATGATGTAACAAAAGAGAGGAGGAGGGAAAAGTCAAGGTGAAGTGCAGCAGAAACCAGGATCTGAGGTGGCGCAGGTGACAGGGAACCTCTCTCCACATCAGAGGTCCCCAGGATCAAAGTCTTCTGAATCCTACATGAGGAAAATGAGAAGAGAAGGCAAAAAAGAGAAATAGATGCAGAAGTTCACACAGTGAGTGGACACAGACAGCAAAAAAAAAAACCCCACAAAAAAACAAAAAACAAACAAAAAACTGTAGGGCACGGTTGGGGGCAGGGAAAATAATAAATAAATCTTAAAAAAAAAAAGATTAGCTCCATCACAACTATTCAACTAAGACTTAACTTTGTGTCTGTGTAGTATAAGGTTTCCTTATGGATGTCATGGCCATCACTACCAATGAGGGCCATTACCCTAGAACTCTTTTTTGGTTGATGTTTCTGTTGCTTAATTCTAGTAGCTTCTAGTGCTGAATATGAATTGGATGCCAATGTGTTACCAATGGTTTTCATCACAGTAAGAAGTTCTTCTAAAAGCAAAAGGAAAGCTTTGGGCATATTGAAGGATTCCCCAAAAACAAGCCTTACAGCATGAGCTTCTAAACCATCAAGGATTTTGATGTTTATGTGTACTTTTTATTTTGTATTCTTATTGTTTCTTTCTATTTTGCAATGCTTTCAACTTTTACATGTTCAATGCAATTAGTATTAGAAAATGAATTCAGAGGGCATAGACAGATGGTGAATTCACCAGGGAGTTCATGCAATTCTCTGATTCATTCAATCACTGTAAAATTATACAGAAAAAAAAGCCCAGTATGAGCTTAAGCATATTCTGCCTTGAAAAAAGAAACAACTAAATGATTAAAAAATAAATTTGAGAAGTCCTCCATTTTCCCTGTAGAATATTTCTAATTATATTTTAGCTGAATGCTGCCATTTTCTTATCCCTGATATTTGCATTTTTAAGTCTTATATAAAATTTTATCAGTACTGTGTTTTTTCTTTTAATGACGTTTTCCTCATGATTTTGTTTGATCAATTTTTCATTAATTTTAGAAAAAAATGTGTACTTATGTACTTCAACATTAATGTACTTAGTTTTTCCATGATCCACTTCTGTTATTTTACAATATAGAAACATGCATCAAATTGAACATGACACAAGGAAAAGGTTTTATATGCATGATGTTAATGTCCCATAAAAAACAAACAAACAGTGCATACCAAAAGATCTGTGCTAGTTCTTGTGGTTTTCAATGGGACACAATTTTGCTACCCAGGTAAAATTTGGCAATGTCTCCAAACATTGTGGATTGTCACAACCTGGGGGTCGTGGTGGTAGTGGTGCTACAGGCGTCTAATGGGTAGAAGCCAGGGTGATGCTAAGCATCCTACAATAAATAAGACAATCTTTTGCAACAATGAATTATCCAGTCCAAATTGTCAACAGTGCCAAGGTTAAGAAACTCTGTTCTAGTCAAAAAACATGTAGAACCAATCCAATGTCCACATAGAAGAGGTGGCATTGGATTGGGAAAAGTGGACATGGTGGACGATGGGTATGGGGAAAGGCAGGAAGAGATGAGAGGTGGAGGCGTCTTTGGGACATGGAGCTGCCCTGGATGGTGCTTCAGAGGTAATCACCGGACATTGTAAATCCTCACAGGGCCCACTGGATGGAATGGAGGAGAGTATGGGCCATGATGTGGACCATTGACTATGAGGTGCAGAGGTACCCAAAGATGTACTTACCAAATCCAATGGATGTGTCATGATGATGGGAATGAGTGTTGTTGGGGGGGGGAGAGGGGGGGTGGGGGGTGGGGCTGAATGGGACCTCACATATATATTTTTAATGTAATATTATTACAAAGTCAATAAAAAAAAAGAAAAGAAAAAAAAACATGTAGAAATGTCCACTTATATATCAAGCAATTTCCCTATCAAGTCACAGACCTTTAACCTACCATGAATCTTTATGGTATATATAAGAAAGTCTCCCAGGAAAGCAATAGCTTGAAGTTTTTTCTAATGGTATAGAATTGACTCATGTTTAAAACACTGTAAAGTAGGGAGCCTTGCAATATATCTAAAACATCCTGTTTTTCCATGGGAAATAAACAAGAAGCTTTGGCTGAAATTATATATTTATTTTTATAATTATCTTTGTAGTTGTATTTGCCCAGGACAGTTTTTCTATGAATTGTTCTCCCCCATTCTATCCTATTCCTTTACCACTTCCGCCTGATTAATAGAAGAGCTGCCATGTTAATACAGTATGACCTTGTTCCATCTCTCTCTCTGGCTGCTAAGCCTGTAAAACAGGATGCACCAGAGATTTCTAAGGCTGATTATGTGATCTGAAGAAGCAAGGGAAAGTTAGAGACAGAGATAAAGAGAAAGGGAAAAGGTGTTTGGTAGGTTTTGCTGTGCATTATAAATGTATTCTCTACTATGGCATTTTCATAAAAGTAGGAAATAAAGATTAAAATTGTTTTTCAAATATATGAAAGGATAACATTCCTGTAATTGCTTTGAATGTGACACTCTGTAGAAATAGGATTTAACAAGGGACAAAGAAAATCACAAGTGGGGGGGGGAGGGTCATAACTTCACATAGATACATACATCTACACAAAACTTTACACAAATATGGTCATGCCATACATGCTATTTTCTGTCTTGTTTTTCTCAACAATGCAGTATAGATGAATTTTCATGCCTCTTTACAGCACTCTTTTCATGGCTGCCAAGCATTCTTTTTCTTGGCTTTACAGGTCTTTACTAAGCCAATCTTCTCCTGATGGATATTTAGGTTGTTACAGTATGCTGCCTATTTAAACCAATACTTAAGTGTATTTATGCCTTTTTTTGCTACCATCTTCTTAGCAGATATTCCCAGAAGACCAATTGAGCAAAAGAGTACTTAAAATTTGAAATTTTGATGAGCGACATTAATTGCCTTTCCAGAAAGTCAAAGTTCTTTAGCCATCATCAATTCACAAATATGCCATCATCTCACACCTTTCCTAAGAGTAAATTTCCTCATATTCTTTAATTGTTGTTAATATTTGTCTTCATTATCAACCTCAAGAATGAAAAATATCTCATTTTAATCTATGGTTTTGATCACTAGTGAAGATGAACATCTTGTCATTTTTAATAACCATTTTCAATTCCTAATTTCGAATTTGCTTTTCATGTTCTTTGTCCATTTTTAGATAATGTTGCTCATCTTTTTTCTTTTAGATTTGCACAAGCCCTTGGAATATTAAGGAAATTAGTCCTTTAAGGGTATTGCAAATGCTTTCTTCCAGATTGTCTTTTGATTTTCTTTATGGTATTTTTAGCTGAAAAGGAGTTTTATATTTTTAAGTCATTGTGTTTATCAAAATTTTATGGCTTCTAGATATAGCAGTCAGACTTAGAAATACATTGCTCACATTAAGAACATATACCCTTCTACCATGATTTTATATTTATCATTTAAACACTGGATACACTGAGAATTTGAGGGCTTTAGAGTGAGGTAGTAATTGAACTTAGCACCTAAGGCTTAGGCTCTGTAGTAAGAAAGTTATGTTAAGGTCTGGGCTCCACCACCTAATAGCAGAGTGACCTTCAGGAAAGTACTTAACCTCTCGGAGACTATTTATTCTTCGGTAAATAGACTGTACTCATACTTCCCAACTCATAGGTTTTATATGAAAATGAAAAGATCCATTTAAACAATTAAGCACAAAAACTGGAAAATACAAATTATATAATTAATGTTTTTTTTAGTTTTATTACTTTTACTATTCCAAGTAGATTAACAGTTGTCCCCAAAGGATTTATTGCTTATTCACACATTTTCATCAAAGATTTGGAATTTATCATATACCTACTTATAGAATATGACTGGGCACATTTCTATGTTTTCTAATCTGCTACATTGTTCTTTCTGTGAATTTCCATAATAGCATTTCAATTATAGTAGTATTAGAATAGCTTTTAACATCTGGCAGGCCAAGTACCCTGTCCTTACTCTTCTTACCAGTATTTATACGGCTATGACAATATGTTTTGCTTCCAGATGAAATCAATAGGGAAAAATTTTTAAAAAAGTATCCTACTCAATTATATTCTTAACTTGGTTTTTTTCAATAACGGAAAGATACTGTTAATTGTATATTCATTTTTCAATCTGCCACCTTCAATTTTGATATGTAAAAATTTAACTTTGCTGTTTTGTCCAAAAGATTTATCTAGTACTTTCAAAACAATTTAAAGATTAGAAAGCATCTTTCACTTGTTTCTGAAATTAATTTTGATATGTTAAATTTTTTACCATTAAACATGAGGCTTTTAGTTTGAGTCATAAATTTAATTTGTTAAGAAAGCATGATGCTAATTGCCTTCCAAAAATCTGGCACAATTTGAATTTCCACAATTATGCATGAACATGTCAACATCCCACACATTTCCTGATAGTGAGCTTCTTCATGTTCTTCTTTGCTAATATTTGTCTTTGATATCCATTTAAAGAGTGAAAAAGTATCTCATTTGAATCAACATTTTATTGAAACAGGGAGAATTGGCATCTTTACCATAATGCCATTTCTGTTTCTCTACTTTTACTCAAGTCTTTTGCTTTTAATCTCCCTCAGGAACTTACATGGAAGATTTCTTCACTTACTAATTTGCATTGCTTGTTAAATTTATTCCTTATTTCTTTTTCTTTTTGACTGCATGTATAAAATTACCTTCCCCCCTTATATTTTAATTTGTGTTTTGTTGGTGTAAAATAAATATATTAATCATATTATATTAATTTTGCTATCATGTTTATTTCAAATATGTAAACTCTTATTTTGTTCTTTTGGTCAAACACATTTTATTGCACTTTTGTTTTGTGTGTGTGTGTGTGTGTTAGGCAATGGTTTCTTTCTCTGCTTGTTTTTGTTTTTTTATTCTTTATTTTCTTTTAAATGTTACAGTCAAAAAATATGAGGTTCCCATATACCCCACCCAACCCCTCCCACATCAACAACCTCTTCCATCATGGCGGTACATCCACTGAACTTGGTGAATACATTCTGGAGCACTGCTGCACCACATGGACAGTGGTCCACATTGTAGTACAAACTCTCCCCCAGTCCACACAGTGGCCCATGACAGGACACACAACGTCCAGGATCCATCCCTGCAGCACCACCTAGGTCAACATCAAATCCTGAACATACCACCACGCCATATCTATTCTTCCATCTCCCTACCATCAGTAGCTACCTGGCCACCCTCTCCACATCACTACTACAATTTCTTCCCTTACTAATCACAATAGTTCCCCAGCAGAACACCGGTAAGTCCACTCTAAACCATACTCTATTCCTCCATTCTGTGGACCCTGGGATGGTTATGTCCAGTCACCCTCTACATCAAGAGGGAGGTTATATTCCACATGGATAGTGGTTGCAATTCTCATGCTTGAAGCTGTAGGCACTCTTGGCTCCCTGGTGTGGTGGTTGACCCTCTTCACCTCCCTGCCAGCTAGCCAAGGTAAATCCAAGAAACCAGAGGGTAGGAGCTGCAAGTCTGCTGAGGTCCAGCACCTTGCCATCACATGGACAGTTCTGAGATTCAGGTCTCCTGAGTATACACCAACCCAAACACCAACCACATGTCCAGTCAAAGTAACAGAAGAGGCATGTATAGAAAGGTCGTATCTGAGTCCAACTCCATCACACTCAGGAATACAAACTCTAAAGTAGGGCCAACTGCAATGAAACTCCAGAGCTATCTGCCATGACCATAGAATCTGTGGGTTTCTGCAGCCCTCAGGAAAACCAGCACCTGCGTTTCCATCTACCTCGGCTGTCTCCGGTGACCTGCTGAGGCATGCATAAGCATCACCCCTCTGATGATCTCCTGACTTTTTTCTGGAGACTCAGAGTCATATAGACTCACTTGTCCTTTCCATTTTCCCCTATCATCCAAAGTCAAAAAGCAGTTTTTAACACTGGATATTACATGTACGCTGAGATAGTCTGCTGATGTGAGTTGACCTCTTTATTCAAGGTCTTTTTCTACTTACATCTTCAGCTGGTGCTTGGTATTAATCCCTTGGTGCGAGGGAGGCTCATGCCTGGGAGTCATGCCCCACATTGGGGAATGGGCAATGCATCTACCTGCTGAGTTTGGATTAGGGAGTGGGCACCTTTGAGCAACATGGAGGCTCTCAGGAGCTAACTCTTAGGCACCCTGCAGCTATAGGCCTACTTCATATTTAAGGCACACAGACTCATAATTAGAGCCATCAGTATTAAGGACTCATCGTTGGACCATCCATCTTTGTTGGTCTTTGCCATTGCACTTGGGGGATTGTTGCTGTTCCATTGGGGAATGTGATAGAGCTCCCCTGGTCAGGAACTCCGCACTCTCTCATCTGTGGTTTCCAACTGAAACCACTATTAAAATATCCAAAACTTTCTATGTACCCTGTATACATGCCCTGGAGAAATCCCTCCCAACCGTGTGCCCCCCACCAATAACACCCCATGCAAGTGCTCCTACCCCACCTTAGTTGAACCTCTCTGTAGTCCAAAACTTCTTCCAAAAGGAAGCCCAATAGATTGCCAGGTTCCATTAATGGTAAAATGGAATATAGTGATGGGTTTAAAGGTTAAATATAGAATACATACTAATTTAGAAAAATTAAATAAAGGAAAAATAGATTGGGGTCTCAAAACATGGAAAAATGAAAAAGCATTGTTTTTCATATTTTGCCTTTCATCACTGCTATAGGTGTTGCTCTGTATGTACAATGGCAAGGCAATTTCTTCCATTTCTTCCTCAGGGTCTACCTCCTTTCTTTTTTTTTCTCTAATCATTAAGTTTGTCTTCACATAAATTTTGGATCATAGTAATTCACATATACAATATATGGTGCTCCCACATATCCAACATCAAACCCTTTGTCCCTTCCCCAACAATGATCTTTTTACATGTTCATATTATATTTGCTGCAGCTAATGTACAGATATTGAAACAATAGCTTTCAAACATGGTTCCATTTGGGTTTACATTATGGGTTTATATTTTAGACTGTATAATTTTATAATTCTTCATTATCTTATATTTTACATTATAGTTTGCATTTTAGCCTAGAGACTTTATACATTTTTGGTATAATTTAATATGTCCTATAAACATCATTGCATTATCTTTTAGAACATGTCCTTTGTCCCACAGTTACACTGATTACATGTATTCAACACATCTTTCCCCCTTCCCTAGGGCCCACCATGACAATCAATCTTCATTACTTGAAGGACCATTTTCAGATACTTGCAAAAATGTTGAGGACTTGACATACTTGACTTCCCTAACCCATTGGGAGTCACCAATTCTCTGGAGAGTTACAATTCCCTCTATTTGAGAACATCAGTCCTCCCCAGGATGTGGGTATACCTTCACTCTCATTGTCTGGGCCTCTATCCAATGATATAAACCACTATGACAAAATGAGCACTCACACACTCCCTAGAAGCTTCCCTATGTCATACACCCCCCACACACACCCTTAAGCATCTTAAACAGGTAACATTCCATAATATATTTTCTAAAGTGTTTTCTCTGAATTATAATTTCAATCACATACCTGACAATCTATTATGTTCAAATGTTCCCCCCACCCTCTCCCTAATTTCTTAGGCAATCTGACCCATCCTCCCCTCGCTAGGCCTCCTCAATCCCATTCAGTCCCACCCAAAGTTATCCCTTTGCCCCCATTTTATAACTTCCCTGTAAAAATACTTACCTCCAGCTTATGGATTTCACTCAAGTTGGTGCCAGCTCAAAACCTTCCTCTACCCCCAACTTCCTTTAAGTTTATCATCCAGTCTCTAGCTCTCTCAGACAGCTTGATTTACTTATTTCATATCATTGAGGTCATGTAGTATTTGTCCTTCAATGCCTGGGTTGTTTCATTCAACATAATGTTCTCAAGATTCATCCATGTTATCATATGTGTTTGTACTATATTTGTTCATATAGCTGAATAGTATTCCATTATATGTATATACCACATTTTATTTATCCATTCATCTGTTGATGGGCTTTTGGGTTGATTCAAAATTTTGACAATAGTGAATACTGCTGCTATGAACATTGGTGTACATATATCAAATTGTGTCCTTGTTTTCAGATCTTAATGGTATATAACCCGCAGTGGAATTGGTGGGTCATATGGCAAATCTATAGCTACTTTTTTGAGAAACTTCCAAACTGTCCTCCAGAATGGCTGGACACTTCTGCATTCCCACCAGCAGTGGATGAGGGTACCCATTCCTCCACATCCTCTCCAACAATTGTATTCTTTTGATTTTTTGATAGCTGCCGGTCTTATGGGAGTAAGATGGTATCTCATTGTTGTTTCCATTTGCATTTCCCTAATAGCTAGTGATTTTGAGCATTTTATCATGTGCTTTTAGCCATTTGTATATCTTTGGAGAAGTGTCTGTTCAAATCTCTTGCCCATTTTTTAAACGGGTTTTTGTCTTTTTATTTTTAAGACATAGGAGTTCTTTATATATGCAAGATATAAGTCTCCTATCAGATATATGGTTACCAAATAATTTCTTCCATTGTTAGGCTCTCTTTTTACTTTCTTGACAAACACCTGTGAGGTGCAAAAGGCTTTAATTTTGAGGAAGTCCCATTTATCTATTTGTTATTTTGCTGCTCATGCTTTTGGTGTGAAGTTCATGAAGCCATTTCTTATTACAAGGTCCTATAGATGGTTCCCTACATTCCTTTCCAAGGTCTTTACGGTCTTGGTTCTTATATTTAGGTCTGTGATCCATCTTGACTTGATTTTTGTATAAGGTGTGAGTTGGTAATATTCTTTCATTCTTTTACATATGGATATCCAGTTCTCCAGGCACCGTTTTTTGAAGAGGCCATTCTCTCCCAGTTGAGAGGGTTTGGTGGCCTAGTGAAATATCATATGGCTGTATATATGAGGATTTATATCAGAACACTCAATAATTCAATTCCATTGGTCAGTGTGTCCATCCTTGTGCCGATACCATGCAGTTTTCACAATTATAGTTTGTAGTCTGTTTTGAAGGCAGGTAGTGTGAGTCTTCCAATTTCATTTTTCTTTTTCAATATTTCTTTGGCTATTTGGGACCTCTTTCCTTTCCAAATATATTTCATAGTTTGTTACTCTAGTTCATTAATTCTGTGTTGATTTTTTTGGGGGGATTTCATTGAATCTGTAGATCAGTTTTGGTAGGATGGACGTCTTAATAATAGCCTTCCTATCCATGAACGGGGAATATTCTTCCATTTATTTAGGTCTTCTTTGATTTCTTTGAACAGTGTTGTATAGTTTTTTTTGTATAAGTCTTTTATATCTTAGGTTAAAATAATCCCTAGGTATTTGATTTTTTTATTTACTATTGTGAATGGTATTTAATTCCTGATTTCCTCCTCAGATTGCTCATTATTGGTGCACAGAAATGCTACTGATTTTTGTGCATTTATCTTGTAACCTGTGACAATACTGAACTAATTTATAAGTTCTAGAAGTTTGTTGTAGACTTCTCAGTGTTTTATATGTATAGAATCATATCATTGGCATAATGAAATTTTGACTTCTTCCTTTCCAATTTGGGTGCCTAATATATCTCGTTCTTGTCTTAGTGCTTGCAGAAGTACTTCTATGTCTATGTTAAATAGGAGGGGTGATAGTGGGCATCCTTGTCTTGTTCCTGATCTTAGAGGGAAAGAGCTTGTGATTTCACCATTGTAAATGATGTTAGCTGTGGGTTTTTCATATATACTCTTCATCATGTTTAGAAAATTTCCTTCTATTCCGATTTTTTGCAGTGATTTTATCAGGAAACTGTGATGTATTTTGTCATATGCTTTTTTGGCATCTACAGATATGATCATGTGACTCTTTTTCTTCAATCTGTTTATGTAGTGTATTACATTAATTGATTTTCTTATGTTGAATCATCCTTGCATACCAGGAATGAATCCCACTTGGTCATTGTTTATAATTTGTTTAATGTGTTCTTGAATATGATTACCCAGTATTTTGTTAAGGATTTCATGTCTAGGTTCATTACAGAGATTTGTCTGTAATTTTCCTTTCTTGTGGTGTCTTTGTTTGGCTTTGGTACTAGAGTATTTCTGGTATCATAGAATGAGTTAGGCAATGTTCCTTCTGTTTCATTTTTTTTTGAAGAATTTAAGCAAGATTGGTGTTAGTTCTTTCCAGAATATTTTGTAGAATTCAGCTGTGAAGCCATCTGGCCCAGGGCTCTTCTTATTTGGGAGGTTTTTAAAGACTGATTCTATCTCTTTACTTGTGATTGTTTTGTTGAGATCATCACCTTCTTCTTTTGTCAATATAGGCTGTTTATGTGTTTCTAGGAATCTGTCCATTTCCTCTAAATTGTCGTCAATATAGGCTGTTTATGTGTTTCTAGGAATCTGTCCATTGTTGTAGACTTCTCAGTTGTTGGAATATAGTTTTTCAAAGTATCTTCTTATGATAGTCTTTATTTCTGTAGGGTCAGTGGTGATATCTCCTTTCTCATTTCTTATTTTATGTATTTGCATCTTCTCTCTTTTTTTCTTTGTTAATCTAGCTAAGGGTTTGTCAATTTTATTGATCTTCTCAAAGAACCACCTCTTGGTTTTATTTATTTTTTCAAGTGCTTTTTTATTTTCTATTTCATTTAGTTCTGCTCTAATCTTTGTTATTTCTTTCACTCTTCTTTATTTGGGCTTAATTTGTTGTTTTTTAAAATAATTCCTCCAAGTGTACAGTTAGTTCTTCAATTTTAGCTCTTCTTATTTGATGTATGAATTTATGGCTATCATTTTCCCTCTTAGTACTGCTATTGCTGCATCCCAGAAGTTTTGATATGTTGTGCTATCATTCTCATTAGTTTCAAGGTAGTTAGTAATTACTTTTTAGAGTCCCTCCTTGATCCACTGTTTTTCTAAGAGTGTGTTGTTTAACTTCAAAATCTTAGTGCCAAATCTGGGTCTCTGGCCCTTGCAGATTGCCAGAGTCACTCCACTGTGGTCAGATAAATTATTATGTATGATTTTGATCTTTCTGAATTCATTGAGCCTTTCTTTGTGGCCTAACATGTGGTCTATCTTGTAGAATGATCCATGTGCACTTGAGAAGAATGTATATCCTGCTGTATTTGGGTGTAATGTTCTGTATATGTCCATTAGGTCCAGCTCCTCTAATATATTGTTCATAGTTCTTGTTTCTTTATTGATTCTCTTTTGAGATGTTCTGTCCATAGTTGATAGTGGTGTATTAAAGTCCCCCATTATAATTGTAGAGGCACCTATTCCTTCACTTATTTTTTACAGTGTTTGCATCACATATTTGAAGGCACCCTTGTTAGGAGTATAAATATTTATGATTGTTCTTTCTTCTTGTAAGATTATCCCTTTCACTAATGTGTAGTGCCCATCTTTGTCTTTCACAATAGTTTTGCATTTAAAGTCTATTTTTTCTGATATTAATACAGCTACTCCTGCCCTTTTTTGGTTATTGTTTGCCTTAAGATTGTTTTCCAGTCATTCACTTTCAACCTCCTTGAATCCCTGGGTCTAAGATGTGTTCCCTGTAGACAGCATATTGAATGGTCATATTTTCTTATCCAATTTTCCAGTCTGAGTCTCCTGACAGGTGAGTGTAATCCATTGACATTCAGTGTTATTACTTTCAAGGAATTACTTATATTAGCCTATTTTCTTTGGATTTGGTTTTGTCATATTTTGTTTGATTTTCTTTTTCTGTTTTTGTCCTTTTAGTTGCTCTTACGCTCTCCTCCAGCTCTGTCTCTCTTGTTTTTTTCTTTCTTCCTGCAGAACTCCCTTTAGTATTTCTTGAAGGGTAGGATTCTTATTGGCATAGTCTCTTAGTTTCTGTTTATCTGTGACTATTTTCTACTCTTCATCATTTTTGAATGCTAACTTTGGTGGATAGTGTATTCTTGGTTGTAAATTTTTTCTTTTAGTGCCTTGACTATTTCATACCCCTGCCTTCTTGCCTCCCTAATTTCAGATGATAAATCAGCACTTAATCTTATGGAGTCTCCTTTGTATGTGATGGGTCTCTTTTCTCTTCCTGCTTTAGTATTTTTGTCTTTGTCTTGAACATTGGATAATTTGGCAAGTATATGTCTTGGCATAGCCCTGTTGGGATTTATGCTGTTTGCAGTGCCTTGTGATTCCTGGACATGTACATCTATCTCACTCAATAAGTTTGGGACATTTTCAGCCATTATTTCCTCCAACATCCCTTCTGTCCCCTTTCACTTCTCTTCTCCTTCTGGGATGCCTATATTGCATATATTTGTGCATTTTGCTTTGTCATTCAAGTCCCTAAGTCCCTGCTGAATTTTTCTATCTTTTTTTGACCAGTTCCAATATCTGTTTGATTTCAGATGTACTGTCTTCCACATCACTAACTCCCTCCTCTGCCTTTTTGAGTCTACTGTTATTTGCTGAGAGTGTTTTTTTGATTTCTTGAATTGTGCTATTCATCACCATCATATCCATTACAATTTTGTGTATAATTCTTCTGTATTGTCTCCAAGTGTTTCCTTCATATTCTTAATCTCTTCTTCCTTTCAACAAATTAGTCCCTAATATTTGTTTTGAGAGCTTTAATTACTTGTTCAATGTTCTGCTCTTCTTCCTGATTTTTAGTTTGTTCATCGGATTGGGGTATGTTTTCCTGATTATTTGTTTGGTTTGTAGATTTTTTTTGCTGTCTGGTCATCACTTTATCTTGACGGGTTTAATCAGTTGCTTAGCTCTTTGGACTAGTTTGGAGTTTAATAAGGTGATGTTTTTACTTGCATGTTAAGTCCTCTCTTTGTCACTTTGTTCTTCTTATTCAATTTCCTTGTTGTTGGCTAAGTTCACTTGAAGGAAAATATTGGGGCCAAAGAAAGCAAAAGGAGTAAGAAAAGAAAATGAATCATGGTAGTATTGATAGTAAATATTAACAGAGGAACCATGTGAGATCTAGGAGAATGAATATTAGACTCATGTAAACTGTGTAGAGTTATAACAGTAAGAAAAGTATTGTACATATAATGAAACAACAAACTGAATATGGGGAGGAATAGAGTGTGAATTAAAAGGTCAGTGTGTTCAGGGGAGAGGGAAAGAGAAAAGAAAGGACAATAATATAAAAGTGAATATAAGACAGAAAACAGAACAAAGGTATGAGAAGTAAAAAGTCAGAAAAATAGGGGGACAAATGAAGAGAGGTGTAATGTAAGAGAAGCAATCAATGATGGGAAGATAGAAAGATGTAGAGGAAAGGAGATAGCATTGGTGGCCAAAATCAATACATAGAAAAGAGAGTAAATGAAGGATGAGGAAATACAGCAAATGTGAAGCTTTCCTGCAGCACCTAATGTAAAAAGAATATAAAAGAAGAGAAAGAAAGAAAAAGAGAAAATAAGGGACAAAAGGGAGTGGGGAAGTAAGCAAGAAAAAGAAAAACGCGAAAAATAAAACAGAAAGAAAAAAGGGCCTTCAGGCTATAAAGAGGAAGGAAAACAAGATAAGCCAACCAAAGACTAGGGAAAGTTTCAAGCAAGGAATCCTCTTTGTAGTTAAACAAAACGCTTAGCGATCTGATGTTCCCCCTTTCTCCCTTCCTCACTTCCTACTTTCCCAGGCAGCAGGAAGGCTGCCTGAGAGGTCCAGTAGGAGATTCAAGTAGGTCCTTGTTGAACCAGCTCCACACAGAAAACAATGACTCTTAATTTCCAGAGAGAGTGCACCCACACTCCACCAGGAAACCCAAGTATGGCACTGGAAGCTTGGAAAGCACCTCCCACTTTTTCTCTCCTTTAGATATGCTAAGAGAGGGCTAGTTGATTTTCTGACTCCACCTTCTCCCAGGCCAAGTTTCCTATCTCAGCGTATTTAGGTGAATTGGGCTTTCTCAGCAGATTCACCACTCCTCTCTTTTCAGACTCTCCTTAAGCCAGCCGGAGTGCTTTAGCAAGCACCACCTTAGTCACTGTCTCTCCACATCGACGTCCATATACCTTCTGCCCTGCAATCTCCCAAGACAACCTGCTCAGGCAAGACTCCAACCCCACTTGGCCGCCTCTTTGCAGGAGAGACCGTAAGGTGCACTCACTCAGATGCCATCTTGCCCTTATAGCACTTTTAGAACAATTTCAAATAATAGTGGTTATGATAGGTTGAATTCTTAATCTTAATGTGTGTCCTTGTGGGTATAAACCCAATGTAAATAGGTCCTTTTAATGGTGTCATTCTTAGTTAAGGTGCAACCCAACTGAATTAGGGTAGTTCATAATAGGATGAGTGCAAGCTTTACAGAGAAAAAGCCATAGGGAGGAGCCAGAGCAGGAATTCAGTAGGAACCCAGAAATGAAAGGAAGATTGGGAAATCCAAGGAACCCGAGGATTGCCTGCAAATAGAATGCCACTGATCCTGAAAGGAAGCAAATCCTCTATCCTCTAAAACCATGAGTCAATAGGTTACTGCTGTTTAAGCCAACCCATTGTGTGTTATCCATCAAAGCACCTTCACAGATTAAGTCAGTGGTAGAAGCAGCATACTAATTTTTTTGTTAATTTCAATCATTTTTATTTTTTTAGCAATTGAACATAAGACTTTTAATTTGAGTCATATATTATACCTTTTAAGGAAGTATGCATTCATGCTTTAATAAAGATTGAATTTTATAATTTCCTTCATTGGCATGTATCAGGATGATTTTTCTTATAAATATGGCAAATTTTATTTATGTGATTCTTTAGAGATTCCTATTATTAAACTTCTTGCATTCTAGAATGCCTCTTGCTTCATTATAATGTATTATTCTTTTGATATGCAGTTGGATTATATTTGCAAATGTTTCATTTAAAATTTTTACCTCAATATTTGCAATGTCTATTTTCCAATAGTTTTCTTCACATTTGCTATCTTCATTAGGTTCAGGCTGGAATTAATATTATGCTGCCTAAATGAAAAGAGTTGGAAAAGTTTCATTGTCAATCCATGCTCTGAAACATTTTTAAATGTTTAGAAGTTAAAAGGCAATTATAGCATTTAAAGGAATGATCTCTGTAATCAGACAAAGATGGATTTAAAATTAGGCCCTTTCACTTGACATTTGTTTCAACATTTATAAAATGGGCATGATAACAATTAAAACACTTAGCATATTCCTTGCAAAGGTACAGAATAATTGAAAGTCATCAAAGCCAGGTTTCAAAATATGGAAAATTTCACCTGTGAAATCATATGGTCTTGACAATTTGTGGAAGAAGAAAATGTAGCTCTTTGGTATCTTTAACAGTTTCTACTGTGATTATTAGTCCATTATCCTTTTCTGTCTCTTTAAGTTATTTTCGATGCCAAAAGAAACTGAGTAACCAACAATAATCAGTAATGAACACAGTGGGTTTATTGAAAGAGAAACTGCTGGAACAAGGAGATATCAAACTGAAGTTTTATTAGAGTCTCAAAATAATTAGCAAGTTATTGGCTTATAAAGGCAATTACGGGAGCAGATATAGCTCAGTTGTTGAGCCAGCACTTCACATATACAAGGCCCTGAGGCCCTGGGTTCTATCCCTAGACCTCCTCCACCCTCCCCCTAAAAAAAAGCAATTAGGGCATTTCCAAAGGTGAAATTACAGTAATTGGTTGACATTTAGTTTCCTTATTATAAAGGAGGATCTTATAAAGTGGGAAATAATTATAGACTGGTTATTACAGCATACTTGTCTATTTTTGTTATTTTATTGATATTTGACAAAACAAGCTTGTTCCCAAATGTTGCTTAAACTATAACTATTGCAAGGAAGTTTCTATTTTTGTTTTCCTTTTTTCAGAGGACCTCACTTTTATTTATAACACTTCAGAAAGTTCCTCTCACTTCTTGGAAAAGTGTGTCTCTTGGCAATGCTTATGTAGGCAGCCAGGTTATAATACTTAACATGGGGAATTTATATTTTTCTGAAAGATCACCCATTTCAGTCAGGTTTTAAAGCACATTAGAACTTTCTTATAATTATTTCAATGATCTCTGTATCTGAGGTTATAATACCTTTCTCTTTTCTAGTATTTTAGTATTTTCTCTCTTTTTGAATACTGTAATTAGTTATTAATTTTTAAAAATATTCTTTTCATATGTTAAAACGTATTAAGTTTTTCAAGCATTCAGAAAAATACGTACGATAATAAAATGAATATCAGTGTAATTACCATCAAGACTTGTTAAGTCTCATTATGTTGCATATTACGTTCAGGCCTCACTTTTCTATTTGAAAAACTAATACATTGAAAGTAGAATGAAGTCCTCCTTGTAACCCTCCTTTTTTCACTTTCCCTTCCATTCTGCCTGGTAGTATCTTAAATTTGGTGATTACCTATACCTAATTTGGTAATCAGTTCTATTCATCAAATATTTCCAGATCTCACACTTCTGGGCATATAACAAAATGACACTTCCTGTCTCCCTTGGTTGGACCACAGTGCATTTACCCACTCTTCTGTTGATTGCAATTTATGCAGTTTCCAACTTTACATTGTTAACAACAATGCTGCAATGAACCTTCTTGCACATCTACTGGATACATGAAAGAATTTAATAGGAGTATACATTGTTAGACCATAGGATGCATGCAACTTTAACATTAGTAGGCCTTGTCAAAAACCGCTTCTCTGTGGTTATAAAAATTTTTACCTCTACCAGCATTACATGAAAATTCCTTTGTCTGCATCTTGCCAATAACTTGGAATTGTCAGATGTTCTCATTATTGTCCGTCCTATTCACTGTGTTAAATTTACATTACCCTGATTTCTAGTGTAATTGAGCATCATTTCATATGCCTATTTTGCATTTAGGTCTCATGCCATTTGCCTATATATAGCCTTTGTCCTTTTTTTCTTGAGTTGTTTTAATTAAATTTTAGGAATGCCCCTGCCAGTTAAATGTACTGCAAATATCTGCTTTGAGTTTCTGGCTTGCTTTTTCACTTTGTTTGTATTGTGTTTTATAGCACACAACTTTTTAATTTCAATGTTGTCTAGCACTACATATCCACCTATTCATTTGTGGTTTAAATTTTTATTTGCCTTTTTAAAGAGATCCTTCCCCACCATGAGACCATAAAGCTAGTCTCTTTTGTTTACTTCTATTAATTACATAGTTTAATTTTCACATCATTAATCGATCAGAAGTTCACATTTGTGTATGCTTTGAAGTAGGAATCTATTTTTTTCCCACATGGAAAACCGATTGTACTAGCATAATTTATTAAAGACTCTGTCATTTCCTTTCAGGTTTGTAGTACCACATCTATTACATGTAACAGCATACATATGGGAGCTCGTTTCTGGTCTATATATTATGATCCATTTGTCTATATGTCTGTTTTGTCTCAATATCTTGGGTGATATAACTCTATAATAAGATTTGCTCTCTGATATAGAAAGCCCCATTATTGCATTTGTTTACTTTTAATTTTCCAAAATTTTCTTCCTTATTCTTGGCTCTTGGCTCTTCCATTTGAATTTTAGGATCACCTTCTCAAGTTCCATGAAACATTTCCTATTGTAATTTGGAATAGGCGCGCATTAAATTTATATATTAATGGGAAATTTATATCTTTATAATACTGAGTCTTTTCATCCAAATACATGGTATATATTTCCTTTTATTTAGGTTTACTTTATTATTTTACATAATATTTAATGGCTTTCTCCATAAAGAACTTGCATATTTTATATTATTTTTTCCTAGGTATCTTATAGTTTTTTTTAATCATGCAAAAATACTATTCTTTATAAAGATATATTGTCTACTTGTTAGTTTCATGAAGGGATGCAATTTATTTTTCACTGTATTCTTCTAACTTTTTTACTAGAACGTACGGTTTCATAACATAGGTTTTCTTGAATTTTCCATACAAACAAGCGTGTTGTTTGGGAACAATGAGCATTTGTTTTCTTTCCAAATGCTTACAGATTTTAGTTATTTTTCTCATCTTACAGTCATGGCTATGACTGCCTGTGCAATGTTGAATGCAAAAGGTGAGAGCAGTTGCTCTCTTCTTATCCTTGACTTTAAAGAAAACACATCTAATATTTCCTCACTAAGATGATGTGCATTGAGGCTTTTTGTAGTTACCCTTTATCATATTAAGGAGGATACTTTCTATTCCTAGTTTTCTTAGCATTTTAAAAACTAAGAATTGATGTTGAAAGTTACAACAGATTTTTCTTCTACTTAATGAGATGATTCTGTGATTATTCTATTTTGATGTATTAACATAGCTAGTTAAGTCAAATGATTTACTTAATTTAATGGCTATATTCCTGAGATAAAGCCACCTTGGTTTTATACACACATACACACACAGTTTATATAATTGTATGATTATTTTGGGGTGTGCATATATTTTGTTGAAATTGGTTTGATTATATATGTTTAGTGATTTTTCTGTCAATGGCCATAAATGAAATTGGCTTCAGGTTTTATTTCCATACAAATTTTATTTCTGTATTTCCAGGTATAAACTGTTTTATAAAGAGTTTTAGCTTTTTTTCTTAAATTAAAGGGTAATACAATTTGGGAAGCATTTTGCCATTTAAAAACTTTGTAGACCAGTTTATTAAAGAAAGAGATTGTGTAGTCCTTCAGTATTAGGATGCCTGTGCATTTAAATCTCCAAGAGCTTTTGTGTTTTTTTAAACTAGTGATTCAATTTTTTAGTGAATTTTGGTCTACTCAAGTTTTCTATTTTTCTTCTACATTTCATTATTTAATTTTTTGAAACTTCCTTAGGTACAAAATAATCATTATTAATACATATATTATTGTTTAAACCAATTCATTCATGTTTTGGATAACCCACATATATCCAAATTGCTTTGATCACCATTAATTCTTCCCTTTCATCTCTTCCATCTTAGTTTACTTCCCTTCTTTTTGAAATACATCTTTTGGTATTTCTTTGAATGAGGGGATTTATTACTCCTAATGCTTTTTAAGAATTTTGCTCGGGAAACGGACTTTGGCCCAGTGGTTAGGGCGTCAGTCTACCACATGGGAGGCCTGCGGTTCAAGCCCCAGGCCTCTTTGACCCGTGTGGAGCTGGCCCATGCGCAGTGCTGATGCGCGCAAGGAGTGCTGCGCCACGCAGGGTGTCCCCCGCGTAGGGGAGCCCCACACGCAAGGAGTGCACCCATAAGGAGAGCCGCCCAGCGCGAAGGAGGGAGCAGCCTGCCGAGGAATGGCGCCGCCCACACTTCCCGTGCCGCTGACAACAACAGAAGCGGACAAAGAAACAAGAAACAAGACGCAGCAAAAAGACACAGAAAACAGACAACCGGGGGAGGGGAGGGGAATTAAATAAATAAAAATAAATCTTTAAAAAAAAAAAAAAGAATTTTGCTGTTCGAAAGACCTCATTTTGCCTCTATTTTGATTGATATTTTACCTAGATATAGAATTTTATGTTTACAATGTGTGTGTGTGTGTTTAGTTCTCAGAATCTTGAAACTTTTATTCTATTGCATTCCCGCTTAAATGTCGCTGTTAAGTAGTCTGTTGTCAATATACTTGTCAAATTGTAGCTAATCTCTGTTTTCTCTTTGTTTTCATTGTCTTTAATGTTCTGTAGTTTCCCTGAGATGTATCTTGATGTTTCATATTTATTTTTCCTCTGTGGCAGTGGCTATGATTCCTGAATAAAAGGAATAAATTAATTCAATTCTAGAAAATTCTTAGCCATTTTTTCCATTGCTGTTGCCTCTCTATTGTGTTTAGTAGACATATATTGGTTTTCTAATTCTTTGCATGTTTGTTAGGTTTTCTAATTCTTTGCATGTTTGTTAGCTTTTTATTCACACTCTCTATGCTTCATTCTGGGTAATTCATTCAAATTTGTAATAATTTCAATTAATTGTCTTTAGGTGTGATTAATGTTCTTTTTTTAACCTGTCCAGTGTTTGTTTTTACAATTTAATGAAGTGTAGCTGTCATACAGAAAAGTACACAAATAAGTCCACTGATGGCTGATCATCACACAGTGACCATATCTGTTTAGTCTTCACCCAAGTTATGAAACCAGCATACCCAAAGCCTTTTTGTGATCCATCCAGGTTAATTACTTCCACACATCTCTCTCAAATTAATTACTATCTTAATTTCCAAGGCCATAGATGAATTTTATTTGATTTTGAGCTTTACATGTAGCTTCCTTTTTGTATCTTGCTCTTTTGGATTCAAATTATGTTTGTGACTCTCATGCATATTATTTTTAGAGTAGGGATTCATTCATTTTCATTGCTATGTTATATGAAAATACCACAAATGAGTTATCCGCTTTGCTGTTGATGTTCATTTGGGTTGTGTGGTATATAGAATTATTTACCACAACAAACAAAAAATCATGTTCTTAATCTTTATCTGTTTTCCTGCAGTTGTGAATTCATTTGGAAATAAGCTTCTTTAACTTGTGAATAGGATCTTCTAAGATCCTTTTTAGGTATGGCCAAACTGAATCAGGGTGGGACTAATATTAGTGTAGCTCTTATAAACAGAAATCCAGAGTGGTATCTCATTGTGGCATTAACTTGTATATCTCTGATGACTAATGATATTGGACATATTTTCATATATTTATAAGTCATTTGTTATTCTCTTTTGTGAAATGCCTGTTAAAGTATTTTGTTCATTTTTTCTCTTAGATTACTGCCTTTTTTCATAATGATTTGAAGGAGTTCCTTAAGCAATTTTTTGAGCATGTTTGCTGCAAATATCTTCTCCTACTTTGTGTGTTGCCTTAATGTTCTTTTGATTAATAGAATTTCTTGGTTTTAATGAAGTATACTTAATTAGTTTTTTTCTTAATGGTGAGTTAATACTTTTCCCTACTCCGGAAATCATTTTTTACCCCAAAGTCATAAAAAGATTCTCCTATGTAACATTCTAGAAACATTATTATGTTGCTTTTCTTGCATATATTAGTCTTTGTGTGTTTTGAAAAAGTAGGGGTTAAATTATATTTTTCCAAATGGATATCCAATTAACAATATATATATATATTATTTTAATCATTTTTCAAAAAATCTTCTTGTTCCATTTTTCGTAGTGTCTGGCTCTACTGCAATGTTTTCAGTTCATTTTATATCTTTAATAGCTTCCAGGTTACTCATTTCATAGTCCTTTTGAATTATAATAATTAAAGTTCTTGGTAGTATCTAATCTACTGCTTTTTTAAAAAATCTTCTGACTTCCATTTATAGTGCATTATTTACTCATATGATTTTTAATTTTTCATTAGAAGAGTTCACCTTCAACAAGGCTTTATCCATGACAAGACTTTCTCCCCTGTGTTGAAGTTGTGTTTTACCAGAAAGGTTTTACTTTTACTTTTAACAGACAGTCCTCGGATAGCACCAATGTAGGGCCATGATTTATTTTAAATTCCTCAATGGGGGTGTGTTTGGACCATGCAGCTATAATAAATTCATATCCTGATCTAATCATGGTGCTGATAAATTCTCTAAAATCTTAGGGTTTGTTATTTTCCCAACTAGAGCCACCCAGGCTTTCGTGTCATCTCTTTGTGCTCTTACGTGGATTGTTTTTCTAATTCACACTTATCCCAAAGTTGTCGTCTTTTGAGGATTGTGGATTTATGTGAGTAATTCAATTTCAATTTCTGGCCTCATATGGGCCAAATCCATGCCTCCTTTTCCCACCTGTATATTAAATCAAAACTCCTTCTACTTTACAATTGTGCCCTTTTCACCTCTGCCAGGAAACCAAAGCATCATAACAGGCTCTCCTGCTCTGGTTCTTAGTTCCTATTCAATTTTAGTTGGTTCCTCTTAACTCCCAGTAAGATCATGTTTACATTTTAAATGTCTGTTTTCTTTTATGCAGCATTTCTAGGTATTTGGGTGCAAAAGTTGTCAGTTTATCTAGTCCATATTGCTGTTGAAACTACACGTTTCTTTTTTTTCTCTTTTCACAATGACACAGCTCTTGTATTACTTATCATTTCTATTTTGTTTTCTATTTCCTGACTATTTTCTGTTGTATATTAACTTATTTCCTCTTCCTTTTCTTGGATTTATTTTGTTGCTTTTTTTCTACCTTCTTGAAATGATGAAAGAACTAAATTATTTATTTTAATCCTTTCTAGTTTCATATTGAAAGTTTTGAAGGCTTTTGTGCATTACAATGAGTACAATTTTGACCATAGTTTGAAGTGTAATTATCTCATTAATATTATTTTAATATATTCTGCAGTGGTGGTTTTAATTTTACTTGGATCTTAGATTTGTTTGAGAGAGTTTTAAAATGTACTAATGGCCGAAAGTTTTGTTTTTGTTCTACTTTTATTTTTGTTTCTAGTTTTATTGCAATATGGGCATGTAAGAGTCTATACCAGTCTAGTGCTTTGGAAGGTATTCTCTGTGGTATGAAACATAGTGATTATTAAAATGTTCCACGATTTTGCAGACACAATTTAATAAAATTGGTATAAATCAAAAAAATAAAATAAAACATAATAAAATGTTCCATGGATTAGCGGGGGAGAATTGGCAGGTACATTCCTATTAAAAGACATAGCATCTCAAATATGTGCATTACCTGTGTTTGTATATAGCTAGTTAAAACTTGTTATCTTTTTAATTAAATAGTCTATATTCTTATTTATTTTTGTGTCTATTTAACATCTCATGCACTGAGATAAATATACTGTTATAGATCAAGCATGATTCACCTTATATATTTTGATACAATATTGATATACATATATGTTTTATCATGGCATTCATTACCTCATTTTATTCTGAACCCTTTATCATTATAAATTACCTTGCTTTGTAGTTTTAATGATTTTCATCTTAGTTTGACTTGATCACTGCTCCCTTTTTCTTTGCATTTTTTGACATACCCTTATATTATGTAATAATATATGAAGTAATATATTATTTTTTATATTTCTGGGGAAATTTCCCCATTTTCTCTTTATTAAATCATTCTTTGAAGAAATATGTACTGAGAGGCGGGGCAAGATGGCATCTGAGTTAGTGCATCTCACAATCTCTCCTGCAAAGAAGTGGCCAAGTATGGTTGAAATCTTGCCGTAGTGTTCTGTTTTTGGTGCTTGCAAGGCAGGAGGTGTACGGATGTTGATTTGGAGAGACTGTGACAGAAGTAGTGCTTGCTAAAGGTAGAATTGTGGGTTCCTAGTGCAGAGGTCAGAAGTTGTGGGGAGGCAGGACCCTTCCCCCTAGGGCTGGTGGTGGCAGTGTTCCCTGAAAACTGTTGGTTGTGCAGCGGCGTCCCCAAGCCCCATCTTCCCCAGATGTGTGGTCCCCAGGTCTGTGTCCCCTAAGCTCCTATAGCCCACGTTCCACAGACCTACATGCCCTGAATATGTAATATCCTGGACTTCCCTTTCCAAAATCCAGCACTCCCAGAGGTCTGGGATTACCTTAGCCCTTAGACTGAGTCCATGAGTGGGAGGCATTTGGTGGGAGATGCAGAGGGGCCAAATGAGTGTGGGTTCAATTTTCTGGTCCCCCCAACTTTTTTTATGCTTGGAGGAATATATGTGCTGGCTTGGGGAGAAAGAGTGGTGAATCTGGTGAGAAAGCCCACTTTACCTAAACACCCTGGCATAGGAAACTTGGTCTGGGATAAGTTGGAGTCAAAAAGTCAACTAGTCCTCCTGTAACACACCTAAGGGAGAGGGACTGTAGGAGGTGCTTTCCAAACTTTCAGTAGCATACTTGGGTGTCCTGGTTAGGTGTGGGTGCTCTCTCTTGGGAAATTAAGAGTCATTGTTTTCTGTGCAGAGCTGGTTCAATAAGGATCCACATGAATCTCCTACTGGACCTCTCATTCAGCCTTCCTGCTGCCCTGGGAGAGAGGGAAGTGAGGAAGGGAGAAAGGGGAAATGTCAGATTCCTAAGCATTTTATTTAACTGCAAAGAGGATTTCTTGCTTGAAACTTTGTCTGATATTTTGTTGGTTTGTCTTCTTGTTTTCCTTCCTTTTTATCCCCTCAAGGCCCTTTTTCCTTTCTTTTTTTTTTCCTCTATTTCTTTTACTTGATTCCTTACACCCCCCTTTTGTCCCTTTTTTCCTTTCTTTCTCTTCTTTTTTAATTTTTTTTTTTTTAATATTAGGTCCTTCAGTGAGCACTTCACATTTGCTCTATTTCGTCATCCTCCATTTCCTCTTTTCATTGTGTATTGATTTTGGCCACAAACACTATCTCTTTTCCTCTACATCTTTATAACCTCCATCATTTATTGTTTCTCTTACATTACACCTTTCTTTTTTTGGCCCCTATTTTTCTGTCTTTTTACTTCTAATACTTTTGTTCTATTTTTTATCTTATATTTACATTTTATATTATTGTCCTTTCTTTTCTTTTTCCCTCTCTCCTGAACACACTGTACTTTTAATTTACACTATTCCTTCCCATATTCAGTTTACTGTCTCATGATAGGTACTCTACTTTTCTTACTGTTATAACTCTACATGTACCCCAAACAGCATAAATCCCAAAAGGCCTATACTTGTTAAATTATCCAATGCACAAGACAAAGAGAAAATACTGAAAGCAGCAAGAGAAAAGTGAACCATCATATACAAGGGAGGTTCCATAACATCAAGTTCTGATCTCTCATTGGAAACCATGGAGGCTAGAAAGCAGTGGTATGACATAGTTCAGGTACTAAAAGAAAAAAATTTCCAACCATGAATACTCTATCCAGCAAAGTTAGCTTCAAAAGTGATAGAAAGTTCAAAATATTCACAGTTAAACAGAAACTAAGAGAGTATGCCAACAAGACCCCTGAACTTCAGGAAATATTAAAGGGAGTTTTGCAGGAAGAAAAAAAAAAACAAGAGAGATAGAGTTGGAAGAGAGTGTAAAAGCAGTTAAAAAGACAAAAAGAAAAAAAATCAAACAAAATATGACAAAACCAAATCCAAAAAATTATGGTAAATATAAGTAATCCTTTGAAAGTAGTAACACTGAATCTCAATGGATTGAACTCACCTGTCAAGAGACTCAGACTGGAAGATTGGATAAGGAAATATGACCCATCTATATGCTGTCTACAAGAAACATATCTTAGATACAGGGATTCAAGGAGGTTGAAAGTGAATGACTGGGGAAGCGTACTTGGCCCAGTGGATAGGGCGTCTGTCTACCACATGGGAGGTCTGCGGTTCAAATGCCAGGCCCCCTTGATCCATGTGGAGCTGGCCCATGTGCAGTGCTGATGTGTGCAAGGAGTGCCTTGCCACACAGGGGTGCCCCCCATGTAGGGGAGGCACATGCGCAAGGAGTGCGCCCTGTATGGAGAGCTGCCCACTGCGACATAAAGTACAGACGGCCCAGGAATGGCACCACACACACAGAGAGTTGACACAGCAAGATGATGCAACAAAAAAGAAACACAGATTCCCATGCAGCTGACAACAACAGAAGCGGACAAAAACAAGAACATGCAGCTAATGGACACAGAGAGCAGACAACTGGGGAGGGGAAGGGGAGAGAAATAAATAAAATAAAACTTTAGACAAAAAAGAAAGTGAATGACTGGAAAACAATTTTACAAGTAAACAATAACCAAAAGAGGGCAAGAGTAGCGATATTAATATCAGACAAAATAGACTTTAAATGCAAAACAAAGATATTAGTGAAAGGGATAATCTTTCAAGAAGAAAGAACAATCATAAACATTTATGCTCCTAACAAGGGTGCCTCCAAATACATGAGGCAAACACTAGAAAATCTAAGTGAAGGAATAGATGCCTCTACAATTAAAGTAGGGGACGTTAATACACCACTACCTACTTTGGGCAGTAAATCTCAAAAGAATCAATAAAGAAATTAAGACTGAACAATATATTAGAGGAGCTGGATCTAATAGACATATACGATCATTCTCCAAGATAAACCACATCCTAGGGCACAGAAAAAGACTCAATGAATTCAGAAAGTTTGAAATCATACAAAGTAATTTCTCTGAACACAGTGGAATGAAGCTGGAAATCTGAAAGGGCCAGAGACCCAGATTTGACAACAAGCTTTGGAACTTAAACAACACACTCTTAGAAAAACAGTGGACCAAGGAGGGACTCTAAAAAGAAATTGATAACTATCGTGAAACTAATGAAAAGGATAACTCAACATTTCAAAGCTTATGGGATGTAGCAAAAACAGTACTGAGAGCAAAACTGATAGCCACAAATTCATGCATCAAAAAAGAATAAAGAGCTAAAATTGAAGAACTAACTGTGCACTTGGAGGAATTAGAAAAAACAACAAACTAAACCCAAAGGAAGAAGAAATAAAAAAATAACAAATGATTAGAGAAGAACTAAATGAAATAGAAAATAAGAAAACACTTGGAAAAATAAAACCAAGAGCTGGTTCTTTGAGAAGATCAATAAAATTGACAAATCTTTAGCTAGACTAACAAAGAAAAAAAGAGAGAAGATGCAAATACACAAGATAAGAAATGAGAAAGGAGATATCGCCACTGACCCCACAGAAATAAAGATTATCATAAAAGGATGCTTTGAAAAACTATATTCCAAAGAGAGGGACAATTTAGAGGAAATGGACAAATTCTTAAAAACACATAAACAGCCTATATTGATGAAAGAAGAAATTGATGATCTCAACAAACCAATCATAACTAAAGAGATTGAATCAGTCAATAAAAACCTCCCCAATAAGAAGAGCCCTGGGCCAGACAGCTTCAGAGTTTATTTCTACCAAACATTCTGGAAAGACTAATATTAATCTTGCTTAAACTTTTCCAAAAAAAACTGAAACAGAAGGAACATTGCCTAACTCTTTCTATGAAGCCAACCTTACTCTCGTACCAAACCCAAACAAAGACACCACAAGAAAGGAAAATTACAGACCAATCTCTTATGAACCTAGACTTGAAAATCCTCAACAAACTACTTGCTAATCGCATTCAACAACACATTAAATAAATCATGCACCATGACCAAGTGGGACTCATTCCTGGTTTTCAGGGATGGTTCAACATAAGAAAATTCATTAATGTAATACACCATATAAACAGATTGAAGGGGAAAAATCACATGATCATATCTATAGATGCAGAAAGAACATTTGACAAAATACAGCACACTTTCTTGATAAAAACACTGCAAAAGATCAGAATAGAAGGAAATTTTCTGAACATTATAAAGAGTATATATGAAAAACACACAGCTAAAAGAATTTACAAAGATGAAATCTTAAAATTGTTCCCTTTAAGATCAGGAAAAAGACAAGGATGCCCACTATCACCCCTCCTATCTAACATAGTCTTAGAAGTACTTGCTCGAGCACTTAAGCAAGAACCAGACATAAAAAGTATCCAAATTGGAAAGGAAGAAGGCAAAATTTGACTATTTGCAGGTGATATGATGCTATACATTGAAAAACCTGAGAAGTCTACCAAAAAGCTCTAGAAATTATAAATGAGTTCAATAAAGTCACAGGTTACAAGATCAATGTGCAAAAATCAAGAGCATTTCTGTACACCAATAATGAGCAATCTGAGGAATAAATCAAGAAAAAAATACCATTTACAATAGTAAATTAAGAAAAATCACTTATCTAGGAATGAATTTAACTAAAGATGGACAAGATTTATACACAGAAAACTACACAACGCTGTTCAAGGAATTCACATAGGACCTAAATAAATGGAAGAATATTCCTTGTTCATGGATAGGAACACTAAATACCATTAATAGTCTATCCTACCAAAAGAGATCTACAGATTCAATGCAATCCCAATAAAAATCACCACAGCATTCTTTAATGAACTAGAGAAACTAATTGAAATTTATTTGAAAAGGAAAGAGGCCCCAAATCACCAAAGACATATTGAAAAAGAAAAATGGAATTGGAGGAATCACACTTCCTGACTTCAAAACATACTACAAAGCTACTGTAGTGAAAAAAGCATGGTATTGGCACAAGGATAGACACACTGCCCAAAGGAACCAAATTGAGGGTTCTGATATAGATCATCATATATTCAGCCATATGGGTTTCAACAAGGCCACTAAAATCTCTCAACTGGGAGAGAATGGCCTCTTCAACAAATGGTGCCTGGAGAACTGGATATCCATATGTAAAAGAATGAAAGAGGATCAGCAACTCACACTTTAAAAAGAGGATCAGCAACTCACACTTATAAAAGTCAACTCAAGACAGATCAAAGACCTAAATATAAGACCCAAGACCATAAAGACCTTGGAAAGCAATGTAGGGAAACATCTACGACACTTTGTAATAGGAAATAGCTTCACAAACTTCACATCCAAAGCACGAGCAGCAAAAGAACAAATAGATAAATGGGACTTTCTCAAAATTAAAGCCTTCTGCACCTCAAAGGAGTATGTCAAGAGAGTGAAAAGAAAGCCTACACAATGGGAGAAAATATTTCTTCACCATATACCTGATAGGATACTAATATCATGCATATATAAAGAACTCTTATATCTTGAAAATAAAGACAAACAATCCATTTAAAAATGAGAAAAAGATTTGAACACACAATCCTCTAAAAAGATATACAATTGGCTAAAAGCACATGAAAAAATGCTCAAAATCACTAGCTATTAAGTAAATGCAAATCAAAACAATGAGATACCATCTTACTCCCATAAGACTGGCAGCTATTAAAAAAACATAATACTACAAGTGCTGGAGAGGTTGTGGAGGAATGGGAACACTCAACACTGCTGATGGGAATGTAGAAGGATCCAGCCATTCTGGAAGACAGTTTGGAAGTTTCTCAAAAAACTAGCTATAGATTTGTCCTATGAACAAGCAGTTCCACTGCTGGGTATATACCCAGTAGAACTGAAAACACGGACACAAACTGATATATGCACACCAATGTTCATAGCAACATTATTTGCTATTGCCAAAAGTTGAAATTAACCCAAATGCCCATCAACAAATGAATGAATAAATAAAATGTGGTATACACATATAATGGAATATTACTCAGCTTTAAGAATGAATACAGTACAAACACATGTGATAACATGGATGAATCTTGAGAACCTTATGTTTAGTGAAGCAACCCAGGCATTGAAGGACAAATACTACATGACATCTCTGATATGAAATAAGTTATCCAAGCCGTCTCAGGGAGCTAAAGTCTGGATGATAGGCTTAAAGAAGTTGGGGGGTAGAGGAAGGTTGTGATCTGACACTTACCTGGATGAAAGCTATGATAAGCTGGAGGTAAGTATCTGTACATGGAATGGATAAAATGGGTGTATAGGGATAACTTTGGGTGGGGCTTTGGGGGCTTGAGGGGGGCTAGGGATGGGAGGAAGGGTCAGATGACCCAAGAAATTGGGGGGACGGTGGGGGGGACATTTGAACATAGGAGATTGTCAGGTATGTGGTTGAAAGTATAACGTAGAGAAAACTGTTTAGAAAATATAATATGGAAGGTTACCTGTTTAAGATGCTTAAGGGGGGACATCTGACACAGGGCAAGCTTCTAGGGAGTGTGTGAGTGCTCATTTTGTCATAGTGGTTTATATCATTGGGTGGAGACCCATACAATGAGAGTTAGGGTATACTCACATCCTTGGAAGGACTGATGTTCTTAAAGAGAGGGAACTGTATCTCTTGAGAGAATCAGTGGCTCCCAATGGTTTAGGGCAGTCGAGCATGTCAAGCCCTCAATATTTCAAGTATCTCTGAATATGGTCCCTCAAGTAATGAAGATTAATTTTCACTGTGGGCCCTGAGGGGAGGGGGAAAAGAGGTATTGAATAGATGGAATCAGTGTAACTGTGGGGCAATGGACGTGTTCCACAAGATCATGCAATGATGGATATAGGACATGTTAAATTACACCAAAAATGTATAAAAGTCTATAGGCTAAAAGGTAAAACATAATGTAAAATATAAGATAACTAAACATTTAGAAAATTATATATTCTAAAATATAAGCCATAATGTAAACCCAAATGGAACCATTATTGAAAGCTATTGTTTCAATATCTGTACATCAGGTGCAGCAAATATAATATGAACATGTAAAATGATCATTGCCGGGGAAGGGACAAAGGCTCTGATATTGGATATGTGGTTGTACCATATATTGTATATGTGAATTACTGTGATCTAAAACTTTTGTGAAGACAAACTAATACGTAGGGGAAAAAAAACAAGGAAAGGATGTAGACACTGAGGAATAAATAGGAGAACTTGCCTTGCCACTGTACACACAGAGCAACACCTATAGCAGTGATGAAAGGGAAAATGTCAAAAATAAAGCTTTTTCATTTTTTCATTTTTTGATACCCCAACTTATTTTTACTTTATTTAATTTTTCTAAATTAATATGTATTCTATATCTAACCTTTAAACCCATCACTATATTCCATTTTCCTCTTAATGGCACCTGGCAATATAGTAGGCTTCATTTTTAAAGAAGTTTCGGACCACAGAGAGGCTCACCTATGGCCAGGGAGGAACACTGGTGAGGGTGTTATTGATAGCAGACACATGGTTAGGAAGGAGTTCTCCAGGGCATGTATACAGGGTACATAAAAATGTTTGGATATTTTTGGAGTGGTTTCAGTTAAAAATGCCAACTGAGGGAGTGCTGATTTCCTAGCCAGGGGAGCTCTATCACATTCCCCAATGGAACAGCAAGAATCCTGCAAGTGCAATGGCAAAGGCCAATAAATATGGATGGTCTAACAATGAGCCCTTGATACCGATGTGCGCCTGAAATATGAACTAAGCCTAGAGCTGTAGGGCTCCTTAGAGTTACCTCCTGATAGCCTCCATGTTGCACAAATGTGGCCACTCTCTCAGCCAAACTCAGCATGTTAATGCATTACCTCCCCCACAGTGTGGGACATGACCCCCAAGGATGAGCCTCCCTAGTGCTGAGGGATTACTACCAAGCACTAGCTGATGATATAACTAGAAAAAGACCTTGAATAAGAGGATAACTCATACCAGCAGAATATCTCAGCCTACATGCAATATCAGGTATTTAAAACTGCTTTATGACTTTGGATAAAATGGGGAAATGGAAAGAAAAATTTAGTTTATATGGCTATGAGTCTCCAAGAAGATTTGGATGGCCATCAGAGGGGTAATGCTTATGCATGCCTCAGCAGGGTCCCAGAGACAGCCAAAAATAGATAGAAGACCAGGTACTGGTTCTCCTTAGGTCTACAGAGACCCACAGGTTCTACAATCATCACAGATGGCTCTGGAGTTCAGTGCCATGTCAGTTGGCCCTGCTTTGGAGTTTTTGTTCCTGAGTGTGATGGAGTTGGACTCAGAAGTGACCTTACTACATATGCCTCTTCTGTTACTTTTACTGCCCCTGTGGTTGGCACTGCGTTGGAAAAACTCAAGAGACCTGAATCTCTGGACTGTCCATGTGACAGCCAGGCCCCAAGCCTCAGCAGGCTTGTAACTCCTACTCTCTGGTTTATTTGACTTACCCTGGACAGCTAACAGGGAGGTGAAGAAGGTCAACCACCACACCAGGGAGCCAACTGTGTCTACAAATGCAAGCAGAAGAATTGCATCCATCATCCATGTGGAGTCTAAGCCACCACTTGATCTAGATGGGGAGTGGACACAACCATCCCAGGGTACACAGGATGGAGGAATAGAGTATGGATTAGAGTGGACTTACTGTTATTCTACTATGGAACTACTGTGATTAGTAATGGAAGAAATTGTAGCACTGGTATGGAGAAAGTGGCCATGGTAGCTGCTGAGGGTAGGGAGAGGGAAGAAGAAACATGATATCGGGGAATTTTCAGGACTTGGAGTCATCCTGGGTTATACTGCAGGGACAGATGTTGAACATTTTATGTCCTGCCATGGCCCACTGGGTGGACTGGTGGAGAGTGTAAGCTACAATATAAACTACTATCCATGTGGTGCAGCAGTGCTCCAAAATGTTTTCATCAAATGCAATGAATGTGCCACGATGATGAAAGAGATTGCTGATGTGGGAGTAGTGGGGTTAGGGGGCTCCAGGGGGTATATGGACCTCAAGATTTTTTAATGTAAATTTTTTAAAAAATAAAGAAGGAAAGATAATTTAAAAAAATATGTATTGAGGTGGAGGACTTGGCCCAGTGGTTAGGGCCTCTGTCTACCACATGGGAGGTCCGCAGTTCAAACCCTGGGCTTCCTTGACCCGTGTGGAGCTGGCCCATGCACAGTGCTGATGCATGCAAGGAGTACCATGCCACACAGGGGTGTCCCTCGCGTAGGGGAGCCCCATGCGCAAGGAGTGCACCCCATAAGGAGAGCCGCCCAGCGCGAAAGAAAGTGCAGCCTGACCAAGAATGGCACCACCCACACAGAGAGATGACAGCAGTAAGATGACGCAACCAAAAGAAACACAGATTCCCATGCCGCTGACAACAACAGAAGCGGACAAAGAAAGAAGATGCAGCAAATAGATACAGAGAACAGACAACCAGGTTGGGGGGGGGGGAAGGAAAGGGAAGAGAAATAAATAAATAAATAAATCTTTTTAAAAAATGTATTGAACACCTTCTATTTTCCAGGTACTGTGCTACATGTCAGGTATTCAATGATGAGCACAACAGGCCTACCCCCTCAAGGCACCTACAAACTAGTGGTTATTATGAAAAAATATGAAAGGTGAAGAACATGATGTTTTATTCACACCTAATAGAATCCTAATCTAGGAGGAATAAAGAGGATGTTAGATGAAGTGATATTCAATGTAAGACCTAAGAATTGAAACGGAGTTAGGCAAAGAGGAAAGGCAAAAGTACATTCCAAGAAAGAGGAAGCAGAAGAAAAGCAGTGTATACAAGGAATTCATCAAGGGATTGAGAAAGGAAGCAGTTAAGTGATGATAGATGCGGCCGTAGAAGTAATCAGTGCCAGATCACAGTGATCTTATAATAATATGAAGTGGTGAAGCCTCTATTCTAGACTTACTGGCATGCTCTTAATGGGTTCTAAGGCAAGAAGTAACATGAACGAATCACCATATATTATGTCCTATAATAAGTCTTAATAATGTGAAAAAGATTGAAATCATCCAAGTATATTAACCTTTCATAATAGAAATAAGTCAAAAATCAACAATAAAATATCTGGAAAATGCCCAGTCATTTGGTAAGTAAACATATATTCACACTTATGCACTCAGTGGAATAACCCATGAGCAAAAAAAAGAAATTGCAAGGGAAATTAGAACATATTTTTTAGTGGGTATAAATGAAAACCCAACAAATAAAAATGTATTCATTACAGCTAAAGCAGTATTTAAAGGAATATTTATACCTTTAAAAACTGTTTAGAAAAGAAGAAAGTTCTCCAAAAATTATCTAAGTTTCCACACTATGAAACTAGAAAAAGAAGAGCAAATTAAACCAAAGCAAGCAAAGGAATGAAAAGATAAAGATCAGAACGTAAATCAGTGAAATAGAAAACAGAAAAAATAGAGAAAAACAATGAAACGAAAATTGGATTCTTTGAAAAGACAAATGAAAAAACTCTTAGCTAGACTGATATAGACCAGAATATAGACAAACTTCAAAAATGTTATACTAAATGAGAGCAGCTATATTTAAAAATCTGCATTTGTATATTTCAATTTATATGACATGCCAAGAATAGGCAAATCTATGGAGATAAAATCAGATTATTTTTTTGCCTGGGGCTAAGGAAAAGGACAACAGTAATTCACTGCAGATGGGCTCAGAAGATCTTTTGGGGGTGCTTGAAATCATCAAATACTTGATTACTGTTACAATAGTAAAGCTGCATAAATTCCCTAAAAATCATTATTATTGGTGAATTTTATGTCTTGTAAATTATACCTCCATAAAATTATTAAAGAAAAGCCAAGAAAAGGTAGAATTTAATTTAAGAAAGGAGAAAAAAAGGAAATGATGGGGAGTTCCAGGAAACTGGCACTGCGGTATGCAGCCTGGGCTCAACTCTCTCACAAAAACAATGGAGAAAGCGAAAAAAGCTGTCTGAGGGACCTACTTTGGGAGTGAGCAGAATGGAACAATGCAGCACAATGCATAGGAGGATGACAGACAGAGAGATGGAGAACCCAAAACAACAAACATGAGTTACTAAACCCCTGTAGTGGCAGGGAATGGCTCCCATACTCCACCCTCAAGACATTAAGCCTAGATAAAACCCGTGTATCACTGAAGCTGATTGAGTGTAGAACAGACGTCTTCTTCCCTGTCAGCAGTTACAAGGGAGGGGGTAGGGTGCGTTGGAGGATGAAGAGTGGATTATCTATCGTGAATTCAACCAGCACAGCCAGCTTTGAATCTTGGCTCTGGTCAGACCAGAAACATGGGGAAGTGGAGGTTGATAGAAACACTTCCATGGAAAGCTTCCCCCATAAGCATCAACTGCTGGCCAGCTAGGAAACTGCATGGAGAAAAACTACTTTTAGGTCTCTGTTTATCTCCAACACCTAGGATAAAATCTCTGACCCATTAATGAGCCCCAGTCCTGATTTTAATAACTCGAGCTGGGCAGTTTTAAAGACTTTGAACAAGTTGAAACAAAAACCAAAGAAAAGCCATGGGAAAAATCACTAGCCAAGAGAAAGAAATTAATCATCAGAGTAAATTCATCATCATAATCAGATGCCTGGATATCAGCAAAAAATTACATGCCATACTATAAAGCAGAAAAAGATGTCCTAGCCAAAGGAACAAATCAAATATCCTGACCAGATACAAGGTTTAAGGGAGGGCTGCAGCTTGAAAGGAATAAAAAGGATGAAAGACACAGAGAATAATGTAGAAATTAAGATTATTAAGAAGGGTAAATTAAAGGGTAAAAAAAATAGAAAGAAATGACAATGTAAATCCAAAGGATAAAATGGATGAAGAAGAAATACCTTTACAGGAATAACATTGAAGATGTAAGGCTTGAAGTCCCCAATCAAAAGACACAGAATGGAGAAGAAAAATATGAGCCATCTATATGCTGCCTAAAAGAGACTCACCTCACATGTAAGGACACAACCAGGTTAAAAAAGAAAGGTTGGAAAAAGATATTCCATATAAATAGTAACAAAAAAAGAGCTGGAGCTGGAGTAGTGATATTAACATCAGACAAACTAGTTTTGTTTTTTTAGGTACCAAGGAGAGGGATTGAACCTGATATCTCACATGTTAGAAGCAGGCACTCGATAGTTTGAGCCACATCCACTCCCCAAAATAGATTTTAAATGCAAAACTGTATATGGGATGAAGAAGATCATTATATACTAATAAAAGGAGAAATTCACCCAGAATAAATAACTATAATAAATATTTATGCACTTAACCTGGGTGCCCCAAGATAGATGAGGCAACCACTGGCAAAACTGAAATAAATGTCTCTACAGTAATAGAGAATTCAATACACCACTCTCATTATTGGATAGGAGATCCTTGCAGAGAATAAATAAAGAAACAGACAGATTGAATAATATGATAAATGAACTAGACCTAACATATTTATAGGGCATTACACCCCAAACAGCAGGATATACAGTCTTTTCAAGCATTCATGGATTCTACTCCAGGATAGACCATATGATGGGTCACAAGACAGGTCTCAATAAATTCAATAAGTTTGAAATTATACAAAACACATTTTCTGATCATAATGAAATGAAGCTGGAGATCAATAATGGGGTTCAATGGGACCTCATATATATATTTTTAATGTAATTAAAAAAAATAATAATAATAAATAAATATTAAAAAAATAATGGACAGAAAAAGGGAAAATTCATAAATATATGGAGATTAAATGATATAGTCTTAATCAGTGAGTCAAAGAAGAAATTGCAAGAAAATTTAGTAAATATCTTGATACGAATGAAAATGAGAACACAACATATCAAAATGTATGGAACACTGAAAAAGCAGTGCTGAGAGGACAATTTATAGCCCTCAATGCTAACATTAAAAAAAGTAAGAGCTAAAATTGAAGATCGAACTGCACTACTGGAGGAACAAGAAGAGAACAACAAACTAATCCCAAACCAAGCTGAAGGAAAGAAATAGAAAAGATCAGGGAAATAAATGAAATTGAGAGCAAGACAATAGAGATAATCAATAAAACCAAAGGTTGATTCTTTGAAAAGATCAACAAAATGGACAAACACTTAGTTGGACTGACAAAGAACAAAAGATGCAAATAAATAAATCAGAAATGAGAGGGAGAACAATACCACTGACACTGTAGAAATAAAGGAAATCAAAAGAGGATATTATGAACAACTGTACACCAAAAAACTAGACATATAGATGAGATGGAAAAATTCTGAGAAACACATGAACCACCAACACTGACCCTAGAAGAAATAGAAGACTTCATCAAACTAATCACAAACAAAGAGATTGAAACATATATCAAAATCCTTCCACAAATGAAGAGCCCAGGACCAGATGGCTTCACAGGTGAATTCTACCATTCATTCAAAGATGATCTAATACCAGTATTCCTCAAGCTCTTTCAAAAAATTGAACAGGGAAGAATGATACCAAACTTGCAAACAGAATCCCAACACACATTAAAAGAACTATATACCACAATCAAGTGGGTTTTATCCTAAGTATGCAAGGGTCATTCAACACAAGAAAATAAATTAGTATAATAAACCACATTAAAGGTCTTTCCAAAAATTCAGCATCCTTCTTGATAAAATTACTTTATGAGATAGGAATAGAAGGAAGCTTTTACCATACGGTAAAGTGCACATATCAAAAACCTACAGCTAGCTTTGTAATCAGTGGTGGGATTGAAAGCTTTCCCACTGAAATCAAGAACAAGACAAGGATGCCCACTGTCACTACTCTTATTCAATACTGTGCTAGAAGTTCTAGATAGAGTATTAGGCTAGATAAAGAAATAAAATTCACTTAAATAGGAAAAGAAGAAGTAAAACTCTCTCTTCACTGATGATATGATCCTATATCAAGAAAATCTTGAAAAATATACAGTAAAGCTCATAGTGCTAATAGACAAGTTTAGCAAAGTGACGGACTCCAAGATTACTATGCAAAAATCAACAGTATTTCTATATACTATTTATGAACATTCTGAGGAGGAAATCAGAAAAAAATTTCATTTATAAAAGTAACAAAAATAATCAAATTCTTAGGAATAAACTAAGGAAACATAGCAAAAGAAAAAAAAGAAGACTTAAATAAATGTAAGGATATTCCATGTTCATCGACTGGAAGACTAAATATTGTTAAAAAGTCAATTCTACCCAAACTGATTTAGAGATTCAATTCAATCCCAATAAAAACCCCAAAAGCCTTTTTTTTTCTTTTGCAGAAATGAAAAAGCAAATTATCAGATTTGTTTGGAAGGGTAAGAGCCCCCAAAACCAAAAATGACTTTAAAAAGAACAAAGTTGGGCAGTGGACTTGGCCCAGTGGTTAGGGCATCCGCCTACCACATGCGAGGTCTGAGGTTCAAGCTCCGAGCCTCCTTGACCCGTGTGCAGCTGGCCCATGTGCAGTGCTGATGCGTGCAAGGAGTGCCCTGCCATGCAGCGGTGTCCCCTGCATAGGGGAGTCCCATGTGCAAGGAGTGCTCCCCGTAAGGAGAGTTGCCCAGTGTGAAAGAAAGTGCAGCCTGCCCAGGAATGGTGCCATATATATGGAGTACTGACATAAGATGACACACAAAAAAAAGAAACACAGATTCCCATGCCACTGACAACAACAGAAGTGGACAAAGAAGACGCAGCAAATAGACACAGAGAACAGACAACTGGGGTGGGGAGGGGAGGGGAGAGAAATAAATAAATCTTGAAAAAAAAGAACAAAGTTGGAGGACTCTCACTTCCTGACTTTAAATTGGCAGTTCTTAGTAAGGGGCCCATGAGATTGAACTGAAATTTAAAAAATATTATTATTATGGGAAAGTGTTGTTATGGATATGATATATTTATTAAGTAATCACAGTAGAGTGTGGACTTACTAAGTGTTCCATGGTTTTCACCTGATTGGCAAAGGGGTCTTTGGAAAAAAAGGTTAAGAATCTTTGCTTTAAACGTATCAGGAGTTCCAGGACAATGGCATCGATGTAGGCACTCCTCAGTGCTTTCACAAAAAAAATGGAGAAGAGTTCAAAAACCTACCCAGGTGAGTTGTTTTGGGAATCCCAGAGCAGGAGGCTGCAGGGCATCATCCAGTAGGGAACAAGGCAAAAAACAAAGAGCCCAAGGGAAAAGTGTGAGTTGCTCACCCTTGCGGCTGGATAGAGCAGGCTGGTAAACCCCACACTCAAGGCAAATATCCTCCATGGAATCCTTGGCTTTCACCAGCCAACTGAGTGGGAGGGAGCATTCCCTGGGAGGAAGAGGGGTCTGGCAAAGAGAGGAAAGTGGTTTCCTTTTGGTGCATTTGGCCACCTGAGCCCACTTTGACTCTTGGGGAGGATACCATTCAGGAATGAGGTGGCTCTGGGGAGAGGGGAGAGGGTTCTGCTCAGGCAGGCTGTCAAACCTAGCAGCCCTGGGGGAAAGGAACTCGTTCAGGGAGGGGGCAGAAACAGGCATCTAACTAGCAGAGCCCCTGAAAACTGTTGTAAGTCCAAATTGCCAAAGGGACAAGGGAGCAGGTATGAGCCAGATAAGCTTTCAGAAGTCTATTTATTCTATAGAGCTGCTCTAGCACAGGGGGTAATTCCTGCCTTGCATGTAGAAGGTCATTGTTCAAGTCCTGGTACCTCATAAGAGAAGGGATCCAGGGAGAGATAAGGCACACAGCTAGCACTTTATGATAGGCAATTTATAGACCAAGTTTCTGTTGTTTTGTTTTACATTTTTTAAATCATTTTTTCTTCTTTTTTTCCATTTTTCCTTTATTTTATTCATAAAAACTAGATATGCAAATTGCAGAGGACAGGCTGGAGTGTGATTAACTGATGAGCCCCAGCAGCCTGAGAAAGTCCCTAAGGACCGAAAGAGGAAGGCTGTTTTTCCTGGGGTTGTTACTTTCTTGCTGTTTTGTTTCTTGCTTGTTCTTTACCCTTGCTTCATTTCCTTTTTTTTTTCTTTTACATATTTTCTCAGCCAACTTTATTTCTATGCTTTCCTTCATGTTTTCCTTCATTTCTCAGTCTTCTGACTTTTGTTGCTTTTCTTTCATCCACCACTTATTGTTTGGTTTTTACTTTTTCTTGTTCTCTATCTCTCCTTTTTCCCCTTCTCTTCTCTTCTCTTGTCTTCTCTTTGTCCTTTTAATTCAGTGTATTTTCTTTCTATTTTGTTTCTTGTTTCTTGTTTTCTAGTCATCTCTCTGATCTTTTAATTCTCTCTATTTCATTTCTTATTTTATTTTTTATTCCACCTCTTTATATTCTTATTCATTTGTATTTTTTTGTGAGTTTTTATTCATACTACTTAGTTTTCCAGCATTTATATGATTCCTTTCTACATTTTTGTATTATTATTGCTATTGTTCTTTTTCTTTTCTTTTTCCTTGTCCTATTTTTTTCCCAAGGGAGCACAGATAACTGCAAGGATATAGAATAAAGGAACCAAGTATAAAAAAGTAATTTTACAACAGAAAAAGAAACAACAAAATAAGACTTTAGAGTAGATAGAGAAGGTAGAGAAGGTAACCAACCAAATAAGCCCATTAAGATAAACAGATGCCTAGACCCCAACAAAAAATTACAAGCCATACTAAGAAACAGGAAGACATGGCCCAGTCTCATGAACAAACTACAAACCAGGAAGAGATGCAGAGTGTGGAACAAGTAATCAAGGACATCCAAACAAATATCATGAATTACTTAAGGAAATGAATGAAAAGATAAAGTATATTAAGAAAACACTGGGGGAACATACGGAAGAAATTGTAAACATACATAAAAAGATAATGGACCTGATGCTGATGTATAGCACAATCCAAGAAATAAAAAATACACCAGAAGCATGTAACAGCAGATTTGAACAGAGAGAGGACAGAATCAGTGATGTTGAAGACTGTATATCTGAATCCAGACAGATAGTAGAACGGATAGATAAAAAGAGAGAAAAAAATCAGCAGGGATATGGCATCAAGAAACACACAAACATATGCATTATAGACTTTCCAGAGGGAGAAGATAAGGGAAAGGGAGCAGAAGGAGTCTTAGAAGAAATAATGCCTGAAAATTTCCCAATGCTTTCGAAGGACATGGACATACATGTCCAGGAAGCAAAGCACACCCCAAACAGTATAAATCCTAACATGCCTCCCCAAGACTTATGTATCAATTTATACAATGCAAAGTTAGTGAAAGCAGGAAGAGAAAAGATATCCATCAGAAACAAGGGAAGATCAGTAAGATTAAGTGCTGATTTCTCATCTGAAATCATGGAGGCAAGAAGGTAGTGGTATGACATAGTTAAGGTGCTGAAAGAAAAAAAAACTGTCAGTCAAGAAATCTGTATTCAGCAAGCTGGCTTTCAAGAATGAGGGTGAGTTCAAAATATTCACAAACAAACAGAAATTCAGATTTTATCAACAAGAAACCTCCAATTCTAGAAATACTAAAGGGAGTTCTGCAGGTTGGAAGGAAGAAAACAGGAGAGGGAGGGTTGGAGGAGAGAGTAGAGAAGAAAATTATTCATAAAAATAACTGAAAAGATAAAAAGTTAAATAAAAATAGCACATCATACATAAACCTAAAGAGATCATGGCTAATAAAGGTAATTCCTAGATAGTAGTAACATGGAATGTTAACGGATTAAACTTTCCAATCAAGAGACACACATTGGCAGAATGGATAAGGAAATAGGACCCATCTACATGTTGTCTATAAGAAACTCACCTTAGACCCAGTTATGCAAGGAGACTGAAAGCAAATGGTTTGAAAGCAATTTTACATGCAAACAATAAGCAGAAAAGGGCAGGAGTAGTTATACTAATATCAGACAAAATAGACTTTAAATGCAAAACTATTTTAAGAGACAAGAAAGACTATATATAAATAAAAGGGGTAATCTATCAAGAAGAAAGAATAATCATAAAAATGTATGCACCTAACCAAGGTGCCTCAAAATACATGAGGCAATCATTGGAAAAACTAAGTGGAGAAATAGATGACTTTACAAATATGGGGGGGGGGACTTTAATACCCCATCATCACCATTAGATAGAACCTCTTGGCAGGGGACTAATAAAGAAACAGAGACCTTGAATAAATGTATTAGTTGATCTGGATCTAATAGACATATACAGAACATTACACCCAAATACAGTAGGATATACATTCTTCATGAGTGCAAATGGATCATTCTCCAGGCTAGACCACATGCTAGGCCACAGAACAACTCTCGGTGAATTTAGAAAGATTGAAATTATACAAAGTGAAGGTTCTGATACAGGTCCTCATATATACAGCCAACTGAATTTCAACAAGGCCACCAAAACTCATTCAGCTGGGAGAGAATAACCTCTTCAACAAATGGTGCTTGGAGAACTGGATATCTATAACCAAAAGAATGAGAGAATTACAACATCTCACACCTTATACAAAAATTAACTCAAGATGGATCAAAGATCTAAATATACGAGCCAAGATCATAAACGTCTTGGAAGATAATGTAGGGAAGCATCTACAGGATCTTATATTAGGAAAGAGTTTCATGAACTTTACACCCAAAGCATGAGCAACAAAAGAAAATACAGATAAATGGGACCTCCTCAAAATAGAAAATTTTGTACCTCAAAAGATTTTGTCAAGAAAGTGAAAAGGCAGCCTACTCATTGGGAGAAAATATTTGGTAACCATAAGTCTGATAGGTCCCCTTATCCTGCATATGTAAAGAAATCCTACACTTCAAAAATAAAAAGACAAACCCCCCATTTAAATAATGATCAAGTGATCTGAATAGACATTTCTACAAAGAAGTACAAATAGCTAACAATCACATGAAAAGATGTTCAACATCACTAAATATTAGGGAAATGCAAATCAAAACCACAATGAGATATCATCCTACAACCATTAGACTGGTGGCTGTTAAAAAAAACAACAACAACAGAAGACAAGTGTTGAAAGGCTGTGTAGGAATGGGAACACTCATCCACTGCTGGTAGGAGTGTAGAATGATCCAGCCATTGTGGAGCTCAGTTTGGTGGTTCCTCAGGAAGCTAACTATAGAATTGTGATATGATCCAGAAATCCCACTGCTTGTGTGTATACTCAGAATAACTTAAAGCAGGGACATGAACAGATATATGCACACCAATGTTCATAGTGGCACTAACTATTACTAAAAGTTTGAAACAATCTAAAACATCCTTCAACAGATGAATGAATAAGCAAATTGTGATATATACATACAATACAAAATTACTCAGCTGTAAGAAGTAATATAGTATTAACACACAGAATAACATCGATGAATCTTGAGGACATTATGTTGAGTGAAGGGAAATATGTTGGGTATATGGGAATCCCGGTATTGTGTAAGTGACTTTTCTGTAACCTAAAGCTTCTTTGAAGACAAAATGGAAAATATAAGACAATGGGGGACTATATGGAAGAAAATATCACTGTGCATATAAGACAAAAGATCTTATAGTGATGAAATCCACAATATATATATTTTTACTTTTATATTTTTTATTATTTTATTGTATTTTTTTAAAAAACGTCATAATTATTTCATGTCTTTATTAATTGTATTTGTTTATTGTATTGGCTTCATTTTTGAAAAGGTTTTGGATCACGGAAGGGTTACAACTATGGCAGAGGAGGATAATTGGTGTAAGCTGTCAGAGAGGGAGATGCATGAGAGGAGGTTCACCTGGGGCATACCTATAAAGCATATGAATGCATTCAAGTGTTCAAGGGGCATTGCACTGCGGGAGGAGATTCACACAATAACCTAAAGAATATAGAATTTCCATTCTGGGGATTCTGCCACATTCTCTAATGGGACAGCAAGAATCCCCTGAGTACAGGGGCAGTGACTAGTACAGGAAGATGTACCACTGATGGACCCTTAGTACTGATGACTGTACTTATGAACCTTTACTTTTCAAAATGAAACTTAGCCAAGTAATATACGGTGTCTAAGTGTTTCCTCCTGAGAGCCTCATTGGTGCTTACATGTGGCCTTTCTCTAAGCTGAATTCAGCATGTAAATGCATTACCTTCCCCCATTGTGGGACATGATTCCCGGGGATGAGCCTCCCTGGCACCAAGGAATTATTATCAAGCACCAACTCGCAATGCAACTGGAAAAAGACCTTGACCAAAAGCGGAAAAAGGTAAAGACAAATGAGTTATATGGCTAAGAGATTTCAAAGTGAGTCAAGAGTTCACTCCAGAGTTTATGCTTACACATGTCTCAGCAGGATCTCTTTGACCTCCAAAGTAAATATTACATCAAATAGCAGGGCTCCTGAGGGCTCCTAAGATATCCAGACACTATAGGCAGGGCAGACAGCTCAGGAGTTTGGTGCCCTGCCAGTGTGTGCTAATTTGGAGTTTATGCTCCCCAGTGTGACATAGTTGGACTTAGTCATGGTTTTTCTACACATGGCTACTCTATCCCTTCCATTTGAATCTACAGTTAGCACTAGAGTTGATAGGTGTATATCCAAGAGACTTAAATCTTTGGGCTTTCCATGTGCAAGCTGGGCCCTGATTCTCTATGGAGTTGCAACACTTATTCTCCAGTTCATTGGACTCACCCAGGACAATGAACAAGGAGATGATGATGGGCAACAACCATCCCAAGGAACAGAGAGGGTAAGCAACTGCAAGCAAAATAGTCCCATCCATCTGCCCCATGGTATCTAAGTGCTCTCTTAATTAGACATGGAGTGGACATCACTATTCCAGAATCCTCAGGATTGGGGAATGAACAATGCACTAGAGTAGACTTACTGTTATTCTACTATAGACTTATTGTGATTCAAGCAATGGAAAAACTTCTAATATGGATGAGGATGCAGTGGCCACTTGAAGTTCTGAGGAGAGGGAGAGGGAAAAACGGATGTAGTATGGTGGCATTTTCAGGACTTGGGAATTATCCTGATGGCATGGTAATGACAGATACAGGTGATTATATATACTTGTCATAACTTAAAAATTGTACAGTGGAGACTGTATATTACAATGTAAACTATAATCCACATTTAGTGGTAATGCTCCAAAATGTGTTCACCAATTGTAACAAATGCATTCAATTGTAATTCATTGCAATTGATGAACATATTTTGGAGCATTGCCACTAAGCACAAATTATAGTTTACATTGAAGTTTACACTCTCTCACACAGAATTCTTTATCTTTAAAAAAATAAAAACATATGTAAAAAACATAGCATATTACTTAACTACAGTGATAAACAGCATGGAACTGGCATTGACAGACAGATTGACCAATGGAACCCAATGAAGAACTCAGAAATAGACCCTCACATCTGTAGTCAAGTGATTTTTGACAAGACGATCAAGTCCTCCAAGCAGTCCCAGAATAGTCTATTCAACAAATGGTGCTGGAAGAACTGAATAGTCATATCCAAAAGAAAAAAAAAGACCCTTGTCTCACATCTTATACAAAATGATAGATTAGGTGTTTGTGATGGTTAGGCTAATGTGTCAACTCGGACAGAGAATTGTGCCCAGTTGTTTGGTCAAGCAACCACTGGGCTGATTGTAATGCCAGAACATTTATGGATTTAAGTCATCAGTGAGTTTACTGCATAGATGGCTGATTACATCTGCAATGAACCAAGGAGATTGCCATCAGCAATGTGTGATATTTTATGCAATCAATTGAATGCCTTAAAAAGGGAAGTGATTTCTGCATTCAGAGAGAATGTTTAAGCTTGACTTTGGACAGCCAACATCTACTGGAAACTCATCAAGGACTTTCTTCAGAGTCCCTGGTTTGCAGCCTGCCTGCAGAATCTGGACTTGTGCATCGCATTCCCACCATCATGTGACCTACAGATCTAAAGGAAATTGCCTCAGGATTTCACCACTTCTACTTAGAAAGGTGGATCAGGGAAAAATGGTGATATGCTCAGCATGTGGCTGTTTCCACTGCCCTACTGCTATTATAGGGAGACTAAGTCAAGGATTAAAATCCAAGTGGGTTGTACTGAGGATTTCTTGTGACCTGACCTTGCCTCCAGTCCCCATCTCTCCAAAAGGGAGCTAAGAGTGAAAGCTTTAAGGACTTTTCCACTTATCATACAAAGTAATTTATGTTGTTCAAGAGCTAGGGGTCTGAGATGAATATTTGCATATTCTCTCTACTTGGTGTACAATGTATGCCATCAGTATTATCTGAATTTTGTAGGATGAACATGTTACCTTTCCTGGTCTCTGTAGAGATTTATGTGTTTTGTACATTTTGATGGTTTTTTATGACTTTTGAGGAGGAGGTCTTTTCAGTCTGCTATTATGTCACCATCTTTCACAGAAGTTCTAAAAAGACTTTGATGTCCTAACTAGTCATTTCATATTTCCCTGCTATCAAGTACAGCACTCATTCTTGAATAATAGGCACAATTCACTTAGGTAGGAGAAAAAAACAAAAACAAAAACAGATCCACTCTTATGTATATAATCAAAAGAATTGAAAAAAGAACTTAACATATTCGTAAAACATATTGTAGTCTTATTTACAATAGTTAAAAGGTGGAAAGGACCCAAGTGCCATCAACAGAAAAATGGATAAATGAAATGTGGTCAATCTATACAATGGAATAGTATTCAGCTAATAAAGGAATGAAGTTCTGATACATAATACAACATGAATGGTCCTTGAAAATATTATGCTAAGAGAAATAAGCTCGGTACAAAAGGACAAATACTGTTGATTTAACTTATATGAAATACCTATAATAGGAAAATTCATAGGGACAGAAAACTGGTTAAACATTACCAAAGGCTAGGATTGGGGAAGAAGAAAATGAAGAGACACTGTTCAGTGGGTAGAGTAAGGTAATGAAAAGTTATAATAATAGATGATGGTGAGGGTTTCACAACACTATTAATAATGTTACTGAACTTTACACTTAAAAAGATTGAAATCATAAATTTTATGTTGTTATGTAACTACAATAAAATTAAGAAAAATTGGGAAACGGACTTTGGCCCAGTGGTTAGGGCGTCCGTCTACCACATGGGAGGTCCGCGGTTCAAACCCCGGGCCTCCTTGACCCGTGTGGAGCTAGCCCATGTGCAGCGCTGATGCATGCAAAGAAGTGCTGTGCCACACAGGGGTGTCCTCCGCATAAGGGAGCCCTATGCGCAAGGAGTGCACCCGTAAGGAGAGCCGCCCAGCGCGAAAGAAAAAGTGCAGCCTGCCGAGGAATGGCGCCGCCCACACTTCCCGTGCCGCTGACGACAACAGAAGCGGACAAAGAAACAAGACGCAACAAAAAGACACAGAAAACAGACAACCGGGGGAGGGGAGGGGAATTAAATAAATAAAAAATCTTTAAAAAAATTAAGAAAAATTAATTAACAAAAAGTAAATTAGAAGACAACCAGCAAGATGGCAGCAGAATAAGGAGATCCTAGAGTCAGCTTCTGTTTCAGGGCAGTTAGCAAACACCAAGAGCTCTCTGCAGCTAGCTGAAGCAACTGTTTGGGGGCTTCAGGATGCCAGAATGGCATCGTGCAACATCCTTGAAGGAGTGGAAGGAGGAGACTGCCCATCTGCAGAAAAGACTCGTAGGTAGATTGTTCCACACCCTGGAAGCCAGTGTCCATCCTACACCGGAGGCACAAGCTGCATCGGGAGCTGCTCCATGGCTGGTATTGAAAGCTCTACTTCCCAAATATGGGGGAGGAAGAGACGGTTGGGCTCCAACTTCAGCTACTGATGAGTAAATTCAGCAGGCTACAGTATAATCCTGAGAACTGCTAAAGTTTGAGCCTGTCCAAGCAGAAAGAGGCTGGGAGTCACCATCTTAACTCCACAACTGGCACAAGGGGAAGGGGGACAGACTGAGAATCCCAGTGCTGGTGGGGACTGGCTTCTTTCCCTTCTAGGTAAGATTGCAGCTCTGTCCTAAGCCCAGTGCCACCTCCAACAGGGAGGAAGTTGCAGGGACCAGCACCACCTTCTCTGGGAAATTGCCAGCCAAGCCATAGAGGCTGGTGATTGTCCTACTCTGGTGGCATAAGCAGCCCCAGGAGTTGTACTGTGATTGGAAATGGAAGCTCCATTTCCAAAAAAAAAAAAAAAACAGGGGAGGAGAAGATGGTTGACTGCAGATTTCAACTACTGATTGGTAGACTCGGATGGCTAAGGAATAACCCAGGGAACAGTTGGGGTGTGAATCTGTCCAAATGGGAAAGGAAAGAGACCAGTGGCAGCCATTTTGACTCTGCCCCCAGCCCAAGGGGAAGCCTGGCTGACCAAATATCACAGTGATGGTAGGAACTGGTTTCTTCCACCCCAATCAGCCTGCAACCCTAGCCTAGGCTTCAGCCCCTCCTCTGGCAGGGAGGAGGCTGGCTAGTTCTGCACCAGCCTATCTAGGTAATGTTGGGTACATTTGGCTGCCACAAACTGAATAATCTGAAGTCTAACAGGGCAACTACAGCCATCTTGGCCCTGCACTGCATAGATTGATGCCCACATCTGCAGCTCCATCCTGCCCCTGGCAGGGGCGAAAAAGGCATGAATCTTCATTAGACTCTCTGGACAAACACAGCCTAGGCATGTACGACTTGGATTATTCCACACAACTGTGACTATTTCCCTACCTCTGGGAAAGGAGAAAGTTAGGAGAAAGTTTCATCCATCCCAGGGGCAGTGAGGGCATATTGAGCCTCCACAGTTTATAGCACCAATTACATCCTTGGATCTTACTGCACAACCAGCAAGGGAGAAAGGGCAGGAAGCCCTAAACTAAAGAGAAAACCTGCACCCAGAATAAATACTCTATTAAGCCAGATGCCAAGACACCAACCAAAAATTACAATCCACACCAAGAAACGGGAAGATATGGCCCAGTTAATGGAACAAGATAAGCCTCCAGATGACATAAAGGAGTTGAGACAACTAATCATAGATATTCAAACAAATCTCCTTAATAAATTCAATGAGATAGCTAGAGAGATTTAGTATATTAAGAAGACACTGGAGGAGCACAGAGAAGAATTTGAAAACCTACATAGGAAAATAGCAGATCTTATGGGAATGAAAGGTGCAATCAATGAAATTTTAAAAAATTGGAATCATATAATAGCAGATTTGAGGAGACAGAGGAAAGGATTACTGAGCTTGAAGAAATGGCCTCTGAAAGTGAACATAAAAAAGAACAGATGAAGAAAAGAATGGAAAAACTTGAACAAGTTCTCAGGGAACTAAATGCCAGCAAGAGATGTGCAAATATATATGTCATGGGAGTCCCGGAAGGAGAAGAGAACCGAAAAGGAGCAGAAGGAATAGTTAAAGAAATAATGTTATAAAATTTCCCCACCCTGTTGAAAGGACATAGATATCCATGTTCAAGAAGCACAATGTACTCCCATCTGAAAAAATCTGAATAGACCAACTCCGAGACACATACTAATCAGAATGTCAAATGCAAAGACAAGGAGAGAATTCTGAGAAAGAGCCAGAGAAAAGCAATGCATAACATATAAGGGATACCCAATAAGATTAAGTTCTGATTTCTCACCAGAAACCATGGAGGCAAGAAGACAGTAGTGGTCTGATATATTTAAGATACTATGAGAGAAAAACTTCTGACCAAGAATCTTATATCTGGCAAGATTGTCTTTCAAAAATGAGGGTGAGTTTAGAATATTCACAGATAAACAGAAACTGATAGAATTTCTAACCAAGAAACCAGATTTTCAGGAAATACTAAAGGGTGTGCTAGAGCCTGAAAAGAAAAGATAGTTGAGAGAGGCCTGGCAGAGAGTCTAGAAATGAAGATTATATCAATAAAAGTAACTAAAAGTGTCAAAACCATAGTGAAAATAAAATTTCACAGATAAAACTCAAATAGGAATAAACTTAACCACCGATATAAAGCACTTATATTCAGAAAACTGCAACCCAATGTTAAAAGTATTTTTAAAAACTCTTAAATATCTGGAAGAACATTCCATGCTCATGGATTGGAAGACTAAATATCATTAAGATGTCATTTCTACTCAAATTGAAATACAGATTCAATACAACCCTGATAAAAAATTAAGCCAGCATTTAAAAAAGAAAATGAAAACACAATTATCAAGTTTTTTGGAAGGGTAAGGGGTACTGAGTAGCTAGAAACATCATAAAAGGAAAAGCAAATCCTCATCTCTGGACTTTACATCATACTACCAAGCTATAGTGGTAAAAACAGCATGTTACTGGCATAAAGATAGACACATAGACCAATGGAACCAAATTTATGGCTCAGAAAGAGACCCTCACATGTATGGTCAAGTGATTTTTGACTAGCCTGTCAAACCCACACAGCTCAGGCATCACAGGCTATTCAGCAAAATGGTGCTGAAAGAAGTGGCTATCTGTAGCTGAAAGAAAGAGCACCCCTATCTCACACTTTATCCAAAAATTAACTCAAAATGGATCAAAAACCTAAAAATAAAAGCAAGAACCGTAAATATTCTAGAAGAAATTGTGGGAAAATATCTTTAAGACCTGGTGCTAGGTGGTGGATTATTAACGGAAATAAGAGAAGGATTGAGATGGACTATTGATGTTTAATGTATGTAGAAGTTTTAATTAGCTTTACTGTAAAAGTCTGAAAATGTATAGAGTAGATGGTAAAAAATAGTGAGTAATAGCTAGCTTATAAATGGGGATGTGGCTAAAAATGTTAGTCTAGGTACATAAATGTCAATTGACAGAATGCTAGAGAATAATCTAGGAACTGAATAGCACGGTAAGCCTAGAGGTGGAAGAGAATCATGTTTGATGGTACAGATACAAGCATGTCCTTTGTGAGCTAGAGCAAATGTATATAACTACTGCGGGGTGATGGGAATGCATGGGAAAAATAAACTAGAATGACCTATGGACTGTGGTTAGCAGTAATAATATAATATTATTGCATCTATGCCAGAGATGTACTGTGTTGATTATGGGACAGTATGGAAAATGTGGGCATGGTAACAATCAGATGATAGTATCTTATCTGTAACATACATTCCACTACAGTGTGGTGTATTGATAGAGGGTTGTTTGGGAATTCTGCTCATGTGCATGATTGTTTTATAAGTTTACAACTTCTGTCATAAAAATATATTTAAAAAATAATAAGGTGGGTTGGGGGAAAAACACACCAAATGTAAGATAAGAACTATGATTAGTAGTAAGATTTTGACAATATTCTTTCATAATTTGTAACAAACATCTCACGACAATGCAAGTGGGGGATTGATGTATGAGACCCCTTTATGATGTTATGCATGTATGCTTTGTAAGTTCACAACTTTTACCATACCCTTAATTGTTTATGTGTGTTTATATATAAGTGATATAAAGATAATAATAATATGAAGGGTTGGGGGAAAATACTTTGGTTAATAGTAATATTTTGACAATGCTCTTTAATCATTAGTTAAAAAGGTTTAACAACAATGTAAGGTGTTGGTGGTAGGGTGAATTATGAGAGTCCTGTATGATGTTATATATGTTTGTTTTTTAAGTTCACAACTATTACTATATAATTATTGTTTATGTAGGTTTGTGTGTGGTTTACATATTTCAAAAAATTAATTTAAAAAATTTAAGAATGACCTTGATATAATTCTCCATGAAGACATATAAAGCCGTTTCATCCTCTTTGTCTCTACATAATTTTCCACTGTTTGGATATAACAGTTTAACAAATAAATGCTTCTGTGAATATCTTAAAAAAAGAAAAATTAAATTAATGGAAGTGGCTGTGGCTCAATCAGTTGGGGTCCCGTCTACCATATGGGAGGCCCTGAGTTGACGTCCTGGGGCCTCCTTGTGAAGGCAGGCTCGCCTGCACGCTGAGGAGAGCCTCCTGGCTTGCAAACACCGTGGAGTGCCACCTGGCCCACGAGCACTGCGGAGTGCTGCCATCCCACGAGCGCCACAGAGAGCTGACTCAGCAAGGAGACCCAGCAAAAAGGGAGACAAGCAACAAAGCAGAAGAGCACAGAGTAAATGGACACAGAGAGCAGACAGCAAAACAAGCTGTGAGGGGGGGGCGATAAATAAAAAAAATAAATACAGACACAGAAGAACACACCGCGAATGGACACAGAGAGCAGACAACACACAAAAAGTTGCAAGGGTGGGAATAATAAAAGTAAATTAAAAATAAAATAATAATAATAATTAAATTTTATTAAAGACAATGGAATGATTTCTAACATAAATACCTAACAACACCTTTGAGTATATTTATATCTGGAATTTTCTCAATTATCAATTGAATGTGAGATACCTTTATAAAATGCTACAAAAATATTACTCATTAACTAAATATGTAAAAGTTAGCTTAATTTTAATAATAAGTCCTTTCACTTATTATACATATAGTGTTTGTATAGTGTTTCAAACATTCTTCCCCACTATTAGCTGCATAGTCTATAATAAGAATGAATTTAGCAGTATAAGCTACACTCTGTCCAAAATACATTACATATGTTAATTAATTCAATTCTTCCATAAACCTGAAGGGGATTTCTATTATTATACCCATTTCATAGACAATGGGACTAAAGGAATGAGATAGTAGATAACTTGTCCAAGACTTCATAGCTAGTTATCCAGGTTTGGAAGCCAATCCCATACCCCTAGAGCCCACAGTTTTACCTATTATAGCATACTGTCTTGTATGTGATCCACCACAGCTCTGTGATGTAAGCAGGGTTTGTTATCCAGATTCTCTAGATCAGAAACCCAAAGTTTAGAGAGGTTAAGGACTTGTCCAAAATAAGAGTATAGTAGAAAAAAATAGCAAAGTCAGCATAAAAGTCAGGTCTCAAGGAATGTTCATTGATCCTGTATTTCATGATTCTACCTCTCTCCATGTCCTGTTTTTCATATATCTACAGCCTGGTTCTTTGTTATGGACAGTTATGTCCCAAATGGAAAATTTTTTTAAATTATTTATTTATTTTTAAAAATTACATTAAAAAAATATGAGGTCCCATTCAACCCCACCGCCCCCATCCCCCACTACCCCCACAGCAACACTCTCTCCCATCATTGTGACACATCCATTGCACCTGGTAAGTACATCTCTGAGCATCACTGAACCCCGTAGTCAATGGTCCACATCATAGCCCACACTCTCCCACATTCCATCCAGTGGGCCCTGGGGGGATCTACAATGTCCCGTAATTGTCCGTGAAGCACCACACAGGACATCATCTCGTCCCGAAAACGCCTCCACATCTCATCTCTTCCTCCCATTCCCCAAACCCAGCAGCCACCATGGCTACCCTTCCCACACCCATTCCACATTTTCTCTGTGGACATTGGATTGGTTGTGTCCATTGCACATCTATGTCAAGTGGGGGCTTAGATTCCACATGGATACTGGATGCACTCCTCCTGCTTTCAGTTGTAGACACTCTAGGCTCCATGGTGTGGTGGTTGACCTTCTTCAACTCGATGTTAGCTGAGTGGGGTAAGTTCAATAAATCAAAGTGTAGGAGCTGAAGTCTGTTGAGGCTCTGGGCCTGGGTGTTATATTATCAGTCCAGAGATTCAAATCCCCTAAATATATCTAAAACCCCAGCACCAACTACAATTCCAATAAAGTAGCATGCAAGTCTTGTGAAAAGAGATACCCTCTGAGTCCAATTCCATCACACAGAAACACCAGCTCCAAAGAAGGGCCATCTGCCATGGCAGTGAACCCCATCTGCCATGACCATAGAACCCGTGGGTCTCTTTATTCCTCAAAAGAACCAATACCTGGGGTTGTATCTACTTTATCTGTCTCTCAGACTCTGCTCAGTTGTACATAAGGGGATTCCTTCTGACAACCTCCAGACTCTTTTTTACACGAAGATGAATATAAAACATGTAATATTACACCAAAAACATATAGGGGACGACAGACTAATAATGTAAACCATAAGGCAAAACATAGGATAACTAAAAAATTTAGAAAACTGTACATCCTAAAGTATGGACCACATAGTAAGCACAGGTGTCATCTTGTTTGAAAGCTATTGTCTCGGAATCTGTACATCAGTTTCAGGAAATATGATATGAACAAGTTAAGAGATTATCGCTGTGGAAGGGAAAAGGTTTTATGGTGAATCTGGGGAAGTACTGTATATTGTATATATGAAGTTCGGTGATCTAAGACTCTTGTGAAGCTGACATTATGTTGGGATTCACTTTACAGGAAGTTTTGGATCACAGAGTGGTTCAACAATGGCAGTGGAGGAATACTGATATAGGATGTTATCGACAGGATATATATGGTTGACAGGGAGTTATATAGGGCATATGCCCAGGGTATATAGTAATGTCTAGATATACTCATAGTGGAAATAATTAAAAACAACAGCTGGGGGGGTACTGGGCCCCTGGCCGGGGGTCACTGTCGTGGACCCTGGGGGAGCAGCTGTAGTCCCCTAGGTGCAACGGCAAGAACCAGGAAGGAAGGAGGACCCAACAGTGGGCTCCTGATACTAATGGCTATGCTTTTGAGCCTATACACCTGCAATAAGAATAAGGCCTAGAGTAGCACTGTGCCTGGGAGTTTCCTCCTGACAGCCTTCATGTTATTCAAATGTGGCCACTCTCACAGCCAAACTCAGCATGTAGATGCAGTGCATTCCCCCTAGCGTGGGACATGACACCGGGGGATGAGCCTCCCTGGCACCGAGGGATCACTACCACATACCAGCTGAAGATACAACTAGAAAAGGACCTTGAATTAAAGGTTCAACACGGATCAGCAGAATATCCCTGTCTACATATAATAATATGACTTCAAAATGCTGTTTGACCTAATGTAAGGGAGAAATGGAAAGGAGAAATGAGAATATAAGGCTATGAGTCTCCAAATGGAAAATTTTCAGGAACATAATGCTAGTACTTCCCTTATAGATCAGTTTTGACTGTAAATGACTCCCATAAGTTCTTACACATAACAAGTACTTCATAAATATGGAGTACGGTTCCTTGAGTGCTCTTTTACTAATAGCTTATCTTCTTTTCTGGACTCTAAGTTCTTTATTCTGCTTCTCTTTATCCCAGAGCAATCAGCACCTCTGATGGTCTTCAACTCCTTGGCCCCATCCTTGATCACTTCTGCTTTCTTTGCTTTCCTTTTTCACTGAATATTAGGGTGAATCTCCTTCACGAAGCCTGCCAGCCTTTGGGAAAAAGGCTGTGATAAAGCATTAATAAAGAGACAAAGCTTGGGAGCCTGGAGGAAATATAGGACACCAATGACAGGAAATATGAGGAATCCCTGTGAGTAACAGTGAGCAGAGTTCAGAGCCGAGGAGAATGCTAAGTAGGTGTATATCATTTATATGATAAATGATACAATAAGACCAAAACAATCATCTTCTCAAAAGTAATATATTCTAACAAAGCACCCACAGAATAAAGATAGCAATTCTACTTTTCAGGTTTAAGCTTGAAGTTTAGATGTGGCCTAAGTGTCTCTCTTCTTTTGTATATAACTTTAGTATTTCGGGACTATAATTGCAGATTGATTGAACCAGACATGTATACAGAATATCAATTGCAAATACAGTTACTGCTGGCCTACTTAAACATGCATTATCTCATCTAAACGTTATAGCATCCCAGTGAAGCCACAGAGCTATTAGAATCTCTGTTTAAACATAGGAGAAAATCACAGCTCAGAAAGGGCAAATAACTAGCTCCAGGTGACACATCATTAAATGGTAGAAACACATCAGTAAATGATGGAACAGGATTAGAATCCTCATGTGTCTGTTTCCAAATTCCTTTTTTTTCCACTTTTCCTACTGTGTCTCAGCAAAGAAGCCCAATGAAATTTTGCTGATGAATAAATTAACGAAGACTTGGTGAATAGTCTTTGGTTTCAGTGTTAGCAATTTCTGTTTGGGGTTCTTCTCATTAGTATGGTGCAAGCTTCAGTTTGGGATTGCCTTAGAAGGTTTTTCCCTGGAATTAAAAATCTGTTTTTGTTTTATCTGCACTGTATGCAGCACAGTGTCTTGCAAACCTGTGGCTTGTGGCTGTGGCACTTTTTAGAGCATCTTTGCAGATGTGCAGATAAGTAGCTTGAGAAAAGCTATCAGTATAGAGGCACTGCTCTCATTTACTTTTCAGCCATTCTACACGTTGTCCCCTAATCCTTTTCAAATACAAATATACTTTCTAAATACTCTGTTGATTTTCTTCTGGCCCACTCTTTGTCACTTTGCAGGAAACTGTGACCTCATCATTGAACAGCTAGGAAAAAGGGGCTAGAGATTGTTTGGGTATACAACTAGGAAGCATCACTCATTATTTGCTGGAACGATATGAATTCATTATTCTGAAAGAAAAAATGCTTTTCTGGTGTGGTCCCTGTTTTTGCTTCTTCCATCATTCCATCAAGATGTAAGTATGGAAACATGGTAATTTGAGAAAAAGTATTCTCTTTGTCTAAAATAGCTTATTGGAATAATGATGAAGGTTTGCTTTTGACCTGTCTGTGTTTGTGTGCTTGTGTGTATGTGCATGTTTAGATGGGAGGGCTTTTTTCTCTTTACTCACTGACAGCCTTCTTGAGGAGGGGGACCAGGACATAACATTGATTCTATCATTAGAGGCAGGAGGCCAGGCATGTGCTAGCCAGAAATACTGTGCTGAAGGGTCTCTCCTCTCAACCACTTTGCTGGCTTCTTTTCAGGAAATGGGAACATCTTAATGACATGGCCTATTCTGGATGCATCATTGTATCCGTGGCACCTGGCACAATATATGAAAGAGTAGATGCTAATTGAGTGTTTCTAAACTGAATGAATGAATCTAAAGGAGTAAATGGATAGATGGATAAGTGGATAAATGAATGACTAATGTACTAAGAATATGAGCTGGGATGGCTAGGGAAGCAGAAAGGGCTATAATACGCTACAGATATAACTCATGGGGAGTCAAAGAAATGAAGCCCTTTCATGATCACCCAGAGGATACTCACGAAGTCTAATTTAGTAACCTTAAGAAAACTTAAGCTTCTTATTCATGTTGTGGATTAACTCTCATGTTTATCATCTCTCCCTTTACAAACACTGCTAAAATGATAATAAAGGAATAAAAAAAATGCATAGAGCCCAGGGACAAAGAGAATATAAGAGATGACAGTGGCAGAAAAGAGATTTCAACATTTATTCATTCGGCAAATATGTGCTGAGTGTCTGCAGTGTGCTAGGTAACTGTTTGAGGACAGGTGAATGAAATAGTGAGCAAAACAGTCAAAAGATCCTGCCATCATTTAGAAGAGTGGTGATTGATTTAACGAATTAGAAGATGTAATAAAAATGCCAGTATGGGGAAGACCTAAAAACAGGTGAGATGATTTGCCACACAGAATCCAGAAAAGCTCAGATCCTGGGGATACCAGATATTGCAGAAAGCAAGGATAGGAAATAGTACTGAAAACAGAGGTACTTGTTGAAAGTCTGTGCTTAGAGTTGATGAACATCCTACTCTCCACAACCACAAGTTATCCATTTTCTGCTGCCCCCAAGTTAGACACCAAATGTTTTGTTTCTGAAAATTGAAATCAATAGGTCTCAGACTTTGAGACAGCTAACATAATGGAGGGAAGTGGTGAGATCAAGTTGAAATCAAAAGAATTAAGTGAAAATGTACATAATGAATGATGAGACTGCCAGACTTCCCTTTCTTTCCTTCTCCCAGAACACCAGGTTATATCACCCTGGCAAAATATTGGTGAATTGTTCTCTTAAGAAACTTACTGACCCCATGAAAACAACTTCCAGATATTGATATTTTGTGGTCACCCAAAGAAAAGACCAGTTTACCACCTCATCATCATGTAGTTTCACCTTTACAAAGAGAGCTCACAATAAGCATGTGTTTTGCTTTACTCTTGAATATGAATAGCACCCCCAAAGATCATCAGACATTTCAGAAAGCCAGAGATAGTGTAGAAAACAGACTGAAAGTGAAAACAGAGAAAATGGAGAGGCAAAAATTATCAAAGAAATAATAATACAAGAATTAGTGGACTCATGACTGCAGGTTGAAAAGATCCACCAAAATTTTGATGCTTAGAACCTCAACTTGGGAAATTCTGGTAAAATTGGTAAGAAGTGGGGCCTCTGCATTTGTATGTTTTATATAGCCCCACAAGGTACTCTAATGAACTTCTAGGATTGAAAGCAGTCATTTAGCTATTAATCTAGATTTTCCGTTTTGAGATTAGTCTTAGGTGGGTGCACACACACCATAACATGAAAATATTTTTCCAGTGCAATTGTGATTGGATGTCAGTCATGGTGAAATATATGGGAAAACAAGAGAAGAGAAGTAGGATACCTTTCCCCCAGTCTGGGATTGAAATAATGCCTTTTTCTCTTTCTTATCATGTGTCATATACTTAACCAATAAAATTAATGTTTTTTAAATGAACAGCCTATAAAATTGTATAAGATTGCATTATTCCTCTTCCAAAAATTTTTATTTTTTTAGCAATGTTCATATTTTCTGTAGATTACTTTGTGAAATGTTGGACCATCAAGGCCATGCCAAACCTGATTGAAACTAGGAAGACAGAACCCAAAGGTGGGCAATATGAATATCCAGATATATGCCTGTTCTAAAGAGGCAAATCAGTTTTATAAGGTCAGCACAATTATACAATCCCTGGAGCAAGTGAGGCAACCTGACCAGATAGAGAAAAGTTTCTTGCAGCTATAAGTCCTCCATCCATTTGATGGTTTCCTGTACTTAAGCGCTGGTTCTTTGCTATAGTGATCTGAATATAAAAGGAGAAGGAGGACCCATATAAACGAGCTGTTTGGTTTGCTCTAATAATTTTCCCTCCTACTGATAAGTGGAAAGGTTTTCAGAGTTGGTAATGATAAAGTGTTACAATAATTAACTTGGAATTTGGTTTCTTTAACCTTAAAAGCACCACACATCAGTTTAATGAAGAAGAACTAGTACTAAGGCAGAAGATACATCAACAGAACCGAATGCAAGCCAGCCACCAATAAGAACTCTCCATGGTGCTTACCTTGGTCATGAACTGCTCTACCTCAATCCCTGCTCAGTTTAGCAGCTATTCATCTTAGAGGTCAATTGGATTAAACCCCTTATTTACAGTTGAGGAGATTGCAGTATAGAGGGGAGCAGCGCTTTCTTAATGGTAATGGTAGAACCAGAATCCAAAACCAGCTCAATTGTTTTCTAGGAATGCAGAAACTTTCCATTACATCATTTGAAGGTAAATTCCAGGTGCAATTGAAGTATAGGAAAGGTGCACTTACATCAAGAAGGTTACTCAGCAGAGGTGACAATTCAGTTGAGATGTGAAAATAAGGCAGGGGATTGCAAGGTAGACAGAAAATGTGAGACCAGGAAAGTCATTCCAGGTAAAGGAATGCCCATGTGTAAAGGCATATTTGGTGAGAATCAAAAGTGACCTCAAGATCATATAAGTCCCTCACTTTACTCTTGGGAAAAAATAAGCCCTACACTGTGCAAACTGCTAGAAATACAGAAATAATTAAACTATGACTCCCTGTCCTCAAGGAGCACACAGTCTAGTGTGAAAGTGATGATTTTATCTTTTCCCACCAGCATCTCTGTTTCATTTCTAATATGTATGATCCTTATTTTGGCCAGTAAGTTTACCTCTGCTTCCTGACTAAAGGCCACACTCTTATACCTCATTAGTCATATTGCCAGTGTGTGGTGCAAGTATGAGAGGTCAGAGAGGGATCCTCCCAACTAAAGGATAAAGATATATCAGAGAAGATGTCATAACAATGGCAGGATCAGTATATTCATATGAGTAACTGAAGAATGATTTTTAAAAACACATTCATTCACCTCACTATGTTTATATTTTATTGTCAGAACTTGAGGTAAGTATTCTCTCTTAGCCAAACTCAGCATAAAAACTCACTGCCTTCCTCCCAACATGGGATGTGATTCCCAGAGATGGGCCTCCCTCACGCTGAAGAATTACTACCAAGCACCAACTAGTGATGCTTCTGGAAAAATACCTTAAGCAAAAGGAGGAAACATTAAATAAAATAAGTTTTTATGGCTAAGAGATTGAAAGTGAGTTTGGAGTTCATTCCAGATGTTATGCTTATGCATGTCTCAGGAGGATCTCACTAACTGCCACAGTGAACAATGCCTCAAGCAGGGGTGATCCTGAGGGCTCTAGAGACATCTGGACACTATAGGCAGTGCAGACAACTGTGGGAAACCAGCATCCCATTGGTAAAGTTGTCTGTATAGGGAGTGGTCACCAGAAGTTCTGAGGGGGAGGGAGCAAAGAATAGGTGTAACATGCGTCATTTTTGAGACATTGAAATTTTTCTGCATCATATTGCAAATTTGAATGCAGGCCATTGTACATTTTATCAAAACGTATAAAATTGTGCAGGGCAAAATCTAAACCATTATGTAAATTGCAGACCATGGTTAGTATCAATGCTTCAATGTGTGTTCATCAGTTGTATCAAATGTACCATATTAGTGAAAGTTGTTACTAATATGGGAAAATGTGAGAGCGGGAGGGGTAGGCCAAATGGGAATAGCCTATATTTCTGATGTACCTTTTATGTAATCTAAAACTTCTTGAAAAATTTAAGAAAATCATTTTAAAAAACCTTGAGGTCAGTATTCATTAGTTCAATACACTCATCCCCCTCCTCTTAGCACCACCTAGTTGCACAGCACTGATTCTGGTGTTGTGAGGCTGTGAAGATGAACCACATACTGGTTCTACCATTTAAGAGCTAAAAGTTTCCTTGGGATAAATGATATGTGGATATAACTAAGATAAAGTATAGCATGATATACATTTCATAAGCGTGGTCTGAGTGAAGGAACATGGTATAGGGGGAAGGAGATGAACTTTACAATAAGATGGACCTAGGTCTGTGGCTAAAAGATTTTGTGATGGTAGACAGTTATTTAGATTCTTTAAGGTCCTCCATCTGATGAATGGAAATAATGACAAACTCTACCTTTATAGTGGCATGTGTATTGATAAATAAATTTAGTAGGATACAAAGCAGCCTGGTATATAGTAGAACTTTAGTATATTTTTGCTTAGCCTCCATCCAACCATCCCAACACCTTAAAAAACTAAAGTTATCTTGAGAGTTGAGAGGAACATGAAATGTTTGGTGCCGTTTAACTTCTTTCATGAATGAGCCAACTTAAAATAAATTTATATGGCAACACATATAGTTCTCTCAAAATTCAAAATTAATGTCTTTTCCAAAACAATTTGGAGTGGTCTTGGATCCTGTTTTAGAAAGATTGGGCATATATTAACAAGAATACCATTTTATTTAAAAAGCTCATAAAGCTTCATCTTCAGCTATTACTGATTTAGGAGTAGCGAATATATGGAAACCCTTCACACTCTACTAAACGGGATTATACATTCTCCTCTAACCCATATAATTCATATTTCCAGGCTGGCTTCTTCTAAATTCCTCACTTTCTGATTAATGATGTGAACAGCACAGCTGAAGGCAGTGTTCTCTTATCTGACCATGCCAAAGATTCACTTTCAGTTGACCTTCGGAAAGTATCAGGCATTTTTGAAAAACTTTTTTTTGTCTTATAGTCACATTCATTAATTACTTAAAAAATGAACTAAGTTTACCAAGAATTTTATTTTATTTTTAAAATTTAATTTAATTTTTAATTGTCTTTTTATAAAATTAACAGATCACACAAAACATTACATTAAAAAACATGAGATTCACATATATCCCATTCCCCACCCCCCCACCCCAATATTATTTTTAATTGTATTTTTTGAAGATACATAGATCACAAAAAATGTTACACTAAAAAATATAAAAAGTTCCCATATACTCCACCCCCCCCCCCCCACTCCTCCCACATCAACAATCTCTTTCATTGTTGTGGCAAGTTCATTGCGTTTGGTGAATACATTTTGAAGCACTGCTGCACTCATGGATAATAGTTTACCTTGTAGTTTACCCTCTCCCCCAGTCATTTCAGTGGGATATGGCAGGATATATGATATCCAGCATCTGTCCCTGCAATATCATTTAGAACAACTCCAAATCCTGAAAATGCCCCCAAATCACATCTCTTCTTCCCTCTCCCTGCCCTCAGCAACTACCGTGGCCACTTTCTCCACATCAATGCTTCAATTTCTTCCATTACTAGTCACAATAATTCTATAGTAGATGATCAGTAAGTTCACTCTAATGTGTATTTTATTCCTCCATCCTGTGGACCCTGGGATGGTGAAGTCCACTCCACCTCTATATCAAGAGGGGGCTTAGATCCCACATGGATAATGGATGAAATTCTCCTGCTTTCAGTTGTAGACACTCTCGGTTCCCTGATATGGTGGTTGATCATCCTCACCTCCCTATTAGCTGACCTGGGTAAGTCCAATGAGCTGGAGAGTAGGAGTTGCTGAGGCTCAGGGACAAGCTGGCACATGGACAGTCCAGAGATTCAAGTCTCCTGAGTATACACCAACCCTAGCACCAACCAAAGGTTCAGTAAAAGTGACAGAAGAGGCATGTATAGAAAGGTCACGTCTGAGTCCAACTCCATCACACTCAGGAGCACAAATTCCAAAGTAGGGCCAACTGACATGGCACTGAACTCCAGAGCCATCTGCCATGATCATGCGTAAGCAAGACCCCTCTGATGACCTCCCAACTCTTTCTTGAAGACTCTTAGCCATATAAACTCATTTGTCTTTGCCATTTCCCCCTTTTATTCAAGGTCAAAAAGCAATTTTTAACTCATGAACCTACATGGAGGCTGAGATATTCTGCTGATCTGAGTTGACCCTTTTATTCAATGTCTCTTTCTAGGTGCATCACCAGTGATTGGTAGTAATCTCTCAGCACCAGGGAGGCTCATCCCCAGGAGGCATGTTCCATGGTGGGGAGAATGTAATGCATTTAAATACTGAGTTTGGCTTAGAGAGTGGACACATTTGAGGAACATGGAGGCTCTCAGCAGGTAACTTTTAAACACCCTGCAGCTCTAGACCTAGTTCATATTTCAGACATACAAGCTCATAAACATAGTCATCAGTATCAAGGGCTCACCACTGGACCATCCTTCTTTGTTGGTCTTTGCTGTTGCACTTGGGGTATTGTTGCTTTTCCATTGGGAAATGTGACAGAGCTGCCCTGGGTAGGAATTCAACACTCCCTTAGTTGTCATTTATAACTGTAACTACTATGAAAATACACAACGTATATTCAAACATTTTTATGTACCCTATATCCATGCCATAGAAAGAACTCCCTCCCAACCACATGCCCTTCAATAATACCCCACACCAACATTCCTCCCCTGCCATAATTGAACCTCTCTGTGGTCCAAAGCTTCTTTAAAAATGAAGCCTAATATATTGCCAAATTCAATTAATAGGAAAATGAAATAGTAGTGAGAGTTTTAAAGATTAGAAAATAGAATTGGAATAAGAAATTATGGTTTGTGTTTCTAAAACTACATAGAAAGCACAAAACATGTATATGCACTTATACAAAATCTCTGTATTAATAAATACATAGAAGCTTTTATTTTGTTTATATTGCATAGACCGAAATCAATTTTTCTGGAACAAAATGCCATTAATTATAAACACAAACTAACTGGAAAAGTTCTCATTAAAGATAAATGTGACTGGGAAAACCATATGGATAAACTATTCCCTGCCTCATTCAGATTGAAGGATACTTCTCAACATTGGAAGGAACAGTGAGAAATGTGTATATTATAAAGCTATAGGTTTTAATAACTTCACCATATTCTGCTAAGCCTCTGACCCCATTGGAATCATAGAAGGTTAATACTGAGATGAACTCTAAAAGCATAAATTAGGCACTTGCCATTACATCATCCCCAAATGAGCCTTAAGCTATATAACATTTGGTCACCAGGAATTTCCTTTTTTACTAAAATAATGAAGATATACAGCATTGACTGATATTACTGAGAGTGCCTAAATTTTCTCATTATCCTACAAATGGTTAAACTTTTTATTATAGATTTCTGCAGGCCAAATCCCAGATCCCAGTAGACCCCTACATAATTTAATGTGGTACTAGTAGGAAATGTGTTTCAATTGCTCACAAATATATACTTTAATAGTCATATTGGATGTTTTAGGAGGAAATGAGATTATTAGTTTTATTCTCTATATAAAGAAAGGCCAGTCTTAAATGACATGCTTAAGTTACAGGTCACATATCAAAATTGGGGCATCATCAAAATTATTCTTCATTTATCAGCATTTTATGATATTAAACAAGCACCAATTGACTGAGGTAATGACAGCACAGCTCTGTGAAGAAAATGAAAGCCACTGAGTATACACTTTGAATGGATTGTACAAAGCATGGGACTTTATAACACAGTGAGTCTTGTGTGGAAGATAGACTGTGGCTAACAGAACAAATATATTGAGATGTTATCTCAGGAACTATAGTAAATATACAATACTAATACAGGGTGTTAATAATCAGATGGGTTGGATTGGGTGGGGGGAATAAACCAAATGTAAGACATGGACTATAGTTATTAGTAATATTTTGACAATGCTTTTTCATAGTTTGTAATAAATATTTCACAACATTTCAAAGTATTGGTGGTGGGGTGATGTATGGGAGCCCTGTATGATGGTATCCATGTTTGTTTTGTAAGTTCACATATTTTACTACATACTTATTGTTTAGGTATGTTCATATATGAATGATATAATCTAATTTAAAATTTTAATGGAAAAAACACCAAGATATCTATCATTTCTTGCGCCTTGACTGGCTTCATTTTTCACATTAGATATTTCTATATCTTATTTGCTATTCATCAAGTTTAAAAGTGACATATATCCAATAAAATAGCTGGATATCCTTGGCAAAGATATGGTACTTTTGGATTGTCATCTATTTCATCAACTCATTCTAAGAAGAAATCTCCAGGTGGTAAATGAGTATGTGGCTCTATCCCAGGTAAAACAATTTTGCATGAATCTTTCCTGACATCTTCTGCTTTTAAAAATACTTACATTTAATTCACAGGTTTCAAAAATCCTTCTTTTCTTCAGCATCTGATGAAAAGTCCTCAAAATTTGAAATAAATTTATATATTAGTTGTTTTAGTTTGCTGCACAAATGTTGAATGGTACATATAAGTTTCTAGAATAGTGACATTTATCCAATGTAAAATTAATTTTTCTTTCAATTTTTAACATTCCTTTAATAGTTTTACAAAATGTATAATTTGATCATCATATCAAAATCCACAAAATATTGTTAATGGTTTTGATGATTCAAATTTCCCATCAAAACACGGGGAAAGGACAGATGCAAATTTAATTTCTGAAATGATGTGCTTTGTCAAAACAAATAAATTGAATTTACAGTAGTACTAGGTTTGGGAAATGCTTTCCTGTTTATAAAGTACATTCTCATTTTCCTCTTGATTCTCTTAACCCAGGATAATGGGTAAGGCCTCAATTTTCTCTGCTATGATATGGGGACAACCACTCCTATGACACAATACAGATGAATGATATAATGCATGTAAATCATCTACTATAGACATTAGCACATAGTAGATGCTTGATAAGGATTTGTTGGAGTGAATTGGATTCCCAATCTTAAAAATGAGGAAATTGCAGTTCATTTTGCTCATTGACTTTTTCAAGGTCATATAAATATTGATAGTCCTGCTACTGGAACTCAAGCTTAATTGATTCAACTTGATTATTTCAAAAGATGAAGATTTAAATGCCCTGTATTAGTACAATTTCAATGATATTGCTTCAATCAATGTAACTTGGACTTATTAACTTATTTTAGGAAATACTGTTGGCAATATATTCTAGGGAACAAACAGATTAGCACATAGAACGTGTTTCTAAATTGCTGTAACCTAATCATGCAAAACCTTAAAATTGCATAGATGATCTATATCACCTAGGATTGTAGCATAGAAAGAGTGGTAAGCATAAAGACTAATAGCTACAATTTATTTATCAATTATTATGTACTAGATATATACGTGATTTACATGGGTCATCTCATTTAATGCTCACAACAACCTAATAAGTTAGGTACTATCATTATCATCATTTCATGGAGGGGAAAACTAAAGCATAGAGAGAGGTGAATTTGCAAATAGTCTTGGAACTAGGAATTGGGAGAAAGAATGTGACCCCAACTAGTGTGGGTCTAGACTGTATTCGTAATCACATGCTCTACAGCTTCAATGACTGATGTGTGGATAAGAATCACTCAGACTAGTAGAGGAATAAGGATCCAAGTTGTTGCAGTTTGATATTGTTTATGAATTCCAAAAAAAGATATTGGATTATGTTTGTGAACTAGTCTTTTACTCTGGGTATATTAAATTATATTGGACTCAGAGATTTCACTCTTAACTGATTAACTTATGATTAAGGCTTTGATTGGCTCATGTCAGTAGGACATAGAGTCCCTGCCCCCTTGGTAGATGGGTACTCACAGAGGAACCAGACAGCGGAGAAGAGAGGTTGGAGTTTTGATCCTGGAGCCCAGGAATAAATAAACATAGAAGCAGATACACAAGGAAGGCAAGAAGTCCATTAAACACAGCAGAGGCCCCGGGGAAGAGAGATGAACCATTCGCCTAATAGCTGGCCTTGTGGAAATAGCAGAGCAGCTGAGACTGAAGAGGATCAAGCCTCAGAAAGAGAAGAACTCAGGAAGTCTGAACTCTTGGCAGACTTTGATATCCATCTTCCTCAAAACGTGGCAACAGACTTTGGCGAGGCAAGTAACTTATGCTTTGTGGCCTGGGAACTGTAAGCTTCTACCCCAAAATAAATACCCTTTATAAAAGCCAACAAATTTCTAATATTTTGCATCAGTACCCCTTTAGATGACTAATACACAGGACTTTCTAGTTCATGCTTTTAAATTAATTGCTTTTTTTAAAGCTAGAGCAATAGGACTCTCAAGGCTTGAGGTAACAATGAAGTTTTCATACAGGTGAGAATTGGAAGGAATAGGAAGGCTGCCAGAATATGGCAATAAAGAAATCAGTTATGTGGCAATCTAAATATATAGCTAATAATTCAAATTTGCACAAACATATTGCATACACGTACATATACATTAATCCAAAATTACCACTCTACATTTCTCTCAGAAGTAGGTTTTTATTTTTTTCACTATATTTTATTCAATATAGAAATTATTATCTAATATTTTGCTTCTTTTATTCCTCTATAAAATGTAGTCATCTTTGATAAGAGTGGTTGATAGCCAATTTGTGAAGAATAATGTTTTGCTTCAAATATATGGAAATATATATATAAGGAACTTTTATGCTAAATGCTAGTGAAAAAGTTTCAAACATTTTCACATATTTATGGAAAAAGAAATTATTTGTTGTATTCTATTCCAACTTTATACCCCTCCATGAAGATGAGTAGAAATCAATTTCCAGACCCCAATTATTTGCCTATATATTACCATTTTTTTTTTACTCTAATAGTCTATTTTGGTCAGTAAGCCAGGTTTGGATCAAATAAACATAGGTGGTATACTCACAAATGCTTTAACCTGGAATCCAGTAATATATGTTGGAGTGTGTTAGATATGGTGCTAATTTTCTGTGTAAACTTGACTTACTCTTTCTAAGTCTCACTATCCTCACTGGAAAAGAAACATGGTTGAACTTCATGATGTTTATTTTAAGTTGTCACTTTGTGACAAATTTCTTGGTTTGCCCAGGACTGTTCTGATTTTGCCTCTGAAAGTTCTGCCTATGGGGGAACTTCCCTGAATGTAAAATGTACCCATTTTCTGCTACAGGTGGAGACAAGTAAGGGAAAATGCACAAAACTAATATGACAACTCAAAAAAATAAGGGCTGAAAGCAACACTGTTTCTAGTGTTACCTGGGCGAGGCATAGATTACCTGCCCTCCATGGTCTCTGTTGCTGTTTCTCCAAAAAGAAATACTGGATTATGTTTGTAATCTGGTCTGTTACTGGGCATGATTGAGTTATGATTAGGTCTTTGATTGGGTCATGTCATTAGCACATTGAGTCCCCACCCCTTGGTGGGTGAGGACTCACAGATAAAAGGCATGGCAAAGGACAGAGTTGGAGCTTTTGATGCAAGGGATTTTTGGTGTTGGAGTTTGATGCTGAAGCCTTAAGCTGGAGCCCCAGGAAGTAAGCTCACAGAGGAAAGAGAAGCCAGCCCCAGAAAGAGAGGAACCCTGGGAAGAAAAGAACCTTGAACTCAGAAAGTAACAAGACCCTGGAAGGGAGGAACCTAGGAAGCCTGAAGGCTTGCAGACATCAGCAGACATCTTGCTCCAACACGTGAAAGTAGACTTTGGTGAGGGAAGTAACTTATGCTTTATGGCCTGGTATCTGTAGGCTTCTACCCCAAATAAATACCCTTTATAAAAACCAACTAATTTCTGGTATTTTACATCAGCACCCCTTTGACTGACTAATACAGCAGCTCAACCAGTTATGGAAACATTACTCCTAAATAGTTCTTTCCAAAATTTTTATCTCATTTATTTACAAGTACTAATTCAATTGTTCCTCTAGTGTTATGAAAGATACACAGATGAACATGGATTATTTAAATGACAGAGTCAAGGTCTCCTTATTAGTGAAATAAAAAGAAGAAAAAGAAAGAAAAAATAGTTAATCATATTCATATCTCACAAAATCAAACCCCATATTCTTTTTTTACCTTTAGCATTAACTTAGTATGAACTTTACCTTTGATACAAAAACATTATAATGCTGTTAACTATAGTTTGTAAATTACATTAGTTATATATTCCAATGAATAACCACATTCCTAACTCACTGTAGTAGAACATTCCTGTATTTATAATATTAACCATAATCCTCATTTACTGCCAAAATCATTTTTGAATATATATATATATATATATATATATATTTATTTATTTATTTATCCCCCCTCCCTCCATTGTCAGCCCCCTGTGTCCATTTGCCATGTGTTTTTCTGTGTCTGCTTGTATTCTCATTAGGCAGCTCTGGGAACTGATCCTGGGACCTTCCGGAGTGGGAGAAAGGTGATCACTCTCCCGCACCACCTCAGCTCCCTGATCTGCTGCATCTCTTATTATCTTTCCTTTGTGTTGCTGCATCTCTTATTATCTCTCCTCTGTGTCTCCTTTTGTTGCATCATCTTGCTGCATCATGTCTCCAAGAGGGTCAGCACTCCTGCATGGGGCAGCAGTCCTGTGCAGGGCAGCACTCCCATGCAGAGCAGCATTCCTGCATGGGGGAGTACTCCATGCAGGCCCGCACTCCACATGGGCCAGCTTGCTACACGGGCCAGCTTGCCTTCACCAGGAGGCCAGATGTACCAAGCCCTGGATCTCCCATATAGTGGACAATCACTTGAGCCACATTTGCTTCCCCCAAAATCATTGGTATGTATTGCCATTATTACCCTCTAGCAGTGCTCTAACATAATTCTTCCTTGACTATTCATTCAAGCCACTACCACATCCGTATATCAACAGTGTTTGTTACATTCATTATAACGTGTTACCATCAAGTCCAACAGTTACCATATGTTTGCATTTTACACTACTAAACATTCTACATATATCCAGGATCATCTTCCCCTTCTCATCCCACATTCCATCCTACACTTCATAGTCCAACTGCATAAGTCTACTCATATTTAATTCATATAAGTGATACCAAACAATATTTGTCCTTTTGCATCACTCAACATAATATTCTCAAGATTCCTCTATGTTGTCATGTGCTTCCCCAATTGATTTCTTCTTACAGCTGAATAATATTCCATTGTAAGAATATACTACAATGTTTTTATCCATTTATCAGTTGATGGACACATTGGTTGTTTCCATCTTTTACCAGTTGTGAATAATGTTCCTATGAACATCGGTGTGAAAATATCTGTTTGCATCCTTGATTTCAGATTTTCTGAATATATTCCTAATAGTGGGATTGCTGGATCATATGGCAGTTCTATCTTAATTTCTTGAGGAACTGCCAAATCATCTTCCACAACAGCTGCACTATTTTACACTCCTACCAACAGTGAAGGAATATTCCTGTTTTTCAATATCCTTTGCATAAATTTTAGATTTCTTTTTTTTTTAAATAATGGCTCTTCTGTATGGTGTATCTCACTGTAGTTTGATCTGCATTTTCCTAATAGCTAGTGATGTTGAACATCTTTTCTTGTGTCTTTTGGCCACTTGTATTTCCACTTCACAAAAAAGTCTATACAATTATTTTGCTCATTTTTAAAATTGGGTTGCTTTTCATTTTGTGGTTAAATTGTGTGATCTCTTTTTGTAAAATGGAGGTCAACCTCTTATCAGATATATGGTTTCTGAAGATTTTATCCCATTGAATAAACTACCTATTTTACTTTCTTGACAAAGTCTTTGAACAACAAAACTGTTTTATTTGAGACTGTCCTATTTATCTATTTTTGTTGTTGTTGTTGTTGCTATGCTTTGATTGTAAGGTCCAAGAATCCACCACCAACCACAAGGTCTTGAAGATGTTTCCCTACATATTCTTCAAGGAATTTTATGGTTGTCCTTTTATATTTAGGGCCTTGATCCATTTTTGAATCAACTTTTGTGAAAGGTTGAGATAAAGGTCCTGTTTCCTTCTTTTAGATATAGATATCCAGTTTTCCAGCACCACTTTTTGAATAGAATATTCTGTCCCAGGTGAGTGGGTTTGACAACCTTGTTAAAAATCACTATCATAGATGTGAGGATATAGTTCTGAACTCTTGATTAGATTCCATTGGTCAATCTATCTATCTCTATACCAGTACCATGCTATTTTTACCACTGTAGTTAGATAATATGCCATAAAGCCTGGAAATTAGAGTTTGCCAATTTTGTTCTTCTTTTATTTATTTATTTATTTATATTTTTATTTTTCTGTTCTTCTTTATAAAGACATTTTTGGCTCTTTGGGGACCCTTACCCTTCCAGAAAAATTTAGTAATTGGCTCCTCTAATTCTACAAAGAAGGATATTGGAATTTTTATTAGGATTGTATTTAATCATTTTTCCCTTTCTTTTCTATTTTTTAAAAAAGATACATAGATTACACAAAACGTTACATTAAAAAAATATGAGGTTCCCATATACCCCACTCCCCACACACGGCCCCTCCTCCCACATTGTCAACTTCTTTCTTTAGTGTGGTACATTCATTGCATTTGATGAGTACATTTTGTAACATTGCTACACAGCATGAATTATAGTTTACATTGTAGTTTACACTCTCTCCCAGTCCATTCAGTGGGTTATGACAGTATATATAATGTCCTGTATGTGTCCCTGCAATATCATTCAGGACAACTCCATGTTCTGAAAATGCCCCAGTATCAAACCTCTTTTTCCCTCTCCCTGCCTTCAACAATTCCCGTGGCCACTGTCTCCACATCAATGATATAATTTCTTCCATTGCTAGAGTCATGATAATTCTATGGTAGAATACTGGTAAGTCCACTCTAATCCATATTTTATTCCTCCACCCTGAGGTCCCTGGGATGGCAATGTTCACTTCCACCTCTAAGTCGAGAGGGGGCTTAGACCTTCATGGCTGATGGTTGGAATGCAGCTATAGACTTTCTTGGTTCCCTGGTGTGGTGGTTGACCATTCTCACTTTCCTGTCAGCTTACCTGGTACACCCAACAGACGAGAGTAGGTGTTGTAACGCTGCTGAGGCTCAGGGCCCAGCTGGGAAATAGATAGTCCAGACATTCAAGTCTCCTGAGCATACACCAACCCTAGCATACTCCTGATAACTACAGAAACACCCAGGCCCTATGGTCATGGCAGATTGCTCTGGAGTTCATTGCCTAGTCAGTGGGCCCTACTTTGGAATTTGTGCTCCTGAGTGTGATGGAGTTGGATTCAGGTGTGACCTCTCTATGCATGCTTCTTCTGTCACTTATACTGAACTTTTGGTTGGCATTTAATCTTAAATCAATTTGGGAAGAATTGGCACATAAATGATAATTAGTCTTCCAACCCATGAACATGCAATATCTTCCTATGTATTTAGATCATAATTGGTTTCTTTCATGTTTTATAGATTTCTGAACGTAGATCCTTTATGTACTTGGTTTAATTTATTCCTAAATATTTTATTCTTTTAGTCAATATTGTATAGGAAATTTTTCTGAATTTGTCCTCAGATTGCTCATTGGTATTACATAGAAACACTATTGATTTTTCTAAATTAATGTTGTATCTTGCCACTTTGCTGAAATCATCTGTAAGCACTAATTGTTTTGCTGTGGTTTTTTTCAGGATTTTCTAAGTATAGGATCATATCACTAGTGAATAATAAAAGTTTTTTTTTCTTCCTTTCCTATTTAGGTGCCTTTTTTCATATGTCATATACATTTTGCAATGTTTCTTTAACAAGACTGATATGAAATAGATATTCACGGATGAAGATATATCAATTACTTATAAGAATATTTTAGAGAAGTGGACTTGGGCCAGTGGTTAGGGCGTCCGTCTACCACATGGGAGGTCCGCGGTTCAAATCCCAGGCCTCCTCGACCCGTGTGGAGCTGGCCCACATGCAGTGCGGATGCGCGCAAGGAGTACCCGGCCACGCAAGGGTGTCCCCGTGTAGGGGAGCCCCATGCGCCAGGAGTGTGCCCCGTAAGGAGATCCCCCCAGTGTGAAAGAAAGTGCAGCCTGCCCAAGAATGGCGCTGTACACACGGAGAGTTGACACAACAAAATGACACAACAAAGAGAAACACAGATTACCGTGCCACAGAAAACAACAGAAGTGGATAAAGAAGAACACGCAGCAAATAGACACAGAGAACAGACAACGGGGGGGGGGGGGGGGGGGGAGGGGAGAGAAATAAATAAATAAATATTTTAAAAAAAGAGAATATTTTGTTCTGGTTGGTCTGTTCCCAAGCCAGATCAGTTGTTAATTATTTTCTAAATCATTATTTTGGAAATTTTGTTTTCATTGTTTTTTTTTTACCTTTTTCTTTATTTTTAAAGAAGTTTTAGATTATGTAAAAGTTACATTGAAAATATAGTTGATTTCTATATACCCCACTGCCTCCCCTTCTCATATTTTTCATGTTAATAACATCTTTCATTAGTGTGGAACAATTGTTACAACTAATGAACAAATATTGAAGTGTTGCTAGTAATCATAGTTTATAGTTTAAATTATGATTTAGACTTTGCACCATAAAATTTTATAGGTTTTGACAAAATGTGTAATGGCCTATATCCATCATTGCCATATCATGCAGAACAATTCCAATGTTGCAAAAATGGCCGATGTTACACCTATACTTCCCTCCCCTCTCCTCAGAATCTCTGGTGACCACTGTCTTTATATCAATGTTACAATTCTTCCATTAATAGGATGATACTAAGTCTACTTTGGTCCATAGTTTCATTACTCCCTTACATTTGTTCATTCCTTGATCTTGAGGATTTGGGGATGGTGATGTCCATTCTTCTTCTGATTGCAAGGAGGATTAGGTCCCATGGGGCAGATGGATGGAACTCTCTTACCTCCAGTTGTAGATACTCTCTGATTTTCTGAGATCGCATTGTCCATCATCAGCATTTTGTTAGTTGTCTTGGGCAAGTCCATTGAATTGGAGAGTTGGTATTGGCTGCAACCCTGCTGAGATTCAAAGCTCAAACAGCATATGACCAGATTGAAGATGTAAGTCTCTGGGACGTATATTTTATGGGTATAATCGTAATTATAGGTTCAAATAACAGAGGCAGAAAAATCATGTTTAGAAAAATTATAAATGAGTGTACATTGTGGAGACAGGTTACCATATCTTCCAAAGTAAGGCCCACCAATGGGGTGCTTATTTCCTGGTGATGTCTGTCCTGCTTAGAGTGCCCAGATGTCTCTAAATCCCTCAAGAGTATCCCTGCTTGAGGCATTGTTTAATGTGGCAGTCAGTGAGCCCCTCCTGAGATATGCATAAGCATAACCTCTGGAATGAACCACCAACTCTGAAATCACTTAGACACAAAAGCTCATTTGTATTTAATATTTCCTTCTTTTGGTCAAGATCTTTTCCCAAATTCATCACTAGTTGGTGCTTGGTAGTAATCCCTTGGTGCCAGGGAGGTCCATCAATGGGAGTCATGTCCCATGCCTGGGGCAAGGCAATGAACTTATATGCTGAGTTTGGCTGAGAGAAAATACTGACTTCAAGTTTTGACAATAAAATATAAACAGAGTGAGATGAATGAAGGTGTAGGAAAATGTTAAACGAATGTAATTCTGTTACATTGGGGAGATAAGTTAACATATATTCCAAGGTAATGCCCACTGATAGGTGCCAATTTCCTGAAGGTGTCTGCCCTGCCTATAATTTACATGTTTCTTCAGCCCTCAGGAGCACTCTTGGGTGCCTTTTATTAATATTCCTTTATCTTTCTTTCTCTTGCCTAATTGCTCTATCTAGAAATTCTAGCACCATATTCAATAGAGTAGAGTAGGCATCCTTGTCTTGTTTCCAATCTCAGCGGGTAAGCTTTCAGTATTATTCCATTGAGTACAATGTTAGCTGACATTTTTTCATATATGCACTTTATCATATTGAGAAATTATCCTGCTATTCTTATTTTTCAAGTGTTTTGATCAAGGAAGAATGTTATATTTTGTCAAATGTTTTTTCTTCATCAGTTTAAAATGATCATGTGATTTTTCTTCTTTAGTTCATTAATGCGGTGTGTTACACTGATTGCTTTTTTAAAAGTTGAAACATTCTTGCTTAGCTGGTATAAAGCCAACTTGATTGTGATGCATTACTTTTACTGTGATTTTCGATTCAGTTAGCAAATATTTTTTGAGGGTTTTGCATCTATATTAAAGAAATTGGTCTGTAATTTTCTTTTTTTATAGTATCTTTATTTGACTTTAGTATCAAGGTAATGTTAGTGTCATAGAATGAGTTTAGTAGCATTCCTTCCTGTTCAATTCTTTGGAAGAGTGATCAAGATTGGTGTTCTACTTTGCCAAAGTGCTACTAATGCAAAGGGTTGCGTTTTATAAAGGGGATTTATTTGTGGTAAAAGCTTACAGTACTGAGGCTGTGAACTATGTAAAAAATCACCATCAGAGGTTCTTTCTCATCAAAGTCAGCTACTGTTGATTCTTTTGTCCGGTCATGTGGAAAATCAAGATGTCTGTCGACCTCTGCTAAGGTCTCTGCCTTCCCCTACGGGCTCACATGTCTCAACGCCCAGCTTCTGGAGCTCAGCTGTGAGCTACCAAGCATAGGACTTTTCCCTTCCTGGGCCTCCTTTCTCAGTCTCGGCTGTTCAGCTGTAAGCTGTCAGGCATATGGCTCATCTCTTCCTGGGCCTCAGCTTCCTGAACAACTTGGAGGCTTCTCTCTTTGCATCTCAGCTGTCAGTGAAACTGGAGTCCCTTCTCTCACATGCCAAGATTAAATATGGTTGCTTCCTTTTTCTGTATCTCCATTTTTATCAGACCAAGCAAGAGGGCAGAGACCCAACCTGACTCATGCATCACTGATGGGGCCCAAATGAAAGGGTCTCACACCCACAGGAATGGATTAATTTACAAACATAATATTTCCCTTTTGTGGATTCATAAAATAATTAATTTCAAACTGCCATAGTAGGTATTAGATCTTTAAGTGATAGGTAGAATTCACATGTGAAGCCATCTATTTCTGCGCTTTTCCATTTGTGGAGGTTTTGGATGACTGTTTCAATTTCTTTATTTGTGGTTGGTTTGTTGAGGTCTTCTATTTCATCTAGGATGAGTATGGTTGTTTTCACTTGTTTCCATTGTTTCCAGACATTTGTCCATTTCATCAATGTTGTCTAGTTTGTTGGCATACAGTCTTTCATAGTATCCTCTTGTGATCTATTTTATTCTTGCTGTGTCAGTTGTAATGTCACCCTTCTCATTTCTCATTTTATTTGTGTCTTTTCTCCTTTTTTCTTTGTCAATCTAGTTAAAGGTTTATCAATATTGCTGATCTTCTCAAAAAAACAAATTTTAGTTTTGTTAATTTCCTCATTTTTAAATATTCTCCATTTTATTTATTTCTACTCAAATCTACTATTTTACCCTTGTGCTAAGTTTGGAATTGGTTTGCTATTCTTTTCCTAATTCTTCCAGGTGTGCAGTTAAGTCTTTCCTTTTAGCAATTTATTATTATTTTTCCCTCTCTAATCCATATTTTATTTTTCCATCCTGCAGACCCTGGGATGGCAATGTTCACTCCACCTCTAAATTGAGAAGGGGCTTAGATCCCATATGGCTGATGGATATGATTCTCCTGATTGCAGTTGTAGACTCTCTTGGTTTCCTGGTGTGGTGATTGACCATCCTAAACTCCCTGTTAGCTCACCTGGGTAAGTCCAACAAATGAAGAGTAGGTTTTGCAACTCTGCTGAGGTTCAGGTCCCAGGTGGCACATGGAGAGTCCATACATTCAAGTCTCCTGGGCATACACCAACCACAGTGCCAACCACAGGTTCTGTAAAAGTGACAGAAGAAGCATGTTTAGAGAGGACACATCTGAGTCTAACTCTGTCACACTCAGGAAAAAAAATCCAATAGGGCCCACTGGTAAGCACTGAACTCCAGAGCCATCTGCCATGTCCATAGAACCTGTGTGCCTCTGTAGCCCTCAGAAGCACCAGTGCCTGGGTTTGTATCTACCTTGGCTGTCTCTGGGGTCCTGCTGAGATGTGCATAAACACCAACCCTCTGATGACCTCCTGACTCATTTTAAAGTCTCCTAGCCATAAAAACTTATTTGTCTTTACCTCTTCCCTCTTTTATTCAAGGACTTTTTCCAGTTGCATCACCAGCTGGTGATTGGTAGTAATCCCTCAGTGCCATGGAGGCTCATCCCTGGGAGTCCTGTTCCATGCTGGGGAAAAGGTAATGCATACACACGCTGAGTTTGGCTTAGAGAGTGACCACGTTTGAGAAACATGGAGGCTCTAAGGAGGTAACTCTTAGACACCATGCAGCTCTAGGTCTAGTAGAAATTTCAAGAACACAGACTCATAAGCATAGTTATCAGTATCAATGGCATATCATTGGACAGTCTTTCTTCACTGCTGTTCGCCATTGCACTTGTGGGATTTTTGGTTCTCCATTTGGGAATATGACAGACTTCCCCCAGATGGGACCTCATCACTCTCTCAGTTATTGTGTGTAACTCTACCTATTCTGACAATACCCAATGAATATCTGAACATATTTATATACCCTATGTACATGCCCTGGAGAACTCCCTCTTACCCATGCATCCTTCGACAATGACACACCACACAAGTGATCCTCCCCTGCCATAGTTGAAGCCCTCTGTGATCCAAAGCTTCTTCAAAAATGAAGCCTAAGATACTGTCAAATTCAATTAGTGTGGAAATGAAATAGTAATTATAGGTTTTAATGATTAGAAATAGAATACATAATAATTTAGAAAAAACTAAAATAATGTAAAAAATAAATTGGGGTATAAAAAGGAAAAGTACCATAAATCTTTGTTTTTGACGTTTTGCATTTCATCACTGTAATAGGTTTTGCCCTGTGTATTAGTCAGGCAAAGGGGTGCTAATGCAAAATACCATAAATTGGTTGGATTTTATAAAGGGTATTTATTTGGGCTAGGAGCTTACAGATACCAGACCAGGAAGCCTAAGTTACTTCCCTCACCAAAGTTTATTTCCATGTGTTGGAGCAAGATGGCTGTCAACGTCTGCCAGGGTTCAGGCTTCCAGGGCTCCTCTCTTACTAGGTCCTGCTTCTCTCTGGGCTCAGGTTCTCTGTTTTCTCCACAAGGTCAGATGTACACTATGAGGCTCTCTAGGCTTTGCCTTTCTCTGAACAGCTGTAGATTATCAGGTGAATGGCTCTGTCTCTCTCCCTGGGGCTTCTGCTGTATCAAAGGAGCTATGTCTGTTCCTCTGTGTTCTTCTCCTGGCTTAGGTCTTCTCTTCCTGGGGCTTGCTTCTCTTTCCTCTGTGTGCTTACTTCCTGGGGCTCCAGCTTAAGGCTTCAGCATCAAACTCCAACATCAAAAAACCCTCAACTCTGTCCTTTGCTATGCCTTTTATCTGAGTCCCCACCCCTTGGGGACAAAATGCCCCAATGGCATGGCCCAATCAAAGCCTTATTCATAACTTAATCACACCCAGGTACAGACCAGATTACAAACATAATCCGATATTTATTTTTGGAATTTATACCCCTATCAAACTGCTATTCCCTGTATGTACAGTGACAAGGCAATCTCTTCCATTCCTTCTTCAGTGTCTACATCCCTTTATAAAAAAATTATTAAGTCTTCAAAAGGTTTTAGATTGCAGTAAAGTAAATATACAATATAGGGGGCTCCCATATACCCAACATCACACCCTTTTTCCCTTTCCCCAGCAATGATCTTTTTACCCGTGGATGTTATATTTGCTACAGCTGATGTACAGATATTAAAACATAGCTACTAACTATGGTTCCATTATGGTTAACATTCTGGTTTATATTTTAGACTGTATACTCATAAATTTTTGTTACATTATGCTTTACATTATTCTTTACATTTTAGACTATATACTTTTATAAGTTTTGGTGAAATAACATGACCTACATCCATTGTTGCATGATCTTGTGGAACCCTTCCATTGCCCCCCAGTTACCCTGCTTCCATCTATTCTATTCCTCTCTTCCCCTCCCCTTGGGGCCCAAAGTGACAACCAAGCTTCACTGATTTAAGGACAAGATTCATAGATACTTACAACAATGGTGAGGGTTTGACACACTAGTCTGTCCTCCCCCATTGGGAGCCACCCATGCTCTCGAGAGACTCACTCTTCTCTGATCAAGAACATAAGGCCTCCTCAGGAGGGGGGTAAACGACCTTCCCACTCATTGTATGGGTCTCCGCCCACTGATATAACACACTATGACATGATGAGCACTCACACACTCCCTAGAAGCCTGCTCCAGGTGCACCCTGTACCAGATGCCTCCTGTCAAACACCTTACGCAAGTAACCCTTCCTTATTATATTTTCTAAATTGTTTTTTCAACATTAGAGTTTTAACCATGTACCTGACAATCTCCCATGTTCACCTGCTCCCTCAAATCCTGCCCCCAATTCCAGTATTGAGGGCTATAAATTTCCCTTGCAGTGCTGCCCTTTCTGAATACCATAAGTTTTGGTATTTTCTGTTCTTATTTCCATTTGTCGTCAGTTATTTACTGATTTCTCTTGCAATATCTTTTTTCAGCCATGAATTATTTAAGAACATGTTGTTTAATCACCCTATGTTTGTAAATTTTCCATTTTCCCAAGTGTTATTAATTTCCTACTTTATTCCATTATCATCAAATGGTTTTGCACAATTTAAATGATTTTAAATTTGAGATCTGACTTATGCCCCAAAATATGGTCTATCCTGAAGAAAGATTCCTGAGCACTTGAGAAGAATGTATATCCTGTTGTTTTGGGTGGTAATGCTTTATAAATGTCTGTTACATCTAGTTTTTTTTTATCATATTATTCAAGTTCTCAGTTTCCTTATTTATCCTCTGTCCATATGTTCTGTCTAATGCCATGAATGCAGTGTTGGAGTCTCCAACTACTATTGTAGTGATGATCCAATTCTACCTTCAGTTTTGCCAGTATATGTGTCATATACTATGCATATTAGGGCACCTATGGTGGGTGCATAATTATTTATTATTGTTATTTCTTCTTGGTGAAATATCACTTTTATTAATATATAATGACCTTCTTAATTAATTTTTTAAATATTGCATTTAAATATATTTTGTTTGATATTATTATCACTACACCCACACTTTTTTAAACACTATTAGCATAGAATATCTTTTTCAGAGCTTTCACTTTCACCCTGATTGTGTTCTTCCATCTAAGGTGAGTGCATTGTAGACAATGAATAGATGGTTGTAGTAGTTAAGGTTCTCTAGGGAAATACAACTAACATGAGATATCTGTCAATGGTCTGTGATTTTATAAGAGTCTCTCATGTGACCATGGGGAAGCATAAGTCCAGGTTCCACAGGCAGACTGCAACCCAGGGCTCCTATGAAAATCCAGTGAAGGACCTTGATGAGTTTCCAGGAGATGTTGGCTGTCCAAGATGAGTTGGGAAATTCTCTCTGAATGCTGAAATCATTTCCCTTTTTTACAGCATTCAACTAATTGTATAAAGCATCATTTATTGCTGATGGCAGTCTCCCTGATTAATGTAGCTGCAATCAGCTATCTATACAGTGAAGTCACTGGTGAGTAAAGTCCCTAAGTGCCCTTGCATTACAGTTAGTCCAGTGTTTGTTGGACCAAACAACTGGGTACAATTACCTGACTGAGTTGACACATTAGCCTAACTATCATAGTCCATCCCTTGTCAACTTGGCAACCATACCCATTACCTTAAACCATACTTAGTCTCTAAGTAAAAACAATAACAAATATGCATATATATACATTTCTGTGTAAAAATGTTCAACTCTTCTATGTTCAATGTGAAACAAATCAATTCCTTAAGAATAGGGTGCAAGTCTTTGGGTAATATTCACTCTTAAATTTGACATCCTTAAATATTATGAAATGAAACTAATATAACTTGTCATATGATAAGGGAAATGGTTGGGGAAGAAAACAAATTTGTTTTGTGTAATTTACAATCATACTCATAACGAAACAAGAAAGGAAGATTCATGACTATTACCATCTTTATTTCTGTAACTGGTCACATGGTAGAAGCTCATATTAATCACTACCTTCTTGCACCACCAATTCTATGTTCCCATTACCTTCAGCAAGCACTTCAGCTTGCCGTGGTTCTCTGCCAGGGGGTGACCCAAACTTTCATTCCTAAAGTTTCGGGGCCATTGTTAGTCCTGCTTGGATTGGGTTGTTGCAATTTTCCGTGGATTTAATCACAGGACAGGACAGTATTAGGAGATGCCCTAGAGGATCCCCTGTATTCCAGGAAAACTCTTCTTTACCCCCATTATGTACATGCAGTCCATTTCCCCTTGATAGTCACGATCAATCATCCCAGGCAGAACAGTAATTCCCTTCTTTGCCTGTTTATTCAGAGGTAAGAGGAGCCCAAAGTGGCCACATGGCATTCTTAACTTCAAGCTCAATGGAATCATTGTTGTGTTCACTGGTGGCAGCACTCCTCCTTTTGGGACTAAAACCTGCAGACCGGCATAGCTTGAGGTTACAGGAAGAGGAAGAGGAAGCAAAAAATTTCCTAGCGGGTCACTAGGAGTAATAGTGAGTGATGTTAATCCCATTTCCACACCTTGATTCCTGGACCTATGAATCCTGGTTACGTGAGAAACAGCACCATAGAGTGGACACTGATGTACAGCATATACAACTTCCTGGAGAACATTGTCCCAGCCCTGCAAGGTATTGCCACTTAGTTGGCATGATAATTGAGTCTTCAAAAGATCATTCCACTGTTATAAAAATGCAGCTGTTTCAGGATATGGGGAACAAGGTAAGACCAGTGAATTCCATGGTCATGTGCCCATTCCCACACATCATTTGCTGTTAAATGGGTTCCTTGATCAGAAGCAATGTTGTGTGGAATGCCATGGTGGTATAAAAGACATTCAGTAAGTAAACATACTGTAGTTTTGGAAGAAACATTTCATGCAGGAAATGCAAACCCATATCTGGTGTATGTGTCTATTCCAGGGGAAAAAAATTGCTGTCAATTGTAGTCGACCTGCTACCAGGTAGCAGACTGGTCGCCTTGAGAAATGGTGCCATATTGGGGGTTGAGGGTGGGTCTCTGCTGCTGGCAGAATGCTCACTCAGCTGGCAGTGACTGTAGCTAAGTCAGCCTTGGTGAAAGGAAGTCCATGTTGCTGCAAACATGTATAACCTCCATCCCTACCTCTATGGCCACTTTGTTCATGAGCCCATTGGGCAATGATAAGAGTGGCTGGGGAAAGAGGCTGAGCATTAGCCACACAGTGGGTCATACTCTCCACTTGATTATTAAAATCTTCCTCTGTTGAAGCCATCCTCTTGTAAGCATTCATGTTGGACACAAATATGTTCATGTTTTTTACCCACTCCTAAAAGTCTATCCACAAACATCTTTCCCAGACCTCTTTGTTACCAATTTTCCAGTCACATTTCTTCCAAGTCCCTGACCATTCAGCCAAACCATTGGCAACAGCCTATGAATCAGTGTACATATGCACTTCTGGTGATTTCTTCTTTCAAGCAAAATGAACAACGAGGTGCACTGCTCAAAGTTCTGCCCACTGGGAGGATTTTCCCTCATCACTATCCTTCAGATCCTTCAGGGATGTCCTAGTAAGAGCTGCAGTGCTGCAGCTGTCCACCTTTGGGTGATACATTCATATCGTGCATAACCGTCTGTAAACCAGGATTCAGTTTTCTCATCCTCAGACAACCGATTGTAAGGGACTCTCCAAGAAGTCAAAGCTGTGGGCTGGGAAAAAGAAGATAACATGGAAGGGGTGATGAACATGGACACTTGGGCTGCTACCTCACGTAACTTACTTGTGCCTTCATGACATGCTCAAGTCTTATGTCATATATATCACTTCCATTTTATTATGGAGTGCTGCTTTGCATGCCCAACTTTATGCTTTGGTGGGTCATACAATACCCAGCTCATGATATGCACCTCAGATCTCATAGTAACTTGATGGCCCATGATTAAGGGTTCAGTAACTACTAAGTCCCAGTAGCAGGTCAAAGCTGTTTCTCAAAAGGAGAGTAGTTATCTGCAGAGGATGACAGGGCTTTGCTCCAAAATCCTAAGGATCTGCATTGTGATTCTCATATAGGGGACTGCCTGAGTCTCCAGGTAGCATATATATTTGCCATTGAAACATCCAGCACCACTGGATCTGCTGGACCATATGGCCCAAGAGGGAGTGCAGCTTGCACAGCAGCCTGGACCTGATGCAGAGCTTCCTCTTGTTCCAGTTCCCAATCAGAACTAGCAGCTTTTCTGGTCACTCAGTAAATGGGTTAGAGTAGCACACCCAAATGAGGAATGCATTGTCTCCAAAATCTGAAGAGACCAACTAAGTACACTGCCTCTTTTTTGGTTGTAGAAGGGGCCAGGTGCAACAGCTTATCCTTACATTAGAATCTATATCTCGGTCAGCCTCACACCACTGGACACCTAGAAATTTCACTTAGGTGGAAGGACCCTGCATTTTTGTTGGATTTGTCTCCCATCCTCTCTCATGAAAATGACTGACCAATAAGTCTATAGTATTTGCTATTTCTTGTTCAGTAGGCCCTATCAACATGATATCATCAATATAATAGACCAGTGTGATGTGTTGTGGGAAGGAAAGACAATCAAATTCCCTGGGGAAAATATTATGACATAGGGCTCGAACAGTGAATGTATCCTGCTGGCATTGCCAGCTAAAAGCAGTTTCTGTTGGTCCTTTCTAATGGCAATTGAGAAAGGAAACAAAATTTCTTTTCAGAACACACATAGAAACTTCACATCATTCATGTGGTGTTCAAGTTTCAAATTTGAAGCTGTTAACTCATTTCTCCTTTTGTAAAAGAATCCAAAGTATCTAGGTGGAGACCATCAGCATCATTATACCTTTCGATTCCACAAAACTCTGTTAAGGTCTTGAAAATACTTTCACCCAGAACTTTGCTTCTTTTTTTTTTGTCTTTATTTATTTTTTAATGTTACATTCAAAAAATATGAAGTCCCCATATACCCCCCACCCCCCTCACCCCACTCCTCCCCGCATAACAACAATCTCCTCCATCATCATGAGACATTCATTGCATTGGGTGAATACATCTCTGAGCACCGCTGCACCTCATGGTCAATGGTCCACATCATAGCCCACACTCTCCCCCAGTCCACCCAGTGGGCCATGGGAGGACATACAAAGTCTGATAACTGTCTGTGCATCACCACCCAGGGCAACTCCAAGTCCCGAAAATGCTCCCACATCACATCTCTTCCTCCCACTCCCTACCCCCAGCAGCCACCATGGTCACTTTCTTAACTAGCCTGTCAAAACCTCCAGCTGGAGCAGAACGGTTCATTCAACAAATGGTGCTGAGAGAACTGGATATCCATAGACAAAAGAAGGAAAGAGGACCCCTATCTCACACCTTATACAAAAATTAACTCAAAATGGATCACAAACCTAAATATGAAAGTAAGAGCCATAAAGCTTCTAGAAGAAAATATGGGAAAATATCTTTAAGACCTGGTGGTAGGTGGTGGATTTTTAAAGGAGATAGCAGGACTGAAATGGATTGCTAATGTTTAATATAGGTAGAAGTTTTAATTAACTTTACTGTAAAAGTGTGGAAATGTACAGAGTTGATGGTAACACATTATAGTAACTACTGATTTATAAATGGGAATGTGGTTGAAAATAGTAGTCTATGGATGTAAATACCAAATGACACAATGCTAAAGAATAATCTAGGGACTGAATTGCACAGTAACCCAGAGGTGGGTGAGAATTGTGGTTGATAGTTCAGATGCAAGAGTAAGCTAGAGCAGATGTACACCACTATTGCATGGTGGTGTGAATGTTGAGAAGCATGGGAAAAATACCACTGGAGTGATCTATGGACTGTGGGTAACAGTAATAATGTAATATTAATGCATCTATGCAAAAGATGTAATGTGTTGATAATGGGGGAGTATGGAAAAAGTGTGCCAAATATACTCTATGGACCAGGTATAATCTAATGATATTATCTCATAATCTGCAACAAATATTCCACCATGATGTGGTGTATTGACAGAGCGGCATTGTTTGGGAATTATGCACATGTGCATGATTGTTTTGTCAGTTTAAAATTTCCATTATAAAATATATTTTAAAAATATTAATAGGTTGGGTTAGGGGAAAATATAGTAAATGTAAGATAAGGACTATAGTTAGTAGTAAGATATTGACAATATTATTTCATAATTTGTAACAAATGTCCCATAACAATGCAAGGTGTTAATGGTGGATTGATGTACAGTACCCCTATATGATGTTATGCATGTTTACTTTGTAAGTTCACAACTTTTACTATACATTTACTGTTTATGTATGTTCATATATAAATGATATTAAAATCATAATAAAATAATAATAGGGTGGGTTGGGCAAACATACTTTAGTTATTAGTAATATTTTGGAAACATTCTTTAATCATTAGTTTAAAACGCTTCATAGCAATGGAAAGTATTTGTGGTAGGGTAAAGTAATGAGATCCCTGTATGATGCTATATATGTTTATTTTGTTAAGTTCATACATATTATTATACCCTTATTGTTCATTTATGTTTATGTATGAGTGAAATCAATATATTTTTAAAAAAGAAAAAAAACTTCAATATACATTGAGCATAAGTACACCTTCTTAGCCCTCCTCTTCTTTTTTTAACATACTTTTTTAGATTTTTTGTTAAAGATATTTAGATTACATAAATGTTGCATAAAAAGTGTAGGGGATTCGCATATGCCCCATCCCCTACCCCTTCCACTTTTCCTCATGAACAACATCCTTCAGTAGTGCGATACATTTGTTACATTGAAGAATACACTTTGAAGCATTGACACTAAGTGTGGGTTATAGTTTACGTTGTAGTTTATACTCTCTCCCACACAAATTTGTAAGTAATGACAAGGCATATAATGGCCAGTTTCTGTCACTGCAACATCATTCAAGATAATTCTAACATCCTGAAAAAGTCCCCATATTACTACACCTATTTTCCCTCTCCGTCCTGCCAGAACCTTTAGTGGCCACTACCTCTACATCAATGTTAAAAGTTCTTCCATTGTATTATTCCATTGTATTATTCTCCAGTCCATTATGTGTAGCAGTGCTCCAAAATGTATTCACAAAATGCAATGAATGTGCCACAATGATAAAAGAGGTTGTTGATATGGGAGGAGTGGGGGTGGGGGGTATAAGGGAAGCTCTTATATTTTTTAACGTAATATTTTTTGTGATCTATGTATCTTACAAAAAAGACAATTAAATAAAATTAAAAAAAATTCTTTAGAAAGTTCTTCCATTACTAGAATAACAATGTCTATAGTAAAATAACAGCAAGTCTATTCTAGTCCATCATTCATTCCCCTATCCAGAGTTTTCTGGGATGGTGATGCCTACTTCGCCTTTAATTCAGAGGAGCCTTAGATCCCATGGGGCAGATGGATGGTACTATCTTGCTTGCAGTTATTGAGACACTCTCTGTTCCTTGGGATGGTCATTATCCATCATCACCTCCTTGTTTGTTGTCCTGGGTGAGTCCAATGAAAAGGAGAGAGTAGGTGTTGCAACTCTTTTGAGATTCAGGACCCAATTGTCCCATGGAGAGCCCAAAGATTTAAGTCTCTTGGACATAAACTTAGTAAGTCTACTACTAACTATAGGTTCAAATAGAAGGGGGAGTAGAGTCATGTATAGGGAAACCACAATTGAGTTCAGTTCCGTCACATTGGGGAGCATAAATTCCGAAGTAGGGCCCACTGGCAGGGTGCCGAACTCCTGAGCTCTCAGCCCTAAAGTGTCAGGATGTCTCCAGAGCCCTCAGGACCTGCTGCTTTAGACAATATTTACTGTGGCAGTCAAGGAGATCTTGTTGGGACATTCATAAGCATAACCTTTGGGATGATCTATCAACTCACTTTGAAAAGACTTAGCCATAAAAACTCATTTGTATTTACTCTTTCCACCTTTTGGTCAAGGTCTTTTTCCAGGTACATTGCTAGTTTGTGCTTAGTAGTAATCCCTTGGTGCCAGGGAGCCTCACCCCTGGGAGTCATGTCATGGGGGGAAGGTAATGCATGTATATGCTGAGTTTGGCTTAGAGAGAGGCCACATATGATGTGGAGATTAGTTCCACCACTTTGGCAAGGACATAGTTAAATGATTTATTAAAGCTCATCTGTTTTTGCTTCAGAGCAAAAATAGCTCTGTCCTTGCTATCTCTGCACAAGCTATCTCTTTTTGCTTGCAGTTTGAAAAGGGCTTCCTCTTGCCCTTTCTGCTGCTCAATAGTATGTGAGTCTAGAGAAAAGGTTTCTTATTCCAAGACAAAATATTCTTGAGAAATTTAACTTTAATCACAGCCCTTGGCCAAATCAAAAAATATATATGATATATAAATAAGAGAAATAAACTAGACAAAGCCTTCCCTGCATATGAGTTTTGGTGTGCGAGTCTTTCATTCCCATAGCAATTTGAGCAATATCGAGTCTCTCAGGAGGTAACTCTTAGGGAATCTATAATATTAGGCTTAGTTTCAATTTCAAAAGAAAAGGTGCATAATTACATTCATCAATATCAAGGCCCCATCAAAGGTCCATTCTCCTTCACTAGTCACTGCCCCTGTACTAGGGGCATTCTTGCTGTCCCATTAGAGAATGTGGCAGAACTCCCCATGATGGGAATTTGGTATTCTTTCATTTATTGTGTGGATCTCCACCCACTGTGACAATGCCGCATGAGCACTTGAACTCATTCCTATGCCTTATCCTTATGTCCCAGGTGAACCTACTCCCATGCATACCCCATCACTGACATCCCACACCAATTATCCTCTCCTGCAACAGTTGTAACACTTTTATGATCCAAATTCTTCAAAAATGAAGCCAACAAAATAACCAAATACAAATAATAAGAAAATGAAATAATGCGACTTTAAAAAATAACAAATAAAATACAAAATCTTTAAAATTTTTGAAATAATAAAAAATAATATTTAAAAAATTTGGCATTATGTCTTTTGTCATTAAAAGATCTGTTATCTCATATGCACAGTGACATTTTCTTCCATTTATTCCCCAGTGTCTTATTTTTTTCATTTTGTCTTCAAAGAAGCTTTAGGTTACAGAAAATTCATGTACAGAATATAAGGGGTTCCCATACACCCAACACCCTCCCCCCTTTCCTATTTCCTATATTAATAACATTTTACATGTGGATGGCACATTTGTTACAATTGATGTTCAAATATTGAACCATTGCTACTAAACAAGGTCAATGATTTACATTATGGTTTACATTTTGGATGATACACTTTTATAAATTTTGACACAATTTAACATGGCCTGTATCCAACATTGCAAGATCATGTATAACCACCTCCCAAATGCCCCATATTCCAATTATTATATTACAGCCCCACTCCCCTCAGGATACACAGCAACCACCAAGCTTCAATCCCTGAAGAACAAGATTTAGAGTTTCTTGCAACAACATTGAGGACTTGACATACTGACCTGTCCCCCCCATTAGATACTGCCTGTGCTCTCAAAAGTCTCCCACCCTTCTATTTGAGAACATAGCAGGGATCTGGGGAGTCCAACATATTTGTATTCATTGTGTGGGTCTCCCTTCACTGATTCAATGCACAATGGCAGGATAAACACTCACAAACTCCCTGGAAGCCTGCCCCAGGTATGCCCTGTCCTGCACGCCCACCACATCGAACACCCTAAATCAGTAACCTTCCCCTGTCATATCTGACAAAAGAACATTCCCAACATTGTAGTTTCAACCACACACTTGCTGATCTCCAGAGTTCATTTGTTTCCTCCTCCAACCCTCCCCCCAGTTCCATGAAAAGTGCAACCCATACCTGCTCACATCTTTCAGTTCTTTTGGATATATTCCTAATAGAGGAATATGGCAGTTCTATATTTTGCTTTCTGAGGAACTGCCAAACTGTCTTCTAGAGAGGCTGCACCAGTTTACACTCCCACTAACAGTGAAAGTGTTCTTATTTTTCCATATTCTCTCAAGCATAATTGGTTTCTGTTTTTTAAATAGTGACCATTCTATGTGGTATGATATGATATCTCATTGTCACTTTGATTTGCATTTCCCTAATAGTGATATGATTTCATGTGCTTTTTGGCCATTTATATTTCCTCTTTGGAAAAATGGCTATTTAGATCCTTGACATATTTTTAATTGGATTGCTTTTATTGTTGAGATGTATGTTCTCTTTCTATAGAATGGAAATCAAACCATTATTGGACATATGGTTTCCAAATATTTTCTCCCATGGAGTGGGCTACCTTTTCACCTTCTTGGTGAAGTCTTTGGAATCATAAAAGTGTTTAAGTTTGAGGAAGTCCCTTATATCAATGTTTACTTTCATTGTTTGTGCTTTGGATGTAGGGTTTAAGAATCCACCATCTACCACTAGGTCTGGAATATGTAACTCTGTATTTCTCAGTAGGAACTTCATGGTTGTAGATTCTATAGTTAGGTCTTTGATCCATTTTGAGATAATTTTTGTATATGGAGTGAGATAGGGGTCCTCTTTATTTCTTTTGGTTGTGGATATTCAGTTCTACAAGCATCATTTATTGAATAGACTGTTCTGCCCCAGCTGGATGGGTTTGACAACTTGTCAAAATCATTTGACCATATATGTGAGGGTTTGATTCTGAACCATGAATTCAGTTCCATTGGTCTGAGTCCATCTTTAGGCTGTTTTTACCACTGTAGCTAGGTAATATAATTTAAAGTCCAGAAGCGAGAGTCTTCCAAGTTTGCTCTTCTTTTTAACATGGGTTTCTGTCTATTCAGTGCCCCATAAGTTTCCAAATAATTTTGATAATTGTGTTTCCCATTTGTGTAAAAAAAGCTGGTGAACTTTTATCAGGAATGCATTGAATCTTTTTATCAATCTAGATGGAATTGACATCTTAATGATAATTAGTCTTCCAACCCATGAGCATGGAATTTATTTAGGTCATTTAATTTCTTTTAGAAATGCCTTATAATTTTCTAAATAGAAGTGCTTTACATCCTTGGTTAAGTTTGCTCCAAAATATTTGATTCTTTTACTTCTTATAGTAAATGGGAGTTTTTTCTTAACTTCATCCTCAGATTATGCATTACTAGTGTACACAAACACTACTGATTTTTGCATATTAACCTTGCATCCTGCCATTCTGCTGAAATTGTTTATTAACCCTAGAAGTTTATTTGTAGATTTTTCTGGACTTTCTAGGTATAGGGTCATACCATCTGCGAATAGTGAAAGTTTTACTTTTTTCTTTCCAGTTTGGATGTCTTTTATTTCCTTTTCTTGCCTGATTGCTTTTGCTAGAACATCTAGCACTATACTGAACAATAGTGAGTGGTGACAAAGGATATCCTTCGCTTGTTTCTGATCACAATGGGAAAGCTTTCATTCTTTCACCATTGATGTACAATGATAGCTGTGTGTTTTCATATATAGCCTTTATCATGTTGAGAAAGATTCCTTCAATTCCTATTTTTTTGAGTATTTTCATGAGGAAAGAATGCTTTATTTTGTCAAATGCCTTTTCTGCATCAATCAATAGGATCGTGTGATTTTTCTTCTTTGATGTATTAATGTGGTGCATTATGCTCCTTGCAGGTCTGGCATAAAACATACTTGATCATGATGAATAATTCTTTTAATGCTTTGGTGGATTCAATTAGCAAGAATTTTATTGAGGATTTTGCATCCCAATTCATTAGGCAAATGGGTTTGTAATTTTATTTTTTTCATGATACCTATCTGACTTTGGTATTAGGGTGATATTGGCTTCAAAGAATAATTTGGTAGTTTTTCTTCTTGTTCAATTTTTTTGGGAATATCTTGAGAAAGATTGGTATTAAATCTTCTTTGAATGCTTGGTAGAACTCACCTCTGAAACCATCTGGTCCTGGGCATTAATTTTGGGGAGTTTTTTGTTGACTGCCAATCTCTTTACTTGTGATTGGTATGTTGAAGTCTTCTATTTTTTCTAAGGTGAGTGAAGGTTGTTTTTAAGTTTCTAGGAATTTTTCCATTTCATCTACATTGTCTAGTTTGTTGGTGCACACTTTTTCATAGAATCCTTTTATGAACTCTTTAATTTCTGTGAGGTCAATAGTCATGTCCCCATTTTCGCTTTTTATTTTATTTATTTGCATCCTCTCTCTATTTTTCTTTGTCAGTTTAGCTGAGGTTCTGTCGATTTTGTTAATCTTCTCCAAGGACCAACTTTTGGTTTTGTTAATTCTATTGTTTGGTTTGTTTGTTTGTTTTTTTTTTGTCCTCAATTTCACTTATTTCTCTTCTACTCTTTGTTATTTCAATCCTTCTGCTTGCTTTGGGATTAGTTTGCTCTTATTTTTCTCTTTCCTCCTGCTCTGTAGTTAGGTCATTGATTTTATCCCTTTCTACTTTTTTAATATAACCATTACAGGCTATAAATTTCCTTCTCAGCACTGTCTTCATGGTGTCCCATAGGTTCTGATATGACATATTCTTGTTTTCATTCATCTCAAGATATTTTTTGGTTTCTCTCAAAATATCTTCTTTGATCCACGGATTATTTAAGTGTGTTGTTTAATCTCCATATATTTCTGAATTTTACCTTTTCTGCCTGTTGTTGATTTCCAGCTTTATTCCATTATGATTAGAGAAAATACTTTGTCTAATTTTGATCTTGTTGAACTTATTGACATTTGCTTTGTGACCCAACATATGGCTTATCTTGGAGAAAGATCCATGGGCAATTTAGAAGAATGTATACTCCCCTGTTTTGGGATGCAAAGTTCTGTATATGTCTACTAAGTTTAGTCCATTTATCATATTATTCAAGCTCTCTGTTTCTTTATTGATTGTCTGGCCAGATGTTCTATCCAATGCTGAAAGTTGTGTATTGAATTCTTAAATAATTATTTTAGAGACATCTACTTCTTTCTTCAGTTTTGTAGTATTTGCCTCACGTAGGGCTTCCTGATTAGGTGCATTTACATTTATGATTGCTGTTTCTTCTTGGTTCGTTGCTCTCTTTATAATATATAATATCCTTCCTTATCTCTAATAATGTGTTTGCTTTTCAAGTATACTTCATCTGACATAAGTATAGCCGTTCCAGATTTTTTGTTGTTGGTGGTTACTGCATGCATGGAATATATTTAGCCTTTCGCTTTCAATCTATTAGCACCTTTGCATGAAAGGTGAGTCTCTTTTAGACAGAATATAGATGGCTCATATTTTCTCATCCATTCCACCAATCTGTCCTGTGTTTGGGGAATGCAATCCACTAACATTCAATATTATTAATGTAAGGGCAGTTTTCAGTTCACTCATTTTGACCTTTGCGTTTCATCAGTCATATTTTATTTTCATGACTCTTTTTACACTTTTACTTACTTTAACTCATAATCTATATTTCTAAACTCTCTTCAAAGTCTCTCTCTCCTCTTTTCTTTTTAGGCTATAGCATTATTTTAGTGTTAACTGCGAAGTTGGTCTCTTGGTTACAAACAATCTCAGTTTCTGTTTATATGTGAATATTCTAAACCCACCCTCATTTTGAAAGACAATCTTGCTAGATATAAGATTCTTGGCTGGCAGGTTTTCTCTTGCAATATCTTAAATATATCATACCACTGCCTTTCTGCCTCCATGGCTTCTAATGAGAAATCAGCACTTAATCTTATTGATATCCCTTTAAAGTGATGCATCACTTTTGCTGCTCTCAGAATTCTTCTTGTCTTTGATATTTGAAATTCTGATTAGTAAATGTCTCGCTGTTGATCTATTCATAATTTTTCAGAAGGGAGTATAGTGTGCTTCTTTGACATGGGTATCTATATCCTCCAATAGGGTTGGGAATTTTTCAGCCATTATTTCTTCAAATATTCCTTCTGACCCTTTCTCCTTCTCTTCCCCTTGTGTTTGTAAGTCTCTTGCCATCATTTAGTTTCCTGAGAACCTGTTAATTTTTTTCCCATTCTTTTCTTTATTTGTCCTTTTGTGTGTTCACTTTTGGTAGCCATGTCTTCAAGCAAACTGATACTTTACTTCCTTAAATCTGTTGTTATATGCCACCAGTATATTTTCATTTATTTATTTATCCCCTCCTTGCTGCTTTATTGCTGTCTGCTCTCTGTGTCCATTCCCTGCGCATTCTTCCCTGTCTGCTTGTCTCCCTTTGTTGCATCATTTTGCTGTGCCAACTCTCTGCAGACATTGCCATCAGCTCTCTGCAAGCATGGGCTGTCAGCTCTCAGTGGGTGCAGGCCAGCTTGCCTTCACAAGGAGGCCCTGGGACATGAACCCAGGTCCTCCTGTATGGCAGACGGGAGCCCAATTGATTGAGCCACTGCCGCTTCCCCCTCCTGTGTATTTTTAATTTAGTTCTTTGTGACTTTCATTTCCATAATAACTTCTATTTTTCTACGTATCCTTTCAAATTCTTCTTTGTGCTCACCTAATGTCTTCTTTATATCCTTAATCTGTTTGGTCATCTCATTAAATTTATTAAAGAGATTTGATTGAACCTCTATGTTTAGTTGTCTCAACTCCTTTATGTCATCTGGAAGTTTATCTTGTTCCTTTGAATGGGCCATATCTTCCTGTTTCTTAGTACAGATTGTAATATTTTGTTGGTGCCTTGGCATTTGGTTTGCTGGATGTAGTTATTTTGGGCACAGTTTCTCTTTTTTGTTTAGGACTTTCTTGCCCTTTCTCCTTTGCTGTTTGTGTATTAAGATGTAGCTGGTACTGTAAGTTCTGGAGGCTGATGCTGCTCATGTTGCCACAGGACATGATGAAGATTCTCCAACCTTTCTCCTCTGCCATTTGAGGAGAGAGCTGCAGTCGTGTGTAGTGATCCAAGTTGTGCAGGTTAAGACTGTCTGTAGTTTCCTGTAGAGACTGATGAAGCTTCACACCCCTTCCTCCCCTACCTGGGGCAGGGATGGAGCTGCAGTTATGGTCAGCAATCTATGCTGTTCAAATCCCAAAATGACTGCAGTTGCACAGGTAGAATGATGCAGCACCCCCACTCCCTGCTGGGGATGGGGATAGACCTTCTGGAGTGCTCAATAATCTAACTCATGTGGGCCAAACCTGCCTGCAGTTGCCCTGAAAGGCTGAGGGAGTACAGTCTCTTCTACCCTTTAGAGAGTGGTATTGTAACCAATGATGCACAACAGTTCAATCCATATAGGCCAAAAGTCCGTGTTGTTGTCCTGAGAGGATGAGGAAACACCAGCCTCCTATACTATTGAGTGATGGTTGCAGATCTATGGGCACCCAACAATTCATTCCCTGTAGGCCAAAAGTACCCATTATTGCCTGGAAATGCTGAGGAAACACAAGACCCCTCCTATTGTATTTAGGGTGGAGGTGGATCTACAGGCATTCACTGCTTTCTCCCTGCCAGAGGTGTGGCTGGAGCCTAAGCTAGGGTTGCAGTATGATCTTGGTGAAAGAAGCCAGTACCTACCTTCACTGTGATTCTTAACCATTCCTGCTTCCCCCATGCTGGAGGCAGAGTCAAAATGGTGGATATTGCCTGCTTTCCAAATTGGACAGTTTCAAACCCTAGGTGTTCCTAGGATTATTCTTTAGCCAGTTGAGTCCACCAATCAGGAGCTGAAGTTGGTGGCCATCTGGTCTCTCCCTCATTTTTGGGAAATGGAGCTTCTAATTCTAGCTACAGAATAGCCCCTGAGATGGCTTGCGCCACTAGAGTAAGGTGGGCACCAGCCCCCGTGGCTTGCAGTTTCCTGGAGAGGCTGGTGCAGTTCCTCCCAGGTTCTGCCCTGCCAGATTTGGGGTTGGGTTTAGGTTAGGGTTTCAGGCCAATCTGGGTGGAAAGAAGCCAGTCCCTACCAGAACTGTGATTTTCAATCAGTCTCTTTTCCCCTCATACTGGGGGCAGAAATAAAACGGTGGCTACTGGTCTCTTTCAGGCTTGGACAGGTGCAAACTTTAGCTGTTCTTAGGATGATACTTTAGCCAGTAGAATTTACTAATCAGTAGCTGAAGTCAGTGCCACACTGTGTCTTTCTCACCCGTTTTGGGGAAATGAAGCTTCCAAGTTCTGCCACGGAATAGTGAGGCAATTTGCAAAGCACACACCAGCCTCTGTGGTGTGGAGTGCTTTACTCATGAATCTTCTCAGCAGATGGGCAGTCTCCTCCTTCTATACTTTCTCAGATGTTTCAGGATACTTTTCTGGTCTCTTGGAGTATCCAAACAGGTGCTTGTAATAGTTCTGGGTAATTACTAACTGCTCTGTAGGACAAGTTGACTCTAGGATCTCCTTTCAGGGTCATCACCTTGTCCCACCTCTTCAACATTATTTCTCTTATACTATTTTGAAGCAAAGGAAGGGCACAAGTTGCCAGTTCCAGGGTATAAATTGAAGACAGCAGCTAAGTCTCTCTTTGAATTCATGATTTTTGAAAAATCATCTATCTTACCTTTTCAGAGGAGAAATAGTCTACTATAATATGAAATCTATTTAAAATAGTATTTAGTGATGGTTCTGTTTTGTTCCCTCCCAACTAATTTATTCCAAATTTATCATAAGAAACTCATAATGCCTATTTATAATGTGTGACAGTTCAATACCATACCTAAGAGTTTGATAGTAATGTTAAACCTGTTTCTTAAATGTGCAGATATGGTTGTGCTTGATTTAGTAGTTCCTTCCAAATTATTGGCCATTCACACTTGAAGCAGTAAATCTGAGAATTTTAAAGAAATTTATGCTCAGGATTATGTGATTTTAGGCTACAGACTAGAATTCTGACCATGTTTATGATTACCTCTAAAACAGCTGGTTGCTACTTTTTTTTCAGTGTGAAGTGTCAACTATCTTAAAAGCTCAATGGTGAAGGGGAATCACTAAGTATTAATAACTTGAGTCCTAATAGCCTTCTCAAAGATTACATTCTTACTTAAAATTCGTCCTGTTTTTCCCCTGTAAGATCTATGTTACATTCATAGTACTAAACAGATAACTACATTCATAGTACAAACAGATATTTACATTGAAAATGTGGCATCATGAAATTGCAGTAAAATAAAATGCCCAAGTACATTTACTATACTTCTAACATTTACCATGATAATTCCAAGTCCCTGAAGGTATAATATGAGATTGTGTACATTTATTGACATCAGAAGTTTTTCTGTGAACAAATTCTGTAAAACGATGTATTAAATTATTTTAATAGCCAATAAAAAAGACTTAGAAAAATGTAATTATATATTTTTTTCTTTTTGAACTCTCTCTGGAAAATCTCAGAATCACTTCATTAGCTCTCATCAACTTGAATAGCTTGGATACTTGTCTTCCAATCTACAGTGCTAAGAGTGTCATCAATATGGAGACAAAATGTTAAAATTGTGTGGTTAATAAAGTGATCACATTTTTAAAGTGCAGTCCTGGGACACAGCCATAACTATACAGAATATGATAAATATTTATGCATACGTGTTATTATTTTAAGATAAAATATGAAAAATACATGTTTATTTAAAATTATTTCTGTATTACTGCTTTTCTGTTATATAAATGTTATTTATACAAAACAATAGGACTAGTTAGTGGTAGCAATTAATAGTAGTTCATAGTAATTAAAACTATATGTGAAAATATTATAACAATATTTTATATTTTATAATGTTTTTTTCTGTCCTCTGATACATAAATTTATTTTAACTCTTTTATTTTCCTTATTAGAGAAGTTGTGGGTTTAAAGAAATATCATGCATAATATACATATGCTATCCCACCACCAATGTCTTGCATGGTTTGGAACATTTGTTACAATCAATGAAAGCAAAATTTATATTGTGCTATTAATTAATGTCCATGTTTTAACATAGGGTTCACTCTGTAGTATAGTTCCATTGATTTTTTTTACTTTTTTCGTGATTTTATTTTTTTAAAGATACTTTTATTACATAAATGTTACAGAGAATATATAGGGGATTCCCTTATGCCCCACTCCCCACACCTCACACATTTTCCAACATTAGCAACATCTTTCATCAGTGTGATACATTCATTGCAATTGATAAACACATTTTGGAACATTGCCACTAAGCATGGATTATAGTTTACATTGTATTTTGCACTCTCTCTCATTCAACATTGTAGGTTATGGCCATATATATAATGGCCTGAATATGTCATTGTAATGTCATTCAGTATGATTCCTAAGTTCCAAAAATGTCCCTATTACACCTGTTTTTCCCTCTCCCTAACCCCAGAACATCCATGGGTCACTGCCTCCACAACAATGGTATTTCTTCCATTGCTAGAATCACAATAAGTCGATAGCAGAATACTAGTAAGTTTATTTTAGTCCATAGTTCATTTTCTAATCCTGAGGACTCTGGGATGGTGATGTCCACTCCACCATTAATTGAGAGGGGTTTTGATGCCATGTATCTGATGGATGAGACGCTCTTGCTTGCAGTTGTAGGCACTCTCAGTTCCTTGTTATGTTGTTTGTTCATCTCCTTCCTGTTAGCTGTCCTGGGTGAGTCCATTGAACTGGAGAGTAGGTGTTGCAATTCTGTTGAGATTAAAGGCTTGGTTGGCACATGGACAGCCCAAAGATTTAAGTCTCTTGGATGAATACCTACGAACTTTAGTACTAAGTATAGGTTCAAAGAGAAGGAAAGAAGAGTCATGCATAGGGAAGCCACTGATGAATCTAACTCTGTCACACAGGGGAGCATAAATACCAGATTAGGGCTTTCTGGCAAGGGGCAAATTTCTTGAGCTATCAGCCCTAAACACAGTGCCTGGATGTCTCCATATCTCTGAGGAGCTTCACTACTTGGGGTAGTATCTACTTTCACTGTTAATGAGGTTCTGTTGAGATATGCAGAAGTGCTACCTCTGGGATGTCCTCCTGACTCACTTTGAAGACTCTTCACCATACAAACTCATTTGTCATTAGCTTCTCTCCCTTTTGGTAAAAGTCTTTTTTTTTTCCCCCAGATGAATTGCTTGTTGGTACTTGGTAGCAATCCCTCAGTACCAGGGAGGCTTATCTCCGGTAGTCATGTCCCATGCTGGGGTGAAGTTATTGCTTTTTTATGCGGAGTTCAGTTTAGAGAAAGGCCACATTTGAGCCACTGATTTTTAAAATGTTTTATTCTGTTAAAGTATATACCATCTAACATTTCCCCTTTTTAGCATATTCAGAATATATTTCCATGCCTCTACTTGCATTCACAATGTTGTGCTATCATTGCCACCATATATTACCCCAATTTTCCCACCATTCCAATAGCAACCCTGTACATTTTAAGCACCAACTTTCCATTCCCTACCCCCACCCCAACCCCTGATAACCTATATCCTATATTCTGACTCTGAGAGTTCACTTATTGTAATTGTTTCAAATTAGTAAGATCATACAATATTTGCCCTTTTGCATCTGGCTGATTTCCCTCGATATGACCACTTAAGTTGCTTCACTTGCTGAGTGAGAAAAGAATGATCCAGAGAGAGAATCCAAAATGGCATCATAGTAGGTCAGGCATGGCACAGCTCTTTTGCAAAAAAAGGGAATGAGATGTAGAAGTTGCCCAAAGGAGGCACTTTGGGTAATCCTGCAAGCAGGAGATTGCTGCTGGGATTGTCAGGAGGGACTGAGAACAGAGAAAGAACAGAGAAGTCAAAGGGAAAATCATGAGTTGACACCCCACAGCTGGGAACACCATTCATCAATGAACTCCAATGTGAAAACACTTGGTAAAATCTATGCCTGAGAGGACAACAGAAGGGAAAAGGTATATTCCACCCTGTGAAGAGGGAGGGTGCTGCAGAGGGCTGAGTGTGGTTTCTCTTCAGTGAATGTAAAAAAACAAAATTCAGTGGTTCAGAAAAGCTACTGGAAATTGAAGGATTCATCACCATGGAAGAGTTTACAGAGGAGTACCATTTGCTAGCCACCACAGAAGGTGAAGGATGAGAGACTGGTCTCTCCTGGCTTTTTTGCAAGCATGGTAGACCTAGTTGGGCTTCATTAGCAGCTCTCTGCCCCAGTTTTGACAATGTAAAGAGGGAAATATTAAAGTTTTAGATAAAATTAAACTAAAATTCAAAAAAGAGCTCTGCAATAAAACAACTCGGCAAGAGAGAGAAGTTGATCAACTGAGAAAACCCACCCAGAAGGGGCATAACAGTCTATTCAACAAATAGAGCTGGAAGAACTGGATATCCATAATCAAAAGAGAGAAAGAGGACCCCTATCTCACAGCTTATACAAAAATTAGCTAAAAATGCATTGAAGACTTAAATATAAAAGCAAGAACCATAAAACTCCTAGAAGAAAAATTAGGGAAACATCTTCAAGACCTGGTGGTAGGTGGTGAATTCTTAAATCTTACACTGAAAGTGTGAGCAAAGAAAGAAAATATTAATAAATGGGACCTCCTCACACTTACACACTTCTGTTTTTCAAGGGACTCCATCAAGAAGTTGAAAAGATAGCCCTCTCAATGGGAGAAAATATTCAGAAACCACATATTTGAAAAGGGTTTGGTTTCCATTCTGTAGAAAGAGATCCTACACCTCAACAATAAAAGAGTAAGCAATGTTGGAGTTGGTGTATGCCCAGGACTCTTGAATCTCTGGGCTGCCCATGTGCCAGCTGGGCCCTGAGCCTCAGCAGTGTTGCAGCACCTACTCTCTAGTTTGTTGGACTAACCCAGGTCAGCTGACAGGGAAGTGAGGATAGACAAACACCATACAAAGGAACCAAGAGAGTCTACAATGGTGGGCATGACAGTCCCTTCCACAAGTCATGTGGGATGAAAGTCCCCTCTCAATTGAGAGGTGGAGTGGGCATCACCACCCCAGGGTCCTCAAGATGGAGAGATAAAATATGGATTAGAGTGAACTTACTGGTATTCCACTATAGAATTATTGTGACTCTAGCAATGGAAGAAATTATATCATTGATGTGAAGACGGTGGCGACAGAAGTCTTTGAAGTCAGGGAAAGGGAAAATGGAGGCATTTTCAGGACTTAGAGTTGTCCTGAATGATACTGTAGGGACATGCAAGACATTATATATCCTGCCATAACCCACTGAATGGACTGGGAGAGAGTATAAATACAATGTAAACTCTAATCCATGCTGGGCAGCAGTGCTCCAAAATGCATTCATCAATTTGAATGAATGTACCACACCAATGAAAGAAGTTATTGATATGGGAAAAGTGGGGGATCTGGGAAGTCAAGCCTATGGGAACCTCCTATATTTTTTAATGTAAGATTTTGTGTGATCTACATAGATTTTAAAAATAAATAAAAAATATATTTTAAAAAAGAGGCAAGCAATCCAACTAAAAAAGGGGCAAAAGACTGAAATAGAGATTTCTCCGAAGAAATACAAATGGCCGAAAAGCACATGGAAAAATATTCCACAAGACTGGGTATTAGGAAAATGCAAATCAAAACGACAATGAGCTATCATCTAACACTGCATGGAATTGCCATTATTAAAAACAAACAAACAGGAAACAATACGTGCTGGAGAAGATGTGGACAAATAGGAACCCTCCTTCATTTTTGGTGGGAAGACAGTTGGCAGTTCCTCAGGAAGCTTACTATAGACCTACTTTATGATCAGTCAATTCCTCTACTAGGAATATATCCAGAAGAAATAAAAACTATGACATGAACAAACATCTGCATACCTGTGTTCACAGTAGCATTATTCACAATTGCCAAAAGATGGAAACAATCCATATGCCCATCAACCAATGAATGGATAAACAAAATGTGGTATATACATGCAATGGAATATTATGCTGCATTAAGAAGAAATGAAATTGGGACACATGATAACATGGATGAATACTGAAGATGATATGCTAAATGAAATAAGCCATACACAAAAAGACAAATATTGCATGGTCTCATTAAATATGAAGAATAAATGCATACAGTTAAAACCTAGAATACAGGTTCTTAGGAGATAAGAGGAGAGTTGAGAAGAATTGCTGATGCTTATTGTATGCAGAAGTTTTACCTTGACTGTAAAAGGGTGAAAAAGGATAAAGTTGATGGTAACACATTATAGTGTGTAGCAGCTGGTTTATAAATGGGATTGTGGCTGAAAAGGGTAGTTTGGGGAAGTAAATGTCAATTGAAAGAAAGCTAGAGAATAATCTAGGCACTGAATAACACAGTGAACCCAGAGGTGGATGAGAATTGTATTTGATGGTACAGATACAAGAGTGTTTTTCTGTGAGCTAGAGTGGATGTATATCACTATTGCAGGATGGTGGGAATGTGAAGAAGCATGGGGAAAATAAAGTTGGTGTGACCTATGGACTGTGATTAATAGCAACACTGTAGTAATCTTAATCTTGTAGCAATGCCAAACATGTACTGTGTTGATAATGGGGGGTATGGAAAAAGTGTGCCAAATGTACTCCATGGACCATGGTTGGTGATAATAGTCTGATGATATTATTTCATAATTTGTAACAAATATTCCACCATGGTGTGGTATGTTGGTGAAGGGGTATTGTATGGGAATTCTACAAGGGTACATAATTGTTTTGTTAATTCACAACTTTTGTAATAAAATATATATTTTTAAAATGGCATGTGTTGGGGGAGGAATGCACTGGGTGTAGGATATGTACTATAGTTATTTTGACAATGGTCTTGCATAGTTTGTAACAAATGTTTCACAACAATGCAAGGTGTTGGTGGAGGGGTGATGTATGGGATCCCTCTGTGATTTTATGCATGTTTATTTTGTAGGTTCACAACTCTTACTATATGTAGCAGTTTGATATTGTTTACAAATTCCAAAAATAGGTATTGGACTGTGTTTGTAAACTGGTCTATTGCTCTGGGAAGTTTAGATTGTATTATCCTATGAGGTTTCACATTTACTTGATTAAGCTATGATTAGGGCTTTGATTAGGCCACATCAGTAGGACATTGAGTCCCCACCCCCTTGGTGGGCCGGGACTCACAGAGAAACAGCATGGCAGAGGAGTTAGTTGGAGTTTTAATGTTGAAACCTCTGGAAGTAAATACACAGAGAACCAGATACGTGAGGAAAGAGAAAAGGCTTCGTTAGCTAGGGCAGAGCCCTGGGAGAGAGACAAGACTTAGCCCAGCCTACAGCTGATATTGGAAGAAGTTGGGACCATGGAGCCATAAGAAGAGGAAGCCTGAATTCTGCAATTGGCTGCTATCTTGCTCCAACATGTGGCAACAGACATTGGTCAGGGAAGTAACTTAATACTTTATGGCCTGATAACTATAAGCTTCTACCCCAGATAAATACCCTTTATAAAAGCCAACAGATTTTTGGTATTTTGCATCAGCACCTCTTTGGCTGACCAATGAACAATACATTTATTGTTTACGTATATTCATGCACAAATGATATACTTCAGTAAAAATATATCAAAAAATGAATAAAGAAGAGTGATGAGATCAACATTCATTATTTTCGGATCTTCATCAAATTCAGGATCGATATAGAAAAACACTGCAATACCTACTTCCTCTTGTGGATTAAGCCTTTTTTCTTCAAAACATAAACACTGTATTTTTTTTTTAAAGATTTATTTATTTATTTAATTCCCCCCCCTCCCCTGGTTGTCTGTTCTTGGTGTCTATTTGCTGCTCTTTGTCGGCTTCTATTGTCGTCAGCGGCACGGGAAGTGTGGGCGGCGCCATTCCTGGGCAGGCTGCACTTTTTTTTTCACGCTGGGCGGCTCTCCTTATGGGTGCACTCCTTGCGAGTGAGGCTCCCTCACGCGGGGGACACCCTTGCGTGGCTCGGCACTCCTTGCGCGCATCAGCACTGCTCATGGCCAGCTCCACACAGGTCAAGGAGGCCCGGGGTTTGAACCGCGGACCTCCCATATGGTAGACGGACGCCCTAACCACTGGGCCAAAGTCCGTTTCCCTAAACACTGTATTTTATTGAAACGCTACCCAGCTTCAAATGGCACAACATTGTATGTAGAAATTCCGATTACTGGTTTGTCAGTAGTATTCTTAGCTTTATAAAATGCCAGTGCAGTGTCTCCTGGCACTACATATATCTGTTTGCTGAGGTCTAAAGATTTGCACGCCTATCTGCATTAAAGGTAACTTTAATGATGTGATCCTTAATAGACATCATGCCTTCAATCTAGTCTGATGCATGACCTGCGACTGCAGATCATCCTAGTACAGTGGTCTGGCAATAAAGCTGATAGAGGGGAACCGTGGAGTAGGAGACCATAATTAGGACTGTCTTATTCCGCCATCTCTACTCCTCCTTCTGTGCTCATGTGAATGGGTTGGTAATCTTTGGCAGCTGCACAGCCTGTTTCAGGCCAGGATCCAGCACCCCCACGCCCTGAGCTACCTTTCACCACCTCCTCTCCCATTCCATCTAGGCCAGAGAAATGGGTTTACCGTTTTCTCAGCCTTGGTTTGGTCTGTAGGGTAGCTCCATTGCCAACCACATAAAGCAATGTGCTTCCTTCTCAGATGGCATAAACCTCCCATAGTACCTCTACAGATTCTCAAAGTCTTCACAAGCCTACTCCATATCTGGTAGGTGGTCTTACTTTGTCAATAGCTATCATGGAGATCTTGGTTCTTAAGATGAATGAACAAAAAAAAATCTATATATGGAATATACCAGAGAAAGATGAACAAAGTATGCCTTTTTTTAAACAAATCAATTTTATTAATGCATATTAATAAATCATAAATCCGTCCAAAGTGTGCAATCGATTGTATTTGATGTAATCTCATATTTGTGCATTCATCACTTCAAATATTCTTAGAGCATTTTATTACTCCAATGATAATAACAAACAACTCATCACCTCTCAATCTATGCTTCCCCTGCCATACATAGCTGCTATTATTTTTGCTTCTCTCTAGTGCATTTGTAATGTATTTTGTAAAAAGTATTATATATGCAATATCATCCATATTCATGTTTTACAATGAGGTTTTACTATCTTGTACAGTTCCATGTTACAGTTTTAGTTTTCCTTCTAGTAATATATATGACCAGACTTTGCCTTTCAACCAGTCATACCCATATAATAGCTCCACTAGTTACAAACACTATGATATGTTTTCACCATTTCTATTCATTTCCAAAGATTTACAAACAATCTTTTTACCAATTCTGCACAGATTAACACTCATTTTTCCATTCTCTGCCCTCTGTCCATTTTTTGTTGATCTGTATTCTAATTATTAACTTCATGAGTTAACACAATATTTTTAGTCCATAATAGTGTATTCACAAAGTATTTGTCCTTTTTTATCTGACTTGCTTCACTCATCATAATGTTCTCCAGGTTCATTCATGTTGTCATATGCTTCACAACTTCATTTCTTCTTACTGCTACATAATATTCCATCTGGTATATACGTCACAATTTTTTATCAGTTCATCAGTTGATGGACACCTGGGTTGTTTCCAACTTTGGCAATTGTCAATAATGCCACTATGAACATCGGTGTGCAGATGTCTGTATGTGTCTTTGCTCTCCATTCTTTTGGATGTACCATTACCTAGTATTGGTATTGCTGGGTCACACGGCAAGTCTATATTCAACTTCATTAGGTACTGCCAAACAGTCCTCCACACTGACTGTACCTTTCGACTTTTCTGCCAATAGTGAATAAGCATCTCCACATCCTCTCCAACATTTACAGTTTTCTGACTTTTAATAACGGCCATTCTAATAGGTGTGAAAAGATACTTTTGATTTACATTTCCCTAATCACTAGTGATATTGAACCATTTTTTTCATATGTTTCTTCACTATTTGTGTTTCTTCTTTGGACAATTGTCTTTCCAAGTCTTTTGCCCATTTGTTTTAATTGGGTAGTTTCTCTTTTTATTGTTGAATTGTGTGTTTTCTTTTTATATCATGGATATTAAATGCTTATCAGATATGTGATTACCAAATATTTTCTCTCATTGAGTCAGGTGCCTTTTCATCGTTTTGACAAAGTCCTTTGAGGTGCAAAAGTGTTTAATTTTGAGGAGTCCTATATAGCTATATTTTCTTCTGTAGCTTGAGCTTTGGGCATAAGATTTAAGAAGCTAATGCCCACCACAAGACCTTGAATATGTTTTCCTACATTTTCTTCTAGGAGTTTTATAGTTGTTGCTTTTATATTTGGGTCTTTGATACATTTTGAGTTAATTTTTTATAAGGTGTGAGATAAAAGTCCTCTTTATTTCTTTTTAATATGGATATCTGGTTCTCCCAGCACCATTTGTTGAGTAAACTCTTCTGGTCCAGCTGGGGGGACTTGATTGCCTTGTCAAAAATCACCTTATTGCAGATGTGAGGGTCTATTTCTGAGCTCTCGATTTGGTTCATTTGGTTAATATGTCTGTTTTTATGCCAGTGCCAAGCTGTTTTTACCACTGTAGCTAAGTACTATATTTTAAATCCAGAAGTGAGAGTCCTCCAACTTCATTTTACTTCTTTAAGATCTTTTTGGCTCTTCAGGGTCCCTTACCTTTCCAAATAAATTTGATAATTGATATTTCCTTTTTTTTTTTTTATTTTTTTAATTTAATTTTTATTTTTATTTTTTTATTTTTTTTTAAATTTTTTTATTTTTTATTGACTTTGTAATAATATTACATTAAAAATATATATGTGAGGTCCCATTCAACCCCACCCCCCCACCCCCCCTCTCCCCCCCCCCCAACAACACTCGTTCCCATCATCATGACACATCCATTGGATTTGGTAAGTACATCTTTGGGCACCTCTGCACCTCATATACATTGGTTCACATCATGGCCCATACTCTCCTCTATTCCATCATGTAGGCCCTGTGAGGATTTACAATGTCCGGTGATTACCTCTGAAGCACCATCCAGGGCAGCTCCATGTCCCGAAGACGGGTATGGGGAAAGGCAGGAAGAGATATTTCCTTTTTTTTTTTCAAAAAAGCTGCTGGGATTTTTATTGGGATTACATTTAATATTTCAGTCAGTTTGAGTAGAATAGACATCTTAACGATATGTAGTCTTCCAATCCATGAACCATGGAATGTACTTCCATTTATTTAAGTCTTCTTCAGTTTTGTTTAACTATGTTTTGTAGTTTTCTGAATATAGGTCTTTTATGACCTTGGTTAAATTTACTTCTAAATATTTTTATTGTTTTAGTTGCTATTATAAGCTGAATGTTTTTCTGATTTCCTCCTCAGATTACAAATCAGTGGCATATAGAAATACTGTTATTTTTGCATATTAATCTTGTGTCCCAACATATTGCTGAACTCATCTATTAGTTCTAGTAGGTTTGTTGTAGTTTTTTAAAGAAGATTCTACAAATAGGATTAAATCATAAGAAAATAGTGAAAGTTTTACTTCTTCCTTTCCAATTTGGGCTTCTTATATGTATCTAGTCTAACTGCTTTAGCTAGAACCTCTAGCAATATATTGAATAACAATGGGGACAGTGGCCATCCTGATTTATTCCTGGTCACAGTTGGAATACTTTCAATAATTTGCCATTGAGTACAATGCTAGCTTTAGGTTTTTTCATATATACACTTTACCATATTAAGAAAGCTTCCTTTTTTTTACTATCTTTTGCAGTTTTTTTAATCAATAAAATATGTTGCATTTTACCAAATGCCTTTTCTGCATCAATCAAGAAGATATTTTTGTCTTTATCAATGTGATTTATTACACTAATTGATTTTCCTGTGTTGAACGACTCTTACCTAGTGTATTAGTCAGCCAAAGGGGAGCTGATGAAAATACCAGAAATTAGTTGGTTTCTATAAAGGGTATTTATTTGGGGTAGGAGCTTACAGATATCAGGCTATTAAACATAAGTGACTTCCCTCACCAAAGTCTATTTTTACATGTTGGAGAAAGATGGCTGCTAACATCTGCAAGGGTTCAGGTTTCCTGGGTCTTCCCTTCCAGGTCTTACTTCTCTTTCCTCTGTGTGCTTACTTCCTGGGGCTCCAGCTTAAGGCTTCAGCATCAAACTCTAACATGAAAACTCCAACGTCAAAAACCCTTAACTCTGTCCTTTGTCATGCCTTTTATCTGTGAGTCCTCACCCACCAAATTTTGGGGACTCAATGCCCTACTGGCACAAGAGGTTTGCATAATTACTTAATCAAGTAAACCTATGAATCCAATATAATCTAATATGCCCAGAGGAAAAGATCAGTTTAAAACATAATCCAATGTTTCTTTTTGGAATTCATCAATATTATCAAACTGCTACACCTGAGATAAAACCAACTCCATCATGATGTTTACTTCTTTTAATGTGCATTTGGATTCTGTTTGCAAGTATTTTGCTGAGGATTTTTGCATCTATATTCATTACAGATATTGGTCTGTAATTTTCTTTTTTTGTAGTATCTTCTTTATTTTTATTATCTTTTTTAAAGACACATAAATCACACAAAATATTACAATAAAATATGTGACATTCCCATATACCCTACTTCCCACATCTCCCACTCCTCCCATATCAACAACTTCTTTCATTAGTGTGGTATATTCATTGCATTTAATTAGTACATTTTGGAGCATTGCTATACAGCATGGATTATTGTTTATGTTGTAGTTCACACTCTCTCTCAGTCCTGGGTTTGGTATTAGGGTGATGTCGGCTTTACAGAATAAGTTTGGTAACATTCTTTCCTATTCAGTATTTGGAAGAGCTTGAGAAGTTTCATTTAGATTGTCTTTGAATGACTGGTAAAATTTACCTGTGAAGGCAACTGTTTCTGGACTTTTCATCTTTGGGAGGTTTTTGATGAGTGGTTCAATATCTTCACTTGTGACTGGTTTCTTGAGGTCTTCTATTTCTTCTGTGGTCAATGTACATTGTTGGTTTCTAGGAATTTGTCCGTCTTATCTACATTTTGTAGTTTTTTGGCATACAGTTGTTCATAGTACCCTCTTCTGAACTCTTATTTCTTTGGGGTAAGTCATAATATATGAACTCTTATTCTGATTTATTTATTTTCTCTTTGTTTTCTGTCATTTGAGCTAAGTGTTTCTTGATTGTGTTGATCTTCTCAAAGAATCAACTTTTGCTTTGTTCGAGTCTCATTTTTTTGTACTTAATTTCATTTATGTCTGCTCTGATCTTTACTCTTTCTTTCCTTCAGCTTTGTTTGGGATTATTTTACTCTTATTTTTCCAGTTTCTCCATTTTTGCAGTTAAAGCTTCAATTTTAACTCTTTTTTTTAAATGTAAGAATTGAATGCTATAAATTTATTTCTCAGCACTGCCTTTGCATACATATGATATATTGCGTTCTCATTTTCATTTGTTTCAAGATATTTGCTGAATTCTTTGACCCAATGATCATTTGAGTGTATTGTTTCATCCTCAGTTATTTATAAATTTTTCCTTTTCCCATCCATTATTAATTTCCAGTTTCATTCCATTATGATTGTGAAAGTGTTTGTATAAATTAAATCTTTTTACAATGTATTGAGATTTGTCTTGTGCCCCAACATATGTTCTATCTTGGAGAATTATCCTTGAGAGCTTGAAAAGAATGTATATCCTATTGCTTTGGAGTGCAATGATCTTTAGTTGTCTGTTAGGTCTAGTACATTTATTGTATCATTCATGTTCACCGTTTTTTATTTATTCTCCATCCAGATTTTCTATCCAATGCTGAGAGTGGTGTATTGAAGTTTCCAACTATTATCTTAGAGAAATCCATTTCAGTTTTTCCACTGTGTGCCTCATGTATGTTGGGGCACTCAGGTTAGGTGTATGAATATTTAGTATAGTTATTTATTCTTAGTGAATTACCTCTATTGCTAATATATAATGATTTTCTTCAACCCTTATAATAGTTTTGCATTTGAAATTTATTGTGCCCAATATTAGTATCACTACTCCAGTTCTTTTTTGGTTACTATTTGCATTGTATATCTTTTTCTAACCTTTCACTTTTACTTTGGTTGTGTCCTTTCATCTGAGGTGAGTTTCTCATAGACAACATATAGATGGCTCATATTTTTTATCCATTCTATCTATCAGTCTATTACTTTCAAATGGGGATTTCAAGCTAATAACATTTAATTTTATTACTGTAAAGGCATTACTTACTTCATCTATTTTACCCTTCAGCTCTCTGTTGTCATATTATTCTATCATCAGGTTTCTTACCATTTAGTTTACACTTCCTAATAATCTTCATTTTTACACTTTTCTCCAAATCAATTATCCTTATTTTCTCCTTTCAGGCCTCGACACTTCCTTTTGTATCTCTTGGAATTCTGGTCTTTTGGAACATATTCTATAAGTTTTTGTTTCTCTGTGAAGATTTGAACTCACCCTCATTTTTTGAAATCTTTTTAATTTTTTAAAATAAATTTAGATTACATAAATATTACTTAAAAAATATAGGGGACTCCCATGTGTCCTACTCTCTAGCCCTCCCACTTTTCCCCACATCAACAACATCCTTCATTAGTGTGGTACTTTTGCCACATTTGATGAACACATTTTGGAACATTGCCTATAAGCATGGCTTGTAGTTTACATTGTGGTTTACACTCTCCCCCAAACGTTTTTGTAAGTTATTGCAAGATATACAATGGCTTGTATCTGTCATAGCTATGTCATTCAGGACAATTCCCAAGTCCTGAAAATTCTCCCAAGTTACACCAATAATTCCCTCTCCCTCCCCTCAGAACCTCCAGTAGCCACTACCACCACATCAGTGATAAGAGTGTTTCCATTGCTAGGATCACAATAAGTCTACAGTAGAGTAATAGTAAGTCTACTCTATCATTCATCCCCCAATCCTGAGGATACTGGGATGGTGATGCCCACTCCGTCTCTAATTGAGTAACCCTCATTTTTGAAGGACACTTTTGCCATATACAGAATTCTTGGTTAGCAGTTTTTCTCTATCAGTATTTTAAATACATCATACCACTTTCTTCTCACCTCCATGTTTTCTTATTATAGACCTGAACTTAATCTTATTGAGTTTCCTTTGCATGTGATGCTTTGCTTTTCTCTTGCTCCTTTCAGAATCCTTTCTTTATCCCTGATATTTGCCATTCTGAATAGTAGGTGTCTCGGGGTAATTCTATTCAGATTTGTTCTCTTTGGGGTACTTTGCTTTTCTTGGATATTGATATTTATCTCTTTCATAGGGTTTGGCAAGCTTTTGGTCAAGATTTCCTCAAATATTCTTTCTGCCCCTTTTCCTATTTCTTCTCTTTCTGGGACACTGATAATAAAAATGTTTGTGTGTTTCTCATTGTTATTCAATTCTCAGAGACTCTGTTACATTTTTTCCTTTCTTTTCTGTTTCTGTCCTCCTGTCTTTGCCAGTTTAGAAGTTTTCTATTTGAAATCACTAAATCTGTCTTTGAGTAATTGAAATCTGTTTTTGTGTGCATCTAATACATTTTTAATCTCATCCATTGTGTCTTTCATTCCGTTAATGTCTGCTACTTTTTTTTCAGGCTTTCAAATTGCTCTTTGTCCTCACCCAGGACCTTCTTAATATCCTTTATTTCTTTATGTATATTTTATTTAAATTCTTTGAATTGACTTAGATGAGTTTTGTGATTATCCCTGATTAATTGTTATATATCCTGTATGTCTTCAGGATATGTTATGTGGTTTATTCCTTTGACTAGGACACCACTTTCTCTTTCTTTGTATGGCTTATAATTTTTGGCTGATGTCTAGGTATCTGCATATGTTTGTGAATTTACTCTGGTGGCCAATTTCTACCTCTTGCTTATTGTTTGTTTCCCCACAGGTCTTTTTTGATATTTGGTTCAACTTCTTCTAAGTCCTTAAAATTGCCCAGCTTAAGCTATCAAAACCGGGCCAGGGAGTCACTAATGGGGCACAGATTTTCTCCCAGGGTTTAGAATACAGAGACAACTGAAAACAGTTTTTCTCCTAGTAATTTCAAGACTGGCCAGCAGATGGCACTCATTGGTGTGCCTTTCCCTGGAGTTGTTTCAGGCTAAGCTCTGCTTGCTGAATTCACGGAAGAAAAGCCCCCTAACCACCTGCTTTATCCCTTGAAACAGCTGACAGGGAATAAGTTGTCTGTATCCCTCTCAATCAGCTGCCGTGAGCCAGAGGTTTTACCCCAGTTTAATATCTTGGGGATGGGTGAGGGAAGCCCATCCCTGTTGCTGTGGGGGCTTAGTAACTCACATTTGTTGATTTGAGTTCTTTGTCTCTCTGTTCCTCACCCTTCTCAGGGTTGTGTAACACTATCCTGGTTTGCTGAACCCCAAAGCCAGTCCCTTGGACAGCTTTTGGTTCTTTCTCTATTGTTTATTGTTTCTTTGTTGTCCAGAGTATTGTTTCTCCATTGTCGAGAGTATTGATCCCTGCCTGTTAGTCCAACTCCCCCTTATCACAATCCCCTGCCTCACCTTTTGTTATTGTGGTAATGCCTCAGACACATGTCAGAGTGAAAGATCCCTTTACGGTCCATTGATAGACTCCATAGTTAGGAAGTCAGGGAGGTTATGATAACATTCTGTTGGAACCATTCTTTTTTTCTCTCTCTTATTTAGGAATTTATGTGCAAGCAAATTGAATCACGTGCATAAATTCTTTCTATAACAAAGCAAAAAGTTATAAATATCAGAAGATATGCAAACAAATGATCATAAGAATCTTTCTTTTAGATTTTGAAAAGTTTATTATACTCAAGATTATATTTATTTATTTTAAATATTGTATATACAGAAAATGTCAAAAAAAAACTTACTAGTGCCTTGGATATTATGTTGTATCATAAAAGTGTAGAAAAGAATTTGGTGAAGGAAACTGGGCAAAAGAAATATAATCCAAAGAAATTTATTCATGATGAAAATTTAGCAAAATTACAAGCTATTACATAACGCTATTGTAAGTAACTGGATTTTCATGTGCTTTTTGCCCTTTTTTCTCAAGGAAAATCATAATTCATCAAAGATTGCTATGTGTTGTTTTCAATGGTTAAGAGTGGAAAGCAGGAAATGGACTTTGGCCCAGTGGTTAGGGCGTCCGTCTACCACATGGGAGGCCCGCGGTTCAAGCCCCGGGCCTCCTTGACCCGTGTGGAGCTGGCCCATGTGCAGTGCTGATGCGCGCAAGGAGTGCTGTGCCACACAGGGGTGTCCCCCGCGTAGGGGAGCCCCACGCGCAAGGAGTGCACCCATAAGGATAGCCGCCCAGCGTGAAGGAGGGAGCAGCCTGCCGAGGAATGGCACCGCCCACACTTCCCGTAACGCTGATGACAACAGAAGCGGACAAAGAAACAAGAGGCAACAAAAAGACACAGAAAACAGACAACCAGGGGAGGGGAGGGGAATTAAATAAATAAAAATAAATCTTTAAAAAAAAAAAGAGTGGAAAGCTGAAATATCTAATACTTAAAAGTTGAAAACATCTTAATAATCAATCTCCTCATGCTACTTCCATGACCTTTATGAGGTTTATCCACATCTATACATGTTGATGATTGACAGCATCATTTTCTATCAATTTGAAAAATGTTTGATATTATAGCAGCATTTTCAAACAAACAGAAAAACAAACTTTGCCTGAAATAAAAATTTAGAAAAGATAATATAAAACATTTTATTTGCTTCTTTTATGATAAAAACAAGGAATGCTCATTCCAGAAAAAAAGAAAGAAAACCTCAGAAAAGACTTTCTAGCAAAAAGAAGATAAATGATACTCTAATCCTATAAACTTAGAGATTTTCACTATTGATTATTTCGGATCTATTACTTCCGGATATATGGTAGGTTGAATTACATGCCTCAGAAAAATAAAATAAATTATGGTTAGGGCTTTGATTGGGCCATGTCATTAGGATGTTGAGAACCCACTCCCTTTATGGGCATGGACTCACAGAGAAAATGACATGGCAGAGAGAAGAGTTAGAGTTTTTGATGCTGGAATAAATACAAAGGAGAAGAACACAGAGGAATAGGGATAGCTCTATAGACATGGCAGAGAACCTAGGATGAGAGAAAGCCCAATAGTCTACAGCTGACCCTGTGGAGAGACCAGAGAAGCTAATCCTGGGAAGAAATGAGCCCCAGGAAGAGAGATGAGCCTTATGCCAGCCTACATCTGAGAAAGGAAGTTGCTGGGACCATGGAGCCTTAGGAGGAAAAGGAACTCTGAACCCTCACAGAGACCAGCCATCTTTCTTCATCACATGGTGACAGACATTGATGAGGGAAGTAACTTGCACTTTATGGACTTGTGAGAGTAAGCTTCTACCCCAAATAAATCCCCTTAAAAATGAAAAGAGATTTCTGGTACTTTGCATCAGCACCCCTTTGGCTGACTAACACATCATTGTAAATAAGACTTTCTGAAGACGTTATTTTATCTAATGTGTTGGTCTTAATCCTTTTGCTGGAGGCTTAGAGAGAGAAATCCATATGGAGTAGCCAGAAGCTGGAAGCTAAAGAGACCTGGGAAGGGAAATGAGATGATGTCATCTTGTGATGGGGTTCCAAGGAAGTCAAGGATTGCTGTCTAGCCAGAACACTACCAACCCTGGAAGAAAGCAAACCTTATAGCCTCAAACAATTTAAAAAAAAAGAAAAGTGGATTTTTCCTAGGAATGTCTGAATATTCCTAGAAGAAGTAGACTTCAGCAAACCAGTCACAAATAAAGAGATTGAAACAGTCATCAAACAACTTGCCAAAATGCATAGCCTAGGGACCACATGGTTTCAAAAGTGAGTTCTACCAATCATTCAAAGATTTATTACCAATCTTACTCAAGCTCTTCCAAAAAATTGAGCAAGAAAGAATACTACCAAATTCATTCAATTATGCCAATATCACCTTAAAACTAAAGTCAAATAAAGATTTTACAAAAACAGAATATTACAGACCCATTTCCCTAATGAATACATATGCAAAAATCCTCAACATGAACTTGCTAATTGAATCCAACTACAAATTAAAAGAATTATTCATCATGATCAAGTAGGCTTTATAGAAGGCATGAAAGGGTGTTTCAACACAAGAAAGTCAATCAACTTAATACACCATATTAATAAATCAAGGAAGAAAAATCACCTTATTTTATCAATTGATGCAGAAAAGGCATTTAACAAAATAAAACATCCTTTCTTGAAAAAAAAAATTACAAATGATAGGAATTGAAGGAAACTTCTTCAACATGATAAAGGTCATATGTGAAAAACCCACAGTTAATGTTTTACTCACTGGTGACTGAACTGAAATCTTTCCTGTTGTGATAAGGAAAAAGACAAGGATTCCCACTGTCACAACTGTTGTTCAGTATAGTGCTAGAGATTCTACCTAGAGCAATCAGGCAAGAAAAAGAAATGAAAGTCATCCAAATCAGAAGGTAAGAACAAAAACTTTTGCTATTCACAAATGATATGATCCTATAAGTAGAAAGTTCAAAAAAACTCTACAATAAAGCTGCTAGGGCTAATAAACAATTTCAATAGAATGTCAGGATACAAGATCAATATGCAAAATCAGTGGAGTTTCTATATACTAGTAATGTACAATCTGAGGAGGAAGTCAGGAAAAAAATCTTTTTACAATAGCAACTAAAATAATGAAGTATTTAAAAATAAACTTAACTAAAGATGCAAAGCAAATATATTTATAAAACTACATGTAATTGCTAAAAGAAATTTTAAAGAGACCTAAATAATTGGAAGAACATTCCATGCTCATGGACTGGAAAACTAAATAACATTAAGATATTGATTCTACTGAAATTGATACACCAATTCTATGCAATCCCAATAAAAATTATTAACAGTATTGTTTTTAAAGAAATGGATAGCAGATGTGGCCCAAGCAATTGGACTCCCTACTACCATATAGTAGGTCCAAGGTTCAATACCCTGGGCCTCCTGGTGAAGGCAAGCTGGCCCATGTGGTGAGCTGGCCCACACAGAGTACTGGCCCATGCAGCGTACTGCCCCATGCAGGAGTGCTGACCCATGCAGGAGTGCTGGCCCATGCAAAGAGCTGGCACAGAAAGATGATATAACAAAAAGAGACACAGATGAAAGACAATAAGAGACACAGCTGACTATGGAGCTGAGGTGACACAAGAATGATCACCTCTCTCTCACTTCAGAAGATCCACAGATCATTTCCTGGAGCTGCCTAATGAGAATAGAAGCAGACACAGAAGAACACACAGTGAATGGACACAGAGAGCAAACAATGGAGGGATAGGGAAGAAATATATAAATCTTAAAAAGAGAAATGGAATACACAATTATAAAGTTTATTTTGGAAGTGTAAGGGGCCCCAAATAGCAAGAAACATCTCAAAAAGTAAAAGTGAAGTTAAAGGACTCTCATTTCTGGTGTGTAAGTTATGTTATTTAGCTAAAGTGGTTAAAACAGCATGGTACTGGCATAAAGATAAACACATACACCAAGGAACCAAACTGATGATTCAGAAACAGAACCTCTCATCTATGGTCAAATGATTTTTCACTAGGCTGTCAAACCCACACAGCTGGGGCAGAACAGTTTATTCAACAAATAGAGCTGAAGAGACCTCGATATCCATAGCCAAAAGAAAGATAGAGGATCCCTATCTCACATCTTACACAAAAATTAACTCAAAATGGATCAAAGACCTAAATATAAAAGCTAGAACCAAAAAAACTACTAGGAAAATATGTAGGAAAACATCTTCAAGACCTGGTGGTATGTGGTAGATTCATAAACTTTAAACTAAAATCACAAGCGTTGAAAGAAAACATGGATAAATGGGGCCTCCTCAAACTTAAACACTTTTGTGATTCAAAGGACTTCACTAAGAAGGTGAAAAGAATGAGCAATGAAAGAAGATATGGATAAATGAGATCTCTTCAAACTTAAACACATCTGTGATTAAAAGGACTTCATCAAGAATTTGAAAAGGTAGCCCACTCAATGGGAGAAAATATTTGGAAACCACATATCCAATAAGGGTTTGATTTCCATTCTATATAAAGAGATCTTACAACTCAACAATAAAGAAGCAAACAGTCCAATTAAAATATGGCCAAAAAACTTAAATAAACATTTCTTCAAAGTGTAAATACAAATGGCCAAAAAGCACATGAAAAAATGTTCAAAATCACTAATTATTAGGGAAATGCAAGGCAAGATGACAATGAAATATCATCTCCCACCACACAGATTAGTCATTATTTTTAAAAAATGAAAAAAAGTTCTGGAGAAGACATGGAGAAATAGGAAGACTCCTTCACTGTTGGTGAGATTGTAAAATGGTGCAGCCTCTGTGGAATACAGTTTGGTGGTTCCTCAGGAAGATAAATATAGAACCGCCACAAGAGTCAGTAATTCCTCTACTAGGAACATATCCAGAAGAACTGAAAACTGTGACATAAAAAGAAATTTGTACACCAATGTTCAATTCACAATTGCCAAAAGATGGAAAGGACCCACGTGTCCATCAACAGATAAGAGGGTAAAAAGTGTGTTACATACATACAATAGCATACTATGCTGCAGTAGGAGGAAATGAAGTTAGGACATGATGCATATGATAACATGAATGAATCTTGAAGACATTATGCTAAGTGAAATAAGCCAGACACAAAAGGGCAGATATTGCATGTTCTCACTAATATGAATTAAATACTCAGAATAAATGCATGGAATTTAAACCTAGAGAAAAGGTTATTAGGTGATAAGAGGAGGGCTGTGAAGTAGTACTGATGCTTACTGTATGTAGAAGTTTTAATTAACTTGACTGTAAATGGGTGGAAATGGATAGAGTTGATGGTAACACATTAGAGTGAGTAGCAGCTGTTTTATAAATGCGATTGTGGCTGAAAATCGTAGTCTAGGGATGTCAATGTCATTTGAAAGAAGACTAGAGAATAATCTAAGGACTGAATCAAGAGGTGAATGAGAATTGCATTTGATAGTACAAATGCAGGAATGTTCTTCTGTGAACTAGAATCAATGTACATCAGTATTGCAGTGTGGTGGGAATGTGGAGAAACATGGGAAAAAAACAATTAATGCAACCTATCGACTATAGTTAATAACAATGCTGTAACATTCTTGCATCAATGTCAAAGATATACTGTGTTAATAATAAGGGGTATGGAAAAATATGCCAAATGTACGCTACGGACCATAGTTAGTGATAACAATTTGATAATATTATATCATAATCTGTAATAAATATTCCACGATGGTGTAGTGTGTTGTGATGGGCTCTAGTATGGGAATTCCACACGTGTGCATGATTGTTTTGTAAGTTCCCAACTTCTGTAACAAAATATATTTAAAAATACATATATAATAATACAATACACATTTTTGTGAAATTAAATTCCATCATACCCTCCTCACATAAAATGAGAGACATTTATAGTCATAACACTAAAATTTTGAGCTAGATGAAGGAACAGATTTTTGCCTGTTTGTTCATTACTATAGCCACAGTTACTTGGACAGTATCTGGCAGAGATGGCAATCCATAAATATTTGTTAAATGAATACATGAGTGAATAATTATTTCTACCAGACACACTAATGGATGCCTGTCAATTGTGTGTTATTATCAAGGTAAGGAAGGCCCAGAGTGTTTTGTTCTATAAAAGCAGTTTTCAATAGGTAGGATGGTTTAACTTAGAATATATTTGGGGCAGGACTTGTAATTTGAACAAGTTCCTCCAGTGATTCATAATCACACCCATAGTTTATATTTCACAAGTTTTCCTACTTATCAATTTTCTCTCAGGTAGAGGTTTTTTGTTGTTGTTGTTGTTTTTCTTTTTGTATTAAACAATGACCTTCAATATGAATATGAATCTATATCTTGAATATGATCTATAATGTCTAAGAGTATTTCCTTATTATGAATCATCCTTTGTTCTTTGTTCTATAAAATGTTTCTGTCTTGTGTACCAGCAGATGCAACTAGGAGTTGGTAGGCAATTGTATAGGGTCAGCTGAAATGAAAGGAGATAACAAACAAAATGTTCACACATGGTGGATACAATTACTAGTATAGGAGAGCCATTTTAAGTATTCCATTTGGGTGTTCACTGATGTGCAGATGTTCTGGAAAACATCCTGTGATTTCATTTTTAGCCATCTGAATCAAGAGACCATTCTAATCATTTTAAAAGCTTTTCATTATAAAAAGTTTTAGAGGAAGCTGTGCGTTATTAACAGCTATTGAGTACATATGTTTTGAAAAAAATCTTTTTTAATGACTTCCTTACAATTCTTATGGAAATCTGAGCAGTACTGCATATTGTTTTCCTAAATGTAAATTTAGGAGATTTAAATTAATATAAGTGCGCCTCAACCTATGAAGGTCCAAATAATAAAAAATTCCAATTTAAAAATTCTATTGGTTTGTAATATTTTCAGGCTAGTGAAAATCTTCATGGTCCGAAAAATCCATCAAAGCCTAATAGAAAGATCACAGAAATAGAAGTCTTGCATTACTTTTTTGTTTTAAATTTATAATCTTGAACAACTCACTATATCATTCTGGGACTCAATGTTCTCATTGTGAAATAATATTATTTTTAAGTTCTCTAATTTATAAGCTTCCATGAAGTAATTAATGCCCGATCAAAGTTTATTATAATTCATAGTATCCAAATATCAAATGACAGGCTGACCACATAAACACCTTCTGCCGAGCTATTTGAAAATATAGATACCATGGCCCCACTTTTAGACAGTGTTGAAATCTGAAGTGTTGTTTTATGTGCATTCTAGGTGAATCTCATTTATCAAGTCTCCTGCAAAAGACATGTTTAGGGCCCAATCCTTGATCCTGTGGCTATGAACCCATTTTTAAATAGGACTCTAAACTTGTTATTAGTTAAAGGGTTGCTTAACTGAACGAGGGTGGGCCTTAATCCAATATGGCTGATGTCCTTATATGTAAAGGAGATAGGGCACAGAACAAAAAAACATGGGAAGGAGCCAGAAGCTGGAAGTCAACGGAACTCAGAAGGGAAAGGAGAAGACGAAGCAACGTGCATCAGCATGTAATGGGAAAGCCAAGTACTGTGGATCACCAGGAGAAAGCCCCAGAATTCCAGTCTTCAGGGAGAAAGCATTGCCTTGCTGTTAACTAGACTTTGGATTTCTAACCTCAAAACCATGAGCCAATAAATTTCCATTGTTTAGGCAAACACATTGTATGGCATTTGTTTTAGCAGCCTAGAAACTAAAACACCCACCAGCCCCCTAAACTTGGAAATACCTGTTTAAACATCTACTAGGACTGTTTAATCCATTACAAACTCACTTAGATCAGATTTATTAATAAAAATATATCTCTTATCACATATTTTCTCATGCAGTTGATTTGATTATTCTTTTAAGTCCCCTTATACATAACACTGCAATTAAAATCAATTGTGCAATTATTAAAGTTTTTCTTCTTATCTCATATGTTCTATTTAGGCTTACTGTTCAGATGTGAACTAACTAGGTCAAAGGCTATGAACATTGCCAGAAGGTTGGCACTAGGTGCTAGCCTAAGGTGAGTTAGGTACAATATTTAAGGGAGTGAAAAATGTTTCCATAAAAAAGAATAAGTTTTATTGCAATATTATAAAAAACATGATTGATACAAAAAATCCATGATAAACATAATAGCATTTTAAAGAAAGACATGATCTTTTTTTTTCCTTCTGCCTCAGGTACCAATATGATATGGCATTGAAATACTTGTAGTATCAACAGAATATTATAATTTCTATAAACATTTACAAATTTGAAAAGTGGAAAATAATACCTAGTGCTATAATAGGTATCTTATGTGTTTATTTATTTTCAACTTTGTACACCAATAAAGTAAGGCAGCCCTATACTTAAATATACTTATAATTTTCTATGTTTAATAATAGTCATTCTAGTGTATGCAGTTTTTTAAAAGATTTTATTTTTTATTTTTTTTCTCTTCCCTCCCCCCAGTTGTCTGCTTTCTGTGTCCATTTGTATTCTTGTCAGTGGCACCTGGAATTTGTGTCTTGTTCTGTTGTCTCATCTTGCTGTGTCAGCTCTCCATGTGTGCAGTGCCATTCCTGGGCAGGCTACACTTTCTTCATGCTGGGCGGCTCTCCTTACGGGGCACACTCCTTGTACGTTGGGCTCCCCTACAGGGGGGACACCCCAGCATGGCATGGCACTCCTTGTGCGCATCAGCACTGCACGTGGGCCAGCTCATCATGTGGGTCGGGAGGCCCTGTGTTTGAACCTTGGACCTCCCATGTGGTAGGTGGACACCCTATCCATTGGGTCAAATCTGCTTCCCAAGTATACAGGTTTGATCTGCATTGCCCCTTGATGCCAAAAGGTTTTGAATTTTAATGAAGTCCCAATTATATATATTTTCCTTTGTTCTGTTTTTGTAGTTATATATATGAATACATTGTCTTTGGCAGGGTCCAGAAGGAGTTGCTTCTCTATGTTTTCTTCTAGAAGTTTTATGGCCCTGGCCCTTATATTTAGGTCTTTGATCCATTTTGAGGTAATTTTGTATAAGCTGTGAGATAGGCATCCTCTTTCATTCTTTTGGATATAGATATCCATTTCTCCCAGCACCATTTATTGAAAAGACTATTAATATCCCAATGATTGGGCTCACTTGTGAAATACCAATTGGCCATAACTGTGAGAGTTTTTCTGAACTTGCAATTCTATTTCTTTGATTTATATGTCTTTCCATGTCACAGTACCATCCTGTTCTTATTACTGTAGCTTTGTAGAAAGTTTTATAATCGAGAAATGTGAGTCCTCCAACTTTGTTTTCTAGGTCAGAATGTTTTTGGATATTTGGGGTCCCTTACCATTCCATTTATATTTTATGGCTAGTTTTTCCATTTCTGCAAAGTATGATATTGGAATTTTGATTGGAATTGTATTGAATCTGTGAATTAATTTGATTAGAACCGACATCTTAACAATATTTGGTCTTCTAATCCATGAAGGAAATATCTTTCCATTTATTTCAGTCCTCTTTGAAATTTTCAGCAGTGTTTTATAGTTTCCACATACAAGTCCTTTATATCCTTGTATAAATTTATTCTTAGATACTTAATTCTTTATTTGCTATTGCAAATAGAATAGTTTTCTTGATTTCCTCCTCACTTTCCTCATTGCCAGTATATAGAAACATTACTGATTTTTGCATATTGATCTTATACCCCACTGCTTTGCTGAATTCTTTTATTAGATCCAGTACCTGTTTTTTTGGGGTTTCATGATTTTCTATATCTAGGGTCAAGTTATCTGCAAATAGGGGAAGCTTAATTTCTTCTTTTCCAATGCGGTTGCCTTTTATTTCTTTTTCTTGATTAATTGCTCTGGCTAGAATTTCTAGTAAAATATTGAATAGCAGTGATAACAGTGTGCATCCTTGCCTTTTTTCCGATCTTATAGGGAAAGTGTTCAGTCTTTCACCACTGAGGATGCTATTGGCTGTAGATTTTCATAGATTCCCATTATCATATTGAAGAATTTTCACTCTATTCCTAGTGTTCTAAGTGTTTTTATCAAGAATAGGTGTGAATTTTATCAAATAACTTATCTGTGCCAATTGAGATGATCATACGGTTTTCTCCTTCATTCTATTAATGTGGTGTATTGTATTAATTGATTTTCTTTTGTTGAACCACCTTGCATACCTGTGATAAATGTCACTTGATCATGGTATATAATTCTTATCGTGTGCTGTTGGAATCTGTTTGCTAGTATTTTCTTGAGGATTTCTCTATATTTGTAAAGAAAATTGGTCTGTAATTTTTCTTTCTGTGGCATATGTGTCTGCCTTTGGTATTAGGTTGATGCTGGCCATATACAATGAATTAGGAGCTAGTCCCTTTTCATTTTTTTGGAAGACTTTGAGAAGTTCTGGTTTTAAATCTTTCTGGAATGTTCTGGGTTTACACTTGCTTGTGGCATTAGGAATTCCCCCAATTACTGGAATCTGAATGCATCCTCTACTTCCTATGAAAGAGACTTTCCCTACATCCAGGCTGCTCTTTCATGATGCTTGGACTCAATTGTTTCTTACATTACTCTAGAGGTCTCCAAGCTGCTTCTGTCTGCAGGGCAAGTTTTGGGAGGGTGAACCAGAGAAGAGATTCCTGGGTCAGTCTTTCAGACTGCCATCCAATAGATTGGCAGAGGCATACAGGCAGCCCAGTTTATCCATAAACATTACTATGTTCCCTCAGGGTCAGGGTCAGGGACCCACAAGGAAAGCACACTCTGGCTATACACTGTGCTGGGGAATAGGTAGGGGAGGTGACAGCAAGTGCACCATGAGCCTCTCCTACTGTTTTTAAGCTGTGTTTCCTTAATTCAGCACTTGCCCATTAAATGCAACCCTTCAACACTTTTTCAGTTTTGAGGATGATGTCTCTGCTAGTTTTTGCTGGTTGTTCAAAGATTCTCTGTGGTAAGAGCACTGTGTATAGTCTTATGCCACCATCTTCTTAGACCAAAAGTCCTCATGATTCAACTGGGTTGTTTTTGTTTTATTTTGTTTTCAGTCACAAATGTCTCTCCACATAAGATGATGTGTTTGTTGCCTTAGCTCACCTTTTATATTTCAGGACTCTAGACAGGGTGCTACATTAGCAGCTATGGGCTCTTTATTTAGATAATGCAATTCTAGTCACCCTTTCTGTGTACAGCATAGACTAGGTAACTAATCTCTTGGCAGCATCTCAGCTTTCTTCCAGTGAGTGCCACAAGCAACTTTGCTGGGTTGGTAGTTATGTCTGCCCCTTGGCATGGGAAAACAGTAGAATTCTAGATCCTGAATTCATTGAAGACAACCTGGTGCTGCTATCCAACCACTTGAGGGGTGAGTGCATGTGCTGTTCCTTCAGAACATTCAAACCCTGGCCACCAGTGCATGTAACTGATGCTGGCTTCCTGAGGTCTTTCAGCTTAAGTTACCACTCTACTCTTGGGTATCCTTTCTCTCTAGCCCACAGGTAGTCTTCCATATATTTCATTGCAGTCAGCATTTTTAACTTAAGACAGGAAAAAAATATATTTCTATGTTTACAGTGAAGGAGGACGTCTTGGTGTGTACTTAGTCTCCATTTTGTCTGAGAAACTAATCAAGGGTAGGAACAAGGGTATAGAATTTGGCTAATATAAAATGCATAAGAATGAAATTTGTCCATTTGCTAGGAGTATTATTCACCTGTGTTTACCACTGGTGAAGCAGAATATTTTACTGAATAACTGATATAATTTTATACTTCATTTTATTGACTTAACTTTTCATATCATTTTCCTCATTTATCTCTTTGCAATTGGTCTTTTCCTTATAGTTCCTATGAACTGCAAATGTGTTTCCCTTTGCTTATTATTTGCCATTTAATTTTAGTTGTTTTGTAAAAGTTCAAAGTAGTTTAGTTGTTCTTCAACTAAATATTTTAGTTTCCTTTATGGTATCTCTTCATTATGATTCTATTTTTTTTAATAACACATTTGAAGAACTTAAACGGCTTCAGTGTGCTTAGGATAGGTCAGCAAGCAAAGAACTTTTTTAAGAGAGGGAAAAGCATTGAAAACTTATGGTATATAACAACGTTTCCTTTGTTTGAATAAAACTGAAAAAAACCACATAATCCTTATGCAAATGCTCTTGCGATCAAATTTGGTATTTATCATGGTTATAGTAAAACAAAAATATATTTCTCAAAACCTTTTAAGGTTGCTGTGGATTCTTTATTTTGAATTTGACTGCCAATCATCAAAGTTTTCTCTCATCAACTTTCCATTTGCATGCCTCAGAGGAAACACCATGGATATACAAAGAATGAAATTTTAATAGTGTGTTACAAAAGTTGCTAACACAGAGATTGTAATTGAGAAACAAAGAAAAGGGACTTGAATGTCAAAAGAATTGTGTTGTATTAATATATAAATAGAGTTTATCATTGGAGACATCTCTAGAATGGCTGACTATTTTAAAGAACAGAGTAGTTCTATTTCACTGTTAACCTTTTTTTTTCAGCAAGTGTACACAATTTTCCTGCTACTTTTTTTTTGTCAATTTATATTTCTCTCACTCTGTTCCTAAAAACAGTCAATAGCTCCATACTGTAGGTACAGAAGTCAAATTATATATTATAATATTAATTGACATTTACATTTGGCTCCAAACTATTTTCCAATATTATCCTTCTAAATAAAAATAATAATAATGGTAAAAATTAATGATAATAATACATTTTGTTTTTGCTTACTTATATGTGCCATAAACATTTCTCAGCATATTACAGGCATTATCTAATTTTTCACAAGGCCCTCCTTTTGAGTGTTAGGGTATTATCACCATTTTTGACATGTGGTAAAGCTCAAAAAGTGTAGGTAACATTTCCAAGGTCAAACAGCCAATATGTCTCAAAGCAAGGATTTGAATCCAAGTTATATCTGATTACAGAGACAGTGCATTAACCCCCAAAGTTTTGATAATCAGGCCAGATTGGACTATATGTCATGTCCTATATACATTTACCTCAAATGTCCATATATTTGCTGTTCTTTTTTCCCAATCTCTGTTTACATTAATGCTCCTTATCTACAGATCAAAATCTTCCTCAATTTTTTAAAAATATTTCAGGCTCTTGTCAAATGTTGAAAACTTTCATACAATCCCACAACAATTCAAATTAAAGTTCATTTATATGTACACTGAGAACTTTGCTTGTACTTCCACTGAGCACATATTTCACCCTGATTCTAATTCTAATTATTATTAGCTTATCATTGTTTGTTATCCATTCAGCTCCTGTACACGCCATTAGTCTATAAGCCCAGAAACTGTTTACATAGGAAACCTTTAGAACTACTCCAGGTTAGGACATGAAGAAAAGTGATCTTTGAGATAATCTTTTCAACTCCCCACACTTCACATGTGGGGGAAATGTATAGCATGAAAATGACTTGCCTTATGTCATACAGGTTGTCAACTGCAGAGTTGGGAATAGAAGCCAAGTCTCCTAAAACCCAAGGCACTGTCTTTTCTTCCATATGCCAGGAAAACTCAATCATTCTCCTAAGGGACTGTCAATATTGTCACCTAGATGTGAGCATCATGAATGCTGCTGAGTTAGCATTATGATCCAGCCTTAATAGTCCCCTTAATTTGGTAAATCTACACCTAGACCTGGGTCAGTCCTGGCCTTGTCATTATCTGGATTCCAACTCCAGTTTCAGATTTGTATCCCATCCATTTTCAATACCTTTACATGCCACTTATCATTCATGTTACTCTTTTTTTTCCAGAAATAAATGAAAATGCACCCCAATGTTTAACATATGATTTGAGTTTGCCATACCATTGTATTTGTGTCAGACAGTCCCAGTTTTGGGCAAGAGCTGGGGTACATGAATGACAACTTTCCAAACTCTTCCCACTAAAGCAATTTGTGTAAAGATTTCTGTAGCTTCTCATTGAATTCCTGTGGCATGTGGTCTTTAGATAGTCAAAAGTTGTAAGTTAAGCAATATTTTCTTTTTTTGTAAATTATTTATTTATTTTTAAAAATTACATTCAAAAAATATGAGATCCCATTCAACCCCACCGCCCCCACCCTCTGCTCCCCCCACAGCAACACTCTCTCCCATCATCATGACACATCCATTGCACCTGGTAAGTACATCTCTGAGCATCGCTGCACCCCACAGTCAATGGTCCACATCATAGCCCACACTCTCCCCCGTTCCATCCAGTGGGCCCTGGGGGGATCTACAATGTCCCGTAATTGTCCGTGAAGCACCACCCAGGACATCTCCTCGTCCCGAAAACGCCTCCACATCTCATCTCTTCCTCCCATTCCCCAAACCCAGCAGCCACCATGGCTACCCTTCCCACACCCATTCCACATTTTCTCTGTGGATATTGGATTGGTTGTGTCCATTGCACATCTATGTCAAGTGGGGGCTTAGATTCCACATGGATACTGGATGCACTCCTCCTGCTTTCAGTTGTAGACACTCTAGGCTCCATGGTGTGGTGGTTGACCTTCTTCAACTCGATGTTAGCTGAGTGGGGTAAGTCCAATAAATCAAAGTGTAGGAGCTGAAGTCTGTTGAGGCTCTGGGCCTGGGTGTCATATTATCAGTCCAGAGATTCAAATCCCCTAAATATATCTAAAACCCCAGCACCAAGTACAATTCCAATAAAGTAGCATGCAAGTCTTGTGAAAAGAGATACCCTCTGAGTCCAATTCCATCACACAGAAACACCAGCTCCAAAGAAGGGCCATCTGCCATGGCAGTGAACCCCATCTGCCATGACCATAGAACCTGTAGGTCTCTTTATTCCTCAAAAGAACCAATACCTGGGGTTGTATCTACATTATCTGTCTCTCAGACTCTGCTCAGTTGTGCATAAGGGGACTCCTTCTGACAACCTCCAGACTCTTTTTTAGAGACTCATAGCCTTATATTCTCATTTCTCCTTTCCATTTCCCCCTTACATTAGGTCAAACAGCATTTTGAAGTCATGTTATTACATGTAGACAGGGATATTCTGCTGATCCGTGTTGAACCTTTAATTCAAGGTCCTTTTCTAGTTGCATCTTCAGCTGGTATGTGGTAGTGATCCCTCGGTGCCAGGGAGGCTCATCCCCGGGAGTCATGTCCCATGCTGGGGGCAATGCACTGCATCTACATGCTGAGTTTGGCTGTGAGAGTGGCCACATTTGAGTAACATGAAGGCTGTCAGGAGGAAACTCCCAGGCACAGTGCTACTCTAGGCCTTATTCTTATTGCAGGTGTATAGGCTCAAAAGCATAGCCATTAGGCCTCAGGAGCCCACTGTTGGGCCCTCCTTCCTTCCTGGTTCTTGCCGTTGCACCTGGGGGACTGCCGCTGCTCCCCCAGGGTCCATGACAGTGACCCCCCGGCCAGGGGCCCAGTACCCCCCCCCAGCTGTTGTTTTTAATTGTTTCCACTATGAGTATATCTAGACATTACTATATACCCTGGGCATATGCCCTGTATGACTCCCTGTCAACCATATATATCCTGTCTATAACATCCTATATCAGTATTCCTCCGCTGCCATTGTTGAACCACTCTGTGATCCAAAACTTCCTGTAAAGTGAATCCCAACATAATGTCAGCTTCACAGGAGTCTTAGATCACCGAAATTCATATATACAATATACAGTACTCCCACAGATCCACCATAAAACCTTTTCCCTTCCACAGCGATAATCTCTTAACTTGTTCATATCATATTTCCTGAAACTGATGTACAGATTCCGAGACAATAGCTTTCAAACAAGATGACATCTGTACTTACTATGTGGTCCATACTTTAGGTTGTACAGTTTTCTAAATTTTTTAGTTATCCTATGTTTTGCCTTATGGTTTACATTATTAGTCTGTCGTCCCCTATATGTTTTTGGTGTAATATTACATGTTTTATATTCATCTTCATGTACTCTCAAGCAATATTTTCTTAAGCTCTTTACCAATCTTAATATATTAATGATGAGCTCACAAAGACCATGGCCACTTATATCATTATAAATTAACCATTTTGCCTGGATTGCCTTTTCCCAGACAGCTGAATGTAATACTTTTCAAATAACACCCTTTTATTTTTCCTCTCTATTTTTTAAATGTTACATTAAAAAATATAAGAAGTACCCATATATGCCCCACCCCACTCACCCCACTCTTCCCACATCAACAATCTCTTTCACCATCATTATGCAGTTGGTGAATACATTTTGGAGCACTGCTGCACCACATAGATAATGGTTTCCATTGTAATTTACACTCTCCCCCAGTCCACCCAGTGGGCCATGGCAGGACATACAATGTCCAGCAACTGTCCCTGCAGTACCACCCAGGACATCTCCAAGTCCTGAAAATGCCTCCACATTATATCTTTTCTTCCCTCTCCCTAACCTCAGCAGTTACTGTGGCCACTTTTTCCACATCAATGCTACAATTTCTTCCATTACTACTCACGATAGTTCCATAGTAGAATATCATTAAGTCCACTCTAATTCATACTCTATTCCTTCATCCTGTGAATCCTGGGATGGTGATGTCCACTCCACCTCTATATCAAGAGGGGGCTTAGATTCCATATGGATGAAGGATGCAATTCTCCTGCTTGCTTGCAGCTGTAGGCACTCTTGGGCTCCCTGGTGTGGTGGTTGACCTTCTTCACCTCCCTGTTTCCTGGCTGGGGTAAGTCCAATAAACCAGAAGTTAGGAGACGCAAGTACGCTGAGGATCAGAGCCTGGCAGTCACATGGACAGTCCAAAGATTCAGGTCTCCTGAGTATACACAAACCCCAGCACCAACCACGAGTCCAGGAAAAGTGACAGAAGAGGCATATGTAGAAAGGCCACATCTGAGTCCAACTCCATCACACTCAGGAACACACACTCCAAAGAAGGTCCAACTGACATGGCACTGAACTCCAGAGCCATCTGCCATGATCATAAAATCTGAGGGTCTCTGTAGTCCTCAGGAAAACCAGTACCTGGGGTTATATCTATTTTGACTGTCTCTGGCACCCTGCTGAGTCATGCATAAGTGTGACCCCTCTGATGACCTCCCAACTCTTTTTTGGAGACTCTTAGCCATATAAACTCCTTTGTCCTTTCCATTTCTCCCTTTTGTTCAAGGTCAAGAAGCAGTTTTTAACACATGATCCTACATGTGGGCTAAGATATTCTGCTGGTCTGAGTTGAAACTTTTATTCAAGGTCTTTTTCTAGTTACATCATCAGCTGGTGCTTGATAGTAATCACTCTGTGCCAGGGAAACTAATCTTTGGGGGTCATGTCCCACACTGTGGGGGAGGTAATGCATCTACATGCTGAGTTTGACTTAGAGAGTGGCCACATTTGAGCAACATGGAGGCTTTCAGGAGGTAGCCCTTAGGCACCCTGCAGCTCTAGGCCTAGTTCTTATTTCAGGCACACAGGCTCATAAGCATAGTCATCAGTATCAAAGGCTCACTCTTGGACCATCCTTCTTCACTGGTCTTTGCCATTGCACATGGGGGATTTTTGCTGTTCCATTGGGGAAAGTGGAAGAATTCCCCTGGTTAGGAACTCAGCACTCCCTCAGTTGTCATTTTTAAAAGTACTATGAAAATATCCAAACATTTTTATGTACCCTGTATACATACCCTGGAAAAATCCCTCCCAACCATGTGTCCCCCATCCATAATATCCCACAACTGTGTTCCTTGCCTGTTGTAGTTGAACCTCTCTGTGGTCCAAAACCTCTTCAAAATTGCCGGGAGTTTATCAGAGGGGTCACCCTTATGCACACCTCAGCAGAGTTCCAGAGACAGATACAGTAGATACAACCTCAGGTATTGGTTCTTCTGAAGGCTACAGAGACCCACAGGTTCTATGGTCATAGCAGATGGAGTTTGGTGCCATGTCAGTTGGCCCTACATTGGAGTTTGTGTTTCTATGTGATGGAGCTGGACTCAGATGTGACCTTTGTTTACAAGCCTCTCCTGTTACTTTTACCGGATCTGTAGTTGGCTTTGGGATTTAATGTATACCCAGAGGACCTGAATCTCTAGACTGACAATGTGATAGCCAGGCCCTGAGCCTCAACAGACCTGCAACTCCTACACTCTGGTTTATTGGACTTACCCCACTCAGTTAACATGGAGTTGAAGAAGGTCAACCGCCACACCAGGGAGCCAAGAGTGGTTACCACTGGAAGTAAGAGAATAGTATCCAGTATCCATGTGGAATCTAAGCCCCCTCTTGATATAGATGTGGAGTGGACACAACCATTCCAGGGTCCACAGGATGGAGGAATAGAGTATGGATTAGAGTAGACTTACTGATATTCTATTCATGAACTGTTGTGATTAGTAATCGAAGAAAACGTGGCATTGGTGTGTAGAAATTGGTCATGGTGGCTGCTAGGGGTAGGGAGTGGGAGAAGAGATGTGATTTGGGAGCATTTTCAGTACTTGGAGTTGTCCTGAGTGGTGCTGTGGGGACAGTTACTGGACATTGTATGTCCTTCCATGGCCCACTGGGTGGACTGTGGAAGAGAGAGGGTTATGGTGTGGACCATTGACAATGAGGTGCAGCAGTGCTCAGAGACGTATTCACCAAGTGCAATGAATGTCTCATGATGATGGAGGAGGTTGTTGTTACGGGGTGAGAAATGGGTTAAGGGGGGTCGGGGGTGTATGGGGACCTCATATTTTTTTAATGTAATATTAAATAAATACGGAAAAAAATGAAGCCTAATATATTGCCAAATTCCTTTAATAGTAAAACATAATATAATGACTGGTTTAAAGGTTATATATAGAATACATACTAATTTAGAAAATTTACATATAGAAAAATTAAATTGGGGTGTCAAAAAATGACAAAATGAAAAAGGTTTGTTGCTGAGACCAGCTCAGCAATAGGCTTGCACGAAGGGAAGTTGTCGCAGAACTGAAGAAATAAAAGTACAGAAAGAAAGACACAAGAGAGAAAATAAAGATGGGACCAGGAGCTCAACAGCTTCTGGACTGAGAGCTTCAACCATAGTTTCCACATCGCATTTATTAGAAGTTACAAAGCAGTAGTTATCTATGTTTATTTTCAAGGCTAAAGCTGTAGCACCAGCAATGCTAGAGAGCAGGCCATAACAAAGTTCAAACGTCTCCACATGCAAACAATTTTGTGCTGACCAGACAGCATTCCGTCTAGTCACAGCCAGTGTTCCTAAGCCCACACTTCTTATCTGCACCATGGAAATGTTTCAACTTCAAGCCATGTTCCCACTTTGAAATTCAAGCTATTTTCACACAGTTTTTTTTTTGATGTTTTTGCCTTCACTGCTGCAATAGGGTTTGCCCTGTATGTACAGTGACAAGGCAATTTCTTTCTATCTTCCTCAGTGTCTCCATCCTTTCTTACTTTTTCTAATTATTAATTTTATCTTCACAATAGTTTTAGATTACAGTAATTCACATATACAATATAGGGTACTCCCACATATCCAACATCAAACACTTTGTCCCTTCCCCAGCAATGATCTTTTTACATGTTCATATTATATCTGCTGCAGCTGATGTACAGATATTGAAACAATAGCTTTCAAACATGGTTCCATTTGGATTTACATTATGGTTTATATATTTGATTATATAATTTTCTAAATTTTTAGTTGTCTTATGTTTTACATTTTGGTTTACATTTTAGTCTATAGAGTTTTATACATTTTTGGTATAATTTAACATGTCCTATATCCATCATTGCATGATCTTGTGGAACACTTCCATTGCCCCAATTACACTGATTCCATCTATTCAATACCTCTCTCCCTCTCCCCTCAGGGCCCACAGTGACAATCAATCTTCATTACTTGAAGGATCATATTCACAAATACTTGCAACAATGCTGAGGGCTTACTCTGCCCTAATCCATTTGGAGCCACCAATTCTCTCAAGAGATACAATTCCCTCAGTTTGAGGACATCAGATCTTCCCAGAATGTGGGTACACCACCACTCTCATTGTATGAGTCTTCACCCAATGATATAATCCACTACATCAAAATGAACACTCACACACTCCCTAGAAGCCTGTCCTGTGTCAGATGCCCCCCCCCCAATCATCTTAAACAGGTAACCTTCCTTATTATAATTTCTAAAGAGTTTTCTCAACATTATTGTTTCAACCACATACATGACAATCTCCTATGTTCAAAAGTTCCCCAACTCTCCCCCCAATTTCTTGGGCCATCTGACCCATCCTCCCATCCTTAGCCCCCCTCAAGCCCACAAAGTCCCACCCAAAGATATCCCTATGCCCCCATTTTATCCCTTCCCTATACAAACACTTACCTCCAGCTTATCATAGATTTCACTCAGGTAGGTGTCAGCTCACAACCTTCCTTACCCCCAACTTCCTTTAAGCCTATCATCCAGTCTCTAGGTCTCTGAGACTGCTTGGTTTACTTATTTCATATCAGAGAGGTCATGTAGTATTTTTCCTTCAATGCCTAGTTTGCTTCACTGAACATAAGGTCCTCAAGATTCATCCATGTTATCACATGTGTTTGTACTGTATTCCTTCTTATAACTGAGTAGTATTCCATTGCACGCATAAACCATGTTTTATTTGTCCATTCATTTGTTGATGGGCATTTGGGTTGGTTCCAACTTTTTGCAATAGTGAATAGTGCTGCCATGAATATTGTTGTGCATATATCAGTTGGTGTCCTTTTCTTCAGTTCTACTGTATATATACCCAGCAGTGGAATTGCTGGGTCATATGGAATATCTATAGCTAGTTTTTTGAGAAACCGCCAAACTGTCCTCCAGAATGGCTGGATCCTTCTGCATTCCCACCAGCAGTTGATGAGTGTTTCCATTCCTCCACATCTTCTCCAGCACTGTAGTCTTCTTTTTTTTGACAGCTGCCAGTCTCATGGGAGTAAGATGATATCTCATTGTAATTTTGATATGCATTTCCCTAACAGCTAGTGATTTTGAGCATTTTATCATGTGTTTTTTAGTAATTTGTATTTCTTCTTTGGAGAAGTGCCTTTTGAAATCTCTTGCCCATTTTTAAAATGGGTTGGTTGTCTTTATTTTCAAAATATAGGAGTTCTATTTATATGCAAGATATTAGTCTCCCATCACATATACAGTTACCAAATATTTTCTCCCATTGGGTAGGTTGTCTTTTCACATTCTTGACAAACTCCTTTGAGGGGCAAAAGGCCTTAAGTGTGTGGTAGTGCCATTTATCTATTTGATCTTTTGCTGCTTGAGCTTTTAGGGTGAAGTTCTTGAAGCCATTTTCTATTACAAGTTTCTGTCAATACTTTCCTATATTGCTTTCCAAGGTCTTTATGATCTTGGCTCTTATATTTAGGTCTTTGATCCATCTTGAGTTGATTTTTGTATAAGGTGTGAAATGGTAATCCTCTTTCATTATTTAATATATTAGATATCCAGCTCTCCAGGCACCATTTGTTGAATGGGCTATTGTCTTCCAGTTGAGTGGGTTTGGTCGCCTTGCTGAATATCATGTGTATATGAAGATCTATATTAGAACTTTCGGTTCAGTTCCATTGGTCAGTGTGTCTATCCTTGTGCCAATACCATGCTGTTTTCAATACTGTAGCTTTGCAGTATGTTTTGAAGTCAGGTAGTGTGATTCCTCCAATTTCGTTTTTCTTTTTCAGTATGTCTTTGGCTATTCGGGGCCCCTTTCTTTTCCAAATAAATTTCATAGCTAGTTTCTCTAGTTCATTAAAGAATGCTGTGCTGATTTTTATTGGGATTGCATTGATCTGTAGATCAGTTTTGGTAGGATAGATATCTTAATAATATTTAGTCTTCCTATCCATGAACAGGGAATATTCTTCCATTTATTTAGGTCTTCTTTGATTTCCTTGAACAGTGTTGTGTAGTTTTCTATGTATAAGTCTTTTACATCTTTAGTTAAAATTATTCCTAGGTATTTGATTTTTTTAATTTACTGTTTTAAATGGTATTTGTTTCTTGATTTCCTCCTGAGCTTGCTCATTATTGGTGTACCGAAATGTTACTGATTTTTGCACATTGATCTTATAAGCTGTGACTTTACTGAACTCATTTATAAGTTCTAGAAGATTTGTTGTCAACTTCTCAGAATTTTTATGTATAGGATCATGACATCTGCAAATAGTAAAATTTTGGCTTCTTCCTTTCCAATTGAGATGCCTTTTTTATCTGATTCTTGCCTCAGTGTTCAAGCAAGTAATTCTAACACAATGTTAAATTGAAGGGGTGATAGTGGGCATCTTTGTCTTTTTCCTGATCTTAGAGGGAAAGATTTTAGGATTTCACCACTGTAAATGATGTTAGCTGAGGTTTTTTCATATATATCCTTTATGATGTTCGGAAAGTTTCCATCTATTCTTATGTTTTGCAGTGTTTTTATCAAGAAAGTGTGCTGTATTTTGTCAAATGCTTTTTCTGCATCTATAGATATGATCATGTGATTTTTTTCCTTCAATCTGTTTATATGGTGTATTACATTCATTGATTTTCTTATGTTGAACAATCCTTGCATATGAGGAATGAATCCCAATTGATCTTGACTTATAATGCATTTAATGTGTGTTGAATACAATTAGGAAGTATTCTGTTGAGGATTTTCACATCTAGGTTCATTAGAGAGATTGGTCTATAATTTTCCTTTCTTGTGATGTCTTTGTTTTGCTTTGGTATTAGGGTAATGTTGGCATCATATAATCAGTTAGGCAATGTTCCTTCTATTTCCATTTTTTCGAAGATTTTAAGCAAGATTGGTGTTAGTTCTATCTACGACGTTTGGTAGAATTCACCTGTGTAGCCACCATGCCCAGTGCTCTTCTAGTTGGGACATTTTTTTTTAAGATTTTATTTTATTTATTTATTTCTCTCCCCTTCCACCTCACCGGTTGTCTGCTCTCTGTGTCTATTTGCTGTGCCTTCTTCTTTGTCTGCTTCTGTTGTTGTCAGCAGCACAGGAATCTGTGTTTCTTTTTGTTGTGTCATCTTGCTGCATCAGCTCTCCATTTGTGCAGCACCATTCCTGGGCAGGCTGCACTTTCCTTCATGCTGGGCGGCTTTCCTTATGGGGCACACTCATTGCACGTGGGGCTCCCCTACGTGGGGGACACCGCTGCATGGCATGGCACTCCTTGCATGCATCAGCCCTGCACATGGGCCAGATCCATATGGGTCAAAGAGGCCTGGGATTTGAACCGCAAAACTCCCATGTGGTAGACGGACGCCATAACCACTGGGCCGAGTCCGCCACCAGTTGGGACATTTTTAATGACTGATTCTATCTCCTTAGTTGTGATTGGTTTATTGAGATCATCAATTTCTTCTTTCATCAATGTAGGCTGCTTGTGTGTTATTAAGAATTTGTCCATTTCCTCTAAATTGTCCTTCTTGTTGGAACATATTTTTTCAAAGTATCCTCTTATGATAGTCTTTATTTCTGTGGGGTCAGTGCTGATATCTTCTTCCTCACTTCTTATCTTGTGTATTTGAATCTTCTCTCTCTTTTTCTTTGTTAGTCTAGCTGAGGGTTTGTCAATTTTATTGATCTTCTCAAAGAACCAGCTCTTGTTTTTTTTTTTATTTTTTTTGAAGTGTTATTTTTTATTTCATTTAGTTCTGCTCTGATCTTTATTATTTCTTTCTTCTTCCTTTGCTTTTAGTTTATTGTTTTATTTTTTACTAATTCCTCCAAGTGTGCAGTTAGTTCTTCAATTTTAGCTCTTTCTTCTTTATTGATGGATCAATTTATGGGTATAATTTCCCTCTCAGCAGTGCTTTTGCTGCATCCCATAAGTTTGGATATGTTGTGTTATAATTTTCATTAGTTTCAAGGTAGTTATTAATTTCTTTTGAGATTTCCTCCTTGACCCACTGTTTTTCTAAGATTGTGTTGTTCAACTTCCGAATCTTGGTGCCAAATCTTGGTCTCTGGCCCCGGCAGATTTCCCGCTTCATTCCACTGTGTTCAGAGAAATGATTTTGTATGATTTTGAACTTTCTGAATTCATTGAGACTTTCTCTGTGGCCTAGGATGTGGACAGTCTTGGAGAATGATACATGTGCACTTGAGGAGAATATATATCCTGCTGTATTTGGGTGTAATGTTCTGTGTATGTCTATTAGGTCCAGCTACTCTAATATATTGTTCAAAGTCTTTGTTTCTTTATTGATTCTTTTTTGAGATGTTCTGTCCAAAGTTGACAGAGGTGTATTGAAGTCCCCCACTATAACTGTAGAGGCATCTATTCCTTGATTAAATTTTTCCAGTGTGTGCCTCACATATTTGGAAGCACCTTTGTTAGGAACATAAATCTTCATGAGTGTTCTTTCTTCTTGAAAGATTATCCCTTTCACTAGTATGTAGTGTCCATCTTTGTCTCTCACAATAGTTTTGCATTTAAAGTCTACTTTGTCTGATATTAATATAACTACTCCTGCCCTTTTTTGGCTATTGTTTGCTTGTAAGATTGTTTTCCAGCCATTCTTTTTCAACCTCTTTGAATCCCTCGGTCTAAGATGTATTTTTTGTAGACAGCATATATATGGGTCATATTTCGTTTTCCAATCTCCCACTCTGTGTCTCTTGACATGTGTGTTTAATCCATTGACATTCAGTGTTATTACTTTCAAGGAATTACTTATGTTAGCCACATTTTCTTTGCTTTTGTGTTTTTCATATTCTATTTGATTTTTTCCCCTCTTTTTGTCTTTTCAGTTGTCCTTTCACTCTCCTCCAACTCTGTCTCTTCTGTTTTTTTTTTTCTTTCTTCCTGCAGAACTCCCTTTAGTATTAATTGAAGGGCAGAATTCTTGTTGGCATATTCTCTTAGTTTCTGTTTATGGGTGAATATTTTGAATTCTCCATCATTTTTGAATGCTAGCTTAGCTGGATAGAGTATCCTTGGGTAGAATTCTTTTTCTTTAGGTACCTTGAATATGTCATACCATTGCCTTCTTGCCTCCATGGTTTCAGATGAGAAATCAGTATATAATCTTATGGAGCCTCCCTTGTATGTGATGGTTCTCTTTTCTCTAGCTGGTTTTAGTATTTTCTCTTTGTCTTGAGCATTGGATAATTTGATCAGTATATGTCCTGGGGTACACCTCTTGGGATTTATGCTGTTTGGGTTGTGTTGCTCTTTCTGGACATATACATACATCTCCCTCAATAGATCTGGGAATTTTCAGCCATTATTTCCTCCAACACTCCTTCTGTCCCCTTTCCCTTCTCTTCTCCTTCTGGGATGCCTATAATGCATAAGTTTGTGCCTTTTGCATTGTCATTCTGGTCCCTAATTCCCAGCTGGATTTTTTCGATCTTTTTATCGATCAGTGCTACTCTTTGTTTGTGTTTGGATGTACTGTCTTCCACATCACTAATTCTTTATCTGCATCTTTGAATCTGTTGCTGTTTGCTGAGAGTGTATTTTTGATTTCTTGTATTGTGTTGTTCATCGCCATCATTTCCATTATCTTTTGGGGTATAATTGCAATTTCTTCTGTATTCTCTCAAAGTGTTTTCTTCATTCTCTTAATCTCTTCCTTCACTTCATCAAATTAGTCCTGAATATATGTTTTGAGAATTTTAATTACTTCTTCATTGTTCTGGTCCTCTTCCTGGTTTTTAGTTTGTTCATTGGATTAGGTCATGTTTTCCTGATTATTGGTTTGGTTTGTAGGTTTTTGTCACTGTCTGTTCAACAACAATCTTTTTTTTTTTTAAGATTATTTATTTATTTATTTAATTCCCCCCCCTCCCCCAGTTGTCTTTTCTCTGTGTCTATTTACTGCGTCTTGTTTCTTTGTCCGCCGCTTCTGTTTTCATCAGGGGCACGGGAAGTGTGGGCGTCACCAATCTTGGGCAGGCTGCATTTTCTTTCATGCTGGGCGGCTCTCCTTATGGGTGCACTCCTTGCGCATGGGGCTCCCCTACGCTGGGGACACCCCTGCGTGGCACGGCATTCCTTGTGCGCATCAGCACTGCGCATGGGCCAGCTCCACATGGGTCAAGGAGGCCAGGGGTTTGAACCAAGGAACTCCCATGTGGTAGATGGACACCCTAACCACTGGGCCAAGTCTGTTTCCCTCAACAACAATCTTGATGGGTTTATTCAGTTGCTTAACTTCTTTGTCTATTCTTGGCATTTAATTAATTTTTGTTTTTGTGTGCATGTTAAGACTTCTCTATGTAACTTTGTTCTTCTTATGCTATTTCCTTGTTGTTAGCTAAGTTCACTTGAAGGAAAATATTAGGGCCAGAGGAAGCAAAAGGAGTAAGAAAAGCAAATGTATAATAGTAATATTGATAGTAAATGTTAACAGAGGAACCATGTGAGATCTAGGAGAATGGATATTAAACTCATGTAAACTGTATAGAGTTATAACAGTAACAAAAGTAGAGTACCTATAATGAGACAGTAAGCTGAATATGAGGAGGAATATAGTATGAATTGAAAGGCCAGTGTGTTCAGGTGAGAGGAAAAGAGAAAAGAATGGATAATTTTATAAAGAGTGAATGAAAGACAGAAAACAGAACAAAGGTACTAGAAATAAAAAGTCAGAAAAATTGGGGGCCAAACAAAGAGAGGTGGAATATAAGAGAAATGATAAATGATGGAGAATAGAAAGATGTAGAGGAAAGGGGATAGTTTTGGTAGCCAAAATCAATACACACAGAAAAGAGGAAATTGAGGGTGAAAAACAGCAAATGTGAAGAGCTCCCTGTAGCACCTAATATTTTTTAAAAATTTAAAAAAGAAAAGGATTCCATCCATTCAACATCCATTTTCCCCTCCCCTTGGGGTCCACAGCAACAGCCAATCTCCGTTTCCCGAGGAGCCACATCCAGAGATACTTGCAACAGTGTTCAGGGCCTGACTTGCTCAACTGCCCTAATGCCCTGGGAGCCACCCTTTCTCTCGAGAAATACAGTTCCCTCTATTTGATGGCATTAGTCCTCCCCAGGATGTGGGTCCACCCCCACTCTCACTACTTGGGTCTCTACCCAATGGTACAACCCACCCTGGCAAAATGAGCATTCAGACATTCCCCAGGAGTCCGTCCCACGTCAGACCATCCCCTCCGAGCATCCTAAACAGGTAACCCTACACCAAAAACATATAGGGTACGACAGACTAATAATGTAAACCATAATGTAAAACACAGGATAACTAAAAATTTAGAAAACTGTATATCCTAAAGTATGGACCACAATGTAAGCACAGATGTCACCTTGTTTGAAAGCTATTGTCTCAGGGTCTGTACATCAGTTTAAGTAAATATGATATGAATAAGTTATAAGATTACCGCTGTGGAAGGGAAAAGGTTTTATGGTGGATGTAGGGGAGTACTGTATATTGTATATATGAATTATTGTGATCTAAGGCTCTTGTGAAGAGAAGCTCAATAATTAGGAAAAAAGAAAAGAAAAAAAAGATAGGATGTAGAATTTTTTCAAATCAATACGTATTCTAGATCTAACCTTTAAACTCATCGCTATATTCCATTTTACTAGTAAAGGAACCTGACATTATATTGGGCTTCACTTTTCAGGAAGTTTTGGATCACAGAGTGGTTCAACAATGGCGGCGGAGGAATGCTGGTATGGGATGTTATTGACAGGCGATATATGGTTGACAGGGAGTTATACAGGGCATTTGTCCAGGGTGTATGGTAATGTTTGGATATACTCATAGTAGAAAAAATTAAAAACAACAGCTGTGGGGGTACTGGGCTCCTGGCTGGGGGTGCTCTGTCGTGGTCCCTAGAGGAGCAGCAACAGTCCCCCAGGTGCAACGGTAAGAACCAGGAAGGAATGAGGGTTCAACAGTGAGCCCCTGATACTAATGACTATGCTAATGAGCCTATATGCCTGAAATAAGAACAAGGCCTAGAGCAGCACTGTGCCTGGGAGTTTCCTCCTGACAGCCTTCATGTTACTCAAATGTGGCCACTCTCACAGCCAAACTCAGCATGTAGATGCAGTGCATTCCCCCCAGCGTGGGACATGACACCCGGGGATGAGCCTCCCTGGCACCGAGGGATCACTACCAAATACCAGCTGTTGATGCAACTAGAAAATGACCTTGAATTAAAGGTTCAACGTGGACCAGCAGAATATCCCTGTCTACATATAATAACATGACTTTAAAATGCTGTTTGACCTAATGTAAGGGGGAAATGGAAAGGAGAAATGAGTTTATGACTATGAGTCTCTAAAAAAGAGTCTGGAGGTTGTCAGAAGGATTGCCCTTATACACACCTGAGCAGAGTCTAAGAGACAGATAAAGTAGATACAACCCCAGGTATTGGTTCTTTTGAGGGCTAAAGAGACGCACGGGTTCTATGGTCCTGGCAGATGGGGTTCACTGTCATGTCAGTTGGCCCTTCTTTGGAGCTGGTGTTTCTGGTGCGTGATGGAACTGGACTCAGATGGGATCTCTTTTCACAAGACTTTCATGCTACTTTACTGGAATTGTAGTTGGTGCTGGGGTTTAAGATATATCTAGGGTATTTGAATCTCTGGACTGACAATATGATAACCAGGCCCTGAACCTCAACAGACTTCAGCTCCTACACTCTGATTTATTGGACTTACCCCACTCAACTAACATGGAGTTGAAGAATGCCAACCACCACACCATGGAGCCTAGAGTGCCGACAACTGAAAGCAGGATTGCATCCAGTATCCATGTGGAATCTAAGCTCCCTCTTGACATAGATGTGCAATGGACACAACCAATCCAAGGTCCACAGAGAAAATGTGGCATTGGTGTGGGAAGGGTGGCCATGGTGGCTGCTGGGTGCGGGGAATGGGAGGAAGAGATGAGATGGGGAGTTGTTTTCGGGACTTGGAGTTGTCCTGGGTGGTGCTTCATGGACAATTACGGGACATTGTAGATCTCCCCAGGGCCCACTGGATGGAACGTGGGAGAGTATGGGCTATGATGTGGACCATTGACCATGAGGTGCAGCGTTGCCCAGAGATGTACTTATCAAATGCAATGCATGTGTGATGATGATGGGAGAGAATGTTGCTGTGGGGGGAGTGGGGGGTGGGGGCGGTGGGGTTGAATGGGACTTCATATTTTTTGAATGTAATATTTTTTAAAAAATGAATAAAACAAATACAAAAAAAAAGAGAAGGAAAGAAACAAAAGGTGACAAAAAGGGGGGTGGGGATAGAAGCAAGAAAAAGAGAGAAAAAAGAAAAAAGGTCCATTGGGGGATAAAGAGGAAGGAAAAACAAGAAAACAAACCAACAAAAAAGACCAGACAAAGTTTCAAGCAAGGAATATCCTCTTTCCAGTTAAATAAAACAATGACTTAGGAGTCTGATTTCCCCCTTTCTCCCTTCTTTACTTCCCTCTCTCCCAGGACAGCATGAAAACTGTGTGAGGGGTCCAGTATGAAATTCAAGTGAGTCTTGGTGAACCAGCTCAGCACAGAAAACTTTGACTCTTAATTTCCAGAGAGAGAGAGCATCCACACCTCACCAGGAACCCCAAGTATGCTATTGGAAGCATGGAAAGCACTTGCTCCCTTCCCTCTCTGTTAGGTGTGCTACAGGAGAACTAGTTGATTTTCTGACTCCACCTTCTCCCAGACCAAGTTTCCTATCCCAGGGCATTTCAGCAGATTTGCCTCTCCTTTCTTCCCATGCTCTCCCCAAGCCAGATGGCATGCCCCTCCAAGCCCAAGAAAAAAAAAAAAGCAGGGGGGAACCAGAAAATTTAACCTGCACTTGTTTGGCCCCTCTGCACCTCCCACTGAATCCCTCCCACTCATGCAGTCAGTCTAAAACCAGAGGGCTACGGTAATCCTGGACCTCAGGGAGCACTGGATTTGAGAAAGGGATGTCTGGGATATTGTGGACACAGGGTATGTGGGTCTGTGGAACGTGGGCTACAGAGGCTTAGGGGACACAGACCTGGGGACCACGCATCTGGGGAACATGGGGCTTGGGAATACTGCCACACAGCTGACATTTTTCAGGGAACACTGCCACCACCTGCCCTAAGGGGAAGGTCCTGCCTCCCCACCACTTCTGATGTCTGTGCTAGAAACACCCAATTCTACCTTTAGCAAGCACTACTTCTGTCACAGTCTCTCCAAATCAATGTCCACACACCTCCTGCCTTGCAAGCCCCAGAAACAACCCACTCCAGCAAGATTCCAACCCTACTCAGCCGCCCGTTTGCGGAGAGATCATGAGGTGCACTCACTCAGACGCCATCTTGCCCCGCCTGTCAAATAACATCTTGATGAGTAGTTTCCTTGGGTGAATGTTTTGGTTTCCTAGCTGATGTCAAAACAAATGCAATGCAAAGATTGGTTTAAAAAATGGGAATTTATTGGCTCACAGTTTTTAGGTTAGAAGAAGTCCAAAATAAAGGCATCATCAAGGTGATGCTTTTTTACAGAAGGCTATGGCATTCTGGGGCTGGTTGTTGATGATCTTAGTCCTTTGCTTTCCTGTCACATGGCAATGCACATGGCAGCCTCTCCTGGTTTCTCCTTTCTCTTCTAGGTTCCATTGATATTCAGCTTCTGGCTGCTTTCTCTAGGTTTCTCTCTCTCTATGGCCTTCCATATAAGGCCTTCAGTAATAGGGTTAAGAACCATCCTGATTCAGCTGGGCCACATCCTAACTGAAGTAACTTCATCTAAAGGTCTTATTTTACAAGAGTTCATAGAAACAGGAATGGATTACGTTTAAGAACATGTTTCTCTGGGGTACATACTCCAAGCCATCACAGTGAGTTTTGTTGTCATTAAGACACTGCCTACTCTTTTCATATGTGCAACTAGTTCTAGCCATGAATGCTCATTCTTTGTGTGGACAGTTTAAAATAAGAACAATCCAGACAACATAACAAACATATCTAATTTGCTTCATACAAATGATTATCAAAATATTCTGAAGAGGAAAAGTGCAGTTAAAATAATTTCATTAATGTACTTGCTAAGGCCTCTAAAAGAACACTGATTAGAAATTAACTGCAAATCAAAATTTCCTTAGGACATAATATTCATTTTTGGTCCATTTATATCTTTTTTCATTTATAACTGCACATATGGAAGGATTTGGAAACTGAGTCTTCAGCCTCTACAATACTTTGATTTCTGTATGATAATGCACCATTTATAGACTGAGTCACTCATAAAAAATGTCTCCTATACAAATTTCTAAAAATACAATATCAAGAATAAAAATAATTAAATCAAAAGTACCTTTAACTATGTATTATTTTATCTTTCTTTAAAAGAGTGAGAGACAAAAACATTCACCCATAGGATAGAACAGATTTTTTTTCAAGTAGGATGGTGTAGAGCAGAACATTTTGTGGATTTTGTGGTACTTGTCTATAGTCTTTTTTTCTTTGGCTTTCTTTTTTATTTTAAATTTTTGTAGTTTTATCATATCTTATCATTAAACCATATTTGTTTCAGATCTTTCTGATATTTGAGAAGTAAAAAATTACAAATGCTGCTAAGTCCTTCATTTAGGACTCAATCCCCTCCCTCCCCTCCCCCATAAATCTCTATCCTGAGTTCAGGGTTTTTCAATGGAAAAAGGAAACTGCAGAATTTTTGGCCCTTTTTTCACAGAATAGTAAAACAACCTTCAAGGAAACACTTAGACAATATCTGTCTAGTCAGCATAAACTTTTAAAAATATTTTTAAGGATCAAGAGTCTATAATTGTGAATGAAGTTATTTTTTCTTAAATCTAATGTGTTATGGTAATTTCAATTTGGACTTGACATATAAAGGACATCTATTTTGTTAAATATTCAATACACTTTTCCTGTGTATAGTGCTGTGATAGGTACTGAAAGGGCTACAAACTCTATAAAGCATGAAACTTGTCTTCAAGGAACTTACTGTCAATTTAAGAAAACTTCCAATGTGACTGCTCTAAATAACGTCCTTGTAATGTGCCACTAATGGTCTCACAAGGTGGATCTCTTAGAACTTGCGTTTCCAAATTGTCTCTTACAGGGAGGAGGAAGCTAAATTAATTGCTGCAACAGGTTTCCATAATAAAATTTCCATATTTGTTTGATTTCTTTCAATTACCTCATAAACTCAATTTGCTTGAGGGCAGAAGTAAAATAAAAGTAAACATTCTTTATTAATCTTTACATCATTGCATGCATGGAACCAATTTTATACATAGCTCATGAAAAGAAACATTCTGATACATTTGAATTTGATAAGCAATTGTTGAAGAAATACTGAAAACCTTCTAATTTTGGTCTTTCCTTGCAGTAGCCCCAGTTGTGGCAAGTGAACCAAATATAGATTTTTCTATCATTTGATCAAACCTTCCCAAATTCTCATCATTAACCAGTTAGCTCTTAATAATCACTGTGTAAGTTGATTTTATTTATTTTCTTGAAGTGAAATAATCAGAGGGGCTATATATAAAATCACTGCAAAAAAAAAGCTGTGACCTAATTATCTTACTTGAAGTAATGTCCTAACAATAAAGAAAGATCTGCAATGACTTTAAAGGGGAAAAAAAGAGCTAAAGAGTAAAAATTGTCAGTGATTAATTCAGCATTTCTCACTATGGTGTTCCTCAGATTCTAATTTATGGGAAAATAAGAGTGCTGATTTAAAAAAAAAAAAAAAAAGAAAAGAGCGAAAAAGAAAGAAAAGTATTCCATGGTAGAAGTTTGTAAACATTGTAGGACATTTCTAAGCCTTTATAATGTTAATATATATGGGAAAACAAGTGGAAAATATTAATAGAGCATTTGGCAACTATTATCAAGGACTCCCTAGAGCAGGGGTTGGCAAATTTGTTCTATAAATGGGCAAATAGTAAATTACACTTTGCAGGCCACTTGCTCTCTGACACAACTATTTAATGTTTATTGTACTACAAAAGTAGCTGTAGGCAGTACGTAGAAGAATGTGTATGGCTGTGTTCCAAAAAAATCTTTATTTATGTACTCAGAAATTTTAATTTCATGTAATTTTTATGTATCACTAAATATTATTCAGCTTTTTATTTTTTGCAACCATTCAAAAATGTAAAAACATTTTTAGCTTTCAGGCCATACAAAAACAGATAGTGGGCAGGATATAGTGGATGAGCTGTAGTTTTCCAATCCCTGATAGAGGATTCTGTTGTACAGATCCTGATGATTTTCCTTTAAAGACGTATTCCATAATAGAAAGACAAATTTCTTAACTCTTTCCCAAGCTGGGTGAATTTCCCAACTTCCTTTTTTTGTGCTTCTGCAAACATAAAGAGTGTTCTGCTTATCAATGTTTTTCTTGGCTTCCTTATTAAGGGAAAGAGGAGTGAAGGTGAGGTAAATTCAGATATGGCCATGTGCTTTCCAGGAAGACTAATAAAACTGAAAAGATCTTCTCCATTTTCAAGTGGTTATAATCACTTGGACTTTGGAGTTGGAGAATCCTGGACTCAGGCCCAGCTTCTATCACCCACAAGCTTTATACCCTCAAATAAATGACTGTACCAACCTGAGCCTCTGCTATCACTGCTATAGAGCAGTACTTACCACATAGGGTTGTGGTGAGGATTACTGAAGTATTTACACCAGTGTTTGGTACCACACATTAAGTGTTCACTAAATGGTAGTGTCATACTTCTCCTTATTCTGTATATAAACATATATCATGTCTGATGATGATTATATATGTAGATAAAAAGACAGATAGACAGATAGATAGATGATCAGTGGATGGTTATAGATAATATAGATATTTATTTGCTCATGACAAGGATTGACTAAAACTCTTAGTGTACATTTGTTTATACACAGTCGGTTTTCTTTTCACTAAGTATAATTATATATTATGTTTCTGGATTCTTAACTCAAAGGTAATAGACATTGTATTAGTCAGCCAAAGGGGTGATGATGCAAAACACCAGAAATCTGCTGGCCATTATAAAAGGTATTTATTTGGGGTAGGAGCTTACAGTTACCAGGCCATAAAGCATAACATAAATTACTTCCCTCACCAAATTCTATTTCCACATGTTGGAGCAAGATGGCTGCTGACGTCTGTAAGGGTTCAGGCTTTCTGGGTTCCTTTGGGCTCACCTCCTCTGTTTCCTCCACAAAGTCAGCTGTAGTCATCGGGTTAATGACTCTGTCTCTTTCCCCGGGGCTCCAGCTTAAGACTTCAGCATCAAACGCCAACATCAAAACTCCAGCATCTGAAACCCACAACTCTCTCCTTTGCCATGCCTTTTATCTGTGAATACACAACCACGAAGGGGCAGGGACTCAATGCCCTAATGATGTGGCCCAATTAAAGCCCTAATCATAGCTCAATCAGGCCCAGGTACAGATCAGATTACAAACATAATCCAATATCTATTTTTGGGATTCATAACCATATCAAACTGCTACAGACATGAAATAGTTTTGTGTTTTTCAATCAATGCTTTTAAAGTTTTTGTTTCCATCTATAAATGATGTCTTCATTATATTCCACTACTCTCTGGCCACTATCAGCCAATAGAGCTTACAATTTCAATCTCAAACTCAATTTACTTTATTTTTTAAAGGTTTATATTATTTCTATTTCTCTTCCCCCTGTTGTCTGCTCTCTGTGTCCATTCTCTGTGTGTTCTTCTGTATCTGCTTTTCTTCTCTTTAGGCATCTCTGGGAACTGATCTGGTGTGGGAGAGAGGCAAATGTTCTCTTGTGCCACCTCAGCTCCCTGATCTGCTGCATCTATTATTATATCTCCTCTGTGTCTCTTTTTGTTGCATCATCTTGCTGTGCCAGCTCTCTGTGTGGGCCAGCACTCCTGCATGGGACAACACTCCTGTGTGGGGCAGCATTCCTGTGCAGGGTGGTACTCTGTGCAGGCCAGCACTTTGCACAGGCCAGCACTCCACATGGGCCAGTTCGGCCTCATCCTATATGGTAGATGGGAGCCCAATTGCTTGAGCCATATCTGCTTCCATCAAACTCAATTTAAATCTAATTTTATCTCCTCTCTTTTCTTCAGAGTAGAAAGATAGAGTAGGTTTGAGATGCCAGATGTACTGATAGGAGAGTAGTCTTTGGTTTGAGATGCCAGATGTACTGATAGGAGAGTAGTCAGCTACTTTACCTCTCCCTTCATGCTCTCTTTGGCATGGCTCGGGGACATCCATTCTCCCTGTTCTATGAGCCTGGTTTCTCTAGAGTAATAAGCTCAGGGTATAACCAGTGGGCCAGGAGTCATCTGTAGGTGCATGGGAAGAGTCCCTGGTCTTGCTCTAATTTTGCCTGTCTTCATTTACTGGTGCTGCAGTCTTTCCATAGTGAATGTGTATAGTTACCTTGGTGCTTGGTGTTCTTCAGCTTTATCCACATTACTTGGTCACTTAGGACCTCTTTAGAGAGTTACATCCCTGGCTCCCTTTGATACCTATCAGCAATATATACCTTTAGTTCTCTCTCCTGGTGGTGCATTTCTCAAATCTGGGTAACCTAACAGCTTCTGCCCCACCTATAACCTCTATGTTCTTTCACCTGTAGCCATGGAAACTACTGAGGTTTTCTTCAATGCTTTCTCAGGATCCCACATGGGTTTTTCTTTTCTAGTCTATTACTGTGAAATTTTCCTCGCCAGATTGATGTGGGTTACTACTCTACCAATTCTTTCACTTTAACTTTTCAGAGAAGAAGTAGGCACCAGTTTCCATGTTCATGTGCATCCCAAACTCCAGGGAATATGTGAGAAGTTCTATCAAGTATTCCCTTAGAATATTGGCTTCACCCACTTTTCAGCATCACATGGGCCTGAGGATCTGCAGCTCAGCAAACCCCCATCTGGAGAAAGAAATGCCAGTCTTCTCTTATTGTAGATAATGCCAATATTTATGATTGAGTTTCTTGTAACCTCCTTTTGACTTCCAGGAGAATACAATTCAACCGTCCTTCTTCTTCCCTTTTCAGTCTTCTGTAGGAGATTTTGGGGTAGTGGCGAAGGTTAGGTAAGTGGTTTTTTCTATAGGGCCTCCATTGATGCTTTTTAGTGAGGTCTGAGAGTTGATTTGTGACATCAGTTATTCACTGTTTTCTTTAGAATGGGCAGCAGATAGAGCCTCTTTGTCCTCAGCTTTGGGTTCCAGGTTCCAGTCATCAATTTCAGGGCAAATGGAAAATTTTACTTAATATACTCTCTATTTTGATTTGCAAATGTCATTTAGGTTTACATTACCGTTCATTTAATAACTTTTTGTTATGGATACTTAAGTCATAGATGTTTACTAATGCATGCATATAAGGTTTAAATTCCACCCCCCTAAGCATAACTTCAGCAGCCTCTCACAACTTTTGATGTATAGCATTTTTATTCATTCAGGTCCAAATATTTTTAAATTGCATTGTGATTTCTTCATCTAACAGTGAATAATTAGAAGTACCTTGCCCAAGTTTCATATATTGGGTACTTTATACTGATCTTTTAATTATTTATTTCTTGCTTAATTTCATTGTAGTCACAGAATATATTCTGTATGATTTTTAAAAATGTGATTTATCCCACCACCCACCTTGCGCTTGCTTGCTGTCTGCTCTCTGTGTCCATTCGCTGCACGTTCATCTGTGTCTGCTTGTCTCCCTCTGTTGAATCATCTTGCTGCACCAGGTCTCCACGGGTGTGGGCCGTCAGCTCTCCATGGGCGTAGGCCAGCTTGCCTTCACAAGGAGGCCCTGGGAAGTGAACCCAGGGCCTCCCATATGGTAGACAGGAGTCCAATCGATTGAGCCACATCCACTTCCCCTATTCTGTATGATTTTCTTCTTTTGAAATTTGCTGAGGCTTGCTCTATTACCCAGCATGTGCATAATTTTGGCAAATATCCTTGAAGAAAATATTTATCCTGAAGTTGTTGGGCACAGTGTTCTATATATGTCAATTTAGTCATGTTTGTTAATTAAGTTGTTCAGATCTTCTGTGTTCTTAATTTTTTCTGTGTTTAAAAACATCTGAAAATTAGTGCATTTTCCTATATATCCTTTAATCATGGCATGTTTGCTCTTATATTTTGAGGGTATGTTATTAGATGCACACACAGAATGATCGAATGATCTAATAATGAATTTTTCTTGTTATATAGCTACATCGCCTTCATTTTTATTAGTGCTTGCATAATTTATCTTCTACTATTTACTTTCAACTTTCTTCATCTTTATATTTTAAACTGCATCTCTTATGAGCATTATTTAGTTATTATTTTGGTTCTCTAGATTCTGTTTATCTTTGCTTTTTTGTTGAAATGTTAGCTTTGTTTATAATTAATGAAGTTCATTATATATTTGGGGTGAATTACTCACTAGTTGCTTTATATTTGTCTCACTTATCCTATGTTTTGTTACTCATTTTCTTGCTTTTGAAACAATAAACATTTAAAACAGTTCTTATTCATTTAGATTTACCCATATATTTACCCATCTTTTGCTCTTCATTCCTTCTTGTACATCTGAGATCTCATTTGGTATTATTTTCCTCTGAAATAAGTATTCACTTTACTATTTCCTTTAGTGTATGCACTTACATATACATAGTACACAAATTGTGGTTGTTTTTTAGAGGGAGGTTTGTACCAAATCACCTAGTGCATTATTATTAGAAGTGAAATTCTCCTCAAAACTATGCAGTTTTAAGTATATTTTATGGTCTATTAAGGCAAATTCCCCAACTCTTATTTCATAATTTAACTATTCTCATATATTTATTCTTCTACATGCTTTTAGGATCATTTTGTCAAGCTATAAAATGGAATTGCTTCGCATCTATTAAGTTATTTTGGGATATCTGACATCTTTATACTAGAGTTTTACTAGCAAAAATTATAATTTTCCCCCTTTCCAATTCTTGTATCATTTATTTTCTTAGAAGAGGTTAAATGATACTGGTAACAGCAGACATTCTTTTCTTTTACATTTTGCTTTTAATAAAAATGTGCCTAATTTTTCACTTCCACCTTGAAGCTGGCTAAAGAATGTAACTTTAAATAAAACATAATATATGCATGCATTTTTATAATCTTAATTTTCTAGTTTTTAAATCAGCAATGAATGTTTAATTGTCTTCATGTATTTCCCATCTATTCTTCCTTTTCCTTTAAATAATGCTTATTTTATGGGCACTAGATTCCAGGCTGCCATCTATTATATATTTGTAGATATCACAATGAGCAAAAGACAGAGAGGAGAGAGAATTCCCAAGCTCTAATGAAGGTTATACTCTATATCAGAGTGTCAGCAGGAAACAGCAAGCACAAAAGGAATAATTCAATAGAGTATAATGAATAGCCTAATTACAAAGATGTGTGTAAGATCCAGAAAAATCAACAAGTACTGGGAAATCATACCTTGGTCAGCAATATTGGGAAGTAGTACCATATTTAGGTCTAAAGGAACAAAGAGAAGCAATGGTTCCTGGAACCCAGAGTGAAAGTTCTATCTCTAGGAGAGATTGAATACAGGAACAGTAGGCTTTGAGAAATATAGCCCCAGACAACTTGTACCCAAAAGGGAGGAAGTCAGATAAATAAATATTCCAAACTTTCTCCTTCCACCCTCAGATATTCTGCTAGTATTTTCCATTGGCCAAGCCAGCTGGAAGCTAGAGGGCAACAGAGCTCAAGCTATACTGTGAATACGTGTCAGCTTCCTCAAAAACAGAACAAGATGAAAAGGGGTAGAGATTGTATCTATACAGGCAAATGGCGAAATACTAGTACACAATACAGTGAAGCAGTATTTTGTGTAGGCAAGCATTACACAGGGTGAGAAGTGCTATTATAGAGGAAGTATTGAATTCCATGAAAACATTTAGAAAGGGCACCTAATCCAGTGGAAGTTATGAGAAGTCAGAGTGTTTTCCCCAGAGGAATCTGTATTTATGACCAAATATGAAAAACAATAGAAAAGGAAATAAATGAATAATAAATTTGAAAGACAAGAAAAAATATGGTGAAGAGTAGGGTGAGGAGTGGTTCAAGCAGAAGAAATAACATGTACAATGCCTCATAGAAAATGAATGTGGAAATAAGGAAATCAGTAAGACTTTAGCATAGAGTAAAGGCAGAGCTTTCCAGTGTGGAAGAACTATGTTGGGGTAGTCAGAAAAGCATCACAGTGTCCTACAGTAAATCCTAAAGCAACTTGTGAACTCAATCCAAATGTCATTTGGGCACAAGTGCTCTCTTTCTTTTTTTTAAAAAAAGTAATTTTTTTATTTAATTGTCTTTTTCTTAAAGGTGCATAGATCACAAAAAAAGTTACACTAAAAAATATGAGGTTCCCATATACCCCACCCCCCACCCCTCAATCCTCCCTCATTAACTACCTCTTTCATCATTGTGGCACATTCATTGCATTTGGTGAATACATTTTGGAGTGCTGCTGCACCACATGGATAATAGTTTACATTGTAGTTTGTACTCTCCCCCAGTCCATTCAGTGTATTGTGGCAGGATATATAATGTCTTGCATCTGTCCCTGTAATATTATTCAGGACAACTCGAGGTCCTGAAAATGGAGAGGAAAGAAGAGGTGTGATGTGGGGACATGTGCTTTTTCTTGTTCCATTGCTGCTACCTAAAAAACATATGCTGTTGGACATATTTAAAAGGGCAGAAAACAACAGCACACATTGTCATCACTGGATTTAGGGAAAGCGCAATTAAAGGAGTCATTAAGTCAAGGTTGGATGCACTTTGGAAATGCAATCACATCCTCAAGGGCCCCACTATGGGTTATTCATGTCTTTGGAGGTTGTTCTCAGCTTCATACTAGGATTAGGTATGTGGGAGATACTTTAATGCTTATGGGCAGTTGTGGAGTTATAACTATCCCATTTCATGGTATTATATACCTATTTCGGTTATTTATGACAGGAAGTCCCTAAATGATTATTTTCCTTAATGATGTTTTGCACTTACATATGTCAGTCTTTACTCTCAAGTATTTTTAGTCAGATAAGGGAAAAACACAACTCACATTGGCCAGAAATACGATAATGTTCGCTAAATGTTGTATGGGTTCAGAGGCAGGAAATATCACATTCGATTTCCAGGGGTTGATTAAAATGTACATGGCATGTGAACTGGGCCTTGAAAAAGGTTTAATAGAGGGTGGAGTTGAAGAGAGAGATGTACATAGGGATTGGGATAGGGATAGGGATAGGAATAGGGATAGAGAGCAAGAGACAGAGAAGGAGCCTTATGGGGCAGAGAACCGAATGAACGAAGCCATGAAAGCATTAGATTGCAACATATATAAAATCAGAGTAACCCAGAGAATCATCCTCAGCAGACCTCTTTAGAAAGGATTATCTCTGCCTTCTTAGTTCCCTTAAGAAACTTTCTACTGAACCCCGCCCCCCTTCCAAGTCTTAATAGAGTGATGGTTTTCATAGACTAGGTGAAAAACAGATAGTTGCACTTGAACATCACCTATAGACCAAACTTGATACTGATAGTAACCTGACAATGACATCATGGTTTGGAGGCTGGGGAAAGAGTTTTAAGGAAAAAGAAGAAACGATTTTGCAATCAGAGGGACTTCATTTGAGCCTCTTCTCAGCTACATAATTAACTGTATGATCTTGGGATTTTACTTCATATCTTTTCAACTTTAATTTCTTTATTTATAAAATGAATATGAAAATGCTTCCCCATTCTAGCGCTCTGGGTTGTTGTGAGATTCAAATAAGATAGATGCTATATTGGATGTCAATATGCAATATAGTGAAAGATTGCTGGCAGAAATAATGAGTATAGAACATTTTGCATCTTTTAAAGATTTTTGTGTATGTGCCAAACAAGTATTATTTTTTCATTCCTTTCCAAAGCATCAATCATGTGGTGTCAGAAATAAATTTCAAAGATGAATCACTGGTAAAAAGATCACATTCTCATTCACAGGTCCTTTTTGGATGGCTTAGAGACATTTAACTGTTAATATGAGTATGAAAGAGCAGCAGACTGCATCTTTAATTGGGAAAAGGAATCAGTTTTTATGCACAGATTTCAGTAGCTGATATTGTCTGCATATAGGAGCTGGGTACAATAATTCTCCTTGCATCATTTCGTTTTAATTGCATTTCTATTATCACTATTAACCCTTAAATCTGAGTTTGGAAAGGTGGCATTTGTTATTTAAGGTAACTGCAAAGAAATCCAATTTATAAATCATCAAGCTGGAAGGTTTGTCAGCAGACCATCCTAATAGTTTATTTCACAAATATGTTACAAATACATTTTCTCAGGAATTTGTTTTATATTTTGATTATTGTGGTGTTTTTGATATAGAGAAGAAAATGTGCTTAAGAAAATAGATTAAGAACAATCTCAAACAACCAAAAAATAAATGTAAATAATCAACAAACTTCTGGAAGCATATTCACCCTCACTAATAATCAAAGAAGTAAAATGTTAATCACTGAGATATATTAATAGTTTCAACTTATCAAGTTACCAAATATTTTTAAACTGGATAAATTTCTGACGCCCTACAACAGTGGAATACTTAAAGAATGATACAGTATATGTTCTAAAGAATATATAACAACAAGTAAAAAATCTCTATAAAACTCATGAGAAATACCGGATACATAATAGGTGACCTGTAAGGAAATGTGGTGAAAGTGAATAGAAGTTATCTCTGAATGGCTGAATTGCCTTGCCATTTGTTGTTTTTTAACTTTAGTTTTCAAATTTCTCCAATGAGTGGTACTTTTATTATCTGTAAAGACAAAAACAGAAAAATATGTGTGCATATACTCGTGCTTACATACACACTTAAGAACCATTTTCTATAGTTGCTTGTTTCCAGTTATATTAAATGTGTATTTTACTCAGGATAACAATGGCTATCTTTATTAAGCTGCTATTATGCATGTGGCCCTTCTGTCTTCACTGTAAACCTATCACTTCTGTTTTGTCTTCTGTATCATGGATATCTGAACTATAGAATATGTTTTTAATTATGTAGTTGCAAATCTCAGTAGGGATATATGCAAATTGAATCTCTCCTACTTTAATTTGAGGCATAAACATATGTAACAAAAGGCTCCTGAATTTGTTACTTAAATATACATTTTTTCCCTATAGTAGCAAGCAGAAAAGTAGATTCAGACTGACGTTTGCTCTATAAAACCAAGAGTAGAATTTTATCCAAGAAAGTATCATTTCTTTATTTTCTAGTGAATCTCTGACAAGCATGTATTGCATGATTTCTTATCATAATGACTCATGACCACTACCAAATAAATATTTCAAGTTTAGGAATTTTAATGCAATTTTTATTTTTGTATTGAAGCAATCTCATTTATGATTTTTATGATAGAACACACCCAAATGGTTTAAAGGGCATAAAACTTAGCAGGGTTTTCTATGCAATGATGCAAATTATATGAATAGCAATTTGGGTTATAGGACAGCAGGGATCACCACTCCCAGTATTGAATATAACTCATGTATTTTGCCCTTGAACGTATGATTTATTCTGGATCTTAGCGTCCTTAACTGTAAATGTCATTTATAATACCTGCCTTGCTTACTTTTCAGGTTTGTGATAAGTAATAATCATGGAAGTTCATTAACCCATTGTGTCCCCAGCTTGACCAAACACTCAGCTATATGGTAATTAGCTTAATTAAAATGAAACAGGGGCACACGTTGCTTATTTAATCTCTGGTTGGAGTTATTGGCTTCATACTTGTCATAGCTCTCATTTAGTCCAGTTACTCTGTAAACATATGCATCTATTTGTATAAGAGAGTGAGTGAGTTGTAGTTCAACATTAATCTCAACTTTAGGAAAGCAATTCAGATGTGTGTACTCTAAGTCCGTGAATCAAGAATAGGGTTGTATATAAAGTAGAGCATGTTTCCGTTTACAAGATTGAAAATGTACATGCAATTCATTAACACCTCAAATTACACTTCCTTCATGATATTTCCCTGCTCCTCTGGCAAACTCCTTTTAATATTTTATTAAACATCTTCCCTCTCCATTATATAGAAAATTCCATGAGAGCCACATTTATGTTGGTTTTGCTCAATACTGAGTCTCTCGTGCTTATCACAGTGCACACCTAGCAGGTACTCTTTAATTATTAGAGTAATTTCGCATGTTTGTGATTGTTTGTGTATATTATATATATGTATATAATAATTTTTGGCTCACTGATTCATAATCTCACCATAATCCTCCCTACTCCTAGCACACTGTCAGACACTTTAAAGGTACACAACAAACGGTGACTGTATATTCTTCACATCATTTAGAATGAGGCAGTAGTAGTACAATAACCTATTGTTTTTAAGTAAATCCAAATGTTAATTCTAATAACACTAAATGCATGCAGTATGGTGCTTAAAAATGGATACTGTCCTTAATAACTTGCAAATATGTGCACCTAAATATGTTTTCCATGCATGGAAAGCTACAGTCCACAGATGAATAGACAGGCAGAGCGATTAAAGTTTTGTTGTAATTCAGTCTAATCTAAGGCTGGAAGCTGATTTTAATTCACTAATTATCCCTGGTTCATATCCTCAGGCTTGTACTTCTCCCTGAGACTCCAAGTTTATTTTCTTAATAAGTACCCTAGTCTGTTTAACCAGCAAGTCTTCAATATAAATATAAAACTTATCAGAAAATTGTATGTCCACAGCATTTATGTTCGTAATCAGATTTACAAAGATATGAGGTTACTTTCTACTAATGACTACTTCCAGGGAATAATCTGCCTAGGCTTTAGCATTGTGCTAGGCCATACATGAATTACAATCAATTTACCTACCATATTTAATGGTAAATGAAAAAAATTGGATCCTCCTACTTGTACTAAAGACTATTAAAAATAAATTGCATAATTTAAAGACGTTTGTAGACAATGTGTATGAATATATTTATATATATTTATCCATACATACTATTTATGGTATTTATTAACACCTAAATTAAAGCAACAATAAATTGTGTGTTTGGTTTTTTTTTTAATAATAACAAGATCATAAAAATCCCTGGTCCTCATTTGTGACAAACAGTATATATGTCTACAATATCTAAAGTGCAAACTTTTGAATAACTTATAAGTTTTATGCCCATAAATGTATACCAAATATTAGGTGATTGACATTTCATATTTTAATCTCTTTCAGACCTGCCAATCTGGATGATAAATTGTAAACTAATATTTCCATATTTATTTTTATTTTCATATGTCTCAAAATCTCTCCCATTTTGGGTGTGTGCATGTGCGAGCTTGTGTGGTTGTGTGTGTAGACCAGAGAAACAGGGAAAGTTGAGAGAGAGAGAAAGGGAAGAGAGTGAGGTAGATGGAAATTGAGATAATAAAATATATTTTCTTCTGTAAACAAACTTTATAAAAGAAAATTATGCTGTAATAGTAGGATTTTTTTTCCTCTCGGCATATAGTCTCTTCATAGTAAATTTTTTTTGGAGGTACCAGGGATTTAACCCAGGACATTGTACATAGGAAACAGGCACTCAACCACTGAGCTACATCCACTCCCCTTCATAATAATTTTGATTTGTTTTTGTCAAAGAAAAATAAACACACCTATGAATGCATCATTCTTGGTGAGATTAATATATATGAAACAATGCTACTTCAATGTTTTATTCTTGACCAGATATAAAAGTACCCCAGGGGTACTTTTATATAAAAGTTCTAGCCTTAGCTTGGAAAAAATAAGTAGTATACTTGAAAGGCTTTGCCAGCACCATGCTGGTAGATGTTTAACCGTGTGGCATTTAACTGGGTCCCAGGTGATATCATTTTTACCCCCCTCAGAAACAGAACAATTGTAGGAATATTCACTGCAGGCTTTAAAAGGTACTACATAATAGCGCAGTGCAAAAGAACTGTCACTCCAGTGAGGGTTTGAAGAACAGTCAGACGAAAGTTAAATTGCTTACCCTTCGACTGGCTCAATTAATTTTGGAGAATATTTCTGTGCTTGTATTTGGAGTCACAACCTCTTCCTCAGTACTCAGCACTCAGTCCCGAGGGGAAGGCATTCTTTCCCTGGTCTGTGTTTTTGCCAACAGTGTGCTTATTTCATGACAGCCCAATCTCTGAACAGTATTTTCATCCAATGTGACTAAGTGGAAAAATCATAAGTTCATATGGTAACTTTTTAGTCAAAGAAAAATTCAAAGTAGATTTTTATCTCTTATCATTGCATTCATTTACTCTATCCATCATTCATTCATTCATTCAATCTACATTTGTTAAGTATGAATTATAATCCAGATTCTTAGTGAATTGCTGTAGATAAGGCAACAGATACAAAATAAATATTTTCTTTATTAACTCAGAATCTGTTAAGGGAAATAAGACATAAACAAGTAACATTAATACAAATTTATAAGTATAGCCACAAGAAAACAACAACAACAACAAAAAACAATTTCAAACAGATAACTAAATAGCTGGATCTTAAAATTCTTCCACAGATAAACAAACTAAAGCCCACAAAGAGTTAAGTTTCATCAGAGAGTGCAATCACAGTTCTATGGAAGTTTAATTGTAGAGGATAGTCTTACCTCAGTAGTAGAAACAGGGTCTTGAGAATTTGGATCTTCTATAAGCAAAAGGATTTACACAAATAAAAAGTGGTGAAAGATATTCTCAGTGAAGAGTAGAGGATTGACAAAGGCACAGAGGTAGGAAGACCAGATTTATTTTAACTCAGACCAAGGTTATGCTTTAAAACATTATATGAGTTCTCCTTCCTTTAGGAATATAAACAGTAAAATATTACCGTGATCTCTTTCATAGATAAATATGATACTTCCAAGAGTGACTGCCATCTACATATGATGAGTCAAAGTTACCATGCTTGTGTAGAACTATTGACGTCAAGATCCCTGATCAGGCTAAATAGTTTCATTCTCTCCTGTTGTTATGGGCAGTATCACTAGGTAGAAGCCTTTCCAAATTATCCTACTGGTCACAGAGAACACCAGGAGGAAAAAGTCCCATCCCCCCCTGCTGAATAAAATTAAAAGCCTCAACTGTATAGATGGTGTGAATGGTTGTGTTGTATCATAATCACATACAATTGACATCATATTTAATCCAAGTCTGCAGCATAGACCAATGGTTTATTGATAGATGTATTTATATTTGTTTAAATATATTTTTTATTTACTTTTAAAAGATACTTAGATTACATGAAATGTTACATAAAAATATATAAGCAATTGCCTTATCCCCCACTCTGCACACTTCCCACATTTCTCTACATTAATAAATTATTTCATTAGTGTATTACATTTCTTGCCATTGATGAACACATTTTGGAGCATTGCCACTAAGCATAGATTATACTTTACATTGTAGGTTACACTTTCTCCCACTCAATTCTGTAGGTTATGGTAGAACATATAATGATCTGTACCTGTCATTGCATTGTCATTCAGGTCAATTTGAAGCCCTGAAAATGCCCCCATATTACAACTCTTTTTCCCTCTCCCTAACATCAGCACCTTCAGTGGCCACTGTCTCCACAACAGAGATATACTTTCTTCCATTGCTAGAATCATAATAAGTTTATAGTAGAATACCAGTAAATACACTCTAGCCCATATTTTATTCCCCAATCCTGAGGATTCTGGAATGGTGATGCCCACTACACCTCTAATTGAGAATGGTCTTCAATCCCATATGGCTGATGGATGGGACTTCCTTGCTTGCACTTGTAGAGTCTCGTTTCCTTGGCGTGGTGGTTATCCATTCTCACCTCCTTGTTGGTTGCCCTGGGTGAGCCCAATGAACTGGAGAATAGGTGTTGCAATTCCACTGTGGTGCAAGGCCCAGCTGACACATGGATAGTCTGGAGATTCAAGTCTATTGGACATCCACCTATCGACTCCAGAACCAAATATAGGTTCAAATAAAAGCGACAGAAGAGGCATGTGTAGAGAAGTCACATCTGAGTCCAACTCTGTCACACTCAGGTACACAAACTCCAAAGTAGGGCCCACTGGCAAGGCACCAAACTCCAGAGCTATCCGCCACGTCCATAGGACCTGGGTGTCTCCAGAGTCCTCAGGAAGCCTACTATTTGGGGTAGTATCTACTTTTGCAGTCTATGATCTTCTGCTGAGACCTGCATAAGCATAACCTCTGGAATGACCTCCCAACTCACTTTGAAGTCTCTTACCATATAAACTCATTTGTCTTTACCTTTTCCCACTTTTATTCATTTGCATCACCAGCAAGTGCTTGGTAGTAATCCCTTAGTGCTAGGGAGGGTCATCCCCAGGAGATATGTCCCACACTGGATAGAAGGTAATGCATTTATATGTTGAGTTTGGCTTAGAGAGTGGCCACATTTGAGCAACATGGAGGCTCTCAGGTGGTACTCTTAAGACACCCTACAATACTAGGCTAAGTTGAAAATTCAAGAGCAAAAGGCTCACAAGCATAGTCATCAACATCAAGGGCCCAGAAATAGACCATCCTTCTGCACTAGTCATTGCCCTTGTACTTGGGGGGTCGTTGTTGTTCCATTAGAAAATGTGACAGAGTTCCCCAGGATGGGAATTCTATGTTCTTTCAGTTGTGTGAATCCCTACCCACTGTGGCAATTTGCCATGAACATTTGAACATATTTAGATACTTTATATGTATGCCTAGGTGAACTTCCTCCCATGTAACCCTCATCACTGACACAAAAATGATCCTCTCCTTCCATAGTTGTAACCCTCTATGATCCAAAACTTCTTCAAAAATGAAGCCAAGAATATTGCCAAATTCAGTTAATAGGAAAATGGAATAATAATGATAGGTTTAAACATATGAAATAAAATAAATAATAATTTGGAAAAACTAAAACTAAAATAAAGCCTACAAATTGGGGTATTAAAAATGAAATGTTTAAAAAAAATCACTGTAATATTTGTTGTCCTGTATGTACCATGTTTTCTTCTATTTCTTACTCAGTGTCTTTTTTGCATTTTGTCTTCAAAGAAGCTTTAGGTCATAGTAAAGTCACATACAAAATATAAGGGAATCCCATATACCCAACATCCTCCCCCTTTTCCCCCTTCCCTATTAATAACCTTTTTACATGTGGATGGTACATTTGTTATAACTGATGTACATATATTGAAACATAGCTACTAACCATGGTCAATGGTTTACATTATGGTTTACATTTTAGACGATACACTTTTATATATTTTTTATGAAATTTAACATGCCTGTATCCATCATTGCAAGATCATGCAGAAAACATCCATTGTCCCCTAAATAACCCCTCTTCCATCTATTCTATTCCTCCCTCCTCCTCCCCTCAGGGCCCAGGGTGACAACCAGGCTTCACTCCTTGAAGAACAAGATTCATAGATATTTGCAAGAATGCTGAGAACTTGACACACTAGTCTGCCCTGCTCTATTTTGAACTGCCCATGCTCTTGACAGACACCCTCACCTCTGTTTGAGAACATATAGGTTTATAGGAATTAGAAAGGGAAAAGAAGTTCATGAGCCAACGCCCATACTGGTGAAATCTATGATAAGGTGGAAGTGAAAGGTTATGCAGTGAAAGGATATGAAAAGGGGTGTAGGGATACTATTGGATTGTATGGTGCAAGTTTGGCAGAGGGATAGGGTGGGGTGGATGGGTCGGAAGGTCCATGGAACTGGGGGAAGGTTTGGGGGAAGGAGTAGGAAAAGACTGGGGATTGATGGATATATGGATGAAACTACAATATTGAGACAGCTCTTTTGGCAATATGGCAAGGAATGGTTACTGGTTTAGGGTGTTGGATGGGGGGCATTCAGGACAGGGCTCACCTGGGGCAGTCTTCTAGAGAATGTGTGAGTGATCATTTCATCATATTGTGTTATATCAGTGGGAGGAGACCCACATAATGATAAATGTATTTACATTTAGCCATCATGTAAACCTTCCACAGTGACTGAAATTTGGTAGCAGCCTAATTGTCAGAGATTATTGCATAAACACATTGTCAATTGTCATTAGGATTTGGTCTCAGGTAAATATATTTTGTACAAGCTGGATTCTTCAAGAGTCATCACTTCCCATCAGTCCTTCATGGAGTTATTGAAATTTAAACAAGAAAAGATTTTAGAACAATGTTTTGCAAAGTATTGTCTGATGATTCCTGTCTCAGAAGTCTTCCTATGATGATGCATATTGTGGGAAACTGGCTTACCTATTTGTTGCATCTTGTTATTGTAGATGATGTTGCAATTGCTTCCTCTTATTGTAAATGTTACCTTATTGTAGATGTTACAGTTGCTTCCTGTTATTTAAATGTTGCAGTTGCTTCTTGTTATTGTAAATGTTGCAGTTGCTTCCTGTTATTGTAGATGTGGCAGTTGCTTCCTGTTATTGTAGGTGATGTTGCAGTTCTGATAGCAAACAGCTGCTCATTAGTTTCCAAATAAATACCATGTGGAAACTAGGGCTGAGGCTCTCAGTTCCAGAAGCTGTGGGTCCCCTGGTTGCATCATTATATCCTCTCTTGTGATTCTCTCTTTGTCTTTTATTTCATAAAGTTCCAAGTCATCCTGCCTTTGAGACAACCAATTGCAGACTTAGTGCAGCAGATGCAAATTCCAGGGCCACTCCATTCTGACTGAATCAGTCTCTAGGGTGGGGTCCAGGAATGTGCCTGCTTAACCAGCTGCAGGAGTGATCTGACATAAAGGAAAAATTGACAATCATTACTTTTCAAAGATAGTCAAACTTTTTTTATTTCTCAAGTTAGGAATCTTTGGTTCAGAAAGGAGAAGTGCTTTGACCAGGATTCCAAATAAGTTACCCACAGAAGTCAGACTCCCTCAGGCCCCTGGGATGTTAGTTTAGGTATCTTCCTAAAACCTGTCAATGGTTATCCTCCCCTACCTTATGCATAATTTTTGAAGAAAATTTTTGAAGAAATTTTTGGAAGAAAAAAAATTTATTGATCAACTACTCTGGGCACACAAACTCTTTTTCTTTACTTACAAATGACATATTTTATTGCAGTGTTTAGTATATAATTGTGCTGATAGTTCCATGCTTTAGAGAACTGATTACCTGATAATGTAGCATCAATGCAGAATCTCATTATACAGAAAACATTAAGGAAAGAAAAATGACAAATGTCAACATAGATTTTTAGATTTATGCCTAAACTTGGTATAACTAGGTTAAAATCATAGAAAGACACGCTAACACACAAGTTGACACTGAAGACTGAGTCTCCTGCCCATTTTGTACCATCTTTTCCTTATAGTCCTCTCTGTTTCCTGCCTGTCAATTACTGCTATTTGGTGAATGTGAGGATAACATTCTTTAACCTGCCTAGAATGTGTAGCTCAAGAAGTCATTGCTTTTTATTGCTTTGAAAAAATAAATAAATAATAGTTATTAGCTGCAATAGGACATCATTTGGGAATGCTACCAGGGTTTCTGAGTGCTCTACCAACTTTTATGAGATATACAAGACCCAGTTCTGAAATCTCTTAAAGTAACTTCACTTGTGACCAATTGTGGGTTTTTCGTGTTTTGTTTCTCCTTCTTTTTTTAAAAAATGTTACTTTCAAAAAATATGATTTCCCCATATACCTCCCACTCCCCTCACCCCTCTTCTCTCACATCAACAACCTCTTTCATCATCATGGCACATTCATTGCATTTAGTGAATACATTTTGGAGCACTGCTTCACCACATGGATAGTAGTTTATATTGTAGTTTACACTCTCTCCCAGTCCAATGAGTGGACCATGGCAGGACATACAATCTCTCCCTGCAATACCACCCAGGACAACCCCAAGTCCTGAAAATGCTCCCAAATCATATCTCTTTTCCCCTCTCCCTACCCTCAGCATCTACTTTGACCACTTTCTTCACATCAATGTTACAATTTCTTCCATTACCAATCATAGTAGTTCCATAGTAGAATATCAGTAAGTGCACTCTAATCCATACTCTATTACTCCAGCCTGTGGACCCTGGGATGGTTATGTCCACTTCCCTTCTATATCAAGAGGGGCCTTAGACTCCACATGGATGATGGATGCAGTTCTCCTGCTTGCAGTTGCAGACACTCTTGGCTCCCTGGTGTGGTTGTGGATCTAATTCACCTCCCTGTTAGCTGGCTGGGGTAAGTCCAATAAACCAGACAATAGGAGCTACAAGACTGCTGAGGATCAGGGCCTGACTGTCACATGGACAGTCCAGAGAGTCAAGTCTCCTGACTATACACCAACCCCAGCGCCAATCACAGGTCTGGTAAAATAACAGAAGAGGCATGTATAGAAAGGTCATATCTGAGTCCAATTCCATCACACTCAGGAACACAAACTCCAAAGTAGGGCCAACTGATATGGCCCTGAACTCCAGAGCCATCTGCCATGACCATAGAACCTGTGGGTCTCTGAAGCCTTCAGGAGAACCAGTACGTGGGCTTCTATCTACATGGGTGAAATCTGTGATAAGCTGGAGGTAAGTATTTGTACAGGGAAGGGATAAAATGGGGGCATAGGGATACCTTTGGGTGGGGCTATGTGGGCTTAAGTGGGGCTAAGGATGGGAGGAAGGGTCAGATGGCCCAAGAAATTGGTGGAAGGTGGGGTGAACATTTTAACATAGGAAATTGTCAGGTGTATGGTTGAAATTGTGGGGTTTTAGGTACTGAAATTTTGGAGCTTTTATCCATACATGCCGATATGTACTTTCTTTTCTTTTCTCAAAGGACAAAGCTTTTGAGTGAGAGAACAGTCTGTCTGCATTTAGTGGTACTGCCATTTAATGTAGTTCCTTCCATTTGTTCTATATCTCTTCTTATCTAATAAAATGCTTTCCAAAGTTAAACTATTTCTCAGTGATTTTGAAACCCTTATTTGGTAGCTCTGCAAATTAAATTCTTTTATTTTGAATTCTCAAACTTTGCCTGTGGCAATATTTTAAATTAATTTTGGGACTGGAGTAGAGGAAGAATAAATACTTCACCTCAATAAAATATCCCCCACACAGACTAATCATCTCAGCTGTTATTTGAGAAGGGACATTAGTAAATCATTAAAAATTGTGACTAATGGAATCAGCTGTTTTGTGGAAGGACTTATAAGCAAGCAATATTTATTTTGATCAGGACTCATTCCCTCATCTTTGATGTCCTACCTGAACATAATCTCTCAGGACTCCTTGAGTTTTATGAGGTCTTTCTCTATTTTGTACCATTAACACAAACTAAAATGTAAGATAATCATCAAATGTGATCAATTTGACCATTAGCCTCTTTATGTCATTTTCTTATTAAAAATAAGGTAATGAAACATTCAAAAATGGTTTACCTTTAAGCTAAAGTATAGGTAGGAACCCTTTCCCTAACTGTAAAATGACTGTGCAGAATTTGATGATCTGTAAGTTCTCTTTCCACTTCAAATTTATGTGATTAAAGCTAGGCCACATTTTAATCTTTTCTGTATTTTCTTTGGTATGTAATTATAAAATAGAGAAAGTTAATATTTTGTGAATTTAGAAAAAGTTTGTGACCCTGACTCTTTAAATTAGGAGACACTTGATTTCAAGTTATAACATGTTACAATAAAAAAAAAACTATTGTATTGCTAGTTGGGACTTGGTTATAAACCCTCAGTGACAAGGAGGCTTATCCACTGGAGTCATTTCCCATACATGGGGGAAGGTGGTGTGTTTATATGCTGAGTTTGGCTTAAAGAGAGGCCTCAGACCTTGACCAAAATGGGGAAATGTTAAATACAAATGAATTTTTATGGCTAAGAGACTTCAAAGGTGTGTGGAGGTCATTTCAGAGGTTGTGCTTATGCAAATCTCAGCAGGATTTCATTGACTGCCACAGTAAATAGTACCTCAAAGAGAAGGGTTCCTGAGGGCTCTAGAAACATCCAGACACTTAAAGCAGGGCAGATAAGCTCAGAAATTTGGCACCCTTTCAGTGGGCTTTACTCTGAAATTTAGGCTTCCAGTGTAACAGAGTTAGATTCATTTATAGTTTCCCAAAGAATGGCTCTTCTGCTCCTGTCATTTGAACCTATAATTCTCACTATACTTGTTAAATATATATATACCAGGGGACTTAAGTCTTCGGTTCATTCATGTGCCAGTTGATCCCTGAATCTCAGCTGAGTTGCAACACCTACTTTTCAGTTCTTTGGACACACCCAGCACAATTAACAAGGAGTTGATTATGGACAAAGCCCATCCCAAGGAACTTGCTGCAACTGCAAGCAAGAAAGTTCCATCCATTTGCCCCATAGGATCTGTACTAGTCAGCCAAAGGGGTGCTGATGCAAAATACCAGAAATTGGTTGGTTTTTATAAAGGATATTTATTTGGGGTAGGTGCATACAGATACCAGGCCATAAAGCAGTTACTTCCCTACCAAAGTCTATTTTTACGTGTTGGAGGAAGATGACTGCTGATGTCTGCAAGGGTTCAGGCTTCCTGCATTCTATTGGGTTCAGCGCCTCTGTTTTCTCCACAAGGTCGGCTGTGGACTATCAGTCTCTCTCCCTAGGCCTCCAGCGTCAGCATCAAACACCAACAAAATGTGCTGGAGGTGCAGTTAACGTTGGGATTTAAGATATATTTAGGGGATTTGAATCTCTGGACTGACAATGTGATAGCCAGGTCCTGAGCCTCAACAGACTCCAGCACCTACAATCTGATTTATTGGACTTACTACACTCAGCTAAGATGGAGTTGAAGAAGGACAATCACCACACCATGGAGCCTAGAGTGATTACAACTGAAAATGGGAGGATTGCATCCAGCATCCATGTGGAATTTGAGCCTCCTCTTGACATAGAGGTGCAATGGACACAACCAATCCAATGTCCACATAGAAGAGGTGGTATTGGATTGAGAAAAGTGGACATGGTGGACGATAGGTATGGGGAAAGGCAGGAAGAGATGAGAGGTGGAGGTGTCTTTGGGACATGGAGCTGCCCTGGATGGTGCTTCAGAGGCAATCACCGGACATTGTAAATCCTCACAGGGCCCACTGGATGGAATGGAGGAGAGTATGGGCCATGATGTGGACCATTGACTATGAGGTGCAGAGGTGCCCAAAGATGTACTTACCAAATCCAATGGATGTGTCATGATGATGGGAACGAGTGTTTTGGGGGGGAGAGGGGGGGTGGGGGAGTGGGGTTGAATGGGACCTCACATATATATTTTTGATGTAATATTATTACAAAGTCAATAAAAAAAAATTCATTCAAAAAAAAAACAAAAAAAACAAAGTTAAAAAAAAAAAAAACCTCCAACATTAAAAGCCCTTAACTTTGTCTTTTGCCATGCTTTTTATCTTTGAGTCCCCATCCACCAAAGGGTGGGGACACCCTACTGCCACAAGAGGTTTACATAATTACTTAATAAAGTAAACCTATGATTCCAATATAATCTTATATGCCCAGAGGAAAACATCAGTTTAAAAACATAATCCAATATTTCATTTTGGAATTCATCAATAATATCAAACTGCTACAGTATTGAAGCCCTCTCTCAGAGTGTGCATTACCATCCCCAAATCTTCAAGACTGGGGAATGAACAATGGACAAAAGTAGACTTATTATTATTCTATTATAGACTTATTATTATTCTAAAAATGAAAGAACTATTATCATTGATATGGAGGCACAGGCCACCGGGATCCTAGGGGGAAGAAGAGGGAGGAATAAGTTTAATATGTGGGCAGTTGGGGATATTGTATTTGTCCTGCAGGACATTTCAATGACAGCTATAGGCCATTATATATTTTGACATAGCCTACAAAACTGTGTGAGGTAGAGTATAAAGTATAATGTAAACTATAGTTCACAATTTATGGCAATTATTCAATATATGTTCATCAATTTTAGCAAATGTACCACACTAATGAAGAATGTTGTTAATGTGGAAAAGTGTGGGAGGGGGAGGGTGTGGGACATATGGGAATCCCTTATATTTTTTATGTAACATTTATGTAATCTGAAACTTCTTTAAAATAAAAATAAAAATAAAAGCTAAAAAGGACTTGTAAAAACCTTTTTTTTCCACAATGGGCATCACTAAATGCAATGCGTTAGGAGGCATATTTTATCTTCCTTTTCCTATAATGAATATTGTATAATAAGCATATGTGTATCTATTTGTAATTTCATTATTAATACCATTTTATTTTTAAGAGAGAAGTTCATAAATAAAGGTAAAATTAAAACATACACTGTTACTATGGTTATCGTCTGTTTAATGGAAGCATTTGAAGAATATTTCTCCTTGACATTTTCAGAATCATGTTTGTTGAATTGTGCACAGGGGAATAAAAATGGATGCATTCATCCTGACTTGAAAAATAGCTCTAGCTTTGCCAAACACTTTTATGAAACTTTATATTCTCATCTAGGCTTAACATTCAGTTTTATGTAAAAAATAAGTTCAATATATGGATTTTAGGGCTAAATATGAAATTTATAATGAAAACAAAGTTTCCATGTTTTTGAAAAGCAATGGTAAGTTAATAAACTGGTTAATTCAAGCCAGCAGTAGGTTGGAGTTTCAATTTGTTATATAATATGAGGGCCATGTATCTCTTCTGCTACCATTTTCTTAATTAAGAAACACATATGAGAAGCCTATTGAGCAGTTTAACTCCTTATGCATTGCTTTGGATTGTTTTATAGGTAAGTTGAGGATGCTTATATTTTCTACTTTTTTTTATTAGGTTATAATCCTTTGGGTGCTTTCTAGTGTACCAAAGATAAAATACTGCTATCCCCAAATGATAAGAAATTGAGAAAAGTGCAGGTTTCCGCATTCGAAAGATAGAAGTGCGCTGCCAGGAGAGAGGAAGGGTTTGATGCATTCATTGAATTATAGTGGTGACAAACAATTGGGATAACAGTGGAGAAAACCTTTGATTTCCTTTTAGTGAACAGATTGATTGTCCATAATACAATGTGATTAAACATGTAATGAGATGCCTCCTGGGCTATTCTTTTTACATTTTTACTGCTCATGCAGGTGGATAAAATGTATTCCAGGCAGTCCAAATGTTTATATTTTGAATTTTTTATATTAAAATTTTACCATTCTATCTAAGAGCCCTGAATGTACAATTTAGCAAATGATCACATGGGATGGGTGACTTACTGAAGGATGTTTGAAAGAAGAGAGAGAGAGCAAGAAGAGCAAGAGAGCACATGGCAAAGTGGTGAAAGGACAAAGAAGAGACAGAAGGAAAAGCCAATACCAGAGAGAGGTTAAACCAAGTCTCTGAAGGACACTACCTAAGGACAGCATTATTCTTCTAAGTCATATTGCCTCTGTTGGCTGTATGACTGGTTGATTGGTTGGGTTCAGCTAAGTTTCTTAGTTGAAAAATTTCTGAAAGAGATGTTCAGACTTAAAGAATCTGTTAAATAAAAGGTTTTCTAAGTGGGGATGTAGTGTTCTTTGGCATTTAAGCATGGTATTTTTGGGCCATTAAAACAAAGCAAAACAATATTTTCAGTTGAGTTTATTGAGGTATAATTTACATACAGTTAAATTCACCCTTTATGATGTACCATTCTATGAGTTTTTCAAAAGTGTGGAATCCACCTTTAGAAAATTTCCATCATACCAAAGTTCCTTCTTGTCCCTTTATAGACAATCCCCTTTATTCATGCCCAGTACCCTGGCAGTCACAGACCTATCTCCAATCCTAAAGGTTACCTTCTTCCAGAATGTCATAGGAATAGAATCATGCAGTATATAGCCTTTTATATCTGGCTTCTTTCATTTAACTTAATACTCTTGAGATTCATCCATTCTATTGCATGCAACAATTGAATGTTAGGATAAAATAATACATGTGCCTAGAAAATGAGTTTAAAATACTTTAAAAAGTATCAAAAATGAAAGAAAAATCACCAATAATCCTATGCCAGAGATAATCATCTTAACTACTTTTAAACATTTACTTCCAGGCTTATGCATATACCATTTCTGCACTATATATCTATATGTATTATAGCAGATTGATATTATTTATGAATTCCAAACATAGTTATTAGAGTTATGTTTGTAAACTGGTTTGTTCCTCTGGGCTTATTAGAGTGCATTAGATTCAGAGGTTTCACCTTTACTTAATTTAATTAAAATTGGAGTTTTGATTTGGCCACCTTAGTAGGGCACTGAGTCCCCAGTCCCTTGGTGGGTGGACACTCACACAGAAAAATACATGGAGATGGAGAACACAGCAGCAGATTTGCAGGAAGACAGGATCTTCCATAGACACAGCCCCGGGAAGAATGATGAGCCTGATTGTTTACAGCTGACCTGGTGGAGAGACCAGTGCAGCTAATCCTGGAAAAAAATGAACCCTGGGAAAAGTGAGAACCTTAAGCCAGACTACAGCTGGTTCAGAAGAACCTGGGACCACAAAGTCTTAAGAGGATATAGGAGGGCTCCTCCATCCTTTATTTGAGCTTCTACCCCAAATAAATACCCTCTTTAAACAGAGTTCTATTACTTTGCATCAATACCCCTTTGGGTGACTAATACACGTATCTATCTACCTATCTAGGTAGTAATAAAGGTATATATATATATATATATATATATATATATATATATATATATATATATATAATTTTGTACCTTTTCAAATGATACTCTATCATTTCAGATAACATCATATCAAATTTTTTTCTAATGTCATTACAGTCTTCATGATCCCAAATTTAAATGCTGAAAATTCCATTTTGTGTGTCAGTTAATAGTCATTCCTATTTTTTTTTGTTATTTTGTGGTTTATTTCAATTTCTTACTACTATATAGTATAATAATATATAATTTCAGCCAAAAATTTCTGAGTAGAAATATCTGAAGAGTAGGAAAGTTTTTTTTTTAGTTTTCTGAAGTTATCTTCTTTCAAGATTCCCAAAATTAAAATTAGTGTGTCAAAGTGTCTGAGGCTAGTTCAAAGTTTGAAGAAGAGTTTTAACATAAAGCCAAAGCTACACTAAAGCCTTGGGCAAGAGGGAAAAACTGATTTCCAGAGTTAGCACATCAAAACAACCAAAGGCCCAAACATCACTATTATAAACCATACAAAGAAAGAGGAAGAAACGATTTAAGGAACAAATGAAAAATTCAGAGGAAATACAAAAATTGTAGTAGCTAATTAAAGATGTTAAGTCCAAAGAGCTAAAGGAAAATATGGATAAAAATAAGCTAAATTTAGATCAAGAACTAATGGATATAAGGAAAAATTTGTGTGAACAGAAAGAAAAATTAGAAAGTTTAAAAAAGATTCATAACATAACTTATGGGAATGAAAAGCAAAATAATAGAGATTAAAAATACACTAGATATGTTCAACAGCATTTTGAATAGGCAGAAGAAAGTATCAGCAAACTAAAAGACAGCATAATTGAAATCATACGGTCAGAAGAACAAAATAGGGAAAGAATTAAAAAAGTAAGCAGAGGGCAGGGACTGGTATGAAAACATAAAGCTACCAACATACAGATTATGGAAGTCCCAGAAGGAGACGAGAAGGAAAAAGGAACAGAAAAAATATTTCAGGAAGTAATTGCCAAAAACTTCCCAAATCTTATGAAAGAAATAAATATACATGTCCAAGAAGCACAATATATTCCAAACAGGATAAACCATAATAGAACTGCTCCAAGACACATACTAATCAAAATGTCAAATGCCAATGATAAGGAAAGAATTCTGAAAGCAGCCAGAAAACTGTTGTCACATACAAGGGATCTTCAGTAAGACTAAGTGCCAATTTCTTATCAGAAACCATGGAAATGAGAAGGCAGTGGGATGGCTTATTTAAGGTACTGAAAGAGTACAACACCTGGCCCCCAATTTTTTATACAGAAAACTCAAAAATTCAAAAATAAGGGAGAATCTAAGACATTTTCTGATAAACAAAAACTGCAAGTTTTTCAATATAAGAAATGCTAAAGGGCTTTAAGTTTAAAGGAAAGGACATGAGATAATAGCTTGGGACATTATGAAGAAGTGAAGCTCTCCAGTAAAGATAATTTACATGGGTGAATGCAAAACCCAATGAATGGTATCCTCAATATGTAACTCTACTCTTTATTTCTAAAAGATTCAGAAAACAATTGAATAAGAAATAATCAAGAAAAACTATGGGAAGGAGGCAGATTAGAAAGCTCCAATAATCAGTCACTCCACTGGAACATTAGTAAACAGGCAGAAACTCTGAATAAATTATTTCTAAATTCTGGAGTCCAGTAGGACACTGTACAGCATCCACGGAAGAATGGTAAAAAGAGGCTGGCAAATTGTGGTAAATATCAAGAAATTGTTCTCTCTGCATGGCAGTTACCACTGCCTATCATCCATTCTTGCATCAGGCATTAGTGGGGTCTGGTCCCTGGTATACCTTGCTGGTAGAAGAAGGGATATAAAAATCCTGTTCCTCAAGATCCGGAAGGGAAGGCACAGGTTGATAGCTGATCACTGCTATTCATTAGCTGCTTGATATCACTGGGGACATAGCTCTCAGTGTAGCCTTTACTCCAATATGCCCCTGACAATTGTAGCAGAGGAGGTTTAAAGAGGGTATCCGCAGACTGGGGAAGAGACTGTGTTAGCTGGGCAAGTCAAGAAAGCACAGTTTAGGGGAGCTGTAGAAGAAGCTCCTGGCACCCTTCCTGGCCTTTCATTCATCCCCTCTCTAGGGCAGTTTGGAGCTGGCCAGGGTTCCAGGCTTCCATTGGGGACAATTTAGATGAAAAGGAACAATTCCTAGGAAAGTAAAAACAATCTGCACTGGCCCTAGATGAAATAGAAGACCTCAACAAACTAATAACAAGAGATTGAAACAGTCCTCAAACAACTCCCCAAAATTAAAAGCAGAGGACCAGATGTTTTCACAGGTGAGTTCTACCAAGCATTCAAAGATATAATGCCAATCTTATTCAAGATCTTCCCAAAAAGTGAACAAGAAGGAAAGCTACCAAACTCATTCCATGCAGCCCATATCACCCTAATACCAAAGCCAGATACAGATATTAGAAAAAAAAAGAGAAAATTACAGCTCCTTCTCCCTAATGAATACAGATGCAAAAATTGTCAACAAATACTTGATAATTGAATCAAACAAAACTTTGGAAGAATTACTCATCATGATCAAGTGGGTTTTAAAATAGGCATTCAATGCTGGTTCAAAAAAAGAAGATCAATCGGTGTATTACACCATAATAATGAATCAAAGAAGAAATACCATACGATTCTATCGACTGATGCAGAAAAGGCATTTGACAAAATACAGCTTCTTTTCTTGATAAAAATACTACAAAAGACAGGAATCGAAGGAAACTTTCTCAACATGTTAACATTAGACTCAATGGTGAAAGAATGAAAACGTTCCTGTTGAGATCAAGAACAATACAAGGATGCATTCCATCACTACTGTTGCTCAATATAGTGCTAAAGGTTCTAGCTGAAGCAATTAGACAAGGAAAAGAAAAAAAAAAAAGACATCAAAATTGGAAAGGAATTAGTAAAACATTTGCTATTCACAGATGATATGACCCTATCCCTAGTAAGTCCCCAAAAATCTACAACAAAGTTAATAGAGCTAATACATGATTTCAGCTGAGGATTGGGATACAAGATTAATATGCAAAAATTAGTAGTATTTCTATCACTAGTAATGTACATTCTGAGGAGGAAGTCAGGAAAAATATTCCATTTTCATTAGTGTCTGAAAGAATCAAATATTTAGGATTTGATTAACCAAGGATACAAAGCACACGTATTTAGAAAATAACAATGCATTGATAAAAGAAATATTTAAAAGACTTAAATAAATGAAATGACATTCCATGCCTGTACCATTTTTATATTATTGATGAAAAAAAAAAAGAAATACTGGATTATGTTTGTAAACTGGTCTTTTCCTCCGGGTATATTAGAGTGTATTGGATTCAGAGGTTTATTTGATTAAGTAATCAATTAAACCTCTTGTGCCAGTAGGACATTGAGTTACCACTCCTTGGTGGGTGGGGACAGAGAGATTAAAAGCATGGGAAAGGACAGAGTTTGAGTTTTGATGCTGAGGGTTTCTAATGTTGAAATTTTGATGTTGGCGTTTGATGCTAAAGTTTTAAGCTGGAGCCCCAAAAAGTTAGCACACAGAAGAAAGAGAAACAAGCCCCAGGAAGAGTGGAACACTAAGCCTGGAAAGAAGCAAGCCCTTGGAAGAGAGGAAACTAGGAAGCCTGAACCCTGGTAGACATTGGCAGTCATCTTGCTACAACACTTGAAAATAGACTTTGGGAAGGGAAGTAATTTCTTCTTTCTGGCCTGGTATCTGTAAGCTCCTACCCCAAATAAATACCCTTTATAAAAACCAACCAATTTTTGGTATTTTGCATCAGCACCCCTTTTTCTGACTAATAAAATGCCCATGGCTTGGAAGACTAAATATCATTAAAATGTCAATTCTACCCAAATTAATATAAAATGAAAGCAGCAAAAGAAAGCATTGATAAATGGAACCTCCTCAAACTTAAACACTTTTCTCATTCAGAGGACTTTGTCAAGTAGGTGAAAAGGCATTCCCTCAATGGGAGGAAATATTTAGAAATAACATATCTGATAAGGGGTGATTTCCATTGTAAATAAACATTATACAACTAAACAATAAAAGAGAAATTCATGCAGTTGAAAATTGGCAAAAGACATTTCTCCAAAGAGGAAAAGCAAATGGCCAAAAAGCATGTGAAAAAATGTTCAATGTCACTGTTAGGGAAATGCAAATCAAATCAACAATGAAATATTATCTCAAACTGCCTAGAATGGTGATTATTAAAAAAAACAACTCTAAACAATAAGTGCTGTAGAGGATGTGGAGAAATAGGAACACTCCTTCACTGTTGGCAGGAATGTGAAATTGTGCAGCCTCTGTGGAGGACAGCTTGGCAGTTCCTCAGAAAGTTAAATATAGAACTGTCATATGATTCAGCAATTCCTCTACTAGGAGTATATCCAGAACTGAAAACTGACATGCAAACAGACATCTGCAGACCGATGTTCATAGAGATGTTATTCATATTGCCAAAAGATGGAAACAATCCAGGTGTCCATCAACCAATGGCTGGATAAACAAAATGTACATACATTTGATGGAATACTATGCTATTGTAAGAAGAAATGAACCTGAGACACATGTAACAACATGGATGAACCTTGAAGACGTTATGCTAAATGAAATAAGCCAGACACAAAAAGACAAATATTGCATGGTTTCAGTAATATGAGCTAAATATGAAGAATAAATGCATGGCATTAAAACATAAGCATATGTTATTAGGAGATAAGAGGATAGCTGAGAAGGGGTTCTGATGCTTAATATATATAGAAGTGTTAACTTTTATGTAAAAGTGTGGAAATGGATAGAGTTGGTGGAAATACATTATAGTAAGTAGAACTAATGCAACTGGTTTATAAATGGGTTTATGGCTGAAAAGGGTAGTCTAGGGCTGTAAATGTCAATTGAAATAAAAGCTAGAGAATAATCTAGATATTGAATAAAATAGTGAACACAGAAGTGGATGAGAAGTGTACTTAATAGTACAAATACAAGAGCATCCATCTATGAACTAGAACAAATGTATAATACTATTGTGAGGTGGAAAGAATGTGGAGAAGCATCGGAAAATATAATTAATGTAACCTATGGTCTATAGTTAACAGTAATACTGTAATATTCTTGCATTGCCAAAGATGTACTGTGTTAATAATAGTGGGATATGGAAAAAATATACCAAACGTATGCTATAGACAATATTTAGTGGTAATAGTATGATTATAGTATCTCTAGGTCTGTAACAAATATTCCACAATACAGTTTGTTGGTGGAGGGGTGTTGCATGGAAACTCCACACATTTGTGTGACTGCTTTGTAAGTTCAAAATGTCTCTAATAAAAATATATTTTAAAAATCATTTACAGATGTTGTCTGCCCTGGGGAAAAATTCCCCTCAGGTTGTGGACCTGTGAAGCTTAGAACAAGTTATCTGCTTCCAATATACAAAGGAGGGGCAGTCATAAGATACACATTCCCATTACCATAGGAGAAACTGAAAGGAAAACAGGAGTCATTGGTCCCAGTTTCAAAATGCTTCAAGGCATACTCCCTCAGAGTTCAAGTATGAGAGTCATCTATAGAATGATGCTTTGTCCTCAGGGCCTGATGGAGTGATAGCACCACCCTTTGCAAGTGCTTGCCTGATAGCCATGCTCTCAGTTCCATCCTGGTAAAGCATCTGGATGGTGGCCAAACTCTTCCCAATCCCCAGGGCATAGTTTCCACCCTCTGAGAAAACAGGAGTGGAGGTCAGAATTTTCCAAACCATCAATTTCTGTTTATTTTTGTGCCCATATTTAGTGTTCGTATTTCTACCAAAAGTCTCTTCAAAGCAGTAGAAGCCTTTTTCTTTCAAGCACCTCACAATTCTTCTTGTGTATCCAATCAATAAGCTGTTTTGACATTTTGGTATTTGTAATAGCATCACCCCAATTTCCTTGTACGAAAATATGTTTCAGGGTGCTAGGCTGCTGAAGTACACTATAAAAGAAATGGGTTGGCTTCACAATGGGAATTTATTAGCTTACAAAGTTACAATTCTTTACAGGTCTGAGACTGAGTAAAATGTCCAAATCAAGACATCATCAGGATATGCTTTTGCCTTAAAGATTGACTGCTGTTGATCCTGTACTCCTCTGCCATCTTGGAGGATGACAGTACATTATCATAAAATTAACCAGATAGTGACTCCAATTGCAACTGCAGTCCCAGATGTGGTATCGTTGCTTGAGCAAATCAACATGTTCCCTTGTACCTGCAGGTGTTGATGTGGCAAATGCTTCTTTCTCAATTGCAATTGGTAAAGACCACCAGAAACAGTTTGCTCTCAGCTGGCAAGGCCAGCAATATACCTTCACAGTCCTGGTTCAAGTGTATCTCACCTTTCCAGCCCTGTGTCATCATATTTTCTGCATGGAACTTGATCATCTCTCCCTCCCACAATACATCACACTGGCCCATTATATTGATGATATCATGGTGATAGGAACTAGTGAGCAAGAAGTAGCAAAGACTCTAGACTTATTAGTAAGGCATTTGTGTAAGAGAGGATGGGAGATAAATCCAACTAAAATACAAGGTACTCCCACCTCAGTGAAATTCCTAGGTGTCCAGTGGTTAGGGTCATGTTGAAATATCTCTTCTAAAGTGAAGGACAAGCTGTTGCATATGATCCCTCCTACAACAAAAAAAGAGGCAGAATGCTTAGTTGCTCTCTTTGGATTTTGGAAACAGCACATTCCTCATTTGGGTATGCTACTCCAGCCCATTACTGGGTGGCCAGAAAATCTACTAGTTTTTATTGGGGACTGGAACAAGAAGAGCCTCTGCATCAGGTCCAGGCTGTTTAGCTAGCTGCATTACCACTTGGGTCATATGATCCAGCAGATCCAATGGTGCTGGAAGTTTCCGTGGCAAATAGAGATGTTGTCTGGAGCCTTTGGCAGGCCTCTGTAAGAGAATCACAATGCAGACCCTTAGGATTTTGGAGCAAAGCCCTGCCATCCTCTGTAGATAACTATTCCCCTTTTGAGAAACAGCTTTTGGCCTGCTACTGGGCCTTAGTGGAGACTGAATGCTTAACCATGAGCCATCACATTTCCATAAGATCTATGTTGTCTATCGTATGCTGGGTATTGTCTGACTCACCAAACCATAAAGTTAGGTGTGCACAGAAGCACTCCATAATAAAGTGGAAGTGGTATATACGAGATAGTATTTGAGCAGGCCCTTAAGGCACCTGTAGATTACATGAGGAAGTAGCCCAAATGCCTACCATCACCACCCCTGCCATGTTATCTTCTTTTTCCCAGTCCACAGCTTTAGCCTCATGGGGAGTCCGTTATAATCAGTTGACTGAGGAAGAGAAACTCAGGCATGATTCATAGATGGTTCTGCAGAAATGCAGCTGCTTTCTGGGATATCACTGAAAGAGAGTGGTAAGGGCAAATTCTCCCAGTGAGCAGAATTTTGAGCATTGTACCTGATTGTTCATTTTGCTTGGAAGGAGAAATGGCCAGAAGTGCATTTGTACAATGACTCATGGGCTGTTGCCAGTGATTTGGCTGGATGAATGGAACATTGCAACAACCTAATCCAAGCAGGAATAATAATGGCCCAGGATCTTCAGGAATGAAACTTTGGTTTACCCCACCAGGCAAAGAACCATGGCCAGCTGAAGTGGTTTCTAAAGGTAATGGAAGCATGGAATGGGTAGTGGAAGAAGGTAGTGATAAATATGAACTTCGACCACATGACCAGTTACAGAAAAGAGGACTGTAGTGGTCATGAATCTTTCTTCCTTGTTTCATTATGATGATGGCTGTGTATGTACACAAAATGAATTTCTTTGTCTTCTTCCCCTGACTTTTCCCTTATAAAACAAGTTGTATCAGTTTCATGTCATAATATTTAAGGATGTCGTATTTAAGAATGACTATTACCCAAGAAATTGCGTCCTATTCTGTATGGAATTAATGTTTTTCCAGTTGTACACGGGAGAGTTGAACATTGTTAGGTGGAAATATATATGTATATATGTATATGTATATGTATGTCTGTTATTGTTTTACTTAGAGACTAAGTATGGTTTAAGGCAATGTGTATGGTTGCCGAATTGACAAGGGGTGGACTGTGATGGTTAGGCTAATGTGTCAACTTGGCCAGTAATTGTGCCCATTTGTTTGGTCCAGCAAGCACTGGACTAACTATAATACAAGGGCATTTATGGACTTTAGTCACCATTGACTTTACTGCAGTGGTAAATCATAGATAGCTGATCACAATTACATCAATCAGGGAGATAGCCATCAGCAATGAGTGATGCTTTATCCAATCAGTTGAATGCCTTAAAAGGGGAAGTGATTCTAGCATTGAGTGAGAATTTCCCAGCTCATCTTTGGACACCCAACATCTCCCAGTACTCATCAAGAACCTTCACTGGAGTTTCACTGGAGTCTCTGGTTGCAGCCTGCCTGTGGAACCTGGACTTGTGCATCCCCACAGTCATCTGAGAGACTCTTATAAAATCACATACTATTGACAGATATCTATTGTTGATTTTGTTTTCCTAGAGAACAATGACCAATAAACAGATGGGTATAGGACCACAGTGTATGCTATTGAAGTATCGATGCAAACAAGATTGGTATGGATGTAGAGTGTTAAATTTAAGCCCCATGATAACTACAAATAGCATGTTAATTATAAATATATATGCTCACAGGGACAGAAAGTAGAGTACAGTTTGCCACAGGCAGGGGGCAAAGGAAATGGGGGAATTAATGCATAAAGAGTTTAGAGTTACTGTTTGGGGAATGGAAAGTTCTAGTAATGGATAGTATTGAAGGAACTGCAAAATTTTGAATGTGATTAACAAAACTGAAGGGTATGTTTCAGAGTGATTGAGATGGAAAACTTTGTTATATGTATTTTTCAAGTATTTAAAAGAAAAATGCGAAACAAAGAATAACTAAAGATATAATAGCAATTAAATACAATAGATTCTGACCATTAATTTAGGAGAAGAAAAGGCTCAAAAGGACATTATTGGAACATATGGAAATTGGAATATAGACTGTAAGTGTTCTATCAATATTAAATTTCTTGAATCTTGATAATTGCATAAGTAAATATCCCTTTTCTTATGAATTGTACATGTCATTATGAAATGTTTATAACGCATGATATATACAAACTATACTCAAATGTTCAGATAATGGATTTATAAATAGATTGATGGATTGAAAGACATAATGATAGAATGATACTGCAAATGTGGCAGAATATTAAAATTGGTGGATCTGCATGTATGGTAGCATAGACATATGCTGTGTTCTCTGTATGGGGTTTGTATTATTTTTGTAACTCCTCTTTAAGTTTGAAAAATATTTCAAAAATAGTTTAAAAATCATTTGATAAACATGGCTTTATTTCTGATACCTCAGTTCTATTCCATTGATCTGTATGTCTATCCTCAGTCCAGTACCACACTGCCCTGACTACTTTTGTTTGGGAAATTTGAAATTGGGATGTGTGGTTTCTCCTACTTTGTTCTTTTTCAAAATTATTTTGGCTATCCTGAGTCCCTTGTAATTACACATGAATATTCGAATCAGATTGTCAATTTATACAAAGTCAGCTGCAATTCTCATAATGAATGCGATGAATCTGTAAATCAATTTGGGGAATACTGCTATTTTAACAATATTAAGTTTCTGATCCATAAATATATAATATAATTCCATTTATTTAGGTCATTCTTAATTTCTTTCAACAGTGTTTTGTTTTCAAGGTACAAGTCTTGCACTTTTTTGGTTACATTCTTTCCTAAGTATTTTATCTTTTTTCACGCTACTACAAATGGAATTGTTTTCTTAATTTCATTTTTGGACATTTACTTGCAAGTGCAAAGAAATGCATTGGATTTTTTACATTGATCCTGTATCCTGTAGCCTTCCTGATCTACTTTATTATTTTTAATAGTATTTTATTATCCTCATACAGAGAACACAACATATCCTTAGGATTGTCTATTATAAAAGATCATGTACAATGTCATTTGTGAATATATTTAGTTTTACTTCTTCCTTTAAACCTGGATGGCTTTTATTTCTCATATTTGCTTAATTTCCTTGGGCAGAACCTCCTTGCAAACTTATTGATATTTGTTTTGTGTCCTAACATATGCTCTATTATGGTCCATGTGCACTTGAGAAGAATATAAATTTTCTTGTTGTTTGGTGGAATGGTCTATGTATGTCTGTTTTAGTTTGCCAGAGTGCTGCCAATTCAAAGTATCAATAATGGGTTAGCTTTTTTTTTTTTTAACTTAGGGTAAGAGCATACAGTTCTGAGCTGTGAAATGTGCAAGTCAAGGCATCAGCAAAGATGCTTTCTCACCAAAGTCAGCTAGTAACCCTCAGGATCTGCCCTGTGGTGATCAGGCATAGGGCAGGGCTCCTCTCCTCAGCCTTGAGCTGCTCAGTAGGCCCAGAATTTTGAGGACTTCATGCTTAAACTTTGACCGCTAGTAATCCTGGAGTCCTCTCTCACATAGCAGGGTCAAAACTGGCTGCTTCCTTTCTTGGTGACTTTCTGTGTGTGTGTGTGTGTGTGTGTCTCCATTTATATCAGACCCAGCAAGAAGGCAGAGACCCAAGCTGGCTCAAGTCTCACTGATGTAGTCCAGTCAAAAGTTCTAAAGCAAATTTATCAAGTAATCTCATCAAAGGTCCCTTAACTGAATTTAATGCCGTCAAAGGAACAAAGGGTCCCTCACCCAGGGAATGGATTAGTTTAAGAACATAATGTTTTTCTGAGATTCACAGAATTCAGACTGTCACAATGTTTTATACTGCTGTTCAAGTTTTCTATTTCCTTAGTGTCCTACTATCTAAGTTGTTCTATCCATTTTAAAACTGAAGTAGTGAAGTCTCCAACGGTATTTTTGAATTGTGTATTTCATTCTTCATTTATGTCAGTTTTACTCTGTATATTTTAGTGCTTTGTTATTAAGGGTATATATATATATTTATTTTATCTACTTGATGGATCGATCCTCTATTATAATAAAATGACCTTCTTTACACCTAGAAATATACATTTTTTGTTTTATGTTTTTTCTTTTTTCTTCTTGTCATCATTCTTATTTTGCTCTGTTCTTCAAAATGCATAATCTCTATCAATCTTTCTTAAAGTTTGCTAGTACATTCATTTGCCAATTCACATTTACTGTTGAATCCCTCTAGTGATTTTTCATTTCAGTTATTGTACTATTCAACTCCAGAATTTCCAATTGGCCCCTTTTATCACATCTACCTCTTTATTGATATTCTCAATTGATGTGACGTTATTATTATACTTTCCCATCTTTAATCATTATATTTTTAGTTCTTTGCATATATTTATAACGACAATTTTGTAGTCTTATTCTGCTAAATATGCCATATATCACTCTCACAGATAGTTCCTATTGCTTGCTTCTCTTCTTGAGATGGCTCCCTCATCAACATGCCCATTGTTTTTCCCATTGTTTGTGGTCATTGTCAACTCATTGTTTTTTCTCATTGTCTACTCATTGTTTTTGCTTGAGGTCTGCTTATTGTCTGCTCATTGTTTATTTGTCTTCTTTGGGAAGCACCAGGAACCAAACCCAGGACCTCCCATGTGGGAGGTGGGTGCTCAACTGCTGGAGCAACATCTGCTCCCTGCTTGTTTTTTTCATTCACTGTCTGCTCATTGTTTTGCTCATTTTCTTATTGACTTTTGCTCACTGTCTGCTCATTGTTTTTTTCTCATCTGCTTGTTTTTTATCATTCTCTGTTCATTGTTTTTCCTCGGTGTTTGCTTGTGGTCTGCTCATTGTTTGTCTTCTTTAGTAGGCACCAGGAACTGAACACAGGACCTCTCATGTAGTAGGCAGGCACTCAATGGCTTGAGCCACATTAGGTCCCTGTTGCTTGCTTTTAAACCATTGTTTGGGACATATTTTCCTGCTTCTTTGCATGCATCATATTTTTTTTTTTTTGGAAACAAGACATTTTAGATAATCTAATGTAACCATTCTGGTGACCGGTTGCCCAAAAAGAGCTTGTTATTTGGGACTTTCTTTTATGACTGGCTTTCTCCAAAAGGCATTAAGTCTCTAATATATTCCTCACGGAGGTGTAGCTTTGGGTATGGGTGACAGTCGATTTGGCAGTGCTCATTTCATCTCTTTCTGTATACCACGCTGTTAGTCTCAACTAATTCCTGATTAGTTACTCTATTATTCTCAACAGTATCCTGGGGAATATACTGCTCTACAGATTTATCAAATGAAATTCAAGGTCCTTTGGTGGAAAAGTTTCCAAGGTAGTTTTTTTTTTCCATATTTGAGGGTCAGTTGTTGTTGTTGTTGTTCAGTTTTCTCTTGCAAACTAGTCAGCCTACAGCTTAAACTATATTTTCTTTGAATCTACATATCTTTTCCCAATTGACTTTCACTACAACCTTCACTGTATTTGAGTGCCCTTAGGCATGAACTTCTACATGTCCTCTGCAAACGAAGTCAGTTCCTTTGGGAAGAGAGCAGAAATTAACTTTTTATGGCCAGCTCCTTGCAGAAGGCAAATTCTCTGAGCCAGAATTCTGGTGTTAGAAATGGAGAGAATAGTGCTCTTCTTTCTGAGTGACACCACTGCTTTAGGAACTGAGCTCTTGGTGGACGTTGGCACAGTAATTTCAGGCCTTCCTGACTTGCCTCTACCTGTATAGAAATACTGCCCTATGAGCCAGGGAAAGGGAATTAAGTCCCCATTATTCTGTTACTATGCCCAAGGCAGAGCCACTATTTCTTGAGTGGAGGTTGGTTTGAAGAAGGGAGCCCCCACCTCTTTGCTCCACTAGTCCTAAAATTGACGTCAGTAACAGGTAGCTAGGTGCAGTATGATAAATGTTAATGTGTTGTTCCTCCTGGAAGGAACACTCCAACTGGAAAAGGGTACAGTTATTCCTCTACCATTGGCTATAGCAATCTGGAATGGAGTCTGTGTTGTTGATCTGGGAGTGGGGAAAAAGGGAGCATTCTTGGGTTAAATACCACAGACTTGTTTTTCATATTTTCTTGAATAGGTATTTCTTCATTTGCTGTATACTCTTAGAACCATTTCAAGAAGCTTTAAATGATTGCATTTTAAATATATGTAATTTCTTCATTACCCTGGGGAGTTGGCTACAGAGCTCCTCATGCTGTTATGCTGGCTACTCCATGATTCTTAAAAATCATTTCTCCTATTTGCTTAAGCCAGTTTTAGTTGAATATCTTTTACTTAGCAGCAAGTTGTTAAGTACCTATATGTCAGGGATAATATAGAATGTAGTTTTTCTTTAGATGAGAAGCTGAAGCTGATGAGTTTTAATATTATTTGGGAGTTCTAAGAATTCTATAATTATATGGCTAGGCACTTGCTTGATGTTATCATTTGGCCAGATTTTTAAGTGATTTTAGATTTTAAGTTCTTACATTTTTCTTATAAACAATACTATTTGTGGTAAATGATTAAGTATTAATTTTTTAAAAATCTTCCCAAATTGAGTGTAAGTTTGTAAGCAGATATAAAACTTGGCAATTTAAAGGGTGGGATGGTAATTGGTGGGCAGAAATGTGCATAACTAGGTCTAGATCTATCAGTTGAGTGAGGATAGATTGGGAAGTAACCTCACTTCATCAATATGCAGAATTAATGATCAAGACTTGATTTGCTAGAAAGGTGCTTTTTACTGAACTTGTGGTTGGTGCTAGGGATGGTGCATACTCAGGGGACTTGAATCTCTGGACTGCCCATGTGCCAGCTGGGCCCTGAGCCTCAGCAGAGTTCTGACTCCTACTCTCTGTTTCATTGGACTTACCCAGGTCAGCTAATAGGGAAGTGAAGATGGTCAACTACCACACCAGGGAATCAAGAGTGCCAACAATTGCAAGCAGAGGAATTGTATCCTCTTTATCTAGAGGTAGAGGGGACATCACCATCCCAGGGTCCACAGAATGGAGGAATAAAATATGGATTAGAGTAGACTTACTGATATTATACTATAAAACTATTCTGACTAGTAATAAAAGGAATTGTAGCATTGAGTGGAGAAAGTGGTCACAGCGGTTGCAGAGGGCAGGGAGATGGAAGAAGAAATGTGATGTGGGGGCCTTTTTTGGACTTTGATTTGTCCTAAATCATATTGCAGGGTCAGATGCTGGACTTTATATATCCTGCTATAACCCACTGAATGTGCTGGGGGAAAAGGAGAACTACAGGGTAAACTGTTATCTATGTGGTACAGCAATGCTTCAAAATGTATTCACCGTGCATGATGAGTGTGCCACAATGATGGAGGAGGTTGTTGGTGTGGGAGAAATGGGGTGGGGGTTTGGGGGGTATATGGGAACCTCTTATATTTTTTAATGGGACAATTTTTGGTGATGTATGTATCTTCAAAAAATACAATTTACAAAAATGGTGGGGTGGCAAGTGGGGTATATGGGAACCTCATGTTTTTTTATGTTTTTTTATGTTTTTTAATGTAATGTTCTTTGTGATCTATTAACATTAATTATAAAAAGTGTAAAAAAAGAGACTTGATGTGCTATTATTCTGAATCTTGAAGACAATGTATGGGTTAGCGTTCCAGATACCAGGATATTATGAAGAACGTGGGGACGATCTGAAAAGTATTTGAAGGCCCAGAAAAACTGCAGCAGGCAGATCAGAGGATATTAGATGAGACATAGATAGAGCATATGGACAATGACCCAAACAGGCCAGATCCATAGCTAGGTGTTGATTCCTTATCTTCAGTTCTGGGCTCCCTGGATTCTTGAGGAAACAAATGGGGAAGAGATTATAAAGCAGAAGTATTTAATCTAGAAAAAGTAGATGGGTCCATAATAAATAAGAGAAGATTTGAGAAGCATGGACAATTGAATAAAATTCTCTTCCCAATTGCTGATCACATCTACTTTATAGACATTTGGAACACATTCTTCTGTCCTGAAGTTTGACTGGAAAGACTCTCAGCCTAGCCTAGTTATTTAAACTCCAATTAAAAAATAGCATACTTTTTAATCCTATCCTTTAGGAGAATTTTTCTAACCTTTAAAGGAAAAGAGATCCTTGCTGAGGTTAACTAAATTTTCAACTATAGAGGATTTTAGCCTTCTATCTATTTTATTTTAGGGTACCTTATTTGCTTTGATTTATATTAATTGCAACATCTCCATCAATTTTATTTTTCTTATATTCTTTTGAACGTAGATCATAAATTCACATTGTTAAGGGGACAGTCCTAGTGACAACTGGGATCTGCTCTATGCATTTAATTTATAGCTCTCCAGAATCCCTTTCAGCCCTTGTTTTAGTTTCCTAGCTGCTAAAATAAATATGATTCAATGAGTTGGCTTAAAAATAGGAATTTATTGGCTCATGATTTCACAGGCTTGTTTCCTCCTGTGGTATCTTCTGACTGGCCAGCAATCTTTGGAATTCCTTGGCTTTACTGCCGTATGACATTGCGCATGATGGCATCTTTTCTCTTCTGGGATCCATTGACTTCCAGTTTCTGGCTGTGCCCTCTGGTTTCTCTTCCCATTTCTAATTTCCTATTTTTATTGCAAAGACTTCAGCCATATTAGATTTTGGTTCACCCTCATTCAGTGTGGGCACACTTTAACTGATAACATTTTCAAAGGTCCTATTTTTAAAGCAGCAGGGGTTGCGACCTGAACTTGCCTTTTCTAGGGATCATGATTCAATCCCTAACAGTCACGGAAATAAATTTTTCACTTGTTCAGAAGATGTGCCCCCTAAGAACAAAGGAAGGCTTAAGACAAAGTGGTTAACCTAAGACAAAGATAGTCATGCTTTCAAAAAAATCTGATGATCTTGTTAAGCCAATAGAGTTACAGGCCCAAATAACCTTTCTTTTCTTCATCAAAAGTGTCTCAGGAGGACTCAAATAGGATGGTTATAGTAATGCCTCATTGTTTAAAGGACTTGCCAATCACTCTATACTGTGTAGTAATAAACTTGTGGATTGATATTGTACACAAGGAAGATGAAATGAAATGCCAAGAATTGGAGAGTATTTTTGAGTGTCTGCTATGTTAAAGACACTGAGAAAAAAATGTGTCCTCTCTCCAGAATTGAGAAGATACTGCTAATGGTGTCAGAGGCTGAAAGGGAAGAATTGGGTTCAAAATTAACATTTTCTTTATCTATGATACTTTGTAGAAAGTCCCTATTATATGTTATTGTCTAGAATATACTTTTGTAGTAAAATTGAATAGAATATGGAATGTGAACTTTCAATACCTTTCTATTTTTTCTAACAGAAGCAGGTAATATATACTGAAGTTTTTGAGATGCATGAAGAAATAAAGGCCACAGTAAACTAACGTGTTTGAGATTTTGGAGGTAGTATTCAAATTTTCAAGAGAAAGACCTCTGAGAAAACATTTGCTCTCCGGTGTCTCTTTATGTGTGAATACTTCTGACATTTCTGAGAGACTGAGATGCAGTGGGAGAAAAATCAATCATAGGAAACAGAGTGACTTTGCCTTTGATTTATAACACTTTTTAATGCATGTGCTTTAGATTTCACAAATATTTAAATTTGAAACCAATGCTTTGTTGACTTTGGATGTAGTCAGCTTTCGTTTTACTCATATCTAATGGAATATACATTGCAGGGATTTATTTGCACCTATCAGAAACACTATAGGACCAAATATGCTAATGTTGTTTTATAGGTAACTGAGATGAGACTTCTGATTTTATTATGACTTAAGAGAAGGAAACCCGTATAGTACAAATTTACAGAAACAGCCATGATTCATACAAAAACAAAACTATTTCTATGAATAGGCAATAAAACCCTTGAAAGAGGAGAACTAGGTATGAATCTTTACATGTATTACCGTGTTGCTGTCTTCATTTTAATGAAACTTAATAATACTTCTTAGGGAGGGAGAAATTTTTTTTCTAATCAGGAATTTAATGGTAAGAGACTATATACAGAAAAGGAAATGACTAGGCCTTAATGGTTAAAAGCACGGTCTCTGGGGCCATAATGCCTAGGTTAAAATTTCACTTCTGCCACTTAGTCACTGTGTGACTTTGAAGTGGATATTTAACTCTCTGTGCCTCAGTTTCACCACTTTGAAATGGGGAATACGAAGTAGAGAGAAGGGTGAGGTGATAGGACTGTAAAGGTAACCATAGCCCAAAATGTTACACAGGAAAATATGTCAAAAAATGGGAGGGGGCAGATTAGGAAAGGGATATCCTAGATTTTGAAGTGGTAGATACTAGAGCAGGAGGGATGGAGGTCCTGGTAGTATATTAGGGTACCATCATAGGAGCAGCCGGGCCTGTTGCCCTCTGTCTATTTTTACACTCCTCTCTCCTTCTGTTAGAGAGTAAGCAACAAAGATATATAGCCCAAGGAAGCAGGAGTGCATGAAGGCATTTGCATCAAATACCAGGAAGACTAACAATATTCTGAGGGACAGGGAACTCTCCAGATATCAACACTCAGGGGTATGCTCACTTCTTCAATAACCATTTGAGTTAGGCAATCCTTACCAGAGAAAGAATTTGTAAAGGCTAATAGAGATGCTTGAACACAAAGTTTAACAAACAATCTAGCATCATGAAAGAGAAACACCAATGTCAATGAGTAGAATATTGTATAGTTAAGAAAAGAAAGTTAATAACACAACCAGCGTGAGAATTTAGAGAAAATATAATTATTATCTATAGAAACATTTAAGAGTATATTGTATCCAAAAGAATCAATTTAAGATTTTATAAACTGAAATATTAGTCAAAAATGCAGACCCAAGTGGGCAGGGTAAATAGACAATAAATAAAAGTACACAAATTGAAAGGCATATATAAGAAAAGACAGGTATATAAGACATAGATGATGAATCTGTAATTTCTGATTTCACCATAGGATTCCATGGAGGTAAGATTGGAAAAAATCAGGAGAAATGAAATAATGAAGAGGAGCAAACATTATAAATAATAAAAGAAGTTAACTTCCCTAAACATGAGGCTGTAAAATGAAAGAGCACACATAATGCCAAGCAGGTAAATGAAAAAGTGCCTCTTTTTCTCTTTCCCATAACAGTGAGACTTTAGAACACCAAGGATCAACAACACATCAGACAATCTCCAGAGGAAAAATACTTATCTCCAATGAAAAAAAAAACTACATTTGACTTTATGCTTCCCATTGGCAACTTAGCAAAAAGACCATAGAGGGAAACATTCAAGTTTTTAAAGAAATAAGTATATCTATACATTCAGCCAGTCAATCATTCAAAAATTCTGGTGAAATAACGTTATTTTCAGATATGCAAAAGTCTCAAGTGAACAACTCACAGAACATCCCTGTAAAAAAAATCTCGAGAGTTAAAAAACGATTAATAGAATAAAGTAGGAATGAAGAAACAACAGTGGGCAAGGAAATTATTAAATATTTGCTGCTTCTAAATAAATGTAACAATAATAGTCTAACACTAAAATGTCAAATAATATCAACATGGGATATAGAAGGAAATGTGGAAAAAACTTAAGGAAGTAAAAGTATGTAAAGGTTCTTAGCATTGTTACAGGGAGGATATAGATATTAAATCTAGATATTAAAAAAATATAAGTTCAAATGTATGCATTGAAGTTTAAGAGTAGCCACTGGAAGAATAGAAACATAAGTATAACTTTCAAGCCATTCGTTAAAAAGGAATTGAAGAAGGAAAATGTGAAGTAACCTAATAACTTTGAGAAGGGAAAATGGAAATAATTGAAAGTATTGTGCAAGAGAATATAAGTCGGCAAGTATATGTCCCAATATGTTAATAATCAGAATAAACCTAATTATAAATGTACTCATTAAACATGGAGGCACTCAGATTAGAATAAAAAAATAAAATCAAACTATGACTTTTATAACACAAAGGAACTATTAGACTAAACAAATTCAAGGTAAAATCATTTAAAGGACCTAAGAGATATTTCAAATTTATAGAATAAAAAAATTATAATCTGTCAAGGAGAGCTTTTAAGAGCCATGAATACATGTAACACTATAGCTCTGAAATGCATATAGCAAAATCTAATAGCAGTAGAACGTAAGAAATTGAGTTTGTTGTGGTGTGTGCAGTGACCACTTGTCCTCTCTTGGAGGCAGTGGGACCTGAACCCAGGACCTCCTGTGTGGTAGGCAGGCACCCAAAATGTTGAGCTCCATCCACTTCACTATATTTTTTAGTTGAATCAAATAAATGTCAACTCCACACACATATATTAATTCACAAGCATACAAATGCATTCCAAACAACTCTGGATTAAGAGGGAATGTGAAGAAAGTGATAAACTATTTGAAACTAATAAAATGGAAATATTATATATTAAATGAGTAGGGATAAAGAGTAGGTAGAGGTTCCTTGTTTAGACATGAATTATTTTTAGAACACAAGAACAAACTGAAAATAAATCAACTAAAATTACAACTAGGCAAGATAAAAAATAGTTTAAAAAAGCAATCTAAAGAAAGTAGAAAAATTAATAAACAGAATAAAGAAGGAGAATAGAATTGATTAATAAAATTAGGGATTATTTATTAAAAACAACTAATTAAACAGACAAAACTCTAAGTCAAAAACAGAGAAGGCACACATAAATAGTATTAGTGATTGTATTAGTCAGGGTTCTCTAGGGAAACAGAATCAACAGGAGATATCTGTAAACAGTATGAGATCTTATAAAATTATCTCACATGACCATGGCGATGAACAAGTCCAGATTCTGCAGGCGGGATGGAAACCAGGGACTCTGATAAAAATCTTTAAAGGTACTTGATGAGTTTCTGGGAAACGTTGGCTGTCCAAAAATGAGCTGGGAAATTCTCTCTGAAAGCTGAAATCATTTCCCTTTTATGGCTTTCAACTGATTGGATAAAACATCACTCACTGCTGATGGCAATCTCCCTGGTTGATCAGAGATATAATCAGCCATCTGTGCTGTAAAATCACTGATGACTAAAGTCCATAAATGTTCTTGTATTACAATTAGCCTAATACTTGCTTAACTAAACAACTGGGCACAATTACCTGGCTGCGTTGACACATTAGCCTAACCATCACCATCCACCCCTTGTCAACCTGGCAACCGTATGCATTACCTTAAGACATACTTAATCTCTAAAAAACAATAACAGTTAAGCATATATATATATACACACACACACACACACACACAGACACACACACACATTTCAGCCTAACGATTTTCAACTATCCTGTGTGTGACTGGAAACTAATTAATTCCCTATAGAATAGGGTTCAAGCCTTTAGGTATTATTCACTCTTAAATTTTACATCCTTAAATATTATATTATGAGAGTAATACAACTTGTCATATAATAAGGGAAAAGTTTAGGAAAGAAAACAGATATTCATTTTATGTTCATATACAACCATACTCATAACAAAACAAAGAAGAAAGATTTATGACCATTATTGTCCTTGTTTCTGTAACTGGTCACATGGTCGAAGTTCGTATTTGTCATTACCTACTTCCACTCCCCATTCCATGTTCCCATTACCCTCAGCAAGCACTTCAGATGGCCAAGGTTCTCTGCCTGTTGGGGTGACCCAAACTTTCATTCCTGAAGATCCTGTGCCATTGTTAGTCCTGCTTGGATTGGGTTGTTGCAATTTTCCATTGAATTTAATCACAGGGCATGGCACTACAAGGAGATGCCCTAGAGGATCTCCTGTATTCCAGGCAAACTCTTCTTTACCCTCATTATGTAGATGCAGTCCTGTTTCCCCTTGATAATCAGGATCAATCACTATAGTAATCACTATAATTACTATAGTCAGTATAGTAATTCCCTTCTTTGACTGTTGGTTCAGAGGTAAGAGGAACCCAAAGTGACCAAGTGGCAGTTTTAATGTCCAGTTTAATGGGATCATTGTTGTGTTCCCTAGTGGCAGCACTTCTCCTTTTGAAACTATGACCTGTAGACCAGAATAGTTTAAGCTTGCAGGGACAGGAAGCAAAAACCAAGGTGTGGGGAATCAATGCCCTAATAATAACTCAATTATGCCCCGGTACAGATCAGATTATAAGCATAATTCAATGTTTCTTTTTGGAATTCATCAATAATATTAAACTGCTACAATGGGGATATTGTAAGACCAGTGAATTCCATGGGCATATGCCCATTCCCATGTATCATTTGCTGTGAAATGGGACCCTTGATCAGAAGCATGTGTGGAATGCCCTGGCAGTAGATAAGACATTCAGTAAGTCGAAGGATGATAGTTTTGCAGAAATATTACATGCAGGAAATGCAAACCCATATCTGGATTAAATGTCTTATCCAATTTTTTTGAAAAATCACTGCCCCTTCCATGGTGGAAGTGGTCCAATGTAATCAACTTGCCACCGGGGGGCAGGCTTATCACCTTAGGGGATGGTGCCGTATCAGGAGCTGAGTATGGGTCTTTGCTGCTGGCAGATTGCACACTCAGCAGTGGCTGCAGCCAAGTCAGCCTTGGTGAGGGGACATCTGTGTTGCTGAGATAAGTCATAACCTCCATCTCTACATCCATGAGCACTTTTTTCATGAACCCATTGGGTAATGGCAGGTGTGGCTGGGGAAAGAGGATGAATGTTAGCCACAGAGAAGGTCATCTTACCCACTTGACTATTAAAATATTCCTCTGCTAACCTCAACCTCTGGTGAGCAGGTTTTGCCCCCTCAGGAAGTTCTATCCACATACCTCTTCCCCAGACATCTTTGTCATCAATTTTCCAATCATGTTCCTTCCAAGTCCTTAACCATCCAGCCAAAAAATTGGCAACAGCCCATGAATTAATGTACACACCACCTCTGGCAATTTCTTCTTTCAAGCAAAATGAACAACCAGGTGCATTGCTTGAAGTTCTGCCCATTGGAATTATTTGCCATCATCACTGTTCTTCAGGGATGTCCCAGACAAGAGCCTCAGTGCTGCAGCTTTCTTCATTCAACTGAATGTAAGAGACTCCTTAAGAATCCAAATCTGTGGATAAGGAAAGAGAGGGTAACATGGAAGGGGTGGTGACCATGGGCATTTGGGCTAATTCTTCATGTAACTTCATTGTGCCTTCAGGACCCGCTTGAGTATTATTGTGATTTTCCCATAGGGGCCTGCCAAAGGCTTCATACAGTGTCTCTATTTGCCACTAAAACTTCCAGCAACATTGGATCTGCTGGATTATATGACCCAAGTGGTAGTGAAGCTTGTATGGCAGCCTGGACCTGTCACAGAGCCTCCTCTTATTTCAGGCCCCAATCAAAACTATCAACTTTTCTGTTCACTCAGTAAATGGCTGGAGTAGCACAACCAAATGAAGAATTTGTTGTCTCCAAAATCCCCAAGAGACCAACTAAGTATTGTGCTTATTTTTGGTCATAGGTAAGGCCAAATGCAACAGCTTATCCTTCAATTTAGAAAGGATATCTCAACATGCCCCATACCACTGAACACCTAGAAATTTCACTGAGGTAGAAGACCCCTGTATTTTTGTTGGATTTATCTCCCATTCATTCCCACACAAATGGCTTACCAATAAGTCTATAGTCTTTGTTACTTCTTGCTCACTAGGGCCAATCAACATGATATCAATATAATGGACAGTGTAATGTCTTGTGGGAGACAATCAAGGTCCCTGGGGACAATATTATGACATAGGGTTGGAGAGTTGAGATACACCTGAGGCAGGAGAGTGAAGGTGTATTGCTGGCTTTGCCAGCTGAAAACAAACTGTTTATGGTGGTCCTTACTAATGGCAATTGAGAAAAAAGCATATGCCATATCAATAGCTGCATACCAGGTACTAGGGGATATATTGATTTGCTCCAGCAATGATGCCACTTCTGGGAGAGCAGCTGCACTTTGAGTTATCATTTACATAAATTTAGGATTATCTATTGTCATCCAACAAGATCTATCTGTTTTCTGCACAGGCCAAAGAGAATAGTGAAATGCAACTTTTAAATCCTTTATGGTGGCACTAATGTCTGCAATCCCTCCAGGAATCTGGTATTGTTTTTGATTTACTATTTTGCTAGGCTAGAGTAGTTCTAGTAGCTTCCGCTTGGCCTTTTCTACAATAGCCCTCACTCCACAAGTCATGGATCCAGTGTGGTGATTCTGCAAGTTACTGAATATATGTATTCTAATTATGCGTTCTGGAACTGGGGAAATAACCACAGAATGGGTCTGGGAACCCACTGGATCCATGGTGAGACAGATCTGAGTTAACCCTCCATAAGCCCCTACTCTGACTGGTAGTTCACAATGACGTTTTTGGTCTCCTGGAATTAATGTGACTTCTGAGTGAATGTCTGATAATCCCTGAAATGTCTGATCATTTCTTTTCCCCAGTGTACAGTTACTCTGGTAAAAGGTTATAGGCCTCCTTGGGGAAACCTGTGAGTAACATTAACAGTATAAATTTTGGGCAGTTTAAAAAGATCCTTCCCAATGGGGACTCATTTAAGGGGCTGTGGGTCTGTAAACTGTCTTAAGTCTGGGAATTGATCAAGGCGCCACGTTTCTCTGTGTCCATAACTGGAGTTAGGGTTTTTTTCACTGCACCTATAACTCTTCTGGTCTTACACAGATCCAGATCCAGAAGAAATTTAGTAGACTGCCCATCTATTTTACTTCAAGGTACCCCATGATATATTAGCCAATGCCATAACTCTAGGCAACTCAGACTATTTTGAGTGCTTTTTTTGAATCTGCCTTTCATTGTGGTAGTCACACCCACCTTGACTTGGATGATTAAATGCCTACACTTGACTTTTACCAGAACAACATCTGATCATCCCCATAATGTTTATGGATTCTAATTCCATCAAAGTCCTCCCTACAGTAATATCTGGAGGACTACACAGAAGAGCAACCACAGAGCACTTCAGGGAAGATGGAGTTAGCCTTACAAATTTATTCCTCACAGTCCTGGTTAAAGGTGTGTCTTCAGGACATCCCTGGGGTAGGTGGGCAGTTCTAAAATGGTAAATCCATTCTAGCATTCCAATTTCCCTAAGCCTTTGAATTCCCTTTTCTACTGTATACTGGGGCAAATAGGACATCTCAACCTCAGACATACTAGGCCATCTGTTGGTCCATGTTTCAGTCAGCCACCCAAACAAACTGTTGGAGCCTTTTCTAAGCTAAAGTTCATGAGACCATTTCCTATTACAAGAGTCCATAGATGCTTCCCTACGTTATCCTCCAAGGTCTTTATGGCCTTGCTTTCATATTTTGATCTTTGATTCAACTTGAGTTAATTTTTGAATAAGGTGTGACAGGATGTTCCTCTCTCATTCTTTTGGACATGAATATCCAGTTATCCAAGCACCATTTGTTGAAGAGGCCATTCTCTCCCATTTGAGTGGGTGTACTGCTAAATAAAATGATTTGCTGGCAGCGGACTTGGCCCAGTGGTTAGGGCATCCGTCTACCACATGGGAGGTTTGCGGTTCAAACCCCAGACCTCCTTGACCCGTGTGGAGCTGGCCCATGCGCAGTGCTGATGCATGCAAGGAGTGCCCTGCTACGCAGGGTGTCCACCACATAGGGGAGCCCCATGTGCAAGGAGTGCGCTCTGTAAGGAGAGCCGCCCAGCATGTAAGAAATTGCAACCTGTTCAGGAATGGTGTCTCACACATGGAGAGCTGACACAACAAGATGATGCAACAAAAAGAAACACAAATTCCCGTGCCACTGACAACAACAGAAGCAGACAAAGAAGACGCAGCAAATAGACACAGAGAACAAACAACCAAGGTGGGAGAGGGGAAGGGGCGAGGAAAAAACCCTCTAACACTGTCCTTTAAAAAAAAATGCTTTGCTAATGATTTGATATATATATATATATATATATATATATATATAGAGAGAGAGAGAGAGAGAGAGAGAGAGAGCGAGAGAGATAATAATTCAATTGGCTCAAGCATAAGAAAACAATATGCAGATATGTATTTGTTTATTTTATTAAACTTCTGTTAATAATTGGAAGAATATAAAATAATCATAGGATTACCTACAAACAGGGGTCCAACTGCTGCATCATAATCCTTTATGATATATATATAAATTGATATAAGCTCACCAAACTGGGGGACACACTGACATACTTGGCCCACCTCCAGCCAGAGTCCTGATTGGATGTTTTATATATATATGTGTGTGTGTATATATATATATATATATGTATATATATAGTTAGTTAGTTAGTTAGTGAACATTTGTTAATTGAAAGAATGCAAAGTAAGTGAAGGATTGTCTATAAACAGGGGTCCAACTGCTATATCCAAATCCTTCACAACATGCATATATACATTCATAAGTCATAAGCTCAACAAACCAGTGGACACACCGACATACCTGACACACCTCCAGCCAGAGACCTGACTGGATGCAAAATATATAGATATATGCATATCTAGTTTAATAAATCTGTCCTGACAATTAGAGTGAGAAATAAGAAAAACATAGTCTAAAGATTAAATCAATATTGAACAGAAGTTTTAGAATGTACACTTTTATAAATTTTTGGTTACATTATGGTTTATTTTATAGTTTACATTTGAGACTACACAATTTTATATATTTTTGGTGAAATTTAACATGGCCTGTATCCATCATTGCATGTGGAGTGAGGGAGAGTGTAAATTACAATGTAAACTATAATCCAAGCAGTGTAGCAGTGCTCCAAAATACATTCATCAAATGCAATGAAATGTGCCACACTAGTGAAAGAGGATGTTGATGTGGGAGGGGTGGTGGTGGGGTGGGGAATCTCTTATATATATATTTTTTTCATCTTCATTTTATTTTATTTTATTTTATTTTTTATTCATTTTTTTAAAAAACATTACATTAAAAAAATATGAGGTCCTCATTCACCCCCACCGCCCCCACCACTCCCCCTATAGTAACACTCTCTCCCATCATCATGACACATGCATTGCATTTGGTGAGTACATCTCTGGGCATCGCTGCACTCCATGGCCAATGGTCCACACCATAGCCCACACTCTTGCACGTACCATCCAGTGGGCCATGGGAGGACATACAATGTCTGGTAATTGTCCCTGGAGCACCACCCAGGACAACTCCAAGTCCCTAAAATGCCTCCACATCTCTTCTCCTCCTCCCATTCCCCATACACATCAGCCTTCAGGGCCACTTTTTCCACACCAATGCCACATTTTCTCGATTATTAATCACAATAGTTCATGAAAGAATATCATTAAGTCCACTCTAATCCTTACTGTATTCCTCCTTCCTGTGGACCTTGGCTTGGTTGTGTCCATTCCACATCTATGTCAAGAGGGGGCTTAGATTCCACATGGATACTGGATGCAATCCTCCTGCTTTCAGTTGTAGGCTCTCTAAGCTCCATGGTGTGGTGGTTGGCATTCTTCAACTCCATGTTAGCTGAGGGGGTAAGTCCACTAAATCAGAGTGTAGGAGCTGAAGTCTGTTGAGGCTCAGGGCCTGGCTATAATATTGTCAGTCCAGAGATTCAGATCCCCTAGATATATCTTAAACCCCAGCACCAACTACGATTCCAGTAAAGCAGCAGGAAAGGCTTGGGAAAAGAGATCACATCTGAGTCCAGCTCCATCATGCAGAAACACCAACTCCAAAGAAGGGCCAATTGACATGGCAGTGAACTCCATCTGCCATGACCATAAAACCTGTGGGTCTCTTTAGCCCTCAAAAGAACCAATACCTGGGGTTGTATCTACTTTATCTGTCTCTGAGACTCTGCTCAGGTGCGCATAAGTGCAATCCTTCTGACAACCTCCAGTCTCTTTTTTAGCCATATAAACTAATTTGTCTTTTCCATTTCCCCTTTACTTTAGGTCAAAAAGCATTTTTAACTCCTGTTATTATATGTAGACAGGGATATTCTGCTGGTCCATGTTGAACCTTTAATTCAAGGTCATTTTCTAGTTACGTCATCAGCTGGTACTTGGTAGTGATCCCTCGGTGCCAGGGAGGCTCATCCCCGGGTGTCATGTCCCATGCTGGGGGGAAGGCAGTGCATTTACATGCTGAGTTTGGCTTTGAGACTGGCCACATTTGAGTAATACGGAGGCTGTCAGGAGGGAATTCTTAGGCACAGTGCTGCTGTAGGCCTTGTTTTTATTTCAGGCGTATAGGCTCACAAGCATTGTCATTAGTATCAGGGGCTCACTGTTGCACCCTCAATCCTTCCTGATCCTTGCCCTTGCACCCGGGGGACTGCCGCTGCTCCCCTAGGCACCACGACAGTGTCCCCACTGGTCAGGAACCCAGTACCCCCCCAGCTGTTGTTTTTAATTGTTTCCACTATGAGTATATCCAAACATTTCCATGCACCCTGGACACATGCCCTGTTTAACTCCCTGTCAACCATATGTCCCCTGTCAATAACATCCCATACCAGTATTCCTCCACTGCCTTTGTTGAAGCAGTTTGTTATCCAAAACTTCCTGAAAAGTGAAGCCCAATATAATGCCAGGTTCCCTTAATAGTAAAATGGAATATAGCAATGAGTTTAAAGGTTACATATAGAATACATATTGATTTGGAAAAATTCTACATCCTATCTTTTTCTTTCTTTTTTTCCTAACTATTGAGCTTCTCTTCACAAGAGCCTTAAATCACAGTAATTCATATATACAATATACAGTACTCCCACATATCCATTATAAAACCTTTTCCCTTCCACAGCAATAATCTTTTAACTTATTCATATCATATTTACCGAAACTGATATACAGATATTGAGACAATAGCTTTCAAACAAGGTAACATTTGTGTTTACATTGTGTTTCATACTTTAGGCTATACAGTTTTTAAAAATTTTTAGTTATCCTATGTTTTATATTATGGTTTACATTATTAGTCTGTCGTCCCCTATATGTTTTTGGTGTAATATTACCTGTTTTATATCCATCCATGTGAACTCTTGTGAAACACTTCTTCTGCCCTCACATTTACTTTGGTTGCATCTATTCAATATCTATTTCCCCCTCCCCTTGGGACCCACAGTGACAGTCAATCTTCATTTCTTGAGGAGCCATGTTCAGAGATACTTGCAACAGTGTTGAAGGCTTGACTTGCTCAACTGCCCTAATGCCCTGGGAGCCACCCTTTCTCTTGAGAGATACAGTTCCCTCTATTTGATGGCATTAGTCTTCCCAAAGATGTGGGTCTACCTTCACTCTCATTATATGGGTCTCTACCCAATGTTATAACCCACTATGGCAAAATGGGCATTCAGATATTGCCTAGGAGTCTGTCCTGTGTCAGATTATCCCCTTTGAGTATCTTAAACAGGTAACATTCCTAATTGTATTTTGAAAAGGTTTTCTCAGCTTTATGCTCTCAACCAACACCTGACAATCTCCTATGTTCATGTGTTGCCCCACCGTCCCCCCAATTTCTTGGGCAATATTACCCATCCGCCCATCCCTAGCCACCCTCAAGCCCACAAAGCCCCACCCAAAGGTAACCCTATGCTCCCATTTTATCCCTTCCTTGTACACATACTTACCTCCAGCTTATCATAGATTTCACCCATGTAGATGTCAGCTTACATCCTTCCTCTACTCCCCAAATTCCTGTAAGCCTATCTTCCAGTCTCTAGCTCTCTGAGGCAGCTTGCTTATTTCATATCATTGAGGTCATGTAGTATTTATCCTTCAATGCCTGGGTTCCTGCACTCAACATAAGGTTCTCAAGATTCATCCATGCTATCACATGTGTTTGTAGTGTATTGTTCTTAAAGCCAAATAGTATTCCATTGTATGTACATACCACATTTTATTGATCCACTCATCTGTTGATGGGCATTTGGGTTGATTCCAACTTTTGGCGATAGTGAATAATGCTGCTATGAACATTGGTGTGCATATATCAGTTTGTGTCCTTGTTTTCAGTTCTGCTGGGTATATACCCAGCAATAGTATTGCTGGGTCAATTGGCAAATCTGTGGTTAGTTTTTTGAGAAACCGACAAACTGTCCTCCAGAATGGTTGGATCCTTCTGCATTCCTGTCAGCAGTGGATGAGTGTTCCCCTGTCTTCACATCCTCTCCAGCATTTGTATTCTTCTGTTTTTTTCATAGCTGCCAATCTTATGGGAGTAAGATGGTATCTCATTGTAGTTTTGATTTGCATTTCCTTGATAGCTAAAGATTTGGAGCATTTTTTTCATGTGCTTTTTAGTCATTTGTATTTCTTCTTTGGAGAAGTGTCTGTTTAAATCTTTTTCCCATTTTTTAAATGAGTTGTTTATCTTTTTATTTTCAAGATATATGAGTTCTTTATATATGCAAGTTATAAGTCTCCTATCAGATATATGGTTGCCAAATATTTTCTCCCATTGTGTAGGTTCCCTTTTTACTTTCTTGACAAACTCCTTTGACGTGCAGAAGGCTTTAATTTTGAGGAAGTCCCATTTATCTATTTGTTCTTTTGCTGCTTGTGCTTTTGGTGTGTAATTCATGAAGCCATTTCCTATTGCAAGGTCTTGTATATGCTTCCCTACACTGCTTTCCAATGTCTTTATGGTCTTGGCTCTTATATTTAGATCTTTGATCCATCTTGAGTTGATCTTTGTATACAGTGTGAGATGGTAATCCTCTTTCCTTCTTCTACATATGGATATCCAGTTCTCCAGGCACCATTTGTTGAATAGGCAATTCTCTCCCAGTTGAGAGGGTTTGGTGGCTTTATCGAATATTATATGGCTATATATATGAGGTTCTATATCAGAACTTTCAATTCGGTTCCATTGGTCTGTGTGTCTATATTTATGCCAATACCATGCTGTTTTCACTAATGTAGCTTTGTAGTATGTTTTGAAGTCCAGTAGTGTGATTCCTCCCATTTCATTTTTCTTTTTCAATATGTCTTTGGTATTTGGGGCCTTTTTCCTTTCCAAATAAATTTCATAGTTAGTTTTTCTAGTTCCTTAAAGAAAGGCTGAGTTGATTTTTATTGGGATTGCATTGAATGTGTAGATCAGCTTTGGTAGGATAGACATCTTAATAATATTTAATCTTCCTATCCATGAACAGGGAACATTCTTCCATTTATTTAGGTCTTCTTTGATTTCCTTGAACAGTCTTGTATAGTTCTCGGTGTATAAGTTTTCTACATCTTTAGTTAAATTTATTTGTAAATATTTGATTTTTTTATTTACTGTTGTAAAAGGTATTTGTTTCTTGATTTCCTCCTGATCTTGCTCATTATTGGTGTACAGAAATGCTACTGATTTTTGCGCATTGATCTTATAATCTGCGACTTCACTAAATCATTTATGAGTTCTAGAAGCTTTATTGTAGACCTCTCAGGGTTTTCTATGTATAGGATCATGTCATCTGCAAATAATGAAATTTTGATTTCTTCCTTTCCAATTTGAATGCCATTTATGTCTGGTTCTTGCCTCAGGGCTTGAGCAAGTACTTCTAACACAATGTTAAATAAAAGGGGAGACAGTGGGCATCCTTGTCTTCTTCCTGACTTTAGAGGGAAGGATTTTAGGATTTCTCCACTGTAAACGATTTAAGCTGTAGGTTTTTCATATATACTCTTTATCATGTTCAAAAAATTTCCTTTATTCCATTCTTTTAGAGTGCTTTTATCAAGAAAGGGTGCTGTATTTTGTCAAATGCTTTTTCTGCATCTATAGATATGATCATGTGATTTTTTTCCTTCAATCTGTTTATATGGTATATTACATTGATTGATTTTCTTATGTTGAACCATCCTTGCATACCTGGAATGAATCCCACTTGGTCATGGTGTATAATTCATTAAATGTGTTGTTGAAAACGATTAGCAAGTATTTTGTTAAGTATTTTTGCGTCAAGGTTCAATAGAGAAATTGGTCTGTAATTTTCCTTTCTTGTGGTGTCTTTGTTTGGCTTTGGTACTAGGGTAATGTTGGCATCATAGAAGGAGTTACACAATGTTCCTTCTGTATCGAATTTTTGAAGAGTTTCAGCAGGACTGGTGTTAGTTCTTTCCGGAATGTTTTGTAGAATTCACCCATGAAGCCGTTTGACCCTGGGCTCTTCTTAGTTGGGAGGTTTTTAATGACTCATTCTATTTATTTGTGATTGCTTTGTTGAGATCATCAATTTCTTCTTTCATCAATATAGGCTGCTTATGTGCTTCTAGGAATTTGTCTATTTCCACTGAATTGTCATTTTTGTTGGAATATAGTTTTTCAAATTATCCTCTTATGATAGTCTTTATTTCTGTGGGGCCAGTGGTGATATCGCCTTTCTCATTTCTTATTTTGTGTATTTGCATCTTCTTTCTTTTTTTCTTTGTTAGTCTCACTAAAAGTTTATCAATTTTATTGATCTTCAAAAAAACCAGCCCTTGGTCTTGTTTATCTTTTCAAGTCCTTTCTTATTTTCTGTTTCATTTAGCTCTGCTCTTATCTTTGTTATTTCCTTCCTTCTTCTTCCTGTTGGATTACTTTGTTGTTTTTTTTCTAATAACTCCAAATGTGCAGTTAATTCTTCAATTTTTGCTCTTTCTTCTTTTTTGTTGTATGACTTTATGGCTATAAATTTCCTTCTCAGTACTGCTTTTGCTGCATCCCATACATTTTGGTATGTTGTATTATCATTATCATTTGTTTCAAGGTAGTTATTGATTTCTTTTGAGATTTCCTCTTTGACCCACTGTTTTTCTAAGAGTGTGCTGTTTAATTTCCGTATCTTGGTGTGAAATCTGGACCTCTGGCCCTTGCAGATTTCCAGCTTCACTCCACTGTGGTCAGAGATATTATTTTGTATGATTTTGATCTTTCTGAATTCATTAAGCCTTTCTTTATGGCCTAGCATATGGTCTATCTTGGAGAATGATCCATGTGCACTTGAGAAAAATGTATATCCTGCTGTGTTTGCGTGTAATGATCTGTATATGTCTATTAGATCCAGTTCCTCTAATACACTGTTCAAATATTTTGTTTCTTTAGTGATTCTCTTTGAGATGTTCTGTCCAGAGTTGATAGTGGTATATTAAAATTCCCCACTATAATTGTAGATGCATCTATTCATTCACTTGGTTATTCCAGCGTTTGCCTTACATATTTAGAGGCACCCTTGTTAGGAGCATAAATATTTATGATTGTTCATTCTTCTTGACAGATTGTCCCTTTCACTAATATGTAGTATCTTTCTTTGTCTCTCACAATTGTTTTGCATTTAAAGTCTATTTTGTCTGATATTAATATAGCTACTCCTGCATTTTTTTGGTTATTGTTTGCTTGTAAGATTGTTTTCCAACCACTCACTTTCAGCCTCCATGAATCTCTCGGTCTAAGATGTGTCTTTTGTAGACAGTATATAGATGGGTCATATTTCCTTATCCAAAATCCCAGTCTGAATCTTTTGATAGATGAGTTTAATACGTTGACAATCAGTGTTATTACTTTCAAGGAATTATTTGTATTAGCCATATTTTGATTGGACATGTGTTTGTCATATTTTGTTTGTTTGTTTGTTTTCTTCTCTTTTTGTCTTTTTTGTTGCTCTTACACTCTCCTCCAACTCTGCCTGTCCTGTTTTTTTCCTTTCTTCCTGCAGAACTCACTTTAGAATTTCTTGAAGGGGAGGTTTCTTGTTGGCATACTCTTTCAATTTCTGTTTATCTGTGAATATTTTGAACTCTCCATCATTTTTGAATGCTAGTTTAGCTGGATAGAGTATTCTTGGTTGGAAATTTTTTTCTTTTAGTACCTTGACTATATCATACCACTGCCTTCTTGCCTCCATGGTTTCAGATGAGAAATCAGCGCTTAATCTTATGGAGCTTCCCTTGTATGTGATGGTTTTCTTTTCTTTGCTGCTTTTAGAATTTTCTCTTTGTCTTGAGCATTGGATAATTTGACAAGTATAAGTCTTGGGGTGGGCCTGTTGGGGTTTATGATGTTTGTTGTTTGTTGTGCTTCTTGGATATGTACATCTGTCTCTTTCAGTAGATTTGGGAAGTTTTCAGCCTTTATTTCCTGCAACATTCCTTCTGACCCTTTTCCCTTCTCTTCTCCTTCTGGGATGCCTATAATATGTATGTTTTTGCATTTTTCATTGTCATTCAGATCCCTAAGGCCTATCTGGATTTTTTCTATCTTTTTATCTATCAATTCTACTATCTGTTTGAGTTCTGATGTACTGTCTTCCACATCACTGATTCTCTGCTCTGCCTCTTCTAATCTGCTGCTATTTGCTGTGAGTGTATTTTTGATTTCTTGAACTGTGGTGTTCATTCCCATCATATCTGTTATCTTTTTGCGTATGTGTGCAATTTCCCCTCCACGTGTTGTCTTCATATTTTTAACCTCTTCCTTTACTTCATGAAATTTGTCTGTTTTATATATTCTGAGATCTTTAATTACTTGTGTGAAGGTTGCTCCTCTTCCTGGTTTTCAGTTTGTTCATTGGATTCAGCCATGTTTTCCTGATTACTGGTTTGGTTTGTAAATTTTTGTTGCTGTCTGATCATCATTTTATCTTGATGGGCTTAATGAGTTCCTTAGCTTCTTTGTCTAGTCTTGGGGACTAATTAGCTGTTGTTTTTGTGTAATTGTTATATCTTCTCTTTGTCACTTTGTTCTTCTTATTCTAATTTCTTATTGCTGGCTGAATTCACTTTGAAGGAAAGTTTTAGGGCCAGAGATAGGCAATTGTGTAAGCAAGGAAAATGTGTAAAGTAGTATTGGTAATAAATATTAACAGAGCAACAATATGAGATCTGGGAGGATGGATATTAGATTCATGTAAGTTGTGTAGTTATAGCAGTAGGTAGAATGAGGTAGTCGACTGAATATGGGAGGAATATGGTATGAATTAAAAAGCTAGTGTTTTCATGAGAGAGGGAAAGAGAAAAGAAAGGCAATAGTTTCAAGGGTGGATGAAAGACAGAAAAGAAAACAAACGTATTGGAAATTAAGAGTTAGAAAATTTGGGGTTCAAAGAAAGGGAGGTAGAATATAGGAGAGACAGTAGATGATGGAGGTTATCAAGATGTGGGGGAAAGGGGATAATGGAAGTAGTCAAAATCAATTCACACAGAAATGAGGCAACCAAGAATGAGGAAACCCGGCAAATGTGAGGTGTTCCCTTTAGCACCTATTGCATTATTAAGATAAAATAAAATAAGAAGAAAATGAGGCACAAGAGAAAAGAAAGAAAAAAAAGAGAGAAGAAAGAAAGAAAGAAAAAAGGGGCTGGGTAAAGGGAGGGGAACAAGTAAGGGAAAGATAAAAAGATATAGGACAATCACAACCCCTTAATAATTGAAAAAAAAAAGACCTTGGGGGATACAATGACAGAAAAGACTAGGAGATAATGCAATTTTAGCAATCAGGACAATAAAAAATAAAAAATAAAATAAAAAAACCAAAAAAAAAACAGAAAAGAAAAAATGCAAACATTGAGGGCTAGGACATTCAAGGACCTCAGATGGACCTCACGGCATGGTGGATTCAGGGATGGAAAGTCTGTGATATTGCATACTTAAGAAGTGTGAGTCTCTGGGGTGTGGGCCACCAGGGTTTAGGGGACACAGACCTGGCAACCTCAAATCTGGTTAACAGGGAGGGTGGGAGCACTGCAGTGCAACATAGCCTTCAGGGATCCCTGCAGCTGGGTGCCAGCCCTATGGGGGAGTTCACATCCACAAACTCTCACCTATGTGTCAGAAACCCTCAATTCACCCTCTCACTAGGGTCTCTTCTGTGGCTGTATCACCAATTCGATTTCAGGACACCTCCTGCCCTGTAAGCCTCCGAAGCAGCCACCTGGGGGCGCCTCTACACTGCAGCCAATTTAATGATGCTGCAGATCAGTAGCCAGGCCCTGAAGGTGTGGCTCCAGCTGGAAGTGCTGATATCAGTGTCCGAAACCAATATTCCCACGCCTCGCAAAATATTCCCCTAATCGGCTTCCAGACATCTACCACCCTGCAAGCCCCTGAAACAGCCTCCTGGTGAAGTCTCCTTATTGCGAGTGATTTAAGGCCACTGCAGTTCGGCAGCCAGCCTTGGGGGCGGGGCTCTAGCCAGAAGCACTATTATTCGAGTCCGCAATCAAAAATTCCCCGCATTGCAATAAAACTCCTGTCTGTCTCCCCAAATCGATCTGCGAAGGCCTCTTGCCCTCTTAGCCCCCCAATAGCCTGCTCAGGCCTTATTAATTCCCCAGTACCACAGAGCCTCCAGGAAAATCCACCGCGGTGCCTGTACCACAGCTCCGCCCACCCCAGGAGGGAGCCCCCGGCGTGCAGCCCCACCTCCGTGTAATAGAGCCTCAATTTTATCTTATACACAAATTTTCTCTGTTACCTTCCCACCAAATTGATGTCCAGAAACCTCCTGCCCTGCAAAATCCCAAAACAGCCTGGTCCCGAAGTATTTCCAACAGTTCCCAGCCGCTTCTTTGCAGGAGAGATTATCAGGTGCACTCACTCAACCACCATCTTCCCCCGCCCTCCAGATCCTGTATTCGGAAGAAAATATTTGAAAATCGTATCTGATATTGGATTTATCCAAAATATACAGGAAGAATTATTACAATTCAATAATAAAAGGCCATAAAAACAATTAAAAATTATATAAGATCTGAATAGATATTTATCTAAAGGAGATACAAAAATAGCCAATAAGCACATTGAAAAAGCTAGACATTGTTAGCTATCAGGAGAATGCAAATTGAAACCACAATGAGATACCACTTCACCCTAAGTAGGATGGACAAATCAGAACCCAACCCTCATACATCACTGCAGAAATGTAATATGGTATAGGCACTTTGGAAAAGTCTGGTATTTCCTCAAACAATTCAACTTAGAGTTCCTATATGACTCAGAAATTCCACTTCTAAGAAAAATTAGAACATATGTCACACAAACTTTTACACAAATGTTTATAACAGCATTATTCAAAAGCCAAAACATGGAAACAACTCAAATGCCCATCACCTGCTGAATGGATAAACAAAAATGTGATATATTCATACAGGGAGATATTATTCAAACTTGAAAATGAAGTACTAATACATGCTGCAACATGGATGAAACTTCACAACATTAGGCTAAGTGAAAGAAGCCAGTCACAATGGACCACATAGTGTATGATTCCATTCATATTAAATATCTAGAACAGTGAAATCTAAAAAAACATAAAATAGAATAGTAGCTGATTAGGACTAGGAGGGGTGGGGTAATGGGGTGACGGCAAAAGGGTAAAGGGCTTCTTTATTAGATGATGAAAATGTTTTAAAATTGACTGTGGTTATTATTGCACATATCTGTGCATATAGTAAAAAATCTTGTTATGTACTTTAAAGGGGTGACTCATATGGTATGTGAATTATACATCAAAGCTATTAAAATAGAAAAAAAATACTAATGGGTTATTTCATGGGGCTCAAAAGCAGGGATATGATTGGACCTAAGGATAAAATGGTCTCAAATATGATCAGGGTTTTCTTAATTTCATCTTTGCTTGTTGGTTTCATTCTTTCTCCAAGTTGCCAAATACACAGCTGTTTATAGTTCCTGTGTTTTATAGGAATTTTCTCAAGAGAAACTGACATGTTTCTTTGGCTTCCAAGTTCAAATACTACAGAATTCATCTTGGTTCATCTTGGTTTATGACTATTGAGGATAGACTTCTCTCTCTCTCTCTCTCTCTCTCTCTCTCTCTCTCTCTCTCTCTCTCTCTCTCTCTCTCTCTCTCTCTCTCTCTCTATTTTTTTAAATGTTACATTAAAAAAATATGAGATTCCCATATACCCCTCACCACCCTCACCCCACTCCTCCCACATCAACAACCTCTTTCATCATCGTGGAACATTCGCTGCATTTGGTGAATACATTTTGGAGCACTGCTGCACCACATGGATAATGGTTTACATTGTAGTTTACAGTCTCCTCCAGTCCACCCAGTGGGCCATGGCAGGACATACAATGTCCAGCATCTGTCCCTGCAGTACCACCCAGGAAAATTCCAAGTCCTGAAAATACCCCCACCTCATATCTCTTCTTCCCTCTCCCTACACTCAGCAGCTACCGTGGCCACTTTCTCGATATCAATGCTACAATTTCTTTCATTACTAATTAGAATAGTTTCATTATTCTTCATGTTTATAGAAAGGAAGTTCCCAGGAAAGTTGAAGGTATGTTATTGGATATATAATTAATTACTTTATTTTAATGCATAATGATAGTTTTATGTAATTTTTTAATAAAATATATAGTTTATATAAGCGATATGTGACTTTATATAATTTTTGTAAAATATATACGTATTTTATTCTGCTTGAATATTTCAGTCATAAAGAGGTTGATTCTTTGTAAAGTAGCTACTTTCTTGAGAGAAAATACTCTTAGATTCTTTGTTTGCTTTTCTCTATATAAATAAGATTTCATATTTTATAGCCTAGGAATATGAAAGACCATGAAAATGGGATGGGAAACATACTTGTGATATAAAAGATGAGCATTGAATGCAATTCTAACTCAATATTGGCATAATGACTGAAGTTGGAAAGACATTGCGTTCATCCCTTTTTCAAACTCTGCTAATTCTATTGTAAGATTTTCCTCAGCTGGTGAGACAAGGGTTGTGGACATTGGTAATGAAGTGAAATACTTATTACATGTTACTGAAGAGCAAATAATTGTTGATATATACCTTAAAGTATTTTAAAAAATTAAATGAGAATAAATAGTACTCAAAGATAATTGTAAGGGAATAAATGTTTGATATTTAAATTGCTTGCTTTACATTTCCTTTTAATAGAGGTTATTAAACATACATTCAAAATGTTCTCCCCCACTATGCAACCAAAAATTTTACAGACTTATAATTCACAAAAAACTTAGGACAACTTATTCATATAGGACTTATTGGATATGTCTATTGTCATCTCCACTGTGACTTCCTTCCTGCATAATGTTCAAATGTGTTCTCTCATCTCAATCAGGTATAAAACCATGTGGACATTTTGTGCTTTGTGAAATAAGTCTTTTTCAAAGGAATGTTTCACTGCCAATTGTGGAGAGATGTAAAAAATATATTTTAACTGTTTTGGTATGGCAGAATGATCTATAGAGTAAAACGAATATCTAATAAAGTGCACGGGAGACCAAATTTTTCACAAAATTTTCAAAAAAATTGTTCACTAATTTCAGACATACAACAGATTAATCTGGATTAAATATACTAATATAGAAACTCAGCTTTTCTATTGTAAAACTAAGTTGTAGCCTACAAATCTTCTAAATGCCTTTCTATTCATTAGAATATTGAGGCTCAGCAATGATATGATATATCCATCATGCACTTAAATATCTATAGACAATTTCTATGTATATTTTCATTTTGACCTCACAATTCCATCAAGGAGGCAGGATAGACTTCCCATGAGTATCAAAGCAAATAACATATCCAAAGTCTCATTCTTTCCTACATAATTAAATCACTGACTTAAACCCAGCTATATTTATTTTGTAAAACTCCATATGCCTTGTTTGTTATTGCTGTTTTGTTTTGTTTCTTATGTTTTGGTTTTCCTACATCACCTATACTCTACAACTATTTCAAAGTCTCTTCTTATAAGTGTTAAAAATCTAATCTGGTCACCGATGAGGACAATATTCTAACTTAAGTGCATGAAGAAACAGATTACACACACACACACATATTTAAAGGAACACATTTGAAACCTGAGGTAAGACCATATTCTTTTCTCTGTTAAGTGTATAATTAGAACCAAAAGTCTGTAAATGTTAATGCCATCATATTTTAAATTTTTATTAGCAAAACAAGGAAGTATACTCACAAATATATCAATGATCTTTTTGTGGGTATGTAATATTTTATTTAATTTTTTAATTAGATAATTTGTAGCTTTACAGAGAAATCATATAAAAATTACAGCTTTCCAAAATACCTCATATTGTTGACACTTTTCATTAGTATGGTACCTTTTTCTACAACTGATGAAAGAATATTAAAATTGACTATTAACTATAGTCCATACTTTATACTAGGTATATTTTTTCCTATATTCCACCCAATTATTAATACCTTGAATTACCATGGTACATTTGTTATAGTTCATGGAAGAACATTTTTTATATTTGCACCATGAACTACAGTCCATCGTTTATAAGAGAGTTCACTGTGTTATACAATCCTATGTTTTTCTTTTAATTTTTATACTAGTATAATATATACAACCTAACATACCATTTTTTAACCACAATCAACATATATAATTCAGTTCTATTAATTACACTCACAACCACCATATCCAAAATTTACAATTAACCTAAATAGAAATTCTGTACAAATGAAACATTAAGTCCTTATTTTTCACCCCCAACCCCTTCTTTGGTAATCAATATTCTAGATTCTAACTTTGAGTTTATTTGTTCAAATTATTTCATGTCAGTGAGATCATACAATATTTGTCCTTTTGTGACAGTCTTATTTCACTCAACATAATGTCTTCAAGGTTCATCCCTGCTGTTGCATAAATCAGGACTTCATTCCTTTTTACAGAAGAATAATATCCATTGTATTTACATACCATATTTTGGTTATCCATTTATCAGTATATTGACATTTGGGTTGCCTCCATATTTTGGCAATTGTGAATAATGCCTCTATGAACAGCCGTGTTCAAATATCTGCTCAAGTGCGTCTTTTAATTCTTCTGGGTAGATACCCAACAGTGGGATTTCTGGGTCATATAGTAATTTTTCACTTAGCTTTCTGAGGAACAACCAATCTGTCTTCCACAGTGGCAGCACCATTTTACATTCCCACCAGAAATGAATGAGTATTCCTATTTCTCCATATCTTCCCCAATGCTTGTAATTTTCTGGGTTTTGTTTTTGTTTTAATAGTAGTCATTCTAGGGTATATGGAATGGTATCTCATTGTGGTTTTGATTTGCATTTCTTAAATAGCTAATGATATTGAGTATCTTTCCATGTGTTTTGTAGCCACTTGTATATCCTCTTTGGTGAAATGTTTATTCAAGTTTATGCCCATTACTTAAGAGTTGTTTGACATTTTATTGTTGAATTGCAGGATTTTGTTATATATTCTGGATATTAAACCTTATCAGACACATGGCTTCCAAATATTTCCTTCCATTGAGTAGGTTGCCTTTTCATCCTTTTGACAAAGTCCTTTGAGGTGCAAAACTTAATTTTGAGGAGGTCCTATTTATCTATTGTTTTTCTTTTGTTGCTTGTGCTTTGGGTATAAAATCTAAGAATCATTTGCCTAACATAAGATACTGATGATGTCTTCCCACATTTTCCTCTAAGAGTTTAAAGTCCTGGTTTTTATATTTAGGTCTTTGATCTTTTTTGAATTAATATTTGTATATGGTATGAGATAAGGGTCCTCCATTTTTTGCATATGAATGTGCAATTCTCTCAATGCCATTTGTCAAAGAGACTTTTATTTCCCAATTGTGTGGTCTTGGCAGGCTTGTCAAAAATCAACTGGCCATGGGAAGCAGATGTGGCTCAACAGATAGAGCATCTGCCTACCATATAGGAGGTCCAAGTGTTTGATACCCAGGGCCTCCTGGCTCGTGTGTTGAGCTGGCCCACGTGCAGTCCTGCTGCGCACAAGGAGTGCTGACCCATACAGGGATGCTGTTGCATAAGGGTGTTCCCCGTGCAAGGAGTGGCCCCTGCACAAGGAGAGTTGCCCCACACAAAACCACAGCCAACAAAAGTGGTGCCACACACATGGAGAGCTGACGCAGTAAGATGACGCAAGTAAAAGAGACATAGATCCTCAGTGCCACTTTATGAGAACACAAGCGAACACAGAAGAACACACAGTGAATGGACACAGAGAGCAGACAACGGTGGTGGTGATGGGGGAAATAAATTAAATAATCTTTAAAAATAATCAATTGGCCATAAGCACATTGGTGGTGGGGGTATATGTGGGAGGGGTGTGCCCAGGGCACAATTCTGTAGAATATGAAGATGTTCTTCTTGTCATGGGGTGCTGTTTAGGAGGGTGGAGACTCACACAATAAAGAAGAAAATATTAAATTCCTATCCTGGGGGGTCTGCTGTGTTCTCCAGTGGAGGGGCAGGACACACTTTTGAGTACATGGGCAGCACCTAATAAAAGAAAACTGACTAATATTTCAGGACTTCAATTAATGCAACTATGAAAGTTGGTCTTCAAGGATTGGGCCTTGAGGGAAGGGGGAGGAAAGAATGGATGGAACGCGGTGCATTTTGGGGGTGTTGGAGTTGTTCTGTGTGATCTTACAAAGACAGATACAGAACATTAAATATTCTGTCAGTACTGATGAAAGTTTATGATACAAAGGCAAACCGTAGTCTAGACCATTGACCATGGTTGATAGCAATGCTTTGATATACATTCATCAATGTACCAAATGTATCATACTCATGTAGGATGCTGTTAGTGGGGGATGATGTTGGGGGGAAGGGGATTATATGTGAATCCCCTGTATTTTCTATGTGACTTTTCTGTACCTTAATGTTTTTTAGAAAATGAAGTGAAGAAAAGGTAGCACACTGGGAGAACATACAGAAGAAATGTCAAGGTACTTAAATGACAAAGGATCTTGTGAGGAAAGGCATAATGCAAAAAAATTGTATATACATTTAAAATTTTATTGTATTATTATTGTTGTTTTGGGGGAGGTTTTGGATTTCAAAAGTGTAGCAGCTGTGACAGGGGAGGATCACTTGTGAGGGATGTCAGTGATGGGTGGATGTGTGGGGAGGGGTGCACCTGAATCATACCTTTATGGAATATGAAAGTGTTCATGTGGTCAAGGGGTGTTGTCTTGGTGAGTGGAGATCCACATAATAACCAACGCAGTATCAAGTTCCCATCCTGAGGAGTCCCATTCTCGTGGAGTGGTGGGAATCTCTAGAGTGCTTAGCGAAAGAGGAAAGACACGTATGCCAGGCCCTTGATGTTGTTGCTTGTACTTATGAACCATATTAATGTACAATTCTTAAAGGGATGGAAACCTAAGTAATATGTCTGTAAGGGTCTTTCTGAAGAAAACCAAAGAATTAAAAAGCAACTGCAATATGCAGTCAATGGATATTTTTTTCGTGTGATATATTGCCTCTGGTCAAAATGGGTGTTCTAATATGATTTAAAGTAAAAATATTTTTCAAAATTCTGTAGTAATTTATAAATTTATAAAGGCAGTCTTTCCCTCAGGAAAAGCAACATAAACTCTGCATGCTTAGTCTGAGTTATTAATATTTATGTGTATTACATCAAAACATTTAAGTACTTCTTGGAGTTTTAATTTTATGCAAATATGAGGTAATGGTGTAGATAAAGATTTATCAAAAACTGGGTTATCCATGAATGCATAATGAATAAAGTCTTGAAACTTTAGCATTATAATGAAAAGTAACTATTTTAAGCATAACTACTATGGAATGGGATATTTAAATGTAATTACAAAATTACTAATAGAAACATATTAAATTTTAAAAAATCAATTAGCCATAGAGGCAAGGGTCTATTTCTGATCTCTCAATTTAGCTTCATTTATCGATATATCTATCCTTGTGCCAGTACCATGCTGTAGCTTAGCAATAAGATTTAAAGACAGGAAGCATGAGTCATCCAACTTCCTTCTTCTCTTCTGAGATACTTTTGGCTATCTGGGGTCCCTGACCCTTCCAAATAAATTTGGTAATTTTCTTTTACATTTTTGAAAAACAGGATGTTGGAATTTTGATTGGGATTATTCTGAATCTGTAAATCATTTTGGGTAGAATTGATATATTAAAAAAATATGCAGTCTTCTATTTCATGAGCATAGAATGTTTTTCTACTTATTTAGATTGTCTATGATTTATTTTAGAAAAATTTTGTAGTTTTCCATGTATAAGTCTTTTACACCCTTGCTGAAATTTATTTATAGATATTTGGTTCTTTAGTTGCCATTGTAAATGGAATATTTTTCTTGATTTCCACCTCAGATTGCTCATTACTAAGGTAGAGAAAGGCTAATGAGTTTGCATGTTGATCTTGTACCCCACAACTAGACAGATTTTTTTATATAAGCTCTAGTAGCTTTGTTGTATATTTTTAGGAACTTTCTACACATAGTATAATGTCATCTGAAGATAATGAGTTTTAATTCTTCCTGTCCAATTTTGATGCCTTTTCTTTTTCTTGCCTAATTGCTCTAGCTAGAACTTCCAGCACCAGTGAATAACAATGGTGACAGTGGGCATCCTTTTCTTGTTCTCAATCTTAGAGGGAAGCTTTCAGTCATTCACCATTGAGTATGAAGTTAACTGTGGATTTTGCTGATACGTTTGCATCTGATTATCTTGAAGAATTAACTCTGAAGGTCAGTTTCTCCCTCTTGTTACAGTTGTATCGTTAACAGGCTTTGTATTAAGACTCTTCTTTGACACTTGGTCCAACTTATTCTAGAGTGTTAGAGTAGACCATGCTTGTTCAGATTTTCTAAGGTCTTCATCTGATTCTTGCCCTGGATATGTGTAATAATTTTAAGATTGCCGTTTTTGTGCAATTGTTTCACATCCAAAAGAAAGCTTTCTTTCTTCTTTTCCCTTTCTGGGAATTATGATCTTTTCTGTTTCTTTCTGTGCAGAATTTTCTTACCAGCTCCTATGATTTGTTTAAGTTTTCCTCCTCACTCACTGTCCCCTTCCCCTTCCACTTTTCAGTTCTGGGACCCTCCTTTCTTACAGCATTTCAGTTTAACTCTCCCCCTTTTTTCTCTGTAAGGCTTCTTCTTCCACATTAAGCTATTCTGCCCTTGGGAGCAAGACAGGGTCAATCCAGAAAAGGCAGATCACTCCAGAAAATCTTGTTTTGCATTTAGGTGGTCCAGCCAACAGAAACTTGATTTAGTAAGCTCACCTCTTGCCTATAGAAACTTGATTTAGTAAGTGCGTCTCTGTCAAGTTTTCTCTCTGCCCACCCCACACAGAGGGACCCATTTTTATGCAGTAAGACTTAGTGGCTTGTAATGCATCCTGGACTGCAGAGTTGGCTCCCTATATCTACATATACATGAGGTTCCATCTTGCTGCTGTGAGTGGCTCTATAGTCTGTGTCTGTGGAAGGAGGGACTCAGGCCACTGCCTCTACACTGATTCAAAGTTGCAGTGGAACAATTGAGGGGAAGGGGTTATGGACTGGCAGGAAGATTTCCTACCTGCTTTTATAGATTATTTTTCCTTTTCTTTGTTTCAGCATTTGTGGAGTCATTCACCAATCTCTCTCATCCTCCAAGGTTCTAAGCAAATGGGATTTGTCCTTTTATTAGCTGATTCTGAGGAAAGACTTTCCAGGGAATATCTTACATCACCATTTTTATGATTCACTCTATCAACACCAATTACCATTTTAATTGATACTGAAATTTAACTAACTAATGGGTGATAAGCTGTGTCCGCATGTAAAAGACATTGAATATAGTCCCATTTATCCGATTGTTGATCTTCATGACTGATGTTAATTTCTATCTGCTTGGTCAGATGACTGTGATTACTATTTATTAGGAAGATAGATGACACCAGCATCCCAAGGTCCATATTGGAGAGATCACCTGATGAATCCATATGCATTCTCTATTTTCGCTGCTCATAAGGCAAGTTTAATTTGGGGGGAATTGCATATAATATCATATAGTATGTTTTGCAAATTAAATGTGTCTTAAGTCAGGTGTTAATTCATGAATCAGGAATGAGTGAAGAAAAACTGTCTAGAAACAATTTATCACTGCCTAAGAAATACAGGTGATCACTCATTTTCTATTCATGTGTGCCATGGAGAGTTGGGATCCATCTATACATACTTTTTTCTGACTCAGTTTTTTCCTTCAGAAAACAGAAGCATCACAGACCAACTGATCTTATAAGAAATAAGCAAATATTATTTAGATTAAAATATAAACCCAAATGATATCATAAATATGCAGAATGGAAAGTAGTACATTGCTTTGGAGAAAACAAATTTGTAAGTACATATAGCTACTGCTTTTGTGCAATTGCACTTTAAATGATACTATCCTATACTTATTACTGATGCATATCACATTTTTGCCACTCTGAGAAGCCCAAGAATGACCTCCTACAATTTAAACGTCATTATATTGTACAGTATTTGATTTTCAAGCCAATATAATTTTAGTTCCATTACACACTAAGCATGTCATAGTTTCAATTTCTCAAATAAGACGATGCTGAACAAATTTTGTTTAATTTGAAATACACTAACAATTGTGAATCACCTCATTCTAGACGTTCAAAAGATAGTATATAGCTAATTTAAACCTGTTATAAACTATAACCTGAAATATGACATGCATTTTCTACTATCAATATGTATATATATCAGAAGTACTTGCAATTACAATGAATAGTTTTAAGGTGTGTGAATGTGAGTATAAGCTGTTATGATCTATTCAACTGGGTAAAAACAAGTGAAAGTAAATGGGTGGTTTAGATATTATGGTAGGCAGAATTCTGAGATATACTCCAAGGTTCTGTTTCTCCCTGTGAATCAATCGTACACTAACCGAGGTGCATCTCTAAAGGATTTTTTTCAGATCTGTAATGGTTTAATGCTGTATGGACTCCAGAAAATCTTGTCCTTAGAGCTAATCCATTCCAATGGGTATAAACCAATTGTAGGTGGGAGTTGTTGTTTTTTATGTTACATTACTTCAGTACAGCATGACTTAGGGTATGTCTTAATCCTCTTACTGGAACCCTTTATAAATGGGATGAATACAGAGAGGCACAGAGAGAAACCCATAGAAGCATAGAAAAAAAGTCACAGGAGCAGAGAGAGAAAAGCACAAGGACAAAGAACAGAAATCAACAGAAGCTGAGAGACAAGAATCTGGAAGCTGAAGCAATGAAACCCAGAAGAGACGGGAGAGACAAGCAAATGTTTCCATGTGCCTGTCTTTGTGGAGAAAGCATTACCTGATGATGCCTTGATTGGGATATTTTCATATTCTCAGAACTGTAAGCTTGTAATCTAATAAATCCCCATTGTAAAAGACAACACTTTTTTCTGGTATATTGCTTTAGGTAGCCTTTAGTAAACTAAAACATTATCTAATAAAAAGGGGAGCAGTTGTAGCTCAGTCGTTGAGTGCTTGCTTCCCATGTATGAGGTCTTGGATTCAGTCCCCAGTGCCTCCTAAAAAAAAAGTCCTTAATCAGTTGACCTTAAGATAGGAAGAATATCTATGTGCATCTGACCTAATCTGGTGAGGCTTTAATTATGGGCCTAGAGGTCAGAGATGGAGGAATTCAGAAATACGACAGGAAGAGTCACTATTTAAGGAGTTCTACATTTCTGGCTTAAAGCTGGAGACACGAATGTGGGTGGCTTCTAGGAACTGAAAGAAGCCCTTGGTTGGCAGTCAGCAAGAAAATGGGGCCTTATGTCCTACAACCACTGAATTATGACAAAACCTGAATGATCTTGGAAGAGGATCCTGAGCCTCAAGTAAGACAGCAGCCCTAACCCACACCTAGATTCCAGCCTAGTGATACCCTGAGCAGAGAACCCAGCTAAGCCATACCCATACTCCTGATCCAGAGAAACTGGGAGATGATAAGTTTGCATTGTTACAAGCTGTTAAATTTGTGTTAACTTTTTTGTAGCAATAGAAAACTAATACAGGTAGTTTATCTCTTAACTTCATATCATAACCTAGGTCCTCTTACAGGAACAGTGACTGCAATTATTCTTGGCACTAAAATGAAAGTTAAGGTTTTTAGTGTTTGCATTTTATCTCAATGCACTTTTTCCAGTGCTACCTTCTTTCTACTATGAGCTGTCATTTAGCCTCTACTCTGAGCATAATGATTTCTGTATATTCTAATTCTATACTAATCGTCTTACTCTATTCTCTACCTACAAATCCCTATTACATTCTGTCAGTATCTGTAGGTCTGAAGCTTAAACATCATTCAACGTTCAACTCAAATGTCACCTCTTAAAGATCCACTTTATCTTTTGCAGCTTTTGTAATTTGTCCCTTCTTTGTAGTCCCAGAGAAGTACCCTAAGCTCCATGGATTTCTCATGTTCTTCATTATATACTACTTTTATACAGGCTTGATCTCTCATTCAAGAAGAAGGCATCTCTGTAGCACTTACATTACCTCATATATAGGAGGTGATTTAGTATTGAATGGATGGATGAATTAGTGAATCATGTGAGGTGGCCTTCCCTATCCCTGTCCACTCAGCTTTCCCCTACTCATTTAAATATTCCCTTTATCCTTTCTTTATTACTTACTTTCTGACTATTCCCACTTTCCCATCTTCATACCTCCTGTCTTGTTGACTCAGACTTCCCTACTGCTTTTCTCCATTTTTCCAGGCATCCACAAGCAGTAAACCTGAAAAGATATTGCATGAAAAATTATCTTAAGCTAGTTTTTTTAAATTTTACTGTTTTATTTGGGCCTGGGAGAATTATTTGGTGCAATTAATTCTGAAAGAATTTTCATAAATAAATTATATATATATATACCTTTTTAAGGTCCTTTCAATTACCTTGCTTCTTAAAAGGCTACATCATACAAAGTAAAAGTTAAAGGCCTTATTGACTAAACAAACAAGAGAGTAGAATTATTAGGTATAGTGTTAAAAAAATGTGTCATCTGGGCTTGAAGAAGCAATTAGAATAATTTGTTTCTAGTATCTATCATAATTTTGCTAGAAACATGGAAACAAATAGAAGTACATGAACTTGAATAATACTGTAAGTAATTTATCAAGGCAGTTATTATCATGGCAAACCTAGCAAAAATAAGGGGAAAATTTATATCAATCAGTTATAATTGATGGTTTGTGAGTAATTCAAATGATAGCACATGGTATTACTTACTATTGTGTGGTCATCACACCACACGTAACAGTTTATAAATTGCCAATTGCTTTTAATGCTAAATTATGGATCTCAATAAATTGGTGATATTTCTGTTAACTCTCTTATAATCCTTCATGTGTTTTGTAAAGATAATTGTGCCTATTTAATGGAGTTTATAGTGATAAATGTGAATGTAAAGAGATGCTTCTTGAAACAAAAGTCATTTTAATTTCTACTATGTCTTTTCAAATTTTCCAGCTCTTTCTTGGTGATGCTCTACCTTTTTTCCTGCTTTCTTTCCTTAGAACTTCCCAATATAATATTTTTCTTTCTAATTGATTCCTGAATATCTCTATAAAGGTGATAATGATGCTAAAAGTCACCATTACTGGCTAATTATTGAGCCCTTACTATGTGTCAGGCACTGATATAAGTGATATGTGTATGTGTTTTCATATAATCCTCCAAACAACCCCAAATTTAGTTAATGAATAGTAAAGCTGCTCAGATCATAGAAAACATCAATTGGCAGGAAAAATGGAAAGAATGGAAAGAAGAATAGAAGCAGAGAACTATCAAAAAGAATTTGAAGAATCTGAAGCTCTGACGCTCAGAAAGATTTAATTACCTAAATCATGAGATAGAGCTATAAGTCAAAACCAAATCTGGCTGGCCCCAGAGCTTAGATTTTCACTCATGACAATACAATGATTGCTTCTAATAAAAAAAAGTCAGTGGCCACTCTTTCCTCTCATTTCTTCAAACTCTCCTTGATGGTCCTATATCTCTTTTCCATTTCCTCTCCATTTGATGTTTTCTGTGATGTTATCAGTTGATTTTATTGAGTGCCCACTTTGTGGCAGGCAAAGGAGATATATTTGTGAACAAAATAGCCATAACTCTCTACCCTCATGCAGTTTATATTCTTGTAGGAGAGGACAGACGATAAATATATAGTTACTACAGTGTTTTAGGTGAACAGAATGACTATGGAGACAAACAAAATAAGGGAGATGGATAGGGAGTGAATGGAGTCAGGACTTTAATCAAAGAAATCTCGGTGATAAGATGAGACATTTCTGCAGAGTATTGACAGACCAGATAGTTATCAGCCCCATTCAAGTGGATAGGGCTGCATAGAGAGATTGTGCAGACCTCTAGGCTCAGAAACTCTATGGCTAAGGTTCTGAGGCAAATATCCAGTGGTCAAAATAATAGGCATCTGCATGATCAGAGTTCACTTCCAGGCCTATAGTACCTAATATCTAATAGTTCTCAGTAAGAATTTTTGACTGACTGAATTACAATGGGCTCAAGATGGCAAGGTTAGTTCTAGATAGCATTCTCAGCTGTCAGTAGCGCTCCTGGTATACTGCTAAACTGTTTTGGTTTGCATTTATGAACTGAGTTGGAAGCATCACTTCATAACTAAGTGGGCTGAGCAAGGAGCAGCAGAGTGGCATGGGTTATTTGACTTTCCTTTTTCTGTTCATCTGGTCTTTTGGGTGTAGGCAGTCAGAAAAGATTCCTTCCTATTAATCCTGACTATTCTGAGTGGGCCCGCTTGTCCTGTGCAACCTCTACTTGCATACGGCTATCACCCTCCCATCTCCTCAGCAGCCAGGAAAATTTTAGAGGTAGATTATTTTCCTAGTATGCTTTCTGAAAGCAGGTTGCTGAATGTCAATCCACAAGAGGTTTTACATTCATAAGCAGCATTTATGAGTATATTTTAGCATAAAATCTCACTGTTACATTTTTGGTGATAAGTCTTTTGGTAAAATTAAGTATTACCAGTAGTTTGGGTTCTATTAGCAATTAACTTAGCTGCTACCCAGTTTAATTTCTCATGCTGATGCAAACTCCTTAGCAGTGTCTTCATTTTGTTAGTATTAAATGAAGTAACCTGTCCAAAGACCATGGTTTCATCTGTCTTCAATGAGACTGTGAACTCATCCAACACACAAGTGGAGGTGGTTTCAGTTGACCAAGCTTTCCATCTTCCGGTTTCCTACAGGTTTCTAACATGAGTAGAAAGGAGATTGTTTTCCACTGCAGAAACTCACATATATAAAATCTCACCAATGGGGCATTTAAATTATCTTAGAATCCAAGCATGGTCTACGTGGTTTCTAAGACCTGTTTATCTTCTGTGCCAGATTTTGTGCCTTTAAATAGCTTGATAAACAAATTTTAAAAATTATCTCAACTCTTTCTTTTACATAGCACTCTTCCTAGACAAACCCTCTACTTTAAAAAAAATTTTGTTTATAAAAAAATCATACATACACAAAAGTAGAGATCAGTAAATTATTTATTTCAGAAACTGTGATAGTATGGAGGGATACTGGTATGGGGTACCAATGACAGGTGATATGTGGCTGACAGGGAGCTGTACAGAACATATGTCCAGGGTGCATGGTAATGTTTGGATATACTCATAGTGGCAACAATTAAAAACCACAGTAGGGGGGGTCCTGGGTTCCTGGCCAGTGGTGCTCTGTCGTGGTCCCTAGGGGAGCAGCGACAGTCTCCCAGGTACAGTGGCGGGGACCGGGAGGGAGTGAGGGTTCAACAGTGAGCCCCTGATGCTAATGACTATGCTTGTGAGCTGATAAACCCAAAATAAGAACAAGGCCTAGAACAACTTTGTGCCTGGGAATTTCCTCCTGTCAGCCTTCATGTTGCTCAAATGTAGCCAGTCTCGAAGCCAAACTCAGCATGTAAATGCAATGCCTTCCCCCCAGCGTGGGACATGACACCCGGGGATGAGCCTCCCTGGCAACGAGGGACCACTATCAACTACCAACTGTTGATGCAACTGGAAAATGACCTTATACGGAAGTTTCAATGCGGATCAGCAGAATATCCATGTCTACATAAAATACCATGACTTTAAAATGCTGTTTGACCTAAAGTAAGGGGGAAATGGAAAGGAGAAATGAGTTTATATGGCTACGAGTTTCTAAAAAAGAGTCTGGAGGCTGGCAGAAGGTTTGCCCTCATGCACAACTGAGCAGAGTCAGAGAGACAGATAAAGCAGATACAACCCCCAGATATTGGTTCCTTTGAGGGCTAAAGAGACCCACGGGAGTTATGGTCATGGCCGATGGGGTTAACTACCAGGGCAGATGGCCCCTCTTTGGAAATGGTGTTTATGTGTGATGACTCTGGACTCAGATGGGATCTCCCTTCATAAGACTTTCATGCCAATGTGCTGGAGGTGCAGTTAATGTTGGGGTTTAAGATATATTTAGGGGATTTGAATCTCTGGACTGACAATGTGATAGCCAGATCCTGAGCCTCAACAGACTCCAGCACCTACAATCTGATTTATTGGACTTACCACACTCAGCTAAGATGGAGTTGAAGAAGGACAACCACCACACCATGGAGCCTAGAGTGATTACAACTGAAAATGGGAGGATTGCATCCAGCATCCAGGTGGAATCTGACCCTCCTCTTGACATAGAGGTGCAATGGACACAACCAATCCAATGTCCACATAGAAGAGGTGGCATTGGAATGGGAAAAGTGGACATAGTGGACGAAGGGTATGGGGAAAGGCAGGAAGAGATGAGAGGTGGAGGCGTCTTTGGGACATGGAGCTGCCCTGGATGGTACTAGGCAATCACCGGACATTGTAAATCCTCACAGGGCCCACTGGATGGAATGGAGGAGAGTATGGGCTATGATGTGAACCAATGTATATGAGGTGCAGAGGTGCCCAAAGATGTACTTACCAAATCCAATGGATGTGTCATGATGATGGGAACGAGTGTTGTTGGGGGGGGGGAGAGGGGGGGTGGGGGGATGGGGTTGAATGGGACCTCACATATATATTTTTAATGTAATATTATTACAAAGTCAATTAAAAAAAATTTAAAAAAAAGAAACTGTGATAGTGATATTTTATTGTTTATTCACTTATCAAAAATCGATTTTATCTTAGAAATCTCCAAAGGCATCAAATGAGGGTCTTTTAAATGTCTTTAAACATAATAACCAGCATTCCACAATCCAGTTGGATTTTCCTAGAGTAAGTACATTATTGATGAGTTCCATAAAGGAGAATAATTGAGGACATACACAGTAAATACAGATGAATTTTGCAACTGGCAAATTATCCCTATTTTTAGGGAATGTCAGGAATATACCATGTCTTGACAGGCCCTCATCTGTGTGTGCTCATATGTGCTTTGTACAATGAATCATCTTTGAGGCTTTTCCCTAGGGGATTGCCCTAAAACTCCACTAGGAATCTAGGCCTGGGTTAGATAAAAGTTACTCACAGCATTACTCATTATTTCTGGGTCTCTAATTTCACTCCATAATGTTAATGAAAAATTTCTTTCTACAGTGGAACATAATGAAGGACTGGCAGTCCTCTTACTGAATGTCAATGGCAATTGGTATTGAGAATAACATCAATATTTCTTAAGTAATTTAACAAATAAGTTACTCAACAAATATTTATTTAGTAATTAGTTATGTGCAAAGCACTCTGTTAGGTGTAATTAGGTTTTGGATAATTAATTACATAATTGTTCTTGTCTCCAAGGAACTTTTTATGGGAGGAGTGCTTTTATATATATACAGATGATATACAGATAGATAGACACACATATTCATATATACATATTATATATACATCATAATATATAATGCACAATGCATGTCATTGAGTAGGTTCTATAAATGAGAAGGAGATAAGAAATATCATTGCCTGCATTCTCTGTCCTCATGTACAAAACTTCATGAAAAATGTGATAATGGAGTTTGATCTTGGATGGCTAGATCTGACATGACTTGGCAAGTGATTCATCACGGGATTTAATAGAGAAATCAAGCAGGATTTCAAGGTTTCTGCCTGAGTGATTGCATGTTTAGTGATGGCATTTAATGAGAATGGAACCCAGGAGTGCCAGCCATATGGGTGAGTGATGGAGATAGAGAGGTTAGTTGGAAGGGACATAATGAGTTCATTATTTGAGAGCAAAAAGGATGGGGAAACATTTACATAATTCCTTCTACTTTGACCCCTCCCCACTCTGATACTTGATCTACTGCTCCCATTGATTCTTTCAGCAAATATTTATTGAGCACGTACTATGTTCCAGGAACTATACTGAGTGTTAATAATACACAGATGAATCAGTTAGTCAAGGTCCCACCTGTACAAAGCTTACAGAATAGTCTACTGTGAGAAGATAAGCATTAAAATATCAGATGATTAATTGAAGTTTTGAAAATAGTTAAGAGAACAGAATCTATTAAAGAAATTTAGGAAGTGATATAATCTAATCTGAGAATAAGCTGGAGCTTTTTGAAGTCAATCTGTCCACATCACTGTTAGCAGTACCTGGTTGTTCCTTTTTGTGAAAACCCTGAAACTTTTTGGGTTGCAGGAGGATCTCATACATAATCAGAGCCTTAATATCCCCTTCTGGAAAGTGGGGAGTATTACATTTCCCAAGGAGTAATAAGAAGTAAGCACCAAATAAAGTTCATGCACTACTAAGATGGATCATTTCTCTCCCAATTGTCCAAATCTGCCTCTTTGGACTTCTGTACTCAGCAACGTAGCTCAGAAGTACATTAGGTCACTTATGGAAATAGGGAGGCATTTAGAGCAGTACATCTCTGCAACATACCTCAAATTAAACCCATCTAAATCTGTGCTTCTCTCCCTTTCTTCTATAATGGGTGTATCACCATCTTTATCATGATTGTGATAGACAGGCTTTATAACAAAATCATAAATATAGATGGTATGTCAAAACCCTCAAAAATGACAATTAGTTTGGTGCAAACATTATTGTGGTTTTGCATTATTGAATTTGCCATTTGATATTGGAATACATTTTTAGATAAATGTGGTTAAGTTATACCTCATTTTAATATACATTTCTCGCTTTATGCTTTTTTTGCTAATGACTTATTAGTTGCTTTTTACTTCATATGTATTTTAGACTATGGAAATGATGTTAGACAAAAAGCAAATTGAAGCGATTTACTTATTTGCATTCAGAATGGGTCATAAAGCAGAGGAGACAACTTGCAACATCAACAAAACATTTGGTCAGGAACTGCTAATGAATGTACCGTGTAGTGGAGATTCAAGAAGTTTTGGAAAGGAGACGAGAGCCTTGAAGATGAGGAGTGTAGTGGCTGGCCATCGGAAGTTGACAATAACCAATGGAGAGTAATCATCAAAGTTGATTCTCTTACAACTATTTGAGATACTGCAGTAGAACTCAACATCAGCCATTCTACAGCCATTTGGCATTTGAAGCAAATTGGAAAGTTAAAAAAGCTCAATAAGTGGGTGCCTCATTAGTTGACCGAAAATTTTAAAAATCATCATTTTGAAGTTTCGTCTTCTCTTATTCTACACAACAATGAACCATTTCTCGATCAGATTTTGAAGTTCAAAAATAAGTGGATTTTATACAATAACTGGTGATGACTGGCTCAGGGGTTGGACCAAAAAGAAGCTCCAAAGCACTTCCCAAAGCCAAATTTGCATCAAAAAAAGGTCATGGTCAGTGTTTGGCTGTCCATTGCCAGTCTGATCTACTACAGCTTTCTGAATCCTGACAAAACCATTATATCTGAGAAGTATGCTCAGCAAATTAATGAGATGCACCGAAAACGGCGACACCTGCTGCCCGCATTGGTCAACAGAAAGGGCCCAATTCTTCTCCACCACAACACTTGATAGCACAACGCACAACCAAAGCTTCAAAAGTTTAATGAATTGGGCTACGAAGTTTTGCCTTATCTGCCATATTCACCTGATGTCTCACCAACTGACTACCACTTCTTCAAACATCTTGACCACCTTTTTCAGGGAAAACACTTCCACAATGAGCAGGATGCAGAAAATGCTTTCCAAGAGTTCATTGAATCCCGAAGCATGGATTTTTGTGCTATAGGAATACACAAATTATTTCTCATTGGCAAAAATGTGTTGATTGTAATGGTTCTTATTTCGATTAATAAAGATGTGTTTGAGCCTAGTTATTATGATTTAAAATTCATGGTCCCTAACCACAATTCCTTTTGCACCAAAGTAATACATAGGTTCCTCAACAACAAGCACCACGTCCATGTGACTTAGACTTTTTCAAGAGGTAAAATTCAAGTCGATTTCTTTTCTTGTCATTTTTACAAATATACTTGGACTTATTAGACCACATGTTCCAGAAAAATAAGGTCAGCATACTAAGTGCAAATAGTTGTATATTCAGTTTAAATCATCCTGTTAGGCCTTAATATCTTAATATCCCCAAGTGGTTAAAGCAGATGTAATAATAACCTTGGATATCAACTGTTAAAACACAAAAGCAGACTATCCATCCAAAGCAAATCTACTTTTCCTTTAAATATACTCCAATATTTGCATGTTCCCTTTTATGGATTTCTTTTTAGTCCCTCTTTGTTTTAAAAGGAAATTGTTGGGGATTGAATCATGTCCCTCAAAAAAAAAACATGCCCAGGTCTCATCCCCTCATCCTGTGGGTGTGAACCCATTTGTAAATAGGACTTTTGAAAATGGTTATTAGTAAAGGTGTGCCCAAACAGAATGAAGTGAACCTTAATTGAATATGCCTGAAGTCCTTATAGGCAAAGGAAACTGGACACAGAAAGGGAAACCATGGGGAACAGTCAGAGATGGTAGTCAAGAGAACCCAGAATGACAGAATGGAGAGGAGAAGACACTGCCTTGCATATTGCCATGTGGAAGAAAAGTCATGAAATGCCAAGATTGCTGGTCAGCCAGAAGATATCACCCCCAGGAGGAAGCACACCTTCTAGCCTCTAAAATTGCAATCCAATAAATTCCCACTGTTTAAGCAAACTCACTATGGTATTTGTTTTAGCAGCTAGGAAACTAAAACAGTTTTGGTACCAAAAAGTGGAGTACTGTTATTTAAAAGACTTAAATTTTGGAAACCACTTTGGAATTGACTAATGGGTAGAAGCTGGAAGAATTGTGAGGCACTTGATAGAAAAGCCTAGATTTCTTTGAAGAAACTGTTGTTAGAAATTTGGACATTAAAGTTACTTCCAATGAAGACTTAGAAGGGAATGATGAATGTGCTATTAGAAATTAGAAGAGGTGGCAGACGTGGCCCAGTGGTTAGGGCATCCATCTACTACATGGGTGGTCCATGGTTCAAACCCTGCGTTCCTTGACCCGTGTGCAGCTGGCCCATGCGCAGTGCTGATGCATGCAAGGAGTGCCGTTCCATGCAGGGGTGTCCCCCGCGTAGGGGAGCCCCATGCGCAAGGAGTGCGCCCCTAAGGAGAGCCGCCCAGCGGGAAAGAAAGTGCAGTCTGCCCAGTAATGGTGCCGCACACACGGAGAGCTGACCCAAGGTGATGCAACGAAAAAGAAACAAAGATTCCCGTGCCGCTGACGACAACAGAAGCAGACAAAGACACAGCAAATAGACACAGAAAACAGAAAACTGGGGTGGAGGGGGGGAGGGGAGAGAAATAAATAAATAAATAAATCTTTAAAAAAAAAAGAAATTAGAAGAAAGACAGTCCTTGTTATAAAGTGGCAGAGAACTTGGCAAAATTGTGTTCTGAGGTCAGAATGAAAGTGGTACTTATAAGTAATGAACTTGGATAGTCAAAAGGATTTCCAAGCTAAGTGTGGAAGGTCCAGTCTGGATTGTCCTTGCAGGTTATAGTAAAATTCAAAAGGAAAGATACGGGCTGAGATTTAAACTCTTAAGCACAATGGGACCTGCAATTGATGATTTTGAAAATTCTCCACCTATCCAGATAATGTGCTCTCTGAGTAGGGCCAGAAGCAACTCTATCAGGGAATTTTCTGAGATTTATAGAAGTTACTCCCTAGGGAACAGTGTTCCATGTAAGGGTTTAACTGAATTATCCTTTGCTTAAGAGGGTGTGGCTGAAAGATTCAGTCATACATTTCTGCAGACATTAGGATTGGAAATTAAGTTATCCAGAAAGGATCTGTGGAGTGGGAAAGTTTATCCTCACACTCTCTATCCATTGTAATTTGGAAGCAAATTACATCTGCTTCCAAATTAAATTTCACAGGTTCACAGACAGAGTGGAATTTGCTTCAGGATAGATTCCACCCATAACCAATTTTGATGAGACTTTGTACTTAGCATTGTTACTGAAATGACTGAATGATTTTGTAGTGTTTTGATGGAATGAATGTATTTTACAAGTGGAAAGAACATGTCATTTTGCGGTGCAGGGAGTGGACTGTTGGGATTGAATCATGTCCCTGGAAAAGGCATGTTTAGGTCCCAACCCCTGGTGCTGTGGATCTGAACCCATTTGCCAATAGGAGCTTTGAAGATGTTATTGGTCAATGTGGGTGGGCCTCAATCCAATATAGCTGAAGTACTTATAAGCCAAGGAAATTAATTGTACATAAAAAGAGAAGCCACAAGGAGAATCCAGAAGCTGAAAGTCAACAGAACCCAGGAGAGAAAGGAGAAGATGCTGCCATGTGCACTGCCATGTGACAAAAAAGTAAAGGAACCCCAAGATTGCCAGCCAGCCAACAGATACTGACCCTAGGAGGAAGCAAGCATTCTAGCCCCTGAAAGCACAAGTCAATAAATTCCTATTGTTTATGCAAACACATTGTATCACATTTTAGCAGCTTAGAAACTAAAATAGAATATGATTTTTTCTTTGCTCTGGATGAACAACCAATATCACTAGTAAATCTTTTGCAGACCTCTGAACGCACTATAAGACCAGTGTTTTTAACCTCAATTGGATTTTGAATACTTTTGCCTTATAAAATCTGGCAATCTTTACCCTTTTTTTTTATCATCACGCAGACTGTTATTGACTGTCATTGCTATTGTGTTGAAAAGAAGAAGCAGCTCTCTTCTTCACAGGACGTTCATTGGCAGTGGGCATTTGTTTAATCAACAGATGGCATAGAGGACCATACATGGTCATGTGAATTTATGGCAGTGAGTGTGTGAAATGTTTGAGAGAAGATTGGGTTAAGAAAATAAATGATATGCAAGTGATATGTTATTCTGCACTCTGATAGCCCCATATTTGGGGTTCATCTTTTATTTATAAATAAGTGGGAATATGCACACAAGCTCACAGTAGAGAAGAGCCAGGAAGGATTATTAGTGCTCTGGTACCAGGCTGCCTGGGTTTATATTTATGCTGAGCCATGAGCTGTGTGAGCTTGGATGAGTTATTTAGTATTTATATATATCTTAGTAGGGCCTCAGTAAGTATTGCTGCTATTATTGGTTTCTAGTTCTGATTTATTGGGGTGAATTTTTATGGAACTAAATACCTATATGCATCATGTATAAGAGTTTCAAGGTAATGATAACTTTAATTCAAGGGATTAAAATAATATTCACATTGTTACCAAGTTCTTTGAAAGTAAGTTACAGCTGGTCTTCTTTATCCCTTTTCTCACTCTTATACTGATCTACAAATCACTCACTGGTGTTTTAAGATGCTAGCTCTTTAGGAAAAGGCTGTGTCCCTTGAAAAATTATTATATAACACCATACCACACTTTGTTTTAACATTAGATGATTGATATGCATGGTGTGTGTGGGAGGATTTGTGGGACAAAATCTGTGAGTAAATATAAAACATGTATGTGTTGGGTGTGTATATATGTGTGTGCATATGTTTAAATGGAGCATTTACCATCCTACAAGGTTTTCGATTTCTCCAGTCTTAGAATAAACAAAATCTTTTTCTCAAGTGTATATATGAATAAATCCAGGAGAATGTAACATAAGTCTGGTTTTCAAGGTGACATGAGATAGGCGTTTTGAATATTCTTTGGGATATCCACTTGGTGAACAATCCAGAAATGACTTCAAAGTTGATTTTGTGCATCAGTCTCCAACTACTCCTCCATACCTGGGGAATTTGTTGGGATAGCTACTGATAATTAATCAGAGCAATAGAATGTATGGACTTGGAGAAAGATAGAAAAGCCCAGCTCTTTGACTTTCTAACCATGTGACCCTGGAAAAATCACTTAATTCTCAGGGCATTAGTTTTCTCATGAGTAAAATTGAGATAATTTATCTGTCTCATAGGATTTAGGTGGTCAGTGAATGAGGTGTCTGTAAATTAATCAATATAGTGCCTGGCACAATTATCATTTAGAAAATGGTAGCTAAGCTTACTATAAAATGCAAGTGTATACAGATTATTTAAAACGTCTTAATCTCTATTGTACACCAAACATCTAATGTCCAAAGGTATCTTTTGACAATTACTCTTAGTTTAAACCATTTAATAACATAGAGAATGGTAATCCAGAAAGAGAAATTCTTATACAAATGGTTTGGAATGAGATTTAGGAAATACAGGTGGGAGAGCAGATTGGAAGACAGAGGATGTACAAGGCTCTTTAATGTGTTTTAGAAAAATTAGAATGATGTTCCTTTTCATTTCTCCTTTTTTCCTTATTAGTATTTCATATGAATCTAGCAGCAGCAGTGTAGTACAGAAGGTATGGAAGGATCTGAATTTTCTAAATCACCCCCTAAGACATACATTGACAAGATATCAATTTCTTACCCACAACCTCACAGACATCTTGACTGCAGCCTTTTTACAAGCTATCCATGAACTAACATGCTCATGGCTAAGAAATTCACACTCCATTTCTGTGATTAGAACTGTCATGTATTCATGTTATTTCCACTGAACTTTGTGAACTGCCTAAAATATGGCATCATTTTAGATTCATGGCATTCCAATCAGGTCGTTTTTAAGGCAGAAAAAAAATTGCAAATGGTGTTTGAATGACTTTTTACTCACAGAAAATATTTTCTTATATAAATATTTTCTAAGGTTAATTTTCTAAGATTAATTTGACCAAAGTAGTATCTACTGCAGGACCTGAGAAAATGGCATTATAACTCTGTAAAGAAGGAGTTAAATAAAAATCATTCTTGCCTCTCAGACCCTTTTTGACTCTCTCCAAAGTCATAGTCCAAATTCAAGGTCTAGACATATGGCAAAGCTCAGCTTCTTTATAGGAGGATTCAAAATGTAAAATTACAGAGAAAAATACAGATGGCAAAGAAGCACATGAAAAGATGTTCAACATCATTAAACATTGGGGAAATGCAAATTAAAACCACAATGAGATATCACTACAAACCTATCAGAATGGCTAAGATAAAAAATTGTGACAACACTAACTGATCATGAGTATGTGGAGAAACTGATCATTCATACATTGTTGGCAGGAATGTAAAGTGATACAGCAAACTCTGGAGAACAGTTTGGCAGTTTCTTAAAAAAAAGAAAAATAACTAAGCATGCAACATGTAACCCTATATGACCCAAAATTATACATTATACTCATTACCTATTTATTCTAGAGAAATGAAAAATTATATTACCACAAAAATCTGTAAATGAATATTCATAGGTATTTTATAATAGCCAAAACTGGAACCCTTCAATGGGTAAATGGGTAAACAAAGAGTGGTAGATCTACTCCATCCTTAGACTACTACACAGTAATGAAAATGTATGAACTATTGATACATCCAAATCCAATAACACTGATGAATCTCTAGAGAATAATGCTGAGTGAAACAAAGTGAATCTCAAAAGGTTATTATATGATTTCGTTTCTATGTTACTATTTAAATGACTAAATTATAGAAATGGAGACCAGAGTAGTGACTTCCATGGGTTATGGAGAGGACGATATTGGCTTTGAAAGGACAGCATGAAGGATCCTTGTGGTAATGGAAATGTTCTGTATCCTGGTAGTAACAATATCATACTGGTTGTGATATTGTACTATAGTTTTAGAAGATGTTATATTGGAAAGAATTGGGTAAAGGATACATGGCACCTCTTTGTATCATTTCTCTGTATCATTTCTTACAATTGTATGTGAATCTACAATTATCTCAAAATAAAACTATTTAAAAACTTACGGAGAATAAGATAAAAACTGTTGTGATTTCTAATATGAAGTTTAAATAAATATTGAGCCAATTCCATAAGTACATACCTTACAATGGACATAAGTATAATCACATAGACTTTAGTCCTCACACAAGAATTAGCTTGTAAGTAAGCATTTCTCAAGAACTGAGGATACTACTCATTTTTCTGAGGGACACAGATAGAGTTTCATTTTTTTCAGACCAGGTTCTAAACAGCTCTTTGCTTATAAGTCAATGTTCCGTACCTAGTAGGATGTATTTTGCTAAATTCCTGAGAAATTTTGCTATGTTCTTTAGAGTTATGTAAATATAAATTATATAAAATGGCTAATTTTATAGACAATGGGATACATTCTTTTTGTAAAAAAAGTCTATAGTTTCACCCTGAAATTGGAATAAACTGCAAATATTTATTTTAATAATTAGTAAGTTGCTTCAGAAGAGAAATCAGGGCTGAAGACATATACATGGAATATTTAAAGGGTCCAGATAATAAATGTTGATGGCTTGGTCCAGAGCAAGAACATTACAGAAGGGGATAAGTGGATGATAGATTTCATTGAGGACAATGGGTAGAGAAAGTTAAAAAATTGAGAATGACTCATAGTTTCAGGCTTAATGGTGGAATCATTTGCTAAGATAGGAAATACCAGGTGGGACTATTGGGATAGAAATCAAGATTTTAGTTTTTGCAAATACTGAATTTTAAGTGTCCATGATATATGTAAGAGGAGATAGTAAGTCAATTTTGGATAAGAATGTAGCTCAAAATAGAGGTCAACACTTCAGAAATAAATCTGAAATTCAGTAGGATGTAGGTGGCATTCAGAGACATGAAAATGACATAGATCAAAGGTTAACATGTACAAAAGAGGCCTTAGGATTGAGCCCTGAAGAATTGTAGTATTTATAAAGTGAGGTCCAAGAAATTAGGAAAGACAATGGAAAAGAAAGGGTCAATAAGCGAGGAGGAAAACAAGGTAAGTGTGGACCACGGCCACTATCTTCTGCTACCTACCCAAATAATAAATAATTTGTTTGTAAACTTTAAAAATGTAGTTCTTGTGGTTTATGATAATAGAACCATAGATGGAAGTATGAGACAGGAAATGGGGAGTGAGAAAATTGGGATTAAGAATTAAGTTTATTGACCGCATGGTTTCTCAAGATGTATCTCATTTGCTTTGGTGAGCATTTTAAGTTTTCTTTGGTTGTTTTCTACCCTATGATGAGCAAAGCAATGACAGAGTAAATTACCTCTCTTTTGAAGAGTATTTCACTGACCCCTGTTACCCAAAGGCTTAGATTATACCTTTATTAATCACAGTGAATTAAATAACCTTCAGAACTGTATGCTTCCCTAGCTGTTATTCAAGAGGAATTTTTCAATTGGTCACATCAGTAAGTAATGATGAGGACATGGCTCCGTGTCTTGGAGGATAGAGGCAAAATGAATAAAGTGACCAATTTGCCCTATTTTTCAGTTGATTTATATAATTCTTGAATTTTTCTTTTCTACAGTTCAGAATTATTTTTTTCTCCAGACTTCAGAGTCCAGAAAGATTATTTTAATTATGGCAACTCTCTCAAACTACCACTTGCTAGCCACTGATAACCTTTCTTTGATTTCGGTAGCAACATGTCTTTGTTAACATGTTTTTAACACTCTGCTTATATCAAGTAGGAGAACTGTTTTTCAGAAAGCCTTTTCAAGGTCACCCATTACCAGTATATTCTCAAGTCAGCATGTACTCTTTCAACAACAGAACAACCATAAACTCTAAATGAACTTTAAGACACTAGAGAATTAAGAAGTACATAGAAAAAGCAGCCTCAATTTTCAACTACAGTAGGATTGAAAGAAAAAATCAGATGCTATAATACATTAAATTTTAGAAAAGGAGACAAAATTTAAAGCAAATTGTTGAGATAAAATATTCATTAGATAGTTTTCATAATGTGTTAAACCGGTTAAATGTTTGAACTGCTCGAGTCTGACCAAAAAGTCTATTTTTCATAAAACTTGGTCTTTATAGAAAATTAAAATTTCACATTAGATCATGGAGAAGAAACTAAAAATCACCCAAAACACTATCATACAGAGAAAACTGCTGTTAAAATTTTACTGTACTTCTATCCCGTAGCTATTCTATTCATATATTTATATAGCCAGTATAATGTTGGTTATATTAGTGATCTGAGATTTTGGATTTCTCAGACAACTGAACCAGCATAAAATTACCAACTTTTCATTTGCCAAGTAAAATAAAACAAAGCAAAGCAATAACAAACCTCAGGACATCAAAAGCAATGGAAAAAATGTGTCATCTTTCATCATCATATTATAAAAGGACATTTGTCACTACAGTATAGAAATGATATAACCTCAGAATAAAATAGGCATTTAGATTAAATGAAGCTGCCTGATATGAATATCAATGTTGTCACTCTTTTTCTTACTTTCATATAGACTAGTGAAAGCATTACCCTGATATCAGTATGACCAAAGATAAACTGTCTTTATTCATGTCAACAATCAACACCATCTACTTGTGCACTGGATTCCATTCCATCTCCCTTATTTAAAGACTTTTTTAAAAATTAACCCCATTCATCAACACTATTATTTTCTCTTTCACTATAGGTCATTCTGAACAGAAAAGAAACATGTTATAATATCTTCCATCTTAATCCTCTTTTGCACCTACATTCCCCTTCAGCTATAACCCCATTTCTCTGCTGTGTCCACTTCTCTCATTGTAGTCTGAATTCACTCCAATGTTTTCATGACCATTACGCATCAAAGCTGCTCTTTTCAAGAACATTCAGTGACCTTCAAATTGCTGAATTAAAAGGTCAATTTTCATTTTTCATCTTATTTAAGCTATCAGCAATATTTGACACAGTCACTTCCTCCTTTTCAAAATGCTTTCTTTACTTGGCTTCCAGGATACCTCGTTCACCTGGTTTTATTCCTCCCTTACTGGCTGTTCCTGCATCTCCATTTTTGGTTCCTTCTCTTCTGCCTGCATTGTAAATGTTGGGTCAAATTATATGACTCTTTTTAAGGCTTTTATTTAAGTTAACCATATATTGATTTCCAGACAGTTGTATCGGTTTGTGAAGCAAATTCATTCATTCACTCCACAAATATTAATGAGTGAACAAAATAGACAGGGACAAAATTCCCTGTGCTCTAGGAGTCTTAGAACCTGCATTCTAATGGGAGGTAGCAGATAATAAAGAGTAAAAATTTAATTAAATAATAGATAATATTTAGGGTAGGTTAGAAGATGATAAGTGCAATGAAAGAAAAGAGAAAAAACAGAAAATTGATCAAGGTAGGGGGAGGGCTTTTCAGTGCCAGGAGATTGTTTGAAGGTTGTGGAGTTAAAGAGCATGACCATGGTGTAATTCATTAAAGAAATGAGCTCTGGTATAAGGGAACCTCTTATATTTTTTAATGTAAAATTTTTTTGTGATGTATGTTTCTTTAAAAAAATCAATAAAAAATAAAAAATATAAAAATTAAAAAAATTTTAAAAGAGATGGGCTCTGAGCAAAGGCTTAGTAGGTAGGGGAGATGAGGAGCAGAACATGGTACAAAGAATGAAAACATGGAGTAATAAATGGGCATGCCCATTCACTGTACCTTTGCCGGAATGGAATCATTATTACCGTAGATCAAAATAAAAACACTGTAAAAGCCTTTCAAATTAAACTGCATTGTAATACATTTAAATTCTCATAAATAAAAATTTAAATATATTTTGAAATAAATTGCACTGATATTATTTCTTCCTTAAATAGCATAATAATTATGCATGCAAATATGTTTAGTGTTTTTATTTAAAATTTCTTTGCTATCTCTTGCTCATTCCACAGTAAGTAAGTTTTTTGTAGGAACACTTTCTGTTTTACTGTTATTTATTTTTGATAGATATGAAAAAATAGCAGGAAAATCTATATCTGGAGGATTCAAAACAAGGAGCATTCAAGTAGTTTTAATCATAAAATAAATAATACAAAAATCAGTTTTGTAAAATTTAACTACTACTTGATAAGTTAAATTCCAGATTGGTTCAATCAACAAAAACTTATTAAACTTCTAGCAACTGTGAATATAACAGTGAAAGAGACATATAAACAATATTTGCCGTAGGATCCTGTATTCCAGTGTAAACAGGAGTTGGACAGCAGAAACAAAAATAAATAATTTCAATAGTGATAACTGCTATGAAAAAGATGAAAAATGAATGGACAAGAGAGGGCAAGGACTACTTTTTGGGGATTTCATCATGCCCACCAAAAAAGACATGTTCAAGTTTGAATTTGGATTCCTGTGGATGTGAACCTATTTGTAAATAGGACCTTATTTAAGATGTGGCCAAACTGAATGAGGGTAGACCTTAATCCATTACAGCTGAATTCCTTATAGGCAAAGAAAATTGGACATGAAAGTAGAAGCCAGATGCCATTAGAAGCTAGCAGTCAGAGAAAGTCACAGGAGACCAAGGAGACAGACAACCACGTGAAGGAGGCAGAGATCCAAGCCAAGGAACCACAAAGACTGTCGTAAGCCAGCACCAGAATGTTACAGACTCTGGGAGAAAGCATGGTTTACTGAAACTTTGATTTTGGACTCCCAGCCTTCATAACTATGAGCCAATACATTCTTGTTAAGGCAACAAATATGTGGAATTTGGCATAGCAGCCCTATCAAAATAAGACACTAAGATAAGGTGGGCAAAGAAGGTCTGTCTGAGGAGGTAACATCTGAGCAGAGACCTGAATGGTAAGAAGAAACCAGTCCTACAAAATCTACAGGAAAGGTCTTCCAGGCAGGGAGATTAGCAAGTGCCAAGACCCCAAATCAGAAACCTTTGCTTGTGTCAAAAGACTGGAAGAAGGCCTCTCAGTCTGTATCACAGTAACTAAGAAAGATAAAGGAGTTGAGATCAGAGAGATAATGGGATGCAGGAAGATCATGTAGGGCTTTGTGGGCCACTGTGAGGAGGATGAATTTCATTACAGCTTTGGTTGAGACTCTTACACTTAATCGAGTCTGTTTAAAAACTACCCATCTGTGATTGGTGGAGAACTGTGTGCTTGAGCATATGGACTAGGTCTGCTTGTGAATCTGAGTAGCCAAATTGAAGCATAAGGCAGATATGGAACAAAAATATGAGTTCTTGTGTTAAAGACAGGCCAGCAATCAGCCAGGAACTCAGAAACCCAATCTCATCTAATAAACAAATTTCAGGATGAACCCATGCCTCAGAAATCTAAATGTCATGCCAAATGAGAGACTACTGCAATTCAACATCTAAAGGTAATCTGCAGTCCAAAGGTAAATTGATGTGTTTATGAAAGTAAAAAAGATGATCCTAAAAGGCAACATGATAAAAGTGGTCAGTAGCCTGGAATGGATAGAACACAAGGCCAAAGCAAGAATGTGAAGTCCTACAAGCCAAGGCAAATTTAATTCTAAGGCAAGATTTCACCCACCCAGGAGCTTTTCTTTACAGTCTCTAATATGGTAGTGCCAATCTCAGGATATAGTTGGTACCATGGTGGCAAAGAAATCTGGAAAGTGACTGGATAACCAGAAAGGGGAACTGTAAGATAGCCTTGAAGGGCAGTCTGGCTTGTGTACTGTGTGTATGTCCTGCATTAATTACCCTGAGGAAGTGATTGTGACTGTGAAGGCAGTAAATTTGCAGTCCATATATCCTTCTTGGGGTGTATATACTAATACAGATAGAAGACATTCTAATTCAATTTACTGGGTAGAGATTTTTTTGTTCTTACTCTTGGCTATTTTAAGCATAAAATTTGTTTAAGTATTTCTTTGAATATAACTGTGTGTGTGATAATGCAACCATAAGGAGAACAAAGGCTTCAGTCATTGTTCTCTTAGTTTTTGGAGAAGACAAGTAAGTCCAGAGATTTAAAGAGAGACCGCTAAAGTAAGAAAGGGATCCCAACCTCTAAGAATACTTTTTAAAATCTACTAATTAGCATATCTTATGGCGAATCATTGAATTGCTGCACAGTCTGGCTCATTTCTCTCACAGACTTTAAGTAACTAAGAACAAGTTATTTTATTTTTGCTTCACAAAAACAAACTCATGATTAAAAAAACTTTTTAACATGATTATAGTAATGATAAAGAACTCCTTTGTTAGGTGATTTTTAGGTTACAAAAATGAAATGCATACCTCTAAATTAGGTTCAAAGGGTGTGATCATTCCTATTGTATAATTTCCCTTAATTCCTTATTTTGAAAGCAACACACTAAATTATAAAATAGTTTAATGAAAAATGGACATTGGCAAAACAAGTTTGGTGGTAAAACTGAGTAAAATAGTCTAGTAAAAATAGCTTCAGGTTTTTAAACACATATATGCTAATTTGTTATATAGGCTTTATTTCATTGAATCTTTACAATTACTCTGTGAGTTATAGGTATTATTATTTTCTCATTTTACAGATGAGGAACTTGAGACAGAAAAGTAAATATTTTGACCAATGTCTCTCATCTAGTAAATGACACATCTGGTCATCAAAACAAGATTTATCTGACTCTAGAGTTTCATTGTTCTTAACTACTAAGTTATTGTGCTGCTCGATGATATAATGAAATTTAGGTTTCTGTACTGGCCATATCTGGGCCATTTATACATGCCTTGATAAGTGCGGATTAGCTCCAAAGCCCTGTGTCTCAACTCTTAGCCTGCCTTTTATTACAATTTCCCACTAAGAACCCTAATTAACTAAGGACTAGGCCTGGGTTTTAGAAAGGCTCTGACTCTTCACAGCCATGTGCAGTTTGCCAAGCCTCTTCGTTAAATGCCACGTTCTGTGGTAGACTGAATAACAGCCCCCAAAAGATGTCCATGACCTTATTCCCAGAATCTGTGAAGATGCTGACTTACATGGTAAAAGAGCCTTTTTGCAGATGTGATTAAGATAAGGATCTCTCAAATTGGGGAGATTATCCTGGATTATCCAGGTGGTCCAAATCCATAAAAAATATTTATTAGAGGAAAGAAAGAGGATCAGGGTCAGTCAAAAAATGAGATGTGATGATACAAGCAGAAGTTGCAATAATGCAGGTCTATAAACTGAGCAATGCAATCGGCTTCTAAAAACTGGAAAATGCTAGGAAACATATTCCTCCCATGAGCCTCCAGAAGGAATATAGCCCAGTGAGACCCATTTTAGGCTTTAGACCTTCAGTGTGGTAAGCTAATAAATTTGTGTTGGGTTAAGCCACTAACTCTGTGATAATTTTTACAGTAGCAATAGGAAACCAATATAGTTTATTTGTAAAATAGGTATAAAATTAAAATCATAGGAATGATGTGAGAAGAGGAGTTAAACTAAGGAACCGAGTGAATTGAGTGAAGAGAATTATATTCTATATATGATATATGATATGCTTTACCTTAGTTTTTTTTTTTTTCATTTAACATTGTCATGTAACGGTGTTATAGACAATGCCTTGGTGGTAAAGGTTGTGGCTATCATAGAAAAAGGAAGGTCAGAGATGCTTCTCTGAATGTGTGACTATAGTGATTTAAAACTGTACATAACCAAAAAAACATGTTCTTAAATCTAATCCATAACTGTGGGTGTAAACCCATTGGAAATAGGACCTATTGATGAGGCTAGTTCTATTAAGGTGTGACCCACCTCATTCGGGATGGGTCTTAATCTTATTACTGGAGTCCTTTGTAAATGGAATGAATATATATGTAGAGAGATACAGAATGCCACAGGAAGCAAGAAATTGGAACAGAACCCAGAAGGGAAGAAAAAGAGCAGGATATGTCACCATGTACCTTACCATGTGGCAGAGGAGTCGAAGATCTCTGGCAGCCGGTCTTTGGGAAGAAAGCATCAACTTGATGCTTTGATAACGCCTTGATTTTATATATTTTCATGGCCTCAAAACTCTAGGCTAATAAATTTCCATTGTTTAAGCCAACCCATTTCATAGTATTTGCTAGGAGCAGCCTGGGAAACTAAAACATTAACTTTTAAGGTAGAAAATTAATTGATTAAAAAGAGCCTGGGATGAGAACACTTGACAGAACAGCTAATGAAAATAACCCAAAATGTTGAGACAGAAAGGAGACCAATGGCTTAATTCCTAACCTAGAAGGAGGGCAAGTTGAGGCAAAGAAAAAAGTTATCAAACATTAATCATAGGGATTTAGGTTATGGAAAGAATCTTGGGTTTCTTTTTTGTTTTTTTTTTTGTTTTTTTTTTTCACATGAAGCATTTGAAGTCTTTTATTTTATTTTATTTTATTTTTCTCCTTTTTTTTTAAAGTGTTATATTAAAAAATATGAGGTTCCCATATATCCTTCACCCCCTTCATCCCACTCTTCCCACATCAACAACCTCTTCCATCATTGTGGGACATCCACTGCATTTGGTGAATACATTTTGGAGCACTGCTACACCCATGGATAATGGTTTGCATTGTAGTTTACACTTTCTCCCAGTCCACCCAGTGGACCACGGCAGGAAATACAATGTCCAGCCTCTGTCCCTGCAGTACCACCCGGACAACTCCAAGTCCTGAAAATGCCCCTACATCATATCTCTTCTTCCCTCTCCTTACCCTCAGCAGCTACTGTGGCCACTTTCTCCACATCAATGCCACAATTTCCTCCATTACTAATCACAGTAGTTCCATAGTAGAATATCAGTAAATCCACTCTAATCCATACTCTATTCCTCCATCCTGTGGAACCTGGGATGGTAGTAACTTTTCGACTGCAGTGAGCAGAGGGCTTTAAGCAAAAAGGGGTCTTGAGTTGCTTTGTATATATAAAAGATCACTTTGGCATTACTATAGAGCATGAAGAGCCAGATGAGAAGAAAAGCAAACAGTTAGGGAGACTGGACTGAATTTACGGTTTAGACTAGATTTGTATCTGTGAGGATGATTAGAATTGGTAGCATTTAGCAACATTTTTTGAGAAAAAGCCTACAGAACTTGTTGATGGGTTGGGAATGGGGTGAAGAAAAGAATGGGTACAGTGATTTCAAGGTTCTTTTATTTACTGATCTCTAACTCCTTATTGTACATTATGAATATTATTTCTTTTATAATAATTTTCATAGACATATTCCTAGCCTGTAAAAGCAAAGGCATGTTTCATTTAGCTCACCTTATTTTTATAGCTTTCAGAAGAATTTTAGTTTGCTTCATATTGTTCCTGTCCAATTCATATTTGGTTTATTTCTATGAATTGAATTTAGTGTTATTGTAATTGTGTTGCTGTTGATATTACCATTGTTATTTCATGTGTAAATGAATTTATGTTTTCTTATTACTGGCATACCTCATTTTATTGCAATTCATTTTATTGCCCTTTACAGATATTGCAATTTTTACAAATTGAAGATCTGCAGCAATCCTGCATTGAGTAAGTCCATTGGTGCCATTTTCCAACAGTGTGCGCTCACTTCATGTTTTTGTGTCACATTTTGGTAATTCTCACAATATTTCAAACTTTTTCATTATTATTATATGCCATGGTGATCTGTGATCAGGGAGCATTGATGTTATTATTATAATTATTTTCAGGTGCCATGAATGGAACCCGTGTAAGACAGCCAGCTTTATGGATAAATGTTGTATGTATTCTGACTGCTCCACCTACCAGCCATTCCCCACCTCTCTCCCTCTCCTTAGACCTCCCTATTCCCTGAGACACAACAATATTGAAATCAGGCCAATTTCAGACCCTACAATGGCCTCTAAGTTTTCAAGTGAAAGGAAAATGTGCAAGTCTCTCACTTTAATTCAACAACTGGAAAAAACTAAGCTTAGTGAAGAAGGCATGTAGAAAGCCAAGATAGGTTAAATGCTAGGACTCATGTGCCCAAAAGTTGGCCACGTTGTGAATGCAAAGGGAAAGTTCTTAAAGTAAATCAAATGTGCTACTCAAGTGAATACACAAATATAAGAAATAGAAACAGTGTTATTGCCAGAGAAAGTTTTAATGGTTTGGATAGAAGATAAAACAAGCCAGAACATTCCCTTATGCTAAAGCCGAATCCAGAGCAAAACCCTAATTCTCTTCAATTCAATGAAGGCTGAGAGAGTTGCAAAAGGTGCAAAAACCTTTGTAGCTAGCAGAGATTGGTTCATGAGGTTTAAGGAAGGAAGCCATCTCCAAAAAACAAACGTACATGGTGAAATAGCAAGTGCTGATGTAAAAGCTGCATCAAATTATCCAGAAGATGTAGGCAAGATAATTGATTAAGGTGGCTACAATAAACAAGAGATGTCAATATAGATTGAAACAGCATTATATTAGAAATAGAGGCCATCTAGGACTTTCATGGCTAGAGAGAAGAAGTCAATGCCAGGCTTCAAAGCTTCAAAAGACATGCTGACTCTTGATAGGGGCTAATGTAGTTGGTGACTTTAAGTTGAATCCAATGCTCATTTACCACTCTGGAAATCCTAGGGCCCTTATGAATTATGCTAAATCTACTATGCCTGTGCTCTCTAAATGGCGTGGATGACAGTACATCTGTTTACAGCATTGTTTAGTGAATATTTTAAGCCCACTGTTGAGACTTACTGCTCAGAAAGCAAATTCCTTTCAAAATATTACTGCTTTTTGGCAATGTCTTCCAAGAATTATGATGGAGATGTACAATAAGATTCATGTTTTCATGCCTGCTAACACAACATCCATTCTAAAGCCCAGGGATCAAGGAGTCATTTCGACTTTCAAGTCTTATTATTTAAGAAACACATTCCATCAGACTATAGCTGCCATAGGCAGTGATTCCTTTGATCGATCTTGGAAAAGGAAATTGAAAGCCTTCTGGAAAGGATTCACCGTTCTAGTTGCCACTAAGAACAGGCATGATACATGGGAGGACGTTGACATATCAACCTTAACAGGAGTTTGAAAAAAGTTGATTCCAGCACTCATAGATGACTTAAAGGGGTTCAAGATTTAAGTGAAGAAAGTAACCGCAGATCTGGTGGACACAGCGGGAGAACTAGAATTAGAACTGTAGCCTGAAGATGTGACTGAATTGTTGCAAGCTCATGATAAATCTTTAACAAATGAGGATTTGCTTCTTATGGATGAGTAAAGAAGTTAGTTTTTTGAGATGGAATCTACTCCTGATGAAGATGCTGAGAACACTGTTGAAATGACAACAGAGGGTTTAGAATATTACATAAACTTAATTGTAAAAGCAGTGGCAGGGTTTGAAAGGATTGAATCCAATTTTGAAAGAAGTTCTACTTGGGTAAAATGCTATCAAACGCATTACATGTTACAGAGAAATTTTTCATTAAAGGAAGAATCAATCGGTAAAAACAACTTCTTAGTTGTCTTACTTTAAGAAATTGCCACAGCCACCCCAACCTTCAACAGCCACCACCCTGTTCAGTCAGCAGTCATCACCACTGAGACAAGACCCTCCACTATCAAAAACATTAAAAGTCACTGAAGGCTCAAATGAGATTTATTATCTTTTATTTTTAGCAATAAAGTATTTTTAATTAAGATATGTACATTGTGCTTTTAGACATAACGCTATTGCACACTTAACAGACTACAGTATAGTGTGAACATAACTTTTACATGCACTGGGAAACCAAACAATTCGTGTGACTCACTATATTGTGATATTCACATTATTGTGGTCATCTAGAACCAAACCTGCAATATCTTAAAGGTATGCCTGTATATTCTCTAAGTAATTATTGTTTAAAAGAAGAACTTATAGTTCTTTCATAAAAATATATTTTGCCATTTACTCTCTTCTCTTATTGATGTTAACATTTCTTCTGTTGATTCTCTTAGCATTTTCCACATGTAATGCTATCATCTGCAAATAATGATGGTTTTATCTTCTACTTGCTGATATCTTTGCCTATTATTCTGACCCCTGATTGAATTTGACTGGCATTTCCACAATAATGTGAAGTACTAGTTCTTAAATTTGTCTCCCAAGTGGGAGACTGAACCAAGGTGGTATGGTGGGTCATAAATGGCTTTTTGAATCTTCTTTCGATCTGGTCCAAAGTAATTTGTATCTGACTCATATCTGTAGAATGAGGCACAGGTTTTTCCCATTTTATTATTAATAAGTTATTTGTCAATTCTGATCAGTTGTGGGGTGAGAGGTAGTACAAGCCTGCAGTATATCTGCTTACTTTCCTAGAAAGCCTTTTAGCTCATTTGTTATATGGGATATTTTCTAAGGAAATAAACTATACATTATCTTGTATTGAGTGCCAAACTTCTACACTTGAAATTCCATTAGAATAAAGCAACATTCTCGACAAAAGATAATCCTTGAAGGTAAAAGCTCATGAATCAGATTTCCTTTTTTGAGGCTGGTGTATGCTGGATATAGCATGGGCTTGGGAATCATCAGTCTTAATAAGTTTCTGCTCTTCCATGTACAGATTGTGAATTCATTTATTTCTCTGAAACTCAGTTGTTTTCTTTTTATTAACTCTGTAAAATGGAGATAACCATTGTAACTACCTGACATTTGTTTAATGAGAATTAAACTTAGCAATGTCTCCAGATATTATCAAATGTCTCCTGGGGGCGGGAGGGCAAAATTACATCCGACTGAGAACTACTGAACTACATGAAGGGGAAAGATTATCTATATATCTACCTATCTACCTATCTACCTATCTATCCATCCATCCATCCATCCATCCATCTACCTACCTACCTACCTACCTACCTACCTACCTACCTACCTACCTATCTTTGTTAGTTAGAAGAAAGTGACAAGGGGAAGATAGGGAGCAAAACAAAAATATTGTTTATAGCTTGGAACAGATCCACCTCAGACCTTCCACTCACTTGATGAGCTACATCTTTCTATGATTATGTCTCTGTGAAGAAATATCAGAGTAGAAAGCAGGGAACAGAATGGTCTCCACATGGGAGTAATGTAAGAGACATAGGCATAGTCAAAAGATTTCAGAAGAGCCCTGATCAGTAAATGCAAAGCTCCTGCGTTCTTAAGGCCAGAAACAAATTTCTCAGGCTAGCAGAAGCCTGTTGGTGAGAATCGGTGAGGCTATAGATATTAGTGATTCAGGAAGAGGAGCTATGCTTCCTGCTATCCAGGCCAAATACAAGGGAGATGACAAAACACTCAGATGGTATTGTGGGATATAAGAGCTAGGTGATAGGGGTATAGTGGTCACAGCTATGCTCCATTATTGTGAATACAGCAAGGCTCAGGAGGAGATATGCCTGAGACACCTCAGGGAGTTTCACTGTTCCAAAATAAAAATAGCATGGAGTGGCAGTATGATTTCTGTGTTCCTGAGAGTTCCCTAGAATTTGAAAAGTGAGTTCCTGGACATAAAGGTGCCATGAGGATGGACACAAGGGATATCTATGTTGCAACTAGGGGAGGGGTGGAATATTTTATGTCCCAAAAGATGCCAAACAAATAATTAGTAAGGTACAAAAAACACATACACACACACACACACAGACACCTTGTCTCATATTAGGTTCCAAGTCCTGGGAAAGTGGTAGAAATCTCTGAATTGACTTTTTCCTACCCTAGCAGAAAGGTACTTATGAGGTGAATTGTAAAAAATAATGGATATTGCTTTTCTTGTTCCCCTGAGTTTGTGAAATGAGTCATAAAATGGGATGTGCAAAACAGAAAGTCTTAAATGTGCAAGAGGACTCAGACATAAAAATACAGTTGAATTAGATATTTCAGCTCTCACTTTTAGAAAGTCTATTATGTACCATACTCTGTGAAGTATAACAAAAGAGAGGACAACACTTCTGACCTAGGAGTCCACAGCTAAGTGGATGTATAAACAATTGCAATTCTGGGTGTTAAGAGCTGTGATAGGAGAAAATGCTTAGGATGATATGAAGGCCCAGTGGAGGTACACCTGAGTAGCATAAAAGAAGGGGACGGGTACACAATGTGCATTGTATCCAACATGCACCAAAGCATACCAACAGTCATTGTTTGCTGGATCCATGCCAGATACCAAATTTTACTGCATTTGGAAAGCACTGGAGAACCAGGAGGCCTATAATTTATACAGATTTGACACTTTGATGCAAGTGTATCTATGCAAGCATTTTAAATGCATCAGCACATCTTTGAAGAGCTAAATCTCTGGCCTGTAGTTGGTTGGTTTATGGGGATTAGCAACAAGCCTTGTTAGGAGCATTTATTTTGAGAGCTCCATACAGATCCCCAGCTTCCTGCATTTATATAACAACGCCCTGAAACTCAGTGAGCCTGATGTTCTGATACTCTATATTTGCCTTCTTCTCATAGAGCTGGCAAATCCAGTAGGGACACAAAGGATAAAGCTAGCCACAGTGACTATTTGGCAGGAACAACTCACATGAAATGAATTGATTATAAGTCCATTTGTAAGCTGCGTTGTCTTGACTGCACTGAGTCACAACAACCCTGTTTCCTTCTTTAAAGCAGCCTTCTGAAAACCAGTATGTTGTTAGGCTAATTAGACCTCTTCTTTGGATAGAATGCTTAATGAGCAGCTGGAAAAATGTAGCTAGATCTCTTTATTCATCCAACAAGATCATACATTCTCCCTAACCCTTGACAATTAGTAATAGGTTAATCATTCTTAGAGTAAACGAGCAGCTATATTTATCACCACTTTCCTGAGTGTTTTAGAGTCAATAACTTGTTGCCTATGAATTATTTAATGCTATCTATCTTGTTGACTTTACTACTGAATTGTAATGAAACTGCTGAAGAAATGGTCTTATGCTTATAGTGTGAATCTGGGTTTTCATACCTATGTACCACGTAGGGTGGACATTCACAGTCCTTGATAGCATCATTGGATAATCATATTATTGTAGGTAGAAATAAAACTGCAATGTTTATATTTCTGAGTGTTCTGATGTGAGGTGTTCAAGTAGGAATGGTTCTTTAGCTAATATTTTGCAAATATATGCTAGATAACAAATTTCAATTTTGAAGAGAATTTAGTGATTTTTTTCTCTAATTACAGGGTAGAAGTTAAGGTTTTCTCCCCTATGGAGTTGATGAATCATATCCATTATCCAAGAAAAACAAGAATTCCTTATATCTTTTGTACAGTTTATTTTGTAATTATGAATTATTTATGTGAATTTCTAATATATCAAATACTGTACTACTGTTTTAATATTTTTAGAACCATCTCCTATAGAACATCAATGCCTGCTTTAACCAAGTGGTCCTCAACTGTGATCAGTTTGTCCCTCTAGGGGATATTCAGTAATGTCTGGAGAAATTATTGGTTGTCTTCAAAGGGGGATACTACTGGCATCTAATGAGTATAGTCCAAGGATGTTGCTAAGCATCTTATAGTGCATAGGACAGCTTCCCACAACAAATAATTATCCTGCCCAACATGTCAGTAGTGACAAGATTAAGAAACCCTGATTCTACTATATTGTTTTCAGAACTAGAAAAATGATTTTACCTTTTCAAAAAATGTGATGTATGGATTCATCTGGTTAGAATGTGCATTTTGAAACTCTCTACTGAAAGGCTTGGGTGTTTAATGATTGGTGGTAAGGTTGAGGGATTGCTGTGAGGGTGACGAAAACTCCATTGATTTTTAACATTCAAAAAATATCAAACCTGGAAATTAGGTTCATAGTACCATAAACCACTATGGAGAAATTATCTTTCAACTCTGAGAAAATTAATAGTTAAAGCAAAGTCTTTCCTAATTAGTTTTTAGTTTGTGATCCAAGTGATACGCTATGTACTAAATGACCATTGTGTTATAAAATCTCATTTAATTTTCAAGAAATTAATCTCATAAGACTATCACCATAAAGAATGATTTAAGAAGGACAAAGGTACATGTGGCACATGATTTTAAATTCTGTCAAAAGAATATAGTCTTAAGAAAATGTGTAATAACTTAATCTTGGAATTTGTTCTGTGCAGCAAATTTTGCCCAGACATCTTTAAGAACTTTTCATAAATTTGGCATTGTTGCTAACATCTCCATTTTAAAAAGATTTTCATAGAAGTAATCTTTTCTTATGTCTCCAAAGGGGAGAGATTTCCTCTCTACCCACCCACCCCCTCAAATCTTCACATCAAAATAATATGTTCAGCTTTTTTGAACTTCAGCCATCCTGGCTGTAATTGAGCCTAATATATCAGGAAGAGACCCCCTGAAAAATGACTCAGTAGGGAGTCATATATTTTTCCTCTTAAGAACAACACAAGAACAAAAGCAAAAAGAAAAGAAAATATTCGTTATATATATAATAAATTAACCATTCTGTTCAAGAGGCTTGAGAATGGCACTTGCCCCACTGGTTATTTTACCTTTTCGGTATTTTCAATATCTGCTTTTCTACTGGTTCTTTCACCATAGACTATATGTAATTTAAGTAATAATTAAAAATAAAGTGACATCAGCAACCAAAAACATCCTTTGACTATGCCTTCCCCTCTAGCTTCTTTCCATCTCTTGCCTTCCCTTTCCAGATAAATTTCTAGAAAGATGCTTCTATTCTTTGTTTCTTCTTCCACACCAATCACCTTTTCTTCAGCCTGAGGCTTTCTAACTTCTAACTTCTAACTGAAACTGTACTTTGCAAGATCAGCAAGGACCTCTTAATTGTCAAATCTAAAGAAAGCTTTTGAATTTTCAGATCTATCTCATCACAAATTGCATCTTACTGAGGAGGCATTTCTTGACCACCTGTGATAAAGCTTAAGTCTTTCTCAAACATATTACTATATCTTAATTTCTTCATAGCCTTTTGTATTAGTCAGGGTTCCCTAGGGAAACAGAATTACAGGAGATATCTGTAAGTACCATGAGATTTCATAAGATTCTCTCACATGATCATGGGGATGCACAAAGTCCAGATTTGGCAGGCAGGCTGCAAACCAGGGGTTGAATGAAAGTCCAATGAAGGTCCTTGATGAGTTTTCTGGAGATGTTGGCCATCCAAAAAGAGCTGGAAATTTTTCTTTAAATGCTGAAATCACTTCCCCTCAACTGATTGGATAAAAATGTCACTCATTGTTGACAGCAATCTCCGTGGTTGATCACAGATATAATCAATAAACTTGATGCAGTGAATTCACTAATGACTAAAGCCCATAAATGCCCTTGTATTACGATTAACCCAGTGCTTACTTGACCAAACAACTGGGTACAATTACTTGGCCGAGTTGGCACATTAAACTAACTATCACAACATTCGTTTCTGAAATCATTTTTATTTCATTTACATGTTTATTTTCTTTCTGCCTCCTTTATAATATAAGTTCACTGAGGACAGGGACTCTGCTTCATTCACTACTATATACCCAACCCCTACTCTACGCCTAGCACATTCAATAAATATCTGTTAACTTTTTGGTACTGAATGGTTCTCCTTTTATGTGATCTTCCTGCAGTATTTGACAATGATGAATCCTCCCTTCTTGATGTTCCTTTCTTGGTTTTTGTGATGGTACAATTCCTTTTCTGTCTCCTTTGCTAACCCGCCAATGGGATGGGATCATGTTGAGGACAGGGCTTGCAACTAGCACATTTGCTTTAACAGTGAAAGACTAATGAAACATTCATAAGGGTTCTTTGAATTTGGATGCCACTGTGGAAAATCGAATTGAATCCTGGGTTTAAGATGGCTAACAAGTATTGAAGCAAGAAGTGTTATTTTTGTCTGGTAACATGCCAACATAGTAGTGTGTTAATTATATATTGAATAAAAACCCTGAATTTTATAAATATATGAATTGTTTAGGCTGTAGTAGGTTTTGATGCTTGATCTGCTAGCTCAATATAAACGCAATGATCCTAAACTGGGTTAAAATTGGGAAACCATGCAAATGACCAGAAACAGGGGAATGGCTCATGTATGTTAAAATTACTTGTTTGAATATTATATAGCCATTAAGGTTAGATTATAAATTGTCTTTATGAAGATAAGAAACATGGAATGTTTGTTATAAGTGAACAAGGCAAAACACAATAACGTGCATATAGTATGAGAAGAGCTTTATAAAATATACATAAAAATGAAATTTAGCAGAAGACTGTAATAGTAATTGGGTCATTTAGTGGGATTACAGACAATTTATTCTTTTTTTCCAAATTCTCTGTAACACTTAATCTTTTATAAAGTTTAAAAAGACCGATCCAAAGCTGAAAACACTTAAAACAACCTGTACCACTGATGGGGATTCACTTGTGATAGAAATGTCAACTGATGTAGTAGAGATGCCATCTTAGTTCAAGGAGGAAATACATTCACTATTACTTGGGCCCTTTGAGATTCCCTTTGTGTTTAATGTATTGCATATCTAGAGTCTCCTTTCAAGGTATCATGCTCTAGAAACAAAGACTTACATTACTCCCATGAAAGTGACTTATTCCAGCTCACACAGTGAATCATTCGCAGATCTAGGAATAGAAATCCTTTAGTTTACACTTTTAGACTTCATCAACATCTCCAAAACATTTCCTCTATCCTAGAGTGGTAGTTACAAAATGAAGTGTTCTAAATTTATTAGACTAAAAGTCTTAAATTCTCTTGCACTTGTTATTGCTCTAGATAGTAAAGAAAGCCATTTTGACTTCACTTGTGAAAGCCAGATTTGTTTGACACACACATTGTGCACTTTATTAAATTATTGCCTCCTCTCTCTCATTTATAATTTTGAGAATAAATTTATATTCTTGAAATTTAGTGCACCTGCATTTGGAGAGTCATAGAGAAATGCAGCAATTGATTAATGTATAAGCTTTGTCATGTAAATGAATGATGGCAAGTATCTAGTTCACAAGGTGACTGGAGTGACAGAAAACACACAAGTTCCAGGTTTATACAGAAGATGGTTTCTTAAAGGCTATGTGGTTAGAGGAATATGGTTGGAAGGGTGATCTGAGTCTGATGTATGAATTCATGGACCCTGGCGGGCTGTCTTCTCCACAGGAATCAAGCCATCAACCTGGGATGTATAAGCTGCCAGGTAGCAGAACATTTTCTCATATTGGAAATTTATGCATATTGGAATGACTAACCATCAATCAATTCAGACAACACAAATACTTCATTATTAGTGGCTAGCTACACACTTTTGCTTTGTTTCACACTTGAATACATTTATTGTGTATACTTTGTCTAATTATAGCAGCACTAAGGCAAAGAAAAAGCTCATTCTTCTCTGAAGAATGCCTGAGAGGCATTCTAGCAGAAATGCTAGATACAAACTAAGGTTAAGAGTGTGATTTGGATAAAACCAGGACAATTAATTAAAAGCACAGGGGAAAACAAGCATCCCTTCAATTCCATCTCACAGCATGTACAGAATACTCCTCAAACAGACATAGAAATTCAGAAGAAAAATTAGAGGTTCTAATTTAAAAGTCAATGGCTCAATAGCAAAAAACAAAACATTCTTCTGTTGAGAAGACTCTCAGCATGCTCGCTGCCCAATCAGTCAAACCTCAAATCCACTAACTGATAAGCCTCACCCCCATACAAAGAGCTCTCCACTAGCTTTTTTGTTGTTAGTTTTAATTTTGAAATATACACTTAAAGGACTGTGTACAAAATATAAATAAAATATAAACAAACAAGCATGTTAAGAACAGTACATGAAAAGCTGGCTATATGACTACACCAAACACACACCCTCCCTTTTCCCCATTCAGAGGTAACCATCATCTTGAACTTCATATTACTCCTTTTTTTATCTTTTCTGTGGAAGTTACATCATTGTCTCTCATTTTTATTTAGTTGCACTTGATTTTGAACTTTCTGTAAATTGAATCATACTACATGTAATATTATATTTTCTGCGAATATTATGTTTTTGAAATTTAGTTATATGGATGGATGCAATGGTAGTTCATTCATTTTTACTGCTGTAGAATATTCAGTTTTATGAATACACCACAATTACTTTATCAATATCCTTTCAAAGGATATTTGGGTTATTTGGCAATAAATTCTCTCTTATTGTTTACATTAATACGTCGTTATTTTACCTTGATTGTTGAAAAATATTTAAACTTGGTATATTAGTGTAGGTTGACAGCTACACTGCCTTTATATTCTTTTGTTGTTAAAAAGTTAGTTCTCAGCCTAATTACTACAAGTCATTTCTCTTTCCTCTCTGAAAGCTTTTTTAAAAAGGATTTATTTATTTATTTTTCTCCCCTTCCCCCACCCCCCGCCCTGGTTGTCTGTTCTCTGTGTCCATTTGCTGCGTGTTCTTTGTCCACTTCTGTTGTTGTCAGCGGTACGGGAATCTGTGTCTCTTTTTCTTGGTGTGTCAGCTCCACGTGTGTGCAGTGCTATTCCTAGGCAGGCTGCACTTTCTTTCGCGCTGGGCAGCTCTGCTTACAGGGTGCACTCCTTGCGCGTGGGGCTCCCCTACGCGGGGGACATCCCTGCATGGCAGGGCACTCCTTGCGTGCATCAGCACTGCATATGGGCCAGCTCCACACGGATCAGGAAGGCCCTGGGTTTGAACCGCAGACCTCCCATGTGGTAGACGGACGCCCTATCCACTGGGCCAAGTCTGCTTCCCTGTCTGTCTTTGGTATTCTACTGTTTCTGTGGATTTATTTTCATTTACAGTATTCTGCTTAGGATTGGTTGAGATTCCTGAATTTGAGGTTGGTATTTTTTAAATTTATAGAAAAGCACTATTCATTATCTCTTTGACTAATACATTGACTCTCTTCTCTGTTATCTATTGGGATTTTAATTACACATATATCAGGTCTTCTTACTCAATATACCGTTTCTATTAATTTGTCTTTCGTATTTTCAATATCTGTTTTATTAGACAACATTATAGGTAATTTTTAGGTAATTTTGTTTCTGTTTTTAAATACTTCCATAGTATTTACAGTATTTAGGAACTTTTATTTAGAAGTAATGTAAAACAATCCCAGCATTTCCAAGTATAAGCTTTAGCCATCTAGAAAAGTTTTGGAAATACTGCCTTAGTATAATTCAATATTTTCTTCTCATTAGCTCACTAGGAATTTTATTTCTCTAAAGTTATTTGGTAGTTTTTAAAGTGCTAACATTTTCATCCATTCTAGACCATGTTATATGTTTACTGATGCTATATTTTACTCATTGCTATTTCCAGTGCATCAGCATTTTGGGTAAAATAAAAAGGTACCTTAAGGAGCTTTTTCGTACATAGTTTATCTATGAATAATGTAAAGTGATGGTTTTCAGGAAATCTTGAAAATAATTTTCCAAAAATTTGCATTTATTGCCAAAGACATTTTGTAAATGCACTTATAGCTTGATTTAGACATAAATAAAGAACTAAATTAACTAGAGCTGAAAACTTTATTTTCTTTTAAGAACAAAATTTGCATACAGATATTGGTTGCAAGCAACCATAGTTATGATGATAAATGAGAATACTTCTGTGATGAATAGACCAACAAATCCCATAAAGAAAAGCAAAACCTTTCAGAGTTCTTTGGTATGAAATATATAATAAATTATTTTGAAGTTTTATATGTGAATATTAAACTTTCAATTTTGCTGAATGGAAGTTATCAGATACTATTATTTCAGATCATGTTATTTCCATTAAAAGAATTTATATATCGAAAAACTTAAGTAATACTTGAAGAGAAAATGTTCCCAAGAGAATATATCTCTACTGACACTCAATTTCTAAGAGCTAACCATTAAATATTTTTTAAAAAATGAAGGTTAAACACACAGCTTTCATTAACTTAATGCTGTATTGTAGTTATGTAGTACGGTGTACATTTCTTTGAAACTATGGAATTAGTGACTATGCCTGAGTTATTATGCTGCTGCCGTATTAAACTTTTATAGGGAGAGAAAAAGCTCTGGGTGACAGAATTATTTATTTATTTTAATTTTTTTATTTTTTATTGACTTTGTAATAATATTACATTAAAAATATATATGTGAGGTCCCAGACAGAATTATTTAGATGAAAGAACATTTATGGTCAACTCTATTCATTATCATATTCTGGCCCTGCCACTAATTAGCTGTATGATCAGGAATCTCTTTCTGCATCTCAGTTATTTTATCTATAAATTGATTATGATAACAGGCACATGATAGGGATATAGTAAAACTTAAATGACATAACAAATTTAAAGCATTCAGGGCAGCACCTTTCATGTTCATATAACAAGCATATATTGAAAAACATATTATATTCCAGTCATTGTGCTAGACGCTGAATACACAGAGGTCTCACTACTCCCTTGCTAGCACCTGCAGGAATATGTCCCAGTTCCTTCCCATCATTTACTTAACTGATGGGATAATGGACACTTGTATTCAGAAATCTACAGTGGATTTCTGTCATACTTCATTGCAAATCTAAACTCCCTGGCATGGGAAGGGGACTGAGTGATGGGAACTAACACTAAGTCAGTTGCTACTTTGTGCAGGCATCTATCCTAAGCAGTACTAGGTGAGAGCTAAGACCCATTTCTTAGCAGTCTTGACTTCCTATGAGATTGTAATGGGACAATGAAATGAAAATACTTAAATGTATATCCAGGCAAGTTTCTTAAATTCTCAGGAGGCTTGCAACTCGTCACTTAATCCACAGTCTCTTTTTTATTGATTTACCTTGCCTTCTCTAGTAGTGCATCTCCTCTAACACCATAAGATCACTGACTATACCTCATATTCATATTTATAGTATATTTGTGCTACCCTGGTTCAAAATTATCATTTTTTAAAACAAATAAATTTTATTCATACATATTAATGAAACACAATTTAATCAAAGTGTACAATCAACGGTATTTGGTATAGTCACATAGTTGTGCATTCATCACTTCAATCATTATTAGAGCATTTTTATTTTTTCAATAATAATAATAATAATAAACAAAAAACAAAGAAAGTCCCTCACCTCTCAATTTCTCTCTGTTTGCCCTGCTGTACATAGTTGTTATTTCTGGCTATTCTTATACAATTATTAATTTGTTTATTAAGCAGTTTTCTTGAGATATATTCACAGACCATATGATCTATCCAAAGTGTATAATCAATGGCTTATATTATAATCACAATGTTGTACATTCAGTATCTCAAAAATTTTAGAACAATTTCATTATTCCAAAATGAAAAACTCCACATTCCTCACTCAGCATTCCTTCCCCAGCCCTATATAATTATCCTTAGTCTAATTTCATCTTTATAAATTGATTTATATTCACATTTTATATAAATGGAAAAATACAATATGCAGTACATTGTGTCTGGTCTCCTTAGAATAATGATTTTTTTGTTCGAATATTAACGTTTTGTAGTATTAACCTACCTTTGATCAGCTTCAAAGTAAAACAGTCTTATATATGACATTTTACCCATATTCATATTTCACATAATATATTTAGTTCATAATAGCATAATCATTCAGTATTTGTCCTTTGTGTCTGGCTTGCTTCACTCAACAAAATGTCCTCCAGATTCATTCACATTGTCATATGTTTCACAATTTCATTTCTTCTTACCACTGCATAATATTCCATCGTGTGTATTCTCCACAATTCTTTATCCATTCATCAGTTGATGGGCATCTGGGTTATTTCTAACTTTAGGCTATTGTGAATAACGCTGCTATGAACATTCTTGTGCAGATGTCTCTTTGTGTCACTGCTCTCGGTTCTTCAGAGTATATACCTAGAAATGGTATTGCCGGGTCACAGGGCAAGTCTATAGTCAACTTCCTTAGGAACTGCTAAACAGTCTGCCACAACAACTGTATAATTCCACATTCCCACCAACAGAGAAAAGCTTTCCTATCTCTCCACATCCTCTCCAACATTTACAGTTTTACAGCTTTTTAATAGCGGCCAGTCTAAGAGTTGTGAAATGGTATCACATTGTAGTTTTGATTTGCATTTCCCTAATTAGTGATGTTGTACATTTTTTCATGTTTTTCTTTGCCATTTGTATTTCTTTTTGACAAATGTCTTTTCAAGTCCTTTGCCCATTTTTTAATCAGGTAGTTTGTCCTTTTACTGTTGAGTTGTATGATCTCTTTGTATATAATGGATATTAAACCCTTATTGGATAAGTGATTTTAAAATGTTTTCTCCCATTGGGTAGGCTGCCTTTTTCACCATTTAACACAGTTCTTTGAGTGCAAAAGTGTTGAATTTTGACATCACATTTATCTATTTTTTCTTTTGTTGCTCATGCTTTGGGTGTAAAGTTTATGAAACTACTGCCTACCACAAGATCTTGAAGATGTTCTCCTACATTTTCTTCTGGGAGTTTTATGGTTTTTATTTTTATATTTAAGTCCTCCATGCATTTTGAGTTAATTTTTGTTCATGGTGTGTGAGAGGAGTCCTCTTTCTTTCTTTTGTTTATGGATAGCCAGTTCTCCCACCACCATTTATGGAAGAGATTATATCGACCTAGCTGGGAGTGGCTGACCGCCTTGTCAAAAATCACTTGACTGTAGATGTGAGGTCTATTTCTGAGTTCTCAATTTGGTTCCATTGGTCAATCTGTCTGTCTTTATGCTAGTAACATGCTGTTTTCTTTATGAAGGCATTTTTTGGCTATTCGGAGCCCCTTAGCTTTCCAAATAAATTGGATTATTGGTTTTTCAATTTTTGCAAAAAAAAAGCTGTTGGGATTTTTATTGGAATTGTGCTGAATCTGTAAATCAGTTTTGGTAGAACTGACATCTTAACATTATTTTAGTCTTCCAAACCACGAACATGGAATATCCTTCAACTTATTTAAGTCTTTTTCAGCTTCTTTTAGCAATGTTTTATAAATACATGTACATCATGTCTTTTGTTAATTTTATTCCTAAATATTTGATTGTTTTAGTCACTATTGAAAATGGATTTTTTTCTGTTTTCCTCCTCAATTAATTCTAGTAGCTTTGTTGTGGATTTTTCAGGATTTTCTAGGTATAGGGTCATATCAGCAAATATTGAAAATTTCACTTCTTCCTTTCCTATTTGGTTCCTTTTATGTCTTTGTCTAGCTTCATTGCTCTAGCTAGAACTTCTAGCACAATATTGAATAATACTGTTGACATTAGGCATCCTTATTTTGTTCCTGATCCCAGGGGGAAAGCTTTCAGTCTTTCGCCTTTGAGTGCAATGATAGTTCCAGGTTTTTCATATATGCACTTAAACATATTGACATAGTTTCCTTTTGTTGCTTTTGTGCAGTGTTTTTATCTAAAATGGGTTCTATATTTTGTCAAATGCCTTTTCTGCGTCAATAGAAAGGATCATATGATTTTTCTTCTTCAATATATCAATTCGGTTTATTTCACTTATTGATTTACTTGTGTGGAACCACCCTTGCATAACTGGGAAAAAGCCACTTGATCATGTTGGGTAATACTTTTAATGTGCTTTTGAACTTTGTTTGCAAGTATTTTGTTGTTGACTTTTATACCTATATTCATTAGAGACTTTGGTGTATATTTTACTTTTTCATAGTGTCCTTATATGGTTTTGGTACTACCATGATGTTAGCTCCCTAGAATGAGTTTGGTAGCATTTTTCCTGTTCCATTTTTTGAAAGAGTTTGAGCAAGACCAGTATTAAGTCACCTTTGAATGATTGGTAGAATTCACCTGTGAAGCCATCTGGTCCTGGGTTTTTCATCTTTGGGAGGTATATATATATATATATATATATATATATATATATATATATATATAATTTTTTAAAAGATATTTAGTTTATGTAAATGTTACATAAAACATATAGGGAAGTCCCATAGGCCCTGCTCTCCACACCTCCTCTATTTTCCCACATTATCCACATCCTTCATTACTGTGGTACATTCATTGCAATTAATGAACACATTTTGAAGCATTGCCACTATCCATGAATTATAGTATACAATGTTGTTTACACTCTCTCCTACACAATTCTGTAAATTAGAGCAAGATATATAATGACTCGTATCTGTTGTTGCAATGTCATTCAGGACAATTCCTAAGTTAAGAAAATGCCCAACGATTACCTCTTTTTCCCTCTCCCTGTCCTCAGAACCTCTAGTGGCCACAGCCTCCACATAAATGATATAATTTCTTCCATTGGTAGAATCCCAATTCATCTACAGTAGAAAACCAATAAGTCTACTTTAGTCCATAGTTCAATCCCCAATCCTGAGGATTCTGGGATGACGCTGACCACTATTTTGTGAGGTTTATTTGTTTATGGTTTGTTTTGTTTTTGTTTTTTTTAATTAATTTATTGAAGTATATCACTCATACATAAAGAATAAGTGTATAGTAATAGTTGTGAACTTACAAAAACAAACTTATATAACATTATACAGGACTCTTATAACTCACCCTACAACCAATAACGAATTGTGGGTAAAACTTTTTAACTAATGATTAAAGAGCATTGTCAAAAACATTACTATTAACCAAAGTATTTTTCACCCAACCAACCCTATTATTATTATCTTTATATCATTTCTATATGAACATACATAAACAATTAAGTGTTTAGTAAAAGTTGTGAACTTACAAAGCAAACATGCATAACATCATACAGGGGTCCCATAGATCAACCCTTCACTAACACCTTGCTTTGTCATGAGACATTTGTTACAAATTATGAAAGAATATTGTCAAAATCTTACTACTAATCATAGTCCTTATCTTACATTTGGTGTGTTTTTCCCTCAACCCTTCCTGTTCTTATTTTTTAAATACATTTTTTATGACAGAAGTTGTAACCTTATAAAATAATCATGAACATGTGCAGAATTCTCAAATTGCGGTCACCCCTCGGGCTGAAGCATGGTTTGCTGGCCTGGCAGGGGAGCGGCCGCGGTAGGCCAAGCCACTGCCCCCATAATAGGGTGGTTGGTCGGACTCACCGCCACCCCTGAAGGGAGCTCGGCATGGGCGCAGAGTGCCCTCGGGTCTCCCCTTCTCGGCAGCCATGCTTCCGCGGCCGCCCCTCCTCCCGGATGGCGCCACACGATGCCTGTGGGGCGGCACCTTTCTTCTTCTTTCTCCTTGCCCAGGCGCAGGGTGGAAAATTCCAGTCTGCCCTTTTCCCCTCCCCCAACAGCAGCAACAGCCAGGTGTGGGAGGAAAAATCCAGTCTGCCCTTTTCCCTCCCCCCGACAGCAGCAACAGCCAGGCGTGGGCGGGAAACTCAAGTCTGCCCTCTACCCCAGCAACAGCAGCCACCAACCCCTAAACCCTGCCCCTTCCCCTAGCAACAGAGACAGCCAATCCCTAATCACCACCTCTCCCGCGTCCAGTACCGCCCACTGACCTTTCTCCGGCAACCAATCAGAACAGGGCATGGCTTCGACCAATCAGCCTTCCCCAGCCCCTATAAAACTGTTGCCTCTCCCTCAATAAAGTGGACTTGCGTGCTTACCTTGTCTCTGCGGTAGTTTTTCTGCCGTGCGCCCTCCAGTCCTGAGAGCCCCCGACAAGGGCCTGGCCTTCCTTGTCCCCAGTTTGTCGCCTGCTTCTCCGGGCGACCCCTTCGTCGCCGGCTTTGCCGGGCGACCCCGTCAGCCGAACCGCGCAACCCCTGTGAGACCGACCCCTCGTCTGCTGCCGGACCGACCCCTCGTCCCAAGTGGGACCGACCCCTCGTCCCAAGCGGGACCGACCCCTTGTCCAAAGCTGGACCGACCCCTCGTCCGCAGCCAGACCCCACCTCTACCGACCGAGCAAGCCGCCGCATCAAACAACACCTCTCCATTCAGCACACCACATGGTGGTGGCACATTTGCTACAGGTAAGATAATATCATTTGATTGTTACCATGTCCATAGTGTACATTTGGCTCACATTTTCCATACTGCCTCAGTATCAACACAGTACATCTTTTGCATAGATGCAAGATATCATATTATTACTTCTAACACAGTCCATAGGTCACTCCACCTGTATTTTTTCCATGCTTCTCCACATTACCAACACTGTGCAGTAGTGATGGGCATTTGCTCTAGCTCACAAAGGACACTCATGCATCTGTACCATACACCACAATTCTCATCCACCTCTTGGTTTACCACAGTAAACCACAGTTCCAGATTATTCTCTAGTGTTCTGTCAATTGGCATTTACATACCTAGACTACCATTTTCACCCACATCTCCATTTATAAACTAGTTGTTACTCACTATATGTTACCATCCACTCTGTATTAGTCAGCCAACAGGGTGGTGAAGCAAAATACAAGAAACTGGTTGGTTTCTATAAAGGCTATTTATTTGGGGCAGGAGCTTACAGATACCAGGCCATAAAGCATAAGTTACTTCCCTCACCAAAGTCTATTTAGAGCAAGATGGCTGCCAACATCTGCAAGGGTTCAGACTTCCTGGGTTCCTAAGTTCCTGGGCCTTGCTTTACTCTGGCTTTAAGGTTCCTTCCTTTCTGGGGCTAGCTTCTCTTTCCTCTGTGTGCTGACTTCCGAGGGCTGCAGTTTAAGTTTTCAGCATCAAACTCTAACATCAGAACTCCAACATTGAAAGCCCTCAACTCTGTTCTTTGCCATGCCTTTAATCCATGAGTCCCCACCCACCAAGCAGGGGGATGCAATGGCCTAATCATAACTCAATCATGCCCAGGTACAGATCAGATTACAAGCATAATCCAATATTTCCTTTTGGAATTCATAACCATATCAAACTGCTACAAACTCTATACATTTCCACACTTTTACAGTAACCCTAATTAAAACTTGTACATTCATTAAACATCAGTAGTCCATCTCAGTCCCCCTCTTATCTCCTTTAAGAATCTATCACCTACGACCAGGTCTTGAAGATATTTTCCTACAATTTGTTCTAGAAGTTTTATGGTTCTTGCTTTTATTTTTAGGTTTGGGATTCATTTTGAGTTAATTTTTGGATAAAGTGTGAGATAGGGGTCCTTTTTCCTTCTTTTGGCTATGGATATCCAATTCTTTCAGCACTATTTGTTGAATAGACAGTCTGCCTGAGCTGTGTGGGTTTGACGGGCTAGTCAAAAATCACTTGACCATATATGTGAGGGTCTGTTTCTGAACCATAAGTTTGGTTCCATTGGTCTATGTGTCTGTCTTTATGCCAGTACCATGTATTTTTACCACTATAGCTAGGTAATATGACTTAAAGTTCTGGAGATGAGGGATCGCTTTTCCTTTTTATGATGTTTCTGGCTATTCAGGACCCCTTACCTTTCTTTGGGAAGTTTTTTATGACAGTTTTAATCTCTTCATTTGTGATTAGTTTGTTGAGGCCTTCTATTTCTTATAGGGTCAGTGAGTGTAGGTGCCTTGGGTGTTTCTAGAAATTTCTCAATCTCATCTACACTGTCTAGTTGTTTGGCTTACAGTTGTTCATAGTATCCTTTTTTGATCTCTCTTATTTATGTGGGGTCATTGATAATGCCCCGATTTCATTTCTGATTATATTTGTCTGTGTCTTCTCTCTGTTTTTCTTTGTCAGTCTAGCTAAGGTTTTGTAGAATTTGTTGTTCTCAAAGAATCAACTTTTGGGTTGTTGATTCTCTATATTGTTTTTGTTGTTCATGATTTCATTTATTTCTGCTCTGATATAAACTATTTCTTTCCTTTGGCTAGCTGTTGGATTAGTTTGCTATTATTTTTCTAGTTTTTGTAGCTCCTCCATGTATGCAATTAAGTCTTCAATTTTAGCTCTTTCTTCTTTTTTAATGTAAGAATTGAGGGCTATAAATTTCCCTCTCAGCACTGCCTTTGTGGTGTCCCACAGGTTTTTATATATTGTGTTCTCATTTTTATTCATCTCAAGATATTTGAATTTTCTTGCAATTTCTCCATTGACCCACAGATTATTTAACTGTGTGTTGTTTAAACTCCATATATTTATGAATTTTCCCCTTTTAAATCCATTATTTATTTCTATCTTCATTCTTGTATGATCAGAGAAAGTGTTTTGTATAATTACATGCTTTTTAAATTTGTTGAGTCTTGTATTGTGACCCAAAATATGGTCTATCTTGAAGAAGGATCTTTGGGCTATTGAAAAGAATGTATATCCTCCTGTTTCAGGGTATAATGCTCTATAGATGTCTGTTAGATCTAGTTCACTTATCATATTATTCAAGCTCTCTGTTTCTTTATTTATCCTCTGTCCAGATGTTCTATCCAATACTGAGAATTGTGTTTTGAAGTCACCAACTATTATTATAGAGGCATTTATTTCTCCCTTTAGCTTTGCCAGTGTGTGCCTCATATATCTTGTGGCTCAGCAGTTAGGGGAATAAATATTTAGTGTAGCTATTTCTTCTTAGTGAATTGCCCCTTTTATTAATATATAATGACATTCTTTATCCCTTAAAACAGTTTTGCAATTAAAATCTATATTGTCCGATATTAGTATTGCTACTCCAGCTCTTTTTTGGTTACTAATTGCATAGAATATTTTTTTCCAAACTTTCACTTTTAACCTGGTTGTGTCCTTGTACCTGATGTGTCTCTTGTAGGCAATATATAAATGGCTCATATTTTTTAAATCAATTCTGTCAGTCTACATATTTTGATTAACAAATTCAAGCCATTAACATTCAAAGTTATTACTGTAAAGGCATTACTTCATCCATTTTGACTTTGGTTTTCTGTTGTTACATCATACTATTGTTTACCTTTTATCCTTTTAATTTACCTTGTCTAATAATCTTCATTTCTACACTCTTCTTCATGTTTCTCCCTCTTGTTGTTGTTGTTGTTTCCTTTCAGGCTGCACTTCCTTTAGTATCTCTTGAAATTCTGGTCATTTTGTAACATAGTCTATCAATTTTTGATTGTTTCTGAATACTCTGAACTCCCCTTCATTTTTGAAGGACTGTTTTGCTGGATACAGAACTCTTGGCCTGCAGTTTTTCTCTTTCAGTACATTAAATACATCATACCACTTTTTTCTCTCCTCTCTGGTTTCTGATGAGAGGCTGGCACTTAATCTTATCAAGGTTCCCTTTGCTCTTCTCTTACTGCTTTCAGAATCCTCTATCTCTGATATTTGTCATTCTGAATAGTAGATGTCTTGGAGTCGGTCTATACAGATTTATTCTGTATGGGGTGCATTGTCTTTTTTTATATTGATATTTATGTTTTTCATAAAGGCAGGGAAGTTTTCAGTCATTATTTCCTCAAATACTCTTACTGTCCCTTTTCCATTTTCTCCTTCTGGTAAACCAATAATGCATAAGTTTTTGTGTTTTGTGTTGTCATTCCATTCCCTGAGACCCTGTTTCTTTTTTCAATTATCTTCTCTTTCTGTTCTCCTCTCTTTTCCAGTTCAGATGTTCAGTCTTTTAAATCACTAATTTTATCTTCGAACAATTCAAATCTCCTCTTAAGCGCCTTTACTGTATTTTTAATGCCATCTATCATGGCTTTCATTCCCAGAAGTTCTGTTACTCTTCTTTACAGACTTTCAAATTGTTCTTTATGTTCACCCAGTGGTTTCTTAATACCTTTTATCTTTTTACTTATATTTTTTCAATTCTTTAAACATATTTAGGAGAAATGTTTGAATATCATTGATTAATTGTCTTATATCCTGTATCTCTTCAGAATATTTTATTTGTTTCTTTGGCAGTGACATTTCTTCCTGTTTTCTAGGATGGTTTGTAATTTTTCCTGATGTCTAGGCATCTTAGTATGTTGATGAATTCACTCTGATGTTCAATTTCTCTTTCTTGTCTATTGTTATTATTTTTTAACTGCTCTTCTTTGATATTTGGTTCAACTTACCGTAAGTCTTTAAAGTTGCTTAGCTTAAGTTATCAAACTCATGCCAGGGACTGGCATGGAGCTCCACTAATGTGGAGCAGATTTTCTCCCAGAAGTTAGGAAACAGAGAGACTCAACTACAGTTTTTGTTCATGCAATTTCCAGACTGACCAGCAAATGGTGCTCATTGATCCTTCTTTCCATGGAGGTGTTATCTCTTGGTTTTCTTTGTTTTGGCCTGGCCAGAGCCAAGATTCAAAGTGGACTCTGCTATCCAAACTCACTGAAGAAAAGCTTCCCAACTCCTTCTTCCTTTTCTCTTGTAACAGCTGACAGAGAAGATGATGTCTGTACCCCTCTCAGACAGCTCCAATGAGCCAGGGATTTTACCCCACTTAATATGTCAGGGCTGGCAGAGGGGTGCTCTTACAGGTATCTGGGAGATTTAGTAACTCACAGGTGTAATTTTGGCTTCTTTGCCTCTGTTCCTCACCCTCCTTGGTGTTGTCAAGCACTCTCCTGGTCTGCTGACCCGCAACGCAGGTCTTTCAGGCAGCTTTTGGCTACTTCTCTGCTGTTAGGAGAAACCTGAGCCTTGTCTGTCTAATTTGGCACCATCTTCCCATAATCCCAACATCTTAACTGCAGAGAAATTATTGTATTAGTTACTGGGAAAGCAGGAATCTAGATATTTCAATGATTTTGTGTATGATTTGGCAGTCTTCCCCCTTCCATGAGCTCTGCTATTAAATTATGGGCAGCTTCTATTGTCGTTAATTTTAGTTTTTCTTCTGAATTAGTTAATATTATCCTCACTTCACGGGAAGCTGAAGTTGACTTCCATTGGACAAAGTACTATGTCTCACTTTTCTCATAAATAAGAGATTGATAATGATATCTGCCTCATTGGATTGTGTGGATTACATAGAACAAAATAAATAAAGAGATGAACACAATATAGTATGTGTATACACTTAATAAATTGTCAATTTTCCTAGAAGAAAATCCCTGAATAAAATCTCATTTACCAATATAACAGAATTTAGGAAAAGGACAGTGTTTTTGAGAGCCCCTATTTTTATTATATTCCCAAATGTGTTCTGAGGCACGCTTTCATTTCTGAAGCTGGAGTATTAGAGAGAAAACAAGCTCGTTGACCTCTCCCATCTATCTTTCAGTATTTTCTTTTATTAGAGAAGCTGGATGTTTATGGAAAAATCATGAGGAAAATGCAGCGTTCCTATGTACTACCCCTAATATTAACATTTTACATTAGTGTGGTAAATTTGTTACATTGATGAAAAGATATTATAACAGTCCAGTTAACTATAGTCCATAGTTTACATTGGGATGTATTATTTTTTTTCATACACCACCTTATTAACACCTTACATTAATGTGGTACATTTCTTATAACTCATGAAAGAACATTGTTATAATTGCACTATTAACTACATTCCATCATTTACAATAGTGTTCACTTTGTTGTAGGTCCTGTTTTTCTTTTAATTTTTATTCTACTAACATATATACAACCTAAAATTTCCCTATTTTTACCACATTTACATATATAAAACAGTGTTATTAATTACAATCACAATGTTATGCTACCATTACCACTATCTGTTTCCAAAACTATAAAATCAACCCAAATGGAGATTCTTTTCAATTTTAGTGTTCAATTCCCATTTCCTGCCACCAGCCCAGCTGCTGGTAAGCTATATTCTAAATTCTGAACCTATTTGTTTGCTTTTTCTAATTATTTCATATCAGTAAGATCACATAATATTTGTCCTTTTGTGTCTGACTTATTTCATTCAACATGATGTCTTCAAGGCTAATCCATTTTGCTGCATAAATAATCAGAACTTCATTCCTTTTTACAGCTGAATAATATTCCATTTTATGTATACAACTTATTTTGTTTATTTACTCATTAGCTGATAGACACTTGGGTTGCTTCCATCTTTTGGTAATTGTGAATAATTCTGCTATGAACATTGGTGTGCAAATATCTGTTCAAGAACCTGCTTTCAATTCTTCGGGTATATACATAGTAGTGGAATTGATGGGTCATATGGTAATGCCACTTAGCTTTCTGAGAAACTGCCAAACTCTCTTCCACTTGGTCTGTACCATTTTACATTGACAGCAGCAATTCATGAGTTTTCTATTTCCCCACATCCTCTCTAATACTTGTAATTGTCTTTATTTTAAATAGTAGTCATTCTAATGAGTGTGAAATGGCATCTCATTGTGGTTTTGATTTGTGTTTCCTTAATAGCTAATGATGTTAAGCATCTTTTCATGTACAGTTTAGCCATTTGTATATACTCTTTGGAGAAATGTCTATTCAAGGCTTTTGTACACCTTATAATTGGCTTGTCTTTTTATTGATTACTTGTAGGATTTCTATATATATTCTAGATATTAAACCCTTACTGGATACATCTACCACCTGTTTTAACCAAAACAGTGTATCAGTGATCTAAAGCCAGTGGCCACCAGACATTCTAAGGGGAGAAAAGGAAAAATTTGTGTAACATAGGGGTATTTTGGGTACAATGGCATTGTCCTGCATGACACTGCAATGACAGATACAGGCCATTATATATTTTTCTGTAACCTATAAAATTGTGCAGGAAAGAGTGAAAACTATAATGTATACTATAGTCCACGATTATTAGCAATGCTTCAATATGTGTTCATCAACTATAACAAATGTACCACACTAATGAAAGATGTTGTTAATGGGGGAAAGTATGAGAGGGCGAGGGAGTGGGGCATATGGGAATCTGCTATATTTTAATGTAATATTTATATAATCTAAAGCTTTTTTAAAGACAAGAAATAGAAAAATTAAAATAAAAAAACAGTGTATTGAATCTTGTAGGTTTCATTCACATCAAAACTTCTTTACTTTACAGACTATTTCATTTGTGCAATTTACCTCACTCAATTCTTAATGCATGACACCACCAGAGATAACCAACCACTGCAACATGACACAGTCTGAAGATACCCATAAGTCTTTGTCAGTGGACTTCATTAATTACTACCACAGTGCCACAGTCCAGGCCTGGTAATGAAGACTGAAACTTCAGAGAAGACTAAATATTCTAATAAAAGGATGCATAATATTTCAAGAAATTCCCCTAACTGCAATCCATAGCCAAAGAGAAGTATGTTGTCCAAGCACCATGAAGTTAAATTACAGATCCATAACAGAAAGAAAATTGGGAAATATACAAACACTTGGAATTAAACAAAACATATTTAAGTAACTAGTGGGCCAAAGAAAATTGTAGGGAGAATTAGAAAAATATTTTAAGTGGAATAAAAACAAAAGCAAAATATCAGAACATATAGAGTACAGCTAAAGCAGTGATTAGAGGGAAATGTAAAAAATTCAAAAACCTAAGCTTTTACCTTGAAAAAATTGCAAAAAGAATAGCAAGGTAAACTTAAGTAAACAGAAAGAAGAAAATTAAATTAAAGTGAAACCAATAAAATTAAAAATATAAAATAGAGAACACTGATGAAACCAAAATTTAGTTCTTCAAAAAATAACAACAAAACAGACTGGTCAAGAAAAGAAGACTGTAAATTACCAAAATCAGTTCTGAAAGAGGGTACATCACTACAGACCTTTGAGAAATTAACAGTATTATAAGAGAATACCATGAACAATTATATGTCAACAAGTTAGAACATTTAGATGAAATTGAAAAATTCTTAGAAAGGCATAAATTACGGAAATGGATTTAGGAAGAAACAGACATTATGAATAGACCTATACAAGTGAAAAGATTAAACTAGTAACCAAAAAAAAAAAATTACCCAAAAAGAAATTCCAGTTCTGGATGACTTCAATGGCAAGTTCTACCAAATAATTAAATAAGTATTACTCTAATCAATTTAATATAGACTCAATTCTTCACAAACATCCAAAAAATAGAAGAGGAAGGAATATTCTCATAATGTTAGGTCAATATTATCTGGCTACCAAAACCAGACAAAGAAATCACACATAAAGGAAATTACAGAAAAATATCTTCTATGAATCTAAATGGAAAATAAATGAAAAATATTTTTAAAAATACTAGCAAAGAGAATATGGCAACATATAAAATTAATTGTGCATCGTGATCAAGTTGGATTTATCTTAGGAATGCAGTTTTGTTCAACATCTGAAAATTAATTTATTCAATAATCCTTACCAAACAAAAACCACATGATCAATTCAATAGATACAAAATAATCATTTGACAAATCCAACTTTCTTGTATGGCATAAATGTACAGCAAATTAGGAATAGAAGGGGCCTTCCTGAACCTGATAAAGTGTATCTCCATATATCCTACAGCTGATATCATACTTAATCGTGAGAGACTGAATGTTCCCTCCCCCCCCTAAAATCAGGAACAAAGAAAAGATGTCTGCTCTTACCACTTCTATTCAATATTTTCCCATAGCTTTTTGCCAGTGCAAGTAGAAAATGAAAAGACATTAAAGAAACACAGATTGGGAAGGAAGAGATAAACTTGTTTTCTATAGGCATGCTCTTGAATGTAAAAAAGAAATGTCCTAAGGAATTTATAAAAATACAACAGTTTCATGAACTGGAAAACTCAAAATTGGTAACATGGCAGCTCAAACTGATTTGTAGATCAAATACAACCCTTATCAAATGGCATCAGGTTATTTATAGAAATTGACAGGATATTCCTAAAATTTACTTGCAAATGCAAAGGAAATAGAATAGTAAATTTTGGCTGTTATGAATATTTTTATGTTAGATATTTTTGTACAAGGTTTTCTGTGAATATTTGTTTTCAATTCTTTTAGTTATATAGCTAGGTGTGGGATTGTTGGGTCATCTTTAGAAGGATTATACTTTTTTACATTCCCACCAACAATGTATGAGGATTCCACTTTCTGCACATCTTGGGCAACCCTTTGCATCTTCTGTGCTTTTGATTATAGTAATCTTTGTTAGTGTGAAACAGTGTTTTACTGTGGTTTTGATTCGCATTTTTCCAGTAACTAATGATGTCAAGTTTTTTTTTTCATGTGCTATTGGCAATCTTTTTTGAGACATGTCTATTCAAATTCTTTGCCCATTTTTAATTAAGTTGTTTTTATTTTTATTGTTGATTAGTATGGGTTTTTAAAATATATTCTGTATATTGGACATTATACAGACATAGAATTTACAAATATTTTCTCTCACTTGTGAGTTGTCTGTTCACTTTTTTAATAGTGTCTTTTGATGCACCTAAAATTTTTAATTTTGATGAAGTCCATTTTATTTTTTGTTGCTATACTCTTGTTGCCATATCTAAAAATTGTTGTCTAGTCTGAGATGACAAAGATTTAAACCTATATTTTCTTTAAAAAGTTTTATTGTTTCAGCTCTTACTTTTAGGTCTTTGATCTATTTTGGGTTATTTTTCTATATTGTGGGAAGTGTTTAAATTCATTCTTTTACTTGTAGTTATTCAATTATCCCAACACCATTTCTTGAAATTACTATTCTTTCCCCAGTGGATAATCTTATTGACCATGTCTGAATTCAGTAGATCAGAGATGTAAAAGTTTATTTCTGGACTCCAAATCTGTTTCATTTATCTATATGTCTAGTTTTATGGTGGTACCATGCTGTAGAGATTAATGTAGCTTTGAGGCAAATATTAAAATCTGAAAGTGAGTCTTCTAAATTTTTTCTTATTTTCAATGTTGTTTTGGCTATTCTGGATCCCTTGCATTTCCATGGGAACTTTAGGATCAAATTGTCTATTATCCAAAAAATTTGCAATTAAAATTTTGATAGGGATTACAATGTATATACAGATTAATTTGGAGAGGATTGCCCTCTTAACAATCAATATTTCCAATCCATGAACATGGAATGTCTTTCCACTTACTTAGGTCTTCTTTAATTTCTTTCAATAGTGTTTTGTAGTTTTCATTGTACAAATCTTGTACTTCTTTCGTTAAATTTATTCTTAAATATTTAAAACTTTGTTGCTATTGTAAATGAAATTGTTTTCTTAATTTTATTTTTGGATTATTCTTTGTTAGTGTATAGAAATACAACTGAATTTTATATATTTGCAACCTCGCTGAACTCATTTTTTTATCTCTAATTGTTTATTGTGTGTGTATATTCTTTAGGGTTTTCTATACCTATAAGACGATATCATATGCAAATAGAGATACTGTAACTTCTTTCTTTTCAAACTAGATGCCTTTTTTCTTTCTTTCTTTCTTTTTTTAAAGATTTATTTATTTATTTCTCTTCCCTTCCCCCCCCACCCCCCCGCCCCGGTTGTCTCTTCTCTGTGCTTATTTGCTGTGTCTTCTTCTTTGACCGCTTCTGTTGTTGTCAGTGGCACGGGAAGCTGTGTCTCTTTTTGTTGCGTCATCTGGCTGTGTCAGCTCTCCGTGTGGGTGGTGCCATTCTTAGGTTGGCTGCACTTTTTGTCACGCTGGGTGGCTCTCCTTACAGGGCGCACTCCTTGCGCGTGGGGCTCCCCTACCCGGGGGAAACCCCTGCATGGCACAGCACTCCTTGCACACATCAGCACTGCGCATGGCCAGCTCCACACGGGTTAAGGAGGCCCGGGGTTTGAACTGCAGACCTCCCATGTGGTAGACGGACGCCTTAACCACTGGGCCAAGTCCGCTTCCCCCTTTTTTCTTTCTTTTTCTTGCTTAATTGCCCTGGTTATAAGCTCCAGGACAAGGGTGAAGAGAATTTGCAAAAGTGGGCATCCTTGTTTTTGTTTCTGATATTAAGGGCAGTTTTCAGTCTTTCATCATTTAAGTATATTCCTGTAGGTACTTCATAGATGATTTTCATCAATATGATGATATTCCCTTTTATTCTATTTTGTTGAGACTTTTCATCATATAAAAGTATTGCATTTTGTCAAATGCTTTTTCCTGTCTATAAGCTGATCATGTATTTTTTTCTATTTATTCTATTGATATTGTATATTACATCAATTTATTTTTGGATGGTATACCAATCTTACAATCTTGGAGTCTATCTCACTTGGTCATGGTGTAAAATTCATGTATATTGCTGGATTCTGTTTGCTAATATTTGTAAAAATAATTTTTCATATATATACATAAGAGATATTTGTAGTTTTCTTTCCTTGTAAAGTCTTTGTTCACTTTTGTCATCAGGGTAATACTGGCCTCATAAAGTGAGTTGGGGCATGGTTCTTTCTTGTCTATTTTTTGGAAGATTTTGTGAAGGGTTGGTCCTAATTCTTTAAACATTTGATAGAATTCACTGTTGAAACCATTTAGACCTGGACAGAAACATTTTTAATTACTGATACCTTTAATATATGTCTATTGAGAGTTTCACATATTATTTGTAACTCTAAAGGTAACTCTTGAAGTACGTATCATGATAATCACTTTAAAGAAGAAGTAACAGAGATTAAATTTCTTAACCAATATTTCCGAGATAGTAAGTGGCGAATTTGAGATTTTTTTCTGTCTGGCTCCAAATCCATGTCAATTCCCATTGCATAACACAGCCTTCTACACACACTGATTAATATTACATATTTTGTCTCTCAGGTATGAGCAAAGGGTTATAAGACCTAAAGATTTTAGTGAAATGTTGGGGCTTTCAAATACCAACTGGCAAACTGGCCTCCAGTCCATATCTTTGTGAAGGTTATAATCATCTTGTGAAAACTTTAATTCAACCCAGTTTTGTTATTTATTCTCCATCTAAAAGTTAGGTTTAGATAATGTTTTTGCTACTGTCTCTTATCTATTGCTGTACTTTTGATCTTATATGACAGAGGGAATCCTTGGATTTTTCCTGCTGAGGAGAAACAGCTTTGCTGCTAAAATTCTCTCTCCCCCTTCTTTGTGAGAAGCTTGTCTTTGGAAGAAAGATTTCTAGACTTTTGCTCTAAAGAATCAGTAAATTAGGAGACATGCAAGAAAAAAAAACTTTAAGAATAAACAGGAGGGGAGCAAAAGAAAAGCATTGTTCAGGCTGAGTTTGGGAGAGTGCTTTCTGGTGAAGATTTAAGAAGTAAGAAATGGGGAACGCTAAATGAACGGGAGAAATGGGTTTGAATTCTATCCCTTATTATGTTCCCTAGGAAATACAAGTAAAGATTCCATTTATTTTTGGCCACTGAAATAAGTATATTTAGCCACAAAACTATCCAAGTTTGGACAATGAGTGTCTCAGTTCACATTAGGATCACATGCTTATCCCACAATGAGGATAGATTTGATTTTGATTTTGTGCATAAATGAACTCTGACAGAGACAGTGACTTCAGAATACGTTTTTCATATGTTAGATAATTTCTTCACTATTTAACTCAGCAAATAATTATTGAAAGTCAGTTTTATTCCAGGCACTGTGCTAGATGATATGCGAATGAAACAGTTCTGATCCTTGATGTCATAGAATTTACAGCCTAGAAAAGAAAATAGATTTAATTATTAAACACACAAGTATATAGAGGTTTACAATTTGTGGTAAGTGCTATGAAAAGAAAGTACAGGAAGTTATGATAGATAAGCAGGCCAGATCTAAATTAAGGGGAATGGGGTGTCCAAGAACAAGTCTCTGAAGTAGTGATTTAAAGATTAGACCTGAAATCTCAGTAGGAGTTACCCAAGTGATGAATGTTAGAGGATTCTGCATGAATGCAAGTCCTAAATTGGCAAGAAGCTTCTTTTGTTTAGAGTAATTAAAAGCACCAAGTGCTAGAGCATGCTAATTAAGAAGGAAATATAAAGCTGAAGATGTACATAGGGGCTAGATCACAAAGACCATGTTAAAGATTTTTTAAAAATATTTTATTCTGTATGGAATAATGGAAGCTATAGAAACTATTCAAGGGTATATTTCAGAAGCTATTTCCTCTTCTTTCCCCAATGGGACTTTTCAGATGTTCAAGAGCCAAGTCTCTAGCATTTCAGAGTGTCCAGTATTAAGGACTTCTAGATTTTGAGATTTGTCATTGTGAGGAGGATAGATACAATTTTGCTAGGTGACAAGACAGGTAACATTGAAACATTCATTATCTGTAAATTGTCTGCTAATGCAAAGGCGCACAAATGAGACTAGCTAGATAGTGCAAGAGATCTGTGACCAGTTTTTTTTTTTCTGGGTCATTATTTTATCTACTGCTGTGCTCTGTGCATTTTCTTCCCATTTGATTAAGTAAATGCCTTCTGTTTAAAGAGGAAGAAGCTGAGAATCAGGGAGTGACCATCTCAAGGTTGATTGGAGAGATCTTTTAATACCTCACAGTTGAGAGGTCTTGTTTCTAGAACATCCTGTCACTCAGATATTGATAACTAATAATAATTCATCCATTAGTTCATTTATTTGTTCCCAATTTATTAAAAATTATTAAATTAATTTTAAAAATAGCTGGGAACTGGAACTATACTCAAGGATGAATATACATTTTCCTAGATCCATACAGGAACAAAGTGTAACATGAAATTGATGTCTTTATGCTCCATATCTATTTCATGGACCATGTATAAAACCAATAGCAAAATTGAAAATAATTAACTTTAGAGTTTCTTTTATTCTCTAAAACTCATGCTTGAAGGAAAGTTTTTGATTTATTATTCTTTTCATTTTGCTGTTCATAGTTTAAATGCTATTCTATAAGTGCATTTGAAATAAAACTACAGAAGTTGAATAAAAAGATAAGACAGTGCATCTAAGTCAGCTATTGGAACATATCTGGAAGGCATTCACACCTCTGAAAGGCTCTCTAGACCAATGAGATTTTTGATGAACACTCAGCACAGCACTCCAGAGGGGGCTCAAGAGGTCCAGGATGTGACAGATGGACATCAGGCCTGGATCTTGCCCCAGCCTTTCTGAGAGACACACCTGTGACCATGTGATCTTGTGGCTGGATGAACCCATTTTTGTTTGTTGACTTTGGTTTAGCATAAATGAAAAAGGAAGCAAAAGTAACCCCAAGCAACATACACACTATGATGCTGGACATTGGAGCACATCTTTGAGAGGGAGCTGCAGTGTCTAAAGAGAGATGAACATTATCACAGGTAAGGCAAATTTAGTGTTGACTAATTTAAAATGGCTTTCTACAATATTTCAAAATATTTCCACTAAAGTTTGAAAGAGTTCTTTCCAGAGTGGAAATTTTAATATATTTAAAAAGAAGATAGAACCCTTACCTATGAATTAACTGAATACCATCAACTCAGGGAACCATTTTAAACACAAATTATACTACAATTTGGCTCTCATATTGTCATATCTATGTCAGGGACAGAGAAAAGTAAATACAAATGCCAACAAACACACTGATCCTAAAAGAATTTTAGTAGACCTGATGTTTTAGGTCAGGAATTCCTTGGCAAATCCTCATGCAACCCCTGTTCTTGCAATTTGTTTTGCATACAATTTCAGGGGGTCACAGACCCTTAATTTATGCTTATATCAGCTTGTGCTAAATAACGAACATGATAGAATGTTATTGTGAAAAGCCAGGCTTTGAGAACTTGTCGTCAATAAGGAACTAGACTCCAGCACTAGAACCTACCAAATGAGCTTGTATCTGCAATTGTCATCAGTGGCACAAAGTCCTCAGGATGGTTGCCTGCAGGTGAAAGAATGTGAAGCTGATTTTTATTGTAGATTATCTTTACAGGTTTATCCCAGCTTCCAAGTCAAACTGGGCCACTCTATCTGTCAGCTTCCATATTTCCAACTCAGCTTCCAACTACTGTCTACTTTTTACCCTCCCTGCCCATATTGGCAGAACATTAAGTACTTGTAGCTCCAAGAACAGCAGATCCACAAACCCAAGACTATCTTGTTGAATATGAAAAATGGGCCCACCTTTGAAGTAGAAGTGGTAATTGGGCAATGTTCTCCAGTCCACCTTAACAAAAGAGAAAATCTAGCCACTGTCACGGCTTTGAGGAAGGGTAAGTAATTATTTTTAAGTCATATTTTGATTCAGGAATTCTGGACTGGAGAAGAGGAACCTACATGTTTACTGTGTCCTCCACCAGAGTTCTGGAGCCAGCCAGTGGTCTTTAGAGTAATATTCAAGAACCACTGTGCCAGCATAAACAATAATGAAAATTATTGTTGTGTATAACTCACAGTTACTCCTAATATACATCATGAACTGTAGTTAGTAGTACAGTTATAATAATGTTCTTTCATCACTTGTAACAAATGTGCCACACTATTGCAAGGCGTTAATAATAGAGGGGGGTATATGGAAACTCTGCATTATGCATGATTTTTCTGAAAACCTATAACTGTTCCAATAGAAAAGGCAAAATAAACAGTAGCAACAGCCCCTGAGCACTTCCTATATATGAGGCACTTATTATATACATGTTCATGTAAGCCTCGGAAAAAATTTGAGAGGCAGACACTTTTATGAAGCTGGCATCCCTTTAACATATGGGGGAAACATAGAGCTTCAAACCATCATACTCCCCTTTTCTTCAAATTTTCTTATGTCAATATCTTCCTAAAATCATAATCAAATATCATTTTTCTTCAAAATAATACAAAATATCCCCAAATTCATCCACATTCTCAAGTTCAAATTCATGAAAATGTATGTTGTGCTTTCTTTTTTTTACTTTCTGAACACAGACCTTGTCCTTAGGCTTTTGAAATCTGACTTCTACCAACATCATTCTTCTGAAACTGTACTATTTAATGTCTCCAAGGTCTTTCTAATTTCTAAATCCAGCTGTTCAAAGTCCCTGGCCATCCAGGCAAACCAATGGTGGCAGCCCTTGAATCAGTATGCGAATACACCTACAGCCATTTCTCTCTCCAAGCAAAATGAACAGCTGGGTGCAATGCTTAAAATTCCACCAAACGGGAAAATTTCTCTTCATTAATGTTTTTCAGGGATGTCCCAGAAAGGGGCTGTAGTGCTGCAGCCATTCACTTTTGGGTGTTACCTATATATCATGCACAGTCATCTGTAAACCAGGACCAAGTTTTCTCTTCTTCAGTCAACTGATTATAAAGAACTCCCCAAGAGGCTATAGCTGTGGGCTGAGAAAGAGAAGGTAATGTGGCAGGAGTAGGGACTGTGAGCATGTGTGCCACTTTCCCATGTAACTTACTATGTCTTCAGGACCAGCTTGAGCCCTATCTCTTATATACCACTTCCATTTTAAGATGGAGTGCCGCTGTGCACACCCACCTTTGTGGTTTGGTGGGTCAGACAATATACAGCTCATAATAGGCAACTCAATTCTCATGGTAACATGGTAGTCCATGGTTAAGCATTCAGTCTCTACTAAGGCCCAGCAGCAGGTCAAAAGCTATTCTCAAAAAGACAATAATTATTTGCAGAGATGGCAGGGCTTTGTTCCAAAATCCTAAGGGCTGTGCTGTGATTCTTCTACAGGGACCTGCCAAAAACTCCAGACATGTATATTTGCCACTTATACTTCCAGCCTCATTGGATATACAGGATTATATGGCCCAAGTGGCAGAAAAACTCGTACAACAGTCCGGACCTGCCATAGAGTTTCCTCTTGTTTCTGTTCTCAATCAAAGTGATAAAACATCTGGAACATGCAGGCTACAATTAGACTCAATATGATAATCCACTGTAATCCTCCATCTGTTTTCTGCCCAGGCCAAATAGAAGATTTGAATAGGGATGTGGCTGGAATCACCACTTCTGCATCCTTAAAGTCCTTGATGGTGGCACTTATCTCTGCAATTTCTCCAGGAATCTGGTATGGCTTTTAATGTACTATTTTGCCATGCAGAGGTATTTCTAGTAGCTTCTACCTGGCCTTTCCTACTGTAATAGCACCCAATCCTTAAGTCAGGGAACCAATCTGGGGATTCTGTCAGTCACTCAGTATGTCTATTCCAAGTATGCATTTTGGAACTGGGGAAATAACCACAGAATGGATCCAGGATACACTGGACCCACTATGAGAAAGACCTGAGCTAAAACTCAGTTGACCCCGTGACCTCCATAAGCCCCTATTTTGACTGTTGGATCAACAGTAACATTTTGAGTTCCCTGGAGTTAATGTCATTTCTGAGCCATTATCTAATAATTCCCAAAATGTCTGATCATTTCCTTTTCCCCAGTGCACAGTTACCCTGGTAAAAGGCAGTAGGTCTTTTTGGGGAAGTCTGGCAGGAAAATTAACAGTATCTATTTTTGGCAGTGTAACAGGGTCCTTCCCCAAGGGGATCCTGCTTTACCTTCAATCAAGAGGCTTTGGGTCTGTAAACTGTCTTATGTCTGGGAATTGATTAAGGTGCCATGAATCTGTTTCTGTAATTTAAGTTACATTTTTCTTCACTTGACATAGAACTGTTCTGTATATATAGATCAAATAAGAATTTAGTAGTCGGTCCATCTGTTTCACTTCTAGGACCCCATGATCCATTAGCTGATGCCATAGGTCTCTGTGCCATGGCAGATTCAGACTATTTTGATTACTGTTTGAGTCTGCTGTCCATTGTGGTAATCTTGCCCACCTTGTCTTTGGCAATTAAGTGCTGCCACTTGACTTCTGCTAACCTGGGAACATATCATCCTTGTTATGTTTAAGGATACAAGTTCAATGACAGCAGTACCCACAGTTAACATCTCATCTACAGAGAAGAGCAAACAGAGTTCTTTAGGGATGATGAAGTTAATCTCACAAATTTATTCCTCACATCCTGGTAAAAGGTGTGTCCTCTGGACATTCCTGGGATAGCTGAGCCAGTCTTACATGATAAATACACACTAGAATTCCAATCTCTATAACCTTTCAATCCGCCATCTACATTATACCAGGACAGCTGGTATAATAATTTCAATCTCAGGCACTATAGGCCATCTTTTGGTCTATGCTCCAACAAACCATCCAAACAAACTATTAAAGTGCTTTCTAACCCCTCAAGTCACAATACTGAAACCAGAATCTCTGCTTAGTGGGCCCATATCAATAAATTCAGGCCAATCCAACTTTATATTCCTTCCACCATTATCCTACACACTTAATATAAATTCCCACATATAATCCCCTGATTTCTGTCTATTTAAATTAGAAAAAATATACAGTTATTTTGCGGTATAGCATACCTTCTTATGGGTCACAGTTTGTACCTCATTCTCTGGGGCCTTTGGGGGCTTCAGTCTAGTTATTATATATCAGGAAGCAATGACAGTTGGTTGAGATGGGTCAAGAGAAGAATTAGAAGTATCTTGCAAGCCAATTACTTCAACGAATTCTATTGCAGTTTCATCAGCAAGGTTAATCTCTTCAGGTGGAGGTTACATATTTATCTGGCAAAGGTTCAACAGAATTTACAGTTTCAATGTCCCCACAGCCGTCATTATCAACCCATATGCGCCCATTCCAATTTTCAGCATCCTATTCCTTTTTAATCAATGCCTTCACTTTAACAGTAAACACCTGGCAATGTTGAGAATTTAATTTATGTTGTAATTTCAGGCACTTGTACAGTGAGATTCTGGGTCTGGTTTTCAGAAATCTCAAGTCTGTGAGCACACAAAATTTAAGATTTTATTTCAGGACATACATAGAAACCTTCAGGTCATTCATTCAGTGCTTAAGTTGGAAGTTTGAAGCCATCAACTCATCCCTTTCTTTAAAAATTATTTCTGGCATACTTAGGAACAACCAGCCAACATCATTAGCCTTTTAACTCCACAAAACTTTGCTGAGGTATCAAAAACACTCTCACCCAAAACGTTGCTTCATATATGCATTTGGGTAGCCATATCCGGTGGTGATATTTTGTGTATCTTCATTGCCAACTCATGTCTTGGACTATCAGTGCCATCTTGATAGTTGGTAATAGTTTAGTGCCTTTGAATCCAATCAGAAGAGAGAACAAATTCCAAAAATCCCAGAACCAATTCAGAAATCTCATTCTTAAGATTCTGTTTCTTAAGAACCACTCCTGGTACCAAAACTATATTAGTCAGGGTTCTCCAGGGAAACAGAACTAACAGAAGATATCTGTACACATTATGAGATTTTTTAAATAAGAGTTGTCTACATGACTATGGGGATGGGCAAGTTCAAATTCTATAGGGCTGGCCACTAGCTGGAACTGATGAAAGTTTTTGATGAGTTCCTCTGAAGAAGCTGGCTAGTTGAAGTAGGGATGGACATTCTCTCTTCTGACTGCTGAAATAATCACTTTTCCCTTTATGGGTTTCAACTGATTGGATTAGACTTCTCTCATTGTTGGAGGCAATCTCCTCAGGTGATTGTAGATGTAAATCAACAACAGATGCAATCAACTTATTGATGATTTAAATCAATGAAATGTTCAAGCAGTAACAATCAAACCAGTGCTTGCTAGACTAAAAAACTGGACACCATATATCCTGGCCAAGCTGAGACAGGAAATTAACCATCAAATCCGTGAATAACACAAGTTCCCACTAAAATCCTATTTATGTTAAGACTATTGAAAGTCATACATGTTGAAATCTTATTCAAGGTCTGAATCTTCAAGTCATTTAAGAGCTTCCTTTCCCTCCTCCTGATCCAATTATCAGTGTCTGTGTTATCTTTTGCCACTTATGCTTCCTTTCTTTTCTTGCTATCAAAAACAGGAAGACAAAAGTAGCAGATCCATGCTACTTCATGCAATGAAGCTCTACAGCAATGGCCTATCTGGGCTCTCCTTGCTTTAATGTATTTTATAAAACTGCCATAATACTCTTTCGAAAACAGCATTCCAATTTTTCTATCTCTTTTCTCAAAAACAATCGATGGTTTCCTTTTGCATAAGAAATTAAGAACAGATAATTTCACATATTAAAGGCCCTTCATAGGATGTCTTACAACTAACTTACCAAGTGCATTTCCCTTCTTTTCCGTAACATCATAATTCACTTACTGTGACTATTCTTTGCCCTCAAACAGATCCTATGGGTTCCTGCCTCTATACATATCTTCATGCAATTTACATTTTCCCCTTTCAAGGGAATGCCAAACTCCTGCCTCATCATAGAACCTTTCCTGATTCCTCTTGGCCTCAGAAAGTTCTAACTTCATCCTCTTACGAAAACAGATATCTCCTTGTACCTCTCCTAAGGTATTTGGGTTCTGCCCTGCAATTTACATATTCATGTACTTTTGTGTCCCAGGCACCTTCTTTCCTGTACTGCACAACATCACTGTGTCTGGCACATAGAAAATATTCAAAAACTATCTATCAAAATAACTTTAATTCAACATCTCTGTAAGAGTTGGCTACAATAATCACATTAGAAAACTATGGACTGACAATATGATAGCCAGGCCCTGAGCCTCAACAGACTTCAGCTCCTACACTGTGATTTATTGGACTTACCCCACTCAACTAACATGGAGTTGAAGAAGGTCAACCACCACACCATGGAGCCTAGAGTGCCTACAACTGAAAGCAGGAGAATTGCATCCAGTATCCATGTGGAATCTAAGCCCCCTCTTGACATAGATGTACAATGGACACAACCAATCCAATGTCCACAGAGAAAATATGGCATTGATGTGGGAAGGGTGGCCATGGTGGCTGCTGGGTGCGGGGAATGGGAGGAAGAGATGAGATGGGGAGGCATTTTCAGGACTTGGAGTTGTCCTGGGTGGTGCTTCAAGGACAACTACGGGACATTGTAGATCCCCCCAGGGCCCACTGGATGGAACGTGGGAGAGTGTGGGCTATGATGTGGACCATTGACTATGGGGTGCGGTGATGCCCAGAGATGTACTTACCAGGTGCAATGGATGTGTCATGATGACGGGAGAGAGTTTTGCTGTGGGGGGAGTGGGGGGTGGGGGCGGTGGGGTTGAATGAGACCTCATGTTTTCTAATGTAATATTTTTTTTTAAATGAATTAAATAAAAAAATTTAAAAAAAAAGAAAACTATACTTGTTTTAAAGTAACTTTTCCCCACCAAAAGGTCACATCTGGATTATTAGCAAACCTTATTCAGAAACCTTAACCACAAAATATTTTTTAAAAATCAAACTCAACTTTAAAGAACAAAGATTTTATACTGGTAGACATATTACTATGAGTGTGATGTGAGGTCCAAAGGGAATCCGGAATGAGGAATTCCAAACTGAATGTTGACACCCATTTTTGGAAAAAGATATTTTTGTAATGTATATCTCTCTAGTTCATTTCCCCTTTCAAGAATCCCTAGCTCCCTGTAACATTTAGAATATAATCCAAATTTCCATAGCCTACAAGTCCCTACCTATTCTGGCTGCTCCCTATCTCCTGAATCTTCTCATTCTTCTCCCAAAAGTGAGCACTGCACACTGCTCTAGACATACTTGACTTCTCACATTTCCCTGAACAAGTAAAGATTCTTCTTACCTCAATGCTTTTATCCTTGCTATTCCCTCTGCCTCAGATACTCTTCTCCCAGACCTCAGTTGGAAATTACCCCCAATTCGTTCAAGTCTGTGCTCAAATGTCATGTACTCAGAGAGCCCTTGACACCTTATCTGAAATAGGCCCCACTCTCACTCCATCCTTCCTTATTTTCCTCACTTCAGTTTTCTTAATAATAGTAATAACTATTAGAAATTATCTGGGTCATTTGTTTTTTACTTGCATTGCTCTTTCTTTAGAATATACAGTAAAAAAGGGCAGGGTTTTTTTAATTGCTATAGCCTTAGCACCTAGAACAGAGTCTAGCACATATAGGGTTCTTTTTTTTTTATTTTTAAAAATTATTTATTTATTTATTTTTTTAAATCACATTATGAAAAATATGAGGTCCCATTCAACCCCACCGCCCCCACCCCCCACTCCCCCCACAGCAACACTCTCTCCCATCATCATGACACATCCATTGCACCTGGTAAGTTCATCTCTGAGCATCACTGCACCCTATAGTCAATGGTCCACATCATAGCCCAGACTCTCTCACGTTCCATCCAGTGGGCCCTGGGGGGATCTATAATGTCCCGTAATTGTCCGTGAAGCACTATCCAGGACAACTCCACGTCCCGAAAATGCCTCCACATCTCATCTCTTCCTCCCATTCCCCAAACCCAGCAGCCACCATGGCTACCGTTCCCACACCCATTCCACATTTTCTCTGTGGACATTGGATTGGTTGTGTCCATTGCACATCTATGTCAAGTGAGGGCTTAGATTCCATATGGGTACTGGATGCACTCCTCCCGCTTCCAGTTGTAGACACTGTAGGCTCCATGTTGTGGTGGTTGACCTCCTTCAACTCCATGTTAGCTGAGTGGAGTAAGTCCAATAAATCAAAGTGTAGGAGCTGAAGTCTGTTGAGGCTCTGGGCCTGGGTGTCATATTATCAGTCCAGAGATTCAAATCCCCTACATATATTATAGGGTTCTTAAAATATCATGTTGAAAAAATAAATGAATGATTAAGTAATGAATACATTCTTTTTTTTCAAATTCTACTCAATTTATTCATTTTTTAAAAAGATATTACATTAAAAAAATTATGAGGTCCCCATTTGCCCCCACCACCCCCACCCCACCACTCCCCCCCCCAATAACACTCTCCCCCATCATCATGTCACATCCGTTGCGTCTGGTGAGTACATCTCCGGGCATTGCTGCACCCCATGTCCCGTGTTCCACACCATAGCTCACACTTTCCCACATTCCATCCAGTGGGCCAGGGGAGGACATACAACATCCGGCAATTGTCCCTGGGGCACCACCCAGGACAACTCCAAGTCTCAAGAATGCCTCCACATCTCTTCTCTTCCTCCCCTTTCCCGCACCCAGCAGCCACCATGGCCACATTTTCCACATCAATGCCACATTTTCTCGATTACTAACCACAATAGTTCGTGAATAGAATATCATTAAGTCCACTCTGATCCTTACTGTATTCCTCCTTCCTGTGGACCTTGGCTTGGTAGTGTCCATTCCACATCTATGTCAAGAGGGGGTTTAGATTCCACATGGATATTGGATGCAATCCTCCTGCTTTCAGTTGTAGGCACTCTAGGCTCCATGGTGTAGTGGTTGACATTCTTCAACTCCATGTTAGCTGAGTGGAGTAAGTCCAATAAATCAGAATGTAGGAACTGTAATCTGTTGAGGTCAGGGCCTGGCTATCATATTGTCAGTCCAGAGATTGAAATCCCCTAGATATATCTTAAGCCCAAGCACCAACTACAATTCCAGTAAAGTAGCATGAAAAGCTTGTGAAAAGAGATCCCATCTGAGTCCAGCTCCATCACGCAGAAACACCAGCTCCAAAGAAGTGCCAGCTGACATGGCAGTGAACCCCATCTGCCATGACCATAGAACCTGTGGGTCTCTTTAGCCCTCAAAAGGACCAATACGTGGGGTTGTATCTACTTTATCTGTCTCTGAGACTCTGCTTAGGTGTGCATAAGGGCAATCCTTCTGACAACCTCCAGACTCTTTTTTAGAGACTCATAGCCATATAAACTCATTTGTCCTTTCCATTTCCCCCTTAATTTAGGTCAAACAGCATTTTTAACTCCTGTTATTATATGTAGACAGGGATATTCTGCTGGTCCGCGTTGAACCTTTAATTCAAGGTCATTTTCTAGTTGCATCATCAGCTGGTACTTGGTAGTGATCTCTAGGTGCCAGGGAGGCTCATCCCCGGGTGTCATGTCCCACGCTGGGGGGAAGGCATTGCATTTACATGCTGAGTTTGGCTTCGAGACTGGCCACATTTGAGTAACACGGAGGCTGTCAGGAGGGAACTCCTAGGCACAGTGCTGCTCTAGGCCTTGTTCTTATTTCAGGCGTATTTGCTCACAAACATAGTCATTAGTATCAGGGGCTCACTGTTGAACCCTCATTCCTTCCTGATCCTTACCGTTGCACCTGGGGGCCTGCCACTGCTCCCCTAGGGACCACGACAGAACCCCCCCCCCCAGCCAGTAACCCAGTACCCGCCCCAGTTGTTGTTTTTAATTGTTTCCACCATGAGTATATCCAAACATTTCCATGCCCCCTGGACATATGCCCTGTATAACTCCCTGTCAACCATATATCGCCTGTCCATAACATCCCATACCAGTATTCCTCCCCTGCCATTGTTGAACCACTCTGTGATCCAAAACTTCCTGAAAAGTGAAGCCCAATATAATGTCAGGTTCCCTTACTGGTAAAATGGAATGAGTTTAAAGGTTAGATATAGAATACATCTTGATTTGGAAAAATTCTACCTCCTATCTTTTTCTTTTCTTTTTTCCTAAATATTGAGCTTCTCTTCACAGGAGCCCTAGATCACAGTATTTCATATATACAATGTACAGTACTCCCACACATCCACCATAAAACCTTTTCCCTTCCACAGCGATAATCTTTTAACTTATTCATATCATATTTACTGAAACTGATATACATATTCCGAGACAATATCTTTGAAACAAGGTGACATCTGTGCTTACATTGTGGTTGAATACATTATTAATGACTAGTGTGAAGGAGGCAGTATTAATTTGGATATTTAATTCTTTTAAGGGCAGTAGTTATTCATTTTGGGGAATTTAATATGTTCAAATATTTAAGCTGTTTCAGTGAGCAGATACTCTAGCATGGAATATTTCATGATAATATTACTTAATGGAGAAAAGTGAATAATAGGGGGGCGGGGCGGTGGGGTTGAATGGGACCTCATATATTTTTTTTAATGTAATTAAAAAATAATAATAATAAATAAATATTAAAAAAAATAAAAATTTGATGTCATTAGAAATTGTCAAAATCATGCATTTTTTTCTGTTAGAAAATCCATATCCACATCTCTGATGACTCTTCAGCAAATAAAAGCTCAAGTTTTTCTTAGGCTGAAAAACATTGGTTTATGTAATTCCACAGATAAATTGTTTGCTCAAATCTATATGTGGTTATATTTAAAGGTCACATTGAAACTCATTTTATTTAACTTCTGATTTAAATGAGGAAAATGTCTTATGTAGGTAGCATTCTGATACAATCAGCAATCTCTGAGGTCTCGTGTTTTTACAAGTAATCAACTTTATATTTTTATTTTTATTTATTTTACATTTCTTAAGTCATATATATCTAATTTTACATAAATGTATACCTGTGTGTATGTGTGTATATAGATACAAGCCCATATTAAGAATCTAATATTTACCTTTGCATGTTTTCCTTCATGCACATACATATGCACAGAGATAATCATATATGTTCATGTGTGTGCATATATATACATACACACACAAACATACATTCATACATAAATAAGGAGTGATAGATTGTTAGTTCATTTTTAAAAACTGATATACTATTCTACACACTTTCTTGCATTATTAGTTTCTTGAGCAAGAATACCCTGAGGAAATTCTTTCCAGTCACCTTGAATATCTTTAGTTCATGTGCTTTAATTCCTCCATAATATTCCATTATATGGTATACCACAAGTCTTATGACCACTTCCAAATGAACGACAATTCACTTTGCTTCTTTTTGTTTGTTACAGTAGCAATACATCAATAATGGTTCATCAACTGTAACAAATGTACTACACTAATCTAAGGTGTCAATAATGGGGTAATTATGTATGTGAGTGCAGGGGGGTGTAGGTATATATGTAGTCCCTGTACTTTCGGTGTCATTTTTCTGCAAATGTAAAAATCTAAAACTTCTCTAAACATAAGTTTTAAAAAAATGAAAATAATAACCTAGGGCATAGATTCCTGGTAATGAGTTTGCTAAGTGAAGGCTATATTTTATGTTTTAATACATTTCGCCAGATAGCTTTTGAAAAAGGCTTTAGTAGATTATATTTCCACCCTATTATAATAATCTCCTTTTATCTGTGCTCCCACCAAAAGTAGGAATTACTGATTATACAATTTTGCCAGTTTTATAAGTTTAATGTAATATCCATTTTTGCTTTAATTTGTATTTCTTGGACTACTTAGATTATATTTTTATGCATGTTTGTAGAGTGTTTGAGTTTTTTCTTCTGTAAACAATCCATAAAGATCCACTCATACTTTTCTTTTGTTTTTCTATTGCATTGCCTTTTTCTTAGCATTAGTAGTAGGTCTCAGACATTATAATTATCAATCCTTTGTCATCTGTATTAAATATATATTGAAGGAGACTTCTGACTCCACCAAAATGGCATATCCCCATTCATCCCATATCCTCTACCCTACAATTTTAAAACTGTATTTAATACAACAAACAAGCATAGGAACACACTAAAGTTAGAAATAAGAAGGCTGACTGATAAGGGACCACACCACTCAAGGAATGATATGGCACAAGTTTCTTTGCCTCCAATATATCCTGAACTGGGTAAGGCGAAGACCTCCAACCCAGAACTGCCATCAGGCACATACAAAAACTGTTTCAAAAAAGCCTGTTTTCCTGAGCCAAAAGACCAGGAAAAGTTTAGCCTGACAAGAGAAAATCTTTTGATCGATACCTGTCTTACTCTAATTGAATAACAACAGAAAAGCTCTAACACTTCTCCCTCCCTCCCTGCAGTTTCAGCAGGGCAACTGATAGTGCTCTGGCCAGAGTAATGTCAGTAGGACTGAATAAGGAGTTAGTCTTCCATCTTGTGCCTGGCAGAAGGAGGAAACACTACAATTACCCTGCTAAACCTTGAATGAAATCTCTGAGGAACCAAAAGTAAACCCTTCGGAATCTCATTATTCCTGAATTCTGCTGAGGGTCCTGTCAAGAGTGAAGACAGCTTAAAAGAAGTATATGAAGTTTATGGAGTAGAGGTGGGGCAGGGCCTGTTCTGGAATAGCAACTACCCATGGGTTGATGAGATGACCAATATGGCAGTCTTCTTCCTGCAGTGCTCCCTCACCCTATGACACAGTGGCCCCATATATGACTGACCCCAGTCTCATTCAGGAACCAACTGCTAGCCTGATGTTCTTCCAACCAGGAGTTCCAACTCCAATTCTGACCATGAAAGGTGCAGCGTTAATTGATGAATTCCAAAAAGAAATACTAAATTATGTTTGCAAACTGATCTTTTCCTCTGGGCATATTAGATTATATTGCATTCAAAGGTTTACTTGATTAAGTAATTATGTAAATCCCTTGTGCCAGTCGGGCACTGAGTCCCCAACATTTTGTGGGTGGGGACTCACAGATTAATGGCCTGGCAAAGGGAGGAGTCAGGGGTTCTTAATGTTAGAGTTTTGATGTTGGAGTTCGATGCTGAAATCTTAAGTGGGAGCCCCCCAGGAAGTAAGCACATGGAGGAAAAAGAAGCAAGCCCCAGGAAGAGAGGAACTCTGATCCCAGGAAGACTCAATCCCTGGAAAGAAAGGAACCTTGAACATAAAGAGAAGGAAGACCCTGGAAGGGAAGAACACAGGAAACCTGAACCCTCACAGACATCAGCAGTCATCTTGCTCCAACACATGAAAATAGACTTTGGTGAGGGAAGTAACTTACACTTTATGGCCTGGTATCTGTACGCTCCTACTCCAAATAAAGACCCCTTATAAAATCCAACCAATTTCTGGTATTTTGTATCAGCACCCCTTTGGCTGACTGATACGGAATTTGGTACTGAGGACTGGAGAAATGCTTTTGCCATTACCAAAATGATGGAATTGTTTTATAAATGAGTAAGGGGTATTTTTTGGAGGAATTGTGAGATGCTTGGCATTGGTGTGGAGAAAGTGGCCATGATGGCTGCTGGGGATAGGGAGTGGGAGGAAGAGATGAGATGTGGGCGTTTTTGGGACTTGGAGTTGTCCTGGGTGGTGCTGCAGGGACAGTTCCTGGACATTGTGTGTCCTTCCATGGCCCACTGGGTGGAATGTGGAAGAGTGTGGGCTATGATGTGGACCACTAACCATGAGGTGCAGCGGTGCTCAGAGATGTATTCACCAAATGCAATGAATGTCTCATGATGATGGAGGAGGTTGTTGTTATGGGCAGAGGAATGGGTTGAGGCAGGTGGGGGGTATATGGGGACCTCATTTTTTTTTAATGTAATATTTAAAAAAAAGACAAAAAAAAAGAGGCATAGATTGCTTTGAAGAGACTGCTGAGAGCAAAAGGGATGCTAAAGAGACTTTTTAGGATGCCTTAGAAGTAAATGATGAAACTATTATTAGAAACTGGAAGAAAGGTGATCTGGGTTTTAAAGTTACAGAGAACTTATCAAAATTAACTCCTGGTGTTTTATGTAAGGTAGAATTTGAAAATGGCAAGCCTGGGTACTTAGTTGAAGAAATTTCCCAAATAAACCTGGAGAATGCAGCTTGGCTTCTCCTCGCAGCTTATAATAAAATGCTAGATGAGTGAGATAAGCTGATAACTGAATTGTTGGACACAAAGTAAATAGAAACTGATTCTGGAAATTCCAAGCCTCTGGAAATCAGCCTCCCAAATGAAAGCGCCCCATTGGAGTACTTAACTAAACTTGGAACTGCTAAATCAGGGTGGAAGAAGTAGTTATGTCAGAAAGACTTGTGAAAATTCTTACTGTCCGATGGTTTGGACACCTGCTTCCTGCATGCTAAACCAACATGGTTTTTGAGAGAGCTGTATGAACAAAACCACTGTCAGTCTGGAATAAAAGGAGCATGGAAAGGAGAGATTGAAGAAGAAACAGCTTTAAAAAGAAAACCACAGAAGCTGAGATCCATAATTAAAACATCACTTTGGGTCAAAAAAGAAACCCTATCCATGTGTACAGAGACTGTGAGTTTCCCCAGCAGTTGAAGAGGGTGGATGCTACTGCCAGATGTTCTGGGAGAGTTTTGCTCCAGGGTACAGAGAGGGTGGAGCACATTCCCAAAGGATTATTGTGATTAAAGTCAGCACCCCACAGGTATGAAGGGTTAGACCTGTCCTGCAAAGGTTAGGGAAGGCCAGGTGGTCAACTCATTGCTCTGAAAGGGGTTGCGTCTGTATGCCAAAGGTTAGGGAAGGCCAGGTGATCAACTCATTGCTCTGAGAGGGTTGAGCCTGTATGTCAAAATTTAGGGGAAATGTTGTCTTAACGTCAGTGTATAAGGGGGGTTAAGACTCAAACCTAAAGATTGGGTAAGGTTTGGCAATCACCCCAACACTCTTGGAGGGACAGATCTGGAGTTTGGTCAACACCCAGATGCTTGATGAGGGTGGAACCATAAAATGGCCATTGGGCAAGCCTGTGGAAAGGGTGGGTTCCCATAAGGCCCCAAGGAGAAGAAACGATCTTCTTAAGAATGACTTCCAGACTTTGAAATCGAGTGGAGGATGCCCTATAGGTTTACTGAACTGTAGAGGACCCCTTACTCATGTTTCCCTCCCAAATTATCCTTACTGTAAGGAAAATGTTTATCCTTTTTCTGTCCATTTGTGTACTGGAAGCAAATAAATTGTTTTGTAATTTCAGAGGTCTATAGCAGATGGAACTTTGCCCCAAGACAAATTGTGTTTCTTTAAATTGATTGTGATATGATTTAGTACTTGCATTGTTACTGATTTAAGTTTTTTAAAAAATACTGTAATGTCTTTTTTGATTTCATAGGGTGGCATGTAGCAGTTTGATATTATTGATGAATTCTAAAATGAAATATTGGAATATGTTTGTAAACTGTTATTTTCCTCCAGGCATATTAGATTATATTGGATTCATAGGTTTACTTGATTAGTAATTACATAAACCTCTTTTGCCAGTAGGGCATTGAGTCCCCATCATTTGGTGGGTGGTGCCTCACAGATTAAAGGCCTGGCAAAGGGAAGAGTTAGGGGTTCTTAATGTTGGAGTTTTGATATTGGAGTTTGATGCTGAAACCTTAAGTGGGAGCCCTGGGAAGTAAGCATATGGAAGAAAGAGAAGCAAGCCCCAGGAAGAGAGGAACTCTGAGCCTAGGAAGATGCAAGCCCAGGGAAGAAAGGAACCCAGTAAGCCTGAACCCTCACAGACATCAGCAGCCATCTTGCTCCAACACGTGAAAATAGACTTGGGTGAGGGAAGTAACTTACATTTTATGGCCTGGTATCTGTAAGCTCCTACTCCAAATAAATACCCTTTATAAAAACCAACCAATTTCTGGTATTTTGCATCAGCACCCCTTTGGCTCACTCATACAAAAGGTATTCATTAAGACTCTTCCAGGACAGGACACATTCTACCCAGATAAGGGGTAGTTCATGTACTGGAAAAGGGGGCTTTCCCTGTGGTATCTCTGCCCTTTGTAGTATTAACTCAAGATCAATCCCTGCTTTCTGGTCCTCTTCCCACTCAGAGCTATCTTAATCTCAACAAGAGAGACTTCTCCTTTGCTCCAGTAAGTACCTCAAAGCCCAGTGGTGGGGGCCTATACAAAGGTCTCCCCACTAAACAGTGGGATCTTAAGGTTACCTTCACCTGAACAAAAAAAGGAGAGGTCAAAATCTCCAGGCCCCTCCCTCTAGTAGAAGTCTTATCCATGTGGGGAAAGGAGATAAGACTCATGTACCATCATGCCCACAAAATCTGGCACTTCCTCTAAGTTAGTAAAGGTCTCCTTGGAATTGTTAGTGTGTCTGCAGTGAGTCCCAAATCCCGTTATCAGGATTGCATAGAATAATACTGTCCTGGGCATATTCACTGAATCCCCAGAATCTAGAAGTCAGCAAAGGGACTGATACTGTGAGAGGTAGAATGAACAGATCTTTGGCTGAGGTAGCTTTCTCCGAAGCTACCATTAAATTCCAGATCCTACTCTTTGTAAGTGAAGGCCCATGAAAGTAGCAAAGCCAACTATGTTAGAGACATAGAGGCAGATGAAGGTGCTATTTCTTCATCTCCTCCTCAACTCATATCATTCCTATCACCTCTGTTACTGGCTTAATGAATGTTCTCAGACTCTCATCCTTTCCCCTCTAGCCTCATCCATGCCCTATTTAACTGCTGAATAGATGAAAGAAAATACAAGGGGCCATTCTGTAGTACTTTATGTATGTTTGACAATTTTGTAATAAAAATATTTAAAGTGATTTTTTAAAATCTATCTGGAATTGATTTTTGTGTATAAGTTGAGGGAAGTTTCAGGCAGCATTGTGTTTTCTATATGGACATCTAGTTGTTGACTGTCATTTATTAAAAAGACTGTTCTTTCTCCACTGCCTTAGAGTAGCATGTTTTTCAGAAACAAAGAGTCCTATATAAGTGGATCTTTTTAGAATTCTTTTCATTTAAATTGGTCTATTTGAAAATAAAAAGACAAACAATCCATTTTAAAAATAGGCAAATGATTTGAACAGGCACATTTCTCCAAAGAAGAATACAAATGGTTAAAAAGTGCATGAAAAGATACTTGACATCACTAGGTAGCAGGGAAATGTAAATCAAAACTGCAATGAGATAGTATCTTAAACCCGTTAGACTAGTGGCTATTAAAACAACAGAGAATTACAATTGTTGGAGAGGATGTGGAGGAATGGGAACCCTCATCTACTGCTGGTGAGAATGAAGAATGTGAAGGACAGTTTGGTAGTTCCTCAGAAAACTAACTATAGAACTGCCATATGATCCAGCAATTCCACTGAGGGGTATATACCCAGAAGAACTAAAAGCAAGGACATGAACAGATATATGCACACCTAAGTTCATAGTGGCATTAGTCACTATTGCCAAAAGTTGAAAACAACCCAAACGCCCTTCAACAGATAAATGGATAAACAAATTGTGGTATATACATACAATGGAATATTACTCAGCTGTAAGAAGAAATACAGTATTAATATATGGGATAACATGGATGAAACCTGAGAACCTTATGTTGACTGAAGCCGGGCACTGAATGACAATTATTACATAAGCTCACTGATATGAATTAAGTAAATATGGTAGACTCACAAAGCTAGAGTCTAGAAGACAGGTTTACAGGAAATAGAAATCGAGAAGAAGGTTGTGAGCCCACATCCATAAGGGCAAAATCTACAATAAAGTGGCAGTGTGTAGTTGTACAGTGAAGGGGCATGACAGTGCTGTAATGCTACTGTTGGGTTAGGTGGTGCTGGTTTGTCAGGGGATGGGGTGGGAAGGGTGGGTTGGATCGTTCATGGAACTAGGGGGAGGGTTGAGGGAGGGAACAGGTGAACACTGGGTATTGGCAGGTACATGGTTGAAACCACAATGTTGGGAATGCTCTGTTGGCAATATGGCAAGTGAGGGTTGCTGGTTTGGGGTGTTGGGTGTGAGGGGCATTTGGGACAGGGCGCACCTGGGACAGGCTTCTGAGGAGTGTGTGAGTGTTCATCTTACCACAGTATATCAGTGGGGGGAGAGACATAATGGGTAGCAAGGTGGTAGAATACCATCCTGGGCAGGACCACTATATTCTCAAAAAGAGGGACAAGCGTCTATCAAGGGCATGGGCAGTGCCTAATAAGGGAGGACAGGCCAGTGTGTCAAGCACTCAGTTTTGTTGCAAGTATCTAAGAATGTTGTCCTTCAACGAGTGAAGCCTGGTGCTAGCAGTGGGTCCCTAGGGGAGGGGGAGGGAAGAATAAAATATATGAAACAGGGGCCATTTTGAGGGTGATGGAAGTGTTATACATGATCTTGCTATGACGGATAAAGGCCATGTTAAATTACACCAAAATTTATAAAAATATATGGTCCAAAATATAAACCATAATGAAAACCATTGACCATGTTTAGTAGTGTTGTTTCAATATTTGTGCACAGGTTGTAACAAATGTACCATCGATATATAAAATATTATTAACAGGGAAGGGGGAAAAGGGGGAGGAATGTTGGTTGTATGGGAGTCCCTGGTATTTGGCACATGACTTTTCTGTAAACTAAAACTTCTTTGAAGACAAAGTGAAACAAGTAAGACACTGGGGCAATAAAGGGAAGAAAAAGTCACTGTACATATAGGACAACCAATCTTATATTGATGAAAGGCAAAATGTCAAAAAAATTAATATTTGTTCATTAGTTTCTATTATCCCAAATTTTATTTCTTTAAAATTTTTTTGGTATTTTATTTCTTACTTTTAAAACTATCATTTTTATTTTCATTTTCTTATTAATTGTAATTGTCTATTTTATTTGCTTCATTCTTGAAGAAGTCTTGGACCACAAAAGGGTTACAACTGTGGCAGTGGAGGATGATTGGTGTGGGGTGTCAATGATGGGGTATACATAGGAGGAAGCTCACCTGGGCATACATATAATGCATATAAATGTCTTTAAATGTTCATGGGGCATTGTCACAGTGGATGGAGATTCACACAATAACCAAAGGAATATCAAATTCTCATCCTGGGGAGCACTGCCTCATTCTCTAATGGAACACCAAGAATCCCCCAAGAACAGGGGCAATGACTAGTGAGGAAGATGGTCCATTGACAGTCCCTTGGTACTGATGGCTGTGCTTATGAACCTTTACTCTTGAAGTCAAACTTAGCCTAGTATTATAGGGTGCCTATGAGTTGCCTCCTGGAGTGTCCTTGTTGCTCAAATATGGCCTCTCTCTAAGCTGAACTCAGCATGTAAATACATTGCCTTCCAATCAACATGGGGCAAGACATCTCAGAGATAAGCCTCCATGGCACCACTGAATTACCACCCAGTACCAACTAGCAATGCAATTGGAAAAAGACTTTGACAAAAACGGGGGAAAAGGTAAAGACAAACGAGTACATATGGCTAAGAGGTTTCAAAGTGTGTCGGGAGGTCATTCCAGAGGTTACGTTTATGCACATTTCAGCAGAATCTCATTGGCTGCCAAAGTAGATACTACCCCAAATAGCAGGCCTTCTGAGGGCCCTGGAGACATCCAGACATGATAGGCAGGGCATATAGTTCAGGAGTTTGGTGCCTTGACAATGGGTCCTACTTTGGAACTCATACACCCCAGAGTAACAGAGTTGGACTCACATGTGATTTCCCTACAAATGACTCTTTTGTTCTTCTATTTGAACCTATAATTAGTACTATAGTTGATAGGTATACTTAAATCTTTGGGTTGTCCACGTGCCAGCTGGGCTCCAAATCTCAATGGACTTGCCACACCTACTCTCCAGTCCATTGGGCTCACCCACAACAACTAACAAGGAAGTGATGATGGACAACTACCATATCAACGAACAAAGAGAGTCTACAACTGCAAGCAAGAAAGTCCCATCCATTGGCCCTAATGGGTCGCAGCCCCCTCTCAATTAGAGTTAGAGTGGACATCACCATCCCAGAATCCTCAGGATTGGGGAATGAACTATGAACTAAAGTAGACTTACTGGTATTCTACTGTATACTTATTGTGATTCTAGCAATGGAAACAATTATATCATTGATGAGGAGATAGTGGCCACTGGGGGTTCTGAGGGCAGGGAGAGGAAAAAGCTGGTGTAATATGGGGGCATTTTAAGGACTTAGGAATTGTCCTGAATGACATTGTAATAACAGGTCATTGTTTATCTTGCCAATACTTACAGAATTGGGTGGGAGAGAGTGTGAACTACAATGTAAACTTTAATCCATGCTTAGTAGCAATGCTCCAAAATGTGCTCATCCATAGCAGTGAATGTACCACACTAATGAAGGATGTTGTTAATGTAGGAAAATATGGGAGGTATGGGGAACAGGGCATATGAGAATCCCCTGTATGTTTAATGTAACATTTACGCAACCTAAATATCTTTAAAAAAAAAAAAAGGTGTAATATGGTGACATTTTCTGGACATTGGAATTGTCCTGAATGGTGTTGCAGTGATGGATACAAACCATTATATATCTTGTCATAATTTACAAAAATGCATGGGGGAAAGTTTAAACTATAATGCAAACTATAATCCACACTTAGTGGCAATGCTCCAATATGTGTTCAAGTGTAACAAATGTATCACACTAATGAAGAATGTTGTTAAAGTGGGAAAGTGAGGGAAGGGTGGGGAGGGAGTGGAGCACACCGGAATCCCCTAAATTTTTTTTATGTAACATTTATGTAATCTAAATATCTTTTAGAAGGAAGGAAGGAAGGAAGGAAGGAAGGAAGGAAGGAAGGAAGGAAGGAAGGAAGGAAGGAAGGAAGAGAGGGAGGGAGGGAGGGAGGAAGGAAGGGAGGAAGGAAGGGAGGAAGGAAGGAAGGAAACAGGTCTATTTGTCTATTTGATTCATATTATTGCATTGGTTAGTACCTGTATTACAATATTGAATAAAAATGATGATAGTAAGAATCCTAGTTTAGTCCCCAGTTTCAACATAAAATCTTTAAACTTTTCCCTAACAGATATGGTGTTTACTGTAGGTTTTTAATTTATACGCTTACCTATGTTTGCTAATTTTTTCATATAGAATAAACGTTTATCTTTACAACAGTTTTAGATTTACCTATAAATTTGGGAAGTTAGTACAGAAAGTTCCCATATGCCCTACACCCAGTTTTCCTACTAACAACTTAAATTGGTATGGTACATTTGACTTGCTACAACAAATGAACCAATATTTATATATTATTATTAACAAAAGTTATAGCTTATTCAGATTTCCTTTGTAATTAATATATATATATATATATTTACTATATTTCCTATTTCTGTTCTAGGATGCCCTCCAGGATACCATATTAAATTTAGTCATCATTGATCCCTAGGACCTTCTTGGTTATGACAGTTTCTCAGATTTTCTTCATTTTTCATGACCTTCAGAGTTTTGTAGTATTGGTAAGATAGTTTGTAGAATAACCTCTACTTGGATTTGTCTGATATTTTTTTCTCATGATTAGACTGGGGTAATGGATTTTTTAAAAAAGATCTATTTATTTATTTATTCCCCCCTTGCGGCTTATTTTTTGCTGTCTGTTCTCGTGTCCATTCACTGTGCGTTTTTTCTGTGTCTGCTTGTCTCCCTTTGTTGCATCGTCTTGCTGCGACAGCTCTCCACAGCTCACAGGCAGTCAGCTCTCCATGGCGCCCGCACCAGCTTGCCTTCAAAAGGAGGCCCCAGGATGCGAACCCAGGGCCTCCCTTATGGTAGATGGGAGCCCAACTGATAGAACCACAGCTGCTTTCCAGGGGGTAATGGATATTTTTTTTTGGAGGAAGATCACAGAGTACCATTTTTATCACGTCATATACAGGGTACATGTGTATGAACATGACTTATCAGTGTTGATGTTAAATTGATCACCTGGCTGAGGTAGTGTTCATCAGGTTTCCAAAAAGTAAAGTTACTCTTTTATCCAATGCTTCATACTGTAATATTTAAAAGGAAGTCATTACTATAATCTATACTTAAGGAATGAAGAGGTAGGCTCCAATTACTTGAGGATGAAGTATATACATAAATGATTTGGTATTCTTCTGCAAGAAGCTTTACTTATTCTACCACATTTATGGCTTTATTCAATCATTTATTTATATCACTATGCATTCATGAATTTTTATTTCATATTTTGGCCCTAACATTTTTAAAAATCATGACTGGATGCTGATTGCTATTTAACACTTTTATGTGTCAATTTGGATATGATTTTTCTCATTTGTTAATGTGTCATGCCTGACCTGGACATATTTCACCTCAGATCAGGAAAAAGACAAGGATTTGAATGGTCACCACTGTTATTAAACATTGTACTGTAAGTTTTTGCCAGAACAATTAGGCAAGAAAAAGAAATAAAAGGTATCCAAATTAAAAAAGGAAGAAGTAAAAACTTTCCCCATGATCCTATATACAGAAAATCATAAAAACTCCATAACAAAGCTCCTAGAACTAATGAATGTACACAGCAAAATGGCAGGGAACAGGATCAACACCTAAAAATCATTATTGTTTCAACACACATGCAGTAAACAATTAGAAGAAGAAATGAAGGAAAAAATTGATTTATAATAGCAAATAAAATAATCAAATATGTAGGAATAAATCTAACCAAGGATCTAAGGACTTATACACAGAAAAAACTACAAAACATTCCTAAAATAAAGTAAAGAAGACCTATATAAACGGAAAGACTCTGTGTTGATGGATTGGACAACTAAATATTGTTAAGATGTCAATCCTACATAGAACACAAAGCCAGACCAATGAATATCAATATAAATAAGAGACATAAATACTGAAAATAAAAAGATGATATTTGTTGATAGTATGATCATCTATATAGAAAATTCTAAGGAAAGTCATCTAAAATATTTAAATGAGTAAGAGACTTGAGAAAGAAAGTGTATGGAAGAACACTATAGCAAAACCAAGAGCCTTTGCCACTCAAAAGCAAAAACTATGTAATAGAAATACCCCATTCAAAACAGTAAAAGAATTGAACAATTACCTATGAACAAAGCCCCAGAAATGGAGGCAACTATTAAAATTTACAGATGTTTAGGTAAAAGAAGTCCCAAATAAATAGAGCAGTATACCGTATTTTCAGATACAGAAACAGTACACAATATTTATTGTTGGGGAAGTAAATATTGTAAAGATGTCGATTCTCCTTAAATTGTTTGCAGATTAAGTGTTATCACCTGTAGCTGACAAAAGGAGAATCAAACTCAGATGCTGCCTTCTGCACCGAAAATCAACCCTGGAAAACATTAGAAAGGAGAATGAATGAATACACACACGTGGGAGACCGAGTGTTGAAATGATACTTGTGTTTAAGGTAGGGACAGAATTGAAATTGGTAAGGTCCACAAACTGCAATATAGAGAATATGACAAGATAGGAAGGAGGACAGTTTTTAAATGATTTTCTGCAAGGGTTACAGATGGGAATGCTCAAAGCTAGCAGGGAGGGGTATTTCCCAGATAGTATTTAATCAATGAGCTAGAAGCCAAGAAGGTGACCTTCAAGAGTGTGGACTATGGGGTCCACCCACTCCAGAATAGAAGAGAAGCCAGTTCTGAACTACTGTTTGTCTTGGGAGAACCCAGGCACAACAATGAGGCTGAACACGCACCCCTTATTTTCACTGTGGGTCCCAGGGTGGTACCGGCTTTGCTGTCCATGGGGTAGACCCAGGTCAGCAGAGAGATGCGTCCCAGGCACTGCTAGCTGCCATAGTAAGGATTCCAATGGAGGGCTAAGGAGATCCAAACCCAGATAGAGGAGGCTATACAGAATCCAGCTCCCCACTTGCTGCCAGCCCCGGCTGGCGCTGGGATATGTAGGGTCCCCTGATGTTTGCGAAGGTGGTCCAAGGCGGGATACACACCTTTATTGAAAAGGCCAAGCTCAGGTCATGAGAGGCAAGGGGTCCCAGGCCCTGCCAGGAGTCAAGGTGAGGACCTTAAGGAAGATCTAAAAGAACCTCCACCCCAGACTGAAGGGACCCTCACGAAACCAGCCCCGTTGTCAGCCCAATCAGGAGTCTCAATCGAAGGCACCCTCCCTCCTCACTTCCTCTTCTGGGGATTTCACATAAACGGAAGCCTTTGCCTGTGGGAAGCATCCTCAGATCAGAATAAGGGAAGGGTCTGTCAAGTAAAAACTTCACCTATCAATATTAAGCAGGCACGCATGAGTTATAGCTACCATGGTAGCAGAGAGAGAGTAGAATTCAACAATGAGGAAGGCACGGATCTGTGTGAGTATTACAGTCTGGGTAAGGGCACTGGAAAATCACCAGTAAGCCACCTGGCAAAGAGGACAGGGTGAAGTCTGGGGGAGGTTGATAACTTGAAATACTTAGTGTCTGAAGTTGTCTTTTTTACCTTTTTTTTGTTTTCTTCTGCCAGTCCAACAGCTGCAAGGGTAGTATCAACATAGTTAGGAAGGGGGAGGAAGCAGGGAGAGACATGCCTGTAGCAAAGCCAACAGCTAGGTCAAGACAAAAGAAAAATGATCTTAATCAGGTTCCAAGCCTTGTTAGGAAAAAACACAAAAACACTGAAGAGGCCTGATTTTCCCTCCCACCTCAGCTCCGCCCCTGCTCCGCCCCTAACACGATCCCGGAGGTCCCGCCCAGGATCTGATGTTTCCTGACTTCCGCCTCGTGCTCCGAGGGAGGAGAAGCTTCCTTTGAGTACGGCTCTTGTCAACACTGGGAGGAGTCCTAGGCCCTTCCTGGCATTAAGGTGAGGACCCCGAGGGAACTGAGGGGGCTTCCAACCCAGACTGAGAGGGGCCCACCGAAGCCCGCCCCTACCATCAGCCCTGCTAGGTCCGGACAGGATTCTCAGACCTGCCCTTCCTCTCCTAAAGTCAGCGGCCCAGGCAGCCCAGGCCTAAGAAAGCATTGTCAGAAGGGAGGGGCCCCAGGCGCTGTCAGGAGTAAATATGCATACCTTGAGGAGGCTTGAGGTTCCCTCCCACCCAGAACAACCCCCCCCCCCCCCCATGCGCACAATTCAGCTCCCCAACCCTCCGCCCCCCTGTCCCTGCTGTCAGTCATGGGAGTCCCTGGGCAGGCCTGTCTACCTGAGGCCCCACCTCTTTCCTACCTTGGCAGTCTCAGTGATGTGATGGTCTTGGTCTGAGATGTGCAGCCTCACGTCAGCAGAGGGAGGAGTCCCAGGCCCGCCCTTCCAGGCATCAAGGTGAAGGCATTTAAAGAGGATTTAAGAGACTTTTCACCCCAGACTGGGAGCCACACCACACAGAAACGCCTGCTGTCAGCCCAGAGAGACTCCAAACAGGGTCCCAGGATGTGGTGTTTCCTGACTCCCACCTAGAGGTCTGAGGGAGCGGACACAGATCAGCAGAGAAAGGGGCCCCAGGCCCTTCTGCCTAACATTAAGGTGAGGGTGTTGAGGGAAATAAGGGAGCTTCTCAACCAGACAGAGAGAAGCCCACTTCTGGGATCCGACCTGCCAGGTCAGGGCGGGATTCAGAGGTTTCCTTCTGCTCCTGAAGATGGGGGCCTTGGCCTGAGGGAAGCAATATCAGAAGGGAGGGGCCCCAGGCACTGTCCGGAGTAAACATACATACTTGAGGAGAATGGAGGTTTCCTTCCACTCCTGGACACAGCGGCTCCCAACAGAATCCAACTCCCCCTCCCCCACTGTCAGCCTCCGGAGGGCCCACGTAGGGTCCCTGAATGTGGTGTTTCCTGAATCCAACTCTGGCTAGGGGGCTGAGGGAGGCGAGGCTTCCTCTGAGGGGAGCAGACACAGGCATCAGCAGAGGGAGGAGTCCTAGGCTGTGCCAGTGAGTCGAGGTGGGGACACTGAGGAAACTAAAGGAGCTCCCCATCCAGAAACAGAGAGGGGCCGACAGAAGCCCGCTCTTACGGTAGGCCCTGCGAGGTCCCGGCATGATTCTCAGAGGTACCCTTCCCCTCCTGAAGATGGGGACCCTGGCCCAAGTGAAGTATCTTCAGAAGGGAGGAATCCCAGGGGCTATCAGGAGTAAATATGTATACTTGAGGAGAATGGAGATTTCCTCCTGCTACTTCAGGACACAGTGGCCCCTAGGAATCCAGCTCCCTCCTCCCCGCCCCCCAGCTGTCAGCTTTAGGAAGGTCCTCTCCAGATATGGTGTTTCCTGACTTCTGTCTTGTAGTTTTAGGGAGGTATTGCTTCATCTGAGTGAGACAGACTCAGGTCAGCAGAGGGAGGAATCTCAAGACCTGCCAGAATCAAGTTGAGGGTCCTAAGAGAGGTCTTAGGGGACCTTCCACTCTGAATAGAGAGAAGCCCATGGAAATTACCTGGCTCTTCAGCCCTGGATGGTCCTGGACAAGATTCTCAGTCAGAGGTGCCCTCAACCCTCATTTTGTCTCCATGGGTCTCACAGAAACAGGGGCCTTGTTCTGAGTGCCATCCTTTGATTGGCAGAAAGGAGGAGGCTCCAGCTTATTAGAAATTATAAATACCTTGAGGAGAACTTAAGGATACCCCCACCCAGACAGTGGGAACTCCACAGGACTGCCTTGCCCATATTGTCAGATCTGGGAGGTCCCGTGCAAGGATGGCCTGGTGTGGTGGACCTTCATTCCTGCGTTGGTTGTCTCAAGTTGGTGAGGTCCTTGGTCCTGAGGGGCCTGCATCTCATTCTGAGGGAGGAAGCCCAGATAATGCCAGGAGTCAAGGATAGGTGGTTCTTCGAACCATGGGAAAAAAGGCCATCTCCCCCTCTCTTATCAACCCTGAGAAGCCCTGCACATCTAGGGTCCAGATGTGATATATCCGGACTTCTGCCTTGGGAGTCTGGGGGAGATTCAGCTTGTTTGGAGGGGACTGTCTTCCGGTCAGCCCTTAGGGGATACAAAAAAAGCTTTCCCCGCTGTCACCTCTGAAAACCCTGGGCAGGGTTGTTGGACAGAGCTATCCCTCCCCTCTCACTTCCTTTTCTTGCCCTTCTTATCAGTACTTGAAGGCCCCAGGCAGGGGCACCTGGGTGGCATATCAGTGAAGTAAGGGCCTTCATCTGAACTCTCAAACCAAGGTGAGTAGAGAGATGATTCCAGGGAGAGGACATTTTGGGAATGCTAAAGGGACTTCCTACCTCAGAAAGTACACTAGTCCTGCCCTGAGCTTATACTGAACCACTATCCAAGTGGACCCCAGTTTCACCTTGCATCTGCTGTCAATTCTATGACACCTCAAGTTCTCAGATACACTATATATGACTTCTCTCTTGGGATATTGAGATAGTTGAGGCTTGGACTAAGGGAGTACAGTCTCAGGCCAGGAGAGAATAAAGTCCCAGGCCCTGCCAGGAGTCAACATGAGGACACTGAGGGAAGAATGAGGAATTAGGGTATGGTAAGGGTCTTAGCAAGGTAAGGTCCTTTGTTTAAAGGACTGATAACAGGTGTTTTGAGGGTGGAATCCCAGGTTTAATTAGGAGTTATGGTAATGGACCCTTGCTTAGAACTGAACTCCCCCACCCCTATCTCAGAAAAGAAGAGACATAAGAGAGTCTAGCTGTCCCTTCTTATCCCTGGAAGGACCCAGACTGGGATGACAAGATGTGACATACCCCTTGTTCCCACACAGTTGGGATATAGGCTGTGACAGGATGAGGATATGTGAAATAGGGAGATTTGCCTCCCTTGTTCTGAAGGAGCCAAATCAGGTCAGCAGAGTGAAGTTCCCCAAAATCTGCCAAGCATCAATCTGAGGAATTAGGGGATACCCCTCATTGTAAGACAGATAAGGCCCTCACAGAGTTGGCCAGCCTTTGCTTTCAGCCCTGAGAGTCCCTGAGCAGGTCGGCAGAGTATGGGATACACTCACTTCCTCCTCCTTGATTTCTAGAAAGTCAACTCTTTTTCTGAGAGTTTCGCCTCAGGTCAGAAGAGGGGCAAAGCGCAGGCCCTGCTGGGGGAAATGAGAGGACCATGAGAGAGCATTGAGGGAACCATCTACCGCAGAACAGTGGGGACCTCACAGAGTTTGATCCTGCCACTCATGTCAGTGCTGGGAAACCCAGTACTGTGCTTGTACTTTGCAGGATGTGGTGCACCCTCAGTTCTTCTTACAGGGACTCAAGGAACCGAGAGCTGAAGTACTTAGTCTGAGCCACACATCCTTAGCTCAGCAGAATGGGGAAGGTCCAGAGACTACTAGGAATCAAGACAAGACCCCTAAATATCTTCCACAGCCATCACCCACCCCAGAACCCAGGGTACCCCACAGAACCCAACCCCACTCATCCTACTGTCAGCCCTGGAAGCCTTGAGATATGTTGCAGGCTCTACGTTGAAGAGCCCTCTCACTTCCTTCTTCTGGTTTTTAGGGGTAGGACAACCAGGAAAACAGGAGACCTGTGAGACCCTCGCGTACCACCTAAGGAGAAGACCTGTAAGTTGGCGTCTGTCAGAGCTGCTAAGGTTGAGTTTCACAGCTGAGGCTGCTCACACTCGCCTTCTCTCCCCCAGGTCTGTGGATCCCCATTGCCCACCCTCCTTCCCACACTTCTGCGTGCTGCCTCTAAGAAGAGTCGTCATGTTCCACTTTCCAAAACATCCACACAACATGTTTGAGCAAGAATGTCAGGCTCAAATTGAGACACAGGAACTGGTGGAGGCACAGGTTCCCACAACTGAGGAGGATGAGTCCTCCTCTCCCACTTCCTCCTTCCACTTCTTTCTACCCTCCTCTTCCTCTCCCTCATGTCCTTCCTCTCCTCTGATCCCTGATACCCCAGAGGAGGTGAAGGTGCCTGCTGCTGTGATACCGAGTACTTCTCAGAATCCTCAGACAACCTCCTCCCACTCCTCTTCCTCCTTCTCCACCACTTTATCGAGAACTTCAGATGAGAACTCGAGCAGTGAAGAACAGGACAAAAGTACAAGCACCTCTCAAGATCCAGCAGGTGCTGTATCCTTACCCAGAGACCCACTAGGCAAGAAGGTGAATGATTTGGTGAAGTTCCTGCTCCTCAAGTATCGACTGAAGTTGCCTGTCACAAAGGAAGAAATGCTGAAAGTTGTTGATAAAAAGAACAAGAGCCAATTCCCTGTGATCTTTCAGAAAGCTTGTAAGTGCATGGAAGTCATCTGTGGGATTGACATGAAGGAAGTGGACCCCACTATCCAGTCCTACATCCTTGTCAACTCATTGGACCTCGCCTATGATGAAAACCTAAGTGATGACCAGGGCATGCCCAAAAAAGGCCTCCTGATAATTATCCTGGGTGTGATCTTTATAGAGGGCAACTGTGTGCCTGAGGAGGAGATCTGGGATTTACTGAATATGATGGGAGTGCATACAGGGAGGGATCACTTTATCTTTGGGGAGCCCAGGAAGCTCATCACCAGAGACTGGGTGCAGGAAAAATACCTGACGTACCGGCAGGTGCCAGATAGTGATCCTGCATGCTATGAGTTCCTGTGGGGTCCAAGGGCCCACATGGAAACAAGCAAGATGAAAGTGCTGGAGTTTTTTGCCAAGGTCAATGGGACTTACCCTAGTTCCTTCTCTACCCAGTATGAGGAAGCTTTGAGAGATGAGGAAGAGAGAACCAAATCCAGAATTGCTCCTGCAGATAGTACTGCTTCTACATTTCTTGCTCCATGTTGGCCAAAAGCTTCTCCTGGCATGAGTGAAGACTGAGGCAGATTCTTCAGTCTGTGTTTGAAGAATACAATCATTGTGCTAAGTCATGGGGGGTCAGGGAGGGCTTCGGGACCACAGTGTATAATCTATTTTCCATATTATGGGCAATTAGGATTTTTTTTTGTATTTTTTTTTTGTATTTTTTTTTTGTATTTTTTTGTATTTTTTTTGTATTTTTCAAATGTTCCTTTTACTGGAAGATGTATTATCTTGAGAATCAAAATTCATAACTAATGGTTGCACATTTATTGCTGTTTATCAGGTATAAGACAGATTTTCTCTTTTGTAAAACACATTGGAAACATTCCATCTTATTCTGAGATCTGAAATGATAACATGGTATTGCAATTGGAATTTCCTTGGAAATGTGAAAGAACATGGCAATAAAATAGGTTCAAGAAATAGATGAAAATGTGACGGTTCATTTTTGTGTCTTCAGAATACAAATATGAGAATATTTTAGTCAATTTTTCTGTAAAATTAAAGCTTTGTCTGGATTTGCTTGACTTACTCAAGAAATGGAAGTTCCTCCTCACTGGCCTATTTATTCTCCAAACATTTATTGAGCATCTTCTCTTTGGAAGGCACTGTTTAGTTTTTTTTTGTGGGGTGAAGGGAGCAGTACTAGGAAAAACAAGACACACCCCCTGGCCATAGCATGGTAGAATCTAGGAACAACAGTCGAATAAGGAAGATGGTTAGAGATACTATAAGACCTAAAGAAAAGTTAAAAGAAGTGGGGAAGTGGGAGCTCCAGATAAGAACAGTGAAGTGTCAATGTCCTGAGCAAAGGAGGTTTGTGGTTTTTGAGAAACTGCAATTCCTCCTATGGGAGTTACTTTTACATTTACATAAGTGGTGGCAGAGGCCACTCTCAGATGGTGTGATTTAGAGGTAAGAGAGAAGCTTGGAATGGAAAACTATTCTTTGCAGTCACTTGCTTTCATCTTAGGTAATCCAGAGAGCAATCTCTACCTGGGGTAGATATGGAAGACTCCCTGCACTCTTATTCCAGTGCAGATAACAGTACAGGAATTAAGTGTTCTGTACACATCATCTGCAAGTCTTTCCTGAGAAATGATGGTAATATTCACTTGAAATGATTTCCAGAAGTCACTAGGCTGACAGGCTTTTCCCTGGCTTGGGAAAGATAGAGCTCATTCCATTATAGAGGTATTTTAATTAGGCAATATTGAGTGTAATTTGGCCAACTCTAAGAAGGACTAGATTGTTTTTGGGGGTGAAATAAATGGAAATAGGGGTTTGGATGGAGCATCTGGAAAGGAGGGAAAAAGTAGCTCCTTGACTGAAATTCCAGGAGCTTTGTTTTGCAGCCAGCTGGAGAAAAGTCCCAAACACTCAAATAATATATCCTCTAAAGGGGAGAATATACTGAATTTTTATTACAAAGCAGCATTTTTGGTTGATTACCTATTCCATGTCCTGTTGAGCTGTGTATTCTATGAGATGTCCTGGATTGAAAAAAAAAATCCTGATGAAGTAGGGTGGTCCTGTGGGGGGTGGGTGGGATCAAAATCAAAATGATGTTAGAAACACTGCCAGTCATTAAGATCCATTGCATGCCAGGCTGTGTGCCAGGAGTTTTGCATGCATAACATACATTCCAACAATTCTACAAGACAGGGTCTATCAAATCCATTTCACATATTAAGAATATAAAGTTCATAATACTTGGCAGTTTGCCCAAGATCACACTGATAGTATGTGACAGAGCTGAGACTGGCCTGAATTCCCTGGTCTGAGTTCATCTGGAGTCTACACTGTTCCCACTCCTCTTTCCATGAGTCAGACATTCTGTTTCTTAATTATGCTTCTCACTACTCCATTATGTGGCCACCCTGTGGCCAGGTTACCAAAACAAGCCAAAAGATGGAGTGTGAAAATGAGAAACACAATTTGGGATTGTCTTTAGGCTTTATTTCCTTAGTATCTTCCTGTGTCATAACCCAGAGTTCCTTGGGAGGTGACTCTGCCCAGGTGTAGGCATTTTTATCCAGTCCTAGCACTTTCCTGCATTACAATTTCCTAACCCTTGTCTTCCCCAGTGTTCCCTCCTGACTGACTGTGGAGTTTTTCCTCCTCCTCTGAAGGCTTTCTCCCTGAACATATGTTGGGTCAGAAAGCAGATGTCAGTAAATTCAACAGGACTGAAATTATACAAAGCTGTTTCTCTGACCATAATGGAATAAAGTTGGAAATCAATGAGGCAGAAAGAGGGAAAATTGACAAATGCAGAGATTAAATAACACACTACTAAATAATCAGTGGGTCAAAGAAGAAATTGTGAAAGAAATCAATAAATATTTTGAGATAAATGAAAATGAGAACACAACATATTAGAATTATGGGCTGCAGTGAAGGTAGTGCTGAGAGGGAAATTTATAACCCTGAATGCTTACATTGAAAAAGGAGAAAGTGTTAAAATCAGTGACCTAACTGCACGGCTGGAAGAACTAGAAAAAGAACAGCAAACTAATCCCAAAAACAAGTAGAAGAAATAAAATAGAGATCAGAGGAGAAGGAAATGAAATCGAGAACAAAAACCAAAAGAGGGAAGTAGATATGACTCAGGCAGTGGGCACATGCCTACCACATCAGAGGTCCTGGTGCCGCCTAAAGAAGACAAGCAAGACAGTGAACTTACACAAGAAGATGATGCCATGAGATGATGCAATGGAGAATAACCACAAGGAAACAATGAGACACAACAAGGAGGAGTGGAGGTAGCTCAAGCCATTTATGAGCATGCAACAAACAGCAGAAAGTGCAAAACAATGGGAAGGAGGGATAAATCTGAAGGAAAAAAAAATAGAATTTTTTTAAAAAGTTCATCCTTTGAGAATATTAACAAAATTGACAAACCCTTAGACTGACAAAGAAAAAGAGAGAAGATGCAACTAAATGAATTTTTAAAATGCAAGCCAAGCTATTACTACTGATTTCACATAAGAAATCATAAAAGGATACTATGAACAAATAAATGCCAAAAAATTTGGCAATATAGACAAAATGGAAAAATTCCTGGAAATGTATGAATACCCTACACTGACCCTAGAAGTAATAGAAGACCTCAACAAATCAGTCATAAGTAAATTGAATGAAATAGTCATTAAACAATTTCCCAAAATGAAAAATGCAGGACCAAATGGATTCATAGGTGAGTTCTACCAAACATTCAAAGAAGATTTAATACAAATCTTACTCAAGTTCTTCCAAAAAACTGAAAAAGAGGAAAGTTTACCAAAGTCATTCTACTGAGCCAATATATCCTAATTCTAAAGCCATAAAGAGATATTATGAAAAAAGAAAATTACAGACCCATTTTCCTAATGAATACTGATACAGAAATCTTCACTAAAATATATGTTAATTGAATCCAACAAGACATTAAAAGAATTATTCATGAGCAAGTGGGTTTTATCCCAGGTATGCAAGGTTGGTTGGACATGAGAATATCAAGCAGTGTAATACACAACATTAAGAAATCAAAGGAAAAAATCACATAATCTTTGCAATTGCCACAGAAAAGGCATTTGACAAAACAGTATCCTTTCTTGATAAAAATACTACAAAAGATAGGAATTGAAGGAAACTTACTCAACATGATAAAGGCCATGTATGAAAAACCCACAGCTAACATTGTACTCAAGGGTGAAAGACTGAAAGCTTTTCCGTTGAGATCAGAAATAAGACAAGAATGCCCACTGTCAACACTGTTGTTCAAAATAGTGCTAGAAGCTCTAGGTACAACAATCAGGAAAGAAAAAGAAAAGGCATCCAAATTGAAAGGAAGAAATAAAACTTTTACTGTCTGAAAATGATTTGATCCTATACCTAGAAAGTCCCAAAAAACTACAACAAAGCTGCTAGAGCTAAGAAATTATTTTAGTAGAGTTTCAGGATTCAAGATCAATATGCAAAATGAGTGGGGTTGAGAAAGGTGGCAGTGGAATAAGGAGCTCCTAGAATCAGCTCCTGCTACAAGGCCGTTAGTAAACACTCAGAGTTATCTGGACCTAGCTGAAGCACCTGTTTGGGTGCTTCAGGAGACCAGAAAGGCATCCTGTAACATCCTTGAAGAAACGGAAGGAAGAGGCTGCCCATTTGCAGAGAAGATTCGTAAGTAGAGCACTCCACACCATGGAGGCCAGTGCCCATCCTCCACTGGAGGAACAAGCCACCTAGGGAGCTGTTCCATGGCTGGAATTGAAAGCTCCACTTCTCAAAAATGGGGGAGGAAGAGATGGTTGGGGACTGACTTCGGCTACTGATGAGTAAATTCAGTGGTCTAAAGTATAATCTTGAGAACAGCTAAAGTTTGAACCTGTCCAAGTCAGAAAGAGGGTAATAGCCTCAATCTTAACCCACGCCTGGCATGAGGGGAAGCAAGGTGGACTGAAAATCACAGTGCAGGGGGGGAACTGACTTCTTGCCATCCAGATCAGATTGCAGCTCTAGTCTAAGCACCAGTGCCACCTCTGGCAGGGAGGAAGCCCCAGGGATCTGTGCCACCCTCTCTGCGAAATTAATGCCAAGCCGTGCAGTCCGGTGACTGTCCTACTCTGGTAGCACAAGCTGCCCCAGGAATTGTTCTGTGGCTGCAATTGAAAGTTCCATTTCCCAAAAATGGGAGGAGACGGTTGCCAATTTCAGCTACTGATTGATAGATTCAAATGGCTAAGGAATAACCCTAGGAACAGCTGGGGTGTGAATCTGTCTACATCAGAAAGAGACTGGTGGCTACCATTTTGACTCAGTCCCCAGCATGAGAAGCTAGTACCAAAAATCACAGTGATGGTAGGAACTGTATTTTTTCACCCAGATTGGCCTGCAGCCCTATCCTAGGCTTCAGCACCATCTCTGGCAGGGAGGAGGCTGGCAAGCCCTGCACCAGCCTATCAGGAAACTGGGAAACTTTGACTGGCTCAAACTGAATAATCAGAAGTCTACCAGGCTACTGTAGTCATCTTGGACCCGCACTGCATAAATTGATGCCCACACTTGTAGCTCCATCCCTGCCTGAGGCAGGGGAGAAAGGGGTGTGAAGCTTCATCAGTCTCTCTGGGCAAATACAGTCTAGGCCTACATGACTTGGATTATTCCACAAAACTGTGACTCTGTCCCTACCTCTGATAAAGGAGAAAGTTGGGAGGAGCTTCATTGGCTCCTGGGGCAATGAAGGCTACTTGAGCCTCCACAGTTTATAGCACCAATTACACCCTTGGCCCTTACTGCACAACCAATAAGGGAGAAAGGGAAGCTGCCCCAGGAGTGGATTTATATCCTGCAAGGGAGAAACAGCAGGAAGCCCTAAACTAAAGAGAAAAACTTCACACAGAATAAATATCCTAGTAAGCCAGATGCCAAGGCACCAACAAAACATTACAATCCACAGTAAGAAACAGGAAGATATGTCCAAGGTAAAGGAACAAGATAAGCCTCCAGATGACATAAAGGAGTTGAGACAACTAATCATAGATATTCAAACAAATCTCCTTAATAAATTCGATGAGATGGCTAAAGAGATTAAGAATATTAAGAAGACACTGGATGAGCACAAAGAATAATTTCAAAGCATACATAGAAAAATAGCAGATCTTATGGGAATGAAAGGTTCAATAAAAATTCAAAAAACATTGGAATTATAAAAGCAGATTTGAGGAGGCAGGAGAAAGGATTGGTGAGCTTGAAGAAATGGCCTCTGAAAGCGAACATACAAAAGAACTGATGAAGAAAAGAATGTAAAAATTTGAACAAGGTCTCAGGGAACTGAATGACAGCAAGAGACATGCAAACATACAAGTCATGGGGCACCAGAAGGAGAAGAGAAGGGCAAAGGAGCAGAAGGAATATTTGAAGAAATAATGGTAGAAAATTTCCCTACCCTACTGAAGGACATAGATATCCATGCCCAAGAAGCACACATACTCCCATCTGAAAAAAATCCAAGTAGACCAATTCAGAGAGACATACTCACCAGAATGTCAAACACAAAGATAGTATTCTGAGAACAGCAAGAGAAAAGCAATGCATAGCATATAAGGGATACCCAATAAGATTAAGTGCTGAGTTATCACCCAAAACCATGGAGGCAAGAAGACAGTGGTCTGGTGCATTTAAAATACTACAAGAGAAAAACGTGTAGTCAAGAATCTTATATCCAGCAAGACTGTCTTTCAAAAATGAGGGTCAGATTAGAATATTCAGATAGAAACTGAGACAATTTCTAAGCAAGAGACCAGATTTTCAGGAAATACTAAAGCATGTGCTAGACCCTGCAAAGAAAAGACAGGTGAGAGAGACCTGGAGGAGAATCTAGAAATGAAGATTATATCAATAAAAGTGACTAAAAGTGTCAAAGAGTGGTGAAAATAAAATATGACAGATAAAACTCAAATAGCAATAAACTTAACCAATAATGTAAAGCATTTGCATTCAGAAAAAGTCAACCCAATGTTAAAAGAAATTTTTTAAACAGTCTTAAATAACTGGAAGAACATTCCATGCTCATGGATTGGAAGACTGAATATCATTAAGATGTCAATTCTACTCAAATTGATATACAGATTCATTGCAACCCTGATAAAAAATTTCACAAGCATTTCAAAAAATTGAAAACATGGTTATCAAATTTATTTGGAAGGCTAAGGGATACTGAATATCCAGAAACATCATTTAAAAAAAGTGAACCCTATATCCAGAGAGTAAATCATACTACCAAGCTATAGTGGTAAAAACTGCATGGTAGTGGCATAAAGACAGATACATATATCAGTGGAACAAAATGGATGGTTCAGAAACAGACCCTCACATGTTTGGTCAAGTGATTTTTAACTAGCCTGTCAAACCCACAAAGCTTGGGCAGAACAGTCCATTCAGCAAAATAGTGCTGAAAGAACTGGATGTCCATAGATGAAAGCAGGGAAGAGGACCCCTATCTCACACCTGATCCAAAAATTAACTCAAAATGGATTAAAAACCTAAAAATAAAAGCAAGAACCATAAAACTTCTAGAAGAAATTGTAGAAAAATACCTTCAAGTCCTGGTGGTAGGTGATAGATTTTTAAAGGAGATAAGAGAAGGACTGAGATGGGCTACTGATGTTTAAGGTATGTAGAAGTTTTAATTAACTTTACTGTAAAAGTGTGGAAATGTACAGAATGGATGGTAACAAATAGTGAATAATAAGTAGTTTGTAAATAGGGATGTGGCTGAAAATGGTAGTCTAGGTATGTAAATGCCAATTAACAGAATGCTAGCGAGTAGTCTAGGAACTGAATAGCACAGTAAACCAAGGGGTGGATGAGAATTGTGATTGATGGTACAGATGTGAGAGTGTACTTTGTGAGCTAGAGCAAATGTACATCACTACTGCGGGATGTTGGGAACGCATAGGAAAAATACAACTGGAATGACCTCTGGACTATGGTTTGCAGTAATAATATAATACTCATGCATCTATGCCAAAGATGTACTATGTTGATAATGGGGCAGTCTGGAAAATGTGAGCGCAATGTGTACTATGGACGTGGTAAAATCAGGTGATATTACCTTATCTGTAACAAATGTTCCACCACAGTGTGGTGTGTTGATAGAGGAGTGTTGTTTGGGAATCTTGCACATGAGCATTATTGTTTTATATGTTTACAACTTCTTTCATAAAAAATATATTTAAAAAATAATAGTAGAGGGTGGGTTGGGGGGGAAGCACACCAAATGTCAGATAAGGAATATAGTAGTAAGATATTGAAAATATACTTTTATAATTTGTAGCAAATGTCTCATGGAAATGAAGGGTGTTGGTGAAGGGTTGATGTACGGGACCCCTCTACAATGTTACACATGTTTACTTTGTAAGTTTACAACTTTTACTATACACTTAATTGTTTATGTTCATGTATAAATTATATAAATATAATAATAATAGGGTTGGGGTAAAAATACGTTGGTTAGTAGTAATATTTTGACAGAGTTCTTTAAGCATTAGTTAAAAAGGTTTAACAAAATGTAAGGTGTTGGTGGTAGGATGAGTTATGAGAGTTCTGTATTATGTTATATATATTTGTTTTGTAAGTTCACAACTGTTACTATACACTTATGTATGTTTGTGTGGGGGTGATATATCTCAATAAATTAATTTTTTAAAAATCAGTGGTGTTTCTATACATTAGCAATGCACATTCTGAGGAGGAGATCAGGAAAAAAATTCCATTTATGATAGTGACTATAGAATAAAATATTGAGGAATAAACTTAACCAAGTATATTAAGCACTTGTATTCAGAAAACTACAATGCTTTGCTAAAAGAAATTTTAAAAAGATCTAAATAATTGGAAGAACATTCCATGCTCATGGATTAGAAGATTAAATATCATTAAGATGTCAAGGGATTACTACCAAGTACCAGCTGATGATGTAACTAGAACATGACCTTGAATAAAAGGGTCAACTCGGACCAGCAGAATATCTCAATCTACATATAATACCAGGAGTTAAAAATGATTTTTGATATGAATAAAAGGGGAAATGGAAAGGACAAATGAGTTTATATGGCTATAAGTCTCCAAAAAGAGCCGGGAGGTTATCAGAGGGGTTGCCCTTATGCACACCTGAGCAAAGTCCAAGAGACAGATAAAGTAGATACAACCCCAGGTATTGGTTCTACTGAGGGCTACAGAGACCCACAGGTTCTATGGTCATGGCAGATGGAGTTCAGTGCCATGTCAGTAGGCCCTACTTGGAGTTTGTGCTTCTGTGTGGTGGAGCTGGACTCAGATGTGATCTTTGTCCACAAGCCTCTCCTGTTACTTTCACAGGAACTGTAGTTGGTGCTGGAGTTTAATGTATACCCAGGGTACCTGAATCTCTGGACTGACCATGTGATAGCCAGGCCCTGAGCCTCAGCAGACTTGCAACTTCTACACTCTGGTTTATTGGACTTACCCCACTCAGCTAACATGGAGGTGAAGAAGGTCAACTACCACACCAGGGAGCCAAGAGTGCCTACAACTGAAAGCAGGAGAATTGCATCTGTCATCCATGTGGAATCAATCTAATCCCCATCTTGATATAGATGTGGAGTGGACACAACCATTCTAAGGTCCACAGGATGGAGGAATAGAGTATAAATTAGAGTGGACTTACTGATATTCTATTCATGAACTATTGTGATTAGTAGTAATCGAAGAAAATGTGGCATTGTTGTGGAGAAAGCGGCCATGGTGGCTGCTGGGGGTAGGGAGTGGGAGGAAGAGATGTGATGTGGGGGCATTTTCGGGGGTTGGAGTTGTCTCCTGGGTGGTGCTGCAGGGACAGTTACTGGACACTCACTGTATGTCCTCCCATGGCCCACTGGGTGGAATGTGGGAGAGTGTAGGCTATGATGTGGACCATGAGATGCAGCGGTGCTCAGAGATGTATTCACTAAGTGCAATGAATGTCTCATGATGATGGAGGAGATTGTTGCTATAGGGGGGAAGTGGGGTAATGGGGGTGGGGGGATATATGGGGACCTCATATTTTTTTAATGTAACATTAAAAAAACAAAGACAAAAAGATGTCAGTTCTACCCAAATTGATATACAGATTCAATGCAGTCCTGATAAAAATTTCACCAGCTTTTTTCAAACAAATGGAAACACAGTTATCAAATTTATTTGGGAGGGTAAGGAGCGCCAAATAGCCAGAAACATATTACAAAACAAAAGTTAAGTTGACGACCTCTCACTTCAGGACTTTAAAATATACTACTAAGCTACAGTGGTAAAAATAGCATGATACTGGCATAAAGATATACATAGAGACCAATGGAACTGAACTGATGTTTCAGAAAGAGACCCTCATATCTATGGTGTCAGGTCTTAGCTCCTCAGCCAGAGTGGGGTAGTCAGGGCAGTTAGCAAAGAAAAAAGCACGTGGAGCCACAGGGAGTTTATGCATATTGAGATTATTCCATGTTCTTTCCTTCTGCTCTCTCTCTGCTCTCTCCTGTTTAAGTGTTCTTTGTTCTCTCTCCTCTGTTTACATGGGAGCTACTTTTATGTTACTACTATCAGAATATATAATTGGCTTCTACAGTGGTATACCTATCATGTTACATATACTACTTGGCTGGCATATGTGTCGGTCAGAACCAAGCCCACCCCCAGAAGCTGAGTGCAGTTATGCTGTGTTACTTCATCCCAGATATAGCAAAAAAAAAAAAAAAAAAAAAAAATTCAGGATGCTTAGGCCATTTAACTCTTGGTCTCTACTTTCCCCTACATATAGTCAAGTGATTTTTGACAAGCCTGTCAAACCCACCCAGCTGGGTAAGAACAGCCTATTCAACAAATGGTGCTGGAAGATTTAGATATCCATAGCAAAGAGAGAGAAAGTGGAACCCTATCTCACACCCTATAGGAAAAAAAAACTCAAAATGGATCAAAAACCTAAATATAAAAGCTAGAACCATAAAGTTCCTAGAAGAAAATGTAGGAAAACATATTCAAGACCTGGTGGTAGGTCATGCATTCTTAAACCTTACGGTGAAAGCATGAACAACCAAAGAAAACATGGCTAAATGGGATCTCCTCAAACATAAAGACTTTTGTGATTCAAAGCACTTCTTGGAAAAGGTGAAAAGGCAACGCACTCAATAGGAGAAAATATTTGGAAACCACATATCTGATAAGGGTTTTATTTCTGTTCTATATAAACAGATCATACAGCTCAACAATAAAAGAGCAAGGAATCAAATTAAAACATGGGCCAAAGACTTAAATAGACATTTTTCCAAAGGGGAATATAAATGACCAAAAAGTACATAAAAAAATGTTCAATATCACTAGTTATTAGGGAAATGCAAATCAAAATGACAATGAGATACCATCTCACACCACATAGAAGGGCCATTATTAAAAAAAAATAACAAGTGCTGAGGAGGGTGTGGAGAAGTAGGAACATTCCTTCACTGTTGGTGGTGGTGTAAAATGGTGCAGCTTCTGTGGAAGACAGTTTAGTGGTTCCTCAAGAAGCTAAATATAGAACTGCCATATGAGGCAGAAATTCCTCTACTAGGAATATATCCAGAACTGAAAACTGTGACATGAGCAGACGTCTACACACCAATATTCATAGAGGTGTTCACATTTGCCAAAAGATGGAAACAACACAAGAGGCCATCAACCAATGAATGGATTTTTAAAAAAATGTTGTATGTACATATGATGGAATACCATGCTGCGGTAAGAAGAAATGAAATTGGGACACATGATAACATGGATGAATCTTGAAGACATTATGCTAAGTGAGTAAGCCAGAGACAAAAGGATAAATATTGTATGGTCTCACTAATGTGAACTAGATACAAAGAATAAATGCACACTCTCTCTACCTAGAGGAGCCCACACTAAATCTTGGTGTTTATTTCCATCTCCCATTTCTCAGCAAGCTCTATTCACTCTTTCCCCCATTTCTCAAATCAATTATTTTTCTTGGCCTAAAAAAAAGGAATGCATGGAGTTAAAACCTAGCGTATAGCTTATTAGGAGATAAGAGGAGGGCTGTGAAGGAGTACTCATGCTTAGTATATATAGAAGTTTTAATTAATTTGACTGTAAATGGGTGGAAATGGATAGAGTGGATGGTAACATTACAGTGAGTAGCAGCTGGTTTATAAATGGGATTGTGGCTGAAAAGGGTAGTCTAGGGATATAAATGTCAATGGAAAGAAAGCTAAAGAAAAAATCTAGGGGACTGAATAACAGTGAATCTAGAGGAGGGTGAGAATTGCGGTTGATAGTACAAATGCAAGAATGCCCTTCTGTGAACTAGAATGGATATACATCACTATAGCAGGGTGGTGGGAATGTGGAGAAGCATGGGAAAAACACAATGTAACCTATGGGCTATAGTTTACAGCAATACTGTAATATTAATTGCATTAGTGCCAAAGATGTACAGTGTTAATAGGAGGATATGAAAAATATGCCAAAAGTATGCTATGACCATAGTTAGTGGTAATAGTCTGGTGATATTATCCTATAAGCTGTAACAAATGTTCCACAACAGTGTGGTGTGTTGGTAAAGGGGTGTCGTATGGGAATTCTACACACGTGCATGATATTTTTGTAAGTTTATACAACTTCTATAATAAAAATGTATTTTTTAAAAATCTATAAAAAATGGACTGGTGAGTAGAGTCTGACTTGTCACATACCTTACTGGCTCTTGTTATATAATCCTGAAGTTAGAGACAAGGTTTTTGAAACTACCCTATTATTTGCAGTAAGATTTTAATGTGATGACTTCTTTGAAACTGACCATGAACAAACACCCAGATGAATAAGTTAGGTAGTAAAAATCTAAAGCCTTCCTAATAAGGGATAGATGAGGAAAGATCATAGAAATCACTGGATGAGCAAATATCACCAGAAGCTGATTTCCTAAAATCCCTCCATTTCTCTTGGGAGGTAAATAATCTTATTTAAAATGAAATGTTGATAATTTACTTCTACTGCCTCTTGTCTGTGAACCTGCCCACAGGAAAATGCTGGTTTTCTGACAAAAGCACCTATATAGGTGATCATATATGTTCAGTCATGTGGAAGCTAGTGGACAAGTTAAGATTTTGACCATACATTAAAAGGAAAGAAAATGTTCACCTTCTGAGAATAGATAATTTATGGCAAAGGCAGTGCAGAAAAGTGCTAACATGTGAAGCAGGATGAATCTTCTCTTTGAAGATTTACAGAAAGCTTTGAAAATGAGGCATGATCCTATATTTGGAAACCCTTGTCATATGGTAGGCACTTGAAAATTTTGGAGAATTACAAGACCAATTTGAGCTTACCAAAAACTCCTTGAAGAAATGAGTGTTGTTATAACAAATCATAGTTACTTTTGTTTGAACACCTACTATATAACAGTATATGCGTGAGACTGTGCATCCTCACCTACATCTTCCTCTCCTTCCTCAGTACATGGAAAGACTACATTGCCAGTTCATATGGAATTAGGAAGGAGCCAGAATGCTATTCAGAATTCCATTCCCATTCTTTCTTTTCCATTCAGCAGCAAGCACAGCAACCTTGTATTAAGATGATGGAATTAAAAGATGGAAGTAACCTGGATCCCTGGGCCACCTGTTAGCAGAAAGCTCCTGACAAACCTCATCTGAATTTATGTACATACAAAATAAATTTTGGTTTTGTTAAGCCAGTCATATTTCAGATTTTGTCAGTTCCAATAGCTGGCAGTTACTTTAATTGACTAATGCACAGCTATTATTTCTGCCGTTAGAAATAATAAATATTTTATTTAGAAAGTTGTAGTGAATATATTCGTATTCCAAAAAATTCTAAAAATATAGATCAATCAAAATTCTCCCTTTTGCAAAGTTCCTCCAAATTTCAGCCCCCTCCTCGGAGTTAGCCACAATTAACAATTTGATGTATATTATTTTAAAGCTGATTCTAGATTTTTCCATAAGTATATGTACTATAAATATATATTGTAAAATTTTAACATACAAAGGCAATTATACACACGTGCACACACACACACACACACACACACACATATATATATAATCTGTCATTTGCCTTTGCCACTTAATAAAATGGGTGTAGGATTTTTCCATCATAGCAAGTGCAGATCTTTTGAAATTTTGTAACTACTCCCTGGAATTCTAAAGTATATTTGTGCCATAATCACTTAAATCATTCTTTTTGTAATGGACCCATAGTTTGTTTCCCATTTGTTGTGAATAATAGAACCGAATTCAACACTTTTGATTTAAATTCTTGGAGAAGTGTGCATATTTTCATAAGAGAGAAAGATAAATTAATGTGGAAATTGGAATAGTGGACAGGATGTGATATTTTTAAATTTTATAAATATTGCTGAAATTTTATTCCACAAATGCTGTACCAATTAATTTTTGCACACTTTAATGTATGTGAATATTCTACATTATCACAAATTTTTTGTATTGATATTTTAAATTTTAGCCACAGTTATGAGTGAAAAGTTATTGTCATTATTACTTTACTTTTTATTTCCCTGTTTCTAATTAGATTATGAAAAACTTAATCCATCACTCATACAAAACTTGATTTATGCAGTGTTGTCCTGAGCAACAGGATTCCTCTGGGTATGATTTAAAATTCTGAGATTGGGGGCAAGATGGCGGCTGAGTGAACATCCCTGTTAGAGTCTTCTGCAGGGAATCGGCTGGGTGGCGTTGGAGACTCTTCGGGACCGGATTGTTTCGGGATTTTTGCTGGTCCGGAGGTGTCTGGACATCGATTTGGAGGGAAGGTAACAGAGAGGATTCGTCTGTGAAATATACACGGAGATCCCAGCTACCTGTAGAGGATTCCCTTCTTGGGTAGACGGAGACGAGGCATCTAGCCCCGCTCGGTGGGGCTGGGCCAGGCCGGGCCGCGCTGCGCCGGCGGTGAGCGGGGCCGGGCGGGGCCGAGCCAGGCCGAGCCGGGCCGCGGTAGCGTTTGGAGCAGGGCGGGGCCGGTGCAGGCCCCGGCTGCGGGCCTCGGTAGCGCTTGGAGCCGGGCGGGGCCGGTGCAGGCCCCGGCTGCGGGCCGCGGTAGCGCTTGGAGCCGGGCGGGGCCGGTGCAGGCCCCGGCTGCGGGCCGCGGTAGCGCTTGGAGCCGGGCGGGGCCGGTGCAGGCCCCGGCTGCGGGCCGCGGTAGCGCTTGGAGCCGGGCGGGGCCGGTTCAGGCCCCGGCTGCGGGCCGCGGTAGCGTTTGGAGCCGGGCGGGGCCCGGGTCAGGCCGCGGCGGGTACAGAGCCGGGCAGGGCCGGTCCAGGCCGCGGTGGTGGGAGGTGGACGCCGGAGCCGGCTGGGCCGCTGTAGCGAGCGGAGCTGGGCAGAGCCAGGCCAGGCCAAGGCGGCGTGAGGAGCCGGGCAGAGCCGGTCCAAGCCTCCGCGGCGGGCGGAGCCGGGCCTGCGGAGGGGTTTCTGTTTTTTTTTGTTTGTTTGTTTGTTTGTTTTTTGTTTTTGTTTTTGTTTTTTTTTTTTTTAATTTTACTTAATTTTTTTTTTTTTTTTTTTTTTTGAGCATCTGCAGTACTGGGGAGTTCGTGGGCCCTGGGCGGCCTATTAGGGGTTTGTGGGAAGGGAGGTGCTTGCAGACCCATTTGGGCAGACAGACGGGGGGGTTTTAGGGCAAAGCGGGGGGAAGTTGTTGTTTTAGATAGTGTTGCAATTGTGACACGTGTGTACCTGTATCTCTCTTCTCCCTATCAGTTCCCCACCGTTTGCCCATCCTCTTTTTCTTTCTTCCTTTCTTCTTGCCTTTCTTTTTTCTTTATTATAATTAGTTTGTTTTTTTTTTTCTTTTTTCGGTTTTCTCTTTCCCTCTTGTCCCTCATCTTCCACTTATTTTTACTTTAATTCAAGTATACAATAGGTGCTACAGGGAACACCTCACATTTGCTGGGTTTTCCCATCCTCCACTGCCTCATTTCTGTGTGAACTGATTTAGGCTACCTACACTATCCCCCTTCCCCTGCATCTTGATATCCACTATCATCTACTGTCTCTCCTATATTCCACCCCCCACCTCCCGTTCTTTGATCCACAAAGTGTCTAACTCTTAATTTCTAATACCTTTGTTCTGTTTTCTGTCTATTATCCACTCTTGAAACTATTACCTTTCTTTTCTTTTTCCCTCTCTCATGAAAACAATAGCTGTGTAGTTCATACCATATTCCTCCCAAATTCAGTCATCAACTTCATAAAAGGTACTCTACCTACAGCTATAACTCTATACAATCTACATGAATCTAACCTCCATCCTTCCAGATCTCATATTCCTGCTTTATTAACATACATCACCAATACAACTTTACACTTTTCCCTTGCTTACACAATTGCCTTTCCCCAACACTAATACTTTCCTCTAAAGTGAACTTAACCAACAACAAGTAACTAGAATAAGAAGAAAAAAGTGACAAAGAGAAGATATAACACCTGTGCAAAAATAACAACTAATTAACCTCCAAGAGCAGACAAAGAAGCTAAGGAACTGATTAAATTCGTCAAAATAAAGAGATGACCAGAAAGCAACAAAAATCTACGAACCAAACCAATAATCAGGAAAACATGGCTGAATCCAATCAACAAACCAATAATCACGAAGGGGAGCAAAACTTGGCACAAGCAATGAAAGATCTCAGAACATTTATCACCGACAAATTTGATGCAGTAATGAAAGAGGTTAACAACATGAAGACATCACTTGGAGGGGAAATTGCAGACATACGCAAAAACATAACAGATATGATGGGAATGAACACCACAGTTCAAGAAATCAAAAATACACTTGCAGCAAATATCAGCAGACTAGAAGAGACAGAGCAGAGAATTAGTGATGTGGAAGACAGTACATCAGAAATCAAACAGATAGTAGAAGGGGTCAATAAGAAGATAGAAAAAATCCAATTAGGATTTAGGGACCTGAATGACAATGCAAAACGCTCAAACATACGTATTATAGGCATTCCAGAAGGTGAAGAGAAGGGAAAGGGGTCAGAAAGAGTGTTGCAGGAAATAATGGATGAAAACTTCCCAAATCTACTGAAAGAGACAGATGTACATATCCAAGAAGCACAGCGCACTCCACAAGTCATAAACCCCAACAGGCCCACCCCAAGACATATACTTGTCAAATTATCCAATGCTCAAGACAAAGAGAAAATCCTAAAAGCAGCAAGAGAAAAGAAAACCATCACATACAAGGGAAGCTCAATTAGATTAAGTGCTGATTTCTCTTCTGAAACCATGGAGGCAAGAAGACAGTGGTATGATATAGTCAAGGTACTAAAGGAAAAAAATTTCCAACCAAGAATACTCTATCCAGCTAAACTAGCATTCAAACATGATGGAGAGTTCAAAATATTCGCAGACAAACAGAAACTGAAAGAGTATACCAACAAGAAACCTCCCCTTCAAGAAATTCTAAAGGGAGTTCTGCAGGAAGAAAGGAAAAAACAGGAAAGGCAAAGTTGGAGGAGAGTATAAGACCAACAACAACAACAAAAAAGACAAAAAAAAATATACAAACAAAATATGACAAACACAAATCCAATCAAAATATGGCTAACACAAATAATTCCTTGATAGTAATAACACTGAATGTCAATGGATTAAACTCACCTATCAAAAGATTCAGACTGGGACACTGGATAAGGAAATATGACCCATCCATATGCTGTCTACAAGAGACACATCTTAGACCCAGAGACGCATGGAGATTGAAAGTGAAAGGCTGGAAAACAATCATACAAGCTAACAATAACCAAAAAAAGGCAGGAGTAGCTATATTAATATCAGACAAAATAGACTTTAAATGTGAAACAATTGTGAGAGACAAAGAAGGATACTACATTTTAGTCAAAGGGAAAATCTGTCAAGAAGATCGAACAATCATAAATATCTATGCCCCTAACAAGGGTGCCTCTAAATACGTCAGGCAAATGCTGGAAAAACTAAGTGAAAGAATAGATACATCTACAATTATAGTGGGGGATTTTAATACACCACTATCAACTCTGGACAGAACATCTCAAAAGAGAATCACCAAAGAAACAAAACATCTGAATAGTATATTAGAGGAGCTCGATCTAATAGACATATATAGATCGCTACACCCAAACACAGCAGGATATACATTTTTCTCAAGCGCACATGGATCATTCTCCAAGATAGATCATATGCTAGGCCACAAAGAAAGGCTGAACGAATTCAGAAAGATTGAAATCATACAAAACATTATCTCTGACCACAGTGGAGTCAAGCTGGAGATTTGCAAGGGAAAGAAGCCCAGATTTCACACCACGATTTGGAAATTAAACAACACACTCTTAGAAAAACAGTGGGTCAAAGAGGAAATCTCAAAAGAAATCAATGACTACCTTGAAACAAATGATAATGGTAACACAACATACCAAAATTTATGGGATGCAGCAAAAGCAGTACTGAGAGGGAAGTTTATAGCCATAAATTCATATATCAAAAAAGAAGAAAGAGCAAAAATTGAAGAACTAACTGCACATTTGAAGGAATTAGAAAAACAACAACAAAGTAACCCAACAGGAAGAAGAAGGAAGGAAATAACAAAGATAAGAGCAGAACTAAATGAAATAGAAAATAAGAAAGCACTTGAACAGATAAACAAGACCAAGAGCTGGTTTTTTGAGAAGATTAACAAAATTGACAAACCTTTAGCAACACTAACAAAGAAAAAAAGAGAGAAGATGCAAATACACAAAATAAGAAATGAGAAAGGCGATATCACCACTGACCCCACAGAAATAAAGACTATCATAAGAGGATATTTTGAAAAACTATATTCCAACAAAAATGACAATCTAGAGGAAATGGACAAATTCCTAGAAACACATAAACAGCCCATATTGACAAAAGAAGAAATTGATGATCTTAACAAACCAATCACAAGCAGAGAGATAGAATCAGTTATTAAAAATCTCCCAACTAAGAAGAGCCCAGGGCCAGATGGCTTCACAGGTGAATTCTATAAAACATTCCGGAAAGAACTGACACCAATCCTGCTGAAACTATTCCAAACCATCGAAACAGAAAGAACATTACCCAACTCCTTCTATGATGCCAACATTACCCTAGTACCAAAGCCAAACAAAGACATCACAAGAAAGGAAAATTACAGACCAATTTCTCTAATGAACCTAGACGCAAAAATACTTAACAAAATACTTGCTAATCGTATTCAACAACACATTAAACGAATTATACACCACGACCAAGTGGGATTCATCCCAGGTATGCAAGGATGGTTCAACATAAGAAAATCAATCAACGTAATACACCATATAAACAGATTGAAGGAAAAAAATCACATGATTATATCTATTGATGCAGAAAAAGCATTTGACAAAATACAGCACCCTTTCTTGATAAAAACACTCCAAATGATTGGAATACAAGGAAATTTTTTGAACATGATAAAGAGTATATATGAAAAACCTAAAGCCAATATTGTTTACAATGGAGAAATCCTAGACTCCTTCCCTCTAAACTCAGGAACAAGACAAGGATGCCCACTGTCGCCGCTCCTATTTAACATTGTCTTAGAAGTACTTGCTCGAGCACTGAGGCAAGAACCAGAAATAAAAGGCATTCAAATTGGAAAGGAAGAAGTCAAAATTTCATTATTTGCAGATGACATGATCCTATACATAGAAAACCCTGAGAGATCTACAACGAAGATTCTAGAACTCATAAATGAGTTTAGTAAAGTCGCAGGTTATAAGATCAATGCGCAAAAATCAGTAGCATTTCTGTACACCAATAATGAGCAAGATCAGGAGGAAATCAAGAAACAAATACCATTCACAATAGTAAATAAAAAAATCAAATACTTAGGAATAAATTTAACTAAAGAGGTAAAGAACTTATACACTGAGAACTATACAAGATTGTTCAAGGAAATCAAAGAAGACCTAAATAAATGGAAGACTATTCCTTGTTCATGGATAGGAAGACTGAACATTATTAAGATGTCTATCCTACCAAAATTGATCTACACATTCAATGCAATCCCAATAAAAATCAATGCAGCCTTCTTTAAGGAACTAGAAAAACTAACTATGAAATTTATTTGGAAAGGAAAGAGACCCCGAATAGCCAAAGACATACTGAAAAAGAAAAACGAAATTGGAGGAATCACACTACCTGACTTCAAAACATACTATAAAGCTACGGTGGTGAAAACAGCATGGTATTGGCATAAGGAGAGACATATAGACCAATGGAATCGAATTGAAAGCTCTGATATAGAACCTCACATATACAACCACATAATATTCGATAAAGCCACCAAACCCTCTCAACTGGGAGAGAGTGGCCTATTCAACAAATGGTGTCTGGAGAACTGGATAGCCATATGTAGAAGAATGAAAGAGGATTACCATCTCACACCTTATACAAAGATCAACTCAAGATGGATCAAAGACCTAAATATAAGAGCCAAGACCATAAAAACCTTAGAAAGCAGTGTAGGGAAACATCTACAGGACCTTGTAATAGGTAATGGATTTATGAATATCTCACCAAAAGCACGAGCAGCAAAAGAACTAATAGATAAATGGGACTTCCTCAAAATTAAAGCCTTCTGCACCTCAAAGGAGTTTGTCAAGAAAGTAAAAAGGGAGCCCACACAGTGGGAGAAAATATTTGGCAATCATTTATCTGATAAGAAACTTATAACTTGCATATATAAAGAACTCCTACATCTTGAAAATAAAAAGATAAACAATCCATTTAAAAAATGGGAAAAAGACTTAAACAGACACTTCTCCGAAGAAGAAATACAAATGGCAAGAAAGCACATGAAAAAATGTTCCAAATCTCTAGCTATCAGGGAAATGCAAATCAAAACCACAATGAGATACCATCTTACACCCATAAGATTGGCAGCTATGAAAAAAACAGAAGAATACAAGTGCTGGAGAGGATGTGAAGGAAGGGGAACACTCATCCACTGCTGGTGGGAATGCAGAAGGATCCAACCATTCTGGAGAACAGTATGGCGGTTTCTCAAAAAACTAGCCATAGATTTGCCATATGACCCAGCAATACCACTGCTGGGAATATACCCAGCAGAACTGAAAACAAAAACACAAACCAATATATGTACACCAATGTTCATAGCAGCATTGTTCACTATTGCCAAAAGTTGGAATCAACCCAAATGCCCATCAACAGACGAGTGGATCAATAAAATGTGGTATATACACACAATGGAATACTACTCGGCTGTAAGAACAAACACACTACAAACACATGTGATAACATGGATGAATCTTGAGAACCTTATGTTGAGTGAAGCAACCCAGACATTGAAGGACAAATACTACATGACCTCAATGATATGAAATAAACAAGCTGCCCTAGATAGCAAGAGACTGAACGATAGGCTTGCAGGAAATCGGAGGGTGGAGGAAGGATATGAGCCGATGTCTGCAGGGGTGGAATTTAAGACGAGATGGTGGTAAGTATGAACACAAAGAAGAGATAAAAGGGGGGCAAGGGGTTGCCTTTGCTTGGGGCTTTGCGGGTTTGAGGGTGGCTGGGGAGGGACGGGTGAGTAACGTTGCCCAAAAGTGGGGGGAGGGAGGGGTAGCATACGAACCAGGAGAGGGTCAGGTGTTGGTGGAGAGTATAATGCCGAGAAAATCATATCAAAATATAATAAAGAGGGTTACCTGTTTAGAATGCTCGGAGGGGAGGGTCTGATGCAGGACGGGCTCCTGGGGAATGTCTAAATGCTCATTCTGCCAGAGTGGGTGACACCATGGGGTAGAAACCCAAGTAGTGAGAGTGGGGGTGGACCCACATCCTGGGGAGGACTAATGCCATCCAATAGAGGGAACTGTATCCCTCGAGAGAAAGGGTGGCTCCCAGGGCATTGGGGCAGTTGAGCAAGTTAGGCCCTGAACACTATTCCATCTATCTCTGGAAGTGGCTCCTCAGGAAACGGAGGTTGGCTATCACTGAGGGCACCAAGGTGGAAGGGAAAATGGATGTTAAATGTGTGGAACCAAAGTAAATGGGGGGTAAGAGAGGAGTTTCTTGAGAGTACACAAGGATGGATATAAAACATGTAATATTACACCATAACATATAGGAGATGACAGACTGATAATGTAAACCATAATGTAAAACATAGGATAACTAAAAATGTAAAGAACTGTGTATCCTAAAGTATGCACCATAATGTAAACACAGATGTCACCTTGTTAGAAAGCTAATGTCTCAGACTCTGTACATCACTTTAAGTAAATATGATATGAATAGGGCGTAAGAGTATCACTGTGGAAGGGAAAAGGTTTTCTGGTGGATGTGTGGGAGTGCTGTATATTATATATATACATTGCTGTGGTCTAGGACTCCTGTGAAGAAAAGCTGAATAATTAGGGGGGGGGGGGGGAAAGAAAAAAATAGGATGTGGAATTTTTTCAAGTCAACATTCTTTATCTAAGTTCTTTATCTAACTTTATCCAAGTTCTTTATCTATCCTTTAAACTCATCGCTATATGCCATTCCCTAGTAAGGGACCATGACATTATATTGGGCTTCAAATTTCGGGGAGTTCTGGATCACAGAGTGTTTCAACAATGGCAATGGAGGGATACTGGTATGGGATACCAATGACAGGTGATATATGACTGACAGGGAGCTGTACAGAACATATGTCCAGGGTGCATGGTAATGTTTGGATATACTCATAGTGGCAACAATTAAAAACCACAGTAGGGGGGGTACTGGGTTCCTGGCCAGTGGTGCTCTGTCGTGGTCCCTAGGGGAGCAGCGACAGTCTCCCAGGTACAGTGGTGGGGACCGGGAGGGAGTGAGGGTTCAACAGTGAGCCCCTGATACTAATGACTATGCTTGTGAGCTGATAAACCCAAAATAATAACAAGGCCTAGAGCAACTTTGTGCCTGGGAATTTCCTTCTGTCAGCCTTCATGCTACTCAAATGTGGCCAGTCTCAAAGCCAAACTCAGCATGTAAATGCAATGCCTTCCCCCCAGCGTGGGACATGACACCCGGGGATGAGCCTCCCTGGCAACGAGGGACCACTATCAACTACCAACTGATGATGCAACTGGAAAATGACCTTATACGGAAGGTTCAATGCGGATCAGCAGAATATCCATGTCTACATAAAATACCATGACTTTAAAATGCTGTTTGACCTAAAGTAAGGGGGAAATGGAAAGGAGAAATGAGTTTATATGGCTACGAGTTTCTAAAAAAGAGTCTGGAGGCTGGCAGAAGGTTTGCCCTCATGCACAACTGAGCAGAGTCAGAGAGACAGATAAAGCAGATACAACCCCCAGATATTGGTTCCTTTGAGGGCTAAAGAGACCCATGGGAGTTATGGTCATGGCCGATGGGGTTAACTACCAGGGCAGATGGCCCCTCTTTGGAAATGGTGTTTATGTGTGATGAATCTGGACTCAGATGGGATCTCCCTTCATAAGACTTTCATGCTAATGTGCTGGAGGTGCAGTTAATGTTGGGGTTTAAGATATATTTAGGGGATTTGAATCTCTGGACTGACAATGTGATAGCCAGATCCTGAGCCTCAACAGACTCCAGCACCTACAATCTGATTTATTGGACTTACCACACTCAGCTAAGATGGAGGTGAAGAAGGACAACCACCACACCATGGAGCCTAGAGTGATTACAACTGAAAATGGGAGGATTGCATCCAGCATCCAGGTGGAATCTGAGCCTCCTCTTGACATAAAGGTGCAATGGACACAACCAATCCAGTGTCCACATAGAAGAGGTGGCATTGGATTGGGAAAAGTGGACATAATGGACAAAGGGTATGGGGAAAGGCAGGAAGAGATGAGAGGTGGAGGCGTCTTCGGGACATGGAGCTGCCCTGGATGGTGCTTCAGAGGTAATCACCGGACATTGTAAATCCTCACAGGGCCTACATGATGGAATAGAGGAGAGTATGGGCCATGATGTGAACCAATGTATATGAGGTGCAGAGGTGCCCAAAGATGTACTTACCAAATCCAATGGATGTGTCATGATGATGGGAACGAGTGTTGTTGGGGGGGGGGAGAGGGGGGGTGGGGGGGTGGGGTTGAATGGGACCTCACATATATATTTTTAATGTAATATTATTACAAAGTCAATAAAAAATAAAAAAATTTAAAAAAAAATCCTTAAATCAGTTACAATGCAAGTACTAAATCATATCACAATCAATTTAAAGTAATACAGTTTGTGCTGGGGCAAAGTCCTGTCTGCTATGGACCTCTGAAACTTACAATACAATTCATATACTTCCAATACACAAATCGACAAAGGATAAATATTTTTATTACAATAAGGAGAAATTGGGAGGGAAACATGAGTAACGAGTCCTCTACATTTCAGTAAACCTGCAGGGCATCCTCTATTCGATTATTTGATTTTAGTCTAAGAATCATTCTTAAAATGATGGTTTCTTCTCCTGGAGACCAGAAAGGGACTCACCTTTTCCACTGGCTTGCCCAATGTCCATTTTATGGTTCCACCGTTATCAAGCATCTGGGTGTTGACCAAGCTCCAGACCTCTGCCTCCAAGAGTGTTGGTGTGATTGCCATACCTTACTGAATCTTTGGGTTAGAGTCTTAACCCCCATATTACAGTGATGTGAAGACAACATCCCCCCTAAACTTTGGCATACAGGTTCAGCCCTCTCAGAGCAACAAGTTGACCACATGGCCTTCCCTCACCTTTGGGGGACAGGTCAACCCCTCTCAGATTTGTGGGGTGCTGACCTTAACTGCCCTAATCTTTGGGGAATGTGCTCCACCCTCTCTGTACCCTGGGGCAGCAAATCTTTCCCAGATAATGGGACAGTAACATCCACCCTCTTCAACTGCTGGGGCAAACTCACCCTTTCTATATACAAATAGGTGGGGTTCCTCTCTTGGCCCAAGGTGATGTCCTAATTCCAGATCTCAGCTTCCATGGTTTTCCTCTTGAATTCATTTCCCTTTTAATCTCTCCTTTCCATGTTCCTTTTATTCCAGGCTGACAGTGGTTTTGCTCATACAGCTCTCCAAAAACCCATGTTGGTTTAGCATGCAGGAAGCAGGGGTCCAAACCATCAGACAGTAAGACTTTCCACAAGTCTTTCCAACATAACTGCATCTTCATTCCTGATTTACAAGTTCCAATTTTAGTTAAATCTTCCAGTGGGGCACTTTCATTTGGGAGCTTGATTTCCAGAGGCTTGGAATTTCCAGAATCAGTTGCTGTTTTCTTTGTGCCTAACAGTTCAGTGCTCAGCATCTCTCTCTCATCTAGCATTTTGCTATAAGCTACAAGCAGAAGCCAAGCCGCATTCTCCAGGTTTACTTTGGAAATTTCTTCAGCTAAATGTCCAGGCTCGCCATTTTCAAACTCTGCCTTCCATAAAACACCAGGAGTTAATCTTCCTAAGTTCTCTGCAACTTTAAAATACAGATTGCCTTTCCTCCAGTTTCCAATGATAGTTTCATCATTTACTTCTGAGGCACCCTAAAATCTCTTCAGCATCCATATTGTTATCAACAGTCTCTTCAAAGTGATCTAGGTCTTTGCCAACAAGCATTTCACAATTCCTCCAAAAATACTCCTTATCCATTTATAAAACCATTCCAGCATTTTGGTAATTGCAAAAGCACTTCCCCAGTCCTCAGTACCAAATTCCATATTAGTCAGCCAAAGAGGTGCTGATGCAACATACCAGAAATTGGTTGGTTTTTATAAAGGGTATTTATTTGGGGTAGGAGCTTACAGATACCAGGCCATAAAGCATAAGTTACTTCCCTCACCAAAGTCTATTTTCACGTGTTGGAGCAAGATGCCTGCCGACGTCTGCAAGGGTTCAGGCTTCCTGGGTTCCTCCCTTCCTGGAGCTTGCTTCTGTTTCCTCTGTATGCTTACTTCCTGGGGATCCAGCTTAAGGTTTCTGCATCAAACTCCAACATCAAAAACCTCAACTCTGTCCTTTGCCATCCCTTTTATCTGTGAGTCCCCATTCACCAAGGGGCAGGTATTCAATGCCCTACTGACACAAAAGGTTTACTTGATTAAGCCTCTGAATCCAATATAATCTCATATGCCCAGAGGAAAAGACCAGTTTACAAACATAATCCAATATTTCTCTGTGGAATTCATCAATAATATCAAGCTGCTCATTTTATACGTACAGATATATATTGTGAGTTTTTAATCTCACATCTATCTCAGGTTACTTTTAAGATTCTACTCTTGTCATCCTTTGTCAAAAACTGAACTTACACCCATCAACACCCAGACACTTATCTTCTCCAGCCTAGCATTTCTGGTTTAGTCAGCTGTCATCTCTGCAGTAACTAAAGTTTCTCATGATAAACAGAGCAAGGGCCTGGAGGCAATCTTAGGTCCAGGAACCTGAGGGCTGTGTCTCCATAATGTATCCTTTATTAAACTGATGGACAATGTTTATCAAATGTTTAGACATGGGACCTCTTATTCCAACTTATGCCTTCAACAGAAATCCAATCCATGAACAAGAGAAAGACAGAGCAGCCTGGTTGAAGTGAGGACTGTAAGCTGATAGTCCAGCTCCTCAGCCCCTTTTAGTTCTTCTTTGGGGCAGTTGACCCTGACACTTAACCACAGAACTCTGGAGTCTCTCGTGAGCAGCACTGGGAAAGCTCTGTGCTAGAAGAATTTTCCTCAGATGTGGATTTCATCATGGTTCTGCTCAGGCATTTATCTGTGTGGACATCAATCTGCCCAATTCACTGAATCCTAAACTTCCTACCTGGCTTTCCAGCACTGCCAATAACTTGTGTTCTGTCATTTTTTCCTGTTCTGTAAACTCCTATATCATATATCCATTTCTTTATATGCACATACCTTAAACAGCGCCCAAAGCAATTGCTTCTCAAACACATTTTATTTTTTTAAATTTCTCACTTTGGCATTGGCTATTTCAGTTTGTTATGTCTCTTCAAAGAACCAGTTTTCCATTAATATTTTTTTCTAATTTAATCCATTGATTTCTGCTCTTATCTATATTGTGCCCATCCTGCTTGTCTTGGGTTTACTTTCCTTTTTAGGTTTTTTTTTTTTTTAAGGTGGAAGCTTAGGTTATTGATTTGTGTCTTTTCTTCCTTTTTAAAATAAGCAACTAATCTCATAAATTTCCCTCTCAGCACTGATTTAGCTGAATTCCTCAAATTCTATTATGTTGTATTGTCATTTTTGTTCAGTTTGAAATATTTACTAATTTGCCTTAATAATTTATATTGAAACATGGTTTAGTAAATCTCTATTACTTAATTCGCAAATACTTGAGGACTTTATAGATCTCTCTCTTTTGTTACATTTTTTAGTTTAATTACATAATGGGTTTAGAAGATACTTTATATAATTCAATATTTTTTAAAATATTAAGGATTTTTTATGATTTATCTTGGTGAATATTCTATGTATATTTCAAAATAATGTATTTCTGCTGTTGTTATATTGAGAGTTCTGAAAATGCCAATTAGATCAGGTTGATTGATAAGAGTCATTTGGATTTGTCTGTATCCTTGCAGATTTTCTAATTTTTTTATGCATAGAGGAGTGTTGAAAACCCATATATAACTGTATATTTGACTATCTTTCCCATCAGTTCTATGGGGTTTTGTTTCATATATTTTTGAGCACTGCTTTTAGCATCATTCATATTTAGGATTGTTTTGACTTCTTGGTAAAGTGGTTCTTTTGTTAATGTGTAATATCCCTATTTATCCATGGTAAGTTTCTTTCTTACGAAGTAATTTTTATGACGTTATTATAATTACTTTAGCTTTATTTCTTTACTTTAATTCTGTTTTTTTTATATTATCAATCAGTAAAAATCTTTTTTTAATCTCTTGACATATACAATTCTATGGATTTTAAACCATATATAAATTTTTTTTATCCCCACTTATGGCTTTTTAGCATGCTCTCTGCTCTCTTTGTACATGCACTGTGTGTTCATCTGTGTCTGTATTTATTTATTTAATTTCCCTCCCCCCTTGCCGCTTGCTTGCTGTCTGGTATCTGTGTCCATTTGCTGTGTGCTCTTCTGTGTTTTTTGCTTGTCTCCCTTTTTTGTTGCATCACCTTGCTGAGTTGGTTCTCCATGGTGCCTGTGGGCTGGGTGGCTCTGTGCAGCATGCCGGTGAGTCTCTCTTCAAAAGGAGGCCCCAGGACATGAACCCAGGGCCTTGGTAGCCCAACTGATTGAGCCACACCCGCTTCCTCCATATATAGGTCAATGTAACCACCACTACAATCCAGATATAGAAAAATTCCATCACACTCCCCTTGAAAAATACTTCCTATGTGCTATTCATTTATTTTCACATTCTTCCCCCCACATATTACCCTGACAACCACTCATCCATTTTCCATCACCATAGTTCTATCTTTTGAAAAATGTCATATAAATGGAGTAATAAATTATGTATCTTGTTGAGATTGGCTTCTTTCACTCAGCAAAATGCCTTTGGGATTCATCTAAGTTGCTTGTATAAATACAGTTCATATCCTTCTTATTGGTTTGTAATATTCCAGTGAACAGATGCTCCACAGTTTATCCATTCTCCCATAGAAAGACATTTGGATTGTTTCCATGTTTTGGCAAAAAGAACAGAGCTTCTATAAACATTAATGTATGGATTTTGTGTGAACATAAGTTTTTATTTCTCCAGGAGTAGGATTGCTGTGTCATATGGGAAGTGTATGGTTAAAAGAAATTACCAAAGCATTTTCTGTAGTAGCTGTACAATTTTCCATTCACACCAGCAATTCATGAGAGTTCTAGTTTCTCATCATCCTTCCTAGCATTTTTTTTTTTTACACATGTCTCATCAAGATCCCAGAGACAGCCAAAGTAGATACAAGGCCAGGTGCTGGTGCTCCTGAGGGCTACAGAGACACACAGGTTCTATGGTCATGGCCGATGGCTTTGGAGTTCAGTGCCTTATCAGCAGGCCCTACTTTGAAATTTCTGTTCCTGAATGTGATGGAATTGGACTCAAGTGTGACCTTTCTACACATGCCTCTTCTGTCACTTCTACTGAACCTGTTGTTGGAGCCAGGTTTGTTATATACTCAGGAGACTTAAATCCCTGGACTGGCCATGTGCCAGCTGGGCCCTGAGCCTCAGCAGAGTTGAAACTCCTACTCTCTAGTGCATTGGACTTACCCAGGTCAGCTAAAAGGGAGGTGAAGATGGTCAAGCACCACACATGGAACCAAGATTGCATACAACTGAAAGCAGGAGAATCACATCCATCAACCTTGTGGGATTTGAGCCACCTCTCGATTTAGAGGTGAAGTGGACATCACCATCCCAGGGTCCACAGAATGGAGGAATAAAATATGGATTAGAGTGCACTCACTGGTATTCTATTATAGAACTATTGTGACTAGCAATTGAAGAAACTGTATCACTGATGTGGAGACAGTAGGTTGCTGAGGGCAGGGAGAGGTAAGAAGAGATGTAATGTGGGGGCATTTTTGGGACTTGGAGTTGTCCTAAACGATATTGCATGGACAGATATTAAACATTATTTATCCTGCCATAACCCACTAAATGTACTGGGGGAGAGTGTAAATACAATGTGAACTATAATCCACGCAGTGCAGCAGTGCCCCAAAATGTATTCACCAAATGCAATGAATGTGCCAAAATGACGAAAGAGGTTGTTGATGTGGGAGGAGTGGGGTGGGGTGTGGGGTATATGGGAACCTCATTTTTTTTAATGTAACAGTTTTTGTGATCTATGTATCTTTTAAAAAAGGCAATTAACACAATTTAAAAAATGATTTGATAGCTGTATACGATTTTTAAGAATTTTCTTATCAGACTGTATCTTTTTGCAAAAGTAGTATTTGATTTTCTTTCCCTTACAATGACAAATTATCCTTGGGTTATTCTTTTATTGTAGTATTTTCTTGCACTTTTAATTTTCATTTTTCTAATGGCTAAATTTTCATGGACTTATTTGCTTTCTGTATATCCTCTTTGGTGAAGTATCTATTGCTATTTTGTGCCCAATTTAAAAATTGGTAGTTTTTCTAATTTTGAGTTTTCAGAGCCCTTTCTATATTCTGGATATGGATCCTTTTTTTAGATATATGATTTGCAAGAATTTTCATCCTTTCTGTAGCTAGATCTTTTATTCTCCGTGGAAATTTGAGGCTTTGTGGACCCCAGAAATCATGTCTTTATGGTTAATCCATTTCTGTGATTGTTGGTTGGTACTTTTGATTAAAATACTTCAGTTAAGGACATTTGATTAGATTGCATAATCCAGGATGCATCTTAATTCTCTTACTCTACAATATATTTTCACATAAAAGTTCAATAGAAAAAGGAAAAGACCGTAAACAGATTAAAGGGGAAGAAACTCCAAACTTCTACCTCTTTCCTTTTCTTGTATGCAGCCCTTCCCCCATAGTCATAACTGCTTCCTCTTGACCCCCTGAGGGAAAATGATCTAATCTAGACTTCTTTAAAAGATTAAAACTTCTATGGAAACTGGCTGTCTTCAAGAGCAGAATTTAAACCATGGACCTGAACTGATGTAAGAGCCATAATTAAAGATTTTCCCAAATAAGACCAGCCAATAGTCATAGAAGAATTTAGAATTCTTTTGAATGCATGTGATCCAGAGTTACCTTACCTCATATGCTAAGTCCTGCATGACAAAAGCTGACTGAACTGACTCAGATAGGAATCTACAAGATTCCTCTTTCCACAATAAATCTGAGAGTCAAATAGCCTTGAAAACTAGGGCAAAGTTTCTGTAAGATTACATGTCAGAGCAAAGAATAACTTAAAAGTCTCCTCTACAAATTATGATGGGAAAGCTTTAGGCCTCATATTAAAAAAATAACCTCAAGACTGGAATCCTTTATAAGTGGAGGAATAAAAAGCTACAGATACAGAAAAAAGCTGCGGAGACAGAGAGGAACCCTGAAGCTGAGAAAGAAGACTCTGGGAGCCAAAAGCTGAAATCAACCAACAAAGAACCTGAGAGGAGGCCACTGAAGCCAAAAGCTGAAATCAACAAGGCCTAGAGGAAGGGGAAAAATTAGCAGATGCCACCACTGTGCCTTACTATGTGCCTGGTTGCCCACAGCTGCAGCTTGGGGAGAAAGCATTTCCTGATTTGAACATTTTTCTCAACCTTGAAACAATATACTCCTAAACTAACACATCCCCATTGTTAAAGTAAATCCATTTCTGGTATATTGCTTTGGCAACCTTTAGCAAACTAAAACATTTTCTTAATATTATTTCTCAGAGCAAATTTTTTATTATTGAGAAAGTCCAATATAACATTTTTCCTTTATAAATCATGTTCCTAGTGTCATATTTAATACATCTTTGCCTACCTCTAGGTCATATGTCCTCCTATGTTTTTGTGTAAAGGTTTTTATAGTTTTTCATTTACAATTTGGATCTATGACCCAAAACCATCTTTTGAAAAAGACTAAAATTTCTCAGTTGAATTGGATTTAGAACTTTGTAAAAACTTCCTGGGCCATATTTGCATGGGTCTATTTTTGGGGTCTCTTTTATGTTCCATTGATCTACATGTCTGCTCCGTGAATTTCCTTGGCCCTTTCATAAACTTCTTCTTTTTTCTCTATCTTTTTAAAAGCTACATTCAAAAAATATAAGAGGTCCTCATATACCCCCACCCCCCGTTCCATAAAATTCTTGAATCAGTTTTCATATATTTACAAATTTCCTGATGTGATTTTGATTGACACAGCTTTTAATCTATAGATAAATTTGTCAAAAACTGACATATTCACTCTGCTGAATATTCCAGTCTATAAATATAGTATTAGAATACAGATTCCAATTTTATATGCCTCTCATTTATTTATCATGCCTTATTCCATTACAATGTTGAAAATTAGTAGTGAAAGTAGATATCCTTGCCTTGTTCTTGATCTTATGGTTAAGATATTCAGGCTTTCTCTAAGAAATTTCATATAAGGTGTGGGTTTTTATAGATGCCCATAATAAGATTGAATTAAATTCATTTTTATTTCTTATTTTCTGAGACTTCTTTTTTTATCATGAACAGATGTTAAATTTTGCGAAATGACTTTTCTACTTCAATCAAAATCATGATAAAACTATTTAGTATTTTAGTATGGTGGACTACATTGATTGGTTATCAAATATTGAAACAGCCTTGAATTCCCTAGATATACTCTACTTGGTCATGGGGTATTATTTATTATCTTAATATATTGTTGTATTGTACTTTATAAATTTTTTTGAGGATTGTGCTTCTAAGTTCATGTGGGGTATTGGTTTATAGTTGTTTTCTTTATTTTATTTTGCTCTTTCTTTGCATGGTTTTGATATTGGGGTAATGCTAACCACATAAAATGATTGGGACATGGTCCCTCCTATTCACCTTTCTGGAAGGGATGTGTAAATTGCTGTTAATTCTTTAAATGTTTGGAAGAAATTTCCAGTGAACCAATCTGGGTCTGTAAATTACTATCTCTGGGGAAGCAGCTGTGGCTCAAGCAATTGAACTTCCTTTTACCATATGGAGGAACCGGGTTCAATCTCTGGGACCTTTTGGTAAAAAAAGAAAAAAAGGCATCCCAGACCTGTGCAGTGAGGTACAGGCCCCGTGCAAGGAAGTGACACACCAAAAAAGACAATGAAGCAACCAGATATTAAAAAACATTACTATCTCTATAGTTTTCTTATGATGAAATCAGTTTCTAATATTTATAATACTATTCTGGTTATCCATTTCATCTGGGATGAGTGTACCACCACTGGATAACAGCTTGAGACCAGGGCTTGTCTGGGGCAAAGCCAGCAGGGGAAAAAAAAAGGATTCTCTGAATCTCTGTCTTGTTGGGCTCTTCCTTTAAACAGAAAGAGAGGTCTTTCTTTAGAGTTCTTTATGTCCCACTTCCTGTGTAATTGTCAAACCTGGGTTGCCTTTAAGTCTAGGCTGGGAGGTATAGAAGGAAAAATTAGCACAGAAAGTGTACCATCATATTGATCTATCTTACTTTGAACTCTGTTTTGCTTCCTATTTCTAATGCTACCATTTACTTTATTTGTACATACACTTTTTATTTTAAAACAGTTTTACATTTACAAAAAATTTGTGAAGATAGCACATAGAGTTCCTATATACAACACAACCAGTCTCTCAAATTATTACACATTTATATTAGTCTGATATCTTTTTTATAATTAATAAACCAATATTAATACATTGCTATTAAAAAAAGCCTTTATATTATTCATTTCCCTTAGTTTTTAATTGATCTTCTTTTCCTGTTTCTGGATCTCATAAAATACTGCATTACATTTAGGTTTCATTTCACTCTTGGCTTGTCTGGTCTGTGACAAGGAAGAAGTATGATTCCTCTCTTTGAAGGTAGAGTATCTACATAAACAATTGGGATTCTTCTGCACTGATAAATCTTTCTATTTTTCATTTCTCTATTTGATATTTTATACTTCGGATTATAATCCAATACTATTTTGTGTATTTTCTTGCTCAAATTTTTCCACTTTTGTCCATTGGGAGATTTCACTTGGTTGCAGTGGGACACCGGACTAACCCTCATCTAGGTGTTTTGCTCTATTTTATTCCTTACACTTCCCTTCTTTCTGGCCACAAAGTATACTCCAAGTTCTTTTTGTTTATTCCCTGCCCCAGCCCTAGAATCAGTCATTTATGGAGGGCTCTCTGGTTCTGTTTACTGGACAGTGATGTCAGAAACTAATGCTGAATGTCTTCACTGCTACAGGGTTTCATTGCTGCTAGGCCATCTCAGCTGACAGAGCATGTAAATATATTTTTGCATGTATTGTTTATGTTTTAAAGTTTTTTCTATTTTTTTTAACTTTTTAATTGAAGTTTATCATTCATACGTGAACATTCTTAAACAATAAGTGTGTAGTATAAGTTGTGAACTTACAAAACAAACATGCATATCATCATGCAGGGCTCCTACACTTACCCCATCACCCCTTTTCATTGTTGTGAAATAATTGTTACAAACTATGAAAGAGCATCATCAAAGCATTACTAATAGCCAATATCTTATATTTGGTGTATTTTCTCCCCAGCCCATCCAGTTAATGACATCCTGTGTTAGTATTATATACTTGTTATAATTCATGAGAGAATATTCTCATATTTGTTCCGTTAACCACAATCCATCTTTGACTACAGGATACATTTTGTTATATGGTCCCATGCTTTATACAATCCATCCAAAGTGTATACTCAGTGGCTTTCATATTCATCACAGAGTCGTTCTGTCATCACCTCAGTCAATTTTAGAATATTTTCATTACTCCAAAAGGAAAAATCCTATATCCCCTTATACACCATACTGTTGTCCCTTAGGAGTGATATATCTTTGCTTCTGTTGCAAAACTATTACTATTTATCTTCTATAGCCCTCAGATACTCCATGCTTTGTTTCTAAACATGCAGCTTATTTCCAAATTGGAGCTCTTCTAAATAATTCCTGTACATGTATTTTGGCAAACATATTTACACATACTTTTTAGATGCATATGAAGGGAAGCAATTACTGGGTATGCATATTTCACATATAATAGGTAATGTTTTCCAAATGATTATTATGACATATTTGTACCAGCAGTTTATGGAAATTCCTTTTACTGTATTCCTTTGCAAATATTTGATGTTGTTCATTTTAATGTGAATTTCTTATTGAAATATAATATATATATAGAAAAAGGGAATATATTATAGCTGTGAAGTTTTATGTATTTTCACAACGTGATCAAAGCCCTTTAACAACCACAACTATGAAGATGTAGAATATTGTCAGAAGCCAGAAGTCCCCTTTCTATTCTATCCCAGTCATTAAGCACACAACATTAACCATTATATTTGTGTATATTACAGTAAATTACTTATGCTTGTTTTCTTTTAAAAATCAACCTTATTAAGGAAAATTTACTTAAAATGTAATTGACTCATTTCATGTGTAAATGCAGTAATTTTTTAAAAACCTACAAAAAAAAAAAAAAAACCCCATGCCCAGATGGCTTCACATGTGAAATTCTATGAAACACTTAAGGATGAATTAATACCAATTCTTCACAAGTCCTTCCAAAAACAGAAGAGGAGGGAGCTCTTCCTAACTCATTCTACAAATCCAATTTTGCCCTCATACAAAATCCAGACCAAAAAAAACCCAAAACCATGAGGCATAATATGTATAGACTGAGGACCCTTAAAAAATATAAAAATAAAAACAAAACAAAAATGATCAACAAAAACTCCAAACCTTTAAAGAATTGTGGGAAGATGGCACTGGATAAAGCAGGCAGGGCTCAACTCTCTCACAAAACAGTGTTGAAAGAGACAAAAGCTGTCCAAGGGACCAGTTTTGGGGATCAGCAGACCAGGACAGTGCTTCACAACTCCCAGGAGGATGAGACACAGAGAGACAAAGAACTCAAAACAACTAACATGAGCTACCAAACCCTTGTGGGGGCTGGGAATGACTCCCCTCTGCTACCCTGAAGATATTAAGCTGGAGTAAAACCCTTGGCTCACTGCAATAGACTGAGAGGAAAACAGACATCTTCCTCCCTGTCAACCATTACAAGGGAAAAAGGAAGGGGAGTCAGGGTTTTTACTTCAGTGAATTCGGCAAACACAGCCTGCTTTGAATCTTGGCTCTGGCCAGACTGAAACACAAGAAAATGGGTAATCAAATACTTATGTGGAAAGGTGAGCTGATGTGCACCATCTACTGGTCAGTCTAGAAATTGCATGGGCAAAAAGTGCTTTTGGTCTTCTCCGTACCCTAACTCCTGGGAGAAAATCTGCACCCCATTAGTGAATCCCTGACACAATTTTAATAACTTAAGCTGGGAAATTTTAAAGACTTAGAATACATTGAAACAAATATCAAATAAGAATTCTGAAAAAAAAACATAAGTGAGAAGTTGGCCATCAGAATAAATTCACCTACATGTATTCACATGCCTAGACACTAGCAAACAATTACAAGTCACACTAGGAAATAGGAAGAGAAGGCCCAATCAAAGGAATAAACAAAATAGCCTAAAGAAATATAGGATTAAAGATAATCAATGATAATCAGACAATGCTCCTAAATCAATTCAAAGAATTTAAAGAAAATATGACTGTAGAGATAAAGGATATTAAGAAGATACTAGTTGAGCATAAGGAATAATTTGAATGCCTGAACAGAAAAGTAACAGAACTTTTGGGAATGAAAGACAAGATGGATGAGATTAAAAACACATTAGAGGCAAGTAAGAGCAGATTTGAATTGCTCAAAGACAGATTTAGTAATTTTGAAGACAGAACATCTGAACAGGAAAAGACAGGAGAAGAGAAAGAGAAGAGAATGGAAGAAATGGAACAGAATCTCAGGAAATTGAATGACAATGTGAAATGCGCAAACATTCTAATTATAAGTATCCCAGAAGGAGAAGAGAATAGAAAAGGGCAGAAAGAATATTTGAGGAAATAATGACTGAACAACATTTATGAAATACATAAATACCAATATCTAAGAAGGACAATGCACCCAAAACAGAATAAATCCAAATAGACATACTCCGAGAAACCTACTATTCAGAATGACAAATATCACAGTTGAAGAAAGGATTCTGAAAGCAGCAAGAGGAAATCAAAACATATATGAGGGAAACTCTAAAAGATTAAGTGCTGACCTGTGATCAGAAACCATGGAGGGAGGGCCCACTGGATGAAACGTGGGAGAGTATGGGCTATGATGTGGACCATTGACCATGAGGTGCAGCGATGCCCAGAGATGTACTTACCAAATGCAATGGATGTGTCATGATGATGGGAGAGAGTGTTGCTGTGTGGGGAGTGGGGGTTGGGGGCAGTGGGGTTGAATGGGACTTCATATTTTTTAAATGTAATATTTTTTAAAAAATGAATTAAAAAAAAAAAAGAAACCATGGAGGGGAGAAGGAAGGGGTACAATGTATTTAAGGTACTGAAAGAGGAAAAACTGCCAGCCAAGAATTTTGTATCTGGCAAAACTGTCATTCAAATATGAGGGTGAGTTCAAATTCTTCTCAGACAAACAAAAACTGATAAAATATGTTACCAAAAGACCAGAATTACAAGAGGTGCTAAAGGGAGGGCTGCAGCTTGAAAGGAATAAACAATGGTGAGAGACTTGGAGATGAATGTAGAAATGAAAACTATTAGGAAGGTAAATTAAAGGATAAAAAGACAGACAATAATACAATGTGACAACAGAAAGCCAAAGGATAAAATGCGTGAAGTAAGTAATGCCTTTAGAGTAAAAGCATTGAATGGTAATGGCTTGAACTCCCAATCAAAAGGCATAGATTGATAGAATGGATAAAAAATATGAACCATCTATAAGTTGTCTACAAGAAACTCACCTCAGACATAAGGATACAACCAGGTTAAAATTGAAAGTTTGGAAAAAGATATTCCATGCAGATAGTAACCAAAAAAGAGCTGGAGTAGCGATACTAATATTGGACAAAATAGATTTTAATTGCAAATCTGTTATAAGGGATAGAGAAGATTATTATATATTTAAAAATGGGACAATTCACCAAGAAGAAATAACTGTACTAAATATTTATGCACCTGAGTACCTCAAGATATATGAGATACACACTGGCAAATTTGAAGGGAGAAATAGATGTCTCTACAATAACAGTTTAATACTTCAATACATCACTCTCACTTGGATACTGGACAGAGGATAAATAAAGAAACCAAGAGCTTGAATAATATGATAAATAAGCTAGATCTAACAGATGTCTAGAGCATTGCACTCCAAAACAGCAGAATACACATTCTTTTCCAGTGTTCATGGATCTGTCACTAAGATAGATCATATATAGTGTATATATATATATATATATATATAATATATATATACCATACATATTATATATTATAATACATATATAATACATATTCTTGTCAGAAGACAAGAATCAATAAATTTTAAAAGATTGAAATTATACAAAACACTTTCTCTGATAACAGAAAAAAGAAAGAGCTAAAATAGGAGATCTAATTGCATATCTAGAGGGACTAGTAGAAGAACAGCAACTAATCCCAAACCAAGCTGAAGGAAAGAAATTGTGAAGATCAGAGCAGAAATAAATGAAATTGAGAACAAAAAAATCAAAAGAGAGAATGAAAAAAAACCCTTAGCTAGAGTGACAAAGGAAAAAAAGTAAAGATATAAATAAATAAAATCAGAAATTAGAGTACAGACATTATCACTGACCCTGCAGAAATAAGAGAGATCATAAAAGGATACCTTGTCCAAACTCAGCATGTAAATGCAATGCCTTCCCCCCAGCGTGGGACATGACACCTGGGGATGAGCCTCCCTGGCAACGAGGGACCACTATCAACTACCAACTGATGATGCAACTGGAAAATGACCTTATACGGAAGGTTCAATGCGGATCAGCAGAATATCCATGTCTACATAAAATAACATGACTTTAAAATGCTGTTTGACCTAAAGTAAGGGGGAAATGGAAAGGAGAAATGAGTTTATATGGCTACGAGTTTCTAAAAAAGAGTCTGGAGGCTGGCAGAAGGATTGCCCTCATGCACAACTGAGCAGAGTCAGAGAGACAGATAAAGCAGATACAACCCCCAGATATTGGTTCCTTTGAGGGCTAAAGAGACCCATGGGAGTTATGGTCATGGTCGATGGGGTTAACTACCAGGTCAGATGGCCCCTCTTTGGAAATGGTGTTTATGTGTGATGAATCTGGAGTCAGATGGGATCTCCCTTCATAAGACTTTCATGCTAATGTGCTGGAGTTGCAGTTAGTGTTGGGGTTTAAGATATATTTAGGGGATTTGAATCTCTGGACTGACAATGTGATAGCCAGGTCCTGAGCCTCAACTGACTCCAGCACCTACAATCTGATCTATTGGATTTACCACACTCAGCTAAGATGGAGTTGAAGAAGGACAACCACCACACCATGGAGCCTAGAGTGATTACAACTGAAAATGGGAGGATTGCATCCAGCATCCATGTGGAATCTGAGCCTCCTCTTGACATAGAGGTGCAATGGACACAACCAATCCAATGTCCACATAGAAGAGGTGACATTGGATTGGGAAAAGTGGACATGGTGGCTGATGGGTATGGGGAAAGGCAGGAAGAGATGAGAGGTGGAGGCGTCTTTGGGACATGGAGCTGCCCTGGATGGTGCTTCAGAGGTAATCACCGGACATTGTAAATCCTCACAGGGCCCACTGGATGGAATGGAGGAGAGTATGGGCCATGATGTGGACCATTGTCTATGAGGTGCAGAGGTGCCCAAAGATGTACTTACCAAATCCAATGGATGTGTCATGAGGATGGGAACGAGTGTTGTTGGGGGGGGGGAGAGGTGGGGTGGGGGTGGTGGGGTTGAATGGGACCTCACATATATATTTTTAATGTAATATTATTACAAAGTCAATAAAAAAAAAGTAAACAAAAAAAAAGGATACCTTGAACAACTGTATGCCAAAAACCTAGACAATATAGACAAATTCCTAGAAACACACTAAACACCTACATGACCCTAGAAGAAATAGAAGGCCTCAACAAATCAATAACAAGTAAAAACTGAAACAGTTATCAAAACCTCTCAAAGATGTAAAGCCCAAGACCAGAGCACATCACAGGTAAACTCTACTAATCACTCAAAGATGGTCTAATACCAATTTTGCTCAAGCTCTTCCAAAAAATATGAACAGGAAAGAATACTACCAAATTCAGACTATGAAGCCAATATCACCCTAATAACAAAACCAGATAAAGATACTATGAAAAAGAAAATTACAGACCAATATTGTTAATGAATAAGGATGCAGAAATCCAAAACAAAATACTTGCAAATAGAATCCATAAACACATTAAAAGAATTATTCATCATGAAGAAGTGGATTTTATCCCAGGTATGCAAGGGTATTTCAACACAATAAAATCAATTAGTGTAAAAAGCCATACTAATTAATTGAAGAAGAAAAATCACATGATCCTCTTAAACGATGCAGAAAAGGCATTTGACAAAATACGACATCCTTTCTTGATAAAACACTCCAAAAGATGGGAATATAAGGAAGCATTCTCAATATGGTAAAGTGCATGTATGAATAAACCTACAGGTAGCATTGTAGTCAACAGTGAAAGAGAAAGATTTTCTGCAGAGATCAAGAACAAGACACTATTATGCCCACTTGTGCCCACTATTACCACTGCTATTCAATATTGTGCTAGAAGTTCTAGCTAGAGCAATTGGGCTAGACAAAGAAAAAAAGGCACCCAAATTTAGGAAAGGAAGAAATAAAACTTTTACTATTCGCCGATGATATGATCCTATATCTAGAAAATCCTGAAAAATCCACAAGAAAGCTGCTAGAACTACTAGACAGCTTCAGCAAAGTAGTGGGATACAAAATTGATATGAAAAAATCAATAGTGTTTCTATACACTATTGATGAACAATCTGAGGATGCTCAACATCACTAGTGATTAAGGAAATGCAAATCAAAACTACAACTAAAATGAAATATTTCTTCACAACTATTAGACTGGCCACTATTAAAAAGTCAGGAAACTGTAAATGCTAGAGAGGATGTGGAGAGATAAGAATGCTTATTCACTGTTGGTGGAAATGTAGAATGATACAGCCACTGTGGAGGACTCTTAGGCAATTCCTACGGAAGTTGAATATAAACTTGCCATGGGACCCAGCAGTACCATTGCTAGGTTTATACCCAGAATCAAGAGCAGTGACACGAACAGACATGTACACCCCAATATTAATAGCAGCATTATTCACAACAGCCAAAAGTTGGAAGCATCCCAGGTGTCTATCAATTGATGAATGGATAAACAAACTGTGGTATATACAAATGATGGAATATGCTACAGTAAGAAGAAATGAAGTCATGAAGCATATAAAGTATGCATGAACCTGGAGAACATAATGTTGAGTGAGGCAAGCCAGATACCAAAGAACAAATACTGTATGATTGCACTATTATGAATTAAATGTATTATATAAAAAGATGGAATTAATAATTAGAATATAGGTCACCAGAAAATAAAATGAAGTTAGAGAATGGAAAACTGGGGTTAACCTGTGCAGAACTGGTTAAAAGGTTGTTTGTAAATCTAAATCGTTGGAAATAAATGGAAATGGTGAGAGCATCTCCTGGTCTTTGTGACTAGCAGAGCTATTATATGTGAATGACAGTGGTTGAAAGGAATGCCTAAGGGCATTTCTATTATTAGAAGGAAAGCTAAAAAATGAAACATGCACCTGCATAATGTAGTGAAACCTCCTGTCAAATAGGAATATGGGTGAGACCGCATACATAAGACTGTTTTTACAAACTATAAATACAAATATACTACAGAGAAGGAAAGAGAATAGCAGCTATGTATGGTAGGGGATGCATAGATACATTGAGAGGTGATGAGTTTATTTAGTTGGTTGGTTGGTTGGTTTTTTAGTATTATTATTACCTGAATAACTAAAATGCTCTAAAGTGATGGAAATTATGAATGCACAACTATGTGTGATTATACTGAATACTATTGATTTTATACTTTAGAGGAATTTATGATTATTAATATGTATCAATAAAATTGATTTGTTGAAAAAAAACAACTACAACTAGCAAACCAAATCTAGTAGCATATATAAAGGATTAAACAGTATGACCAGGTAGAATTTATACCATGAATGCAAGGTTGTTTTCACCTCTGAATTTCAGTTAATGTTAATAAAATCAAATTTTAAAAACATATAAAGTAAATAGATGTAGACAAAATTTTATATTATTCAATAACTGTTTATGACAAAAACCCTCCATAAAATAGTAATAGTAGGGAACTTCTTTAATATGAGAAATAGCATTTAGAAAATTGTTAGAGGTTTGCAATAAATAACAAGCTGTACCTCAGTTTTTCCTGATGTGCATTGGGAAAAAGGTAGCCCCCTCCCCCGTGTGGCACTTTCCCACAGGTTAAACAAAGGAACCCCATAGAGACAGGAGTAAAGGGAGATAGAGATTTTCACCATCTGCATATCAGAGAGAGATGGAGATCTTTACGACCTCTACCTGCATATCAGAGGGAGACAGAGACAGAAACCTTCGTTATTTACAAACCCTTTAAAACCTTACAGATTAAAAGAAACATTTTCTCCTGCAGCATTCCAAGAAGCCATAGACTCCCTCAGCCCCCTCCCACTACCTCAGTTGGACCCTCAATCCCCCTCCCACTATCATTTCCCCACCTAGGAAACTTCTGTGTAAATTCAAGTCCCCTCCTTCCAGGAGTGGGCTGAAGTCTGTTCTTCAAACTCCCTCCGTTGAGAGAGCTTCTCAATGAATAAATTCTTTGCTTATGGTCAGTCTCCGTGTCTCCGTAAGAGCCATATTTTCTCCAACAAAAATCCTACAGTTTACATCATACTTAAAAGTGAAAATCGAATGCTTTGTGCCTGAGATTAGAAACAAGACAAGGATGCCCCTTCTCTATTATACTATGTGCTGGAGCTTTTAGGCACAGCAACTAGGCAAGAAATAGAAACAAAAGCATCCATATAGTATATTATTAAACTGTTTTTATTCACAGATGATACAGTTTTATACACAGAAAATTTCTAAGAAACCCACTAAAAATATACAGAAGCTGACAAGTAGGATAATTTGCTGTAGTTTCTACATCAGCACTTTCTGCTTCATCTTACACTTTTTGTTAGAGAGATGGCTTCCTTTCTTAAACCTGATGAACCTCTGCTAGCTTCAGACTTTTCTTCTGCAGCTTCCGGAATCATCTCTCTCAACTTAAACAGAACTGAAGAGAGTTAGGGCCTTGCTCTGGATTAGGCTTTGGCTTACTGGAACAGTGTGGCTGGTCTGATCTCCCATTCAGACACTATAACTTTCTCCATATCAGCAATAAGGTGGTTTCACTTTTTTATCATTAATGTGTTCACTGGAACAGCACTTTTAATTTCCTTCAAGAACTTTTCCTTTGCATTCACAACTTCGCTATTTGACACAAGAAGCCTAGCTTTTTGCCTACCTCAGCATTCAACGTGCCTTCCCCACTAAGCTAAATCATTTCTAGCTTTTCATTTAAATGGAGAGATGTATGACTCTTCCTTTCACTTGAACACGTAGAGGCCATTGTAGAGTTGTTTTTTCACTTAATTTCAGTACTGTTATGTTTCAGGGGAAAAGAAGGGCTGTAGGGAGGGAGAGAGATGGGGGAATGAATGGCCAATGAGTGGAGCACACAACATTGATAAATTAAATTTGCTATTTTACATGGGCACAGTACATGGTGCTCCAAAACAATTATAATACTAATGTCAAAGATCACAGATCACAGATTACCCTAACAAATATACTAAGAATAAAAATTTAAAATATGGTGAGAATTAGTAAAATGTGGCACAGAGACATGAAGTGAGACATGCTATTGGAAACAAACGACAGTGATAGACTTGCTCAGTGCAGGATTGTTGGAAACCTTCAATTTTGTAAAACACACAATATCTGTGAGGGGTAATAAAGCGAAGCACAACAAAATAAGTTATGCCTGCGTATCCATTTGATGATATGTTATTCTGCTATACAAAGGAATAAAATGTTCATATGTGTTACAACATAGATGAACCATGTAATCATTATGCTCAAAAGAAAGAATTTGGACAAATAAAATCCCACATATTGTATGATTCCATTTATATGAAACTTCAAGAAGAGGCAAATCCATAGAGACAGAAAGTAGATTATTTGGTGTTGGGCTGAATGCAGGGGAGTATAGAAAGTGACTGCTAATGTGTGTGGGGTTTCTTTTGAAGGTGATGAAAATGTTCTGTGATTAGTGGTTATGGTTGTATGCTCATGTGAGTATACTAAAACCCACTAAATTGTACACATTAAATAGTTTAATTTTATGATATATGAATTATATCTCAATACAAATAACTAAAAATTAAAATATTTCTAGAATACAAAGTTGATTTCAAAACATTATAGCAACTTCTCTTCTACCTTTGAATTAATAATCAGAGAGATGAATCTGTCAGTACCTGATTTTATGTGTTCAAAGTTTTTGATGGTAGTAAATGAGTATATCTTAAACAAAATTATAAGTTACATGTAACACACATGTATTTTCATTCATTACTCCTAAGGTAAGAGTCATTTGTTCATTTAACAAGTGTTTATCAAGAGTATACTATTAACCACTCACTGTTTTGTGCTAAGTGCTGATGATAGAGGTGAAACAGACATTTCCTGACCCATTACTTCCAAAGCTTTCTGTTTATCAAGGAAAATATGAAGGTGAACAAGCAATAATCATTTTTTTAATTGAATTAATTCACCTCTATAAGAGGACACGAAACATGAATACAAAGATGAGTAGAGTGGAAAGATTGAGGCTGACCTTAGATTTGTGAAATGTGAGTTAAAATCAGTTCAGTGTAGGAGGTAAAAGATGTGGCTCTCAGCTGGATGCTAGAGTGAACTAGGTCTAAAAGTAGCACTGAATAAGGCCCCTGGTCTCTCTAAGCTCTACCTTTTCAGAAAAGTATTTACCTGTTGTTCTTTTGGAATGTAGGAATTTAGAACATTCCCCATGAGCTTTTGCAATTTTGTTTTCTTAATTTTGTTTGTGCATGATGTTATTTGAGCTTGAAAACAATCTCAATCTCCTTCAAGCAAATGCCAGCCCTAGAACAGAAGCAGTTCATTCAGGACATGACATATATACTTACACACAATGGGCTATTTCCTCCCATTTCTATTTTTAAGCTAATTTTAATCAAAAGATGACGTATTGTTATTAATGTTTATGAAAAAATTAGAATCAAATGTAAGCTTACCACTAAGATGAGAAATTTTTCCCTAGACGATAGCAGTGAGTAGATAAATGTTCGTTATCTGTGCATTAATTTGGAAGTAAAAATGAGCTCAAGGTTTACTTTAATTGTTGTATGGAAATAAAATTTCACCTAAATGTTATGGTCCTCAAGTTTTCTTTCCTCAGAATCTTAAGAATGCTGCTGCTGCTCTGACTTTGATATGATAGAGAAAAAACAGAGCTGATGATTTACATGTTTTTTTCCAAAACAATAAAGCCATAACAGAACCTGAAAGCTCTTGGCAGTCATTCCTATGAATAACTACTTCCTGAACAAAGAAAACTTACATCACACTAAGCATACTGTTGCCTTCTGGGGGAATACAACATTCCAGTTGAAAAGTAAAGAACCTGAATTTCAGCAATGGGGATTTAAGAAAGGAAAGAACCTAGATTTTCAGTAAACTGCAGGTTCAGCAAAAATAAACTTGACAAAATTATGCATTGCCATTTCTGCAGCAAAAATAAGTAATAGAGCTGAGGCTGCACAGAGTGCAATGCTCACTTTATGTTAAGGATTTTTAAAATGAAAAATACATACAAATAAGTTTTGTGCAGTTTAAAACACGATTAAATATATAATTCAGAAACTTAATTGAACTTTTATTGGATTTTTCACAATAATTTTGTCTGATGTATATGTATAATTAACTTCTTGAAACCAACTTGCCAAACTAAATTTATGCATTTTATAAAGATTGTGCAAGTTGCTAATAGTGTACTGCACATAGTGATAATCAAACAAAGTTGAGCTAAGTATTTTTTTTTTAAATGGAAGTTTCATAAGAGCTGAATCTTCTAGTATTTTCATTAAAAACATATATATATATCTTTAGTTCTGATTTTGCTAATGGCAGAGTAGTTTATTTCAGAATAACACTCCAGGGGATATTATAAACTGGACAAATTTTATAAGTACAAATATTTGAACACACTAGAATAAGACTGAAAGCAGGCAGAGCAACTGGAAAGGATTCAACCCTTGAAAAAAGGATGACTTGAATGAGATCCATGATGTGGCAGTTAGACATTATGAATCCCCCCAAAATGAAAGATTATGTTTGTAAACTAAGTTATTCCTCTGGGTGTGATACCCTTTGATTGTATTAAATTCACCTGAGATGTCTTTGATTAAACTACCTGTTAAGATTAGGATTTTGATTCCATGTCAGTAGGGTGTCAGTCAGGTTGAGTCCCTGCCCCCTTGGTGGGCTGATATAAATGGACACTCACTCAAGACAACATGCATGGAAAAGGAGAGATCTCTGTTCATATTTGATCCTGGGGTCTAGGGAGAGATGAGCCATATACCTGAGAGTTTGCAGTTGGAGAACAGAGCAGCTAAAAAGTTGAGAAGCTGAGAAGGTCCAGAAAGAAATGAGCCCTATGCCAAGATTGGTAAAGGAAGCTCGGAGAGTCCAGGCAGAGGTCATCCACCATTTGCTTCCACACATGGCAAATGACTTTGTTGAGAAAGCGACCTTGAAGTAGTATTTTTATGGACTTGTAAATGTAAGCTTTTACCCAAATAAATACCCTCTATAAAAGCCAACAGATTTCTGGTACTTTCATCAGCACCCCTTTGGCTAAAATAACCATCAACCTAAAATATCTTATTTATATTTATACAACCCAACATACAAAATCAGGATAGGAATGCTTTACAGAATTGTGGATTAAGGACATTGGTGAACTTGCTCTCCCTCTAAAACAAGGAAGTTACCAACTAAATTCAACAATTTCACAACCTGGAGTAATAAAATGAACTGAAAATCTTCCAGTCAGGAGAAACACTAAACTTTGGTAATAGAATCTGCGACATTTTAATGTATGACAATTTCAATCCCCCCAACTTTACCAGAACTGTTGTGAGGTAGACAAAAGCCAGCATCATTGGAGATAACAGGGATATATGACCACATTTGGAACTCCATTAATTGTACCATTCCTGAGAGCACAGTCAATATTTTGTCCAAATATACATCTACCTTGGAAAACCTTCTTTTTAAAAAATTGTAGGGAAGCAGATGTTTCTCAAGCAATTGGCTCGCTTCTAATATATAGGAGGTCCAGGATTCCATACCCAGGACCTCTTGGTAAAGGCAAGCTGGCCCATGTGGAGTGCTGCCCCACGCAAGGAGTGCTGACACATGCTGAGAACTGACACAGGAAGATGATGCAACAAAAAGAGACACAGAGGAGAGACAATAAGAGACACAACAGACCAGGGACCTGAGGTTGTGCAAGAGAATGATCACCTCTCTCCCACTCTGGAAGGTCCCAGGATTGGTTCCCAAAGCCACCTAATGAGAATACAAGCAGACACAGAGGAACACGCAGCAAATGGACACAGAGAGCAGACAGTAGAGGGAGGGGGGAAAATACATAAAAATAAATCTTTAAAAAAAATTGTACATTTACATGCATCAAAGAGTGTGTGTTCCAGTAGAGGAAACTAACAAAGTAGACAGATAACTTCATAAACTAATAACAGTAAACCTCTGTCCTCAGCTATCACAGTGATGACAGAGATGGAAGCTACACATAATCTGAAAAATGTGGACTATATTTCACCAATCCTATCTAGTTAATGCCAATGTTGGATGTCTCCGTTGTCAACAACAGAGACAGAAGCTAAGCCCCTGGTATGGCACTAGTCCTTGAGGAATCCAAATTGCCATTTTGTGGCAATCTGATCACATTGAAGCATTTTCAACTTGATTAAGAGAGCAATTAATCCTGACCAAGATTAATTTAGTTAGCCTTGGTCCAAACAACAATCTGTAGTCTCACAGAGTGTCTAATTTGCCAATATGGGAACCTGTACAGTATTGCCTTGGATCAAGGGATCCATTTTCTGGAAAAGGAAGTGATTATACACATAATCATGGGTTTTATTTCTATTACAAAATGCACCATCCAGAATCTGCCAGTATATTGCTTTGGCAGATGGCCTTGTGAAGATGCTGCTGAGGCACCAGCTTGAAAACAACACCCCAGGTGGAAGGGATGCTATTCCTCATAATATGCTTCATTATTTAAATCTTTGGAGAAGATAGGGGTGCAGTGTCCTCCACAAGTAGTACACAAGGATACCAGAACCAAGAGGTGGAATTATGAGCAGCCCCATTCACCATCATTTCCAGTGATCTAATTGGGAAATTTGCACTTCCTGTCTCTTCAACTTTGTGCTAGATGGGTGTAAAGGTCCTGATTCTCAGAGTAGGGACACTTCTACCAGGAGAAATAGTAAGCCTGCTAAACCTGAAGCTATAGTCTCTGCCTTGTAACTCTGGGCCCCTTCAACTGGTTGACCAGCAGGTATGGAAAGGAGTAACCAAATTAGCACTGGTAATTGACTGTGATCATCTTAAGGAGTTTGGGTTATTGCTATTTAATGGGGGGAGGGAGGAGTCACCAGAATGTTTGGCATTCAGGTGATCTCAGTCGTCTCTTAGTACTCTCATGCTCAGTTTTGACTGTGAATGGGCAAGTGCATCAACCACGGATCTGATAAGGGCATGGGAACAAGGACTGAGACCCCTCAGGGGTAAGGTTCTGGTTCACCAGATGAGACATGTCATACAGACCATCAGAAGTGATAGAGTAAGGAAAAATCTAGAATGTGTGGTAAAGAAGGAGATGATACACATCAGTTAAAAACTAGAGATTTTTCTCTCTGTCCTCATAAACTTCCCCAACAAGGAAAGATTACTCAAGAAGCTGTTCCCAGATGGATTGAACTTAATATAAGACACAAATGGATCTGAGTCTTATGAGATGGGCTGTAATGGATGTCCTGCTCAGATGTAGTGTCATGCTCAAATCCCCTTTTCTTGACTGGCGCTCTCATGCTCCAGTTGCTTGATGTGATGGGAGCCACCTTGCCTGGAAAGTTACATCCTCCTGGATCAGGCCGAGGCTAGATTTTTTCTTTAGGCCATATCCTTGCTAGATTTTTTCTGATTCTTAATCCTACTTCATTCCTTCCTTTACAGGTGTTTCCTACATAATATTCTCTTAAAAAATAATTTTTATAAAAATTCCCATTTTTATTTCTGCTTCTTACAAACTAGACCTAAGAGATTTTTAGAATGTGGGTCAAGATCTAGTGGAGAGGGAAAGAAAAAAGGTGTTTGTGATGATTGGAAAAGGGCCCAAGAAGGGGAAAGGCAGGGAAGGAATCTCAAGCACAAATAGAGGATTATCATATCCCAATTACCATATAAGAAAAGAAAAATACATATCCTACTAACTACCTGAATGTGGAGAGCCTCAATAGACAGTGGACAGCTTGAAAACTCGACAGGACTGAGCCCAGAAGAAACCCTCTAGATTTCTTTGCTGCACTTAATTCACGGGGCCCATTCTCTGTGCTTGCAGGTTTACTGGAGGCAGAGATGAGATGTTAGAACAGATATATTCTATTTACACTATAGATTACTAAACAATTGTAGTGAGAATTTCCTCATTATGCTTACTAATGAAATTGTTTAATCCCCACCCTCTATCTTCACTCTTAGGAAAAAGAATTGTTAACAGCATTGAGAAAGCAAGAATTAATATGTCTCAAAGTTCAGAATTCTAGATTCACTAGTCCCCTAAAGCTATGAAAAACAAAACTGCCTCCTTCACTTGCAAAATCCCACTTGCTGTTCTAAGAAACAAGAAATCAAGATTTGTGTTCTGGGTCTGGCAATAATTAGCGCTGTTGACCCTTCTAAACACTGTTTGCTCCTTAGTGAAATTATGTGTTTCATTAGTTTCCCAACTATTTTTTGTTGTTGTTCCTTTCCTATTTACTGGGCACTAAAGTAAGTGTTCATCACCAGAATCTCTCTCAACAATGCTGGTCTGTGTGACTGAAGATCCACTCTTGCACAGTCTTATTCATATTATTCACTTCTCTCCCTGACCTTGTGAAGTGATTTTCACTATCTTTTTACAGATGTGGGTCAAAGGTGTTAAATATCCTATCCAAGATAGCATCCAGGATTAAAGCCGAGCTTGGAACTACAGCCATATTGTTCTTCACGTCAAATTTGGGGCATGCTTTGCCATATTAAAGATTATGAAGGTGGACCATGGTTTTGCTTTTATAGCCTATCAGAGGTTTACTGTTGTGATTTATTTATTCAGTGTCCTCGGTGAGGCAGGTCTCTTTCCTTCTGCCTGTAGGAATACATGGTGTTAAAATGGGAAGGCCTGCATATATCAAAGTGTTACATCCTATTAAAAATTTAAAAACAAAACAAAGAAAAATAAAATATATGAAATTCAAATCCACCACAGGATTCCACAGTAACTTGGGAATAGGAAACAACCTCGCAAACTGATCTGTCAAGTGCTATGCTATGTATCTTCCTCTAATTACATTATTTTCAGCTACATGTTGACTATTTTGAATACAAGATCTGTAACTCCTTAAGGGTTAGAGTTTTGGGTTAAAAAAGTGGTTTTAATAAAACATTACCTTTGGGACATGTTGAATACGATTATATTTCATAAAATTCTCAATAATGGTATATTAAGTACTAGTCCAGCAGTATATGAAAAACATATTTAAAATATGTTTTCAAATTCCCACAAATATTTGTGATGTTAAAAAGAGGCTCAAATGTGGAGGCGTTTTTGGGACTTGGAGTTGCCCTGGATGGTGCTTCAGGAGCAATCACTGGACATTGTAAATCCTCCCAGGGCCCACTGGATGGAATGTGGGAGAGTATGGGCTATGATGTGGACCATTGACCATGAGGTGCAGAGATGCCCAGAGATGTACTTACCAAATGCAATGGATGTGTCATGATGATGGGAGAGAGTGTTGTTGGGGGGGGAGTGGTGGGGTGGGGGTGGTGGGGTTGAATGAGACCTCATATTTTTTGAATGTAATATTTTTACAAAGTGAATAAAATTAAAAATATATATATATATACAAATATATTAGAGAGATGGAAACAGAATAGCAGCTAGGTACGGCAGGGGATGGAAAGAGAGATTAAGGGGTAGAGTTTTTTGGTTTGTCTGTTTTTTGTTTATTATTATTATTGGAATAATGAAAACGCTCCAATATTGATTGAAGTGATGAATGCACAACTCTGTGATAACAAGAAATATCACTGAGTATACATTTTGGATGGATTGTATGCTTTATGAATATGTATCAATAAAATAGATTTTTAAAAAAAAGAGGCTCAATATAGGTATATACATTTTTGGTAGCATGTTTCTCAATTGCATGGAAATGAAATGTGAATTGCAATTAAATATAATTAAAATATATTTTCAAGTCATGATGTGTTATGTATAATTTTTCTCTCTCTAAAGTACTACTTTTCTCCTCTTCTCCTTGTATACACTATTACTTTGTTTCTTTAAAAAATTGTGCTTTAACTAAAAATGATATATGTTGAAATTGATTAATTTCTGTTAACAATATTATACTAGTGAATTACACACCTGACCCAGGATCTGATATACACAATTGTATTTTAAAAACTAGAAATACGTATTTAATAATCTATTACACAAGTGATGTGCTGAAAGAATAAAGTATTCTAACATATTTAACAATCAAATAAGGAAACAATAACTGACAAGGACATGAAATAACTTACTATAATACTTTGTATATTAACTATAGTCTTCCTTATGCTTCCCAATTTCTGACTTTTTAAAATAACGCACTTGAAAATGAAGGCATACCTTACTGAAATCATGGGATCCAGGAAGTGTTCCTTTATTGACAGGCATATTTGAGAAGATTCCAGAATAGTAATAAACAAAAGAGATGATTTTTTGAGAATCAGATCAGAGATATTTGCCTTACTGGTTTCTTTCTACCATTGCAGTTTTTCTAAAAGCAGATGTAAGCATTATCATTCAAATTCAATTACTTTTAAACCTGAAACTATTTTCTTCACAATTAATTGTGTAAAATAATATCTTAGGGTAGTTGATGGGAGAATTTTGGGGGCTGAGACAGAGGGAGGATGTGTTTCAAATAAGATATGGTGTAGACAAGGTCTAGATCATGAAATGTGTGCTGTTAAAGTATTTGGAATTTATTCTGTAAGCAAGCTGGGACTGTTGAAGAACTCTGAGACATAGCCTAAACTGGGAAAACAATAGTAGCTATGAGGAGACTGATGCATGAGATATTTAGAAATAAAAATAAATTGCTTTGCTAATGGAAAATGGAGAAAGTAGAATCATGGCAGATCCCAAGGTGTTTGGACTCAAGTATTTTTGTTGATGATGGTGGCATTTACTGAGGAAAAGCTTCAGAGAAGGAACAGGAGTTTTATAATGTATGGATGACTTAATTTTGGAATTTTTTTTCATTTTGGTCAGCCTGTGGGACATTTATATAGAATTGTTTCATAGGCAGATGAATTTGTGGGTTTTGGGGTTTGTTGATTCTCAATTTCAAACAGGCAAAAAAGAATATAGAAAGAGAGATAAGGAAATAAAGGGAAATGAAAATCTGACCTTAAGGGAAGCAGTAAGTCATAACCCTGTGTTCCCATAGCCCTTTCTCCCTCACCTGGCTTCTTTATATCTAATACATAAATAGTGGACCTGTTTGAAAAGGTCTCAAGTCTCTAAACACAATTCCCAGCCAATATTGTTCTGTATCATATATTCCATGAACTCCCCACTTGGCTCCAATCTCAATAATGAAAGATAAAAATAAATGAAAAACAGATCATTGCTTAAAACCAAGATCTCCAAAAATCAGAAATGTAGCAAAACATGCAGCCTCCTGGGCTACAGGTACGGAAATACACAAACCTACCCTCCTCCCTACCTCTTCACCACTCTTCCACCACCAAAAATTTTAAGAAAAGTGTGATCACAGCCTAAGGCTATAACTGTGTAAATTTCTGGCTAAAGGAAGAAAAGACTGCTACATTATCAGGACCTGAGGCAAGACCCTATCCCACAGGCTAAATGAATGAACTCTTCCCATCCCCAAACAGCTACAGTATAAGAGCCTCAAGTTGCCAATGTCAGGCCCATTTCTACATGAGTGGCCGACAGAAGATTGTGTGGAGGCAACTACTAGATGCAGAGAATAGAAGGAATTATTTCAACCAAAGCCAAGGAGTATAGGATGGGGGAAATGATGATACACAAATTAAATTGTTAAATATATAGATAACGATTACTACTGATTATAAAGTATAATAACTAATTTTGTGCTAAAACAAATTTGACCTGAAATACAGACAAAAATATTAAGGAAGATGACTGAGAAGGGGATTGAGGAAGTGAAATTCCTTATATAGCTAAAGTGTGCTATTTGTCTCATGCAACAAGAGAATAGGGATATTGTTACAAATTATACACTCATATAACAAGATATAATTAAGTATACATCTTATGAAAATGTACTTACATCATAAAAGTATTTTTTTAAGAAAGGGTCTTCATGGCAATGGCTCCTTTGGGAAAGTGGGGGGTGGGATGTGAATGCTAAGAGAAACATTTAGTTTTCTCTATATTGTTTTATTTCCCTAAGAACAAAATATGATTTGTAGCAAATATAAAAACAAAGAAACCAAAATAAACAGTAATGAAAAGAACCAAAAACAACGAAAGAAGAAGCTACCCAACAGAATGACAGCAAAAGTCCTGTACTCCAATCAGAAATGCATATAAAAATAGGAGCTAATATTATCTTCCATTACAATAGTAGTTTCACTCTAGGCACAAAGGTAATGCAGGGCTTTGCGTTCTGAATAAGATAGAAGAGCTTTGGGAAATGCAATCATGACTAAATCAACCTAACCCATGGGTAGGTATTAGACCACAAGTCTATCTGGAGAAAGACCCCAAGAGATTTCTGTAATTAACTGAAAGCAAGAAAAATCTGAAAGTATTAAGGAGAACATTGGACATGACAGTGCACAGTTCTCTAACTTTCTTCTAAATCTACGTGGAAAAGTATCTATGGCAGACTAACTCATTGGTCATTCTGAGCAGATAATTTTTTTAATGTCATCTCTTCCATGTAGTAAAATTATTTTTAGAAGCAAGCACACAAAACCACTAATAATTATTTTCTTGATTTTCCTTTTTCATTTAGTATTAAAACAATTAATAGAGAATCAGATGGATCCGCAGATCTGGAACCTGGCAGAAAGTCCATGTGGACATCAGTAACTCCCAAAATGGCTGCTGGAAGTCACCCACCCCCAAGATAGTGCTATCCAGAACAAAGACTTCTGGAAGAAAAGAAAAGGCCCGGATATTGCCCAAGGACTTTATCATTGGGTACTCACTGGGGAAGGGGGGGGGTTGATGGGTGAGGTAATCAATCAAAAGAGCTAACAGCTGGAACCCCTTCCCTGCCATTAGCAAAGGAGTGGATTAATTAATAGTTTATGAAGCAGACTGCAAGGTCTGAGCATTCTCTCACCCGGCTGTCTTGCCTCTGGACCCCTTCCTGCCCTCTGTGCACCTCTCTTGCCATTTTTCCTCTGCCACGTGGCCACACAAGTAAACCTGAGCATTTATAATCTATAATGGGGAATTGAAGTCTGTAAATCAGCCCTCTTTATCCTTTTTCACCCCCTTCCTTTCTACCTGGGACCCCAGATCTGTTATTTTCTCCCATTTCTCTTCCCTCCCTATCTGAATAAATTACTGGCCTAACTCACCCAGTGTGCTCTTGAAATTCATTTCTGCAGCATAACCAAGAACCTAAATAAAATCCAGTAACAGTATTATGAATTTAAAAAGAAGAAATAATTTCTATTTTAAAGATACCATTCAAATTCAGTAAAATGTATCATATATGTTCTAAAATATTTGCATTTGCCACTCAAAAATAATCCCAGTTCACAGTGTTTTATGTTTGTAAATTTCAACACAAATAAAAACTCCAAGTAGTCATATCAAATGATACTATTGAAGTAGCCCAAAGACTATTTCTTATCTCCAGAATCTCTATACTACCGTTATTTCACATCTATGTTTAAACTGAAGAATATTTAGTACCACTGGGGTTGAAACAAGGAAATGTGTCTGAAAGGCTGAACTACACAAAATTATCACTTTTTCTTGAAATAATATATAATAGCTAACTCTGTGTGGGTTGGGGACCTAATTGTATGAGTGGGAATTATCCAAGTTAATTTCCACATAGAATACAATGTTTATTAAAGAGTAGGCAATAAAAATGAAGTTTACATATACATTATGCAGTCATACGCCAGCCCTGATCAAGAAGGCAGAGTGAGATGCTTCAGGGCTCCATCTCTCCACTGAAGCTTTGACCTGGCAGAAACATCTTTCTAAAAGCTACAGAAAACAGTTAAAGGATTGCAGTAACAAGGCAAATGCAAAATCAAGAAAAAGGCCACTAAAAAGCAGTAGGGTCTCGTAGTGCCCTGGCTGGCCCATCCCCCATCACTTCATTGGCATGGTGTGGAGCTGGCTGGCACTTCCAGTGGGCATACCTGGTCCCAGTTCCAGAATGAGTAGAGTAACTCTTGTGCACATACTGGGAGCATGTATGTTTGGCCCAGTCTGTCTGGTGGTGGCCTGAGGAACTCACTCACTATCCCAGAATTTGCCTTGCATGTAGAATGCAGCTCACCAAGCTCTTCCATAGAATTCTGTGGGGGAGCAGTCAAGTTGTGCTGCCTGGGGCAAGGAATTGCCAGCCCTAGCACACACAGTGCAGTACCTGGGACCATGAAGAAACTTTCCTAGAGAAGAGGGAACGATCATAAAAATGTCAATGGGGGAATTCCTAAGGCCACATGCATATGCTCAAGACAAGAGATGTGCAGAAAGGATCAGGGTGATCCCTACACTTTGCCCTGGAGCTGTTTTCCACACTCATTGTATGAATACACCCTGAAGGAGAACACTTACACAGGTCAATCTATAAAGATTGGGAAAGAGTTTGTCTTTTATATTCCTTTTTTTGTTTGGTTAGCTCCTGGCTTTGAAGGAAACTGTAATAACACTAGCTGTATACAAGCTTAAGGAACAGATGCCTCAGAGTCTAAATTCTAGTGATAACAAATTAAAAGATCAAAATGACCGGGTTTCAACAAAAGGTTACAAAATATACAAAGAAGCATAAAGTGATGGCCCAAACAATGAAGAAGAAAGAAGAAAAAAACAGAATGGGAAGTTAAGGCTTAAAAAATGCAGGGTTCCTATTTGATATGGTGGAAATTTTTGTTCATGGATGGTGGTGATGGTACCACCACATTGTGAATGTAATTAACATCACTGAAATATATATCTAAATATGATTAATGGAGAAATGTTAGATTGTATATATGGTAACAGAATAACATTTTTTTAAAAATCCATGGAACTGAGCAAGATGGCGGCAGAGTAAGGAGCTCCTAGAGTTGGTTCCTGCTGCAGGGCAGTTGGTAGACACCCAGAGCTGTCTGGAGTTGGCTGGAGCACCTGTTTGGGGGCTTCAGGAGGCCAGAGGAGCATCCTGCAACATACTTGGAGGAATGGAAGGAGGATACTCACCATATGCAGAGAAGACTCATAAGTAGTGTACTCCATGTAGTGGAGGCAAAAGCTGCCTCCAGAGCTGTTCTGTGGCTGGAATTGGAAGCTCCACTTCCCAAAAATGGGGGAAGAGGAGAGAGTCGGACACCAATTTCAGCTACTGATGAGTGAATTCAGCGGGCTAAAGTATAATCCTGAGAACAGCTGAAGTTTGAGCCTGTCCAAGTCAGAAGGAGGCTGGTGGCCACCATCTTGACTCCACACCTGGCATGAGAGGAAGCAGGGAGGCCTGAAAATCCCAGTGCTGGTGGGGACTGGCTTCTTCCCATCCAGGTCAGATTGCAGCTCTAGCCTAGGTCCCAGCCCCACCTCTGGCAGGGAGGAAGTTGCGGGGACCAGCCTCTCTGGGAAATTACCAGCCAAGTGGTGGAAGCCGGTGATCATCCTATTCTGGCAGCATGAGTTGTGCCAGGAGCTATCCTGACACCGGAATTGGAAGCTTTATTTCCCAAAAAGGGGGGAGGAGGAGATGGTTGACTGCTGATTTTAGCTACTGATTGCTAGACTGGGCTGGTTAAGATATAACCGTGGGAACAGCTGGTTTGTGAATCAGCCCAAGTTGGAAAGAGGCTGGTAGCCACCATTTGATTCCATCCCCAGCCTGAGGGGAAGCTGGACTGACCAAAAATCACAGTGATGGTAGGAACTGGTTTCTTTCACCCAGATTGACCTGCAGCCCTAGCCCAAGCTTCAGCCCTGCCTCTGGCAGGGAGGAGGCTGGCGGGCACTATATGGGCCTATTCAGGTGACTGCAGATGACTTAGGCTGGCACAAACTGAAGACTGGATGTCTGCCGGGGCAGCTGCAGTCATCTTGGGCTCACACTGTGTGGATTGCTGCCCGTACCTGGGGCTTTGTCCCACCCCAGGCAGGGAAGAGGGGAGCGTGAAGCTTCATTGATCTTTCTGGGCAGCTGCAGTCTGGGCCTGCATGACTTCGATATTCCACATAGCTATGACTCTGTCCTTACCACTGGCAAAGGAGAAAGTTGGAAGATGTTTCATTGGTCCCTGACATAATGAGGGCCGCATGAGCCTCCATGGCTTTGCAGCACTAGCTGTATGCTTGGCTCCTGCTGCACAACCAGTAAGGGAGAAAGGGCAGAAAGTCCTAAACTGAAGAGAAGAACTGCATCCTGAATGCATGCTCTGGTGGGTCAGATGCCAAGTTACCAACAGGGAGTTGCAGTCCACACCAGGAAACAGGAGGCTATGGCCCAGTTGAAGGAACAAGATGGGCCTCCAGTTGACATAAGGGAGTTGGGACAACTAATTATGGATGTTCAAACAAGCTTCCTTAATAAATTCAATGAGATGGCTTAGGAGATTGAGGATATCGGGAGGACACTGGATGAGCACAAGGAAGAATTTGAAAGCATACATGGAGGTATGGCAGGTCTTGTGCAAATGAAGGGTGCGATAAATGAAATTAAAGAAACATTGGAATTATATAATAGCAGATTTGAGGAAGCAGAGGAAGGGATTGGTGAGCTTGAAGAGGTGGCCTCTGAAAGTGAACATACAGGGGAACAGATAAAGAAAAGAATGGAAAAAATTGAACAAGGTCTCAGTGAACTAAATGACACCAAAAGGCATATAAATATATGTGTCCTGGGTGTCCAGAAAGGAGAGGAGAAGGGAAAAGGGGCAGTAGAAATATTTGAAGAAATAATGTAGAAAATTTCCCAACCCTATTGAAGTACATGGATATCCATGTCCAGGAAGCACAATGTACTCCCATCTGAAAAGGTCTGAATAGACCATCTCTGAGACACATGCATCAGAATGTCAAAAGACAAAGACAAAGAGAGAATTCTGAGACTAGCAAGAGAAAAGCAATGCACAACATTTAAGGGATATACAATAAGATTAAGTGCTGATTTCTCACCAGAAACAATGGAGGCAAGAAGACAGTGGTCTGATATATTTAAGATTCTACAAGAGAAAAACTTCCAGCCAAGAATCTTATATCCAGCAAGACTGTTTTTCAACAATGAGGGTGAGATTAGAATATTCACAGATAAACAGAAACTGAAAGAATTTCTAAGCAGGAGACAAGATTTTCAGGAAATACTAAAGGGTGTGCTAGAGCCTGAAAAGAAAAGACAGGAGAGAGAGGCCTGAAAGAGAGTCTAGGAATGAAGATTATATCAATAAAAGTAACTAAAATTGTCAAAAGAGTGGTGAAAATAAAATATGACAGATAAAACTCAAATAGAAGTAAACTTAATTGATGAAGTAAAGCACTTGTACTCAGAAAACTGCAACTCAATTTTCAAAGAATTCAAAAAAGGCCTATTAAACTGGAAGAACATTTCCATGCTCATGGATTGGAAGACTAAATATCCTTAAGATGTCAATTCTACTCAAATTGATATGCAGATTCAATGCAATCCTGATGAAAATTCCACCAGCATTTAAGAAAAAAAAAGTTGAAAACATGATCATCAGGTTTATTTGGAAGGGTGGGAATTACTGAATAGCCAGAAATATCATAAAAAGGAAAAGCAAGCCCTCATCTCCAGACTTTAAATCATATTACCTAGCTATAGTGGTAACAGCATGGTACTGGCCTAAAAACAGTCACATAAAACAATGGAACCAAATTTATGGTTCAGAAACAGACCCTCACAGGTATGATCAGGTGATTTTTGACTAGCCTGTTAAACCCACACAGCTCAGGCAGAACAATCCATTCAACAAATGGTGCTGAGGGAGTTGGATTTCCATGGCCAAAGGAGGGAAGGGGGACCCTTATCTCACACATTGTCCAGGAATTAACAAAATGGATCAAAAACCTAGGAATAAAAGCAAGAATCATGGAGCTTTTGGAAGAAATTATAGGAAAGTATCTTCAGGACCTGGTGGTGGGTGGTGGATTCTCAGGGGAGATGGGAGGGGCCTGAGATGGTCTGCTGATGTTTAGTGTATGTAGAAGTTTTGATTGGCTTTGCTGTAGGGATGTCGACATGTGTGGAGTGGATGGTAACACATAGTGAATAACAGCTAGTTTATAGGTCGGGATGTGACTAGAAGTGGTGGTCTGGTTATGTGGGTGCCAATTGGCAGAGTGCTGGAGGGTGGTCTGGGAACTGAAAAGCACGGTGTGCTGGGAGGTGGGTGGGGGTTGTGGTTGATGCTGCAGATGTGGGGTGTCCTTTGTGAGCTACTGCAGATGTGCATCACTGCTGCGGGGTGTTGGGAGTGTGAAGAAGCATGGTAGGGGTGCAGGTGGAGTGACCTATGGACTGTGGTTAGTAGTAGTAATGTGGTATTCTTGCATCTGTGCTGAAGATGTGCAGAGTTGGTGGTGAGGCAGTATGAAAAATGTGAGCCAAATATGCACTCTAGACGTGGTAGCAATTGGATGATGTTGTCTTGTCTACGGCAGTGTGGTATGTTGACGGAGGATGTTGTTTGGGATTTCTGTACATGTGCATGATTGTTTTGTGGGTTTGCAGCTTCTGTCATGAAAAATATATTTGGGAAGTGATAGTGGGATGGGTTGGGGGAGAAATGCACCAGGTGTGAGGTGGGGATTATGATTGGTGGTAGGATTTTGACAATGTTCTTTCATAGTTTGTGATGGACGTCTCACGGCGGTGCAGGGTGTTTGTGGAGGGTTGAAGTATGGCACCCCTGTGTGATGTTGTGCATGTTTGCTTTGTGGGTTCACATCTTTCACTATATACCTAATTGTGTGTGTTCATATATAAGTGATGTGGAGATGATGATGGTGGGATTGCTTGGGGGAAAAGTACTTTGTTTGTTGATGGTATTTTGACAATGCTCTTTAATCATTAGTTAAAAAGGTTTGTCAGCAGCGCGGGTTATTGGTGGTGGTGTGAGTTGTGAGAGTTCTGCATGATGTTGTATATATTTGTTTTGTAGGTTTGCAACTATTATTATACACTTATTGTTGTTTTCTTTTAAGATTTATTTTTTATTTATTTCTCTCCTCCCCTCCCCCCGGTTGTCTGCTCTCTGTGTCCATTCACTGTGTGTTCTTCTATCACTGCTTCTATCCTTATCAGTGGCACCAGGAATCTGTGTTTCTTTTTGTTGTGTCATCTTGTTGTGTCAGCTCTGTGTGTGTGTGGTGCCATTCTTGGGCAGGCTGCACTTTCTTTCATGCTGGGCGGCTCTCCTTATGGGGTGCACTCCTTGCACATGTGGCTCTTATGTGGGGGACACCCCTGCATAGCATGGCACTCCTTGTGTGCATCAGCACTGCACATAGGCCTGCTCCACATGGGTCAAGGAGGCCTGGTGTTTGAACCACAGACCTCCCATGTGGTAGGTGGATGCCCTATCCATTGGGCCAAGTCCGTTTCCCCACTTGTTGTTTATGTATGTTTATGTATAGGTGATGTCCTTCAATAAATTAATTTTTAAAAAAAAGCTTTTAGCCAAGTGTCTGGAATGTAATATGTACTCAATAAATAGAAGCTAAGCCTGAGGTTTAAAAAATAATCCATGAAACTACACTACAGGGTGAACCCTAAGTTAAACAATGGACTTTAATTAATAGTACAATTATAAAAATAAGCCATCATCAATTTTAAAAAATGTTTCACACCAATGAAAGGTGAGGGTGGTGGAGTGGTGTATGGAAATCCTGTATTTTATACATGTTTTTTCTGTAAACCCACAACTTCTCCATTAAAGGAAAAAAATAAAATTATAGAATTAGAAGCCATTCATGAGGAGGATGAAATCTGGGACATTCCAAAGACTTTTAAAAATGATCCTAAATGTGCTCAAAGATTTAAAGGAAAACATGGGCAAAGGACTAAAGGAAAAAAGGAAAATGATAACTGAACACAAGAAAATATCAACAGAGGGATGGAAATTATGAAAAGGAATCAAACAGAGTTGAAGACAACAGTAACAGAAATTTAAAACTCCCTAGATTGGCACAACAGCAGACTGGAGCTAGCAGAAGAAAGAAACAGTGAACTTGAAAATAAAACAATTGAAATCAGACTGAGAAGCAGAAAGAAGAATTAATTAAGAAAAGTGAGCAGAGTCTGAGGAACCTGTAGGACACCAACAAGCATACCAATGTACGCATTGTGGGAGTTCCAAAAGGAGAAGATAGAAGGGGACAGAGAGACTATTTAAAGAAATAACAGCCAAAAACTTCTCAAATTTAATGAAAGACATGACTATACACATCCAAGAAGCTCAACAATTTCCAAACATAATCAACCCAAACAGACTCACACCACACCATGTTATAATTGAAGTGTTGAATGACAAAGATAGAGAATTCTGAAAGCTGCAACAGAGAAGCAATGTGCCACCTACAAGGGAGCTTCAATAAGTTTAAGTGCTACTTTCTCACAGAAAGCCATGGGACAAGAAGGAAGTGGGAAGACATACTTAAAGTGCTGAAAGCAAAAGACTGCCAACCAGGAATTCTGTATACAGCAAAACTCTTTTAAAAAATGAGAGAACTAAGACAATCCCAGATAAACAAAAACTGAGGGGGGGAGTGGAAGTGGCTCAAGCAGTTGAGCACCTTCTTCCCACATGGATGGTCTGAGGTTTGGTTCCCAGTGCCTCCTAAAAACAAACAAAAATACAAACAACAAGGAAACCAACAAACAAAAAACAACTCAGGGGAGCTAATATGTCTCAGTAGTTGAGCACCGGTTTCTGACATGTAAGTTCCACTGTTTAATCCCCAGCCCTGGTGCCTCAAAACCAAGATAAAACAAAAAAACAGGGAAAAAAACCCTGAAGGACATAGAAAATGCTAAGGGAAGTTCTTTAGGTTGAAAGAAAAGAGCACTAAACAATTTAATGAAGCCATGTAAAGAACTAAAGATAATGACATGAATACATATAAATTCCAGTACTATTATATTTTTTATTTGTAACTCCACCTTTTACTTCCTACAAAATCTAAAAAGTAAATCCATACACTGTAATGACAAATCATTGGTTTTAGACTCAATGTATAAATATGTAATTTGTGACGAATTACATAAAGTTTGGGGGACAGAATGGTATAGGAATGAGGTTATGTATACTAACGAAGATTTCAAAGCAAATTGAGATTGCTATCGATTTAGGATGTTAAAGTTAAACCCCATGGAAACCACTAAGAAAATATAACAGAATATAAAAATTTATAGAGACAGAAAGTGGAGTGCCGGTTACCGGGGGTTGGGCAGGAGCAATGGGGATTTAAGTAAAAATGAGTGCAGGGTTTCTTTTTGGGGTGAAGGGAAAGTTCTTGTAATGGATGGTGGTGCAGATAATGAAATATTGTGAATGTGATTAATTCTACTGAATGGTGTGCTTGGGAGGGGTTGTGATGGTAAGGTTTATATTGTATATATACGTCCAAATTTTATAGAAAAAGAAAGAAAGAAACTAAAGAGATAATTACTATTTAATGCTATACATAATACTGGATGGGATCTAAGGAGGAGAAAAGTTTCAAAAGGATATTATTGGGATGTAAGGAAATATTGGAATATATAATGTAAACTTTATGCCAATGTTAAATTTCTTAAACTTTATAAATGCACTTAAGATGATTACATAAGTGAATATCCTTGTTCATGGGAATTGTACATTGCAGTATTCTGTGTTTAAGTAGCATTATATGTGCAATCTGCTCTCAAATGTTCAGAAAATATGTAGGTAGATATATAGATAGATAGATAGATAGATAGATAGATAGATAGATAGATAGATAGATAGATAGATAGATAGATAGATAGATAATGATACAGAAAAGTTGACAAAATGTTAAATTGGTAGATCTAGGTATCCATGGGTTGAGGGTATGTTGGAGTTCACTTATGGGGTTTGTATTATTTTTGAAACTGTCCCATATATTTGAAATTATTTCACAATAAAAAGTTTAAAAAGCAACCATATCCTGCAACAACTGTTCAAATTTAGAGCAAAAGGATATTTTTCCATGGAGTATTTTATCACTGGCATTGTTTAGAATTGTCAATGAAGGATGATAATAAAAAGCAGACCAATAGCAAAAACCAGAACAATTGATTCTGTCAGTTTTATTGGTTTTAAATTCTATACATGCAATTCCCCTATATTGTCTGCACCCCAGGCTCCGAATCTCCCAAGTCTTCCACTACTGAGGTTCATTTTAAGTATCCCTTTTTGGCAACATGTTTTGCAATCCTGGCCAAAAAAAAAGGTCTTTTGCCGAGGTATCCTTCACTACAAACAGGAGAACTATCTGAGCTTTGGCCACAATCTGCTACTCAACTTAATTTATCTTCCTAAAATTTCCAGCTTTTGGATCCTCCCTTTTGGATTTCTCTTTATAAGGCCTCCCTTGATAGGATTAAGACAGATCCTGTTTCAGTTGGCCACACCCTAACAAAAATAACAACTTCAGGTGATCCTATTTACAATGGTTTCACACCTACAGGAATGTGTGCTAAGATTAAGACCATGCTTTTTTTTTTTCTGGGGTATAGTACTCAATCTGCCACATGTGTTATAAATAATGGCACCAAAACAGGTAAACAACTTACCATAATAGCAGACACCTGAATGTTTACTATTAGGATTTTTATTCCCTAAATCAGGAAACGGATTAAACCAAGTGTAAGAATTAGATTTCTTCTTCAGAAGGCATTTTCACAGGAAACTGAGAAAAAAAGCATCAACAAGGCAGTAGAAAAAACTAGTAAATAAACCACAGATGCCAAAGGAAGAGTGAGTTTTGAGAAGATAAACAATCATGTTAAGAGATGAAGCAGAATACTGACTGAAAATTGCCCATTGGAATTAAAATGATTTGGCCACTGATAAAAGAGCACTTTCAGAAAACTGGACTTGTGTTGTATAATGGGGGTAGAATGTGACTCTATTATAGATTATCTAATGCACTACCTTTTATGGAGGTATTAAGAAATTCACACTCAGACAGGTTAGGTAGTTTTCCCATATAGGCAGGGACAGTTGCCAGACAGTGTATGTTCTCCCATGGCCCACTGGGTGGACTGTGGGAGAGTGTGGGCTATGGTGTGAACCACTGACCATGAGGTGCAGTGGTGCTCAGAGATGTATTCACCAAGTGCAATGAATGTCTCATGATGATGGAGGAGGTTGTTGTTTAGGGGGGAAGAGTGGGGTGAGGGATGTGGGGGCTATATGGGGACCTCATATTTTTTTAATGTAACATTAAAAAAACAAATAAAGACAAAAACAAACAGAACAAAAAACAAAACAAAACAAAAAAACAAAGTCACTTGTACCTTCCAGAGAACTTTATCCAACTTGCACAATTCTTAACCTTTAGAGATGTTAAAGGGTGAATCTACAGGTAACATGGGGTAAATAAAGCGTATTTTATAGTTGTTCCTGGACCACCAATGTATTAGTCATGAGTCTTGGATTTAAGGAGGCAGAAAACCTACTTAAAATCCCCTAGGCAAAAAAGGTGATTTCATGATTTATACCTTTGAAATGTCTAGAAGTGCTTCTGGCTGTATATACGGCTGGATCCAGGGACTCTAATAAGTAGTATCATCAGGACTCACCTCTGTCTTTCTCTTTCTGTCTCTCTCTCTTTCCCTCTCCCTTTCTGTCTCTTCCCCCCTCTCTTTCTGTCCTTCCCTCCTCCTCCCATCTTTTACCTGAACTTCACTATGTGTTGGCAGTATTCTCATGCACATACTTCTTGCTTGGGGGGATGTCTCAGTAGCTCCTTCTTTGTAGACTTATAGGTCAAAGTGATTTGGAAAACCATAAATTTTATCCATAAACTTACCTGAATTTAGCATTGATTGGATCAATTGACTATGCTTGAATTGATTACTGTTGTTGGTTTATACAATGCTCTGATTTCCTATTCTTAGCAGCTACCCCATCCCTGGAATTAGGGGTGGGATCATTCACATCCAAACCACATGGACTTAGCGTTTAGGATAGTTCTACAAAGGGAACTAGGAATAGTAACCAGAAAAATGGTGAACAGATAATGGGCAGATAAACCATGGCCCAGTGTGTTAATACTAATAGCAGATGGACTGTGGCATGCTTTACTTTTCAATTTTCATTTACATAACTTAACACAAGATAGTGATAAAGTCTCTGATTGACACTATACTGTATTTTTCATTAAGTAAGGAGTATAGGTCAGGTTAAATTAGCTAGAAGGGCTGTATATTCAAAGTCATGAATATTAGTTAAAATTGTTCAGAATCTATTTCACAACTTCTATGGGCTCTATGTGATTTAATCTAAAGACATTTGGTGAAAAGCATTTGACACAAATAAATGTGTTAAATGCCACAATTTGGTTACAACATTGATTTGATCAGAATTAGGATCCCTAGCTACTAGCATTTGATTATTATAAGCCTTGATAAACAGCAAGATGTTTTTTTAAACTATTTTGGTTTTGAGAATTTTTCAGATTGTTTATTTAAATGTTTTACTTTAAAAAATTCTAATCCATATTCATTCAATTAACACCATTTTGTCTTAGTTGTAGTATTGTAAAGTTAGCAAGTCTAAATATCTAACAGGAGATACAATGGAACTTATTAAATCTCCCTCATAAAGGTGCATCCATACATAAACATCTTTAAATATAAGGTAGGATTTTGTAGGATTGTGGCTGCTTTTTTATATTATTTTTTATATTCATATTTTTCATATTGGCCATGGATATTTCTGGTAAATAAATGAAATAATTTTATTAATATACCCATCCATTTAATTCGTTCAATAAATATTTTTGAGCAAGTACTATGTATCAGGCACTATAACTATATTTGGTGACTACATAAGCAAACAGGACATGGTAACTGTCCTCAAGTGACTTATATTGCCATGTAATCACGCACTCACACCGAATATGGTACATGCTACATAGGGTGAATAGAGGCAGCTAATTTATTGTTGGGTAATCCTGGAGAAAGTTAATTCAGGAACCAACCATTTCTAAAAGTAAGTCCACATATCTCATTTCCCATTTATACTCCCTAACTAGGCAACATGTTTCTTTGGTCTGGCCTAACCCAAAATAGCAGGTACAAATGCCTCTTATCTGCAGCTATAAGTGATTAAGACCAGAAAGAAACTCTGCATTATATTTAACTAACGGTGCCAAGAATCAACAGTTGCTCAATTGGAGCCTCAAAACAGGTAATGGGAGAGTTGCTTGGAAGCCAGGTATAAGAAAAGTATCAGAAATGGAGAGAAAGTTAAAGCAAAGAAGGGTGAACCTCTGAAAGAAAGTGGATCATCTGAGCAAATAATACTGACATAAGGCTTCTATTGCTTCTGGCTGACCTTTACAAAGTTCCTGGTTGGGATCTTGTACTAGGGAGCCCGATCCATTTAAATGGCCCTATACAGAACAGATAGCATTCTAAAATATCAGAACTGTCCACAAAGTTTTTTCAGTCCATTCAGTGTGTGTGTCATTTCCATGGTATATAAATGTGCCAATGAAAATGTGATGCCCCATGTTCATAATTAAGAATTTCAAGATGACTACAGTAATGCTATAGCAGAGCATTAAATCATGTGCAGGGTCCTCCTAAGTGTGGGGCCCTGTGTGACTGTACTCATGTGCTCTCACTCCCTCCTTGTGGTTGAATACTGATAGTGAACACCTTTATACTTGCAGTGTTTCTGAAAGAAAACCAGAGGGGAATCAAAATTCACTCAATCCAGATTGCAAACAGTTTCCTCTTTAAGAAGGCATGTGACTGGTGGGGCAAGGGATTAATTACTGGATTCTTAAAGTTTCATTACCTGAATTCTGAAGCCACATCCTGTTTGGCCACAGGTAATATAGATATACACATAAGAAACCCAATTTCTCTGATAGCTTTGCAATAAATAATATCAGACTTCAAAAAATAATACCTGTGCATACAACAGTTCCTGGCATACTCAATAAAAGTTTGCTGAGTAAGTGCACATATTCTTCATGTCTTAAAAACTCCATACCTATAATCTAGTAATTCTACTTCTGGGTATGTATCATAAGGACATAGGTTAACATGCATACAAATGATTTTATGGATATATTTATAAATATAACTATATTTATTATTATAAAAATTTGGTATCATCCTAAAATTATCTAGTTTTAAATGATGTGGGGAACATAATTTTGGTTTAATACCAACTGAAAAAAAAGGAAACAAAAGGAAATATAAAATTCAAATACAAGGAAATAGGCCAACGCATAAGTAGACCAAAATGATAATAGTGATTTCTCCTGAATGATAGATTGTGGTTTATTTTCCTCCTAGAATGTTTAGATATTGCTATGTGGGGTAGGATTATTTTGTAATATATGAATGTGGGCTTTTCTCCTTACAGATTTCCCCCACAATCCCAGTAATTAGATATGTCCTTTGTAATTCCTTGCATGAGGTAATTTTTAGGACTCTATAACAAAGTAGTTTACAGTTACAGATGCATCTTATTGTCCATGAAAGTCTAAACCCACTAAACAGCTATGATTAAGTTTACATAAGTGGAGTCAAGGAAAGAGTGAAAGAAAAGGGCCTTTGAGAGCAGAGAAGGTGGGGGAGGAAGATCCATACAGTCTTGGAAAGAGACGTATCTATGGGTACTGAGATAGCAGGAACCTGCACACAACTCTTAGAAAAGGTAAAGGGGTGCTGATGCAAAATACCAGAGATTGGTTGATTTTATAAAGGGTGTTTATTTGGGGTAGGAGCTTACAGATACCAGGCCATCAAGCATAATTTACTTCCCTCACGAAAGTCTATTTTCACATGTTAGAGCAAGATAGCTGCCAAAGTCTGCAAGGGTTCAGGCTTGCTGAGTTCCTCCTTTCCCAGGGCTTGCTTCTCTCTGGGTTCAGGGTTCCTCTCTTCCTGGGGCTTCTTTTTCCTCTATGGGCTTACTTTCTGGAGCTCCAGCTTAAGGCTTCAGCATCAAACTCCAACATCACTGCCTGCCGGACTGTCTTTTGACATTCCTTTTATCTGCGAGTCCCCACCCACCGAAGGGCAGGGACTCAAGTCCCTACTGACACAAGAGGTTTCCTTGATTAAGTAATCAAGTAAGCCTCTGAACCCAATACAATCTCATATGCCCGGAGGAAAAGATCAGTTTACAAACATAATCCAATATTTATTTTTGGAATTCATCAATAATATCAAACTGCTATAGTGGCAGAACCCTACATATGTAATAGAAACCTCCATTTCCATGAATGACCAAAGAAAACGTTAGAGGTTAGTCCTCTATCCTCCACCTTGGCTGCTCCATAAACCCTTGTATAATCCTGGGAGAGGGGGTGGGATCCAGAAGTGATGGCATTTTCTGCCAACAGAGAGGGAAAATGTGCAAAAGTAATATTGATTGAAAGGAAATAAAATTTATTTTGATTAATTTCAACTTTATATATTTTCCAAACTTTTTACAATGATTATGCATTCATATTCATTTATCTTCAGAAATAAGAAACTAGCAAACCCCAAACCCCAATAAAATACTTCCACAGTAATTTCGGATTTCAAAATAAGGTTGGGTCCCTTGACCAACCAAAACCAAAGAACACATTTTATGGAAGTAAAATTTCAAGGGCTCAAAGAATTTTCCCATCAGTGATCATCACAGACAACGGATATGTCTTATTGTATTGTTTTCACAATCCTATGATACATCCTATTATTATCACCATTTTTGAAAATAAGAAAACTAAGACTGGAGGAGGTTAAAGACCTTGTCCATGGCTAAAAACAAACAAATTGTGACAGAGCCAAGATTCAAACTCATGGTTTACATTGTACTGTGTTGAGAGGAGCATAATCTATGGAGTCTGAAATACCTAGGAGAATTTCTTTGTTCCAATATTTCCAGATGATTGACCTAATTTGCTAATCTGTAAAATTAGGATAACAGCTCCTCTACAGAATGAAAATATAAGGGTAAAATAGTATCATGTTCCTAATATTCCTGGAATATACTAAATATTCAGATAATCCCTATTGCCCCTTCCAATTCCCAGGTTTTCTGGTTTGGCTGGATTTCAGTGTTTCTCCTTATGTGATCTGCAAGCAATAAACTGGAGACCTTGATAAAATTATACTGGTCCTACCTCAGTCCTAATGAATCAGAATTTCTAGGGATGGGCTCAGGAATCTGAATTTTATTATGCTCCTTCTGTTCATATTCTTAATTTTCCCAATTTTTTCTCAGTGTACATTTTTATCTAGACCTCTCTTTGCTCAAAGTTACTGCCAGCAATATACCAAAAATGTATAGGCTCTTAGAATGGGAATTTATTAGGTTACCAGGTACAATGGATGTATCATGATGATGGGAGAGAGTGTTGCTGTGGGGGGAGTGGGGGGCGGGGGCGGTGGGGTTGAATGGGACCTCATATATTTTTTTTAATGTAATTAAAAAATAATAATAATAAATAAATATTTAAAAAAAAAAGATAAAAAAAAAAAAGCTTATAGTTCGAGAACCAGCAAGATGGGTGTGGAGTAAGGAGCCCCTAGAGTCAGCTCCTGCTACAGGGCAGTTAGCAAACACCCAGAGCTCTCTGGAGCTAGCTGAAGCACCTGTTTGGGGGCTCCAGGAGGCCAGAAGAGCATTCTGTAACATCCTTTGGGGAGTGAAAGGAGGATACTGCCCATCTGCAGAGAAGACTCATAAGTAGAGCACTCCACGCCATGGAGGCCAGTGCCCATCCTCCACTGGAGGCACAAGCCGCCTCAGGAGCTATTCCACGGCTGGAATTGAAAGCTCCACTTCCCCAAAATGGGGGAGGAAGAGTCCGTTGGGCACCAATTTCAGCTACGATAAGGAAATTCAGTGGGCTACAGTATGATACTGAGAACAGCTAAGTTTTGAGCCTGTCCAGGTTAGAAAGAGGCTGGGAGATGCCATCTTAACTCCACACCTGACATGATGGGAAGTGGGGCAGACTGAAAATCCCAGTGCTGGTGGGAAACAGCTTCCTCCCATCCAGATGATATTGCAGGTCTAGCCTAGGTCCCAATGCCACCGCCAGCAGGAAGGAAGCTGCAGGGACCTGCGCCAGCTTCTCTGGGAAATTACCGACCAAGCCACAGAGGTTGGTGATCATCCTACTCTGGCGGTATGAGCCGCCCCAGGAGCTGCTCTGTGATAGGAATTGGAAGCTCCATTTCCCAGAAATAGGGTAGGAGTAGACGGTTGTTGCCAGTTTCGGCTACGGACTGGGAGAATTGGCTGGCTAAGAGAAAACCCTGGGAACAGCTGGGTTGAGAACCAGATCAAGTCAGAAAGAGGCCAGTAGCCACCATCCTGACTCTGTCCCCAGCCTGAGGGGAAACTGGGCTGAGTGAAACTCTTAGTGTTGGCAGGAACCATTTTTTTTCACACAGATTAGCCTGCATCCCTAGCCTAGGCTTCAGCTCTACCTCTGGCAGGAAGGAGACTGAGGAGCCCTGCACCAGCCTATGCAGATAACTGCAGAGACCTTTGGCTGGCATTGACTGAAAATCAGAAGTCTACTAGGGCAACTGTGGTCATCTTGTACCCACACTGGATAGATTGCTGCCCATACGTGAAGCTCCATCCCTGCCCCAGGTAGGGGAGAAAGGGATGTGAAGCTTCATCAGTCTCTCTGGGCAACTACAGTCTAGGCCTGCACATGCATTATTCCACATAGCTGTGACTTGGGTCTACCCCTGGCAAAGGAGAAGGTTGGAAGAAACATCATTGGTGCCTGGTATAATGAGGGCAGCTTGAACCTCCACAGCTTATAGCACGAACTACATGCTTGGCTCCTACTGCATAACCAGCAAAGGAGAAATGATAGTAAGCCCTAAACTAAAGAGAAAAACTGCACCCAGAATAAATACGCTAATAAGCCAGATGCCAAGACACCAACCAAAAATTACAATCCATACCAAGAAACAGGAAGATATGGCCGGTTCAAAGGAAAAAGATAAGCCTCCAGATGACATAAAAGGGTTGAGATAACTAATTATAGATGTTTAAAAAAATCTCCTTAATAAATTCAATGAGAGGGCTAAAGAGATTAAGGATATTAAGAAGACATTAGATGAGCACAAAGAAGAATTTGAAAGCATACATGGAAAAAAAGCAGATCTTATGGCAATGAAAGGTGCAATCAATGAAATTTAAAAAAACATTAGAATCATATAATAGCAGATTTGAGGAGGCAGAAGAAAGGATTGTTGAGCTTGAAGAAATGGCCTCTGAAAGTGAAAATACAAAAGAACAGATGAAGAAAAGAATGGAAAAAAATTGAACAAGGTCTCAGGGAACTAAATGGCAGCAAAAGGTGTACACACATACATGTCATGGGTGTCCCAGAAGGAGAAGAGAATGGAAAAGGGGCAGAAGGAATATTTAAAGAAATAATGGTAGAAAATTTCCCTACCCTATTGAAGGACATAGATATCCCTGTCCAAGAAGCACAACGTACACCCATCCAAAAAATCCAAATAGACCAACTCCAAGACACATATTCATCACAATGTCAAAGGCCAAAGACAAAGAGAATTCTGAGGGCAGCAAGAGAAAAGCAATGCATAACACATAAGGGATATACAATAAGATTAAGTGCTGATTTCTCACCACAAATCATGGAGGCAAGAAGACAGTGGTCTGATATATTTAAAATACTACAAGAGAAAAACTTTCCAGTGAAGAATCTTATATCCAGCAAGAGTGTCTTTTAATAATGAGGGTGAAATTAGAATATGCACAGATAAACAGAAACTGAGAGCATTTCTAAGCAAGAGACCAGAATTTCAGGAAATACTAATTTCAGGAAATACTAAGGAGTGTGCTAGAGCCTGAAAAGAAAAAAAACAGGAGACAGAGACCTGGAAGAGAGTCTAGAAATGAAGATTATATAAATACACGTAACTAAAAGTGTCAAAAGAGTGGTGAAAATAAAATATGACAGATAAAACTTAAATAGAAATAAACTTAACCAATGATGTGGAGCACTTGTATTCAGAAAACTGCAATTCAATTTTAAAACAAATCAAAAAAGCCCTAAGTAACTGGAAGAACATTCCATGCTCATTGATTGGAAGACTAAATATCATTAAGATGTTAATTTTATTCAAATTGATATACAGATTTAATGCAATCGTGGTAAAAATTCCACCAGCATTTTTAAAAAAATGGAAAACACGATCATTAAATTTATTTGGAAGGGTAATGAGTCCTGAATAGCCAGAAATATCATAAAAAGGAAAAGTAAACCCTCATCTCCAAACTTTAAATCATAATACCTACCTATAGTGGTAAAAACAGCATGGTTCTGTCCTAAACACAGACACAATAGACCAATGGAAAAAAGTTTATGGTTCAGGAACAGACCCTCACAGGTATGGTCAAGTGATTTTTGACTAGCCTGTCAAACTCACACAGCTCAGGCAGAACAATCCATTCAACAAATGGTGCTGCAAGAATTGGACATCCATAGCTGAAAGAAGGGAAGAGGACCCCTATCTCACACCTTTTCCAAAACTTAACTCAAAATGGATTAAAAAACTAAAAGTAAAAGCAAGAACTATAAAACTTCTAGAAGAAATTATTGGAAAATATCTTCAAGTCCTGGTGGTAGGTGATAGATTCTTAAAGGAGATAAGAGAAGGACTGAGTGGACTACTAATGTTTAATGTATGTAGAAGTTTTAATTAGCTTTACTGTAAAATCATGGAAATGTATAGAGTGGATGGTAACACACAGTGAGTAACAGCTAGTTTATAAATGGGGATGTGACTGAAAATGGTAGTCTAGTTATATCAATGCCAATTGACAGAATGGTTGAGAATAATCTAGGAACTGGATAACACAGTAAACCAAGAGGTGGGTGAGAATTGTGGTTGATGGTACAGATGCAGGAGTGTCCTTTCTGAGCTAGAACAAATGTATATCACTACTTCAGCGTGTTGGGAATGTGGAGAAGCATGGGAAAAATACAGCTGGAGTGACCTATGGCCTGTGGTTAGTATTAATAATATTCTTGCATCTATGCAAAAGATGTCCTGTGTTGATACGAGGCAGTATGGAAAAACTAAGCCAAATGTATGCTATGGACATGGCAATAATCAGATCATATTATTTTATCTGTAGCGAATGGCACACCACATTGTGGTGTGTTCATGGAGGCATATTGTTTGGGAATTCTGGACTGTGCATGCTTGTTTTATAAGTTTACAACTTCTGTCAAAAAATATATATTTAAAAAATAATAATAAGGTGGGTTGGGGGAAAAATATACCAAACGTAAGATAAGGACTATGATTAGTGTAAGATTTTGACAGTGTTCTTTCATAGTTTGTAACAAATGTCTCATGACAATGCAAGGTGTTAATGGAAGGTTGATGTATGGGACCCCTGTATGATGTTATGCATGTTTGCTTTGTGAGTTCATGACTTTTACTATACACTTAATTGTTTATGTATGTTCATATATAAATGATATAAAGATAATAACAATCAGATTGATTAGGGGAAAATTACTTTGTTTAGTAGTCATATTTTGACAATGCTCTTTAATCATTAGTTAAAAAGTTTTAAAAACAATGCAAGTTATTGGTGATAGGGTGAGATGTTATATATGTTTCTTTGATGTTATAAGTCTGTTTTGTAAGTTTACAACTATTATACATTTGTTATGTATGTTTATGCATGAGTGATATATTTCAATAAAAAAGTTAAAAAAACTTATAGTTCTTAGAAAAAGTTATTGAATAAAAGTGGAAAATGGTAAAGACAAATGAGTTCATATGGCTAAGAGACTTCAAAATGAGCAAGGAGGTCATCAGAGGGGTTACAATTACACACAGCTCAGCAGGATCTCAGAGACAGCCAAAGTAGATACAATCCCAGGTAGTGGTGGTCCTGAGGGCTGTGGAGACACCCAGGTCCTACAGTCATGGCAGATAGCTCTGGAGTTCAATGCCTTGTCAGTTCTGGGGCTAGTGTATGTCCAGGATACTTCAATCTCTGGACTGTCCTTATGCCAGCTGTGCCCTGAGCCTCACCAGAGTTGCAACACCAACTCTCCATTTCCTTGGATTTACCCAGGTCACCTAACAAGGAGGTGAGAATGGTCAACCACCATATCAAGGAACTGAGAGATTCTACAACTGCAGGCAGGAGAATCCCATTCATCAGCCATGTGGGATCTAAGCCCCACCCCCCAGTTTAGAGGTGGAGTGGACATCACCATCCCAGGGTCCTTAGGATGGAGGAATAAAATATGGATTAGAGTAGACTTACTGGTATTCTACTATAGAATTATTATGACTCTAGCAAGGGAAGAAACTGTATCATTGAGGTGAAGACAGTGGCCATGGGAGTTGCCGAGGGCAGGGAGAGGAAAGAAGCTGTGTGATATGGGGGCATTTTCGGGACTTGGAGTTGTCCTGAATGATATTGCAGGGATAGGTGCAGGACATTATATAGCCTGCCATAACCCACTGAAAGGATTGGGAGAGAGTGCAAACTACAACATAAACTCTAATCCATGCTGTGTAGCAATGCTCCAAAATGTATTCATCAAATGCAATGAATGTACCTCACTGATGGAAAAAGTTGTTGATGTGGGAGGGTGGGGGGTGTGGGGAATTGGATATATGGGAACCTTTTATATTTTTTAATGTAACATTTTGTGTGATCTATGTATCTTCAAAAATATATAATAAAGCCTATTTTTTTAAAAAAGTAAAGCTTATAGTTCTGAGGCTGTGAATATGTCCAGATCAAGACATTGTCAGAAGTGCTGTCTCAGCAAAGATTGGTTACTTGTGATGCTGGAACCCTGCCATGTGGCATGGCACAATGGCACCTCTGCTGGTCTCTGTCTTCACCACCAGGCTTACTTTCTTGCCTAGCTTTGCTGTGTGCAATCAGGCACAATGTAGTGTTCACTGGTTTCTCTCCTCTCCTCCAGGCTTCATCTCTTCTAGCTTCTTGGGGTTTCTCTGTCCCTGTCTCTTTTTCTGAGTGTTTGCTGATTTTTAGTCCTTGTAGCAGTTTGATATTATTGATGAATTCCAAAAAGAAATATTGGATTATGTTTGTAAACTGGTCTTTTCCTCTGGGCATATGAGATTACATTGGAGTCAGAGGTTTACTTGATTGATTGATTAAGTAGTCAAGTAAACCTCTTGTGTCATTAGGGTGTTGGGTCCCCGCCGTTTGATGGGTGGGGACTTGCAGATAAAAGGCATGGCAAAGGACAGAGTTAAGGGCTTTTAATGTTGGAGTTTTGATGTTGGAATTTGATGCTGAATTTAGAGCCCCAGGGAGAGAGACAGAGCTGTTTGCCTGATAGTCTACAGCTGACCTTGTGGAGAAAACAGTGGCACTGAGCCCAGAGGAACCCAGGGGGCCTGAACCCTAGCAGATGTCAGCAGCCATCTTGCTCCAACATGTGAAAATAGACTTTCTGAGGGAAGTAATTTATGCTTTATGGCCCGGTATCTGTAATCTCCTACCCCAAATAAATATCATTTATAAAAACCAACCAATTTCTGGTATTTTGAATCAGCACTCCTTTGGCTGACTAATATAATCCTTCATTTATAAAGGACTCCAGTAAGAGGATTAAGATTTAACCTGGGTCATGGTGTACTTAAGTGATCTAATCAAAAGGAAGGTCCCTTAACTGAATCTAACCATAAGTTCCCAAATATAATAGGTTTATACACACAGGAATAGGTTAGCTTAAGAACATAATATTTTGGGGTTCACAAAAAACTCAAACCAGCACAAGCTCCTGAGACATGTTACTTGCATCATTATGTTGCACTTACTTCAGTTAATAGTATCCTTGAAAACAAATATCATATCTACTTGATTCAAACCAACATTTATGAAACATTTATTATATAGTGGGCACTGTAGTGAATGTTTCACTTAAATGCACCCATTTAATTATTTGACCTGTATTAAATAGTTAATATAATCTCCACTTTGCAGGTAAGAAAAATAACACTCAGAGGCATTAAGTAACTTGCCCAAGATCACATAGCTATTAATTGGCAGATATAAGATTTAAAACAAATGACTCCAATTCCAATTTACTTTCAGTCATCATGATGAAACTACCCACCAACTAGCAAAAGCTTCATTCTTCCCCTTGACTAAACCACTTGCCTAACTTCTTAAGAAAACAAGCTATAACTGGCCCTGACTAGAAGTTCCTTGCTCCAAGGGTCTGGGCATGTGCAGAAGAGTAAAAACCTTAAATAAAGTAACCTAATGATGCCCTAAACTTAAAATTTCCACCCACTTGTCATACTAAAGACAATATTTTCTGCTAATGTAACATAGGAGTTAGCAGAATGGACAATTGCATATGTCCTTCTTAACTACATGCAAAACCATGCTCATATTACACAAACTTCCATATCCATCCCTGACAAAAAAATATAAAAAACCTGTACTCTTTAACACAGGGAGACAGATTTGCAATTGATCCTGTCTCCTTGTTGGTGGCCTCACAATAAAACTCTTCCTTTTCTCAAATCCTGGTGTCACAGTATTGACTACTGTGCCTTTCAGGCAATGAGCTCTCTGTTAGATAACAGTAATATTTAACTGTCATTTTATAATAAATGGCTCTCCTCTCTAGCATGAAGCATACAGTCAGGAAAAGAGCAGACATTTGATGATTTTATTGAATGGATATTGAATAATCAGAAGAATCCACCATTTTGTTGCTTGGTTGAATTCTGGGTCAAACAGAAAATCAATTTGTGGTGCAGATGGTGACATTTAAACACAAACATGTTTTGTTGGAATGTTCATTCTTCCAAGCTTTTTTTTATTATGTTTACTTTGATTACTGTACCCATTCAGGCAGCAGTTATTGACAACTATCTTAGGTCGGGAATAGTATGTGTGGTTACAAACGTCACTAAGGTAGGGTTTCTGTCCTCAAGATGTCTTAATCTTGGGAAGAAGAGGAAAAATGAAGAGGAAAGAGAAAATTGTGATGCAGCAATAATATGTGTGACGGAGATATGTGGAAGGAACTAAGAGTCACAAATGAGGAAGCCTTTTAAGGAAAACTTTGAGAAGGAACATATCTGAGTTACATCTCAAAGGCTGACTAGGAGATACAAAGGCAAGGTGAATGACTTAACATGTCACTGTGCATAGGTGTCTGAAATGCACATGAAAAGGCAGAGAAACATGAATGAGCAATGAGCATGGTCTGTCTAGGTTTAGAGACAGTTCTAGATTACTGGTAAAGTGCTGCAAGTCAACGGATAGTGAGAAATAAGGCTGGAAAGAGATAGAAACCACATACGGAAACTTGGCATTCCCTTCTTAGGAATTTGCAATTTGCCCAGTAGAAGGGTGGTCCTCAAAGTGTAGTTCTCAGACTCCTGTGGGTACTCAAGACACTTTCATGAGGTCTGCACAGCCAGAAATATTTTAAAAATAATACACAGACATTATTAGCCTTTTTCACTGTGCTGGCATTTGCACTGAGGGTGCAAGAAAAATGGTAGGTAAAAACTGCTGCTACTATGGATGTGTCATGATGATGGGAGAGAGTGTTGCTGTGGGGGGAGTGGGGGGTGGGGGCGGTGGGGTTGAATGGGACTTCATATTTTTTTAATGTATATTTTTAAAAAATGAATAAAAACATAAATTAAATAAACATTCTTTTAAAAAAAACACACAAAAACTGCTGCTACTAAGGTATAAACAAAAACTAGCATCAAAGTGCCAAATAGTCAGACACTCACAGAAAAAAAGAAAAGGAAAGCATGTTTCACTTAAGAATGCCCTAAATGAGGCTTAGAAGTTATTAATTTTATTGAATCTTAACCATCAGCACACATCTTTTTAACATTCTGTGTAAGAAATTGGGAAGTATGCTAAGCATAAATCATTTCTGCTGCAAACTAAAGTGAGATGTTTGTCTCTAGGGAAGGAACCTATGCAATTGTTTGGTTTGTGAACTGAACTAGCTGTTTTTGTCATTTTTACATGAAGGAATGACTGAAAGACAAATTGGTTGTTCGTATTTGGATATTAGGCAGATAGTTTCTCAAAAATGAATGAACTTGAGTCTGTCACTTCAAGAAAAGTAACTGACAGTGCTGATTGCCATTGATAAAATTTGAGTTTTCAGTGAAAATTAAAATTTTGGGAATCTTGCATCCACCACAGTGACCTCAATAGCTTACCAGTATTTAAAGTTTTCTGATGAGATTGTTGATGATATTAACAAAGGTAATTTTTGATGTTTATAATGAAAAGTTCTCAACGTTTGGAAGATCCACATAATTCACTGAATCAGTATTTTCCAAATGACCAATGAATGATGTTACAAAATCATACCTAGATAAAAGATCCATTCAAAAAGTAACATAGAACAATGAATTTTAATGTAAAGAGTACAAAAACTTTATTGCTATGACTTCAGATTCCACATTGCAACTAACCTTTAGGAAACTACCACTTAGTTTCTAGCTTTGGTATAGTATCAAAGAAGAATATCCATAGTTACCTGAAAACACTAATAAAATACTCCTTCCTTTGTGAACTACGTATCTATGGGAAGTTAGGGTTTTTTATATACTTCAATCAAAACAATATATTACAACATATTGAATGCAGGAGCCGACATGAGAATTCAGTTGTCTTCTATTGAGCCAAATAGGAAAGAAATATGTAATAATATAAAACAGCACCCACCACTCTTCTTGATCAATTTTATTGTTTTGGAAAACATAGTTATTTTCATAAAATACTTATGTTAACTTTTAATTGGTTATTATTGTAACTTTTATTTTAATTTGTAGTATGGTAAATATTGATAGATATAAGCCATATAAACAAAAGCTCTTTTTGGTCCTCAATAATTGTAGAGTGTAAAGGGGTCCTAAAATCATACATTTAAAAACTGCTGCTATTGGTAAAAGGGAGCTACTGAAGGGTTATCGCAAGGAAGGTTGTTGTCAAATTTGAAATTTAAATCTCTTATTCTGGCCATGCTCTTTAAAATTGTTGACAAAGACTGAGAGCATATGGTATCTTACTGTTAGATCTTTGTGCTTGGAAGAACATCCTTTCATATATTACAGATATCAAACATGTCCAAGCCATAGCTGGATTTATAGTGAACAGCTTTTCCAGTAAGAAACCATGTGACCTGGATCTAGAAAAGTTATTGAGTAATTATTGAGTGTAAGTAAGTACCCATAACAGGATTTAAACTCAGCTTATTTTCAGTGTAAGCACACCATCAGTCATTGTAAAAAATATTTAGAAAGATGACATTTTTCTAGACAATAGATCATCATGAGAAAAAGAGGGTAAAAGTGCACTCTAGTGCCCCTCCAAGAAATACTTAAATGAGCAGACATAATACACAAAAGGATACAAAGGAATATTTGTGTTAGTTTCCTATTGCTGCCATAACAAATTACCACAAACTTAGTGGCTGAAAACAACAAAGTCTTATTATCTTCCACTTCTGGATGTCATAAGTCTGAGAAATGTTTTATTGGACTAAAACCAAGGAGTTGGCCGGACTGTGTTCCTTCTGGAGGCTCTAGGAGAGGATCTGTTTTCTCGTTGTTTTCCACTTCTAGAGACTTACTGCATTCTTTGACTCATGGACACTTTCTGTCTTCAAAGTCTGCAATCTTACCACCTCCAAATTCTTCTTCTGTCATCACATCTCCTTTACTGGCTTTGACTGTCCTGCCTCCCTCTTTCATTTGAAAAAGACCCTTCTGAGTACATTGGGCCCAGCCAGATAATCCAGAATAATCACCTCTCAATCTCGATATCAGCTGGTTAACATCCTTAATTCTATCTGCAACTTTACTTGCCCTTTGCAATGTAACATAACATAGTCATCGGTTCTGACAATTATGACTTGGGCATCTTTGGGGAAACATTTTACTCCCACCACAGTACATTTTTGTACTGTCAATGATCAATTTAGGAATACAAACAAGCAAACTACCATTCTTACTTTACTTTGCATCCACTATTCTAAGCAATTTCCAAGTTTGCCATCTTGGCTCTTCAGTACTATACAAATGTCACTCCAAATTATGTTGCTCTTTTTTCTTTTGCCTTTCTGACCTAGTACTACCTAGAAATGCAGACTTGGATGGCAAGAAATTGATTATCCTAAATCCTGCTGATGATGAGTTACTGCGAATTGGTTCTTTGAACAGATTGAATAAGGTGAGCTTTTTTCAGTTTGCAATTGATGGGAATACTTTCCATGTCACTAAAATCCGCAGTTTCTTGGGGGGTGTTTTCCTCAATTTGGAGTGTTGTCGATTCACTTAATCAACATAATTTCAGACCAGATGAATCACTAGGAGAACAGATAGTTATGACCCTCATGCATTTTTGCCCTTAATAGACATGTCTATACCCTTTAAGGAAGTCTATAATATTATCTGAGTAAGGATGTGATTCTTTTTCTGCAAATCTAGAATAAGGTTACTTACTCAAAAATTCACCTATATTACTCACTGATGGCACTAGATTTTCTTTGTTCTACATTCGGTGTATTTTCAATTTTTAAATTTTAATCAGTCTCTCATATTCAATGTCTCCTTAATAGTCTTATTGAGTGGATAGATGCCCCTTGATATGCCTAAGCATCCATGTTTTCGTTAAGAATGGGGCACCTATGTTGTTTCCATATGTCACTAATAATGCATAATTCTGCAATGGCCACCTCAGAGCAATGTTTTCAACCTCAGCAATAGTGACATTTGAGACTGGATCATTCTCTGCTGTTTGTAGGATGTTTAGCATCATCCTTACCACCTAGATGCCAGTAACCTCTCCTTCCCAGTTGTGATAAACAGAAATGTCTTCAGACACTGTCAAATGTTCCCTGTGGGGCAAAATCATCTTTGGTTGAGAACACTGCTTTAAAATGTAGTTGTTTTCCTTCAGTTAGTTTATTTCTTTGTGACACATTTGCAGGATCAGAATCTATGGGTCAAATAAAAGTCTTTGTAGTGCTTTTGATGGATTGCCAAATTACTTTCCCTAAGGATATATCATCTTATCCTGCCCACCAGTAAAATCTGAGTGAACCAGTTCTGCATCAACAAAGGGTGTCTAGAGTAATATCACTATATTTTTGTTAATTTGATGGTGCAAATTATTGTTTTACTTTTATTATTTCATTTTTTATTGAACACTAGTATGAATAAAATGCCTGTGTATGTTTATTTACTACTTTTTAAAAAATTTATGAAATGACATTTCAAATTTTTTGTCCATTCATCTTACAGAGTTTCTGAGTACATGTAGAAGAAATGTTCTCTAGCAGAAGTGGACCAATCATTTTTTAAATAAGGGCTTCTCCGTGAAAAAATTATGTTTTTGGACTGTTTTTTTTTCAAGATTTTGCTTTTATTTGGAAAAAGGCAATATCTGAGATAACCATTAAGCCTTATTTCATCATTTCTCAGTCATTGAGGAGGTTCATTTGGAATAGGGACATCTAAATTTTCAGAAATTCCCTATCTAGCGTGCACTGAAATATCTGGTTGTTAATGTCTTGCCTTTCAAAAAGATTTTCTAGTTAAGACCCTTTTGATATTCTGAAGTTCCTTTATCAATCCTTTACTGACTTTGTAAGTTACTAAACCACAAAATGCTTTTTAATAATGCCTCTTAATGTTGTATTCGTGAAAACAAAATATTTGCACATTGTACATATGGCAAGCAGTGATGTCTTTGAAACAAAGGATGTAATACCTTGATCTCTTACTTTATAAAAATGTTTTTTTATTTACATCTTTGTCATGTCTTGTTATATCACCATGAACCTCTTTTTTTCTCCCATTTCCTAGAGCAAGCCAGAGAGCTGCTAGATGAACACTAATGATTGTTTTCTGTTTACCAGACTTGGCCAGGAGAGAAGGAAGTGTTCAATAAATATGGGTTAGGAGTGGGATAGAGAGGGATATTGAATTTACCCTTCTCAATTTCCTCATCTATATGTTGAGATATGCTGAAGTTAAAGCTCTGGTTCCAAAATTCTCAATGAGTCCAGTAGGCTAATCATAACATTTGAATCTCCTCACTGTGCTGCCTGTTGCTGTGGGAGAGTTAGAAAGTTACTGTGAAGAAGCCACAACAAACCTTAACAATACAAATGCCAAGTATCCTCACTCAGGAAGAAATTTACAAAACAGGAATATTTCAGAAATTCATTCTGAAACTAGGTAGCCACCATGCCCAAAAGTATTAATAAGGTGGTATAATGTGTAAATTCTATCTTCAAAAACAATCACAATTACTAGTATAAAGAATTGTTACATAACCTGTCTAGTTCATAATTTCTCTTTGTTCTAGGTTTTTCCATTAGCCCAATTCTGTTGATTCAGAATTAGACCAAATTTTGTGGTGTATTAGTTAAAATTCAATACTTGGAGACAGATGTAACTTAAATATGGGATATTTCTTTAACAAAACTCCAAATTGTAGCTACGTACTTTTAAACTACAGTATTTCATTTTTAGAAGAAAAAACAATGTAATAACTAGGCAATCTTTGGTGAATCTTCTGCTGTGATCACTTGTTTTCATTTTGCCAAGTTTATTGCCCCAGAAGGATACCAAAAAGCACGGTTGCTACCCGCAACAAATGTTCTAGTAGATTAAATATCTTCACTAAAGCAGCTTCAACATGACTTTCTGGGTTGTTCTCTAATGAAAAGCACCCTTTCATTTCACTCTTCCTTTATTTTTCTAGAGCTGCATCAAGCAGTTGGATCAAGCAACCTGTAGTCTTACTAACAAACATATCAGAAGCTGAAATTCAGAGCCAATGACCCATATACTTGACCATTAATAACCTATTGGATGCTCTTGACTGTGTTTCTACCACAACAGTGCACAATAGAGCAGAACAGAAAGTAATTACAGGGCACAGGCATTTATGAAAGTTAAAATGTGCATGGGAGTTAAAGAGTCATATTACCCAGAGAAGTTGCTTCTGGATGTTGTTAAAAGAAAGTGAAGACAGACAGATTGCTTTCTGGGGTGGTGTGAATGCTGGCCTGGAGGTAAAGGGAAGCCCGAGGTCATGTCTTAAGAGCTTTCACAGCCTCCCAATTCCTCTGCAGGATCAGATTCTGGTGGAAATGAGCTAAACTCTGCATTGTCTTCTAGTAACTGGCAGAATATGCTGAAGGAAACAAAGATCTGTGATATATGCCTCTTTCATAGTACTGGTTGGGCAACTTTAAAAATGCTAAATCTAACTTTCCTCTCTGTAAATGAAGGTCAACTTGGCTGATAGGCTGTTACCACGTCTTTACTTTATACTTTCCTTAAACTCCAACAACCAATATCTATACATAGGGAAATGTCTGTGTGAAAAAGGAACACTCAATTAGAGGTGGAGTGGGCATCACCATCCCAGAATCCTCAGGATTGGGGAATGAACTATGGGCTAAAATAGATTTATTGGTATTCTAGTTTAGACTTATCGTGATTCTAGCAATGAAAGAAATGATATCATTGACATGGAGGTAGTGACCATGGGGGTTCTGAGGGCAGGGAGAGGGAAAAACAGGTGTAATGCAGGGGCATTTTCAGGACTTGGGCATCGTCCTGAATACAATGCAATGACAGATACAGGCCATTATTTATCCTGCCATAACCTACAGAATTGAGTGGGAGAGGATGTTAACTACAATGAAAACTTTAATCCATGCTTAGTGGCAATGCTCCAAAATGTGTTCATCAATAGCAATGAATGCACCACACTAATGAAGGATGATATTAATGTGCGAAAATGAGGGAGGTGTGGGGAGTGGAACATATGGGAATCTCCTATATTTTTTATGTAACATTTATGTAAGTATGTTTTAAAAAATGGATGTAATATGGTAGCATTTTTGGGACATTGGAATTTTCCTGAATTACGTTGCAGTGATGGATAGAGGCCATTATATATCTTGTCATAACTTATAAAAATCTGTGGGAGAGAGTTAAACTATAATGTAAATTATAATCCACACTTAGTGGAAATGCTCCAATATGTGTTCATTAATTGTGACAAATGTACCGCACTAATGAAGGATGTTGTTAATATGGGAAAATGTGGAAGGGGAAGGGAGGGGGACATTGGGAATCCCTTACACTTTTTTGTAACATTTATGTAATCTAAGTATCTTTTAAAAATAAAAATAAATTAAAAGAGGAAAATGGATATAAATCCTCATTGGTTAGCATCATTTAACTCTAAGGGTGTTTGTTATTTCTACATTTAAAAACATATCCCTATTCATAATATCTGTACTATCCTGACAATATAACAGGGAACCTTGGGTTTGCTCATTTTGGGCCTTCTGAATCTTAAGGCTTAACTAGTTGTAGGGTCCCAACTGTTTGATAATATTCAGTTTAAAATTAAGTTAGGAAATGAAAAAATGTTGACAAGCCAGGGGTTTCCCTTGGCAAATTTTAAAGGAATATCTTTCTACTATTTTATCTCTCAGAAGGATCTCCAGAGGAGTAGAAAGGCAGCCCTTAGCCTCTTGCATTCTAAAAGTTTGGAGAGTTTTACTGCCTATTTGGGTTTCCAGTTCTAACAATGCACGTCCCTAAGAGAACATCATATCACCAAGATTCAGTCTACCACTCCTTTCTTGGGTAGCACTTACCCATAAAGAGCATGAGCACTGAAGTCAATAGATCTGGGTTGAAGTCTTGTATCTTCCACTTACTCCCTGGAATATCGAACTTTACAACTTTGAGCATCCATTTCCTTGTTTATAGAATGGAACTAACAATCTACATTCTAGGGCCTTTGTGAAGGCCAACTGAAAGTAACAATTGAGAGCAATAGCTAAATGCCTTGCATGGCATGTAAAAGGCCTTCAACCAGTTTGAGTTGAAAGTACAAATGCAAGAATGCCTCTGAATAATAGTTACAGTAATTCAATACAGATGAGGAAACAGGTTCGGAGACATCAAATTAATTGTCCAAAGTCATACAGTTGCTCAGGCCATTGACAAAAGATTTACCCTTGCCTTTTTTTCCCCCTTCAATCCTGCCCCTTCCCAATATATAATTCATTAGCAAGTTCTATGTTAAATTCTTTTTAACTTTTTATATTTTAAATAATTTCAAATTTATAGGACAGTGGCAAAAATAATGAAAACCACATATAGAGAACTCCAAGATACCCCACCTCCACCCCTGATACACAGATCCACCCATTTTAATATTTTGGCATCTTTTCCATATCATTCTATCTATCTGTCTATCTATCTATCTGTCTGTCTGTCTGTCTCTCTGTCTGTCTGCCTGCCTGCCTACCTCCTTGTCTTCAGAACATTTGAGAGCACGGTCCACACATATTACTCCTTGAACACAGAATACTTTCTTGTACATTCCTTACGAACAAGACTATTCACTTATGTAATCACTTTAAGTGCAGTTATCAAGTTCAAGAAATTCAACATTGATACAAAACTTACATTCAATATGCCAATTTATTTTTGTGTCCCAGTGTTGGAGATTTGGACCTGAAGGGTATCAGGAAGGAAAGAAAGAGAAAAGGGAGAAGGAAACAAAGAGAAAGAACGAGAGCTGGGATCAGGGGCTCTGCGAGTAGAGATTCCTCAGACAATTTTATTTTCTACATGTGGCATTGTATATACTCAAGCTATCAAGATAACAAGCAGTGTAACTACACATTAACAATACTCGTAAAGTAAAGAACTTATCTCAGAGTACAAAGATTTAGTATTCCTTTCAAACTGCAAAGTGTGTTTGCTCATATTTCTTCCTGCCCCGGACAGCTTTGTCTGGTTGACCCAAAAGGCTTAATTGCTGCATTCCTATGTTAAAAGCATCACCATGGAAACAGCACTCTCTCCTTGTGAGACCACTGTGCCTAAGTTTCCAACATCCCAGTCCTGTCTTTTTGAGCCATTTCTTCTCCATTCTTACATCCCATCCATTATCATGTACTGCATACAATATCATGTATTGTATGTGTCTCTTTAGTTTCTATTTCTTTTTTTAATTGTGGAAACAGATATATAACAAACTTTCCCATCACAACCCCTCCCCAGCATACCATTCAGTGAGATTAATCACATTCACAATGTTGCAGTACCCTCCCCACCATCCATTAGTAGAATTTTCCCTTCACCCCTAATAAAAACCCTACACCCATTTTGCATTAATTTACCATTACCTCTGCACCCCAACCCTGGTAAACCGTACTCTACTTTTTATCTCTATCAGTCTATCAGTTTACATATTCTCTGATATTTTCTTTGTAGTTGCCTTGGGACTTAAATTTAACATACTATATTTATAGCAGTCTCATTTGCCTTGATATCAATTTAACATCGCTTGCGTACACACTCTGTGTTCTTTTACCCCTTCATATACCTACCTTCGTTTAGTTCTTATCACAAATTACATGCTTATACATCATGAGTCCAAAGTCACTGATTTATCATTTTATTTTGTGCATTTGCCATTTAGATCCTGTAGGAAGTACAAAGTGAATTTACAAACCAAAAAATACAATAGTACTGGTTTTTATATTTCCTCATGTCATTATATTTACCAAAAAACTTTATTTCTTCACGTAACTTCAGTAAATTGTCTAGCATCCTTTCCTTTCAACCGCAGAGCTCCCTTTAGCATTTTTTTGTCAGGCCTGTCTAGTAATGACAAGGTCCTCAACTTTTGTTTATCTTGGAAAGTCTTAATCCTGCCCTCATTATTGAAAGACAGTTTTGCCAGATACAGAATTTTTGATTTGCATTTTTTTCTCTATTTTTTAAAAATGTTACATTTTTAAATTCTATTACTGTGGTCTTCAGTTCTCTTTGGTTCCTTCTCAAAATTTCCATCTCCCTATTGATATTCTCTTTTTTAAAAATCTTTTGTTCTCCTGATTACTTTTAGTTCTTTGACCATATTTTACCTTAGTTCTTTGAGCATATTTCAGACCATTTATTAAAATTTTCATCTGGAATATCCCAGATCTTATTCTTCTCATTGATGGTTTCTAATGCTTTGATCTTCTCCCTTGCTGGAGCCATCACATCCTGTTTCTTTTTTGTTCTTTTTTGTGTGTGTTGTTTTGTTTTTATTTTTTTTCTTCCTGTTTCTTAATACGTCTTGTGATCTTTTGTTGAAAACTGGATATTTTGATATTGTAAAGTGTTATCACTAGAATTTAGATTCTGAGGCATCTGTTCCTTTCACCTGTACATAGCTACTGCAATAACAGAGCTTTCCTTGAATGCCAGGAGCTACAATAAATACGGATTAAAAGAAAACACTTTTGCTGGTCTTTGGAGATTGACCTGTGCAAGGGCCTCCCTGGTCCTTTCTGTGCATACATCTTGTCTAGGGCATGCACGTTTGCCCTTCGGAAATGCCCCATTTATTCAGATAAGAATATCCTCTCTTTCCTTGGAAATACATTGCTCATGGTCCCGGGCACTGCACTTATGGTCTACACTTTGTAAACTCTCTGTAGGAAAACTCTGAGTGCACCTTCATGCAGGACAAATTCTGGGTTAGTGAGTCTCTTTCGTCACCACCAGACAGATAGGGTTACTATGCTCATTCTGGTGGGATCAGGGTGACATGAGATCCTTTCACTTTCATGTAGTCTTTTTGAAAATTTGGCACTCATCTTGTTACTGCAGTCCTTTAACTGTTTTCTGGAGCATTAAGAAAGATGTTATTTCCAGTTCTTATTGATTGGTTATAGTTTCTGCCAGGGGGCAGGGCCCTAAAGCTTCTCACTCCATCTTGACCAGGGCAAATTCTACTTTTAAATTTGACCTCAACTCCTGCACTTTCGCACCATGTCCACCACAACTACCCCAGTCCAAGTCTCTTACCACAACTTTTACCTGGTGTTTTAGTTTCTAGTGTGCTTAAAGCAGAAACCATGAAATGGTTCATCTTAAACAATGGGAATTTACTAGTTTACAACTTACAGTTTTGATGCTGTGAAAATATCCAAATCAAGGCATCACCAAGGTGATGCTTTCTTCCTGAAGACCAACCGTCATCAATCCATGGTGCCTCTGCTACATGGCAAATCATGTGGTGAAATGTGCTGTTCTCTCCCTTCTCTTCCGTGTTTCTTGCTTTCAGTTTCTTGCTTCTGTAGCTTTCTCTCCCTCTCTCTGTATTCAACCCATCTATAAGAGACTCCAGTGAAGTGATTATGACCCTTCCTGAGTGAGGTGGGTCACACCTTAACTGAAGCAGCCTCTTCAAAATGTCCACACCTACAAGAATGGATCCCTTTAAGAACATGTCTTTCTGGGATATATGAAGCTTCAAACCATCACACCTGGCTTATAGCAACAGACTCCATCTGGTCACTGAGCATCAACTCTTGCTTCCCCTAGTGTCTTCTTTCAAACACAAATGCCAAAATAACCTCTTGAAACCATGAGTGAGGCCATGCTACTTACCTGCTGAACACCCAACAATGGCTTCCCACTGCACTTAGAATTAAACCCAAATCCCTTAGCACAGCCTTCAGAAATCTGGACTATAGCATACATTTCATATATTTTTTTATATTTTCCCTATTATGGAAATCCCTGTGACCATAGATGTCTCTGTTTCTGAATCATCAATTTGGTTCCATTGGTCTATATGTCTATCTTTATGCCAATACCATGATGTTTTTATCACCATAGCTAGGTAATACGATTTAAAGTCCATAAGTGAAAGTTCTCCAACTTTGCTTTCTTTTTTAGGATGTTTCTGGCTATTCAGAGCCCCTTTACCTTCAAATAAATTTGATAATTGTGTTTTCCATTTCTTTAAAAATTGCTGGTGGAATTTTTATCAGGATTGCACTGAATCTGTATGTCAATTTAGATAGAATTGACATTGTAATGATATATAGTGTTCTAATCCATGAGCATGGAATGTTGTTCCATTTCTTTAAGCAATGCATTATAGTTTTCTGAATGTTAGTTCTTTACATCCTTGGTTAAGTTTATTCCTAAATATTTGGTTCTTTTTGTCATCATTGTAAATGGAATGATTTTCCTGATTAACTCCTCATATTGTGTGTTACTAGTGTATAGAAATGCAATGAATTTTTGCATATTAATCTCATATCCTGCCACCCTACTGAAACCGTTTATTAGACTAGCAGCTTTGTTGTAGTTTTTCAGGGCTTTCTCAATATAGGACCATATCATCTTCTAAGAGCAAAAGTTTTTACTTTTTCCTTTCTGATCTAGATGTCTTTTATATCTTTTTCTTGCCTGGTTGCTCTAGCTAGAACTTCTAGCACTGTATTGAACAACAGTGGTGGCAATGGACATCGTTGTCTTGTTCCAGATCTCAATGGGAAAGCTTTCAGTTTTTCATCACTGAGCAGAGTGTTGGCTGTGTGTTTATAATATATGACCTTTATCATGTTGAGAAAATTTCATTCAATTCTTATCTTTTGTAGTACTTCTCTGAAGAAAGGTTGCTCTATTTTGTCAAATGCTTTTCCTGCATCAGTTGATAGGATCATGTGATTTTTATTCTTTGATTTATAATGTGGTGTCTTACGCTGGTTAATTTTCATATGTAGAACCACCCTTGCATAACTCTTATAAAACACACTTGATCATGATGAATAATTCTTTTAATGTGCATGTGCTGTTGGATTCAAATAGCAAGTATTTTATTGAGGAATTTTGCATCCATATTCTTCAGGGAAATGCGTCTGTAATTTTCTTTTTTCATAAAATCTTTATCTGACTTTGATATTAGGGAGATATTGCCTTCATAGAATATGTTTGGTAGCATTTCTTCTTGTTCAAGTTTTTGTAAGAGCTTAAGCAAGATTGGTATTAACTTTTCTTTGAATGCTTGGTAGAATTCACCTGTGAAACCATCTAGTCCTGGGCATTTCATTTTGGGAGTTGCTTGATGAGTGTTTCCTTTGGTTTTTCATTTGGGAATTGCTTGATGACTCTTCACTTGTGATTGGTTGTTGAGGTCTTCTACTTCTTCTAGAGTCAGTGTAGGGTTTTCATACATTCCAGGGAACTCTTCATTTCATCTACATAGTCTAGTTTTTTGAAATACAGTTATTCATAGTATGCTCTTATGATCTCTTTTATTTCTGTGGGGTGAGTAGTAATGTCCATGATTTCTTTTCTTTTTCTAATGCAAATTTTACAGATTTATTTATTTATTTTTCCCCCTGTCCTTCATTGTTTGCTTTCTTTGTCCACTCACTGTATTCTTCTTTGTCTCTTTGTCTTCTCTTTCGGTAGCACTGGGAACTGATCTTGGTACCTTCCAGAGTGGGAGAGAGGTGCTCAATCTCTTTTGCCACTTCAGCTCCCTGGTCTGCTTCATCTCTTATTGTCTTTCCTCTGTGTCTCTTTTGTTGTGTCATCTTGCTGTGCCAGCTCTCCACTTGGGCCAGCATTCCATGCAGTCCAGCTCGAATTCACCAGGAGGCCCGAGAATCAAAACTTGGACTTCACATATGGTAGACAAGAGCCCAATTGCTAGAGCCAAAATAGATTCATGTTTTCTTTTTCTTTTATTTATTTGGATCTCCTTTTTTCTTTGTCAGTCTAGCTAAGGTTTTGTCAATTTTGTTAATTTTCTCAAAGAACCAACTTTTTTTCCTAAATTCTCTATTATTTTTTTGTTCTCAATTTCATTTATTTTTGCTCTTATCTTTGTTATTTCATTCCTTCTGCTTGCTTTGGAAATAGTTTACTGTTCATTTTCTACTTCCTCCAACTGTGTACCTAAGTCATTGACTTTAACTCTTTCACCTTTTTTAATGTAAGCATTGAGAGCTATAAATTTCCCTCTCAGCACCGCTTTCACTGATATGCTGTGTTTTTGTTTTCATTCATATTAAGATATTTATTGATTTCTCTCACAATTTCTTCTTTGACCCACTGATTATTTAAGAGTGTGTTGTTTAATCTCCATATATTTGTAAATTTTCCCTTCTACCTGTTGTTGATTTCCAACATTATTCCATTATAATCATAGAAAGTGCTTCATATAATTTCAATCTTATTAAATTTATATGGATCTGCTTTGTGACTCAACATATGGTCTATTCTCAAAAAGATCCATGAGCACTTGAATATATATCCTTCTGTTTTGGGGTGCAATGTTCTGTACATGTCTGTTAGATTTAGTCAATTTATCATATTATTCAAGTTATCTGTTTCTTTATTGATCCTCTGTCAGATGATCTATCCAATGCTGAGAATGTTGTAGTGAATTCTTCTAGTATTATTTTAGAGACATCTATGTCTCCCTTCAGTTTTGCCAAGGTTTGCCTCATGTAATTTGGGGCATCCTGTTTAGGTGTATATACATTTATGATTGTTACTTCTTCATGGTAAATTGTTTATTTTATTAATATATAATGTCCTTCCTTGTCTCTCATAATAGTCTTACTTTAAATTCTATTTCATCTGACACAGTTATAACTACTCCAGCTTGTTTGTTTGTTTGTTTACTTGGTTACTTCATGAGTGGAATATCTTCCCACAGCCTTTCACTTTCACTTTTTGGGTCTAAGGTGAGTCTGTTGTAGACAGCATATAGATGGCTCATATTTTCTTATCCATTTCACCAGTTTCTATATCTTTTGTTTAATCCATGAAATTTCAGTGTTATCACTGTAAATCAGTTCTTACTTCACCCATTTTGACCTTTGTGTTTTAGCCCTCATATTTTATTTTCTTCACTATTTTTACACTTTTAGTTACCTTTACTGATATAACCTCCATTTCTATACTCTCTTCTAAGCCTCTCTTTCTTGTATTTTATTTTCAGGCTGCAGCACTCCCTTTAGTATTTCCTGCAAAGTCAGTCTCTTGTTTCCAAACTCTCTCAGTTTTTGTTTATCTGTGAATATTATAAACTCACCCTCATTTTAAAAATTTAATCTTTCTGTGTATAAGATTCTTGGCTGGCAGTTTTTCTCTTGCATTATCTTAAATATATCATACCACTGGCTTCTTGCCTCCATGATTTCTGGTGAGAAATCAGCACTTAATCCTGTTGGGCATCCCTTATATGTGATGCATAGCTTTTCTCTTGTGCTCTCAGAATTCTGTTTCTGTCTTTGACATTTTTATTAGAAAGTGTCTCAGAGTACATCTATTCAGATTTATTCAGAGGAGTATGCTGTTCTTCTTGGACACAGATATCTATATTCTTCAAAAGGACTGGGAAATTTTCTACCACTATATCTTTAAGTAATCTTTCCGCACTTTCTCCCTTCTCTTCTTTTTCTGGGACACCCATGACACACATTTTGCACATCTCTTGCCATAATTTCATTCCCTGAGAGCTTATTCTTTTGTTTGTTCCCCTTCAGAGACCATGTCATCAAGTCACTGATCCCTTCTTCTGCCTCCTCAAATTGGCTGTTATATGCCTCTAGTGTATTTTTTATTTTATTTATTGTGCTTTTCATTACCATAAGGTCTGCTATTTTTCTATGTATGCTTTCATGTTCTTCTTTGTGATCATCCTGTGTCTCTTAATATCCTTAATCTCTTTAGCTATCTCATTGAATTTATTAAGGAGATTGGTTATAAGCTATGATTATTTGTCACAATTCCTTTATGTCATCTGGAGTCTTATCTTCTTCCTTTGATTGGGCCATATCTTCCCATTTCTTGGTATGGATTGTACTTTTTTGATGGTGTCTTGGCCTCTGGCTTACTAGATGTATATATTCTAGGTGCAGTTTCTCTCTTTAGTTTACCACTTTCTTCTCCTTTATCCCTTGCTGGTTGTGTAGAAAGAAATGAGGATGTATACGGTACTGTAAGCTGTGGAGGCAGAAGCTGCCTGCATTGCTCCAGGGCCCAATGAAGCTTATCCCACCTTTCTCCTCTGCCAGATGTAGGAACAGAGCCACAGCCATGTGCAGCAATCCAAGCCATGTATGCCAAAACTGCCTTTAGTTGACTGGAGAGATGGATGAAACTTCATGCCCCTTTCTCCCCTGCCTGCACTGGGGATGAAGCTGCAGGTGTTGGCAGAAAACTAACCCATGTGGGTAAAAACTGACCACAGTTGCCCATGTAGACTGACATAACTCCATCCCCCCCATCTCCCCTGCAGTATGGGTATGGATTCACTGGAGCACCCAACAATCTATTTTGTATAGGCGAAAATCTCCTGCCATTTCTCTGAGAGGCTAAGGAAACACAGCTCCCCTCTTATCCTATTGGAGAGTGGGGGTGAGACCACAGACACTGAACTGTCCAGTCTGGGCAGGCTGAAAGAACCTACTATTGCACAGAGAAGCTGAGGAAACACCATCCCCCTATTTTCCTATTGGGGTAAGTGTGGAGCTACAGGCACCCAATATTCGAATTCATGCAGGCCAACATCTCTGGCAGTTGTCCTAAGAGGCTGAAGAAACACCTCTCCCCTCCTATCTTATGGAGGTGCATGGGTGGCATTACAGGTGTCCAACTATCCAGTCTGTCTGGGCCTAAAGGAACTGCAGTTGCCCATAGAGGGTGAGGAAAAACAGCTCCCCTTCTATCCTACTGGTGGAGGGGATGGAGCTCCAGGTGTCCAAATATCTCATCTGTGCTTGCTGAAAGTGCCTGCACTTGCCCACAGAGACTAGTGCAAGTCTCCTCTGCTTCCTCCCTGCCAGAGGTGGGGCTGGAGCCTGGACTAGGGCTGCAATCCTATCTGTGTGGAAAGAAGCCTGTCCCTACGCTCACTGTGATTTTCAATCAGCCCTGCTTCCCCTCATGCCCAAAGCAGAGTTAAAATGATGGATACTGGCCTCTTTTTGTCTTGAACACGTTCAAACTTTAGCTGTTCTTAGGATGATGCTTTAGCCAGCTGAACTTACTGATCAGTAGCTGAAGTCTGTGCCCAACCATTTCTTCCTTCACCATTTTTGGGAAATGGAGCTTCCAATTTCAGGCATGGAATAGCTCCCAAGTTGGTTTGCATTGCCAATGGAGGATGGACACCAGTCTCTGTGGCGTGGAGTGCTCTACTCATGAATTTTCATTACTGATGGGCAGTCTCCTCCTTCCATTTTTTCAAGGATGTTGCAGGGTGTTCTTCTCATCTCCTGGACCCCTGAAACAGGTGCTCTAGTTAGCCCTGGGTAATTACTAACTGCCTTGTAGGACAAGCTGAATCTTGGGGCTCCTGACTCTGTCATTATCTTGCCTCTTCTCTCCTCACAAAGTTTCTTCTCAGCATTTAGGTCTCTGATCAAATGTTGTTCCTTTGAGAGGCTTTATCTTAAGACCTTATCCAACATCAAGCCCCACCCAATCACTGACTCCCCACTCTGTTTTATTTTCTTCCTTGTCCTTTTCACTATCTAAAATTACTGTAACTATTTATTTCATTTTCACTTGTTTATTTTTTATCCTCTCTTACTCTCCAAAGTCATGCTCTGTGATATGAACAAACAAAATGAAACAAAACAAAACATAACCAAAAATGGAAGCAAAGAACAGTCATTTTAATGGACAGGAAAATCAGTTAAATAAATGTTTTTTTTTTTTAACTTAACTAGCAAATTCTTTCCATCCCAGCCCACTGTAGATACAGTCTAAAGCAGGCACTTTTGCATCGTATTCAATCCCTCAGGATACTATTTAGCAAATGGAAACCAGCCAGCCTTTGGCTCACTCGGGGAGCAGGAGTCAGAATAACTTGGATGATTTCCTCTCATTTTAGCCATTAGTTGCAATACCCCCTCAACCAAGTTTTTTGCCAGAGCTACTAAGAAGAAGCAAAATTAACAAATTTGATCTTCACCTTCTCTCTCTATCCTTGAGGCATTGCATATTGAATGTGCTAATGAAGAGCAAAGCAGTATAATGTGCATTCACAGGAGGTCAGAGCAGGAGCATAGCAGAAATCCCTGACCTTGCTCACTAATATAGTTTGTATTTCTCATCCACTTTTCTGGGTTGGCATATGGAGATAAAACTCCTGGTTTTCTTACCCTTAAAATATCTGCTGATGCAGGGAGGTGACCAGTGTAATAGGAATAAGAAAGAAAGGGAAAGTGGCTCAGAGCCACACTAGGCACTCAGAAAACAAAAGAAAACCAACTTTCCAAGTTTAGGATCAACACGCTCCACTAATCCTTTAGAGGCAGGCTCAGGAGATGGTAGTTCACACCAGCCCCATACTACAGTAAGGACAGTGTATTGTTTTATTGTTGCTGTATAAATACTGTACATATTAAATGCTTAGTAGATTCTATAATTCATTTTATGATGGTTTGTTTTCTGAAATAATTCTGATCAAGACAGGTCTAGCCAATGACTGAATCCATTCTCCAGAGTGCCTATCTGACATTGGCAAAATGGTCAGAGTAAAAGCTCTTTGGATGGGCCACCCTTTATATCGTACTGCATGTGCCTTCACAATTTAATCCCTACCCAAAGGTCACTGTAGCTGGAAAGAGCTATGCCAGGGCATGAGCATGGAATTGGAGCTCTTTTATGAGCCAAAAGATTCTGAAGTGCTGTTTGACACAAAACCAAACATGCTGGAAAACTATCAAAGGGCTCTTTCTGGCCAATAAATGTGCCCTCCCAGATAAAAAGGGAAAAAATGGCATTGCTTCTTTATTTATGAATCACATACCACTTGCTCCCACCTGAGCAGCAATTCAAAAAGTGGACTAAAATTTTGGTAATCATTTAATTCATTTGCTGTTCTGAGTTATCCAATTTGTTCCTGTGTAATGAGCAAATAAACTAATATTAGGTCAGACTCTGTGCTGTACTGGCAAGCCAGCCTCAGAGTCCCAGATTTCACTACCAATGTAAGATTTACACTGCTCAGCAGACACTGCAATGCACCGCTTTTTGCATTTCTATTTAAACAAGTGTTTGGATAAATGTTCTGATGTCACTGCTCAAATTAAAGACTGCTGCAAGACCCAACTGTAAGGATTTGCTTAACATTCTGTCCATGCATCCTTCCAAAGCCAGCATATTTCCTAAGTTATTTCATAGCACAAACCTTCCTTGCAAGAGAATAGTAAGATCCTCCACACAATTTTGCTGCTTTTGGAACATTTCCTCTTATCTGATAGCTTGTCATATTACAGAGTTAAGTTGCTATGTCTTTACTCTCCATGTCATTCTGCTCATCTGTTCCAAGGTTCTTGTCTTTCTAGTTATTAGTGTTTTTATTCTGTTAGAGAATATTATTAGCCTCTTCCAAGGAAGCCATGGTTTCTTAAGCAAAGATGGAGTTAATTTTTTATTAATCTACATTTAATCACACATCATATTGCATAATAAAAATAGCAATTTTGGTTTTCCTAATCTATACCAGGAACCAGAAAAGAGTACATAACTTGCAGGCCCCAGGGCGAAATGAAAATGAGGGACCTCTTTTTCATAATTATTAAGAATCTCAAGATGGCTACAGAGCATTAAACCAAATGCAGGTCCCCTAGTGTAGGATCCTGTGTGATAACAAAAGTCATATGCCCATGCAGCTAGTCTGCTAATAGCTAATTTATTCTTTATAATAGCCATTTGAGGAAGCCATCACTATTTCCAATTTGCAAAGATAGAAAGCAAGGTTCAAAGCTGTAAAGTAACATATCAAAAATTATACAGCCAGGAAGTGACAGAATTAGGTATATCCGACTCAAAATATACCTTCTTTCCTCTACAATAAAAGAGGTCTACAAATTGTAGCCTGCAGGCCAAGCCAGCCCACAGGTTAAGAATGGTTTTTACATTTTAAACAGTTGAAAAATGAAAAGAAAATTCTGTGACACAGAAAAATTATATAAAATTCAAATTCCAATATTCATACATAAATACTTATTGGAACATGCCATGACCATTCTGTATTATTGTATAGGACTACTTTTGCTCTATAACCACAGTGCTGCAAAGCTGCAACTGAGATCTTATGGACAACAAAACCTAAAATATTCCCCTACTGTCTTGGTACAGAAAAAGTTTGCCAACTGCTGCCGTACATCATGGAGCTAGTGAACACATATGCTTTGGAAGAAAAAAATGAATGCTTGTATGTGTTTAATTGAATATGTATTAGTCAGGGTTCTCTAGGGAAACAGAACAGACAGGAGAGATATGTAAATAATATAAGATTTTATAAAATTGTCTCATGTGACCATGGGAATGCAAATTCCATAGGGCAGGCTGGAAAACTGAGGCTCATGTTAAGGTCCTTGATGAGTTCCCCAGGAGACACTAGCTGTCTGAAGTAGAGATGGGAATTCTCTCTCTAAATGCTGAAATCACATTCCCTTTTATGGCCTTCAACTGATTGGATGAGACATCACTTATTGCCAATGGCAATCTCCTCAGTTGATTGTATATATAACCAGGCATCTATGTAATCAGGTCACTGATGATTAATGTCCATGAAATGACCGTGTATTACAATTAGTTCAGTGCTTGCTTAAACAAACAACTGGGTACCATTACCTGGCCAAGTTGACACATTAACCTAACCATGGTCCATCCCTTGTCAACTTTGCAAACATATACATCACCTTAAACCATACTTAGTCTCTAAATAAAAACAATAATATATATATGTATATATATACATATATATATCCGACTGACAATATTCACCTGTCCTGAATACAACTGGAAATGCAATAATCTCTCGAGAATGGGATGCTGGGATTGCAAATCCTTGTTGATTATTCACTCTGTAGGGGGGAAGGATGAACCTGTGACCTCATATATGGGAAGCAGGAGCTTAACCACTTGAGTTACATCTGCTCACCAATATTCACTCTTAAACTTGACTTCCTTAAATACTACAACGTGAAACTAATACAACTTACATTTATAAGGGGAAAGTTAATGTAAGAAAACAAAGATATTCATTTTATGTACATACACAAACATACACATTAAAAAAAAATCAAGGAAGAAATATTATGCCCCGTTATTAATGTTTTTATTCTGTAAACTGGTTACTTAGTCACAGTTTATGTTTATCGCTACCTTCTTCCATTATGCATGCCATATTCCCTTTCCTATCAGCAGGTACCTCAGCTGGTCATGGTTCTTTCCTGGTGGGGTAACCCAATATTGCATTCATGAAGATTCTGGTTCATTGTTAGTCTTGCCTGGATTGGTTTGTTGTAATTTTCCATTGACTTTAATCATAGGGCCTGCTTCACTCAACATAAGGTCCTCAAGATTCATCCATGTTATCCCATGTTTTAGTACTATATTACTTCTTATAGCTTAGTAGCATTCTATTGTTTGTATATATACCACATTTTATCTATCCTTCATCTGTTGATGGACATTTGGGTTGATTCCAACTTTTGGCAATAGTGAATAATGCTGCTATGAACATCGGTGTGCATATATTGGTTTACGTCCTTGTTTTCAGTTCTTTTGGGTATATACCGAGCAGTGGGATTGCTGGGTCATATGGCAAAGCTATAGCTAGTTTGTTGAGAAACTGCCAAACTGTCCTCCAGAATGGCTGGATCTTTTTGCATTCCCACCAGCAATGGATGAGTGGTCCCATTCTTCCACATCCTCTCCAGCACTTGTAGTCTTCTGGTTTTTTTTTTTTTTTTTTTTTTTCATATTTCAATCTCTTTATTTTTTTTTTTTTTACTTTTTTTATTTTTTATTGACTTTGTAATAATATTACATTAAAAATATATATGTGAGGTCCCATTCAACCCCACCCCCCCACCCCCCCTCTCCCCCCCCCCAACAACACTCGTTCCCATCATCATGACACATCCATTGGATTTGGTAAGTACATCTTTGGGCACCTCTGCACCTCATATACATTGGTTCACATCATGTCCCATACTCTCCTCTATTCCATCATGTAGGCCCTGTGAGGATTTACAATGTCCGGTGATTACCTCTGAAGCACCATCCAGGGCAGCTCCATGTCCCGAAGATGCCTCCACCTCTCATCTCTTCCTGCCTTTCCCCATACCCTTTGTCCATTATGTCCACTTTTCCCAATCCAATGCCACCTCTTCTATGTGGACACTGGATTGGTTGTGTCCATTGCACCTTTATGTCAAGAGGAGGCTCAGATTCCACCTGGATGCTGGATGCAATCCTCCCATTTTCAGTTGTAATCACTCTAGGCTCCATGGTGTGGTGGTTGTCCTTCTTCACCTCCATCTTAGCTGAGTGTGGTAAGTCCAATAAATCAGATTGTAGGTGCTGGAGTCTGTTGAGGCTCAGGATCTGGCTATCACATTGTCAGTCCAGAGATTCAAATCCCCTAAATATATCTTAAACCCCAACATTAACTGCACCTCCAGCACATTAGCATGAAAGTCTTATGAAGGGAGATCCCATCTGAGTCCAGATTCATCACACATAAACACCATTTCCAAAGAGGGGCCATCTGCCCTGGTAGTTAACCCCATCAGCCATGACCATAACTCCCATGGGTCTCTTTAGCCCTCAAAGGAACCAATATCTGGGGGTTGTATCTGCTTTATCTGTCTCTCTGACTCTGCTCAGTTGTGCATGAGGGCAAACCTTCTGCCAGCCTCCAGACTCTTTTTTAGAAACTCGTAGCCATATAAACTCATTTCTCCTTTCCATTTCCCCCTTACTTTAGGTCAAACAGCATTTTAAAGTCATGGTATTTTATGTAGACATGGATATTCTGCTGATCCGCATTGAACCTTCCGTATAAGGTCATTTTCCAGTTGCATCATCAGTTGGTAGTTGATAGTGGTCCCTCGTTGCCAGGGAGGCTCATCCCCGGGTGTCATGTCCCACGCTGGGGGGAAGGCATTGCATTTACATGCTGAGTTTGGCTTCGAGACTGGCCACATTTGAGTAACATGAAGGCTGACAGAAGGAAATTCCCAGGCACAAAGTTGCTCTAGGCCTTGTTATTATTTTGGGTTTATCAGCTCACAAGCATAGTCATTAGTATCAGGGGCTCACTGTTGAACCCTCACTCCCTCCCGGTCCCCACCACTGTACCTGGGAGACTGTCGCTGCTCCCCTAGGGACCACGACAGAGCACCACTGGCCGGGAACCCAGTACCCCCCCTACTGTGGTTTTTAATTGTTGCCACTATGAGTATATCCAAACATTACCATGCACCCTGGACATATGTTCTGTACAGCTCCCTGTCAGTCATATATCATCTGTCATTGGTATCCCATACCAGTATCCCTCCATTGCCATTGTTGAAACACTCTGTGATCCAGAACTCCCCGAAATTTGAAGCCCAATATAATGTCATGGTCCCTTACTAGGGAATGGCATATAGCGATGAGTTTAAAGGATAGATAAAGAACTTGGATAAAGTTAGATAAAGAACTTAGATAAAGAATGTTGACTTGAAAAAATTCCACATCCTATTTTTTTCTTTTCCCCCCCCCCCCCCCCTAATTATTCAGCTTTTCTTCACAGGAGTCCTAGACCACAGCAATGTATATATATAATATACAGCACTCCCACATATCCACCAGAAAACCTTTTCCCTTCCACAGTGATACTCTTACGCCCTATTCATATCATATTTACTTAAAGTGATGTACAGAGTCTGAGTCTTCTGGTTTTTGATAGCTGCCAGTCTTATGGGAGTAAGATGGCATCTCATTGTAGTTTTGATTTGCATTTCCCTAATAGCTAGTGATTTTGAGCATTTTTATGTGCTTTTTAGCCATTTGTATTTCTTCTTTGGAGAAGTATCTGTTCAAATCTCTTGCCCATTTTTAAGTGGGTTGTTTTTCTTTTTCTTGTCAAGATATTGGAGTTATTTATATATGCAGGATATTAGTCTCCTATCAGATATATGGTTACTAAGTATTTTCTCCCATTGGCTAGGCTATCTTTTCACTTTCTTGACAAACTTCTTTGAGGTGCAAAAGGCTTTAATTTTGAGGAAATCCCATTTATCTATTTGTTCCTTTGCTACTCGTGCTTTGGGTGTGAAGTTCATGAAGCCATTTCCTATGAAAAGTTCCTGTAGATGCTTCTCTACATTGATTTCCAAGGTCTTTACGGTCTTGGCTCTTATATTTAGATCTTTGATCCATCTTGAGTTGATTTTTGTATAAGGTATGAGATGGTAATCCTCTTTCATTCTTTTGCATATGGATATCCAATTCTCTAGGCACTATTTGTTGAAGAGGCTATTCTTTCCCAGTTGAGTGTGCTTGGTCACCTTATTGAATATTAGATGACTGTTTATATGAGGATATATATCAGAAATTTCAATTCAGTTCCATTTGTCAGTGTGTATATCCTTGTGCCAATACCGTGCCATTTTCACTACTGTAGCTTTGTAGTATGTTTTGAAGTCAGGTAGTGTGATTCCTCCAATTTCATTTTTCTTTTTCAATGTCTTTGGCTGTTCAGGGCCTCTTTCCTTTTCAAATAAATTTCATAGCTAGCTTTTGTTAGTACTAAGAGAGGCCCTAGGAGATCTCTTGTATTCCAGGCAAACTCTTCTTTACCTTCATTATGTAGGTGCAGTATTATTTCCCCTTGATGGTCAGGATCAATCACCCCAGCCAGTACAGTAATTTCCTTATTTGCCTGTTGATTCAGAAGCCCTAGGGGCTCAAAGTGGCCAGGTGGCACTCTTAATTTCTAGTTCATTGGAACCATTATTGTGTGGCCTGGTAGAAGCACTCCTCCTTTTGCAACTAAGACCTGTAGACAACAGAACTTAAGGTTGCAGAGACAGGAAGCAAACATTTTCCTAGTAGATCATTAGAGGTAATAGTCAGTGGTGTCTCTCAATTTCCACCCCTTGATTCTTGGATGCATGAATTTGGCTATGGGAGAAACAGCACTATAGAGTGGATACTGATTTAGAGCATACACAGCCTCCAGGAGAACATTGCCCCAGCCCTGCAAAGTATTGCCATTTAGTTGGAACCATAATTAAGTCTTCAAAAGGCCATTCTACCATTCTCAATCCAGCTACTTCAGGATCATGGGGAATATGGTAAGACCAGTGAATTCCATGAGCATATGCCAATTCTTGCACATCATTTGCTATGAAGTGGATTCCTTGATCAGAAGCAATGCTGTAAAGAATACCATGGCAGTGGAGAGGACATTTGGTCAGTCCATGCATGGTAGTTTTGGAAGAAGCATTGTGTGCATGGAAGGCAAACCCATATCTGGAGTATCTATTCCAGTTATACCAAATCAGAGTCTCTTCCATGATGAAAGTGGTCCAGTATAAATCAATCTGCCACTAGGTAGCAGGCTTATAAACTTGGAGAATGGTGCCATATCTGGGACTGAGTGTGGGCCTCTGCAGCTGTCAGATTGGACACTCAGCTATGGCTATAGCCAAATCAGCCTTGATGAAGAGAAGTCCCTGTTGCTGAGCCCATGCATACATTCCATCCCTCCCTCCATGGCCACTTTGTTCATGGGCCCAATGGGCAGTGATAGAAGTGGCTGGGGAAAGAGTCTGAGTGCTAGCTACAAAGCAGATCATCTTATCAACTTGATTATTAAGATCTTCCTCTACTGAAATCACCCTCTGGTGAGCATTCATGTGGAACACAAATATTTTCATGTTTTTTTCCCACTTGGAAAATCTATCCACATACCTATTCTCAAGACATCTTTGTCACCAATTTTCCAATCATGTTCCTTCCAAGTCCTTGACTATCCAGCCAAATAATTGGCAATAGCTCATGAATCAGTGTACAAATGCACCTCCAGCCATTTCACCTTCTAAGCAAAATGAACAACCAGGTATACTTCTTGAATTTCTGCCCACTGGAAGGATTTGTCCTCACCACAGTCCTTCAGGGACATCCCATAAATGGGCTTCAGTGCTATAGCTGTCCCCTTTTGGGTGATACCTGCATATCATGCAGAACCATCTGTAAACAAGGCTTGAGATTTCTCTTCCTTGGGCACCTGATTGTAAGGGACTCCCCAAGAAGATAAAGCTCTGGGCTGGGAAAGAGAAGGTAACATGGCAGGAGTGGTGACATTGAGCATTTGGGCCACTTTCTCATGTAGCCTACTTGTGCCATTAGGACATCCTCAAGCCCTAGCTCATATATACCACTTCTGTTTCATGTTGGAATGCTGCTGTGCACATCAACCTTTATGGTTCAGTTGGCCAGACAATACCCAGCTTATGATGGGCAACTCAGGTCTCATGGTAACTTCATGGCCCATGATTATACCATTCAATCTCTAGTAAGGCCCATTAACTGGCCAAAAGCTGTTTCTCAAAAGAAGAGGAGTTATCTGCAGAGGATGACAGGATTTTGCTCCAAAATCCTAAGAGTGTGCATCGTGATTCTCCTATTCAGGCCTGCCAAAGGCCCCAGACGGCATCTCTATTTACAACTGACAGTTTCAGCACTATTGCATCTTCAGGATCATGTGGTCCAAATGACACTGAAGCTTACACAGGAGTCTGGACCTGTCACTGATCCTCCTCTTGTTCCAGTCCCCACTCAAAACTAGCATCTTTTCTGGTCACTCAGTAAATGGGTTGGAGTAGCACCCCCAAATGAGGAATATATTTTCTCCAAAATCTGAAGAGACCAACTAAGTGTTATGCCACTTTTTGGTCATAAGAGTGGCCAAATACAAAAGCTTACCCTTTACTTTAGAAGGAATATCTCAACATGCCCCACACCACTAGAAACCTTGAAGTTTCACCAAAGTGCAGGACACCTATATTTTTGTGGGGTTTATCTTCCATCCTCACTCATGCAGATGTCTTTCCAATAAGTCTAGAGTAATTTATACTTATTGATCCCTAGGTCCAATATCATGATATCATCAATATAATGGACCGGTGTTATGTCTTGTGGGAAGAAGAGATGAGCAAGTTCCCTGCAAACAATTTTATGACATAGTGCTGGAGAGTTGATATACACCTGAGGCAGCACAGTGAATGTATATTGTTGGCCTTGCCAGTTGAAAGCAAACTGTTCTGGTAGTCCTTACTAACAGCAATTGAAAAAAAAGCATTTTCCAGATCAGTAGCTGCATACCAGGTACAAGTGGATGTGTTGCTTTGCTCAAGCAATGATAACACATCTGGAACAGCAACAGCAATTGGAGTCACCACCTGGGTAAGTTTATGCCAATCTACTCTGTCATCCTACAAGACCCATTATTTTCTGCACAGGCCAAATAGGAGAGTTAAATGAGGATGCGATGCAAATCACCACTCCTGCAACCTTCAAATCCCGATCTCTGAAATCTTCCCAGAAATCTGGTGCTGCTTTTGATTTGCTATTTTGCTAAGTAGAGGCATTTCTAGTGGCTTTTACTTAGCCTTTCCTAACATAATAGCCCCCCGTTACAAGTCAGGAATCCAGTGTGGGGATTCTGCCAGTTGTTGAGTATGTCCATTCTAAGTATGCATTCTGAAACTGGGGAAATAACCACAGAACGGGTCCAGGGACCCATTGGGCCCACTGTGGGATGGACCAGAGCTAAAAATTTATCTATCACCTGATCTCCATAAGCCCTTGCTCTGATTGGTGGACTATCTGGTTCTATGATTCCAGTTAGGGTTTTGTTCACTTGACCCAGAACCCTTCTGCTTATACAGGTCAAGTAGGAATTTAGTAGACTGCCAATCTATTTTACTTCTAGGTACCCCATGATCTATTAGGCGAGGCCATAGGTCTATGCAACTCAGACTCTTTTTTTTTTATTGACTTTGTAATAATATTACATTAAAAATATATATATATATGAGGTCCCATTCAACCCCACCACCCCCACCCCACCTCTCCCCACCCCCAGCAACACTCCTTCCCATCATCATGACACATCCATTGCATTTGGCAAGTACATCTTTGGGCACCTCTGCACCTCATGGTCAATGGTCCACATCATGGCCCATACTCTCCCCCATTCCATCCAGTGGGCCCTGTGAGGATTTACAATGTCCGGTGATTGCCCCTGAAGCACCATCCAGGGCAGCTCCATGTCCCAAAGACGCCTCCACCTCTCATCTCTTCCTGCCTTTTCCCATACCCATCAGCCATCATGTCCACTTTTCTCAATCCAATGCCACCTTTTCTATGTGGACATTGGATTGGTTGTGTCCATTGCACCTCTATGTCAAGAGGAGGCTCAGATTCCACATGGATGCTGGATGCAATCCTCCCACTTTCAGTTGTAATCACTCTAGGCTCCATGGTGTGGTGGTTGTCCTTCTTCAACTCCATCTTAGCTGAGTGTGGTGAGCCCAATAAGTCAGATTGTAGGTGCTGGAGAACTCAGACTCTTTTGATAGCTGCTTCGAGTCTACCTTTCATTGTGGTAGCCATACCCACCTTGTCTTTGACAATAAAGTGCTGCTACATGGCTTCTGCCAGCCCCATCACATTTAAGGATTCTGGTTCTGTGACAACAGCTCCCACTGTAATGTTGGTGCTACAGAGAAGAGCAACCACAGAGCTCTTCAGGGAAGATGAAATTAGTCTCACAAATTTTTTCCTCATAGTCCTGGTAAAAGGTGTGTCCTCTGGATATTCCTAGGCTTGGTGTGCAGATCTTAAATGGTGAATATATTCTAGCATTCCAATATCTCTAAGCCTTTGGATTCTCTCCTCTATAGTATACTAGGGTGAATCATGTATCTTGACCTTACTCATTGCAGTCCAACTTTTGGTCTATTTTTCAGCTAACCACCTTTAGCAGTTTGATATGGTTCATGAATTCCAAAAATAGATATTGGATTATGTCTGTAAACAGGTCTGTACCTACGCTTATTAAATTATGATTAAGACTTTGATTGGGTCATGTCAGTAGGATATTGAGTCCCTGTCCCTTGGTGGGTGGGGACTCACAGAGAGATGACATGGCGAAGTTCAGAATTGGAATTTTGCTGCTGGAGTTTTGATGCTGAATTCTTGAGCTGGAGCCCTGGGGAGTAAGCACACAGAGAAGTCTGGTTGTGAGGAAAGAGAAGCAAGCACCAGGAAGAGAGGAACCCAAAAAATCTGAATCCTGGCAGAAGTCAGCAACCATCTTGCTCCAACACGTGGCAAAAGACTTTGGTGAGGGAAGTAAATTATGCTTTATGGCCTGGTAACTGTAAGCTCCCACCCCAAATAAATACCCTTTATAAAAGCCAAAAGATTTAGTACCCCTTCGGCTGACAAATACACCACACAAACAAACATTTAGAGCTCTTTCTAACCCCTTAACTTATGACATTGAATCCAGAATCTCTGCTTAGTGGGCCCATATCAATAATTTCAGCCTGATCCAACTTTATATTCCTTCTACCATTATCTCAAACCCTTAATATCCATTCCTGCACATATTTCCCTGAATGCTGTCCATATACTTTGGAATTCTCATTCAGTTGTTTTGGAGTATAGTGTACTTCCTCATGGGTCACACTTAGTACTTTACCTTGGAGGGATTATTTTGAATTTAGTCTAGTTATAGGTCTGGAAGGGAAGAGGGGTGGTGAGGGTAGGTAAGGAGAAGAATCACAAGTGTCTTACAAGCCAATTAACTCAGGGCATTCCCTTGCAGTTTCATCTGGTGAGACAGGATTAATATCTGCAGGTTTGGGTTGGATAGCAGACTCTTCAAGCAGGCTGGAGGTTGGGTGATTCATGGGTTCTTCAGAGCAGGTGGGAGGTCAAGACTCCTTGTGACAGGCTGATGATTGGAATGTGCAGGCTTGAGGTTGGGTGGTACTTGCCTCAGGACAGAGAGGAGGTCTGAACTCCTTTGGGCAGGCTGGAGGTTGGCTGATGCGCACTTGAAAATGGGCAGTCTCCTCAGTGCAGATCATTACACATTTATCTGGCAAAGTCTCAGCAGAATTTATGGTTTCAGTGCCCCCACTGCTATCACCACCAACCCATATGTCTCCATCTCAATCCTCAGGGGTCCATTCCTTTCCAATCAATGCTCTCACTTTAATAGCAGACATCCTGCAAGGTTGTTATTTCAGTTTCCATTGTAACTCTTCTAGTGATACAATGAGAGTCTGAGCCTGGTTTTCAGAGATCTTAAGTCTGCAGCTGCATGAAACAAGATTTTCTTTCAGAGCACACATAGAAACTTTCACATCATCCATGTGGTGGTTAAGTTACTAATTTGAAGCCTTTAGCTCATCCCTTTCCTTTGTAACCGTATCCCGTTTAGGAAGAGCCAGCCAATATCATTGTGACTTTTAATTCCACAAAACTCTATTTAGGTGTTAAAAACAATCTCACCCAGATCCTTGCCTTTTATAAGCATGGAAGTAGTCATATCCAGTGGTAATATTTTGCATATCTCTATTGCCAACTCATGCCATAGACTGTCAGTGTCCTCTTGATTATTGGAAACAGATTCATTAGTGCACTTGAATATAATCAGAGTAGAGAACCAATTGCAAAAATACAAGAACCAACTCAGAAGTCCCATTGTTAAGATTCTGTTTCTCAAGAACCACCCCCAGTACCAAGTTGAATTAGTCAGGGTTTTCTAGGGAAACAGAACTGACAGGAGATATCTGTAAATAATACGAAATTTTATAAAATTGTCTCCCATGATCATGGGAATGCACAAGTCTAAATTCCAAAGGACAGACTGCAAACCAAGGGCTCCGATGAAAGTGCTTGATGAGTTCCCCAGGAGACACTGGCTGTCTGAAGTAAAGATGGGAATCCTCTCGCTGAATGCTGAATTAACTTCCTGTTTTAATGCTTCAACTCATTGGAAGTGACGTCTCTCTTTGCTGATAGCAATCTCCTCAGTTGGTTGTAGATATAACCAGCCATCTATGAATTCAACTTACTGATGATTAACGCCCATGAAATGCCCTTGTATTACAGTCTGCCCAGGGCTTGCTTGACTGAACAACTGGTCACCATTACCTGGGCATTTTGACATGTTAGCCTAACCATCACAGAATATTTCCTCCCTTAATAAAATAGATAAATAAAGAAATAAACAAGAAAACAACCTACAAGATTATATCATTCTGCAGTCTATTTTCCCCAAAGCAGACCAGACCACAAGCAATGTAGGATGTATTTATATCATGACTCCAAATCAATGTTCTCAGCCCAACTCTGAACGTGCATCTTCCTAATTCCTCAATCGTGGGTGAATATCCTTAACACTGAGAGGACACTGCCTCTGCTCTCCTTTATTCTTGTATTTACAATTCCATTTCAAGCAATGTGGCAGAGGAATTTTAACCCCACACCCATTCTGACTGTTGGAATGTGTGCCATCATATGGTCCCTTACTTCATTCAGTTTGCTCCTTAAATCCTATTTTTTATCCTGAATAATGTGTGTATATTTTTCTCTTAGATGCCAGATACTTGATAAAAGAAATCCAAGGCTATCAAGCTCTTCATTGTGTCCCTTGAATTTTCAGCAAAGGTATTTTGTAGTTCTATAGCATTGTGGTGTGCCTTTGATTTGTGGTATACTACTGAAGATTGCATCAGTTCCACAAATGCTGAATACTTATCTAGCACTTTAACACTCAGCAACCACGTTCATCTTCAAAGCACTGGCTCCTGATTTAATTAGTCTTTATAATTCCCCATGAAGTAAGTGTGCTATCCTTCTTCCTAATTTATATTAAGGAAAAGTGAAGTAACAAAAAGAAATTACTCATAGAGCATTGTGGATCCTTTTTAATTAGTTGAGAGCTAGTTAAAGTGGCCTGGATTTTGAAAAAGCAAGCAGGGTCTTGCTCTCTGGAGCAACCTCATAGAATTCCTAATTATTCTTCTTTCAACCCTCTACTCATACTGCTACCTCACACAGGGCCTCACAGATTCACTGCTTAATAAATATTGGGGGAATGAATGAAATAAAGGAAACAAAGCACATTTTAAAAAGTAGACCACACCAAATACCAACTAAAAGCAAGCACACAGTTCGTATTTTTCTATTGAAATGATCATAAAACCTATGCTAATAGTTAAATGACTTTCCCACACTGCCCACCCATTATCTGCTGTTTCACTACTTCACTCTTTGGCATAACCATGCTATATAGAGATTTCAATCACTATGTGTCATGTTGAAAGTGCCGTGTAAACCTTAGCATATATGAGAAAGACCCAACCCAATTTCTGCTGAAGATACATTTCTAAGAAGTACTGATTCCTTTTTCCTTGCCTTGTCATTTCTTGCATGCCCTCTGACTAGGGTGAAGCAGACCAGAGCTAGGCACATGACCAAATGATAAACTATTAAGTGCCCTGCCCACCTACCTTACCCCCCAAAAGAAAATTATATCCAACCAGGGACAGACTAAGCCAATCCGCTTCCTGTTATTGGAAATTTGAATTAAAAAAAACATGCAGGGAATGAGGTAATTAACAGGAGGTAAAGCTGTAAGGCTACACAGAACTGGGGTAAGGAGGACTCATAAAGAAGTGAGAGTTGGAAGAAAACAGAAATTTTAAGTAAAGATGAGTGATGAAGTAAATTTAAACACGTGGAGCCAAGAGTTTCCCCCTCATTCATTGAATGTTTTCAATTTTAGCACCTGGCTGCTTATGCTGCACTCTAGCCATATGTTTGTCATTAATTTGGCAATTTCAAAAACCTATGTGGATGAATCTTGTACACTCTGAACTCTTAGTTTCTTGGCCCTCTCTCTTCATCTTTTTTTTCCAACCAAAGGGAGGATTATTATAAATAAATCCTTCTACAAGAAAATATCCAATATATTTTAATGGCATCACCTACTTTAATATGTGTCAAAACCACCCCCCATTTCCATTAAATCAAGATTGAGTTCCTTCTCTGTGCTGCTAAAACATTCTTCCAATGTATCTATCAAGGCATTCAGAAATCATATTAGAATTATCTGCTTATGTGTCAATTTATCCCTGGAAAAATAGGTACTATGCATATGCTTCTTCATATTTGCAGGTGTTAACACAGTGCCTAGGCTAGTGCACTGATTCATAAACTAAACATTTTATTGAACACTTACTATAATAACTCCATCTGTGGGAAACCTCATTGCTCATGATTTTCTTATGTGGAGAAAAAAAAGCCAATTGGTTCTCAAATGGAAAGCTGTACTAGTTCTTCCAGGTAAGAAGAAAGAAAATTGAAAAGACAGTAGTTATCATAGAGTGGAAAGGGGTTTAGGAGCACTATCCTTTCTTTCTCCATGTCTCTAAAAGTTGTTATGATCTAGTGCTAAATATTTCCCCAAGTTGAAGAATTTAGACTCACGTTCTGTAATAAATCAGTGCTCATTGTGACTTCCAATACTTCAGGACTCTATGGGCGGGGGGAGGAAGGGAGAGGGGGAGGGGGAGGAGAAGAGAGGATTTTCCTTGTATGCCAGCATTACAATCTGAGAAAATCATTGTGAAGGAAATGGTTTAAAATTATACAGGGCAAATATTCAGACATTGCCTTTCCCTTTGGCAAAGTGTTCTGCAATAGACCTCTGATATTACAACTCCTAATTTATGGTTTCATTTTTCAGGAAGTCAGACTCTTTAATCTTAAATTCTCCAGCTGCACTTAATTCCATCTCCATAGTAAGATAAAAAGCAGCAGCAGCAACCTATTAACGTTAGGAAAACCTCCTTGATAGTTGCTGCTTTTATGTTCAAATGGAAATTTTGTGTATTCTATTTCCTCCATACATTTTGCTTTATTTTACATAGATAATTAGATTAAAATATTGCATCTTGAGTTGCATGTTAATAAATGATTCACCAGATATTCTTAATTAAAAACAAAAGGAATTCTTAGCTATGGGAAGTATTACATTCCTTTGCAGACATGTCTTTTCTTTTTCTTGAAATTAGTGTTAACTAAAATCCAAATAACCAACTTTCACCAAATATGTCAATCTTTTCTTCCACCCGTGTTCATAAAATTATCAACATTGACTGCTTAAAATTTACTTCCTTTTCCATAGAAAAACAAGGGGTATATAAAATAATGAAGGAGAAATTTTAGTGCAGTATTGCCAATTCTGAAACACTGCAAGGAACAAGCGAAGGGCAAGGTTGGGACCATGCCTTTTTCCTCATCAAAAAATAAATTTTAAAAAAGTCATTCACTCAGTTGCTTTATTTCTACACATGGGACACTTCACTGATTTAATAATGGAAACTAATGAGAAAATCATATTTGCTTTAAAAATAGTTATTTTGAAAGCATATTTCCTAATAAGCAGATATTACATGGAAAATATGTTAATGACTGTTGCTATGTTTCTTCCACCAGTTTTCAGGGCCAAATAGGCTTCTTTCTACTGTGTCTATCATTAGGTACTCAGTTAAGTCATTTAAAAAAATTTGGATCTCTGATTCTGCCCACAATGTTTTATGATAAAGATTGAAAGGAGGCACAGTGTGCTTTTTCTGGATAAATAGTTTGTGACTAATTTATTTGCATTTGTACAGCTCCTTGAATTGCTAAAATCATTGTAGTACTGTCTATTCTGAGGTTATACGTCAATAGCCATTGTTATGCAACTTGTGTAACCAAGTAAATACATGAATTACATGAATTACATGACTTATTTTGAGTTTGTTCTTAATTTAGTGCTTGTAAAAGTTGCTTTTATTTTATAATGATGGCTGAACTCTAGGTTATGGAACTGTCAAGACACAAAGAAGACTATCCAGGGACTTAGGGAAAGACAAGCTTTCATTAGCAAATATTGTGTTATCTAGATATGGAAGTTCAGTTACTCCTTTATTGTCTTAAAGAAATATAAATATTCTGATTGCAGCTTTTATACAGAAGATACCCAAGACCTTTAGCCTCAGCTGGTAAAAGGGCCCTGAAAAATACTACATAATGTTAATACATGGAAGAATAATTCATAAGATTTTTAAAGAAATAAATCTTTATTTTTTTAAAGATTTATTTATTTATTTTTATTTCTCTCCCCTTCTCCACCCCCCCACCCCAGTTGTCTCTTCTCTGTGTCTATTTGCTGCATGTTCTTCTTTGTCCGCTTCTGTTGTTGTCAGCAGCTCAGTAATCTGTGTTTCTTTTTGTTGCATCATCTTGTTGTGTCAGTTCTCCACGTGGGCAGTGCCATTCTTGGGCAGGCTGCACTTTATTTTGCGCTGGGCAACTCTCCTTATGGGGCGCACTCCTTGCGCATGGGGCTCCCCTACACGGGGGCACCTCTGTGTGGCAGGGCACTCCTTGCGCGCATCAGCACTGCCCGTGGGCCAGCTCCACATGGGTCAAGGAGGCCAGGGGTTTGAAACCGCAGACCTCCCATGTGGTAAACGGATGCTCTAACCACTGGGCCAACTCCGCATTTTAAGCACACTATATTAGGCAAGGATTTTCCAGACTTCTTTCTGCTGTCTCAATGCTCTAACAAAGGTCTCAGGGGGAGTGTTAATGACTATGTTGTTTTGAGTCTTCTGTGGACCCCAGAAAATTTTGCTCTTAAATTGGATCATTCCTGTGAGTGTGGGACACCTTGATTGGATTGAATTCAATTGGGGACCTTTGATTGGAGTAATTCAGTGAGGCATGACCCAGAGTGGGTCTCAGTCCTCTTGATGTAGTCCTCTACAAATAGGAGAAACATACAGAGACACACCGAGAAAGAGAGCTGACATTGTAAATGGCCATGTGAAAGAAGACTCCAGGATCACCCAAATGTATAGAAACGCAGAGAAATGCTGAGAGCCTGAGAGAGAGGCCGGAGACCAGAATCAGTAGAGCAGCCAAAGCTGAAGCAATGAGGCCGAGGGGAAAGAGAAAGATGAGCCTTACACCTGATTGCCCACAGTTGAGCTCAGGGAGAAAATGAGCCTGGAGGAGAAGGCAGAGACCAGCTGCCATTTTTCCTTGCCCCATATCAGGAGTCCAGGATCACCAGCAGCCTACCTTTCATGAGATAGCATCTCTGATGATGCCTTTATTTGGACATTTTCACAGCCTCAGATCTGTAAGCTTTTACCCTAATAAATTCCCATTATTAAAGCCAAATCATTTCTTGTATTTTTCATTGGTAGCCTTCAGCAAACTAAGACAATGACTAAGAAAACTGAGACTCTGAGGCTTTAAGAAGCTCTGGGCCAGAGCCTGTGGTACTGTCTTTTCTAGGGTCTCTTCAATTTCTGTGGAAGTGACAACCCATTCCCAATCTGCCAGATATTCTTTTTAAAAAATCTGCCTAGACCTGCCTGCGATTGGAAACTTTCCTCAGGAATCACCCCAAATCCTTGGGACCATACTAGAATGGAATTCACATTCTGATACAATGGTCATGTTCAAGGAAATATGCACATCTACTGAAACACTAAAATAACACAGTGGTGGCAAGGAGATTCAGGAACAGAGGAAGAATGTGGTGGAAGGAAAGGTTTATGGTTCCTTCACTATCCCTCTCTCTCCAGTTGATTGCTATACAACCTCCAAACAATTCTTAAACACAAACTGAGCAACTGCTATGTGTCAAATTTGGTGCTCCATGCTAACAGGAGTATTAAGGGTACAAACAAGACTTCTAATGCCAGACTAGTTTGGGTTTGAATCCCAGCTTCAACATTTACAAGTTTGGGGATTTACTAAATTTCTTTGAGCCTTAGTTTTTCATCTTTAAAAATTATGTATCTGTAGTACACAGAATACAGATTTTAGTGGCTCCCCAAAGATGCCCATCCCTTAATCTCTGGAGCCTGTGAATATGTTACTTTCCATGGCAAAAGGACTTTGGATGTGAATAAATTAAGGACCTTGAGATGGGGAGCTTATGCTAAAATATTTGAGTTGGCCTAATCTAATGATATAGATGCTTCAAAATGGAGAATTTTTCCTGAGTGTGGTCAGAAGACCAAAGCAATGGCATTATGAGAAGGTCCATCATTGTTGGCATTGAAGATGGAAGGGGACCGTGGGCATCCTTTAGGAGCTAAGAAAGGCAAGGAAAAGTGTTCTCTCCTACAGCATCCAGAAAGATAGACAGCCCTACAGATACTTGATTTTATCCCAGTGGTACCCATTTTGAACTTGTGACCTACAGAGCTATACACTTAAGCCCCTACATTTGTTTTAATTTTACATCAGTTATAAGAACTATAATACTTCCTTGTGGGGATTATGTAAGTGATTACATATAAAACATGTAGAATGGTCTCTGGCACATAGTAAATTCCTTTTAAGTGTCCAGTATCATCACAATATAATTTAAAAAGAGTATGAGAGTAACTACTAGGAAAGGAGGGAAAATGGGCCTGAGCACAAATAGTGGCAAAATTTTAAACAGAAATAAGAGCCATATTAAATTGATATGGAAGATCAGACGTAGGAAGGACTAACTCACATAAACAGCATTAGAGACAAATCTAAGACCTAGAGTGGAACATGCACAGATAAAGGTAGAGAGTGTAAGCAGTGGTGAGCAGCAGAAGCCAACACATGTGAAAGTAGAACAGGCAGGAGACTAGCAATAAATCAATTTTTTTAGCAATAAATCATTTTTTTTAATTTAGGGAATTTTCTTTGGAAGAGAGACAGACAATAAAATACTAATAAAAAAGTGAAAATAAAACAGACAGAAATGTAAAATGAAAATGGCTTCCTTTTAAAAAAAATCAAATTTATTGATACATAATAATAATGCATACAATTTATCCAAAGTGTACAATCAATGGTATTTGGTATAATCACATAGTTGTGCATTTATCACTTCAGTCATTATTAAAGCATTTTCATTATTTCAGTAATAATAATAATAAACAAAAAACAAACAAAAGAGAAAATTCCTCACCTCTCAATCTCTGTATTTCTCCTGCTATACATAGCTGCTATTTGTGGCTATTCTTGCACAATTATTTATTTGTTTGTAGATTACTTACCATATGATCTACCCAAGTGTATAATCAATGACTTTTATTATGATCACAATTTTATGCACTCATTATCTAAATAATTTTAGAACAATTTAATTACTCCAAAAAGAGAAACTCCACACCCATTAGCATTTCTTCCTCAGCCCTACATAACCACTAATCTAATTGTTTTATACTTACATTTTTTATATAAGCAGAATCATACAGTATGTAGTACTCTGTGTCTGTCTCCTTCACACAGTTTTTTTTTTTCGGTCTGATATTAATATTTTGTAGTATTAATCTACATTTGCTCAGCTTCTAATAAAAACAGTCTTATATATGCAATTTAACTAATATTTATATTTCATATAATATATTTATATTTCACATCATATATTTAGTTCATAATAGGGCAATCATATGATATTTGTCCTTTTGTGTCTGGCTTCCTTCACTCAACATGATGTCTTCCACGTTCATCCATGTTGTCACATGTTTCACATCTTCATTTATTCTTACTGCTGCATGATATTCCATTGGGTGTACACTCCACATTTTGTTTATCCATTCATCAGTTGATAGACACATCAGTTGTTTTCAACTTTTGGCTATTGTGAATAATGCTGCTATGAACATTGTTGTGGAGATATCTATTCATGTTACTGCTCTCAGTTCTTCTGGGTGTATACTTAGCAATTTATTGCTGGGTCCCATGGCAAGTCTATAGTCAACTTCCTTATGAACTGCCAAACAGTCTTCCACAGTAGCTGTTTCATTCTACATTCCCATTGACAGTGAATAAGCATTCCTATCTCTCCACAGTCTCTCCAACATTTACTGTTTTCTGACTTTTTAAAAGCACAATGTCTTCCTTTTTATAATTTATATTTTTAATGTTATATTAAAAAAATATGAGGTCCCCATATACCCTCCACCCACTCACCCCACTCCTCCTCCATAACAACAACCTGCTCCATCATCATGAGACATTCATTGCACTTGGTGAATACATCTCTGAGCACCACTGCACCTCAAAGTCAATGAGAATGTCTTCCTTTTGGTGCCCTACAAAATGTTTCCCCATTTCTTTCTTTTTAAGTTTTTTTTTCATTTAAAAATGTATTGAAGTATATCACTCATACATAAACATACATAAACAATAAGTGTATAGTAACAGTTGTAAACGTAAAAAACAAACATACATATCATCAGAGAGGGCTCTCATACCTCATCCTACCACCAATACTTTGCATTGTTATGAAACATTTTTAACTAATGATAAAGAACATCCTGAAAATATTACTATTACCTCAAGTATCTTATATTTGATGTATTTTTCTCTGAACCTACATTATTATTATTATCGTCATTTTTATATCACTTATACATGAACATACATAAACAGTAAGTATATAGTAAAAGTTGTGAACTTACAAAACAAACATGCATAACATCATACAGGGGTCCCATATAAAAACCCACCACCAACACCTTGCATTGTTGTGAAACATTTGTTACAAATTATAAAAGAATATAGCAAAATCTTACTACTAACTATAGTCCATATCTTATATTTGGTGTATTTTTCCCCAAACCCACCCTATTATTATTTTTAGTATAATAAACTTTATTTACAAAAAGGTTTTAGATTACAGAAAAGCTACATCAAAATTATAAAGGATTCCCATGTACCCCCTCCCTCTCCTACATCATCTCTTATTTTTAAAAATGTAGCAGTATATTTTATTATGTTATATCTGCAAAATTCACTCATTTAGAATTGCACATTAAAAAAAATAACACACTTGTGGTAAGGACTAACCTACCTGCAGTGATAATCTGAAAACCAAAACCATCGTTGTGGCATTTATCAGTACTTCACACATTTAACAAATAATGACAGAGAGAGCGACCATTGTAATAACTTCTTTAAAGTCAAAAATTATGCACAAATCAGAATTAAGAGAAACTTCAGAATGTCCATATTTGCATGCATTTTTGGCTGAAGTTTCGCTGATTCCACATATAACAAACCACAACTTTGAATCAAAATAATTATTAAAAACATTTAAGCTTTGTGAGAAACTTACTTTGCAGAAGCAAGGAAAGCAGAATGAATAGTAAGAGCAGTATAGTTTTAGGAGAGAAAGCAATCACTTATTTCCTTTATCATAAAACAAATGTCAATGGGTCAAAATTTTAATAACACTGACCAAGTTATTTTCAATTCAAGAATTTGCTTTTCATGTTGTACCTCTAAAATGTATCCATCCATATATTTGGATTAAATTTAATTTGTACATCAGAAGCATGCTCAGAATTCTAATCTTAAGTATAGACCATAACTTATGAAGGCATAGTTCAAATACGATACAATAATGCTGCTCTGTAGATTTATATGTTTCATCTGAAAGACTTATCTTACAAACAGGAGCTTTGCCCATTTTCTCTCATATGAATTTCCATGTGTTTAAAATGCTACTCAAAAGACAGATTGAAATAATTCATGCTATGCATTTTTGTTCTTTGGGGTTTGATAAACTCTTCTCCAAATCTCTCACCCTTGTTTTTTCCTTTCAGGCTGCAGCAATGCTGGTCTTTTGGTAACATACTCTATCAGATTTGTTTGTCTGTGAAGACTTTGAACTCACCATCATTTTTGAAGAACAGCTTTGTTGGATATTCTTGGCAGGCAATTTTTCTCTTTCAGTACCTTAAATACATAATACCACTTTCTTCTCTTTTCCATGGTTTCAGATGAGAGGTCAACACTTAATCTTATTGAGCTTCCCTTGTATGTGATGGTTCTCTTTTCTCTTGCTGCCTTCAGTATTTTCTCTTTGTCTTGAGCATTCAACAGTTTGACAAGTATATGTTTTGGAGTAGGCCTGTTGGTATTTATACTGTTTGGGGTGCACTGTCCTTCCTGGACATGTACATCCATCTCCCTCAATAGGGTTGAGAAGTTTACAGCCATTATTTCCTCCAAAACTCCTTCTGTTCCCTTTCCCTTTTCTTCTCCCTTTGGGATGCCTATAATGTGTATGTTTGTGCATTTTGTGTTGTCATTCAAATCCTTAAGTCCCTGCTGCATTTTTTCAATTTTTTTCTATCTGTTCTAATATCCATTTGATTTCAGATATACTGTCTTCCACATCACTAATTCTTTCCTCTGCCTCTTCAAATCCGTTGTTATGTGCTTCCAATATTTTTTTTTTTTGATTTCTTGGATAGTGCCATTCATCACCATCATATCCATTATCTTTTTATGTATGTTTACAATTTCTTCAGTATGTTTCCCCAGTGTCTTCTTAATATTCTTAATCTCTACCTTAACTTCATAAAGTTGATCCATGGTATTTGTTTGGACAGCTTTGATTAGTTGTCCAATGTTCTGCATCTCTTCCTGGTTTTTAGTTCATTCACTGAACTGGGCCTGTCTTCCTGATTCTTGGTATAGTTTGTAATTTTTTGTTGCTTTCTGGTCATCATTTTATCTTGGTGGGTTTGTTCTGTTGATTAACTTCTCCCTCTAGTCTTGGGTTATTTTAGGTGTTGTTTTTTTGGTGTGTGTTAAGTTCTCTCTTTGACACTTTGTTCTCCTTATTCTATTTCCTTGCTGTTGTCTATGTTCCCTTGAAGGAAAAAGATTAGGGCCAGAGAAAGTGAAAGAGGTAAGAAAAGAAAAAGATAATAGTAATCATAATAATAAAAATTAGAAAAGGAACTATATAATACCTAGGAAAATGAATATTTACCTCATGTAAGTGGTGTAGAGTAATAGGAATAAAAACTGTAGTACCTGCAATGCAATGGGAAACCTAATAGAGAAAAATATACAGAATGGATTAAAAGGCCAGAATGATGAGGAGAGAGGGAAAGAGAAAAGAAAGAACAAAAAGAAAAATGTTAATAAAAGAAAGAACATAGAATAGATGAGAGAAATAAAAAAACAGAAAAGTTGAGGACTAAACAAAAGAGGTGGGGAAGTAGATGTGGCTCAAGTGATAAGGCCTCCGCTTAGGATATGGGAAGGGCCCAGGTTTGATCCTTGGGGCCTCCTGGTGAAAAAGAAGAAGAGAAAGCATGCCTGCGTGCATGGCAAGCTGAATGCACACACCATGAGCCAAGTGCCTATGCACTGAGCCAAGTGCCCACATGGTGAGCTGAGTGCCCATGTGGGTGACTGCATGGCAAGCCAAATGCCCACATGGTGAGCCAAGTGCCCATGCGGGTGCCCCTGTGGCAAGCTAAGTGCCCACATGGCAAGTTGAGTGCCCATGCAATGAGCCAAGTGCCATGGAAGTGCCTGAATGGTGTGATTATACATGTGGGTGCCTGTGTGGTGAGCCAGTGCCCACATGGTGATCCAATTACTTGTATGGTGAGCTGAGTGCCCATGCAGTGAGCCAGTGCCCACACAAGTGAGTCACATGTCAAGATGATGATGCAACCAAAGATAGACAAAGGGGAGTGTCAAGGTGAAGTGCAGCAGAGACCAAGAACTGAGGTGGCACTACTGACGGGGAAACTCTCTCCACATCATAGGGCCCCAAGATTGAATCCTGGTGAATTCTAGAGGAGAAAGATGGGAAGAAAAGACAAAAAGAGAAATAGATTCAGAAGATCACACAGCAAATGGACACAGACAGCAAAAAATCCGGGAAGGGGTGGGGGAGGATAAGGAAAAATAAATAAATCTTAAAAAACTACAAAGAGAGTTGGAATGTAAGAACAACAACAGAAAGCAGAAGATAGAAAGATGAAGGAAGGACAAGAGATAACATTGGTAGACAAAATCAGTGTATGCAGAAAGGGGGAATTCAAGGAAGAGAAAACATAGCAAACAAAAAACAAGTCAGGAGCATCTAAATTTAAAAAAAAATAGGGAGGGGGAGAAAGAGGAAAGAAAAACAAGAAAACAATAAATAAACAAACCCAGGAGCAGGAAATCAAACAAAATAGTAAGGAAAAACAACCTTCCCTCTTAGAGCCCTTGGAACTTCTTTGGCTGCCAGCATTCGTCAATCATTTACCCTGCAGCCTTCTATATGCAGGATTTGAAGCAGGTTTTGGCAAGTAAACTAAGTTAAATTTTTAAAAGTAATTTTTTTTTAGGGAATTAAGGGTCCCAAGAGAAGCTAATACAAAAATAATGTCTATGTTTTCCCTGTCCTAAAGTATCAGCTGGATGTTTGATATCCCCGTGGATCACTACTCTAAAAATAGCCAGGAATCAAACTAGGGACATCATATAATCAAGATGGAACTTTTCCACTAAGCTAAACTTTCTCATTGGGTCAGTTAGCTCTTCAGAAAGCTATCCAGTCACTCTCCCCCAGGCAGGGGCAAGTTTGAGTCTTTGCAGTTGGATACTTTCCTGCTGATTAGGAGTCTGTCCCTGCCCCCTTTCTATTCTTATTGTTTTCTCTCTCAGGGCAGCAGAACATGATACCTTATCTGAATGGTACCCCCCCTCACCTCTCCAGGTCAGGTTGAGTTCCCTTTTGAAATTCAAGTGGACCCTGGTGGCTGAACTCACCAGAGAAAAGTGATTCCCAACCATATCCAGACCATCCCCTCCTCCTAGTGAGCCCTAAGCAGGCTCTTTGAAGCTTATTAAGTGCTTCCTACTGTCCACCTCACTTAGCGGAGTTGAAATTTTGAGTTTTCAGCATGGGTCTATTCAATTTCCTGACTCCATCCCTTCCCAGGCCAAGTTCCTTTCTCCCAGGGCTGTTAGGTAAATCAGGCTGCCTCAGTAGATTTGCCTCTCCCCTCTTCCTTGTGCTACTGCTTACCAGCTGATATGGTTCTCAAAGCTCAAAGGGAGTCCAGGCAACTAAAGTCACAGAAAGGAAACCCTCCTCCACCCTTTGCCAGAACCCTCCAACTCTTGGACATTGCTCCCTCCTGTTGGGTGGCCAGTAGGTGTTGGGGCTTGCATTGGCATTTTTTCTTGATGGTAGGGCTTAGCCATCCCTCAGTTTCCAGCCTCAGTGGCAAGAAACTCCTGGTTTTACCTTAAGCAATTTATCTCTTTGTCCAGCTCTCTCCAAATCAATTCTCTGAAGTCTCCTGCTCCATGGGTTCTCAAAACAGCTCACTCAGGCAGAATCTTGCCCCCACTCAGCCTTTTTCTGTGAGAGAGATGGTGAGTGCCCACTTAAACTAAAATCATCTTGCCACCTTCCCCCTTTAGTGTATTTTTCATCTCTTCCATTGTGTCTTTCATTCCCATAAGGCCTGTTACTTTTCTTTGAAGACTTTCAAAGTGTGCTTTTTGCTTTCCCTGTGTCTACTTAATATCCTTTATTTCTTTAGTCATATTTTATTTAAATTCTCAAAATTATTTAGGAGAGTTGTGCTATTATCACTGATTAATTGTATTAAATCCTGGACCTCTTCAGGATATTTGGTTTGTTCTTCAGTCTGGGCCATCTCTTCCTGTTTCCTAGTATGGCTTGTAATTTTTTCTTGATGTCTAGGCATCTGAAAATGTTGGTGTATTTACTCTGATAACTAATTTCTCTCTTGTCTATTGTTTATTTTTTTCAATAGCTCTTCTTTGCTATTTGATTCTACTTACTCTCACTCTTTAAAATTGCTCAGTTCAAGTTTTCAAAATCTGGTCAGGGACTCACTATGGGGCACAGATTTTCTCCAAGGCCTTGGATACAGAGAATATGAGCAGGTTTTGTCCATGCAGTTTCTAGACTGGCCAACAGATGGCACTAATTAGTACACCTTTCCATGGAGGTGTTTCAGTCTGGGCTTTCTTGTGTTCCAGTGTTGAATCTCCAGAGTGGAAATTCAAAGCATGCTCTGCTGGCTGAATTTGCTGAAGAAAAGCACCCTGACCTCCCCTCCTTTTTCCCTTGATGGGATGGAAGATGACTGTTGCCTTCTCAGTCAGCTACAGTGAGACAGGGGTTTTACCCCACCTTAATATCTTGGGTGTGGGGGAGGGGAGACCTTCCTAGCTGCCACTAGGGCTTGGTGACTGATTTTTATCTTTTTGCTTCTTTGTCTCTCTGTCCCTTGCCCTCCTGGGAGTTGTGTAGTACTGTCCTGGTCTGCTGACTCCCAAAATAGGTCCCCTGGACAGCTTTCTGTTCTTTCTCCATTGTTTTTGTGAAAGCATTTAGGTCTCTCTGTCAGTCCATTGTCATCTTTCTTTAAAAGGTTTTTTAACTTTATTTTTTAAAAGTTTTAGATTACAGAAAAGTTACATTAAAAATATAGGGGTTTCCCATATACTCCACCCCCTGCCCCTCTCATATTTTTTCCTATTAATAACATCTTACATGAGTACATTTATTACAATTGATGAACCGATGTTGAAGAATTGCTACTAACCATGGTCTATAGTTTACATTATGGTTTATACTTTGAACCATACAATTTTATAGGTTTTGACAAAATGTATAATGGCCTATATTTGTCATTGCAAAATAATGCAGAATAATTCCAATAACCTAAAAATGTCCTAGGGTCAAACTATTCTTCACCCCCTCTCCCTTCAGAACCTCTGGTAACCACTATCTTTATATCAATGTTAGAAGTATTTCTCTTACTACGATAATAATAAGTCTACTTTGGTGCATGGTTGCATTTCCCCACCCCAAATATTTGTTCATTCCTCAGTCTTGAGGATTTTCTAATGGTGATGCCCACTTTGCTCCAGACTGAGAGGGAAATTAGATCTTATGGGACAGATGGAAGGAAAAGTTTTTATTGCAGTTGTAGATATTATTTGCATTTTGGGATTGGGGTTGTTTAGCATCACCATTTAGTTACTTGTGGTCATGAGCAAGTCGGATCAACTGGAGAGTAGGTATTGGCTGCAACTCTGCTGAGATTCAGGGCTCAACTGGCATATGAACAGACTGAAGATTAAAGTCATATATTTAACATGTATAGTGCTAATTATAGGTTCAAATAAAAGGGGTGGAAGAAGAGTTTGTAAGGAAATTATAAATGAGCCTAACTCTATTACAGTGGGGAAAGAGGTTATCATATATTCCAAAGTAAGGTGCACTGATGGGGTGCTAATTTCAGGGAGTTGTGTACCTTTCCTATAATGTCCATATATCTTTAGAGCCTACAGGAGCACCCCTGTTTAAGTCTTTGTCTACTATGGAATTTAGAAAGATCCACCTGGGATGTGTATATGCATAACCTCTGGAATGACCTCCAGACACACTTCAAAATCCCTTAGCCATAAAAACACTTTTGTACTTAATTTTCCCTCTTTTTGTTCAAGGTCTTTTTCCAAATGCATCACTGGTTGGTGCTTGGCAATAATCCCTTGGTGCCATGGAGGCTCACTCCTGGAAATCATGTCCCATGCCTGGGGGAAGGTAGTGAGTTTATTTGCTGAGTTTAACTTAGAGGCCACATTTGAGTAACAAGGAAGTTTTCTGGAGGTAACTCTTAGGCAATTGATACTATTAGGCTAAATTTCAATTTTACAAAAATAAAGTTCCTAAGAACAATCATTAATATCATGGACTTAGTGTATTGTTCTGTTTTCTTTTATTAGGCACTGCCTATGTTCTCTAAAGATACAGGACTCCTCAGGATGGGACTTTAATATTTTTTTGGTTATTGTGTGGGTCTTAACCCACTGAGATAACACAACTATTATTACAAGAACACAATCACATTCCATAGAGGCATACCCCAGGTGCACCCTTTCAGACACGTATTCTTAACACTGCCCCCTGCACCAGTGGCCCTTTCCTGTCATATTTGCCAAAAGAACACCTCCACAATTATATTCTCAACCACAGTCCACTACCTTCCTAGAGTTCTCTTCCTTCCTCCAGGTTTCCACTCAGGTATATGGATAGCCCAATCCACACCTCCATCCCTGCTCATCCTCACACTCCAACATCATCAACTCCATTCATATCACTTTACCACCATCAGCTCCACCCACTGCCAAAGCACCCCCATCCACCTTATCATAGATTCTACCCAGATTGAGCTTTGGATCACCACTATGTACTTCTTTCTATGTTCTGTTAACCTGTTTTCCAGACTCTACCTCTGTGAGTCTGCTCAATATCCTTAGTTCATATCAGTGAAATAATGCAATATTTGTCTTTTAGTGACTGGCTTACTTCACTCAACATAAGGTCTTCAAGATTCATACATGTTGTTGCCTATGTCAATATTTCATTCTTTCTTACAGATGAGTAATATTACAGCATATGCATACACCACATTTTGTTTATCCATTCATCTGTTGATGGACACTTAAGTTTGTTTCCACTTTGGGCATTGGTGAATAATGCCACAGTCAACACTGGTGTGCATATATCTGTTAACATCCTGGTTTTCAATTATTCTGTGTATATTCCTAGTAGTGGGTGTAACAGTTTGATATTATTTATGAATTCCAAAAGGAAATAAAGATCATGCTTGTAAACTGTTCAGTTCCTCTGGTGATAACACTTTGACTGTATTAGATTCAGCTGAGACATTTGATTAAAATATGTTAAGATTGGGGCTGTGGTCCAACCACATCACTAGAATGTGACTCAGCATCAAATCCCATCTCCCTTGAGGATAAAACAGATGCTCACATGGAAATAAGTACATAGAAAAGAGGAAAACAGAGGAAGAGAGACAGCTCATTTGACAGGATCCTGTGGCCCCAGAGAAAGAGAGATGAGACCAATAGTGTACTCCTGACCTTGTGAAGAGAACTGAGAAGCTGAGCCAGGAAAGAAATGAGCCCTGGGGAGAGAGATGAGATTTATACCAGCCTACAGTTGAGAATAGAAGGACCTAGGACCATGGAGTCTTAAGAGGAAGAAGGAAGGCTGAACCCTTGCAGACATCACTTCATCACTTACCATCTTGCTACAACATGTGACCAATATCTTTGGGTGAGAAAGTACCTCATATGGTACCTTGAGTTGGATTCTAGGGTCTTGGGACCATAAGCTTCTACCACAAATGAATACCCTTTAAAAGGCCAACAGAGTTCTGGTACTTTGAATCAGTCCCCCTTTAGCTGACTAATACAAATACGCTTAAAAAATCAACTAAATCTCTAAGTTGTTTTAATCCCATTTCAAAATGACTGAGTAAAATTCTTTCTCAGATGCATTTGCCAGGTACTGTGTTTATATTGTTTGAACTATCTTTTGCTGGAAATCTACAAAATTTCCAAATTCTGCCAAAGCAATTATCTTTAGATAGTTCCAATGTTTATATTTTATAGATGTTTTAAAATATTTAAGCTATTGCAGACATCCACCAAAGATGATTTTGTTTCCTAGATGTAGCCAAGAATTGTAATTTAAAGATATCCCCTATGAAAGGGTTTCTTAATGGCAAAGTACATTATGCAGATAACTTTCAAGAATTTACCTCTATTACTGTTTTGATACTTGTCATCTACTGAATAAATATATTCCAGCAAGGTCTGCTGTTGTGAACTTAGTGTGTGTGTCCTCTTTTTCATCATTGATTTCCTTTACAAATATAATATACTTTTAGGTGGAAAAATTCATTTAATAAACTTTCTATGGTTTTTCTCTTACCATAGTAACCATTCCTTTTTAGTTTCCTTTGCAGGTTTGTACTCATCTATTCAAATTCAAACAAATGAAGGATTCCATGTCTCAGTTCTTGGATCCCTTCTTTTTGCTAAACACATCCATACCATGCTCATGGGTTTATATAATACTTATATGGTGATGAATCTCAAATTTATATTTTCACTTCAGCGCTGTCTTCTAATGTTATATATCTGGCATATTATTTTACCTAATTTTGTATTTTTTTTCCTGCTCTTGAATATACTCACTTGTTTCTAGAGAGGCATCTCTGGGAATCAATGCCAATTATAACATCCTTGTATACAGGATGCAACAGCTAAACTCATTTTATGATATTTGCTTAGAAATAGGCACAATAGATTATGAAAAGCTAAGTAAGCATATTGAAATTTTAGAAGCAACCATTAAAAGCCACACAATTACATATATTAAAACATATTAGACAAATAAAAATAGCATATAAAAATTGTTCACATAGCCCAAAAGACAGGAGGGAATAGCAAAGAACAAAGACTATGTTTGGAGACTTCAATACTCCTCTCAAAATAAATTAGTTGAAAGAAAATCAATAAAGGCCAGTATGCTAAGCCCTCAATTTTGTTGCAAGTAACTAGGAATCTGGTCCTCCAATGAGTTAATCTTGGTGGTTACAATGGGTAACAATGGGAGAGGGAGGAATAGAATAGATGGAACATGGGACATTTAGGGGCAATGGAATTGTTCTATATGATCCTGCAATGATGGAGACAGACCATGTCAAACTTCATCAAAATCTATAAAAGTGTAAAGGCCAAAATATAAACCAAAATGTAAATCATTGACCACAGTTAGTAGCAATATTTAAATACTTGTACATTAATTGTAACAAATGTATCATCTACATGTAAAATGTTATTAATAGGGGAAAGGGGAAAATGGGACTTTGGGTATATGGGAATCACCTATATGTTGTATGTGACTTTTCTGTAACCTAAAGCTTCTTTGAAGACAAAATGAAAAAAAAAATGCATTAGGTGAATAAATGGAAGCAAATATCACTGTTCATACAAGACAACAGATCTTATGGTGATGAAAGACATGAGGTTTAAAATTTCTTAATCTTATATTTTTATTCTTATATTATTTCAAACTTAAAAAAATTTTCATATTTTGTTATTTTTAAAACCATAATTTTTATACCAATTTCCTATTAATTGTACTTCCTTATTTTGTTGGCTTCAATTTTGAGGAAGTTTTAGATCACAAAAGGGTTACGACTGTGAGAAGGAAGGATCATTGCTGTGGGATGTTAGAGATGAGGGATGCATGGGAAGTTCACCAGGGGCATACCTATAAAGTATATGAATGTGTTCGTGTTCCTGGGGCATTGTCACAGTGGGTAGAGACCTGCACAATAACCAAAGAAATATTGAATTCTCATTCTGGAGAGCTCTGTCACATTCTCTAATGGGACAGCAAGAGGTACATGGACAGTCACTACTGAAGGTGGATGGACCATTGATGGACCCTTGATTGTGATGACTATACTTATGAACCTTTACTTTTGAAATTGAAAATTACATAGCATTATAGGGTGCCTAACTGTTACCTCCTGAGAACCTCCTTGTTGCTCAAATGTGGACTCTCTCTAAGCAAAAACTCAGCATATAAATGCATTACCTTTCCCCCAGTGTGGAACAATTTCCCAGGGATGAGCATTCCAGGTACTGAGGGATTACTATCAAGCACCGACTAGTAATGCAACTGGAAAAAGACCTTGACCTTAAAGGAGGAAAGGTAAAGATAAATGAGTTTGTAAGGGTTTATATGGCTAAGAGACTTCAAAGTGAGTCATGATTTCATTTAAGAGGTTGAACTTATGCACGTCTCAGCGGGAACTCATTGACTGCCAAAGTAACTACTACCTTAAATAGTGGGTCTCCTGATGGCTCTGGAGACATGCAGACACTATAGGCAGGGTAGACAGCCCAGGAGTTTGGTGCCCTGCCAGTGTACCCTACTTTGGAATTTATGCTCCCCAGTGTGTTAGTGTTGGATTCAGTTGTGTTTTCCCTACATATTGCTCTACTGCCCCTCTATTTGAACCTATAGTTAGTACTAGAGTTGTTAGTTGTATGTCCAAGAGACATAAACCTTTGGACTGTCTATGTGCCAGTTGTGCCCTGAATTTCAACAGACTTGCAACACATACTTTCCAGTTCACTGGACTCACCCAGGACAACGAACAGTGACAATGACCGTCTCAAGGAACAGAGAGAGTCTGCAATAGCAAGCATGAAAGTCACATCCTTATGCCCCATGGGATCTAAGCCCCCTCTCAATTAAAGGTGGAGTGGGTATCATCATCCCAGAATCCTCAGGATTGGGATATGGACAGTGGACGAGAGCAGACTTACAGTTGTCCTACTGTATACATGCTGTGATCCTAGCAATAGAACTTTTATCATGGATGTGGAGGCAGTGGCCACTGGAGTTTCTGAGGGGATAGAGAAGGAAAAATAGGTGTAATTTGGGAGCATTTTCAGGACTTGGGTATTATTCTTAATGACATTACAATGACAGATATAGGATATACTATATCTTGTAATAACCTGCAAAAATGGTGGGGAGAGAGTATAAACTACAATGTAAACTATAATGATTGCTTACTGGCAATGCTCCAAGATGTTTTCATCAGTTGTACCAAATGTACCACACTAATGAAAGATGTTTACGATGTGGGAAAATGTGGGAAGGATAGGGAGCAGGACATATGGGAATCTCCTATATATTTTTGGGGAAAAATTTATGTAATCTAAATTTCTTTTAAAAATTTAAGTGCATTTAAAAAAAAAAGATTAGGGCTCTGATCCAACCACGTCATTAGAGTGCAACTCATCTTCAAGTCCCTGCCCCCTTGGGGATAAAAACAGGTGGTCACATGGAAGTAAACACAGACAAGAACATAGAGGAATAGAGACAGCTCAGTACACATGACAGGGACTCCGGGAAGATAGATGAACCTGATAGTCTACAGCTGACTTTGTGAAGATACCTGAGCAGCTGAGCTTGGAAAGAAATGAGAGCCAGGGAAAGAGACAAGCCTTACAGTAGCCTACAGCTGAAATTGGAAGAAACTAGGGCCAAGGAGACTTAAGAGGAAGAAGGTAATCTGAACCCTCATATATATTGCCTGCCATCTTGCTCCAACACGTGGCCAATGACTTTGTGTGAGAAAGTGCCTCTTATGGTACCTTGAGTTGGACTCATTAGGGCCCTGTGACTATAAGCTTGTACACCAAATATATACCCTTTAAAAAGCCAACAGGGAGTAGGGTTGGAATTTTGCTGGACCCAGCTGTTTTGGGTGTTTTCAGGACAGGAGGTGTCTGGACATCGATTTAATGGGACAGGGACAGAGAAGATTCTTGTAAAAGGTAGAATTTTTGGTCTCTTTTATGGAGATCGGGACTGTGCGTGGGACACTTCCCCCTGGCACTGGCAGCCCAGCGGCAGTGATTCCTGGAGGCTTTGCTGCTCTGGGGAGTACCCAAGCCCTGAGCAGGCTATTCGGAGGCTTGCAGGGTAAGAGGTGTCTGGAAATCAATTTGGTAAGACAGAGACGGAGGAGATTTTTGTGAGACGTGGAATTTTGGGTTTCTGACACGGAGATCAGAGTTTCCAGCTAGAGCCCCTTCTCCTAGGGCAGACGGCCCATCTGCAGTGTGGCCCAACTGTTTGTAGTACAGCGGTGCCCCCAGCAGGCTGTTTCAGTGGCTTGCAGGGCAGGAGGTGTCTGGAAGCCGATTTGGTGAGACAGAGATGGAGATTTTTGCAAGATTTGGAATTTTGGGTTTCTGACACAGAGATCAGAGCTTCCAGCTAGAGCCCCTACCCTAGGGCAGACGGGCCATCTGCGGCAGTCCCTGAATTGTTTGTAGTACACTGGCGCCCCCAGCAGGCTGTTTCAGGGACTTGCAGGGAGGGAGGTTTCCTGAAGTTGATTTTGTGAGACAGTGACAGAAGAGACTCTTGTGAGAGGAGGAATTTTGGCTTTCTGACACAGAGGTCACAGTTTGCCCGCGTGACCCCTCCCCCTAGGGATGGCACCCAGCTACGGGGATCCCTGAAGGCTGTGCTGTGCTGCGGTGCTCCCAGGCTCCCTGTTAACCGGATGTGTGGTTCCCAGGTCTGTGTCCCCTAAACCCTGGTGGCCCACACCCCAGAGACTCATACCTCTTGAGGCTACAATATCACAGACTTCCCATCCCTGAATCTACCACGCCCTGAGGTTCATTTGAGGTCGTTGATTGTCCTAGCCCTCAGCGTTTGTGGTTTTTTTTACTTTTACTCTTTTTTTTTTATTGCCTTGGTTGCTAATATTGCAATATCTCCTGGTCTTTTCTCCTATTGTATCCCCCAAGATCCCTTTTTGTTTTTTTAGTTATTTTTTCATTCTTGTTTTCATTTTCTTGCTTGTTTCCCTCCCTTTTCTTTGCCCACCCCCCCTTTTTTTTCTCTTTTTTCTCTCTTTGTCTTCTTATTTTATTTTATTTTATTTTATTTTATTTTATTTATACAATAGGTGCTGCAGGGAGCGACTCACCTTTGCTGTGTTTGTTCATCCTCCATGTCCTCATTTCAGTATGAATTGATTTTGACCACCTACACTACACCCTTTCCCCCACATCTTGCTATCCACCATCATCTACTGTCTCTATTACATTCCACCTCCCTTTCTTTGGTCCCCAAATTGTCTAACTTTTAATTTCTAATACCTTTGTTCTGTTTTCTATCTTTTATCCAGTCTTGATACTATTGTCTTTCTTTTCTCTTTCCCTCTCATGAAAACACTGGCTTTTTAATTCATATTATATTCCTCCACATATTCAGTTGGCTTTCTTGTTATAGACACTCTACTTACTGCTATAACTCTACACAAATTACATGAGTCTAATATTCATTCTCCTAGATCTCATGTTCTTGCTCTGTTAACATTTATTACCAATACTATTTTACACATTTTTTTTTCTTACACAATTTCCTTTCCCTGGTCATAATATTTTCCTTCAAAGTGAACTCAGCCAGCAACAAGAAATTAGAATAAGAAGAACAAAGTGACAAAGAGAAGACATAACACTTATGCAAAAACAAAAACTAATTAATCCCAAAGACTAGACAGAGAAGCTAAGGAACTGATTCAACCTGTCAAGAGAAAATGATGACAAGACAAAAACAAAAAACTACAAACCAAACCAATAATCAGGAAAACATGGCTGACTCCAATGAACAAACTAAAAACCAAAAAGGGGAGCAGAACATCAGACAAGTAATTAAAGATCTCAGAACATATATTAGAGACCAACTTAATGAAATAAAGGAAGAGTTTAACAAAATGAAGAAAACACTTGGAGAGGAAATTGCAGACATACACAAAAAGATAACAGATATGATGGGAATGAACAGTTCAAGAAATCAAAAATACACTCGCAGCAAATAGCATCAGATTAGAAGAGACAGAGGAGAGAATTAGCGACGTGGAAGACAGTACATCGGAAATCAAACAGATAGTAGAATTGATCGATAAAAAGTTAGAAAAAATTAAGCTAGGACTTAGGGACCTGAATGACAATACAAAATTCACAAACATATGTATTATAGGCATCCCAGAAGGAGAAGAGAAGGCAAAGGGGACAGAAGGAGTGTTGTAGGAAATAATGGCTGAAAATTTCCCAAATCTACTGAGAGAGACAGATGTACATATCCAGGAAGCACAACACACCCCAAACATCATAAACCCCAACAGGCCCACCCCAGGACATATACTTGTCAAATAATCCAATGCTCAAGACAAAGAGAAAATTCTAAAAACAGCAAGAGAAAAGAAATCCATCACATACAAGGGAGGCTCCATAAGATTAAGTGCTGATTTCTCATCTGAAACTATGGAGGCAAGAAGGCAGTAGAATGATATAGTAAAGGTACTAAAAGAAAAAAAATTTCCAACCAAGAATACTCTACCCAGCTAAACAAGCATTCAAAAATGATGGAGAGTTCAAAATATTCACAGATAAACAGAAATTGAAAGAGTGTGCCAACAAGAACACTCCCCTTCAAGAAATACTAAAGGGAGTTCTGCAGGAAGAAAGGAAAAAATAGGACAGACAGAGTTGGAGGAGAGTGTAAGAGCAACAAAAAAGACAAAAAGAGCAGGAAAACAAACAAACAAAATATGACAAACACAAGTCCATTCAAAAGAAGGCTAACATAAATAATTCCTTGAAAGTAATAACACTGAATGTCAATGGATTAAACTCATCTATCAAAAGATTCAGACTTGGACTTTGGATAAGTAAATATGACCCATCTATATGCTGTCTACAAGAAACACATCTTAGACCCAGGGATTCATGGAGGCTGAAAGTGAATGGTTGGAAAACAATCTTACAAGCAAACAATACCCAAAAAAAGAAAGAAGAAACTATATTAATATTAGACAAAACGGACTTTAAATGCAAAACAATTGTGAGAGACAAAGAAGAATACTGCATATTAGTGGAAGGGAAAATCTCTCAAGAAGAACGAACAATCATAAATATTTATGCTCCTAACAAGGGCGTCTCCAAATACATGAGGCAAACACTGGAAAAACTAAGTGAAAATATAGATGCCTCTACAATTATAGTGGGAGATTTTAATACACCACTATCAACTTTGGACAGAACATCTCAAAAGAGATTCACTAAAGAAAAAAAATACTTGAAAAGTATATTAGAGGAGCTAGATCTAAAGACATATACAGATCATTACACCCAAATACAGCAGGATATACATTTTTCTCAAGTGCACATGGATCATTCTCCAAGATAGACCATATGCTAGGCCACAAAGAAAGACTCAATGAATTCAGAAAGATCAAAATCATACAAAATATTATCTCTGATGACAGTGGAGTGAAGCTGGAAATCTGCAAGGGCCAGAGGCCCAGATTTCACACCAAGATATGGAAATTAAGCAGCACACTCTTAGAAAAACAGTGGGTCAAAGAGGAAATCTCAAAAGATATTAATAACTACCTTGAAACTAATGATAATGATAACACAACATCCAAACTTTATGGGACACAGCAAAAGCAGTACTGAAAGGGAAATTTACAGCCATAAATTTATGCATCAAAAAAGAAGAAAGAGCAAAAATTGAAGAATTAACTGCACATTTGGAGAAATTATTAAAAAAACAACAAAGTAAGCCCACAGGAAGAAGTAATAAAGAAATAACAAAGATAAGAGCAGAACTAAATGAAATAGAAAATAAGAAAGTACTTGAAAAGATAAACAAGACCAAGAGATGGTTCTTTGAGAAGATCAATAAAATTGACAAACCCTTAATGAGACTAACAAAGAAAAATGTGAGAAGAAGAAAATACACAAAATAAGAAATGAGAAAGGAGATATCACCACTGACCCCACAGAAATCAAGTCTATCATAAGAGGATACTTTGAAAAACTATATTCCAACAAAAATTACAATTCAAAGGAAATGCACTAATTCTTAGAAACACATAAGCAGCCTATATTGATGAAAGAAGAAATTGATGATCTCAACAAACCAATCACAAGTAAAGAGATAGAATCAGTCATTAAAAACCTCCCAACTAAGAAGAGCCCAGGGCCAGATGGCTTCACAGGTGAATTCTACAAAACTTTCTGGAAAGAACTAACACCAATCCTGCTAAAACTCTTCCAAAAATCGAAACAGAAGGAATATTACCGAACTCATTCTATGATGCCAACATTACCCTAGTAACAAAGTCAAAGACACCACAGGAAAGGAAATTACAGACCAATTTCTCTAATGAAACTAAATGCAAATATACTCAACAAAATACTTGCTAACCATATTCAACAACACATTATATGAATTATACACCATGACCAAGTGGGATTCATTCCAGGTATGCAAAGATGGTTCAACATAAGAAAATCAATCAATGTAATACACCATATAAACAGGCTGAAGGAAAAAAATCACATGATTATATCTATATATGCAGAAAAAGCATTTGACAAAATACAGCACCCTTTCTGGATAAATAACACTCCAAAAGATTGGAATACAAGGAAATTTTTTGAACATGATAAAGAGTATATATGAAAAACCTACAGCCAACATCGTTTACAATGGTGAAATCCTAAAATCCTTCTCTCTAAGATCAGCAACAAGACAAGGATTCCCACTCTCTCCCCTTCTATTTAACATTGTCTTAGAAGTATTTGCTCAAGCACTTAGGCAAGAACCAGATATAAAAGGCATTCAAATTGGAAAGGAAGAAGTCAAAATTTCATTATTTGCAGATGACATGATCCTATACATAGAAAACCCTGAGAGGTCTACAACAAAGCTTCTAGAACTCATAAATGAGTTTATTTTTTTAAATTTTATTCATTTTGTAAAAATATTACATTCAAAAAATATGAGGTCCCATTCAACCCCACCACCCCCACCCCACCACTCCCCCCACCCAGCAACACTCACTCCCATCATGATGGCACATCCATTGCATTTGGTAAGTACATCTCTGGGCATCTCTGCACCTCATGGTCAATGGTCCACATCATAGCCCTACTCTCCCATGTTCCATCCAGGGGGCCCTGGGAGGGTTTACAATGTCCGGTGATTGCCCCTGAAGCATCATCCACGGCAACTCCAAGTCCCAAAAACGCCTCCACATTTCATCTCTTCCTCCCATTCCCCATACCCATCAGCCAGCATGGCCTCTTTTCCCACACCAATGCCACCTTTTCTCTGGGAACCTTGGATTGTTTGTGTCCGTTGCACCTCTATGTCAAGAGGAGGCTCAGATTCCACATGGATACTGGATGCAATCCTCCTACTTTCAGTTGTAGGCACTCTAGGCTCCATGGTGTGGTGGTTGTCCTTTTTCAACTCCATCTTAGCGGAGTGGGGTGAGTCCAATAAATCAGAGTGTAGGAGCTGAAGTCTGTTGAGGCTCAGGGCCTGGCTATCATATTGTCAGTCCAGAGATTCAAATCACCTAAATATATCTTAAACCCCAACACCAACTACAATTCCAGTAAAGTAGCATGAAAGTCTTGTGAAAAGAGATCCCATCTGAGTCCAGTTCCATCACACAGAACCACCAGCCCCAAAGAAGGGCCATCTGACATGGCAGTGAACACCATCTGCCATGACCATAGAACCCGTGGGTCTCTTTAGCCCTCAAAGGAACCAATACCTGGGGTTGTATCTACTTTACTGTCTCTTAGACTCTGCTCAGTTGTCCATAAAGGCAATCCTTCTGACAACCTCCAGACTCTTTTTTAGAGACTCGTAGCCATATAAACTCATTTGTCCTTTCCATTTCCCCCTTACATTAGGTCAAAGAGCATTTTAAAATCATGTTATTATATGTAGACAGGGATAAATGAGTTTAGTAAAGTCGCAGGTTATAAGATCAATGCGCAAAAATCAGTAGCATTTCTGTACACCAATAATGAGCAAGCTCAGGAGGAAATCAAGAAACAAATACCATTTACAGTAGTAAATAAAAAAATCAAATACCTAGTAATGAATTTAACTAAAGATGTAAAAAACTTATACACAGAGAACTACACGAGACTGCTCAAGGAAATCAAAGAAGACCTAAATAAATGGAAGAATATTCCGTGTTCATGGATAGGAAGACTAAATATTATTAAGATGTCTATCCTACCAAAACTGATCTACACATTCATTGCAATCCCAATAAAAATCAACACAGCCTTCTTTAAGGAACTAGAAAACCTAGGTATGAAATTTATTTGGAAAAGAAAGAGGCCCCAAATAGCCAAAGACATATTGAAAAAGAAAAATGAAATGGGAGGAATCACACTACCTGACTTCAAAACATAGTACAAAGCTACTGTAGAGAAAGCAGCATGGTATTGGCATAAGGAGAGACACGCAGACCAATGGAACTGAATTGAGAGTTCTGATATAGATCCTCATATATATAGCCATATAATATTTTATAAAGCCACCAAACCCTCTCAACTAGGAGAGAATGGCCTATTCAATAAATGGTGCCTGGAGAACTGGATATCCATATGTAAAAGAATGAAAGAGGATTACCATCTCACACCTTATACAAAAGTCAACTCAAGATGGATCAAAGACCTAAATATAAGAGCCAAGACCATAAAGACTTTGAATGCAGTGTAGGGAAACATCTACAACACCTTGTAATAGGAAATGGCTTCATCAACTTCAAACCAAAAGCACGAGCAGCAAAAGAACAATTAGATAAATGGGACCTCCTCAAAATTAAAGCCTTCTGTACCACAAAGTAGTTTGTCAAGAAAGTGAAAAGGATGCCTACACAATGGAAGAAAATATTTGGTAACCGTATATCGGATAGGAGACTTATAACTTGCATATATAAAGAACTCATATCTTGAAAATAAAAGATAAACAACCCATTTAAAAACGGGAAAAAGTTTTAAACAGACACTTCTCCAAAGAAGAAATACAAATGGCTGAAAAGCACATGATAATATGCTCCAAATCTCTAGCTATCAGGGAAATGCAAATCAAAACTACAATGAGATACCATCTTACTCCCATAAGATTGGCAGCTATGAAAAAAAAAACACAGAAGAATACAAATGCTGGATAGGATGTGGAAGAATGGGAACACTCATCCACTGTTGGTGGGAATGCAGAAGAATTCAACATTCTGGAGGACAGTTTGGCGGTTTCTCAAAACACTAAACATAGATTTGCCATATGACCCAGCAATACCACTGCTGTGCATATACCCAGCAGAACTGAAAACAAGGACACAAACTGATATATGCACACCAATGTTCACAGCAGCATTGTTCACTATCACGAAAAGTTGGAATCAACCCAAATGCCCATCAACAGATGAATGAATAAATAAAATGTGCTATATATGTACAATGGAATACTACTCGGCTTTAAGAACAAATACACTACAAACACATGTGATAACATGGATGAATCTTGAGAACCTTATGTTGAGGGAAGCAACCCAGTCGTTGAAGGACAACTACTACATGACCTCAATGATATGAAATAAGTAAACCAAGCTGCCTCAGAGAGCTAGAGACTGGATGATAGGCTTACAGGAAATTGGGGTTAGAAGAAGGACGTAAGCTGATATCTACATGGGTGAAATCTATGATAAGCTGGAGGTAAGTATGTGTACATGGAAGGGATAAAATGGGTTCATAGGGTTACCTTTGGGTGGGGCTTTGCAGGCTTGAGGGGGGCTAGGGATGGGAGGATGGGTAATATTGCTCAAGAAATTGAGGGGAGGGTGGGGCAACCTATGAACATAGGAGATTGTCAGGTGTTTGTTGAGAGTATAATGGTGAGAAAACCTTTTCAAAAATATAATAAGGAAAGTTACCTGTTTAAGATACTTAAAGGGGATAATATGACACAGGAAAGACTCTTAGGGAATATGTGAATGCTCATTTTGCCAGAGTGTGTTATACCATTTGTGAGAGACCCATATAATGAGAGTGAAGGTATACCCACATCCTGGGGAGGACGGAGGCCATCTAATGGAGGGAACTGTATCTCTCAAGAGAAATGGTGGCTCCCAAGGCATTAGGGCAGTTCAGCATGTCAAGCCGTCAACACTGTTGGACTCAGATGTGACCTTTTTACATATGCCGCTTCTGTAAACTTTTACTGAAACTGTGGTTGGCTCTGGGGGTGGTGTATCCTCAGGAGACTAGAATCTCTGGACTGCCTATGTGCCAGCTGGGCCAGCTGTTTTTTTTTTAATAGCCACCAGTCTAATATGTGTAAGATGATATATCATTGTCATTTTATTTGCATTTCCCTAATAGTTTGTGATGTTGAGAAACTTTTCATATGCTTTTTAGCTATTTATATTTCCTCTTTAAAAGAAAATTGTCTATTCAAATCTATTTCCAATTTTTTGAATACGTTGTTCGTCTTTATATTTTCGAGATGTAGGATTTCTTTATAAATGTTGGATATTAGACCCTTATCAGATAGATGACTCCTAAATATTTTCTACAAATATTTTCTCCCATTGGGTAGGCTGTCTTTTCATTCTCTTGACAAACTCCTTTGAGGCACAAAAGCTTTTTTCTTAATTTTGAGGATGTACCATTTACCTATTTTTTTTTCTTTTGTTTCTTGTGCTTTGTGTGTAAAATTTATGATAACGTTTCATAGTACCAAACCTTACAGATGCTCCCTTATATTACCTTCTAGGAGCTTTATGGTCTTGGTCGTTATACTTAGGTCTTTCATCTATCTTGAGACAATTTTGTATAGGGCATCAGATGGTGATCCTTATTCATTCTTTTGTATATGAATATCCAGTTCTTCAAGACCATTTGTTGAAGAGTCTATTCTGTCCCATTTGAGTAGGCTTGATCACCTTGTCAAATATCAGCTGGCCAAATATGCACATGACTATATTTGAACTCTCCGTACAGTTTCATTGGTCAGTATGTCTATCCTTATGCCTGCACCATGCATTTTTGACCACTGTAGCTTTTTAGTATGTTTCAAATCAGGTAGCATGACTCCTCCAATTTTATTTTTCCTTTTCAAGACACTTTGGCTATTCAGAACTCCTTACCCTTCCTAATAAATCTGATAATTGGTTTTTCCATTTTAGTAAAAAAAGATGTTGGAACTTTGATTGGAATAGCATTGAATTCGTAAATCAATTTTGGAAGGATAGATACCTTAATGATATTTAGTCTTTCAATCAATGAACATGGGATATTATTCCATTTCCTTAGGTCTTCTTTTATTTCCTTTAGTAATATTGCTTAGTTTTCTGTGTACAAGTCCCTTACATGCTTAGTTAAGTTTATTCCTAGATATTTGATTATTTTAGTTGCTATTGTAAATATAAGTTTTTCTTGATCTCATCCTAAGATTGCTCATTTTTGGTGTACACAAATGCTACTGATTTTTTGTGTTGCTCTTATATGCTGCCACTTTACTTAACTTGTTTGTCAGCTTTAGAAGTTTTGTTGTTGATTTTGCAAAACATTCTTATATAAAGTATCATGCCATCTGCAAATAGTGAAATTTTTATTTCTTTCTTTCCAATTTGGATGGATTTTATTTATTTTTCTTGCCTAAGGGTTCAAGCAAGTACTTCTAATACAATGTTAAATAAGAGCAATGACAGCTGACATCCTTGTCTTCTTCCAGATATTAGAGGGAAAGCCTTTGCCCTTTCAACATTGAGTATGATATTAGCCATAGGATTTTCATATATGCCCTTTATCAAGTTGAGTAAGTTTTCTTCTTTTCCTATCTTACTTTCCCCCTAGTGTGGGAAATGACTCCCAGGGATGAGTCTCCCTGGCACTGAGGGATTACTACTAATCACTAGCTGTTGATGCAACTAGAGAAAGACATTGAATAAAAGGGGGAAAAAGGTAAAGACAAATGAGTTTATATGGCTAAGAGTCTTCAAAAAAGTCAGAAAGTCATCAGAGGGGTCATGCTTATGCACGTCTCAGCAGGATCCCAGAGACAGCCAAAGTAGATACAACCCCAGGTACTGGTGCTCCTGAAGGCTATGGAGGCACACAGGTTCTATGGTCATGGCAGATGGACCTAGAGTTCAGTGCCTTGTCAGTGGGCCCTACTTTGTAATTCATGTTCCTGAGTGTGATGGAGTTGGACTCAGATGTGACCTTTTTACATATGCCGCTTCTGTAAACTTTTACTGAAACTGTGGTTGGCTCTGGGGGTGGTGTATCCTCAGGAGACTAGAATCTCTGGACTGCCTATGTGCCAGCTGGGCCCTCAGCCTCAGCAGAATTGCAACTCCTACTCTCTTGTTTGTTGGACTTACCCAAGTCAGCTAACAGGGAGGTGAAGATGGTCAACCACCATTCCAGGAAACTCAGAGTGCCTACAACTGCAGGCAGGGAAATTGCATCCATCAACCATGTGGGATCCGAGCCCCCTCTTGATTTAGAGGTGGAGTGGACATCACCATACCAGGTCCACAGGATGGAGGAATAAAATATGGATTAGAGTGGACTCACTGATATTCTACTATGGAACTATTGTGACTCTAGAAATAGAAGAAATTGTATCATTGATGTGGTCACAGTGGCCACAAGTAGTTACTAAGGGCAGGGAGAGGGAAGAAGGGATGTGATGTGGGGCATTTTTGGGACTTGGAGTTGTCCTAAATGTTATTGCAGGGACAGATGCTGAACATTATACATCCTGCCATAACCCACTGAATGGCCTGGGGGAGAGTGTAAACTATAATGTAAACTATAATTAATGCAGTGCAGCAGTGCTCCAAAATGTATGCACAAAATGCAATGAATGTGCCACAGTGATGAAAGAGGTTGTTGATGTGGGAGGAGTGGGGTGGGGTGAGGTGTAGGATATAGAGTAACCTCATATTTTTAATGTAACATTTTTTGTGATCTATGTATCTTTTTAAAAAGGGAATTAAATTAAAAATTCAAAAAAAGAATGCTGTATTTTGTCAAATGCCTTTTTATATTGATAGAGATGATAATGAGTTTTTTCCTTCCTTCAGTTAATGTGGTGTATTACATTGACTTATTATCTTATGTTGAAACATCCTTGTATACCTGGGATAAAACTCGCTTGATCATGGTGTATAATTAGGTTAATGTATTGTTGAATTTGGTTAGTAAATATTTTGTCGAGGGTTTTTAATCTAAATTTATTAGAGAGATTGGTCTGTAGTGAATTCATGTGACATTGGTATTAGGGTGATATTAGTATCACAAAATGAGTTAGTTAATGTTCCCTCCTCTTCAATTTTTTTTGGAAGAGTTTAATTGGGATTGGTATTAGTTCTTTCTGCCATTATTGGTAAAATTCACCCATGAAGCCATCTAGTCCTTGTCTTTTCAAGGTCACCACTTGTGATTTTCTGTTAAGTACTTGTATTTCTTCTTTTATCAATATACTAAGTTTGTTTGTTTCTAGAAATTTGTCCATTTCACCTAAATTGTTCAACATTTTGGCATACAGTTTTTCACAGTACACTCATGATATTCTATTTCTGTGGGGTCATTGGTGACATCCACTCTTACATTTCTGGTTTTATTTATTTGCATCTTATCTCTTTCTTTGTTAGTCTAGCTAAGGGTTTGTCAATTTTATTAATCTCAAAAATCAACTTTGGGTTTTGTTCATTCTTCCTAGTGTTTTTTTTTATTCTCAATTTCATTTAATTCTGCTCTAATATTTGTTATTTCCTTCCTTCTGCTTGCTTTGGGATTAGTTTATTGTTCTTTTTCTGGTTCCTCTATATGTGCAGTTAGATCTTTCATTTTAGCTTTTTCTTCTTTTTTTAGTGTAGGCATTTATAGCCATAAATTTCCCTTTCAGCACTGATTTAGCTGCATTCCATACATTTTGATAAATTGTGTTCTCATTTTCGTCCACTTCAAGGTAGTTAATGATTTAACTGGTAATTTCTTCCTTGACCTACTGAATGTTTAAGAGCATGTTTTTTAACTTCCATTTATTTGTGCCTATTCCAGTTCTCCATCCTTCATTGATTTCTTTTTTTTCTTTATTTTCTTTTAAATGTTACATTAAAAAATATGAGGTCCCCATATTACCCCCACCTCACCCACACCATCCCTCCCACATCATTAAGCTCTTCCATCATTGTGGCACATCCACTGCACCCGGTGAATACATTCTGGAGAACCACTGCATCACATGGACAGTGGTCTACACTGTAATCCACACTCTCCCCCAGTCCAGCCAGTGGGCTACGACAGGACACATAACGTCCAGCATCCATCCCTAGAGCATCACTTAGGACAACTCCAAATCCTGAAAATGCCCAACACCATATCTTTACTTCCCTCTCCCGACCATCAGCAGCCACCATGACCACCCTCTCCACATCACTACTACAATTTCTTTCCTTACTAATCACAATATTTCCCCAGTAGAACACCAGTAATTCCACTCTAATCCATATTCTATTCCTCCATCTTGTGTACCTGGGATGGCTATGTCCAGTCCCCCTCTACATCAAGAGGGGATTTAGGTTCCACATGGATGATGGATGCAGTTCTCCTGCTTGCAGCTGTAGGCACTCTTGGCTCCCTGGTGTGGTGGTTGACCCTCGTCACCTCCCTGTCAGATAGCCAGGATAAGTTCAAGAAACCAGAGGGTAAGAGCTGAAAATCTGCTGAGACCCAGGGCCTGGCCGTCACATGGACAGGTCAGAAATTCAGGTCTCCTGAGTATACACCAACCCAAATGCCAACCACAGGTCCGGTAAAAGTGACAGAAGAGGCATGTATAGGAAGGTTATATCTGAGTCCATGTCCATCACACTCATGAACACAAACTCCAAAGTAGGGCCAACTGTCATGGCCCTGAACTCCAGAGCCATCTGCCTTGACCATAGAACATGCAGGTCACTGCAGCTCTCAGGAGAACCAGAACCTGGGTTTCCATCTACCTTGGCAGTCTCTGGTACCCTGCGGAGGCATGCATAAGCAACACCCCTGATGATCTCCTGGCTCTAACTTCATTCCATCGTGGTCAGAGAAAGTGCTTTATATAACTTCATTGTTTCTAAATTCACTGAGACTTGTTCTATGACCTAGCATGTTGTCTATCCTGGAGAATGATCAATAGGCACTGGAGAAAAATGTATATCCTGTAGCTTTTGGTTGTATTGTTCTGTACAAGTCCATCGGATATAGTTCCTCTAACATATTTTTCAATGTCTCTCTGTTTCTTTATTGAGACTTTGTCTAGTTGTTCTATTTAATGGTGATAATGGTGTATTGAAGTTCCCCTCTATGATTATTGTGGCATCTATTTCTCGCCTTAGTTTTGCCAATACTTGCCTCAAGTATTTTGGGGCCCCCTGCTTAGGTTCATAAATATTTATGATTGTTTTTCTTCTTGGTTGAGCACCCCTTTTATAAACATATAGTGTCCACCTTTGTCCCCTAAAATAGTTTCACATTTAAAGTCTCTTTTGTCTGATATTAGTATAGCTACTCCTGACTATTTTGGTTATTGTTTGCATGTAAATTTGTTTTCCAACCTTTCACTTGTAACCTGTTTGTGTTCATGAGTCTAAAGTGAGTTTCTTGTAGACAGCATATAGATGGGTCATATTTCCTTATCCATTCTGCCAATCTGTCTTTTGATTGGAGAGTTTAATCCATTAGCATTCAATGTTATTACCGTCACGGCAGTGCTTACTTCAGCCATTTCTCAGGGTTATATATGTTATATTTTATTTTCATTTCTTTTTTTTATCCTTTCATTTATTCTTACTAATAATATTCCTTTCTACACTCTACTCCCTCTCTCTCCTATTTTTTTCTTTCAACCTGCAAAACACCTTTTAGTATTTCTTGTAGAGCAGGACTCCTGTTGACAAAGTCTCCCAATTTCTGTTTATCTGTGAATATTTTGAATTCTCTCTAATTTTTGAATGCCAGATTTCCTGGATACAGAATTCTTGGCTATCAGTTTATTTTTCTTTCAGCACTTTAACTATGTCATACCTTACCTTCTCACTTCCATGGTATCAGATGAAAAATCAGTATTTAATCTTATTGAGTTTCCATTATATGTGATGGATCTCTTTTCTCTTGCTGCTTTCAAGATTCTGTCTTTGGCTTGAGCTTTGGCAGCATTCTTCCTTAAGGAATAGACATGCTCTTTCCTGTGCTGTTAGCATGTTAAAGTGCCCTGCAGTTTTACAGCACTATAGCAGTAAGAAAGCACATTTGCTGTCTTAGAGCTTCTAAGGTATGGCTAGTTTCTTTATGCTCTTAGCTCTAGGGAGCGAGTGTAATAGATGATGGGATTTGGTAAAATTGCCAATCCCAGTTTTCCATGGTGGTGTTTATGTCTAAGACAGATAAGTGGGAGATAAGAAGAGGCATTGCCCTTTTAGTTATTGTATAGGAAGAAATGATGGGAAATGAAAACAGACAGGTTTCTTAAGGGGTGTCAGGCTTGCCCTCCCCTTAGCAACAGGTGTTTGGGCTAGAGTTAGAGGAAACAGCTGGCCCTAACAGAGACACTACTTAGCTTTGTTTCTTGAAGAGATATTACAGGCTGTCCAATGACTGACACTCATACAACCCATCAGGTTCTTCTGGTGAGCTGGCACTTCCTTGGGCGGTTAGGTTCACTTGAGAAAAGTGCATCCAGTTGGCAATTCCTTTAACTTTAATAACTATGGGTGTGATCAGAACCACAGAGTAAGTTTCCTTCCATTTTGGCTCTATTTGAGAGTGAGGTTTGTTTTCTTGCCCAGTTTTAATTAGAATCTGGTTTCCAGATACTGGGTGATTAAAGGTTGACCATAGACCATCTTGAAGGGGCTAAGATGAAATGGGTCATAGCCACCTCATTTCCATTTCCCTTCTGGTGGGAAAATGCTTAGCCCTGGCAGGATGGTGTCTGGATTTGCCAGTCCTCCCCAGCCTATGAGTGGGACAGGTTCTGGAATAAGGGCTGGGAGTCCTGGGTTAAGCATTTCATTAACTACTTTGAAATGAAATTTAACCAGACTTTTACCATACTCAATATCCCTCTGCATATGATCTAGAATAGAAGATATCATAATCATCTGGCATATAGGTACAGTACTTAATAATTAATTCATGAATTAAAGCATAAGTTTCTCTTAGAGTTTGAGAGATCTAATTTCCAGGTTTGCAATACTATGCATGTTATCTCTCCATGGGAGCAGGCAATAATGCCATTTTTGTTTAAGTTCTACTTGCATCACTCTGGTAATCTTTGCTCCACTTGGTATGCCCTTCACACAGCCAGCATGCTGCAGCAACATTGATCCTAGAGAGAAGTTAGGAAGGTAGGTGCCAGTGTTTCACTGGCCTAGTGCATAGCACCCTTTGACACTATGAAACAATGCCAGTCTGGAGGCAATATTCATTGGTTATCTGGCCATTTTAAGCTATTGCTGGCAGCTGCAAGAGTTTGAAATTGCAACGTAGTCTCCATCCACTTTAGGAGCACAACAAGAGATGTAGTAGATACTTTTATTGTTTTAGGGGTCAGTGACCAACGTATCCAATAACTCAAATGGAGAGGCAAAGTGCAGTGTACTGAAGGTCTGGTTTGAATGTACAAGATACTTTGATAATACAAAGTCTACTCTTTTGATCTTTATACACTCTTTATATACTATTAGTCAACCAAAGGGGCGCTGATGCAAAATACCAGAAATGGGTTGGTTTTTATAAAGGAATTTATTTGGAGTAGGAGCCTACAGATACTGGGCCATAAAGCATAAGTTATTTCCCTCACCAAAGTCTATTTTTATTTGTTGGAGCAAGATGGCTGCCAATGTCTGTGAGGGTTTAGGCTTTCTGGATTCCTCTGGGCTCAGCTCCTCTATTTACTCCATGAGGTCAGCTATAGACTATGAGGCTCTCTAGGCTTTGTCTCTCACTGCAAGGTCAGTTGTAGACTATCAGACAAATGGCTCTATTTCTCTCCCTGGGGCTCCAGCTTTAGCATCAACTCCAACCTCAAAAGTCCAACATTGAAAACCCTCAACTCTGTTCTTTGCCATACCTTTTATCCGTGAGTCCCCACCCACTAATGGGTGGGGACTCAATGCCCTAATCATAACTCAATCATGCCCAGGTACAGATCAGATTACAAACATTATCCAATATCTATTTTTGGAATTCATAACCATATCAAACTGCTACAACTTCCAATGCAGTTTATAACATATCAAATGACTTAAATTTTTAATACTTTGCTTTTTACTTCTACACCTTTACCATAATGATGCTAATTAACAGGTATTTTACTTTAGTGGTACAGGAAAAACCACCTTAATTATTTCATAAATCTGTGAATAATCTTAATAGCATACTGACTACTAGGTTCTGGAATAATTTTAATTGTTTATTTTAAAAGATCTTTCTGTAGATTTCAATGACTTTTTACTTATTGAAATATGGTAATAGGATTATTAACCACACTTATTTTAAGGCTGTTAAAAGGTTTAAATTGGGGATTTACAGGACAAAATGTGATTATTAATTCCCCAGACTAGAAGATAGAGTTTTAATTTGTTATGCTTTGCCCGTCCCCCACTGCTTTTGCAAAGAGAAGACCCTGGTGTTGGGCAAGATAATGAGTTTAGGCAAAACTTTTTCCTTCCCCAATAGTTTTCACAATTAGATTTCTATATGATCTTTCTATCCTGTTAAGTTTAATTTGGGCTCCAGGAATACTTATTCATATGTATAACCACTTATTTGATTTTACAATTTAAATAGATCTCTTTTAAGTATTTTCATTTGTTAATTTGATATTACCATCCTGATATATGAAGATATATACTGAACAAAGAGGCAGACGTGAATAGAGAGTTTTGCACAGAAACACAGACTCACTATTATAATTTCATTCTCTTACAAAATAAGTTTAACTGTAAAATAACATTTAAAAGATGTCTTTGAAGGCTATTTCTAATTAATCTAATTTGCACTGTGACTATGTAGTTATGCACAAGAATATCATTCTTTAATTATTGGCTTATAACCAAAATGTCCTTAATGCTTTAAAATAAAATTTTACTTTTCTCCATAACTTGCTTATTTCCCACTTTGACTTTGGCAGATGAAAAGTACTAATTCCAGTATACACTCACTGAGACCATTGAAGCCTCAGGGAAACTGGTTTCTCTCATGAGTTGCTGCTTTTAGGAATTTAACACTAGAGGTGGAAGGCCTCCCACACCTCTCAGTCCTCAGAGATAATAGGACTGTGGTGGCTGCTGGACTGGAAAAGGGAACGTTCAACCCTGATGGTCAAGATTACACCAGGCAGTAATTAAGTCCACACTTGGAGCCCAGAGGGAAAGCAGGGTCACTAATACCAGTGGAAGGACAGAAAACAGGGTTGTCTCAAGTTAACTTTCCCCAAGCCATAGGGGGCAGACGTTACCATAAAATAACCATAAGCAAAGACAAGGGGTGAGGTTAGACCTGAAGTAACCATAATCAAAGGCACATCTACACTTAAAATAGTAGGTTTAGTCTAAATCTACCCAGTTATAATTTTAGTTATCCTTCTGCTGTTTTGTAATATAAAGGCATCTATATAATGTTCTTAACTCTCAGTTACAATTTCTAGTAAGTTTTTACTTTAAGGATACTTTTATTAACTAAGCCACAAGAATTTTATTAGTAACAACTGCTAAGTTTTTCTGCATTTCTAGCAGTTGAACCAACTCCATTTGTGATTTATATGTCAAATTCAATTGCCAGATATTATTAACATTTAAAGAAAGGGCTAAAGGGGATAAAAAGGGCTGATTTACAGGCTACAAGTCCCCATTACAGATTATAAGTCCCCACGTCTACTTGCATTCTGTTGCAGACAGGGAGAGAAAGATCATAACAGGCAATTTACTTTCTGCACTTGCTTTTAAAACCATTAGTTTTCCTCCCCTTTTCTAAGGTCGGGGGTGGAATCCCAGTTGTTCACTGTTTTGATTGGTTATCCCACCTGTCACTCCCCCAGAGGACCCAATGATAAGGCCCCTTGAGAATATCCAGGGCTTTTTCTTCCTCCAAGATGAAATTCCATTCTAATGGAGGTTCTTATGGGGTTCTTCCAGCAACCATCTTGTGGGGTCACCATGGCCACATATTTCAGGGAGGTGTTTTACTGCCAAGTCCCAGATTCATTCCTTTATTCCCTAATCTAGCCTGCCTCAGTAAGATCTATTATCTTTTTTTGTGTGTTTACAATTTATCTGTGTGCTCCTACAGTGTTTTCTTGATATCCTTTATCTCATCTTTTTTCATTGAGTTGATTAAGGATATTTATTTGGACATATTTGATTAGTTGTTCCACATTGTGTATCTCCTCCTGCTTTTTAATTTGTTCATTACACTGGGCCATGACCTCCTGTTTCTTAATATGGCTTGTAATTTTTTGCTGATTCCTAGGCATCTGTTTATCTTGGTTGGCTTATTCAGTTGGTTAGTTTATCTTTCTAGTTTAGGGTTTTATTTAGTTCAGTTTTGTATTAGGAGTCCTTTTATCACTTGGTTCCACTTACTTTATATGCTTGCAGCTGCACATACTAAATGGAAAAAAATATTAGATCCATGTATTAGTCAGCTAAAGTGGTGCTGATGCAAAGTACCAGAAATATGTTTGCATTTGTAAAGGGTATTTATTTGGGGTAGAAGCTTACAGTCACAAGGCCATAAAGTGTAAGTTACTTCCCTCAACAAAGTTTGTTGCCAGGTGTTGGAGCAAGATGACTGGCAATGTCTGTAAGGATTCAGCCTTCCTCTTCCTCCTAGGGCTCTGTGGTTCCAGCTCCTTCCATTCTTAGCTGTAGGATAGCATAAAGCTTATCTTTCTCTCTCATTTCTTTCTGGGCTTTCTCAGCTGTTCAGGGCTCTGGTCTCTTTAGCTGCAAACTATCAGGCAAATTGCTTGACTTTCTCCCCAGGGCTCTAGCATCCAAAACTAAACTCTCATGTTCTTCTTTTCTGTGCCTTTACTTCTATGTGAGATTCTGTTTGATCCCCCACAAGGGGGTTGGGAATGCAACCCTGCACACCCTAATGACATGGTCAAATAAAAGTCCCAATCTTGATTTAATAAAGTAAAAATGAAACCTCTGAATCTAATACAATCTAATATGCCCAGAGGAAGAGACCAATTTACAAACACAATCCAGTATCTATTTTTGGAATTCATAAACAATATCATACTGCTACAATCCACCAAAAGGAAAGAAAGAAGAATGAAAAAAAATAGAAGAAATTTTAAAAGAAGAAAAGGAAAGGAACAAAAAAATAGGCAGAAACAAATGGGTCAGGATAAACAATGGGGATTTAGTCACTCACAGTTTGAAGTTAGGAAAAAGTCCAAATGAAATCATCATCAAGGTGGTGCTTTCTTCCTGAAGACTGTGGTGTTCTGGGGCTGGCTGCTGGTGATTTTTGGTCATTAGCTTCTCACTTGACAAGGTACATGGCACTATTTTTTGGTCTTTTCCTTCCCTTACAGGTTCTGTTGATTTTAACTTTCTTGTGGCTATCTCTCACTTGGTCTGAATTTTATCCTACTTATAAAGGTCTCCAGTATTAGAATTCAGATTCATCCATTCCCCAAGTGCAATGGCAAAGACAAAAAAGGAAGGAAAGTCCAATGATGAGCCCTTGATACTGATGACTATGCTTATGAGCCTGTGTACCTGAAATATGAATCACAACTAGAGCTTCAGCATGCCTAAGAGTTACCTCCTGAGAGCCTCCTTGTTGCTCAAATGTGACCACTTTCTAAGCCAAACTCAGCATGTTAATGCATTACCTTCCCCCCAGCATGGGACATGACTCCCAGGGATGAGCCTCCCTGGTGCTGAGGGATTACTACCAATCACTAACTGGTGATACAATTAGAAAGAGACCTTGAATAAAATGGCCAACTCAGACCACCAGAATATCTCATCCTACATATTGGATCAAGTGTTAAAAACTGCTTTTTGACCTTGAATGAAAGGGGGAAATGGCAAAGGAAAAAAAGTCTCATCCTGATTGGGCTGGGCCACACCTTAACTGAAGTAACCTCATCAAAAGGTCCTACTTACATTGGGTTCACACCAAAAGAATTGATTAGATGTAAGTGCACGTTTCTCTGGGGTACATATAGCTTTGAAGTACCACAGGGAACAGGGACCCACAACACAATTTCTGTAACCCTTAAAATTATAAACAAGAAAGAATAACACTGGGTTGGTTATTAATGTGAATGCTGAAATAAAACTTATGAACCAAAATGCATCCTGGCCTTGTTTAAGCTAATGAGAGGACACATCATGAAGTCTTGTTACTATAAAGACAGCTATTTCTTATAGATAAGCCCATCCAATCCTGCACTACAAAGGACAAACATGTCTTGTGAGGAGGTGATTTATTTATTGTGAGTGCACAAGAAGGAATGGGGGGACTCTTCCCAAAACCAGTTCAAAGTGAAAATGGGAGCTAGGCTTTTTATAGGGATAAAAAAGAAAAGGGGGTGTTGAGAAGAAAAACAAGTAAAAAAAGAAAAACCAGACAAGTGATATGTGAGGAGAGTACATGCAATTTCTCAGTCCTGTGTTATCTTAAGCACATCCAACTTGACTTTGATTTCAGTGGCTAATAAACCAGTTTGGATATAGTTGTGCAGATGCAAGGCTTTCATGGCTCCTGTCTCAGACAACCACTCAAGGATATCACAGTTTTCTGTCTCTGGGAAAAGACGGAAAATTTACACCATTCTGTCTGGTTTTCCTTTGAGACATTCTTATTCCTGTAAGCAAAATTCAAGTCTGGTAAATGCCCTTCAGGGAACTAAGTACAAAGTTCCTTTCAGGGAACTAAGTAAAATTAGATTAATTGAAAACCAGCTCATTTAGTTTTAGAATTTTCAAAGCTGTTTAAGTGGAGAAATTTCAATAAGCATATTTTCCAGCAGTCTGACATCCACTGATGAGAAGGGTAAACTCAGCTGCCTGGACTTAAGACCCATGTCCCTTGCCTCCCTCTCTACTCCATGTAGTCCATACATTTGCAGAGTTACCTTCCAGAAAGTGGGCAGTCATTCTTCAGTTCCTGTGATACAAGGAGCTGATGAATTTCTTGCAGCCCTAAAGGGGAAGTGATGTTTAGAATAGACTACGGGTGCTATGACTGTGAAGTATATACCAACATCAGCTTAAGCTTTATTATATCTTTTGCCAAATTCCTTGCTAATCTTGGCTAGCTATGAACTTGGATCCTCAGGTTTGATGGTAGCAATGATTTGGCATGGCAAATTGTAGGGAATCCTTTTCACTCTAACTTTTATACTCTACTTAGGGTGTTTCTCTATATGCTACTGAAATGCAGAGATTATTTCAATTATACCCTATTTTTTCAACTACAACCTGAAATCTCTATTTAACAGCTTTCACTTTCAAGAAACAAAAGAAAACAATAAATATGCACATGTCACTACTAATTGGAAATGGTTTCATGAGACCTTTGTGAATTTTCTTTAGGGTGCTTTTTAGATCATAGATCTATGATGAATCTTTAATAGTACATTCTAACCTGAGGCTCTTGGTTTTCCAAACCAATCACATTTTTCTTCACATTCATCTAATTTGACATGGTTAATGCATCCCTGTTTCTCATCCTTCAGACTCAGTTACCTATCCATAAATTTCAAGATTCTCTTTAATCAGACTCCATTTTACACATGCAGTTTTGTCTCTCACTCTCTTTACTCTACACCTTTCACTCGGTCCAGGTTTCTCAATGTCCCTTCAAGAAACTATATGTAGGCGGCAGACTTGGCCCAGTGGTTAGGGCATCCGTCTATCATATGGGAGGTCCATGGTTCAAACCCTGGGCCTCCTTGACCTGTGTGGAGCTGGCCCATGCACAGTGCTGATGCGCAAAAGGAGTGCAGTGCCACACAAGGTTGTCCCCCACATAGGGGAACCCCACATGCAAGGAGTGCACCCCATAAGGAGAGCTGCCCAGCACGAAAGAAAGTGCAGCCTGCCCAGGAATGGTGCTGCACACACGGAGAGCTGACACAACAAGATGACACAACAAAAAGAAACACAGATTTCCATGCCACTGACAACAACAGAAGTGGACAAAGAAGAAGATGCAGCAAATAGACACAGAGAACAGACAACCGGGGTGGGAGGGAAAGAGAGAGTAATAAATAAATAAATAAACAAACAGAAATGAAAACATATGTATTCTTCTAGAGATTGAAGTTGGCTTGAGTCCCTTTTCAGCCAACTCTCCTGCCCCCAAGCACGAACTCATGCAAGTGGCCCAAATCAAATCTGTCCTTCAAAGATCAGTTCACATTATCCATGAAAATTGTTTTGAATATTTCAGTCCTTGAAGCTTTCCCTCTGCTTGGAACTGGCCTCAATACAACTTGATTATTCCTATCAGGATTTTGCACATTTGATTTCCTCTGTATTCCATTAATCCATTCTACCATTTCTCCTGCTGTTAAGATCAGCAGACTCCTAAATTATCCTGCTAACTGTCTGTCTTGTACTGCTAGGCCCGCTGGGCACTTTGTCATGATATTTGCTTCTATTAACTGTGATTTTGGAAATATTTGCTCATTGTCCCCACATTTTGCAAATGGATATTTCTGGATTTCTGGATATCTATTGCTACAAGTATCTCAGGAAAGCTTTTATTTTTGCCAGGTCTATGTCTCTCCTCAGGGGCCAGTTGCATGGATGGCTACATTTCCCAGGCAACCCCTAATGATCTAGTTCAAGAGGACTCTGAAGTCACCTCATCCCACCATCTCCACTACCTCCTCCCAAATTACACACCACAGGTTTTATAACTGTACTCTCTCCTCTTTATGAGTTGTCCCCAACTTGGTTTTTCTCCTTGTTAAAACAGTACCTATTAGTAAAACTTCCTACTCTTAAGTTCACATGCCCTGTGATGAGTCCCCTATGCTTCCTCATGATCTTCCCAGTCACCTGAACTTCTTTCCTCCTTAAACACCTCTGGTACTTGGTAAGCATACTCCCCTAGTCTGAAGACCTAGCTCAATAGCAGACCAATCAAAAAACAAAACAAATCAAAAAAAGGTCAGGGAGGAAGAAATAAACAAATAAAGGAAATCCCTTAGAACTTCCTAGTTCAATAATGACTCCTTGATGGGCCACTTTCAATCCACTTTCCTAGACCAGGCTCCTTGTTCACTCCCAAGGAAATGGCAGCCCTGTTTGTCTTGGGTCACTTTGAGGGAGTAATCTCTGGCAAATATTTACTCCAGGGAAAGTGACATTATCTGAACTCTTATCTCTCAAACAGTTGCACAAAGAAAAAGTCAAAAGTTGGGATATACTCAACCACATTCTGGCCCCTGCTCCCAAGTCACCCAATACCTCTCTGCACTCTAACCCACTGCTACTTCCTCTATCCAACCCCAGATCCTTTCCTTTCCTCTCCTCACCAAATCATCGTAGGACACATTCTGAAACTTCCTAATCGCAATATCTGGACAACTAATGTCATCACATGGAGCATGTTTCTGCCTCAGCTCGACATGACCTACCTCCTTACCTTCCACAATCATGCCCTAGGCTTGTGGCATGTTCAACTCTTTATTCCCTTGTATGGGAGAGGAATTCTGCTCTGCAGAAAGGCCACCCAGCACTGCCTAATGGTCACCTGTTGAGGCATTGGCAGGAAGCCCTCTTCAGGAATCAGGCAAGGAAGCTAGAGAGGTTCTTGTTCCAAGGAATAGTTTCCATAACATCAATTTTTGAGCTTCAAATATGGTCAGTTATCATCTATAGTTATGATCAGCCTATCAACAATAGCCTTGGTTAAGATGAATTATAATTAAAGTTAGCTGTGGTTATGGTAGTTGTGGTTAGTCATGAACCCTAATGGAGATTACTAATTGAGGCTATTAACTAGTGGTGGCTGTTAGTTGTGACCGACAACTATGTGTGCCTACAAGTCATGACCATTAACTAGTCATGGTAATTAATGGAAACTACTAAGTATTCATGGTTACCAGTTACTAAACTAAACAGCTGTGATTAATAATCAAAACTACCAACTTGACATAGTCACAATTTATGACTATTAAATGACAATTGGGTTCGAGAGTGGCCACATTTGAACAACATGGAGGCTCTCAAGAGGTAACTCTTAGGCACCCTGCAGCTCTAGGCATAGTTTTTATTTCAGGCACACAGGCTCACAAGCATAGTCATTAGTATCAATGTTGGACCATCCTTCTTTATTGGTCTTAGCTGGCCCACTGGGTGGACTGGGGGAGAGTGTAATCTATAATGTAAACCATTGTCCACGTGGTGCAGCAGTGCTCAAAAATGTATTCACCAAATGCAATGTATGTCCCATGATTGTTGATACAGGAGGAATGGGGTGAAGAGGGTGGGAGTATATGGGGACCTGATATTTTTTAATGTAACATTTAAAACAATAAGTAAAGACAAAAAAAGAAAGGTTAAAAATGGCATTTGATATTAACTAGCAATTACTACTAGTTATGACTACTAACTAATCATGTAAATTAGACACAAATGCTAAGAAGGTGTTAGCTATGACTACTAACTAGTTTTAAATAACCATGAATACTAACTAGTTGTAATTGGTTATTAATACTAACTGCTCATTGTTATAAGAAACATTGACTAACTAGTTGTGGTTACAAGAAACAGCTACCAAACTATAGTAAATACAAGCTGCTCTCCAGTTGTGATTACCAGTTATGGCTACTAACAATGGATAAGCAGCAGCAAATTGTTATAATTAGGTAGTCATATCAATTATCCATGGTACTACCTAGAAGTATTAGTAAATAATGGCTACTAACTAGTTTGTGGTTACCAGACATGATTGCTAAATAGTTGACAGGGCAAATAATTGCAGTTACCAGTTAAGAGTAATAAACAATGGACATTAATTAACAGTAACCAGTAGTCAGATTCAAGTATTCATGCCAACTAGTTTTGAGTGCTAACCAGTAACTTTATTTAGTTATGATAGCAAATTAGCAGTAGTTAGTGGTCTTAGTTACTGAATATTTGTGGTTAAAAGTCATCATTACTAACTGGTTGTGGTGACCTGCACTAACTAGTTGTACTTATCAGTAACCACTTCTAACTAGCCTCAGTTGCCAGTCATCACCAATAACTAGCTATTGTTACTGGTCACCACTTCTAACTAGTCTCAGCCACCAGTCACCATCCCTAATCAACCATGGTTAATGGTCATCAACACTAACTAGTGATGGTTACCACTCACCACTAGCTAGCTGTGGTCACATGCTGCCACTGCTTACCAGTCTTGGTTACTGGTCATCGCCACTAACTAGTTTCTGTTACCTATTTCCACCACAAACTAGTCATCTTTACCAGTCGCCAATACTGACTTGTTGTGATTACTGGTCACCGTTGCTAACTAGTCTTGGTCACCAGTCACCATCACTAACCAGCTGTAGTTTTCAATCATTACCACTAACTAATTGTTGTAACCTGTTATCATTGCTAGCTTATTTTTACCAGTCATAGCTGCTAACTAGCTATGGTGGCTGATCACTGCACCTAACTCATCATAGGGACTGATAATCACCACTAACTAGTGATTTTCAGTCACCTTTACTAGCTAGATTTTTCAGCCCCCAATACTAACTAGATGTTGCATTCATCAACACTACTAACTAGTTGTGATTGCCCTGTTGCCACTAGTAAATAGCTGTAGTTACTAGCCACATTACAAACTAGTGTGGTTGCCAGTTATCACTGATATTTAGTTGTGGGTACTAATTAGTCATGGTTATGTGTTACAATTTGCTGTTACTATGTCACTATTTGTGATTACTTGTGATTCTTGCCTAATTTGATTAACCTCTTGCTAGTTATATATATATATGGTTAAGAAATAGGTATGGTTAATTATAGCTGAACATTGTATATCCATTTGTAAATAGATATAATTGTAGTTATAGAGTGTTAGAATGTTAGAGTTACAGTTATTTGACTTACAATCTACTCAGAGATTTATCTTCAGGTGCTTCCACGTTTTCATGATGTAGGTCAGTTGGACAGCATGCTTTTACTATTTTATTCCATACACTGATTTGACTCACTGTTACTGACAGAGAACCTAAGGTATAATATATCTCAACATAAAACCATATATGTAAACTCCTGGTGTTTTCCTTGGTTTCCTGTACTCCATCTCTGATGCTCAGACTCCAGGAAGTACCTGACAAGTGAAAGGCCAAACACCTTTTTAATCTTTATTACTATAATGCACTCCCTGCCTAGAATCCCCAGCTCATGTCCATTCCTAAAGAGTAGTGTTGGAAAACCTAAAAAGAAATCTTATTATCCTATGTCCAGTCTCTCTGAACCAAACCTGCCTGAGTCCCAGGTCCAGTGGTCTCTTGATTCCATTCTGTTCAAATTGAGAGATACTGTTAACCCAACCTGGAAATCAAGACAGGCACATTTCTTTCAAGGTTGCTACTCATCCCCAAATTCAAATTAAATCTTGACCTCCTCCAAGAAGCCTTCCTGGATGGTTAAGTCAAGATTCATCTCTCTTTCTAACTCAAGGTTTTGTTTGAAGGTCTAGTGTAGCACTGAAAGCATTCTAGCTGGTATCAAGATTAATACTGAACTCTGTTTCCCTCACTGGACTGTGAGTTCCTGGACAATGGGGCCACCTGCCTTATTAATTTCTCCATGCACTAGAGCATGGAAGTGGTTCTGAAGTGTTGATGTGTGTCCTACTTGCACACCAGTCACAATCAACTTTAATAATAAAAGCCTATCAATGTTCCAGGTTGCTTCTATTGTCTTGATATACATACTTGTGTTTGTATGTGTGCACTGCCATCTCTTGCAAAGAATGAGCCAGTGAGACTAGACATTCTGTGGGGTCCCATTGACTTCTAAAGGCTTATGTATCTGTGAAAGAAAAAGTATACAGGAAGATCCAATCTGCCCCTATTTTCTACCTTGCTTTTTAATGGCTCAGAGAAATTAAATTATCTGTCCAAGATAATTCCAGCTGTATAGCTGAAATTTGAATCCAAGCCCGAGTGATTACAAAAGTCATGTTCTCTATCACTATGCTGCTCTTCTGAAATTTATATCTGAATACCCAACAAATGATCAAGTCTCAACCTGAGATGTGATCACATGCTTATGAAATTACAATAGTCAATATAGTAAAACAATGAGTGCATGTCCCATACATAGAACTGTGTTCAAAATAACTACTTTTAGTTGGAGATATTCTCTATATTGTCAAACACATCTGTCTTCATTGGCAAATGGGCTGCCAATGCAAAGCACCAGAAATGGGTTGGCTTTTAAAAAGGGGATTTATTTGCCATAAAAGCTTGTTCAATGGCCATGAAAAGTCCAACTTAAGGCACAATTAGAGGTGCATCCTCATCAAAGTCAGTTGCCATGTGGTGAAGCAAGATGACCTCTGATCTCTGCAGAGTTCTCACCTTCCCCTCTGGACTTATCATTTGTATTAGTCAGGGTTCTCTAGAGAAACTGAATCAACAAGAGATATCTGTCAGTATTATGTGGTTCTATAAGTGTCTCTCATGCAACCGTGGGGATGCACAAGTCCAGGTTCCACAGGCAGGCTGCAACCAGGGGCTTCAATGAAAGTCCACTAAAGGTTCTCGATGAGTTCTGGGAGATGTTGGCTGCCCAAAGACAACCTGGGACATTTTCTCTCAATGCTGGGATCACTTCCGCTTTTAAAGGATTCAACTGATTGTGCTAAGTTTCACTCATTTCGGATGGCAATCTCCCTGATTAATGTAATTATAGCCAGGTATCTATGATTTACACTGCAGTAAAGTCAATGGTGACTAAAGTCCATAAATGCACTTATATTACAGTTAGCCTAGTGTTTGCTTGACCAAAAAACTGGGCACAATTACCTGGCTGAGTTGACACAGTAGCCTAACCATCAGTCTACTCCTTGTCAACTCGGCAACCATACATATTACCTCAAACCATACTTAGTCTCTAAGTAAAAACAATAACAGACATGCATATATATATATATATATATATATATATATTTCCACCTAATAATGTTCACCGCTCCTGCATACAACTGGAAATGCATTAATTCCATAAAGAATATGGTGCAAGTCCTTGGGTAATATTCACTCTCAAACTTTACATCCTCAAATAGTTTAATATGAAATGAATACAACTTGTTATATGATAAGGGGAAATTATGGGGGAAAAGACAAAGAAATTTGATTTGTGTACATATACAATCATCATCATAATGAAACAAGGAAGATTCATGACCTTTATAATCCTCATTTCTGTAACTGGTCACATGGTTGAAGTTCATATTTGTCACTACCTTCTTCCACTACCCATTCCATCTTTCCATTACTCTTGTCAAGCACTTCAACTGGCCATGGTTCTTTGTCTGGTGGAGTGACCCAAACTTTCAATCCTGAAGATCCTGTGCCATTGTTGGTCCTGCTTGGATTGGGTTGTTGCAATTTTCCACTGACTTTAATAATAGAACATTTCAGTAGTAGGAGATACCCTAGAGGATCTCCTGTATTCCAGGCAAACTCTTCTTTACCCCCATTATGTAATGTAAATGTAGTCCTATTTCACCTTGATTGTCAGAATCAATCACACCAGCCAGTACAGTAATTCTCTTCTGTGACTGTTGATACAGAGGGAAGAGGAACCCAAAGTGGCCAGGTGGCAGTTTTAACTTCAGTTCAGTGGAATCACTGTTGTGTTCCCTGGTGACAGCACTCCTCCTTTTGAGACTAAAATCTGTAGAGCAGCAGAATTTGAGGTTGCAGGAACAGGAAGCAAAAATGTTCCTAGTGGGTCACTAGGTGTAATAGTGAGGGGTGCCACTCCCATTTCCACCCCTTGATTATTGGACCCATGGATCCTGGTTATGGGAGAAACAGCACCATAGACTGGATGCTGATTTAGGGCATACACAGCGTCCTGGAGAATATGGCTCCAACCCTGCAAGGTATTGCAACCTAGTTGGCACTGTAATTGATTCTTTTGTTTGTTTGTTTTTGATTTTTCTTATTTTCATTTAAACGTTACATTAAAAAAATATGAGGTCCGCATATACCCCCTACCCCCCCAACCCACTCCTTCCACATCAACAACCTCTTCCATCATTGTGGCACATTCACTGCACCTGGTGGATACATTTTGGAGCACTGCTGTACCACACTGACAGTGGTTTGCATTGTAGTTTATGCTCTGCCCAGGCCATTTCACCCTTCAATCAATCCAGTTGCTTCAGGGTGATGGGGAACATGGTAAGACCAGTAAATTCCATGGGTATGTGCCCATTTCTGCATGAAATTTGCTGCAAAATGGGTTCCTTGATCAGAAGGAATGCTGAGTGGAGTGCCATGTAAGTAGATGAGACATTTAGTAAGTCCACGGATGGTAGTTTTGGAAGAAGCACTGAGTACAGGAAATGCAAACCCATATACAGAGTATGTGCCTACTTCAGTTAAAACAAATTGCTGCCCCTTCCATGGTGGAAAGGGTCCAATATAGTCAACGTGCCACCAGGTGCAAGGCTGGTCACCTCCAGGAATGGTGCCATTTCAGGGGCTGAGTGTGGGTCTCTGCTGCTGGCAGATTGGGCACTTAGCAGTGGCTGTAGGCAAGTAAGCCTTGGTAAGGGGACATCCATTTTGCTGAGCCCATGCATAACCTCCATTGCTACCTCCATGGCCACTTTGTTCGTAAGCCCACTGGGCAAAGACAGGAGTGGTTGGGGAAAGAGGCTGAGCTTTAGCTACAGATTGGGTCATTTTGTCCACTTGATTATTAAAATCTTCTTCTGCTGAAGTTACCGTTTGGTGAGCATTCCTGTGGGACACAAAAATTTCATGTTTTTTGCCAACTCAGGAAGGTCAATCCACATACTTCTTCCCCAGATCTATTTGTCACCAATTTTCCAATCATGTTCGTTCCAATTCCTTAACCGTACAGCCAAACCGTTGGCAACAGTCCATGAATCAGTCAGTATACAAATACACCTCTGGCCATTTCTTCTTCCAAGCAAAATGAACAACCAGGTTTACTGCTCAAAGTTCTGCCCACTGGGAGGATTTGCCCTCACAAGTGTCCTTCAGGGATGTCCCAGAAAGGGGCTACAGTGCTGTAGCTGTCCACTTTCGTGTGGTACCTGAATATAATGCAGAACCATTTTTAAACCAGGCTTGAGTTTTCTCTTCCTCAGTCAAATGATTGTAAGGGACTCCCCAAGACACCAATGCTGTGGGCTGGGAAAGAGAAGGTAACATGGCAGGGGTGGTGACCATGAGCATTTAGAATACTTCCTCATATAACTTACTTGTGCCTTCAGAGCCCGATCGAGCCCTATCTCGTATATACCACTTCCAATTTATTATGGAGTGCTGCTGTACATGCCCAACTTTATAGTTTGGTGGGCCAGACAATACCCAGCCCATGATAGGCAACTCAGGTCTCATGCTGACTTGATGGGCCATGTTTAAATATTCAGTCTCTACTAAGGCCCAGTACTAGGCCAAAAGCTGTTTCTCAAAAGGAGAGTAGTTATCTGCAGAGGATGGCAGGGCTTTGCTCCAAAATCCTAAGGATCTTCATTGTGATTCTCCTATAGGTGCCTGCCAAAGGCTCCAGACAGCATCTCTATTTGCTATGGAAACTTCCAGCACCATTGGATCTGAAGTATCATATACTCCAAGTGGTAGTGCAGCTTGCACAGCAGCATGGACCTGATGAGCCTCTTCTTGTTCTAGTCTTCAATCAAAACTAGCATCTTTTCTGGTCACCCAGTAAATGGGCCAGAGTAGCACACCTAAATGAGGAATGTATTGTCTCCAAAATCCAAAGAGACCGACTAAGTATTTTTTTAAAGATTTATTTATCTATTTCTCTCCTCCCTCCTCCCACAGTTGTCTACTCGCTGTGTTCTTCTGTGACCACTTTTATCCTTACCAGCAACACTGGGAATCTGTTTGTTTTTTTGTTGCATCATCTTGCTGTGTAAGCTCTCTGCGTGTGCAGTGCCACTCCAGGGCAGGCTGCACCTTCCCTCATGCTGGGCGGCTCTCCCTATGTGGCGCACCCCTCTATACGTGAGGCTCCTCTACATGGGGGACACCCCTGTGTGGCATGGCACTCCTTGCGCACATCAGCAATGCACATGGGCCAGCTTCCACAAAGGTCAAGGAGTCCTGGGGTTTGAACCGCAGACCTCCCATGTGGTAGGCAGATGCCCTATCCATTGGGCCAATTCCACTTCCCACCAACTAATTATTGTGCCTCCTCTTAGTCATAGGAGGAACCAGATGCAACAGCTTATCCTTCACTTTAGAAGGAATGTCTCGACATGCCCTACACCACTGGGCACCTAGAAATTTCATTGAGGTAGAAGGACTTTGTATTTTAGTTGGATTAACCTCCCATCCTCTCTCATGCTAATGCCTTACTAATAAGTCTAGAGTCTTTGCTATTTCTTGCTCACTAGGTCCTATCACATGATGTCATCAATATAATGGACCACTGTGATGTCTTATGGGAGGAAGAGATGATCAAGATCCTTGTGGACAATACTATGACATAGGGCTGGAGAATTGATATATCCCTGAGGCAGAACAATGAAGGTATACTTCTGGCCTTGCTAGCTGAAAGCAAATTATTTATGGTGGTCCTTATTAATAGCAATTGAGAAAAACACATTTGCCAAATCAACAGCTGCATACCAGGTACTAAGGGAAGTGCTGATCTGCTCAAGCAATGACACCACATCTGGGACAGCAGCTGCAAATGGAGTCACCACCTGATTAAATGTATGATAATCTACTGTTATCCTTCAAGATCCTTCTGTTTTCTGTACAGACCAAATTGGAAAATTGAATGGGGATGTGGTGGGAATCACCACCTCTGCATCCTTCAAATCCTTGATGGTGACACTAATTTCTGCAGTCCCTGCAGGAATCTGGCATTGCTTTTGGTTTACTATTTTGCTAGGTAAGGACATTTCTAGTGGTTTTCATTTGGCATTTCCAACCATGATAGTCTTCACTCCACAAGTCAGAGATTCAATGTGGGGATTCCTCCAGTTACTGAGTATGTCTATTCCAATTATGCATTCTGGAACTGGGGAAATAACCACAGAATGGGTCCAGGGACCCACTGGACCAACTGTGAGATGGACCTGAGCTTGAACTTCATTAATCACCTGACCTCCATAAGCCTCTACTCTGACTGGTGGACCACAATGATGTTTTGGGTCTCCTGGAATTAGTCACTTCTGAGCCAGTGTCTAATAATCTCTGAAATGTCTGAGCATTTCCTTTTACCCACTGCACAGTTACTCTGGTAAAAGGCTGTAGAGCTCCTTGGGGAAAGGTGGGAGGAAGATTAAGTGTATAAATTTTGGGAAGTTTAACAGGATCCTTGCCCAAGGAAATGTGGCCTCCTCTTCATTCAAGGGGCTCTGTGTCTGTAAACTGTCTAAGTTGTGAGAATTGATTAAGGGGCCATGGTTCTCTGCATTTAAAATTTGAGTTAGGGTTTCATTTGCTCGACCCAGAACTCTTCTGTTTATACAGGTCCTGAAGAAATTTAGTAGACTGCCCATCTATTTCACTGCTAGGTACCCAATGATGTATTAGCCATTTTCATAACTGTACAAGACTCAAACTATTTTCAGTACTTTTTTGAATCTCTCCTTCATTATGGTAGCTACGCCCACCTTGACTTTGGTGATTAACTGCCAATACTTTACTTTTACCAGACTCACCTCCAATCATCCCCATAATGTATAAGAATTCCAATTCCATCACAGTCCTCCCTATAGTAATATCTGGTGTACAGAGAAGAGCAACAACAGAGCTCTTTAGGGAAAATTTATTCCTCATGGTCATGGTCAAAGGTGTGTCCTCTGGACATTCCTGGGGTGGGTTGGCAGGCCTCAAATGGTAAATCCATTCTAACATTCCAAACTCCCTAAGCCTTTGAATTCCCTGTTCTACTGTGTAACAGGGCAAATCAGGCATCTCAACCTTAGACGTGGTAGGCCATTTTTTGGCCCATGATTTAATTAGCCACCCAGAAAAACTGTTAGAGCCCTTTCTAACCCCTCGAGCTTCAGCGTTGAATCCAGAATTTCTGCTTAGTGGGCCCATATCAATACAATCAGCCTGATCCAAATTTATATCCCTTCCACTATCATCCTGCACACTTAATATAATTTCCCACACATAATCCCCTGATTTCTGTCTATATAGGGTGGAAAACTCACGCAGTTCTTTATGAGTATACCTTACTTCCTCATGGGTCACACTTTGTATTTCACCTTTGGAGGCTTGTTGTGATTTTAGTCTAGTAATAGAGCTTGAAGACAAGAGCGGTGGTGGGGGGTGGGTAAGGAGAAGGATTAGAAATGTCTTGCAAGCTACTGACCTCAAGGCATTCCCTTGAATTTTCTTCTGGTGAGACAGGATTATTCTCTTCAGGCAGGGGTTGGAAGGCAGTTTCCTCAGGGCAGACTACAGGCTCAACAGTGATGCTGGAGTTTGGCTGGCACATGTCTCAGGGCTTGGAAGAGGTCCAGACTCCCTGGGACAGGCCAGACGCTGGGCAGGGTAGGCTTGGACAGGCCAGACGCTGGGCAGGGTAGGCTTCAGTTTGGCTGGTACCAACTTCTGGGCTGGAAGCTGTTTCAGACTCCCTGGGGCAGGCTGGAGGCTGGATGATACAAGGCTGACAAGGTATGGTCTGGACAGGACAGGACATGGCAGACTTATCTGGTAAAGTCTCAGCAGAATTCAGGGTTCCAATGTCTCCATCAATATCATCATCATCCCATATGTCTCCATTCCAATTCTCTGGATTCCACTCTTTTCCAATCAATGCCTTCACTTTAACTGCAGAAACCCTACAGGGTTGAGATTTTAGTTTCCTTTGTAACTCTGCTACTCAAACAATGAGAGTCTGAGTTTGAGTCTCAGATATTTTGAGCCTGTGGCTACAGGAGACAAGGTTTTCTTTCAGAGCACACATGGAAACTTTCACATCATCCATTCAGTATTTAAGTTTCAAATTTGAAGACTTTAACTCATCGCTTTCTTTGGTAACAGTATCCAGATTATCTAGGAGGAGACATCCAACATGATTATATTGACTTTACAAGACTCTGTTGAAGTGTTGAAAACACTCTCAATCTGATCCTTGCTTCTGACAAGCATGGAAGTAGGGGAATCCAGTGATGCTATTTTGTGAATCTCAATTGCCAAGTAGCTCCATGGACTGTCAGCAGCCTCTTTGTTATAGGAAAGGGGGTCGTCATTACCCTTGAGTCCAATTAGAGTAAAAAGACATTTACAAAATTCCCAGAACCACCTCAGACATCCCATGTTTAAGATATTGTTCCCCAAGACCCTACTCTTGGTACCAAGCTGTAATAGTCAGTGTTCCCTAGGGAAACAGAATCAACAAGAGGTATCTGTCAATATGATTCTATATGAGTCTTTCATACAGCCATGGGGATCCACAAGTCCAGGTTCCGCAGGCAGGCTGCATCCAGGGGCCACAATGAAAGTCCAATGAAGTTTTTTGATGAGTTCTAGGAGATGTGGCTGCCCAAAGATAAGCTGGGGAATTCTCTCTCAATGCTGGAATCACTTCCCCTTTTAAGGGATTCTCCTGATTGGGTTAAGCATCACTCATTGCTGATACCAATCTCCCTGATTGGTGTAATTATAACCAGGTATCTATGATTTACCACTGCAGTAAAATTAATGGTAAATAAAGTCCATAAATGCCCTTGTATTACAGTTAGCCCAGTGCTTGCTTGACCAAACAACTGGGCACAAATACCTGGCCGAGTTGACAAAATAGCTTAACCATCACAGCCCCTAGAGCTGTGCACAACAGGCATAGGGCTTGCCTCCTTCTGGGCCTCCCCTATTAGTCTTGGCTACTCCATTTTCTTCCCGAGTTCAGCTGCAACCTATCAGGTATATGGCTCATCTCTCCCTGGACTCAGCTTTTTGAGCCTCTCTAGGGTTTCTTTCCTTGCAGCTCAGGTATGGGCGAAACTGGAGTCCTTTTTCCCACATGGCAGGAACAAATATTGCAGTTCCCTTTTCCTGTGTGTCCATTTTTATCAGACCCTGGAAGAGAGCAGACTTAACCTGAGTCATTCTTCATTGATGTAGTCCAAGGGTCTCAGGCTCACAGGAATGGATTAGTTCACAAACCTAATCTTTCTCTTTTGAGGATTCACACAATAATTTCAAAGTGCCACAACATCTTAGGAAGAAAAATCAGTAGATATTGGTCATGAATCTAAAAGAAAAATAAGGAATGGTCCCTTTCGTATGAAGTAAACATAACATTTGGTCCTCTGGAGGCTAGTTAATGTTTCCTTTTCTCCCAGAAACTCTACCATTGTAAACAAGAAAGGAAATATGATAATGACTTCTGAAAGAACTCTTATCTGACGTGGTGATTGCTTCTGTTATTGGAAGAATAACCTCAGGAGAATCATTGCACACTAATGTGTCTTGAAATTGAACCAGCCACAAGAAGGATGGAAGGCTAAATTATGGGAGTAGATCTATACCCACACAACCTTCTTGTCTAATTAGTATTCCACTGGAACCTATCAGATTGAAAAATGGGTGAAGTCTCCTTCAACTAGACTTCCTGGGAGCTGTATTTCCCTTTCTCTTATGGCCCTTATCACTGTCTTTGTGTGTGTATGTCTATTACATAACAAGCACTCACTAACAGTCTTTTGAAAGGACAAATGTATCAGGATTATGGGAATGAATGCATATTGGGAAATGGGAGGAAAATTATCTTTAACCTAAAGTGGTAAACAGGCAAATAAGTGACAAGATAGAAAAGATTTAGTAATGATAAGTGTCCTGAAAATTTAATAGGAATGAAAATGCTGTCATTGAAAAACAACTTCTAACAAAATATTTTCTGCTTACTCAGTCAAGGATTGTTTCATGTTTGGTTTTAAGGCAGAGGAACTAATGAATCAAGCATTTTGGTAAAATTGATTTTGAAGAGTCTTATTACATCTTATATAGAGGTAATTTTTTCAAGGTCATACAGTTATTAAGCTACAGGCACTGGAAGATGACCACCCTGGTGATTCTCAAGCCTACTCTTTCCACTCTACTCCACAAGAAAAAAACAACTGACAGATTCCATGCAATCACATTAGAACAAGAGTCTCCTGTTGCCTAAATAGGTCAGTGTAATCTTCAATGAGAAGGTACCTTTTTTTTATTTTATTTTATTTTATTTTATTATTGACTTTGTAATAATATTACATTAAAAATATATATGTGAGGTCCCATTCATCCCCACCCCCCCTCCCTCTCCCCCCCCCAACAACACTCGTTCCCATCATCATGACATATCCATCGGATTTGGTAAGTACATCTTTGGGCACCTCTGCACCTCATAGACAATGGTCCACATCATGGTCCATACTCGCCTCCATTCCATCCAGTGGACCCTGTGAGGATTTACAATGTCCGGTGATTACCTCTGAGGCACCATCCAGGGCAGCTCAATGACCCAAAGACGCCTCCACCTCTCATCTCTTCCTGCCTTTCCCCACACCCATCTTCCACCATGTCCACTTTTCCCAATCCAATGCCACCTCTTCTTTGTGGACATTGGATTGGTAGTGTCTATTGCACCTCTATGTCAAGAGGAGGCTCAGATTCCACCTGGATGCTGGATGCAATCCTCCCATTTTCGGTTGTAATCACTCTAGGCTCCATGGTGTGGTGAGAAGGTACCTTTTGAGTTATGAAGGGGTATTTTCCGAGATGATGGGGCAGGGATGGGAATTTAAAATAGCTGGAATAGCATGTATAAATGCAGAGAGGAGTGAAAGAGCATGGTGTGTCCATTCAGGGATCCACAATTAACTGGTACATTTGAAATTCATGTTGACTATGTGAATTATGGGACTGACGAGGTTGGTGGGAACTAATGTGTCAGACTAGGGAGTTTAAGTGTCTTAGATAAGGGGGATACATTGAGGGATTTAAATCAGGGAAGTGAAAAGCTAAGGTTTTATATTTTGGAGATATTTGACTTCAGGGTGGGGAATCGAAAGAAGGGGAGCAAGACAACCTAGAAAGCTATTGAAACAGTCTGGACAAGAGATGAAGAAATGGTAGTAATGGAAGTAATGGAGAAAGGTGAACAGAATAGGGATCTAGGGGAGCAGATGTGGCTCAACTGATAGAGCATCCACCTACCATATAGGAGGTCCAGGGTTCGAACCCAGGGCCTCCTGACCTGTGTGGTGAGCTGGCCCATGCGCAGTGCTGCTGCACATAAGTAGTGCCATGCCATGCAGGGATTTCCCCCACACAGTGGAGCCTCATGCACAAGGAGTGCATCCATCAAGGAGAGCCGCCCCACATAAAAAATATGCAGCCCGCCCAGGAGTGGCACCACACTCATAGAGAGCTGACGCAGCAAGATTATGCAACAAAAAAAGAGACACAGATTCCCAGAGCCACCGAGAATGCAAACAAACACAGAAGAGTACACAGCGAATGGACACAAGAGAGTGGACAACAGAGGGGGGCCGGGAGGGAAGAAATAAATAAAATAAATCTTTTTTAAAAAAGAATAAGGGTCTGGAAAAAATCTCCATACAGTTAACAAGATCTGGTGACTGAATTTGGGGATGAGATGGAGGGGGCTAGAGGAATTTAGGGGGAGAAACGTTTAAATCTGCTTAGTTACCACTCTGAATACTGCCAAATATGGCATTGTTTGTCAACAGAAAGAAGATATGAGCAGATGTTGGTCCAGTTGTGGTGGGAGTTCAATTCTGAGAGCAGAAAATATGGAAACAGACTGAAAATCCGAGTTCGGTTTGAATCCCAGTTTGGCTACTTAGAAATAAGGCAAGTTAATTATCTACCCTGAGCCTCTCTTTGTTTTTCTTCTATAGCATGTCTAATTAAAGCACTCACCTCAGTATTGTTGGGAGGTTTAAGTGAGAAAAAACCTATTGCATCCTTTTCACAATGGCTGGTTCGTTTAGTGGAAACTTTTAAAAGCATGTGTGGGGCTTATTGAGAGTTTGAGGTTCTCATAACACATCCAGACAGCAAAGACTATCAACCTTAAGATTTCACTCTACTCCAGGAATGCATGGCTTTCCTAGGCCTAGGGTAACATAATGATTAAGACTCTTGACTTTAATTTGTTCCTTACTGATTTTACTTTACCTAAAGTAAATTGTGTTTTTCCACTAAAAATAATACAAAACATTCACAGAAAATTGAAAACAGAAAGATCATAAGGAAAATATTTAAAATTACACAAATTTGCACAACCTATAACTCTGCTAAAATTTTGGCGTGTTTCATCTTACTTTTTCTCTTCTATATTATTGCCTCCTATTCATATGCATCTGTTTTCTTGTGAAAGAGTTAAATTTAGATATTACTATCTTATAGAAAATGTTCCCCATTTGCATTTTCCCAATTTCAAACATTTCCTGGCTAGTCTTATGTAATCATTCTATACCCACTCTGCTTATATGTTTATTCTTTGATATGAAATTTAAATATTTGTCAAATATCAGAAATTCCATTTTCATTTTTCTCTGGAATTATATTAAATTAAAGTATAATATCGGAACTTCTAGTCTAGGGTTTTGATATAACTGTCTATTAATATTAGACTTATTATATTTATGTGACTTTGGAGGTATTATTTAACTTTTCTGTAACTAAATTTCCTTAACCGTAAAATTGTACCTACCTCATAGTATTATTGTGAGGGTTAAATGAGTTAATATATGTGAAGTATTTGGAATAACACCTGGCACCTAGTAAGTGCTCAAAAACTGTGTTGTATTGCTTTTGGTTTTATTTCCTCTGGCAAAATTTATAATTCTCCTCATATAGACCCTACTAATTTCTTTTATATTTTCTATTAAATTTTATTTTTTTGCTGTTATTGGTAAGGTTGTCAGATAAAACAAAGGATGCCCAGTTAAATTTGAGTTTAATATCTGGGACATATTCATACAAAAATATTATTCATTGTTTACCTGAAATTCAAACTAACCCAAAATTTGTTTCTTGTTATTTTATTTTTTTTGTGTGTGAAGTCTGGTAATATTTGATCATTGAGAATAAGATATTTTCCACTATAATTTTAACTGACTATTTGGAGGAATATAGGGAATGTGTTTCTAGTTCCTTAGAGCATTAAAATATTAGCATGAATCAGGATCACCTGAAGGGCTGGTTCATGCACAGTTTGCTGGGCCCAAACCTTCGTTTCTGACTCAGTAGGTCTGGGGTGGGGTGCATTTCTAACAATCCCCAGGTGTTGCTGATGGTCCTGCCACCTCACTTTAAGAACTGCTGCCTTAGTGGGACTCTCATTTCTTATTTATCACACTTCATCTGTGGATTCTCTTGGTTGTATTTTGTTTTGATTTTGTTCCCTAGGTACCCAAATCATCTTCAAATAACAATAATATTATCTCCAGATGTCCAATAATTAACATTTCCTTTTCTTATACCTTGAGTTTGCTTTAAATTTCGGGTGATACCAAATAACTTTAGTCATTGCCTTAGAACTTAGTATAAGTTCTTGCCTTATTCCTGACATGAAAGGGATGCCTCTAGTTCTTCAACATTACAAGCTCTGTGTTTATTGTTTGAATGATATTTGTTAGTTGTTTAAAAGAATGATGGATCTTTAAATCACCTTATTTGTGGTTTAATAAAATGGCAATGTCTTTTAGTATTTATCAATATACTCATATTTTTATCCCTTGTCCTATGCATACATCAAATTATGTAAATAATTTTTTAATATTAAACTGACTGCAATTCTAAATTATACAACTGTAGTCATGACATATAATAACGTTAATATGACACTGAATTTTATTTGCTAATATTTTAGAGTGTTCCTATACCATATCTGAACTAGTTTTTTTTTTTCATTAGTCAAGGTTATTAGGACATAACCCTGGGCACATTACTTCATTTCTAAAAGCCTCAATTTCAGCGTCTTATCAAATGAGCAAAATAATAGCTCCTCTCTAAGAGAGTTGCTGTGATGGTTACTGAAAAATGTTTACAACAAACCCTGTTTTACTTTGGGCCTGCACATGTCTAATCCCCATAAGTAGAATAATCCCACGGGATCCTTTGAGCTCTTAGCCAGGTTCTTTTTTCTTTTTGTTGTCTTTATTTACTTTTTAAAATATTACATTAATAAATATAAGGTCCCCATATACCCCCCAACCCTCTAACCCCACTCTTTCCCCCATAACAACAATCTCCTCCATCATCATGAGACATGCATTGCATTTGGTGAATACATCTCTGAGCACCGCTGCACCTCATGGACAATGGTCCACATCACAGCCCGCACTCTCCCAAATTCCACCCAGTGGGCCATGGGAGAACATACAATGTCTGGTAACTGTCCCTGCAGCACCACCCAGGACAACTCCAAGTCCCGAAAATGCCCCCACATGTCATCTCTTCCTCCCATTCCTTACCCCCAGCAGCCAACATGGCCACTTTCTCCACACCAATGTCACATTTTCTTCAATTACTAATCACAATAGTTCATGAATAGAATAGAATGAATAGAATATCAGTAAGTCCACTCTAATCCATACTCTACTCCTCCATCCTGTGGACCTTGGAATGGTTGTGTCCACTCCACATCTAAATCAAGAGGGGCTTAGATTCCTCATGGATGCTGGATGCAATTCTCCTGCTTTCAGGTTTAGGCACTCTTGGCTCCCTGGTGTGGTGGTTGACCTTCTTCAACTCGATATTAGCTGAGTGGGGTAAGTCCAATAAACCAGAGTGTAGGAGCTGAAGTCTCTTGAGACTCAGGGTTTGGCCATCACATGGTCAATCCAGAGATTCAGGTCCTCTGGGTATATATTAAACCCCAGCACCAACTAGAGTTCCGGTAAAAGTAACAGGAGAGGCTTTTGTACATCTGAGTCCAGCTCCATCACACAGAAACACAAACTCCAAGTAGGGCCAACTGACATGGCACTGAACTCCATCTGCCATGACCATAGAACCTGTGGTCTCTGTAGCCCTCAGAAGAACCAATACCCAGGGTTGTATCTACTTTATCTGTCTCTGGGACTCTGCTGAGGTGTGCATAAGGGCAACCCCTCTGATAACCTCCCAGCTCTTTTTGGAGACTCATAGCCATATAAACTCATTTGTCCTTTCCATTTCCCCCTTGATCCAGGTGAGAAAGCCTTTATAACTCCTGGTATTATATGTAGATTGAGATATTCTGCTGGTCTGAGTTAACCCACCAGATTCTTAACACAGCAGCAAATACATAATTTGAGCTCAATAAAAAATAATTATAATTATCAGCATCACGTGAGGAAGGCCAATAATTTACGGTTTACTCTCTATTAGAGGAGGCAGGCATTGATCAAAGAAGCACACACATCATTACCTACTCCCATCCCACATGGAATTTACAACTGCCACAAATGCTGTAGATCCAGGAGAGCATGTAATGGGGTGGAGTAGTCAGGGAAACTTACCCTGAGAAAGTAAAGTTGGAGATGAGCGCTGAAGGATGTGAACTGGGCTTGGTGAGAGAATTGCAGTGCAAAGTGCTGTCAAAGAAGGGAGCACTGAGATTATGGATGAATGAAACATTAGAGCAACAGTAGGAGAAAAAGCAAGGGGTAGTGTTGTGAGAAGATGCTTGATAAGTGGACAAGGTCCATAACACTGAAGGCATTGAACACTGTGATAATGATTTTTTTTCCTTTATCATACAAGCAGTTAGAAAGTCACTAAAAGGCTGATAGGAAGGGATTGTTGTGATGAGAGATGCATTCCAAATAGATTCTTCTAGCGGCTACAGTGAATATGGATTGATTTTGTACTTTGTGTAATCAGACATCTTAGTTATACCACTTATCGAAGGCTGCATTGCCTGTCATAAATTGGGTTAACCTCAGTATTCTCATCTATAAATTGGGAATAATACTGAATTAATTCATTCAACAAATACATATTTATCATCTACTACTTACCAGACACTGATATTTCATTAACCTTTGATAAGGATAAAATGGGATATCCTATGTAAACTGCTTAGTGCCTGGTAAAGAGCAACTACCCAATAAATATTTGTCAATGGTATGTCATTTTATGGCTTCGTAAAGGTGAATTAAAAAAAAACAATCTCTCTTTTTACATATACTGAAATAATTTGCACAATAGAGAGAAGTATAGTCTAATGGTTAAGGGTGTTGGTTCTCCCACCAGACAGCACAAGTTCTAATCTTACCTCTATTACTAGCTATGTAGACTTAATGTCTGCATAAGTAAATGAGGATGGGAACAATAGCAGCTATCTCATATGATTGTGGTGAAGGTTAAATAAGCAACTACATATAAAGCACTTACAACATGGGAATTGTTTTTTTGTCTTTGAAAAATAAAAATAATTTCAATAAAAGATCTGTTAACTTATATAAATGACATATTTCATTTGTGTTTTTTAAAGTAATATGTCTCATGCTACAGAGAAATTAAGAAAACTCTAATGCAAGTAAGTATATATATGCATTCAGATCTGCACACATATGTATATATGTATTTGTAAACATATATTTGAATACATAGATTTCAAAAGTGTACATATGTTTCAATTGTTCTTTGACAAACAAAAAGGCAAAGTTACTAAAAACAATTTTATTCAATAACATAGTTGAATAGAATCTCTCCCATGCAAACAAAACTCCCCATAATATTCCCAGGAGTAGGCACAAAGATGACAAGAGTTTGAGCATATGTATTAAACCTATTATAACCTTTGCAGATAAATCGGTGCGTTTTCCTTTCAATATTTGTTTCCTGAGTTTCATTTCAGCATAGTCTATGATGTTGCTAGCTTCATGGATTCCCTTGCCCTTCGTATCTGTCCAGATCGCTTTTGCTTTGCAACAAGATATCCTTGGTTAGCCAAAAGACCCCTCTTTTTTTTCCTGATTAAATCAAATTGCTAACAGCTCCAGGGGACTGATTAGAAAGGAATCTGGAGCTCAAGAAAGAGGTCTGGCCATGAATGAAGGATCTGAGAGGCACTCCGTGTAGATGGTAGGTGGTGGTGCAGAATCAGATGAATGTAAAAAGAGGAGAGTATAAGGTTGAGGAGAAATCTCTGAAGAATCACTACATTTAAAGTTCTGACTGAGAAAGAGGGAAAAGGGAATATATTTTTAAATATTTTTCAAGCTGATCAGAGGTTGTGATGAAGGCCTTAGTGAAGCTGGAAGAAGGTTTGGTCTTCTCAAAGACATAGGGTGTATTGTTGTTTTGTTGTTTTTTACCATTATACATGGTGCTTCATATTTTCAAATCCAACAGATCTTAAAATTTTACTGAAGAAGAATTTATCATTGGATGAGGTAGTTACAAGAATACAAACTATTTTAGAAGTTTGATCTATTATCTTGACATTGAAACTTTATATTCCAATAATATTTTACAGCATATCCTTGTAATTCTGTTTACTTACAAATACACCATTACTGCAAGGCTGTTTTTGGACAGACTGACAACAAGCGTTAAGTAAAGATGCTTTACCATATTAAAAAAAAATAGTCCATGAAAACTGAACTTAATGCTTTTGGATGGCACATACTTAAAGCAACTGATATCTAGTGGCTGTAAATAATCTAACATCAAAAAGTCTAATTTATCTAGGTTTTTCACACCAGTAAATATCTTTTGTGTTTTACTATCTCACTGAATATAAGTTTAAGAATATTAAGAGAGTTCAGATGAAAATAGTAAGGATATGCTGATGGGGAAGCTCAGGTCCAATGCAAGCTAGGCTTTCATCTTGCTTCCTCTTGCTTTACTCCTGCTTGATTTTTCAAAACAACTGAGGTGCAGCAGGTTGGGGAAGACAGAATTACAAAGTGATTATGCTTCTGATAAGGCAGGACTTTGGATCACTTTGCTATTATTTCCAATGCTATGGATATGTTTTGTCATTTTACTTTTTTGAAATTCATACCTGCTTTGATAAAATAAAAAAGATTTTGCTCTATACTCAAAGCATCGTTCAGAAACTTCACCTTAGATATGTTAGCATGTTTGACTCCTATTGTCAGTGAGGGGAAAAAATACATGTTTGACTTCCATGATGGATTAGAAAAACCAAGGCATATTCAACAGGTTTTATTAAAGCACAATGCACCTCATATGCCAGGGATTCATAATTAACGTAACAGAAGGCCAGCAAAGACCACATTTTGCCTATTGTAAAAATGATTCTCCTTTCTATCATCTTACTTTTTTGTCTACTCAGGCAGCCCAATTAGCTTCATTTTGAAATTCCACCACCTTTTTTTTCCCCTCTATCTGACAACTCTCATTTTGATTACCCAGAGAAACCTCCATGCATTTTTCTCCCAGGAGATTTTTGAATAATGATAATATAGCATTAGCCATCTTTGAAGAAAAAGCAAGTACTGATTGAAAATCAATCTTATTTCTTTTCCTTTGAGTTGCCTATTTCTTACTCAAATTCCACCTAGGATTTCAAGATACAATTTTGATGTGCATGATAAATTTTTTGGAGAAAACAGCCAACGGGCTGATAGTAAGAAGCAAACTTTCCTCCTACTTTCAAAGCATTCCTTAAAAACAGCAATAAACACCTTTTTAACACTCACACTCTACAAGTGTATAGTTCTTTACAATTTATTTTATGGATCTTTACAAGATTTTTAGGATAATAAAACAGGCATTGGGATCTCCAGTTGTCATCAAGAGAACCCTAACTATACGAGGAGAAACCATTTTATATTAGGAGAGGGAATAATGTTGGCTTTTTATCACACACCTAGTACAGGATTGAGCTAGGACTGGAATATAGGTCATCTATTTCCACTCACATACTCTCCTTCCCTATATCTGGAACGATTTTTCTTCTTTCTTTACTCCTTAAATGATAAAGACGATCTGTATTTGACTGGGCATTCATGTTATGGATACTGCCATGAAGTGACAAGAGTTTGAAAACTGAAACAGGTGGCATTTTGATAGGTGGAAAGAGACTTGTCAATTGGACAATGCTTTGGTTTTGACTACTGCTGCGCTGCTGCTGCTGTTACCACTAATGAGAGACAATAGCATAACTTCTCACTCTGAAGGCAGTGGTAAGCAGGACACAATGTTATGTCTAAAGGTCAGTCAGCAACTCAAGGAGGGGAAACACATCTTCAGGCCATCTTTTGACAAAGGGACAACTGTTAGCAGCCACAGTCAGACTGGGAGAGAGATTTCAAGGATGTTAACAATTACAGGATTGGAAGCAGGGAAGGAAGACTTTGCCTTTACTCCTCTCCAGCTTATTTATCTATTTTCTGGATCCCACTAGCCAGTGTTATATAGGTATGGTTTTGGGGACAATCGGCTTCCTGCACACTGAGGAAGCCAAGAGAGGAAGAAAACCCAGCCGTGTGTGGGGGGCATGAATGTGCTTTCAAATCCTGCTTCTTCTATTTTCAAGCTCTGTGGCCATGAGCAACTCAATCAACATCTCCAAGTGTTTGTTTCTTTAGCCGTCAAATGGAAATAATAAAAATCAGATCAGAGACAAGCTAACCTTCTCATATCACTTCTGCCACTCTTCCTAAACTCTACTATTATGTGAATATTTCAGAAAGAGATACTCCAGAGTTTAAGATGGTGGTAGTATGCGTATGTGGGAGGGTGCTTTTATTTACATATTATTTGCCACATGCCAGGGATTGTATACTAACCCATTTAATCTTTGTAACATCTCTATATCTCTGTTTTACAGATGAAAAATTTAAGGTAAGGGGAAGTTAAATGACTTAATGCTAGCTGTATTTTAAATTTTAAAAGAACTCGTGGCTTACCTGCATGCAACAAACCAAAACCTCCTTAAAAGGAGCTTCGTCAAGCAACAAATAGCAAGATGTCAACTAATCCTCCTCTTCTTCTACCTTATTCATTTTAAAGCTTATTAGTGCCTAAAGGAAAAATAAAACATTCTGGAAATTTACACACAGAAATTACTGAAAATCGAGTGTTTGTTTCATATTATTTTTTACAATTTCTTCAGCAGAATACTGCTTAAAGTGATTTTAATTTATTTATTATTTAATAAGGATCAAGTTACCAAAGTCTCTGCAGACTTTAATTAAATTCTCTCCTTATGCATCTAACCTGGTTGTCTTAGATTCTCAAAGGTTATGACAAATACCCCATAACTGGTCGGCTTAAACAACAGGAATTTATTGGCTCACAATTTCAGAGGCTAGAAGGCTTGCTTCCTCCCAGGGTCAGTAGTGTTCTGGCTGGCCAGTAATCCTTGGGTACTTTGGTTTACCTATCACAAGGCAATGTGTTCTCCTTTTTCTTCTGGGTTCTCACTCACTTCTGGCTTTCAGCTCCTCCCTGTGCCTTTGTCTCTATGAGGCCTCCAATAACAGGATTAAGACTCATCCTGATTCAGGTGGGCCATCCTTTAAACTAAACATCACATATTCAAAAGGTTGTATTTACATTGGGTTCACATTTACAGGAATGGGATTAAGATTAAGAACATGTTTTTTTTTCCTGGGGAACATAACTCAATATGCCACATTGGCTAAGATTTTACAAAGAACTAAAGAAAAATCTCAATTCCAAATACACCACTCGCATTCCCATTCCTCTCATTCTGCACCACTATAAGGGAAAAAGCACAATTATCCCTTTAAAGATAATTGTTTTCTCTTGCTGAAGACATCAAATAACAACACTACTTATTTCCTCCTTGTCCAAAACAGAGAAAACTGTATTTTTTTTGTGCATGAAGTAAGCAGTTGGAAAATATTGTTTGAAATTAATAATTTTAAGTATAAAACCCTGTTTTAATTTCCTGGCTGCTAACTCAAATACTATGTACTGGATTGGCTTAAACAATGGGAATTTATTGGCTCAGGATTTTGAAGCTAGGAGAAGTACAAAATTAAGGTGTTAACAAGGCGATACTACCTCTTCAAAGATTGTGGCATTCTGGGGCTGACTGCTGCTGATCCTTGGTCCTCAGGGTTCAGACTCCCAACTTCTCCCAATGGTGTGCTCTACTTCTGTCTGAATTTCATTCTGTTTATAAAGGACTCTGTTTTATACAGGGTTCTCTAGGGAAACAGGACTGCAAAGGACTATATATATATATATATATATATATATATATATATATATATAGTAAATACGACAAGATTTTTTAATAGGCAAGGACAGCTGGGAACTCTGATGAAGGTTTTCAATGATTTCCCCAGAAGATGCTGACTGGCCGAAGTAGAAATGGGAATTCTCCCTTCTGACTGTTAAAATCATCACTTCTTTTAAGGCCTTCAATTGATTGGGTGGGACAGCTCTCATTGTTTAAGGCAGTTTCCCCAGTTGATTGTCAATGAAATGAGCCATAGGTGCAATCAACTTAGTGATTATTTAAGTCCACAAAATGTTCTCACAGTAACAACCAAGCCAGTGCTTGCTTGACCAAACAACTGGACACCATAACCCGAACCTAACCATCACAGACTCCAATAATATGGACTAAAGCCCAATCTGATTCAGTTAAGCCACACTTTATCTGAAGTAACATCTTCAAGAGACCCTATTTAGGGATCAGGACTTGAACATACCTTTTGTGGAGGACATGATTAAATCTCCAACAAACCCAAAGGAATACCAACTACAATTACTTTTAAATTACTATATTCAATTGGGCTGTTTAAGTACCCTTAGGGATCCAAATGATATTTAAAGTGTTTTTTAAATTAATTAATTAATTTCTTTATTTTTCCCATATAACCCACTCCCCACCCCCCACTACATCATTTTTGTAAATCGTATTTTTTGAAGATATGTACATCACATAAATAATGTTACATTAATAAATATAAGAGGTTCCCTTATACCCCCCAACCCCCAAACCACTCCTCCCACACCAACAACCTCCCCATCATTGTGGCACACTCATCACAAACAGTGAACACGTTTTGGGGCACTGCTGCACTACATAGATAATTGTTTACACTGTAGATCACACTCACCCCCAGTATATTCAATGGGTTGTGACAGGATATATAAAGTCCAGCATCTGACCCTGCAATATCATTTAGGACAACTCAAAATCCCAAAAATGCTCCCACGTTACATCTCTTTTTCCCTCTCCCTGCCCTCAGCAACTACTGTGACCACTTTCTCCACCTCGATGCTAAAATTTCTTCTATTACTTGTCTCAAAAGTTTTACAGTAGAATATCAGTAAGTCCACTCTACTCCATATTTTATTCCTCCATTCTGTGGACCCTGGGATGGTGATGCTTTCTCCACCTCTAGATCAAGAGGAGGCTTAGATTCCACACGGATGATGGATGCAATTCCTCTGCTTGCAGTTGCAGGCATTCTTGATTCCCTGGTGTGGTGGTTGACTCCCTTCACCTCCCTGTTAGCTGACCTGGGTAAGACCAATGAACCAGAGAGTAGGAGCTGCCACTCTGCTGAGCCTCAGGCCCAGCTGGCACATGGGCAGTCTAGAGATTCAAGTCTCCTGAGTAGGGACCATCCCTAGCACCAACCACAGGTTCAGTAAAAGTGGCAGAGGAAGCATGTGTAGAAAAGTCACATCTGATTCCAGCTCCATCACACTCAGGAGCACAAATTCCAAAGTAGGGCCATCTGACATGGCACAGAACTCCAAATCCATCTGTGCATGTGCATGTCCAGGAAGCACAATGCACCCCAAACAGCATAAATCCCAACAGGTCTATTATCTAATGCACAAGACAAATTATCTAATGCACAAGACAAAGAAAATACTTAAAGTGTTTTGATTTTGTGATTCTTATAATGTAGAATCATGAAAACATCAATGAAGCCCCTTGCTCATGTTTGTGAACCACCTGAGATTCATATACCTTTGTATAAACACTTACATTGGCTATTATATGGAGCCTCTGGAATATGTATTATGCATATTTTTGTGAGTTTAAGTTTGTCCATCCATTCAACAATTAACAAGCATATCCCAAGTGCTATGCAGTGGGCAAGACACAATATTCTAGTTTTGTTAGTATATAACCCAGCAATTACAATTAGTGTGTGTGTGTGTATATATATATACATATATATAATTTTTAAAAATTTATTTTATTTATTTCTCTCCCCATCCCTCCTCCCCCATTGTCTGCTTTCTGTGTCAATTTGTTGTGTTTTCTTCTGTGTCCACTTGTATTGTCAGGTGGCACTGGGAAACTGTTTCTTTTTGTTGCATCATCCTGCTGCGTCAGCTCTCCGTGTGTGTGGCGCCATTCCTGGGTAGACTGCACATTTTCATGCGGGGTGGCTCTCCTTGTGGGGCACACGCCTTGCATGGGGGGCTCCCATATGCGGGGGGCCCCTGCATGGCATGGTTCTCCTTGTGTACGATAGCACTGTGCATGGGCCAGCTTACCACATGGGTCAGGAGGCCCTGGGTATAGGCAGATGCTCTATCAGTTGAACCACATCCGCTTCCCTAGTATATTTCTTTTTCCAAATTCTACTCAGTTTATTCATTTTTAAAAAAGATATTACATTAAAAAAATATATGAGGTCCCCATTCACCCCCAGCTCCCCCACCCCACCAATCCCCCCACAATAACACTCTTCCCCATCATCATGTCACATTCATTGCATCTGGTGAGTACATTTCTGGGCATCGCTGCACCCCATGTCCCATGTTCCACACCATAGCCCACACTTTCCCACGTCACATCCAGTGGTCCATGGGAGGACATACAACATCCGACAATTGTCCCTGGGGCACCACCCAGGACAACTCCAAGTCCCAAGAATGCCTCCACATCTCTTCTCTTCCTCCCCTTCCCAACACCCAGCAGCCACCATGGCCACTTTTTCCACATCAATGCCACATTTTCTCGATTACTAACCACAATAGTTCATGAATAGAATATCATTAAGTCCACTCTGATCCTTACTGTATTCCTCCTTCCTGTGGACCTTGGCTTGGTTGTGTCCATTCCACATCTATGTCAAGAAGGGGCTTAGATTCCACAAGGATATTGGATGTAATCCTCCTGCTTTCAGTTGTAGGCACTCTAGGCTCCATGGTGGGGTCGTTGACATTATTCAACTCCATGTTAGCTGAGTGGGGTAAGTCCAATAAATCAGACTGTAGCAGCTGAAGTCTGTTGAGGCTCAGGGCCTGGCTATCATATTGTCTGTCCAGAGATTCAAATCCCCTAGATATATCTTAAGCTCTAGCACCAAATACAATTCCAGTAAAGTAGCATGAAAGGCTTGTGAAAAGAGATCCCATCTGAGTCCAGCTCCATCATGCAGAAACACCAGCTCCAAAGAAGGGCCAACTGGCATGGCAGTGAACCCCATCTGCCATGACCATAGAACCTGTGGGTCTCTTTAGCCCTCAAAAGGACCAATACCTGGGATTGTATCTACTTTATCTGTCGCTGAGACTCTGCTCAGGTGTGCATAAGGGCAATCCTTCTGACAACCTCCAGACTCTTTTTGAGAGACTCGTAGCCATATAAACTCATTTCTCCTTTCCATTTCCCCCTTACATTAGGTCAAACAGCATTTTAAAGTCATGTTATTATATGTAGACAGGGATATTCTGCTGATCCGCATTGAACCTTTAATACAAGGTCATTTTCTAGTTGCATCATCAGTTGGTACTTGGTAGTGATCCCTCGGTGCCAGGGAGGCTCATCCTCGGGTGTCATGTCCCACGCTGGGGGGAAGGCATTGCATTTACATGCTGAGTTTGGCTTTGAGACTGGCCACATTTGAGTAACACGGAGGCTGTCAGGAGGGAGCTCTTAGGCACAGTGCTGCTCTAGGCCTTGTCCTTATTTCAGGCGTATAGGTTCACAAGCATAGTCATTAGTATCAGGGGCTCACTGTTGGACCCTCATTCCTTCCTGGTCCTTACCGTTGCACCTGGGGGACTGCTGCTGCTCCCCTAGGGGCCACGACAGAGGCCCCCCCGGCCATGAACCCAGTACCCCCCCCCAGCTGTTGTTTTTAGTTGTTTCCACTATGAGTATATCCAAACATTTCCATGCACCCTGGACACATGCCCTGTAAAACTCCCTGTCAACCATATATCGCCTGTCAATAACATCCCATACCAGTATTCCTCCGCTGCCATTGTTAAACCACTCTGTGATCCAAAACTTCCTGAAAAGTGAAGCCCAATATAATGTCAGATTCCCTTACTAGTAAAATGGAATATAGCTATGAGTTTAAAGGTTAGATACAGAATACATATTGATTTGGAAAAATTCTACATCCTATCTTTTTCTTTTCTTTTTTCCTAATTATTGAGCTCCTCTTCACAAGAGCCCTAGATCACAGTAATTCATATATACAATACACAGTACTCTCACACATCCACCATAAAACCTTTTCCCTTCCACAGCGATAATCTTTTAACTTATTCATATTATATTTACTGAAACTGATGTATAGACTCCAAGACATATTTTTAAGGTGCATTATTTTCATACTAATTTGAGAATGAAAAATATGTGACTCTTTTCTCTCTCTCTCTCTCTCTCTCTCTCTCTCTCTCTCTCACACACACACACACAAACACACACACACACCACCCCAACACACCCACACACAAACATGCTGTGCTTAACACCACTAATCAGTCATGGCTGTCTTTTCCAATGAACTTTTAGAAAGAGATAGGATGTTTTCAATCCCTTGTACTTACTATGCAGTTTCTATCAGTTAATTGTAGTTGAAGCTGCTAGGTCAACCTTGTTTGCCATGCCCATTACTAAAAATGATCCTCTATTCCTATTTTTTTAAAGATCACTCTTTTGTGGACTATTATAAAGACCACAATCAGTGGAATCAGACAATTAGAAACTAGCCTAGCTGATAACAATGTTTTATGCTGGTTAAAAATTGGTAAGATCCTTTACAAAGCAGTTTTTTAAAAGATATATTTTTTATTTATTTATGTTTCCCTGTTCCCCTCCACCTGCCCTGCTGTTTTTGCTGTCTGTGTTGTCTTCTCTTCTCATTTTTCTTTCCTACAGGATTCACCAAGGTTTGATCCTTTTGATGTTGTCATCATCTTGCTGCATGACTCACTACTGTGGGCACTGGCTCACCACACAGGCATTCATGTGGGCACTGGCTCCACATGTGGGCACACCTTCTCTTATTCTTTTCACCAGGAAGTCCCAGGGATCAAACCCGGGTCCTCCCATATAGTAGGTGGAAGCTCTATCACTTGATCAACATTCACTTCCCTATATATCATTTTTTTTTAAGATTTTATTTTATTTATTCATTTTTAAAAAATATTACATTTGAAAAATATGAGGTCCCCATTCACCCCCACCACCCCCACCCCACCACTTCCCCTACAGTAACAGTCTCCCCCATCATCATGACACATTCATTGCATCTGGTGAGTACATCTCTGGGCATCGCTGCACCCCATGGCCTGTGGTCCACACCATAGCCCACACTCTCCCACATTCCATCCAGTGGGCCACGGAAGGACATACAATGTCTGGCAATTGTCCCTGCAGCACCACTCCGGACAACTCCAAGTCCCAAAAATGCCTCCACATCCCATCTCTTCCTCACATTCCCCACACCCAGCAGCCACCATGGCCACTTTTTCCACACCAATGCCACATTTTCTCAATTATTTACCACGATAATTCATGAATAGAATATCATTAAGTCCACTCTAATCCTTACTGTATTCCTCCTTCCTGTGGACCTTGGCTTGGTTGTGTCCATTCCACATCTATGTCAAGAGGGGGCTAAGATTCCACAAGGATACTGCCTGCAATCCTCCTGCTTTCAGTTGTAGGCACTCTAGGCTCCATGTTGGGGTGGTTGACATTCTTCAACTCCATGTTAGCTGAGTGGGGTAAGTCCAATAAATCAGACTGTAGGAGCTGAAGTCTGGTGAGGCTCAGGGCCTGGCTATCATATTTTCAGTCCAGAGATTCAGATCCCTTAGATATATCTTAAACCCCAGCACCAACTACGATTCCAGAAAAGTAGCAGGAAAGGCTTGTGAAAAGATATCCCATCTGAGTCCAGCTCCATCATGCAGAAAAACCAACTCCAAAGAAGGGCCAACTGGCATGGCAGTGAACCCCATCTGCCATGACCATAGAACCTGTGGGTCTCTTTAGCCTTCAAAAGAACCAATACCTGGGGTTGTATCTACTTTATCTGTCTCTGAGACTCTGCTCAGGTGTGCATAAGGGCAATCCTTCTGACAACCTCCAGACTCTTTTTTAGAGACTCATAGACATATGAACTCATTTGTCCTTTCCATTTCCCCCTTAATCAAAAAGCATTTTTAACTCCTGTTATTATATGTAGACAGGGATATTCTGCTGGTCTGCGTTGAACCTTTAATTTAAGGTCATTTTCTAGTTATATCATCAGCTGGTACTTGGTAGTGATCCCTCAGTGCCAGGGAGGCTCATCCCCGTGTGTCATGTCCCATGCTGGGGGGAAGGCATTGCATTAACATGCTGAGTTTGGCTTCGAGACTGGCCATATTTGAGTAACACGGAGGCTGTCAGGAGGAGACTCCTAGGTACAGTGCTGCTCTAGTCCTTGATCTTATTTCAGGTGTATAGGCTCACAAGCATAGTCATTAGTATCAGGGGCTCACTGTTGGACCCTCATTCCTTCCTGGTCCTTGCCATTGCACCTGGGGGACTGCCGCTGCTCCCCTAGGGACCACGACAGAGCCCCCCCCTCCCGGGCCAGGAACCCAGTACCCCCCCCCAGCTGTTGTTTTTAATTGTTTCCACTATGAGTATATCCAAACATTTCCATGCACCCTGGACACATGCCCTTTTTAACTCCCTGTCAACCATATGTCCCCTGTCAATAACATCCCATACCAGTATTCCTCCGCTGCCATTGTTGAACCACTCTGTGATCCAAAACTCCCTGAAAAGTGAAGCCCAACATAATGTCAGGTTCCCTTAATCATAAAATGCAATATAGCAATGAGTTTAAAGGTTAGATATAGAATACGTTTTGATTTGGAAAAATTCTACATCCTATCTGTTTCTTTTCTTTTTTCCCTAATTATTAAGCTTCTCTTCACAAGAGCCTTAGAGCACACTAATCCATATATACAATATACAGCACTCCCACATATCCATTATAAAACCTTTTCCCTTCCACAGCGATAATCTTTTAACTTATTCAGATCATATTTACTGAAACTGAAGTACAGATATTGAGACAATAGCTTTCAAACAAGGTAACATTTGTGTTTACATTGTGGTTTATACTTTAGGCTATACAGTTTTCTAAATATTTTAATTATCCTATGTTTTACATTATGGTTTACATTATTAGTCTGTCGTCCCCTATATGTTGTTGGTGTAATATTACATGTTTTATATCCATCCTTGTGTCCTCTTGAGAAACAATTCTTTTGTCCTCGCATTTACTTTGGTTCCATCTATTCAATATCTATTTCCCCCTCCCCTTGGGGCCCACAGTGACAGTCAATCTTCATTTCTTGAGGAGCCATGATCAGAGATACTTGCAACAGTGTTGAGGGCTTGACTTGCTCAACTGCCCTAATGCCCTGGGAGCCACCCTTTCTCTTGAGAGATACAGTTCCTTCTATTTGATGGCATTAGTTCTCCCCAGGATGTGGGTCTACCTTCACTCGCATTATATGGGTCTCTACCCAATGGTATAACCCACTCTGGCAAAATGAGCGTTCAGATACTCCCTAGGAGTCTGTTCTGTGTCAGATTATCCCCTTTGATTATCTTAAACAGGTAACTTTCCTAATTATATTTTGATAAGGTTTTCTCAGCATTTTACTCTTGACCAACACCTGACAGTCTACTATGTTCGTATGTTGCCCCACCCTCCCCCCAATTTCTTGGGAAATATTACCCATCCGCCCATCCCTAGCCCTCTCAAGCCCGTAAAGTCCCACCCAATGGTAATCGTATGCCCCCATTTTATCCCTTCCTTGTGTACATACTTACCTCCAGCTTATCATAGATTTCACCCATGTAGATGTCAGCTTACATCCTTTCTCTACCCCCCGATTTCCTGTAAGCCTATCTTCCAGTCTCTAGCTCTCTGAGGCAGCTTGCTTATTTCATATCATTGAGGTCATGTAGTATTTGTCCTTCAATGTCTGGGTTGCTTCACTCAACATAAGGTTCTCAAGATTCATCCATGTTATCACGTGTGTTTGTAGCGTATTTGTTCTTAAAGCAGAATAGTATTCCATTGTACCTACATAGCATTTTAAATCCATAAAGCATTATAAATTGAATCCAGGATGGTAAGACCACTTTTATTGCATAAATTCTTCTCCAGGGGCTCATCAAGAAGTGATATTCAATGATCAGTAGCCCTCAGAGTTTTATCAACAATGTCAGTCTGTGCAGCTAGGTAAGCAACCTATTTTCACTTGAATTTCCAGGCAAATTTCTAATGGAAGCATTAAGAATTTAAAATGATTTATGAATGGATAGTCAAATCAGTTAAGTATATCAGATCTCTTTAGAAAATACCAATGTGCAGAAAAATAAAAGGGAGAAAACTTGTCAATCAGAGGATAAGCTCTGGATTGTTTTAGTGATTCTTGAAATGTGGGAATGTCCAGGATCCTATCCAAGGAGAATACAATGGTGTGGCCTGAGCTCTAGGAACAATTATAAATCATTTAAATATTCTAAATAATTTTTGAACATACATTTGTTATAATAAAAGAATTCAAGTGAAAATAACAGAACATATCATTTTCATTAATCAAAATATCAAAGATCATTTTGAAGGCAATACTAAGGTTGATGAAGATATAGGCTTGCATCTAAACACATAACAGGAATTGGTAAAATGTTTACAGAAAGCATCATGACAATATACATCAACAATATTGATATACCTTTCAATCTAATCTTGCCCCATTATATGAATCTATTCAAGAGAAATAATTAAAAATGAGAAAATGCTTACATACAAAGTTATTTATTGCAGCATTTATGAAACAAAGAAATCATGCAACAGCATAATACTAAACATAAGACAGTAGTGGAATACTACTAGTTACAGTAGTGAAATACTACTAGCATTAATATGGTATTTCCAAAGAGAAAATTCTTATGTTATCATATTGCCTAAAATATATGACATGATGATATGCACAGTATAATCTTGAGTATTATAGAATATCAAAAGAATGGAAATATATTGCCAATATATTAACAGCAGTTGCCTCCAAGTAGTGAATTTGTGGGTTATTGCTTTTCTACTTGTTATAACTTTCAACACATAAAAATCAATCTATACTTTTTTCATGGTGGCACAGTAAGTGTACTTGGAAAAATTTTAAAGCTAGCAGAGCGTCAAAAGTAATTAGCTTCAAATAAATGTTACTTAGATTGATAGCAGACTTATCATCAGCAACAATAGATGTTAGAAGACAATTACATAGTGTTTTAAAACTGCTGAGGGAAAATATCTCACAAAATAGAATTCTATATTCAGCTAAACTGACATTTAAGCGTGAAGGAGTAATAAAGAAAATATCAGTGGATCTACAAAGACTAAAAGACTCTCTCAGGAAGACAAACAAAAACAAAAACAAACAACAATAACACTATTTTACTTCAAAATAAACAACTTATAAAGAAAAAATGGGATATAAGAAACAACATTGAGGAAAAAAAAGCATAAACAACAAAAGTAAGTATATGCTGGTAAGTTTTAAAAGCATTGATGAAAAAAGTGTAGCAACTAAACAATACAGACTTTCTTTTATTTATTCAAAACTCCTTCATCTAACTGGTAATCTTCATCCTTAACATAAAATATTCCTATTCTTGATTGATGCCCACAGTGCATATATACTTATGCATTTAGCAGGCTAGTTTCTATTTTGCCCATAAGCTTTATCTCCCTCTTGTTCAACTACATGATGCCAAGAGTCAGCTATGTGTGATTCCATACTTGGTTGAGTTATCCTCATTATCGTAATTACATAAATCAATGGATTATTACAGTAGCTTCATGAAAAGGAAAAGGTTTTTTTTATGGGAACTGAATAGAATGTTTTGGAAAAACCCAACAGATGTGAGAATTTTTAAAAATCTATGAAATTAGATGTGATTAAAACAACTGTAAATTCTTGGTTAAAAAAATAGTGTCAACATCCAGAAGGATTTGGCATTCACATTGCTTCACCAAAATTCTCATTCTGCTCAAAGAACAGATGTAAAAAAAACATTGAGATACACTATGGTGAGGCTTATGCAGAATGAGATGTCCCACTCTCAAAGGAATCACACAAAGAAATTTTTGGATTTTGTCAATTTTTTAAAAATTTTCTGCATGAATAAGGTGATCTCTTTTTTCTTTTTTAGTTTAAAAATATGATGAGTTATGGTGTTTGATTTTTGAATGGTAAACCATCCTTGTACTCCAAGGATGGTGATTTATTGTTTTTCATATATACTTGGATACAAGTTGCTAAAATTGTGAGAATAATTTTTGCAGCTTTTCTGAAAACGGATTTTTGTATGTAGTTTTCTATTATTGTGATGTATTTTACTAATTTGATATTAGGGTAATGATGACTTCATAACATGAGCTGGGATGAATTCACTCACATTAAATTTTCTGGAATATATTGTGTCAGGTCAAAATTATTTATTTTTTAATGTTTTGTCGAATTCTCCAGCAATGATCTCTGGGTCCGGAATTTTCTTTTTTGGAAGATTTTTAAACATAAATTCAATTTATTTAAAAGATACAGAGTTATTCCATTTATTTGTTTCTTCTGAAGTAGATTTTGGTAGTTTGTGTCATTGAAGGAATTTTCCTGCTCCATCTAAGTTGTCAAATTTATGGGCATAAGTTCTTAAAATTTCCTTTTTAAAATATTTTTATTATTTACTGACTGTCACTTCTCTCATTGTTGATAATTTGCATCTTCCTTTTTTTCCCCCTGATCAGACTGGCTATTACTTTATCATTGAATAATTTTATTAATCTTCTTTAAGTTTCACCTTTTGGGATTATCCATTTTATCTATTATTTTACTGTTTTCTAACACATTTATTTTTACTCAGACCTTTGTTATTTCCTTTATTCTTCTTACGTGAATTTAATTTGCTCTTGTATTTGTAGATTCTTAAGGTAAATTATGAGGTCATTGATTTGAAAACATTCTTTCTAATAACCTAAATCTATAATTATTTTTGTTGGCTTGTCTGTTTACATTGCATTTCCACCAGTTTATGCTGTGTATGTATATTTTGAAGATCTATTTTTTAGGTTTGTAAATATTTTGGATTTTTATTTCTCCTGATGAATTGATCCCTGAATCATTATGGAATTATTTTCTTTATCTCTGGTAAGATTCTTTGCTCTGTAATCTACTTTGTTTTATATTAATATATATACTTCCGATTTTTGTGATTATCATAAGCTTGGTATATTTTCCATGCTTTTACATTTAATCCACTTGTGTCTTTATATTAAAAGTGTATTTCTTACATTGTCTTTCTACTGCAAGATCTGTTATCTTGTATGTAGAGTGACAATTTCTTCCGTATGTTTCCCCAGTGGTTTTTCTCTTTTTATCTTCAAAGAAGTTTTAGTACAGAAAAGTCACATAGAAAATGTAGGGAATTTCCAAAAACTCAATGCCTCTCCCTTTTCTACTCTCTCCTATTAATAACATTTTACATGTAGATGACACATTTGTTACAATTGATGTACAAATATTGAAGCATCACTACTTACCAAGTCAATATTTTATTTCAAATTTTTATTTTTGAATTGTATTTGTTATTTTAAATTATTTTATTTTTATATTAACTTTATTGTTTTAATGTTTTGCTTCATTTTTTAGAGAGGTTTTGGATCACAGAAGGCTCACAATTTTGTCGGGGAGGATCACTGGTGTGGGGTGTCAGTGATGGGGTGATGTGTGGGGAGGGTTTGACCTGGGTCATGCCTCTAACGCATATGAATATGTTCAGGTGTTAAAGGGGCATTGTCTCAATGGGTGGAGACCCACATAATAACTGAAAGAATATTGAATTCCCATCCCATCTAGGAGAGCTAGAATCTCCCAAGTACAAGGGCAATGCCTAGTGAAGGAAGACAGACCATTATGCCAGGTCCTTGATATTGATTGTACTTACAAACCATTTCTTGTGAAATTCAAACAGCCTATTATTTTATATTGCCTAAGAGTTACCTCCTGAAAGCCTCCTTGTTGCTCAAATGTGACCTCTTTCTAAGGCAAACTTAGCATATAAACATACTACCTTTCCCCCAGCATGGGACATGACTCCCAGGGATGAACCTTCCTGGCACTGAAGGATTATTATCAAGTACCAACTAGTGATGCATCTGGGAAAAAACCTCGATCAAAGGGGGGAACATTAAATACAAATGAGAAATGAGTTTTTATGGCTAAGAGACTTCAAAGAGTGCTGGGAGATCATTCCAGAGATTATGCTTATGCATGTCTCAACAGAATCTTATTGACTGTCACAGTAAAGCATGCCTCAAAAAGCAGGAATCGTAAAGGTTCTAGAGACATCTAGACACTATAAACACAGCAAGATGCTCAGGCATTCAGCATCTTGTCAGTGGATCTTACTTTGGAATTAATGCTCCACAGTGTAACAGAGTTAAAATCTTATATAGCCTCCCTACATGTGGCTATTCTGCTCCTTTTACATGGAACTATAATTAGCAAATACTTGTTAAATATATGTCCCAGAGACTTAAATCTTTCATCTGTTCATGTGTCAGCTGAGCATTAATCTCAACAGAGATGTAACACCTACTCTCCAATTCATTGGATTCAACTAAGACAACTAGCTAGGAGATGATAATAGACAATGACCATCTCAGGGGATAGAGAGTGTCTGAAACTGCAAGGAAGATGGTTCCATACATCTGCCCCATGGGATCTAAGCCCCCTCTCAATTAGAAACATAGTGGGCATCACCATCCCCAAATCCTCAAGACTGGGGAATAAACAATGTACTACAGTAGACATTATTATTCTAGCAGTGGAAGAACATTTATCTTTGCTATAAAGGCAGTGGCCATCAGACGTTCTGAGGGGAGAGAGAGGGAAGAACAGGTGTAACATGGGGGTGTTTTCAGGTCATTGTAATTATCCTATAGTACATTGCAATGACAGATACAGGCCATTACACGTTTTGTCATAACTTATAAAATTGTGCCTGGCAGAGTATATACTATAATGTAAACTATAGAAGATGATAAGTAGTAATGCTTCAATGTGTTCATCAATGTGTCCAGTTGTAAAAAGTGTGGTACCCTAATGAAGGATATTTTTAATGTGGAAAAGTATGGATGTGGGAGGGGCTAGGGATGTGGGAATTCCGTATATTTTCATGTAACATTTATGTAATCTAAAGCTTCTTTATAAACAAACACAAATAAATAAATAAATGTGTTTCTTGTAGGCAGTGTCTTGCTTTTTTATTCAATATAACAATCTCTGCCTCATAATTAGAGGTGTTCAGACCGTTTACATTTAATGATTGTCGATATAATTGGAGTTTTTTTCTCTTTTCCCCTCCCAGAGGTTTTATACTATCCTACCAGTCTGCTCTTGTCCTTCATTTATTTGTCAAATATTCTACTTGATTACTTATTACCAGTGTCTGATTGGATCTACCCCAGTTAAGAAAGAGATTATGACTCCAGACACTGATGGCACTGTCTCTCCTGAGATTTAGCATTAGATGGGTTACTCTATACCTCACCTCTCTAATGCATTTGAAATGATCACAAATTTTAAGTTACCTTGTCTCTTTTTTATTTTAAAAGAAGGCATAATGCTTCTACCAGTTCTCTACATCTTGTGACAGAAACTGGAAGTCATTTGGTATACATCTTTAACTTATCACAAAATACTTTCAAATGATCTTATATCATTCCAGATATAATTCAAGAACTTTATAGTAGTATACTTCCATTTCTCCCCTCCTAGTAATTTTTTGCTATGTTTGCTATAACATTTACTTCTGAATATTTATAAACCCTCAGTACATTACATTAGAATTTGACATGTGGTATGATGGAGGAAATGTAAGCAGGTATAGGAATAACCATAAGAGGCATGCTATCCATATATGGGAGGGATAATATCAGAAAATCTTTTTCTGTAATTGATATCTAGGCTGAGACTTAAAAGAGGAATAAGAATTATCCACGTAAGTCAGGGAGGGCAGGGCAGAAGAAGTGCTAGGCTAAGGACACCATGATTTGGGATGGGGCTGGATAAGTAAGCATGGGTCGTATTGTAGTAGTCCTGGTGGTAGATCATGATACAGAATTTAAGCTTTATTTTTTAAAAAATTAAGGAGCCACAGAAAGGTATCAAGTAGGATAAAAATGTAATCCAATTTTCATGTTTAATAGATTTTATTGGCTACTGGGTGGGGAATAAATAGACGGTTGTAGGGGCATAGACAGTCATGAGAAGGATAGGAGTGAGAACAAACTAGACAGAGGATATAGCAAGAACAAAAACCACTAGGCAGAAAAAGATCTTGGTAGTTTACGGAATAAAAAAGTGCCAATGTGACTCGAGTGTGTTGAGCAAGAAAGTCTGGTATAACCAGATAAGTTTGGACAGAAAATCAGGGATGCGATTATCTGGAGCCCAAACCAATAGAGCAAGTTTAGACGTTTTGGTTTTATTCTAATAACAATGGGAAATGACTGTAAAGTATTAATCCAGTGGTCATAATATGATTTGAAGTTTTAATTTCATACCCACTCGTTAACTTTTTATTTTGAAATAAAAGAATGGAGAAACAGTGCAGTTTTCTTGTATACCCTTTTCCCAGTTTCCTCTAAAGTAAACATCATACATAATTATAGTACAGTTATCAACAACAGGAAATTAACCTTGATAACAATATTATTGACTATTAGACATGTCTTATTTTGAATTTCACCAATTGCCCGTGACTACCTTTTTTATGGTCCAGGATCTTACATTGTGTTTTGTTTTCACATCTAATACACTCTTCGGCAATCTGTGAGAGTTACTCAATCTTTTTCTTTTATGATCTTGATATTTTTGAAGAGTACCCAAAATTTATTTTGTAGAATATTTCTCAGTTTGCATTTTTTTAATGTTATCTCATGATTAGATTGAGGTCATACATTTTTAAAAGAATACCACAGAAATGATATTATGTTCACCTCAGTGTATCGTGTAAGCAGGTACATGGTGCTGATCTGTCTGAGCACTGTTGATGTTAACCTTGACAACTTGATTAAAGTGGTGAAAACAAGACATCTCCATTGTAAAGTTACCATTTTTCCTTTTGTAGTTTGATTTGTGCATTTGAAAGAGTACTTCAGATGTTACCTGGAGAATGGGTCAAGGAAGAGCATAACAGGAGTTAGGCAGAATAATGAAGAGCCTATTATACTAGACCATGTGAGAGTTGATGGTGCATCAGACTATAGGGGGATAGTGGTAGAAACAAAGAATAGATTTGCTCTACATTTTGGAAAATAAACATCAATAAGACTTGGTGATTAATTGAAATAAGAGTGTGTAAGGAACCATGGGGTGGAAAGTGTGACTGCAAGGCATCTGCTTATATAACCAGATGGATTTAATAACATTCTCTGATAAAGGAAATATTGGATGAGTTATGTCTCTCATTTTAAGATGCTATATAGATAATAAGTTGCAGAAATGCAAGAGAGGAAGGAAAGAGATTAGTTAAGAGGCTATTGCATTAGTCCAGATGAGCAATGATGGTTGTTTAGATTAGAGGAGATGATTAAAACAGAGAGAAGTAGTCTGGCTTGGGAAATAGTTAAGGAATTACAAACAGTAAGTATTATCTCCTAATTGATTAAGGGGAATGGGTGAAGAAGAAGGAGGTAACAAGGACATCTCCTAGATATCTGGCTTGCACAACTGGATATGAATTTTCGTGCCATTTATTGGTATAGAAAGCAGTGGTACAGACTAAGTTAAGGCTAATAGCCCACTTTTCCCATCACTACCAGTACTACAGATGTGGGGTGTAGGAGCGAATTGAGGGACTTTGCCTGATGGGGTCAGGTTAGACATGTTCTCTTACAATATAACTTTCCAGCAGTATATTTTAAGGTCTGGCTGGAAAACATTTTTCATCTGGATTTTAAATGCAAGGGTCAAGGAATCTTGCCTTGAGTTATTGTTCCTGCTCAAATATGTCATTGATTTCTTTTTTATCTTTCTATATTATTTGTGATGTTGCTTTGGCTAGTGCTACTGTATTCCTAATGCCTCACTCTCTTTCAGAATGAGACTCTCAAAAGAAAGCCACAAGACTATATGGCTAAAAGTTTAAAAATCAATCAAGATAACAATATGATGTGCCATCTGCACATTATCCATAGGCAAAATTAAGCAAGGCATAACTCCCTGTTGGACAGATCATATTGTGTAACTCCATGAGATTTCAATGCCATCAGCAGAAGAATGCAAAAGGCAACAAAGAAGAGAAAGACTCGAATACATCTATCATTAGTAGTAAAGCAGTGTTTATCCCTTTCTGAATATTCAGTGACTAACATAATCTATACCTTTTTAAGACGGGAAATACGATAAACATTTTCCAGAGGATGAATCCAGGAGACAGACTTCAACACTCAGGGAAGGCACTGAAACAAACAAAGAACAAGCTAATAATTTCTTTATGTGTCTTAGTAAAAATAATACTATTAATTTCTTCTTTTTCTCCCTTTTTTAATAATTCAGCAAATACAGAGAGAGCTCCTAATATGTAATTTTGTTTTCACTATCTGTGACTTAGCAGGTGGCAAATTGCATGATTTGTCTATCTAAAATTAATAGCATATGAATCAGTGGGAAAATCTAGGACTCTCTGTTATCACTGAGATATAGTGTAGAACCTACTGGCAAATAAGAATGGGGAGGGAGCCTAGGAATATCATTTTCATCAGCTAATGTAGTAATTCTTTAGGGTACAGAATACATTTTGTGTTAAATCATTATGACAGAATGAAATAAGACACTAATTATTTGTGGCATCTTATAGATTCCAAGTGGGAAAGTACTTCACTTCTATTCTATCACAAAGAGAGTGCCAACCTTTTAGGAATTCTAGACTCTTCACTTAAAGACAAAATGATTAGTCAATTCAATGAGATTAACCATCGCCCTCCCCCAGCACATATACACACACACATACACACATCTTTCTTCAAATATTTGATTGAACGACTAGTCAGAGTGCCTTTTTATTCAAAATAATTGACCTTTTAGCATTTATTGAAATGTAAGGATTGAATGGAAGCTTAAAATACGATTGAGAGGAAGCAATCGTTTTATTCCAAAAGATCAAATATCTCAAATGTGTATGATATGAATTACACAGGACAATAAATTTTGAACTTCTCACATGTAAAGACAGATTATTTTATTGTTCCAAATAGTCTTGAATATATATTCCCTAACAATATCTACAACTCAGATATCTGCAGTATAAAATTAAAAATAAATTTGGTAATGTTTTTAAAAATTTAAGATTTCTTTTTCTTTCTTTCTTTGGGTACTTTATACTTTTCTAAGATGAAATAAAACTATTTTCCAGACGGGCAAATCTCTACCTGTTTCATGCTACTAAGGGCTACTAAATATAAAAGATAAGAATGTCCTGTAAATGAAAAATGAACTGGGTTTCTGCTTAGATATCATGTTAATAAACCCAAATAATCCAGATTATTTCCCCAGGTAGAGTCACTTGTTTTTCGTAACCATTACGTAGATAAGATTGGCAAAGTGGAATTACAATAGGGGTTTCTCAAATAAATGACTTGCTATTTTCAGAAATTAAGGTAATCCTCAAGAAACCCTACAGGATCTATAAAAGATGATCAATATAAATGCATGTATGTTGGTGAAATATTTTAAAATATAATATGTTGAGTTAGAGAATAAATGAAAAGTTAGCTTTCTTTTTTTATTAGAGACATCATGGGATTACAGAAAAATCATGCAAAAAATTCAGAGATCATGTATACCCCTCTATTATTAACACTTTCATTAGTGTGGTACATTTGCTACAACTGATGGAAGAATATTATTATAATTGTCCTATGAACCAGAGTTCATGGTTTACATTACAGTCCACTGTTTGTTGTACAGTCCTATATTGATTTATTAAAACATTTTTGTTATAGTAACATATATACACCTAAAATTTGCCCCTTTCAGCCACATTCAAGTATATAATTTGGTGCTGTTAATTATGTTCATAATATTCTGCTAGCATCACCACCATCCATTACCAAAACCTTTCCATCACCCCAAATAGAAACTCTATAATTTAGGTGTTAACTCCCCATTCCTGACCCACACTCCATGCCCTGGTAACCTATATTCTGGCTTTTGACTCTATGAATTTGCTTATTCTAATTATTTCATATCAATGAGATCATACAATGTTTTTTTTTTTTTTTAAATTTTTTTATTTTTTATTGACTTTGTAATAATATTACATTAAAAATATATATGTGAGGTCCCATTCAACCCCACCCCCCCCACCCCCCCCTCTCCCCCCCCCCCCCCCAACAACACTCGTTCCCATCATCATGACACATCCATTGGATTTGGTAAGTACATCTTTGGGCACCTCTGCACCTCATATACATTGGTTCACATCATGGCCCATACTCTCCTCTATTCCATCATGTAGGCCCTGTGAGGATTTACAATGTCCGGTGATTACCTCTGAAGCACCATCCAGGGCAGCTCCATGTCCCGAAGACGCCTCCACCTCTCATCTCTTCCTGCCTTTCCCCATACCCTTTGTCCATTATGTCCACTTTTCCCAATCCAATGCCACCTCTTCTATGTGGACACTGGATTGGTTGTGTCCAATGTTTTTTGTTTGGTGTTTGGCTTACTTCATTCAGCATGATGTCTTCAAGGACCATCCATATTTTCAAATGTATGAGAACTTCATTTTTTATGGTTGAATAAATTCCATTCTATGTATATATTACATTTTATTTATCCATTCATTGGTTAATTAATGCTTAGTTTGCTTTTACCCTTTGGAAATTGTGAATGACGCTGCTGCTATGAACATCAGTGTGTAAATATCTGAGTCCCTGTTTCCAGTCTGTCTGGGTATAAAAAAGTTTGCTTTTCTGGTTTGTTTCCTACTTATGGTTCTGATGTGAGCTATGGGTGGGAGGCTCTTTGTCTCTTGGGAGATAACCTAACCTGTCTGTCCTGACTTGTGGGTGTGGGACGGTAAGAGGCTGCAGTCCTGCCCTTGGGGACCATGGCAATGACTCCAGTCCCAGGAAAGAGTTTAGTAATGCAAACTTTATATACATACCAGTCAGTCCAGGGAAACTCTGAGGCTCACCTGAAATGTGGGCGATATGTTAATTCAAAATCTATCTGCCTGTGGTTAGTAGTAATAATATAATATTCCTGCATCCATGCCAAAGATGTACTGTGTTAATAATGGGGCAGAATGGAAAATGTATGCCGAATGTACACTACGGAGATGGTTACAATCAGATGATATTATCTTATCTGTAACAAATGTTCCACCATAGTGTGGTGTGCTGATAGAAGGGTATTGTTTGGGGCTTCTGCACATGTGTATGATTGTTTTATAAGTTTACAACTTCTGTCATAAAAATATATTTCAAAAGCAGTAATAGGGTGGGTTGGGGGTAAAATGCCCCAAAGGACTATATTTAGTAGTAAGAATATGAAAATATTCTTTCATAATTTGTTGCGGGGGCTTGCTCGGTCGGTAGAGGTGGGGTCTGGCTGCAGACGAGGGGTCGGTCCAGCTTTGGACGAGGGGTCGATCCCGCTTGGGACGAGGGGTCGGTCCCACTTGGGACGAGGGGTCGGTCCAGCAGCAGACGAGGGGTCGGTCTCACAGGGGTTGTGCGGTTCGGCTGACGGGGTCGCCCGGCAAAGCCGGCGACGAAGGGGTCGCCCGGAGAAGCAGGCGACAAACTGGGGACAAGGGAGGCCAGGCCCTTGTCGGGGGCTCTCAGGACTGGAGGGCGCACGGCAAAAAAACTACCGCGGAGACAAGGTAAACACGCAAGTCCACTTTATTGAGGGAGAGGCAACAGTTTTATAGGGGCTGGGGAAGGCTGATTGGTCAAAGCCACGCCCTGTTCTGATTGGTTGCCGGAGAAAGGTCAGTGGGCGGTACTGGACAGGGGAGGGGTGGTGATTAGGGATTGGCTGTTGCTGTTGCTGGGGGAAGTGGCAGGGTTTAGGGACTGGTGGCTGCTGTTGCTGGGGTGGAGGGCAGACTTGAGTTTCCCGCCCACGCCTGGCTGTTGCTGCTGTCGGGGGGAGGGAAAAGGGCAGACTGGAATTTTCCGCCCTGCGCCTGCGCAGGGAGAAAGAAGAAGAAGGGTGCCACCCCACAGGCACCGTGTGGCGCCATCCGGGAGGAGGGGCGGCCGCAGAAGCATGGCTGCCGAGAAGGGGAGACCCGAGGGCACTCTGCGCCCATGCCGAGCTCCCTTCAGGGGTGGCGGTGAGTCCGACCAGCCACCCTATTATGGGGGCAGCGGCTTGGCCTGCCGCGGCCGCTCCCCCGCCAGGCCAGCAAACCACACTTCAGCCCGAGGGGTGACCGCAATTTGTAACAAACATCTCGTGACAGTGCAAGGTGTTGGTGGAGGGTTGATGTATGGGATGCCTCTACGATGTTATGTATGTTTGCTCTGTAAATTCACAGCTTTTACTATACACTTACTGTTTATGTATGTTCATATATAAATGATATAAAGATAATAAAAATAGGGTGGGTTGGGGGAAAATACTTTGGGTAGTAGTAATATTTTGACAGTGCTCCTTAATCATAAGCTAAAAATGTTTAACAATAATGCAAGGTATTATGGGTAGAGTGAGGTTCGAGAGTCCTGTATGATGTTATCTATATTTGTTCTGAAAGTTCATAACTATTACTATACACTTATTGTTTATGTATGTTTATGTATGAGTAATACACTTCAATAAATTTTAAAAAATAATGAAACACTAAAAAAAAACCTATATGGTACTCAGACAAAGACTTAATTAACAAAGAAAGTAGTTTTCTTTGATAAAAACACCATTTGACTCCCCACCCTTTATAAAAGGAACTTGAAAATCTTGTTCGGGGCTCGGGTTTGAAACAGAAAGCTCCCGAGTCCAGCCGGCCATCAATCATTTTGCCTTCTCAAAATCATTCTTTTCTTAAAAAAAGATTTATTTTATTTATTTCTCTCCCCTTCTCCCCGCCAATTGTCTGTTCTCTGTGTCTATTTGCTGCATCTTCTTTGTCTGCTTCTGTTATTGTCAGTGGCACGGGAATCTGTGTTTCTTTTTGTTGTGTCAGCTCTCTGTGTGGGTGGCACCATTCCTGGGCAGGCTGCACTTTCTTTCGTGCTGGGCGGCTCTCCTTACGAGGCGCACTCCTTGCGCGTGGGGCTCCTCTACATGGGGGACACCTCTGCGTGGCAGGGCACTCATTGTGTGCATCAGCACTGTGCATGGGCCAGCTCCACACGGGTCAAGGAGGCCCGGGGTTTGAACCGCGGACCTCCCATGTGGTAGGTGGACGCCCTATCCGCTGGGCCAAGTCCACTTTCCTCAAAATCATTCTTGAGCCTTGGCCTTTCTATATGCAAATAATTGAACCTCTCTCAACTTCTGCAACAGTTCACTGAGAAATACAATTTAAAATGGTAAACAGTCACCCTTGGAAACAGTGCACTTTCCTCATTGCTCTTTTAGCAGCTAATAAGTTTGTTCATTTTTCTTCTCTTCTCCACATTAGACTTGCTTTAAGAAAATTACTCTATGCTCTGACTCTTTTTAAGTGTTCTGCTTTCAAATGCGTCCTGCTATCAGTGCATTTGAACTATTCAGAAAGAAAAGGAAGGGATGAACCCTTCTTGAATAACCCTTTAAGAAGCAGATTAGTTATTAGTAGATCTGCCTAAGTGCTTTGGTAGACACCAAAGGGGAGAGAAAGGGGGCAGGCACAGTCTCAGAGCCAGCACAGCTGAGAAGTTCTGATGGAGAGTCTGGGGATTTAGAAACTAGAGGTCCTGCCTCCATTTTCTTTCTGGGGCATGGGGGAATAGTTAATTTTAGCTTAGTGGTATCCCAAGAAGGGATAATGGTGAGCTTTTATACACTTTTGGTTGGGAATAAGAATAGCTGCCTTGGGGCTGGAAATACAGATGTAGGAATGGAAATTAAAAGGCAATTCACAGAACGAGGAACACAAATTGTTAATATTGTTGAAAAACAGTTCAGTCTCAGTAACAATCTACAGAATGTAAATTGAAATGACAAAAATAGATCATTTTAATCAATAAAATTACCAAAACATAAAAATACAAACACTCTTTGCTGGCAAGGGTGAGATGAGAAGGACACTATCATACATTGCTTATGGGAATGTCAACTAATACAGAGTTCCTGAAAAACAAAACAAAATGCACCATGAGTCTTTAAAATGTTCATATTCATTTATTCTGGCAGGTAGGTTTAATAAAAGTTTGAAAATAGGTGATTATTAAATATGCTATTCATCTAACACAAGGGATTACTCCTAGCCATCCCATGAGAGAAACCCCTGCATTGTTGGAACATCAGGATCACATTGCAGCTGGGTGATTGAAAGTATAAAATGCTATTTGTGATTGCACATGGATCCTAAGGCATTTTTAGTTTTGAGAGATTATTTTTAAATCTGTAAATGAAACAGAGCAATGAAGAGATGAATAGTTTTTAAGGCAAAGCCCATTGAAAACGCTTAGATCTGCTGCTTTATCTCATGGAAAGTGAATTCATTTAATTGAAAAAATCTCTAACCAAAGTTCATACCAGAAAAAGGTGCTTAATAACAAATCAAAAAGAAACCATTCTTCCCACAAATAACATAGTATATATTGGAATAAATTGAGTTCATTTTAATCAACTAAGCAGGCTTTAGAGAGTAGATTCTTATAGGCAGTATTACAAATGTCAATAATGTAAATACTTCGCAAGAAATGCATCCACATTTACCTGCCTAGCATCTAAGGTTGTTGTGAAAGCTCTTCACATTTCTTTCACTACACACCTACAGTTGAATTACACTTTTGAGTCCTAAAAGGGTTATCATTTGGCTCCTACAGGCACTGGATTCCAAAGAATAGAATCTAAACAAAGACATCATACGTCTTCCAGAGCAATGAATCACATATACTTGGCTGATTGAATTAAGTGCAAAGCTACAATGCAAAAACTTTTGAACATAGAAGTCTGCATTCTCACTTCTGACTGCACACTAAATAATAGCTTGGGAAGACATGAGGATAAAAATGTCATGATACATTGCTACAAGAAAAGATCAAGTAGCCCCAGTAATTAAGAGTCTGTCATTTTGACATGAAGAAAATAATTACAAGAGGTGTCAGTTATTTGGGAAGGACATGTGCTTGTCATTTCAATAAAGAGACAATTGAAAACTAGCCTGATTTGAAGAGAGTGCTTTGGAAAAAGAAGAGCAATTTTCAGGTTGTTGGTGTTTTTTTAAAATAACTTGGACTCAGGCAAACATGTTATTTTAAAGGGAAAAAGCAAAAGCTGTCCATTAACAGATCTAGTAAGAGCATTTAGACAACAAAGAGCATTTAGTAAGAGATAAAGTTTAGGTCAATCCATGCATTAATGGTATTGGGCAGTGTCTTGATTATATCATATTTGACAGAAGCAACATCTTACCTAAATTTAATGTGGCTTCTAACAGCTGCATTTACTTCTGATGCCAGATTGTCAGATGTGGAATATTACTAGGATAAGGTGACCATAGTAATGCAAACTGTCTGAGAGTTATATAACCACTTTATCTTGAATTTCTTTTATCTTTTCAATCTTTTTATAGTCACTATAATACAATATTTAATTTGATAGTGTCCATTTTATGGAAGTGGAAACTAAACATCAGAGAGGTCAAGAAACTTGTGCAAGGTCACATAGCATAGAACATAAGAATATGAATTTACCCTAAGATCTGTGGGACATTTACAAAGCCTTCTATAGTACAATGACTCTGTAAGAATAATGGCAAAGAGACAAGGAATCCTGAGGTCTAGCATCAGCTATATTATTTACTCAATATATGTGCTTTTAGTGATTGTGTCTTGTAAAATTCACAGAACCACACAATACTTGTATAGGAAAGATGCTGGAGATCAGCTGGTCCTCTTGGTCACTCATATTTTAGAGGTCACTTGCTTTTCACCAAAACCCATGGTGTTCATTGCTTTGTGTTACTCTCATTTCAAAAGCCTGATTATTTAATAGCTACTGTTGGAATTAGAAGGAATAGGAGCTTGAGTTTGCTCCCACAGGCTTCTAGGATAAGTACACAAAGAAAGTCCCTGAGGGGATTATATTGATCAGGGCAAGAGGAAAAGATCAGAATTCACTACCCCGGCCCCTCATTCTTATTACAGTTGGTAGGATTCCCTGAGTCCATCATCATTAAGGAAGACTCTGGAACTTAGGCAGTAGAGTAGAAGTGCGGACGTCCCTAAATAGAATATTTAATGAATTGTCTTATCTCTGCTAGTAGTCTCTCACATTAGGTGGGATAATTGAAAGTTGACTGCAGTATAACAGTGGGGTTCCTCCTGAAAATATGTGAGATCAACTATACAAAGCAGAATGGGCAGAGTTACCAAAGATAGAAAGTCACTCTTCATCCTTTTCTTCCTTTGGAAAAAGGACAGAGAATGCAGGTTACCCTGTGGAAATCATGGTTTCTCCCTAAAAAGAGTTTGGATCATATTCAAAGGCAAATAATGTCTACTAACATTCATATAACTAAAGGGTAGGCGGTAAAAGCAACCACCATCAATAATAGTAATGAAAAATCTGAGGTGCGTTCTTGATAAGGTGGTAGATAAAATTAAATGTGGGACAAGTGAGAAACAAAACTTTTTAAATCATCCTCGGATACCCAAGGCGTCTCCCATGAGTTCTTTACATGCTTTATTTCGTTTTGATCCAGAAAAATACTCTGCATTGTGAGCATTTTTGTCTTAATTTTTCAGATGAAATAAATGAGAAGTATAGAGGTTGGCAACTCACCCAGGATCCCGCAGCTAGTCATGACAGAACAGTCATGACTTCTAAAGCCTTTGCTCTTTCCACCACACAATGCTAAAGCATATGGGCTCTCTCGGCTGGCCCTCTTTACTATTTGTGATTGAACACACACATTTAACAGATGGGGAAGGGTGCACTTTGTGACTTTATGAGAGAGTACAATATTCTCCTATGTGCAGATAATTTGTCATGCCCTCATTATCTCTAGGATGCAACCAACTGAACAAACTACCCAGATTTAGAATCAGGAAAAATGAAAGTGCTGCCTAGATACTGGCAAGAGCTGGTTGCACATCTAATTAACTCCTTTAACAGTCCTTCAGAGGAGAGAGGTGGCATTATCAGCCTCTTTACAGATGAGAAAACTGAGCCAAAGAAAGTCAAAATGACTCGCCTAGCAACACACAGTTTAGTGACAGAAGTGAGAAGAGACCCATGGCCTTTGGACCCTTCTTTTAATTTATCAACCAGAATATCCCCCATCAGGCACAAAGCACTGTAACATAAAACTTCAGCTGTCTAGGCCAATTATTTCTTGAAAATAAGATGATATTATACAAATGTACATTTTTTACAAAATGAAAAATCGTGGTTTACTTTTTGTGACAACCATCCAGGGTTTGATGAAGGAACTAACTCACAACTATGTCTGACCTCTAATTTCAAAAATCAATTAGATTTTCTCCAATTATCAAAATGTTCCAAATAGGTGAGTCCTATAGTTTGAAAGGGGCACATCTAGAATAAATACGTGACAGTGGAGAAATCCAAGCATCAGACCAAATCTCAACTTCTCCATGTCATTCGAAATAAGAGTTTGAAGACAGATCAAAACTCTCATTTTATGTGGTCCAGTTTTGCCCTCTCACTTTTTGGTTTTGACCTTTCTAGTTCTCTGTAAACATGGTCAGAAAGAATGACAGTGTAGAACATCTAGAGAGGACTCAAGGCAAGTAGCTGACTCATAAAAGGAAGAATAATTTTTATTTTGTATATAATAAAGATAACGCACTCTTTATAAGGTCTTATGGTCTTATTATATGTTGGGCATTGTGGTAAATTAGGCTCGATATGTATAGTTTAATTGAATCATCAATTGAAACTGTAATTATTCTTATTCCATATTTTATAGATATGGAAACTGAGGCATAGTATGTTGATATTTCATGCAGCTATTAGCGTCAGAACAGGCATTGAGACTCAAGACCCTCTTATTCCAGTGCCTGAGATCTTAACTACTGTTATATGTAATTCTTTTGCCAAAAAGTCTATATAGTGATGCAACCAACCACTCTAATAGATAAAGCAGTACAGGTTCCCAAGTGAGGATCAGACTGAGCTGTTAGCCAGTAGACTGTATTATCCTCCATACTTTGCAATAAGGAACATGAGTCATTTACTATTAGTCAACAGACATTTCCACAATATATACTGTGTCTAGAGATTCAGACAAGGTACTATGAGGGTAGCAAGGAAGACTGACAGAAAGGGCAAAAATAACAACAAACTCAGAGCTCTAAAATAACACTTTCAGGAAGGAAGAAGAATTGACTAGGCAGTATCTACATGAAGAATTGTTTGGAAAAATTGAATTCAGCCTTCATTTATTTTGAAGACAGCAGCTGAATTTTTTTTAAAAAAGGTTAGAAATTGAATAACAATAGTTTCTGATAAGAACAGGTTGCTTGCCTGTCATTTTATCAACCACAGTGTATGTGTATGTATTTGGGTGTTTAGGTACACTGTCAAATACACACAAAGCTGATTAATGACTAATTAGTATTCATTTATTTAACTAGTCTTCTAAATAATAATTAGATTAGAAATGAGTATAAAAATTCCTTGAGACAGGTGAATTATGGAACTTTAAGTGGTTAGCATACTCTTTTATGTCCTTGTATTTTTCAGGACACACAAAAGGAAATATGCACAAAAGTAGCCCGTAAAATATAATTTGAACAGCTGATAATCAAAAAAGTGATTTTTAAAATTTAATTTCTCCATATTCACTTGGAACTAACATGGCCTTATTTTGGTGTACACTGCTAAATTCTACAAAATTAAAGGACCGAATATAATAGGAAGGTCAGTCTTCACTAACAAATACCAGGATGGTGTTCGGCCTGGAACAAGAGAGGCCTAGTGACCTCAAAGACATTCTGTTGATAAATGCTGAGATTTTATTACTAATGAATTAATCACTCATGTCCATAATTGGGTGGAGACTCTGTTTCTAACTCAGGTATCTTTATACATTATAGTTCAGCATACGCAACATGTACTTGAATTTTTTATATACTCTTCATTTTATGTGGCCCACATAAAAATATTAAGCAACATTAGTCATATGGCAATATAGAAAAATGAAATTGGAATATTAGAATAATAATTTTCTGGCTTCTTTAATTATGTAGGAAATGATTTTCAATTTATACTCTCCCAGGTTGCTTTTAAAACATGCTAATGCTTGGTCTCCACCCCAGAGATTCTGATTTAATTGTTCTGGGTTGAGACATGAACATGGGGATTGTTTTTCTTTTCAGCTTTCCAAGTGATTTCAAGTGTGCAACCAGGGCTGTAAATTGCTGACCCAGAGAAATCAGAACTTTGGACCTGCCAATAATAAATATTTATTTAACTTGGACACTTACATAACAGTAGAAAAGATATAATTCAGTGAGAAGTAACTCCAGCTTTTCAATCCAGTCCTCTATCATTACAAGGAACACCTTCACCCTTTGAAATTTCTTTTTGAAAGGAAATAGTTGTAAGAAGAACACTTTATTCCTTTATTCTCTCTATTTTCCAGAGGCAAAATTCTGCTGCAGTATTAAGAATTGTGGTAACACGTTGTAAACTGTAAGATAATTAACATTTAAAAATTCTTTTTTAGCTGCTGCAAGAGTTATTGGGAAATGCAAATGAGAATACATGAAGACCTCTACCATTTCTTGTTTGAACAACTTCATGAATGTTTCTATGTGCCACATACCATAAGGAATTAGAGAAAAAAGCAATAAACAAAATATCTGCCCCCATGGGCTTGCATTCTAGTTGGGATGTGCAAAATAATGAGTAGGTAAACAAATAATATCATTTCAGATGATAAGTGCTACTGGAGAAAATAAATGAAAGAACATGGAGGGGAAGGGATTATATTAGATAAGGTTTTTTTGAGAAGGTCACTACAAGAAGTTACATTTGAGCTAAGAAGACTTAAAATAATGAAGAGAGGAGAATACAAAGATCTGTGGAAACGGTCATCTAAGCAGAGTGATGACCCAGTACAAAGGCCCTAAGGTAGATATTAGATAGACATGTTTGAGGAACAAAAAGAACAATGTGACTTATGTGTAATGAGCAAAAAGAATAATAAGAATTATGTAGGAGAGAAGAGTGGAAGATCATGAGTATACTTGCAGACCATATGTATCAATTAGGTATTACCATGTAATGAACATCCCTAACTTGATGTTTTATGACAACACTCTGCATAATTATTTTAGGCCCCGCTAGTTGCATCTGCTTCTCATCAGCAGGTCAGTGAATTGGCTGGGCAAGCTCTGCCTCAGGCTGTGGCATCTGGGATGGATCAAGTTTCTCATCTCCTCTGAGATCAACAGTTTAGCTGGCCATGTTCTCCTGGAGATGGCAGAGGAGCTAAAGCAGAAGCAGAAGCACATGAATATTCTTGAAGTTGAGTGTTCAGACAGGCACACAAGCTTCTCTGCCCACAATCCACTGGCTAAAGAAAGTCATGAGACAAAAGTTAAAATCAGGAGATAGGGAAATAAATTCCTTCCAAAACAAGACCACAGAAAAAATTGGGACCAATAATTCAATATATCATAATATGGAAAAGGATTAGACATTTATTCTTGTAAGTGTTTTGGAAGATTTTTAGCAGATGAGTGATATGATATGACTTTCATTTTAGAAGGCTCCCACAGGTCTCTATGTAGACAATAAATAGCAAAGGGCAAGGGTGAAAGCAGGAATACAAGTCAGAAGACTATGGAAGTAGACTAGATGTGATGATTATTTATTTGTGTCAACTTGCTTAGCCATGATAGACATTTGTTTGTTCAATCACTAGCCTAGTTGTAACTGTGAAGGGACTTTGCAGATGATTAGCAACTACAACATGTTGACCTTAAGTAAGGGAGGTTACCCTTAATAATGTGAATGAACCTCATCCAATGAGTTGAAGGACTTATAAGCAAAAAACTGAGTTACCCAAGAGAAGAGGAAATTCTGCCTGAAGTTTACAACAACTCTTGACAGAGTTTCCAGCCTGCATGCCTACCTTACAAATTTAGGTCTCACAAAACTCCACAATAATGTGCACCAATTTCTTAAATTATATCTTAAAATAAATCTCATATATCTCTTGTTGGTTCTGTTTCTTTGGAGAACCTTGATTGATCTGGCACCCTGGGTAAGATATGGTGTAACTTTGACTAAAATGATAGTGGTGAACATGGTGTACTGACTCAGGATATAATTTGAAAATGACATCAATAAGACTTATGATGAATGTGGGAGGATATAGAAAAAGAAGGAATCCAAAACACCTCGGTGCCCTTTAGTAATATGGGGAAAAACTGGTAGGGGAACACATTTCAGGAGGCTATGTTAATTAGGAGTTTAGTTTGGAACAAATTCAACTTGAAAGGTGTATTTGATCTCTAAGTAGGGATATCAAATAGGTAGCTGTGAGTCTAGAGTTCACCAGTGAGTTTTTGGCCAGAGGTACATATTTGGGCATTTTTCAGGATTAGAGTAATTATGACTGGAAGTAACAGAAGAGTCACTGAAAAGCAATTCCAAAACTTAAGAGAACTTGTTCTTTCATTTAATAAGAAACTCAGATAGGGGAGTTACCTATTTAATAAATTTAGAACCTCATCTGCATCATCAATGCCTATTTTAGTTTCTTTGGCTGATCAATAAAATACTACAAAATGGGTTGGGTTAACCAATGGGAACTTATTCACTGTTTTTGAAGGTAAAAGAAAGTCCAAATCAAGTCACTATCAACACACTACTTTTCTCTGGCAAATTAGTGTTCTGGAGGTGACTGCCAGGGATCCTTTGTCTTTGGCTCTTCTATCACATGGCAATGCATATGGTGGGCTTTCCTGGCTTCTGTTTTCTTCCAGGATCCATTGAATTTCAGATTTTTGCTTCCCTGGCTTTCTCTCCCTCTATCCGAATTTCATTCTGCTTATAAAGGGCTCAAATAGTAGGACTAAGATCCATCTTGATTAAGGTGGGCCACACCTTAACTGAAATAATCTCAACGCAAGGTCGTAAGTACAATGAGTTCATCCCCATGGGAATGGTTTGGATTTAAAAACATGTTTTTCTGGGTTACATACAACTCAACAGGGCCCAAGTTTTTGGTGGTGGTTCCAAGTATGAAATGCAAATGAAAACATCCAAAAGCAGAGGGCGAGAATGTCTCAAAGAAGAGGTGGTGATAATATGACCTAAATATTATTCATTGTTCAAGTAAGATGGGGGTTGAGAACTGATTATTGAATTTAAAGACCTAGAAGTCATTTGTGACCAAAACATGAATAATTTCAGTGGACTGTGAAGTAAAAAATCTGAACAGCAATGGGTTCAAGAAAGAAGAAGTGATGAGAAGGTAGAAAGTGACTGTTTTGAGGAGTTTCAAGAAACACAAATGGGGTTCTAAAGTAGTCCAAAACATTAAAGAAATGTCTGAGTAGAATATATACTATGGGAAGGTAGCCATCATAGAAGCCTTGAAAGTGGATGTGAGAGTGAGGCCTCATAAAGCATAAAAAGAGACTAGGTCAAAGGGGAGCTATATATCCTCCTCTGGAAAATAAAAGGAATTCCTCAAATGCTATCTAAAGCCTCCTTAATTAGTACTATTGATAAAATACTATGTTGTTTAATGAACAGGCTTATAAGCGTTTGGATTCTTTTCCAAGCACATTTTGGTGTTGTTATTTGCAATAGAGAATGAGGGGCAAAGTAGAGGATGCAGAGCAGTGTATCATAGAGCATTGACTCCTATTTTTTTACTTCTTAATTTCAAATCAATATATTATTTGCCTATAAAGATAAACAATTCAGAAATAAACAATTCAGAAATAAACAATTCAGAAATAAAGAAAAGCATGATCCAATCACTATGATTGCTTTCTCTATGATTGTATACAGATACAGAAAGATAAATTCTTCTCCCTTCCTCTCTCTCTTTCTTTATATGTGTGTGTGTGTGTGTGTGTGTGTGTATGTGTCTTTAGGGCACTTTCATTTTCCTCACAGGAATTTTGCACTCTTTTATATATACTTCAAGGACTTTCCTCCTGATAAATAGCTATGGATCTAGCACATTACTTTTAATACCTCTATAATGTTACATAAAATTCCCCTGAATTTAACTTTTTGCCAGATTTGTAAGATTTGTTTTGTATGTATGTGCGTATATATGTGTTTTGGCCACTGTACAGAATCCACTTAGACTTAATTTTGTACTAGTTACTTTATTTCTATATAAAAGATAGTTAACAGTTAAAATGATAAGTAAAAAATTATGTGCATTTTTAGGGAAGTAAATGTGACTCAACCAGTTGGCTGTCCGCCTACCACATGGGATGTCCTGGTTTCGGGCCCACACACACCACAACAAGCTAGATGCCCAAATCCTGCCACAACGAGCTAGATGCTCGCACCTGCCACAATGCGCAGAACACCTAGATGAGCAGATGCCACAGTCCATGAGGAGCGGATGTGGCTCAGACCACTGGGCACTTGCCTCCCATGTGGAAGATACTGGGTTCAGTTGTGGTGCCTCCTGGAGAAGACAAGCAAACAATGAGCAGACACATAAAAGAACCATCTGGGGGGGGGGGAATTTTTTAAGTTATTTGCGTTTTTATACTTTACTAGTGCCAGATTTTTCTAAAAATACTTGCAGTGATTTGCATTCCCTTTAGCAATATATGAGAGGGCCTGTTTCCTTGTCACTTCTTGAAAAGTATACTCCTGTTTTAGTTTCCTAGGCTGCTCAAATACCATTAAATCAGTCAGGTTAAATAATGGCAATTTATTTGTTCATGGTATTTGGCCTGAGAAAAGTCCAAATCAAGGCATGATCAAGACAATGCTTTCTTCTCAAAGACCAGCTGCTGGTGATCCTGAGCTTCTCTGCCACATGGCAAAGCATATGATGGCATCTGCTGTTCTCTAGCTTCTCTTACAGGTTCTGTTGCTTTCAAATTCTTCTGTGGCTTTTTCTCTCTGTCTGAATTTCATTCTCTTATAAAGGACTCCAGTAAGAGGATTAAGACTCATACTGAATGAGGTGCGTCATATCATATCGTAAGATGCTACTCACCAAAGGTCCTACTTACAATGGGTTTACACCCACAGGAATGGATTAGATGTAAGAACATGTTTTTCTGGGGTATATACAGCTTCAAACTACCACACCTGTCCCACCATTCTACTATGTCTCTAGTGGGAGAGATCTGGTCATCATTGCCTCCCCAGCACCATCATTATAAATCATTGTCCTAAGTGAACCATTTTATGTGCATTTTGTGCCATGTTCCCTGAGGAACTGGGGATTTCTAAGGGTAGAGAAGCATTGTTTTCATGGTTCCTCTGTCTCTACATGGGCCAAGGCCTAAAATGCTGTGTCAAAGGATAAGTTTAGACTAGGCCTCTTGTCCAAATTTAACCAGTATTTCCAAATTTATACTTTAGGGATTAAATCATTTAATTATTTGAAGAGAGCTAGGGAAGCACATAATGACACTACATGTAGGTAAGAATCTGGCCAAGTGAGGACCAAATTACCACAGTTTACTCTTCGGAAAAGAAAATCCAAGAGGAAAGAAATTCTGTGATTGTACTTACTGAGCAATTACAGGAAAATACGTTTATTTGCTATTGTGTAGACACAGTCTTACACAGAATTTTAAACCTTCATCTGGATTGCTTTTATCTTGAAGGCATTCAGTAAATCTTAAATTTAGTTTCCCTCCCCCATGCTTTCTTAATACTGTAATAACAATTTTGCCAATAACACATATAAAAGGAAAGTTTATGAGTGAACAATGATAATGCCCATTGAGATGATCTTGCCATTATTTATTTGCCTGAGTAAAAGAAGCATAAATGCCCAGGGAAATCAATAATATAAAAAGAAATCAATGCTCCATTATTTATTCTTAAAACTACCAGACTACAGAATAATTTCAAAAACATAGATAAGTGATATGGTTAGGGGAGTTAAAAATTCTGAACATCTTGTATTCATGTACTCACTATAAAAGCAAATTGATTTTTTAAAAGGTTTAAAGTTGGTGCATGGGTGTGTGTGTCATCCATCTTGAAAAATTAATAATACTTCTCCTTTGAATCTGCATCTGTTTCCTCTAGTTCTAAATCAGTTATAAATATTTGGTTGGTAGACATCCTCTGAAGAGAGGAATTTCATAGAGAAGAATCTTATCAGTTCTGGTGGTGAAAATTAATTGTTCTTCTCTGTGGTAGTTTGAGATTACTTTATAAATCCCAAAAAGGGTAAGATTATGTTTGTAAACTAAAGTATTTCTTTGGGTGTGATACCCTTTGATTACATTAAATTCATTTGAGGGGTCTTTGATTAAATTACCTGTTAGGATTGCTTTAGTGCTTTTGATACATCAGTGAGGCATAACTCAGGTGGAGTCCTCACCCCCTTGCTGGATCTGATATATACAGATTCATAGGTACGGACAGACATAGGAAGAGAGAACTCTATCTTTTTTGTTCCTGCCATGTGACATAAAGGAGAAGGTTCAAACAGCTGAGGCCCTGGGGAGAGAACAGCCATTTGCCTGATAGCTTACAGCTGAATTTGGGAAGCAAGTAGAACAGCAAAGACTGATATCAAAGCCCTAAGAGACAAGCCCAATGACATCTTCCAGCTGAAATTGGGAAAAAGACAGAGACGTTGAGCCTGAATGAAGAAACCAGGAGGTGAAATAGAAACCTTGTCAGAGATTGGCAGCCGTATGGTTTCACCACGTGGTAACATGTGAGGATCAACAGTAGCTGAATTTGGTGAGAAAGCATCTCTGATGATGCCTTGATTTGGACTTTTCATGACCCTGAACTGTAAGCCTTTACCCCAAATGAATTCCCTTTATAGAAGCCAACACATTTCTGGTACTTCTCATAGGCAATCCTTTGGCAAACTAATACACTCACTCACTAACCTATCCCTCAAAGATAGTGAACCATCAGGAAATTAAAAGTAAAAAAACAGAAACAACAAACAAGCTAACAAAAAACCTTTGATAGCAAAGAATTCAGCAGGTAGATTTAAAGCTTTTTACTATATATGGCTTTGTATGTGCACTCAACCAAAAGCACTCCATGTTTCCTTTATAAAAGCTCTCTTGAACAGCTTATCCCCATCATTGCAATTGTCCATGAATACCACACTTCCAGATTGACTTGAAGATTCCAACCTATATGAACAGACACCTTGACTCTGGATTTTCCCTTGTGTGACATCTTGAGCATACATCAACACCATAGCATGCACAGAATCTCAGGGGCTAGAGGATTGCTGTTCAAGGCAATGCATCTTCAGTTTAAATTCTTCTAGTGAGTGTCACATTTATTTTCTTCTCTTTGTCAATTTACAGGATTATTTTCGTTATCATTCTCTTGTATATTTTTGGTTGTTTTTAGATGCGCTATGGAAAAATTGGAAATACTTAGGCTTCCTCGGCACACAAACAGCCTTCAGTTCAATCTTGGACTTGTCCCTTTCTAGTACTGAGACCTTGAATAAGACCACTATTTCTTCATCTGTAAAATAGCAATAATAATAGAGCCTACCTCAAAGAGTTATTAGGAGGTGTGATTTAGATAATACATGTGAAGTGGGTAACAGTGTTTGATACAGTAAACAACCATGCATGTCAGCGACTATTGGTATTACTACTACTAATACCAGTGCCGCCACCACCACTGCCATTCCTACTGCTACCTACATGATTACAGGGAAGGGAAATTTGGTGGGTGGAGGAGGAAACTAATTATCTCTACCTCTTGGACTGGAAAGAGAACCTTACCAAAGGGAGGAAACAATCCATTTTAACACTGGCAAACTTGACAAAAAGTTAATCTAATCTGATATTAACCACCAAATGACTAAGCTACCAACTGAGCTACTTTTTCTATCAGCTTTATAACCCAAAATTTTCGAGACAAAGCAATTGGCTAATTGACACAATTATTTTACTAGTTGGTGTCAGGCAGACCAAGCCAATTAATGGGATAGAATTATATTTTTTTCCGCTGAAAGTGTAAATTTTCCAAATGATATCTGTGATGCAGTTGTAAAACTCTTTCAATCATGTGCTCTTTACATGGAGCTACTAGGCTTCTTTGGACAGTTGTAAGATATATTACCAGTTTGAAAAATCAGCTAACAATACCCCCTGCCCCACTAAACAAACAAGTGACCCATAAAAGTTAGTGTGGCTGCATTTAAGGAGTATTTGTTTCTTGAAAACTATTAGCATAGACGCTTCAGTCATGATTCGGTTTGTAATAACAATAAAGCACACTTTGCATGGGGTGAGTTCTCAATGTAGCGACCTTTTTATCCATCACTGATAAGGGTTTTAAAAAATGTAGGAGGAGCAAAGTAACACAATTAGAATTAGGAAAAAAAAGCAGCTCTGTTGTTCTATTTTATTATCCTTGTATTTCAACTGAGGAAACTAATGTACAAAGGAAAAGATCAAGAAAGCTAGTCTAGTTTAGTAGTCACTGATGGAGCCAAAATACAAGTCCAGCATCTTAAATTCAGTCTGGCTTCTTAATCTTTAGTTTAACAATATCAAAGTAAGTTTGAAAAATACTATGTAGCATGTTTTACATGGGTTGTAATTTTTGAGAAAGCAAGGGAGAACACCTCACTCCATTTATTAATTTACCACAGTTGAAAATATATACTTTAATATATTTAATACAAAATAAATAAGCCTATTTGATATAGAATATATAGATATAGTATACTAAATGATTATTCACTGAAAAATATAGTATTTGGAAATGTGAAACAAATATTTTTTTCTCCTTATAGATATTTGAGGATTGGGTCACAATGTATAAAGGTGTAATTTGTATAACAATAGCAGAAAGGGGGCAGAGAATGGAGTAATGCAGAAGAAAATATTTTTATACTTTTGAAATTAATTTGGTATTAATCCAATCTATGTTGTTATATTTAAGATGTTAATTGTAATCCCTGGGGGAACCACTAAGGAAATAACTTTTTAAAAAGTTCTGAATGGTAAATTAGAAAAGAACTATATTTATTTGTTTACTTACTTACTTACTTACTTAATTTCCCCCCCCTTCCCCTCCTCCCATCCTGCTGTTTTTGGTGTCTGTGTTGTCTTCTCTTCTTTTTTTTTTAAGATTTATTTTATTTATTTCTCTCCCCTTTCCCCCATTGTATGCTCTCTGTGTCCATTCGCTGTGTGTTCTTTTGCATCCGCTTGCATTTTCAGGCGGCACTGGGAAACTGTGTCTCTTTTTTGTTGCATCATCTTGCTGCATCAGCTCTCAATGTGTGCAGCACCATTCCTGGGTGGGCTGTGCTTTTTTTCACCTGGGGTGGCTCTCCTTAAAGGGTGCACTCCTTGTGTGTGGGGCAGCCCTATACAGGGGCACCCCTGCATGGCAGGGTTCTCCTTGCATGCAACAGCACTACGTGTGGGCCAGCTCACCACACAGGCCAGGAGGCCCTGGATATCGAACCATGGACCTTCCATATGGTAGGCAGATGTGCTATCAGTTGAGCAATGTCAGCTTCCTGTCTTCTCTTCTTATTTTCTCTCCTCTAGGATTCACTGGGATTCAATCTTGGATACCTCTGATGGGGAGAGAGGTTCCCTATCAATTGTGCCACCTCAGTTGCTGGTTTCTGCTGTGCTTCACCTTGACTCTCCCCTTGTCTCTCTTTTGATTCAACACCATCTTGCTGTGTGACTCACTTGCATGGGGCACTGGCTTACTACATGGGCACTCGTGCAGGCACTGGCTTTCTCTTCTTTTTTTTACCAGGAGGCCCCAGGGATTGAACCAAAGTCCTCCCATATGGTGGGCAGAAACTCTATCATGTGAGCCACATCTGCTTCCCAAAAAAACTTAAGGCAAAATGAAATAATGAAGGATAGACACACAAGAAAGACAGCAGACATACAGAAAACAAATAATAAAAAATGACAAACATAAATTCTACTTATCAGTAAGTACATTAAACTTAAATGGCTTTAACACAGCAATTAAAAGGCAGAGAGACTTTTTAATACTCCACAGTCAATAATGATTAAAAATACTAGGTAGGGAGGGGATGTAACTCAACAGGGTTAGTGCCTGCTTCCTGTGCATGAGGTCCTGGGTTCAATCTCTGGTACTTCCCTACAAAAAATACTAAGTAGAAGATCAACAAAAACATAGGAGATTTAAGCAGAACTATAAACCAACTAGATTTAAATTATTTGAGGTAAAAATGAAAGTAAAACATATCAAAATTTATGAAATTAGCAACAGCAACTCTTATAGGGAAATTTATAGCTGCAAATGCCTACAGCAAAAAAGATCTCAAATCATAACCTAACATTGTACGTTAAAAAACTGAAAATAGAGAAGTAAATGGAACTTAAAGCAAGCAGAAGGAAAAAATAAAGATCACAGGTAAAATAATTGAAGTAAAGAATATAAAAACAATAGAGAAAAACAACAATACCAAAAGCTGTGTTTTGGAAAGATCAACAAAATTGAGAAACCTTTATCTAGAATGACCAAAAGAAAAAGAGAATACTCAGGTTATTTAATTAGAAATGAAAAAGGGGACTCGCTACTGACTTACTAAAATAAAAATTATTATAAAAGAATACTATGAATAATAGTATGGACAAACTCCTAGAAAGTCAAAACCACCAAAACTGACTCAAGAAGAAAGAAAATCTGAATAGAGGTATAAAATGTGAAGGAACTGAATTCATAAAAATATCCCTTAAAGAAAAGCCCAGGCTCAGATGACTTTGCTAGTGAATTCTATAAATGTTTAAAGAAGAAATAATACAACTCTAATATACTCATCCAAAAATTAATGGAGAAGGAAACATTTTCCAAGCCATTCTATAAAGCCAGTCTTACTCAAACCAGAACTAGTAAAAAAAGAAACACACACACACACAAGAAACAAAATCTACAGACCAATAACTCATGAATATAGACACAAATATCCTCAACAAAAAATCAAGCAAACCAAATCCAGCAACCTAAAAAGATTATCCATCATAGGAGAGTGGGTAAATATATTCTGGTATATTCATGCAATGAGATACTACTCGGAAGAAAAAGAACAAAATGATAAATGGATGAATCACAAAAGTTTCTTCTAAGCAAAAGAATCTGGAAATAAAGTTGTTCATAATGTATGATTTTTAAAAACTTTTAAAAAAATTTATTGAAACACATCGTTCATACATGAACACATACAAACAATAAGTATACAGGAAAAGTTGTGAGCTTACAAAACGAACATGATAACATTATACAGGGGTCCCATACATCACCCCACCACCAACATCTTACTTTATTGGGAAATATTTGTTACAAATTATGAAAGAATATTGTCAAAATATTACTACTAACTAGAGTCCATACCTTATATTTGGTGTATTTTTCCCCAACCCACTCTATTTTTAAAATATATTTTTACTGCAGAAGTTGTTAACTTACCTTACAAAATAAACATGCACATGTATAGAATTCTGATACAACACTCCTTCACTAACACAGCAAACAATGGTGGAACATTTGTTACAGATTATCAGTTAATGTCATCAGACTATTACCACTAACAAAGGTCTGTAGGGTGCATTCCCTCTCAATTTACCTTTTATTTTTTTTGGTATCAGGGATGGTGATTGAACCCTGGACCTCAAATGTGGGAAGCCAGCACTCAACCACTGAGCCACATAGGTTCCCCTGAGTTGGTTTTTCATTGGTTTGCTAGCTTTTTTTGTTTTTGTTTTTGTTTTGTTTTTGTTTTTTAGGAGGCACCATAAACAAACTGGGACCTCCTATGTGGGAAGCAGGTACTCAACTGCTTCAGCCTCATCCACTCTCCTCTCAATGTACTTTTTTTAAACAAATCAATTTTATTGAGACATATTTGCGGTCACCCCTCAGGCTGAAGTGTGGTTTGCTGGCCTGGCGGGGGAGCAGCCGCGGCAGGCCAAGCCGCTGCCCCCATAATAGGGTGGCTGGTCGGACTCACCGCCACCCCTGAAGGAAGCTCGGCATGGGCGCAGAGTGCCCTCGGGTCTCCCCTTCTCGGCAGCCATGCTTCCGCGGCCGCCCCTCCTCCCGGATAGCGCCACACAATGCCTTGTGGGGCAGCACCCTTCTTCTTCTTTCTCCCTGCGCAGGCGCAGGGCGGAAAATTCCAGTCTGCCCTTTTCCCCTCCCCCGACAGCAGCAACAGCCAGGCGTGGGCGGAAAAATCCAGCCCGCCCTTTTCCCCTCCCCCGACAGCAGCAACAGTCAGGTGTGGGCGGAAAAATCCAGCCCGCCCTTTTCCCTTCCCCCGACAGCAGCAACAGCCAGGCGTGGGCGGGAAACTCAAGTCTGCCCTCCACCCCAGCAACAGCAGCCACCAATCCCTAAACCCTGCCCCTTCCCCCAGCAACAGCGACAGCCAATCCCTAACCACCACCCCTCCCCCGTCCAGTACCGCCCACTGACCTTTCGCCGGCAACCAATCAGAACAGGGCGTGGCTTCGACCAATCAGCCTTCCCCAGCCCCTATAAAACTGTTGCCTCTCCCTCAGTAAAGTGGACTTGCGTGTTTACCTTGTCTCCGCGGTAGTTCTTCTGCCGTGCGCCCTCCAGTCCTGAGAGCCCCCGACAAGGGCCTGGCCTCCCTTGTCCCCAGTTCGTCGCCTGCTTCTCCGGGCGACCCCTTCGTCGCCTGCTTCGCCGGGCGACCCCTTCGTCGCCGGCTTCGCCGGGCGACCCCGTCAGCCGAACCGCGCAACCCCTTGTGAGACCGATCCCTCGTCTGCTGCCGGACCGACCCCTCGTCCCAAGTGGGACCGACCCCTCGTCCCAAGCGGGACTGACCCCTCGTCCAGAGCTGGACCGACCCCTCGTTCGCAGCCAGACCCCACCTCTACCGACCGAGCAAGCCGCCGCACATATTGATAAAACATACAATTCATCCAAAGTGTACATTCAATGATACTTGGTATAATCACATAGTTGTGATTTTAGTAACATGAAGTCTTAGTACAGGCACAACTAATTTATGGTAATAAAACTCAAAATAGTTGCTCAATCTGGGGTCAGGGGTTGACTGGATTAGAGGCACAAAGAACTTTGAGAGTGTTTGAAAGTTTCTATATCTTGATGTTTGCGATGGTTATACAAATGTATACATTCTCAGAATTCATTTAACTGTACACTTAAGATCTGTACATTTTATTGTATGTAAATTATGCCTTTGTAAGAAAATAACACTTGCTTTTGCTTTTTTATTTGTTCAACAGTTATGTAAGTTATTTACGTGATTACAAACTCAACACGTCTGCTGGGAAAGTCACCCACACACACAAGAGCCATCTCCCAGCCCTCCCCTCCCTGCCTCCTTTTATTTGGATGCGTTATATTTCAATAGGTTTCCATTTTGCAGCCAGGGAGAGACTTTAGATCTAATGGAACTACCTGGCCATTCCTTGAACCAAAACCCGGATCAAGCAGCCCAAGGTGCTTATCAGGACAGGAACTCTGCGCAAAGCTTGCTTGATACGTGCTATTTGCTCAGTAACAGTTTCCCCTCCATTTAGGGTATAAATACAGACTTCATGGTAGTTTCTGTTGTGCCTGAGCCTGTGTTCCCATGACCCACAATAATAGAAACTTGCTCTACACTGTCTTGATGCCAATATCTCTATATTTGGCACTCAGAAGCTTTTCTACCAGAATATTCAAGAAGGGCTCATGGGAACAATATTTTCTGATTTTTTCCCATGGCCTTAACAGGATTTCTGTGGTCTTCATTCTTCAATATCAGTCAGGTTTGTATTTTCTTTCCTTGAGTATCTTAAATATGTTACTTCATTGCCTTTTGGTATCATGCACTGTTGTCAAAAAGTCTCATGAAAGTCTGGTTTATTTTCCTTAGCAGATATTGTGTTGCCTGGATGTCTGAAGCTTTCCCACAACAATCTTAAAGTCAAATTTGTTCTTTACTAGATTATTTTTTCTTGTTGAAACTTTTATTTGATCTTTTTAGTTACAAAGTGTGCTCTTTCAATATCTAGTTTCAGATCTTGTTTTATTTTAAAAAAGCTTTCTTGATTTTGTTTGGTTTGGTTTTGTGTTTTTTTAGGTTCCATTGCTTTATTCCCTTTTTTTGGGAGTGGAATCTTTTATTATACATCAAATCTGCCCTTTGTCTATTTTCTAAATTATCACTTTCTTTTGAATCTTTTTAATTTTTTTTCCTTTCTTTTGAAGTAAAAATGCCTCCTTTGCATCTTCTGACTTTCTTAAGGCACTGTATATGGCTTTTATTTGCTCTTATGTTTTTTTCTAGTTCAGTCTTAAATTATAATATATATTTTCTTTTCATTTTGAATTCCATCCTGAGTTCTGTTAGCTTTCTAACCTTTTTCTTTTTATCTAATAATCGTAATTTTGAATTTTTCTAATTCTATTTTCTGCTGTTCTTTTATAGCTTCTGTTGTTTTTTTTAAAAAATACATTGCTAGTACTTTTCTTTTTTTTTAATTATTTATTACATTATTACATTAAAAAAAAATATGAGGTCCCATTCAACCCCACCACCCCCGCCCCCCACTCCCCCCACGGCAACACTCTAACCACCCTTATTTTAAGGCTATTAAAGGTTTTTAATCGGGAAATTATAGGATAAAATATGATTCTTAATTCCCTGGCTTAGATGTGGGGGCTTTTTGGGACCTGGAGTTGTCCTAAACGATATTGCAGGCACAAATGCTGGACATTATATATCCTGCATAACCCACTGAATATACTGGGGAAGAGTGTAAGCTACAATGTAAACCATAATCCATATGATGCAGTAGTGCTCCAAAATGCATTCACCAAAGGCAACAAATTTGCCACAATGTTGAAAGATGTTCTTGATGTGGGAGGAGTGGGGTAGGGTGAGGTGTGGGGTATATGGGAAGCTCTTATTTTTTTTTTTAATAATTTTTTTATTTTTTATTGACTTTGTAATAATATTATATTAAAAATATATATGTGAGGTCCCATTCAACCCCACCCCCCCCACCCCCCCTCTCCCCCCCCCCCCCAACAACACTCGCTCCCATCATCATGACACATCCACTGGACTCGGTAAGTACATCTCTGGGCACCCCCGCACCTCATATACATTGGTTCACATCATGGCCCACACTCTCCTCTATTCCATCAAGTGGGCCCTGTGAGGATTTACAACGTCCGGTGATTATCCCTGAAGCACCATCCAGGGCAGCTCCACGTCCCGAAGACGCCTCCACCTCTCATCTCTTCCTGCCTTTCCCCACACCCTTTGTCCATTATGTCCACTTTTCCCAATCCAATGCCACCTCTTCTATGTGGACATTGGATTGGTTGTGTCCATTGCACCTCTATGTCAAGAGGAGGGTCAGATTCCACCTGGATGCTGGATGCAATCCTCCCATTTTCAGTTGTAATCACTCTAGGCTCCATGGTGTGGTGGTTGTCCTTCTTCAACTCCATCTTAGCTGAGTGTGGTAAGTCCAATAAATCAGATTGTAGGTGCTGGAGTCTGTTGAGGCTCAGGATCTGGCTATCACATTGTCAGTCCAGAGATTCAAATCCCGTAAATATATCTTAAACCCCAACATTAACTGCACCTCCAGCACATTAGCATGAAAGTCTTATGAAGGGAGATCCCATCTGAGTCCAGATTCATCACACATAAACACCATTTCCAAAGAGGGGCCATCTGCCCTGGTAGTTAACCCCATCGGCCATGACCATAACTCCCATGGGTCTCTTTAGCCCTCAAAGGAACCAATATCTGGGGGTTGTATCTGCTTTATCTGTCTCTCTGACTCTGCTCAGTTGTGCATGAGGGCAAACCTTCTGCCAGCCTCCAGACTCTTTTTTAGAAACTCGTAGCCATATAAACTCATTTCTCCTTTCCATTTCCCCCTTACTTTAGGTCAAACAGCATTTTAAAGTCATGGTATTTTATGTAGACATGGATATTCTGCTGATCCGCATTGAACCTTCTGTATAAGGTCATTTTCCAGTTGCATCATCAGTTGGTAGTTGATAGTGGTCCCTCGTTGCCAGGGAGGCTCATCCCCGGGTGTCATGTCCCGCGCTGGGGGGAAGGCATTGCATTTACATGCTGAGTTTGGCTTCGAGACTGGCCACATTTGAGTAACATGAAGGCTGACAGAAGGAAATTCCCAGGCACAAAGTTGCTCTAGGCCTTGTTCTTATTTTGGGTTTATCAGCTCACAAGCATAGTCATTGCTAGTACTTTTCATCTGTTTTGTGAGCATATCTTCCTGATGTGTCTTCATTGTCCACTGGGGCACTATTGGTCCCTTTTTTTCTTATAATAATATTGTATATGAGTTCACCACAATCAATTTCTGCTGCTCATGCTTAATCAAGGTGATCTTCACTTTATTCTTTTTTTAAAACGATTTTATTGAAAAAGAGTTCAAAATTATTTTATACAAAGTATACTTTATAAACTGTCAGTACACTGATAACAGGATAATGCAGAAGATACAGTACTAGGAAAACAGCTAGAGGGAAGAAAAATTTTGGCTGTGCCAATGCAGGTGGTCCTCTTGGCATTATTCTTTGACTGACAATGTGATAGCCAGGTCCTGAGCCTCAACAGACTCCAGCACCTACAATCTGATCTATTGGACTTACCACACTCAGCTAAGATGGATTTGAAGAAGGACAACCACCACACCATGGAGCCTAGAGTGATTACAACTGAAAATGGGAGGATTGCATCCAGCATCCATGTGGAATCTGAGCCTCCTCTTGACATAGAGGTGCAATGGACACAACCAATCCAATGTCCACATAGAAGAGGTGGCATTGGATTGGGAAAAGTGGACATGGTGGACGATGGGTATGGGGAAGGGCAGGAAGAGATGAGAGGTGGGGGCGTCTTTGGGACGTGGAGCTGCCCTGGATGGTGCTTCAGAGGTAATCACCGGACATTGTAAATCCTCACAGGGCCCACTGGATGGAATGGAGGAGAGTATGGGCCATGATGTGGACCATTGTCTATGAGGTGCAGAGGTGCCCAAAGATGTACTTACCAAATCCAATGGATGTGTCATGATGATGGGAACGAGTGTTGTTGGGGGGGGGGGAGAGGGGGGGGTGGGGGGTGGGGTTGAATGGGACCTCACGTATATATTTGTAATGTAATATTATTACAAAGTCAATAAAAAAAATAAAAAATAAAAAAAAGAATAATTCACTTTATTCTTAAAGGGGAAGATGGCTCATTAAAATTTTTCTCAATTCACAGCTCTAGAACTCCCTCTTCTGTTGGTTTCACATTGTTAAAAATACATCTTTCTGGTACCTGCTGGCTGTGTTTCCCAATCCATCTTTAATCTAACGCTGTCTCCTTTGTTGCTATAATCTCTATTCTGCTTAATTTGTATTCTACTCCTAGAAATTTCTCTTCAGCATAGGGTTTTTGGCATGTGGATGAAGCTTTGGTTGGTTATTTTCAAGAATTCATAGGGCCAAGGTCACTCCAGTACTAATAGATATACTTGTGGTCCCATTGCACTTATCTATAAATTAGAGACTACAAAGCTCCCACTCAGTTTCTGCTACTGTTCTGACATTAGTTCATTGAACTTTCTAATTACTACTCTTTGGTGATTTGGGCTATTGAAATATTTTGTTTCTGCTTACTCCTGCACAGTTGCTCTTACTTCACAGCTCATTTTGCTGCCAGTGGGTTCTCCCTACTCACATTTATTTTGGGTTTCATTACAATTTCTGTCACCAACTACTGTGGATTTTTTGGTGGGTTTTTAGATTTCCTGTCCATGTTACTCTGTGTGAGAAGATCTGGTGAGCTCTAAGACACACACTCACACATACAACACACCTATACTCTGTTTTGGCTGCCATCTTTCCAGAATTCTTTCTTCTTTTGGATTTGAGGGGTCTGTTCTTTCCTCTTGCCTAGGTTCATCTAGATTTTTAGATGCTATAGAAAGAGCTAGATTAGGCAACCAACCAAGTACAACCCCAGTGGCTAAGGGCAACAGTTTTAAAAGGAACGCAATTTACCATTCATGTGACTCTCCTAGAAACTAAGGGGTCTCAGAACTGCAGACTAGTTTTTCAGAACTGGATATGCGTCTTTCAGTCTCCTCTATATTTTCCTTCCCTTAGTTTGGTGTAGATTCGCATAAAGGAATTTTAAGTGAGGCTAAAGTTGGGAATAACATTGAAATCCCAGGGAGGCATGCATTTGCTGCTCACTGAGATTTCCCATTGGTAGCTTAATTCATGCCCCAATAGTTTATTTAACATTTTTGTTCTTGAAACACAGTGTCTTCTGTTTGAAACTATTGTTTTAGTTGTTCAGTGAGTTCTTGCCTGAATAATTTGACATACTCAGCAGCTCTGTTTAAAGAAAGGACTCTGTTTAAGGTCTTTTCTTCTTTAGAATCATAATGTGTGTCAGAGGGGAATTAGGAAGGAATTACCATTGTTTAATGAATACTAAAGTAAAAGAAAAGGATTAAACATCTCTACAAATAGTTAGATCCCATGGGCCTCTTGACTTTAAAAGATTGTGGAAGGTAATTATGTAGTGTAATTAAATTATTTTAATTCAATTTCAAACTTTATTGCATGAAGAGAAAAGATTCCCTTTTCTGACTAGGGAATACCTTTTCTTTCACCTAAATCCTCCTTTGAGATAGAAAGGAATTTGTCATCTCAATAAAAGCAATGGACTAAATCAATATAAAAAAAAAACCAAAGACATTCCTTGTTTTAATCTTTAATCCCTTCAATTCTGTAAATTTTGGGATGTAATTTCGCATTTTTATTCATGTTATTGGCATGAAACTGAATTAAGGCTTTAAAAACCTGGCACAGTTTAAACATTCAAACATTGTAGACCAAAGTATATAGACTTGCTGTTTTATGGTTGCTTACTAGCTATCAAGAGGTACCCTTCAAACCAGTTTTAATATTAGTTTATAAAATAAGTGAACTTGTGTCTTTATTAGGAGAGCATGGAATGGCATTGGCATATAGCAGAATGATTTCATGTGATGAAATGTGACAGAATTCTTAACACATCAGCTATACAGTGGAGTAAATTTGCTCCACCTCTGAATCTGAGTTTCCTCATTTGCAGAATAAGGAGCAGGGTTAAGATGCTGTCTAAGGTCCTTATGAGCTCTACCATTCTTTAGACCTCTGATAACAACAAACATCACCAAGAAAATAATGGGACATGTATCATAATTATGCTTTACAGATGAGAAAAATGTGGTTTAGAGAATTTAAGTGACTTGTTCACAATGACACATCTAGGAAATGGGGGAGTTAAGATTCTGACTTAGGTCCCTCTGACACACTTAGTCCTGTATTCTTTGGGTTATGTGATACTACTCACTTCTGTAATTAACTTTCCATAGTCATGCATTAAAAATATACTTATTGCTTATTTCTGTGACTGACTTCCCATGATATAGCTTTCTGTATATAGGGCAAAAGCCAATGGCAATGAGATTACTACTTATATTTGTAGGATTAGGAACATTGAAAGCACTGTGGGAGCAGCTAAGAGCCTGTCAATGAGTGGAGTTAGAATCAAAATTCCAGCTTGGGGACAGTTTAAACCAAAATAAATAAAGGCTGAAATGTGGGAAGAAGATCATTCCCTTTTTGAAAGATTCTCAAAGTTTATTATGCTCTCACAGTGCCCTGAACTTATCATGGCATAGAAACTTCTTTGGATCATTGGTTTGTTTACATATCTGTCTCCATCTACTAGAAATAATCCCCTTGTAGGTAAAGATTGTCTTATTTATTTCTGTATCTCTAGCACCAAGACCAGTGGCTGGCACTTAGTAGGCTGAATGGATAAATGTATGTATTTGGAGATGGTATGGGAGTAGATAATTCTTCTTTTAACAGCAGCAGAAGCAGCAATATTTATCAATCAATATTGATCAAATTCCTACCATGTTCCAGGCACTCTTCTAGGTGTTAGGGTCATAATGAACAAACCATACAGAAACCCTTGACATTGTGGAGCTTCCATTTTAGTAAGGGGAGACAAGTCAATAAGGCCATATTTTCAAGGTCATCACTGAATATTCCAACACATTTATTTATTTATTTATACACATATCATATATTTACTGAATACCAGAATGCAGTGATAGGCATGCTGTGTATAAGAATGAATGTTTTTTCATAATATTTCAATTACCTATGGATGGAGACAAATAAACAAATGTAAAGATGCATTTAATAAGGATGACATGAACAGAAAAAGCATGTGTCGAAATACCTGACCACTACTTGGGTAGAATCAGTGGAGTGGCCGAAAACTATTTGGTAGAGGATATATCTCCCCTGAACCTTGAAAAACAAGAAAATTCAGTACATGAAGTTTAGAGGGGTGCTAGTGGAAATGAACGGAGCTATTCAAGCCAAGGGAAAAACTTGTAGAAATTGTAGGAGGAGAACCAGAGAGCATGGAGTATTCTGAAAACCATGAGGATGATTGAAATAATTTTTATTACATATATTATATAGTACCATGTAGGTCAAAACATATTTGGTCCATTGCATTGTTTCAAGATGATGTTGAGCTAGTCTTTAAATTTTTCAAATGTGACTGCATTCAAAAAAGACCATGAGATGCACTCAACCTGCCAGCTTAAAAAAGGTTTTGAAATCCTTCTGGGCAAAATTAATTAATATGTGTGGATACCACCCCAAATCATTTGGACTGAATGGATTTCAACTTACACCCAAAACTCCGAGAAATTCAGGGATGCTAAAGTTTTAAGTATAGCAATATTGATAATGTTGATTTGAGAACTGTTTATCATTTCCCTGAATGTGTTCTTTCATTGATTATTTCAAAGTCAAAATGGTTAACGGAAATTTTCAGAACAAAATTAAACCTGAGTGGCTAGATTGGCTTTTGGCAAAGCCTCCTATGTATATCCTAGTAAATCGAAGTAGATAGAAAAATATAAGCATTACTTACAGAGTAAAGTTTACTTATCTTTTTAAAGAAAATGATGCTAAATATTAGTGTTAAGTAAATTAAAACTCTCTTGCTGATCATGCCAGATGCTGTCCAACTGGCAAAACCAAGACTGAACTTTCTCTTGTTTCTGTTGTAAAGATGTATTTTATCAGTAACATTAAGAAACAATAAGGGTCCATGTATACACAGCCCTTTATGATTTTATTTTTATTTATTTTTTTATTTTTATTGACTTTGTAATAATATTACATTAAAAATATATATGTGAGGTCCCATTCAACCCCACCCCCCCACCCCCCCTCTCCCCCCCCAACAACACTCGTTCCCATCATCATGACACATCCATTGGATTTGGTAAGTACATCTTTGGGCACCTCTGCACCTCATAGACAATGGTCCACATCATGGCCCATACTCTCCTCCATTCCATCCAGTGGGCCCTGTGAGGATCCACGATGTCCGGTGATCACCCCCGAGGCGCCATCCAGGGCAGCTCCACGTCCCAAATACGCCCCCACCTCTCATCTCTTCCTGCCCTTCCCCATACCCATCGTCCACCATGTCCACTTTTCCCAATCCAATGCCACCTCTTCTATGTGGACATTGGATTGGTTGTGTCCATTGCACCTCTATGTCAAGAGGAGGCTCAGATTCCACATGGATGCTGGCTGCCATCCTCCCATTTTCAGTTGTAATCACTCTAGGCTCCATGGTGTGGTGATTGTCCTTCTTCAACTCCATCTTAGCTGAGTGTGGTAAGTCCAATAAATCAGATTGTAGGTGCTGGAGTCTGTTGAGGCTCAGGACCTGGCTATCACATTATCAGTCCAGAGATTCAAATCCCCTAACTATATCTTAAACCCCAACGTTGACTGCACCTCCAGCAGATTAGTATGAAAGTCTTATGAAGGGAGATCCCATCTGAGTCCAGATTCATCACACATAAACACCATTTCCAGAGAGGGGCCATCTGCCCTGATAGTAAACCCCATCGGCCATGACCATAACTCTCATGGGTCTCTTTAGCCTTCATAGGAACCAATATCTGGGGGTTGTATCTGCTTTATCTGTCTCTCTGACTCTGCTCAGTTGTGCATGAGGGCAATCCTTCTGCCAGCCTCCAGACTCTTTTTTAGAAACTCGTAGCCGTATAAACTCATTTCTCCTTTCCATTTCCCCCTTACTTTAGGTCAAACAGCATTTTAAAGTCATGTTATTTTATGTAGACATGGATATTCTGCTGATCCGCATTGAACCTTCCATATAAGGTCCTTTTCCAGTTGTATCATCAGTTGGTATTTGATAGTGGTCCCTCGTTGCCAGGGAGGCTCATCCCCGGGTGTCATGTCCCACGCTGGAGGGAAGGCATTGCATTTACATGCTGAGTTTGGCTTCGAGACTGGCCACATTTGAGTAACATGAAGGCTGACAGGAGGAAATTCCCAGGCACAATGTTGCTCTAGGCCTTGTTCTTATTTTAGGTTTATCAGCTCACGAGCATAGTCATTAGCATCAGGGGCTCACTGTTGAACCCTCACTCCCTCCCGGTCCCCGCCGCTGTACCTGGGAGACTATCGCTGCTCCCCTAGGGACCATGACAGAGCACCACTGGCCAGGAACCCAGTACCCCCCCTGCTGGGTTTTTAATTGTTGTCACTATGAGTATATCCAATCATTACCATGCACCCTGGACATATGTTCTGTACAGCTCCCTGTCAGCTATATATCACCTGTCATTGGTATCCCATACCAGTATCCCTCCATTGCCATTTTTGAAACACTCTGTGATCCAGAACTCCCCGAAATTTGAAGCCCAATATAATGTCATGGTCCCTTACTAGGGAATGGCATATAGCGATGGGTTTAAAGGATAGACAAAGAACTTGGATAAAGTTAGATAAAGAACTTAGATAAAGAATGTTGACTTGAAAAAATTCCACATCCTATCCTTTCCCCCCCCCCCTAATTATTCAGCGTTTCTTCGTAGGAGTCCTAGACCACAGCAATGCATATATATAATATACAGCACTCCCATACATCCACCACAACACCTTTTTCCTTCCACAGCGATACTCTTACACCCTATTCACATCATATTTACTTAAGATGATGTACAGAGTCTGAGATATTAGCTTTCTAACATGGTAATATCTGTGCTTACATTATGGTGCATACTTTAGGATACACAGTTCTTTACATTTTTAGTTCTCCTATGTTTTACATTATGGTTTACATTATCAGTCTCTCGTCTCCTATATGTTATGGTGTAATATTACATGTTTTATATCCATCCTTGTGTACTCTCAAGAAACTCCTCCCTTGCCCCCCATTTACTTTGGTTCCACACATTTAACGTCCATTTTCCCTTCCACCTTGGTGCCCACAGTGACAGTCAACCTCCGTTTCCTGAGGAGCCACTTCCAGAGATAGATGGAATAGTGTTTAGGGCCTAACTTGCTCATCTGCCCCAATGCCCTGGGAGCCACCCTTTCTCTCGAGGGATAGAGTTCCCTCTATTTGGTGGCATTAGTCCTCCCCAGGATGTCTGTCCACCCCCACTCTCACTACTTGGGATTCTACCCCATGGTGTCACCCACTCTGGCAGAAGGAGCATTTAGACATTCCCCAGGAGCCCGTCCTGCATCAGACCCTCCCCTCCGAGCATTCTAAACAGGTAACCCTCTTTATTATATTTTGATATTATTTTCTCGGCATTTTACTCTCCACCACCTCCTAACCCTCTCCTGTGTTCGTATGCTACCCCTCCCTCCCCCCACTTGTGGGCAACATTACCCAACCGTCACTCCCCAGCCACCCTCAAACCCGTAAAGCCCCAACCAAAGGCAACCCCTTGCCCCCATTTTATCTCTTCTTTGTGTTCATACTTACCACCATCTCGTCTTAAGTTCCACCCCTGCAGACATCGGCTCATATCCTTTCTCCACCCTCCGATTTCCTGTAAGCCTATCGTTCAGTCTCTTGCTATCTAGGGCAGCTTGTTTATTTCATATCATTGAGGTCATGTAGTATTTGTCCTTCAATGTCTGGGTTGCTTCACTCAACATAAGGTTCTCAAGATTCATCCATGTTATCACATGTGTTTGTAGTGTGTTTGTTCTTACAGCCGAGTAGTATTCCATTGTGTGTATATACCACATTTTATTGATCCACTCATCTGTTGATGGGCGTTTGGGTTGATTCCAACTTTTGGCAATAGTGAACAATGCTGCTATGAACATTGGTGTACATATATCGGTTTGTGTCCTTGTTTTCAGTTCTGCTGGGTATATACCCAGCAGTGGTATTGCTGGGTCATATGGCAAATCTATGGCTAGTTTTTTGAGAAACCGCCATACTGTCCTCCAGAATGGTTGGATCCTTCTGCATTCCCACCAGCAGTGGATGAGTGTTCCCCTTCCTTCACATCCTCTCCAGCACTTGTATTCTTCTGTTTTTTTCATAGCTGCCAATCTTATGGGTGTAAGATGATATCTCATTGTAGTTTTGATTTGCATTTCCCTGATAGCTAGAGATTTGGAACATTTTTTCATGTGCTTTCTTGCCATTTGTATTTCTTCTTCGGAGAAGTGTCTGTTTAAGTCTTTTTCCCATTTTTTAAATGGGTTGTTTATCTTTTTATTTTCAAGATATAGGAGTTCTTTATATATACAAGTTATAAGTTTCTTATCAGATATATGATTGCCAAATATTTTCTCCCACTGTGTGGGCTCCCTTTTTACTTTCTTGACAAACTCCTTTGAGGTGCAGAAGGCTTTAATTTTGAGGAAGTCCCATTTATCTATTAGTTCTTTTGCTGCTCGTGCTTTTGGTGAGATATTCATAAATGCATTTCCTATTACAAGGTCCTGTAGATGTTTCCCTACACTGCTTTCTAAGATTTTTATTGTCTTGGCTCTTATATTTAGGTCTTTGATCCATCTTGAGTTGATCTTTGTATAAGGTGTGAGATGGTAATCCTCTTTCATTTTTCTACATATGGCTATCCAGTTCTCCAGACACCATTTGTTGAATAGGCCACTGTCTCCCAATTGAGAGGGTTTGGTGGCTTTATCAAATATTATGTGGCTATATATGTGAGGTTCTATATCAGAGCTTTCAATTCGATTCCATTGGTCTATGTGTCTTTCCTTATTCCAATACCATGCTGTTTTCACCACCGTAGCTTTATAGTATGTTTTGAAGTCAGGTAGTGTGATTCCTCCAATTTCGTTTTTCTTTTTCAGTATGTCTTTGGCTATTCGGGGTCTCTTTCCTTTCCAAATAAATTTCATAGTTAGTTTTTCTAGTTCCTTAAAGAAGGCTGCGTTGATTTTTATTGGGATTGCATTGAATGTGTAGATCAATTTTGGTAGGATAGACATCTTAATAATGTTCAGTCTTCCTATCCATGAACAAGGAATAGTCTTCCATTTATTTAGGTCTTCTTTGATTTCCTTGAACAATCTTGTGTAATTCTCGTTGTATAAGTTCTTTACCTCTTTAGTTAAATTTATTCCTAAGTATTTGATTTTTTTATTTACTATTGTGAATGGTATTTGTTTCTTGATTTCCTCCTGATCTTGCTCATTATTGGTGTACAGAAATGCTACTGATTTTTGCGCATTGATCTTATAACCTGCGACTTTACTAAACTCATTTATGTGTTCTAGAATCTTCGTTGTAGATCTCTCAGGGTTTTCTATGTATAGGATCATGTCATCTGCAAATAATGAAATTTTGACTTCTTCCTTTCCAATTTGAATGCCTTTTATTTCTGGTTCTTGCCTCAGTGCTCGAGCAAGTACTTCTAAGACAATGTTAAATAGGAGCGGAGACAGTGGGCATCCTTGTCTTGTTCCTGAGTTTAGAGGGAAGGAGTCTAGGATTTCTCCATTGTAAACAATATTGGCTTTAGGTTTTTCATATATACTCTTTATCATGTTCAAGAAATTCCCTTGTATTCCAATCTTTTGGAGTGTTTTTATCAAGAAAGGGTGCTGTATTTTGTCAAATGCTTTTTCTGCATCAATAGATATAATCATGTGATTTTTTTCCTTCAATCTGTTTATATGGTGTATTACGTTGATTGATTTTCTTATGTTGAACCATCCTTGCATACCTGGGATGAATCCCACTTGGTCGTGGTGTATAATACGTTTAATGTATTGTTGAATACTATTAGCAAGTATTTTGTTAAGTATTTTTCCGTCTAGGTTCATCAGAGAAATTGGTCTGTAATTTTCGTTTCTTGCGATGTCTTTGTTTGGCTTTGGTACTAGGGTAATGTTGGCATCATAGAAGGAGTTGGGTAATATTCTTTCCTTTTCGATGTTTTGGAATAGTTTCAGCAGGATTGGTGTCAGTTCTTTCCGGAATGTTTTGTAGAATTCACCTGTGAATCCATCTGGCCCTGGGCTCTTCTTAGTTGGGAGATTTTTGATAACTGATTCTATCTCTCTGCTTGTGATTGGTTTGTTAAGATCATCAATTTCTTCTTTCGTCAATATGGGCTGCTTATGTGTTTCTAGGAATTTGTCCATTTCCTCTAGATTGTCATTTTTGTTGGAATATAGTTTTTCAAAATATCCTCTTATGATAGTCTTTATTTCTGTTGGGTCAGTGGTGAAATCGCCTTTCTCATTTCTTATTTTCTGTATTTGCATCTTCTCTCTTTTTTTCTTTGTTAGTGTTGCTAAAGGTTTGTCAATTTTGTTAATCTTCTCAAAAAACTAGCTCTTGGTCTTGTTTATCTGTTCAAGTGCTTTCTTATTTTCTATTTCATTTAGTTCTGCTCTTATCTTTGTTATTTCCTTCCTTCTTCTTCCTGTTGGGTTGCTTTGTTGTTGTTTTTCTAATTCCTTCAAATGTGCAGTTAGTTCTTCGATTTTTGCTCTTTCTTCTTATTTGATATATGAATTTATGGCTATAAACTTCCCTCTCAGTACTGCTTTTGCTGCATCCCATAAATTTTGGTATGTTGTGTTATCATTATCATTTGTTTCAAGGTAGTCATTGATTTCTTTTGAGATTTCCTCTTTGACCCACTGTTTTTCTAAGAGTGTGCTGTTTAATTTCCAAATTGTGGTGTGAAATCTGGGCTTCTGTCCCTTGCAAATCTCCAGCTTGACTCCACTGTGGTCAGAGATAATGTTTTGTATGATTTCAATCTTTCTGAATTCGTTCAGCCTTTCTTTGTGGCCTAGCATATGATCTATCTTGGAGAATGATCCATGTGCGCTTGAGAAAAATGTATATCCTGCTGTGTTTGGGTGTAGCGATCTATATATGTCTATTAGATCGAGCTCCTCTAATATACTATTCAGATGTTTTGTTTCTTTGGTGATTCTCTTTTGAGATGTTCTGTCCAGAGTTGATAGTGGTGTATTAAAATCCCCCACTATAATTGTAGATGTATCTATTCTTTCACTTAGTTTTTCCAGCGTTTGCCTGACGTATTTAGAGGCACCCTTGTTAGGGGCATAGATATTTATGATTGTTCGATCTTCTTGACAGATTTTCCCTTTCACTAAAATGTAGTATCCTTCTTTGTCTCTCACAATTGTTTCACATTTAAAGTCTATTTTGTCTGATATTAATATAGCTACTCCTGCCTTTTTTTGGTTATTGTTAGCTTGTATGATTGTTTTCCAGCCATTCACTTTCAATCTCCATGCGTCTCTGGGTCTAAGATGTGTCTCTTGTAGACAGCATATGGATGGGTTATATTTCCTTATCCAATGTCCCAGTCTGAATCTTTTGATAGGTGAGTTTAATCCGTTGACATTCAGTGTTATTTCTATCAAGGAATTATTTGTGTTAGCCATATTTTGATTGGATTTGTGTTTGTCATATTTTGTTTTGTATATTTTTTTTGTCTTTTTTGTTGTTGTTGTTGGTCTTATACTCTCCTCCAACTTTGCCTTTCCTGTTTTTTCCTTTCTTCCTGCAGAACTCCCTTTAGAATTTCTTGAAGGGGAGGTTTCTTGTTGGTATACTCTTTCAGTTTCTGTTTGTCTGTGAATATTTTGAACTCTCCTTCATGTTTGAATGCTAGTTTAGCTGGATAGAGTATTCTTGGTTGGAAATTTTTTTCCTTTAGTACCTTGACTATATCATACCACTGTCTTCTTGCCTCCATGGTTTCAGAAGAGAAATCAGCACTTAATCTAATTGAGCTTCCCTTGTATGTGATGGTTTTCTTTTCTCTTGCTGCTTTTAGGATTTTCTCTTTGTCTTGAGCCTTGGATAATTTGATAAGTATATGTCTTGGGGTGGGCCTGTTTGGGTTTATGACTTGTGGAGTGCGCTGTGCTTCTTGGATATGTACATCTGTCTCTTTCAGTAGATTTGGGAAGTTTTCAGCCATTATTTCCTGCAACACTCCTTCTGACCCTTTTCCCTTCTCTTCACCTTCTGGAATGCCTATAATACGTATGTTTGAGCGTTTTGCATTGTCATTCAGGTCCCTAAATCCTAATTGGATTTTTTCTATCTTCTTATTGACCCCTTCTACTATCTGTTTGATTTCTGAGGTACTGTCTTCCACATCACTAATTCTCTGCTCTGTCTCTTCTAGTCTGCTGATATTTGCTGCAAGTGTATTTTTGATTTCTTGAACTGTGGTGTTCATTCCCATCATATCTGTTATGTTTTTGCGTATGTCTGCAATTTCCCCTCCAAGTGATGTCTTCATGTTGTTAACCTCTTTCATTACTGCATCAAATTTGTCGGTGATGAATGTTCTGAGTTCTTTCATTGCTTGTGCCAAGTTTTGCTCCCCTTCGTGATTATTGGTTTGTTGATTGGATTCAGTCATGTTTTCCTGATTATTGGTTTGGTTTGTAGATTTTTGTTGCTTTCTGGTCATCTCTTTATTTTGATGAATTTAATCAGTTCCTTAGCTTCTTTGTCTGCTTTTGGAGGTTAATTAGTTGTTATTTTTGCATAGGTGTTATATCTTCTCTTTGTCACTTTTTTCTTCTTACTCAAGTTACTTGTTGTTGGTTAAGTTCACTTTAGAAGAAAGTATTAGTGTTGGGAAAAGGCAATTGTGTCAGCAAGGGTAAAGTGTAAAGTGGTATTGGTAATGTATGTTAACAAAGCAAGAATATGAGATCTGGGAGGATGGAGGTTAGATTCATGTAGATTGTATAGAGTTATAGCTGTAGGTAGAGTATCTTTTATGAAGTAAATGACTGAATATAGGCGGAATATGGTATGAACTACAAAGCTTCCCACCGAATTGATGTCCAGACACCTTCCAACCAGCAAAAATCCCCGAAACAGCGCGGTCTCAAAGAGCCTTCAACGCTGCCCAGCCGCCCCCTGCAGAGACACTACCAGGCAAGCTCACGCAGCCACCATCTTGCCGAAAACCCTTTATGATTTTAAAAGCCTTTTCACATCTCTCATTTCAGATGACCTACCTTTACACCCATCCTGTAAGGATGACAGGAGAGAGATTATGGTCCTCATTTTTCAGAAGATAAAATCCAATGCTCTGAAAGTTGACTTGTTCAAGGTTACAGTCAGGGGTAGGGCCAGGACCAGCACCCCAATGTTTTGGCTTTGATTCCAGTGTTTGAAAATACTAAAGAATGTTTGGGTCTTAACATGCCATGTTGTTAAGCAACTCTACTTTAACACTTTAATGTCTTCCAAAAAATCCCAAACCTGAGATTCTATGAAGTCCTGCAAGGTTGAAATTTAAGAACTTTATATCTTATTATTAAGGGCACAATTGTCAACCAGCATAAGATTGGTATTAATGAAATTTCAGTATTAAACTGCATTCCCAGGGCTCTCCAAATTTGCTGTGAGATTGTGTGGATGCATGTGCACGAGTGTGTGTTTATTTTGAAGGGTATCAATCATTTAATCAAGTAAGTTATGCAAGTCCATTCTCTATCACCTACATGATCACCTTATACCTATGTACTGCTGTGTTCTCAGGGTTTGTGTTCACAGTGGCATTGGCACCAACTTAAAATGTCAAGGCTAATTAGAAGAGCAATGGCACAAGGAAAAACTGATGCTTTCTTAATGCCTTCCTGCCAAGTGAAGGCTAAATGTTGTCATTGTATGTTATCTGAACAAAGGTGTCATGGTCAGTTTGAATACGGAAAATATTGGGAGCATTGAATCATCATCTGACACACCTTAACTTAAGCATGCAGAAGTCTGAGGAGATTGTACCATAGAAATCTGCTCCATATTGACAGGGTGAGCTATAGTTTAGTTTCAGTAAGATGTAATCTATCATATTACATCAGTGTTACTAATTTAAACGCTATTGGTTTATGAGCTTTGTTTAGTGCTTAATTTGCCAATGTGTTTTCATATAATAGCTGAATAAGAGTATATGCATAAGGAGTTTACTTTTAGTTTTATGTTGGCATATATTTAAGTGACATTAAAATAAACATGATTTTGGTTAACAATAAAGCTAAGGGAGAATTACTTTTCTCTTTTATTACAACATAGTTTTTGACAATGTATTCTACAAGTTGAGAGCATAGTCTGTTCTGCCTATTTTTGTCTTGTGGTCCTGGCTGTTCATTGAGTAGCCAACAACTCAATCTAGCACTTGCCTGAACTGCAACTATGTCCCTGGCCGTGTCTGTGTGCTAAGATGTGTAGACAGAGATAAAGCAAATAGAGTCTTGATCCTCAAGAAGTTCACTGACTAGAGAACAGTCAGCTTGAGTCTTCCACTGCCCGCTTTTCCCTGGGTTGAATCTGATTGTCATTTCTAGAATCTACAAGAGCTTTAGGCCTATGGCAGATTATTGGGAAGTATCATGCAGCATTTGCTGAGGCCTGCCTCCCTGTGGTGCTCTAAAAAGACTAAGGCTTGAGCATGGGAATTTTTCTTAGTGGGAACACAACTTGGGGGAAAAAGTTGAGAGTATAAATTTCTGTAACCCTGAAAGGTCAAAGCCAAAGAAAGGATAGGAAGTGGACAGAGATGTCCTTGGTTTGCATTTGAATACACTTAGCAAGGGTAATACAAGATGGGGTCATGGGGAGTGGGGAAAGGGATGGTTAGTATCAACCAGGTCAGGGAAGATCTGGGTTTACACTTAGATTTCTTTCTGCCTTCTTCTTCCATTTTGGTTTCACTGATCTCAGTTAGGTGTTGATGTGGTCATTTGGACTAGAATATGGAGGGCTTTTGTGTCTTAAAAGAGTATTGTGTCCTGACATGGCCCACTAGGTGGACTGGGGGAGAATGTAGACTACAATGTGGACTGCTGTTCATTGGGGCAGCAGTGCTCCAGAATGTATTCACCAGGTGCAGTGGATGTACTGCAATGTCGGAAGAGGTTGTTGATGGGGGAGGGGGGTATACGGGGACCTCATATTTTTTAATGTAACATTTAAAAGAAAATAAAGAAAAATAAAATTTAAAAAAGGTAGCATGTAAGTAATGATGGTCACATCATTTCGGGAGACATAAAGGGAATAGCTCTTGACCTACTGCAGGTGGGTTTACTGCCTCCTCCAGATTATAGGAAGAACAGCATAAATGGAGTTAGGATGATCTGACCATCTGGACCAGTCCAGTAGTCTCCTACCTAGTCTCCCTGTTTTCATATTTGCCCCCAGTCCCTATCCAAATATAATGTATTCTCTTCATGGTGGGGAGAGAGGCCTTTAAAAAAGAGCAATTAGATCACAATACTTCCATGTCTAAAACCCTCCAATAGCTTACTGGTACACTTAGAACAAAACCAAAAGGCTTTAAAGTATCCTAAATGCTCTGTAAGGTCCAGGTTGTTGTCAGCCTTCTGATCTCATCATCCCCTCTGCCACTTGCTCTCTCTGCTTTAGCCACACTGTCCTCCTTGCTCTTCCTGATATATGTCATGCCTATACCTATCCTAGGGCTTGTGTGCATGTTCTGGCCCCTGTACCTGGAATGTTTTTCCCTCAAAAGTATATTGCACTGAATTCTTTCTAATCAAAGATCACATCCTTTCTTGATTGCCTAATCTAAAAAGACTAAGTCAACTCAACCTCTCTCCGGAGTCCTTGCTGAGAGGGACTGGGTTTTGGTATAGAAAACATTCCAATCTGCAGAAAATCAACAAAAGACCAGAACTTACACACTGCATTTTTCTCATGACTTTATCTATCTCAAGTAAAAAAGCAGAATTTGATTTCTACTCTTGAAACAAATTCCAGCCCTTTACAAATTTCTTTCTTCTTTCCTTCTGCTTTTATTCCCAGGTGTCTCAGGAAATGCTAAAGAAAACAACAGTAATCACTGTAATAATAACATATCATGAATTGAGTACTTAACTTGGTGCCACACATCAGTCTAAGAAGCTTATCTGCCTTAGCACACTTAATCCTCAAATAACCCTATGAAGTAAATATTTTTACTATTTCCATTTTATAGATGAAGAAAATGAGGATCAGGGTTTTAAAAAATTTGCCAAAGCCAAGAAAGCTCTTGGATTCACCATCTAGTTGTTATATCAGAGTACAATGTCTTTATGATGATCATATGCCAATTTAGGTTTGAAATGGCTAGATGATAATTACAACAATAGTAAAAATAGCCCAATTTAATTTTTTCTGCAGTATGCACTGTCCTAGATGCTTTGCATATATTGTATCTTACTGTAATCAGCGTCCTAAGAAGTTCATTTGAATTATACTCATTTTACAAAAGAAGGAAACTGAGGGATGCCCTGCACAAGGTCACAGGAGTAGTAAGTAACTCCCACAGCAATGGCAGAAGAAGTAATATGACATAGACATGCTGGGTCCAAGCAAAGATTTCAGTCCAATTACACATACAGCCACTGTGGTATATCTGGACAAGATAGCAATCCTGGTTCTTTCTCCTTAAGTAGTGTGACAAACTGCCAAAGCATGGTAGACTATCAATTTTTTTATTGCACAGATTACATCTCATCCCCTCACCTATCAGGCCAACCAGGGCTAACAAGTGTATTTTTTTTTCCTCTAAAAAGACTAGCAAGAGCCAAGTACTTGCCTCCTCCTCTGACACGTGCCCTGAGATGGATTCCTTTGCAACAGTATGATGCTGTGATGAGATTTAATTTGCAATGTCTCTACATCTGCAATGATTATGCATGCTGATTGCAGAAGGGAAAGGGTTGAATTGACATGATTTTTATAATTCATCTTGGTTACTAACCTATGGTCAATTCCATTTATCAAAGATTTCTCTTTATGCTATCAAACAGATGTACTGATTGGACGTGTTTCTCCCATTCTGTCTTACACACTCATCTAGTTATTAATGTCTTTCAAATTGTATTAACAACATCTAATTTTGAAAATCTTAAAGTATACAGAAACTATTGGGAACAATACGAAGACACTCACAGAAGACTAGAGATATTAAGAACATGTATAGATGCTGTAAATATTTCATCAGTGTTAAATTTCTTAAATTGATAACTGTACTCTTGGTGGACGTAATTGAATACCAGTATTCTTAAGTAATGTAAGTGGAAATAATATGTTCAAGGAGAATGATGAATATAATCTATTCTCAAATGTTGAGAATATAGACTAATCGAAAGAAAGAAAGAAAGAAAGAAAGAAAGAAAGAAAGAAAGAAAGAAAGAAAGAAAGAAAGAAAGAAAGAAAGAAAGAAAGAAAGAAAGAAAGAAAGAAAAGAAAGAAAGAAAGAAAGAAAACAGAACAGAAAGAAATTCCAAATGTGATAACATGTTAAAACTGGTAAATCTGTGTTGGGAGCGATAAAAAGAATGTATGTCGAACTCAGCAAGAGTCAGTAGCACGGCTGCCAGAGAAGAGCCAACCCTCTCAATTAAGCAAACTATAATTAGCTCCTCACAATACGTCAGGTCCCACAACATGGCAGAATCCAAATCTGCCCTGTCACTTCCTTATTCTTCTTCCCCTTAAGGCCTTTGTTCTCCGTTTTCCCGCCACTGCCCAGATTGACAAGGCAGTGCGCAGGTGCTAGGCAGGTAAACTGAAACCCACCCTATACATCAGTAGTGATCATAGCCAATCCCTAACTTCCACCCCGCCTATTACCCCTCCCCTTCCCAAGAGTATATATCCTTTGTTCCCCTCAATAAAATTTGCAGCTTGATCCTCACCCTGTCTCGCTGTCATTCCTCGCGTCTCCTGTCTCATCATTCTCCTCCACGCAAGCCACGAGCCCCAGTTCGCAGCCCCGCTGGCCGGGGCATTCACAAATCTGAATTATTTAGAGGGATTATGTAGAAGTTCTCTATACAGGTTTTGTATTATTTGTTCAATTGCCTTCTAACTTGAATTTATTTCAAAATAAAAAGTAATACAGAAAAAAAAGAACATGTAATCTGGAAACAGATTGTGTGGGTTTGGATCTCAGTTACACCAATTTGTAGGCTGTGTGACCTTGAACATATTATTAGTATTCAGTTCCTTTATCTACTAAATGGAAATAATAATTGTGCCTATCACCATTAAATATCAATAAAGCACATAGAAATGTGAGTGACACCTTTTAAGTGTTTGATAAATGTTACCCACTTCACTATTGTTACTCACTTCCAAATAATTTTTTTAAAATAAAGATAAAATATCAGCTCACAGAGCTAACTTTTGTTACTTCAACGAAGCAAATATCATTAAATCCTGTATAAATACCCCATGCTAAGTTCTAGGTTGATCTAAATTTCTAGAATTTCCAAATGACCAAACAATAAAATGTGGTGTCTGTCCCCAAAGTCCTTTTGATGTAGAGGTTGGCAAAGAGACACCAAAAAACTACATCTATGCAAGCCTAAATGTCAGAAAAGTGCTTTCATGTGTTATGGAACTTCAAAGGAATGATGATGTAATAGTCAGCCAAAGGGGTGCTGATGCAAAACACCAGAAATTGGTTGGTTTTAATACCAGGATATAGGACATGTCACTTCCCTCACAAAAGACTGTTTCACATGTTGAATCAAACCCTCTTTTGGTGGCTTCATTAATTACTGTACTAAGCTCCAGTCTTTTCCCTGACATCTGAGATTCTCCAAAACAGGGTCCCAACTTATACTCTCAGCTTTCTGTCTCACTACCCCTCTGAATGTCTCCTACAGTTTGGTTAGACTGCAAAGTTCATCATCAGACCCAAACCATCCTTGTCTGGAATACTTTCCACAACCTCACAGTATCTCTCATACCCAACTCTCATCAGCTATAAATATTAGGTTGGTGCAAAAGTGATTGTGATTTTGCATTGTTGAAATTTGTTGTTTGATATTGACATGCATTCTTAGATAAACGTGGTTATGTTATACATCATTTTAATGTGTATTTTTTGCTTTATGTTTCTTTTTTGCTAATGACTTATATTTTTTCTTATTCCCCCTCTACCCGCGCCCCCCATTGTCTGCTCTCTGTGTCCATTCACTGTGTGTTCTTCTGTGTCTGTTGTATTCTCATTAGGTGGCTCTGGGAACCCATTCTGGGACTTTCTGGAGTGGAAGAGAGGCAATCATTCTCTTGCACCATCTCAGCTCCTTAGTCTGCTGTGTCTCATATTGTCTCTTCTCTGTGTCTTTTTTTTGTTGTGTCACATTGCTGTGCCAGCTCTCAATGTGGGTGGCAGCCCACTCCTGGGCAGTCTGTTCTGTGTGGGGCTGCACTCCTTGCACAGAGGGCACTCCTTGTGCAGGAGCATGCCTATGCACAGCGACACTCCTTTCTTTTGGCAGCACTCCATATGGGCCAGCTTCTTAAACAGGCCAGGAGACCTTGGGTATCAAACCCTGGACCTCCTGTATGGTAGGTGGAAGCTCTATCTATTGAGCTATATCCGCTTCCCCTAATGACTTATTAATTATTATTTATTTCATAATTATTTTAGACTATGGAAATGATGTTAAACAAAAAGCAAATTCAGGCATTTTTCTTATTTGAGTTCAAAATGTATTATAAAGCAACAGAGACAACTCGCAACATCAGCATTGTCTTTGGCCACGAACTGCTAATAAATATACAGTGCAGTGGTGGTTCAAGAAGTTTTGCAAGGGAGACGAGAGCCCTGAAGATGAGGAGCATAGTGGCCAGTCATCAGAAGTTGACAACAACCAAATGAGAGCAATCATCAAAGCTGAGCCTCTTAAACTACATGAGAAGTTGCCAAAGAACTCAATGCCAACCATTCTTTGGTCATTCGGCATTTGAAGCAAGTTGAAAAGCTGAAAAAGCTCTGTAAGTGAGTGCCTCATGGGCTGCTGAAAATTAAAAAAAAATCGTCATTTTGAAGTGTCATCTTCTCTTATTCTATACAACAATGAAGAGTTCCTTAATTGGATTTTGACATGTGAAGAAAAAGGATTTTATACAATCGGTGATGACTAGCTCAGTGGATGGACTGAGAAGAATCTCTAAAGCATTTCCCAAAGCCAAACTTGTACTAAAAAAAGGTTATGGTCACTGTTTGGTGGTCTACTGCCAGTGTGATCCAATACAGCTTTCTGAATCCCAGCGAAACCATTACATCTGAGAAGTTTGCTCAGCAAATTGATGAGATGTACTGCAGCCACCAATGGTCAGCAGAAAGTGCCCAATTCTTCTCCACCACAATGCCCAACCACATGTAGCACAACATATGCTTCAAAAGTTGAATGAATTGGGCTACAAAATTTTGCCTCATCCACCATATTCATCTGGCCTCTAGTCACATGACTACTATTTCTTCAAGCATCTTAACAACTTTTTGCAGGGAAAACATTTCCACAACCAGCAGGATACAAAAAATGCTTTCCAAGAGTTCGTCAATTCCCAAAGCATGGATTTTTACTCTACAGGAATACACAAACTTATTTCTTGTTGGCAAAAATGTGTTGATTGTAAAGGTTCTTATTTTGATTAATAAAGATGTATTTGATGTGGGGGCATTTTTGGGACTTGGAGTTGTCCTGGTTGGTGCTGCAGGGACAGTTACCGGACATTGTATGTTCTCCCATGGCCCACTGGATGGACTGTGGGAGAGTGTGGGCTCTGATGTGGACCATTGACCATGAGGTGCAGCGGTGCTCAGAGATGTATCCACCAAATGCAATGAATGTCTCATGATGATGGAGGAGGTTGTTGTTATGGGGGGAGGAATGGGGTGAGGGGAGTGGGTGTATACGGGGACCTCATATTTTTTAACGTAACATTAAAAAAATAAAGACAAAAAATAAAAAAAATAAAGATGTATTTGAGCCTAGTTATAATGGTTTAAAATTCAAGGTCCAAAAACACAATTCCTTTTGCACAAACCTAAAATAAAGTCATTGTCTGCAAGTTCTCAGTGGAAAAGTTAGGATTTTGTTTAATTTTGTTTGGGAAATGGAAAATTAAATGGTATATCTATAATGCTTGACTTTGAAAAGGAATTTCAGTGAAGTTGTCTATATTGGCCTGAAGTGCTCTCATATTTTCAAGGGCAGAAAGCACTATATAGTTAGTATTTGTTAAATATAGCTCTTTCCTCAAGAAGTCATTGAAAAAAATTTTATTCACTTTCATCTATTTTACCATGAGCTCATTAGTATTTCAATGGAATATTTAGAGAAATAAACCACATAACAGGCAGTATTTTTTTATTCAATAAAATGAACTGTTAAGCAAAAGTTGTACACACAAAAACTGGAACGAGGACCTGTTTTATATTCCTCTGACTGCTCAAGCAAATGCCACACAATGGGCTGGCTTAACAATGGGAATTTATTAGTTCATGGCTTTAAGGTTAGGAAAAAGTCCAAATCAAGGCATCATCAATGCAATGCTTTCTTCCTGAAAACTGGCATTCTAAGACTGACTGTTGATGATATTTGGTTCTGGGCTCCTCTGTTACATGGCATTGCACATGGTGGCTTCTCCTTATTCTTCCAGGTTACGTTAACCTTCGTGTCTTGCCTCCTGTGGCTTTCTCTCTTTGAGGCTGATTTTCATTCTACTTACAAATAACTCTAGTAGTAGGATTAATACCTATCCTGGGCCACAACATACCTGAAGTAACCTCAGCAAAAGTTCCAACTACTATGGATTCATACCCACAGGAATTGATTAGCTTTAAGAACATGTTTTTGTGGAGTACATACAACTCCAAACCACTAAACCACCATGGGAACTTTTCTTTTCCTCTTTCTTTTTTTTTTTTTTTTTTTTTTTGAGTTAAGCTTTCAGTGTGGAGACTATTGCAGACATTTTAAATTGCATATTATTACTTTAGCAAAAGATTTATTATTAACACAAGATGATCACCCTCCTTTACTTGAGTGCATGTTAAACATGAAGCATAAATTACAACTTCAGTGAAATAATGCTAATTCCATAAAATAAGGTGCAAGAAATTGCAACAGAAATAATAGATGAAATATTCAGTTGCATTGCTAGTTGGTGCTTGGCAGTAATCCCTTGGTGCCAGGGAAGCTCATCCCTGGGTTATGTACCATACTGATGGGAAGGTAACACATTTATATGCTGAGTTTGGCTTAGAGAGCAACCACATTTCAGCAACAAGAAGGATCTCTGGAGGTAACACTTTGGCACCCTACAATGCTAGACTCAGTTTCAATTTCAAAAGTAAAGGTTTATAAGTTCAGTCATCATTATTAAGAGCCCATCAATGGTCTATCCTCCTTCAGTAGCCACTGCCCCTGTACTAAAGGAATTCTTGCTGTCTCATTAGAGAATGTGGCAGAGCTCCCCAGGATAGGAATTTGATATTATTTTGATTATTGTGTGAAACTCCACCCACTATGAAAACACCCCATTAACACTTGAACACATTTGTACACCTTAAAGGTATTCCCCAGGTGAACTTCCTCTCATGCATCCCCCATCTCTGACACCCCACACCTATGAGCCTCCTTTGCCACAGTTGTAACCCTTCTGAGATCCAAAACTTCTTCAAAATTGAAGCCAACAAAATAAATTAATACAATTAATAGGAAATTGATATAATAATGACAGTTTTTAAACAACAAGTAAAATACAAAAAAAATTTAGTTCGAAATAAAGTAATAAAAATATATAAAATTAAAAAAAAATTTGACATTATGTTTTTCATCACTGTAAGATCTGTTGTCTTGTATGTTCAGTGATATTTTCTTACATTTATTCCCCCAGTGTCTTATTTTTTTTTCATTTTGTCTCCAAAGAAGCTTTAGGTTACAGAAAAGTCACATATAGAATATTGATTATACCCATATACCCAACACCCTCCCCCTATCCACTTTTCCTCTATTAATAACATATTATATGTGGTGGAGGATACATTTGTTAAAATTGAGACAAATATTGAGATATTGTTACTAACAATGATCAATGATTTACATTATTGCTTATATTTTTGTAGATTTTGATGAAAATTACATGGTCTTAATTCATCATTGCAAGAGCATGTAGAATAATTCCATAACCCCAAAAATGCCCTTTTCTACCCTCCCATTCCCCTCAGGACCCATGGTAACCACCAACATTAACTCATTGAAGGACAAGAATCACAGTTACTTGCAACAACAGTTTTCCTATTAGGTACTGCTTGCGTTCTCAAGAGACTCCCGCCCCTCTATTTGAGATCTTAGTAGGAGTTCCCAGGATGGGAGTCCAACACCTTCCTGCTCATTATATGAGTCTCCACCTACTGATACAACACATTATGACAAGACAAACACTACACACTCCCTAGAAACCTGCCCCAGGTATGACCTGTCCCATGTGCCCCCCTCATCCAACACCTTAAACCAGTAACCCTCCCCTGCCATATTTGCCAAAAGAACATTTCCAGCATTGTAGTTAGAACCATATACCTGCAGATCCCTGTAGTTCAACTACTCCCTCCCCCAACCCTCCCCCCATTTCCATGGACAGTCCAACCCATCCTTCCCAGCCTACCCCCCTTACAGATTGCTCAGCCCAATATCTTCACTGCACCACTGTTATGCCCATCCACCTCACAACTACAACCTTCTACTTTATCATAGGTTTTGCACATTTGGGCATTGACTTACAACCTTCTCCCTTTCTGTCTCCTGTAAGCTTATCTTCCAGATTCTAGTTCTTTGAGTCTGCTCAATTTGTTTAATTCATATCAGTGAGGTCATGTAATATTTGTCCTTTAACCTTGACCAAAAGGGGTAAAGGGTAAAGACAAATAAGTTTATCTCCTAAGAGACTTCAAAATGAGTAGGGAAGTCATTCTAGAGGTTACACTTATGTAAGTCTCAGCAGGGACTCATTGACTGCCAAAGGAGATATTTCCTCAAATAGTGGGACTCCTGAGGGCTCTGGATACATCCAGGCACTCTAGGCAGGACAGAGAGCTCAGGAGTTTGGCACCCTGTCAGTAGGCCCTACTTTGGAATTTATGTTCCCCAGTGTAACATAGTTGGACTCAGTTGTGGTTTCCCTACACATGTCTCTCCTGCCCTATTTAAACCTATAATTAGTACTAGAGTTGACAGGTGTGTGTCCAAGAGACTGAAATCTTTGAGCTGACCATGTACCAGTTGGGTCCTGAATCTCAACAGTGTTGCAAAACCTACTATCCAGCTCATTGTACTCACGCAGGACATCTAACAAGGAGATGATGATGGACAACAATCATCGCAAGGAACAGAGAGTCTATCACTGCAAGCAAGATAATCCCATTCATCTGCCTCATGGGATCTAAGCCCCCTGTCAATTCAAGGCAAAGTGACCATCATCATCCCAGAATCCTCAGGATAGGGAATGAATGATGGACTCAAGTAGACTCACTGTTATTCTACTATAAATTTATTGTGATTCTAGCAATGAAAGAATTTTTATCATTGACATGGAGGCACTGGTCACTGGAGGTTCTGAAGGGAGGGAGAGGGAAAAATAGTTGTAATTTGGGAGAATTTTCAGGACTTGGGAATGATCCTGAGTGACATTGCAATGGCAGAGATAAGCCATTATATATCTCGTAGTAACTTACAAAAATATGTGGGAGAGAGGGTAAGCTAAAATGTAAACTATAATCCATGCTTAGTGGCAATGCTCCAAAATGTGTTCATCAGTTATAACAAATGGACCACACTAATGAAGGTGTTGTTAATGTGGGAAAATGTGGGAGGGCTAGGGAGTGGGGCACATGGGAATCCCCTATATTTTTATGTAAGATTTATGTAATCTAAGTCTCTTATTAAAAATATAAAGAGTATTTTTAAAAATACATAAATATAATAAGCAAACTCATGGAGTTAATAGTTGAATATAATTCACCAGAGAATAGAAATCTGTGCAGAATTGGTAAAAAGCTGTTTATAAATGTTTGGAAATGAATAGAAATTGTTAAAGCACATCTTGGGATTTGTAATTAGTAGTGTTAATATTCACGTGTGATAGTGCATTGTTTTTTGTTTTTGTTTCTTTTTGAGTAATGAAAATGCTCTAATATTAGTTGAAGTGATAAATACACAATTCTGTGATTATACCAAATGCCATTCATTGTATACCTTAGAAAAATTATATGGTTTATAAGCAAAAAATTATAGGGTGTGTCAGGAGAAAATACATCAAATGTAAGATATGGACTCTAGTTATACTTTGATATTGCTCTTTCATAATTTTGTTACAAATGTTTCACAACAATGCAACATATTTGTGGTGGGGTGATGTAGTGGAGTCCTGTATGATGTTATGCATACTTGTTTTGTAAGTTCACAACTTTTACTATACATTTATTGTTTAGGTAAGTTCATGTATGACCTGATATACTTCAATAAATTGTTTTTAAAATGAAAAAAAGTATTCAGAATGTGGAACAATCAAAGCAAAGACAATATGTCACTAATTTGGAGACTTCCAACAGGACTCCATGATAAAAAAGTCTATTATTTTTTAAGACCTTTGATGACTTAATATGAAATATATAAGCAGACATTTGGAAATCTGAGATCCATGGTAAGCAAACAAAGAGCTCTCCATAAAACTTGAGAAGGGAATAGAATCAATGATCAGAGAGCTACATTTCAGCTTTACAGGATCCATTGCTTACAAAGTCTGTGATATCAGCACAGAGTTTTATTAATGAACAGTCCATCTAAAATAGGGAGCGCATATTGGGCCAGAAAGCATAGACATGATCCTCAAAGACAGCATTACAATGCTGAGCAAGCAGTCTGCCATAGGCACAACCACTTATTTATCACCTTTATAGGCTTGCTCATTACTGTTGTGATACAGCTTGTTACTAACACTAAGAGGTAAGAATATGGCAGCTGGAACGGGATCTTGGGCTTCAAGTCTCTTACCTGATGAAATTGGGCAAACAGTGTAACCTTTCTTTGCCTAAGTTTCCTCAGAAGTGAAAAGGGGCAATAGTAACTTCTCCAAAGAGTTGTTAAGTGGATTAATTTAGTTTGTACATGTAAATTGATTAGAATTATAGATGGCATATGGTTAAGTTTTTAGCTATTACGGTAATTGTTACATAATTATTACTGATATAGACATTGCCTCAAGAGTCTTACATGAATGCAAGCACACACATATATACATGCACTGTTTCTTAATAGCCTATCATGGGCCAGGCACTATTCTTAAGTATTTTTATTAAGCATTTTTATTATGTCCACTTAATGCACAAGAAAACAGAAGTCCCCAATGGTATTGTGACTTGACCAAGGTAATATAGCTGTAAGTGGTAGAAACCCAGCCAAGTAGGAAATGCACAACAACTTATACATACACTTTTCCTGGTGCCTTGATGTTTCAGTGATCCAGTACCTCCATTTGGGAGCATTTGTGCAAAGAAAATAAACTACCACAAAGATATTCATTAAAATGTTAACTACAAATGCTAGCAACAATGTAAACAACAGGTGAACAATGCAGTAAATCAGAGCATATTAATACAACAAAATATTAAGCTATCATTAAACATGTGCTATGGGGATCACAGAGAACTATGAACAAAAACTTGCAGTGTGGGAGACATAATGCTGGTTTGAAGCTACATTTTTCCTGCCACAGGAATTCAGACATCTCTAAGGAGGTGATAGTGCAAGTGACTTGAAGAAGTCTATTTGAATGAGTCAGTTGAGTTATATATAGACTCAAGAGGCCTTCCTGAAAGTGTGTTTGTATGAGCATTTGGTAGAGGGACCAGTTCCTGAAGAGGGTAGCATAATAACCTGCATTGTCTGGCATAGTCTGGTTCCATGAACTTGGGTCGGAGCTCTGAAGGAAGAAACTGAAGTATCACTTCCATAAGAAGCTCCCATACCCCAGTCACAAACATTTTTACTCCCTCCAGCTTTTGCCTGGATAGTCCTACACACATTTGTGATTCTGGCTTAACTGTCATTTCCCCTTAGAATTCTTTCTTGTCAGGCTATATGGGCTAAGAGTGTGAATCAGGGAAAGCTTCAGGGGAAGGAAGTGTGTATAGTTTGTGTTGATTCTTGAACAACCAGTAGAATGTTAAGAGGTCTGTTTGAGAGTGGAATAGGTTGAGAGGAAATAGATCAATTTGGGAAAAGCAAGGGGGCAAGTCATTTTAAAATGTGAGAAATATAAGTAATGAAAACCAAAAAAAATAAAAAAACAACACCAAAAACCCACCATCTTTTGTTGTTGTTGTTCTCATCCTCTGCTGCCTTTCCTTTCTGAGGGAGACCATCCCCTTTTCAGAAAATAACTCCATGTACTTTCTTTCTTTTTTAATTAATTAATTAATTTTTAGTGTTACATTAAAAAATATGAGGTCCTCATGTGCCCTCCACCCCCCTCACCCCACTCCTCCTATAACCACAACCTCCTCCATCATCATCCACGTACTTTCTAATGTAAATCACTCTAGATTGTCTTTATTGGTCATAATTTAGCACCTCAAATGTATTACCTCAATCAGTTATAACAAGGATCTTTCTTCCTTAGAGAGATAGGAGTGTGGGGTGGAGTATTAGTCAAGATAGGGTTGGCAATGCAGCTGTAATAAATATGACCTGTTCTTGGACTAGTCCAAGCAACCAGCTGCAGGTGGAGGTTGTGTGTAAGGAAGGCACACTCCAGATAATTTACAATTCTAATATCCAAAATTAGTCACATGGTCAACCACATTGAAAAGGAGTCTGGGGAATGAAAAGTGAAAAAGATAAAAATGATTACTAATAGTCTCTGCCACAAAGGGAAAGATGAGGTTAATAATACCAATTAATGAACAGTTTGGCCCTTGTCATGGTGATAAGGTAGGAAGAATGGTTCTTTTTATGTTTTCAGTATGTGATTTTTCTTATTTTCTTATTAATATGTGATTTTAAAAAGAAATGGGCTTTGCAGGCAAGATTTTAAGAGTGCTATGAGACCTGAGGCTATGAATTATTTTATAACCAAACTTAAGTATGAACCAGTACCATACTATCTCTCGTGCAGAGTAAATGGCAGTTTGAGAAAATGAACAGTAAAATAATTGACAATCATCTTAAAGATAAAAATAAGGATATTAGTTATCTACTGCACTCTAAAAATATTAGCCCCAAATTAAACAGGTTGAAAAATATACATCTCAATGTTTCTGTGGCCCGAAATCTGGGCACGGCTTAACTGTGAACCTCTGGCTCAAATGTTTCTCATTAGTTTGGACTCAATCTATCAGCTGAGCCTGTGGTACTATGTGGAGACTTGATTGGAGAAGGAAGAGAATCATTTCCAAGCTCACTCATGTGATTGTTGGCAGAATTCAGGTTGCCTGCAACCCTCTCTCCACAGGGCTGCATCTCTGTCTTCCACTCAGGGTGGTTGCTGCAAGAGAGCGTTAAAGAAGTCACCCAAGTCAGAAGTCAGTCTTTTAATAAATTAATCTCAGAAGAAACATTAAGAAGTGGTGCTGTACTCTATTTGTGAAAAGTAAGTCAATAAGTCCAACCCACACTCAAGGAGAGGATAATACACATGAGCATAAAGGCTTGGAGAGTGGGATCATTGGGAGACTGTCTTAATGGTTGCCTGTCGGAGATTTTCAAACACAAACTATTTATAAATTGATTTTCTTAACTTATATTTGAAACTAAATTCCCAACACTTTCTTTGGGGTTTATAATCAAATAATTTAACTAAACACGTTAGTCTAGTAATTAAAGTAAGAATTATTGAGGAGGTGATAAAAACATGTTTCAGAATTTATCATAAACAAATCTCAAGTTTTGAGAGTCCTTTAAGATGGAATTTATAACTCCTATCCTAAATTCTAATTGTGCTCATTGCTTTCTAGACAGAGACTTTGAAAAGAAAATATTTCCAATATTGCTGCCTTGGGAATACAAAGACAAGAAATTGGTTTGTGATTTGACATTTAGCCATGGAAAAGGCATTCCTCTTTTGAGAGACATTTCAAATTTCCTGTTCAAACAGGCACTATTGAGGTGAAAGCCCACCATGCTATAAAAATCCCATCAGTATTTTCCTAACACTTTGTTTGATTCTTGGTTTAGACAACAGAACAACAGGTGACTTTGGCAAAAAAAAATGGTCTCCTTTGCAAAAGGATGCTATATTTTAGCAGCACCAGATTAACCCACATGTTTTTAATTTTTTCTAAAGTCACTAAAATACCATTTTCAGAAGTTATGTCTGTAATTACATGGCAAAGACAAAAAAGAAATCTCCAAAGGCATTTAATGACTAGGTAAGCAAAAGATTTCAGTTTGCTAATAAGAGTTTGCTGAAAATGCATATAAAATCAACACATACCCAGAAATCATTATTCAGTCCATTTCAATCTTCTGCTCTAACATCCAAATAATCTTTCTAAAACAGATGTCTGATTGTGTCACTTTCTTACTTTCAATCTATCAAAGATTTCCTATAGTCAACAAAATGAAGAGCAAAATCCTTAGCATATACAAGGAATTTCATGAGAAAGCCTCAACTTCCTTTCCCTCCTCAGATTCTTCCCCATTTCCTGCTACCCCACTAAGAACTGGTAATAACCAAGGCCTTCCAACTCTTGCCAATTACCTATTTTAGTGCCTCACCACTCTTTTGAACTTATTTGTGGGTATTTTCATTTAGGCTCTATCCACATAAACACTTTTATCCCAAGAACCTATCTAAATCTTTAATTCAAGAGCTGACACAAGAATAGACAGATAAATGGAACGGAATTAATCATTCTGGTATGTAGGTAAATATACCTATAAGAAATTAGATTATAAAGAAGTTGGCATTTCAAATTGGTGAGGAAAAGAAGTTCTTAATAAATAGTGTTGGTAGAAGAGACTAACAATTTGAGAAAACATATAAACCTAATCGCAAACTCACATTTCATACCAAAATACAATTAATAAAATTTTAGAAAACAATCTGTGGTTTTTACAAATAACTTTGATGGACCTTTCAAATGAAACACAGAAAATCAACAAGCCTTAAAGGAAAGGACAGTTACATATAGCTACATAATAAAGTATTATAAAACATGCCAAAAAAAACAACATGTAGATTCTGTCATCTAATATAATCTCACTTACCTGTCCACAAAGATGATCAGTATTATTTCTGTATCTTCATTCATGTCACTGATAATATCACTGACAAGGGCCAGGCCAAGGTCAAAGTCAAATAGAAATATGCCTCATGCTTCCATTGTTCCTTTAACCAAAACAATTTGGGCACAGATGTTCATCACTAACTAATCTACCCAATAATACAAACAACTAGTTTGTGTTTCTCCATCTTATTTGTAAGGTTAAGGGGAGCTATTTAAATGCCTTGGTGAAACTCAGATGAAGATCTTGGCATTTTGTTCAAATGCCAGTCTGTCAAATCGACCAAAGTTGGAATGTCCCCCAAACATAAAACAAACAATGGAACAAATACACAAAAAGTCATGTAAGCTCTATCTTCAAAAGCCATTGCTTATTTGCCCTCCTCTCACTATCTTCACCACTAGCCTGGTCTAAGTCACATTCATCTTTCACATGGAATAGTGACAAAGGTCTCCCAAGAGTCTCCATACTTTGTTTTGTACCCTTAATACAGAAACTAAAGTTATACTTTCAAAAAGCTATGTCATGAAATTGAAAATAAAAAAGCACTATAAAAGAAAAAAAAGCTATGTCAATTATTTCTAATGTCATCCCATCATTTGTAGAGTAAAATTCAAAGTCCTGACTATGGCTTATATGTTGCTATGCAATCTGACCACTGATGCCCTCTTCAACTTTATCCCTTACTCCAACCTTCACTCACCCCACTCCAGTCACTGTGGCCTTCTTAATGTTCTCCTAAAGTACCAAGTTTATCCCTGCTTCAGGACCTTTGTACATGTTCTTTCCTCTTTGTGGATAGTTCTTTTCCAAGATCTTTGGATGGCTCATAACTTCTCATCTTTCAGGTCTGCTCAAATGTCATTTCCTCAGAGAACGTCTCTGATGATCTATCTAAAACGATAGACCTGTACAATAATAACTCAGTATTTTCTTACTCTGAGCCATTGTTTTCATAATATCTACCATCTTCTAAGTTCATCTTGTTTAATATTTGTTTATTGTTTGTCTCCTTACTATATTTTACTCTTCATGAGTACAGAGACCTTGTCTGTTTTATTCAATACCATTTCCCCATTGTCTTCCACAGTGCCTGAAACATAGCAGATGCTGAAGAAACATTTGTTAAATGAGTGAATGAATAAAGTAAGCAAATAAATGGAATGATATTCACACAATAGTAATAATACAGTATTCAAATTAATGAATTTATTAGATAATAATGATATTAATTTCTTTCATTCTCTCCTTTACAATTTGAAATCAAATTATAGCTTTGTTCCAGCACTGCAGGCTACATCTCTTAATAACGGAGCTTATTCTCCAGATCCAAAAGTGCATACCTTATTGTGTTTCCAAGGTCATAAACTTACCTGCCTTCTGCACATTTATCATATTTTCCTGGAAATTCCTGAGAAGCAAAACGAAGAAATGAATCTATAGATTAGCTTTGAGAGACTCCTTGTGTTCATTATGCAAATGAAGTGCCATCTAATAGTAAAGCATTTCACATCACCTTCTATTTTGGAGTCTTAAATAGTCATGTGACACAATTAAATAGTAGTCAAAAGATATGGATAACAAGAAGAAAATTCATGAAAATAGAAATAAATGATGTTTAAGTGGCATACTAACTTATTTGATCCATTAAAATTTTATGTGTTTTGTAAATATATATTAGAATTTAATCACAGAATAATGTGGCAGTTCAGGTCCAACACATATAACTTCTTTTTGAAAGGGGATGTTTTTTTTTGTTTTAATATAAATTCTTTTATTTCTGTAGCATACAGAAGGTATAAATATGATTTATGTCAAACCAATCACGTGAACGCTCACGCAGAAAGCACATGAAGTTGGAATATAAATCTCTCTGAGCCTGAGACAGGAGGAGGAAGCAGAATTAGGTCCAATGTCTTCAACGAGGGCGGCTGGTCAGCCGAGCATCAGGATGGGGAGTGGGGCAGGGGAACGGAGATCTGAAGGGCCAGAGGGCACTCCTGGAAACCAGACAGTTGTTGAGAAGCATGCCTGAGGATGACGTCAGTTACTTGAAACAAAGCAGGGAGGACCTGCCAGGGGGGTCTGGGGACAGGGTTTTTCATCTCCCAGGGGCCTCACTTCACATGGCTGTTGGACTGGGAGCAATAGGAGCAGGGAGGAAAGCAAGGCCGCAGAAGGGAAAAGAAAGAGCAAGAGCCTCTAACTACCTGCCCCGTGTTGGCCCGCGGCTCAGTGCACAAAGGCTTGGGAGTGGAACACTGCTGGATGTTGAGCTCAGAAAGTCTTGGGTTCTCAATATTCGGATGCACTTTGGGGTTGGTGACCTGGTAAAAGGGTCATATGCTTTATTGGGAGGTGCTAATAATCTGAAAGAAAAGCAAAAATCTTATGATCTGTGAGGATATGTGAGTGGAGCATAATCAGGACCATTACTTTAAAAAAGAATAGATATAGCAGTATGACAAGGTTTATTTGCAAAGATATTAATATTTTAATAAAGAATTAATAACAATCAATTTAATTTATGTTATATGAAACTCAAGAAATATTATCTTTTTCCTTTTTCCCTAACTAATAAAAATTATCTCTAATCTTTCCACGATTCTGGTTTATTAATTCATTGCTCATTCTTTTTGGGAGATGTTAACTGTCATACAAATAAAGTAGATGCAATCTGATCTATTCTTCTTAAAGGTCACAGAGTATACTGACAGGAAAGAAAAGTGAATTTAAGAGGCAATATACTTTGATTCAGTTTCTAAGCCTACCACTGGCTTGATGTACAACATTTAACAAATTGCTCTAACTCTTGAATTCTTTAACTTGTCTGTAAACTGGGGATGTCATCTACCTTTTTTTCCATCATAAATTTTTTATTTGGCCAAAAATTAATTGTAATAAATACCTTTCACTAACCTTGGTTTGAGGGCAAATTTATGTGACTGAATATTCATCTACAAGAATCGTTTGCAATTAGATAATTCTGCAAAATAATTCCCTGACACCATGCCTATCTTTAGTATCTGAGTTTGCCAAGCTGCTATGAAAAATGCCATACAATGAGTTGGCTTGAACAACAGGAATTTATGAGCTCACAATTTTAAAGCTAGAAGAAATGCAAACTCTAGATTTCCACAAAGCTTGCTTTATCCCCAAAATCTATAGTGTTGTGGTGTTGGCTACCAGCAATCCTTTGAGTTCCTTGGCTCGTATTTCTGCTTCCCATCACGTGGTGATGTCCTCTCCTTCTGTCCTTCCAGTTTCTTCTGACTTCTGGCATCTCGGTTTAGTCTTCTCCAACTTCCAGCTTCTGGTTTCTTCCCTTTACAAGGATTCCAGTAATAAGTATTCAAATCCACCCTCATTTAGTTGGCGCCGCACCTTAACTAATAATAACGTCTTGAAGAGGTCCTATTTATGATGGATTCACAGCCACAGCAATGCAGATTATGAACATGTTTAAGTTGGGACACATAATGCAATTTTCCACAGTATTTGTCTGTCAGTAGTCTTGTGCTGTTTAAGGACTCAAAACTTAAAATACATGAAGGGAATCATAAACCACTTTTAGCAAACAGAGTATATATTCATAATCTTTTATCATTTCACCATTTCTTGGTTGCCTAGTTATTCATTCATCAAATATTTACTGAGCAACTTTCAGTTAAACATAGCAGACTTAACTCTTGTGTTTATATCTATTTCTTGAAATTTCAATAAAACATGTTACACAAGAATGGAAATGGTAAAAACTTTCAAGGACAAAGAGAAAAGCAAAGGAGACAAAAGATGATATCAACACACTTTTGAAGATGGATAGCAAAATGGCAGGTGACTTTGCAGAGACCAAGAGGCTGAAATTGAAATATCTGTACATAGGAGCAGCAGCAAGAAGTGAAGCACATTGTCCTGCACAATTCTCCAGGGCTCATATTTGGAGGCAATAGCAAGAGGTGATGTAAAGTGTAGGGCTGTCTGAAAATCTGTTTACAGAATAGCAAGATTTCCACTCACACACCTACTTCTAATCCTCAACTCCACACACCTTTCTCTTGGACAGTGCTGCTATAAATACTGATTTAGAGACACCCATTAACAAACAGCCAGATTCCCACTCAGTCACCCTAGAATGACGCATACCACTTGACAAGGCTTGTCTATGCCCATAATCACCTGATTCACTTTGACTTAATTATTCTTAATTATGAAAATAATTGAGATCCTCCAACATGAAAGACAGAGACAAAAAGCAAAACAAAACCTTTGGAACAGGGAAAAATATCAAAGCTAAAACAAAACCATCTATTATTGCTATTCCTAAAGAAATATGAGAAGATATTGCATTGCTCATTTGTGAAATCAGAACAGATTACTATGAAAAAATCGGGAAATAAGAAAGAATGCTTAAGAATGTGCATTTTTGTGTATGTGCACATGTATGTGTGCATATGTCTAAACTAAAAATTAATTTGAAGGTTGAGACAAATTTTAAAATTATTACCAATAATAGAACAAAAAGAGAAACAAGGAAAACAGGGGGACAAGATGGGAAAGCTAAGGATCAGTTTAGGAGGCAGGATTTTTTTAAAAAGAATTATTTTATTTATGTCTCCCCCACCCGTTCCCCCCATTGCCTTCTCTCTGTGTCCATTCACTCTGTGTTCTTATATGTCTGCTTGTATTCTCCTTAGGTGTCTCCGGGAACCTATGCCGGGACTTTCTGGAGGAGGAGAGAGGCAATTACTCTCTTGAGCCACCTAAACTCCCTGATGTGCTACATCTTATTTTCTCTCCTCTGTGACTCTTGCTGCATCCTCTTGCTGTGCCTGCTTTCAGCATCGGCTAGCACTCCTGTGCAGGGCGACTTTCCCACTCTGGGTGGCATTCCTACACAGGGGATCACTCCTGTGTGGGGCAGCATTCCAGCACGGGCTACTATTCTGCATGGGCCAGCTCGCCGTTTAGACCAGCTTGCCTTCACCAGGAGGCCCTGGGCATTGAACTCCGAACCTCCTATATCGTAGAGAGGAGCCCAATTGTTTGAGCCACATCCGTTTCCTGAGACATGATATTTTAAAAATAAGATTTCCAGAGAGGACAGAAAATGGAGGAGAGGAAATTACCAAATAATTATTTGATAACTAATGATCAAATAAATAATAAATAATCTATGAAATGATATTGTGTTTCCAGATTGAAAGTGCCTGAGAAATGAATGCTTATACCTAAAGCACTTACAGTAGGTCCTTGTTTTCATGAACTCAATACATGCCAATTCAGGCATACCTGATTGGCAATCAAAAATAAATAAATAAAGGCAGAGAGAGGGAATTCAATTAAAAAAATATTTCTATGATTAATTTTGTTTACTTTTGTTACTAGAGCGCTTATTTGCTTTATTTATTTAAAATGGTGTGTTAGGTATCTTCCTATAATAAATATTTATTAAATAATGGGGTTCGCTCTTATGCATGCCCTATATAGCCAAGGAGCACAGCAGGAATAGGATGGTACTGGGGCGGGTGGGGTGGTGAGGGACAATGCTGACCTCTGGTCCACCCATGTCAGGTGCCTGCCTGGCTTCTCATTGGCTACTGCCAATTTTTTTCCCCCTGGGAGCAGAGAGATATTTGAGTGATACAGGCTGCTAGGACTCAGGTGCACAAAGGATTTAAATTTTAAAAAATTCTATGATTAATTTCATTTACTTATTGTTACTAGAGTGTTTGCCTTGTTCATAAAAAGTGGCTGCTAGGTATGCTCATATAAGAAATACTTATTAAATACAGGGGTTCACTATCACATGCAATTTTCAACTTATGTGAGGACTCTTGGAAACATATTGATCACATAAGGTAAGTTCCAACTGTATTGAGAAATTTCAGATTTTTATCTATATTAGTTTCTTATTTGGGTTGTAACTATTATTAGGTTGGTACAAAAGTAATTGAGGTTTTGCATTGTTAAAATTTGCTGTTTGATATTGGAATACATTCTTAAGTAAATGTGGTTATGTTATACATTTTTAATGTGCATTTCTCGCCTTGTTTTCTTTATGACTTATTGCTGTTTATTTTATATTTAGTTTAGACTATGGAAAAGATGGTAGACAAATAGCAAATTCAAGCAATTTTCTTATTTAAGTTCAAAATACGTCATAAAGAAGCAGAAACAACTCGCATTTGACCAAGGAACTGCTAATGAATGTACAGTACAGTGGTGGTTCAAGAAAATTTTGCAAAGGAGATGAGAGCCTTGAAGATGAGGACTGTAGTGGCCGGCCATTGGAAGTTGACATCAAACAACTGGGAGCAATGATTGAAACTCAGCCTCTTAAACTACATGAGAAGTTGCTTATGAACTCAATGTCAACCATTCTAGGGTCGTTCGGTATTTGAAGCAAATTGAAAAGATGAAAAAGCTCTGTAAGTGGGTGCCTCATGAGCTGACTGAAAATTTTAAAAAATGTCATTTTGAAGTGTCATCTTCTCTTGTTCTGCACAACTACAATGAACTGTTTCTCAATCGGATTTTGACATGCGATGAAAAAGGATTTTATACAACAACAAGCGATGACTAGTTCAGTGGTTGGACTGAGATGCTCCAAAGCACTTTCCAAAGCCAAACTTGCACCAAAAAATGGTCATGATCACTCACTGTTTGGTGGTCTGCTGCCGGTGTGATCCATGACAGCTTTCTGAATCCCAGCGAAATCATTACATCTGAGAAGTATGTTCAGCAAATTGATGAGGTGCACCAAAAACTGCAACACCTGTAGCCGGCATTGGTCAACAGAAAGGGCCCAATTCTCCTCCCGGACAAACCCTATTGCATGTCGCACAACCAATGCTTCAAAAGTTGAACAAATTGGGTTATGAAGTTTTGCTTCATCCACCGTGTTCACCTGACCCTCTCACTAACCGACTACTGCTTCTTCAAGCATCTCGACAACTGTTTGCAGGGAAAATGCTTCCACAACCAGTAGGATGCAGAATATGCTTTCTAAGAGTTCATCAAATGCTGAATCATGGATTTTTATGCTGCAGGAATAAGCAAACTTATTTCTCATTGGCAAAAATGTGTTGATTGTAATCATTCCTATTTTGATTAATAAAGATGTGTTTGAGCCTAGTTATAATGATTTAAAATTCAAGGTCTGAAACCACAATTCCTTTTGCACCAACCTAATGTAAAATTGATGGCTGTAAAGAACACACTTTTATTCTCTTATAGCTCTGGAGGCCAAAAGTCTGAAAGTAAGCTTCACTGAGCCATAATCAAGATGTTGACAGGGCTGTTTCCTTTAGAAGGCTGTAGAAAAGAATCCATTTCTTTGCCTTTTCCAGCTTTTTGAGACTTTCTATATCCAATGGTTCATAGCTCCTTCCTAGTATCTACCAAATCTCTTCATATCTCTTACTGTAGTCAAATCTCCCTCTGCCTCCCTCTCATAGGGCCACTTGTGATTACAGTTAGGTTCTAACACCCACATATTCCAGGATAAGCTCCCCATTTTAGGGTCCTTAACTTGATCCCATCTGTATGTCTCTTTTACCATGTAAGCGAACTTTAACAGCTTCCCATGAGTACGGCATGGACAACTTTAAGGGAGTATAATTCAGCTTACCATAATACTGTAATTAAAAAATGATTTAAAAAAAAAATCTTCCACAGGTGGCATAGATGGACAAGCAATACAATAAGGACCAGAATCTGAGTACATTCAGACCTTGCAACCACAATACTGAAAGCTGGAAGGTAGAAAAAAAGACTCTGGAGTAGGATTTGATTCTCAGCCAATCTATAAATTAATTAAGGGAATTTTAGATGTGCAGAATCTCTAAAATTTCAGTATTCCTATCCTTCTGAGTACATGGCTTCACACAAAGAAGAGAGTAAGCTGAGGGAGAGGGCAGTCATGAGATCCAGAAAAGAGGAAATCTAACACAAGGGTAAGATGAAGGAAGCCCCAGGTGAAAAAACTCAGAATAACAGTTGTGTAGCAGGTCTAGAAAACAATAAGTTCATATTGAAGCATGAGAGAGAGAAAACTGTAAGGTGTGTGCGGAGGTGGTGTGTAGGATTGGGGAGAATCTCCTAAAAATAAAAAGGAATGATAGAGTGGTTGAAACTATGTTCAAGAATTTTGTAAAAAATATTGATATGAATGTGCCAGAGACATTGGAGCATTTTAAAAATTACTTAGAGGACTGTAGAAAACTAAGCTATTATATTTTAATAAGGCATATTCCACCCCAGGCAACACAAAATGGTATATGAAAAAGAATAAAATAGTTGTCTACAACAAGGTTTAGAAAATAATCCAATTTACATAGCTTTCAGAAGATAAACATTAACTCTTATTTCAAAGAAAAATTATGACATAAATATATTGGGAAGATTAAGGATAAGGAAGTGGAGGTTGTAACATAGAGAGATAGATAACGTCAATAATCGACAAATCAGTAAGTAGCAGTATAAGTTTATTCTTTATAAAAAATGAAGGTAAATACTAGAAGAAACACTTAAAAGATTTTAAAGTAGTTGTCTCTGAGGTGTGGGGCTGGGTTTGGTAACAGGAAGATGCTTTATTTTGCAATGCCTTTTCATAATATTTTATTATTTTAATATGCATAAATTACTTAAAAAAATAAAACAGCAACGAAAGCAAACATTAAAGGAGTATTTACACTGTGTCAGGCTAGGGTCTGGGGGCATTGTCACCATGCTAGTTCCCTGCCCATGTGGTGCTTGCATTGCACTGCATAGTCCTGTCCTCAGTACTGTTGAAGTCCCTGACTCAAGGTTGCATAAGACAGCATCTGCATACTTTTTTATAACCTAGTTTCAGGAGGTACTTACTTTGAAAAACAGTTTGCAATTTACTAAGGAAACATCAAAGTAATCCACAGGATTGTACAAAAAAATCTTAAATCTAAGGAATAATCTACAAATTGTACTGAAAGGAAAGCTTCTCTTGTATCCTCTAAGAAAGCATACTTACCAGGGCTTTTGAGAATGAAAAGCTTAAGTGATTTCACATTTATAAGACTTTATTGTACATCAAAATGGTTTTGATTGCTACTCTAATCTTGAATGCAATTTTGAATCCTCTAGTTACCCTGTTGTGAGATTCTTCCTCTAACTGCTAGCATCATGTTATTAATAATAACTAAAGCCAACGATTATTGAACATTTACTCTATGCCAGGCAGAGTGATAAGACAAGTATATACATTATCTCTGTTGATCCTTACATGGCCCTGTGAAGTAAGAGCTATTATATTCCCATTCTAAGGATGAAACCCAGGTTCGGCAGAGTCGGGATTTGGACGGGGGTTGCATGACTCAGGAGAAGACATCCTAAACGGCTACACTTATTACTCTGCTTTTCAAAATTCTTTGGTGACTCCCCACTGCCTACAACATCAAACTCTGTCTCTCCAGGGCCCAACCACTCTTTTCTTACCTAAATACTTCAACCTCATCTTTTCTGCAATGAACTCCTTGGGCCCAGATTTCCCCTTAATGCCTTCATCATCTCTACATGCCTATAATTGCTAAAAATTCTTTTCAATGTGAAACTACTTCCTTTGTAAATTGTGTGATAATTTATTGGACTATTCTATTCCACTGTGATATTTTCATTTATTAAACTTATATTTAAGCACTTAGATACTGTCTTATATGGCTTTGCTCTGGGCATATGTATGAAATTTTAACTAGAATACAGACTCCCAAAAATGGAATTCAAATTGTAAATGTCCCTGAAAAAGGAAAAATTAAGTTATGTGCTTTGTTCATTTTGGTTGAATCATATTTATAAATATATAAAATATGATCTGCAAAGCCCCCTGAGTCATTATAGACAACTTATTTGAAAAATAATATTCCAAGATCAAGCTCAATTCTCCAGTTCCCCGGTTCTCCTTATAATTGAAAGAAGCCTCAGTTTACCCAGCCTGCCTTCCTACCCTGAGCTGAATTGTCATTTCCAACACCCTGACACCTCTGCCTCTGCTTGAATAATAAGACCATTGCTAATGGTCTGATTCTTTGTCACATGGTGTTAATTGGTGATTCTAATTTTTATGAAATGGCCATTGTCCTTGGTTGCTAGTGACCCTGATAGCTTTTTCATATAGCCTTTCTTGAAAGTCAGCTCTTTCTCCACTCTCACCCCATTTATTGCAAAGCATTGACAGCAGTAGTTACATTGTGATTTTGCAGGAAACGCTGTACATCACTGGCATTTATTTTGCTCCTTGTTTGACATATTTATTTTAGGAAATGCTTCAGACAGTATGATAAAGGTTGCAGACAGAAGGCCCATTGGCTTTCTTTATTGTAAAACAAAGCATATGTGAGGTTAAAAAAGAAGTTCAAATTTTTCTGCAATTGTACTAATGAGAAATGACAAAGGCTGAAAGAAATGATGGGAAATAAATAGCACTGGGGAACTGGTTCAACACCTGATTAAACAGAGCATTTGCCTTTCTTTTGGTTGTATGTTTCTAGGCTACAGATAAAAAAATATAGTAATTTAATGTAATTGTGTAAAGGTCATCTGGTTAATTTTATTTCAAGCATAAGAAAGTGGGAAAGCTACTTAACCTTCATTTATTGATAATCATATTGCTTTAGAACATTGCTGGAAAGAAAATCTAATCAGCTACAGGAAAAGTCAGAAAAAAAAATGCCCCTAAAATGTCTTAGTATCTTTTATCTTTCATCTGTTTGAATATCCTAATGTATACCTTTATATCAACAAAAAGGTTATGGTACAATAATTAGCAAAAACATATACTTAAAGGATATATTAATGCCCTCTAAGATTTATACAATTTTTGATAAGGGCAGCAGTGAAAAATTTAATTGCACCATAAATACCATATTGAGCAATTGATTGTCCAAATAATCAGTTTTGTCTTTCAGCTGGAATTCACACAATGCTACAAAATCTAAAAACTAAAATTGGCATCATAATTGCTACAGAGTCATTTAGCCACCTTAATTATACTCACCATGCAACTGGCAAACTATATAATTACTATTATTTGGAGGATTGTTTTGCCAAATAGTCTGTTTAAAAGGTTACTTCCCTTTTCTATCATATTTTATTGCAAAGCTTCATTGTCTCTGGCTCCTTTCTGAAAGTAAAGGACTCAAAGCAATTGGCATAAGAATGTAAAGATGGGAAACCAGAGGGTATTTGAGAACATACAAGGGTATATTATTGTGCAGTTTATGTCGCAGTAGAACGGTATAAGGAGTTGCATGGACTGCACAAAATTCTTTTCCATGTGACACCTAACTCATCAGAATTTATCTAAGAATGAACTGTGTCAAAATAGCAATTCAAGACATAATTGCGCCACAATTTCCAAAAATAAAAGAAAACCCATATATTGATGGGACTATGGCAAAAGGGCACAAGAGTCAAATGAAATGTCTCACAATGGCAAAAGCTGGAATAATTTAGCAAGGAGATAAATAAAGTAGGATTGGATTATAACCCAATGCATACAATAAATATCCATGAGTTCATATTCTTATAATTATAGGAGTGAATAAATTAATAAATAGGGAAGAAAAGACAAATTTTCCAGGCAGAAGAATTTATGTAGAAACTCTGCCATCAAGGAGGTGGGGCATAATTCACCATTCCTTAAGTGTGGGCTGCTATAATGACTTCTCTCCAAAGAACATAGTATGAGAAGGGGAAAAGAGAAGTAACTTCACTGTAGAGAAAACTTACAAACACTATTTCTGGCAGATGATCAATGCCAACATCAAAAGAGCTAATTCATGTAGATAATATGTATACTTGAAATGATGTGATAAAATTTGCATTTTACCTCCATGGCCTTTATTCCCAATAAACACATAACCCCATTTATCTCATGAGAAAAGCATCAAATTTGAATAGTGGAGCATCCTACAAATTACTTCACTACTACTCTTCAAAACTGTCAGGTCATCAAAAATAAGGAAAGTCTGAGTAACTGTCATAGTCAAGAGGAACCTAAGGAGACATGAAGACTAAATGTAATGTAGTAGTCTGGTTGGGATCCTGAAAGACCTAAAGGACATTAGGTAAAACCTAAGGAAACCTGAATAAATCATGGACTTTAAAGGATTGAAAAAAGACTTTAAAGGATTAATTTCTTCTAAGATGGGATTGGACCTTCACTGAACTGACAAAAACTCTAGGAGGAGATATTTATCTGCCTCTGAAAAGATAAACTAACATAGGACTCTTTGGGTTTCCTTTCAGGATTGGTCAGAATTTTAAGCTCTTACCTATTATAAGGATCCAGATGGATAAAGACAATTAAAATTCAAAAAAATTATATTGAGCACTGCTAGGCACCAAGGTTTTAAAACAGAATAACATAATCTCTGCCTTCAAAGGTAGCATATTCTGACATGAAAGGCATATAAATAACTATATATAAAATAGTTGTTTTTGTTACAGCATGCTCAAATTTTATGTGAGTTCAAATGAGAGAACAAATCCCACTGGTTTTAATGACAGGGAAAACTTTTCACATTAAATGTTGTTTCAATTGTGCCTTAAATAATGAATATAGATTTTCAACATAGATGAGTAATAACATACATAAGTATTAATAACAATAGAAAAATTAGGATATTGGAGGTTTGACATGAGAGAAGAGATGAAGTAGATGAGTAAGAGCAGATGCTTTGATGCTGTATCCTTGAAAAAGAAAGGATGTGAAATTATTACTTTTAACTGGTAAGGGAGCTGAGACATGTCCTGCCATAACCCACTGAAGGGACTGGGGAAAGTATAAAATACAATGTATACTATAATCCATGCAGTGCAGTAGTGTTCCAAAATATATTCATCAAATGCAATGAATGTGCCACAATGATGAAAGAAGTGTGTTGATGTGGGGGGTGGGGGGGTGGGATATATGGGAAACTCTAATATTTTTAATGTAACATTTTTTTGTGATCTATGTATCTTTTAAAAAAGACAATTAAATAAAAATTTAAAAATTTAAAAAACAGAAAGTGATGGTAGAGTGGGCTCAGAGATTTTAGTGTTCTCTGGAGTGGCAATAGCCTAGAGAGATAGACCAGAACAATGCATCCTAGGGCACGTGGAGATCCATCACCAACTTAGCAATGGTCAAAGTAAATAAAGGGTATAAAGACTATCCAAGTGTCCCCTGTATCATGAGCATACAAGTTATTCTTGTGTCTCTGAAACCACAAGGCCAGAAGATTTAATCCAATACATTTGAAAGTTATAGTTGAAACAGTTCTTGGCCAAGGTAATGCCATAATTTAACAGTGAGGTCAAAGCTAGAAAGAAAACCTACCAGCTGGAAGAAAAGCCTAAAAAATCAGTGCTCTTAAAATGCCTTTATATCTTTTGTCCCCCATCTGCTTTAGGTCCCAACATATACCACACCAAATAGGGAAAAATGTAGTTTAAGTGAATTATCTAGTCTAACCACTCTGCAAGGTCATCTGAATAGCCTGTCTCCCATAATCTCTTCTTATTCATGGTGAGTAAGCATATGGTGTACTATACAAATTGTACCCTGAATGACAGGTCTATAGAGCTTCATTAGCAAAATCAACATAGGCCAAAGATTTTATGTATAGGATGCAAATGCTGGTAGCTCTGCAAGCTCCTCAAAGATGGTAACACAAGACATATAAAGAAAGGTGTCTTAGTTTGTCAGGGCTGCTATGACAAATACCACAGACTGGTTGCACTTAAACCATAGGAAATCATTGTCTCATAGTTTGGAGACTAGAAGTCCATCAAGGTATTAGCATGCCATATTTTCTCTGATGCCTATAGTATTCTGGCAGTGGCTCAGTCTCTACCTCTGTCACACGGCTATTTACCTCTTTCTGTATCCTCCTCTAGTTTCCCCTCCTCCTCAGTCATCTCCTCAGAAGGACTCCAGTCATAACAGATTAAGACCAACCTACATTCAGTGTGGCCTCATCTTAACTAATAACATCTTCAAAGATTCTATTTATATCCACAGGACTAAGAGTTAGTACTTGGACATGTCTTTTATGGGGTGGCAGTTTCAATTTAAAGTTATTTTATATATCTCCAAAAGAGAAAGATTATTTGTGATCTAATTCATAACTGTGAGTGTGAGACCCTTTCAAATTAGACTACATCAGTGAGGTGTGACTCAGGATGAGTCTCCACCCTCTTACTGGGTCTGATGTAAATGGAGACACACAAGAAAAGGGAGCTCTGCTGTATTTGCTCCTACCACGTGAGAGAAAAGAGAGGCTCAAAGAGCTGAGGTCCAGGCAGAAATGAGCCATATGCCTGATAGCCCACAGGTGAACTTGGGAAGAAAGTGGAGCAGCCAAGCATGAGAGAAAAAACCTAGTAAGAGACAGCTCCTATGCCCGGTTGCCCACAGCTCAGATCTGGGAGACTACAGCCCAGAGGGTAAGGCAGAGACCAAGACAAAGATTGCCTGCCATCTTGCTTCAGCACATAGCAGCCGATGTTGAGGTGCCTTGAGTTGGACTTTTCATGGCCTTGGAACTTTAAGCTTTTACCCCAAATAAATCCCTTTTTAAAAAGCCAAACCATTTCTGGTACTTTGCATCAGCTGCCCTTTGGCAAACTAAAACATATGGGATAATGATTCAATCCCCAACAAAGTATCGAAAGCAACCTGATATTTGGGGTCCTAAAAATAGTCAAGAAAATGATTCAGTTTCCTGGGTTGTCAGACAATGGGGCACAAAGAAAGATGATGTCACTTATGGCAGAGGAAACTAATAGATTGTGTAACTTATGATATCACTCAACATTTAAAGTTACATTCCATTTGTTTAGCACTTTAATCATTTCTATTTCCATACATATCTAATCTGATCCTCACAAGAGTCCTAAGGAAAATGTAAGACAGTTTTTTCATTTACTTAATTTTTTATTCTACATTTCACAGATAAGGAAACTGAGTTTCAGTGTCTCATCTAAGTTAATTTGCTTTAGGTCACAGAGCTAGTAAGTGATAGACTAGCTCTTAAACCCCTATCCACTACACGATGTGACCACATTTTTTAAGAGGCACTGGAGATTGAACCCAGGACCTCATATATGAGAAGAAGGCACTCAACCACTGGGCTATACCCCCTCCCCATATAACCAAATTTTTTCTTGCTATATTTGAAAAGATCCATTTTATTAGCCCGTATGCTGTCATGATAAAGGATAAATGATCTAGAATTTTTTAAGGCATATAATCATTTCTTTTAAGAAATGATCAGACAAAACTAGTTGAAATGTTTCTTTAATCAAGACATTTAATGCAAATTTTCACAGTCCCATTCCTTGGTGGATAGTTCTACCTAACCAGTCTCATTGTTAGGAGATTATTTATTCTTCATTAATTTTTAACACTTATGCACTTATTATAAACATTGCAGTATAAATTATTGAAAAGCCATCTATACTGTGTAATAGAAAACTGAAGAATCCATTGCAGACTCCATGTTAGGTACTAAAATATTACTGACAATAATAATAAGAAAAAACCCTAGAGTAAGATAAGTAAAACCTAACCAGATTTTTAAATTCAATTTTATGAAAATGGATCTTTCTCTTAGGACTTCACAGTAGACACCAAAGGATAATGAGTTGACTTGGTCATTTTTTGCTGTATCATGTTGCATACGACTGAATGTAGTATTTTACTAAGTGAAGCAGGGTGATGCAGCAGAAGCCCAGCAAATGAGAGTCAAGAATTCTGATCTGAAAGCTTGGTTGTAAAGACCCATCCTAACCCTGTCTCAGTCTTCAATTTCTTTAGCTGTCAAAGAAAGAATCGAGAATTGATGGATGATTTCAGTTTATATTACAAGAGACCCCCTTTTTCCTAATTCTTACATAGCACTTAAACATAAAACAAAACAAAATGCAGATAATCTTTCATTAATTTTAGAAGTTTAAATTTATGGTATTTGATTTATATATTTGTATATCTATTTATATATTTATTTTAAAGAAACTTTAGATTACATGAAAGTTACATTATAAAAACAAGGGATTCCCATATGCTCCAATTCCTCACCTTCCCATGCTTTCCCACATTAATGACTTCCTTCATTTGTGTGCTACATTTGTTATAATTGATGAACACATATTGAAGCATATTTAGTCATAACATAAGCCAATGAGAGAAGTGAAGGACTTTTAATATTACAAGAAATTGAAATTATAGTTTAGAGATTACAGATGTAGTCCTAACTATCCATAAAATGATAATCGAGAGTTTGCATTTTCCTGAGGCACCTTCACAAGAATTTAGGCTTGTTTGGGGCACAATTTGAAAACCCCTGGCCTAGATGAAATTTTCAGAGGGCCCCTCTGGTTCTAAAATTCACTTTCTGATGACTTCTGCTAGAAGGAGGGATTAGGTTGTGATCATGGACTCTGGAGCTAGCCTCTCTGGATTTGAACCCTGCTTCTGCTACATCTTGGTTATATGACTGGAGGCAAATCACTTAATATCATTGTGTCTCAGTTTCCTTGCCTGTAATGTAAGTATGGTGCAAGATTTGCCTTAGTGGATTGTTGTGCAGTTTAAATGAGATAGTATTAATATATATAACATGCCTCACACACACAGAAGAGCCATGTGTCATTTGCTGATATCAGGATCCTGAAGGAGCTCTTTCACCCCCAATGCTTACAATTCATTGAGAGTTATTTTTCCTCCCATCAATGCAATAAAGTCTAAACTCCTTATCCTGGCATTCTAAGCCTTCTATAACCTGGCTCCAATTTTCCTCTTCCCAGATTCACCTTCCTTTCACTTTTCTCCTCCATTCTACTTTCTCTCATTTTCTCCTCTTTTTACTACCTTTCATTTTGCACACACTGAGCACTATAGCCACACAGAAACACTGACCATCTCTAGGCCAGTACAGGCCTTTTTACATTCCCAAGAGTTTTAAAATACTGTTTCAAATTTCTGCTGATTCATCCATCTCCCCTCACTCTCCCTCTCCAAGAAACAATTTTATTGAAACTCTAAAACCTATCCTCAGTGCCATTCCACAGGCTGATGTCATTGTTTTCCCTTTTCTCTCTTCACAGGAAGCATTTAGAAGTTAAACAGGGCAATGAGTGCATTGAAGTTCTATGTCTGCCCCTTCCTTCGGACTCTGAATGCATTAAGGACAGAGGTTGTGTCTTTGTTCATCCCTATATTCTGAGGCCCAGAACTGATCCTGGCATTTAACAGAAGAGATGGTAGTCAGGCTTGCAAGATTTAGAAATGTGAAAATCCAGGTATCTCTTTAACTCAAAATTAATTCATTTTCTTTAGATGCAAATGCCATTTAGTATTCATCTGCTAGGGACTTTGCCCAAAGAGGAATGGAGACATCATTAGTAACCAGAGAATATACCAGATATAAAACTGTAAAAGTGAACAATAAAAAGAAACTTAAATACATACAATTCATATACCCCAATCTGTCAATAGCACTGAGGGCACTGAAGGTCACATGTGTTTCTTCTCAACTAGGTCAAGCAATGCCAAAAGGCTCCCAGCTGTGGTTTGCAAGAGAGTTGTATGGACAAGAACTCATCTGGAACCAGGGCTGCCTGAATAAAACTGATTCTGGGCAGAGCTCAGGTTAAAGGCCCAGTGAGTTCTTAAAGATGACAAAACCTTACTGTTTCCAAATGCTTCATGCCCTTATTCACATGAATAAAAAAAAGGGGGGGGGTGAAAGATAAGCAGTATTTGTTTCCATTTTTCCTCTGTACTAGAGGACAGCAAATTTTTTCTCTAAAGGGCCAAATAGTAAATATTTGGGGCATTGTGGGATATGCAGTCTCTTTCTCCACAACTCTGCCCTTCTAGTGTGAAAGTTACCATAGACAATATGTAAAAGAATGGGTGTGGCAGTGTTCCAATAAATCTTTATTTATGGAAGATGAAATTAGAACTTTATATGATTTTCATGTCACAAAATATCACTTTTGATTTTTAAACCCTTAAAAATACAAAAAGTATAAAAAACGTACTTAGCTCACAGATCATACCAAAACATGACCACTGCCCTGTGGTGGACCCACATTCTGTGGAGTCCAGTGGAGCCTTAAGCTTAATTATGAATTTGGCAAGGGTGCTTTTGTTGAAAGACCATAGTGTTTCTCATCTCTGCTAAACTCAAAAGATAATGATACAAGCTTTATCAAACTTTAGTTCTCTCAAAAGTCTTGACATTTAGTAACAAATAGTATTGGATTAGAGTCCTCTTTGTATTTTTCAATGACATAAAATGGAATTTTAATAAGATTTCCCTCTTGCCCTAAGAATGTTACAATAGTGCTACAGCTCTACAAGAAGCTCCCCTCAATATCCTGGGTGTTATTGTTGAAGGTTGTGAAATTTCTTCCTCTTGATATCTCTAAAAACAAGATGAGATTGCATGTCTCAGGAATGATTTTTAGTTTGTCCTACCTGGAAGAAAAGGATGGACTCAATGTCTTCTCTAATCCTGTGATTATGTAACAACAGAAGAAATTTAGTGTCATTACAGCAAAAGAACTCTTACTGATTGGTTACTTTTTTAAAGGTTTCAGGTTGGTGCATTAAAGAAAAGGACACTGGACATGTGGCCAGGGGACCTGAGCTCAGGTTGCAGCTCTACCACTGCCTGACTTGGGGCAATATTCCCAAGTTCCCTCAAACTGCAAAATTTATCTTGTGATGGGAGCTGCCTCACAGGGATGTCATGAGCTTAATGGGATCAGAATAGTTCCTGCTTCATTATAAGCAATAAGAAATATTCAATCCTAGTGTTGTATTATTTTCACCTTCAAGAAGGAATGTGAATGTAATCACCCAGTGACTATATATGTGAAAATGCTTTGCAAACTATGACCAGCATTTTATTTACTACAATTAAAAGGACATCATGCAAAGCCTGTAAAAGTGTAAGTGGTTCTCCCCATTAGTTTGCCATTTTCTTAGATTTGTTCTCCATCCCATTTATTTTTATCTTGGCATTTGGTAAGTATTCAATTAGAGATTTGTCTTTTAACCTTTCAAACTCTTTTGGGGACTAGCAATCTAAGATGTCATGAATCATTTTTAGAATTTCCTGAAACCCTGACCTTTGGAACTTTAGATACTTCAGAATTTCAATTGGAGGTTTTTCCAGTGAAAGAGTGTAATATTTTGTTTCTTTAGGAAGTATGATCTAGACCAAGAGTCCATTATGTGTCTCAGTAAAGAGAAGTTGAATATTGGAAATCATTCTCTCAAAACAAAATGGCTCTTCTGGATACCCTCTCCACCACTGTACATACACTCACACACAACACTAGGGTATTTCAAGGCCTTAGTGAGAGATATGCACTTCCACTTTTGGAGACCCTACAATATAACACATCAAATATATTAAAGGCACTCATATTTGGCATTAATCTGTTTTGTTATATTGCTTTAAACATTATTTTAATATGAAAAACTCATTAATTTATAATTGGCTATGATAATTCTACACTTTTATTCATAATTAGGAAATCTTGTAAGGTCACAATAACAAATTTAAAGTTGTTTTCCAATGATGACAAACTAATATACTGCCAGTAACATTTATTGAGCAAACATGTTGTACCATGCACAATTTTAAACACTTTTCATTAACTCACTTCATCCACAGAACAACTATATGAGGTAGGTACAATTATTACCCCTATTTCATGCGTGAGGAAAATCAATCCTTAATGACACAGCACAGGTAGTCTGATTCCAGAATCATACTTTCACAAGGTTACATTTTGTAAATGTTAATGTTGCTATTTCAGATGGCTTTTTATATTTTTGTGTTTTTTTAAGGTTCTAAACTCTAACAAGTTTGCAGGCCTTTGAAAAGCTCTTGAAGCCTGGGTATTATGCCTGTGCTGCCCAGGGAAGACATTGGCTCTCCCAGTCCTATGTATTCCTGCCTCCTCACATCTAAGGAGAGAAGAGCTTCAAGCAAAAGCCAAAAAAGGTGTTTTGGCAAAGGGTTCAGACACAGGAGCACCAAAGTTTTCACCACAGCATGAAATCTAACATCGTATAATAAGATGCAGTTTGGAGAGAGGGACAGCCTTTCCATTTCTTATGGAGGGCAGCATGGTGCCAATGCAGTAGCAGTAGAAACTGCAGGAACCCAGGATTGCCTGACTATATCCAGGCTTTCCCTTTTGAAGGCACCGGAGGATCCACCCTAGACATTCTCATGAGGGTGGTGGTGGCCGAGAGAAGGGTGAGGTGCTGCTCACAAGCAAACTAGCTTGGATTTCAGGTATCAATCAGAGCAACTTGAAGGGAAGATCTTGAAAGGATCATCTGTGAAGGCACACAAGGTGTCTTTGGGGGAAGTCTAAGATAAACCTTGGAGGAACTTTGAAAGGCGGTCCTTCAGGCAAGGACGTGAGACAGTTGAAGTTGTGTGATTCTCATAACTGTGAATTCATTTATAATCAAACAATGATGAGATACAGGGGTAATTTTATGGTGAGTAGAGAGGGAAGTTTTGAAAAAAAACATCAAAAGTTATTCACAATTCAGGAAGTTCTTTCACTTTAAATATTTTTTCATAAATGTTCTTGCAAATAATAAGTACTCCTTGTGCATTTATCTGTTGTTTAAAGCAAAATACACCTGCATTTTTTATCAAGCCAAGATAGCAGTCAGACTAATTGGTGACTTTAGCAATGTCATATCTAGAGACTGTGTGGCAAAGGAGAGCTGCTAACATCCTTCATAAAGAATAGCATTCTTAGGAAGAAACAATATTTGTTGTGTGTTTTTTCCTGAACTATTCAACTTCTCACTAATGTCTATATTTGACAACTCTTTTCCTTTGCATCAGATTGTTTGTAAAACATATTTTGCTCCCAGTAGTTGTTGTTTGATAAGGTCTATTTAACAAATGAATTTAAGTGCATCAACATTCTTTAAGTACAGGTATGTGTGAATCTTGGCAGTACATTAGACAAATATGTATTACACATTTCCAATGTACAGGGCATTAATAAAAGATACAGATATGGGTACTGCATAATAAGGAGCTTACAGTCTAGTGTGGTAAGTGCAGGGTATTTATGCAAGCCCCATCTGCCCTTTCACCCCCAAATCCTACCGAGACACATATCACAGACTTTTGTGGAGAGGGCCTTTTTCAACTTCATTCCTCTACAAAGATAACTGGTTCAGAGTTTTTGCTGAAGTGAGTCATAGTTACGAATGGAAGTAACATGCACCTTGGGTATGTTGGAACTGGATAAATGATTGTAAATTCTGTGGAGACTTTACTCTTCCCTTTGGTTTAGTAAGACATTTCAGATATATGTAATGTAGAAAATCCATTTCAAATTGTGTGTCATTATAGACACACATACACATACACACACCTAATTGAACCAAACATTTCATGGTACAATATTTGCTCTATGTATGATGAACTTCAATATTTTCTGTTCTACTTCAACTAAAAAACAATAGAGGCTACAATCCACAGAATGGATCTCCTGGCCCTATAATGAGATAGCATTTACAGTTTGAAAAGCAATTCTCTACATTTTGGTAATGATTGGAAAGCAGGGATGATGAGTTCAAGGTAATGAGATGCTTTCCTATATTATTATCATAAAAGTAAGGTACTTATATAGTACTTCCTTTGTGGCAGGTATTAGTACTTGTTGTATATTGAATAATTTAATCCTTACTACAACCTTATGAGATAGGCACATTGTTATACCTATTTTGTGGATGAAGAAATTGAGGCACAGAGAAGTTATGTGATCTCATTAATGTTACCTGGGGCTTCACACTAAACTCTGGCTCCAGAGCCCGTGCTCTTGAGCACTCTCTAGTATGTTCCTAGGCAGCCATCTTATATAACATGCACTAGATCACCATGAGCTGAGAAGAAAATTGAGGTAGGTCCACTCCACAACTAGGAAAAAAGTAATTCTAGCTAAAGATTCACCAGCAAGAATGTGAAAAGCCATTTTGGTACGCAGAAGACAACAGTAAAAGTGGTTTTCAGGCTCCAGGAGCAACTCTTTTTTCTAAGGACCCTAGAAGGAAAGAGCTAACAGAGCACAGTAGACATGATTACGGACAACTATGTTCTTCAGGTAAATTATTTTAGGCCAAAGGAATCAAAGCGCTGAACAAAGACAAACTAAATCAAGTCCCCTTTCCTGAATCACTTCACTTCAGAGTCTAAGAAAGAGTCAGAATACAGAAAAAAGCATGTAATGAAAACAAAAATGACAGTAAAACACATCTCAGGCCTACTAATAATTAAATCATGGCATTTTATTAGCATCTATGAAAGCTAGAATAGCTTTCTTAAGTACCTGTCTTTTATTTTGTTCTCCACTGATTTTAATTTAGATTGCCTCTGGCTCATAAGCCAGGTAAACATGCAACCTTTAAGAAATCATACTATAAAGCCTAGCCATTGCCCTAGGTTCCCCTGTGCATCCATCCCTAATACACAGATTTAATGGTGTGCAAGAATATAACACCAAATTACCCAATGTTTTAAAAGATGTGCCGCATACATAAACAAAGAAATAAGGAAGCCACTAAATGTGTTCTGTAGTATAAATCTGATTTAGCTCTGAACAGGTATCTTTGCTGTGGTTTCTGAAAACTTTTGTTCATGATGATAACCATATTGTTATTGGGCAAAAATGGTCTAAATAAACTCGAAAAAGTCAACAATGGACAATCTTACATTCAATACATCCAATAACTTACTTTTATTCAATATGTATATGTGACACAAGAATTGATTCTATATCTAATCTTGTACTCTCATGAAATTTCAAGGAGGCTTATATTAAGAGTGATCCCTCCTGTACCAAAACCACAATGCACACAAAGTTAAGATTTTATTGATAAGCATATTCAGATACCTGAAAACTGATTAAGGTAGAAGATATAAAGAATTATTTGATAATACAGAAGAAGCTATTTTAATGTGGACTATAAACTGAAAGTATTTCTTCTAAACCAATAGGCCAGTATTCCCTGTAGTTGCCATAATTTTTGAGGAAAAACAATCAACTGCCAAAATATATTTATTGAACATCTACTGTATGCCCCATACTATGGTAAAAATACAAGTATGAGACTCAGAATTTCCCCTCCAATCTAATATACAATATGAAATGTTATGACAATATAGAGAAATCTTCTCATTTAGAGAAAGGAGTGCCTGTATGAGAACAGCTAAATTGACTCAAACACTGGAAGAAGAAAAAAGTCCATCGAAAGTCATTAAGATGTATTAATTCTGACATTCCCAAGCAGAAACCTTTGCTTTTAATAATCAAAGAAAGATTATTATTGGATTAAGTACATTCTAATTGATCCACTGCCAGCATATTCTGTTTTTTTTAAAAAAGACTTTGAAAAGAGCTTTCTGGCATTCATTTATGAAAAATCCATAAAAGCTTCATAATTTATGTATTTTCTTAATGGTTATTTAAGGTACTACATTTTCAAAACTCATACATGATTCTACTTATCTACTGGTTGTGTAATATAGAATATGAGCTCCATAAAATATAACACTTTGAGAAAGCATAAGTTATTAAGGTCGATAAAAACTACCACTGACCTAAAGTACATTCATACTTTCAAACAACACAAGAATATTAAGATTGCTTATGCACATCTCAGAAGGATCTCATTAACTGCCATAGTAAAAAATGCCTCAAGCAGGGGTACTCTGAAGTTCTAGAGACAGCTAGACACTACGGGCAGGGCAGACAACCCCAGGAAATTGGCACCCCTTCGGTGGGCCTTACCTTGGAATATATGATAACTTTTCTCCCCAATATATCAGTCAGGCTCAATTATAATTTCTCTATAAATGGATCTTCTGCCTCTTTTATTTGAACCTATAATTAGCACTATACTTTTAAGTACATGCCCCAGAGACTTAAATCCTTGGTCTGTTCATATGTTGTTTGGGCCCTGAATCTCAGCAGGGTTGCAACACCTACTCACCAGTTCATTGGACTTACCCAGGACAACTAACAAAAGGAGAATGATGGACAATGTCCATCCCAAGAAACAGAGACTATCTATGACTGCAAGCAAGACAGTTCTACCCATCTGCCTCATGGAATCCAACGTCTCTCTCAATCAGAAGCAGAGTGGCATCACCATCTCCCAATGCTCAAGATTGAGGAATGAACAAACATAAGGGGGGAATGCAACTATGAACTTAAGTAGACTTATGATTATTCTAACAATGGAAGAACTAGTATCATTGATATAATGGCAGTCACCACCAGAGGTTCTAACGGTAGGGGGAGAGAAGAATACGTGTAACGTAGGGTGTTTTGGAGACATCTAATCATGCCACATGACATTGCAATGGTAGACACAGGCCAATATACATTTTATCTAAAATCTATAAAATTATGTGGTGCAAAGTGTAGACCATAATATAAACTATAGACCATGGGTAATAGTAATACCTCAATAGGTGTTCATCAATTGTAACAAATGAGGGAACGTGTGGGAGGGGAACTTGGTAGAGTATATGGGAACTCCCTATATTTTTTATGTAATCTAAAGCTCTTTAAAAATAAAGAAGAAAAGAGTACTAAGTGAGCTTAGTGATGCTCAATGAACATTTCTTACCTTTTGTGGTTGATGTGAGAGTAATGGGTCACAATGCTGGCAAAACATTAGAATCATTTGTGGAGCTTACAAAACTGCCTATGCCTGGGTCCCAATCCAAAACCAATTGAATCCACTTCTTAGGGTGGTGGATAGTTGGCATCAATATTTCTGAAAGCTCCCCAGTTAATTCTAAAGACTAACTAGGATTGAAAACCCAAGAAAGAAGGGAGGGAAGAAATAATATCATTTAGTGCCACTTTCAGAAACAGAATAGAATGATGGATGGTCCATGTAGTTTGCTTCTGGTTTAATTACTTAAGACAAGTTTTAGGTAAAAAACTTGTAGGATTTACACAGATAACTACACTCCTTTTCAGTATGATGATACCCCTGGAGAATTTAAATGAATCTAATTTTTCTCAGAACATCATGAGAGCTCTTTCTGGTATTCTCTGGGTATAGGAATAGTAAAGTCTTAAGAATATAAGCCAATTTATTTCATTCTCTGCTGGACTCCCCAAATTATGTTAATTGCAAGATATGAACTTAAGGAGTGGATTAGAGTATGGGTTCCATGGTTCCGACTCCTAACTTCAGATTCCTGCTCTTTAATTTATCAACTCTACAACCTTATTAAGGTACTTAATTTCTCTGGCTTTCAGTTTCCTCATCTGTAAAAACCTTATTTGGTGGGAGGAGCATCCCAAATGGTAACAGAGTAGGAAACTCTACCAATCAGCTTGTCCCACAAAGCATGTAATAATCAGTCTGCATCTGTCCAGATCAACTGTTCGGGGACTCTGGAGACCAGAGGAACACAATGCACCATCCAGGGAAGAGCATGAAGGGGAGACTGACAAGCTACAGTGAAGATATCTGAGTAGATTACACCACATTGTAGAGGAGGATGCCATCCTTCACTGGTGGATGCTCCAGGACCCACTACCTGGCTGGAAGCAGAAATACTCTTTCCAAAAGTCAGGGGAGGAAAGATGACTTGGCACCAACTATGGCCAATGATTAGCAAATTCGGCTAGCTGGATTACAATCCTAAACATAGCTGAGGTTTATACCTGCCCAAAACACAAAAAAATCATCAGCCTTTGGGTTACCTCTGCCTGGAGCAGGAGTGGAAACAGCGGTGGCTGAAAAACACACCAGACCCCCAGGACAGTAGGGATCAGATTCAGCACACCCAGATTGGAAGTCATTGCTTAGGCACCCATACCCAGAAGGAATGGAAATTGGGTGTAGTTTGAAAACCATGGGAGCGGATGTGGCTCATGTAGTTGAGTGCCTGCCTCTCACATACAAAGTCCAGATCCAATCCCTGGCCCAGTAACTTTAAAATGAAAAAGCTACCTAGAAATTCTGAGAACAAACTTATCAACTAGTGAACTTTACCTACTGGAGGTAATTTTCACTGAGCAACCCTAGGTTCTTTTCTTAAGGTTGTCAGTTTACTGAGACAGGAAGCTCCCTACCTCCCATGCAGAGTTGGGAGCTGGTAATAATGGAGGATGGAAAGGGTTGAATGCCCATTTGATAAGGGGACCTTTTAAATAACAAACGCTCAATCCATGGGCATGTGATATTTAGCTGCTCAAGTACTGGCTCCTAAGAAGTAAATTCCTATACCCGAACCAGGTTGTTACATTCTAAGAAGCAAGTGAAGTGGAGAAGGAGAAAGAAGAGTTTGAAAGGGAGTGGTACACAAGGGGAGAAATGAAGATACTAGAGTACACGTGGAGAGTAAGAAAGTTGAGGAGATTTTTGTGTTTGCAGTCTCTTAGAATTTCAAGAGAGTAAGTGATCTACAAGCAATGGGAGGCAGTGATCAGAGAGTGAAATGAGTAACACTGGGAATTCAGGGGTACTGTGTTGTAGGTGATAAGGTCCAAGATGTAGAGAAAGGGTCATTGACTAGAGAGAGAGCCTAAAAACACAAACACTGTCCATCCACTAGTGAAAGGCTTTTTAAAATGTGGTGTATCATACAGTGGATTATGATTTGGCAGAAAAAAGAATGAAGTACTAATATATGCTATGACATGGTTGAACTTTGAAAGCATCATGCTAAGTGAAAGAAGCTTGTCACAAAAATACCACATATTGAAGGATTTCGTTTATGCAAAAAACTTTACTTGTATGAACATTTAACAATCTAGAGGAAATGGACAAATTCCTAGAAACACATAAGCAGCCCATATTGACAAAAGAAGAAATTGATGATCTTAACAAACCAATCACAAGCAGAGAGATAGAATCAGTTATTAAAAATCTCCCAACTAAGAAGAGCCCAGGGCCAGATGGCTTCACAGGTGAATTCCACAAAACATTCCGGAAAGAACTGACACCAATCCTGCTGAAACAATTCCAAACAATCGAAACAGAAAGAACTTAACCCAACTCCTTCTATGATGCCAAAATTACCCTAGTACCAAAGCCAAACAAAGACATCACAAGAAAGGAAAATTACAGACCAATTTCTCTAATGAACCTAGATGCAAAAATACTTAACAAAATACTTGCTAATCGTATTCAACAACACATTAAACGAATTATACACCACGACCAAGTGGGATTCATACCAGGTATGCAAGGATGGTTCAACATAAGAAAATCAATCAACGTAATACAACATATAAACAGATTGAAGGAAAAAAATCACATGATTATATCTATTGATGCAGAAAAAGCATTTGACAAAATACAGCACCCTTTCTTGATAAAAACACTCCAAAAGATTGGAATACAAGGAAATTTTTTGAACATGATAAAGAGTACATATGAAAAACCTAAAGCCAATATTGTGTAGAATGGAGAAATTCTAGACTCCTTCCCTGTAAACTCAGGAACAAGACAAGGATGCCCACTGTCTCCACTCCTATTTAACATTGTCTTAGAAGTACTTGCTCGAGCACTGAGGCAAGAACCAGAAATAAAAGGCATTCAAATTGGAAAGGAAGAAGTCAAAATTTCATTATTTGCAGATGACATGATCCTATACATAGAAAACCCTGAGAGATCTACAACAAAGATTCTAGAACTCATAAATGAGTTTAGTAAAGTCGCAGGTTATAAGATCAATGCGCAAAAATCAGTAGCATTTCTGTACACCAATAATGAGCAAGATCAGGAGGAAATCAAGAAACAAATACCATTCACAATAGTAAATAAAAAAATCAAATAATTAGGAATAAATTTAACTAAAGAGGTAAAGAACTTATACACTGAGAACTATACAAGATTGTTCAAGGAAATCAAAGAAGACCTAAATAAATGGAAGACTATTCCTTGTTCATGGATAGGAAGACTGAATATTATTAAGATGTCTATCCTACCAAAACTGATATACACATTCAATGCAATCCCAATAAAAATCAACACAGCCTTCTTTAAGGAACTAGAAAAACTAACTATGAAATTTATTTGGAAAGGAAAGAGACCCCGAATAGCCAAAGACATACTGAAAAAGAAAAACGAAATTGGAGGAATCACACTACCTGACTTTAAAACATACTACAAAGCTACGGTGGTGAAAACAGCATGGTATTGGCATAAGGAGAGACACATAGACGAATGGAATCGAATTGAAAGCTCTGATATAGAACCACACATATATAGCCACATAATATTCGATAAAGCCACCAAACCCTCTCAACTCGGAGAGAGTGGCCTATTCAACAAATGGTGTCTGGAGACCTGGATAGCCATATGTAGAAGAATGAAAGAGGATTACCATCTCACACCTTATATAAAGATCAACTCAAGATGGATCAAAGACCTAAATATAAGAGCCAAGACCATAAAAACCTTAGAAAGCAGTGTAGGGAAACATCTACAGGACCTTGTAATAGGAAATGGATTTATGAATATCTCACCAAAAGCACGAGCAGCAAAAGAACTAATAGATAAATGGGACTTCCTCAAAATTAAAGCCTTTTGCACCTCAAAAGATTTTGTCAAGAAAGTAAAAAGGGAGCCCACACAGTGGGAGAAAATATTTGGCAACCATATATCTGATAAGAAACTTATAACTTGCATATATAAAGAACTCCTATATCTTGAAAATAAAAAGATAAACAACCCATTTAAAAAATGGGAAAAACTAAGAAGAGCCCAGGGCCAGATGGCTTCACAGGTGAATTCTACAAAACATTCCAGAAAGAACTGACACCAATCCTGCTGAAACTATTCCAAAAAATCGAAACAGAAAGAACATTACCCAACTCCTTCTACGATGCCAACATTACCCTAGTACCAAAGCCAAACAAAGACATCACAAGAAAGGAAAATTACAGAGCAATTTCTCTAATGAATCTAGACGCAAAAATACTTAACAAAATACTTGCTAATCGTATTCAACAACACATTAAACGTATTATACAACACGACCAAGTGGGATTCATCCCAGGTATGCAAGGATGGTTTAACATAAGAAAATCAATCAACGTAATACACCATATAAACAGATTGAAGGAAAAAAATCACATGATTATATCTATTGATGCAGAAAAAGCATTTGACAAAATACAGCACCCTTTCTTGATAAAAACACTCCAAAAGATTGGAATACGAGGAAATTTTTTGAACATGATAAAGAGTATATATGAAAAACCTAAAGCCAATATTGTTTACAATGGAGAAATCCTAGACTCCTTCCCTCTAAACTCAGGAACAAGACAAGGATGCCCACTGTCTCCGCTCCTATTTAACATTGTCTTAGAAGTACTTGCTCGAGCACTGAGGCAAGAACCAGAAATAAAAGGCATTCAAATTGGAAAGGAAGAAGTCAAAATTTCATTATTTGCAGATGACATGATCCTATACATAGAAAACCCTGAGAGATCTACAATGAAGATTCTAGAACTCATAAATGAGTTTAGTAAAGTCGCAGGTTATAAGATCAATGCGCAAAAATCAGTAGCATTTCTGTACACCAATAATGAGCAAGATCAGGAGGAAATCAAGAAACAAATACCATTCACAATAGTAAATAAAAAAATCAAATACTTAGGAATAAATTTAACTAAAAAGGTAAAGAACTTATACACCGAGAACTATACAAGATTGTTCAAGGAAATCAAAGAAGACCTAAATAAATGGAAGACTATTCCTTGTTCATGGATAGGAAGACTGAACATTATTAAGATGTCTATCCTACCAAAACTGATCTACACATTCAATGCAATCCCAATAAAAATCAACACAGCCTTCTTTAAGGAACTAGAAAAACTAACTATGAAATTTATTTGGAAAGGAAAGAGACCCCGAATAGCCAAAGACATACTGAAAAAGAAAAATGAAATTGGAGGAATCACACTACCTGACTTCAAAACATACTACAACGCTACGGTGGTGAAAACAGCATGGTATTGGCATAAGGAGAGACACATAGACCAATGGAATCGAATTGAAAGCTCTGATATAGAACCTCACATATACAGCCACATAATATTCGATAAAGCCACCAAACCCTCTCAACTCGGAGAGAGTGGCCTATTCAACAAATGGTGTCTGGAGAACTGGATAGCCATATGTAGAAGAATGAAAGAGGATTACCATCTCACACCTTATACAAAGATCAACTCAAGATGGATCAAAGACCTAAATATAAGAGCCAAGACCATAAAAACCTTAGAAAGCAGTGTAGGGAAACATCTACAGGACCTTGTAATAGGAAATGGATTTATCAATATCTCACCAAAAGCATGAGCAGCAAAAGAACTAATAGATAAATGGGACTACCTCAAAATTAAAGCCTTCTGCACATCAAAGGAGTTTGTCAAGAAAGTAAAAAGGGAGCCCACACAGTGGGAGAAAATATTTGGCAATCATATATCTGACAAGAAACTTATAACGTGCATATATAAAGAACTTCTATACCTTGAAAATAAAAAGATAAACAACCCATTTAAAAAATGGGAAAAAGACTTAAACAGACACTTCTCCGAAGAAGAAATACAAATGGCAAAAAAGCACATGAAAAAATGTTCCAAATCTCTAGCTATCAGGGAAATGCAAATCAAAACTACAATGAGATACCATCTTACACCCATAAGATTGGCAGCTATGAAAAAAACAGAAGAATACAAATGCTGGAGAGGATGTGAAGGAAGGGGAACACTCATCCACTGCTGGTGGGAATGCAGAAGGATCCAACCGTTCTGGAGGACAGTATGGCGGTTTCTCAAAAAACTAGCCATAGATTTGCCATATGACCCAGCAATACCACTGCTGGGTATATACCCAGCAGAACTGAAAACAAGGTCACAAACCGATATATGTACACCAATGTTCATAGCAGCATTGTTCACTATCGCCAAAAGTTGGAATCAACCCAAATGCCCATCAGCAGATGAGTGGATCAATAAAATGTGGTATATACACACAATGGAATACTACTCGGCTGTAAGAACAAACACACTACAAACACATGTGATAACATGGATGAATCTTGAGAACCTTATGTTGAGTGAAGCAACCCAGACATTGAAGGACAAATACTACATGACCTCAATGATATGAAATAAACAAGCTGCCTTAGATAGCAAGAGACTGAACGATAGGCTTACAGGAAATCGGGGGTGGAGGAAGGATATGAGCTGATGTCTGCAGGGGTGGAATTTAAGACGAGATGGTGGTAAGTATGAACACAAAGAAGAGATAAAAGGGGGGCAAGGGGTTGCCTTTGGTTGGGGCTTTGGGGGTTTGAGGGTGGCTGGGGAGGGATGGATGGGTAACATTGCCCAAAAGTGGTGGGAGGGAGGGGTAGCATTGAACACAGGAGAGGGTCCGGTGTTGGTGGAGAGTAAAATGCCGAGAAAATCATATCAAAATATAATAAAGAGGGTTACCTGTTTAGAATGCTCGGAGGGGAGGTCTGATGCAGGACGGGCTCCTGGGGAATGTCTAAATGCTCATTCTGCCAGAGTGGGTGTCACCATGGGGTAGAAACCCAAGTAGTGAGAGTGGGGGTGGACCCACATCCTGGGGAGGACTAATGCCACCAAATAGAGGGAACTGTATCCCTCGAGAGAAAGGGTGGCTCCCAGGGCATTGGGGCAGTTGAGCAAGTTAGGCCCTGAACACTATTCCATCTATCTCTGGAAGTGGCTCCTCAGGAAACGGAGGTTGGCTGTCACTGTGGGCACCAAGGTGGAAGGGAAAATGGACGTTAAATGTGTGGAACCAAGGTAAATGGGGGATAAGAGAGGAGTTTCTTGAGAATACACAAGGATGGATATAAAACATGTAATATTACACCATAACATATAGGAGATGACAGACTGATAATATAAACCATAATGTAAAACATAGGATAACTAAGAATGAAAAGAATTGTATATCCTAAAGTATGCACCATAATGTGAGCACAGATGTCACCTTGTTAGAAAGCTAATGTCTCAGAATCTGTACATCACGTTAAGTAAATATGATATGAATAGGGTGTAAGAGTATCGCTGTGGAAGGAAAAAGGTTTTGTGGTGGATGTATGGGAGTGCTGTATATTATATATATGCATTGCTGTGGTCTAGGTCTCCTGTGAAGAGAAGCTGAATAATTAGGGGGGGGGGGGGAAGATATGATGTAGAATTTTTTCAAGTCAACATTCTTTATCTAAGTTCTTTATCTAACTTTATCCAAGTTCTTTATCTAACCTTTAAATCCATCGCTATATGCCATTCCCTAGTAAGGGACCATGACATTATATTGGGCTTCAAATTTCGGGGAGTTCTGGATCACAGAGTGTTTCAACAATGGCAATGGAGGGATACTGGTATGCGATGCCAATGACAGGTGATATATGGCTGACAGGGAGCTGTACAGAACATATGTCCAGGGTGCATGCTAATATTTGGATATACTCATAGTGTCAACAATTAAAAACCACAGCAGGGGGGGTACTGGGTTCCTGGCCAATGGTGTTCTGTCGTGGTCCCTAGGGGAGCAGTGATAGTCTCCCAGGTACAGCGGCGGGGACCGGGAGGGAGTGAGGGTTCAACAGTGAGCCCCTGATGCTAATGACTATGCTTGTGAGCTGATAAGCCTAAAATGAGAACAAGGCCTAGAGCAACATTGTGCCTGGGAATTTCCTCCTGTCAGCCTTCATGTTACTCAAATGTGGCCAGTCTCGAAGCCAAACTCAGCATGTAAATGCAATGCCTTCCCCCCAGCGTGGGACATGACACCCGGGGATGAGCCTCCCTGGCACTGAGGGACCACTATCAACTACCAATGGATGATGCAACTGGAAAATGACCTTATACGGAAGGTTCAATGTGGATCAGCAGAATATCCCTGTCTACATAAAATAACATGACTTTAAAATGCTGTTTGACCTAAAGTAAGGGGGAAATGGAAAAGAGAAATGAGTTTATATGGCTACGAGTTTCTAAAAAAGAGTCTGGAGGCTGGCAGAAGGATTGCCCTCATGCACAACTGAGCAGAGTCAGAGAGACAGATAAAGCAGATACAACCCCCAGATATCGGTTCCTTCGAGGGCTAAAGAGACCCATGGGAGTTATGGTCATGGCCGATGGGGTTAACTACCAGGGCAGATGGCCCCTTTTTGGAACTGGTGTTTATGTGTGATGAATCTGGACTCAGATGGGATCTTCCTTCATAAGACTTTCATGCTAAGGTGATGGAGGTGCAGTTAATGTTGGGGTTTAAGATATATTAAGCGGATTTGAATCTCTGGACTGACAATGTGATAGCCAGGTCCTGAGCCTCAACAGACTCCAGCACCTACAATATGATTTATTGGACTTATCACACTCAGCTAAGATGGAGTTGAAGAAGGACAACCACCACACCATGGAGCCTAGAGTGATTACAACTGAAAGTGGGAGGATTGCATCCAACATCCATGTGGAATCTGAGCCTCCTCTTGACATAGAGGTGCAATGGACACAACCAATCCAATGTCCACATAGAAGAGGTGGCATTGGATTGGGAAAAGTGGACATGGTGGCTGATGGGTATGGGGAAAGGCAGGAAGAGATGAGAGGTGGAGGCGTCTTTGGGTCATGGAGCTGCCCTGGATGGTGCTTCAGAGGCAATCACCAGACATTGTAAATCCTCACAGGGCACACTGGATGGAATGGAGGAGAGTATGGGCCATGATGTGGACCATTGACTATGAGGTGCAGAGGTGACCAAAGATGTACTTACCAAATCCAAGGGATGTGTCATGATGATGGGAACGAGTGTTGCTGGGGGGGGTGGGGTTGGGGTGGGGGGGGTTGAATGGGACCTCACATATATATTTTTAATGTAATATTATTACAAAGTCAATAAAAAATAAAAAAATTAAAAAAAAAAAAAAAAAACCACAATGAGATACCATCTTACACCCATAAGATTGGCAGCTATGAAAAAAACAGAAGAATACAAGTGCTGGAGAGGATGTAAAGAAAGGGGAACACTCATCCACTGCTGGTGGGAATGCAGAAGGATCCAACCATTCTGGAGGACAGTATGGCGGTTTCTCAAAAAACTAGCCATAGATTTGCCATATGACCCAGCAATACCACTGCTGGGTATATACCCAGCAGAACTGAAAACAAGGACACAAACCAACATATGTACACCAATGTTCATAGCAGCATTGTTCACTATCACCAAAAGTTGGAATCAACCCAAATGCCCATCAACAGATGAGTGGATCAATAAAATGTGGTATATACACACAATGGAATACTACTCGGCTGTAAGAACAAACACACTACAAACACATGTGATAACATGGATGAATCTTGAGAACCTTATTTTGAGTGAAGCAACCCAGACATTGAAGGACAAATAGTACATGACCTCAATGATATGAAATAACCAAGCTGCCCTAGATAGCAAGAGAATGAACGATAGGCTTACAGGAAATCGGAGGGTGGAGGAAGGATGTGAGCCGATGTCTGCAGGGGTGGAATTTAAGACGAGATGGTGGTAAGTATGAACACAAAGAAGAGATAAAAGGGGGGCAAGGGGTTGCCTTTGGTTGGGGCTTTGCGGGTTTGAGGGAGGCTGTGGATGGGCGGATGGGTAACATTGCCCAAAAGTGGGGGGAGGGAGGGGTAGCATATGAACACAGGAGAGGGTCAGGTATTGGTGGAGAGTAAAATGCCGAGAAAATCATATCAAAATATAATAAAGAGGGTTGCCTGTTTAGAATGCTCGGAGGGGAGGGTCTGATCCAGGACGGGCTCCTGGGGAATGTCTAAACGCTCATTCTGCCAGAGTGCGTGACACCATGGGGTAGAAACCCAAGTAGTGAGAGTGGGGGTGGACCCACATCCTGGGGAGGACTAATGTCATCAAATAGAGAGAACTGTATCCCTTGAGAGAAAGGGTGGCTCCCAGGGCATTGGGGTAGTTGAGCAAGTTAGGCCCTGAACACTATTCCATCTATCTCTGGAAGTGGCTCCTCGGGAAACGGAGGTTGGCTGTCACTGTGGGCACCTAGGTGGAAGGGAAAATGGACGTTAAATGTGTGGAACCAAGGTAAATGTGGGGTAAGAGAGGAGTTTCTTGAGAGTACACAAGGATGGATATAAAACATGTAATATTACACCACAACATATAGGAGATGATAGACTGATAATGTAAACCATAATGTAAAACATAGGATAACTAAGAATGTAAAAAACTGTGTATCCTAAAGTATGCACCACAATGTAAGCACAGATGTCACCTTATTTGAAAGCTATTGTCTCAGACTCTGTACATCACGTTAAGTAAATATGATGTGTATAGGGTGTAAGAGTATCGCTGTGGAAGGGAAAAGGTTTTGTGGTGGATGTATGGGAGTGCTGTATACTATATATATGCATTGCTGTGGTCTAGGGCTCCTGTGAAGAGAAGCTCAATAATTAGGGGGAAAAAAAAAAAGATAGGATGTAGAATTTTTTCCAAGTCAACACGTATTCTTTGTCTAACCTTTAAACCCATCGCTATATGCCATTTCCTAGTAAGGGACCGTGACATTATATTGGGCTTCAAATTTCAGGGAGTTCTGGATCACAGAGTGGTTCAACAATGGCAATGGAGGAATACTGGTATAGGATACCATTGACAGGGGATATATGGCTGACAGGGAGCCATACAGAACATATGTACAGGGTGCATGGTAATGTTTGGATATACTCATAGTGGCAACAATTAAAAACCACAGCAGGGGGGGTACTGGGTTCCTGGCCAGTGGTGCTCTGTCGTGGTCCCTAGGGGAGCAGCGACAGTCTCCCAGGTGCAGAGGCGGGGACCGGGAGGGAGTGAGGGTTCAACAGTGAGCCCCTGACGCTAATGACTATGCTTGTGAGCTGATAAGCCTAAAATAAGAACAAGGCCTAGAGCAGCATTGTGCCTGGGAATTTCTTCCTGTCAGCCTTCATGTTACTCAAATGTGGCCAGTCTCAAAGCCAAACTCAGCATGTAAATGCAATGCCTTCCCCCCAGCGTGGGACATGACATCCGGGGATGAGCCTCCCTGGCACTGAAGGACCACTATCAACTACCAACGGATGATGCAACTGGAAAATGACCTTATATGGAAGGTTCAACGCGGATCAGCAGAATATCCCTGTCTACATAAAATAACATGACTTTAAAATGCTGTTTGACCTAATGTAAGGGGGAAATGGAAAGGAGAAATGAGTTTATATGGCTACGAGTCTCTAAAAAAGAGTCTGGAGTCTGTCAGAAGAATTGCCCTTATGCACAACTGAGCAGTCTGAGAGACAGATAAAGCAGATACAACCCCCAGGTATTGGTTCCTTTGAGGGCTAAAGAGACCCATGGGAGTTATGGTCATGGCCGATTGGGTTAACTACCAGGTCAGATGGCCCCTCTTTGGAACTGGTGTTTATGTGTGATGAATCTGGACTCAGATGGGATCTCTCTTCATAAGACTTTCATGCTAATGTGCTGGAGGTGCAGTTAGTGTTGGGGTTTAAGATATATTTAGGGGATTTGAATCTCTGGACTGACAATGTGATAGCCAGGCCCTGAGCCTCAACAGACTCCAGCACCTATAACCTGATTTATTGGACTCACCACACTCAGCTAAGATGGAGTTGAAGAAGGACAACCACCACACCATGGAGCCTAGAGTGATTACAACTGAAAGTGTGAGGATTGCATCCAGCATCCATGTGGAATCTGAGCCTCCTCTTGACATAGAGGTGCAATGGACACAACCAATCCAATGTCCACATAGAAATGGTGGCATTGGATTGGGAAAAGTGGACATGATGGCTGATGGTATGGGGAAAGGCAGGAAGAGATGAGAGGTGGAGGCATCTTTGGGACATGGAGCTGCCCTGGATGGTGCTTCAGGGGCAATCACCAGACATTGTAAATCCTCACAGGGCCCACTGGATGGAATGGGGGAGAGTATGGGCCATGATGTGGACCATTGACCATGAGGTGCAGAGGTGCCCAAAGATGTACTTGCCAAATGCAATGGATGTGTCATGATGATGGGAAGGAGTGTTGCTGGGGGGGGGGGGGGGAGAGGTGGGGTGGGGATGGTGGAGTTGAATGCGACCTCATATATATATATTTTTAATGTAATATTATTACAAAGTCAATTAAAAAAAATAAAGTAGCTACAGTATGCTAACGCCACTGGGGGTCCTCTCCAAATCGCAAGTTGGTTGTCCTGTAAAGCAAAAAGTGTTTGATTATTTCAATCTGTTCATATTTTTTCCTATATACATTTTCCCTTTCATAATATTCCTGGGCCTGCTGATGATATTTTAGTATATGACCACACCTGTGTGTCTCTGTAATGAAAACGAACTTGTCTTCAGATGGGAGATAGAGATCTCTGAATTTAATTAACTGTGTTAATTATCATTTATCTTGCGGAAGCTGAAATTTAATAAAAGAGGTCTTACCCTTGAAAAAAAAAAAAGAAAGCACTTTCCTGGGTCACTACATGCAGATTCACCCTGCCCACCTTGAAAGACTGCTGCACACCAATGCGCCCTGCAAAGAGAGGAAGGATGCATTTTGTTTTAGGCAGTGCTGGCAGAGCCACACCACTCTCCTTAAAAACTGCTGTACTCTCATCACCAACTCACCCCAAGATGGAAAAGAACTATAAACAGTCTGATCGCTTTCTCTCCAGAGTGTGTGGGTAAAGTCATCCCATTAAACTGGGGAGGCCCAGCACAGGTGGTGGGAGTTGATCAGAGAATTCAGACCTCAGGGGTTGGCAACCAAACTAGACTGCTTCATAGGTTCACTGGCTGTATTTAGACTGGGAAACTAGAACTGGGAACTTTGTCTCCAAGGGGACACTACTACCAAAATTACCACTCAAGGTAATAGCAGCAAAAGAAAACAAAAAGAGTATATACATATTAATTTTAAAAGGGTTTTTAATAATATTTAAATGAAACAATACAAGATTGGACCAATACTTGCAACATAGAAAGTAATTAATGCTAGTTATCATTATATCTATGACTTTTTAATCTTTCTTTAAAGGTACATAGATCACAAAAAATGTTACATTAATGTGCCTGAAATATGAACTAGGCCTAGAGCTGCAGGGTGCCTAAGAGGTACCTCCTGAAAACATCCATGTTGCTCAAATGTGGCCAGTCTTTAAGCCAAATTCAGCATGTAAATGCTTTACCTTCCCCCCAGCATGGGACATGACTCCTGGTGATGAGCCTCCCTAGCACCAAAGGATTATTACCAATCACTAACTGAAGAAGCAACTAGAAAGAGACCTTAAATAAAAAGGTCAACTTAGACCAGCAGAATATTTCAGCCTACATATTGGATCAAGTATTAAAAACTGCTTTTTGACCTTGAATAAAGGGGGGAAATGGCAAAGACAAATGAGGTTATATGGCTGTCTTCCAAAAAGAGTCAGGAGGTCATCAGAGGGGTCACACTTACGCACACCTCAGCAAGACTCTGGAGATAGCCAAAGAAGTTACCGCCCTAGGTTACTGGTTCTCCTGAAGGCTATGGAGATACCCAGGGTATATGGTCATGGCAGATGGATTTGGAGTTCTGTGCCATGTCAGAGGTCCCGCCTTTGGAATTTGTGCTCCTGAGGGTGATAGAACTGGACTCAGATGTCACCTTCCTACACATGCCTCTTGTCACTTTCACTGAACCTGTGGTTGGTGCTAGGGATAATGCATACTCAGGGGACTTGAATCTCTGAACTGCCCTTGTGCCAGCTGGGCCCTGAGCCTCAGAAGAATTGTGAATCTTATTCTCTGCTTCATTGAACTTACCCAGGTCAGCTAACCGGAAGGTGAAGATGGTCAACCACCACACCAGGGAATCAAAAATGCCAACAACTGCAAGCAGAGGAATTGCATCCATCATCCAAGTGGAATCTAAGCCCCCTCTTGATCTAGAGGTAGAGTGGACATCCCCATCTCTGGGTCCTCAGAGTGGAGGAATAAAATATGGATTAGAGTGGACTTACTGATATTCTACTATAAAACTATTATGATTAGCATAGAAGAAATTGTAGCAATGAGGTGGAGAAAGTGACTACAGTAGTTGCGGAGGGCAGGAAGAGGGAAGAAAAGATGTGATGTGGGGGTATTTTGGGGACTCTGAGTTGTTCTAAATGATGTTGCAGGGTCAGACGCTGGACTTTATATATCATGCCTTAATCTACTGAATATACTGGGGAAGAGTGTGACCTACAGGGTAAACTATTATCTATTCAGTGCAGTGGTGCTCGAAAATGTGTTCACTGACTGTGGTGATGGGTGTGCCACAATGGTGGAGGAGTTTGTTAGTGTGGGAGGAGTGGGGTGGAGAGGGGTGGGGTATACAGGAAACTCTTATATTTTTAATATAATATTTTTGGTGTGTGATGTATATATCTTCAAAAAATACAGTTTACACAACTGATGGGGTGGGGTATATGAGAACCTCTTAGGTTTTTTTAATATTTTTTAATTTATTGTTCTTTCTGAACTATAAAATTCAATTAAAAAGTGTAAAAAAATTTTTGATACTCCTATAACCACAGGAAAAAAAATATTAAGGGAAGCAGCTCAATCCATTGGGATCCCATTTACCATATGTGAGGCCCTGGGGTCGTGTCACAGGGCCTCCTTGTAAAGTCAAGCTGGCCCCTGCCCACAGATAGATGACGGCCCACATGCCGATGGAGAGCTGGCGCATCAAGATGATGCAACGAAAAGGAGACAAGCAGGCACAGAAAAACACATAGCGAATGGACACAGAGTGCAAGCAAGTCGCGGGGGGGGGGTGCCGAAAAATAAATAAATAAATAGATAGATAGATAAATAAATAGATAGATAAATAAATAAAATCTTCAAAAAATATTTAAAGGTTCCAATGTCCCTCATTCCTCACTCCCCCCACTCCTCCCACATCAACAACCTGCTTCATCAGTGTTACACATTCATTGCATTTGGTGAATACCTTTTGGAGCACTGCTGCATTGCATGGATTATAGTTTACATTGTAGTTTAAACTCTCTTCCATTCCATTCAGTGGGTTATGGAAGGATATATAATTTCCAGCATCTGTCCCTGCAGTGTCATTCAGGACAAATCCAAGACCCAAAAATGCCCCCAGACCTGAATCTCTGGACAGACCATGTGATAGCCAGGCCCTGAGCCTCAACAGACTTGCAACCCCTACACTCTGGTTTATTGGACTTATCCCACTCATCTAACATGGAGGTGAAGAAGGTCAACCACCACACCAGGGAGCCAAGAGTGCCTACAGCTGAAAACAGAAGAATTGCATCCAGCATCCATGTGGAATCTAAGCCCCCTCTTGACATAGATGTAGAGTGGACATAACCATTCTAAGGTCCACAGGATGGAGGAATAGAGTATGGATTAGAGTGGACTTACTGATATTCTATACATGAACTATTGTGATTAGTAATCAGAGAAAATGTGGCATTGGTGTGGAGAAAGTGTCCTTGGTGGCTGCTGAGTGTTGGGAGTGGGAGAAAGATATGTGATGTGGGGGCATTTTCGGGGGTCGGAGTTGTCCTGGGTGGTGCTGCAGGGACAGTTACTGGACATTGTATGTCCTCCCATGGCCCACTGGGTGGACTGTTGGAGAGTGTGGGTTATTGTTGTATCCTAACCTAAAATCTGCCCACTTCCCTAGTAACAGCTAACGACACAAGACCACAAGTCTGCCCACGAGTCTCTGCCAACCCCCAGCCGCCCCGTAACCATCACTCCTCCTGCTCTACCCCCGCCCCCCTCATTCTCTATATAAACCCCTGCACTTCCGTAATAAATTAGACTTGCTCTACACTCCAGACTGTCTCCGTGGTCTCTCCTTACCACGTGTCCTCCCACGCCTTAGAAGCCCCGCTCTGGCCCACTCCTCACCTGGGTCTTAGAGCATCATCGTCGGCCGTGCCAGCCCCTCCGTCTACCCCCGCTGACCCCCGACCCCTCAGGGAGAGAGCTGCCCGTCAGGCTATGGTGTGGACCATTGACCATGAGGTACAGTAGTGCCTAAAGATGTATTCACCAAGTTGAATGAATGTCTCATGATGATGGAGGAGGTTGTTGTTATGGGGGAAGGAGTGAGGTGAGGAGGGTGGGGGGTATATGGGGACCTCATATTTTTTGAATGTAGCATTAAAAAAAAATAAAGATAAAAATATAAAAAAATGCCCCCATATCACATGTCTTCTTCCCTCTCCCTGCTCTCAGCAGCCCCTGTGGCCACTGTATCCACATCAATGTTGTAGTTTCTTCCACTGCTACAGTCACAATAATTCTAGACTAGAATACCAGTAAGTCCACTCTAATCCATATTTTATTCCTCCATCCTGAGGACCCAGAGATGGTAATGTCCACTCTACCTCTAAATTGAGAGGGGGCTTAGATCCCACATGATGAATGGATGGGATTCTCCTGCATGCAGCTGTAGACTCTCTCAGTTCCCTGGTGTGGTGGTTGACCATCCCCACCTACATGTTAGCTGACCTGGGTAAGTCCAACAAACTGGAGAGTAGGTGTTGCACCTCTTCTGAGGTTCAGGGCCCAGCTGACACATGGACAGTCTAGAGATTCGAGTCTCCTGAGGATATACCAATGGCAGCACCAACCACAGGTTCAGTAAAAGTGACAGAAGAGGCATGTGTAGAAAGGTCACATCTGAGTCCAACTCTGTCACACTCAGGAGGAACAATTAGAAAATAGGGCCCATTGGCAAGGCAATGTCATCTCCAGAGCCATCTGCCAAGACTGTACAACCTGAGTGTCTCCATAGACATCAGGAGGGCCACAAACTGGGATTGTATCTATTTTGACTGTCTCTGAGATCCTGCAGAGATGTGTGTAAGTGTGACCCCTCTGATGATCTCCTGACTCACTTTGAATTCTCTTAGCTATATAAAGTCATTTTTCTTCACCATTTCCCCCTTTTATTTAAAGTCTTTTTCTAGTTGCATCACCAGCTGGTGCTTGGCAGTAATCCCTCTGCACCAGGGAGGCTCATCCCTGGGAGTCATGTCCCATGCTGGGCAGAAGGTAATGCATTTACATGCTGAGTTTGGCTTAGAGAGTGGCCACATATGAGCAACATGGAGGTTCTCAGGAGGCAACTCTTAGGCACCCTAGGGCTCTAAGCCTAGTTGAAATTTCAAACACACAGGCTCCTAAGCATAGTCATCAGTACGGAAGACCCATCATTGGACCATTCTTCTTCACTGGTCTTTGCTCTTGCACTTGGGGGATTGTTGCTGCTCCGTTGGGGAATGCCACAGAGATCCCTAGGATGGGAACTCAGGAACCCCTCAGTTGTCATGCAAAACTCTACCCACTATGTAAATGCCTAACAAACATCTGAACATAATTATATACACAGTATGCATGCCCTGGAGAGCTCTCTCTTACCCATGCATCCCCTATCAATGACACTCTACATCAGTGCTTCTCCCCTGCCATATTTGAACCCCTCTGTGGTCCAAAACTTCTTCAAAATTTAAGCCTAATATATTGCCAAATTCAATTAATAGGAAAATGAAAAAGTAATGATAGATTAAAGATTAAAAATACAATACATATAATTTAGAAAAAGTAAAATAAAGTAAAAAATAAATTGTGGTATTAAAAAATGAATACTACCATAAAATTTTTTTGATGTTTTGCCTTTCATCACTGGAATAGGTATTGCCTTCTATGTACTGTGGCAAAGCAAACTCTTCCAGTTCTTTCTCAGTGTCTACATTCTTTTTTTCTTTCATTATGTCTTCAAAAAAGTTCTAGGTCACAGTAAAGCCACATAAAAAATATAGGGCATTGCAGGCTTAAGGGGAACTCGGGTTAGGAGGATGGGTCAGATAGTCCAAGGAATTAGGGTGAGGGTTGGGGTGGAGCAGGTAAACATGGGAGATTGTCAGGTATGTGGTTGAAACTATAATGTTGAGAAAACTCTTAAGAAAATATAATATAAAATTTCTTCCATTACTAATCACAATAGTTCTGTAGTAGAATACTAGTAAGTCTGCAGTAGTTGCTGAGGGCAGGGTGAGGGAAGAAGTGATGTGATGTGCGGGGATTTTCATGACGTGGAGTTGTCCTAAATGATATTGCAGTGACAGAAGCTGGACATTATATATCCTGCCATAACCCACTGAATGGACTGGGGGAGAGTTCAAACTACAATACAAACTATTATCCATGTGGTGCAGCAGTGCTCCAAAATGTATTCCTCAAAAGCAGTGAATGTACCACAATGATGAAAGAGGTTTTTGATGTGGGAAGTGTGGCATGGGGTGGGTGTGGGGTATATGGGAACCTCTTATATTTTTTAATGTAGCATTTTTTGTAATATATGTACCCTCAAAAAATACAATTAAAATAAATAAATAAATAAAAAGAATATATAATAAAGAAGGGTTACTGTTTTAAGGTTTTTGATGGGGCATCTTCACAGTCTGCACCTGGGGCAGGTTTCTAGGGAGTGTGTGGATGCTCATCTTTTCATAGTGTGTTATATCAGTAGGTGGAGACCCATAAATGAGTGGGAAGGTGTTATACCCCCATCCTTGGGAGCCCCGGTGTACTCAGATGGAGGGAAGGGTGTCTCTGGGAAGCATGGGTGCCTCCTAATGGGGGAGAACAGACTAGTGTGTCAAGCGCTCAGCATTGTTGCAAGTATGTATGAATCTTTCCCTTCAAGCAGTGAAGCTTGTTTGTCACTTTGGGCCCTGATGGGAGGGGGAGAAAGGAATAGAATTGATGGAAGAGGGGGTAACTGGAAAGTAATGGAAATGTTCTGATCAAGCAATGATGGATACAGGGCATGTTAAATTCATCACACATTTATAAAAGTGAATAGTCTAAATGTAAACCATAAAATAACCAAAAATTTATAAAAGTGTGTAGTCTAAAATGTAAATCATAATGTAAACTGTAATGGAACCATGGTTGGTATCTGTGTTTCAAGATCTGTACATCAGTTGCAGCAAATGTAACATCCACATGTAAAAGGATCATTGCTAGGAAGGGGTAAAAGGGTTTGATTTTCAGTATAAAAAGAGTATTAAAATATACAGAGCCAAATAAAAAACAAACAGGACAGGCTAACATTCCCAGAGGAGAAACATGAAACTTTCACAAAAAGCAAGCCAACAAGAAAGCTATAGCCTAAAAACAGAAACTGAACACAAAATAAACACATCAAAAAATCAGATGCCAAGACATCAGCAAAAAATTAAAATCCATACTAAGAAAGATGAAGATACAGCCAAGCCAAATGAATAAATTAACCCTTCAGATGAAACACAGAATTTGAGAAAACTAATGACAGAAAGCCAAAAAAATCTTTAAAAATTCAAGGAAATAGCCAAAGAGATGAAGAATATTAAGAAGAAACTAGTTGGACATGAAGAAGAATTTGAAAATTTACAAAGAAAAGTAACAGATCTAATGGAATAAAGACACAAAGGAAGAGATTAAAAATATATTGGAAGTACATAATAGTAGATTTGAATTGATTAATGATAGAATAAGTGAGGTGGAGGACAGCACGTATGAACTTGGAAAGAGAAGAAACCAGAAAGAGAAAAGAATGGAAAAAAGGAGCAGGATCTTAGGCAATTGGGTGACAGCATGAAGTGCATGTGTTATGGGTTTCCCACAAGGAGAAGATAATGGAAATGGCCAGGAAAAATGTTTGAAGAAATGATGGCCCCAAATTGCCCAATCCTTATGAAAGACATAACTATCAATATTAAAGAAGGACAATGAACCCCATACAGAATAAATCTGAATAGACCTACTCTGAGAAACCTAGTGTTCATAATGTCAAATGCCAGAGATAAAGGAAGAATTCTCAAAGCAGCAAGAGAAAGGCAATTCCTCACATACAAGGGACACTCAGTGAGACTAGGTGTTGATTTCTCATCAGACACCATGGTGGCAAAAAACAGTGGTATGATATATTAAAGGTTCTATAAGAGAAACACTTACAACCAAGAATTATTTATATGGCAGAATTGCCAGCTGGGCCCTGAGCCTCAGCAGAGTTGCAACACCTACTCTCTGGTTTATCAGACTTACCCAGGTCAGCTGACAGGGAGGTGATGATGGTCAACTACCACACCACGGAAATGAGAGTGCCTATAACTGAAAGCAGGAGAATCACATCCATCAGACATTTTGGATCTAAGTTCTCTCTCAACTTAGAAATGGAGTGGACATTATCATCCCAGGGTTCACAAGATGGAAGAATAAAATATGGATTAAAGTGGGCTTACTGGTATTCTACTATAGAACTATTGTGACTCTAGCAATGGAAGAAATTTTATCATTGATGTGGACACAGTGGACACAGTAGGTGCTGAGGGCAGGGAGAAGGAAAAAAGAGAAGTGATGTGGGGGCATTTTTGGGCCTTGGAGTTGTCCTAAATGATATTGCTGGAATAGATGTTGGACATTAGATATCCTGTCATAACCTACTGAATGGACTGGGGGAGAGAGTAGAATACAATGTAAACTATAAATACAGTGCATCAGTGCTCCAAAATGTATTCAGCAAATTCAATGAATGTGCTACATGCCACAATGATGAAAGAGGTTGTTGATGTGGGAAGAGTGGGGTGCAGAGGGATGTGGGATATATGGGAACCTCTCATGTTTTTTTAATGTAACAGATTTTGTGTTCTATGTATCTTTAAAAAAAGACAATAAAAAAAACCTGAGGGTGAGTTCAAAGTTCTTCACAGATAAACAAAAGCTAAAAGAGTATGTCACCAAGAGACCAGAATTACAAAAGATACTAAAAGGATTGCTTCAGTCTGAGAGGGGAGGACAGGAGAGAAAGGCCTAGAGAAGAGTATCGAAATGAAGATTATTAGTAAGGGTAACAGAAAGGGTAAAAATACAGATATTAGTAATATAGGTACACAGAAAGCCAAAGATTAATGAATGAAGTAGGAATGCCTATGCAGTAATAATGTTGAATGTTAATGGATTAAAATACCCAGTCAAAACACACAGATGGGAAAAAAGGATAACAAATCAGCCATCTATATGTGGTCTACAAAAGACTAACTTTACACACAGAGCACAAATTGGCTGAAAGTAAAGATTGGAAAAAGATGCTCCACACTCTCTGTAAATGGAAAAGAGCTGGAGTAGCAATACTAATATTGAACAAAAAAATTTATTATATGCATTTTATTTCTTTCTCTTGCTTAAGTGATCTAGCAAGAACTTCTAACACAAAATTGAATAAGAGTGGAAACATTTGGCACCTTCATCTTTTTCCAGATGTTAGAGGGAAAGACTTTAGCCTTTTACCATTAAGTATGTTGTTTACTGTGGGTTTTTCATGTATGCTCTTTATCATATTGATAAAGTTTCCTTCTATTCCTAACATTTGAAGTATTTTTATCAAGAAAAGATGTTGAATTTTATCAAATGCCTTTTCTACATTGATATAGATGGCCATGTAATTTTTCTTCTTTGAGCAGGTAATGTGAATTATTACATAAATTGTTTTTCTTAAGTTGAAATATCCTTCCATACCTGGGATAAAAGTCACTGTATTAGTCAGCCAAAGGGGTGTTGATGCAAAATATCAGAAATCTATTGGCTTTTATAAAGGTTATTTATTTGGGGTATAAGCTTAAAGTTTCCAGGCTAGAAAGCCTAAGTTACTTCCCTCGCCAAAGTCTATTTGCCACATGTTGGAGCAAGATGGCTGCTGACATCTGCAAGGATACAGGTTTCCTGGCTTCCTCTCTTCCCAGGCTTGTTTCTTTCTGGGCGGAGATCATCTAGCTCCCTCCACAAGGCCAGCTGTAGACTATCAGGTGAATGGCTCTGTCTCTCTCCCCAGAATCCAACAAAAATCTCCAAACTGTCTTATCTGAAGTGTGATTTCTCTTTGAGTTCTCACCCACCATGTCCTATTGATGTGGCCCAATCAAAGCCTTAATCAATAATTAATCAAGTAAAAATGAAACCTCTGAATCCAATATAATCTAATATGCCCAGAGGAACAAGCCAGTTTACAAACATAATCCAATATCTGTTTCTGGAATTCATACACAATATCAAATTGCTACATTCACTGTGTCATGTTGTATAATTAATTTGATGTGTTGGATTTAGCATGCAAGTATTTTGTTGAGGATTTTAGCATCTACCTTCACTAGGGAGATTGGTGTGTAATTTTCTTTTCTTCTTGCATCGTTTTGTGGCTTTGGTATTAGTATGAGGTTAACATCATAGAATGAGTTGGGTAATGTCCCCTTCTCTTAAAATTTTGAAAGAGTTTGAGCAAGATTGGTGTTAGCTCTTTGTGGAATAATTGGTAGAATTTACCTGTGAAGTCATCTGACCTGGGGCTTTTCTCATTTGGGAAGTTTTGACTACTAATTCAATCTCATTACTTATGATTGGTCTGTTGAGGTCTTCTATTCTTCTTTTGTCAGTGTAGGTTGCTTGTATGTTTCTAGAAATTCGTCCATCTCATCTAAGTTGTCCAAAAATTTTCTTTATATAAACCTTTCTCTATTTGCAGATGACATGATCTTATACATAGAAAGTGCTGAAAAAACAACAACAAAGTTATTAGAGATGTTAGATGAGTTGTTCAGTAAGGTCATGGAATGTAAAATGAACATTAAAAAATCAGTAGTGTTTCTTTATATTAATAATGAGAGATCTAAGAAGGAAGTCAAGGAAATTATACCAATTATAATAGCAACTAACTAAAAGAATCAAATATCTAGGAACAAATTTAACTAAAGAAGTAAGTGATTTGTATACAAAAAACTACACAACATTGTTGAAAGAAATCAAAGAAGACCTAAATAAATGGAAGCATGTTCTATATACATGGATTGGAAGACTAAATATCATAAAGATGTCAATGCTACCTAAATTGATTTATAGGTTTATAACAATCCCATTAAAAATTCCACAATATTATTTGCAGAACTGGAAAAGCCAATTGTCAAGTTTATCTTGAAGGGTAAGGGGCCCTGAACAGCAAAATTTCTTGAAAAAGAAAAATGAAGTTGGAGGACTCACACTAACTGAATTTAAAGTATGTTATAATGGTATTATGGTCAAAACTTTATGGTATTATGCCAAGGATAGATATATTGAACAATGGAACTGACCTGAGAATTGAGATATAGACCCACACATCTATGGCAAACCGATATTTGACAAAGCTGCTGTTTATTTAACTACAAACAGGATTCCTTGCTAGAAACTTTCTTTCCCTAGTATTTGACTGTTTTTCCTTCCTTTTTATCCCCCCAGGGACATTCTCCTTTCTTTTTTCTTCCTTTCTCATTTTCTTATTCCTGCTTACTTCCCCACTCCCTTTTGTTCCTTTTCATTTCTCTTTCTTACTTTCTCTGTTTTCTTATTCTTCTTACATTAGTTGCTGCAGGGAGAGATTCACATTTGCTGTATTTCCTCTTCCTCCATTTATTATTTTCTGTGTGTATTGATTTTGGCCACCAACACTATTCCCTTTCCTCTACATCTTTCTATCCTCCATCATTGATTATTTCTCTTACATTACACCTCTCTTTGTCCCCCCCTATTTTTCTGACTTTTTATTAATAATACCTTTGTTCTGTTTTCTGATGTTTATTCACTCTTTATATTATTGTCCTCTCTTTTCTCTTTCTCACTCTCCTGAACACATAGGCCTTTTAATTCACACTGTATTCCTCCCCATATTCAGATTTTTATGTACTCCACTTTTCTTAATTTTATAACTCTGCATACCTTACATGAGTCTAATATCCATTCTCGTATATCTCACATGGTTCTTCTATTAATATTTACTATCAATGCTACTTTTATTTATTTTATTTTCTTACTCCTTTTGATTTCTCTGGCCCTAACATTTTCCTTTCGAGTAAATTTAGCCAACAACAAGGAAATAGAATAAGAAGAACAAAGTGACAAAGAGAAGACTTAACATGCACAGAAAAACAACTAATTGAACTCCAAACTAGACAACGAAGCTAAGCAACTGACTCAACCTATCAAGACAAAATCATGACCACACAGAATAAAAAACTACAAACCAAACTAAATAATCAGGAAAACATGCCCCAATCCAATGAACAAACTAAAACCAGGAAGAGGAGCAGAACATCGAACAAATAAATAAAGATCTCAAAACATATATTAGGGACCAATTTAATGAGGTGAAGGAAGAGATTAAGACTATGAAGAAAACAATTGGAGAGAATACAGAAGAAATTGCAATCATACTCAAAAATACAACAGATATGATGGTGATGAACAGCACAATTCAAGAAATCAAAAATACACTCTCTGCAAATAAGAGCAGACTTGAAGAGGCAGAAGAGAGATTAAGATGTGGAAGACAGTACATCTGAAATCAAACAGATAGTAGAACTGGTCAATAAAAAGATAGAAAAAATCCAGCAGGGGCTTAGGGACCTGAATGACGATGCAAAACATGCAAACACATGTATTATAGGCATCCCAGAAGGAGAAGAGAAGGGAAAGGAGACAGAAGGGGTGTTGGACGAAATAATGGCTGAAAACTGCACAAACCTATTGAGGGATATGGATGTACATGTCCAAGAAGCACAGTTCCCCTCAAACAGCATAAATCCCAACAGGCCTACCCCAAGACATATACTTATCAAGTTATCCAACACTCAAGACAAAGAGAAAATATTAAAAGCAGCAAGAGAAAAGAGAACCATCACATACAAAGGAGGATCCATAACATTAAATGCTGATTTCTAATCTAAAACCATGGGGGCAAGAAGACAGTGGTATGACATAGTCAAGGTACTAAAAGAAAAAAATTTCCAACCAAGAATACTCTATCCAGCAAACTTAGCATTCAAAAATGATGGAGAGTTCAAAATATTCACAGATAAACACAAACTAAGAGAGTATGCCAACAAGAATCTTTCCCTTCAAGAAATACTAAAGGGAGTTTTTCAGGAAGAAAGGAAAAAAACAAGAGAGACAGAGTTGCAGGAGAGTGTAAGATCAACCAAAAATACAAAAACAGAAAAAGAAAATCAAACAGAATATGACAAACACAAATCCAAAGAAAATATGGTTAATATGATTAATTCCTTGAACATAATAACACTGAATGACAATGGATTAAACTCACTTGTCAAGAGACTCAGACTGGAAGATTGGATAAGGAAATATGACCCATCTATATGCTGTCTGGAAGAAACATATCTTAGACCAAGGGATTCAAGGAGGTTGAAAGTGAATGGCTGGAAGACAATCTTACAAGCAAACAATAACCAAAAAAGGACAGGAGTAGCTATATTAATATCAGACAAAATAGACTTTAAATGCAAAATAATTGTGAGAGACAAAGACCAACACTACATATTAGTGAAAGGGATACTCTTAAAGAAGAAAGAACAATCATAAATATTTATGCTCTTAATAAGGGTGCCTCCAAATACGTGAGGCAAACACTGGAAAAAATAAGTGAAGGAATAGATACCTCTACAATTAGAGTGGGGGACTTTAACACACCACTATCAACTTTGGACAGAACATCTCAAAAGAGAATCAATAAAGAAACAAAGACTTTGAACAATATATATTATAGGAATTGAACATAATCAACATATATAGAATACTAGACCCAAATACAACAGGATATACATTCTTCTCAAGTGCACACGGATCATTCTCCAAGATACACCACATGGTAGGCCACAGAAAAAGTCTTAATTAATTAAGAAAGATAGAAATTATACAAAATAATATCTCTGATCACAGTGGAATGAAGCTGGAAATCCGCAATGGCCAGAGACCCAGATTTAGCACCAAGATTTGAAAGTTAAACAACACACTCTTAGAAAAACACTGGGTCAAGGAGGAAATCTCAAAAGAAAGTAATAACTACCTTGAAACTAATGAAAATGATAACACAACATATCCAAACTTATGGGATGCAGCAAAAGCAGTAATGAGAGGAAAATTTATAGCCATAAATTCATACATCAAAAAAGAAGAAAGAGCTAAATTTGAAGAACAAAATGCACATTTGGAGGAATTACTTAAAAAACAATTAACTAATTGCAAAGAAAGAAGAAAAAAGTCAATAACAAAGATAGCGCAGAACTAAATGAAATAGAAAATAAGAAAGCACTTGAAAAAATAAACAAAACCAAGAGGTGGCTCTTTGAGAAAATCAATAAAATTGACAGACCCTTAGCTAGATTAACAAAGAAAAAAGAGAGAAGATGCAAATACACAAAATAAGAAATGAGAAAGGAAATATCACCACTGACCCCACAGAAATAAAGACTATCATAAGAGGATACTTTGAAAAACTATATTCCAACAAAAATGACAATTGAGAGGAAATGGACAAATTCCTAGAAACACATAAGCAGCCTACACTGACAAAAGAAGAAGTCGATCTCAACAAACCAATGACAAGTAAAGAGATAGAATCAGTCATTAAAAACCGCACAACAAAAAAGAGCCCTGGGCCAAATAGCTATAAAGGTGAATTCTACAATACTTTCTGGAAAGAAGTAACACCAATTTTGCTTAAAATATTCCAAAAAATTGATACAGAAGGAACATTGCCTACTCATTCTATGATGCCGACATTACTCTAGTACCAAAACCAAAGAAAGACACCACAGGAAAGGAAAATCACAGGCCAATCTCTGTAATGAACCTTGACGTGAAAATCCTCAACAAAACTCTTGCTAATTGTATTCAACAACGCATTAAACAAATTATACACCATGACCAAGTGGGGTTCATTACTGGTATGCAAGGGTGATTCAACATAAGAAAATCAATTAATGTAATACACCATATAAACAGATTAAAAGGAAAAAATCACATGATCATATCTATAGGTGCGGAAAAAGCATTTGAAAAAATGCAGCAAACTTTCTTGATAAAAACACTGCAAAAGATAGGAATAGCAGGAATCTTTCTGAACATGATAAATAGTGTATATGAAAAATCTACAGCTAACATTATTTTCAATGGTGAAATCCTAAAATCTTTCCTTCTAAGATCAGGGACAAGACAAGGATGACCAATATCACTTCTCCAATTTAACATAGCCTTAGAAGTACTTGCTTGAGCACTGAGTCAATAACCAGACATAAAAGGGATCTAAATTTGAAAGGAAGAAGTCAAAATTTCACTATTTGCAGATGATATGATCCTATACATAGAAAACCCTGAGAAGTCTACAACAAAGCTTCTAGAACTTATAAAAGATTTCAGTATAGTCTCAGGTTACAAGATAAATGCACAACAATCAGCAGCATTTCTGTACACCAATAATGAACAATCTGAGGAGGACCAGGAATCAAATACCATTCACAATAGTAAATTAAAAAATCAAATACCTAGGAATAAATTGAACTAAAGAGGTAAAAGCCTTATACATAGGAAACTACACAACACTGTTCAAGGAAATCAAAGAAGATCTAAATAAATGGAAGAATATTCCCTGTTCATGGATAGGAAGACTAAATATTATTAAGGTATCTATCCTACAAAAACTGATCTACAGATTCAATGCAATCCTAATAAAAACCATTACATCATTCTTTAATGAGCTAGACAATCTAACTATGAAATTTATTTGGAAAGGAAAGAGGCCCCGAATAGCCAAAGACCTATTGAAAAAGAAAAATGAAATTGGAAGAATCACACTACCTGACTTCAAAACTTACTACAAGCTACAGTAGTGAAAACATCATGGTATTGACACAAGGATAGACACACTGTCCAATGGAACCAAATTGAGAGTTCTGATATAGATCCTCATATATACAGCTATAGGGTACTTGACAAGGCCACCAAATCCTCTCAACTGGGAGAGAAAGGCCTCTTCAACAAATGGTGCCTGAAGAACTGGATATCCATATGTAAAATAATGAAAGAGGATTACCAAATTACATCTTATGAAAAAATCAACTCAAGATGCATCAAAGAGCTAAATATAAGACCCAAGACAATAAAGACCTTGGAAAGCAAAGTAGGGAAGCATCTATAGGACCTTGTAATAGGAAATGGCTTCATGAACTTCACACCAAAAGCATGAGCTGCAAGAGAACAAACATATAAATGGGACTTCCTGAAAACTAATGCCTTCTTCACCTCAAAGGAGTTTGTCAGGAAAGTGAAACGAGAGCCTATAGAATGGGAGAAAATATTTGGTAACCATATATGTGATAGGAGACTTATATCTTGCATATATAAAGACCTCCTATATCTTGAAAATAGAAAGACAAACAGCCCATTTAAAAATGGGAAAAGATTTGAACAGAAACTTCTCCAAAGATGATATACAAATGGCTAAAGAACACATGAAAAAATGCTCAAAATCCTTAGCTATTAGGGAAATGCAAATCAAAACAAAAATGAGATACCATCTTACTCCCATAAGACTGGTAGCTAACAAAAAATCAGAAGACTACAATTGTTGGAGAGGATGTGGGGCAATGGGAACACTCATCCACTGTTTGTGGGAATGCAGAAGGATTCAGCCATTCAGTAGGACAGTTTGGTGGTTTCTCAAAAAACTAGCTACAGCTTTGCCATATGACCCAGCAATTCCACTGCTGGGTATATACCAAGAAGATCTGAAAACAAGGACACAAACTGATATATGTACAACAGTGTTCATAGAAGCACTATTCACTATTGCCAAAATTTGAAATCAATCCAAATGACCATCAACAGATGAATGGATATATAAAATGTGGTATATACATACAGTGGAATACTACTCAGCTACAAGAACAAATACAGTTCAAACACATGTGATAACATGGATGAATCTTGAGAACCTTATGTTGAGTGAAGCAACACAGGTATTGAAGGACAAATATTAGATGACCTCTCTGATACAAAATAAGTAAGCCAACCTGTCTCACAGAGCTAGAGACTGGATAAACTTGAAGGTAGTTGGAGGGTAGAGGAAAGTTGTGAGCTGACAACTACTTGGGTGAAATCTATGATAAGCTGGAAGTAAACGTACAGGGAAGGGATAAAATGGGGGCATAGGGATAACTTAGGGTGGAGCTGTGTGGGCTTTAGGTACACTAGGAATGGGAGGATGGGTCAGATTGCCCAAGCAATTGGGGAAAGGGTGAGGGGAACATTTGATCATAGGAGATTGTCAGGTATGTGGTTGAAATTGTGGTGCAGAGAAAGCTCTTTAGAGAATGTAATATGGAAGGTTGCCTGTTTGGGATGCTTAAGAAGGGGGTATCTGACACAGGGCAAGCTTCTGCGGAGTGTATGAGTGCTCATTTTGTCATAGTGGATTATATCATTGCGTGGAGACCCATACAATGAGATTGAAGGTGTACCCACATCCTGGGGAGGACTGATGTTCTCAAACAGAGGGAATTGTATCTCTTGAGAGAATCGGTGGCTCCCAATGGGTTAGGGCAGTCAAGTAGTGAAACCCTCAACATTTTTGCAAGCATCTCTGAATATGGTCCTTCAAATAATGAAGATTGATTGTCATGGTGGGCCCTAAAGGGAGGGGAAAAAGGTGTTGAATACATGGAATCAGGTTTAACTGTGGGGCAATGGAAGTGTTCCACAAGATCATGCCATGATGGATATAGGTCATGTTAAATTACACCAAAAATGTATAAAATCTATAGGCTAAAATGTAAACCATAATGTAAAACATAAGATATCTAAAAATTTAGAAAATTATAGTCTAAAATATAAACCATAATGTAAATCCAAATGGAACAATGTTTGAAAGCTATCATTTCAATATCTGTACATTAGCTGCAGCAAATATAATATAAACATGTAAAAAGATCACTGTTGGGAAGGGGACAAAGGGTTTAATGCTGGATATGTGGGAGTACCATATATTGTATATGTCAATTACTGTGACCTAAAACTTATGTAAAGAGAAACTTAATAATCAGGAATAAAAAAGAAAAAAAGGAGGTAGACACTGATGAAGAAATGGAAGAAATTGCCTTGCCACTGCACATACAGGACAACACCTGTAGCAGTGATGAAAAGCAAAATGTCAAAAACAAAGCTTTTTCATTTTTTCATTTCTTTGTTACCCCAATTTATTTTTCCTTTATTTATTTTTTCTAAATTTCTATGTATTCTATATCTAACCTTTAAACCCATCACTATATTCAATTTTTCTATTAAGAGAACCTGGCAATATATTGGGCTTCCTTTTTGAAGAAGTTTTGGACTACAGAGAGGTTCAACTAAGGTGGGGAAGGACCACTTGTGTGGGGTGTCATTGGTGGGCTGCACACAGTTGGGAGGGAGTTCTCCTGGGCATGTATACAGGGTACATAGAAAGGTTTGGATATTTTCATAGTGGTTTCAGTTCAAAACAACAGATGAGAGAGTGCTGAATTCCTGACCTGGGGAGCTCTATCACATTCCCCAAAGGAATAACAACAATCCCCCAAGTGCAGTGGCAAAGACCAATAAAGATGGATGGTTCAACGATAAGCCCTTGATACTGATGGCTCCTATTATGAGCCTGTGTGCCTGAAATATTAACTAGGCCTATAGCTGTGCGGTGCCTAAGAGTTACCTCCTGAGAGCTTCCATGTTGCTCAAATGTGGCCACTCTCTAAGCCAAACTCAGCATGTAGAAGCATTGCCTTCCCCCTAGCATGGGACATGACTCCTGAGGATGAGCCTCCCTGGCACCAAGGGATTACTACCAAGCACCAGCTTATGATGTAACTACAAAATACCATGAACAAAGAGGTCAATTCTGACTGGCAGAATATCTCAGCCTACATGTAACATCAGGTGTTAAAAACTGCTTTTTTACTTTGGATAAAAAGGGGTAAATGGAAAGGACAAGTGAGATTATATGGCTAAGAGTCTCCAAAAAAGAGTCGGGAGGTCATCAGGGGGTGATGCTTATGATGCCTCAGTAGGGTACCAGAGACTGACAAGGTAGATGGAAACCCAGGTGCTGGTTCCCTTAAGGGCTGTAGCAACCCACAGGTTCTATGGTCAAGGCAGATGGTTCTGGAGTTCAGGGCCATGTCAGTTGGCACTACTTTGGAGTTTGTGTTCCTGAGTGTGATGGAGTTGGACTCAGATATAACCTTTCTAAACATGTCTCTTCTGTTACTTTTACTGGACGTGTTGTTGGCATTTGGGTTGGTGTATACTCAGGAGACCTGAATCTCTGAACTGTCCATGTGACGGCCAGGTCCTGGGCCTCAGAAGACTTGCAGCTCCTACCCTCTGGTTTGTTGGACTTATCCTGGCCAGCTGACAGGGAGGTGAAGAGGGTCAACCACCACACCATGGAGCCAAGAGTGCCTACAACTGCAAGCAGGAGAATTGCATCCATCATCAATGTGAAATCTAAACACCCTCTTGCTGTAGAGGGGGACTGGACATAGCCATCCCAGATCCACAAGATGGAGGAATAGAGTTTGGATTAGATTGGAGTTACTGGTGTTCTGCTGGGTAACTATTGTGATTAGTAAGGAAAGAAATTGTAGTAATGATATGGAGAGGGTGGTCACGGTGGCTGCTGGTGGTCAGGAGAGGGAAGAAGAGGTATAGTTTGGGGGCATTATCAGGATTTGGAGTTGTCCTAATTGGTGCTGCAGGGATGGATGCTGGATTTTGTGTGTCCTGTCATGGCTTACTGGGTGGACTGGGGGAGAGTGTGGACTACAATGTGGACCACTGTCCATGTGCTGCAGCGGTTCTCCAGAACGTATTCGCCGGGAGAGGTGGATGTGCCACAATGATAGAAGAGTTTGTTGATGTGGGAGCGATGGCGTGGGTGGGGTGGGGGTTTATGGGGGCCTCATATATTTTGAATGTAACATTTAAATGAAAATAAAGAAGAAAAACTAGTAAAAAAAATAAAAAACCCTACAGGACACTGCAAAGGCAGTGCTGAAGGTAAATTTGTAGCTATCAATGCTTACATTAAAAAAGAAGAAAGAGCTCAAATTGATATTTTAACTGCACACTTGGAAGAACTAGAAAAGAACAACAAAGTAATTCCAAACAAAGGAATAGTAAAGATCAGGTCAGAAATAAATGAAATCAAGAAGAAAAAAGCAATAGAATCAACAACACCAAAAGTTGGTTCTTGGAGAAGATCAACAAAATTGACAAACCCTGAGCTAGACTAGCAAAGAAAAAGAGAGATGACAGAAATAAATAAAAACAGAAATGAGAGGGAGGACATCCTCACTGTTCCTATAGAAATAAGAGGGATCCTAAGATGATACCATGAACAACTGTATGCCAAAAAAGCTAGACAAAGTAGATGAGGTGGACAAATTCCTAGAAAGACATGAACCACCTACATTGACTTTAGAAGAAATAAAAGAACTCAACAAATCATTCCCAAGTGAATGGATTGAAACAGTCATCAAAAGTGTCCCAAAGATGAAAAGCCTGAGAAAAGATGGTGTCTTTGGTGAATTCTACCATCATTCAAAGATAACCTAATACTGAACTTATTTAAGCTTTTCAAACAATTGAGCAGGAAAGAGTGATACCAATCTCATTCTATGAAGCTAACATCACCCTAATAACAAAACCAGATAAAGATACTATGAAAAAAGAAAATTACAGACCCGTATCTCTAATGAACATAGATGGAAAAATCCTCAAGAAGATACTTGCAAACAAACCCAAAAGCACATTAGAAGAACTACACACCATGAACAAGTGGATTTCATCCCACGTATGCAGGGGTGATACAACACAAGAAAATCAATTAGTGAAATAAACCACATTAATAAACTGAAGGAGAAAAACACAAAATCCTCTCAATTGATGTGGAAAAGACATTTGACAAAATTTATCATCCTTTCTAGATAAAAACTGTCTAAAAGATAGGAATACAGAACTCAGAAATTGACTCTCACATCTACAGTCAAGTGATTTTTGACAAGACTGTTAAGCCCATTCACCTGTGCAGAACGGTCTGCTCAACAAATGGTGCTGGGAGATCTGGATAGCCATATCCAAAAGAAAGAAAGAAAACTCCTATCTCACACCTTATACAAATATTAACTCAAAATCATGGAGGACTTAAATATAAAATCAACAATCATAAAACTTCTAGAAGAAAATGTGGAAAAACATTTTCAATATTTTATGGTAGGCAGTAGCTTCTTAAACCTTATGCCCAAAGTATGAGCAACAAAACAACAAAAGAAAAATATAGATAAATGGTACCTCCTCAATATTCAACACGTTTGCATCTCAAAGGACTTTCTGAAATGAATGAAAAGGTAGCCAACTCAATGGGAGAAAATATTTGTAAATCACATATCTGATAAGAGTTTAATATCCATGATATATAAAGAGATCATACAAGTCAATAATAAAAAGACAACGTATCTGCTTGAAAAATGGGTTAAAGACTTGAAAAGACAACTGTCTAAAGAACAAATACAAATGGTGAAGAAACACATGCAAAATGTTCAACATAAATAGTGACCAGGGAAATGCAAATCAAAACTACAGTTAGATATCTTTTCACAACTATTAGAATGGCTGCTATTAAAAAGTCAGAAAATTGTAAATTTTGGGAATAATGTGGAGAAATAGGAACATTTATTCACTGTTTGTGAAACAACCCAGGTGTCCATCAACTGAGGAATGGATAAACAAATAGTAGCGTATACACTTGATGAAATAATATGCAGCGGTAAGAAGAAGCGATCTTATGAAACATATGATGACATGTATGAACTTGGAGGACATTATGTTGAGTGAAGTAAACCAGACACAAACTAAAAATACTGCATGAACTAAATATATTATGTGAAATATAAATACAATATGTGAAATATGAATACGAGTAGAAATGCATATATAACACTATTTCTCTTTGAAGCTGAATAAAGATAAGTTAATATAATGAAATGTTAATATCAGACAAAAACAAAAAAAAACCCATTATACTAGGTGAAAGAGAGCAGACACAGTGTAGTACATATTGTATGATTCCATTTATACGAAATATAAATATAACTCAATTTATAAAGATAAACTGAGATTAGTGGTTACGTAGGTATGAGAAAGTAATGTTAAGGGATGTGGAGTCTTTCTTTTAGGCATACTGAGATATTTTAAAAATTTTGAGGTGATGAATATACAACATTGTGATTATACTAAAAGGCATTGCTTATACACTTTGAATGGAATAGCCAGGAACACCAGCTGTGGACAGTAGGGAAAGCATACAGAGATTGAGAGTTGTAGAATTTTCTTGTAATTTTGTTTTGTTTTTGTTTATTATTTTTGTTGAAATAATGAAAATTCTCTAATAATGATTTGAGTGATGAATGCACAACTATGTGATTATACCAAATACCATTGATTGTACAATTCGGATGTATTGTATGCTTTAATAATACGATTAATTGTGTTATGTGTATCAATACAAATTGATTTTGTGTACCAATATAATTGATTTGTTTTTAAAAAAATTAATGAACATGGAACTTGATGAGACACTTTTCCAAAGAGGAAATACAGATAGCTAATAAGCACATAAAATATTCTTAGAATCAGAAGTTATTAGGGAAATGCAAATCAAAGCTACAATGAGATATCTTCCCATACCTGAGAGACTGGCTGCTATTAAAAAAAAAAAAAACTACAAGTTTTGGAGAGAATTTGTAGAAACAGGCATACTCACTCACTCTTTTTGGGAATGTAAAATGGGGCAACCATTTTGGAGGACAGACTAGCAGTTCCTCAGGAAGCTAAGAATAGGATCCAGCAATCCCACTACCCGGTAAAAACCCAGAAGAATTGAAAGCAGGGATGCAAACAGATGTATGCACACCAATGTTCATAGCGACATTATTCACAATTGCCAAAAATTGGAAGCAACCCAAGTGTCCATCAACAGATGAATAAACAAAATGTGGTATATTTATATATGTTGGAATATTATTCAGCTGTAAGAAAGAATGAAATATTGACACATGCAACAGTATGGATGAACCTTGAGGATCTTATGTTGAGTGAGTAAGCCAGGCATGAAAGGACAAAGATTGTATGATCTCATTTACTTGAAATAAGAATTGTGAGCAGACTCATGTATGTCTGGAAGATAGGTTTCTAGAAAATAGGAAAGAGGTAGAGATTGGTGAGCTGATGCTTATTCTCTTTATTTTTTATTTTATTGTTATTTAAATATATTTTTAATTTATTTTTAAAAATACTTAGATTACATAAAATATTACATGAAAAATATAAGGAATTCCCATATGCCCCACTCCCCACACCTCCCGCCCTTCCCTGCATTAACAACTTCTTTCATTACTGTGGTATATTTATTACAAGTGATGAACACATTTTGGAACATTACCACTAATCTTGGATTAGAGTTTACATTATAGTTTACACACTTTCCCCGTAAATTCTGTAGGTTATGACTGTATATATAATGACCTGTATCTGTCATTGCAATGTCACTCAGGACAATTCCAAGTCCTGAAATTGTCTCTTTGTCCTTATTCCTGACTTCAGCATCTCCAGTGGCCGCTTTCTCCACATTAATGATATAATTTCTTCCATTACTAGAATCAAAATAAGTCTATAATAGAATACCAGTAAGTCCACTCTAGTCCATATTTTATTCCACAATTCTGAGGCTTCTGGGATGGTGATGCACACTCCACCTCTAATTGAGAGGGTGATTCAGTCCCATACAGGTGATGGATGGAACTCTTTTGCTTGCAGTTGTAGAATCTCTCAGTTCCTTGGTGTGGTGGTTGTCCATCTTCACCTCCTTGTGAGTTGTTCTGGGTGACTTCAATGAATTGGAGAGTATATGTTGCAACTCCCCTGAAGCCCAGGGCCCAGCTGGCACATGGACTGCCCAGAGATGCAAGTCTCTTGGATGTACACCTAACAACTCCAGCACCAACTATAGGTTCAAATAAAGGGGACGGAAGAGGCATGTGTAGGGAAGTCACATCTGAGTACAACTCTGTCACACTCAGGTGCACATACTCCAAAATAGGGCCCACTGGCAAGGCACCAACCATTGGAGCTGTCTGCCATGACTGTAGACCCTGGGTATCTACAGAGCTCTCAGAAGCTCCAGTATTTGGCGTAGTATTTAGTTTGGCTGTCTAGGAGATCCTGCTGAGACGTGCATAAGAGTTACCTCTGGGAAGACCTCCTGACTCTTTTTGAAGTCTTCACCATATAAACTCATTTGTCTTTACATTTTCCCCCTTTTATTCAAGGTCTTTTTCCAGTTGCATGACTCACTGCTGTTTTTAGTAGTCTCTCGGTGCCAGGGAGGCTTATCCCCAGGATTCATGTCCCACACTTGGAGTATGGTAATGCATTTTTACACTGAGTTTGGCTCAGAGAGGAGATACATTTGAGCAAAAGGGAGGCTCTCAGTTGGTAACTCAGGCACCTTAAACACTAGGCTATTTTGCAACTTCAATGATGAAGCCTCATAAGGATAGTCATAAGAATCAAGGGCCCATCAATGGATACTAGTCATTGCCCCATACTTGGGTGATTGTTGCTGTTCCATTAGAGAATGTGGCAGAGCTCCCTAGGATGGGAATTCAATATTCTTTCAGTTGTTGTGTGAATCTCTACCCACTGTGGCAATGCCCCATGAACATGTGAATACATTTATATACCTTATATGAATACCAAGGTAAACTTCCTCCCATGTATCCCCATTGCTGACACCCCACACCAATCATTCTCCCCTGCCATATTTGTAACCCTTCTGTGATTCAAAACTTCTTCAAAAATGAAGCCCAGAATATCGCCAAATACAATTCTTAGGAAAATAAAATAATAATGATAGATTTAAACATAAGAAATAAAATACACAATAATTTAGAAAAACTGAAACAAAAACAAAATAAAAAATTGGGTTTATCCACATAGAAGAGGTGGCATTGGAATGGGAAAAGTGGACATAGTGGACGAAGGGTATGGGGAAAGGCAGGAAGAGATGAGAGGTGGAGGCGTCTTTGGGACATGGAGCTGCCCTGGATGGTACTTCAGAGGCAATCACCGGACATTGTAAATCCTCACAGGGCCCACTGGATGGAATGGAGGAGAGTATGGGCTATGATGTGAACCAATGTATATGAGGTGCAGAGGTGCCCAAAGATGTACTTACAAAATCCAATGGATGTGTCATGATGATGGGAACGAATGTTGTTGGGGGGGGGAGGGGGGGGGGGGATGGGGTTGAATGGGACCTCACATATATATTTTTAATGTAATATTATTACAAAGTCAATAAAAAATAAAAAAATTAAAAAAAAATTGGGTTTAGAAATTATAATTTGGTTGATTTTAATGATTTAGGAATGTTCTGAAGTGATAGGGGCACAGTGATATAAGTGTAATTAATAGCACTGAAGTGTGAGTGTGAACTTGGTTGAAGGGGAAAGTTTTTGGCACATCCATTTGGCTAGAAGGAAAACTAGAGGATTAAATGGGTGACTGCATGACGCAACAAATTCTCGGGTCACCAAGGATTGTAGTTAGGAATACGAAGTATAGGAATGTTCTTTCACAATCTATAAAAAAGTTGCATTACCAGTTACAGGATGTTGATATTGGGGTGATATAAGGGGAAATTGCCCCTAAAACAAACATCTGTGGGATACAAATGTGTTCTTGTAGCCATAGGTAGGTTTTCTCAATAGAGGCCCACAGAGCAGCAAACAAAATACTAAACTTCCATCCTGGGGAAGCCCTACTACTTTCTGAATTAAAATGGAAAAAGTTTCTGGAATATCTAAGTCATGCATTAAAAAAGAAAACAGGTCTATGTGTCATGTCCTCAATCATAATGCTTATATGTATGAATCTTATTATTGTATAAATGAAACTTTGCCTGATTATAACTAATGCCTGGGAGTTACTTCCTGAAAACTTCCTTGTTACTCAAATGTGGCCTCTCTCTAAGCAAAATTCTGTAAGTAAACTCACTGCCTTCCCCCTGATGTGGTATATGCCTCCTGACATGAGCCTCCCTGGCACTGAGGAATTATCAACAGGCAACAACTAGTGATGCATTTGAAAAAAGACCTTGACCAAAAGGGGGAAACATTAAACTAAATAGAAATTTTATGGCAAAAAGCTTTTAAAGTAAGTCAGGAGGCCATTCTGGAGATTACACTTATGCAGGTCCAAGATAGATTTCACCAACTGACACAGTATACAAAGCCTCAAACAAAAGTGCTCCTGAGGGCTCCTGGGAGAGATGGACAACAGAAGCAAGGCATATTGCATCATGAAATCAACACCCCTTTGCCAGTCCCTATCTGGGAAAATGAGAAAATCTACTTTCCCAACATATCTTAGTTATTCTAATTTACAATACCCTAATCATGATTCTTCTACTCCTTTTATTTGAACATTATTTTCAATTGTACCAATTAAGTATATTTTATAGGGACTGAAATCTTTGGACCTTTCAAATGCCAGTTGAGCCCTGAATCCCAGAAGAGTAGCAGACAACTCCTACTCTCCAGTTCTTTGGGTTTGCCCTGGAAAGCAATGATGACTGACAGGTTCCATCCCAAAAATGGGGAGTGTTTGCAGCTGTGGACAGGATTATCCTTTTCATCGACCTTGTGGCATCTGGATCCCCTCTCAACCTTGGGCTGTCAGAAAGGACATCACCCTGGGGGTCTTATTCTCTTTATTGGAGAATAAATAATTGTGGGGAGGTGTGGCTGTAGGCCAAAGTAGATTAGTTGTTATCACAGATGTTAGGTTGTGTTGGTGGAAGAACTTCTAACATTGATATATAGATAGGGGTTCCCAGGGGTTCAGAAGGGAGGAAGGAAGGAATGGGTGAACAGGGCATATTTGGGGTGGTGGGATTTTTTTGTGTGATACTGCAATGATGGACACATGATGTAATGAATTTGTTAAGGCCCATGAATAGCATAAAATGTAAACCATAATGTAAACTATACACTTTGGGTAGTAATAATGCCTCACTATGGGTTTATCAATTGTAGCAAATGTACCACACTAATCTAAGATGTCAATAATAGGAGTAACTATGTGTGTAATGTGTGTGGGTGTAGGGGGACTTATATGGGAATTTCCTATATTTTTGGTGTAAATTTTTTGTAAATGCAAATCTAAACTTCTCTAAAAATAAAGTTAAAAAAAAAAACCTTAGGGGAACAGATGTAGTGCATGTAATTGAGTACCTGCTTCCCATGTATGAGGTCCTGTGTTTGAGTCCCAGTACCTCCTAAAAAGAAACAAATGAAAAAAAAAAAAACAACTCTCTTTAGAGAGCAGATGTTGCTCAGTGGTTGAGCACCTCTTTTTCATGTGTGAAGTCCTGAGTTCAATCCCTGGTACCTCCTAAAAACAAACAAACAAACAAACAAACAAACAAAATCTTCTTGGATTGTTACTTGTAAATATCTTAGTAAAGTTTCAATGATTTGAACAAATCAAGGAAAATAGAAAGTACTTAATAAATGCTAACCTTGTTAGTGTGCAAAATTATGGCTGCAGATGTTTAGTTTTTACCAGGTTAAAACAATTGTGTTAGGTTTGCTGTAGAATGTCAATTGCTATTTATTCACTGAACAGAGAAGAGGGTAAGAATAAGGGTTTTGAAGGGTTTACATTAAAAATCTAGCCAAGAAAGTAGACTATCTTTGGGTAAAATTGCATATTAAGAACTAGGAATTAATGTGTCACTACAACATATCATGTACACAGAATAGTTGATTCTTTTTTTTTTTTTTGAGAAACCAGGGGCCAAGGATTGAACCTGAGAACTCTTATGTAGGAAGCCAGAGCTCAACCACTGAGCCACATAAGTTCCCCTCAGTTTTTTTTTCCATTTTGTTTGCTTGCTGTTTGTTTTTTTAATATTTTTAGGAGGCACAGGAATCGAACCTGAGACCTCCCATGTGAAAAGCAAGCACTCAATTGCTTGAGCCACATCCATTCCCAGTTGATTCATTTTTAAAAAGCACATTTTCTGATTAGTAGTTGTCAACCCTGGCTGCATAATAAATGACTGGTAGCATCTAAAAAAATACTACAGCTGGAGACCCAGATACTCTGATTTATCTTATCTGGCATAGGAAGTAGGCATGGTTTTGTTTTGAGGCTACTAATTTTATTCCTATATGCAAATTGGTTAAGAGCTACTAGTTTAAATCAGCTATTTTGCATTCTGTGGTGTGGTTTTAAATCAATAACTGAATCATCTATGAACACAATCTCTACATGACTCTTTTGAACATTACTCAAGAGTGGCCCTTCATTGACACTCTAAACTTTTGACCTAGAATTTAAATTGCAGAAAGACGTGACTTACGAAAGTCTTGGAGGTGACATGACTGTGGGAAAAAATCATTCAAAATTCCAAGCACAGAGATCTTGAAGCAGTTGAATGACTAATATTTCATTTCAGCATCTGATGGAGACATTCTGATTTCATAGCTATCATCCTACATACTGCATTGCTTTCCAAATGAATGCAAAAATCCTTACTGTATTCCTTAGAGTACCAGATTCTGTTGATCTCCCATGAATTCTGCGGACATGAGTTCTGTACTCACATGTGGTGACAAATTTATCATATTCTGGATTTGTTGGGAAATTGTGCTTATATGTTAAACCAAAGGTTAAAACATTGCCAGTGTAAACAAGAAATTTAACCCACACATTAAATTTCACATTACCAGGGAAACGTGAAATAGACTACAATCATATTGTAACACAAAAATCCAACTTACGTAATAGATTTTGAAAAAAAATCATTAGTTCAGGGACTTTAGCTATACAAACTTTGTTTTGTAAAGGCTGTCTATAATAATTTCTATAATAATTATTAAGTTTGTGACCTTGGACAATTTTTTAACTTTTCTGAATTTCATTTTATCATGTATAAAGGCAATGATAATAGTACTGACCATATAGAGTTGTAATGAGAGTTAAATGGGAGTATGTATGTAAAGAGATTATCACAGTGTCTGACACATAATATTTACTCAACAAATATTATTGTTACTACTCTATAATCACTAGGATTATCTGAGTTGTATAAAAAAGTATAAGACATGGTCCCTGTTCTCAGAGTTTTGGATATACCTTGAGACAAAAACATGTTAAAGTGAAATAACAGGTTTTGTCTACATTTCAAGTAGCTAAAGAAATAGTGAATTTGAGGCAGTACAATTAAATGCCATGAAAATTTTATGGAAAATCATTTTCCTGGCAGGTAAGTATAGAGGGAGATACTTGGAATACTTGAGAAAATAATCCTCTGAAAATGTTGTTCATCTCTTTTGCATCTGTTAATATTTAATGTGTTGTCTTTAAGCAAACCGCATTCCTTTGCTAGACCTCAGTTTCCACGTAAATCGAAGTTGTTGAATTTTTACAGAATTAATATTTTAAGATTCTTTGTTAGAGTTAGACAAGGATTTGGTTTTGAATAGACAATGTTCAGACTACAAAGTTAGAGGAAAACTAATAAAGATGGAAAGGACAAGATATATCAACTCGAGAGTGAATAAAACAAGCTGGCAGAAGTACACAATTCCAATAGGAAGAATCAAGCAAAGGCAGATTGAATTCAGCTTCTGGAGGATCTCAGTTCCTTGTTAAGAAGATTGGAGTTTATTCTATATGCATTAGACAGAGTTTTAGGAAGATTAATTTATACTGGTGAATAAGAAGTACTGGGGCCAGCAATAAGTAAGACCAGCTTGAAGCTGTTATCATAGTCTAAGCCTAAACTGGAACTAAGAGAATAGCAGGGAAATATAAAGGAGACAGATGAGTAAGGTACTATGAAATGATTGGTACTTGATCATGGATTGGATAGGAGGTGCAAAGGAGAGTTTTAGCAGCAGATGACTGAAGATTGGAGGCCAGAAAATTGCTGGTGAGTTAGGAAGGAGAGCAAGCTTGGAGTAACATGAAGAGGATGAGGAATTCACCTTTTGTAACATGGGATTTATGTGATTTAGGTAGAAGTATCCAAAAGACAAGTGAAGAACAAAAAATAGGAGGAGACATGGTGCAGTTATATATTTGGGAGTTATCTGAATAGAGGTGATAGCTAAAATAAAATTAATAGATAAAATTTCTGAAAAAGACATTAGAAAAGGGTCATGCACAAGTGGTGCTTTAGGTTTTTTAAACTATTCTTCACATGAAGGGAGCATTATATTGTTAACCCTAGTGAATGAAATAACTTTGGAAAACTTCACTTTGGTAATATAATATGATTTCCCCCTCAGTATTTGCCTTCCTTATTTTACTGACTAAAGTCAATGTCTTAGTTTGGGCTCCTCCAAAAGCAGATACTGAGGTGAAGATTTACCTGCAATTAGTTTCTATGAGAGGTCATCACAGGAATCACTGTGAGGCAATGGAAAAGTGAGAAAAAGGACGGGTAAGTCCATAAAATGTGCATTTAATGAGGGGGTTACCACTGTGAAGAATTGGAACTCCATCTCTCTAGCGATCCACTGAGAAGCTGTGGAACAGGTCTCAGAATTTTCCTACCAAGGAGCAAAGAAACTGGGTTATTTGTTCACCTCCCATCTCTCATTTGTTAAGGATGCCTCCTGGGATGTCAACTCTACAGCTTTTCCAGTTGGCCCCTGTGGGGAAAGTCAGAGAACATACTGAAGCAGAGAGATGTAGGATGCTGTTGTCAGGCATTAGAACTGTTTGCAGGAGATCTCCAAAGCAAATGAAGGTGATATGGAGGAGGTGTCAACAATAACTGCTAGAGGTAATCATTATGGTTTGTTTGCATGCTCTCACCACATACAACTTTCACTTGAATGAAGCAAAAATGATGTTTTCTGGACAGCAAGAAACCTCCTAGTTAGGTCACATTCACAAAAAAAGTAGATGTCATTATGACTTCTTAGGTCTTAAATGGATTCACTTGTGATCTTCATACAGGGAAGCAAGGAATTAAATGTGCTAAACAAAATATGTGACAGGAGTCATTTATTTGCCTTTCAAAACAAATGAAATGGTTTGTGTGTGTGTTTATGGTGAGAGAAGATAGAAGCATCACAGAATTATATAATCACATGCTTATACCATTTCCAGAGAATTTTCTGTTAATCTCAAAGAAAGCTGTACTCACAGGACATATAGGTGTGCATGAGATAACAATTCTGATTTTCTTTTTACATAATCTTATTGAATATGTGGATACAGAAAAATTTATCCAGCAAAAGGAATATAATGGTTTTCTTTTGATGTCTGGTCATGATATCCCAATTCTATCATGCATATAAATATTTGTCATAAAGTCTAAAATGACTCTGAGATGATGATTCTGACAAGCCATCAATTTCTATTAGTGTGGACACAGACATAAACAGATGACTTCTCATTTCTTTAGTTGTTAGGTTGGCAATCTGCTAGTCATTACTGACAAAGTAAAAATAGTTTTCTACAAAGTGTGCATAGAATAACTTCATGAGAAAATGCAGCTTCAAACAATATAATCATTGGGCACATTGTGTGATGCCACTCAGCTGAGAATGAACCACATCCATAGATCATAAACACTTTGTTTTTTCATTAATGTGGACTGGCTGGAAAATACCCTGCCAAACCCCTAGGAGACTTGCTGTGGAAATAATTATTTACTAGGGTCTACATTGACAAGATTGCTATAGTGATGAATTGGCACACATGGAGCTCATAAATGATGAATTGCAATAAGTGTTGTTTCACTAAGAGATGCCTAATATCCACATAATTTGGTTTATGATTTTTCAGCATTGTACTTTATATACATATCATTTATTTCACAGAAACCAATTCAAGAAAAATAAGATAAAAAAGACATCAAAATGATATGCCATAATACAATCCCAAAGAATCCCCCAAACAGTATGTGGAAATCACATTGTTCTGAGTGTTCAGAACAGTGAGTGTTTCTTCATGAGGCAATAATGTCCACTAATCTACCAAAAATATCCTCTAGGAATTGTCACAGAAGGCAGATGAAAAGAGACTTTGTAGAGCTGGCCTGTAGACTCTAAAGCCTTTCCAAAAAAACCGATTGCTGCTATGAATGTTACTCAAAAGACTCCTGTCAAAAGCCACATTCTGACAAGCAAGAATCAACATTCATATGTAAAAATACACCTATAGCAGAACAAGGTTTTCCTACTATGGAAAAATTATCAGTGATATGTCTATATGATATGCAGAGAAGAATATTTCATCAGGTCATCAATGAACTTTTTGATGTATAAAGCCTCTATTATCATTTCTAGGTCAAAACATTTAAAATGTTCATTGACAGTAATCACACAGGAGTTTGGGTATTCTCATTTAATTCAAATTAGTCCATTCATTCATCTCTTTTAGACTGTCTGTAAACACTGTACTGCCATATGGGTGGTGGTGGCATGGTCTTCTAATACTTATCCAATTTTTTTTTCATTTTTTTGTCTTTATTTTTTTAATGTTACATTAAATGTTACATTAAAAAATATGAGGTCTCCATATACCTCCCACCCCCCTCGCCCCACTCCTTCCCCCATAACAACAACCTCCTCCATCATCATGAGACATTCATTGCATTTGGTGAATACATCTCTGAGCACTGCTGCATCTCATGGTCAATGGTCCACATCATAGCCCACACTTTCCCACAGTCCACCCAGTGGGCCATGGGAGGACATACAATGTCCAGTAACTGTCCCTGCAGTACCACCCAGGACAACTCCAACCCCCAAAAATGCCCCCACATCACATCTCTTCCTCCCACTCCCTACCCCCAGCAGCCACCATGGCCACTTTCTCCACACCAATGCCAAATTTTCTCCGAATACTAATCACAATAGCTCATGAATATAATATCAGTGAGTCCACTCTAATCCGTACTCTATTCCTCCATCCTGTGGACCTTAGAATGGTTGTGTTCACTCCACATCTATATGAAGAGGGGGCTTAGATTCCGCATGGATGCTGGATGCAATTCTCCTGCTTTCAGTTGTAGGCACTCTTGGCTCCCTGGTGTGGTGGTTGACCTTCTTCGCCTCCATGTTAGCTGAGTGGGGTAAGTCCAACAAACCAGAGTGTAGGAATTGCAAGTCTGTTGAGGCTCAGGACCTGGCTATCACATGGTCAGTCCAGAGATTCAGGTCCCCTGGGTATACATAAAGCCCCAGCACCAACTACACTTAACTGACTTTTGAGAATTGCAGAAAAGACACTGCTCCTCAAAACTCTGAATTGAATAAGGAAAAAAACAGTCTCCTGAGAGAAGTTTTTAAGCTGAGATTGTTTAGATGGTATTGTAAGCAAACTAATAGCTGAGTAATTTAATTTAATTTCTCCAACCCTGGCTCTTGCTTCCAAAATAGGAGCCTGAAATATCTCAAGTATTGATTACAGTGCATTTTCATCTGAGTAAAATGAATCTGGTAGACATTTTTCATATTCAAAGAGTATAGTAATGAAAGCCATGTTTACAAAAATAGGATGGTTTTAAAGAAAAATTTGTTTGGGATACTTTTTGATGAAATTTTCAAAGCACTAGTCCCTCCTGCTCTCAAGCTGTAAAGATTTAATCTCCAATTTTATTAAGCCAAAGCACAGCCACAGAGAGAATTTGTACCTGTATTTAAATATATTTTCATAAATAATATTTCAAGCTTCCATTGTCACAAAAATATTAAAAGGGTACTATAATTAATATGCATGGGGAAATGCTCACTAATAGTAATATCTATCTATCTGTTTATCTATCTATCTATCTATCTATCTATCTATCTTTTCCCATATATCTACCTATGTGTGTGTGTATGTAAGCAAAATAAAACGAAGTAAAACTAAAAACTGAAAGAAAAGAAATCCAAGAAGTTTCCTAATTAAATAGGAAAGAGGGTACAATTGAAAGAGAGAGTGATTCAGTAGGGCACTGACAGAAAACAGCATGATACCCTGCAAAGTGAACCACACTGGGAATCACTAGAACTGGCTTCTGACTTAGGTTCTGTACATAGAAATGAACTTAGACATCCACACCTATCCTTGATTTCCTTATTTGTAAAATGACGAGTATATAGAGTTAAACTTCCCTAATGGATAATGATGTTGAACATCTTTTATTTTTTAATTATTTTTTTATTTATAAAGAAGTTTTAGATTACATATATGTCACATAAAAAATATAAGGAATTCCCATATGCCCCACTCCCTCCTCCTTCCACACTTTCCCACATTAACAACATCCTTCATTAGTGCGGTACAATTGTTACAATTGATGAACACGTATTGGAGCATTGCCACTAAGCATGGATTATAGTTTACATTATAGTTTAAACTCTTTCCTGCACAATTTTCTAAGTTATGACAGGATATATAATGGCCTATTTTCCCTCTCCCTTCCCTCAGAACCTCCAGTGGCCCCTATCTCTAACATCAATGATACAAGTTGAATATCTTTTAATGTGTTTATTTTGTCATCTATGTATCCTCTTATGTGAAATGTCCATGTCTTTGGCCCATTGGCTAATTGGATCTCTTTTTTACTCTTGAGTTTTATGAATTATTTTATGCATTCTAGATACAAGTCTTTTGTCATGTATGTTGTTTACTAATGTAGTCTTCCAGTTTGTACTTTGTCTTTCTAACACTTTAATAGGATCATTCACAAGCAATTAAAAATTATGAGGTTTAGGGAGCAGATGTAGCTCCAGCAGTTGAGTGCCTACTCCCACATGGGATGTCCCGGAATCAGTTCCTGGTGCCTCCTAAAGAAAACATATATAAAAGGATCAGACAGTGAGTAAAAACAATGAGAAATCAATGAGCAAAAATAATGAGCAGATAATGAACAAAGACAACAAGCAGAAAATGAGCAAAATAATGAGCAGACAGGGGACAAAATCAACATGCAGATAAGGAGCAAAACAATGAGCAGAAAATGAGCAAGCAATAAGCAGACAGTGAGCAAACAATGAGCAAACAGATGAGAGAGCCAACACAGGGGAGCTGATTAAAAAAAGTATGAGGTCTAATTTATGAATTTTTCCTTTTATGGATTGTGTGTTTGGTGTCAAGTCTATAAATTCATTGTCAGGAACTAGATCAAAAAGACTTTCTCCTATGTTTGATCTAAAAGTTTTATCCTAGTCTGCCAGAGCTACTATGACAAATAGCACACAATGGGTTAGCTTAAACAAGAATTTATTGTCTCAGTTTCAGAGGCTAGAAGTCCAATATCAATACATCAACAAAGCTATGCTTTCTCCCAGAATTCTGTATCACTCTGGTGCTGGTTTGTTGCAATTCCTGGGGTTATTTGTCTTGCATCTCTTCTTCCTGTCACATGATGATATTTTTGCTCTCCCTCTTGTGTTTCTCTAACTCATTGTGTGCAAATTCCTTCTGCTTATAAAGGACTCCCCTAATACAGACTAAGGCACACCATGATTAAATTGGGCCACACCTAAATAAGATCTTAGAAAATCCTATTTGCAAATGTGTCTACACCTTAACTGATGATACTTCTTCAAAGGGTACTATTTACAAATGGTTTCATATACACACAGGGATGCAGATTAAGATGAAGAATATGTCTTTGTTGAGGCACATAATTCAATCAATGATAAATTTTATAATTCTACATTTTACTTTTAAATTCCTGGTATATTTTGAGATGTTTTGTATAGGATGTGAAGTTTAGATCCAGGTTCATCTTTTTCTTATTGATATCCAATTGTTCCAATACCGTTTGCTGAAAAGATTATTCTTCCTCCATTAAATTACTTTTGTACTTTTGTAAAATCAGTTGATCATTGTGTGGGTCTATTTCAAGGATATTTATTCTGCTCCATTGATCTATGTGTCTATTCCTCCAACAATCCCACATTGTCTTCATGACTGTAGCTATATAGGCCTTAATATCACATAGAGTGATTGCTCCTACTTCATTCTCCATTTTCAAGACTGCTTTATCTATTCTAGGGTTCTTATCTTTCCACATTAATTCTAGAATTAGCTATGTATATCTATAAAAATAGTGCACCTTATTTTGGTAGGAATTGCATTGAACCTATAGATCAATTTGGATATAATTGTTATATTTATTAGCTAAAACCACCTCAGCACACAGGTAACTTTCAAAACCTTAAAAAAAGGTAAACCTATTTTCATAGTGGTATTATTCACAATTTCCAAAAGGAAGAAGCAAACCAAGTGTCCATTAACTGATGAATCATTAAATAAAATATGATATATACATGCAATGGAATATTATTCAGCCATAAGAAGGAATAAGGACCTGATTCATATGATAACCTTGAAGATTTCATGTTGAGTGAAATAAGCCAGACACAAAAGACAAATATTGTATGAACTTGCTCATATGAAATAATTAGAATAAACAAACTCATAGAGTCAGAATCTGGAGTATAGGCTACCAAGGGCATGGTTGGGGGTGGGGGATAAGAGTTAAGGCTTGAGTTGTTCAGTTTCTCTTTGGGTTGATTGTACCATTTTGGTAAAGAATGGTGGTGATGATAACACAACATTGTGAATGTAATTAACAACACTAAATTAAATATGTGAATGTAATAAAGGGGAAATTTCAGATTGTTTACATATTACTAGAATGCGGCGACTTGCTTGGTCGGTAGAGGTGGGGTCTGGCTGCGGGCGAGGGGTCGGTCCAGCTTAGGATGAGGGGTCGGTCCCACTTGGGACGAGGGGTTGGTCCCACTTGGGACGAGGGGTCGGTCCGGCAGCAGACAAGGGGTCGGTCTCACAGGGGTTGCGCGGTTCGGCTGACAGGGTCGCCCGGCAAAGCCGGCAACGAAGGGGTTGCCCGGAGAAGCAGGCGACGAACTGGGGACAAGGGAGGCCAGGCCCTTGTCGGGGGCTCTCAGGACTGGAGGGCGCACGGCAGAAGAACTACCGCGGAGACAAGGTAAACACGCAAGTCCACTTTATTGAGGGAGAGGCAACAGTTTTATAGGGGCTGGGGAAGGCTGATTGGTCGAAGCCACGCCCTGTTCTGATTGGTTGCCGGAGAAAGGTCAGTGGGCGGTACTGGACGGGGGAGGGGTGGTGGTTAGGGATTGGCTGTCGCTGTTGCTGGGGGAAGGGGCAGGGTTTAGGGATTGGTGGCTGCTGTTGCTGGGGTGGAGGGCAGACTTGAGTTTCCAGCCCACGCCTGGCTGTTGCTGCTGTGGGGGGGGGGGGGGGGAGGGAAAAGGGCAGACTGGATTTTTCCGCCCACGCCTGGCTGTTGCTGCTGTCGGGGGAGGGGAAAAGGGCAGACTGGATTTCTCCGCCCACGCCTGGCTGTTGCTGCTGTCGGGGGAGGGGAAAAGGGCAGACTGGATTTTTCCGCCCTGCGCCTGCGCAGGGAGAAAGAAGAAGAAGGGTGCCGCCCCACAGGCATTGTGTGGCGCCATCCGGGAGGAGGGGCGGCCGCGGAAGCATGGCTGCCGAGAAGGGGAGACCCGAGGGCACTCTGCGCCCATGCCAAGCTCCCTTCAGGGGTGGCGGTGAGTCCGACCAGCCACCCTATTATGGGGGCAGCGGTTTGGAATAGGCCTACCGCGGCCGCCGCACCCCGCCAGGCCAGCAAACCACACTTCAGCCCGAGGGGTGACCGCACTAGAATAAAAATTTAAAATTGTACCACTCTAATACAAGGTGTTAATAATTTGAGAACTCTGTATTTTATGTATTTTATGCCTGCCTTTTCTGTAAACCTACAACTTCTCTAATAAAATGCATGTTTTGAATAGGCTAACCCTTAAAATAATAGCTTATACCTCTTTTTATATATTAAAAAAAAAAAACACTTGACAGCAGACCAGGACTAAATGTATATATGAAAGAGGGAAGAGACTCCCTAATTTCGGAAGGTCGTTGTGGATGGAAATACTCTGGGTCAGTCAGCAGCATGACCCCCTATTAGGTGCTCACAACACCATCATGCTTTTGCTGTTACTCTTGCAAGAGTGCTGCATAAATAAATCTACTTAGCATCAGATGATAACTGAGACTCATCTTTGTTGCAAAAGGAGCAAAAAATAAAATAAATTCACACCTAGGGACTCTGCCACCAGAAGCCCCAAACATGAGAGTATTGGATTTTATCAAGTGACTTTTCTGCAACAATTGATAACAATTCTGCAGCCTGTTGATAAGATGACTTACATTGATTGATTTTCTAATGTTGATCCAGCCTTACATATTTGGAATAAACCCCATCTATTTATGATATAGAATTCTTTTATACTCCGTTGGACTTGGCTTGCTATTATTTTGTAGAGGATTTTTGTGTCTAAATTCATGAGAGATATTGATCTATACTTTAATTTTGGATCATCTTTGTAGTTTTGGTGTCAGGTAAATACTACCTTCTAAAATGAGTTGCGGAGTGTTCCCTTTCTTTTATATTCTGGAAGAGATTTTGTAAAATTGATGTTAATTCTTCTTTAAATATTTACTAAAATTTTCCAGTCAAACCATGTGGACCTGGATTTCCTGTGTGAGAGTAGGGGTAAGGTGGGGGCTTTTGATTTCAATTTATATTTATTTAATGATTAAAATGACTAGTCAGATTTTCTGTTTCATTTTGGATCCAATTTCGTTGATTGAGGTTTTTAAGGAATTGGTCCATTTCTTCTTCTTCTAAGTTGGTGAATTTAAAAGTATAAAGTTTTTTTATAGTAATCTGTTATTATCTTTTAAATGGCTACAGGATGTCTAGTGATATTTTTGTTTAGTTCCTGATATTGGTGATCAATGTACTCTCATTTTTCATCTTTATCAGTTTTGCTAGAGGTTTAACAATTCTATTAATTTTTCTTGAAAAGTAACTTTTTGCTACATTGATTCTCTGTTTTTTAATGTTCTCAATTTCATTGATTTCTGCTATTATCCCCTTCCTTCAGATTGCTTTGGACTTATTTTGCTCTTCGTTTTCTAGTTTCTTGAGGTACAATCTGAGTTTATTGATGTGATACTTTTCTTCATTTCTAATGTTAACATTTAGTTGTGTAAATTTCCCTCTCAGCATTATTTTACCTGTGTCACCCTATTTGGGTATGTTTTGTTTTCATTTTAAGTCAATTCTATGAATTTTAATTACTCTTGAGACTTCCTCTTTGGCCCATTGATTATTCAGAAGTACATTTTTTAATTTCCAAGTATTCTGAGCTTTTTAATTGTCTTTGTTATTGATTTCTAGATCAATTCCATAATGGTCAGACAACATACATTGTATGACTTTAATTCTTTAAAATGTAGTAAGGTTTGTTTTATGGCCCAGGATATAGTTCTTGGCGGATAACCCATGAGCACTGGGAAAAAAAATGTGCATTCTGGTGTTGTTATTTTGAGTAGTCCATAATGTCGATTGCATCCTGTTGTTTGTGTTTTTCATTTCTTTTATATCCTTGCTGATTTTCTGTGTAATCGTTGTACCAATTGCTGAGAGAGGGGCATTGAAGTTCTCAAATATAATTGTGCATTTCTCTATTTCTCCTTTCAACTTTGAGTTTTTGCTTCATGTGTTCTGAAGTTCATTTGTTTGGTTTGTACACGTTTATGATTTCTATGTCATCTTGGTTGATTGACCCTGGACACTCTCTTTGCTCTAATGTCCACTTCATCTAATATTAATATAGCCATTTCTGCGTTTTAGAAATTACTGTTAGCATGATATATCTTTTTCTGTCTTTTTACTTTCAATATATATATTTCATTACATTTGCAAAGAGTTTCTTAGAGATGGCATTAAGTTTGGCTAATGGTTTTCTTTTGTAGTTTTTGCTTTTGCTTTTTAATCCACTCTGCCAATCCGTGCATTTTAAAGTTTTTATATATATGCTATAGATTAAATCTGCAATTTTATTATTTATTTTCTACATATTCCTTTTGTCTCTTATTCCTCTTTCCTCTCTGTGGACTATTTAAATAATCTTATTTTTTAGTTTCCATTTTGTTTTATTTGCACTTTTTTGAGTGAATGTGTTAACTTTTATTGTTTTCATAGCAGTTGTTCTGGATAGTACAATATACATGAATATAATATCACAGCCTACTTATATTTTGAGAGAAATATTGAGACCTCACTTCCATTTCAGTCCCTTTATCCTCACTCTTTAAACCTAATTGTTTCAAGTATTTCTTATCCTTGCATTATGTACCACATCAGATGGTGTTATAACTTTTGCTTCAACCATCAAGTATATGTAGGAAAGTCAGGAGAAGTGGGAAAATTATGTCCCTTTTTTTATACCCATTTTGATATTCTTCCCTCTAAAGTTCCAAGCTTTCTTCTATTATCATTTTCTATCTACTCAAAAACTTCCATTAGCTATTTTTTAAAAAGGATAAGTGGGGTAGTGACAAATTCTCTTAGTTTTCTTTCATCTGAGAATGTTTAAATTTCCCTTCATTTGTGAAAGAATAGTTTCACTGGTATAGAATTTTCAATTAAGTTATTTTCTTTTAGTACTTGAAAGACATGTGCCATTTCCTTTTGTTCTCCATAGTTTCATATAAGAAATTCTTTCATGCGAAAACGGTATACCACTATATATAATGAGTTATTTCTATCTGATTGGTTTCAAGATTTAAAAATTATATTTAGATTTGGAAGTTTAATAATGCTGTGCCTAGGCGTGAATTTATTTGTGTAGTAATTTGGTGTTTGCTCAGTTTCTTTAATCTGTAGGCTTATGTCCTTCATCAAACTTGGGAAACTTTCAGCCATTATTTATTTTTCAGTCCTACTTTTGCTTTCCTCTTTCTTGGACTCTGATGATACAAATGTTGAACTTTTGTTATTGTCCCACTAATCACTGAGGCTCTGTTCATTTCTTTTTTTAGTCTATTTTCTCTCTGTTCAAATTGTATAAAATCTATTGATCTTCCTGAATGTTCAACGATTCTATCTTCTGTTACCCCCACTCTATCACTCAGCACCCAACTAGATTTCTATTTTGATTAATGTATTTTCAGTTTGATAATTTTCATTTGGTTCTTTTTTATAAATTTTGCCTTTGGCTTATATGGTGACTCTTTAAAATCTTGTCAGACAATTTTAATATCTGATTCATCTCAGTATGGCATATGTTTATTGTTTTTTCTCATTCAAGTGTGATTTTTCTGATTCTTAGTATAATGAGTGATTTTTCTATTGTATCCTGCATCTTTTGGCTATAGAGGTAATAGATACAGATATATTGAGAGACCAGAAACAATTTAATCTTCCTTTCTTTTTTAATAAGCAGTGCAATGTACCTGTTTAGGTATATTTCTAGGGTCAGGTGGGTGTATATGTAAAGATTTTTATTGGGCCCTGTAGATACTACCCCACCAAAAGTGGAGTGAGTGCTGTCTCAGTGCCTCATTGTAGATGGGTTCAATTCCCTACCTTGCCCTACTGACACTTTCCCTGTGAAAGTAGAGCACCAACTAGCACCATCTCCTTGCCTCAATATGGAAGTACAAGATCTGGTCCCTTCTGGGTCCAATTATCACCACTTCTGGGTCCACTTATCACCAGGAATGTAAAGTTATATAGTCGATGCAGAAAATTATTTGGTAATTTCTTTTAAACATGCACTTACCATATTACTCAGCAAAACCATTCCTGGAAAAAAAAATTGATATGTTCACATCAGACCTATATAGCATCTCTGTATTTGCTGAAACCTGGAAACAATCCAAATGCCCTTGAATTTGAGAATCAGTAAATAAACCTTGATGCTGCTAGACAATAAAATCCAGCAAGAAAAAAAGGAACTATTGCTCTAAATAACAACTTGAATGAATCGCCAAGGTATTTTGGTGAGTGAAAGAAGCCAGTCTCAACAACTTAATTATTGTACTGTTCAATTTTTATGACAATCTTAAACAGGTAAAACAATAATGATGGAAAACTGATGAGAGATTGCCAGGATTAAGTGTTGGGAGAGGGGATAACTATAAATGAATAGTACATGAGAGTTTTTTTGAGAGATGATTGAACTGTTCTGTTTCCTGATAATAGTTGTCACTACACAAATCTATGTATGGGTTATGTATATATAGATGTCTATACCAAAAGAAAAATTAACAGAGTTTTACTAGTTGATACTTTAAAAAATGAAATTAAAATAAAAAACTGGGGACAATAAAATAATGTGAAAAATGACTTCATAAGAAGGAAAATTAACATAGATAAATAGGGACATTGAATAATGATAAAATAATTCAGCAAGAAGACATAATAATCCCATATTTGTCCAGTACCCATGTGGAATCTAAGCCCTCATTTGACATAGGTGTGCAATGGACACAACCAATCCAATGTCCACAGAGAAAATGTGGAATGGGTGTGGGAACGGTAGCCATGGGGGCTGCTGGGTGTGGGGAACGGGAGGAAGAGATGAGATGTGGAGGCGTTTTCGGGACGTGGAGTTGTCCTGGATAGTGCTTCACGGACAGTTACGGGACACTGTAGATCCCCCCAGGGCCCACTGGATGGAACGTGAGAGAGTCTGGGCTATGATGTGGACCATTGACTATGGGGTGCAGTGATGCTCAGAGATGAACTTACTAGGTGCAATGGATGTATCACGATGATAGGAGAGAGTGTTGCTGTGGGGGGAGTGGGGGGCAGGGGCGGTGGGGTTGAATGGGACCTCATATATTTTTTTTAATGTAATTAAAAATAATAATAATAAATAAATATTAAAAAAAATAAAAGAAGAGCTTCAAAAGATATGAAATGAAAACTGATAGAACTAAAAGGAAATACAGTCAAATCTACAATTATATATGGAGACATCAACAGTCCTCTCGGCGTAAATGATAGAAAAATTATAAATTCTGCAAGAATATAGAAGTATCCAAATAAATCCTATCAACCAAATAGATATAATTGACATTTAGAGAGCACTCACTTAATAATAGAATATACATTATTTTCAAGTGCACGTAGAACATTCACCAAGACAGACCATAAAATAACCCTTAAGAATTAAAAAAAAAAGAAATCATATAAAGGATGTTCTCTACCTATACTGTAAAGAATTCAACTAAAATATTTAACAAAAGAGTTTCCTGCAAACTCCCCAAATGATTAGAAATTATACAATACATTTTTACTAACATGTGTTCCAAAATAAATTGTTGAGGTTAATTAGTATGCATATTGAACTGAATGAAAACGAAAATACACCATATCAGAATTTGTGAAATTCATTTAAATCAGTGCTTAGAGGAAAATTAATATCATTAAAAGTTTATTTAACCTCTTATATTTTTATTGTAACTTTTTTGTTATCTAGGTATCTTTAAAAAAAGACAATTTAATAATAAATAAATAAATAAAATATGAAGAAAATAAGGAACCTCATAACAGACAAAAAAGAAAAAGAAAAAAGAATCAAATCAATAATCTAAATATTTACCTTAAGAAACTATATAAAGAAAGTACGTTAAACCCAAGGTAAATTCAAATTTGGGTATAATATAGATAAGAGCAGAAATCAATGAAATTGAAATTAGAAAATCTGTATAAATGCTGGTTCTTTGAAAATATCAGAGAGGCTGGAATATCTGACATCATTCTGGGAACTTTTTTAAAACGTTCTTAAGCAGCAATGTCTTTGGTCGGTTTTTGACCATCTTTACCTCCCTGTTAGCTGCAGGCAGAGGATTGCAGAGGATTGCATCCACCATCATTGTGGAATCTAAACCCCCTTTTGATCTAGAGGTAGAGTGGACATCACCATTCCAGGGTCCACAGAATGGAGGAATAAAATATGGATTAGAGTGGATTTACTGATATTCTATTATAAAACTCTTGTGACGAGTAATAGAAGAAATTGTAGCATTGAGGTGGAGGAAGTGACCACAGTAGTTGCTGAGGGCAGGGAGAGCGAAGAAGAGATGCGATGTGGGGGCATTTTGGTGACTTTGAGTTGTCCTAAATGATATTGCAGGGTCAGATGCTGGACTTTATATATCCTGCCTTAACCTACTGAATGTACTGGAGGAGAGTGTGAACTACAGGGTAAACTATTATCTATATGGTGCAGCAGTGCTCCAAAATGTGTTCACCAAGTGCGAAGAGTGTGCCACAATAATGGAGGAGGTTGTTTGTGTGGGAGGATTGGAGTTGGGGATGGAGGTATACGGGAACCTCTTATTTTTTTTTTAATGTACCTTTTTTTGCTACGTATATATCTTAAAAAATTACAATTTACCAAAATGAGGGGTTGGGGGTGGGGAGTGGGTATATGGGAACGTCTTATGTTTTTTACGTTTTTTTAAATATTTTCTAGTGTAACATTCTTTGTGATTTATTAACTTTAATATAAAAAGTGTAAAAAAAAGAAGAAAAATAAATAAATAAAAAAACAAATTAAAAAAATGAAGCAATGTCTTTGGACACAGCTAAATATATAGGAAACTTTCTATATAGTGAAAGGGATATGTGATATAGGAGTTTGCAGAAAGAGCAAGAATGACAGAATGCATATAATTAATTTGTCGGCAGTGCTGGAAAGCCAGGCAGTACAATTGGAATTCATTGCATTGGGCAGAATGAAGTCCACACAGATAGATGCCTCCATTTCTCATGTTTGAGAAAGGGTATTCTAGCACAAAAATTTCCCATATAGCCTTAGGGGAAACTCTAGAGTTCTCTGGTTAGGTGTCAGGGCCAACGTCCCAAGGGGGAAGAAAATATGCTGAATGGGCAGGAATCTGGGCTTACAGCCTTTACTTCAACCAGACTGCTCTGCCTGACTCATGTTCATGGAGTAGATTTATATGGAAGGCATAAGATAGAAAAAAAGGTCCCACGTCTAAAAATTTGATAACCACAGTCTGCCAGTTAGCTCTACGATGCATGATAGAAACCCATCTTCCAGGTTTCTGGGCCCAAGATTACCTCCAGCCCCTTGCACTAATTGTCATGAGAATTTTAGTTACTGCAGGGTTACCCCGTGCCTAAATCACACATGCTAGGTTAGAGGAGATAAGTGTATTGTGGGTGTAAGTTCAGCTTTGGACAAAGGATGCCAAGAGTAAAATCTTAAAAGTACACTGAGATAGCAGATGTGAGATTGAAAACTCACAATATGTAACTGTATATAAATATAATAGAAGCCACAAATATGCAAGCATGGATACAGATAAGTAAGGAAACACAGTAAAACCTTTTCTAAGTTGTCGTATTGCTGGGTGAGTACTTTCTTTCTTTAAAGACTTCCCTGGATTTAAGCTTTGTGTAAAAGTGATGGCCTCCTATAGCATGTTAGCTGTTATCTACAAAACACTTGATTTCATGTGGTCTCAAATGGCTTCTATTGCTGTGTCCTAGCCTAATCTCCAGCCCAGAACCCTCTCCTGAGAGTCAAATTCAGTTTTCCCACTGGCAGCTCCACCTGAACTGCTCGTAAAGCCTCATCATTGGGGAGTGAGGAGCAGGTTTATCTCAGTGGTTTGAGGGCCTTCTTCCCATGTACAAGGTCTTGGGTTCAATACCCGATACCTTCCAAAAAATAAACAAACAAAAACTCTCATCATCTACATGACCCACACTGACCTCATCCACATCACACCTCCTCACCTCTATTCCTAACTCAAATCAGCACCAACTATCCTCCTTTATCCCCAATCTCAGCTAAGAGGATCAGTTTTTACCTAGTCAGCAACATTCAGAACTCAATCATTATAGATCTCTCCCACCATTTCATAGTACCTAGTTTGCAAATCCTCTCTTTACTCCTCACCTCCTCTCATCCAAAGCCTAAATTAAATGTTTCTTGCCATTTTTGTTTTAATTGTTAATTGATGTTTTTCCTCAGCATATGTTCAATAAATATTTGGTGGATGAATTAATGAATGAAGAAATTAATGTATCAAAATACTGGAGGGTCCAATTCTCTGACTCAAAATGAGGAAACTGCTCTCTGCCTTAGCCTTTGGCTTCCATGGAAGAAACATAGAGTAGTTCAACAACTCTCAACTCCTGAATTCTATGGGAAACTCTCACTAGGAGAATCATTGGGGATGTTTTTACCTTAGATCCCAACACTGTGTTGGAGCTGGGAATGCTCTCAACTGGATGGAATGCTTCCTGCATTGGACCCCATACACGCATCATCCCCAATCAATTTAACAAGGAAGTGAGCCATCTCCACAGGTTTTCCATTCACCCTGTGTCTGCAACTGTGGCGAACCCTATGTCCCAGATAGTAACTGCAGGCAACTTAGACCACCAATCATAGCCAATGGACACTGTCCACTGGTATGTCAAGGTCTTAGAAACCAAGGAAGGCAGTTTGAGTTGGGGACAGCTTCAGGATAGTTTTTCAAGACACATCTATACCCAGCCCTTTCAGCCTTTTGTCTGCATTTACTGAGGTCATTAGTCCCAGGGCTTTCTTCTTCCATTTCCTCCTTCCTTGCAGTTGCACTCTTCCTTCAACTGCTCATTGGTTTTCCTGACCTGTCTCAAATGTCGGTCCTCAGTCCCCAACCTCACTCACATATTTCCAGCCTCTATGTAAGGTTCAACTGTAGCCACAGGAAAAACACTGTCCTCCAACAGGCATCAGATAGCTGACAACCCTGGACACTGACAAGGGTGCACTGAAACATGAGGAAAATCAAAAGATGTAGCTCATCCAGAATGCCAGAATGCTGCAGAGGATCCAGCCATATGCTTCCTGACAGTATGTGGTTGGGTATTCTAAGATAGAGTGAGGTGTCTTGCAAGCTGCTGGTCCATTCATCCAGTAGACTTGCCCACTCAGACCACCCTGCAACTTCCAACTGATAGTGATGATTCAGAGATTTCCCAAGCCAATTCATATAAAGTCTCTATACCCAAATTCATATAATTTCTCCTTCTTGTCCCTTCTCCACTCTTCACCTCTACACTTAACTCTGGGTTCAGAACTTAGGATACCAGTCTGTCTTGGGCTGATTGGACTTGGTTTAGCATGTGGTTCCTCTCATGGACTCTGTCAATTGCTCTCCCCAGGAACTTCCCAGTGTCCTTCACTAGCTGAGAGTATCCTGTCAGGCCTCATTCACCAGTTCCTGGTCATTCTGATAGAATTTTTGCTTCTCAAAATAAAGGGGGATGGGAAGCGGTAGTGGTTCAACTGATAGAGTGTCTGCCTACCATATGGAGGGTCCAGGGTTCAATACCAAGGACCTCCTGACCTGTGTGGTGAGCTGGCCCAGGCACAGTGCTCCTGCATGCAAGGGGTGCTATGCCATGCAGGGATGTCCCCCACGTAGAGATGCCCCAAGCACAAGGAGTGGGCACTGCAAGGAGAGCTGGCCTCCATGAAAAAAGTGCAGCCCACCAAGAAGTGGCACCGCACACAGGGAGAGCTGATGCAGCAAGATGATGCAACAAAAAAAGCAATAGTCTCCCGGTGCCGCATGACAAGAATGCAAGCTGACACAAAAGAACACACAGCAAATGGACACAGAGAGCAGACAATGGGGGGAAGGGGAGAGAAATAAATAAAATAAATCTTAAACAATAAGTAAAGGTGGAAATGTCTTGCTGATGTTTTAGAATTTCAAATCAGGTTCAGAGGAATCCTATTATTCAGAACAACACTGCATAGATCCAGCTTCATGTGTGTGAGGGTTTAAGTTCATTTCCTGTTCAGCCTAAACAGAAAATGGGGAAATAAAAATTAAAATAACAATGAAACAATGTTTTTTCATCTGTAATTTTGACTAAGATGTAAAAGATTAATAAAATGTTTGTGAAACTGTAGGGTATTCTCATACATTAATTTGCAAGAAAATGAATTAGTACTGAAATTTTAAAAAACAATTTGGCACTATAATTAAAAACATTCACATCCTGTCCACTTTAACAGAATTTCTACATTAATATGCTTTTTATAAGAAAATACAAATTTTCACAGTGCAAGAGCAAATGGTAGATTAATATGTACATCGTTATTCATGTATGTTAAAAAAGACACAATGCATTTTTATAGTACATCTATCTATGAAAAAGCCTAGAGTAAGCCTTAAAATAATACATATCCAATTATTTACTATGGTTATCTTTGAAGAGAGTGGTGAATTTTAAAGGAAACTTATAAAGGGAAGAATTGTGGCTTATCTAAGTATTTAGAAATTTTTGCAACAAGAATATATGCACTTAACTTAGCAAGAAAAATATTTAAATAAGTCTAACAATAGAAATACTATCTGTATATTAAAGTGACTCCTAGTTGATGAAATAGACAAAATTTTATATTTTTTTCTAGTTTTTTTTGCATTAAAATTTTTTTTAAATTAAAGATACTTTAAAACCTGAAATTTGACAGCTTAATGCAACCAAGTTTACTTTTTTGTGCATATAAATTCTGGTGTGTGTTAGCAGGCACTCTCTGCTATCAGGTGGCCCAAAGATCCAGGCTGCTTCCTTCTTGCAGTACACCATCACAATGTGTGGTCACCATGTTTACTGCTAAATGGAAGTGGAAGCATGGGAATGGCATTCTGGATCCTTCCTTACTACAAGTGAAATGGCAACGTAGTCTACTCATGGGCCCAGGGACAAGAGGAAGACAAGATGTGAAGGAGCACTTGTAGGCTCTCCCATAAATGGTTACATACCAGGTGCTTAATAAAAAGCAACTATTAGAATGTGTTATAGCAATACGACTTTCTGTTTCTTGGAGGGGTTTCTGATAAAGCCACACCTTATTGAAAGTCTCCAGGTGTCCCAAATGCTTAGCACGTGACAGGTACTTTCAAATGCAGAATCACAACTAAAGTTCAAAGGATCCTGTAAATCTTAGCAAGGAAGCTTCATGCTTTTTCATTCAATACCAGTTTTTAGCAATGCCCTTTGCAAAAACCTCTATAATCCCAGGAAGCTGAGAATTTTCTCCTTAAGTTTAATGTATGGTCAAAATCTTAACTTCTTAGTTTCTACTGCCCTCCACATGATTGCACAAGCCACGACACCTATACAGGTGCCCTCCTACATACTGCAAACCAGAATTTCCTGTGTGGTATGTACACAGACAAAACACATTGGAAGGATAGAAATATTTTCTCTTTTAATAGGAGCTAGCATGTCCACCAAGGAATCCTTGTTCATCTCCTAGGAGGACTACAGCATTTGGGGAATTCGGACTCCACAGATATTTGCTTACACATCAATTTCTATGGTCTTTGCTCATGTACAAATTATGAGGGGGATTTTGGATTTTGATCACTTAGGTAAGGCTATTTATCTGGGTATGTGTTCACTGGCCAGTTTCAAAGAAGACATCCCATTAGCACCCGAATTCAAATATCAGCATGGTTTTAAAATTCTCTAACTTCATGTTTATATCCCAAGAATTAGTAAAGTCTGTGACAAATAAAACTCTACTGAGATCTCTTTTAGAAAACACTTTGAGGTATGATGAAGATGCCTGGGTGGTGGGGAATACCAGGTACTGAAATGTCACTGTCCAAAGTGAAACTGAGAGATGGGGCAGCCAGGGCACTTCTTTAGGGAGTAAGAATGCTCTATGCCAAGGGGAGGACTGGTAATTTTGGGCTTTGCAACTGGGAGTGGGGTGCAGATTTCAGAGGAGGTAGTGACAAGCCGGTCACTTCCAACTTTGTCATTTACTAGGCATATGATCTTGAGCAAATTGCTTAGTGCTATGAGCCTTAGGTTCTTCATCTGTGAAGTGGGTTTTATATAACTCATCTTGTGAGGCTGTTGGAATGTATATTATGTATGTAAAGCACCTGCATAGCACCTGGCATACACTGGATCTTCAATGATTGGCAGTTGTTCCTAATTTTGACCTCACATTGAACTGCCCTCCTCTCTGGGAAAGGTTTTTTGTTTTTCAGAACATCTTATAGAATATGCAGCTCAATGAAACATGAACTATCAAAGCAGTCAAAAATGCTGCTTCATAAATAAAACTCAGTATTTAACCTCTTAGGGGGTATATTATTTAATTCGTACATGACAGAGTCTTGCTCAGCTAGATAAAATACAAAGATTCTAGAATTTGAATCAAGGACCTATTCCTACTCTCCCTTCCAGCTGCTCCTGCGTACAAAGCACTATTTCCATTCATTTCAACCCTAACAACAATCTAGCCCTTGCTTAGAGTTGGCCAGATTACCCTCAAGATGACCTTATTAAAATGTTATTTCAATGGAGTGGGGTCTGCCTCTTCCAGGTCAGGGAAATTCATGTCAGCCTAGTGGCTTCTGGACATCACTTCAAGGGAGTATTGCTGTTGTCAGGAAGACTTGCAGATGATGTTTATAGAACACCTAATTTCTGTATTGTGAACTGAACTGGGACAAGAGTGCATACTTACCCTAGGAGGAGATTCCCATCTGGGTTAGCCACAATCCAAAAGCAACTGCCAAGAGAAGTTTTCCATTCCAGGCTTTTCTTCTTTCACCTCTAAATCACACCATCTGAGAGTGGCCCCTGCCATCCCCCAAATTAACTTAAAAGTAACTCCCACAGAAGGAATTTCAGTTTCCTAAAGCCACAAATTACCTTGGCTCATGACATTTACACTTGACTGCTCTCACCCAGGGCTCCCAACTCCTCACTCCTTCTTTTATGTTTTCTTAGGGTCTTAGAGGATATCTCACTTATCTGATTGCTGCGCCCAGACAGTATATCATGCTATGGGCAGTGGGCATATCTTGCTTATCCTATCCCCCACTAATACCGTGCCTTCCAAAGAGTGGATTTTCAATTAATAGTTGAGAAATAAATGACTCAATGAGTAAGTGCACTCATTTATTAAGATTTAATTTCTATTTTTAAACTTTTAATATGTTTTATTTAATTGAATATATATATATATCCAAACTATTACCATTTAAATCTGTAAATAATTAAAAAATATTTGTGAGATATTTTATACTCTTTTTTTTCATACTAATTCTTCACAATGGAGTGTGGATTTTACATATACAGCACATGTTAATTTGAAGTAGCTACATTCAAAGTGCTCTGTAGCTACATGTGGCTAATGGTTGCTGTGTTGGACAGTGCATATCTAGATAATACTTGCCGTTAGCTTTAGCATGTGTCATACTGCTAAATTCAGAATTTCTCCTGCATTCTTGAGTAAGTCAAGCAAATACAGGCATTTAATTTTCAATTTTATAGAAAGGCAGAATAAAAGGGATATGGGAATCAAAAAATAATCGTCTTTTCTTTTTCCCTCTATTTTGCTGCTGAGCCCTTTCACATTACTAAGGAAATTCTTATTGCTATGCCATATTAACTTGTTCCATATCACAAAAATGAGATGGAATATTTTCCAATTTGTTTTACAAATAGCAAAACTTTTACTCTTAAAATAGTTTAACAGCAATAAATTTGTTACATTCCTTAATCAACAAAGATACCGATGCTAATTAAACCTGCTATTAAAGGGAAAAACACTTGAAAAATACCAAAAAAGAAAATGAAGATAAACCTTTAAGTCATTAATATAGAGAGCAACACAAATATTTTATGGACTGTGCTAACTCTAGCCCCACTTTGGTCCTTTATAACTTAGAACATTGACTACTTCAAACATAAGAGTGAAGAATGTCCCTCAGTCTTCAATGGGAACAGAAGCTTCTGGACAGGGCACCGGAACTTTCACTGGGCATGGCAGTAGTATCATCTGTGTCAGCAATTCTGGCCTGGGCTATCTCTTCCTCATCTTTCAAAGCATCCTCATACCAGATTGGAAAGTATCTGGGAGTAGCATCATTGATTCTGGCCAAAAATTCCCAGACCTTAATCTTGTTGGTTTCAGCATGGGCTCTTGGACTCCACAGGAACTCAAAGCATGCAGGATCACTGCCAGGCACCTGCTGGTATTCCAGGTACTTTTCCTAAACCAAATTTTTGGTGATGTGCTTCCTGGGCTCACCATAGATGAAATGATCCTTCCTGCCAAACCCCCCTGTAGCATTCAGCACCTTCCAGATCTCCTCTTCAGGGGTGCAGTTTCCTTCCATGAAGATCATGCTCAGGATAAATATCAGGATGCCAGTCTTGGGCAAGCCCCTGTCATCACTCATCATCCCATCATAGGTGAGGTCTAGTGTGTTGTCAAAGACATATAAGTGGCCAGTGGCATCTGCTTCCTTCACATCAATGCCAAAAACAAGCTCTGTGCACTCATAGGCTTCTTTGAGGATCATGGGGAAGTGGTCCTTGTAATTTTTGATGACCATCTTCAGCATTTCTTGCTTTGTGATGGGCTCCTTTGTTCAATACTTAAGGAGCAGGGACTGCACCAAATCAGCAACTTTTTCATCTAGGGCATCTCTGAGCAAGGATTCAGTGTCTGCCAGGACCTTCCAGGTTCTCAGTATTTCATCTTCTTCACTACTTGTGCTCTCATCTGGTGTGCTTGATGAAGTGGAGATAGAGGAGGTTCTCTGAAGACTCGGGGGAGTACTTGGTGTTCTGGCAGCAGTCACCTCCTTAGGGGAGTCCGGTATGAAAGGAGATGGAGAGGAGTGAGAAGATGAGACCTCTTCCTCCCAAGTCTCATTAATAAGTCCATCTATCATGCACTGTGTCTCAATTTGGGCCTGAAGGTCTTCTTCAAGCATGCAGCATGGAAGCTTTGGCAAGCGAGGCATGATGATTCTTGTCAGGGCAGCAGTAGGAGTGTGGAAAGGAGGGTGGGTGATGGATGCCTGTAGGCCTAGGGGAGAGAGGGAAAATGTGAGCTGACTCAGTTGGGAATCTCAACCTCTGTGGCTCTGACAAAGGCCAACTTACAGGTTTTCTCTTTAGATGGTCTTTGAGGGCTCCACAGGTCCCCTGTTCTCCAGTTCAGCCTGCCTCTAGAAACCAGAAGGAGGAAGTGAGAGAGCTCCTCAGGCTCTGAGGATGACAGGATGACTGAGATTATGTACTGTGAGGTCCTCTATGTTTTGGGGTGAGGGGTGGCTGTGGTAGACATTCAGGGGTTTCACCTTAACTCCTAGGTGTGCCTGGGCCTTCTCCACTAGGTTGATCTGAAAACAGGTGTCTCAGACCAGGACTTTCTGTTCTTGGTTCTTGAGACCCTGTAAGAATTGATGGGGGCTCTTCAGACTGCAGTCTGCAAACACAGTCCTGGTAGCCTCCCAATATAGAAAGGAGAGACAGGGCTGGACGCTGCAAGGTCCTCACTATTCTCGGGTGGATGGTCCCCTTAGTGCTCACTTGGCAGGGCCTTGGCCCAACCTTTCTGCTGACCTGAAGCAAAAGTCTCAGAGAAAAAGCTGACATTCCTGAGACCAAAGAAGAGGAAGTGAGGGGGAATGACATCAAACTACTCTGTCCCATTTCATCCCAGAGCTAAGACCAGCGGGAGGATGGGGCAGAAGTCCCATCTTTTCTGGTGTGGGGAGTCCCCTCAGTTATCACATTGACATCTGGAAAGGCCTGAGACTCCTCCCTCTACTGATCTGACTTCAGCCTCCTCAGAGAAAAGGCATCATTTCTCTTAGACCATTAAGAAAGGAGTGGAGCACACCATATCTTGCCATCAAGTCCAGGCCCTTCTAGAACTCTCATCAAGAGCAGTGTAGAGGGAAACGGACTTGGCCCAGTGGTTAGGGTGTCCGTCTACCACATGGGAGGTCCGCAGTTCAAACCCCGGGTCTCCTTGACCCATGTGGAGCTGGCTCATGTGCAGTGCTGATGCGCACAAGGAGTGCCGTGCCACGCAGGGGTGTCCCCCACGTAGGGGAGCCCCATGCGCAAGGACTGCGCCCCATAAGGAGAGCTGCCCAGCGCGAAAGAAAGTGCAGCCTGCCCAGGAATGGCGCCGCCCACACTTCCCGTACCGCTGACTAAAACAGAAGCAGACAAAGAAACAAGACGCAGCAAATAGACACAAAGAACAGACAACTGGGGGAGGGGGGGGGGAATTAAATAAATAAATAAATCTTAAAAAAAACAACACACACACACACAAAAGTAATGTGTGTCAACATTACCCTTAAAAAAAAAAAAAGAGCAGTGTAGAGTTGGGATCCCATCTATCCTAGCTTGGGGATTCCTCTCAGTCCTCACTCAGAGTCCTTACCTTGACTCCCTGCAGACCCTGCAATGACTCCTTGTGGTGACCTGATGTTGATTCCTCTGCTGACTGACTGTTGTCTGCTTAGATCAAGGTCCTCACCTTCCTGAGACTCCGAGACAAAAGCAAAGACATGCCACATCTGGCTCGTGCTCCCCGGCATGTCCCCAGCACTGACAGGAGGTTCTGAGTCCCATCAGTTCTGGGGTGGTTGGTACCTTTAATTCTCTCACAGGATATTCAGCTTTACTTCTTTCAGGGGTAGAGCCACCCCCTCTTGCTGACCTGATATCATCCTCTGAGACTAAGACCTATCCTCCCTGAAATGCCCCCAATCACTTGGCAGAAGTGAGAGGCACCACATCTGGTCACATCTGTCTTGGTCCTCCCACGGCTGAGAGCAAGTTGAATTCTTTGAGTACCCTTCTTTTTCATGGTGAGAGGTACCTTCAATTTTCAGCAAGGATCCTTATCTTGAATCCTTGCAGGGGTGGCCAGGTACTACCACCTTCAGTTGTAGAGTCTAGAGACTCCTCATTCCCCCTTTAAATTTCTCTCCTTAACTCTTGTCAGGGCCTATGCCCCTCCCATCTGCTGACCTGAGGATGTACCTTGAATCCAAGCCCCTCATCTCTATGAGACTGCAGGTGAGAAAGTGAAGGGAGGGGTAACTCTGATTAAAAGCCCTTCCCAAGGCCCACTGCAATGGCAGGTTGCTGTGGATTCCCATTTCTTCAGGATGGGAAGTCCCCTATATCCTCCCTCAGAGTCCTCACCTTGAAGCCTGGCAAGGCCTGGGAACCGTCCCTTTGCCAATGTTGAGTTCCCCACTTCAGAATAATACACTCGCCTCCTTAACACCCCCAGACAGAAGACAGGAAACATCACATCTGGCCATCCCCTGCTTGGACCCTCACAATAGGCACAGAGGCAGAGCTAGAATTTTCCAGAGCCTTTGTTTCCTGGGGTGAGAAGGGACTTCAGTCTTAAATGTATAGATATTTACTCTGGATATGGCCTGAAGCGCCTCCTTGCTGCTCATGTAGGGATTCCACTCAGACTGAGACCCCTGAAGAGGAAGTGAAAGGGGAGGGTATGTCTGAATGAGAATCTTGACCGAGACTCCCCAGGGCTGACAGAATGGACAGATTTTATCGGTGCCTCCACTTTGCCTGGATGTTAAACCCCTTTAGTACTAGCTCAGTTTTCTCACCTTGATGTCTGGCAGGGTCTGGCACCCCGCCTCTGCTGACCTGAGTCTGCCCGCCTCAGACGAAACCACACATCCTTCAGACCCCAAGACGTAAGTCAGGGAGAACCACATACAGGGCCCTACTGGGGAACAAAACTAGGGACAGATTTCTGCGGGTCCCTCTAGATGGTGGTGGGAAGACCTCTCACTGAAGACCTGAGTCCTTCTCCCTCAGGCGAAGCCTCACCTCCCTCAGACTCCAAGATGCAAGTCAGGAAAAATCACATCCAGGGACCCCTCCCAGGGACATTCCAGGACTGACAGGACAGGTGGGTTTCTGTGGCCCCAATATATCTGGGGTCAGAAGCCCCCTAATCCTCTCTCACCTTGATGCCTGGCAGGGCCTGGGACTTCTTCCTCTGCAACCTGAATCTGCCCCTTCAGACAAAGGCTCACTTCCCTCAGACCCTGAGGCCCAAGTCAGGGAACATCACACCCGGAGACCCTATCAGCGGACGTTATAGGGTTGGATAGCAAGGGCTAATTTTTCTGGGGGTCCCCTCAGCATCACTTAAGGGTCCTCATCTTGATACCTGACAGGGCCTGGGATTCCTCCCTCGGCTGACCCGAGTCCGGCCCCTTCAAACAAACCTCTCTTCCCTCTGACCCCAAGGTGGAAGTCAGGTACAACACATCCAGGGACCTAGCCTGGGTCCCCCCAGGGCTGTCAGCAAGGGTATTGGGGACAGGTGGATTCTATGGGGGCCCCTGTGTTCTGGGGGGGAGTGTCTCAGACATCCGCAATATAGTCATCTTTATTTCTAACAGGTCATGGAGCCCCACCTTTCTGCTGATCTGAGGATGGTTCCCTCAGGCCACAGCCTTCATCTCCATGAGGCATCCGAACTAGGAGTGAGGGGAGGAGGAGCCTCTGACTGACAATTCTGCCTGTGACCTCCCAAAGCCGACAGTAGGGGCCGGCTTCAGTGGTGCCCGCTCTTTGTAGGGGTGGGACGCTCCCTTAGTTTTCTCTCCAAGTCCTCACCTTGACGCCTGGCAGAGCCTCGAACCCCTCCTTGGGCTGACTTCAGTCCGGCCCTCTCAGACAGAAGTCAGGTAACACCATACCCAGGAACTCGACCTTGGACCTCCTTGGTGTAAAGGACCATTTTCTCTGGAGTCTGTCATTGTAGATACTGTCAATCTTTCCTGACGGTCTTTACCTCAAATCCTGACAGGGCCTGAGACCTCTCCCTGTGATTATCTGAATCATTGCTCAGAGGAAGCCTTACTTCCCTCAGAAGCCCATGTCAGAAGTCACGAATCAATTCTCGGGGGCCCTGCCTGGGGCCTCTCAGGGCACAAAGAAGAGACAGGGCTGCCTAGGGTAGGAGGACCTTCAGTCTTCCCTCATTTTTCTCACTTTCACACTTCGCAGAAACTGGGTCCCCTCCCATCTCTGACCTGAAGACTGGCTTCACGGACCAGGACCCTCACCTCTTAGACCATCTAGACAGATGTCATAAACTCCATATCCAGCCACAAGGTCCTGCATCTCCCAGGGCTGATAGCAGGTAGGGAACCGCATTCTATGTGGTCGTGTCTATCTGGGGTGGGAGGAGCCCCCCTTCAGGGTCCTCGCCTTGATGTCTGGCAGAGCCTGGACCCTCTCCCATTTCCTACATGAGTTTGTCCTTCACTGACAATAGCCCTCACCTCCATGAGACACCTGAACACGAAATGACAGGGCTGAGAGGGGAAGGGAGTTCCACTTAAGATTCTTTCGTGGGTTTATGCAGACTGACATCAGGTACAGGCGAATTATTTTGCATGTGCTTATACTGTTGTTCCAGACCTGTTTTTGAAAATACTGCTCTTTCCTCATTGAATGTTCTTGGTACTCCTGTTGAAAATCAACCGACCATAGACGGGGGTTTATTTCTCGACTTGCCATTTATTTCATTTGCAAGCCTAATTTCCCTGCACGGACTCCTCAGGAAATTGTAGAATAGAAATGGTGGAACTGGACATCTCTTTGTTGTTTGTTTTTTTGTTGTTGTAGGGAGAATACATCCTGTCTTTCACCATTAAGTATAAGTTTAGCTGTTAATTTTGTGTAGATGATTTTATCAGGTTGAGAAGCTTCCCTTCTACTCCTAGTTTGTTCAGTGTTTTTGTCAAGAAAAGGAATTGGATTTTGTCAAACACTTCTTATGTGAACACTTTTTATGTGTCTATTGAGATAATCATGTGTAATTTCGTTTTATTCCATTAATATGATGTTACTTTGATTAACTTTTGTATGGTGGGCCAACCTTTCATTCCTGGGATAAGCCACACTTGGTCATATTGTATAATACTTCTCATTTATCTCCTGAATTTTTGTTTGCTAGAAAATTGTAAAGGATTTTGTGTCTATATTAATAAGGGATAATGGTTGTTAGTTTTTATTTTCTGTGATGTCTTCATCTGTTTTTGGAGTCTGGCAAATATTGGACTAATAGCATGAATTGGAAAGTATTCTCTCTTCATCTGTTTTTTTTTTTTTTCTTCATGGTCTTAGAGCAAATTTATTTGAGGTTGGTATTCTGTGAGAATTCTCCAATATGAGAATTTCATGGCCTAGCTGTGTCACACCAGCTTCCAAATGTCACCTGCTATTCTTTCTTTTTTTTTTAGGTTTTACTTTTTTTGTCTTTATTTTTTCAATATTACATTAAAAAATATGAGGTCCCCATATACCCCCCACTCCCCTCACTCCAGTCTTCCCCCCATAACAACAATCTCCTCCATCATCATGAGACATTCATTGCATTTGGTGAATACATCTCTGAGCACCGTTGCACCTCATGGTCAATGGTCCACACCATAGCCCACACTCTCCCACAGTCCACCCAGTGGGTCATGGGAGGACATACAATGTCCGGAAACTGTCCCTGCAGCACCACCCAGGACAACTCAAAGTCCTGAAAACACCCCCACTTCTCATCTCTTCCTCCCACTCCCTACCCCTAGCAGCCACCATGGCCACTTTTTCCACATCAATGCCACATTTTCTTCGATTACTAATCACAATAGTTCATGAATAGAAGAATTTGTGAAGGATTGGCATTGATTCTTCTTCTGTTTGGTAAAATTTACCAGTGAAGCAGTCTGTTTGAGGGTTTTTGTTTATGAGAGATTTTTCAATTACTAATTTAAATGTAAAATTTTTAGATGTCAATTGTCATTTTTTATTTATTCTTGAATCAGTTTTGTTAGTTTATGTCTTTTTATGAATATTTCCATTTCCCCCAGGTTATCTAATTTTTAGCAATCAAATATTCATAGTATGTCAATATAATCATTTTTATTTAATTTAAGTTGGTAATAGTGTTTCCTCCTTCATGCCTAATTTGCTGAATTGAGTCTTTGCATTCTTCTTGGTCTGGTTAAAGTATTCTGTTTCTTTGAAATTTTCAAAGAATACATCTTGGAATTGTTGATATTTCTTTATTTTTTTTACTCACTATTTAATGTTTTATCCTTTCATTTTTATTATTTCCTTCCTACTGCTTGCTCATGGTTTAGGTTTTTCTTCTTTTTTATAGTCTTAAGGTGGAAAGTTACTTTATTGAGTTGTGATTTTTCCTCTTTATTTTAGATTTTTTATTTATTTTTGGTTTACTTTATTTATTTATCCCCCCTTCCCCCAGATGCTTTACTCCTCTCTCTATTCATTGTTTGTTTGCTTGCCTTCTCTAGGAGGCACTGGGAACCCAAACTGGGACCTCCCACATGAAAGGTGAGTGCCCAACGGGCTGAGCCACATCTGCTTCCCACGGGCTACTGCATCTTCTAGCTCTGTTGGGTCAAGAGGTAGCATCTAGCTCTGTTGCATCCAGACGCAGAGTCTGCTTGTCTTCTTTTAGGAGGACTGGGGCCTGAACCCAGGACCTCCCATGTGGGAGTCAGGCATCCAAGTGGTTGAACCACATCTGTTTTCCTTTCCTCTTTCTTAATAGATATATTTACAGCTATAAAATTCCATCTCAATTGTTTTAGCTAAATCTAATAAGTTTTTACAAGTTGTGTTTTTCTTTTTATTCATCACATCCTTTGTGAATTCCTCTTTTCCACATTGTATATTATATTCATTTCCTAGAGCTGCTGTACCACATTATCACAACCTGGGTGGCTTATAAAACTGCAACTTTATTCTTTCATAGTTCTGGAGGCTAGAAGTACAAAATCAAGGTGTTAGCAGGGCCATACTCCTGACTTTCTTGCTTATTCTAGCTTCTGATGGTTGCCAGTAATTCTTGGCTTTCCTTGGCGTGCAGATGCATCACTCCAATTTTTGCCTCTGTTCTTACATCATGTTTTCCCTGTGTACCCAAAATTCCCCCTTCTTATAAAGACACCGGTCATTGGAATAGGGCTCACCCAAATCCAGTATGACCCTCATCCTAAATTAATTGCATCCTCCAAGATCCTATTTCTAAATAAGATCACATTCACAAGTACTTGAAGTGAAGACTTGAACATATCATTTTGGGAAACACAATGCAACTCACAATAGGTATTTAGAAGTATTTTTAAAATTTCCAAAAATTTGTGAATTTCCAAATTTTCCTTACATTATAGAATTCTAATTTCATTCCATTGTGGCTGGAATACATGTTTTGTATGATTTTAATCTATTGAGGCATTTTTAATATCCTAGCACATTATCTATCCTGATAATTTTCCATGTGCTCTTGAGAAGAATATAAATTCTTTCTTTGGTAGATTGGGTATCTGTAGATGTATGCTATGTCTAGTTATTTTACAGTGTTCAGTACTTCTGTTTTCTTGTTGATCTTCTTTCTCATTATTCTATATATTATTAGAATTGGTTTTCAACAAATGTCCTTGGGGAAAAGACTTTTTCTCCTGAATAAGCACAAGTCAGGTCAAAAAAAGACAGTCTAAGAAAACATTCTTCCAGGAAACCACCAGATGGTACAAATAATGAAAATTCTCTAGGACTGGGGCTTTGGAAGAGCTCCAACCCTATTTGTCTCCATCCTCATGGCTTCAGGATGTTGGATTCCATGGTGATTGTAGGCTGTTGGTTTTCATGGCTACTGTGGAGCTAAAGAATGCGGACATGGGAATAAGGCAAGTAAGGATGCCATTAAACTCACTGTTTTTACCTAGATTTTTCCATTTTTATTTAATAAACACTCTCTGGATTGCTGCAAGCATTTTGTTGTCTTCTAGCATCCTGAAAAAATGATTCTGAGCATTTTTGCCTGAATATCATTGCTTTTAGGGAACAAAGGATTTTCAGAGGTCTTTTGTCCTCCATTTTCCCTCACATGACTCTATTTTAATTTTTAAAAGAGGAACATTACATGCTTCCTTTGGAATCCTGCATTGAAGTCATTGTCCCTTAGATTTATGCACAGGGTTTACATTTGGCCAAGATTTTGATTTGTACTCTGTAAAATTGAAGCACCTTAGAACAAAGCCTCTCCTACAGAGTCACCAGAGTCATTCTTCTGTGAGGGTAAAGTAGAAAAATGACCAAAATTTCTCTTTTTTTCTTGTTTTCCTTCTTTTTCTTTTTCTTCTTCACTACTTCACATAAAAAATACATGACTGGGAGTAGGAGTAGCTCAGTGGTTGAACACCTCCTTCCAATGTACTAGGTCCCAATTTCCTTCCCCAGTACCTCCTAAAAAATACATGACTATTGTAACCAGTTGGTGAAATACCTGTAAGAACAATAACTAATATTAAGATCTCAATCCCATGATGTATCATTTACTCTATGCCCTTACATTTTTTTTTTACCATGTATCTCCATTGTCTTAACCTGCTTAGGGTTCAAAAATAGTCACCATTTTCTTATTCTTAGAATTAAAACTGGTTGACCTTTTAACTGCTGATACTTTTGGTATTACCTCATAATAACTGGTTCTATACAGTGCAAGGTGTCCATGGCCTCTTGCAGTGTTCGTTGAGAACCATTCACAGTTCCTCAGAAGTGTCCCAAGAAGTTACAAAAAAATAAATAAATAAATAAATAAATAAATAAATAAATAAATAAATAAAATAGGTTTACACACACAGGAAAAAAATAAAATAAAATAAAAGTAACAAATGAAAAAAAAAATCTACCATCTCAACCCCAGTGGTTGGATTTGGAAGTAGAACCAGCTCGATTTGAAATAACCAAATTAGAATTCCCGGCATTGAGCCACAATCTCTACTTCAAATTTCCCTATTCTCATATTGGGTTGGTTTTCATCCTAATTTGAGTTTTGGGAAGATGAAATTTCAATTCAACTGATTTTTAGGCATCAAAAACAATTTGAGTGAGAAAATTCAACCAATATCTAAAAATATATGTAAATTATATTTTAGGAGTCCTATAAAACAGAAAAAACATTGAAGGCAACAATTAAGATGTTTAAAGACAGAAAGTAAGTAGAGGAGAAAATAAAGAAGGAGCGGGAATGATTGTGACTTTTGGACTTCTGAGCAGGCAGGAAAGAGAACAGACGAACACCAAGCAAAGTCTTTGAAGCCTTGGCTGGCCTTCCCAGATCTTGTGTGCGATATCACCTCTATCACTATCCTTTGAAATGTTTATTAGAAGATTATTCACCTTTCCAGCTTCTTAAGGACTTTTTCTCCTTAGTTTGAAGGGTTTCTGTGAGTTTTGAGACTAAGCCTATAACAGACTTAAAATATTCTAACTTCTTTTTGTTGTTTTTGCGTTGTTTCTGTTGATAGGAGGGTTGGAGGTAGATGACTCTTAGAGTTTGAACCAGTTTGTTTCTTAAAGTCACTTCCTCTGAGAGCTGCATTAACTTCCCAAGACATTTGCTCACTTTTACCTCCCTAACCCGTGCTTGCATTGCACTGAGGTTATACTCTATAGTTCTTACTACCATTTAGAAATTACCGGTAGAGTTACTAGACTATAAAATTCTCTAGGACTGTGGTTGTATTTGTTCTTATTTTCCTAAGACAATGTTTGACATATTGAATGAATTCAGTAAGTAATTGTTGAATGACTCTGTCATTGATTAATCAACATAAGGAATGGAATTATGAAAGATATTACCTTCACTTTGACATACCATTGTCAAAATATGGCTCTTCTGCTTCCTAGAAATAAAATTCAATTGAAATGCACATCTAGTTGGTTAACTTCTGTTACTTCTTGCTGTTATTTTAAAAAAATTGCAAAAGTCAAAATCTTGGAACCTGATGCAATGTAATGGAAATATATAAAAGGCATAGAAAGACCATAATTGACAATCTAGTTTGAAACCAAGCTAAACTGTACTTTATGTTAATGAAAGAAAAGAAAGAGCAGACTCCAAGTTTAGAAGGGTAAGCTATGTGAAATGGAAGGAAAACCAAAGTAGCTATATATAGACTCTTTAATTGTAATAGCTATTGAATTATTCATCATTATAAACTTGTTGATATCTTTCAAATATTCCTTTATTAACAGTTTATTCTTAAGTGTTTCACAATTAGTTAAGCGTTAGATGGTTGGCTTATTGACAAAGATTTCTGAAATATCTGGAAAAGGTGATGAATAGGAGGGAGTAAGATATTCCAAGTACATAAAAATTGTTCTTATCTCCCTTAGCTGTATCATATTGAACAGTGTGCAGTTTTACTCCTAAAAGAAAAAAAAACACCCCGTATCTATTAGTAGTCACATAACAGTCCCTCTATCCTTAACCCTCCATAAATAACTGTTCATCCATTTCTGTAATTATAAACTTTCTTGTATAGAAAGGAATCAAATAATATGTAGTATTTTGTGTCTGTTTTCTTTTCCTTAGCATGATTCCTTTTTTCCTACCATTGATGGGTTAATATTAATATATTATTAGTTCTATAATCCATAGTTTGTTTAGTTGCATTTTCACCCAAATATCACCATTTTGTTAACATCTTGTAACATAATGTACATTTGTTGTAAGCATTCTTATATTTGCACCATTAACTATACTCATTGTCCACAAGAGAGTTTGCTATGTTCTACAGTCCCATGCTTCATCCTTTAGCTTTCCTTCTAGTTATATACACGACTGTAAACTTTCCCTTTCAACCACTATTGTGCCCATTTATTAGCACTGCAAATTACAATTACTAAATTGTGCTATCATCTCTATCCATTTCCAAATATTTCCAAACAACCCTTTTACAAATTCTTCATAATTAAGCCTCAGCTTTTCATTCTCTATATTCATTCTATCTTCTGGTGACCTATATTCTAACTATTAAATCCCTGAGTTTGCTAATTATAATTGGATAATAAGAGTGAAATCATTCAATATTTGCCCTTTTGTGTCTGGCTTGCTTCACTCAACCTGTTGTCCTCAAGGTTCATCCAGGTTGTCATATGGCTTACGACTTCATTTCTTGTTATATCTGAATAATATTCAATACTATGTATATACCATGATTTGTTTATCCATTCATTGGTTGATGGGCACCTGATTGTTTCCATCATTTGGCAACTGTGAATATTGCCACTATGAACATTGGTGTGCAGATGTTTGTTCGTGTCCCTGTTCTCATTTTTCTGGGTATATACTTAGTAGTGGGACTGCCAGATCACATGGCAGGTCTCTAACTTCTTTAGGAGCCAGTAAACAGTCTTCCACTGCAGATGCACCAATTCTATGTTTCTACCAACAGTGAATAAATATTTCTATATCTTCACATACTCTCCCAACACTTTTAGTTTTATGTTTTTGTAATAATTGCCATTCTAATGGATGTGAAATGATATCTCATTGTAGTTTTGATTTGCATTTCCCTAATAACTTGTGATGTGGAACATTTTTTCATGTGTTATTTTACTATCTGTATTTCATCTTGGGAAAAATGTTCATTGTCCATTTTTTAATCATATTATTTGTCTTTTTATTATTGAGTTGTAGAATACCTTTGTATATCATGGATATTAAGCCTTTATCAAAGATCTGATTTCCAAATACTTTATCTCTTTGAGTAGGCTACCTTTTCTCACCTTCTTGACAAAGTCTTATCAAGCACAAAAGTCTTTAATTTTAAGGAGGTTCCAATTTATCTGATTTTTCTTTCATTATTTGCTCTTTGGGTGTAATGATTAAGAACACACCTCCTATCACCAAATCTCAAAGATGCTTTCCCATATTATCTTCCAGTAGTTTTATAGTCCTGGTTTTTATTTTTAGGTCTTTGATCCATTTTGAGTTGATTTTTGTCTGGAGAGTGAGATGGGGTAGTCTTTCATTCTTCTCTTTACAGGTATCCAGTTCTCCCTGTACCATTTTTTGAAGAGACTGCTTGTCCCAGTGAGTGGCCTTGGTAGCCTTGTCAAAAATCAATTGACCATAGAGGTGAGGGCCTATTTCTGAACTCTCGGTTTGATTCCATTAATCAATGCTTCTATCTTTATGCCAACACCATGCTGTTTTTACCACTCTAGATATGCAATATGCTTTAAGGTGGTGAAGTGTATGACTTTTATTTATTTTTTCTTGAGTAATTGCTCTAGCTAGACCTTCCAGCCCAATGTTGAATAACAGTGTTCACAGTGGCCATCCTTGTCTTGTTCCTGATCTTAGAGAGAAAGTTTTCAGCCTTTCCCCAATGAGTACAATTCTGGCAGTGGGATTTTCATATATGTTCTGTTTCATGTTGAGGAATTTTCCTTCTACTCCTATATTTCAAGTACTTTTTTTTTATCAAGAAAGGATGACAGATTTTTTTTAATACCTTTTCTGCATCAATTGAGATGATCATGTGGTTTTTCTTCTTTAATTTTGTTAATGTGATGTATTACATTAATTCATTTGCATTGAATCTCTCTTCCATAATCATATTTTGGATTTGATTTGCAAGTAGTTTGTTGAGAATTTTTGCATCTGTATTCATTGGAGATATTGGCCTGTTATTTTCTTTTCCTGTAGTATCTTTATTTGGCTTTGGTACTAGGGTGAAGTTAGCATCTTAAAATGAGTTTAGGAATTTCCCTCCTCCTCATTTTTTTGGAAAAAAATTTGAGCAGGATTAGTATTAGTTTTTCTCAAAATGATTGTTCAATTTACCTGTGAATCCATCTGGTTCTGGACTTTTCTTTGTTGGGAAGTCTTTGATGAGTGCTTCAATCTCTTTACTTGTTTCTGGTTTACTGAAGTCTTGTATTTCTTCTGGAGTCAGTGTATGTTGTTAGTTCATTTCTAGGAATTTATTCTTTTCATCTAGGTTGTCTAATTTGTATGTATACAGTTTTCATAATATCCTCTTATGATCCTTTGTATTTCTGTGGGGTCCTTAGTTATGCCTCCCCTTTCATTTCTGATTTTATTGATTTGCTTTTCTCTTTTTTTGTTTTTGTTAGACTAGCTTAGTGTTCGTTGATTTCATTGACCTTCTTAAAGAACCAACTTTTCATTTTGTGATTCTTCCTTTTTTTTTTGTTCTCAAATTTTTATTTATTTCTGCTCTAATCTTTGTTGTTTCTTTCCTTCTGCTTGCTTTGGGATTAGTTTGCTGTTATTTTTCTCATTTCTCCAGGTGTTCATTTTGGTCTTTGATTTTAACTTTTTATTCCTTTTTAATATAAGTGTTTAGTTGTGTTTGGTCCATCGTGTAAGTTTTAATATGTTATGGTCTCAATTTCATTTGTCTCCAGATATTTATTGATTTTTCTGTCAAAATTTTCTTTGGCCCGATAATTGTTTGAGTGTGTTATTTAGCCTCTCTATATTTGTGAATTTTCCTATTCCTCAAATATTATTGATTTCAAGTTTCATTACATTATGATCAGAAAAAGTACTTTGTATAATTTCAATCTTTTTAAATTTATTGAGGTCTGTTTTGTAAACCAACATGCAGTCTATCCTTGAGAAAGAGCCATGAGCACTTGAGAAGTTGTATCATGCTTATTTGAGGTGCAACAATTTGGAGTGTAATGTTCTCTTATGTGTGTTAGGTCTAGCTGGTTTACCATATGTTGCTCAAGTTCTGTTTCCTTGTTGATCTTCTGTCTAATTCTATCTATCTGGAGTATTTATTGACGTCTCCAACTATTATTTTAGAATTGTCTATTTCTCTCTTCAGTTTTGTGAGTTTTAGTTTCCTGTAATTTGGGGCACCCTTGTTAGGTGCAAAGATATTTATGATTTTTATTTCTTCCTGATTAATTGCCCCTTTTATTAATAAATAATGTCCTTGTGTATCTCTTATAATATTTTTGCATTTAAAGTCTGTTTTATCGATATTTGTATAGCTTCCCCTCCTTTTTATTCCCTTTGGTTACTGTTTTCGTGAAATATCTTTTTCCAACCTCTCACTTTCAGTCTTTTTTTATCTGTCTAAGGTGAGTCTCTTTTACACAACATATGGATGACTCATGTTTTTTATCCATTCTGTCAGCCTGTGTTTTTTGTTTGTGAAATTTAATTCTTTAACATTCAATGTCATTACTGTGAGGACATTACTTATTGGACAATTTTATCCTTTGGCTTTCATATGTCTAGCAGTTTGATATTACTGATGAATTCCAAAAAGAAATATTGGATTATGTTTGTAAACTGATCTTTTCCTCTGAACATATTAGATTATATTGGATTCATAGGTTTATATAATTAAGTAATTATGTAATCCTCTTGTGCCAGTCCGGCATTGAGTCCTTACCCTTTGGTTGGTGGGGACTCACAGATAAAAGGTATGGCAAAGGACAGAGTTAAGTGTTCTTAATGTTGGAGTTTTTGATGTTGGAATTTGATGCTGAAGCCTTAAGCTGGAGCCCCAGGAAGTAAGCTCAAAGAGGAAACAAAAGCAAGCCCCAGGAAGAGAGAAACCAGAGCCTAGGGAAAAAAAAAAGCCTAAGGAAGGGAGGAACCCCGGAATCCGGAAACCTTGCAGATGTCGGCAGCCATCTTGCTCCTGCACATGGAAATAGACTTTGGTAAGGGAAATTACTTATGCTTTATGGCCTGGTATCTGTAAGCTCCTACCCCAAGTAAATACCTTTAATAAAAACCAACCGATTTCTTTTATTTTGCATCAGCACCCCTTTAGCTGACTAATACATATCATATCTTCTTTTTGTCTGTTTTTTACCTTTTTGGTTACCTTTTATGATAATCCTCATTTCTAGCTCTCCTCCAAGTCTCTTTCTCCCATATTTTCCTTTCACGCTTCAGAACCCCCTAATGGGGAATTCTTTTTCTTGTAAAGCTGGTCTCTTGTTTATGAACCCTCTTAGTTTCTGTTTTTCTATAAATATTTTAAACTCACTTTCATTTTTGATGGACAGTTTTGCCACATAGCGCATTCTTGGTTTGCATGTTTTATATATTTAATAAACTTTATTTTAGAGAAGTTTTAGATTACAGAAAAGTTACGTTGAAAGTATAAGGAATTCCTATATAACCTACCACCTCCCCCTTCCATATTTTCCCCTATTAATAACATCTTACATTATAAGGAATGGTACACCGTTATAGTTGATGCAACAATACTGAATCCTTGCTACTAACCAAGGTCTATAGTTTACAGTATGGTTTACACTTTGTGCTATACAGTTTTAGAGGTTTTGAAAAATGTTTAACGGCCTATATCCATCATTGCAATATGTATAGAACAATTTCAATGCCCTGAAAATGCCCTGTGTTTAGCCTTTTCCTCCCCTCCTCAAATTCGAACCTCTGGTAACCACTTTCTTTATATCAGTGTTACAGATTCTTCCATTACCACATGCTAATAATTACAATAACAATAAGTCTACTTTGTCTGTGGTTTTGGCTGACAGTTTTTCTTTTTCAGTCTCTTAAATATACCACACTACTGTCTTCTCACTTCAATATTTTCTTATAAGAAATCTGTACTAAGATTTATTAAACTTCCGTTGTGCATGATAGATCACTTTTCTCTTGCTGCTTTCAGAATTCTCTCTTTATCTTTGGCATTTGAAATTCTGTTATGTATATGTCTCAGAGTAGGTCTATTCAAATGTTTTCTGCTTGGAGTACATTGTGCTTCTTGGACATATATTTTCAGGTTTTTAATCAGATTTGGAAATTTTTTAGCCATCATTTCCTCAAATATTCTTCCTGCTCCTTTTCCCTTTGCTTCTCCCACTGAAACTCCTATGACCCGTATATTGGCGTACTTTGTGCTGTCATTTGATTCCCAGAGCCCCTGCCCAATTTTGTCCCTTTTTTATTCTATTCGTTCGTCTGTCTTTTTCCAAGTCAGATGTTCTAATTTTCTGATTCTTTTTTTCTGCCATTTCAACTTCATTGTTATATGCCTTTAATGTATTTTTATTCTCACCCATTGTGTCTTCCATTACAATAAATTGTTATTTTTCTGTTCAAGCTTTCTAATTCTTCTTTGTACTCACCTCGTGTCTTCCTAATGTCTTTTATCTCTTTAGCTTTATTTTTCTTCAACTCCTTGAATTGATTTAGGGGATTGTTTGGAATATTATTGAATAGTTGTTTCAAATCCTGTGTCTCATCTGGTATTTTAATTTGTTCTTTTGGGCCATATCTTCTTGTTTTTAAATATGGCTTGTAATTTCTTACTGATGTCTTCTTCTAGATATCAGCTTATTAAAGTGAGTTTATTTTGATGGTCTGTTTCTTTCTCTTGCCTAGAATTTTATAGTTGACAGGCTTTGTGTTTTGGCTCTTATTTGATTCTGAGTTCAATTTATTATAGTCTTTAAAATTGTCCCTTTTTTATCAAAACAGGGACAGGGACCCACTAATGGTGTGTAGGTCACTTCCCCAGGGTCTTGGAGAGGAACAAAATAAGGATGCCAAAATTTTTCTTCTATTTTTTTTTTCCTGGCATTTAACAGATGGTGTTCTTTGGCAAACCTTTTCACACAACTCTAGGGTGGGATTGTATTTACTCCATTCACTACCGGGGGGGGGGGGCAATGATGAATCAATGTATTGGTGAGTTCCTCCATTGGGCAGCTATTCAGAGCCAGGTTTCACAGTTCAAACTTGCAATCAGAAGTCATGCTCCTCCTGTGTTTGCACCCTCCCTTCTCCCAGGGAGGAAAAAATCGCTACTCCTCTCTGAGTCAGCAGCAGCCCGTCTTGGTCAGTAGGGAAGATGTTTGAAAAAGCAGGACATTTTTAGCTCTCTGCTGGTTCCTGGGTGGAAACCTTGGCATGGCAGCACATGGCTGGAAAAGCTGGAAACTGTGGGACCCAGTAATCCAGATTCTCCAGTCAAAGGCTAGATTATCAGTGGTCTGTGTCTTACCTTCACCCTGTTTCTGGGGAATGGGACCACACTGCTCTCTGTTTGCAGTTGCATGCCAGGGACTGGCAATCTGAAGCTGTCTGCAATGAGAATAAGTGTTGGGTACCAGCAGCACCCACATTAGCCTGTATTAATCACAAATCCTCACTGCAGTTTCTCTGTCTCTTCACTTAGCTCTTTCCTGAATAATGCCCAGCACTTTCCTGGTCTCCTGAGCCCTGGAACAGTTGTTATGGACAGTTTCTGCCATAAGCCCTGTAACTTTCTAATCTTTCATCTTCCCAGAAATCTATGGCCATGACCAGAGATGTCCCAGAATCTTGGGCACTTCCCCCACAGGTCCTGTGGGGACTAAGCTCGTGTCCTCACTGTGGAGGCAGTGCACAGCCCAGGGGCATGAACCCTGTTGTGCAGTTTTTAACTATCTCTTTACTTATTGTTATTTATTCTTATTTCATTCTGAAACTTAAAATAGGAGGATTTCTGATTCTTAAACCATAGAGGAAAAGCTACTTTGGTTTTTTTTTCTTGAGGAAATTTTTACTCAAGTTTAGCTTTAATGTACTGCATGTGTAAACTCATAGTACTTATGGCTCTGAAAGCTGACTGTTGTTCATGAAAAATCTTTTGTGTTCTAGGAAAATGGTTGAAAGAGGAAAAGCAAAGAGTAAGTATGGACACCGATGACATTGGTAAAATATGTGTTGTGAAATAAATCTGCCAATTTGCAATCTTTTGAATTTAATAAAGCTAATAATTACTACTGAGATCCAGGGTAAATGTATGTGTCTATGTGTGCATGTGTGAGAGTTTATCGAGGGTGGAGTAGTGCACTAAGCTTTCTTAGGAGATACATTACATACATACATACATATATATACATATATATCTATATATATATGTATATATATGAAATATAGGTTTCATAATCTAATTAAAGTCATCAGGACATAAGAGTTTTTTTTTTTAACTTGGGTTGACAGTTTTGTGTTCAGACAAAATTCCTTTCAATGCTATGAATAACATGTATCACTTTGCTTCCAATCTTACACATTTTTTATTCTATGTAGCATTTGATATTACTGAGAACTTTTCTTCTCCCTTCCGATGAATTCCACAGTACTGCAGTCTCTTAATCTTTCTCTTATCTCTCTGATAGCTCCTTCTCAGGCTCTATCCATGGCTTCTCCAATATCTCCTAGATATCACTTAGAAGAAAAACTGGAAAAATTACAAGTATGTGGAAATTAAACAGCACTCAAACAACCAATGTGTTGAAGAAGAAATCACGAGGGAAATTAAAAATTACTTAGAAATGAATGAAAATGAAAACACAATATGCCAAAACTTATGGGGCATAGCCAAGGCAGTTTTCAAAGGGAAATTTATATTACCAATCAATAATCTTACTTCATATCTTGAGGTACTAGAAAAATAAGAGTCAAGTAATCTCGAAATGAGCAGACAGGAGGAAACAATAAAGATCAAAGCAGAGATAAATGAAATAGAGAATAAAAATTCATTTGAGAGAAACAGAAAAACTAAAAATAAGTTCTATGAAAAACTTAATATAATAGAAAAGCCTTTAGCTAGACTGGCAAAGAAAAAAAAAGGAAAAGGGAAAAATTTTTTATATCAGAAATGAAAATGGTTACATCATTTCTCACTGTACAGAAATAAACATAAAATTATTAAAAGAGACTATTATGAGCAATCGTATGCCAACAAACTAGATAATCTAGAAGAAATGGAAAAAATCTAAAAATGCATAAATTACTAAAACTGAATCAATAAGAAATGAGACCCTCAACAGACCTATTAAAAAGTACAGAAATTTAATCAATAATAGAAAGCCTTCATCTAAAGAAAAGTCCAGGGCTAGATAGTACAAAATTCTTTCATATAATTAAAGAAGAATTAATGCTGATCCTTTTCACTCTTCCAAAAAAATTCAAGAGGAGGAAACACTTCCTAATTCATTTTATAAGACCAGCATTACCTTTATACCAAGTCTGATAAAGACATCACACACACACACAAATTATAGGCCAAGTTCTCTTATAAACATTGATGGAAAATTCCTTAACAAATTATTAGCAAAGCAAACCAAACAGCATATTAAAAAGAAATGTACATACTGTAACCAAGTGAGATTTATCCCAGGAATGCAAGGTTTGTTCAATATATGAAAATGTATAAATATAGTATGCCACATAAATTCAACAAAGGGGGAAAAACAACATCATATTGCAATAGATGTGGAAAAGGCATTTGAAAGAAAAACCAGCACCAATTTCTTATAAAAACATCCAGGAAACTAGGTGTAGTGGTTTGCAGCTGTATGTATGACAGAAAAGTATGTTCCTAAATTAATCCATTCCTGTGGGGTAGACTCATTGAAGCCGAGGAAGTGTTGTATTCCTCTAGGTTCTTGGCTACGTTGCATAAAAGAATTTAAGAGCACGCCACTTTATTTGGGCCAGAAAAAGGAATTTATTGAGAAGTGGGGAAAATAACAGAGTTTGGTGAGAAATGGGAGAGGAAGGAAATATGTACCGAGATTTGATGTGGGCTCCTTTAGGCAGAGAGATCTGTATTTGGCTTGTGTGGTTACCTTTTAAGCTATTAGTTAGTCCTCCCCTTGCTAACGTTCAGGGGAGGGGCCCCAGCTGTTTGCTGTTCTGATTGATTACTCCCCCACATCCCCTGCAATGATGAGGTCCATTTTGAGGATATCTGTGTCTTTCCCTTTCATCCCACATGAGATTCTCATGGCCAGGATATCAGCATTTTTAGGTTTCTGGGCAGGGTCTCATGGCCATATTCTTTGTTGACCATGTTGTCTGCAGAGCCAGTTGCCTTCCCCCTTTCACTATACTAATCTGTCTCACCATTGTAAGTAAGATCTTTTGATGAGTAAGGCCTTAAGTTTTGAAGAGAGCAGTTGTAACTCAGTGGCTGAGTACCTGCTTAACATGTATGAGGTCCGAGGTTCAATCACTGGTACCTCCTTAAAAAAATGTTACCCATCTCGTTCAGGGTGGATCTTAATCCTCTTAATGTAGGCCCTTAAAAGGGAAAAAAAAAACCGCAGAAGCAAGAAGCTGAAAGTTGCAAAACCTGGCGAGAAAGGAGAAATCAGCAGATAGTGTCATGGGACTTACCATGTGACAAAGGAGTCCATGATTGTGAGTGCCCAGTCTTCAGGAATAAAATATCCTCTTGATGACTCCTTGATCTGGCCATTTTCATGGCCTCAAAACTCTAAGCTTGTAAGATAATAAATTTCCATGGCTAAAAGCCAACCCATTTTATGGTATCTGCTTTGAGCAACTTAGCAAACTAAAACACTAGGAGCAGAAAGGAACATACTCAACATTGTAAAGGTTATTTATGCAAAACCCCCGGCTAACTTCATACTCAGTGGTAAAAGATTGAATGTTTCTCCCTAAGATCAGGAACAAGATGAGGATGTTTTACATTTATAACTGCTACTCAATATTGTACTGTACGTTCCAGACAGAGGAATTAGACAAGTGAAAGAAATAAAAACTCTCAAATTGGAAAGGAAAAAAACAAATTATCTCTATTTGTAGACATCATGATCTTATATATAGAAAACCTAAAGGAATGCACAAAAAACCTACTAGAGCTAATGAGAAAGAAAATTCAGCAAACTGGCTGGGTATAAAACTGACCATAAAAATCAACTGTGTTTTATTACACTAGCAATGAACAATCTGAAAAGGAAATGAAGAAAACAATTAAATTTATAGTAACATCTAAAACAAATACTTAGGTATAAATTAAACTAAGAATGTGGAAGACTTTTATACTGAAAACCTACAAAATACTCCTGAAAGTAATGAAAAACCTAAATAAATTGCCAAGCATCTCATGATCATGGATTGGAAAACTTAATATTGTTAAAATGTCAATACTGGCAATTTATAGATTCAATGCAATCCTTCTCAAATTCTAGAAACCCTCATTTTACAGAAATGGAGAAGTTGATCCTAAAATTTATATGGAACTGCAAGAAACCCTCAGCCAAGATAATTTTGATAAAGAAGAGCAAAGTTGAAGGACTCAGTATCTGATTTCAAATTATCCTACACAGCTACAGTAATGAAAACTGTGGTTGTGGCATAAGGATAGATAAATAGACCAATGGGATAGAATTAGAAGTTCAGAAATAGATGTACACATTTATGATCAATAGACTTTTAAGAAAGGCGTTAAGTACATGCAATTGGGAAAGAATAATCTCTTCAACAAATGGTGTTGTGAAAACAGGATATACATATGCAGAAGAACTAATTTGTATCCTTACCTCAAAGCATATAAAAATTAACACAAAATGGATCAAGAACCTGAATAACAGATCTACAACCATAAAACTCATAAATAATAACATTGGGGAAAATCTTCACGACATGAGATTCAGTAATGGATTCTTAGTTTTGGCACCAAAAGGAAGCAATAAATAAATTCCAGTTTATCAAAATAAAAAACTCTTTTGTTCATCAAAGAACATTATTAAGAAATTGAAACAACAACCTATGGAATGCGAGAAAATAGTTGCAAAACATGTATCTCATAAGGATTTATTATGCAGAATATATAAAAAATTTTTACAGTCTAAAAACAAAAAAATAGACAAATCAATTAAAAAACTTGCAAAGGTCTTAGACATTTCTCCAAAGAGGATGCATAAATGTCCAATAAGCATATAAAAAGATGCTAAATATCATTAGCCATTAGGTAAATACAAATCAAAACATAAAGGAAATGTCACTTTAAACCCACAAGTATGGCTATTATCAAAACAAGACAAAACACAACGTAGCAAATTACAAGCATTGGAAAGGATGCCAAGAAATTAGAACTTTGCTGTTGGCAGAATGCAAAATGGTTCAGCCACTGTGGAAAGCACTATGACAGTTCCTCAGAAAGTTAAATAAAGAATTACCATATGACCAGCAATTCCACTCATATGTATATACTCACAGAACATGAAAACAGGATCTAAAACAGATACTTGTACTAGTGTTCACAGAAGCTTTGTTCACAATACCTAAAACATGGAAACAACCCAAGTGTTCATCAAGAAATGATTGGATAAGAAGTGTGATCAAATGGAGTATTACTTGGCATTAAGAAATGAAGTTCTGAGACATGGGTACAACATGGATGAACCTCCAAAACATAATACTCAGTGAAAGAAGCAAGGCACATAAGGACAAACACTGTATGGTGTCACTTACATGGGATATCTAGAATTAGGAAATTCATAGATACAGAAAGTAGGTGAGAAATTACCAGTGTATGCGGGAAAGGGAGATGAGGGAGTTTTTCCTTAGTAGGTGTAGAGTGCTTGTAAATAAAACGTAATAAATTTTTTTAAATTGGAAGAAGGGAGTTTGTGAGGAGTGCTTATAAGGACATTGTCTTACATAAAAACTAAAGAAAAATTAACTTCATAGACTTTCTTCTTTTATTCCATATCTTCTTGTACTTGTTTATTCATCACATGTAGATAAGTATAGCTTTTTATGTGGATAGCCTTCAATTCCATCTCTATAATGATTACTCTGACAAAGAAAAGCAAGAGTAGTTGTGGGCAGAAAGTGGGATATTTTGAGCTGAAGATCAGAGAGATCAAGTAATTTAAAATGTTGACAAGATCTGGGAGAACGTGGCTGTGGTGGAGTAGAGACTGAACTTGGCCATAACACCATATGGTGATGAACTTCTAAAGCCATGAAAAAAGATGGCAGGGCTTGAGAATAGGACTCTATGAGACTGTGCCACAGACTTCAATATTGGCAACCTTTTGCTATCAAGGGAGAGATAGTACATACTTTAGGCTTTGTTGTGTTTTGCTTATATCCCCTTTTATAAGGTATGATAAGACCAGACACAGATAATGAGAGAGAGATTAGAAGAGTTTGATTTATTCTACTCAGAGTTTCCTAGGGAGGGGCAGCCCACCATAGAGGGTCACACAGGGAAAACACCACGGTTAGTCACAATTAAGAGAGAAAGCAAGCTGAACAGAGGAAGTGTCTTCATTGTAGTTTTTGTTGGAAGTGTGCAAGGGTAGGGCAGGGGTATGCCAGTGTGGGATTGGTTAGCATATTTGAAACTGGCACCTCTGCCTATTTGAGGTTGTTTACTAGTAAGCAGGTTAGGGTCAACATTAGCTAGGAGTAACACACACACACACACATATGAGCTTGTCCACCTGAGGGTGCCTATTGATATTAAAGCAACAATTTACACAAGCTAGAAAACATAGTTTATATATGTGGACCATATGGTCTCTGTTGTAACTACTCAATTCTGTTGTTATAATACAAAAACAAACAAAAAACAGCCATAGACATTGCATAAATGAATAGGTATGAATGTGTCCCAGTAAAATTTAATTTAAAAAATAAAGCAGACTAGATTTGACCCATGAATCATTGTTGGCCAACCCCTAGATTAGAGGATTAACCCATAAATTGGTAGGTGGAATAACAAGAATGCCTAGGTTTTATTAATTGAATGCCACAAGTCTCATAAAAGCAAGGAATGTTACATGAATATGGTAAAATAATGATCCAGAAGTAGGATGAAGTCTCCACTTCTTGACCTTGAAGTACTTGGGGAATGGAAAACATGAATAGCATCTATGCTGAGGAGGCTTTAAGGAAAGCATGAACATCAGGTATCAGTAAAAACAGGCAAACGTGTCTAATCAAGAGGTTGAGGATGTAGGGGGATTTTTTTTCCATCATCATGAGACATTAATTGCATTTGGTGAATATATGTCAGAGCACTGCTGCACTTCATGGTCAGTTGTCCACATCATAGCACACACTCTCCCACGTTCCACCCAGTGGGCGATGGGAGGACATACAATGTCCGGTAACTGTCCCTATGTAGGGGGATTTTAAACCACAGAATGGGGGCACAGGTGCAAGGTCAACATTCTACTGAAGTGTTCTGAAGCTAAGGGCATTAACTTGGAGCTGAAACACATCTCTCTAAATAAATGCTTTCAGTGCATTGAAAGGCATATATTCTTCTCATTGCTTTCTAAATATAATTCAAAGGTAGGTAAATTCTGCATCTTTTTTTACTTTGCAAGGCTGTTTATATTAAGACTCATACCAAGGGGATTTGTTTGCCATCTTTTATTTATGTGCATGTGTATGTGCATTAACATACTGCATCCCTTGGATATTGGTAAAAAGTCAAAATATTATATATAGTAATAATTATGTAATTTATAGCAGAGCTTTATTTTTAAATGAATTCCATTTAATCTTCAAGTTCTTTGCAATACACTGTGGTAACCATAGAAAAATCTGGCTTTGAACTTTTGGCAAATTCCATGATAATTTATTATTCAAAATTACAGCAGAGTAAATTTTAGATGTAAGACATGACCTTTTTAGTGTCCTATTTCCTGAAAATAGCCCAACATTATTTGAGTTCATACAGTGATACAGTATAAATTGTTACCATTCTCTTCAAATCAAAATGCATTAAAAACTGTTATTTTATTGTGCTGCGATTTAACAGTGAGCCAAACTAAATAGAAGCACACACATTTGCACAAACACACACAGAGCTACTTTTGCAGACCCCATGCTCAGGAACAAATTCTCATGAAGCAAATCTCTGTAAGAAGTTTACTTCACACTCTGTGGGATTATTTTATTGGAAACATGATTTAAGGCAGTATCTCTATCATTCCCAATTCTACTATGAAATTTCTCTTATGCCATATTGCCATTTCCATTTTGTGAGATGTATTTTCTTTCATACAGCATTGTGCTCTCCTCCCAGAGTATCCTGCAGTATGATTTTGGTATTTTGTATCATTAATAACAATAGCCAGTATGTTTCACTAATTATTATTGAGTTAGGCACTGTGCTATCTGCTTTACATAAACTTTTTAATGTATTCATCACAAGAATTCCAGGAATTATTCCAGTTTTACAGATGTGGAAATCAAGGCTCAGAGATAGTACATGGCCAGAAAATACTGGATACAGAATTTGAACAAGTGTCTGTATGGCCTCAAAGGAAATGCTCTTTTTACTACACTGACACTCCTGGTGAATTTCATTAAATATTAAGTAATACATACCTTTTTAAGGATTATGATAAGAAAGCTGAGAATAATGGAATTTTTTAAATAACTTTTTAATACCTTGGAAAATATTTAGAAAAATGAGTATCAAAGTTTCCTAGAGCTGTCATAAAAATGTCCCACAAATTGTGTGGCTTAGAACAACAGAAATTTATTACCTCACAGTTCTGGAGACTAGAAGTCCAAATCAAAGTGTTGGCCTGACCATGATTTCTCTAAAGTGTATGGGGTTCTGGCAGTAGCTAACCAGCAAGCCATGGTGTCCTTGGTGTGTGGCAGAACCCAATGTCCACCTCTGTCTTCTTGTGGCTGCCTTCTCTCTCTGTTTGCCTATGTCCAAATTTTCTTATAAGGAAACCAGTCATATTGGATTGGATAATATTGAATAAGGGCCCACCATAATCCACTTTGGCCTTGCCTTATCCAGTAACATCCTCAAGATCCTATTTTCAAAATAGAAAGAATCACGTTCAGAAGTCCAGAATTAGGACTTAAACATATTATTTGAAGGGATACAATTCAATCCCTAATAAAGATAAAATGCAAATGAGACAAAAATAGAAAGTAAATATAACCTATAATTCTACCCAATGAAATAACTATTTTTACCAATTTAGTTTGTATTGTTCTAGATGTTTTTCTTTGCATATGTTGTAATATGATATATTTTTTAAAAAAAGATGATATTATTGTTGTAACCTGGGCTTTCCCAATTAGTAACTTGTGAACATATCTCCATGGATGTAAGTCTGTGTCTGCCAAATTCGGTGACGAATGTAAAGACTACTAGTACGGTTTGGTGTCACTGTCTTACTTCATGTTAAGGCTCCAGTAGTTTTACCCATCCTTATTTTGGCACCTTCATTGCAAATGTTAACTCAGTAAAAAAAGTAATGTCTTCATATAATTAGGAAAATAGTTTTGACCTCATGGACTCCTGAAAAGGTTTTGGGAACTCCCAGAGATCCACTGATAATACTTTGGGAACCACTGTTTTAAATTATATATTCATTTGCACTAAAATTAACTTTCCAAATATTTTGCACAGTTTCCACTTCCAGCTAACATTTGAAGAGATGTATATTAGGACAATATAAATTTCAAAGATATGAGGTATTTTTTAGTTAAACTCAAAAGCTGAACATAAAATATTTTTATTTGTGGTAGGAAGAATGTAAATACAAACTTAGGACTTACTGTACAATCCTAATACCTAAATTAATACCTAAATTATGGAAAAGTGAAGATATGTTTCCATTTACTTGGGAGATTCTGTGAGGATTTTCAACCTTTTCATGAAATAGAATCATATTTTGAATTCACTAAGGGAAACTGAAGTGAACCACTTTGCAAGGAGAAATATTTATATCTTAATCATCACGGTGGTTCATTTAGCAAGGATTGCACTTTTGAGGCTTTTAAAGGATTAAAATATTTATGTTAACCTTACTTCTTTTCAAATGTGCTCCTGTAGTGTCATAACTGTATCCAGGTTCAGTGATTGTATAGCTGCCCACTAGTCAAAAATGGTCTGTGGATGTGTTTTGTTTGGCCTGCGCTCTCTCTTTCCCCCTCTCTCTCTCTCTCTCTCTCCACCTCCCGTCCCCCCCTTCCCCCCTCCCCCCCCCCCCCCCCAGTAATAGGATTAAGACCCATCCTGTAGCCAATACCTCTATGTACATTTTATGGGCCCTTCCACCAATGTGTTTATATTTCTTGGCTTTATAATTGTCCTAGAATTACTACATATGTAAAGCCATATTTTATTTAATATTGCATATTAATGTACTGTACACTGCCTGAAGCTCACAATGACATTTTATTGTGTCCTCTTGGAAGTTAAGACAACAGCGAGTACAATTTCATAAAGACTTTTCCAAATATACATTATGTCAGAAATTTCTTATTTACCATATTCGATTAGAATGCAAACAAATTTGGGCTCTATTTAAGTGTGATGCCATATATGCTGTAATTTAATGAAATTTTCTCCATAATTTCTTACTCCATGCTTTCAATATAAATAAAAAACATGGTTGGCAACAAAGAAAGATAAAACAAAGAAAAAGATCAGGGTCAATGAAGAGTAAGATAAATGATTTTGTCAGTTTTCTCATCAACTTAATAGAACAAATGTGTCTTCTCTATGCTCTGATTGCCTTCTTGCATTATCCTTTTTATGTTTACCTTAGTGCTCCTCTCTAGTTTTGAACATATATAATTATAATATTTATCAAGTCTCTTTGTTTCATTTTTCAAACATTCCCTTTTCCAGTCTGCCCATTCTTCCTACCTTCTTTCCTTTCTTTCCTTCTTACCAACCTATCTATCCTTAGCACTATCCAACATCATGGGGATATATTGTTTGCCTACCAGGAGTTCACACTATAATAGGGGAGGTGGTAATACACATACATACTTGTAATATAATATTATGGGTGCAGTAATTGGTGTAAGGGCTAGGTCCAGTGGTAGCATAAAGAGCAAGTTATGACATCACGTGTGTAGGGCTATGATATTTTTTTAACAAATTTGAGATTTTAAGCTGTCATATGGAAGATAAGGAAGGGTTTTCTAGGAAGTTAAGTGAGGACAGGGCATTCCAGACAGAGATAGAGAAGATAAGCAAGGGTATGTTGGCATCTAATAGCACGGTACCTTTGGAAAATAACAGGAAGTTTTATATAACCGAGGGATGGGGTCATCATAAGAGATGAGGCAAGAGCAGAGGAGAACCTTGTATAACTTTCTAAATGGACAGTTATTAAGCAGGAAAATGACATGGTCAGACTCACATATTAGAAAGACCATACGGACAGCAGTGTTGAGGATAACTTGGAAAGTGAAAGATTTATTTCCATCTGCCTATTTCTCTCACCTTTATGCCAGAAAACGATTACTAGATGCACCTGAGAGATTTATTTTCTTTCATATGGTTAGTGACCTGTTCACTCACAAAGGATTGATACAACAGGGCAGCAGTCTGAACAAGCTTTGGCATTGGGCCCAAACCCCTCAGACTTGACTACTACATCTTGCTTTATGAATACACTCTCCAGTCACTGTTGAGCCCCTGGGCAACCACTTCTCCATATCCCTTACCCCATTTGCCGTTCCATCCACATTGCTGAAATTTTAGATTCAGTCTTTACAGTGGCAGTTGCCAACTCCATTTGAATCACTTCATTTGATGGAGTAAAGTTTATAGTGATTTTGGGTAATTTGTTGTGAATTAAATGACATACTACTTCTGCTAAGCCCCAGGAGCAGCTTTCAAATTGGCTTTGTTTGTTCCAAGCTGTTTTACCTGCATTTGGCACCACTCAACATTAAGCATTCTGTTACTCCCAGAGATCTTGTATCTTTTCCAATTAAAGAAAAACAAGTTTTCAAAGGTTGTATTGCTGGAAGCTGCACACACAACTGTTGGCATTTGGGCTTAACAAGGTGACATTTAGATTTATTTATCTAAACCCAAAGCATACAACATCTCCGGTATCATAATTTTTCTTGATTTAATAAGCACATTTATGTATGCATTAGAGAAAAATTAAGTGTTCGTCTAAATGCCCTAGCCTGGTCATGGTTCTCTTTGTCACTAGTGATAGCATAAAAAGTATTGGTAGGTTGACAACCATGCAGGGATAGCAATGTTGTTAAAATCAAGGCCTTTGGTTTCAGGCAGGTCTGAACTAGGTCTTAGGTCATCCTCTATATAACATTGACCAAATTATTCGATATCACTGAACCCCAGTTACCTCATCTGAAAAGTGGGAATGATAATAATGTCATCCTTGGAAAGTTGTAAAGATTCAATGAGAACATGCATGCAGAGTGCCCAAAATTTAAAAGCCTCTATAATTTAGATTATTTGATGACAATAAAAATTAACATAAGCCACAAAAAATTGGTATTTGTTGACTCTTGAGATTTCTGCTTATAACTATGATGGGGTAACAGGGACTGGATTTACCTTCCTTCCTAAACAAGCAAAAGTCAGATATACATCCACATATTTTTAATTGGAAAAGTTGTAGCTTACAAAACTATCATGCATAACACACAGACCCTTATACGTCACCCCGCCATGAGCACCTTGCATTGTTGTGAAACATTTGTTACAAATGATGAAATAATGTCAAAATATTACAGTTACTTATAGTCTATAGCTTACAAGTTGTGTATTTTTCCATAAACCACCCTATTATTAGCAGGTATTATCATTGTACATTTTTATAATTCATGAGAGAACATTCTCCTATTTGTACTGTTAACCATCATCCACCCCAGGGTTCACTGTGTGATACAGTCCTATGCCTTGAAGAGTCCATCTAAATGTATACTCAGTGGTTCTCAATTTTATTACAAAGTCGTGCTGTCGTCACCTCAGTTGATTCTAGAATGATTTCATTATTTTAAAAGGAAAAATCCCATACCCCCATACCCTCCTATTATTGACCCTTAACATTAATAAGTACCTTCTTTGCCATTGATGCGAGAATTCTACAATATTACTGCTAACTGTAGTCCATAAGCTATATTAGTTGAATTTTCTCATGTATTACCATATTCTTAACACTTTATAACATACATTTGTTCTAGATAATAGAGGAAAATATTTGTACTTGTGCTATTTACCACAGTCCTTATTCACCGCTGAGTTCACTGCTATCACTCCCTAGTCTTTCCTCTAGTTTTCATTCAGTTGACATTTACGTCTGTAGAATAGTTCTTTCAGCCACAATCACATTTACAAATCAACAATTTTAGTTATACTCACAATAATGTGTTTGAAGAATGGGCATTTATATAAATCAGCAATGTTAGTTATACTCACTATAATGTACTGAAGAACAGAAAAGGTAAGTCCTAAAGTTGTTCCCACTGTCTAGTTTGTAAGAGTTTTCAAGCTGCAGTGCAAGGAGTAGAAACTTAGGAAGAGTCACAAAGTTGAGGAGATTGAGTTAAGAGTGGTGAAACCAAGGCAGCTAGAGTTTGCAGGACAGAGTACTACAGAGAGAGCTGCACTCTGAAAATCTGCAGATGATATCCTTAGAGAATTGGGAATATTATTGATCAGAGCATGTATGTAAAGATAAGATTTGAGGCCTTGACACTGGGGACACCTCAAAGGATATACACATAGGACTAGAAAGAGGGCCTGTTCCAAACAGCTATACTGGCCAAACTCATAATTCATAGAGCATTGAGTAGATTACAGAGAAGGATCTTGTTTCAGTAGTGGGGAATAGTTACCCATAGATAGAACTTATTTTTATATCTCCCTAGCAAATCTTAATGGCAATATGCAAAAGGATTAAGCTGTTTCTAAGCAACATCACTGCATCCTAGAGTCAATACCTTATGGGAATATAAAAATATCCAACATCCAACAAGGGAAAATTCATGTCTGGCATCCAATAAAAAATTGCCAGATGTGAACTAAAAAACAGAATAATATCCACTACTAATGAGGAAAAAGCAAATCAACATCATCATACAATTGATATAGTTGTTGGAATTACAGGCAAAGGCATTAAAATTGTTATCATTACTCTATATTCATATGTTCAAAAAGTTAAGTAAATACATGGAAGATTAAAAAAATACACAAAAGAAAGAAATAAAAATAAAAATAAACCAAAGGTTTTAAAAAAGGAAATAAATATCCAAATTTAATTCCAGATATAAAAATTACAATATTGGAGATGAAAATATACTGGGTAAGATTAAGAACAAATTAGATATTGCAGAAGAAAAGATTTGTGAACTTGAAGTCATAGGAAAATGAAACAAGACAAAACATTAAAAAAAATGAATAAAGAATCAGTGAACAATGGAGCACTTTTAAGTAGCCAAATATATGTATAATTAGAGACCCTGAAGGATAAGGGAGAGGGGCAGAAAAGAAAAATACCTGCATTTGTCAGCAAAAGGGATGCTGATGCAAAATTCCAGAAACTTGTTGATCTTTATAAAGGGTATTATTTATTTATTTATTTATTTATTTATTTATTTATTTATTTATTTCTCTCCCCTTCCCCCCCACCCTGGTTGTCTGTTCTCTGTGTCTATGTGCTGCGTCTTGTTTCTTTGTCCACTTCTGTTGTTGTCAGCCGCATGGGAATCTGTGTTTCTTTTTGCTGCGTCATCTTCTTGTGTCAACTCTCTGTGTGGATGGCGCCATTCTTAGGCAGACTGCAATTTTGTTCGCGCTGGGCGGCTCTCCTTATGGGGTGCACTCCTTGCGTGTGGGGCTCCCCCACGCAGGGGATACCCCTGCGTGGCAGGGCACTCCTTGCGCGCATCAGCACTGCGTATGGGCCAGCTCCACACAAGTCAAGGAGGCCCAGGTTTTGAACTGTGGACCTCCCATGTGGCAGACAGATGCCCTAACCACTGGGCCTAGTCCACCGCCAATAAAGGGTATTTATTTGGGGTAGGAGCTTACATATATGAGGCCATAAAGCATAAATTACTTCTCCCACCAAAATCTATGTTCAAGTGTTGGAGCAAGATGACTGCTGACATCTGCGATTGTTCAGGCTTCCTGGGTTACTCCCTTCCTGGGGCTTGCTTCTCTTTCCTCTATGTGCTTAGTTCCTGCGCCTCCAGCTTAAGGCTTCAGCATCAAACTCCATCACCAAAACTCCAACATCAAAAACCCTCCAACTCTGTCTTTTGCCATGCCTTTTATCTGTGAGTTCTCATCCACCAAAAGGTGGGAACTCAAATACCCTACTGGCACAAGAGACTTACATAATTACTTAATTAAGTAAACCTATGAATGCAGTATAATCTAATATTCCCAGAGGAAAATACTAGATTACAAACATAATCCAATATTTCTTTTTGGAATTCATCAGTTATATCAAACTGCTACAATACCTGAAGAAACACTGGCAGAAAATTTTCCAAATTTGAAGAAAACCATAAGATCCAAAAAAACCCACAGATTCAAGTAGTTCATTGAACCACCAAGAATACAGAAAAGAAGAAAACTATGAAAGGCATATCACAACAAATTTGCTGAAATTCAGTCATAAAAATAAAATTTTAAAAGTAGGTAGAAAATTAGATGTGTTACATACAGAGAAACAAATTGAGAAATGGAAGCATATTTTTCATCAGAATCAACACCAATGTGAAGAGAGTGGATCTAATAGACCTAACTGACATGATACACTCCAATCAACAACTGCAGAATACATATTCCTTCCAAGTACACATAGAATATTAACCAAGAAAATGCTTTAGGATTGATTATGGGGGCATTTATATCACCTAATGCCTATAGCAGAAAAGAAGAAAGGACACAAATCAATATTTCATCTTCAACAATCTCAGCATGTAGATGCAGTGCATTCCCCCCAGCGTGGGACATGACACCCGGGGATGAGCCTCCCTGGCACTGAGGGATCACTACCAAATACCAGCTGAAGATGCAACTAGAAAATGACCTTGAATTAAAGGTTCAATGCGGATCAGCAGAATATCCCTGTCTAAAAATAATAACATGACTTTAAAATGCTGTTTGACCTAATGTAAGGGGAAAATGGAAAGGAGAAATGAGTTTCTATGGCTATGAGTCTCTAAAAAAGAGTCTGGAGGTTGTCAGAAGGATTGCCCTTATGCACACCTGAGCAGAGTCTCAGAGACAGATAAAGTAGATACAACCCCAGGTATTGGTTCTTTTGAGGGCTAAAGAGACCCACGGGGTCTATGGTTATGGCAGATGGGGTTCACTGCGATGTCAGTTGGCCTTTCTTTGGAGCCGGTGGTTCTGCCTGATGGAACTGGACTCAGATGGGATCTCTTTTCACAAGACTTTCATGCTACTTTACTGGAATTATAGTTGGTGTTGGGGTTTAAGATATATTTAGGGGATTTAAATGTCTGGACTGACAATATGATAGCCACGCCCTGAACCTCAACAGACTTCAACTCCTACACTCTGATTTATTGGACTTACCCCACTCAGCTAACATGGAGTTGAAGAATGTCAACCACCACAACATGGAGCCTAGAGTGCCTACAACTGAAAGCATGAGGTTTGCATCCAGTATCCATGTGGAATCTAAGCCCCCTCTTGACATAGATGCGGAATGGACACAACCAATCCAATGTCCACAGAGAAAATGTGGCATTGGTGTGGGAAGGGTGGCCATGGTGGCTGCTGGGTGTGGGGAATGGGAGGAAGAGATGAGATGTGGTTGGCGTTTTCGGGACTTGGAGTTGTCCTCGGTGGTGCTTCATGGACAATTAGGAGACATTGTAGATCCCCCCAGGTCCTCCTGGATGGAACGTGGGAGAGTGTGGGCTATAATGTGGACCATTAACTATGAGGTGCAGCGATAACCAGAGATGTACTTACCAAATGCAATGGATGTGTCATGATGATGGGAGAGAGTGTTACTGTAGGGGGAGTGGGGGGCGGGGGCGGTGGGGTTGAATGGGACTTCATATTTTTTGAATGTAATATTTTTTAAAAAATGAAAAAAAAAACAAGAAAAAAAATTTATCTTTAAACCTAAGAATTTAGAGAAACAAGAGTAAATGAAACCAAAAGTAAACAGAAGAATGAAAATAAGTAAGAAAAAAGTGGAAGTCAATGAACTACAAAGCAGAAAATGAATAGAGGAAAATCAATGAATACAAAAGCTTCTTCTTTGATAAGATCAATGAAATTGTGGAGGCTCTGGCCAGATTGATCAGAAAAAAGGACAGAAACATTTTACTAATATCAGGAATGACGAAAGTGACATCACTATATATTCAGGAGATATTCAAAAGAAAATAAAGAAATTTGATGAACAATTTTGGACCATTAAATTTGACAACTTAGATGACATTCCTTCAATGACACAAACCAAAGTTCACTCAAAAAGAAATAGATACCTTGAGTGGTCATATTTATATTGAAAAATAGAATTTCAGGTAAAAAAAATATTATAAGAAAAAATCTACAGACCCATATAGTTTCACTGGTAAATTTTCACACATTTAAAGAAAAAATAATACAAATAATACCAGTTCTACACAACCTCTTTCATTAAAATGACTAAGAAGGAATAATTCTCATCCCATTCTATCAGGCAAGCATTTCTTTGGTACCAAAACCAGAAAAGGCAGTACAAGAAAAGAAAATTATATACCAATATCTCATAAGGATATGGACCCAAAAATTCTTCAAAAAATTTTAGCAAATTAAGTTAAAAATAGATAAAAGGCTAATATGTAATCAATACACAAAAATCAATTATATATACAATCATCTCATGAATATGTGTATATACAAACAATGAACTTTCTGAAGTTAAACAAAATAAAATACTATTTACAGTAATAACAAAAATGTGAAATACTTAGGGAAACAAGTCACTAAGGATGAGCATTACATCTCCACTGAAAAGTGCAAAATATTGCTGAGTGAAATTAAGACCTAAATAAATGAGAGATATATTTTGTTCATGATTTGTCAGACTCATTGTTCTCCTCAAATCTGTTGCATTAAATCAATAGTTTTAACTCAGTGCCCATCAAAAACAACAGCAGTTTTTTTTGTGTGTGCAGAGATTGAAATATTCATTATAAAATTAATATGGAAATGCAGAGAAACTAGGATAGCCAAAAGAGTTTTATAAAAAGAACAACATTTAGAGAATAAACGATGTCTTGTTTCAATACTTCTTACAAAACAGCTGCAACTAAACCGGCATGTAACTAGCTTAAATGTATAAAATTGTATCAATGGCAAAGAATATTGATTCCATAAAGAGACCCACAAATATTTGAAAAATTGATTTTCATTGAAGGTACAAAAGGAGTTTCATGAGGAAGAGATTTTTTTCAATAAATGTTGTTGGAACAATTGAATATACATAAGCAAAATAAAATAATCTGATGCATACCTCACACCATACACAAAGCTTTAATAAAAATGTTTTGTAGGTCTAAATGGAAAACCTAAAATGTAAAACTTATAGAGGAAGTATAGGGGAAATCTTTGTTAGCTGGAATGGGTTAACACTCTATTAGCAAAAGCGAAAGAACTCAATCCATTAATGAAAAAAATGATAAATTGAACTTTATCCAAATTAAGATAGTTTGCTCTTTGAAAGACACTTAAGATTCCCGAGATTCATCCATGTTATCACATGCGTTTGTACTGTATTCATTCTTATAGCTGAGTAGTATTCCATTGTATGTTTATATCACATTTTATTTATCCACTCATCTGTCACTTTTACTGGGGTTTGGTGTACGTTCAGGGGACGTGAATCTCTGGACTGTCCACGTGATAGCCAGACCCAGAGCCTCAACAGACCTGCGACTCCTACTCTCTGGTTTATTGGACTTACTCCAGCCAGCTAACAGGGAGGCAAAGAAGGTCAACCACCACACCAGGGAGCCAAGAGTGCCTACAACTACAAGCAGGAGAATTGCATCCATCATCTACGTGGAATCTAATCTCCCTCTCGATATAGAGGTGGAGTGGACAAAACCATCCCAGGGCCCGCAAGATGGAGGAATAGAGTATGGATTAGAGTGGACTTACTGATATCCTTTTCTGGAACTATTATGATTAGTAATGAAGAAAATGTAGCATTGATGTGGAGAAAGTGGCCATGGTATCTCCTGAGGGTAGGGAGAGGGAAGAAAACATATGATGTGGGGGTATTTTCAGGACTTGGAGTTGTCCTGGGTAGTACTGCAGGGACAGATGCTGGACATTGTATGTCCTCCCATGGCCCACTGGTTGGACCGTGGGAGAGTGTACACTACAATGTGAACCACTATCCATGTGGTACAGCAGTGCTCCAAAATGTATTCACCAAATGCAATGAATGTGCCACGATGATGAAAGAGGTTGTTGATGTGGGAGGAGTGGGGTGAAAGGGGTGGGGGTTATATGGAGACCTCATATTTTTTTAATGTAACATTAAAAAAAAAAGACAAAAAGAAAGAAAGACACTTAAGAACTTAAGAGAGTAAAACGAAAAACCGCCTACAGGGATAAACTTTGCAAATCACAAATTTGATAGTACTCTTGTCCTTTTATATATAAAAACTGTTATATATTAAACAATTCTCAAAACTCAGTAATAAGCACCACGTTAATAGATGTTTCACTTCAGTAGTCTTAGGGAAATATAAGTCAAAACCACAATGAGATGCCACTATGCGTGTAATGAAAAGTCCTTTATTGAAGACTGGCCACAACAAGTGCTGGCAAGAATGTGGAACGTTAGAACTTTCATACATTGCTGCTGAGATTATAAAGTGGTACAATTTTAGAAAAGAGTATGCCTATGCAAAGGCTGTACATGAATGTTCAAATCACCATTTTTTTGTGAATACCAGAAACTGGAAACAAACCAAATGTCTATCAAATACATTGTCATATCCATACTTAGGAAAACTAATGAACTGTTTATCCACATAGCATGTGGATTAATCACCAAGTCATTATGCTGAGTTAAAAAAATGACAAAAAATACATACTCTTTGATTCCACTTATATAAAACTTTTAAAAATAGAAACTAATATACAGTGATGGAAAGCAGATTAATGGTGTTTGGCAGTGGGGATTTATGGACAGGTGCAAGGAAGGATTGCTAAGGAGAGGAGTTGGAGCAAACTTTTGTGGGAAATGGATATGTTCACTGTTTGATTGTGGTGATGGCTTCAAGGGTGTATACATATATCAAAACTATAAAAATTGTACGCGTTAGGAAATTTATATATTGGTTACACCGCAATAGTTTTGTTTTTGTTTTTCATGTGTTAGTTATTTAATTTTAGTAAATCTCAAACTGTTTCCTTAAGTGGATTAGCATTTTAATTTCCCCATCAGCAATGAATTAAAGTTCTAGTTCTCCCACAATCTTGACAGCATTTGAAATGGGCCATCTTTTTAATTGCCCATTCTAATAAATATTTGTTGTACAACAATGTAGTGTGTTTTTTTTCTATATTTTTAAATTTATTTTTAAAAGATACATAGATCACACAAAATGATACCTTAAAAATATAGGGGAATCCCATTTTTCCCACTCCCCACACCCCCCACTTTTCCCACAGGAATGACTTCTTTCATTGGTATGGTACATTCATTGCAAATGATGAACACATTTTGGAGCACTGCTACACAGCATGGGTTATAGTTTACATTGTAGTTTAGACTCTCTCTCAGTCCATTCAATGGGTTATGGCAGGATATATAATGTCGTGCATCTGTATCATTCAGGACAGCTCCAAGTCCTGAAAATGCCCCCTTTTACACTTATTTTTCCCTCTCTTTGCCTTCAGTAACTCCAGGGGCCACCTGTCTCTATATCAATGATATAATTTCTTCCATTGCTAGAATCACAATAAGTGTGTAGTAGAATACCTGTAAGTCCACTTTAGTCTGTATTTTATTTTCCAATCCTGAAGACTCTGGGATGATGATGCCCACTCCACCTCTTAATTGAGAGGGGACTTTGATCCCACATGGCTGACAGATGGGACTCTCCTGCTTGCAGTTGTAGACTTTCTTGGTTCCTTGGTGTGGTGATTGTCCATTCTCATCTCCTTGTTAGCTGTCCTGGTGAGTCCAACAAACTGGAGAGTAGGTGTTGCAACTCTGGTGAGGCTCAGGGCCCAGATGGACATGGACAGTACAAAGATTCAAGTCTCTTGAACATACAACCACAAACCTCATTGCCAACCACAGGTCCAATAAAAGAGACAGAAGAGGCATGTATAGAGAAGTCACATCTGGGTCCAAGTCCGTCACACTTGGGAGCACAAATTCCAAAGAAGGGCCCACTGGAAAGGCACCAAACTGTGGAGCCATCTGCCATGACCATAGGACCTGGATGTTTCAGTAACCCTAAGGAACCCCACTACCTGGGGTAGTATCTACTTTGGTTGTCTATGAGATCCTCCTGAGATATGCATAAGCGCCACCCCTGTGATGACCTCCCAACTCATATTGAAGTCTCTTAGCCATATAAACTCATTTGTTTTTCCCTTTTTCCCTTTTTATTCAAGGTCTTTTTCCAGTTGCATCACCAGTTGTTGCTTGGTAGTAATCCCTTGGTGCCAGAAGGCTCATCCCCAGGAGTCATATCCCACCTTGAGCGGAAGGTAGTGCATTTATATGCTGAGTTTGACTTAGAGAGTGGCCTCATTTGAGCAACATGGAGGCTCTCAGGAGGTAAAACTTAGGCACCCTGGAACACTAGGCTCAGTTGAAATTTCAAGCACAAACGGCTCATAACCATAGTAATCAGTATCAAGGGCCCATCAATGGACCATCCTTCTTCACCAGTCCTTGCCCCTGCACTTGGGGGATTGTTGTTGTTCCATTAGAGAATGTGGTAGAGTTGCCCAGGATGGGAACCCAGCGCTCCCTCAGTTGTCACATGACTCTCTACCCACTGTGGCAATGCCCAATGAACATCTGAACATATCTATATACCCTATAAGCATGCCCAGGCAAACTTCCTCCCATGCATCCTCCATCAATGACACCTCACACCAATGCCCCTTCCCTATCATAGTTGAATCCCTCTGTGATCCAAAACTTCTTAAAAAATGAAGCCAAATATATTGCCAAGTTCAATTAACAGGAAAATGAGATAGTAATGGTAAGTTTAAACATAAAAAATAGAATACATAATAAATTAGGAAAAACTAAAATAAAGTAAAAAATGGGGTATTAAAAATGAAAAATATTAAGAAAATTTTTTGATGTTTTGCCTTTAATCACTGTAATAATAATTGTCCTATACATGCAATGGCAATTTCTTCCATTTCTTCCTCAGTGTCTTACATTTTTTTCATTTTGTCTTCAAAGAAGTTTTAGATCACAGTAAAGTCACATACAGAATATAGGGGACTTCCATATATCAATAGTTTTTAAATATTGATTTTTAAGGTGACATTCACTTCTGTAGGTGGAGACCCACACAGTAACTGAAAGAATATTGAATTCCCATCCTGGGGAGTTCTGCTACATTTTCTAATAGGATGTCAAAAATCCTCCAAGTGCAAGGGCAGTTCTTAGTGAAAGAAGACTGATCATTATGCCAGGCTCTTGATATTGATGATTGTATTTATGAACCTTTTCTTTTGAAATTGAAACTTAGCCTTGTAATATATTTTGCCTAAGAGTTACCTTCTGAAAGCCTCATTGATGCTCTAATGTGGCCTCTCTAAGCCAAACTCAGCATATAAACACACTACCCTCCCTCCAGTTAGGGACATGACTCCTGGGAATGAGCCTCCCTGGCACCTAGGGATTATTACTAAGCACCAGCTAGCAATGCACCTGAAAAAATACCTTGAACAAAATGGGGAAATGCTAAATTTAAATGAGTTTTCTAAGTGAGTTGGGAAGTCATTCCAGAGATTATGTTTATACATATCTCAGCAGGATCTCATTGACTGCTACAGTAAACAATGTCTCAAACAGTGGGGCTCTGAGTGCTCTAGAGACATCTAGACACTATAAGCAAGGCAGACAAGCTCAGAAATTCAACACCTTGTCAGTTGGCCTTACTTTGGAATGTATGCTTCCCAGTGTAACAGAGTTAGACTCATTTATAGTTTTCCTACACATGGTTTTTCTTCACCTTTTATTTGAACCTATAAGTAGCACTATACTTGTTAAATATGCGTCCAAGAGATTTAATCTTTGGTCTCTTATGTACCAGTTGAACCCTGAATCTCAGCAAAGTTGTAACACCTACTCTCCACTTCATTAGACTTACCCAGGATAACTAAAAAGGAGATGATGATGGACAAAGCCCATCCAAAGGAACAGAGAATGTCTGCAACTGCAAGCACTGCGAGACAACTCCATCCATCTGCCCCATGAGATCTAAGTCTGCTCTCAAAAAGAAACAGAATGAGCATCACCACCCCAATAGCCTCAAGATTGGGGAATGAACAATGGACTAAAGTAGACCTATTATTATTCTCTTATAGGCTTATTATTCTAGCAATGGAAGAAATTTACCATTGAAACAAAGGCAGTGGCCACCGGGGGTTCTGAGAGTAGGGAGAGGGAGGAACAGGTGTAATATGGGGGCATTTTCAGGACATCATTGCATGACACTGCAATGAGGGACACAGATTGCGGTCACCCCTTGGGCTGAAGTGTGGTTTGCTGGCCTGGCAGGGGAGCGGCCGCGGTAGGCCTAATTCCGCTGCCCCCATAATAGGGTGGCTGGTCGGACTCACCGCCACCCCTGAAGGAAGCTCGGCATGGGCGCAGAGTGCCCTCGGGTCTCCCCTTCTCGGCAGCCATGCTTCCGCGGCCGCCCCTCCTCCCAGATGGCGCCACCCAATGCCTTGTGGGGCGGCACCCTTCTTCTTCTTTCTCCCTGCGCAGGCGCAGGGCAGAAAATTCCAGTCTGCCCTTTTCCCCTCCCCCGACAGCAGCAACAGCCAGGTGTGGGCGGAGAAATCCAGCCCGCACTTTTCCCCTCCCCCGACAGCAGCAACAGCCAGGTGTGGGCGGAAAAATCCAGCCCGCCCTTTTCCCTTCCCCCGACAGCAGCAACAGCCAGGCGTGGGCGGGAAACTCAAGTCTGCCCTCCACCCCAGCAACAGCAGCCACCAATCCCTAAACCCTGCCCCTTCCCCCAGCAACAGCGACAGCCAATCCCTAACCACCACCCCTCCCCCATCCAGTACCGCCCACTGACCTTTTGCCGGCAACCAATCAGAACAGGGCGTGGCTTCGACCAATCAGCCTTCCCCAGCCCCTATAAAACTGTTGCCTCTCCCTCAATAAAGTGGACTTGCGTGTTTACCTTGTCTCCGCGGTAGTTCTTCTGCCGTGCGCCCTCCAGTCCTGAGAGCCCCCGACAAGGGCCTGGCCTCCCTTGTCCCCAGTTCGTCGCCTGCTTCTCCAGGCGACCCCTTCGTCGCCTGCTTCTCCGGGCGACCCCTTCGTCGCCGGCTTCGCCGGGCGACCCCTTCGTCGCCGGCTTCGCCGGGCGACCCCGTCAGCCGAACCGCGCAACCCCTTGTGAGACCGATCCCTCGTCTGCTGCCGGACCGACCCCTCGTCCCAGGTGGGACCGACCCCTCGTCCCAAGCGGGACCGACCCCTCGTCCAGAGCTGGACCGACCCCTCGTCCGCAGCCACACCCCACCTCTACTGACCGAGCAAGCCGCCGCAGCTGGCGCCCAACGTGGGGCAGAGCACCCCTACCGCCACCGACTGAGCAAGCCGCCGCAACAGATAATTATATATTTTGTTATAACCTATAAAATTGTGTGGGGTGGTATAAACTGTAATGTAAACTATAGTCCTTGGTTATTTGCAATTCTTCAATATGCATTCATCAATTGTAACAAATGTAAAAATTACATTCTCCACAGAAATTCAGAAGAGCTTTGGAACATACAGATAAACTATTTTGGGGGAGCAGAAACTCGGCTTTATTAAGAAATGCTGGATTAGGTGGGTGATAACAAACAAAAGATTGGCTATTACTCATCTCCAATGTTGTAATAAAATTCTCTAGACAATGCTCCCCTTTATTGCCTGCTCATTCCCAGCCATTGATTGGTCACTGCTCTACCCTAAGTTTCTTGGCAAGAGTGTGGCCTAATTAGTGTTGGGCTTGTGACCTCCAAACATGATTGCTTTATTCCTTGGATGTGCTGTCAGTTATTTTTAGTAGGGTGAATTTTGGTTCTTCTAAGGACCTTCAGTCACTGACAGAATAGGGTGGGGTGCAAAAAATACCACTATGAGGTAGGTGACCTGGAGGGGGTTTCTTTTATGCCACTTTTGGTGGAGAATGACAGTACCACACCACACACATCACACCTTTCCTCACTTGGACTCCTTCCCCCTCATGGATACATGTTGAAATTCCATGACCTTTTTTTCTCTGCCTTAGATTAAGAAATGCGTGTTTAGTGCTTAGTCCTGGTCCAGTCCTTACCCTCAAGGTCTGGCTGACTGTGGACATGCTGATCTGATCACAGTCCTGTTCCTTCTCTCCAACCTGCCTTTTTCCTTCCTTCCTTTTCACCATTAGAGAACTCTCAGGGACCCCAACACATCTCATGAAAGGAGGTGCTTTTTTATTACTTGTTGATTTTATTTTAATCATCACAATCTGTGTACCCTTTTGGTGTAATATTTCATCCACATGTGGTTGTCCATTTCACCAGAGCCTGCTATGGAAGTGCAGCAGATAGGTCTATGTCTCTGGCCCAGGCTGTACATTTACTAGCTTCACAGGTCATTAATTGGAATGGGGGAATTCTTCAGTGTCCTTTGTTCCTGGTCTGCTGATTGCAATTTCATGCCTTATTCAGCTTGTGTTAACAGTTGAATATTATTGGCCTAATTTCTCTTTTAGGTTTCCTTGAAAGGGTGTTTTGATAGTTAATTTCATGTGTCCTCCTGGCTAAGTTATGGTGTCCAGTTTGGTCAATCAAATACTGGCCTGATTATTGCTGTGAGGGTATTTCACAGATGAATTTATATCTATAATCATTTCATTGAATCTATGACTGATTGCATCTAGTCAACTAAAATCGCCCTCAGCAATGCGTGGAGTTTCCTCATCCTTTCAGTTGGAGGTCTTAAAAGCAAGAACTGAAGATTTCAGAAATCAGAAAGAATAATTTCTGCCTCAACTTCAGTCAGTCAGTTTCTCCTGGAAAATATGGACTTGCCAGAATTTAGAATCATTTTTATCAGTGTTTCCAGCTTGTGATCTACCCATCAGAATTTGGACTTGCTAGCCACATGGTTACATGAGCCAGTCCCTCATAATAAATTTTAATATACTATTGGGACTGTTATTTTTTGTTTGTTTGTTTTTTGAGAACCCTGACTTACACAGATAAAAATTGTTTGTGTAGAAAGTGGTTCCTGAAGCTTTTTAAAGGAGTCTTTTAACCATCATTTTTCTATGTACATGGTAGGCGGATAGAGAAGGCCTGAAGAGCATTGTTTGGGGGGAAAGGCTGAGGACTATATGGGTAGGTGTTTTAGTTTACTAGGCTGCTTAAAGCAGATATCATAAAATTTGTTGGCTTAAACAATGGGATTTTTTTTTATTGACTTTGTAATAATATTACATCAAAAATATATATGTGAGGTCCCATTCAACCCCACTCCCCCACCCCCCCCCTCTCCCCCCCAAAACACTCGTTCCCATCATCATGACACATCCATTGGATTTGGTAAGTACATCTTTGGGCACCTCTGCACCTCATAGTCAATGGTCCACATCATGGCCCATACTCTCCTCCATTCCATCCAGTGGGCCCTGTGAGGATTTACAATGTCCAGTGATTGCCTCTGAAGCACCATCCAGGGCAGCTCCATGTCCCAAAGACACCTCCACCTCTCAACTCTTCCTGCCTTTCCCCATACCCATCGTCCACCATGTCCACTTTTCTCAATCCAATACCACCTCTTCTATGTGGACATTGGATTGGTTGTGTCCATTGCACCTCTATGTCAAGAGGAGGCTCAAATTCCACATGGATGCTGGATGCAATCCTCCCTTTTTCAGTTGTAATCACTCTAGGCTCCATGGTGTGGTGATTGTCCTTCTTCAACTCCATCTTAGCTGAGTGTGGTAAGGCCAATAAATCAGATTGTAGGTGCTGGAGTCTGTTGAGGCTCAGGACCTGGCTATCACATTGTCAGTCCAGAGATTCAAATCCCCTAAATATATCTTAAATCCCAACGTTAACTGCACCTCCAGCACATTAGCATGAAAGTCTTATGAAGGGAGATCCCATCTGAGTCCAGATTCATCACACATAAACACCATTTCCAATGAGGGGCCATCTGCCCTGGTAGTTAACCCCATCGGCCATGGCCATAACTCTCATGGGTCTCTTTAGCCTTCAAAGGAACCAATATCTGGGGGTTGTATCTGCTTTATCTGTCTCTCTGACTCTGATCAGTTGTGCATGAGGGCAATCCTTCTGCCAGCCTCCAGACTCTTTTTTAGAAACTCGTAGCCATATAAAGTCATTTCTCCTTTCCATTTCCCCCTTACTTTAGGTCAAACAGCATCAGTGAGCCCCTGATGCTAATGACTATGCTTGTGAGCTGATAAACCTAAAATAAGAACAAGGCCTAGAGCAACATTGTGCCTGGGAATTTCCTCCTGTCAGCCTTCATGTTACTCAAATGTGGCCAGTCTCGAAGCCAAACTCAGCATGTAAATGCAATGCCTTCCCTCCAGCGTGGGACATGACACCCGGGGACGAGCCTCCCTGGCAATGAGGGACCACTATCAAATACTAACTGATGATGCAACTGGAAAAGGACCATATATGGAAGGTTCAATGCGGATCAGCAGAATATCCATGTCTACATAAAATAACATGACTTTAAACAATGGGATTTCATTAGCTTACACTTTTGAAGCTGAGAAAATGTCCAAATCAAGCCATCATCAAGGCAATACTTTTTTTTTCCCCAAAGACTGGTTGCCAGCAATCTTTGGCTCCTCTGTTACATGACAAGGAAGGAACATGGTAGTGTCTGCTGGTTTCTCCTTCCTCTTCTGGGTTTTGTTGTTTTCAGCTTCTTGCTTCCTTTGTTTTCACGCTCTATATATGTATTAATTCCACTTATAAAGGACTCCATTCTGGTAGAGGTGGATCACACATTAACTGAAATAGCCTCAACAAAAGATCCTCCTTTTATTGGGTTTACATCCACAGGAATGGGTTAGATTAAAGAAGATTTTTTTTGTTTTTTTTAGATACATAACAACTTCAAATCACCATAGTAAGCTTCATGAAAAAGGATGTGAGCTGAGGAGGATGTTTGGGTCAGGCATGTGCAGCTAAATGCCTTGGGGAGATATGAAGTTATTGGGAAAGTAGAGAAACATGAATAGGCTTCCCTAACATTGCCACTGTCTATGTACGTGGGTTGATATGGGTCTTCATCCTTTCTCTCTTTGTTGCTTGGGCTTGGTTGTTCCATAACTATGGTAGGTGCTTGTGGTTTCTTGGTCATTGTAACTATGTTGCCAACCAAAGCAGACTACGCCAGGGCTCCTGACCTCCTTGTACATATGATAGTATGAAGTAACATAGGACAGGCAGAAGCCACATCCTTCAACTTTAGTCATCAGAGTGCTCCCCAAGTCAATGGTAGCCCTGGGAGGGGGTTATTCATCAGAAAGCACCATGTGAAAGGGTGCTATAAGATCAAGATATTTTGGTTGGAGAAAAGAAGCTTTTCTTTAGAACCTCCTAAAGCAGGGTTTCTTAACAAGTGTCCATGAGCTTGAACTGATATTCAAAAAAACATTATTCAACAAAAACATGTTGGTGTGGGAATGATATATTTATTAAATACTACATAGTGTAGTGTGGACTTAGTTGTGGTTTTCACCTGACTGGCAAAGGGTCCAAGTAACAAAAAAAGGTTAGGAAACCCTGTCATAAGAGTCTTCCCAAACTAACCTGCTATTCTTCCTTATCAATCCCATGTTCAACTCTGGAGACTCACATGATAAGGAAGAGGGTTCATTATGTGGTATCCCATCCTTTAACTTCACCTACTATTTTGAAGCCTTATGTAAAATCCCTCCAAATTAATATGTCCATATTTATTTCTCAATAGAGATGTGAATCATTCCACTTCTTTCCAACAAATTTCCCTTTTGTGTCTTGCATGTCTTGGCTACTACCAGGTAGCTTTCCTATCTTACCTCCTTTATCCAATTTCCATGTGGCTCCCCTCAGTTTTCTGTTTTCAGTCTGCCAAGACTTAAACTATTGATACTGTATAATATAGCTGCACTTATATAAAATTATAATTTTTTGAAAGCAACCACCGAAAGCAGATCAGTGGTTGCCTGGGACAGAAGACAGGAAAGAAGTGAGCAGAAGGGATTACAAAAAAAGCATGAAGAAATTTTAGTGGTGATGGATATGTTCACTATCTTGATTGTGACAATGGTTTCACCGGTGAATGCATATATCAAAACTATTCAAATTGTTCACTATATGTGCAGTTTACTATAACTCAATTGCAGCTAAGTAAGGTTGCTAAAAAGTCAACTAGGTATGTAATTATCATCCCTTATACAGAATGATTCTTGGGAACCTTTTAAAATATACTCTAATCAGTATGTTAGTGAAGATTAAGAACCAAAAATTTAAGAAAGCTTAGGAATTTTTCCCTAAACTTTTAAAATCTTCTTACAAAGTCCACTTAATGTGGTTGTTCTGATTTTTAAAAATTGATGTTTTTCCCTCTCTTACTTTATTTCCCTGAAAAGGAGAAATTATTCCTTGGCAATGAGGTGATTTATCTTTCAGGTCAAATTCACACTACTTTGGGTTTAAATTTCTGTTAATTGATTAATCTTTGGTAAAGTATAGAATATTATTGTTTGAGCTCAAGAAATAAAAATCAAGTGAAAATCATAATATATTGAAAGAGAATTAAAAATAAAAGAGGAAAATATTCTCACCATGGAGTCCATCACTGGAATATACCCGTAACAACTTTATGCCTTTGGATCCGCATGGCTAATTTTCTTTAATTTATTTCTTGCCTTTGTTTACCTCATATGTATGGAATGTTTACTATGAACCGCGTACTTTGACTGACATTGGGAGACATAACTTTATATTACAGCTTTACCACTATGGAAAGGCAGAAAAATGTTTCCCCAAAGTTGTCTACATCCCAATCCCCAGAATCTATGATATGCTAACTTACATGGCAAAAAGGATTTTGCAGATGTGATTAAGGTTAAGGATCTTGAGATTAGACAGATGCATGAATCCTTAAAAGAAGAGAACGTTTCCTGACTGTGGTCAGAGGGAGATATGACTATAGAATAAAGACACAGAAAGATAAAATGTCACTGGCTTTGTAGATGGAGGAGGGGCTCCATGAGCCAAGGAATTTGAAAATCCTCTATATACTCTGCCAACACCTTGATTTTAGCCCAGAGAGACCCATGTGGGATGTTTTTAGCTACTAAATTTGTGGTAATTTGTTACAGGAGAAAGAGAAAAATGAATACAACCACATACCTACTTATAAAACCTAAGACCTTGGATAAACCAAAGGAATAACCATATCTGTACTATTCGTTTCAAAGATTTTTAAAAGTATTTTGTACTAAATTGACTAAAACATTTTGAATAAACCATCTCCAAAATTTGGAGTAAAAAGTGAAATTCTCCAAAGAATTAAACCAGTCAGCTACTGATTATAATTTGATAAAGAAAGAAAGAATGCACTTAGAAGAGTATGACTTTTACTCCAGTGAAGGATTAGTTTCAGAATAACAGTTTTAAGCAATGTCAAACAAGTCTCTAATTCAGCATAAAAAAAGAGGACTCCGAAAAAGAATTTTATATGCTCTTTGATTTTTTTCTGTTCAAATTTGTGTAATTCCTTTTTGACTATTCTAATATAAAAAATGATGAAGGGTTTTAAGTTAATCACAAATATTCAAGTTCTCACAGAGATGGTGATGTGAGAATAAATACAGCTGTATTGCAATTTGCTATGCAGCTCAGAGACAGAATTTTATGACTCACTTATAAATCTCTGGAAACAAATTAAAAATGCAAATGCTAGAACAACCCTTAATATTGGCAATATGAATGCTCTTCTATTATTGATTACTTTTTCATATGAATGTGGTCAGGAATCTATTGCCACTTGTCTACTAATTCCCTAGATACAAGGGTAATAATTGTGTTAAATAAAAGTCACTAGTGAAACAGGATGCAATTCAGTGAACCAACATTTCAAAATAAAACTTTGTAAATGAGAACCTGAAGGAATTCTTCATCAAAGATCACTCCTCAGGTGGCTCATTTTTTGCAAGCTTCTCTTGTTATTTTTCAAAAATTTTCCTCTTGCTAAAATTCTGTAGGTAATAGCTGTAGGTAAATAGGTAATTAGCTAAATACCTATATATACATAAATATACATACATACATACATACATATAAATATATATATATATACACACACATACACACATGCACACACACATATATATATATTCTTTCTTGCCTAAGCAGAAACCAAAGATGAATAGGATTTGGTTGCAATCAGTGAGACTTAAGGTAAATGTTAAAAGGAGCTGTTCAAGTTTTGAAAAATTTACAGTAGAAAATGGTTGTCTCTTGGTAGACTTGGAAGATAGATTATGCCTCATTGAAGTTTGGCGGAAGGTGCTACCAAAGACTCCAACTAGTCTTTTAAATCTATGGTAGTGCCATTATAGGTATGGCTGAATCAAACAGAACTTTGACATTTGGCTAGTACAAATTGCAATGTTTATTAAAATGATGGTGCCATGTAGTAAGATCTCCTGATCTGAAATATCATTGACATGACATTAATTCATTCATCTAATAGGCATCAGAGTATAGTAGAAACACACTGGGCTCAGGGCAAGAATTTGGATTCAAGTTTCAACAGTATCCCTTAAGTGAGTTGATAAATCACTTAAAGTTTCTGTGCTTCAGTGTCTTCATCTATAAATAGCCATAATGCTAGTTCTCCCGCAGCCTTGTTGTCTCATTGTGAAACTCAAAATAAAGAACAAATGTGAGAGTAACATGTAAATCATAACATATGCTCTGTCTCACATTTTCTAGTACTTCTATATCCTTTTGGTATTCAAAGCATTCCTACAAAGGAATTATTTTTATTCCTATTTATTGCAGTTGGAAAAGAGCCATAGGTTAATTGGCTGCTCAAGGTCCCGTAACTTGTAAATGTAATAGAATTATATTTTGAACCCAGAATCTCTCACTCCAAATCCTGTGTTATCACAAATTTTTATATAAACCCCTCCTAAAATTATTGTTTTTGGTTTGCTTTTTGAAATCAAGCTTTAAGACTGGAGCAAAGTATGAAATATTTGTGAAAGGCATAAACAGGATTTTTTGGTAGAGTCTAGCCTTTCTCTTGAAATATAAGAGACTGAAAAAAAAAAATAGCTCCAGTCTTACCACCTTTGAAAAATGCCAAATTCAAGTAAAATTGTTGTCTACACACTCATTGCCGAAATTAATTTTTTGCTCACTTTTGGAGAAATTCACTTTCCTGGAACCATCCATTTCCATTTGAAGCAGTTTGATTTGATATGTCTACCCCCAAAACATTTTTTAAGGAAGGCTTTAAGGTATGATCAAATACAGTGTTTCTCACAATGTGCTTCAATATCAATATGCAACCAAATGTTGGGGGCATTTATGATAACACAATGCTATTGCATTCTAGAGTCATGCACCAGCCACTAAGTCTATAATAAAATAACCTTGTTTTTCACTAAATTCAATTAATTTTTCGTTTCCATTACAGAAAAGACATTCTATAAAAACCTGGTACTTGGCATTTGCATATTGTTGGGTTTCAGAAAAACCTTAAGCAAATCGACATTCTCAGTCTGGAAATGTAAAGTTGAAAATGATCCTTATATACATATGGGACTCTCAGGGGGAAAAAAATTCAAAAATTAAATTTAAGGGAAATAGAAAAATCTACTGACTACTTAGACTAGCTTCCAGAGTTTTCACTCCAATAAATCTGTATTTAGTGAATGCAAAATGGTATTGGCCACCTTTCAAAACATAAGCTTCATGAATAAATGTGATGTTTTGTTTTGTTTTACGTTTTCTATCACTTACATTTTTATAAAGGGCCAACTAGTAAATATCACAGGACTTGTAGATCACATAGAGTCTCTGTAGTATATTTTTCTTTAGTTTTACAATTCCTTAAAAATATAAAAATCATGCTTAGCCCAGAGGCTATAAAAATCAGGCCTTGGGTTAAAAACAGCCCTTAGTCTGTAGTTTGCCAACCTCTCGTCTATTGCTAAGTCTGCTACTTATGTACTAATTTTCCCTCATTATGTAAGCTGTAACCATTGTTAGATCATTCCACTTGACTTCCCCCCTCTGCTGATCCCTTGTCTGTCTGCTTGCTATGCCTGCTCATTGTCTGCTCATTTTCTCTGATCATTGTGTCTACTCGTTGTCTGCTTGTCTTCTTTAGGAGGCACTGGGAACTGAACCCAGGACCTCCCATGTAGGAGGCAGGTGCCCAACTACTTGATACACATCCATTCCCCTCCAGTTGACTTTTATGCCAGGAAAGTGAATCAATGGATCAGTAAATAGTCCCTACTTTTATGATTTGAACATTATTAAACGTAGTTGCCTCAGAGGTTTTATTCTAAATAGAGTCTAGGTAAGAAAGTTGTACTTTTTGTACTAGTATTCAAATTTGAGATATTTCAAAGTAAGGATGCTTTCTTATTTTAGGTAATACACAGTGAAGTAAAGGTAACAGTTTCATTTTGGAAAATGAAGTGGTAGTTTGACACATAGAGAAAGAAATTCGAGAGAGTCATAATATATTATTATCTGCGTAAAAGTCTGCACTGGATTTACCAGGAAGGCATTTTTCTTTAAAATGCAAAGTCATTCTAATAATTAAAAGGGAGAATAATGAAATTAGGGGATTATTTCCCATACCCCCCTGCCAAGTTGCCAAATCTCCTCATAATAGACTTCTATTTTACGTATATATCTGTGGTGGGGGTTGTTTAATTTCAGTAAAATCTGGTGATGTTCAGATTCTCTAAGGTCATTATCCCCTGTCTATCAAATATTAATAATGTTATTTCTCTTAAAGACAGTATTAAAATACCCTGGCAGTAAACACAGTATGCATAATGCAGTCTAAGTTGTTGTTTTTTTTTTTTCTATATCATCTAAAAGAAATATATTGGCACCTTGTAAAGCTGGGTTACAAATCTTTCCCAAGCAATTTCCTTACATGGCTGAAATTTAATACCTGTCACACATCCACACGCATAATTCGGAGGTGAAATGTGGCATTTGTTCCCCGGTGCCAAGAGCTTAGAAATTGTCCTTGTTGGATTTCAGTTTTGACTTTCCACCTAAATAAATCTTGTTGGAATGTAATTTTTGCATCTTTGTGTGTGTGCATGTGTGTGTGTAGTTCCACATTCTGAAACCCCCATTAGAAACTCATTATATTTTACGTTTGCCCAAATGAAATCACCTCTCGTTGTAAAGAATATAATTTTTTTGTGAATAAAGAGCACATAAACCAACACACATGGTACTGTAAGATCTGAGTACCATGGCAGTGGTACCATGGTTTCATCTGAAGATGAAATTGTGACATGCAGAATCTCTTAAATACAAATTCTGTATTGTATTTATATTAAAAGCTCTTTCAACAGTACTGCTTGCTACAGCCGGTGTGTGTTTTTCATTGCATAGTTCTTTTCCTCAGCCCAAACCTATTAGCTGTTTATACAAAGTGTCCACTTCTGAATGTGCTTGAATAGTTAAACTTCAGCAGTGCTTGCCAGTTCATAAATGAAGCTGATGTACCTGCAATTACTTTTCTTACAGTTGGCAGCAGAAAAATCTGGGACTGCCTGCATTATGATATCAGAAGATTCTTTGGCTGCAAGGGAAAGGGACAAACGGAGCCAAATTGGATCTGTTTATAGAAATTAAGTGACATGAAATGCTTGGTGCAGGGCCCATCGAATATCAGGTGGTAAAGACTGGAACTTTCACTGGGCCCCTTAATTGCCTGGAATTCTCCAAGATTTCCTCTTTTTGTTGGGTTGTTAAGCAACTTACTGGATTTAAGGTCCACAAAACCAGAGTTTAGGATCATGCCAGGAGCTAGCAAGCTTGGTACAGAAAGTCAATGACCTTGTAGGAGAGAGGAAGGCTAGAAAGTGATTACAGGACAATGAAGTGTAAGTAAATAAATTGTGCTAATAAATTCAAAGAGGGGATTGCATTATCTTGGCAATCCCATTTTGAACTTTTTTTCCAGTATTTTTTCTTTTAAGCAGCAAATTTTCCAGAAGCTCTTGGGCTTACATAGTACCCTATAAAATTGGGAGTTTGACCAAATGGAATTTCACCATAACACTGAAATCATGCTTATTTGCAAAGGGCTGTAGTCCAGATTAAGTAACATAAACATAAAACCAATCAGCAAGAAAGCACACTTGCCATGGGAGAAACTAGATTTCCCAGACTATAGTATCAGTATTCAAATCCATCTTTTGTGTAACCCAGAGAAAATAGGCCCACAAGTCAGCATATCAAAAGCAGGATAGAAAGGAGTATATTTTAAGTTCATTTTCAATGTGTTCTAATCAGCTGTCTTAGAACGTACATCATATTAAGTGCATCCTATGTAGGCAGCAACTTAAATTATATGTTCCTGGAGTCACCTTTCTTTATAATGCATCAGTTTTATTATAGGCATTTGAGACTGAGGGAGTAGAGGGCCAGAGGTTGAGTTTCCTTGAGTACAATTGTCTGTTGGAATTAGAAAAGGAATTGATAGATGTACATATATACAAGGCTTTATTTGTTTTATTTCTCACAAAACATGTGAGACACATAATCTAAACTATCCTTAATTATTGTTTTAGAAAACATTTTAAAATTATTTAAGTAGTATATATAACATATTAATGAATTTAAAATACAAGAAAGAATAAATTCATGTGCAGTTCCACCACCCCAATAAATCACAATTTACCCTTGATCCTAATCCCCTTGTAGTTCTTGTATGCATGTATATATGATGCTACACATTTATTAATAATAGCTAATATTTATTGGATCTTTACCATGTACCAGGCACTGTTCTACATACTTTACATGGGTTGACTCATTTAATCTTCACAACAACTTTATAGATAGTAAATACTACTATTATCCCATTTTAAAGATGAGGTAAATTTGACACAAAACTACAAAGCATTTTGCCCAAGGTGATGTCACTAAGAAGTGGCAAAGTAAGAATTTGAATCTGCAACTTGACTCCACATCCTGCATACTTAACCATATATTATATCATATCAGCATGATAGTACAGATACTGTTTTACATGACATTACATTTAATAAAGAGTTTTCTTGAAAAGCAACATAATCATGATATCCACTGTGTTCAGCATATGCATAGGTGCTATGGGAATACAGAGACAAAGTAGAAGCAATAGAATCTGCCCTTGTGGAACTTGGCATTGATCATAGTGCTATAATATGCCAAGGTAAATAGCTTTCAGTTCATACCCCTACGAGTTTAATTGATTTTGGAAAGAGTGTTGATTGACCTAATTTTTAATTGACTCTTTAAGATATGTTGTGGCTACCTTTATTCTTTTTATTTATTTGATTAATTCCCAGGTAAATAAGCTAATTTAGGGCAGGGACCAGACCACCCTCTGAATCCCCAGTGCCAACACAGACCCTTGCTAACAGTAGGAGATCTATAGAGGTTGATAACGTGTAATGGAGGCTGTTTACTGACATTGTCGCCCAGTCTAAGTTGTGGTCCATACATGGTTCTCAGTCAAATGATAGGCCTCTGTTAATTCAAAAGCATAGAAAAAGTTGAAAAATCTGCAACACATTTAGGCATAGAAATATTCAATTAAGTTCAATTCCATAGAAAATTATTTAACATTTACTTTGTGTCTGCCTCTCAGGTCAGCATATATAAGATACCTTAAATACTAAAAAGCAATAATATAAGTAGAAAGGGGTTAATCACAAGGCTTGGTGCTAGAGACTACATTTATGCCTTCATTAGCCCTTCACAGTAGGACAACCAATGACCCTAACACTTGTCAGCTTAATCTAAACTCAATCCACAGGTCAATACAGCTGAATCTGGATGCATAGTAACAGCCTTCCCACCAAGGTATGGTGGGAGAGGTTTAAGCATAAGTCTTCTCCCAGACCTAGGATCACTGCCTCCATAGTGGATTCCTCGTACTTTTGTTGCCTTTAAGTCTCAGGTATACCTTCATTTGCCTTACCCCAACCCCTAGTACATAGCACTATGGCACAGTGATCCAGAAAAGAAGACTGAGCTTGGATCCAGAACTCAAACTTTTGGATTGCCTAGTCCAGCTAAATTTCCAAGTTAATTGCTTCAGTATCTGCTGTTCTCCCTAAGGGATGAAATTCAAGTCAGGTCCTGCCTTGTCTTTCTTCTGTACAGTGTTGTTGAGAATGCGCCGGTAAGCTTCCTAAAACACTATCCTGGTGGAGTGGATGTGGCTCAAGCATTTGGGTGCTCACCTCCCATGTGGGAGATCCTATGTTTGGTTCCTGGTGCCTCCTAAGGAAGACAGGTTGACAAAGAGCAGACAGACGAGGGAGCCATCTTGGAGCTGGGGATAAAATTTAAAAAACAGCAACAACACTATCCTACTCATAAGAGGCATACAATCTAGTGAGTAATTGAAATAACTTACAGAAAATTATGCCCTCATTCACTGATTTATTCCCAAAAATATTGAGCACTTGAGAAAGAAAGTGTTGTGGAAACCCACAAAGAAGGAGACACCAATAATGCCAAGGAATCATTTCTTAAGGAAATTGGATTGCCATGTGGGTGAAGGGAAAGTCAGAGATACGGCCATCCTAAAATGTCATCATAGAGATTTGCACACCAATATCAAAACATTCAGGGTAAAGAATCTCTATGCTAAAATACTTGCAGAAATTGGTTCACTTTCAGTTTGACAAAGAGGTCTGTGAATGGCCAGATCTTCTCAGATATGTTGTGAACATTTGTTATCAACTCAAAGGTCAACAGGGTTTGCATTATTAATCACCATATGTCAAAGTTCACATTGCATTTGACTTGTCATGAGCAAAGTTAGCATGCCTATCTGCAAGTGGAATCCCTATTTATGAGCACTGTACATTTTTTCCTAGGTGAAAATAATAATGTAGACATGAATTCTTCCTGATATGCATTATTGGCATTTTCAACATCTTAAAAAAATCATTTTTATACAGTACGTCAACTCATGGACACCTTCATTGATACATTTAACTAAATATCAAATATTTTTAGTGTTTTTTAAATAAATAAGTCTGATGCACTGTTGGTACTCAGATTTTGAATGGCAACAGTAAAACAATTGCCCTAGAATTTGACTGTTTTTGATAGTTTTAGAAACCATTGGGGTTTAACAATATGTTAAATACACATTATTACCCGATATTCTCAATTTTGACCCGTGGTATTTATTTGATATTTTAACTATAATTCTCCTAGGTGTATAATTAAGATTGTAAAGAAATATTGGAGAACAGAGACTATGTTGTCAGAATGCTATGCCATTTATAGTGCTGGATAAGTAGAGAATTTTTGCTACAATTATAAACAACTGTACCTTACAACGTACAGGTAAGAATAGAGTTTGGAATTCCTCACATAACCGTATAGTTATCATTTTAATGAGGAGGAAGTTGACGGCAAAAAATGTCAAGTGCTTTGCTCAAGGTAACAGAATCTGCTAGGTTCTAGCAGATTTGAGACTAGAACTTAGTTCATTATTGTCACTTCGTTATGAAGTAGATTTGTATTAGAGCACATCGAGCATTTATTCAGAAGAACTTCACCATATTTGCCTTCTCTTCATGGCTAGAACCTGAAAAACGGTTTACAAAGTTTCTGACTTTAGAAGGTGTGTGTATGTGCATGGGTGTGATGGACTGCAATTCTTGAATAATTATATGCACAATTGCAGAAACAAATTACAATGAGCCTTCCATATGGAATCACCTACAGATTCATTCTGGATTTTCTAGATACGTAAATCATAGAAAGTTAAAGTTGGAAGAAACCCTGGATCAGCAGATCTTACTCATTTTTGGGTGCTATGGAACTCTTTGAGTATCAGAGAAAACCCTTTTCCACAGGAAAATGCATGCACTCACAAAATTGTACCTAATATGCCCAGGGTTTTCTGGAGTCAGAATAACTCAGGGTGAGCTCCTCCTGCTTTCTCAGATCAAGTCCACTCATTTGTATAATTGGTGCATGGGTGTGAGGTTAGATTCCGCCAACTCCCATATTTTGCAGAGGAGGATACAAGGAAACGGAGAGGAAGAGAGACTTCCAAAAGTCATGCAGCCCTGCCTCTCCTTTGTAGAGTATACTTAACCAATTCATTGCAATATTTCTTTCCATTTCTCCAGAAGATGATATATGAGTAGCATACTATCACATTTGGTTATATTTACTAAGTCATGTTTTAACTGCAGTGTTGAGACACTAATTTTTCTTCATAACTATTCTAGGCATAAATTATGGAAAGATTTCATTTATAAAAGCATCCATAACAGGAGCTTGTGTTATTAAAAGGCTGGATTTAGAGTTTTATATAGCTCCTAATTGCAAAGTATAATTTTTATCAACTCCTTACTGCTAGGAAGGATATTAGCAGCCAAAATACTGGGGCTGTGCGATATAGCATTCTGCCTCACATCTTCATTCCTGTCATTACTATATTCAGGTAATTGGAAATAGTTTCCTTCCCCAGGGATTGGCTTGGCAATTATAAAATTAGTGTGCTTTTTTAGGTGACATACCTAAGTTACACAATTGTTACAATTATCTAAATTACTTTCCATCAACATGGCAAACAGCATATACTCTGAAATCCATCATTTGGCTTACTGATGTGTGCAGTTGCCCCAAATATCCCTTCATAGAATAGCTTTGCAAAACCTTTTCCTTGGCAGGGAGATCAGCAATGGCCTCTTACTACCTGATTGACTGGGAGGCAGATGGAACTGTTCCTTAGAGCACTGCAGCACTGTTCCCTCTGAGACAGTTTGAAATTCCTTAATGAACCCCTAAAGAGAAGGATGTTTTGAATTAATCCATTCCTGTGGATTTTAGATCCTTTTGACTGGACTACATCACTGAGATGTGACTTAAGATGAGTCTCTGACCTCTTTCAGGGTCTGATATAACCAGAGACACAGAGAGAGAGAAGACACAGAGAGAAAGAAACATACAGAAAAAGGGAACTCTGCCATTTTTGATCCTGCCATGAGAGAGGATTTCTTAAGAACACAGAGCAGATCAAGAGGAGACCATCCCTACTATATGCATTATAGCTCACAGCTGAATGTGGGATGAAAGTAGAGCAGCCAAGACTGAGAGAGGAGGCCTAGTAAGAGACAAGCCTTAGGCTTGGTTGCCTCCAGCTGAGCTCTAGGAGATGGTAGATTCTGGAGGGGAAGGCAGACATCTCCTCAGACATCGGCAGCCATCTTCACAACGTGTGTGGCAGGACAACAGGATCACCAGTAGATGACTTCAGTGAAAAAGCACCTCTGATGGTGCCTTGATTTGGACATTTCAAGGCCTTACAACAGTAAGCTTTTACCCCAAATAAATCCCATTTATAAAAGCAAACACATTTCTGGTACTTTGCATCAGCAGCGTTTTGCAAACTAAGATACCCTAAAAATTCATTGTCCGTGAACAGCACCTCTGGGTTCGATAGGCTTATGGCAAATGCACAGAGAACAAAAGACAGGGGAGGGAATTTAGAAAGCTTAACTGAGGTGGGCCAGTCCTGGGAAGCACATCAGAGACTAGAAATATAAACTCTCTTGGTGAAACCCTGAAATAGAATTGACCGTTCTGTGAACATGAGAAACCAAATACACCTTCCCTTCCAATCATTATTTTTCACTTGTATGATGAAAGCATAAAGTAGAAATGTTAGTTATTGATTTTAACACTTATTCTTGCATTCTTTCCATTTCTTTGGCAGAAAACACTTTAGTTTTGCTCTAAGCCGGAAATAGCTTTTGCAAAAGAAACCTATTTCAAGCTGTAGCTTCCACTTTGTCACATCTTATAGAGTGCCACTGAAGGGATCTTCCTAATAGAATCCAATCAGTTTACTCTACAGTTTACAAACATCTGTTTGTTCTCTCTTGCTACTTTATCACCTACAATATTAGGTTCATTTTCCTTAGCTGGGCAAACAAGATCTTTCCCAATATGACTTCCTCCCCAAATGTACTTTCACTCACTCCCCTACATATAACTTATATTCTAGCTCAGTGAGCTATCTGAACTGTCACCTGTCATGTTAGATTTTTTAATTTGCTCTTACGTGCACTACAATTGCCATCTGCCCCACTGCCGTAAATTCATTCTTCAAGGTTCTAAACCTTAAACAAGTCTTTTCTAACACTCCAGGACAGATCATTGATCTCTTCTCTGTGTTCTCCTGCACTTAGATCCTGCCTCTGGCATGGCATGCACCAAGTGATAGTGCAGTTTATCTATTGACGTGTCCTTCTTTCCCCACTAGACCCCAAGGTAGGGAATATGTCTTATCTTTGCTTATTTATCTCTGCTGCCTGACTGATAGTAAAAAAAAAAAAGAATAGTAAAAATATCATTCTTTTCCTCCCTCCCTCCAAATGGAAGATAAACATATTGGTGACTTTAAACTTTTTAAATTAACTGAAATATTTACATTCAGCAGTGAATAAAAGCATTTATTTAGCCATTTATTTATCCAACATTAAAAAATACAAGATAATGTGATATCATGAAAAATAGTGTAATCTTCTGTAAATTTTTTTCTTTTCTTTGCTATCATTTTTTAAAACTCCACCTACTCCTTGATTACTTTATCACCTTGAGAGGTGCAACAGAATAGTCTGCAGTTTTTTAAAAATACAGATACCTCAGTCTTATCAACCAGAGTTTGGAGTTCAGTTGGCCTGAAGTAGGGACCATCCATTAAAAAAAATTAAAACTCCTCAGGACACCCCACATAGGGGAGCCCCACGCGCAAGTGGTGGGCCCGTTAAAGAGAGCCACCCAGCTCAAAAGAAAGTGCAGCCTGTCCAGGAATGGTGCCGCACACACAGAGAGCTGACATAACAAGATGATGCAACAAAAAGAAGCACAGATTCCCGTGCCACTGACAAAAACAGAAACGGACAAATAAGACGCAGCAAATAGACACAGAGAACAGGCAACTGGGGTGGGGGGAGGGAAGGGGAGAGAAAGAAATAAAATAAATAAATCTTAAAAAAAAAACCTCCCCAGGACATTGAAATATGCTCGCCGGATAGAGAATCACTGACTTGGGAGCTGAAATTGATAGCTGAAGCAGTGCCAACTATTTCTACTCGTTCTCTACTGGAAAGCATTATAACCATTGTTTCTTTTTTTAAATATTTTTTTTATTGACTTTGTAATAATATTACATTAAAAATATATATATGAGGTCCCATTCAACCCCTCCCCCCCCACCTCTCCCCCCCCCAGCAACACTCGTTCCCATCATCATGACACATCCATTGCATTTGGTAAGTACATCTTTGGGCCCCTCTGTACCTCATGGTCAATGGTCCACATCATGGCCCATACTCTCCCCCATTCCATCCAGTGGGCCCTGTGAGGATTTACAATGTCCGGTGATTGTCCCTGAAGCACCATCCAGGGCAGCTCCATGTCCCAAAGACGCCTCCACCTCTCATCTCTTCCTGCCTTTCCCCATACCCATCAGCCACCATGTCCACTTTTCCCAATCCAATGCCACCTTTTCTATGTGGACATTGGATTGGTTGTGTCCATTGCACCTCTATGTCAAGAGGAGGCTCAGATTCCACATGGATGCTGGATGCAATCCTCCCACTTTCAGTTGTAAGTATAACCATTGTTTCTTAAGGACCTTCCTTTACTTGTATTGAGCACTCTTCATACCCTACATGCATTTTATGTACTTTCACATACACTTCATATCTACTTAAAGGATCATTAACTGTGTTGCTCTTAATCAGGTGACATTTGATGTTTAGTAGATGAGCCACCCATGGTAGTAGACTTCACTGGCAGTAATTAGACATGAACTTGAATGTAATTTAGATTTCTAGTGATCCATCTGGATCATACTAGGTACCAGGTGTTAGTCTTGAGAATAAAAAATGCGGTGTAAAACAAAGATCCAAATTAAGTTTCATCTCAGTGACTGCTTGGAGAGCTGAGGTGTGTAGGTTTATTAGAATGCAATAGGGCTCAGAAAGAAAGAATCCTGTGGTACTGTGATCAGTTAGGCATATTGCCATAGGCTTGAGTTGGGGGAGTAAAAACTGGATGAATGTGAATGTGTATTTAACTGTTCATCCACATATTTGTTAAGAAGTCTTTTTTCACCTTCAGAGAATGAAAACTGACAAATTTGCCCATGATGTGGGACAAAGTTGATTCAAAGACTTGTGGTAAAGAACTGAATATTGCTTTCATACCAGTGCCATGTAATCTATGGGTTGTAAGAGATCTATCTCATTTTCCTCAGAAAGGCTGAGAACTAATGGCTTCTTTGTGTATATTCATTCCTCCCACTGAAAATCCATGTGGTGGTACTAACAAAGCAGTTGAGACTAGTAGAGCTTGGGGATGACTTGGGTATAGATAAGAATTTGCCAGCCAATAAAAATATTATAAGAACTCTTTGTCCCTAGCAGAGAACAAATATTGCCCCTTCTTTCACTGCCCATGAAAATGGCAAACTGATCTATAAAATGAAATAGAATCTGTGCACCTCTGAGATCCATTCCTATCTGATTTATGCCCTCTCTACAGATTGGAATATGGTAGTGAGATATAAATCGCTCACGTATTCTAATAAATTTCCCTTCTCATCATTTCCGATGAGGCCTACAGCTGGGACCATTCAATCTCTTAAAGGGTGTCTAACTCTAATCCTGCATGGCATACTGAAAATTATAATCATAATGTGTGTTAGCCTTTTTCCAACCTTTGTGTTCCCTCTGTGGAGGAGGGTATACAGAATAACATTTATTTCTTTGATTTCAAAACATTAAGAGTTGTAATTTGTAACATGAATTTAGTCATAGATTTTGGGGCAAAAATTTAAAAAATACTACATCAAATACACACATCCCAACTCAGAAACATTAACATGTAAAAAAGATAGGTACTTAGAACAAAGAAATACGGTAGTATTATCTTGCTTTTGTATAGAACTTTAGAGTTTATCATATATTTTCACAGTTTCTATCTCTTATGATCTTCAAAACATAATCTGGGGAGTTGAGCCCAAGAAAAGAGGGAGCTGGGGAGAGATGACTGCTGCTTTCCTTCTTTACTTGGGCTTTTCTCTCTTGATAATTCCTTGCCAATAGTCATAAAGTCACAGGCAGATGAAGGAAGACAGAACCACCTAGAAAATTCTGCTGACAATCCTTACACCTGTGGATGTGAGTCCTTTTTTTATGTGAATGTCAGGATGATTAAATATGGGGGTAAAAATAGTATTTTGTTTTTCAGAAGAGTAATTACATTATGGTTTTACTGTTCATTTTATAACTAAATGGAAAAAGCAATCATGATTAGCCATGTAGAGACATTATGAGTATATGATGGATATTCCCTACAGGGTACAGTAAATATTCTTTAAAATGGTATTTTGCCTTTGCCATCAGTTCAATAGTGTTAGACAGTATATTAAAGAAAGAAAACAATTTAAAGTCTTATTTTTAGCATTATAGTAATGCATGCATTTTTCAGAGTAAACTAATGACTTCTAATTTTTGAATCATTTTTTGCTACAGAAATAAAAATGTAAGACAAATATTCAATATGCTTTGCTCTTAATATAGTTTTAAAATATGTGATTTCAGGACCTTGTGTTAGGCAATGGTGTCTTAGATTTTATACCCAAAGCACAAGTAACAAAGAAAAAATAGCAAAATGGAACCTTATCAACATTAAAAACTTTTATACCTCAAAGAATTTATCATGAAAATAAAAGGCCAATTTACACAATTGGGGAAATTATTTGGAATGATAAAGGATTAATATCCAGAATATACAAAGAAATACTTAAATTTAACAACAAAAAGACAAACAACCCAATTTTTAAAATGGGCAAAGTACTTGAGTAGACATCTCTGCAAAGACGATAAGCACATGAGAAGATGCTCAACATCAATAACCGTGTGGGAAATGAAAATCAAAACCAAAATGAGATATCATTTCACACCCAGAAGAATGGCTGCTATTAAACAAAATGGAAAGTAAGTTCTGGAGAGCATGTGGAAATATAGAAACACTCATTCATTGATGGCGGCAGTGTAAAATGGGACAACGATTGTGGAAGACAGTTTGATGGTTCCTCAGAAAGCTCAGAATGGAACTACCACATTATCTGGAAATCCCACTACTAGGTGTATACACCAAAAATTGAAAGCAGGGACTCAAATAGATATTTGCACAATAATGTTTACAGCAGCATTATTCACAATTGACAAAAGATGGAAGCAACCCAAGTGTCCAACAACAGGTAAAGGGATAAATGAAATATGGTGTATATATACAGTGGAATATTTTTCATTTGTACAAAGTAGTGAAGTCCTGATATATGTGACAACATGAATTAACCTTGAGGACACCATATTGAGTAAAATAAGCCAGACACTAAAGGACCAATATTGTATCTCAATGATTTGAAAGAATTACAATAGGCAAACTCTTGGAATCTAAACTATCAGTTACCAGGGGATGGGGTGGGGATTGGGAATGGGAAGTTAAAGCTTAAAATTCACAGGGTTCCTGCTAGGAGTGATGGAAATGTTTTGGTAATGGATGGTGATGAGAGTAGCACAACATTAGGACCATGATTAACAGCACTGTAATATATATTTGAATGTGATGTAAAGGGGAAACCTTAGATTGTATATATGGTGTCTTTGTTCACAGGCTGATGATGCAAAGTACCAGAAATGGGTTAAAATTTATAATAAGAATTTTATTTGGGGTAAATCTTACAGCTCCGATGTCCAAATAAAGGCACCAGCAGAGATGCTTTCTGGGGGAACTACCACATGCAAAACAAGATGGCCAACTAATTTGTCTTCCCCTCCAGAATGTACTGTCTCATGGAGCTCAGCTGTGGGCAAATAGGCATAGGGATTGTCTCTCTTTGGGCCTCTTCTCTCAGTCTCTTGGGACTTCTCTGCCTTTCTTCAGCTGTAGGCAAACTTGGAATTCTCTCTCACATGGCAGGATAAAAAAAAAGGCAGCTTCCTTTCTCTGTATGTCTCCATTTTTATCAGACCCGGGAAGAGGATGGAGAACCAAGCTGGCTCACACTTAACTGACATGGTCCAATCAAAAGGCTCCACACCCAAAGGAAACTTAATCTTTTTTTTTTTGCATGCACAGAAGAACTCCTAACTGTCACATATGGTAACAATATAATAAAAAAAAAAACCACCATGGAACTGCACTATATGAACAGTGAACCCTACATTAAATAAAGGAGCCAACTTTACAGTACAATTATGAAAATGTGCCATTATCAATTTTAACAAATGTGCCACACCAATGCAAGGTGTTAATAATAGGATGGTGTGTGGGAATACTGCATATTATGCATGATTGTTCTGTAAACCCCCGACTTCTCTAACAAAAAATAAAATATAATATATTAAGATATATTATCTAAGTATTTAAAACTGTGTTGTATTTTAAACAAAACTATGGTAGTTTATGTTATGAAAGATTCTGATTTTTAAATGAATCTTCACAAGCAAAATGAAAGAGATACTTGTATTCATCTTCCAATGTAGAATACAAAATACACTGCTAATTTCAAGACAGTATTTCTACACTAATTAAATGCAATACAGAGAATAAAACTTTCAGTTGTGTGAATTACATTTTCCTTTATCATTAGATACTTTTAGAAGTAAAAGTTTTGTTTTTGTTGTTATTGTTGTAGTTGTTTTGCTTCTTTTACTTTTATTTTTCTGTTCAACAGTCCTTGGCTTTCATGTGTGGAAAGCCAGATGCCATGTTATAACGCTTTCCCCATGGCAAGTAATGCAAGTCAGAGTAACAGAAAGAACATTCAATATGGAAGCAGCAGTATTTTTCTTTAACTTGAAAAGTTATGTATATCCTCCATATTTTTAACACCTTGTAATAAAGGAACATTCTTGTGTTTGCACTATTAACTGCAATCATCATCCACTGTCCAAATCACAGTGTTATGGTTCCTAGATTATCCCCTAGCTTTCTTTCAATTGGCAATTAACCTCCCTAGACTACCCAATTGTACTCACTATAATGTGGTACCATCAACTCTAACCATTTCCACACATTTACAATTCAATTTATTAAATATTCCACATACATTCAGCATCAGCGCCCTCTTCTCAACCCACATTCTATCTCCTAGAAATCTATACACTAGAGTTTATTTCCATGAGTTTATCATATTGAGTTCATATTACTGAGACCATACAATATTTGTCCTTTTGTGTCTGGCTTTTTTTCATTCAACATAAGATCCTCAAGGTTCATTCTTGTGGTCATATGCATCCTCACTTAATATTTCTTTTAGCTGACTAATATATAATTGTATGTATATACCACATTTTGTTTATCCATTCATCAAATGATGGACACGGGGTGTTTCCCTCCTTTAGCAATTGTGAATAATGCCAATATAAAAATTGGTGCGCAAATGCCTGTCTGAATTCTTGCTTTTACTACTTCTGAATATATTCCTAGTAGTGGGATTGTTGAATCATATGGAAGTTCTATATTTAGCTTCCTGAGGAATGTCCAAACTGTCCTCCACAGAAGCAGCAACATTTGACATTCCTACCAACAGTGAAGGAGTGTTCCTATTTCTTCATATCCTCTATAGCACTTAATTTTTTTTAAAAAATAAAGGCCATTCTATAAAGGTATAAAATGATATCCCATTGTAGTTTTGATCTGCATTTTCATAATAGCTAGTGATGTTTAACCTCTTTTCATGTGTTTCTTTAGCTATTAGTATTTCTTGTTTGTAAAAATGTCTTTCCAAGTCTTTTGCACATTTTTGAAATTGGGCCACTTGTCTTTGTTATCCTTGAAGTGCATGCTCTCTTTATATTACATGGAGAGCAAACCCTTCTGTGATATGTGGTTTCCAAAAATTTACTCCCATTGAGTAGGCAGTCTTTCCACCTTCTTAACAAAATCATTTGAAGTGCAAAAGTGTTTAAATCTGAGCAAGTCCCATTTATCTATTTTTTTTTCTTTTGTTGCTTGTGCTTTGGGTGTAAGTTTTAAGAAGCACTCACCTACCACAAGATCTTGATGATGTTTCCATACATTTTCTTCTGGGCATTTTATTATTCTGGCTTTTACATATAGGTCCTTTTTTTTATTGATTTTGTAAAAATATTACATTAAAAAAATATGAGGTCCCATTCAACTCCACCACCCCCACCGCACCCCTCCCCCCCCCAGCAACACTCACTCTCATCATCATGACACATCCATTGCATTTGGTAAGTACATCTCTGGGTATCTCTGCACCTCATGGTCATTGGTCCACATCATGGCCCACACTCTCCCCCATTCCATCCAGTGAGCCCTGGGAGGATTTACAATGTCCGGTGATTGCCCCTGAAGCACCATCCAGGGCAACTCCAAGTCCCAAAGGCGCCTCCACATCTCCTCTCTTCCTGCCATTCCCCATACCCATCAGCCACCATGTCCACTTTTCCCACTCCAATGCCACCTTTTCTCTGTGGACCTTGGATTGGTTGTGTCTGTTGCACCTCTATGTCAAAAGGAGGCTCAGATTCCACATGGTTACTGGATGCAATCCTCCTGCTTTCAGTTGTAGGCACTCTAGGCTCCATGGTGTGGTGGTTGTCCTTCTTCAACTCCATATTAGCTGATTGAGGTGAGTCCAATAAATCAGATTGTAGGAGCTGGAGTCTGTTGAGGCTCAGGGCCTGGCTATCATATTGTCAGTAAAAAGATTCAATTCCCTAAATATATCTTAAACCCCAATACCAACTACAATTCCAGTAAAGTAGCATGATAGTCTTATGAAAAGAGATCCCCTCTGGGTCCAGTTTCATCACGCAGAAACCTTGATCCAAATTGTGTTAACTTTTGCATAAGGTGTGAGATAAGGGTCCCCTTTCTTTCTTTTGGAAATGGTTATCCAGTTCTCCCAGCACCATTTTTAAAACAAACTGGTGTGATCCAGCTGGGTGTGTTTGACATCCATGTCAGAAATCGCTTGATTATAGTGAGGATCTATTTCTGAACTCTCGATTCAACTCCATTGGTCAATATACCTATCTTTATGTCAGTACCGTGCTGGGATTTTTACCACTGTAGCTAAGTAAAATGCTGTAAAGTCAAGGGGTCAGAGTCCTTCAAATTTATTATTTTTAAAGAAATTTTTGTTTATTCAAGGCCAAATAAATTTGATAACTGGCTTTTGCAACAACAACAAAAAAAGCTGTTGGGATTTCTATTGGCATTGTGTAGAATCTGTATCAGTTTGGATAGAATTGACATCTTAAAGATACTTAGTTTTCCAATCCATGAACAGAGAATGCCCTTCCATTTATTTAAGTCTTCTTTAGTTTCTTTTAGCAGTGTTTTGTAGTTTTCTGAACACAGGTTCTTTATATCCTTGGTTAACTTTATTTCTAAATATTTGATTCTTTTCATCACTATTACAAATGAAATTTATTTTCTGACTTCCTCCCCAAATTGTTCATTAGTGACGTATAGAAAAACTACTCATTTTTGCATATTAATCTTGTATCCCACAACTTAGCAGAATTCTTCTATTAGTTCTAGTAGCATTGTTGTTGATTTTTCAGGATTTTCTATGTAGATGGTCATCTCATCAGTGAATAGCAACAGTTTTATTTCTTCCTTTCCTATTTGGGTGTATTTTATTTCTTTCTCTAGCCTAATTGCTCTAGCTATAGCTTATAGCAAAATATTGAATAACAGTGGTGACAGTGGGCATCCATGTTTTGTTCTTGATCTCAGTGGTAAAGATTTAGTCTTTCGCCAATGAGTACATTCTTAGCTGTGTTTTTTTTCATATATGCACTTTACCATGTTGAGGAAGCTTCCTTCTATTCCTACCTTTTGGACTGTTTTTACCAGGAAAAGATGCTGTATTATGTCACCTGCCATTTCTATGTTAATCAAGATGATCATGTGATTTTTCTTCTTAAATTTATTAATGTGGTTTATTATACTAATTGCTTTTTTGTGTTGAACTACCGTGAATATCTGGGATAAAACCCAGATGATCATGGTGTATAATTCATTTAATGAGCTTTTGGATTAGGTTTGTAAGTAATTTTTTGAGGAGTTTTGAATCTGTATTCATCAGAGAAATTGGTCCATAATTTTCTTTTTTCATGATATCTTTATTTGGCTTTGGTATTAAGGTAATATTGGCTTCATAGAATGAGTTTTGTAGTGTTCCTTACTCTGCAATTTTTTGGACAAGTTTGAACAAGTTTGATATTAGATTATCTTTGAATGATTGGTAGAATTTACCTGTGGAGCCATCTGGTCCTGAGGTTTTCATTTTTGGAAGGTTTTTGACGACTACTTCAATCTCTTTACCTATGATTAATTTGTTGAGGTCTTCTATTTCTTCTAGGGTCTGTATACATTGTTCATGTGTTTCAAGGAATTTGTCTATTTTGTCTACCTTTTCTAGTTTGTTGGCGTATTTGTTAATGTTATCCTTTTATTTCTGCGGGGTCAGTGGTGATGTCCCCTCGCTCATTTCTGATTTTATTTGTATATTTTCTCTTATTTTCTTTGTCAGTCTAGCTAAGGGTTTGCCCATTTTGTTGATCTTCTAGAAGAACAAACTCTTGGTTGGTTTTGTGGAGTATTGTTTCTTTCCTTCTCAATTTCATTTATTTCTGTTCTGGCCTTTATTCTTTCTTTCCTTTGCCTTCGTTTGGGGTTAGTTTGCTGATTTTTTTCTACTTCCTCCAGGAGTGCAGTTAGGTCTTTGATTTTAGTTCTTCTTTTTTTAATGTAAGCATTGAGGGATATAAAATTCCGTCTCAGCACTGTCTCTGCCTTTTGCTCTATCCCATAGGTTTTGGTATGTTCTCTTCTCATTTTCATCTGTCTCAAGATATTTACTGATTTCTCTTACAATTTCTACTTTGACCCACTGATTATTTCAGAGTATGTTTTTTAATCTCCATATATTTGTGAATTTTCCCTGTTTCTTTCCGTTATTTATTTCCAGCTTCATTGCATTTTGATCAGAGAAAGTGCTCCACATAATTTCAATACATTTAAATTTATTGAAAGCTCTCTTGTGACTCAACATATGGTCTCTCATGGAACAGGATCCATGAGCACTTGATAAGTATGTATATCCTTCTCTTGTGTGTTGTAATGCTTTATAAAGGTCTATTAGGTCCAGCTTATTTATCATAGTATTTAAGCTGTTTCCTTATTTATCCTCTGTCCAGATGTTCTATTCAATGCTGAAATTGGTGTACTGAATCCTCCAACTATTATTGCAGATATGCCTATTTCTCCCTTCTGTTTTGCCCTTTGTGTCTCATGTATCTTGGAGTACCAAGTTTAGGTGCATAAATGGTTTTTATAGATATTTCTTCTAAGTGAATTGCCACTTTTATTGATCTATCACAATTTTCATCTCTTATATCAGTTTTGGATTTAAAATCTATTTTGTCTGATACAAATATTGCTACTCCAGGTCTTTTTTGGTTCCTGTTTTTTTTCAACTATTCCCTTTCAACCTGATTGCATCCTTATGTCTGAGATGAGTCTCTTGTAGACAGCATGTAGGTGACTCATACTTTTTTAAACTATTTTGTCAGTATATGTCTTTTGATTGGGAATTTCAATCCATTAGCATTCAGGGTTATTACTGTAAAGCTTTACTTATTCCATCAATTTTATCCTTTGGCTTTCCATTGTTGTATCTTACTATTGTCTGTATTTTTATACTTTAAATACTCCTAATAATAATCTTCATATTCTCTATTGAAGTTGTATGTAATGTATATGCCTATTCTGAAGATCATATTTTCTGAATTGTTCATTTCAATATTCCTCTGCCCTTCCATACTTTATAATCTTCCACCACAATATTTAAGGAAATTACGTTATAACTTATGCAAAAATAACTGGTAATGGTTATTCTTTAATTTATATAAAATCTCCTGATCACCTGGAGGGAGCACTTTTACATTAAATGTTGGAAAGTAGTTCTGGTGGACTAAGAACCTCCAAAAATCTACTCTTCCATAAAATAAATGAGAAGACTGATAAGAATTGTCAAAGTAATTTTCATAAGAATTCTAGAAATTAAATAAAATCTTGTAATCATTTGAAGAGAATTTATGTCAAGGAAGGGATACCTGTTACCACCACTAGAGGAGGAGTCCCATGGCATGAAATATAGCAATCATGGTTTACAGGTATTGGGGTCACCAGCAGAAACATGACTTGCACAGGCAGTGGATGGAACAATGCTTTACTCACAGAGAAGAAACAATGCAAGATCAGCATCACTAGTGCATGTCAGGTCTTGATCCACAGCCAACACAGGGAGATGATATGCAAGCACCCCTCTTGTTTTACAAGCAAAGGATCTCACTCCCTTCCTGCTCGAAAAAGATAGAGCAGCAGGGTTGGCCATTTGCCATAAAAGGCACACGCTTAGCCAAGCAGTCTTTGAATGTTTGCATATGTTCAGGACAAAAGAGGAAGGAATGTGCCAGCAGTTCACTATCTGCTAGAGGATGTGTTTTATAAGAAGGCACCCCAAGGAGGGAGTCAGTCCACATTAATCATCCATCCTAGTTACCAGGGTGTTACATCTGGTCCCAAGCACTGGTTTCGTTCATGGGTAGCAAGTCATACTCAGACTGTCCCCTTCCATAATATATTTAAGAAAAATGACTGAATCATGTTAAGAACAATGGGAATCATGGCATTTTAACTTGCCCTATTACCATCTTGTCCTCCCTACTCCAGGGTAGCCTTAAAAATCAACACTTAGCAAGTATGGCAGATGTGGAAATGAGTGGAATGGCCTCAGAGCTCCCCAATATCCACATTCTCAGAGAACTGACACTATTTGACCTCTCTGCAGCTCCATGAAGAACTCTATTCTCACAGCTTTTCTTTATTTTATCTGAATCAGAGCTTGTTCTGTGCAAATAGCCATATTCTTGGGATATTTCTTAAAAATAATGCAGCAACTATTTAACATTGCAGCTGTTGGAACTAAGAAGAGGCTGGAAAAAACAGATAAAATGAAAAACTCAAGAAAAAGATATTTAAAGTTAAGATTTAAAAACTACAGTATATTCCTGGAAATCTGAAAGGCTATGTGCAGTGCTGTGTGTGTTTCCAGGAAAGTCCTAAGAAGGTCTTAGTCTTTGAGCTCTGGCTCAATGCTGAGTCCCTGAGCAAGCAGAAAGTGAATGCTAAGGCAGTGTTGTCAACTGCTTGAGTGGAATGTTGACAGCATGCCCCAGCATGCCCCTTGGAAAAGACTGAAATATCTTTTTGGATCCAGACATTTAAGAAAGTACCTGTCTAGTCATTAGTTGACCACTAAGCTAACATAGTTGAGATGACCACATCATCAAAGAATACAGACAACAGAATTAGTTCAGAAAAATCACTTATCAAACAACTATTACATTGTAGGTGGACAGTGGTGCTCCAGAATGTATTCGCCAGGTGCAGTGGATGTGCCGCAATGATCGAAGAGATTGTTGATGTGGGAGGGTTGGGGTAGGTGGGGTGGGGGGTATATAGGGACCTCATATTTTTCGAATGTAACATTTAAAAGAAAATAAAGAAAACCATGAAAAAAAACCCACAACTTTTACAACAAACAAAAAAAACAAATCCTGGAAAGGAGGGAGAATCTGATTTATAGAGTTGCCACATTATATTATTTAAAATGTCTAGTTTTCAACAAAAAATTTTGAGGTGCAAAAAATCAAGAAGGCATGAACTATGCATAATAAAAAAATAACAATCAATAGAAACAGTCTTGGAGGAAGCCCAGATTTTCGACTTACCAGACAAAGACTGTAAATGAGATGTTAAGTAAGTTCAAAGATTCTATTTTCAAAATACTAAAGGAAATCATGTGTATTTGTCAGCCAAAGGGGTGCTGATACATAGAACCAGAAATCGGTTGGTTTTTATAAAGCGTATTTATTTGGGGTAGATGCTTACAGTCACAAGGCCATAAAGAATAAATTACTTCCCTCACCAAAGTCTGTTGCCACATGTTTCAGCAAGATGGCTGCTGACATCTGCAAGGGTTCAGCCTCCCTCTCCCTCTTAAGGCTTCATGGTTCCAGCTTCTTCAAATATCAGCCATAAGCTGCCATAAGGCTCATCCCTCTCTCAGGGCTCATTCTTATTCCAGGCTCAGCTACTCAGCTCTCTCCACAAGGTTAGGTATAGACTCTCAGGCTCTCTCTTCCTGGAGCCTCTGCCAGGTCTATGAAGCCAACTCTATGCCTCTGCATTCCTCTGTATGTTTACTTTCCAGGGTTCCAGCAGCAAAAAAATAATTCTCACTAACTCCTCTGCCTTGTTGTTTTGTCAATGTCCTACTGATGTGGCCCAATCAAAGCCTTAATCATAATTTAATCAAGCAAAGTGAAACCTCTGAAGTTAATTAAATCTAATACATCCAGAAAAAGAGACCAGTTTACAAACATAATCCAATATCTATTTTTGGAATTCATAAATAATGCCATACTGCTATACCATGTTTTAAAAACTATTGAAAATGACTTAAGAAGAAATAGATATTCTGAACAGACCTAAAAAAGTACAGTTATTGAATTGGTAATCAATAACCTTCTCAAAAAAAATATATAGGCACATATGACTTCACTGGTGAATTATCCAAAATGATTAAGGATGAATTAACACCAGTCTTTCACAAACTTTTACCAAAAAACAAAAGAATGGATACTCACAAACATGTTTTAAGAGACCAGTATTACCCTTAAACCAAACCAGACATTAAAAAAATACAGACAGACATCATAAAAAATACAGACCAATATCTCTTATGAATATAGATGCAAAAAATCTCAACAAAATACTAACATTACAATGGTAGCAACATGTAATAATGATTATGCATACAACATAACCAAGTGGCATTTATACCAGGAATGCATGCTTGATTCAACATATGAAAATCAATCAATGTAATACATCATTTAATAGGATGGAGGGAAAAAAACATGACTTTCTTAAGAGAACAGATAAAGTATTTGAGGCAAATCAATGTCTTTCATAACAAAAATACTCAACCTGATAAAGACCATATATGAAAATTCCACAGCTCATATCGTATTTAATGGTAAAAGATTGAACACCTTCCCCCTAAAATTATAAAAAAGACAAGAATATCCATTCTCAACACTGCTAGTTAACATTTTACTGGAGGCCCAGTGAATATATTCATGACCTTCAATTAGGCAATGGTTTCTTAGATATGAAAAAAAAAGTACAAGCAATTAAAGAAAAAAATAGATAAATTTGACTTCATCAATATTTAGAACATAATCCACAGAATGAGAAACGTAATTGAAAATCATGTATCTGGCATGGGACTTGTATCCAGAATATATAAAAAAATACTTAAAACTCAATAACAAGAAGACACCCCATTTTAAAAATGGGCAATGATTTGAATGACCATTTTTCCAAAGAAGATGTACAAATTGTAAAAACACACACACACACACATGAAAAGGTATTCAAAATCATTAGTGAATATCGAAATGAAAATCAAAACCACTATGAGATACCACTTCACATCCACTATTATAGCTATAATAATAATAATAATAATAATAAAGATAATAAAAAAAGTTTTGATGAGGATGTGGAGAAAGTAAAACCCTAATACGTTGCTGGTGGAATGCAAAATGATATAGCCTCTGTGAACAACAGTGTGGTAATTCCTTAAAAAGTTAAAAATTAGATTTATATGATAGCAATTCCATTTCTAGGTATATACCTAAGAGAATTTAAAACAAAAATCGTCAGAAAAATGTTTACATGAATGTTCATAGAAGCATATTCATAATATCCCAAAGGTCAAAACCACCCAAGTGTCTATCAACTAGTTCATGGATAAACAAATATTGTACATCCTTACAATGGAATATTATTCAGCCATAAAAATGAAATGAAGTATTGATATGTACTATACCATAGATGAACCTTGAAAACCTTGTACTAATTGAAAGAAGCCAGACACAAGAGATCCCATATTATTTGATTCCATTTATATTAAATGTCCTGTATAGGAAAATCCACAGAGATTGGAAAGAATTAGTGGTAGGCAGGACCTGGGGGAAATGGAAAATTACTACAAATGAGTACAAGGTTTTTTTTGAGGGAATGATGAAAATGTTCTGGTATAATACAGAGGTGATGGTTACCCAACCCTGAGAATATCCAAAAATCAACTGAATTGTATTCTTTAGAAGGTTGGATTTTATGATATGTGAATTGTGTCCTAATAAGACTGTTAGTAAATAAAAGTGAAGAAAAAATTACTATGAATGTATTTGCAAGTCTACTATTATAAACTAATATAAACTCCAAACTAATAGATAAATCATAACATTAAACTGCTATTTTTCAGTCAAACTAAGTATGGGTGATTTAGTTGGTTGGCCCTGGATAATTACACATAATCACAAAGTAAGAATTGTCAGAGATCCAGGCGTTTTGTCTGGCTAATATCAACTTCTAACTGACACCTATTTTAGTCTTGATTTCTTTTCTGTAAGACTGATGGGTGACTTTCATAGGAATCAGCTCTCCATGTCCTTGCTACTCTGTTTGGAAAGATGTCTATTTCCTCTTATTTAATATACTGGTGTCTTAATCAAGATACAGATCTGGAAATAGCAAAGACTCATATTTCTCGAAATTTTGATTCAGTTTTTGAAAAAGGTCATTGCTGGTTCTTCTTTGGAATTGTTTTCTCTAATTAAAATTAAACAAGCAAACACAAACCAACTGGTTTTACAATGTTGGCCATCACTCTTAGTTGCATGTTTTGCAAACATGACTCTGAGCCCTTAAGCTCTATTCTCTGGCAGGCTTGCATACTACCACAATATGGTTTCTATTCATTTGCTCAGTGTTCATTGTTTTAGCCCAAATCATCTTATTTTCATCAGACGTTTTAATATTAAGTAAAGCTGTGGTCTGCACAAGTGATTTTTTTATGCCATGTAGGTATAAGGTAGAAGAATATAAAAGGGACCATGAAAAAAACAAACAAAAAAAGGCACCGTATTTCTACTCTTTGAAAGGAAGTATGATCCAACCTGTCAAAATTTCATTTAATTGCTATAAACCCAAGAGTTAGCCAGGTGTATTCAATATAAACCTTCTCTGGTGGTTAAGAAAATTTCCAGCTGAATAGAATTGGACATTTTAATAAAAGGAAGTGTGGCGTTATGCTGCAGTCAGCATGCCTGACTAGAAAAAGCCAACCGTGCCGAGAAGATTATAAAGCTTTCCTTCATGCCCTTTAAATTGAGTCCAGTAATCAAAAGATTCATTTAGTTCTCAAACTTAATTTGCTGCTCTAATTTTATGATTTCCCAAACCAGCTAGATCTTTTTAATCTATTGGATCAGCTGCAGCTGTGTCTCTGCTTGCACTATGGATCAGGTATAACTTTTTCCTCTTTTATCCCTAACTATAATAAGAGGAGGATAAAAAAAATCCCGAGTCATTGATGTCCTTTAAGTCAAATCACATCCCTCATTCCAAGAACTGGAATATTTGTTTTTCCTTCAGATTGAAGGATATAGGATTTAAAGATTAGGGAATTTTATACATACATATATATGTATATATATATGTGTGTATATATATATATATATAAAATCTCATCAGCTTAGGAGGAAAATATCTAGAGCTGTTTGCTTAATGCACACTAGAGTCCAAATGCAAAACAAAAAAATATTGAGCATCACAACAGAATTGTTTACCTGGAGTAAACATCACTTTTAAAATAAATGGCTCTTAAACTTCCTTCCTTCTGTCTAAACAAAGAGAGGTGCATCTACCTGCTGAAAAACCCCATTGTTAGACTGCTAAATTAACAACTGCTTACTGTAAATCCAAGCTGCCCAATTTTTCTTAGATATATAAAATGGCTATGTCTAAATAAGCTGGATGTGGGGAAAGAAGTTTAACTGTGCTTCTAGATCCAGTCCTCCACTAAATACTGATTTTTTTTCCTTTTGAGCTATGGATCCAGGAAGTACAGATATAGGCTGCTCTGGTCATGCAAAATAAAAGTAAGTTATGTCCACAGAAAAGCAAGGGGGTGCGTGAAAGAGGTGTAAAACATCTTGATTTGTTTGTTCTGTCATCTGTTTGTTCTGTGGGAACGTGAAGACTGGAAAGCTTCCCGCTGATCTAATCTCCTGAACTCTCTTTTTCAAGCCACCTGCCTCACTTTCTACTCTCTTCTCTGTTTCTCATTTTATTTTTGGTGTTCCATATTTCCATTGTGTTTTAAAGTACATACAAACACACACAGAGACTCATGTTTATGTGTGACTGTGTGTATTTGTGAATTTGGATATTTGAGAATAGAAAAACAATGTATAGCTTCAGGATTTTACCATAACATTTGTTAGCATTTTATTGTATTCTGCTACTCCTGCAGCTTTTTGTCATATGCATAATGTAATATGTCTCTCATTTTGACTATAAACTTTACGTCTGCTTTTTTCTATCTCACATGTTAGAACAAGCCTAACCACTCCCCTCGCCTGCAATTCCTCAAATACTGTTCAGGTCTAAGAGTTTGTCCATCTGGCCCTAAAACATCAATTTAATATAAAGGAGATTTAGTGGGATATTTGACCAAGGTTTTACTCCTTCCTTCTCTTTCACTTCCAAACACATACGTATTCTCTATATTTGATAATATCATCCATTTTCTCTACTTCTTTAGAATGATTAGGTAGTCGATATATAGTAAAATAATGATACATAGTCCCACTCTTTAAAAAACTTTCTGAGGGTTCAGGAAATAAAGTACAAGGAAAAATAAAGATCAGACAAACTCTGGGGAGCAGATGTAGCTCAGTAGTTGGATGCTGGCTTCCCACATACAAGGTCCCAGATTCAATCCCCAGCCAGTACCTTGAAAAAAAAAAAAAGAAAAAGAAAGAAAAAGTGAGCAGTCTTGTCCCGTGCCCTGCCACACATTCTGTTCCCAGGCCCACCAAAGCATTTGGAATGGAGGCTTTCTTTCAATGACATTCCCATTGCTCCCTCAGCCCCACTTCCCCACGACTGGATTTCATTGTCTTATTCAGCCCCATTTCCTCCAGCATAAAATAGTCCCCTCTGCTTTGGCAGTTCATGGATATTGGTAAAATATTTGTATGTTTCTGCTGATGGATCTTCCTATTTCTCAGACCTATCTTGTCCCTGACAGGGCCCCTGTACTTGAATAGTGGATTCTCTGGGAAGACTTCTTCTAGCATCCTAATCCTTCTTCTTGAGCACAGCCAAGCACCGGCTATGGATAGTGACTAGCCTGGAAAGCTGCCCAAGACTATTCCCAGGTGGGCTGGACAGAGCTCTCGGTTTCTGTGGAAAGAAGCCATAAGCTATATTACTGCAGTCTACTATACTGCTTTGCAACAGAAGGCTTAACTGGGACACCAGAAGGGAAAATGGAAATCTAGCAGTTTTCATGATTAGCAAAAGTATGCACTTAGTTATGTACTAAGAACTTAGTTTTAGCCTAAGTAAAATGAAATTGGGGGCGGGGAGAGGTTCTACATAGTCAGCAGATGTGCTCTAGTCAGTTATTTTTCCAGGATGATGTAAAGATCCTCCTAACCTACTCCCCCTTCCCATAGCATTCCTCATGCATGCTGTCCTGGCTGCCCTACATTACCTAGGAGACTCAACAGTAGACTTGATTGAGAGAGGGAAGGAGCGCCATGAGAAGCACTGACCCATTCTCAAAGGCTCTTGCCAAAATATGCATTTTCTTAAGTATTGTTTATTGGCACAGTCAGTTACTCTGGTTATGTATTATTACCTTGGAAGGAATAAGAAGTCAAAGAGGACATGCTATTTCCTCAGCGGTTGTTCTAGAGGAAGGGAGAAGCATGGTAGTGGCAAGCCGGGTTAGGAACCGTACAATGGGGGTAACACTAAATAGAAAAGTCCTTATCCCAGTTGAGGGAACAGTTGGGGCATAAACTTGGGGACAGAGATGAAGGTATAAGACTGAACTGCGTGATAATATATAGGATTATGTCAGAGTGACAGCAGAATGAGTCAGGCATTGAATTTTCAGTGGCAAATATGTTGTGCATTACCAGATGTCTTTCAAAGACATAACTGAGGACTGAGAACAAGAATAAATAGAACTTTAGTTTAAAGGGGGAAAAATGGTAAACATTAAGTTTACGGGATGGAATTTCAGTTCATGGACATGTGATAATTCTTTCACTACATTTGCTGAGTGATGCCAAGAAGGGGAGGGGTGGAAATCCTCGATAAACTAAGGCAAGCTACTTAAAACATAGAGGTATAAATACAGACACACATATATATTGTATATACACATGCATATATACACATATGTATGTATGTATTTATGTTTGTGTGTAAATATATACATAAGTGCCTATCCACACTACTCTTATGTCCCTGACCATTTTCTGCCTTTCATTAAAAGGGTTGGCTCACAAAAGAATGGCCCAAGCTGCAGCAGATTGAGATTTTAGGACTCACTCGGCTGAGGTGTTGGAGAGACCAATCCCTTCTCTCTAGCTGGAGCTTAATACGTGTGTAGAGGTAGGTGAAGTTGGTACAAGGGCATTATTTCAATGTTGATTACATCGTGATGAATGAAACGTGTTTACTAAAATGCAGAAGTTTTTCAGTAGAAACCACACTTGAAAATTTTCCAAACTGAAAACAATCTAAATGATTTAGTCCCAAGTAAGTTATTGTGTTCTTTCTTTGGATTACATTAGGGACACAGTTATGTGGTAAAGATTTACTTGTAGGTTTAAAAATAGTTGGACATTAATTGCTAGCAATCTGGCTCCTCCTAGCATGCTTCCGTTGCAGTTTACACCTTTGGAATAGGAAATTTGATATACTGTTCAGCCTTAATCATCTGACAAGTGTTGACCTGTGAGGCCAGAAACATACAGCTCCAGAATTCTGATCTAAGTGTTGCTTTCCATGCCAGCAGAGGGTAGAAGCGATGCACAATTGATGCATGCAGCCTCCTATAGACAAGAGGTTGGTTGGTTTACAGTTGGACATCTCCTAAGTAAAGAAATCTTGTTTTGCCTTGTCTACTGTTAATATATTAGAGGAATTAGTGTAAATCAAATCGTTAAAAAGGAAAATAGCCATGACTTGTTGATTTTGAGTGTGGCCTGTCTCTACTACTGACCTCTGACTGAGTTTTAGCCCAGGTTTCCTGTGACATACAGGAGCTTAGAAATATTGCCTTCAGGCCTTATTTTGCATTAGGCAGGAAATTCCAGCAGTGTGGTATGGTTTAAGTCTCTTAGAATTGAATGGAAGAGAAAATACCAATAGCAAATACACACATAGAGAAAGCTGTTCTTGCTAATACAAAAAGAAAGGCAGATGAAAGTAAGTAGAGTGTCATTTTCAATTATTGACTTAGAAATAACAAATAAAAGAAAGCTAACATCTACTCACAGTGAAGTTGCATTGAAAATGATACATAAATACAGGGCTAGAGGCAGAAGTGGGTCCTATTTATTTTGGGAAGAAATAACAGCCGTATGTTGCAAAATCTTGTGCATGGGCCATCAAATTGAGTATTCTCTTTCTGTCAGGTGTGGCGAAGGCCAAATCTTTGTTAGATAAGTTTATTCCTTGTAGCGTAAACTTCAAAAAATTATGAGTGTCCCTTAAGCAATCCTCAAGTCTGTCCCGGCTATTATGGATCTGTTTTCTGTAAGATACTTTGCAGTTTTGAGTTCCCAAAAGACAGGTCTCAGGCTTTTCTGTACTTGAAAAACAACTAGCAGATTTTAAGTAAGTAAACACTCAGTGCATATTTTACAAATAAATTTATATTTCAGTTCCTATCACCTCTTTGGATAAGCAAATGCATAAGTGTGTATTTTAATCCATTGTACAATAGTTTGTGGCAAATAATATTTGTCAATCAATATAACTTAGTGATTCATCCAAAAGAATATATAACAATTGCCAGATACTGTTCTAGATACTTGATGATATAGCAGTGGAATCTAGATTCTGGTGGGGGGAAGTGGGCAGGAATCATGTTAAGTAGCTTATGTAATATGTATAAGATGTTGTTATATGAAAAAATCATAGAGCAGAGTAAGGGGTATTGGAAGTGCTGGTGGTAGTTTACAATTTTAAACAAGGTGATCAGGGTAGGTTTCACTGGAAAAGCCACTTTTGAATGATGACATGAGATGTGGGAATATGCTATGTTGAAAACTGGAGAGGAGAATTCCACTACAAGAAACAAGGGCAAATGCTCTGAGGCATAAATATGCCTGGCAGGTTTGAAGAATTGCAAGGTCAGTTTGGCTGTAGTGGAGCAAGGGAAGAAGAAATTTAGGTAGTTAAGAAATGAGGTGACAGGGATGAGCCTCCCTGGCACCAAGGGATCACTATCAAGTACCAACTGATGATGCAACTGGAAAATGACCTTGAATTGAAGGTTCAATGCGGATCTAGCAGAATATCCCTGTCTACATATAATAACATGACTTTAAAATGCTGTTTGACCTAATGTAAGGGGGAAATGGAAAGGAGAAATGAGTTTATATGGCTACGAGTCTCTAAAAAAAGAGTCTGGAGGCTGTCAGAAGGATTGCCTTTATGCACAACTGAGCAGAATCTAAGAGACAGATAAAGTAGATACAACCCCAGGTATTGGTTCCTTTGAGGGCTAAAGAGACCCAGGGGCTCTATGGTCATGGCAGATGGGGTTCACTGCCATGTCAGATGGCCCTTCTTTGGAGCTGGTGTTTCTGCGTGATGAAACTGCACTCAGATGGAATCTCTTTTCATAAGACTTTCACGCTACTTTACTGGAATTGTAGTTGGTGTTGGGGTTTAAGATATATTTAGGGGATTTGAATCTCTGGACTGACAATATGATAGCCAGGCCCTGAGCCTCAACAGACTTCAGCTCCTACAATCTGATTTATTGGACTCACCTCACTCAGCTAAGATGGAGTTGAAGAAGGACAACCACCACACCATGGAGCCTAGAGTGCCTACAACTGAAAGCAGGAGGATTGCATCCAGTATCCATGTGGAATCTGAGCCTCCTCTTGACAAAGAGATGCCACGGACATAACCAATTCAAGGTCCACAGAGAAAAGGTGGCATTGGAGTGGAGTGGGAAAAGTGGACATGGTGGCTGATATGGTTATGGGGAATGGCAGGAAGAGATGAGATGTGGAGGCGCCTTTGGGACTTAGAGTTGTCCTGGATGGTGCTGCAGGGGCAATCACCAGACATTGTAAATCCTCCCAGGGCCAACTGGATGGAATGTGGGAGAGTATGGGCCGTGATGTGGACCATTGACCATGAGGTGCAGAGATTCCCAGAGATGTGCTTACCAAATGCAATGGATGTATCATGATGATGGGAGTGAGTGTTGGTGGGGGGGAGGATTGGTGGGGTGGGGGTGGTGGGGTTGAATGGGACCTCATATTGTTTTTTTAATGTAGTATTTTTACAAAATCAATAAAAAAAAGAAATGAGGTGAAAACTGTAATAGGAAGTCAGATCGACAGGATATTGTTGGAATTGTTGGAGTACACCATGAAAGAAATGGCAAGCCATTGGGGAGTTTGGAACAGGATAGTGACAAGAACTGGCTTACATTTTAATGGGGTCACTCTGGTTGCCTTTTTGAGATGTTTTAGAGAGGTAAGAGTGAAGGCAGGTAGATAGGTAATAGGCAATTGTATTAATCTGGGGGAGCAATTGTATATCTTTCACTAAAATGGTAGCAATGAAGGTGGTAAGAGGTCAGACTGGATACATTTTTTGAAGAACTGAACAAATGAATAACAACATGATATAGGGCTAACTGTAAATCACAAAACAAGCCTTGAATAGGCCATATTCATAAATGATGGACAAAGGCTTAATATTTATACCAATGTCTAAATATTCTCAAATCATGAATTTTGTTAGTATTATAACATGATTTTTTTTTCATGGCAGTTTTCTACCAAGAAATCTTTGATTCTGCACTAAACTTACTGCATATGCAGAAATAAATGGAGAACAACTTATCCTGGCTGTATTGTAGATACTAGGATACCAGACAGATTTACTTCCTGCCTGGGATCCTATACAAAAGAAACTCTGCAGGGCCAGTGATCATAAACTTTTGACTCAGTAAAATGGCAAATTGCTCAGAGTTTTCCTGAATAGTTAATGTTGGTAGTTAAATTCCCAAATGAGGGGTCTAAATGACCAAAGACTGTGAAAGAATTTCATCCAGGTGTTCAGAATTTCTTTGATCCTTAGTACAAATCTATCCATTTTGGCTTCATGGATGAAGAGATTTGTGGAACATGAAGAGGGTCAGAGGAGTGTTACCAAGATGATTAAACCATTGGAAAATAAGAGCTATAAAGAATGGTTAATGAAACTGGGATAATTCAGCTTGGAAAATAGAAGGCAAAGAGGAAATTTAATAATGGTCTTTAAGTCTATAAAAAGCTATTACACAGAGAATGCTCACCAGCTGGTCTCAATCTTCTCTTAGCACAGAACAAGGAGAATAGAGTGTAGATTTAAGCAAAATTCTAGAAGGAATTTTCTGACAAGTTGTGATGGTTAAATAGGTTGCCATTCCAGAGTTCATCTGACCCTACATCTTGACAATGTACCTGGGATTCCAAGCATTTGATCCATTAATGTCAATTCAATATACATTGACTCAGAGCTCACTGTGTACAAAGCACTATGGGTTAAGATACTTTCTATGGAAGACCATTGTTAAAATGCACTGATTGGCTTAGAGGGAAATTTGGCTTATATATTAATGAATTATTTTTTCAGAAACCAGAAAATTGAGCCCCAAGGTGGCATGATGCAAGAGCTGCCAACTATGATATGTAAGTACCTGCGAATATGGTAGGGAGGAAATGAAAGATAGAGAATGTGGGCATCAAAGGAGGGGTGTAGGTAGGCTTTGGGAGGTGGATTGATGGACAGAGGCAATATGACTGGTCTTCTTGACCCCTAGATTCCAGGGAATAGAGTGGAGCAGTGCTGGGGAGGTATGTACTGCACCATCCATCGAATGGGTGGGAGAATACAAAGCTATCAAAATACAAAAATCCAAGACACCTTTTGGTCCAGTCAGATTTAATTGCTAAACATGATCTTTACTTCTTCCATTACAAGTTTCTTCCCATATGGGGGTGGGATCGGGTCCAATTGTTTTCTTGAAAGCTTTTTACTGTAGTTGGATTGAGAAAGGGGTTAGTTGAAAAAAAGTTCTGAGTTTCCCTTTAAAGTCAAAGTCTGAAACCAACAGCTGATATTGACAACAATTCAATCCATTCCCTCTAATAGATTTCTTTTGTTTAATATGTAGAAGGATTTAGAAGAAGGAATATGTGCAATATGAGTTTATATCTGGTCTCCTTAACAGCTGTGATATCTTGAATATGTTTATTAATCTCTCTGAGCCTTAAATGCCATCATTTGTGAAGACATGATTAGTTATTACCTCATGGAAATTCTGTGACAATTAAAATGTCTAATAAAGTATTTAGCTCCTAGTAGGTACTCATCATATGCTAGTTCCCTACAGTTTTTCCACATAATAAATTTTGAATTACAAAGTGACAAAGCTCCATGTCCTTTCTCTGCTAACCACCTAAAACCTTTTTCACTTCAATCCAACCCGCTCCAGTTGGTTACCTTAATTTTGTTCTTGTGGTATACCATATGTTTTGCTCTCCCTAAGATACTCTAAAATATATTAATAGCTTCCTTAAGAAATAAGTTGCTCAGAATGGAACATATAATGCTAAATATAATTTCATCTGTAAATAGTGTTTTGACTTTATTGTGACCTCTCTCAGTGTGGAAAATATATTTCTTTTAATACATCAGAAATTGTATTGCTTTTTTGGTCAGCACATTTTAATACTGAGGAAATTTTAGAATCTGGATTTCCCTTTGAGATGCTCTAAGTCTAGCTCTGTCTGAAGGTAATGCACTGGAGCAAATGATCATACATGACTACACTTACTTTTTCCATTCATCCTCAAATTTGGCTTATTCTCCCACACCTAGATCAATCAATCAATCAATATAAAATATAACATATAGCATAACATAAACATAAGATAGTCCAGTAAGTGAACCTACCTGTCAGGTTACTGTACCAACTCTATTGTCAAACTTCTCAGAAAAGCTGCTTGTATATACTGCTTTCACTTCCTTCCCTCCTACTAATTTCACACCCCAAAGCACTCTAGGTTTTCCCTGGACCTTTTTTTTCCAAAGGTCACTAAAGACCCAATTGTCAAGCTCATTGCTTTTGTTCTCAATTATTTTCCTCTTTAAACTCTCTTCATCATTCACCACTATTGCACATGGTTCTAACCAGGAAAACAGAAACCACTTGAATATTTAAGACAAAGACTTTAATGTGAGGAATTATATAGGTAATGAAAGAACTGAGAAGTCGAAGAGTGGACAGTGTGGTAGCCAAGATCAGTAGTATGAGAAACCATGACAGCCTGTATTAGGGTAACACATAGAAATAAAACAGGATATTTATTTATTTATATTTGTTTGTTTACTAAGAGGCATTTTCTCCTGCAACCATGGAGCTTAGCAAGTCCAAATTCTGTAGGGCAGGTTGCAAGCAGGAAGTTCAGATAAAGGTGATACTGAAGTCCTTAGTGCATGTTCCCCAAGGGAAGCTAGCTGTCTGGAAATACCAGCAAAAGTCAATGCTGAAGTTGAGGCAGAAAATCATTTCTGGCTGATTGGATGAGGAGACTTCCCACATTGTTGAGGGCAATCACCTTTGTTGATTGTAGGTAAAATGAAATTATTATAGATGCAAATCCCATCCACAGGATACCCTCACAGTAACAAGCAGGACAGTGTTTGGAGTCAGGTAATACTGGGTTCCTGTTTTGATTCTGTTCCTTATAACTGGTTTGAATTTCGTTAAGTCATATAACATTTTTGAGCTCCAAATGTCACATATGTAATGGGAACATTGAATATTATACACTTTCCAAGATGGTTTCTGTGGTAAAATGATATACTGAATACAAGTCACATTACAAAATGAAAGTAGGCCCTCTGATAGTACTAACAATAGCTAGCAATTATTATTACTAGTAATCATAATCAGAGGCTCAAATCATGCCAGAGCAGACATATACCAACATGGAAACTGACATCAATATGCAATAATTTCCCAAATACTTGGGGAAATTTTCCATATCCTATATTTTCACTTACCTTCATATCATTTGGCAGTATGGTTCTCTGAAATACTAGTCACAGTGCACAGTGTGTTTCTAATCTAATACATTGGAGCACAATGAATATCGATATGCTATGTGATAGGAAAACATTTTAGAATGGCAGTGTAGTTAACCATTGGCTTAAGGCTGGAATGATGGCACTGAGGCAAAGATTTACTAAAGCAGTAACAAAGAAGTGATCTTTTCTGGCCAAATCAGTACCTATAAAACTCAATTATGACAGAGTGCCAATCTTTATGCTATATCAAAGCATGTTCTCTAATTCTTCTTATTTTTATATAATGTATTATATAAAGATTATATTTAAGATCATCTTGAACTGTTAATGAAATTAAATATCTGACAAAGGAAGGCATGGAGTTCACAAGCCATTCTCACTTTGTGTGCTTTTTGAAAGTTAAACTCTACTGTTTAATATTTTATTTTCTACTTGCTCTCTATGGTAAGTATTATATGGTAGATTTGCAAGACTATCTAGTAGAAGCATGCACTAAGAAACTATGGGTTTGTTACAAGGCGATAATGATTTCATTTTAACCATGTTTTAAGTCCAGAAACTAATGTAATTGTAATAAGAATAGGAGAGCATTGTGCCAATTCAAACCATATTCTTCATTTTATCTCTCAGAGGACAATTTTAGAAGTTATTTTCTCAGTACTAAAGATTTCCTGGATTAGAGCTCAGTTTTTATAACTCTTAACCAGAAAATGCATAGAAACACCTGGTGATAAGAAAGGGTAAGGAATAGGCCCTAAAGGGTAGCATCGACATTTCTTAACTATGAAGTAACCTAAGTGTATTTTCCCTTTCTGGGGTGCTGGTGGTGGTTTTACCGGTGGTGGGGAGGTCAGAAATTTGAATACTATGGGCTTGAAAACAAACTTCTATCTTCCCGGCTATGGAAATTTAGAAGCCTGCCTTTTGGCAGATCTCTTTCAGAAAGGAAGTAGACAAAGACCACGTTTCTAAAAGAAGAGGTCTTTAAAACTCTCCATAGATTTTGTTTCTGTCTATAGTAGGGTAACTTGTATTAGACTAGCTCTCCAACATAAATGACCAAAAAACTGGACAAATTATATGGGAAACTTTTTTAGGCATTGTATAAACAGGTAACTGAAGAATTGTAACTGTGAAAGATGGTTAACACATGAAATGAGCTCTACCACATCCCCAGCTCATTGCTTGGAGCAGTTTTTCATACACAATACAGAACTGGCCCTAAGTAAAGCATGATGGCCTTGCTCAACTGAGGATATTGAGTTTAAAATTTAAGGCAGTGGAAATTGCTGAATTCTGCAGGTTAGGAAACAAGAGAGGAAGATATTCTAAAGGAGTCTCCAGTAGTCGATTTGGGAGTGCTTCATGAGTCCTTTCCAAATGTGGAAAGTGGGAAGTTGGAAATGGGGCACATGAAATGTCTACAGTTAAATGAGAAGTGGGATGTATAAAGTAGGAAATGTGAAGAGGCAGGTATAAAATGTAAAGTGTTATATTACAATATTGCTTAGAATTTGATAAATTTGATATGATTAGCCTTAGTACAATAACCAATGAAATAATTAAATACATTTTATCTAAGACATTAATGTAGTAAATAAAAGGTAATACAAAAAATATTCAATTAATGCAAAAGATGAAAAGAAAGGTGCACTACAGAAACAAAATCAGAAGGTATGGAAGGTAAACGAGCAGCAGAATCATTAAACCTATCTATTTCAATAATTTCATTAAATGTAAATGGACTAAACATTTCAATTAGAAGGCTAAGATTATCAGTTTGCATAAAAAGAATCAAGACCTAATTGGGTATTCTCAGGAAAGTAAAGAGACTTTAGGATACAAATAGTTGGAAAGTGAAATCAATATAAAATATATCCTATGTACACAGTAAGGATAAGAAAACTGGAGAGAATATATAGTATCAAACAAAGTAAACTTCAAGATAATATTAGAGGTGATAAAAAGAAACATTTCATAATGATAAAAGTGGACAGTTCATCAAGAAGTCATATAAATACTAAATATATACACACTTGATAGCGGAACATCAAACTTCATACACCAAAATCTGACAGAACTACAGCCATCAACAATCACAAATATAGCTGTAGATTTTCACACCTCTTTCACAGTATTTGATAGAAGTAGACATAAATCAGTAAGAACATGAAAGATCTGGAGAATATTATCAACCAACATTATCTAATTAATGTTTAGAGAATAATATGAACAACAAATGGAGAACATGTTATTTGAATTGTACATGGTAAGTTCACCATTGTAGCCATGTGCTGTCCCATAAAATAGCATATTGCATTTAAAAATATTGAAATAATATATTTTATCTAACCTAATTGTAATTAAGTTGTGAATCAATTAAAAAATAAGAGATCTAGGAAATCCCAAGATAGCTTCATCAAAATTAAAATCTATGTTCTGCAAAACATATTGTTAAGGAAATTAAAAGGCAAACCACAGGCAGAGAACAGTTACTCAAAGTTCTTATGTCTGACAAGGGACTTGTATCCAGAATATAAAGAACTTACAATTCAATTCTAGGAGGTCAAACATATGATTTTTTACATGGGCAAATGATTTCAACATATATTTCACAAAAGGATATATGAACATTAAAAGATGTTTAATTCCGTAGAAAAAGAGTAATTAAGATCACAGCGAGATACCTTTACACGTACTCTAGAATAGCTAAAAGTCAAAAGTCTGATAGCACCAAGCATGGTGAGGGATGTGGAGCAATTGACACTTTAAGCCTTTGCTGGTGGCAGTGGAAAGATGTACAACATCAATGGAATACATCAGATTCTTATAAAATTAAACATAAATATATCTTATGATTCAGCAATTTCACTCAGTTTTAGTTTGCCAGGGCTGCTGTCAAAATTCCACTCGCTTGTTCGCTTAAGTATCTGGAATTTATTGGTTTACAGTTTTGGAGTCTAGAGGTCCAAAATCAAAAGCCATGCTTTCTCCAAAGTCTGTAGCATTCTGGTGATAATATTCCTCCATCCATGGCTATCTCTCTCTCTGGCTTCTCCCACTTCAGTATCTAATTTTCTTTGTTTATAAGCACTCCAGTCATATGGATTAAGGCTCACCCTGATTCAATTTGGCCTCTACTAAATAGGATCTTCAAAAATCCTGTTTAAAAATGAATCCACACCTTAACTAATAGCAGCATCTTCACAGTTCCTATTTACAAATGGGTTCATGCCCACAGGACCACGGTCTGGGAATTGAACATGTCTTTTTCAGTAGATATGATTCCATCCTGAACTTACATCAAAGTATTTACCTCCAAAAAATAAAATCACGTAATTACACTGAGACTTGTGTAAAAGTGCTTATAGTAGCCTTATTCATGATAATCCAAAACTGGAAATTACCCAAACATGTATCAATAGGTATGTAGATAAACAAACTGTGGTATATTAATTCAATGAAATACTATTCAGCAATTAAAATGAATAACTACAAATACCACCGTTATATGGATGAATTTTTTAAAATGTATGCTGAACAAAGAAAGTCAGACACACAAAGAGTTCATGTTGTATGACTTTTTATTTGTTTAAAATTCTAGCTTTATATAAATAATCTATAGAGATAAACATCAGCTCAGTGATTGCCAGAGATGGCGACAGGATAGGGGCATTTGAATACATTGGGGCACAAAGGAAGTTTCTGTAATTTCACTGAGATGTTGATTATAGCTGTACACATTTGTTCAAAATTCATTAAATTGTATAGTTAATACACATATTTTATTCACATCACACTTCAATGAAGTTGAAAAAATTGGTTGACCCAGATATAGTGCCATTGTTATTTCTTTTTTTTAATATATATTTTTGTTAGTAAGTTCTGAGCTTACAAAGCCATCATGCATATTGAGCAGAATTTCCATATCTCATCCCTCAACTAATACCTTGCATTGCTGTTGAACATTTGTTACAAATTATGAAAGAACATCATCAGAATATTACCACTCACTGACGTAAGTCCATAGCTTACATTTGGTATATTTTTTCAATACACCCCTTACTATTAACACTATGTATTAGTATTGTACATTTGTTATAGAACGCTCTCATATTTATACTGTTAACCAGATTCATCTATCATCACATGGCTTACAGTGTTTTACTGTGCCATGTCTTGTATAATCTATCCAAAATGTACACTCAGTGGGTCTCACTTCCTTCTAAGACTTATGAATCATTGTCTCAGTAAATTTTTGAATGTTTCCCTTAGTCAATAGAAAAAAATCCCATACACCCTTATCCTTGACTATTAGCATTGATATAGTACCTTCTTTGACATTGAATATAGACTATAATAATATTGCTGTTAACGATGGTCCATAGTTACATTATTTGTATTTTTCCTATGCATCACCATATTCTTACTACCTTGTAATAATGATGTGCATTTGTTCTAGCTCATAGAAGTACATTCTTGTATTTGTACTATTAACCACAATCCTCATCCATCTCTGGATTTACTATGTTATTCAGCCCCTAGATTATTCTCTAGCTTTCTTTCAAATGATATTTATGACTCTAACCTACCCATTCAGTCACAATTCCATTTATAAACCAGCCTTGTTAGTTCTACTCACAATATGTGTTACCATCACCTCTATCCATTTCCACACTTTACAGTCAAGCTAATTAAGAATTCTATACACCTTAAGCTTCAGAAACCGTCTCAGGCTTCAACCTATCTCCTAGAATCCTATACTCTAGGTTTTAACTCCATGTGTTCATACTTCATATTTAGTTCATATTAGTGAGACCATACAATATTTGTCCTTTTTGTGTCTGGATTATTCCACTCAGCATAATGTCCTCAAGGTTCATCCATGTTATCATTTGTGTTCCAATTTCATTTCTTCTTATAGCAGTATAGTATTCATCATATGTATATAATGAATTTTGTTAATCTATTCATGGTTGATGGATACTTATGTTGTTTGCATCTTTTGGCAATTGTGAGCAATGCCACTGTGGCCATCAGTGTGCAAATGCCTGTTTGCCTCACAGTTTCCGGTTCTTCTGGATTTATTCCTAGCAGAAGGAAAATGGCTGTTGGGCAAGTCTGTGGAAAGGTTGGGCCCCCATGGGGCACCAAAGAGGAGAAGAAACCATCATCTTAAGAATGACTCTCAGACTTTGAAATCTAATCGAGTATGCCCTGCAGGTTTTAAGAACTGTTGGGGACCAGTGACCCATGTTTCCTCCCAAATTCTCCTTATGGATAATCCTTTGTCTATCCTTTTCTACATTAGAAGCAGGTAACTTGTTTTGTAAGTTTCTCATGCCTAGAGCCAGAGGGGAATTTGCCCCAATGGCAGACTGTATTTCTAAAAACTGATTGTGATGTGATTTTGAGCTTAGCATTGGTATTGACTTAAGAGTTTTTTGAATCTTGTAATGTCTTTTGGGGATTTAGAGTGTAGAAAGTTCCAGTTTGAGATTATTTATGAATCTCCAAAAGAGAGATTATGTATTGTAAATTAATATATTCTTCTTGTTGTTAAACCCTTTGAATACATTAAATTCAGCTAATATGCCTTGAGTAAGTTACCTGTTAAGATTAGGCCTTTGATTTGACCACATCAGTAGGGTGTGACCCAGGGTTGAGTGTCCATCCCCTTGGTGGACTGATATAAATGGGCACTCACTCAGAAAGATATGGGAAGAGAGACAGCTCCATAGACAAGGAAGAAGACATGGAAGAGGAGAGAACTTGGTCATTTCAGTCCTGCCATGTGACAGAATGGAGAAGGCTCAAACAGCTAAAGCCCCAGGAAGAGTTATAATCCTTATGCCAGCTTATAGCTGGGATCAGAAGAAGCTGGGCCCATGGACACTTAATAGAAAGAAGGAGGGAGAGACCAGGCAGAGACCACCTACTATCTTGCTTCAACATGTGGCAACAGACTTTGGTGAGAAAGCAGCCTTGAGTTGGACTCTTTAGGACCTTGTAACTGTAAGCTTTTACCCCAAATAGATACCCTTTATAAAAGCCAACAAGTTTCTTATACTTTGCGTTGACACCCCTTTGAATGACTAATACAGGCGGCTTTTATTTCTTTTTCTTGTCTGATTGCTTTAGTTAGGGCCTCTAGCACTATAATGAACAGCAGTGGAGACAGTGGGCAACCTTATCTTTTTCCCAGTCTTACAGGAAAATTTTAAGTCTTTCACCATTGAATATAATGTTAGCTGTGGGTTTTTCATATATGTCCTTTATCATGTTTAGAAGGGTCTTTCAATTCCGCTTTTCAGAGTATTTTTAGAAGGAAAAGATGCTGTATTTTGTCAAGTGCATTTTCTTTGTCAATCAAGATGATCATGTGATTTTTCTTCCTTGATTTAGTAATGTAATTTATTATGTTGATTGATTTTCTTGTGTTGAATCACCCTTGCGTACCTGGTATATCATGATGAATAATTCTTTTAATATGTTGTTGGATTTGATTAGTGATTATTTTGTTGAGGATGTTCGCATCTATATTAATTAGAGAAATGGGTCTGTTATTTTCTTTTTTTCATAGTATCTGGCTTTGGTGGTGTGGTGATATAGGCTTCATATATTGAGTTTGGTATCTTTCCTTCCTGCTAAATTTTTTTTGGAAGTGATTGAGTAATATTAGTATTAAATCTTCATTGTGTGTTTTTTAAAATTCACCTGTGAAGTCATATGGTCTATGGCTTTTCATTTTTGGGAGTTGCTTGATGACTGTACCAATTTCCTTACTTGTGATTGGCTTGTTGAGGCTTACTATTTCTTCTAGAGTTATTGTAGGTTTTTTCATGTTTCTTGGAATTTGTCAATTTCATCTACATTGTCAAGTTCTTTGGTGTACAATTGTTTGTAGTATCATCGTATGAACTCTTTTATTTCTATGGGGTCAGTAATAAAGTCCCCATTTTCATTTCTGATATATTTATTTCCATCCTTTCTCATTTTTTCCTTGTCAGTTTACCTATTGGTTTTCCATTTTGTTGATCTTCTGAAAGAACCAACTTTCAGTTTTATTCTCTCTGTTGGTTTTCATTGTTGTTCTCAATTTCTCTTACTTCTGCTCTGACCTTTATTATTTCATCCCATCTGCTTCCTTTGGGAATAGTTTGCTGATATTTTTCTAATTGCTTCAGCTGTGTAGTTAGATAATTGCTTTTAGCTCTTTTTTTCCTTTTTAATGTAAGCATTGAAGGCTATAAATTTCCCTCTGAGCACTGCTTGTACTGCATCCCATATGTTTTGAAATGTTGTGTTCTCATTTTCATTAATCTTTTTTTTTTTGATTTTTTAAATTGATTTTGTAAAAATATTACATTAAAAAAATATGAGGCCCCATTCAACCCCACCACCCCCACCGCACCCCTCCACCCCCCCCCCCCCAGCAACACTCACTCCCATCATCATGACACATCCATTGCATTTGGTAAGTACATCTCTGGGTATCTCTGCACCTCATGGTCATTGGTTTTCATTAATCTTAAGATATTTATTGATTTCTCTTGCAATTTCTTATTTGGCCCACTGATTATTTACATGAGTTGTTTAGTCTCCGTATATTCATGAATTTTCCTCTTTCTGCCTGTTGTTGACTTCCAGCTTAATTTCATTATGACCAGAGAAATTACTTTGTATAATGTTTATCTTTTTAAATTTATGGAGAACTATTTTGTTGTCTATACTGGAGAAAGATTCATGAGCCCTTAAGAATAAAGTATATCTTATAATTTTCAGGGTGTAATTTTTTTATGTTTATTAAGCTTAGTTCATTTATGATATAATTCAAGTTCTCTGTTTCTTTATTGATCTTCTTCCTAGATATTCTATCTAATGATGAGAGTGGTGTATTGAAGTCTCAAACTATTATTGTAGAGACATATATATCTCTCCATTCAGTTTTGACAGTGTTTGCCTTATGTAATTTGGTTCAACCTGGTTAGGTATATACACATTTATAATTATTTATTCCTGGTGAATTGACCCTTTTTATTAATACATAATACCCTTCTTTGTCTCTAATAAAAAGTTTGCTTTTAAAATTGCATCCAATATGAGCTTAGTTACTTCAGGGTTTTTTGTTGTTGTTGTTGCTACTGCATGCATGGAATATCATTTTCTAGTCTTTCACTTTCAAACTATTTCTATCCTTGGGTCTAAGGTGACTCTCTTGTAATAGCATATAGATGGCTCATAATTTCATATCCATTCTTCTAGTCCATGTCTTTTGTTTGGGGAGTTTAATCCATTGATATTTAATGCTATTATTATAAAGGCAGTTCTTACTTCACCTATTTTGACCTTTGGGTTTTATCTGTCATATCTTATTTTCACCACTCTTTTTACAATTTTGGTTAGTTTTACTGATATAATCTTCATTTCTAGATCCTTTCAAGCCCCTCTCTTTCCTCTATTTTCTTTTCAACCTGTAGTGTTTCCTGCAAATATGGTCTCTTGTTTAAAAACTCATTTTCTTTTTATCTATGAATATTCTAAATTTGCCTTCATTTTTGAAAGACAATCTTGCTATACATAAGGTTCGGTGCTGGCAGTTTTTATTTTTCAGTATCCACTACCTTCTTTTTTTTTTTTTTTGGCTTTTTACTCTTTATTTATGACAAATGTTCCACACCCATGGCTCTTGTCAGAAGTTCTTTGAGACAATGCTGTCAGCTTTGGCCAGTCGGAGAATGGAGTCATCTGATTCACCCATCCTGCGAATGGCCCACAGATGGCGTAGGTTTTAAACTGGCCGTTGAACCTGCCTGTGACCTTGTCCACCTCGGCCACGTTCATCTGGATGGACGCGTGGTCCTTGGCGCCGATAATGCAGTTGCTGGCGGAGCACTTCCGCGGCACGTAGAGGTCCACGAACTCGCCAGCGTCGTTCTGCATGTCGAGGCCGTGCCTCCTGCCACCACGACGAGCGCGCGAGAGAAAGGACCACTACCTTCTTGCCTCCATGGTTTCTGATGAGAAATCAACAGTTAATCTTATTGGGCATCCCTTGTATTTGTGATGAATCACTTTTCTCTTGCTGCTTTCTAGATTCTCTTTATTTTTGGCATTTGACATTCTGATTAGTATGTGTCTCAGAGTTTAGAAGGGAGTATGTTATGCTTCTTGGACATGGATATTTAAGTCATTCATTAGGGTTGGGAAATTTTCTACTGTTATTTCCTCACATCTTCCTTCTGCTCCTTTTCCCTTCTCTTTTCCTTCTGGGATACCCATGACATGTATACTTGCACTTCTCCTCCCTTAATTTATTTCGCTGTGACCCGGTTCAATATTTTCCTTTATTTTCTTTTTTTTTTTTTTTTTAACATTTATTTTTTTTAAATTTTTTTTTAATTTTTTTATTTTTTATTGACTTTGTAATAATATTACATTAAAAATATATATGTGAGGTCCCATTCAACCCCATCCCCTCACCCCCCCTCTCCCCCCCAACAACACTCGTTCCCATCATCATGACACATCCATTGGATTTGGTAAGAACATCTTTGGGCACCTCTGCACCTCATATACATTGGTTCACATCATAGCCCATACTCTCCTCCATTCCATCCAGTGGGCCCTGTGAGGATTTACAATGTCCGGTGATTGCCTCTGAAGTACCATCCAGGGCAGCTCCATGTCCCAAAGATGCCTCCACCTCTCATCTCTTCCTGCCTTTCCCCATACCCTTCGTCCACTATGTCCACATTTCCCATTCCAATGCCACGTCTTCTATGTGGACATTGGATTGGTTGTGTCCATTGCACCTCTATGTCAAGAGGAGGGTCAGATTCTACCTGGATGCTGGATGCAATCCTCCCATTTTCAGTTGTAATCACTCTAGGCTCCATGGTGTGGTGGTTGTCCTTCTTCACCTCCATCTTAGCTGAGTGTGGTAAGTCCAATAAATCAGATTGTAGGTGCTGGAGTCTGTTGAGGCTCAGGATCTGGCTATCACATTATCAGTCCAGAGATTCAAATCCCCTAAATATATCTTAAACCCCAACATTAACTGCACCTCCAGCACATTGGCACGAAAGTCTTATGAAGGGAGATCCCATCTGAGTCCAGATTCATCACACATAAACACCATTTCCAAAGAGGGGCCACCTGCCCTGGTAGTTAACCCCATCGGCCATGACCATAACTCCCATTGGTCTCTTTAGCCCTCAAAGGAACCAATATCTGGGAGTTGTATCTGCTTTATCTGTCTCTCTGACTCTGCTCAGTTGTGCATGAGGGCAAACCTTCTGTCAGCCTCCAGACTCTTTTTTAGAAACTCGTAGCCATATAAACTCATTTCTCCTTTCCATTTCCCCCTTACTTTAGGTCAAACAGCATTTTAAAGTCATGGTATTTTATGTAGACATGGATATTCTGCTGATCCGCATTGAACCTTCTGTATAAGGTCATTTTCCAGTTGCATCATCAGTTGGTAGTTGATAGTGGTCCCTCGTTGCCAGGGAGGCTCATCCCCGGGTGTCATGTCCCACGCTGGGGGGAAGGCATTGCATTTACATGCTGAGTTTGGCTTCGAGACTGGCCACATTTGAGTAACATGAAGGCTGACAGGAGGAAATTCCCAGGCACAAAGTTGCTCTAGGCCTTGTTCTTATTTTGGGTTTATCAGCTCACAAGCATAGTCATTAGCATCAGGGGCTCACTGTTGAACCCTCACTCCCTCCCGTCCCCGCCACTATACCTGGGAGACTGTCGCTGCTCCCCTAGGGACCACGACAGAGCACCACTGGCCAGGAGCCCAGTACCCCCCCTACTGTGGTTTTTAATTGTCGCCACTATGAGTATATCCAAACATTACCATGCACCCTGGACATATGTTCTGTACAGCTCCCTGTCAGCCATATATCACCTGTCATTGGTACCCCATACCAGTATCCCTCCATTGCCATTGTTGAAACACTCTGTGATCCAGAACTCCCCGAAATTTGAAGCCCAATATAATGTCATGGTCCCTTACTAGGGAATGGCATATAGCGATGAGTTTAAAGGATAGATAAAGAACTTGGATAAAGTTAGATAAAGAACTTAGATAAAGAATGTTGACTTGAAAAAATTCCACATCCTATCTTTTTCTTTCCCCCCCCCCCCCTAATTATTCAGCTTTTCTTCACAGGAGTCCTAGACCACAGCAATGTATATATATAATATACAGCACTCCCACACATCCACCAGAAAACCTTTTCCCTTCCACAGTGATACTCTTACGCCCTATTCATATCATATTTACTTAAAGTGATGTACAGAGTCTGAGACATTAGCTTTCTAACAAGGTGACATCTGTGCTTACATTGTGGTGCATACTTTAGGATACACAGTTCTTTACATTTTTAGTTATCCTATGTTTTATATTATGGTTTACATTATCAGTCTGTCATCTCCTAAATGTTATAGTGTAATATTACATGTTTTATATCCATCCTTGTGTACTCTCAAGAAACTCCTCTCTTACCCCCCATTTACTTTGGTTCCACACATTTAACGTCCATTTTCCCTTCCACCTTGGTGCCCTCAGTGATAGCCAACCTCCGTTTCCTGAGGAGCCACTTCCAGAGATAGATGGAATAGTGTTCAGGTCCTAACTTACTCAACTGCCCCAATGCCCTGGGAGCCACCCTTTCTCTCGAGGGATACAGTTCCCTCTATTTGATGGCATTAGTCCTCCCCAGGATGTGGGTCCACCCCCACTCTCACTACTTGGGTTTCTACCTCATGGTGTCACCCACTCTGGCAGAATGAGCATTTAGACATTCCCCAGGAGCCCGTCCTGCATCAGACCCTCCCCTCCTAGCATTCTAAACAGGTAACCCTCTTTATTATATTTTGATATGATTTTCTCGGCATTTTACTCTCCATCAACACCTGACCCTCTCCTGGTTCGTATGCTACCCTCCCTCCCCCCACTTTTGGGCAACGTTACCCATCCGTCCCTCCCCAGCCACCCTCAAACCCGCAAAGCCCCAAGCAAAGGCAACCCCTTGCCCCCTTTTATCTCTTCTTTGTGTTCATACTTACCACCATCTCGTCTTAAATTCGACCCCTGCAGACATCGGCTCATATCCTTCCTCCACCCTCCGATTTCCTGTAAGCCTATCGTTCAGTCTCTTGCTATCTAGGGCAGCTTGTTTATTTCATATCATTGAGGTCATGTAGTATTTGTCCTTCAATGTCTGGGTTGCTTCACTCAACATAAGGTTCTCAAGATTCATCCATGTTATCACATGTGTTTGTAGTGTGTTTGTTCTTACAGCCGAGTAGTATTCCATTGTGTGTATATACCACATTTTATTGATCCACTCATCTGTTGATGGGCATTTGGGTTGATTCCAACTTTTGGCAATAGTGAACAATGCTGCTATGAACATTGGTGTACATATATCGGTTTGTGTTCTTGTTTTCAGTTCTGCTGGGTATATACCCAGCAGTGGTATTGCTGGGTCATAAGGCAAATCTATGGCTAGTTTTTTGAGAAACCGCCATACTGTCCTCCAGAATGGTTGGATCCTTCTGCATTCCCACCAGCAGTGGATGAGTGTTCCCCTTCCTTCACATCCTCTCCAGCACTTGTATTCTTCTGTTTTTTTCATAGCTGCCAATCTTATGGGTGTAAGATGGTATCTCATTGTAGTTTTGATTTGCATTTCCCTGATAGCTAGAGATTTGGAACATTTTTTCATGTGCTTTCTTGCCATTTGTATTTCTTCTTCGGAGAAGTGTCTGTTTAAGTCTTTTTCCCATTTTTTAAATGGGTTGTTTATCTTTTTATTTTCAAGATATAGGAGTTCTTTATATATGCAAGTTATAAGTTTCTTATCAGATATATGGTTGCCAAATATTTTCTCCCACTGTTTGGGCTCCCTTTTTACTTTCTTGACAAACTCCTTTGAGGTGCAGAAGGCTTTAATTTTGAGGAAGTCCCATTTATTTATTAGTTCTTTTGCTGCTTGTGCTTTTGGTGAGATATTCATAAATCCATTTCCTATTACAAGGTCCTGTAGATGTTTCCCTACACTGCTTTCTAAGGTTTTTATGGTCTTGGCTCTTATATTTAGGTCTTTGATCCATCTTGAGTTGATCTTTGTATAAGGTGTGAGATGGTAATCCTCTTTCATTCTTCTACATATGGCTATCCAGTTCTCCAGACACCATTTGTTGAATAGGCCACTCTCTCCCAGTTGAGATGGTTTGGTGGCTTTATCGAATATTATGTGGTTGTATATGTGAGGTTCTATATCAGAGCTTTCAATTCGATTCCATTGGTCTATGTGTCTCTCCTTATGCCAATACCATGCTGTTTTCACCACCGTGGCTTTGTAGTATGTTTTGAAGTCAGGTAGTGTGATTCCTCCAATTTCGTTTTTCTTTTTCAGTATGTCTTTGGCTATTCGGGGTCTCTTTCCTTTCCAAATAAATTTCATAGTTAGATTTCTAGTTCCTTAAAGAAGGCTGCATTGATTTTTATTGGGATTGCATTGAATGTGTAGATCAGTTTTGGTAGGATAGACATCTTAATAATGTTCAGTCTTCCTATCCATGAACAAGGAATAGTCTTCCATTTATTTAGGTCTTCTTTGATTTCCTTGAACAATCTTGTATAGTTCTCGGTGTATAAGTTCTTTACCTCTTTAGTTAAATTTATTCCTAAGTATTTGATTTTTTTATTTACTATTGTGAATGGTATTTGTTTCTTGATTTCCTCCTGATCTTGCTCATTATTGGTGTACAGAAATGCTACTGATTTTTGCGCATTGATCTTATAACCTGCGACTTTACTAAACTCATTTATGAGTTCTAGAATCTTCGTTGTAGATCTCTCAGGGTTTTCTATGTATAGGATCATGTCATCTGCAAATAATGAAATTTTGACTTCTTCCTTTCCAATTTGAATGCCTTTTATTTCTGGTTCTTGCCTCAGTGCTCGAGCAAGTACTTCTAAGACAATGTTAAATAGGAGCGGAGACAGTGGGCATCCTTGTCTTGTTCCTGAGTTTAGAGGGAAGGACTCTAGGATTTCTCCATTGTAAACAATATTGGCTTTGGGTTTTTCATATATACTCTTTATCATGTTCAAAAAATTCCCTTGCATTCCAACCTTTTGGAGTGTTTTTATCAAGAAAGGGTGCTGTATTTTGTCAAATGCTTTTTCTGCATCAATAGATATAATCATGTGATTTTTTTCCTTCAATCTGTTTATATGGTGTATTACGTTGATTGATTTTCTTATGTTGAACCATCCTTGCATACCTGGGATGAATCCCACTTGGTCGTGGTGTATAATACGTTTAATGTGTTGTTGAATACGATTAGCAAGTATTTTGTTAAGTATTTTTGCATCTAGGTTCATTAGAGAAATTGGTCTGTAATTTTCCTTTCTTGTGATGTCTTTGTTTGGCTTTGGTACTAGGGTAATGTTGGCATCATAGAAGGAGTTGGGTAACGTTCTTTCTGTTTCGATGTTTTGGAATAGTTTCAGCAGGATTGGTGTCAGTTCTTTCTGGAATGTTTTGTAGAATTCACCTGTGAAGCCATCTGGCCCTGGGCTCTTCTTAGTTGGGAGATTTTTAATAACTGATTCTATCTCTCTGCTTGTGATTGGTTTGTTAAGATCATAAATTTCTTCTTTTGTCAATATGGGCTGCTTATGTGTTTCTAGGAATTTGTCCATTTCCTCTAGATTGTCATTTTTGTTGGAATATAGTTTTTCAAAATATCCTCTTATGATAGTCTTTATTTCTGTGGGGTCAGTGGTGATATCGCCTTTCTCATTTCTTATTTTGTGTATTTGCATCTTCTCTCTTTTTTTCTTTGTTAGTGTTGCTAAAGGTTTGTCAATTTTGTTAATCTTCTCAAAAAACCAGCTCTTGGTCTTGTTTATCTGTTCAAGTGCTTTCTTATTTTCTATTTCATTTAGTTCTGCTCTTATCTTTGTTATTTCCTTCCTTCTTCTTCCTGTTGGGTTGTTTTGTTGTTGTTTTTCTAATTCCTTCAAATGTGCAGTTAGTTCTTCAATTTTTGCTCTTTCTTCTTTTTTGATATATGAATTTATGGCTATAAACTTCCCTCTCAGTACTGCTTTTGCTGCATCCCATAAATTTTGGTATGTTGTGTTATCATTATCATTTGTTTCAAGGTAGTCATTGATTTCTTTTGAGATTTCCTCTTTAACCCACTGTTTTTCTAAGAGTGTGCTGTTTAATTTCCAAATCGTGGTGTGAGATCTGGGCTTCTGTCCCTTGCAATTCTCCAGCTTGACTCCACTGTGGTCAGAGATAATGTTTTGTATGATTTCAATCTTTCTGAATTCGTTCAGCCTTTCTTTGTGGCCTAGCATATGATCTATCTTGGAGAATGATCCATGTGCGCTTGAGAAAAATGTATATCCTGCTGTGTTTGGGTGTAGCGATCTATATATGTCTATTAGATCGAGCTCCTCTAATATACTATTCAGATGTTTTGTTTCTTTGGTGATTCTCTTTTGAGATGTTCTGTCCAGAGTTGATAGTGGTGTATTAAAATCCCCCACTATAATTGTAGATGTATCTATTCTTTCACTTAGTTTTTCCAGTGTTTGCCTGACGTATTTAGAGGCACCCTTGTTAGGGGCATAGATATTTATGATTGTTCGATCTTCTTGACAGATTTTCCCTTGGACTAAAATGTAGTATCCTTCTTTGTCTCTCACAATTGTTTCACATTTAAAGTCTATTTTGTCTGATATTAATATAGCTACTCCTGCCTTTTTTTGGTTATTGTTAGCTTGTATGATTGTTTTCCAGCCTTTCACTTTCAATCTCCATGCGTCTCTGGGTCTAAGATGTGTCTCTTGTAGACAGCATATGGATGGGTCATATTTCCTTATCCAATGTCCCAGTCTGAATCTTTTGATAGGTGAGTTTAATCCATTGACATTCAGTGTTATTACTATCAAGGAATTATTTGTGTTAGCCATACTTTGATTGGATTTGTGTTTGTCATATTTTGTTTGTATATTTTTTTTTGTCTTTTTTGTTGTTGTTGTTGTTGGTCTTATACTCTCCTCCAACTTTGCCTTTCCTGTTTTTTCCTTTCTTCCTGCAGCACTCCCTTTAGAATTTCTTGAAGGGGAGGTTTCTTGTTGGTATACTCTTTCAGTTTCTGTTTGTCTGCGAATATTTTGAACTCTCCATCATATTTGAATGCTAGTTTAGCTGGATAAAGTATTCTTGGTTGGAAATTTCTTTCCTTTAGTACCTTGACTATATCATACCACTGTCTTCTTGCCTCCATGGTTTCAGAAGAGAAATCAGCACTTAATCTAATTGAGCTTCCCTTGTATGTGATGGTTTTCTTTTCTCTTGCTGCTTTTAGGATTTTCTCTTTGTCTTGAGCATTGGATAATTTGACAAGTATATGTCTTGGGGTGGGCCTGTTGGGGTTTATGACTTGTGGAGTGCGCTGTGCTTCTTGGATATGTACATCTGTCTCTTTCAGTAGATTTGGGAAGTTTTCAGCCATTATTTCCTGCAACACTCTTTCTGACCCCTTTCCCTTCTCTTCACCTTCTGGAATGCCTATAATACGTATGTTTGAGCGTTTTGCATTGTCATTCAGGTCCCTAAATCCTAATTGGATTTTTTCTATCTTCTTATTGACCCCTTCTACTATCTGTTTGATTTCTGATGTACTGTCTTCCCCATCACTAATTCTCTGCTCTGTCTCTTCTAGTCTGCTGATATTTGCTGCAAGTGTATTTTTGATTTCTTGAACTGTGGTGTTCATTCCCATCATATCTGTTATGTTTTTGCGTATGTCTGCAATTTCCCCTCCAAGTGATGTCTTCATGTTGTTAACCTCTTTCATTACTGCATCAAATTTGTCGGTGATAAATGTTCTGAGATCTTTCATTGCTTGTGCCAAGTTTTGCTCCCCTTCGTGATTATTGGTTTGTTGATTGGATTCAGCCATGTTTTCCTGATTATTGGTTTGGTTTGTAGATTTTTGTTGCTTTCTGGTCATCTCTTTATTTTGACGAATTTAATCAGTTCCTTAGCTTCTTTGTCTGCTCTTGGAGGTTAATTAGTTGTTATTTTTGCATAGGTGTTATATCTTCTCTTTGTCAGATTTTTTCTTCTTATTCTAGTTACTTGTTGTTGGTTAAGTTCACTTTAGAGGAAAGTATTAGTGTTGGGGAAAGGCAATTGTGTAAGCAAGGGAAAAGTGTAAAGTTGTATTGGTGATGTATGTTAACAAAGCAAGAATATGAGATCTGGAAGGATGGAGGTTAGATTCATGTAGATTGTATAGAGTTATAGCTGTAGGTAGAGTACCTTTTATAAATTAGATGACTGAATTTGGGAGGAATATGGTATGAACTACAAAGCTATTGTTTTCATGAGAGAGGGAGAAAGAAAGGAGAGGTAATAGTTTCAAGAGTGGATAATAGACAGAAAACAGAACAAAGGTATTAGAAATTAAGAGTTAGACACTTTGTGGATCAAAGAACGGGAGGTGGGGGGTGGAATATAGGAGAGACAGTAGATGATAGTGGATATCAAGATGCAGGGGAAGGGGGATAGTGTAGGTAGCCTAAATCAGTTCACACAGAAATGAGGCAGTGGAGGATCGGAAAACCCAGCAAATGTGAGGTGTTCCCTGTAGCACCTATTGTATACTTGAATTAAAATAAAAATAAGTGGAAGATGAGGGACAAGAGGGAAAGAGAAAACCGAAAAAGAAAAAAACAAAAAAAAATTAATTATAATAAAGAAAAAAGAAAGACAAGAAGAAAGGAAGAAAGAAAAAGAGGATGGGCAAACAGTGGCGAACGGATAGGGAGAAGAGAGATACAGGTATACACGTGTCACAATTGCAACACTATCTAAAACAACAACTTCCCCCGGCTTTGCCCTAAAACCCCCCGTCTGTCTGCCCAAATGGGTCTGCAAGCACCTCCCTTCCCACAAACCCCCAATAGGCCGCCCAGGGCCCACGAACTCCCCAGTACTGCAGATGCTCCAAAAAAAAAAATAATAATAAACTAAAGTAAAATAAATTAAAAAAAAAAAAAAAAAGGAACAGAAACCCCTCCGCAGGCCCCGCTCCGCCCGCCGCGTCGGCTTGGACCGGCTCTGCCCGGCTCCTTACGCCGCCTCGGCCTGGCCTGGCTCCGCCCGGCCCCGCTCGCTACAGCGGCCCAGCCGGCTCCCGCGTCCACCTCCCGCCACCGCGGCCTGGACCGGCCCCGCCCGGCTCCGTACCCGCCGCGGCCTGACCCGGCTCCGCCTGGCTCCGCTCGCTACAGCGGCCCGGCCCAGCTCCGGCGTCCGCCTCTCGCCACCGCGGCCTGCACCGGCCCCGCCCGGCTCCGTATGCCGCAGCGGTCCGGCCCGCACACCACCGCGGCCCGGCTCGGCCCTGCTCGGCCCCGCCCGGCCCCGCCCGGCCCCGCTCGCCGCTGGTGCAGCCCGGCCCGGCTCCGGCGTCCGCCGCTGCGGCCCGACCTGGCTCAGCCCCACAGAGCGGGGCTAGATGCCTCGTTTCCGCCTACCCAAGGAGGGAATCCTCTACAGGTAGCTGGGATCTCCGTGTATCTTTCACAGACGAATCCTCTCTGTTACCTTCCCTCCAAATCGGTGTCCAGACACCTCCGGACCAGCAAAAATCCCGAAACAATCCGGTCCCAAAGAGTCTCCAACACCGCCCAGCCGATTCCCTGCAGAAGACCCTAACAGGGATGTTCACTCAGCCGCCATCTTGCCCCTCCCTTTATTTTCTTGATGTGTTATTTTGTATGTTCATTTTTGGAAGCCCTCACTTCAAGCTTACTGATCCTTTCTTCTGCCTCTTCAACTATTCTGTTATATGCCTCCAGTGTACTTTTAACTTCATTTATTGTGCTTTCATTTCCATAAGATCTGATTTTCTATGCATGATTTCAAATACTTCTTTGTGTTCATGTATTGTGAAGATCCTTAGTCTCTTTAGACATCTCATTGAATTTATTAGTGAGACTTGTTTGAACAACTATGATTAGATGTCTCAACTTCTTTATGCCATTAGGAGGCTTAATTTGTTTCTTTGACCTTGCCATATTTTACTCTTTTTTGATATGGATTATATATATATATATATATATATATATATATATATATGTATCAGTATGTAATTTACTTGATGTATTTATTATGGGCTCAATTTCTCTCTGTAGTCTAGGACTTTCTATTGGATTGACTTTGTGCTACAGCTCCTCTTTGATACTTGCTTCAATGTATTTAGAATTTTATATGGCACATGTTTGAATTTCTCAACTTTGTTTCATCTGTTTCTTGCCCTTTCTCCCTTGCTGGTTGAAGAGTGGGAGCCAAAAATGCTGTTGATACTATAACTCTTGGAGGCTGAAGCTGCCTGTGTTGCCCCTGGAACCAATGAAACTTCTCTCATCTTTCTCCCCTGCCTAGGGTAAGGGTAGAACCACAGCTATGTGTAGTAATCCAAGCCATGGAGGCCAAGATTGTAGTTGGCTGGAAAGACTGATGAAGCTTCTTTTGCCTGGGGTGGGGATGGAGCCACAAGTGTGAACAGTAAACAAAGTCATGTAGGTCAAAACTGACCACAGTTTCCCAGAAAGACTGACAAAGAACTGACCCCCCTCTTTCCCTGCCAGGTATTGGAATGGAGTGACAGTTTTGCACAATAATCCTTTACATGCTAGCCAAAAGTGCCTGCAATTGCTTGGAGAAGCTGAGGAAGAACTTCCCTTCCTCCTTCCTGTCAGGGGCAGGGATGGAGCCAAAAGTGTGCCCAAAAATCTAAACTGTGCATATGGAAAGCAGCTACAGTTGCTCAGAGAAGGCAAGGGAACACTATCCCTTCTCTTGACTGGTAAGGGACAGGAATAAGCTACATATGGATCCAACAGTCTAGTCTGTGTGGGCTGAAAGTGACTGCAGTTTCCAGGAGAGGCTGAGGGAGCACTTTCCTTTTTCTTTTCTGTTTTGGGTGGGAATAGAGCAAGAGATGTGTCTAACAGTATAGTATGTGCTGGTCCAAAGTGGCTGCAGTTACCTGAGGAAGCTGAGGGATCACTAACCCTTCTCCTGCCCTGTCATGGGTGGGGATGGAGCTACAGATGTGCCCAACAGTCTAGTCCATGTCGTCAAAAGTAGCTTCAGTTGCCCAGAGAGGCTTACAGAGCACTATCCTTCCTTATCCCTCTTGGGGGCACGAATGGAGCCAGAAATGTGTCCAACATTCTAGTTCACGTGGGCCAAAAGCAGCTACACTTGACCAGAGAGGCTGAGGGAATACTGTCCCTCTTTTCCTGTTTGGAGTACAGATGAAGTCACAGGAGTCCCAACTATCTAGTTTGCACAGGCCTAAAGCACCTGCAGTTGCTCAGAGAGGGTGAAGAAATACTGCCCCCCTTCTATATTATGGGGGAACTGGACAACACAGATGTCCAACAATCTAGTCCATGCTGACCAAAAAATGCCTGCAGTTGCCTGAAGATGATGTGGAAACACCATCCCCACTCCTGTCCAATGGGGGGCAGGGATGTAGCCACATGGGTACCCAACAGTATAAACCATGCTGGCCAAAGGTGACTATAGCTACACAGTAAGACTGGTTCAGTAATCATCTTTTCTGCTGGAGGTGGGGCTGGAGCTCAGGACAGCAATCTGATCTGGGTGGAAGGAAGCCAGTCCCTACCATCACTGTGATTTTCAATCAGCACAGCTTCCCTTCATACTGGGGGAGGAGTTGAAATGCAGGCTACCAGGCTCTTTCCAACTTGCACAGATTCAACTTTAGCTGTACTTAGGACTGGATTTTAACCAGCTGAATTTACTAATCAGTAGCTGAAGTTGGTAACCAACTGTCTCTTCCTCCTCTGTTTTTGGGAAATGGAGCTTCCCACTCCTGCCAGTCAGTAGCTCCTGAGGCATCTTGCACTGCCAGAGTAGGATAGGCACTTGCCTCCACAGCATGGAGGGCTCTTCTCACTAATCTTCACTGCAGATGGGTAGTTGCCTCCTTCCATTGTTCCAAACATGTTGCAGGATGCACTTGTGCTCTCCTGGGAGCCCCAAGTAGGTGATTTAGATAGCTCTGACTGATTATTAACTGCACTGTAAGATGAACTGTCTCTTGGAGTACCCTACTCTGCCACCATCTTGCCTCTCCTCTATGCCATTGCTATTTCTTGAATTCTTCTCTGTAAATGGAAATTCTTCTACCAACACTGACAATGCAGAGATAAAACATATAATGTAAACAGCATTTTTATTGAAAATAGAGGGTCTTGGATTCAAATGTGAAATTTGTGTTTCCTAACTTGGTTTTCTTGGATAAGTGTTGGAAAAGAGCTCACTGTTTTGAACTCTACTTTCTCATCTTCCTTGTTAAGATAATGTTATTAACTAGCTATCATTGTTGTTATATGGATTAAATGTAATGATATAGAAGTACTTTGGAAACTGTTAATATATTGCTTAAATATAAAGTGCTACAACTTTTTCTGGTATTATACTAAGGGGTAAAATTCACTTTGAAAGACATCTTGCAAGGAGGTTGAATTAAAAGTGAAGAAGTGACAATAAGGCATAAAATGTTTTTGTTATTTTGAGAAGGTTTTTGATACACATGAACTTTTTGATTAGAGGAAACTAATTCCTAATTTTCCCCAAAATGTGGGAAAGTGTGGGCTATGATGTGGACTATTGACCATGAGGTGCAGCGGTGCTCAGAAATGTAGTCACCAAATGCGATGAATGTCTCATGATGATGGAGGAGATTGTTGTTATGGGGAGGAGTGGGGTGAGTGGGGTGAGGGATATATCGGGACCTCATATTTTTGAATGTAATATTAAAAAAATAAAGACAAAATGTAGGTGATTCAGAACTTAGAGGAGAAACAGGCACAGGAAATTATTTTTAATATCCTTATTGGTATGTTCTGACCCCAAATTGACTGCAGAGGAAAATATTACCTTTCCTCTTTTTCTACTGATAACAGATTTTCAGCAATCTCTTTCCAATAAAAATAATTTTCCCAGGATTCTCTGTTAGTTTGTTTCATAGTTTCAGATATTGCACCAGCATTTACCTGTGGCTTCTGCTCTTTCACTTATTGGCATGCGTATTGCTATCTACTTTTATTATTTCTTACTGCTGGGACACCCAGGTCTGGCATCAATGGGACTCAGATATTTCTTGTTCTTCTCTCCATATTCCCACTCTCCATTTTATTTTCTCCATTATTCCTTCTTCTCCTAATCCGTATTTATTTTCCATAACACCCTGAATTTACAAAAATTTAAAAAATCCAAATTCATATTCCACAGAGTCACTGCTAAGCCATCATTTATAGGCCTTGAAAAAGCACTATTTTTGTCTTATTTTGTGAGAGTTAGAAATCTCTTGGCCAACATTTGGGAGGCATTCACCAGTGAAATTTCATATTTTGAGGATGCTCACCCTTGGGTCTTCCCCTTATTTCTGATTTGGTATCAGTGATTACTTTCGTTTAGAATATGTCTTTGTGACAAGGTCTCACTTCGCGTATTTGCAGAAAAAATTGCCTTAAACAGAAGCCAAGGTTTTAGAACTCTTTGTCCTGTGCCTCTTTTCCTCTTCCCTCATCTCTCCCCCTTCAAATTCCTTCTTTATCCCCAGGATTGATAGAGGTTAGCTTCATCCCAGATGAAACTATGAAAATCCCCCTAACAGAAACAAAACTTTGGCTGGTTGAACCATCAATATAGACTTAAATTCATGGAGAATGACAGCTTACATTATTCGTGGCCTTCCTTCCTCCACTCATTATTCAGGACAGGTTAAATTATACCTTGGTTAAATAATGACCTCAAAATCTCAGTGACTTACCCCAGAGGTTTATTAGTTATTTTCCCAAAGTCCCTGTGAGTTCATGTCATTCTTCAGGGCTACTTTTCATTCAGCATCTCAGTGATCTGGGCTGATAGAGGTTCCACCAACTTGTAGTTGCATCATCTGGAGCACCTGGCCTCTTAGGTTGAAGCAGCAGGGAAAAAGAGTCTTTAGAGTACTATGCATACTATTTAACTGCCTTTGTTCAGAGGAAACCATACCACTTCTGCTCACATTTCATTAGCTAGAGCTAATCACTTGAACCTGCCAATTGCAAAAGGGAGATGATTGCTGCATTCTTCCATGTGCTTGTTGATCACAAGTAATATCTACCAAATGACCTGAATGTAATAATTTATGGCAAATAATAATGCATTTCTTACAGAATTATTATGTAACACTGTCAACAACAAACCGTAGTGAGATAAAGTTAATGGCACAAAATTGTGGATTTAACCCCTTCTCCCTACCCATTCTCATTTATCAGAAAACATTCAAGCCAAATCATGCACAGGATCCCTTTGGAGACTGCAGAGGCTGCCCCCGATTGGGTTTTTATGCTATTGAAATTCATTCTAGGTCTTCCAGCAAGTCTCTAGTATATTAGATAACGTCTTCTTTCTGCCATCAGGAAATTCCTAAAATTCAGGGATGAGGATGTGGTCATACTAATGCCAAATTAAGGTAGCTTCTGAGTATCTCTGCTTTTAGGTAGCCTTCAGTAAGGATGATTCCAAGTTAGTTGGACACTGGCTATTATCGAAGAACTAGAAAACTACTGGAGCTATTTACATATAAAATTATACTAGTTGTCTAGTTACTTCTCCAGGTCCTCTGGATAACTGCCCCCCAAACCACTTTACAAAGACAGGTGAATTTGGTAGAACAGGTAACTAATTTTAGTGATAACTAAATATGATAGTAAAATGTGGCTAACATTATACTCCTGATTCTAACGTCCTCCTTTAGAAAGTGAGTCCAAATTCCTGTTTCTTTAATACCTACAATTTACATCATCTCCACCTATTTCGTTGATATGATAAACACAGTAACTACCTCTCTTGGGTATGAAACAATTATATGCCATAAAATAAAGCCATCTACATTAGTGTCTGTCTTCGATTATGTAATTGAAAGCAGTGTCCCTAATGTTTTATTTGAAAACTACCTGCATCTGAATCTTTTTAGGATTCCTTCACATGAATTCATCATAATTTCAAATATTTCCATAAATTTGCATTGCTGCTATACATTTATATTGATATAAGGTACAATAGCTCTGCCAAGGCAATGCAAGCTTTCTTGATGAATAAATAATGATGAAGGCATGTTTATGTCTAGCTCCTCATTTTTGAAGCTAAAACATCATTACAAAACCATCAAGAAAAAATTTGGCTTAAATGTCAGGTGTAGTTGAAAGTTTGCAGTGGTATTTGAGGAATGTCTAACAGTTAAAAGCACTTCAGTGAAAGGTGGCCTTCAAAGATTTTAAGCCTCCTTACTTCTAAATTGCCAAAGAACTCTAAAACATATCACCTCAAGAACTGGCAAGGATTGTCATGTCACTTAGATTTAATTTGCTCCAGAAAGCATCTTACTTGAGGGCAGAGAGTGGAGGTATTAAAACAAGGTTTGACTTGTGAGCTCTGGGTCACAGGCAGAATGTGATAAGATAGAGAGGAGATAGAAGCATTCTATCCTTCTGACCTCTCTGAGCAAAGGAAGGATTATCCAAAATGACTTATGGAAAAATGCTTTTCTGTTAAACTAAATGGAATTCAGATCTTATCTTCTGCGATACAATATGCCGTAGTAATAACGTGCATTGCTATCTGGCTCAATTCACTCTGAAGGATCTATTGAGTTACCTGAAAATGTGTATGTGTACACACATATACATTCATATATACACCCTGAGATTATACTGATGTTATGTGTGATATGTAAACATATACATAAAAGTGTTATTAAGTATGCCAACAATATAAAATATCATTTTTTTCACACAGAAACTGGAAAGGAGTAACATAGACATTTGCAAAAGAAGCAAGAGTTTTTGGTAGGAACAAGATAATTGAACAGGATATTACTTTTCATTATGTTTCTGAAAAGTCACTTTGGAACTAAGTGATGTTGAAGAGACAGCAGGATAGTGGACACCTGTCTAAAATCCAGGGTATATAAATAAAGATGAAAATAGTAGGGCTTAATCATCTGATTTCTTTATGAATTCATTGTTTATTTTTTTGGGGGGGAGAGGGGCAGAGATTTTTATGACAATTAAAAAATACAAGAGAAAATTCCACAATTTTATTTATTTACTTTTCAATAAGTTTAAATCCTTGAGGGGTACAGCATCACATGGATTTGGTGTTCAATGGCCTTTGCTGGAAGGTTGCTTCAGAACTTAGCATGAACTATGCCGCTATTTCCATGGACATGAGTTAACTTTCCCCAGATTACTCTGGTTTTGTTAGGTTTGCCACCAAGAGTCACTGTGTTGTTTTTTGCTTTATACACATGAGCACATCTCTTGCCCAAATAGAATTAAGTTTCACTTCAGGCATAAACACCTTCAATTTTAAGAAGGGCTGTGTTCTCCCTCTAGTTCCAGAGCCCCCACTTACGCCATCAATAGTAGCTTTGGACAACAGCCTTGCAGATACACTTGCTGTTTTAGAAGTCCTGTTCCCAGCAGGCCTCCACAGGCTCCAAGATGGTGGAAAGAGCTCTTTGTTTCTTCTGAGGTAAAAATCTCTGCATGTTGAATTGTAGTTTGTATTCAGCATAAGGTTGTGACACTTAATGCCCATTCATTATATGTTGTAGTAAGATCTAGAGGCAGTTTCTCCTTCCCCATCTCCAGTTACCTTATTTCTTTTTAACATCACTGGACTAAATGAACTACTAGCTGCAATTTTTTACATCAATGAAACTAAGGCTCAGAAAGGTTAAAAAACTTGCCCACATTCTTGCAGCTAGTCTAAGGTAGCACCAAGATTCACATCCTTGACCCCAAAGACAATGATTCTTTTTCATGCAATACTTTTGTGGCATGGACACTAATGAGAGAATTTTAGTTTAAAAAATGCTTCAAACGTTCCTAGTCCAATGTCAATCCCTTCTCTGCCACCTGATGGTTTCTTAAAATTATTTTTAACTTTAATTTTGAAATTATTTCAAACTTGCAGGACAGTTTCAAAAATAATGCAGATACTATCCAGAGAAATCCAACGTAACTCTAACCATTCCAGATACTTAGATCTACCAATTTTAACATTTTGTCACATTTACCTTCTCATTCTATCAATCTAACATCTTCCTCTCTCCTTCCCTCTCCCCCTCCCTTTTTTCTCTCTCTTTCTTTCTATTTATGCATCATCTGTTTTCTGAATTTTAGAGAGCATAATCATAATCCTTGAACATAATGCTTCCATATCCCTTTCCTATAAAGGCGATTCTTATGTAATCACCTTAAGGGCAGTTATCAATTTCAAGAAACTTAACATTGATACAAAGCTTGCATTCTATATTGATTTTTTATGTTCCAGTAAAGCTTTTTAAAGCCTTTTCTCCCTTTTCTTAGACCCCACTCAGTATGATGTATTGCATTTAACTCTCATAATCCCTTCAGTTTTTTTTCTTTATTCTTTAAATTGTGGAAACATATATACAACATTAATTTTCTCATTCCAGCCTCTCCCATACATGCTTTTCAGTGGAGTTTATTATATTCATAATGCTGCAGTATCCTCACAACCATTCATTACTAAACTTTACTATTACCCCAAACAGAAACTCTATATTAATTTTGCATTAATTTTCCATTCCCCTGTCCCCACCCCTGTTAACCTGTACTCTACTCTCTCTATGAGTTTGCATATTCTCTGATATTTTCTTTGTGATTAACATGGGGTTAAATTTAACATCCTAAATCTATAACAATCTCATTTGCTTTGATATCAACTTAGCTTCAAAGGCATACATAAACTATGTTCCTACACCATGCATATTCCCACGATTATCTTGTTCTTCACACATTCATACACACACACACACACACACACAAACACATTATGGGTCCAAAACAATTGATATGTCATTACCTTTTTTACATTTGCCTTTTAGATTATGTAAAAAGTAAAAAGTGGAGTTACAAAAATATATAATAGCACTGGTATTTATATTACCCATGTCATTGTTTTTACTGGAGATCTTTATTTCTTAATGAGGCTTCATTAGTGTTCCTTCCTTTCAACATGCAGAACTCCATTTAACCTTTCTTGTAAAGCCAGTCTAGTGATGACAAATTCCCTCAGCTTTTGTTTATCTGGGAATGTCTTAATCCATCCTTTATTTTTGAAATATAGCTTTGCCAGATTAGAATTCTTGTTTGGAAATTTTTATTTTTTTGCTTTCAACCCTTTAAATATGTCTCCCTACTGTCTTTCCTCCATCGTTTCCAAAGGGAAATCAGCACTTGATCTTATTGAGTCCCCTTTGTGTGTGACACTTGCTTCTCTCTTGCAGCTTTCAGAATTCTCTTTATCTTTTTTTTACATTGTTGTTATTTATTTTTATTCTTTTGAAATATTCCAGTCTGTAATATACCATAGTTGATTTAATCCACTTATTTTTAATTGTCTTTTTAAAAGATGCATAGATCCCAAAAATAATGTTATATTAAAAATATAAGAGGTTCCCACACACCCCACCCCCCACTCCCCTACTCCTCCCATATCAATAACCTCTTTCATCAGTGTGGCACATTCATTGCATTTGGTGAATACATTTTGGAGCACTGCTGCAATGCATGGATTATAGTTTACAATGTAGTTTACATTCTTCCCCAGTACATTTAGTGGCTTATGGCAGGATATATAATGTCCAGCATAAATCCCTGCAATATCATTCAGGACAACTCCGAGTCCCAAAAACGTCCCCATATCACACCTCTTCTTCCCTCTCCCTGCCCTCAGCCACTACCATAGATACTGTATCCACAACAATGACACAATTTGTTCCATTGCTAGAGTCACAATCGTTCTATAGTAGAATACCTGTAAGTCCACTCTAATCCATATTTTATTCCTCTATCCTGTGGACCCTGGGATATGGCCAAGTAACTTCAGAATGAGTCAGGAGGTCATCAGAGGTGTCACACACACATCTCAGCAGGGTCTCAGAGACAGACAATGAAGATACAACCCTGGAATTCTCTCTTTATCTTTAGTATTTGACAGGTTGTTTATAACATTGCATGTTGTGTGACTATTGGGTTTATCCTGTTTGGAGTTTGTTGAGCAACTTGGATGTGTATTATCATGTCTTTTGTTAAATTTAGGAAGTTTTGAGTCATTATTTCTTCTTTGGTAAACTATATTTTTAACATCCTTTTACTTTTTATGTTATTTTAAAATAGTTTTTAGACTACAGAAAAGTTACATGGAAAATATAGGGGACTCCCATATACCACACCCCCTCTGCCTTTCACATTTTCCCTTATTAATGACATCTTATATTAGTATAGTACATTTGTTACCATTGGTGAACCAATACTGAAGCCTTGCTACTAACTATGGTCTATAGTTTACTGTATGGTTTATACTTTGCACTGTACAACTTTATAGATGTTGTCAAAATGTGTAATTGCCTGTATCTATCATTGCAATAGCCATACAGAAGAAATCCAATGCCTGCAAAATGCCCCAAGTTTCTTTCCTCCTACTCCCCCAAGTGTCTCTGGCAATTATTACCTTTATATCAGTGTTACAAGTTTTCCATTACTACAATAATAAGTCTACATTGGTCAATGGTTGTATTCCCCCCTTATGTTTGGTCATTCCTCAATTTTGAAGGATTTTAATGTTTAGTTTGCTTTGGATTGAGAGGGGTTTATGTCTTTTGGGACAGAGGGAAGGAACTCTCTTACAGGAAGTTGTAGATACTCTCTGCTTTTTGGGATGGGCAAAAATCATCATTTTGTTAGCTGTCCTGGGCAAGTCCGATGAACTGGACAGTAAGTGTTGGCCTCAACTCTGCTGAGATTCTGGACTCAACCAGTATATGAGGAGATTGAAGATCATAGTCTTTGAGAAATGTATTTAACAATTATAGTGCTGATTATAGGTTCCAATAAAAGGGGTAGAAGAAACATATGTAGGGAAAATATAAATGAGTATAACTCTTACATTGGGGAAATAGATAAACATATAGTTCAAGGTAAGGTCCACTGATGAAGTGCTGATATAATGGGTTTGTGTGCTTTGTAAATAGTGTCCAGATTTCTCTACAACCCTCAGGAGCATCCCTGTTTGAGGCATTGTTTACTGTGGCAGTTCATGAGATCCTCCTGAGATTTGCATAAATCTAACCTCTGGAATGACCTCCCACTCACTTTGAAACCTCGTATCTCTAAATAATTTTTTTTGTGTGTTTAATTTTTCCCCTTTTAGTTTAAGATATTTTTCAAATGCATTTGGTTATAATCCTTTGGTGCCAGGAAGGCTCACCCCCAGGAGTAATGTCCCATACTGGGGGGAAAGTAGTGAGTTTATATGCTGAGTTTGGCTTAGACAGAGGCCACATTTGAGTAATGGGTTGGTTTTCAGGAGGTAACTCTTAGACAGTAAATAATATTAGCTAAGTTTCAATTTTATAAGAATAAGGTTCATAAGTAGAAGCATTAATACCAAAGGCTTGGCATATTGATCTCATTTCTTTTATTAGGCTCTACTTATGTTCTCTAGATAGTCTTGCTACTCTATTAGAGAATGCAGCAGGACTACCCAGGATGGAAATTTAATATTTTATTGGTTATTGCATGGTTCTACACCCACTAAGATAACACCCCATGACCACATGAACACATTCATATTCTACATAGTCACGTCCTAGGTGTACTCTTCCCCACACATCCCCCCACCACAGGCACCCTGCACCACTGATCCTTCCCTACCATAGTAGTAACTTTTTTACTGTCTAAAACCTTTTCAAAAGCAAAGCCATTTTTTTTCATCCATTATACCTTTCATCACCATAAGATGTATTATCTTTTTATGTATATATACAATTTCTTCTTTATATTCTCCCAGGGTCTTCTTTTTATAAGTTTATTTTCAAAGAAGTTTTAGGTTGCAGAAATGTTATGTAGATAATATAGGGTATTCCCATATACCCCACCCCTTCCTCCTCTCAGATTTTCCTCTATTAATAGCATCTTCCATGAGTATGGCACATTTGTTACAATTGATGAAAAGTATTGAAGCATTACTACTAACCGTGGCCAATATTTTACTTTATGGTTTATAGTTTGCACAGTACAATTTTATAGGTTTTGGCAAAATGTATAATGGCTTGTATCCATCATTGCAAAATCATGCAGAACAATTCCAGTGCCCTAAAAATACCCTATGTTCTGCCGATTCTTCCCTCTCCCTCCCCTCAGAATCTATATTAACCACTAAGTTTCAATTTTACAAGTATTATTTTTTTGAATATTCTCTCTTTCCCTTTCTCTCTTACTTCTCTTTCTGAGATACCCACAATGTGTATATTGGTATGCCTGATGGTATCCTATATGCTCTTCAGCATCTGTTCAGATTTGTTCATAATTTCCTCTTTCTACTTCTTAGACTGAATCTTTTCAATTATTTTATTCTCAAGTTCACTAATAATTTCTTCTGCTAGCTCCAATTTACTCTTGTATCCCTGTAGGAATTAATTTCTGTTACTGTGTTCTTCAGCTCTGTATGTTTCTTTCCATAATTTCCATGTATATATTGATATTCTCTTTGTGTTAATCTATCATTTTCCTGATTTCCTTTAGTTCTTTGTCCATATTTTCTTTGAGGCCTAAGTGTAGTGGCCTACATGATCTTTTCTGTGCATGCATCTTCTCTGGGACATGTGTATAGCCATAAGAATTCTTCTATTTACATGGATATGAATTTCCTTTATTCTTTAGGAAAGTTTCCTTGTGGTCATATGCACTGTACATCCTATATTGAGCAATCTCCTGTCTCAGGCAGCCACAGCTTAACTACTCATCCTGAGGGTTCTGTAGGAGAGCTCTGTGAACTGCCTTCTACATGCAGGGCAAATTCTGAGACAGAGTCCACCAGGCCACGATCAGACAGATTGGGCCAGTATGTGTATGGGGTTTACTCTGCTCCCTTCAGAGCCAGGACCAGGAATCTGAACTGAGAGCATGGAATGGCCTCACTGCTAGCTGGTGAGGGGTAAGGGTCACCTGATTATGAAGATTTAGATGGAAAATATGTGTTCACATTTTAAACACTTTCCTTTTCCTCATAGCCCAGTCACATAAGTATGTCAGAAATGGTTTATATTCACCATGAAACAATTGCAATTTCTTATTCCTGAGAGGGTATGACAACAAGCCTATGAAAGTAATCTCTTTTGGGATTCTATTGAATCAGCTTACTAAATTGTGTCAATCTTGCTCCTCTTCGGAAACCTTTGGTCTCTAAGCATTCTGCTATTTCAAAAGAAGAGAGTCAATAGAGAGACAGGAAGTTAACTCATGGATTTGGCATAAATACAGTCTTTATTGTTCAAAAAATGATGGAATTTTCTGGTGTAAATTCTTTAAATCATACACTAGCATAGACATGATTTCTTGAATATTTGGGCAAAAATAATTTGTACGCCTATGTAGTCTCATCTCAAATAAATCTTGGTTTGTGGAGCAAAACATTACATTTTATAAGTTACCATTGCTAATTTTTGTTTAGGTAATTGTATACTTCACCTTAATTTATGTAGTTCATTTAAGAAGATTTCAATTTTAGTATATGCTCTAGAAGCCATTGAGTGTTAAGTGCAGCTTTTAAATTGCTTACTATCATATTCATTATGTTACATTGGGAAATTGCTTGAGTCTACTTTGACTTCATACTCACTTCTGTTTGTATGCAGATTGTTGAAATTTCCCTTTACCTTTACAAGGACCTAATACCATCCTTGCATTCACCTTTTCAATATTAATGTATTTCATTCAAATATTGGCCAGTTTGACACCTTTAGTCAAGAGAACTTCTCTCTTTCATTCTCTATCTCTTTTTTTTTTCATTCTCTATCTCTTTAATGCTTCTTTTTTGGATCTGCACTCCTGTGCTCATTTTTCTGTACTGAAAGATAAATGCTTCTATCTTCAACCATGCACAGGTAATTCCAATGCTCAGGCAGCATTTATAGCCCTTACATTAACTTGGTAGCCAGTCTTATGGTTAATGAGGTCTATGGAGTAGTAAAGTTATTTATGGCCCTCCAGTCCTTTATTTAATGATTTTTATCTATAAGTCAGTCTTGTTAAAATCTATTGGCTGTAGGTGTGATAGGCTCTCATATATGTACCCATGTATTAAATATATTGACTATCTAATATTTACTAAACACTAAGATGCAATAATCCTTCTGACAACCTCCAGACTCTTTTTTAGAGACTCATAGCCTTATAATCTCATTTCTCCTTTCCATTTCCCCCTTATATTAGGTCAAACAGCATTTTGAAGTCATGTTATTATATGTAGACAGGGATATTCTGCTGATCCGTATTGAACCTTTAATTCAAGGTCATTTTCTAGTTGCATCTTCAGCTGGTATGTGGTAGTAATCCCTCGGTGCCAGGGAGGCTCATCCCCGGGTGTCATGTCCCATGCTGGGGGGAATGCACTGCATCTACATGCTGAGTTTGTTGAAGATGAAATATTGATTTGTGTCCTTTGTGTTCCTGTCTTCTCCCAGTATAAAGGAGGAATCAATCTCTTGCTTTTACTCTTTCTTGCTTTTCTGATTTTGTTTTGTATGTCACAACAAATGCATAATTAAATCTCTCCAATTTTGTTTTACCTTCGGTCCTCAAATGAAGGTTGATTTAAAAAAATTCACCACTAAGATGTTATGCTCTGCAGAAACAGCAAGCAACAAGTCCAATGAGCCAGGGAAAGCAGCCCCCTCCATTAGTAGCTTAGGTGATTACTCACTCAGGACAAGGTGACTTGACAGTTTGTTGCTTGGATATAGAATGAGAGTGTTTTACAATCCCCAGGACTAAGAACAAGTTTAGTTTCAGAGTCAGAAAGAGGACCAATACTATATATGGGAACAAATTGCTCCAGTTATGTGAATACGGTTGTAGGACGGAGATCTAGGCAGAGATTTAAAGGGTCTAGAGGGGTTCTCAAATGTTAATGTGCATTAACATCTTCAAAGTTTATTTAAAATGCAGGTTCCTGGATCTTCCAGAGAATCAGAATCAGTTTTTATAGAATAGGGCTCAGGAAATTCATTTTTAATAAGCAAAAAGAGGACTCTAATGCATGTGCTCTATAGCCTGCACTTTGAGAAACACTCATCCAAATACATTATCCAAAAGCCAATTCTTTGAGTATTTCAAATGGACATTTGTCAGTTATAGTATTAAAACATAGATGCATATAATAGTACATAAGTATCTTAACTCTAAAGCACCTATCTCCACCACCAAAAAAAAAAATGTTTTATTCACAGTGTTAATGGAAACTGATTTATTTGTGCAGCAGCAGATATATTTTAAAGGAAAAGTGACTATGATAATATCACAAAAATTTATTGGATCTATTTGCTTGCAGTCTGTCCTCTTCCACTCAAAAAAAAATATGTGGAAAGATAGCCTTGTTAGAAGGCTTAGCTACCGTGAAAGCTCATTTCTCTCCAGTGGTATTCTAACGTCCTTCAAGAGCACAGGGAGGAAAAGATAAGCTGAAGAATAATATCCATGGCAGCATGCCAAACTTTGAGTTACCCTTCCCAAATATTGGGGAAAAAGAACAAAGAACTATAAATAAAGAGATATTGAAGTATCATAGTTATGGAGGTCAAAGAAATGAGATTCAGTGCACAGTTTATAAGCAGATGTTCCAAAAGTAGAGAAAAAAAAAGAAATAAAAAGAAAATTGGGAATAGGGGAGATAATTGTAATTTTAATTCAAGAGTACTCTCTGAAGATTATATTTGTGTGTGACAGAGAGAAGTGTGGAGTGAATGCATAGATGGTGCAGACTGAAAGGGATTACTATATTCTAGCCAAAGTCTGTGAAAGGAAACACCTAATAGACCTATTTTGCAAGCATCAAAAAGAACCTGCTAATTAACTTTACAGAGAAATAACCATTAGCTAGACTTCTGATTTCTCCTCTGCAGTATAAAATGCACTAGGCCAGTGATCCAACAGTTAAAATATGTTGAGGGAAAAATTGTTGAGACTTTAGAATTTTTATTTTAACCAATTTGACACTTCAGTTAGAAATAAGCAGAAAGATATTTTCAAGTATGAAAGGACACCATAATTAAACTACAATCACATTTTCTTTCCTTTATGAAATTACATAGCCATGTTCTTCAGTTGTCTGAGTGATTAAGACAGCAAAATGGGCAAGTGGTGGTACCAGAGAAGGTATTTTAATAAACATCAAAATCAATTATTAATTGGAGGGATACTGGTATGGGATACCAATGACAGGTGATATATGACTGACAGGGAGCTGTACAGAACATATGTCCAGGGTGCATGGTAATGTTTGGATATACTCATAGTGGCAACAATTAAAAACCACAGTAGGGGGGGTACTGGGTTCCTGGCCAGTGGTGCTCTGTCGTGGTCCCTAGGGGAGCAGCGACAGTCTCCCAGGTACAGTGGTGGGGACCGGGAGGGAGTGAGGGTTCAACAGTGAGCCCCTGATACTAATGACTATGCTTGTGAGCTGATAAACCCAAAATAAGAACAAGGCCTAGAGCAACTTTGTGCCTGGGAATTTCCTTCTGTCAGCCTTCATGTTACTCAAATGTGGCCAGTCTCGAAGCCAAACTCAGCATGTAAATGCAATGCCTTCCCCCCAGCATGGGACATGACACCCGGGGATGAGCCTCCCTGGCAACGAGGGACCACTATCAACTACCAACTGATGATGCAACTGGAAAATGACCTTATACGGAAGGTTCAATGCGGATCAGCAGAATATCCATGTCTACATAAAATACCATGACTTTAAAATGCTGTTTGACCTAAAGTAAGGGGGAAATGGAAAGGAGAAATGAGTTTATATGGCTACGAGTTTCTAAAAAAGAGTCTGGAGGCTGACAGAAGGTTTGCCCTCATGCACAACTGAGCAGAGTCAGAGAGACAGATAAAGCAGATACAACCCCCAGATATTGGCTCCTTTGAGGGCTAAAGAGACCCATGGGAGTTATGGTCATGGCCGATGGGGTTAACTACCAGGGCAGATGGCCCCTCTTTGGAAATGGTGTTTATGTGTGATGAATCTGGACTCAGATGGGATCTCCCTTCATAAGACTTTCATGCTAATGTGCTGGAGGTGCAGTTAATGTTGGGGTTTAAGATATATTTAGGGGATTTGAATCTCTGGACTGACAATGTGATAGCCAGATCCTGAGCCTCAACAGACTCCAGCACCTACAATCTGATTTATTGGACTTACCACACTCAGCTAAGATGGAGGTGAAGAAGGACAACCACCACACCATGGAGCCTAGAGTGATTACAACTGAAAATGGGAGGATTGCATCCAGCATCCAGGTGGAATCTGAGCCTCCTCTTGACATAAAGGTGCAATGGACACAACCAATCCAGTGTCCACATAGAAGAGGTGGCATTGGATTGGGAAAAGTGGACATAATGGACAAAGTGTATGGGGAAAGGCAGGAAGAGATGAGAGGTGGAGGCGTCTTCGGGACATGGAGCTGCCCTGGATGGTGCTTCAGAGGTAATCACCGGACATTGTAAATCCTCACAGGGCCTACTTGATGGAATAGAGGAGAGAATGGGCCATGATGTGAACCAATGTATATGAGGTGCAGAGGTGCCCAAAGATGTACTTACCAAATCCAATGGATGTGTCATGATGATGGGAACGAGTGTTGTTGGGGGGGGGAGAGGGGGGGTGGGGGGGTGGGGTTGAATGGGACCTCACATGTATATTTTTAATGTAATATTATTACAAAGTCAATAAAAAATAAAAAAATTAAAAAAATAAAAAAAATCAATTATTAATTAAATTCAGTTTAAATTGCTGTAAACTGGTTATAACACAATATAAATTTTGAAAAAGGTCATTGAAAGAGACATATATATATATATATATATATATATATATATATATATATATAGCAAGAGAGAAAGAGAGAGAGAGAGAGAGAGAGAGAGAGAGAGAGAGAGAGAGAGAGAGAGAAAGAGATAAGTGTACTATACCAAAATAATTTTGCAAAAGATAATTTGTGTCTTAAATTCCAAATTATATTAGAAAGGACTGACTAAAAGTGCAACTGCTGGAATAAGTGAAAAAACAGGTCGAATTTCTCATGCTTGCAAGTGTGGTTGTGGAGAGATGGGTCCTTTGACATGCTGCTGGTGGAAAGGTGGATTTGTACAATATTGCAATATGTTTCAAATTCTTTAAATTTATTTATTTATATACTTCATTTTAGCACCATATAAAAATAATTTTATCCATTTTTAGGAACCAATCAGAGACATATAGAAGAATATATCCAAAATTATACATGGTGAATTACCTATTTATTTTACATTTTGCATTTCATGCTACTCTAACATAACTTTTGTATGTCCTATTTTAGAAGCTTACAGTTTGAGGCTGGGAAAAAGTCCAAATCAAGGTGTCATCAAGGCAGTGGTTTCTCCTTGAAGACTGTGGCATTCTGCCAGTGATTCCTGTTTCCTAGCTTGTCACATGGCAAGGCACATTGTGCCTGGACTCTCCCTACTCTTCCAGATTTCATTGATGTTTAGCTTCTTATTTCCTGTGGCTTTCTCTCTGTGTCTGAATTTCATTCCACTTACAAAGGGCTTCAGTAATAGAATGAAGAGCTGTCCTGATGACATAAAGATCCTACTTACTATGGATTCACACTAGAAGAATGGATTAGACCTAGGAACATTTTTTTCGAGGGTACATTCTGCTTCAGACTACCACAGTGTCCCTAGTCTCAATATGCTGTTACTAGGAACATCATCCTTTCCCTTAGAAATTGTTCCCTTTACTAAATTATTGTGATGACTTTTTGGTTTGCAAACAGGCCATTTTTTCCTCTCTCAAAAGTTGAGGTTGCTGGGTAGCTGACCCCTGGCTAAGTGATGTATTACTGTAGATAGTTCCAATTTATTCCAAGTTAACAGCACCTGATGAATCTGACATTGATGTCATTTTAAAATGTAATGGTTTTGTCTGTAGTGCCTGAAATTATACATAATAGAGATGAATTTTCCAGGACAGAATGATAAAAGATATACTAATGTACTACTCAGAACGAGGAACATCTGTTTTCAAGAAAGACTGTTCATGCTAAAGTTCATTCCTCAGTGTGGAAAAATTTTGTGATCTGGGATTATCATTTATTTGAAAACTTGAACTTATTTTGGAAGTAGTTCAGCCCCCTAATATACCACTCATATTATACTAACAAATTAGCAATTCTTCAGAATTGATATAACAATTCAATTTTCTCTCAAAAGTGAATGCCATGTGTGTGAATTAACTGTGTAATTAGGTGCTGCCAAATTAAATTCATTATGATATCTGAAATACACTCAATGTATTTGAACCATGATATAACATATTTCCCCATTAGAAGCACATGTGCTTCAACACTTTCAATTATGCAGTTGAAGAATTATAGGCCATCTCTCTAAATATTTTCATTCAGCACTGTCCATGTCATTGCATTTGAACACAAATATCATATTTTATATATTCTCAAAACTGCATGAATTATTTGCTCTTACTTTCATTCCACTTTCTTCTTTACTTCTTTAACTGACTCTAACTCTCTTATATCTCATATTTTACTACTTGTCATCTATTACCTCTTTGACCTCCTTCTGCTCTATGTCCTCCCCAAAAATGGCTTGTCGGATTTTTATGCTTATGACTGTCACTATGCTAAAATTTTAAAACCTTGTAGGTTTCACAAAATTTTGTTTATATGTAAGATCTCTGTGGGTTTTAAAAAGGAATAAATGTAAGAAGGATAATATTTTGGCAAATGAAATCAATGTATTTTGACCCTTAATAATTCTTGATTTTGGCTTCCTACTGCCCCCAAACCACTCAATCAAGTGTCAGGCTTGGCTGATTTGAACACAAAGGTTACTATTAAAAAACAAGCACAGAGAGAACTCAAGACATCCCTTCCCTCTAACTCTGGAAGAGTGTAACTATGAGAAAAAACCTCAAATAGGGTAAAGATGTTAGAAGCATGTATTCATATGTCCCCTTTTCAGTATGGAAGCTCAAAGTAAGTGGGGTGGGCTGGGCATCACTGTAGAAATTCTGGAGCTTTCCAGTCTGGCTCTATGCCATGTGTTTAAAAATCTGTTACATCAGAATGATTTGTTATATATCCTGCCATAACCTACTGAATGGACTGGGGGAAAGTATAAATTACAATGTAAACTATAATCCATGTGGTATAGGAGGGCTCCAAAATGTATTCACCAAATTCAATGAATGTGGCATAATGATGAAAGAGGTTGTTGATGTGGGAGGAGTGGGGTGGGATAGGGTGTGGGTTATATGGGAACCTTTTATATTTTTTAATGTAACAGTTTTTGTGATCTATGTATCTTTAAAAAAAGACAAGTAAATAAAAATGTAAAAAATATAGAGCTCTGTACTTCAAAAAGGCTTTGAAATATAATGAACAAAACCTACTTTTCTTGAAATATTTACTAAAGCATTCTAGTCAGAATTGCATTTATAATTTCTTCTTTAGTTATGGAATTATTAAAAATTTAGGGTATTCCACACTAAGGAATGTATTTTCATAGGGAATGAAAGATAAGCTGATTACCATTAAGAGCATCCCTACTACATAACCAAGAATAAATTCTGTATTTTTTTTCTTTAGTATTTAAAAAATATTCTTATATGGCTTCTGGCATTCTAGCCATCACTTCTGTGTTCCAAAGAGGAAGGAAAATGAAAAAAGGATGAGTCTTGGCCAATTGTCTCACTTTTTAATAAATACTTTTTAATTAAAAAATACTTTAGATTACATAAATGTTACATAAAAAGTATAAGAGATTCTCATATGCCCCACTCCCTGCAACTCCCACACATCCTTTTATGGAAGAACTTTTATCATTGATGCGGAGGCAGTGACCACCAGAGGTTTTGAGGTGAGGGAGAGGGAAAAACAGGTGTAAAATGGAAGCATTTTCAGGACATTGGAACTGTCCTGAATGATATTGCCATAATGGATACAGGCCATTATATATTTTGTCATAAGTTGCAAAATTCTGTGGGACAGAGTGTAAACTATAATGTAAACTATAATCCAAACTTAATGGCAATGCTCCAATATGTGTTCATCAGTTTTAACAAATGTACCACAATTGTCCCACTTTTAAGGATTCTTCCTGGAAATCTCACCCATAGACTTCTTCTGTCTTACTAGAAAGATCATCGTCACATGGTCACACCTACCTGTAATCTTTTAAATAAGCACATTGGTTCCCTGAATAAATTTGTGGTTTTGTCATTTGAAAAAAATAGTAGTGAATGTATATTGGCTAGGTAACTAGCAGTCTTTGGCATACTGCCTTATTCATTTAATGGTGTTTTGTAAGAAAATTGACTAGGGACTCTAGTTTCTGAGCTTAGAACAAATGGCTAAGTAGATAAACACAAATGAAAGTGAACCTTAAACTATAGCAGGCTATGTACAAAAAGCTGTCATTACTATCATGTTTCAAGTGAAATTTTTAAAGCCAAGAGTAGACAGTGTCTATGCTCCCTCAGGAGTTTGTAGTCTCGGAGAATAATTATACTCCTCCTGCATTAATTAGAGCATGAAATAAAAGCAGAGCTAAACAAATAAAAAAACAGGGGCAATAGTCTTAGATTCTAATCCTTTATTTTAACAACACGTGTGGGGATTGTTGTTCAAAATACCACTTGAGGACCAAATGTAACCTATCTGTTAATTATGCCAGGTAAAACCTGTTCTGTCTTTTGCATTAATTCTCAGAGGGCAAACTTAATTTCAACATTTTGGGGGGGCACTTCACTGCTCCCCCTGGCAAAACTTAAAGTCAGAATTTCTTGATGTTTCTGTCTAATTTTGACACAACTTCTTACCACTTGGCATTGAAGAGATATGAAATGAAAGTTAAAAAGACACTGACATAGAACTTGATGGTTCATTTGAAGTTAATAACATTGTCCCTGATGTGATTTGGGTTTTGACATGCTCATAAAGTCTTTCCAATAGTGTCTATAATAAAGAAAATATTATAAGCATTCAGTAAATGTAGTTGTTATTAGAATTAGTATTAATATTTGTATTGGCATTAGTATGTGGCAGGAACTGTGTCAAGTATATTATCTCTTTTAATCTTCACAAGGAAACTATGAAGCAGTAGATATTATCCTTTTATGCCAAATTAGAAAAGTAGCAAAGATCCCTTCCCAAGATCATGTACATAACATAGGCCTGAGCCAGGGTTGGCTTCTTTAGCATGTGACCAGGGTAGTCATATGGGGCCCTACACTCAGAAAGGCCCCATACTTAATTCTCAGCTGTTGGCATCCTGAATTATTTAAAGATTTTGTCTTTGAAATTTTGTTTTGTAAGTAAGCCTTATGGGACAATGGAACATACACATGAGCAAAGGATATGCATGCAATATGTTGGTCCCCTACTGTTCCATGCCATCCCTTTACACTTAACATTTGTGATGTTTATATTAACATTCATGATTCCTGCCATCTGGCATCTAAAACGCACATTTTTTATTCAGGGCTCATGCTTATTTTTAAACAATTTTTTAAAGAACAATTAGATGACATAAATTTTACATTAAAAAAATAGGGGAGACAACCAGCAAGAGGGCGGTGGAGTAAGGAGTTCCTGCTGACTGGTTAGTAAATACCCAGAGTTGTCTGGAGCTAACTGAAGCACCTGTTTGGAGACTCCAGGAGACCAGAAGAGCATCCTGCCACATCTTTGAAGGAATGGAAGGAGGAGAATGCCCATCCTCAGAAAGGATTCATTGAGTAGAGCACTCCACGCCCCAGAGGCCGGTACCCATCGTCCACTGGAGGCACAAGCCTCCTCAGGAGCTGTTCTGTGATTGGAATTGAAAGCTCCCCTTCCCCAAAACAGGGGAAGAAGAAATGGTTGGGCACCAACTTCAGCTACTACTGATGAATAAATTCAGTGGGCTAAAGTATAATCCTGACAACAGCTGAAGTATGAGCTTTTCCAAGTCAGAAAGAGGCCAGTAGCCACCATCTTAACTAACCGTGGAGGCAAGAAGACATTGGTATGATATGTTTAAGATACTACAAGAGAAGACTTCTAGCCAAGAATCTTATATCTGGCAAGATTGTCTTTCAAAAATGAGGGTGAGTTTAGAATATTCACAGATAAACAAAAACTGAGAGAATTTCTAACCAAGAAACCAGATTTTCAGGAAATACTAAAGGGTGTGCTAGAGCCTGAAAAGAAAAGACAGGAGAGACAGGCCTGGAAGAGAGTCTAGAAATGAAGATTATATCAATAAAGGTAACTAAAAGTGTCAAAACAGTAGTGAAAATAAAATTTCACAGATAAAACTCAAATAGGAATAAACTTAACCACCAATGTAAAGTACTTGTATTCATAAAACTGCAACTCGAGGTTAACAGAAATCAAAAAAGGCTGTACATAAAAGTTCTCCTTCAAAAAAAAAAAGGCCTAAATAACTGGAAGAATATTCCATGCTAATGGATTGGAAGACTAAATATCATTTAGATGTCAATTATAATCAAATTGATATACAGATTCAATGCAATCTTCATAAAAAGCATGCCAGCATTTTTTAGAAAAAATTGAAAATACACTTATCAAATCTATTTGGAAGGGGTCAGGGGTTCTGAATAGGCAGAAATATCTTAAAAAGGAAAAGCAAACACTCATCTCCAGACTTTAAAACATATTACCTAGCTATAGTAGTAAAAACAGCATGGTTCTGACATAAAGACATACAAATAGACCAATAGAACCAAACTGATGGTTCAGAAACAGACCCTCATATGTATGGTAAAGTGATTTCTGACTAGCCTGTCAAAGTCACCCAGCTAGGGCAGAACAGTCCATTAAACAAATGGTGCTGAAATAATTGGATATACACAGCTAAAGAAGGAAGGAGAACCCTTATCTCAGACCTTATAAAAAAATTAACTCAAAATAGATAAAAAACCTAAAAATAAATGCAAGATCTCTAAAGTTCTTAGAAGAAATTGCAGGAAAATATCTTCAAGACCTGGTGATAGGTGGTAGATTCTTAAAGGAGATAAGAGGAGGACTGAGATGGGCTATTGATTTTTGGTGTACATAGAAGTTTTAATTAGCTTTACAGTGAAAGTGTGGAAATGTATAGAGTGGGTGGTAACAGACAGTGAGTAACAACTAGTTTAAAAATGGGGATGTGGCTGAAAATGGTAGCCTAAGTATGTAAATGCTAATTGACAGAATGCTAGAGACTAATCTAGGAACTCAATAGCACAGTAAACCAAGAGGTGGAAGAGAATTGTGGCTGATGGTACAAATGCAAGAGTGTCCTTTTTTAGCTAGAGAAAATTTTTGTCACTATTGCAGGGTGGTGGGAAAGCAGAGAAACATGGGAAAAATAAAACTGGAGTGACCTATGGACTGTGTTAGCAGTAATAATATAAGATTCTTGCATCTATGGCAAAGATGTACTGTGTTGATAATGGGACAGTATGAAAAATGTGTTCCATATGTACACTATGAATGTGGAAACAATCAGATGATATTATCTTATCTGTAACAAATGTTCCACCACAGTGTGGTGTGTTGATAGAGTGGTGTTGTTTGGGAATTCTGCACATGTGCATGATTGTTTTATAACTTTACAACTTTTTTCATAAAATATATATTTAAAAAACAATAATAGGATGGGTTGGGGGAAAATATACCAAATACAAGATAAGAACTATAATTACTATTAAGATTTTGACAATATTCTTTCATAATTTTTAACAAGTGTCTCACAGCAATGCAAGGTGTTGGTGGAGGGTTGATGTATGGGACTCCTGTATGATGATATGCATGTTTGATTTGTAAGTTCACAACTTCTACTATACATTTATTTTTTATGTATGTTCATATAAAAATGATATAAAGGTAATAATAATAATATGGTAGGTTGGGGAAAAACACTTTGGTTAGTATTAATATAGTGAGGATTCTCCTTTACCATTAGTTAAAAACATTTAACAACAATGCAAGTTATTGGTGGTAGAGTGAGGTTTGAGCGCCCTGTATGATGTTATATATGTTTGTTTTGTAATTTTAAAACTACTACTATACACTTATTGTTTATGGATGTTTATGTATGCCTGATATACTTCAATAAATTTTTTAAAAATTAAAGAGTACAGAAAAAATAAAGCATTCCTATATGCCCCACTCCCTCCACCTCTCACACTTTCCTATATTAACAACGTCCTTCATTAGCATAGTACATTTGTTACAATTGATGAACACATATTGAAGCATTGTTACTAGCCATGGACTACAGTTTACATTATAGTTTAAACTTTGTCCCACACAATTTTCTACTTTATGACAAAATATACAATGGCCTGTATTCATGAGGGGAGGGCCAAAGGAAGGAGCAGATGAACTCTGGATTTGCAGGTGTGTGATTAAATCTATAATCTTGGAAATGTTGTTATTATCTACGCTTGGTTTAATGTTCTGCTGTCACCATCTTGAAATTCTTAATTCTTTTACCTATGAATTTGTTTTTTTTTTTTTTTTTTTTTTTAGTGAATTCCATTGGGCATGCGCATGTCCATCAGAGTGATATTTGCAATATGCTGGTTTTTGGCCATTCCTTGGATCTCGGTTTAATTTAGTTTTGTTAACATTTTATTAAGAAATACTTTCAAACTTTCAGAACAGTTACAAAAATAGTAGAAGCCCATAGAGAGAATTCCATCACACCTCTATCCTCCCAGTTACCCAGATCCACTGATATTAACATTTTGCCATGTTTGCCTTATTATCCTATCTATCCATTTATCTATCGTTCCATCTAATTATATACTTATCTATTATCTATCTATCTAATCTATCCATTGTCTGAACACTTGAGTATAAGTTGTTTATATCATGCTCTTTGAATGCTTATTATTGCCATGTACATTTCCTAAGAATAAGGATAGTCGCTTATGTAACCACCTTAAGTGTATTTATCAAGTGCAGTAAATTGAGCATTGACTTAAAACTTACAGACTATATTCCAATTTTTCATATGTCTCAATAATGTTCTTTTGAACTTTTCTCCACCCTTGTTAGATCACATCCTACATCACATATTACATTCAATTGTTATTGTCTTGTTAGTTGCTCTTTCTTTTTTTACTCTTGGGAGCTTATATACAACATAAACTTTCTCATCCCAAACACTCACATATGTACCCTTCAGTGGCGTTAATTGCATTCACAATGTTGTGACACCATCACCTCTTTCCATTGCTAAAACTTTCCTATCTATCTAATGAGAAACCCATTAGGTATTAACTCCCCATTTTCCCTGCCCCACTCCCCTGATAGGCTGTACTTTAATTTCTGTCTCTATGAGCTTGCATATTCTCTAATGTTTTCTATCTAGTTACTATGGGGTTTAAATTTATTATCCTAAATTTATAAAATCTAATTTGCTTTGAAATAAAATTTATTTCAATCGTATACATAAACTATGTTCCTATACCATGCTGTTCCTCCAACTTTATATAGTTCTTGTTACAGATAACGTAGTTATATACATTGAGTCCCCAATGATTTATCATTACATTTTATGCATTTTCCTATTCCTATGGATAGGAAGTAAAAAGTGCAGATGTAAATCAAAAATACAATAGTACTGGTATTTATATTCCTCCAAGTCATTTCCTTTACTGGAGATCTTTATTTCTTAAATCAACTTTGATCTATTGCCTTTTGTCCTTTCCTTTCAACCCAAAGAACTCTCTATAGCATATCTTGTAAGGCTAGTCTAAGGTGACAAACTCCCTCAGCTTTTGTTAATCTGAGAAGGTCTTGATTTCTCCTTCATTTATGAAGGAGAGTTTTGCCTGATAATTCTTGCTTGGGAATTGTTTTTTGTTTTTTTGCTTCCAGCACTTTAAATTTTTCATCCCGCTGTCTTCTGGCCTCCATGGTTTCTAATGAGAAATCAGCACTAAATCTTAATGAAGATCCTTTATAGGTGACACATTGCTTTTCTCTTGCAGCTTTCAGAATTCTCTCTTTATCTTTGGCATTCAACAGCTTGATTTATGATATTGCATTATAGGTTTATTTTTATTTTTATTTTCCCTTTGGAGTTCATTGAGTATCTTGGATGTGTGTATTCATATCTTTTGTTAAATTTGGAAAATTTTCATGCATTATTCCTTTAACTATTCTCTCTTCTTCTTTCTTTTCTTCTCCTTCCGGGGGTCCCACATTGTGTATATTGATATGCTTGATAGTGTCCCACAGGTTCCTCAGGCTCTGTTCTCTTTTCTTCATTCTTTCCCCCTTCTGCTCCGTAGACTGAATAATTTCAATATTCTTATCTTCAAGTTCATTAATTATCTTTTGCCAGCTCCTATCTGTGTTGATCCTTTCCGGGGAATTTTAAATTTCCGTTACTGTATTCCTCAGCTCTGTTTGGTTTCTTTTCATGATTTCCATCTCTCTATTAATAATTTCATTGTGTTTGTCTCTCATTTTCCTGATTTCCTTTCATTCTTTGAGCATGCATAGGGCCATTTTTTAAGTCTTTGTCTGGAATGTCTCAGGTTTGATCCTCTTCACTGATGCTTTCTAATGCTTTAATCTTCTCCATTGCCTGGGTCATCACTTCCTGTTTCTTTATATATATATTTTATCTTATATTGAATCCTGCACACACTGATACTTCAATGTGTTTTTACTGGAATTTAGACTCTGAGGTACCTCTTCCTGAAGCTGATATCCAGCTAGTTTTATGTCAGAGATTTCCTTAAATTCCAGGAAATAACCAAAAAAGAAAAAAAGGATAAAAGAAAACACCTTTTCCAGATAATTGTTCTCATTTGGAGCTTATCGATGCAATGAGCTTAGTTTCAGGCCAAAGAAAAGCCCCTCCCCACATCCTATTTGCACATGTGTTTTATATTAAGCATGTGCATGGGCCCTAGGAATTCCCCTGTTTATACAGATAAGAATATCCCCTTTTCCCTAAGAAATAGATCTCAGTGAACTCAGCTGCCTTCTACATACAGTGTGAGTTCTGGGAAGGGAAATCTGCAAGAAGTGTCCTGAGTCAGTCCCTCACACTGCCACCAGAAACACTGAACTAGAAATACATGTTCTCAGTATGTGCACGAGGGTTACTATACTCCCTCTGCACCCAGGACCAGGAATCTACACTGGGAACATGGGTCAGCTCCACACCAAGTCATTGGGAGGGGAGGAAGGACCAGCCAGGTTACCATGAGGCCTTATGGCTTTAAGTGGCCTTTCTCTTCATTCAGCACTATGATGTGGACCATTGATCATGAGGTGCAGTGGTGCTCAGAGATGTATTCACCAAATGCAATGAATGTCTCATGATGATAGAGGAGATTGTTGTTATGGGGGGAAGAGTGGGGCAAGGGGGGTAGGGGGTATATGGAGACATCATATTTTTTTAATGTAATATTAAAAAACTAAATAAAGACCAAAAAAAAAACATTAAAAAAAATAAAGAGCTCATTTGGCATATCACAGACCCCTCAGACTGGATAGCTCCAAAATTGAGCTCCTTATCTTGGCTCTTCAAATCTATTTTTAACACTGTGTTATCAGTACTAATGGATCACAATAACTTCCATCCAGTGCTCCAAGCAAAAATCATAATATCTCTCTTGACCCTTGTGATGGTTAGGCTATTGTGTCAACTCAGCCAGGTAATTGTGCCCAGGTGTTTGGTCAAACAAGCACTGGACTAACTGTAATACAAGGGCATTTATAGACTTTAGTCACTATTGACTTTACTGCAGTGGTAAATCATAGAGAGCTGGTTATAATTACATCAATGATAGAGATTGCCATCCTCAATGAGTGACACTTAACCCAATTGGTTGAATCCCTTAAAAGGGGATGTGATTCCACCATTGAGTGAAAATTTCCCAGCTCAGGTTTGGATAGCCAACATCTCCCAGAACTCATTAAGGACCTTCACTGGACTTTAATTGGAGCCCCTGGTTGGAGCCTGCCTGTTGAACCTGGACTAGTGCATCTCCATGCCTGCATGAGAGACTCTGATTAAGTCTCTTACTATTGACAGATATCTTTTGTTGATTCTGTTTCTCTAGAGGATCCTAACTATTATAGCTTGGCACCGGAAGTAGTTCTTGAGGAACAGAGTCTTTTTTTTTTTAAGGTTTATTAATTTATTTTTATTTCTCTACCCTTCCCTGCCTCCCACCCAGTTGTCTGCTCTCTGTGTCCATTTGCTATGTGTTCTTCTGTGTCTGCATGTTTTCTTGTCAGCAGCACCTGGAATCTGTGTCTCATTTTGTTACATCATCTTGCTGCATCAGCTCTCCGTGTATGTGGCACAATTCCTGGGTGGGCTGCACTTTTTTCATGCTGGACAGCTCTCCTTATGGGGTGCACTCCTTGCGCATGGGGCTTCCCTATGTGGGGGACACCTCTGCATGGCACAGCACTCCTTGTCCACATCAGCACTGCATGTGGGCCAGCTCATCACATGGGTCAGGAGGCTCTGGGTTTGAGCCTTGGACCTACCATATGGTAGGCGGACGCCCTATCAGTTCAGCCAGAGTCTTAAACATGAGGTATCTGAGGTGGTTCTGGGAGTTTTGCAATTGTCTCTCTACCATAATTGGACTCAAGGGTACTGACAACTCCCTTTCCAATAACAAAGAGGTTGCTAACAGTCACGGTGTGTGCTGGCAATCAAGATATGCAAAATAACATCACTGGATTCCCCTATTTCCATGCCTGTAAGAAGCAAGGATCTGGGTGAGAGTGTTTTCAACAACTTAACTGAGTTTTGTCATGTCAAATGATACAATGATTTTGACTGGCTCCTCCTAGATACTCTGGATACTGTTACAAAAGACAGAGATGAGTTAAAGGCTTCAAATTTGAAACTTAAAGATCAAATGGATGACGCAAGTTTCTATGTGAGCTCTGAAATAAAATCTTGTCTCCTGTAGTCACAGACTTGAAATATCTGAGAACCAAACTTAGACTATCATTGTACGAGTAGCAGAGTTTAGGAAACTAAAATCTCAATCCTGCAGGGTTTCTGCAATTAAAGTGAAGGCATTGATTGGAAAAGAGTGGAATCCATAGAATTAGGATGGAGACATTGGAACCCTGAATTCTGCTGAGACTTTATCAGATAAGCCTCCCATGGCCTGCCCTATAAAGAGCACACCTTGTAAATCTTGTATCATCCAGCCTCCAGCCTACCCCATGGAGTCTGAAACAACTTTCAGCTCTGAGGCGGGTACCAGCCAAACTGAAGGCTGTGCTGCCCAGCCTTTGGACTACTCCATGGAGTATATGCCCTGAGGCACATACCAGCCAAACTCCAGCATGCACTGCCAAGCCTTCAGTCTGCCCTGAGAAAACCTGCCTTCCAACCTCTGCCTGAAGACATTAATACTGTCTCTCCAGAAGAAAATGCAAGGGGATACCCTGAGGTCAGTAGATTGCAAGGCATTTCTAATCCTTTTCCTTACCCACCCCCACCACCTCTCTCGTCTTCAAGACCTATACTAGACTAAAATCACAAGCCCCCAAAGGTGAAATACAAAGTGTGACCCAGGAGGAAGTAAGATATATTCAGAAAAAACTGTGTGAGTTTTCCAATGTATATAGACAGAAAACGGGAATATGTGTGAAAATGGATACTAAAGGTATGAGATAATGGTGGAAGGAAAATAAAGTTGAATTAAGCTGAATTTATTGATATAGACCCAATAATCAGAAATTCTGGATTCAACAGTGTAGCTTGAGGGGTTAGAAAGAACTCTAACAGTTCGTTTGTGTGGCTGATTGAAATATGGACCAAAGATGGCCTAGCATGTCTAAGGTTGAGATGCCCAATTTGCCCAGGTGTATGTTAGAAGAGGGAATTCAAATAATTAGGGAGATTTGAAAGCTAGAATGGATTTATCATTTGAGAGCTACCCACCCACCTCAGGAATGTCCAGAGGACACAACTTCAACCAGGACTGTGAGGAATAAATTTGTTAGCCTAACTCCATCTTCCCTGAAGATCTCTGTGGTTGCTCTTCTCTGTAGTCCAGATATTACTGTAGGGAGGGCTGTGATAGATTTAGAATCCTTAAACATTATGGGGATGTTTGGATGTCAGTCTGGTAAAAGTCAAGTATTGTCAGTTAATCACCAAAGTCAAGGTGGGAATGGCTACTGTAAAGAAAGGCAGATTCAAAAAAGCACTCAAAATAGTCTGAGTTGTGTAGAGTTATGGTGTTGGCTAATACATCATGGGGTACCTAGGAGTGAAATAGATGGGTAGCCTACTCTATTTCTTCAGGATCTGTATAAATAGAAGAGTTCTGGGTCAAGTGTACAAAACCTTGATTCAAGTTACAGACACAGAGAATCACGACCTCTTAATCAATTCCCAGACTTGAGACAATTTACAGACCTTGAGTCCCTTGATTGAGGAGGAGGCCAGGTCTCCTTGGGGAAGGATCCTGTTAAACTGCCCCAAATTTATACTCTTAATCTTCTTCCCACCTTTCGCAAGGAGATTTACGGCCTTTTACCAGAGTAACTGTACATTGGGGAAAAAGGAAATGATCAGACATTTTGGGGATTAGTAGACATTAATTCAGAAGCGACATTAATTCCAGGAACCCCAAAACGTCACTGTGGTCCACCAGTCAGAGTAGGGGCTTGTGGAGGTCAGGTGAATTAATGGAGTTTTAGCTTAGGTCCATCTCACAGTTGGTTTAATGTGTCCCCAGAACCATTAATTTTCTCAGTTCCAGAAGGCATAATTGGAATAGACATACTCAGCAACCAGTAGAATCCCCACATTGGATCTGTGACTTGTGGAGTGAGGGCTCTTATGGTTGAAAAGGCTAAGTGGAAGCCACTAGTACTTCCCCTACCTAGCAAAATAGTAAACCAAATCAATACCGGATTCCTGGAGGGATTGCAGATATTAGTGCCAACATCAAGGATTTGAAGGATGCAGGGGTGGTGATTCCCACCACATCCCCATTCAGCTCTCCTATTTGGCCTGTACAGAAAACAGATGGAACTTGGAGGAGGGCAGTAGATTATCGTAAACTTAACCAGGTGGTGACTCCAAATGCAGTTGCTGTCCAAGATGCGGTATCATTGCTTGAAAAAATCAATACCTTCCCTGGTACCTGATATGCAGCTGTTAATTTGGCAAATGGTCTTTTTAAAATTACTATTAGTAGGGACCACCAGAAAATATTTGCTTTCAGTTGGTAAGGCCAGCAGTATACCTTCACTTTCCTGCCTCAGGGGCATATCAACTCTCCAGCCCTATGTCATAATATTTTCTGCAGGGACCTTGATTGTCTCTCCCTCCCACAAGGCATCACAGTGGTTCATTATATTGATATCATTTTGATAGGACCTAGTGAGCAACAAGCAACAAATACTCTAGACTTATTAGTAAGACATTTGCTTAGAGACAATGGGAGATAAATCCAACTATGTCATAATATTGCCTGCAGGGACCTTGATTGTCTCTCCCTCCCACAAGGCATCACAGTGGTCCATTATATTGATATCATTTTGATAGGACCTAGTGAGCAACAAGCAACAAATACTCTAGACTTATTAGTAAGACATTTGCTTAGAGACAATGGGAGATAAATCCAACTAAATTACAATGCCTTTCCACATCAGTGAAATTTTTAGGTATCCAGTAGTGTGGGACATTTTGAGATATTCTCTCTAAAGTGAAGGCTAAGCTGTAACATTTGGCTCCTCCTATGACCAAAAATGAGGCACAATGCATAGGTTGTCTCTTTGGATTTTGGAGAAAACAAAGTCACATTTGGGTGTGCTTCTGTGGCCCATTTACTGGGTGACCAGAAAAGCTGCTAGTTTTGATTGGGGTCCTGAACAAGAAGAGGCTCTGGATCAGGTGCAGGCTGCAATGCAAGCTGCAGTACCACTTGAGCCATATGATCCAGCAGATCCAATGATGCTGGAAGTTTCAGTGGCAAATAGAGATGTTGTTTGAAGTCTTTGACAGCCCCTATAGGGGAATCACAATGCAGACCCTTAGGATTTTGGGGCAAAGGCCTGCCATCCTCTGCAGATAACTACTCCCCTTCTGAGAAACAGCATTTTGCCTGCTACTGTGCATTAGTAGAGACTGAATTCTTAACCATGGGCCATCAAGTTACCATGAGACCTGAGTTGCCTATCATGAGCTGGGTATTGTCTGACTCACCAAACCATAAAGTTGGTCATGCATAGCAGCACTCCATAATAAAGTGGAAGTGCTATTTATGAGATAGGGCTTGAGCAGCTCCTGAAGGCATGAGTAGGTTACATGAGAAAGTAGCCCAAATGCTCATGGTAACCACCCCTGCCACATTACCTTCTCTTTCCCAGCCCACAGGTTTGGCCTCTTGAGGAGTCCCTTACAATCAGTTGACTGAGGAAGAGAAAACTCAGGCCAGCTTACAGATGGTTCTGCATGATATGCAGGTACCACCCAAAAGTGGACAGCTGCAGCACTGCAGCCCCTTTCTGGGACATCCTTGAAGGACAGTGGTGAGGGCAAATCCTCCCAGTGGGCAGAACTTTGAGCAAGACATCTAGTAATTCATATTGCTTATAAGAAGAAACAACCAGAGGTGCATTTGTCCACTGATGCATGCGCTGTTGCCAGTGATTTGGCTGGATAGTCAGGGACTTGGAAGGAATATGATTAAAAAATTGGTGACAAAGAGGTCTTGGGAAGAGGTATGTGGATTAACCTTTCTGAGTTGGCAAAAAAACATGAGCATTTTTGTGTCCCACATGAATGCTCACCAGAGGATAACTTCAGCAGAGGAAGATATTAATAATCAAATGGATAAGATGACCCGCTGTGTGTCTAATGCTCAGCCTCTTTCCTCAGCCACTCCTGTCATTGCCCAGTGGGCTCATGAACAAAGTGGCCATGGAGGTAGGGATGGAGGTTATGCATGGGCTTAGCAATATGGACTTGCCCTTACCAAGCCTGACTTGGCTACAGCTATTGCTGAATGTCTAATCTGCCAGCAGCAGAGACCCTTGCTCAGCCCCCAATATGGCATCATTCTTCGAGGTGATCAGCCTGCTACCTGGTGGCAGGTTGACTACATTGGACCACTTCCACCATGGAAGGGGCAGTGATTTCTTTTAACTGGAACAGACACATACTCTGGATATGGGCTTGCATTTCCTGCACACAATGCTTCTTCCAAAACTGCCATCTGTGGACTTACAGAATGTATTATCTACTGTCATGGCATTTCACACAGCATTGCTTTTGATTAAGGAACCCATTTCACAGTAAACAATGTGCAGGAATGGGCACAAGCCCATGGAATTCACTGGTTTTACTATGTTCCCCATCATCCTGAAGCAGCTAGATTGATAGAATGGTGGAATGGCCTTTTGAAGATTCAATTACAATACCAACTAGGTATCAATACCTTGTAGGGCTCGGGCAATGTTCTCCAGGAGGTTGTGTATGCTCTGAATCAGCATCCACTCTATGGTGCTGTTTCTCCCTTAACCAGGATCCATGAGTCCAGGAATTAAGGGGTGGAAATTGGAGTGGCACCACTCACTATTACCCCTAGTTAACCACTAGGAAAATTTTTGCTTCCTGCCCCTTCAACCTCAAACTCTGCTGGTTTACAGGTTTTAGTCCCAAAAGGAGGAGTGCTGTCGCCAAGGAACACAGCAATTATTCCATTGAACTGGATGTTAAAACTGCCACATGACCACTTTGGACTCCTCTTACCTCTGAATCAAGAGTCAAAGAAGGGGGGCGGCAGACTTGGCCCAGTGGTTAGGGCGTCCGTCTACCACATGGGGGGTCCGCGATTCAAACCCTGGGCCTCCTTGACCTGTGTGGAGCTGGCCCACACACAGTGCTGATGTGCCCAAGGAGTGCCCTGCCACGCAGGGGTGTCCGCCGCATAGGGAAGTCCCACGCGTAAGGAGCACGCCTCGTAAGGAGAGCCACCCAGCGTGAAAGAAAGTGCAGCCTGCCCAGGAATGGTGCCACACCCATGGAGAGCTGACACAGCAAGATGATGCAACAAAAAGAAACACAGATTCCCGTGCCACTCACAACAACGGAGGCAAGCAAAGAAGATGCAGCAAATAGACACAGAGAAGAGACAACCGGGGTGGGGAGGGAGGGGAGAGAAATAAATAAATAAATCTTTAAAAAATAAAGAGTCAAAGAAGGGAATTACTGTACTGGCTGGTGTGACTGATCCTGACAATCAAAGGGAAATAGGTCTGCATCTACATAATGGGGGTAAAGAAGAGTTTGCCTGGAATGCAGGTGATCCTGTAGGGCATCTCCTAGTACTGCCATGTCCTATGATTAAACTCAATGGAAAATTGCAACAACTCAATCCAAGCAGAACTAACAATGGCCCAGAATCTTAAGGAATGAAAGTTTGGGTTACTCCATCATGCAAAGAACTGTGGCCAGCTGAATTGCTTGCTGAAGGTAATGGAAACATGGAATGGATAGTGGAAGAAGGTAGAGATGAGTATGAACTTTGACCACATGATCAGTTACAGAAACGGGGACTATAAAGGTCATGAATCTTTCTTCCTTGTTTCATTATGATGATGATTGTATATGTACACAAAATGCATTTCTTTGTCTTCTTCCCAAAACTTTCCCTTTATCATATAACAAGTTGTATGCATTTCATGTCACAATATTTGAGGATGTCAAGTTTGTGAGTGAATATTACCTAAGAACTTGCATCCTATTCTGTATGGAATCAATGCATTTCTGATTGTACGCTGGAGAGTTGAACATTGTTAGCTGGAAATATACATATATGCATGTCTGTTATTGTTTTTTTTTTTCCTGAGTAAAACTAAGTATGGTTTAAGGTAATGTGTATGTTTGCTGAGTTGACAAAGGGTGGACTGTGATGGTTAGGTTATTGTGTCAACTCGACCAGGTAATTGTGCCCAGTTGTTTGGTCAAGCAAGCACTGGGCCAACTGTAATACAAGGGCATTTATGGACTTTAGTCACCATTGACTTTATTGCAGTGGTACATCATAGACAACTGGTTTTATTTATTTTTATTTTTTATTTTTTTTTTGGTTTTTATAATGAGTATTTATTTGGGGTAGAAACTTACAGTTACAGGACCCAAAAAAGTCCAACTCGAAGCTAATGCCTCACCAAAGTCTCTTGCCACACGTTGGAGCAAGATGGCGTGCAACATCTGTGAGGGTTCAGCCTTCCTCTTCCTCCTCAGGCGCCATGGTCCCAGCTTCTTCCAATATCAGCTGTAGGCTGGCATAAGTCTCGTCTCTCTTCTGGGACTCATTTCTCTCTGGGCTCAGCTGCTCTGCTTCCTCCAGGTGTAGACTATCAGGTGAACAGCTTGTCTCTATTCCCGGGGTCTCTGCCATGTCTAATGGAGCCTTCTCTCCTTCCTCTGTGTGTTTACTTCCTGGACTCCAATATCAAAACTCCAACTCCACCTCTGACAACTGGTTTTAATTACATCAACCAGAGAAATTGTCATCAGCAATGAGTGACACTTAACCCAATCAGTTGAATGCCTTAAAAGGCGAAGTGATTCCAGCATTGAGAGAGAATTTCCCAGCTCGTCTTTGGACAGCCAACATTTCCCAGAACTCGCAGCCCCTGGCTGCAGCCTGCCTGCATAACGTGGACTTGTGCATCCCTACAGCTGCATGAGAGGTTCTTATAGAATAGCATACTATTGACAGATATCTCTCGTTGATTCTGTTTCCCTAGAGAAACCTGACTAATACAATGTTATTTCTCCATCAATCCTAAAATCAACCAGTCATCAATTTCTGTCCATTCTAACTCCAAAGTCTCTTAATGATATCAATTTATCTACCTCACACATAATGTCTTCCAAATTAGAGGCCACCATCATCTCCTTCTTCGCCTAGCCTCCTAAATGACGTTGGACTCTCAGATTAAGGATCATTTCCTCCTCACTATAACATTTGTGAAAACATCACTGCCTTGAACTTAAATAAACACTGTATTTCCTCTTCTGTTTAATGTGAACAATAATGATTGCCAATTAAATTAGTTGCATGTAATACAAGTGGAAAATTTTGCAAAGTACCACTTAATAGCTACTTTAGAAATTGGATTCCCCTTACCTGTAAAGCTTTTAATTGTGATATGGATTTACATATAAGAAACTCTGTGTATATAATCAAACTGATGTTTATTGCTAAGTACATGTTCATATTGATTTATTTTAAATTGAGATATGACAAAGCCAGTAATATACCATGCATGAGCTGCCTTCCAGGATTAGGATGTAGATGATTTAATCAATACTCTGTATTCTGAGACAAGGCACATTGGGTCTTGAATGTTCTTAAATTATAGGTGTTTGCTCATATTCTTGTGTGCGAGTGTGTACTTGGGCAGTGGGGGGTGTGAGTGCTTAATTTCCAAAAGTCATATTCCTAGATGAGTCCTCTAGTTAAAGCCTGAAATTAAAGTACAATGCATACCATCATTGAAGGGGGCAGGAAAGAAATAGAAGCAGAGAGAGAAAAACAGAAAAGTGAGAGTGAAGAGTAACAGCAGCAAACTAGTGGTCATGGATCTGGTTGCATTTGGGAGCTAGAGCTGCAGTGCTTCTGCAGGAAGTTATATGCTTCTAGCAGAATTTAGATGAATGAGCTGGGCTGGGGAGGTGTGGGGAATGTACAATGATCAGTCATATTGTATAGCCAACAGTTCTACTCTTAATAAGCTAGTTTGTGCCTATCTAGGAGGGCTCAGATTGAGAAGGTTGGGAAAGCAGCATAACATATTTATATATTTTTCTTCTGTATATGTAGTAAAAATGTGAAATTTGATCTAAGTCTTGAAGTATCAGAAAGAATTCATGAACTCAGTGGAAGTGTAGGATCTGCACTGGCACTGGCAAACTCAAGACCTACAAGAAGTCTGGTTTGACCGAAACATGAAGCATGTAGTAGTGTTATGGAGAAGGATGTGGTCATGAGAGGGCATATGAAGAAAACTGAGGCTATGAGTGGTATCAGAAGCCAGGCCATGGGTAATATTCAAAAGAGTTTGTGATGTCTCCTTTGCTAATTGAAAATCTTTGAATGGGCTTAAGCAATTTAGTGCATGATGATATTTAGGAATATTATATATGTCTCTGATGGTCATAGAGACAGAAATTTAGGGTTTCTGCAAACCAGCTAAACATCTGATGGTGTTAGCCATTTTGTTTCATATGTGAGCCCATTAAAAGTTGTCTAGCTGCTGTAGTTTTGTGAAATTCTGAAAATTTTCAATAGAGCATGTTCAGGATTTGCATAGTGCTTTTCCTAAGATTATAGCAGGATGAAAATCAACAGTGGGAATATAGAGGTCTAAAAGATTTGCTTTGTCCCAGCTAGAAACTGTTTCATGGGCCCCAAATAGAAACCCAGTCCAAAGCCGCCTTTTCTTTCATAGCACTAGTTGATTCTCTGAGCATAATGCTTTGGTTGCTAATTCATCCCTAGAATCCCCTAACTAAAACAGTAGGCTCTTAGAGCTAATGTGGTCCTTAAATACCATCTGGAACAAACTCTTAATTTCATAAAAGAAGTCTTAAAAAGAAGGAGATTTCCCTAAGAGAAAATATTTGCTCTGCCTCAGATTTTTCAGGGAAGGACTACAATATAGTTCCTCCTTGTATACAGAACGCTCTCAGTAATGATTGTATATCTTGTATGCAGAAATGAACCCTGCTCACTTTTAATATTACCGAGCTTCTGTCTTATGAACTTTGACCTCACTAGGACCTCAGATCTTCATACCTTATGATTCCTTTCATCCTCAACGTAGCAGGCAATGCAAGTCTCAAGGAGTAAGTGCTAGAAAGATTGGTTTCAAGAAAAATCTAGATCATTACCTCTTGCCTAGTTCATATCTTCTCCCATCACCAAAACAAATGATCACATAATAAGCAGTAGGTATGGTTGTTGTTTAAGTTTGCCAAACGTCTGCCAATACTAAGTACCAGAAATGGGTTGGCTTTTTAAAAAAAATTTAACCCCCCCTGCAGCTTGCTTGCTGTCTGCTCTGTGTCCATTTGCTACACGTTCTTCTGTGTCTGCTTGACTCCCTTTGTTGCATCATCTTCCTGTGCCAGCTCTCTGCGGGGCACAGGCCAGCTTGCATTCACAACGAGGCCTTGGACGCACACCCAGGGCCTCCCATATGGAAGATGGGAGCCCAATCGATTGAGCTACAGCCACTTCCCTGGGTTGGCTTTTATAAAGAGAATTTATTTGGGGTAAAAGCTTATTGTTCCAAGGCCATGAAAAGCCCAACTCAGGGCACCGTAAGCGGTGCTTTCTCACCAAAGTCAGCTGCCAGGTGATGAAGCAAAATGGTGGACAACCTCTGTTTGGTCTCAGCCTTTCCCTCTGGGCTGTACCATCTCCTGGAGCTCAGCTCTTGGCAACCAGGCACAGGGCTTGATTCTTACTGGGTCTCAACTCTCAGGCTCAGCTGCTCTACTTTCTTCCCAAGTTCAGCTGCAAGCTCTCAGGCATAAGGGTCATCTTGCCTCCGGCCTCAGCTCTTTGAGCCTTTCCCTCCTCCTACATGGTGGGGTCAGATATAGCAGAGCCCTTTTCCTGTGTGTCCGTTTATATCAGACCGAGCAAGAGGGTGGAGACTCAACCTGAGTCCGCCGCACAGATGTAGTCCAATTGAAAGCAACTCATACTCACAGAAATGACTTAGTTTAAAAACATAGTTTTTTTGGCATTCATAAAATAATTTCAAACTGCCACAGGTGTTATTAATTCTGAAATTGTCACAAAACAATTGTCCTCATCTCAAAGATATTTGTCCTTTGTGGTCTTCTTCAATCATCTTATATTTTATTTTACAATCTTATCTATGTGTGATATATAGAACTTAAATTATACATTGGAAATACCTCCACATTTACTTAGCCTAAGGATTTGTGCACTCAATATTGCTTGCTTAATCCTGTCTTAGTATTATTCTTCTTAAAACTACTATTAATAGAAACTACCATTTATCCTGTTCTGGCTTCACTTGTAACTGGGCATGCTTCTAATCTCACTTCATGTATTATTTTATTTAATACTCATAACAATCCCATGAGATAAATATCATTGTTCTCAGCTTGCACATGAGGAAACTAGGATTCAAAAAGATAAAATATTTTGCACAAGGTGACCCTGATAGTAAGTGGCAAATTCAGGGCTCAATACCAGGTCAGTTTGATGCCAAGAGCAGGATTTTTCCTCTAAGCTGCATCCACATAAGAATTTTCTCTTCCTTGCTCATAGTCTCAGAGGGACAGTCACTAGCAGATCCTGTGGTATTCCACCAAATAGTCTCTATCCACTTCTCAGGCCTAATTCTAGGGCTGAAAATACTATTTTGCCTACAATAAAGAGTTAGCAGTGCAGCTGGAGAGATTTCCATCCAGATGCTGGTATGTCACTTTGAATTGTTATTACAATAAGTTCTGTTCATATTTTTTCCTATTTGCATTTGTAGAGAAGAGCACAGTTGTTTGGCCAAACCAAGCAATTTTGCAAAAATGCAGCCCAAGATCCACAAAACAGCTCTGAAAATAGTACATTTGTGGTTTCTTACTGAGAAGAAGCTGCATAAAATATTCATGGCACTTGGATATATCACTGAACAGTCTCACACCTTTCTCTGAAATCAACCCATCCTCCATTCCTCCCTAATCACTTCCCATCTTAAAGTAGGTCCTGAGCATCTACTTTCTGCCAGGCATTAGAGAGACAAAGAACAATAAATTCTAGTGCTTGCCCTAAAGGAGCTGAAATTCTAAATTTAAAAGTGTTCACTTCAGAAACAGGATTAGGGAAACGGACTTTGGCCCAGTGGTTAGGGCGTCCGTCTACCATATGGGAGGTCCACAGTTCAAACCCCGGGCCTCCTTGACCCGTGTGGAGCTGGCCATGCGCAGTGCTGATGCGTGCAAGGAGTGCCGTGCCACGCAAGGGTGTCCCCCGCGTGGGGGAGCCCCACGCGCAAGGAGTGCGCCTGTGAGGAAAGCCGCCCAGCGTGAAAAGAAAGAGCAGCCTGCCCAGGAATGGCGCCGCCCACACTTTCCGTGCCGCTGACGACAACAGAAGTGGACAAAGAAACAAGACGCAGCAAATAGACACCAAGAACAGACAACCAGGGGAGGGGGGGAAATTAAATAAATAAATAAATCTTAAAAAAAAAAAAAAAGAAACAGGATTAGTCTCAGAAATAGAACTTTAGAACAAAGGAGTATGCTTGAGGTTGCTGCTTGTGGTCCCCATCCCCTTTCTTTAATTATACATTTATTATCACATGTATTTCCCTGACAAAGTTTGAGTTTTAAAAAATCTCTTTTACCCAGTCATCTGTACTTTAAGATCTAGAATGGTACCTGGCACAGAATTGCTACTACCCAACTGCCTTTATCAAATTGAAATTGTGAATATTGTTAGTTTAGAATGGTTCTATTTTGGGGGGTAGAGTGTTTTCATGTGATATTTATTGATCACCCACAACATGGTCTTTGAGCAGTGCAGAATATAGGCAATGAGGGTCCTTCCTCAGGATTTCTTACCATAATTGTTTCCTTTCCCCGTCTTCCTTTTACACATTGTTTATGATGTTTATATTGTTTTAATATCCTGGGATATGGGTTTTTAATGTTACAATTCAGGTAACACTCATATTATTATATGAAATTTTGTTAGGTCTTATGTTTCATTATATTATCCAAGGGATTCTGTAAATTACAATAAAAACAGGAAACACAGAGATATAATCCTCATTTTGTAACCGTTAAATGATCTGCCCAAACTCAGATGGTGATTTAGATGGAGTTAGGGTTCATGCATCTGACCCTTTAGAATATGTGTCTCTCTTCCTCTCTGTAAGACATCATTGCTAGAACATATATTTTGTTGTTCTATTCATAGAGAGAGATTTTCAGTAGTGCTAATGCAGGCATTGTGCTAATCCCTTAACATTCATGATCTCACTGTCTCCTTAGGTAAGAATTATTATTATTCCTATTCTACAGATAAGAAAAATAAGGCCAAGAGAGGTCAGTTGATGTATTCAATGTCATCTTATCCCAGACTATCTGATTCCAGATCCTATGCAATTACAAACAATAACATTTAGAGAGTTTAGTTTGTGCCACATTCTCGCTAAATATTTTACATGCTAATTTAATCATTATAGCAATGGTATGAGGCATGTAATACTATTCCTTCCATTTTTCAGAGTAGAAAATTTTGGCTTGGAAAGGTGAGGTGATTTTCTCAAGCTCACATTGCAAGCAAGTAAATCATCTGCTCAACTACTTCCTATTACTATTTACCCACTACATTTTATTACAATGGTTGACCTGTCTGCACTCCTGAGGTCAGGATCTCCATTATTTTTGCAAGATCCATCCTCTGTCACCTCTTCAATGTCAACAATTCTCACCTCTTTCCTGTATCATAAAATCTGCCCTATCTACTAGATCATTGTCAATAGCAGAATGCATGCTCCAATTTCGCCTATCTTAACAAACAAAAGTCTCAACACCTCTTCTTCTTTTTGCTATTGCCCGAGTTCTTTGTTCTTCTCTAGAGCAAAACTCCTTCGAAATTTCTGTACTCACTGACTCCAGTTCTTCTCTTCCAATTCTCTCCTAAACCCATGCTCATAAGGCATTACTCACAGCTTCACTGAGAATGCTATTGTCAAAGTCACCAATGAGTTTTACATTGCCAAATCCATTGGTCCATTCTCAATCTAATCCTCATCTTACTGGATCTAACATTGATGTCTAACACAATTGATTGCTGCCTGTTCCTGGAAACACTTTGCTCACTCACCTTCCAGGACATCACAATCTCCTGGTTTTGTCTACTTGACTGGTCATGTTTCTTAGTCTCCTTTACCTGGTTCTTCTTTATCACCTAAACTTTAACGTTGAAATATCTCTGGACTTAGTTCTTGAACATCTTCTCTATCTATACTCACTCCATAAATGATATCCCAGTTAATTTGTTCTTCTCATTTCCAAATGTGTATCTTGAGACCACACCTCTACTCTAAATTTCACACTCCTGCCTCATCTCCATTGGATGATTGTAAATAGCTATCTCAGACTTGATATGGCCAAAATGGAGTTCCTAGTCTTCCTTTCAAAATCTGCTCCACTCAGACCTCCCCAATTCAATTAATGGCAACTTAATTCTAGTTTTTTGGCCAAATTTTCAGAGTCTATTCTTGATTCCTCCCCCTCCCTGCCCCCCGACATTTAATATGCCAGAAAAATCTTGATAGTTATATATTGAAAATATTTCTAGAATCATACCACTTCTCCCAACTCCTTAACTACCTCTCTTATATAAGCCACCATTGTCTATCCTCTGGATGACTATAATAGTCAGTAAATGATTTCCTTTCTTCAACCATTTATCCCCTTTCAATCTACACAAACACAGCAGCCAGACAGATGTTGTTAAAATATAGTCCAGGCCATAACTTTCCTTTGCCCACAAACTTCCAATAACTCCCTGTTTGTTTGTTCATTTGTTTCTTTTACCAGAGTAAAATCCAATATACTTACAATGGCCTTCCAGACCCTATACAATTTTCCTCCACCTCTACTCTTTTACTTCTTTGACCTCTTCAGCTTCTACTCTCCTTTCCCACTTGGTTACAGGCAAATTTCTCTTTTCACTCTTCTTCAAACAGACTAGCTGTTATATAACGTTATATTATTTCTACTTATTTGCTCTTTCCAGAATGCTTTTCCTTCAGGTACATACCTGGCTTACTTTCATTCCTTCTTCAAGTTTTTATTCAAATATCAACTTCTCTATGAAGCCTCTCTGACCACCCTATTGAAAAATTCTACCTATTTCCCTGAATTCATGATCGTGATTAGCCTGCTTTATTTCATTCTCTTTATATATTTCTTTATTGTCCATTTCTTCACTGGAATTTAAGCTCCACATAAGTAGGGATTTCTGTCTGTTTTGGTCAGTAGTGTATCCCAAGGATCTGAATAATTCCTAAAACATATTTGATATTCCTTAGTTCTTGAATGAATAAAGGAGAAAAGTAGCAAATTTGGAATTTGAAACCAGACAGTGTGGCTCAGATACTCAGAGTTCACTTTCTTCTTTATTTTTTTAAAGATTTATTTATATATTTAACTCCCACCCCCCACCCCCGGTTGTCTGTTCTCTGTGTCAATTTGCTGTGTCTGGATCCTTTTGTCCGCTTCTGTTGTCCTCAGTGGCAAGGGAAATGTGGGCGGCGCCATTCCTGGGCAGGCTGCACTTTCTTTCGCGCTGGGCGGCTCTTCTTACGGTGTGCACTCCTTGAGCGTGGAGCTCCCCTACGTGGGGGACACCACTGCGTGGCACGGCACTCCTTGTGCGCATCAGCTCTGCGCATGGACCAGCTCCACACGGGTCAAGGAGGCCCGAGGTTTGAACCGCGGACCTCCCATGTGGTAGACGGACGCCCTAACCACTGGGCGAAGTCCGTTTCCCAAGAGTTCAATTTCTTAAGCTCTATCCACAGTTTATCTCAATTCAACATTGCGACCTCTGGCCCAATTATACTCATCTTAGCATCCAACTCCTTAGTTAGAGCTCTTATTGCCAAAATGCTGTGTTTTAGAAGTTATGTATCACATCATCAAAAGCTAATGAGTCCTTAATACTGAAGATTCCAATTATGAGCCTGTGTGCCTAAAATATGAAGTAGACCTAGAGCTGCAGGGTGCCTAAGAGTTATCTCCTGAAAGCCTCCATGTTGCTCAAATGTGGCCACTCTTTAAGCCAAACTCAGCATGTAAAGGCATTACATTTCCCCCCGTGTGGGACATGACTCCCAGGGATGAGCCTCCCTGGTGCTGAGGGATTACTACCAAGCACCAGCTGATCATGTAACTAGAAAAAGACCTTGAATAAATGTGTCAACTCAGACCAGCAGAATATCTCAGCCTACATGTAATATCAGGTGCTAAAAACTGCTTTTTGACCTTGGAAAAAAGGGGGAAATGGAAAGAACAAATGAGTTTATATGGCTATGAGTCTCCAAAAAGAGTTGGGAGGTCATCAGAGGGGTAATGCTTATGCATGCCTCAGCAGGGTACCAGAGACAGCCAAAGTAGATAGAAACCCAGGTACTGGTTCTCCAGAGGGTTACAGAGACCCACAGGTTGTATGGTCATGGCAGATGGCTCTGGAGTTCAGGGCCATGTTAATTGGCCCTACTTTGGAATTGGTGTTCCTGAGTGTGATGGAGTTGGACTCAGATATGACCTTTCTACGCATGCCTCTTCTGTAACTTTTCCTGGACCTGTGGTTGGTGTTTAGGTTGGTGTATATTCGGGAGACCTGAATCTCTGGACTCTCCATGTTACAGCCAGGCCCTGAATCTCAACAGACTTGCAGCTTCTACCCTCTGGTTCATTGGACTTATCCTGGCCAGCTAACAGGGAGGAGAAGAAGATCAACCACCACACCAGGGAGCCCAGAGTTCCTACAATTGCAGCAGGAGAAATGTGTCCATCATCCATGTGGAATCTAAGCCCCCTCTTGGTATAGAAAGGGACTGGACATAACCATCCCAAGGTCCACATAATGGAGGAATAGAGTATGGATTAGAATGAAATTACTGGTATTCTGCTGGGGATCTATTGTGATTAGTATGGGAAGAAATTGTGATATTGATGTGGAGAAATTGGCCATGGTAGCTGCTGATAGTGGGGAGAGGGAAGAAGAGATATGATGTGTGGGCATTTTTGGGATTTGGAGTTGTCCTGGGTGGTGCTGCAGGGACAGATTCTGGACATTGTGTGTCCTGCCATGGCCCACTGGGTGGAATAGGGAAGAGTGTAAAGTACAATGTAGACCACTGTCCATGCGATGCAGCAGTGCTCCAAATTTTATTCACCAATTGCAGTGAATGTGCCTCGATGATGGAAGAGGTTGTTGATGTGGGAGGAGTGGGGTAGGGGGCATGGGGGGTGTATATGGGCACCTCATATTTTTTTAATGTAACATTTTGTTAAAAATTAATAAATTGAGTAGAATTTGGGGGAAAATTAGATGAGTTAACCTATGTAAATACTGGCAGAGTATACACATAGGAGTTGCAAAACAAAACAAAACAAAACAAAATAAATACAGGCTCCTCTCCTCAAAAAAATAAAGAAAAATAAAATAAAGAAGAAGAAGGAAACAAAAGCTAATGAGCATTAGTAATATTGATTAAATATAAACAGAAATTCTGCTTTGCATAGATCTAGCACTGATATTATTACATTCCATGTGACCTAGAGAAAATCATATACCTATTTTGAGACCTCAGTTCTCTGACCTACAAAATCAGAAAACTAGATTTATTCTCTAAGAAACTCTCCCTCCCTGGAAGTTTAAGTTACCATAGTTAGGGACATGTGAATTTGATTTTAGGTCTCAACATAAGCAAATGAGTCGGTTTATTTTTCTGCACCTCAGATACCTCATTTATAAAATATGCATTATTACCTTCTTTATGTTATAACTTTAAGGGTTATTGTGAGGATAAAATTAAATAATATATTTGGAAATAATTATCACAATGTGAAACACACCTTAGTAATTCAATGTGGTGTTTTTATGTAAAATTCAGTAAACCATTATTTACATTTATATAAGCTTGTAAGATGGCATGCTAGGGGGAAGAACATAGTTTGAGAGCATAGAGCAAAGAAAATGATCTGGGGCCACCCAACACAACACGATGGCTGGAAACAACACAGCACAACAGCTGGTTACAGGACAGAACCTATTATTACATTGGCATAGGACCTAATCGGCAAATTCCCTTGTATATTCAACTGCTGCACTACTGTCATACTTAAGTTTGAAATAAGATGACATCTTGTATGTTATGAGTGTTTTGAAGGAAAACAATTCATAGAAACAAATAGATATTTTGCTTGTAGACTCTCAGTGTTTCCTGCATTTACCCCACATTTATAAGATGAGAACACTTACCAAGAGTAAGTAATAACTACTGTGCTTTCTTTGCATTACCTACAACTTATAGCCCAAGGCTGTATATATAGCAGGTTGGAAGATATGCTTAACTATTGATAATTATGATTGTAGATTGTATAATGCTTTAACATATAGAACAGTTTGCACCTATTTTATATTTACAATAGTTTCATGGCATAGGTGTTATGATAATCCCCATTATGCAGATGAAGGAGCCAAAGATCATAAAGATGGGATGCCTTGCTCAGTGTAATTCAGCTAGTAAGGGGAAGAAGTGTGATCAAATCCCTGGTCTACTGTCTTTAAAGCTATCCCTCAGAGCAGGAATTCTTAACAAGGGGTCTGTGAGCTTGAATTGGAGTTCAAAAAAACATTATTCTTGTGGGGACATGTTGATGTGGGTGTCATATATTTATTAAATAATACACAGTGTAGTGTGGACTTAGTAAGGGATCTGTGGTTTTCACCTGACTGGCAAAGGGTCTGTGTAATAAAAAAGGTTAAGAACCTCTGCCTTGGAGATAAAGCTAATTTGCTACCAGAATGTAGCACTCTAATCATGCCCTCTTTCTAATCCCTGATGTTGTTAGTTCTTATTTCTAGTAGATGCTAATATTGGGAGTTCTTTGGGAATTCATCTATTAGAACACATTGTTATCTGCTGGACTGTCTGCAGTCATTCACCAAGGGTCCTATTCTATTTAGCCAAAAACTTCCATTTATGTACACTGAATCTGGGAATCATTTACTTTGATGTATATCAGGTGTCAGCAAAGCAGGTTCGGTTGCACAGGTAAAGGGGACCATCTACTTCACTCAATAGCTTTCACATCTATAAACATAGGTACCACAGCTCAGTTCTTCTAGAGCTTTTAAGCAATTTTAAAGCTAGGGAAAGTAACAACCACCACACCATGGAGCCTAGAGTGCCTACAACTGAAAGCGGGAGGATTGCATCCAGTATCCATGTGGAATCTGAGCCTCCTCTATCCAGTATCCATGTGGAATCTGAGCCTCCTCTTGACATAGAGGTGCAATGGACACAACCAATCCAATGTCCACAGAGAAAAGGTGGCATTGGAGTGGGAAAAGTGGACATGGTGGCTAATGGGTATGGGGAATGGCAGGAAGAGACGAGATGTGGAGGCGTCTTTGGGACTTGGAGCTGCCCTGGATGGTGCTTCAGGGGCAATCACTGGACATTGTAAATCCTCACAGGGCCCACTGGATGGAATGGGGGAGAGTATGGGCCACGATGTGGACCATTGACCATGAGGTGCAGAGGTGCCCAGAGATGTACTTACCAAATGCAATGGATGTGTCATGATGATGGGAATGAGTGTTGCTGGAGGGGGGAGTGGTGGGGTGGGGGTGGTGGGGTTGAATGTGTCCTCATATATATTTTTTTAATGTAATATTTTTACAAAATCAATCAATTAAAAAAAAAGAAAGTAAGAAATAGAAACTCAGTAAAATTTAATATAGATATACAGAAAAAGGAATGAATTTAACAGTCAAAACATGTGGGTTCCTTTCTGGGCCTTCATATTTTTGGACTATGTATTCTTGGGCAAATTACTTTAAGTGTGAAGCTTAGTTTCTTCATTTTAATAATGGAGATGCTGCTGGTGGTGATGGTGGTGGTGGTAAATTAGACCCACCTACCTTTCACAATTATGAAAATTAGATTTAAAAACTCATGTTGACACATATTACAATGTCTAGCATTTAGAAGAAGTTCTAAATTACATTACTTACATATATACAGAAGTAAAGGTATGGGGTGAAGATTTTTTTTATTAATCTTGTGTTTCTTTTTTATGTCTATTTTCCCTCCAACCTAATTTGACTCTAGCATTTTCTCAATTATATTTTCTAGAGGATCTACTTAGGACAAAGTTATGGTGCCTGAAAATCATTTTACAGTATATATATTAAATTTGAGAGGAAAAGAACAATTCCTCTATAGAGATAATGCTTCTCCTTACTTATAATCTACAAACTAAATTCTAATATATTATTACGTTTCCTATCATTCTCTTAATTTTTAATTTCCTATAGTCTATGGAAATTTATTCCTGTTGTAAAAAGAAGTCCTTCCACATTTTTGAGGCTGTATGTGGTTAACCTCCCCATTTTGTCCAAATAAAAAAGAGGATAAATGTGCTTTATTTTACTTCTCAATCCATGTTCATATAGAGTGTTGTGGTAAAGCAGAAATTACCTTGGTCTTTGGGTCTCGGAAAGTGAGCATTCATCCTGGCTCTGTTATTTAATAGCTATGCCTCCTTGGGCAACTCATCTAACTTCTGAATTTCAGTTTTCTTATCAGTTACATATAGATTATAGAGCTAGCCTTGCCTGTTTTGTAGGTTTATGTTTATTTTAAGAGGAATTCATGTAAAAGTGTCTCATGTACTACTGGATCACTGCATATGCTTGATAAATATTGAGTGAATCATTATTTAAATACAGTATAGATATCTTAGAACTTCATATTGATGTGGTTTTGTATAGAAGAGTTAGTAAGTTCTATAACAAACTTAACACTGCATATTTCTGGTGATAATACCTGCCTTTTTTCACATTGGTATCCATGACAGAATTCTTAAGATCCATTTTGCACAAAAGTCTATTGTACTGATAATAACATTTTCCTGATTATTCTTTTTTTTTTCGTTCATGTGCAGGCAATTAGGCATTTTCAGCAATCAATATGATGAGGTTAATCAGAGGTTAGATACAGTCCAGGGTATTGAACATTAGATGAATGCTATTAAGCCAAAGGAGCAATGACTCTTCAAGATCAACTCACCAGTGAAGGACCAGTCAAATAGACTGTGACTGTTTCCACCAGTCACAGTCAGCAGGAAACAAAGTTATAAATGTATGGGGTTAGATTACAATTCCTAAAACATGATAATTACAGGAAATTGGGATTGTGATTGGGATGCAAGAGAAAAATCAAAAATAGAAGAAAATAAACGGCCAAGCTATCATCTGGAACAGGAAATAATCCAAAGATGAGAAGCATGGCACCCATAGCGACACCTGCACACTGCCACCACCATCCCAAAGCTGGACTGCATTTTATCCTCTTGCATTCCCGTTGTATTTGCTTCCTCATGGGTCTTTTTTCTTTTTTTCAAATTCTACTCAATTTATTCATTTTTTAAAAAATATTACATTCAAAAAATATGAGGTCCCCATTCACCCCCACCGGCCCCACCCCACCACTCCTCCAATAGTAACACTCTCCCCCATCATCCTAACACATCCATTGCATCTGGTGAGTGCATCTCTGGGCATCGCTGCACCCCGTGGCCTGTGGTCCACACCATAGCCCACACCCTCCCACGTTCCATCCAGTGGGCCATGGAGGACACACAATGTCCGGCAATTGTCCCTGAAGCACCCCCCAGGACAACTCCAAGTCCCAAAAATGCCTCCTCATCTCATCTCTTCCTCCTATTCCCTGCACCCAGCAGCCAACGTGGCCACTTTTTCCACACCAATGCCACATTTTCTTGATACATATCTTGATTCTTGGTGTGAACAAGTACTTTCTTTTTTGTTCAAATAAAACTTGTTCATTTTTGTCAGTAGAAAGAATGTTAATATGATTTCATAAGCATTAATTAGGAAAGGCATGAAATGAATTTGTGCTTAAATATATACAAATTAAGGAAAATTTTAAATGATACATTTTCAAGATTTTTATAATATCTACATTGTGTATTATTCATTTATAATGCCAGGGGTAAAGTGGTGCCATCTCAACATTTATACAAACCCTTTCAGCTTTTATTCCATTATTTTTTCCTATCAATTTTTATATGCAATAGTAACTCTTTGCTCTTTTCCTTTTCATCTGGAATTTTTCCAGGCAATCCTCTTGGGAAGCAAAGCTTGATAGATTTAAATGTAAAAGGCAATTATATAGAAAATAGGAAAGTGTGGGCAAAGAGGTAATACAAATGATCCAGACAATTATTATTTCTTATTAACGACTTGGATCTTCCTGACAACGATGACATATTGTGACTTAATCCACATTCACTGAGCAGCAAAGCAAAATGAATAATAATCAAACTGTGGCCAAAGATTTCATGAAATAATAGACTTCAGAGAGAAGCACAGATTTACTTAGAGGTTTTTTCCTCCATCATTATTCATAGAGTGTCATCCCAAGGTAATGGGTGATGAGATGTCAAATCTCCCAACTGTCTTTCAGGACAAAATAAAACTTTCAGATGTTACACCCTGCACAAAATGACATAATAATTACTCTAATAATTGAACTTGAATTTTTCTGTATGTAATCTCATTTACATAACCAGTGTGCAGTAGTGCAACAAAGATGATCACTTCATCCTATAAACACACACCACTCACACAAAGAATCTGTGATATATGTTTTAAATATAAATCTTGGACAGAGTCCTAGACCACTTGATTTCTTTTAAGTTGACCTGATTTGAACAATACCTTCTCTATTTAGAATAGTTGTGTACTCTGTTTAAGCATCCGTATCCATTATCTCTATAAAATGGTAATAATAATATTAGTTCCCTATTTTCCACCTAGGTTTTAATAAGAGAATATATGTAAAGAGATGTGTAGGTGAAAAGGTGCTGTACCAATATCTTATTACATATAGAACTATTTTATTCATTCATTTTTTCTGAAAATTCCATATGTAAATTCTAGAAAATTTTATGGATAAAAATGAAACTATAATAACTATCATTTGTCTATAAATTACATCCCTGTAATTTATAGTATCACTATAATTTATAACAGACACACTGGGGTTTAGGAATTTAAATGGAAATTGCTCCTTCAAAGCAGTTACAGTTGTGGATTTTATACAAATGGATATTTATTGAGCAACTACTCTTTATAAGAGATTTTTCTAGGTATTTTACATATATTATCTCAATTAATCCTCACATAGTTCTGATGCATAGGTATAATTAACCTTGTTTTTCAAAGAAGGAACTGGAGGAATAGAAAGGTGCCCAAGATCACGGCATGATTTAGTGATACAACTAATGTCATTATTCAAATGTGAGGGAATTATTGCATATAAGGAAGTGATTGTCTATACCATGGCATGTGTTTCAAGGCCTAAGATAGTAAGTAGTCTAATATGTTTGGGAGACAGGAAAGAAAATGGACTGACAAAATGAGAAGCTAATATTCAGTGAGATACTGAGACTGATGGTCTTGAAAGTCAAGGAAAAGATTTTGATCTTAGTTCAGTGGGTATTGTAAATTATTGAACAAGATAATGCCTTGATGAAACCAGTAATTCAGGAAGATGAGTCTGACAGTGATTTCCAGGATTCTGAAAAATATGACCATTTAGACATAGGCTTTTAGAATTGATACAATAAATGTTGCAAATATGCACATGATAATCAAGTTTCTTTAAAAAAGGAAGTGATGATCCTTAAAGCACAAATTGATAGAGATATTTATTCTAATATATTTGAGACATGTACCATTACTTTATGTTGAATAAAGCTATGTTTTGATAAGTTGAAACTGTCAGATGCAAATTAAACTTTTGGGCTACATTTATTCATTAGCAATTATGTATTTTTTATAATGGGCCTTTTTCTCATTTTATATTTCAAACTGATTTTATTTGTAGTTATATTTTTCATGTTTGTATGATTCATCCTTTATTGTGTACTCCAATATATGAATAGTGAAAAATTAACCAAAAATGTTAAGAATATTTTCTCTTTCAGGAAAATGGGTCGCATTGTCTTTGCATTGGTTACACCAAAAAACTAGTACATGGAAAACTGTATGTTAAATAAGTAAAGGAAATACTTTATGTCTTTGTCTCTGTACTGTGTGTGTGTGTGTGTGTGTGGTGAGAGAAAGGCAACGAGTTTAGTTTCATTTCAAAACCAAGTCTTTAAAATTTCTTTCTTAAAATATGAGAATTCCAACTGAAGTAGCAGGACAATAGCAAACATAACATTAACACTGATAATTTAGTATATGGTGTTTTAAGAATTGAAAATAGTAATACAATGGTACTTTAAAGGTCATACGAGGGTTTTTTGGATTGATTTTTGTTTACACAGGCCTACTTTTCACTTTCATATTTACATCACTTCTCATGTTTCAAATATATTTATCATTAAAATTTAGAATGTATCCAGTAACAAATTCTTATGTATATATTCTTTAAAAAGAATTTATAATATGAAAGTTACAAATCAATTTTATAAGGGGTATTTTGAGACTGGAGGCCTCAGGGTGAGGAATTGGGGGCACATACTCTCTCACTCAATGTGCCATCAAAATGATTAAAAATATGTGTACATACATGCATGGCTGTCTATCTAATAAACACACAGGGTTCTTACATCCTGGAAGTCAGAAGCAGATGGCTCTGAGGGGTGTAATTGTAAAGCCGTTTTCAAGGAAATCAAGATGGCTTTATAAGTAAGGAGGAACTGCTGAAGGAAATACATTAATTAATGATCTTTCTTTACTTTGTGTTGAGCAGCTGGGTGGTGCTGGGTGAAGGGTAAGGGGAAGGTAGAGGTAAGCAAAAAATTTTAAATTAAAAAGGTGTCTATTGATAGAGACAGCATGTATAATATGATCCCAGTTTTGTAAATTTGTTGATGTTGTGTTTGTGTGTGTGTGTGCATGTGTGTATGCATTCTTGCGGGAATGCCTAAAGGTGTGCATGAGTTGCTGGTCCTCCAAATATTAATAAATGGTTGTCTTTTACTCGAGAGATTTTAGAATTTTACTTTCTTTATTATAATCTATATATTTGAACATTTTACAGTGAGCATCTATTATTTATTTAATCACAACAAAAATAAAGATCTGTGTGGAAATATTTTTAAAAAAATAGTTGGGAGTTAAGGGGGAAATTGAAACAGAAGCATACACCCACATGCATGCACATGCATCTATAACTAGGCAACTGCTGTTCTTAACAGCGAAGTCTCTGAGAAATAGTCAAGCTTGGAGACAACCATAACCAAGTGTGTGTTGTGCAAAAATTGTCAGGTTAATTAACTAACAAAATGAGGGAAAACTTATCAGTCATATTCCATCCTTTTACTTATTTATTCTGAATGGTAGCAGTATTTACTGCAAGGACAATGTCCCCCAAAACAAAATTAATGATCTTATTGGAAATGGTTTTGAGTGTAAGTGCTGGTGGAGAAGCAAAGACCAACCTTCTGTGATTCTAGTCCATCCAAGAAGAGGGTTGAGTGGTGGTGGAAAAGAGAGGCTGGTTTAAAGTAACCAACTATCCCACTTTGCTTAAAGATGCTCAGTAATAAATCTGAGAAAGTCCTGAGCAGATTGAGATAAATTGGTCATTGTAGCTGATTCCTATGCCCAGAGGCTCCACAGTTAAAGTGTAACTCTAAAGTGGAGATAGAATTGCATCTTAGGAAACTCTCATAGTGGGAAGTTGAACAGGAGAAGTTGTAAAATTTCTTACGTAATCAGAGCCATCGGGAGAAATGGGGAGTTCCTATATTCGAATATTCCACATACCTGAGCTCTCCTGACCTGACACTAGTCCTGAACTTCTTGCACAATTATCAGAGGATACTTGAATATTCCATCAGGGTACTAGTAATCAGTATTTGACAATAATATTTTGGATTATCTCAATATGGGAGGTTGTTGGAGTAGCTACAGAGATGAGAAAAATTCTTATAATTTTTGAAGGGAAGTTACAGATTGATATTTACTACAGACATTAACAGAATAATGTAAGTTTAAATACGAGGTTTTCGAGGGAAAGCAACCAATAAAATATTAGAAATGAAGTATATAACTTTAAAAGGTTCGTGGAAATGATAATTGAACAAAGAAAATTCATTTAACAAAAATAAGAAAGAAGAGGGATGAAAAAACAAGACAGTGTGTTTTTATAAAAATATACAGGAACGTGACATGTAAGCCTCATATACAAAAAACACAACAAATATGGATAGATTAAATCCCCTATTTAATTAAAGATTCCTCCCAGGAGTAATAACAGTCAAGTTATATATTAGTTACAAGACAAACATATTCCAAATGATAAAGAAATTTTCAAAGAAAATGAAGAAAAATAATGAAGGTACGTGCTAACAAAAACTAATACAGGTTCAACATTATAAACAAATGAAATAAAATCCAAGATGAAAAGTATTAAATGGAAACAAGAAGCACATTTTATATCAAATTAATCTACATTCCATCAAAATATATCACACAAGTGGACCTTTAATCATCTAAAAAGAGCACTTTAAATATTTAAAGCAAAATAAGTTACAAATACAAGAACTATACAAATATATTACTACGGTGGGAGTTTTTTTAACAAATCAATTTTATTGATACATATTAATAAAGCACAAATCCATCCAAAGTGTACAATCAATGGTAGATGGTGTAATCACATAGTTTTGAATTCATCACTTTAATCATTTTTGGAACATTAGCATTATTCCGATAATAATAATAATAAACAAACAAAAGGTCATCTGCTCTCAGTCTCCCTATGCATCCCCTGCCATACATAGGAGCTATTCTGTTTTCACTCTTTAGTTTATTTGTATTTTTATTTTGTAAAAGCAGTCTTTTATATGTAATATCACCCATATTCATATTTTACGAGGTTTTACTGTGTTATACAGTCCCATGTTACATTTTTTTCGCTTCCTTCTAGTAATGCACAAGACCTTAGATTTACCCTTTCAACCACCATCATACCTGTATCATAGCTCTGCTAGTTACAAACACTATGATATGTTGTCATTATTTCTATTCATTTCCAAATATTTACAAACAAGCTTTTAACAAATTCTGCACAGATTAACTCTCAGCTTTGCTTCTTTACTCTCCTTCTATTTTCTGGTGACCTATATTGTAATTATTAACTCCATGAGTTTACACCATATATTTAGTTCATAATAGCCAAATCATACAGTATTTGTCCTTTTGTGTCTGTATTAGTCAGTCAAAGGTGTGCTGATGCAAAATACCAGAAATATGTTGGCTTTTATAAAGGGTATTTATGTGGGGTATAAGCTTACAGTTTCCAGGACATAAAGCATAAGTTACTTCCCTCACCAAAGTCTTTTGCCACACGTTGGAGCAAGATGGCTGCCAACATATGCCAGGTTTCAGGCTTCCTGGGTTCTTCTCTTCCTGGGGTTCATTTCTTTCCTGGCTCAGCTCCTGTGTTTTCTCCACAAGTCAGCTGAAGGCTATGAGGCTCTCTAGGCTTTGCCTTTCTCCACAAGGGCAGCTGTAGACTATCAGGCAACCATCTCTGTCTATTTCCCCAGGACATGATTCTCTCCAGGCTCTGCTGCTCTGCTCCTCTGTGTGCTTACTTCCTGGGCTCTAGTTCAAAACTCAACACTCTCTTTCTTGAAATCTTGTCTTTTCAAGTTTTTTGCCCATTTTTTAATTGGGTGTTTGTCTTTTTATTGTTGAGTTGTGGTATCTCTTTATATACTATGGATGTTAAACACTTATCAGATGTGGGATTGCCAGATATTTTTTTCCCATTGAGTCAGCTGTCTTTTCACCCTTTTGACAGAGTCCTCTGAGGTACAGATGCATTTAATTTTGAAGAGGTCTCATTTATCTTTTTTTCCTTTTGCAGCACGTGCTCTGAGTGTAAGATTTAAGAAACCGCTGCCTACCACAGGATCTTGAAGAAGTTTTCCTACATTTTCTTCTAGGAGATTTATGGTTGTCTCATTTATATTTAGATCCTTGATCGATTTTGAGTTAATTTTTGTCTAAAGTGTGATATAGGGATCGTCTTTCTTTCTTTAGGATATGGCTATCCAGCTCTCTCAGCACTGTTTTTTCTATAGACTGTTCTGGCCCAGCTGGGAAGGCTTGACGACCTTATCAAAAATCACTTGACTCTAGAGGTGATGGTTAATTTCTAAGTTCTCAATTTGGTTCCACTGGTCAATCTGTCTTTATGCTAGTACCATGCTGTTTTTACCAGTGTAGCTAAGTAATATGCTTTAAAGTCTGGAAGTGAGAGTCCTCAAAATTTGCCCTTTTTTAAAAGATATGTTTGACAGTTTGGGGCTCTTACCCTTCCAAATAAATTTGATAATTGGCTTTTCCATTTCTACATTAAAAAGTCTATTGTGATTTTTATTAAGATTGTGTCGAATCTGTAATTCAGTTTAGGTAGCATTGACTTCTTAACTATATTTGGTCTTACAATCCATGAACACAGAATATCCTTCCATTTATTTATGTCTCCTTTAATTTCTTTTAGCAATGTTTTGTAGTTTTCTGAATACATGTCCTTTATGTCCTTGGTTAATTTGATTTCTAAATATTTGATTCTTTTAGTTGCTATTATAAATGGATTTTTTTTTTCTGATTTCCTCTTCAGGTTACTTGTCAGTAGTGCATTGAAACTTTACTGAGTTTTGTGTATCAATCTTGTATCCTACCACTTTGCTGAACTTTTCTATTAGTTGTAGTAGCTTTGTTGTGAATTTTTCAGGATTTTCTAGATATAGGGTCATGTCATCAGCACATAACGAATGCTTTACTTCTTCCTTTCCTTTCTGGGTGCCTTTAAAAAAATCTATTTTATTCATACATATTAATAAAGCATATAATTCATCCAAAGTGTACAATCAGTGGTATTTGGTATAATCACATAGTTGTTCATTCATCACTTCAGTCATTAGTAGATCATTTTCATTGTTTCAATAGTAATAATAATGAAAAACAGACAAACAAGAAAATGCTTCACCTAGCAATCTCTCTCTGTTTCCTCTGTTGCTTCTATTTCTGGCTATTCTTGCACAATTATTATTTATTAAGCAGTTTTATTGAGATATATTTACATGCCATACAATCTAGCTAAAGTGTATAATCAATGATTTTTAGTATAATCACAGTATTGTGCATTCATCATCACAAAATGTTAATTATTTCATTATTCCAAAAATAAAAACACTCCAGCCCTTAATTAGCATGCCTTCCCTAGCCGTATATAACCACTAATCAAATTTCATCTTTATAAATTTATTTATATTTACATTTTATATAAATGGAATCTTTCAATATGTTACACAATACATTTAGTTCATAGTAACGCAGTCATGCAGTATTTGTCCTTTTGTGTCTGGCTTGCTTCACTCAACATGATGTCCTCCAGGTTCATCCATGTTGTTGTATGTTTTATAACTTTATTTCTTCTTATAGTTGCCTAATATTCCATCGTGTGACTATACCACAGATCATTAATCTACTCATCAGTTGATGGACACCTGAGTTGTTTCCAACTTTTGGTAATCATGAATAATTCCTCTATGTACGTCAGTGTGCAGATGTGTATTTGTTTCACTGCTCTCAATTATTATGGGTGTATTCCCAGTAGTGGAATTGCAGGGTCACATGACAAATCTATATTCAAATTCTTTAGGAACTGCCAAACAGTCCTGCACAGTGACTGTACCATTATGCATTCCCACCAACAGTGAATAATTGCTCCTATCTATCCACATCCTCTCCAACATTTGTAGTTTTCTGTCTTGCCTTTATTTGTTTATCTAGCTTAATTGCTCTAGCTAGAACTTCTTGTACAATATTGAATAACAGTGGTGACCTTGGGCATCCTTGTCTTGTTTCTGTGGGAAACAGTGGGAAAGCTTTCAGTCTTTTTCCATTGAGTACAATGCTAACTGTAGGTTTTTCATATATATACTTTACCATATTGAGAAATCTTCCTTCTATTCCTATCTTTCGGAATCTTTTTATTAATAAATGGTGCTGTATTTTGTCAAATTTCTTTTCTGCACATATAGAGAGGATCATGTGATACTTCTTCTTCAATGCATCAATGTAGTTTATTACAGTAATTGATTTTCTTGTGTTGCACCGCCCTTGCATAGCTGGGACAAACCCCACTTTATTGTGGTGTATAATTATTTTAATGGGTTTTTGGATTTGGTTTGCAAATATTTTGTTGAAAATTTTTCTCTCTGTGTTCATTAGGGATACTGGTCTATAATTTTCTTTTTTCATAGTATCTTTATCTGGTTTTGGTATTAGGGTGATGTTGGCTTCATTGAATGAGTTTGGTAGTGTTCTTTCCTGTTCAAATTTTTTGCAAGAGCTTGAGTGAGTTTGGTATTTTATCGTCTTTGTATGACTGGTAGAATTCAACTGTGAAGCCATCTGGTCCTGGGCTTTTCTTCTTTGGGAAATTTTTAATGACTGTTTCAATTTCTCCACTAGTGATTGTTTTTTTTAAGGTCTTCTGTTTCTTCTAGAGTCAGTGTAAGCGGTTTGTGTTTCTGGGAATTCATCCATTTCCTCTACATTGTCTAGTTTTTTTACATAGAGTTGTTCATAGTATCCTCTTATGATGTATCTTATATCTACAGAATCAGTGCTAAGAACAGGACTTTAAATATTTAAAGCAAAGTAAGTTACAAATGCAAGGAGAAATATACAAACATATTATAGCAGGAGATTTTAACATACCATGCTAGAAATTAATGAAGTGTGTGGGCAAAAATTAAGTAAAGATTATACAACTTTCTCTAGGGGTTATACATGTGTATATACATTTGTACCAAAAGTGAAACAATATATATTCTTTTCAGGAACCAAAGGAATGTTCACATACCTAAAAATATCTTACATTAAGTCAGAAAAAATTATCTTTGTATTCTGAAAAGCAGAAATCATAAGGACCACAATCTCTTGCCACAATGCAAAGAAGTTGGTAATTTATAGTCAGCAGGTATCTCCCAAAACTACACACTCTGTTAAAATTAAAAAATACATTTCTGATACTGTTAAAAGACACCTGTTAGAAAAACTAAAATTAAAAATGCATGAGAACACAAAATGTTGGAAAGGATGTGAAGTAATTAGAGCTCACTCATTTCTGGAATGAATTGAAAATGGTACAACCATATTGAAAAAATCTTTAGTAATTTCATATAAAATTTAACATATGCCTACCCTTTGGACAAGTAATTACACTCCTAGTATTTATCCAAGATGAAAACATCTCTCCACTCAAAAAGGCTTGTATAAAAATGCTCATAGCTGTGATGAGTTTTATTTGTTTTTTGTTTATTATTGTTATCATTGGAGTAATGAAAGTGCTCTAAGAATGAGTGAAATGATGAATGCACAAGTATGTAAATACACCAAATACCATTGTTTGTACACTTTGGATGGATTTATGCTTTTTTAATATGCATCAATAAAATTGAGAAAAAAATGTAAAAAATGATCATAGGTAAAAGCCAATAGTAAAAAACAAAAAGAAAAAACCCAGTAGTCCATCATCAGAAGTATGGCTAAAAAACTGTGGTGCATTTTTACAATGAAATTCTACCCATAACATAAAGGAAAAAATGATATGTTCACCAACATGGATGAAGCTCTCAAATATGGTTCTATTCCTATCAATTCTAAAACAGGCAAAACTTATCTAACTTGAAAACATCAGCTCTGTGGTTGCCTCTGGAGGGGCAAACTCTAGAGGGTATGGAAAATATTCTGCAGAGATTTTCAAATATCATGAGAGGAATGTAGGTTCCTTGGGTGTATATATTTTCCACATTGTACAGCTAAGATTAGTGCATTTTAAAGTTCATAAATTTCACCAAATAAGAACTTTAAAAATAATTGTAATAATTGAGTTGGACATGAAGAGGGAGTAGAAGTATAGATTATACTATTTGTTTTACTTAGGATATGTTAGAAATTTTCCAGAAGAAATTTAAAAGTATCAAAAGATAATTTTTGATATCAAAACTGAAATTGCAGACTATTTAGAAATGAATAGTTCTCACTTCAAAAACCTGGGAATGATTCTCTTCTCCACTCTGTACCTCATTCCTGATATCCAACTCCCCAGGCACTTTTGTCAATTTATTTTCCTTTATAACAGATATTACCATGTTATTTCCATTCTTAAATACTTCATTTTTTCCTACATGGTAAAGACCAAGGCTCTTATCCTTTATAATTAAGCCTAATTCAGTGGTAACAAATGACAGTCTGCATAGTAGAAATGTCATTTATCCAGTGGATAAATGGTGCAGATGAATATCTAATGGTGATTGCAAGATTTTCGTATACCCCAAATTCCCTAAATTCTGAAAAATACTTATGAAAGCCACTTAAATATAGTTCAAGGCAATAAATTTCTTAGGGGAAGTCAACTTATTAACTCTTTCTTTTAAACCTGACAAAATAGTCTGTTGATTTGTTTTCTTTTAGCTCACAATTAAAATGTAAAGCATGTCAATGAAAAAAATCTTGGCATTATAAACTTCAGTAAAATATAGACTGAATGTTATGACCAGCACTGTAACTGCTAGTGCAATGAATTCTATATTTTTCTTAAATTTACTTCAGATTAGAAATTCCAGGCTTCTGCATCCCATTGGCTGAACTTAGGAGATGTGCTGTATCAGTGCTAAGAGATAGTAAGCATGCCACTTTCTAAGTTTCTCATGCAATAGCTGCTTTTCCAAAATCAGAAGTTTCAAATGATTGAAACCAAAATAAAACAAAGACCAACATCAACCTTATCTTTTTTGATAATCACTTCAACTATGAGAGTTTCTATGATTATCCTCATTTTCACATGAAGACCCTGAAGTTTAGAAAGGGTAATTAATTGGCCCAGATTAGGCAGCTGTTGTCTGGCTGGGACTGGATTTGAACCCAGACAGTCTTACTCCCTAAAGAAGCTTCTATATATCTTTATTGTCATATTGTAGCAATGCCTTGATATGTATTGTTCTTTGAATAATTTTTTTGATAGTCACTTTTATTAAAATGATTTACTGGAATCATTATTTACTCTTAATAAAGTATATTTCATCTGTGAATAAAGGAAGTATTTGGGGTTTCTAGAAATCAAAGTGAAAATTCAAAATAAGAAAAAAATTTTCCCTGTCAACTTAGGAGTTGATTCCTGCAGAAGCATACAAATTCAGAATTATAACATTAGAATAGTAAAGACTGGAATGTTGTAGGCCATTTTGAATGAAATCAATATTTTCTTGGCTTGTTCCATAATATATGATAAGAAAACTGAAGTGCAATTAAAGAACAGCTGTCAATTTAGATGAGATATTCACAAATAACATCAAAGGCTATCTTAATTAAAGAGAGTGCTTTGAGTTTCATCAATCTTGAAGAGACAACTGGGACCTATTTATCCAAGGTTATAAAAATTGAGCTCTAGAAAATCAGAGTTGATTTGAATAAAATGTATGGTAAGTCCTATGATGGCACAGTTAATGTTTGTGGAAAATGTAACTGAGTTGTAGCAAAGTTTAAAGAGGAAAAACCAGGAACATTATAAACACATTATAATACAAATTCTATTTGGATTTAACTGTGGGAAAATGTTTGTAAGGAAAGAACTTAAATCTCTCTCAATATTGTCAATTATTTGTATGATGCTATACATGCATCTGTGAACATATTAGTGAAATTCCAAAAATGTTTAAATCAGTGTTAAGATGTAACACTAGGAAGTTATATAATTTGTCAATAATCTGCTGAACTTTTAGCCTATGTATTATTTTCTGAGATGAAGGAACTTTCTGAGATTACGGAAATTTTGTAACTTGAATCAACAGCTACTTTCAATATACAGGTGATCAGTGAATTGTGTTGTTTGCCGACACTGGTTCCCAAACTTAAATTTCATTTTTTTAAAAATCAGATACTATATGTTAAAAGAATTCTCTTTTTTAAAAGGTTTATTTTATTTATCCCTCACCTTGTTTATGCTTGCTGTCTGCTGTGTCTATTCGCTATGTGCTATCTGTCTGCTCATTTTCTTTTTAGGAGGCACTGGGAACTGATCCTGGGACATCCCATGTGGGAAGGAGGTGCTTAAACACTTGAGTCACCTCAGATCCCCGCTTTGTTGTGTTTCTCATTATCTTTCCTCTTTGGTTCTCCTTGTTTTGTCATCTTGTTGCGTCAGTTTGCTGCACCTGCCTGTGGTTCCACCTGGTTGTCTTGCTTGTCTTCTCCAGGAGGCACTGGGAATTGAACCTGGGACTTCCCATCTGGTAAGTGGGAATTCAATCACTTGAGCCACATCCACTTCCCATTATAAGAATTTTTTTAAAAGATTTATTGATTGATTGATTGATTGATTGATTGATTTGCCCTCCTCTCCCTCGCTCCAGTTAGTTATCTGCTCTCTGTGTCTATTTGCTGCGTGTTCTTCTTTGTCCGCTTGTGTTGTTGTCAGCGGCACGGGAATCTGTGTTTCTTTTTGTCTCATCATCTTGTTGTGTCAGCTCTCGGTGTGTGTGGTGCCATTCCTGGGCGGGCTGTACTTTCTTTCGCGCTGGGCAGCTCTCCTTCTGGAGCGCACTCCTTGCACGTGGGGCTCTCCTACGCGGGACACCTCTGTGTGGCAGGGCACTCCTTGCGCACATCAGCAGTGTGCATGGGCCAGCTCCACATGGGTCAAGGAGGCCCAGGGTTTGAACCACAGACCTTCCATGTGGTAGGTGGACGCCCTAACCACTGGGCCAAGTCCATTTCCCTATAAGAATTCTTAATATAGATTACCATAGTGGGATTGTATATGGTTTCTTTCCTCTAAAACTTGGAACAAGGCTTTATTTTTATCATCTGAAGAACTTGTTGAAGGTTTCAAAACCATATGAGATAGCGGAGAATTATGCCATTTAATATTCTCAAATTCAGTGCTGTCTGATAGGAGTTTCTGCAATGATGGAAAAGTTCTACAACTGTGCTATCTCCTAGGCACATATGGCTATTAAGTACTTGAAGGGCAGTTAGTGTGATTGAGGGACTAAACTTTCAATGTTATTTTTTATTTATTTATTTTTACATATTTATTTAATTTCTTATTTTTAATGTTATTTAATTTATTGTTATTTAAACATAAATTTAAATAACCACATGGGGCTAATGAATATATATTGAATAGTGCAGCTTTAAGATTTTAACGTAGAAAAACCTTATTTTCAGAAGACAAGAAAACTTAGCCATCAAAAATAGATGATGTCAACTAAACAGTACATTTTACCCTATTTAGAAGAAACGATAATATTCAATTAATATTTATTGTCAAAGACTGGATGCAATATTATCAAATTTATATTGAACCTGGGACTTTCCAGGCTTTTGAGGTTTCTAAATACGCCTGTTCCCCCCCCCCCCCCCCCATGGTGATATTCTCAGCATTTAGTCCAATGCTTAATAAGCACTGGCTAAATATTTATTAAATGATCAAAAACAAAATTAAATGATTGTTGGAAGCACTATTTAAATGGAAGAAATCATTAATTTAGTGGCCTGTCTCCAATGATAATACAGACTTAGATATAAATCTAAGTTATTCCAGAACTTTAATTTTCCTTGAACTATCCAAAGCTAAACTCTATCCATGTTTCTTTCAGCTAAATCAATTTTGGCTGTTTGTTTATCCTTCAGTAATGCTTGTCTTGTCTCAGAGCTTTGCATATTGCTTTGGCAAGTGCAGAATTCTTTTTCATTTAACAAATATTTGCTGGACATGTACTATCTTCCCGGCATTATATTAGAGTGACAGCATGTCAGAAAAGAATTGTGAGCTCTGGAGTCTGATGGTCTAGGGTGGAATTGTGCCTTTATATGTACTGTTTAACGTTGGCCAAATTATTTACATTCTTTATGTCTCAGTTTCTGTTTCTGTAAAATGGACTAATTCTAGGACTTATTCATATATTTCTTTTGATGATTAAGTGATTTAATGTATGTAAAGAATTTAGAATAGTTCCAGGTTTATAGTAGCCCTTAATAGATGTAACTTTTAGGTACTGGGGATCAGCAGTAAACAAAAAAGACAGGGTGCATACCCTTTGAGAGTTTAATTTGGTTCTCTCGGTAAACAAAAACATCCACAATGTATCTAAAGGACCTTTTTATTTCATTTTTTACATTTTAAGAGCATTTTACAAATAATTTACAGAAATAAAAACAAGGAGGTGTGGAGTTTTCTTTATGGAGTAATGAAAACTTTCAAAAAAATTTTGTGGTGATGAATGTACAACATTGTTATTATACTGAAAGCCATAGGTTACACACTTTGGATAGATCATATGGTATGTGAATATATCTCAATAAAACTACTTAATAAATAAATAATTGTGCAAGAACAACCAGAAATAGCAGCTATGTACAGCGGGAGAAACACGGATGTTGAGAGGTGAATAATTTTGTCTGTTTTTCTTCTTCTTCTTACTATTATTATTAAAATACTGAAAATGCTCTAATAATGATTGAAATGATGAATTCACAAATGTGTGATTATACCAAATACCATTGATTGTACACTTTGAATGAATTGTATGCTTTATTAATATGTAGCAATATAATAGATTTGTTTAAAAAAAAACAAAAGGATAGTGGAAAACAACTTCATTTGAAAATGTAATGAGTAAGCATAGTAAACTTCTTTGTACTAAGCAAATTTTGGTTCACAAATATTGTGAAAGATGAAAGAATACTGTCCTATGTCCTATTACCTAAATATTATGGGTCGGGTTTCTTGTATCAAAATATTGTGTGAGCAAAGCTCTTCTTATTGAAAAATAAACTGAAATTGCATATACCAAATTTCCTATTTCTCCTTAAGATATATTCTCGAATTTAAGAAAATTTACCTTGGATATTGCCATTTGAAGATTCATATAATCTGAGATTTCTCTTCTTACATGATGAATTTCACCACCATTATTAGGATCTATGATGCTGCTGCTTCTTTGTATTCCTCTTCTTATTTGTCTCATAACTGTGAAACATTTTCTTTTGACAGTTTTCTTCTCTTTGTCATTATGGGTGTAAAAAAATTCTGAAACTTCATGAACAATGAATGCTAAAAACAGACTCAAATATAATACCCTGGTGTTCTTGTATACTTTAATAAAAAAGATTCAATATTCTGGATAATGAATTAAGAAAATTGAAGGATGTCAATTTGCATCACAATTGCATCATTCTTGGTAATTGCATCATTCTTCTGTTTTCATATAATCATAGTATTTTTTAGCATAGCTGGGAGTTCTTAATTAGTAATCATGCATAATGATGAAAAAATTTCTGGGATGGTAAAATAGAAAAATCTTTCAAGATACTGGAAAAAATAAGGTAAGATCTTATAATCTATCTTGGATTTATCAAAAGGTCCAATGGCTTTACAAAGTACATGCAAGACAGAAAGAGTTATATTCCTTTTAAAAAAGTAAAGTTTCTCTTTGTTCTTTGGAAGTCCTCTAGAATGAGTGAAAATCATGAAATATCAATTTTTACAAATATTTAAACTGCTTAAAAATAAATCAGAAACTTAAACTGTGTCCATTGAACTAGATTTTTTTAAATTATATTTTTTTATTTTTAAAGAAGCTTTAGAAGACATAAATGTAACATAAAAATATAAGGGATTCCCATACGTCCCACTCCCTCCCTCTCCCACCGTTTCCCACATTAACATCCTTTATTAGTGTAGTACATTTGCTACACTTGATGAACCCTTATTGAAGCATTGCAACTAACCATGGACTACAGTTTACATTATAGTTTACACTCTTTCCCACGCGATTTTGTAAGTTATGACAAAATATACAATGGCCAGTATCTGCTGTGCAATGTCATGTAGGACAACTCCAATGTCCTGAAAATGTGCCCATATTACACCTATTCTTTCCTCTCCCATCTCTCAGAACCTCTGGTGCCCACTGCCTTTACATCAATAAGAGTTCTTCTATTGCTGGAATAATAATAGTCTATAGTAGACTAATAGTAAGTCTACTTTAGTTCATTGTTCATTCCCCAATCTTGAGGCTTTGGGGTTGGTGATGTCTACTCTTCTTCTTTTTTATTTTTTTTTATTTTTTTTTATTGACTTTGTAATAATATTACATTAAAAATATATATGTGAGGTCCCATTCAACCCCACCCCCCCCCACCTCTCCCCCCCCCCCCCCAGCAACACTCGTTCCCATCATCATGACACATCCATTGGATTTGGTAAGTACATCTTTGGGCACCTCTGCACCTCATAGTCAATGGTCCACATCATGGCCCATACTCTCCTCCATTCCATCCAGTGGGCCCTGTGAGGATTTACAATGTCCGGTGATTGCCTCTGAAGCACCATCCAGGGCACCTCCATGTCCCAAAGACGCCTCCACCTCTCATCTCTTCCTGCCTTACCCCATACCCATCAGCCACCATGACCACTTTTCCCAATCCAATGCCACCTCTTCTATGTGGACATTGGATTGGTTGTGTCCATTGCACCTCTATGTCAAGAGGAGGCTCAGATTCCACATGGATGCTGTATGCAGTCCTCGCACTTTCAGTTGTTCTACTCTTCTTCTAATTGAGAGGAGCCATAGATCCCATAGGGCATATGGATGGAGCTATCTTGCTTGCATTTGCAGACACTTTCTGTTCTTAGGGTTGAGCATTGTCCATTATCATCTCCTTGTTTGTTGTCTTGGGTGAGTTCAATCAACTGGATAGTAGATGTTGCAACTCTGCATTAATTCACAGCTCAACTGGCAAATGGACAGACCAAAGATTTAAGTCTCTGGGACATATATTTATCAAGTATAGTGCTAATTATAGGTTCAAGTAAAAGGGGAAGAAGAGCCATATATAGAGAACCTGTAAATGAGTCTCTCTTACACTGGGGAACATAAACTCCAAAGTAACGTCCACTGGCAGGGTGCCAAATTCCTGAGCTATCAGCCCTGCCTATAGTGTCTGGATGTCTCCAGAGCTCTCAGGAGCCCCACTATTTGAGGCATTATTTACTGTGGCAGTCAATGAGATCCTGCTGAAACATGCATAAGCGTAACCTCTGGAATGTCCTTCCAACTCACTTTGAAAATTCTTAGCCATAAAACCTCATTTGTTTTTACCATTTCCCCCTTTTGGTCCGGGTCTTTTTCCAGATGCATTCCTGGCTGGTGCTTGGTAATAATTCCTCGGTGCTAGAGAGGCTTATCCCCAGGAGCCATATTGCACTCTGAGGTGAAGGTAGTTTGTTTATATTTTGCATTTGGCTTAGAGAGAGGCTGCATTTGAACAAGGAGGCTTTCAGGAGGTAACTCTTAGGCAATATATAATATTAGGCTAAATTTCAATTTCATAAGAAAAGGTTCATAAATACAATCATTGATATCAAGTACCTGGAATAACGATCTCTGTCCCATCACTAGACATTGCTCTTGCACTCAGAGAATGTAGCAGAACTCCTCAGGATGGGAATTCAATATCTTTTCAGTTATTTTTTGGATTGTGGGTGAGGGGTTGAGGGGAATATGGGGACCTCATATTTTTTGAATGCAATATTAAAAAATAAATAAAGACAATAAATAAATAAATAAATAAATAAATAAAGATAGAAGTTATTTAAAAAAAGGCTAAGACCCAGAAATTATAACCCTATTAAAGAAATAATACCATAAATTAGGACAAAACATATGACCTAGAAGGTTGAGTTTGATTTGATTGAAGCCTGCCTCTCTAGTTTCCTCTTAGGCCACTTGCAACACTTACTCCCTGCACATAGCCACATAGTCTTTATTTCAGCTCCTGAAGTATGTCAAGTTCTATCTTGCCTCAGAGACTTTGCACATGATGTTCTTTCCATGTTCCTTTAATTGATATGGAAATGCGACTACAGATGAATAAATAAATTTCATATATTAACTATTATGATGCTAGTCATAACATTCTGAAATGTTTATTCAACCTAATATTTGGAAATGTTTCCATGTCAGTATCTGTATTGGCCTACCCTATTATGCCAATGGCTGTATAGCATTTGATTGGAAGAATGTATCAGGTTTTGTAAAAGTTTTCTGGTAAAGGGCCAGATAGTAAGCATTTTAGTCTTTACAGTCAGAGAGGCCAAATACTTTTCTCTTGAAGTGTGAAGCAGCCATAGACAAGATGTAAATGAATGAATATGGCTGTGTTCGCAGGCTTTGTACAACAGGCAGTGAGCAGAATTTGGCTTGTGAGTTGTTTCTGACTCATGAAGTATGCTACAATTTATTGATGTTTGCCGTTCATTTTTTAAAAACATAAACTTTTAAAAATTAATTTTTTGCATATTTTAAAATATTCGAACTATAGAGAAGGGTCCAAAATACAAATAAAAATAATTTTTCTCCCTCTTTACTCCCTATTCCCACTAAAAAAAGCATTTGTCTAGTTCTATATTTTATCTATTCTGTTTATTATTGCTCAAATGTTATCATTATACTGTTAAATCTTGCTTTGGGGATTTTAATCATGTTGACTATGGAAAGTCAAAAGAGGAAGTTTTTACTGCATTGCTACTTTCTACTTTCTCTTCTTCTCTCAAGAGAAGAAGATATTATATTATTTTATAATATAATTTATATATTTATATATTATATTATATATAAATAATATTTATATATTGTATTGAGGTATGTATTGTTTACTATCTATTTGGTAGCTATAATTAAGTATTTTGTGCTTTGTTTCTAAGTTAATTTTTAATTGAAATAATAAAACAGTATTGGCATTATTTTGATCATGTAAATATATTTACCCAGCATCAATTATTGATGGAAACCATAAAGAAAGATCTTTATATCACCAAGTCCCAGCTGTTAGGTCATTGTAAGCAATGTGAAATATTTTCAAACTTTATACTCTTAACAAAAATTATATGAAAGTTCTTGTTGCTCTATATCCTTGTCAGCACTCTGTATTATCAGTTTTTCCCCCTCCAAGTTTTAGCCATTCTGATGGACAAGTAGTATACTGTGAAGGAAACAGCCTGTTGAACTTGGTGGGGTCAGTCTTTAGAGTCTATAGGATATTATGGGTTGAATTGTGTACCCCCAAAAGACATGTTCAAGTCCTACCCCCAAACTTATGAACATGACCTTATTTGGAAATAGTATTTGTAGATGTAATTAATTGAGATGAGGCCAAACTGGATTATGGTGGAAGCTAATGCAATATGACTAGTGTCCTTGTAAGGAGAGGAAATTTGGACACAGGTACAGACACTGCGGAGATGGTCATGTGAAATTGGACAAGGCAGAGAGATTCTTGTTAATATATCTACAAGCCAAGAAACACCAAGGATTGCCAGCAAACACCAAAAGCTATAAGAGGCAAGGAAGGATCCCCTGCCACCCCTCCCAACAGATTTCAGATGGAACATGGCCCCCGGCTAACACCTTGATTTGGGGTTTATAGCCTCCAAAACTGTAAGACAATAGATTTCTTTTGCTTTGAGCCTCCTGGTCTATGGTACTTTGTTATGGCATCCCTAGGAACCTAAGACAAGGAGAATGGGCAAAAGGTTGCACTTACTGACCAGAGATAAGGAAAGAGAGAAGATAACTTTCAAGGGAAAGGTCTTAAAAAGATGTGGCAGTCTCATATTCCTGTTAAGGCAAAGAATAGTTTTTCATAAATACTTGCTTTTTTCTGATGAAGAGTATAGCCACTGTCACACTTACATAATCTTCTCATGCTAATACTAAAACTTTATGCCCCCAGCAAGTTTACAGTTTGTAGGAGGGGAATTCAGTTCACACTTGAATAAAGGGGTTTAAAAGGACTAATTTATAGGTTGTATTAAAGAAAAAAAAGTTTTGAAAGTTTTCAAAATGAAAAAAAATGTTACTTTTGAATGGGCGGAAGAGTAATGAAATCCCAGAGGAAGGGTATTTGAACAGGACTTTGGAAGAAGATATCAATAGCCAAAAATGTTCCATAAATATTAGCTTTTATGTAGTGCTGAATTCTTCACATAAATTCTCTAACGTATTCACTGCAGGACTATGGTGGTTTGGAGCTGCATGCTCCTCACAAAAACATGTTCTTAAACTTAATCCATCCCTGTGGGTGTGAACCCTTTGTAAGTAGGAATTTTTGATGAGGCTACTTCAGTTAAGGTGTGGCCCACCTCTATCAGGATGGGACATAATCCTTTCAGTGGAATCCTTTATAAGAAGAATGAAATTCAAACAGAAAGAGAGAAAGCCATGGGAAGCTGGAAGAGAAGGGAGAGGCAAAGAGAGGACACCATGTGCATTGCCATGTGACAGAGTTCAGGACAAGGGATTGTCAGCAGCCCGCCCCAGAATTCCAGTCTTCAGGAAGAAAGAATCTCTTTGATGGCACCTTGATTTGGACATTTTTCTAGACTCAAAATCATGTGCTAATAAATTTCTATTGTTTAAGCCAACCCATTGCATGGTATTTGCTTAAGCAGTCAAAGGAAACAGAAACAATCCACCCCTATGAGAGGTACTACAACTTTCCCATTTTACAGATGAGGAAAAAGAGAGAGAGACATTAATTGACTTGCCCAAAGACACATAGCTAGGAATTACAGAGCCAGTATCTAATTTCAGGTGCATCTCCCTCCAGGACCTACGCTCTGGAAAGGAAAGTACAAATAGTAACTTTTTTTCCTTTTTTTTTTTTTATTGCATTCAGAAAATATGAGGTCCCCATATACCCCCTACACCCTTCACCCCACTCCTACCCCCATAGCAACAATCTCCTCCATCATCATGAGACATTCATTGCATTTGGTGAATACATCTCTGAGCACTGCTGCACCTCATGGTCAATAGTCCCCATCATAGCCCACACTCTCCCACATTCGACCCCATGGGCCATGGGAGGACATACATTGTTTGTTAATTTTCCCTGCAGCACCACCCAGGACAACTCCAAGTCCTGAAACTGCCTCCACATCTCATCTCTTCCTCCCATTCCCCACACCCAGCAGCCACCATGGCCACTTTCTCCACACCAATGCCACATTTTCTTCAATTACTAATCATAATAGTTCATGAATAGATTATCAGTAAGTCCACTCTGATCCTTACTGTATTCCTCCTTCCTGTGGACCTTGGCTTGGTTGTGTCCATTCCACATCTATGTCAAGAGGGGGCTTACATTCCACATGGATATTGGATGCAATCCTCCTGCTTTCAGTTGTAGGCATTCTTGGCTCCATGGTGTGGTGGTTGACCTTCTTCAACTCCATGTTAGCTGAGTGGGGTAAGTCCAATAAACCGAGTAGTAACTTAAGGACAGAATATATGTGAGGCACCATGGTGGACAATTTACATGTGTTATCACTGATTTTACAACAACCTTACATGGTAGGAATTGATGTCTCTATTTACGAGCTTAGGAATTTGAGGCCCACATTGTTTAACTGATTTGCTTTTTTCATTGTACTATACTTTCAGCCAAGTAAGCAGAAAAACCCGGGCAAATCAGGTAAAGATCACAGCACATTCAATTTATTAATAGGGACTTTGTCTTGTATAAGTTAGATGATTAGGTAGGTGTAGCGTTTAAGGCAAGAAGTTAAGATTGAGGCTCTGTTACTGTACTTTACTGTCAAATTAAGAAATTTTAACAGCATTCTATAGCAATTGGAGACCATTGACCATTGAGGAGTGTAATGGCAATTATTACACTTTATAAAGGTAAACGTAGTGATGGTATGTACCATTAATTGGGATTTCAAGAATGGAATTTGGAAAATTAAAAAGAATACTACTGCATAAACTCCAGAAAAGATAAAGGGAAAATGGTGGAATGGAAAATTGGGGACAAGTGCTACAGAAAATTTACATCTTCATCCCCTAGTCTGATGTATAAGGTAAATCAAACTCATTTTTCAATGAAAATTATTTGAAAGAGTAGCGGTATCATGTGACTGGTATCTCTGGAAAATTACTTTTTCAGAAACATATGTTTGAATGGTTCATTTCCCTTTTAATGTGAATCACTTATGGTAGAATAAAAGCATATCATCCATTAAAAAATTCTCAAAATTGCATATGTGTAGGTCTCTGTCACACAAAACACAAGATTTAGCTATAAAGTTACATACTTAAATGACATTTAGAGGGCCAGGAATTAGGGAGTTAGTGAAGAGGGGCATGAATCATGAGAAAATGGCTAAGAAGAGTATCTCAGATCTGCAATGGTCACGCACATAAGTAATACTGGACCATTTCTTATCTGTCATATTCTATGAAAATTTTTAGTGCCCTTTGCTCAAATTATTTGTCCTTTAAGGACAGTTATCACTGTAGTGTGAAATATAAACTGTCCTGCTATGACAAAATGAGTCCAGGCAGGAAACATCTGATACTGAGAGCCTTATGGTTGGTAAAGAACAAATGTGGCTGCAGCTATGTCCAGGAGGAGAACCAGTGTTGATAGCTTCCAAAACAGGATGCTGAAAACATCCATTTAAAAGTCTTGTCAATTAATTTTAATGACAATAATATAGCAACTAATTGACTTTATCAAGTTGTTCCCTCTGCTCAAATAGTAATTTAATCATGTCAGCCACCTATCAGATTGTTCTTTTGTGATACACACACATATATTCTATGTATATATAGTATATGTACATATGTATTTAATTACATGTTATTATTGACTTCCAGCTTTTTGACAAGGGATGCTGTTTCTTTTTTCTTAGGAATGAGTTTTAATCTTGTTTTTGTGGGATTACTGGAATAATGAAATGAATAAACGTATTTTGTTTCCCCATAGCTAACACTTGCTGAGCACCTACACTGTTCCAAATATTATATTAGGTACTGGAGCCAAATGAACATACCATATCCTTTTGTCATATGAGGTAAGATTACATCATGTAGCTCTATCACATGGACATAATTGCCAAGTGCCCACTGGAATCTGTAATATAGTGTCCAGATAGATTAAGTGCTAAGGGGCGGGGGAGGGGATGAGTTGGGATGAGCATTTTAAAGCCTGAGGTGGTTTTTCTTTATCACTAAAGAAAAGGGGATAAATTTTCATTTGAGGTTGGATACTGATTCTTTTTTTGGATTTTTTTTTGAGAAATATATGAACCATTGTATCCATTTGAAAATATAAAGCAAAAATCCCATTTTGTATTGTGATTAAACTGGAATGTGTAAAGTAAAGTAGTATCATCACTATGGACATCTCTGTAGATTGTTTCTTTTGAGAAATTGTTTCCTTAACCTGGGCCTTGGAAGATTGAGAGAGTAGATTTTGTCTAGGAAAGACATGTCACCCAAGAACACTACCTTTGGGAGGCAGAAAGGATTGTACTGGACTCTGCACATACCTGTGAGAACTGATTGTTAAATTTTCAGAAATGTTGTGTGACAGTTTACATCATGTTTATAACTTTAAATATACCATTGAAATCAATAAATGCTATAAAATTTCTACCTACCACATAGGATCACAGTGAAGATTAGAAGAGGTAATAGATGCAAAATAATAAGAGCTATATATTAATGCATTTTAGCCATACTTTATATATTATATGAAATAATGATATTAATAAGTTATTTTTATTACTGCTGGGAGACAGCGAAGTGACCTTTACAATATTGTACCAGAAAGGGACTCAGAAAGAGGTGTCCAGTGAAATGGCTTGGTTGAATGGAGTCTGGAAGTAGCTATAGAATTTCCAGTTTTAACAGTTCTGTGTTGTAATTCTCTTCACAATCTCCATGCTTAGTCTCAGCTTTCCCTATGGGGAACTGAGGAAAGGGTTTATGCCAGGAATATTTATGGCTTTTATTTTCTATCTCTTTTAGATTAGAATATAAGTTTGATGAGGGCAATGGATTTTATCTTTTTGCTTTCTAATGACTCTCCAGCACTGTTCAAAGTGTCTGGCAACTGATAAATGTTTAATAATAAATATTTGTTAGATTGTATGAAGAATAGGCAGAGGGGCATGTTGGTTGGAGGAAATGTGGTGGAGTGTATGAAAGAAATATTGAGTCAATCACCTTAAGTAGATATTGGGTAGTGACGGAAGAGTGGGGAAATTGTATGTGTTGAGATAGTTGAATTATTTCCAACAGTGAAATCTGTTAATGGATACTTTTATTTGGCTCAGTCTCTACATTTTTAGAGGAAAAAAAAATGTCTTTGGATGACAACAGCCTTTTTATACCATGGTTTAGCTTCCCTAGACTGTGTAATAAGCTTTGTCAAATGCAATTTTCTCTTGGCAGCTAATAGTAATATTATATGGTCCTGAATATGTATTCAAAGCATCTACTACACTGGTTCAGAAGTACATATGGAATAAGTAAGGTGTTTTATTTGATATTTCAAAGTGATTCAACAATATGATTTTACACTCTTAAGTATTAGTATTAGAAATACACTATTTGAAAAAATGCAGTAAGTATCCTCTTCTACTATTTATTAGTTAGACTTACCAAGTATGTTATGTTCACTTTCATGTAGAAAAGTATCTCTTTAACATAAGAACTTTTTTCAGGGTTTATTAAATTCTCAGTCACTTGAAGTGTTCAATGGGGTTATGATATTTTTGAAGTCTCAGTTCTTAGATTATTTTCTAATACAGGAAACATTTCCCACCTATCGGTTCCCCAAAGCACACATAAACATGCATATATCAATAATAAAACTTACATTTGTGACGTTTTATATTTCTGTGATTCAAAATTAACATCTCCATCTCCAGTTCTAGCAGCTATTTAGTCTCTGGAATATCAAAGAGAGACACCGAAAGAAAAACAAAAAAGTAAGGAAGACTGTGTTGGGGTTGGACTGAATTGGTCTCTCTTCTCTGTGCTTTTTTTATACTGAGTAGTAACCCTACCTTGCGCTCTGTTCATATGAGTGATAACCCTATGAAAAAGAGGAAAAATGACCTTAAAACTGAACAAATCATTATTTTGTTTCCATTGTATAACTGCACTCTTTGATTAGATTTCATTGGATGAGAAAGAACAATATGGCTTAACTCTCACAAAGTGGCCACCGTACTCACAGTACTACCAATGCGCAGGAAAAGAACATTTCCAGAGACACAACCTGTGCTAATATTAGTCAGATTTTCGAGGCTTGTACAAATGACTTCTACAATTTCCTGAAGGCATCAACCTCTAGGAAGAATTTTAAGTTTCTTCATAACATTCAAAGTATAGATGAAATTTCCCATCAGATCATCAGAATCATTGTGTATTCATATAGTAATGCATTTTCTCAGAGAGGATCTATAAAGTAGCAGGCATTATAGCCGATGTGTGTGGGGGGGTGGTTCTTAAGGCAGATTACTTTCCTTTGAAATGGTCTTCATGGTCATTTCCCATGGAATGAACATCATTAAACTTTTTCAAAGTACTTATATATTATGTTACAAACAGGAATTTGATTTTATGGTATTTTTGAAGATTAAAATGTGGATTTACCATAGACTCCTTTAGGCATAGAAATTCAAAATACACATTCTAATTTACACCCAGTTTCAAGCCTTTATCCTTACCTGTGAAATTCTTTCCTTTATCAAAGAAGACAAATAATCTAAATAGCATTATTTTTAAACCACTCTAAAAGGCTCTTATGAAGAGTCATAAGAGAGATATGCATTGGCTTCTGCCAGTATTGAAATCTCTTCAGGCAATTTCCAAGACACACTGAAAGTTGCACAACATGGAGTAATCAGTTTTTAACACAAGATTTCTATTGACAATCATTGTCTTTGTCACCTTTATACATGGAAAATCATTTCTTACCTATTTAGATGTTATAATTATTTTATAAAGTCTGGAAAACCTTTCCAACTCTTGATTGTGTTTTACTTTCTCACACCTGGGCTAATTTTCATTAAACATTGCAGCTAGAGAATTCTAATCAGCCTGGTTGCTAGAGCTGATGTACTCCTATTATTTAGAGTCACTCATGGGTTTCTGCAACTAATGATAGAAAAATATACTCCTGGTCAACTGGTGTAAGGTTCTTTACTATTTTAAAGTTTTTCTTTTCCATGAATAACAGATATAGTTTTGTCTATGTCTGCATTTTGGCAAAACATCAATACAGGAGAATCACAGCTATCCAGCATACTGAAGTTTTATCTAATAAATTGGGTAGTTCCAATTAGGCAAGTGCTGCCTATATTGTAGAAACAGTTCTCTTTGATGTTTGATTTCATATGTTTCTCTCTTAAATTAGAGCAAATATTAACAGCAGCTATTTTCAATAGGTGATACTAGAGTAATGAGGGTTGATAGATATTTCTTTATGGACTCTATTTTGATTTGATTTCAAGCTGTTACTTAGTGCTTTGCAAAACCCAAGATCCCCTTTGTGTTAGTGAACATGATGGTTACTAATTGTAAGAGTCAAGTTTTGCATATTGAAGTCGATTTTTATCAGTAGCCAAGTCAATGTCAAAGGTTGTTTGGAATCAAGAGAAAAAAGAAGATGCATGTTGATTAAGCTTTTGGAACTGACAGTGACCAGAACATTAAAGCAAGCAGTGTTATCATCAATAAAATAAACTCATATTGAAATTTGTTTATGCAGCAGGAAGCACAGTTTTCAGAAAGTTGAAAAGAAAACAGAAAGTAACAAGTGTTAGAGAGGGGATATGGATTAAAAAAACTATCCTTCATTGTTGGTGGGAATATAAAATGGGGCAGTTGTTATGGAAAGCAGTTTGGCGGTTCCTCAGGAAGTTAGAGTAGAATAATCATATGACCCGGCATTCCCATTTCTTGCTCCGAAATTTGAAAGCAGGGACTCAATCAGATACTTGCACACTGGTGATCATAGCATCATTATTCACAATTGCCAAAAGATGGAAGCAACCCAGGTGTACATTAGAAGTAGTATGAATAAACAAAATATGGTAATTTTTTAGCAGAAAAAGTAACAAAGTTCTGATTCATGTGACAACATGGATGAATCTAGAAAACATTATGTTGAGTAAAATAAACCAGGCATTAAATGATGCATATAGTATGATCTCACTGATATGAAAAAAAAATAAGCAAATTCTTAGAATCACATATTAGCCAACAGGTTAACAGAGGCTAGTATAGAGGCTGGGAATGGGAAGTCAATGCTTAATTTGTACAGAGTATATTTTTGGGCTGATGGAAAACTTTTGGTAGTTGATGGTGGTGATGGTAGCACAACATTGTGAATGTAATGAACTTGAAAGAATTATATATATATATATATATATATATATATATATATATATATTAGTTTGCTAGGCTACTGAAATGCAATATACCAGAAATGAGTTCACTTTTACAATAGGACTTTATTAACTTACAAGCTTGTAGTTCTGAGGCCATGAAAATGTCCAGTTCTAGGCATCATCAGGTGCTACTTTCTCCTTCAAAACCAGCTGCTGAGTATCCTGAACTTCTCTGTCACATGGCAAGGCACATGGCAGTGCCTTTTGCCATCTCTGCTGAATTTCCTTGCTTACAGTTTCTGACTTCAGTTGCTTTCTCTCTCTTTCTTTCTCTGTATTCTTTCTCTCTCTTTCTTCCTCTATATTCTTTCTCTCTCTTTCTTTCTGTATTCGTTCCATTTATGAAAGATTCCAATAAAAGGATTAAGACCCACCCTGGGACATTCAGTACTGAAGTAACTTACTCAAAAGACTCTTAACCGAAATAAACTAATCAAAAGATCCCACCCAAAATGAATCATACCCACAGGCATGTACTAGCTTTAAGAACAAAACATGATTTTTGGAGTACATGAAGTCTCAAACCACCACAAACTGTATGTTGTTAGAAGCAAAATTTTAGGTTGTAAATATATCACTAGATTAATTTGTGTTTTCTAGAAAAGAGGACTGTGCAACACAAACAGTGTACCCTAATGTAATCTGTGGACTAAAGTTAATGGTATAATTATAATAATAGTGTATGGGAAGCGGACTTGGCCCAGTGGATAGGGTGTCCATCTACAACATGGGAGATCCACGGTTCAAACCCCAGGCCTCCTTGACCCATGTGGAGCTGGCCCATGCGCAGTACTGATGGGCACAAGGAGTGCCCTGCCACACAGGGGTGTCCCCAGCATAGGGGAGCCCCAAGCACAAGGAGTGCACCCCGTAAGGAGAGCCAACCAGCGCAAAAGAAAGTGCAGCCTGCCCAGGAATGGTGCTGCACACACGGAGAGTTGACACAGCAAGATGACGCAACAAAAAGAAACACAGATTCACGTGCTGCTGACAACAACAGAAGCGGACAAAAACAAGAACACACAGCAAATGGACACAGAAAACAGACAACCTGGGGCGGGGGAAGGGAAAATAAATAAAAATAAACCTTTAAATAATAATAATAATAGTGTTTTATCAGTTTTAACAAACTTACCACACTAATACAAATGATTAATAATAGGGAAATCCGTGTGTGTGAGGCAAGATATATGGGAAAACTTCATTTTCTGTGTAATTTTTTTGTAAAACTATATTGTCTCATATATGTATATAGATTTGTTATAGTGATTGATGTTTGGATTAATGGTACAGAGATGTTTTGTTATCTTAATTAATTATAGGTATATATCCTCTGTATTGCTGTGCACCTATTCAACCATCTATTTTCCTTCATGTTTGATGCTAATGAGTGTTATCTAACTTAATTTTCATATTAGACGTGCAATATATTTGAATATATTCTTTATTTTATAGAAGAGGAAACAGGATAAAAGAGACAAGATACATGTTTTCAATCTGTCATGCATTGCGGAGAGAGGGAAATTTTAGAGTAGGCTTAAAAGATCTCACATTCATATGTACGTCTGGTACCTACGCAGCCCCATAGTCCTTTCTCTTTTTGGCTCCACCTGTACATTTTCCACGCAGCTGATACAAATGACTTAGCACATAAATTTGACCATGTCATTTTTCTTCCTAAATTCCTTCAATGGGTCCTTTGTTGCCAGGGGATAAAGTTTAAAGTCAAATCCTAACCTAGGTCCAAAAGTGCCTTCAAAATCTGATTCTAACATTTGCAGGGCCAAATCCCGTTATTCCACCCCTCATGTATACCATGTTTCAGCCACACAAGCTTCTAGTTGTTTTCTGATATGTCATGTTCTTGTGCCAGTCCCTCTGCCTACAACATTGTCATTCTCATCTCTGAATGCCTAATTTTTTGGACCTCATGTGCCCCCAAACTACAAAAAATAAAGAGTATTTACAACTATGAACAAAAGAGTTCCTTTCATCTGCCCCATAAGATCGAAACTCCTCTCAATCTGAAGCAGAATAATCATCACCATCCCAAAATCCTCAAGATAGAGAAATGAACAAGCTTAAGGGACATGGACCAAAGTAGACTTATCATTATTTCAATAAGGGAAGAACTTTAGCAATGATGTAAAGATAGCGGTTATCAGTGGTTCTGAGGGAAGGAGGAGGGAAGAATAGGCAGAACATAGGGTATTTTTAGGGCATTGGAATTGTTCTGCATGATATTGTAATGTTGGATACAGGCCGTTATACATTTTGTAAAAACATATAAAACTGTACGATGCAAAGTATAAACCATAATGTAAACTATAGACCATGGTTAGTAGCAGCACGTCAATATTTGTTCATTAATTGTAACACATGTACTACACTAATGTAAGATGCTATTAATAGGTGAAAACATGGGTGGGGGTGTATGGGATTCTCTATTCTTTTCTTAAAGGAGGCACCAGGGATCATACCTGGAACCTTGTACATGGGAAACAGGTGTTCAACCACTGAGCTACACCCACTCCCCTCCCCTACAGTTTTGATGTAACATTTTGTAATCTAAAACTTCTTTATAAATAGTTTATTTTATGAAAAAAAAAGTTTAAAATATTAATAGATCTCCATTGTAAAAACAAAAAAATATTGGTTCTCTTCCCACAATACATTGAGCTTTTTGAGGCAGGCACTGAGACCATACATCTTTTGTGTTCTTCATACTGACTGTCACAAGGCTTGGCATATTTGTTGTGGTATAAATAAATGTATAGAATGTAACTTTAACTTCAATTTTAGGATGTCGATTAGCTTGACCTTTGATTGGCCTAAATTCATTAAAAAAGATTTCAAGATAAAATGCATTTTTCTAGGCCAAGTTGCCTGACAGAGAGACTATACTAACACCCGAAGTGACAAATGAAAAGCAAAATTAACCAATGAACATACACAAATCAAACAAGTCTCATCTAAAGTATCTTACAACACTGAATGCTTGATATCAACTCTTTTTTTTTTTTAATTTTTTTATTTTTTATTGACTTTGTAATAATATTACATTAAAAATATATATGTGAGGTCCCATTCAACCCCACCCCCCCACCCCCCCCTCTCCCCCCCCCCCCCAACAACACTCGTTCCCATCATCATGACACATCCATTGGATTTGGTAAGTACATCTTTGGGCACCTCTGCACCTCATATACATTGGTTCACATCATGGCCCATACTCTCCTCTATTCCATCATGTAGGCCCTGTGAGGATTTACAATGTCCGGTGATTACCTCTGAAGCACCATCCAGGGCAGCTCCATGTCCCGAAGACGCCTCCACCTCTCATCTCTTCCTGCCTTTCCCCATACCCTTTGTCCATTATGTCCACTTTTCCCAATCCAATGCCACCTCTTCTATGTGGACACTGGATTGGTTGTGTCCATTGCACCTTTATGTCAAGAGGAGGCTCAGATTCCACCTGGATGCTGGATGCAATCCTCCCATTTTCAGTTGTAATCACTCTAGGCTCCATGGTGTGGTGGTTGTCCTTCTTCACCTCCATCTTAGCTGAGTGTGGTAAGTCCAATAAATCAGATTGTAGGTGCTGGAGTCTGTTGAGGCTCAGGATCTGGCTATCACATTGTCAGTCCAGAGATTCAAATCCCCTAAATATATCTTAAACCCCAACATTAACTGCACCTCCAGCACATTAGCATGAAAGTCTTATGAAGGGAGATCCCATCTGAGTCCAGATTCATCACACATAAACACCATTTCCAAAGAGGGGCCATCTGCCCTGGTAGTTAACCCCATCGGCCATGACCATAACTCCCATGGGTCTCTTTAGCCCTCAAAGGAACCAATATCTGGGGGTTGTATCTGCTTTATCTGTCTCTCTGACTCTGCTCAGTTGTGCATGAGGGCAAACCTTCTGCCAGCCTCCAGACTCTTTTTTAGAAACTCGTAGCCATATAAACTCATTTCTCCTTTCCATTTCCCCCTTACTTTAGGTCAAACAGCATTTTAAAGTCATGGTATTTTATGTAGACATGGATATTCTGCTGATCCGCATTGAACCTTCCGTATAAGGTCATTTTCCAGTTGCATCATCAGTTGGTAGTTGATAGTGGTCCCTCGTTGCCAGGGAGGCTCATCCCCGGGTGTCATGTCCCACGCTGGGGGGAAGGCATTGCATTTACATATCAACTCTTTGTTCATGTATCCTTTTATTTTTCATATTACCTCAGGCCTGAGATTAATGAATCATTTGGAAAGATGATAAAGCCAGGCTCATTCCATAATCTCCTTGTCCACTTTTCCCATTAATGGCTAGGGACAATCTTCTAGTGGAAGGGAAGTAAATATGGGATTTCACCTGACCAATACCAATGAATGAATAGAAGATCAAGTTCAAGAGACCATTTAGCAACCCTGGAGTCCTGTACGATGGGTTTGGGTCTGAAACAGACAACGGTAAAAGAAGAATCATAGTAGGGACCACTTATTTGCCTCTGAAGTGCTGTTGTCAGAATTAATGAGAGTCTTAGTGCAGTAGTCAAGATCCCTTCAGATAACTATTCTGTAAAATGCTTAAAGGAATGTGACTCTCTCGTCTTTAAGAGAAAGGTTACACATTTAAATTTGAATTAATATGACGATATGTATTGGGAAAGAAAAATCTCACAATTTATAATCAAATCCCAAGTGAGTTCATTATAATCTTATTTAATTTAGCAAATGACAAGAAATTTAATAAAGACTAGTACCTGAGGCCTCTCCATAATAGAGATTCTGATCAGACTAGATTTTGCATTTTTTCTTTTCTCATTTTAACTTTCAAATAGAAAACAGCCAATCAGTAGATCTTATCTGAGATCCATCATGAAAAGAGAGGTTTGGGAATTTTTTGTGTGTTTAAGAAACCCACAGTTCATTTAAAGCAATAATGCTGGAAGTCTGTCCAGAATCACATTTCCAATGTTGCAATGTTGGTTACTGATGGGAAAATGAAGCCTAGTCATCTCATTAAGAGTTTTATTATAATCAAATAAAAAATAACTTAAAATGTGGCTTCATAATATAATAAAGAAAACCAGAAAAAATACTGATTCTGGTCTGATGTGTTATAAATCATTATACTTTGTGGTACCTGCCTCTACATCTTGGGTTAGGCAGTTTCCCTCCCAGAGAATATCTTTCAACTGCTTCTTGTCTGGTCAAATTACATGCAGAAAGACCCAGCTCAAATGTCTTCTCATCATCTTCCTTAATCAATCTTTCCATAGCCACAATCAGAGCATAGACTTTTAGAGTTGTAATGAATCTTATATACCATCCATAATAGACATAGTTCTCATTTTATAAATGAAGCTACTGAGACCAAGAAAAGGAAAATGGATTTCTGAAGATCATACAACTAGCTGATGATCGAGCCAGAAATGGAACACATCTTCTAACTAACTGACCAGTACTTTCTTCAGTCAAATGTGCGTTCTACCCAATGACTTCTCCCTCATTTAAAATCCTGCAGTCTTTGTCTGTGACTCAGTTAAACATGTCATGAACTATGTTATCACCTCTCTGATATGTGTATGTTTATCGTTGTTTCATCTTCACAGAGTTAATTTCGTCTTCTGTGTTGATGACTTGACTCCTTAGCTTGAATATAAACTATGCTAAGGGAAGGACCATATTACTTCCTTGTTATGTCTCTTCTTCAGGAAGCATCAAGTAGGGTGCATATTAGATAAAACTATTTTTCACCCTATGCTTGATATTTAATCATTCCAGAGTGATAGTTACCAACTTTTTTAGTATGGCAGATATGTGGAAGCTTGTACATTTAAAGTTGTTCAGAAAAAAGTAACATTTTAAAATAATGTTTTCTGAGGTTCTTTAGATGAAGAACATTTATCTTTTTTGGTAAATAAGAGGGTAAAATTTTTTGGTCTGAGAGTTACCTCTGTGTAATTACACAACTAAGTCGATTCTATTAATTTAATATTTACTAAGTCATCCTCTCCCCTTTCCCAATATAGTAAAACACTTTCCAAAAAGATGCAAATTTCATTCATTTCTTCAGATTCAGAGACTTCATTCAAGCCAAACTTTCAAATTATAATGAAACCATTGACTTTTAAAGAAGTATGCTAAAATGGCCATTTTACAGAATTTAGGCTTCATATTCATTCTCTATATAATGGCTGTTTCTTTCTCTGAAAGTAAAATCAAGTTCCTCACAATTAGTTACATCATCTTTTATTTAGTCAAAATAAGTAAAAATAAATGCTTCATTTAGGAAAACCAATACAATGTGCTTTTACATGATAGGTGCTTGTTGTTATTTTAGATTCTAAAATCACGTTATCTCTCACAGTAGCTTTATATTTGCTCAGACATCCCTTCTCTTTTTTATATGTTTGATAAAGTCAGGGTAAGGACAAAGGTATAATTATAAATTGGTGATTCTAGGGACAGAAATTCAACTTATTAAATACCAATACAGTGTCTGAAGCCTGAATAGAACAAACAAAATGGGTGAGTTATGGTGATTAAACTGAGTGCACACTTATTCAGCCACTTTAATCAAACTTTCTGAAGTTTAGACCAGAATAGAAATTCAAAAGCTGGAAGGGATAGAAGCTTCTCTGGGAACTCACTACTCTCACTCATTGATTCCCTGTTTCTCTCTTGGCTTGTTCTGTGTAGTTTCATAAAGAACTTCAGATTGCAACAGGACAATTCTGCCCTCACTAGTCTCAGCTCTACTCATGTGTTTTTTTTCAGTTCAAGTCCACCAATTATATATTTTATAGCACTCTGTGTTTCTGCTAGCCATATATTATTACAAAAAAAAAGATGAAATGTGTAGTTATTTTCCTAATACCAATTTTTCACGCATGTAATAGGCAGAATTCTAAGAAGGTTGCCAAGATTTCCAACCCTAATCTCCAAAATTATGATGGTGTGGCTTTCGTACTAACTGCCTCAGACTTATCCTTTCTCTTTTTCCTTTTAAATTTTATTTCTAAATTTAAATTTCTGAGGAAGAAATGTCCTTTGATTTACCTCATCTTTTGTATACCAGGATGGGCCTGAATTCATCATCTAACCTATGGACTGTCTGCCATTCTGTCGAAGATCCATCTGTGATCCCATTGGCTGAGGCCCAGGGAACAAAGTGGTGACCTCGACCCGGAGGTCTTTTTGACATGAGGACCAATGTGACAATCTTAGAGTATTCTAACAATAGGTATTATATGTCTGTCTTTGTTATTTTTTGCATCTTATTTCATCTGAACCATATGCACTTCAGAATAAATTTTAAGGCACTTTCAGCAGACCTAACTGGAATGTTGATGGTAATTGTATTATATTTAAAAATTAGTTTAGACAGACTGCCTTGGGAAACGTCCTATGTTTTGGGCATCTACTTGAATAGTCATATGATTTTATTCCTATGTCCTTTTCATGAGTTGATTTATATTAAATGTTTCCTTAATTTTAATCCATCCTATCATTCCCAGAAAAACATAATCTTGCATTTCATTATACATTTAAATATAACTCTTTATGTTTTGTTTAGGATTTTGGCATTTTCATTCCTAAGTGGGATTGTCCTTTACTTTTCTTACCTTGTTCTTTTTTTTCCTATCTTTTTCAGATTTGGTACCTGGGTTATGATAGATTGATAGCTTCTGTGACAAAACTTTCTTTTTTTCCTGTACTAGGCAGTAGTTTGCATAATATATTCCTTAAATTTTTGAAAGAACACAACCATAAAACTATGTACATTTTTTCTGCCTGTATTACTTAGACAACTTTTTCTTTCCTTATGTGTATTAATCTTTCTACTTCATTAACCAGTTTTATTTAAACTTTTCTAGTTTATCTTCTTTGTGCCAAAAATTTGATATTTGATTTTAAAAATTTATTAATTTAGAATTATATCTGTATCTGATTCATAAAACCATTAATATATTATCTATTTCTAATTTTCCTTTCATCTTGATTATGCTAGAGATTTCTAAACAGTAATTTCTCCTTTTATAAATGAGTAGATTACTTGAATTATTTCTCAACTCCATTGATTCTTTTTATTTAATTGATTCTGACATTCTGACTTTATGGTTTGATTCTCAGTGTTTTCCTTTTAATTTTTATTGTTCTTTTTCTTTGTTTTGAGACTAATACTTGGAGTTTTTTGTTTGTTTTCATTGTAAAAGCATTTAAGTCTAAAGATTTACTTCTAATTATGACTTTCACTGCATATTACATTTTTATTCTGTACTATTTTTGTTGTTATTTTCTAAATGGTTTGTTATTTAAATATTGACTTGCTATTTTATCCAATAGTTTTCAATAGAACATTTACTAGGTTTTACAAATTGTTTTGTTTAAATTAAGTTTTATTTTACTTCATTATGATCATAGGATTTGACTTACAAATAATTCTTTCTTTTTAAAATATTATTTTTAAATAGTTCACATAATCCAAAAATTAATAGGAAGTCCTATCAGAAATCTACCCCATCCCCTCCTATAACTTAAATCAAACCTAACCAAAGGAATATGCTGCAGCAAGAAGAAATTTCATTTTCCAATTGGCATACATTTCAAGAACTTTTGGGTACACTTAATACTACTGATATGTCAATCCTAAATGGAAGAAATACTGTCTTCTTGTTTTGAAAACTGATAAATTATTTTGGAATTAAATTTTCACTCTGAGCCCATAAACATTTGCAAAAAGCAATCTACAAATAATTTATTCAAGTATCATTATTTTTTAGAGGGATTGTCTTTTTTATTTGATTTTTTAAAAAGTATTTATTTATTTATTTTTCCCCTTTGCTTCCATTGTTTTCTCTCTGTAACCATTTGCTGTGTGTTCTTCTGCTTCTGCACCTATTCTCATTAGGCAGCTCTGGAAATGGATACTGGATCCTTCCAGAGTGGGTGAGAGGTAATTATTCTCACGTGCCACCTCATTTCCCTGTTTTGCTGCATCTTTTATTATCTCTCCTCTGGGTCTCTTTTTGTTGCATCATCTTGCTGCATCACTTCTCCATGTGGGCCAGCACTCCTGCATGGGGCAGCACTTCGGGCAGGCCAGCTTTCCTCTCAGGCCGGCTGGACACATGGGCCACTTTGCCTTCACTAGGAGGCCCTGGGCATCAAACCTTGGAACTCCTATATAGTAGACAGGAGCCCAATTGCTTGAGCTACATCCACTTCCCAGTTATTTTTGTCTGAGCAATCACATGATGAAATTTATCAGTAGCAGTAATTTAAAATATACACACATAAAAGGTCATCATTTGGTTGTATCTCATAAAGGGTTTTTTTTTTCTCTCTGATTAACTTGTATTAGTATCTTTGATGAAGATTTGGTCACTCTTTCTTTTTCCCCTAGCAGGTTGTGGTTGGTTGAATTATGTATCCCACAAAAAAACATGTTCTTAATTTGCACTCCTGTTAGTTACAATGGTTCACACCATTGTAAATAGGACTTCTTGAAGATGTTATTTTTATTTAAGATGGGCTCCAGATGAATGAGGGAGGGTTTTAATACGGATTACTGGTGTCCTTTATAAATGGAAGAAATTCAGATGTAGAGAAAGAAAGTCATGGGGAGGAGGCAGAAAGTGGAAGTCAAGGGAACCCAGGAAAGAAAGGAGAGGACATTGCCAGGTGATAGGAAAGACAAGGAACCTAAAGGATTGCCAGCCAGTGTTGTGGGAGACTGGCTTACCTGTTTGTTATTGTAAATGTTACACCTGTTAAATGTAGCAGTTGTTAAATGTTGCAGTTGTTCCCTGTAATTCTATATGATGTTGCAGTTCAGATAGCCAACAGCTGCTTGGTAGTTTCCCAATAAATTCAACGGGACAATTAGGGTTGAGGCTCTCAGTTCCAGAAGCTGTGAGTCCCCTGGTCCCAGTTTTGTCTCCCCTCTTGTGTCTCTACCTTTATTACCGTGTTGCCTTCCCTTCGAGCCAACCTATTGTGAGCTGAATGCCGCAAGCCAGCAAGGACACTACCGAATCCTGGAGGATGCAAGTCTTCCAGCCTCTGAAACCATCAGATAATAAGTTCCCATTATTTAAGACAACCTATTGCATGGTATTTGCCAAAGCAGCGTGATAACTAAGACAGAGGAGTAGTAGTGATTCACTTTTAAGGGAAATTAAAAGATGTGAAGTGTTTATGCTTGGCCTATTTTCTAAGAGTTTTAAATATTTTTCAAATTGAATTAAAATATGCATGCGCTATTTATTGCAGGTCAGAACATTTCTGAATTTCATAGTGCAGTAATTTATAAAGTAAGACATATTAAAAGAAAATATGTGTTATTCTAAGAATAATTTATTTCAGGTACAGTAAAAATGTGTATGTATATATATATTCACTGTTACAGAGGAAGAAACTTTTATTTAGCAGCCTTTGAGGTCAATAAAAAAAGCATTTTATAGGTAGTAAGCTAAAATTTCAAATAAGATTTTCTGGGTAACTATGTCCTTAATATCTGCCTCCAATAAGTGACTGGAAAATAGCTTCATCAGCGCTTTAAATACTCATCATGGAAAAACAACAACACGCAGTCGAAAGCACACACTCTGCAGTCCTAGCAATAACTTCACTCTTAAGGTCAATCACATGTTGGAAAACTTCTGAGAGCTACATTCTTCAATTCTTATCAGCACTACAGGGTGAGTGTGTTAAGAATGTTGCTGGGACTTTATAATTGGTCATACTTGCTAAATGACTCTGGCAGAGAGGAGACTCAAGTGGAAGAGGCATCATATTCTGGCTCTTTATTTTATTTCCACATTGTCATGTTTTCATTTTTTAAACTCTAGGACAATTTGTTCTTCATTTTACTAATTATTTCCTTTTGCTACCAGTGAGGTTAGGCGGTTCTAGCCTACCTTTTGCTTTGCACGCTGTTGGTGGATTCTTCCAGACTCTGTTTCATCCAGCTGCTCTCCTCTTCTCTTTGCTTCATGTCAGATAGTCATTAAGCCCAGCTCATTTTCATTTTTATTAACATCACATTTGCTCAGCATTCATCATCTTTCCTTTTTCCCCTTTAGCTCCAAATCTATTGGCCATTAACGTCTCTCTATTTATCTTACTCTCACCTTATGATCTTTGCAATATTCCATCTTTTTGTTTGCTTGTTTGCTGTGTTTGCATTGGCCTTTTGCTGTGATTAGTCCTGAGCTTGTATTCACAAATAAGCAGCAGCTTGATTCTTTCCCTCACCAGCTGTTGATCTTAGAAAAGTTACTTAACTTCTCTGAACATCAGCTCCTCTTCTGAAATTAAATGCTGACATTCATGCCTACTTTATTGAGTTTGCTGAGGATCAGAGGTAAGTGTGATATGATATTCTAGATCAATGCTTCAAACACAATAGTTAGCCTCAAGGCTCTTACTCCTATTATAATACTTTGATATAGTTGGAATCTGCTTTAATCTTTGAAATCGTGACAAGATTTTCAGGAGAAAAATCTAGTGATATATTTTATTTTTTGTCCTGTAGATCAAACTCAAAGATAACATCAGGTAAGCATTTCAATCATCCCTCCCAAAAAATTTCTTGTCCTTACTTCACAAGAACATTTATCCAAAAGAGAGAAATTTTAAAGGAAGCTAGTGTTGACCTGATGAAATATTATGCCTTTGCATTCAATATAAGATTAAATGAAATGGACAGCTATGAAAACCCTACTGTGTATTAGACAGGAAAAAAATGATAAAATAAAAGTGCAGCTATAGTTGATTATGGTGATAAGACACCCTTGCTTACAATCTATGTACAGCTTTATCCCCAGACAAATCCATTGTGACTTTTGGACAGAGTTTGTTTCCTGAGGTATCCAGGTAAAATGCAAGAGAAATTTTCCTGTTCATACTTACAATGGCTACAAAATGTAGAGCATGCTTTATGATGGTTACTTCCTGTAGGCCTGAATGATTTATAAAGTGTTTGATATTCATTATGTCATTTGAGCATTTGACTAGTTTTGATGTAGGCATTATGATTCCCATTTTACAGATGGTTAATATGTAAATTTTGAAGTTCACACAGCTAGAAAATAGTAAAATCTGGCCTCTGTTTTAACAAGGTCTGTTCTCTTTCTACTATATTACTTTGTTTAGAAGTTGGCTCTGAGCATTATTCATTTGTGAGAAGGGCTTGATTGGGCAAAAATGCCATTAGGATTTGGTTTTTCTCTTATCACCGTAATGTTCAGCAGCCATTCCTCAAATTTTATGAGGTCTCATTAAGGGCCATGCAGTGTCCAGGAGCTGAGCAGTGTCCAGGAAAGAATGTGCTGCAGGTGCTCAGAATCTGGTGAGTGAGATGTGCTAAGGGCTGATCCCACTACCATGTGGGGAAGTGCTAGAACAGAGTAAGTGTCCAGCCACCTAGGACTACAGTAGAGGGAGAGGGCCTTAGCTTAGTGTGAGGGTTCGTCTTCAATCCCTTCCCAGTATCACAAAAGGCAGGAATGATGATTCAGTGAAAAAACCAACCAAGCCACCACAATAACAACAACAAAAAGAATAAGAAAATAAGAGATATTTTCAATGGCTCCAAATGTTTGGAATGCAATGGAAGCCCTTCATAATGCATGGAACACACCTTGCCCCTTGTCAGCTTTGGATATAAGAAACATGGAAACTTCTTCCTTTCTGCATCCTTATACTGTGAATAGAGATCTTCAGAGCACTTTATCTTTGCCTCTTTGGCCTCACTCAGGTCTTGCCTCTCTCCTGAGTTTAATTCTCTATTCCCACCTATCTAGAGGAAAAATATTTCCTTTTATAATATGTATTTTCTTCCAATTTCAAAGGCAGTGCATATTCACTGCAGAAAATTGGTGGGGAAAAAGCCCTAAAAGGTGTGAAGAAGAAATTAAATTTGTCCATTTACCCAAAACTGACAACTGTGTACTTTAAGATCTTAACTTCCATTGGTATTATTAGGCATATCTAGTTACATAATTTTTACTCTTAATATTGTCTAATTTTAATTATTGTTTTTTTACTTCTATTTTCTTTGTGATTAAAACATCCTTTTCCTATCCAAAGAGCAAAATTAGCACCCCATATTTTTCTAGATTTTAAAAAATATATGTATGTATGTATGTACGTATGTATGTATTTATTTCTTCCCCCTGCCTCATTGTTTTCTGCTTCCTGTTTTCTCTATGTGTGTCCTTGTCTTCTTTTTAGGAGGGACTGGGAACTGAACCCAGGACCTTCCATGTTCAAGGGAGGCGCCAAACTGCTTCCTCAGGTTTATTTTTAATCCTGCAACTCTTTAATCCATCTCTTTAATCCATCTATGTTCCCCACCTTCCTCTTTAAATAAAATAAATCTTTTAAAAAATTTTACATTGTTCAAACTAGCAATTAGTTCATTTGAAATTTATTGCTTAATCCAACTCTGCCACAGTGATTTAAGACTATTCATTTTGCAGACACAAAATTTAGGATGTAACAATGTTGTCACTGTCTCCTGCCATCATGTGAATGTTCCACAATACTTACAACACTCTTCCCCTCTGAGCCTGTATATGGTCTTAGAATCCTTCTCAACCTAAGCTCCAGATGGCTATTATAATCTGAACAAGTAGATAGTAGAGATGAAATCTATTTGCAACATCTTTATTAGGATTATATATATTTTAGTGGTCACTTTCAGGAATGCCTTTTTATTGATTTATATGTTTCATCGTTCTTAGTTCAGTTTTGAGAGCAGGCTATGATAGTTATAAAATGGATTTTGACTATTTGATTTTAGGGCTAGAGAGTCCTATTACTCTTTAAAAATAACTATAACCTTTTTCTCTGATTAATAGCTAATTTACATGACTGATAGAAAATCTGTGAGGTACAAAAAACAAAAATAGATAAAATCACCTGTAATCACCACCTAGAGATAAGCGCCATAAGGAATTGGATGTATATCCTTGCAACACTTTTTATTGCCTACACATAAACATACATACAGATATTTTTCTTACACATTGTTATGCTAATTGCCTTTTAAACTCTCAACTGTATGTTAGAATTCCCTTTTCACATTAATATATTGTTACAACATGTGTAATGGGCGCATATATTCTCTGTACGATAATGTGATGTATGGGTATATGTATAAATATATAGTTCTTATCATTCATACAACAAATAATTATTGATCTGTGTGCCAGTGTACTAGGCCTTAGGGATATATAAAGGAATAAAACATACAAAGGTCCTGTCCTCATGGAGCTTACATTCTAGTGAGTAATATGTTTGTGAGATGGGTGCATGTGTGTGTGGGCGGGGGATATGTACAGACAATCAACCTAATGAATAAGTTAATTGTTTAATGTGTTAGCAGATGATGAGTGTTATGGAACAAAATAAACAGAGGAAAGGGAGTAGAGCATCTGGGGGAATGGGAGAAGGTCATGTTTGATCAAAGGCTTGAAGGAGATAAGAAAGAGACCCATGCAGATGTCATTGAAAAGAGCATCCAAGTAGAGGGAAGAGCAGTACAAAGGCCCATTGACAGGAAAGTGAGAATGATAGACATGCTGAAATCCAGTGTTCCATCGGACTAGGGGTGGTCATAGGACTCAGCATGGGACAGTTAATTGACCTCTGCCTCATGTATCCCTTGTAAGTCAGGGCCGTTATTCTGAGTAAATGTAAAGTCACTGGAATGAGTTGCCTCTATCTTTTTATGAGGCTGATGGTAGTAGTGCAAGTGGTAGTATACAGTGGGATTCTGGACATATTTTGAAATGCAGCTAAATAATTTCCTGACAGATTTTATAAATACTTATATATATATATTTAAAATTTATTAATCAAATTATAACATCTTTCATATATTTATGTATAAGTTCCTCTTGATCCACCAAGTTCTGACAGTACATACAATCTCTTTCAGCACTTGTGTTTTAGACAGTTTTTTTCTTTTTTTGTCATTCTTTCCTTCCTACTTTCTTTTTTTCCCCATTTATGGAAGTTTATGTATACTTTGACACTATGACAGTACATAGAACCTATAACTGCTTATTTTTCATTATGGATCATATATTTTATTGATATAAGTTATGTATGTGTATGGTTTTTTTTTATTTTGATTGCCTGATAGACTGATGCTTATCATTTTATTTGTAGCCTTTTTGTTCCCTGTTCTCATAATGTTGCTTATAAGTAGCTCATCACAGGATAAAGCAACTGAGTGTCTGACAGTAATCATCCTTTAATAAGAAATGTAATCAATTTAAATTTATTGTTACTAATATGTTTCATCTTGCTTCTCTCCCCTTCTTATAAGCTATTTTTTACTGTTTCTTTTTAAGTTAATTCATTTTATTTCTAAAATTTAAAAACACTGGACCCACCAATACAACCACTCATCTTTCTTCTGGTTATATTTTTCATGTAAGTGATATCATACAGCATGTTCTCCTGTGTCTTGCTTATTTCATGCAACATAATGTTTTTAAGATCATTCATGTAGGAACATGTATCAACCCTTTGTTTTTTTAAAAGCTGAATAAAATTCCATTGCATATATTTATCCCCTTTTGTTTATCCATTTATCTGCTGATGGTCATTTGAATTGTTTCACATTTGAGAATAATGACTAATGCTGCTATGAACTGAACATTGTACACAAGTTTGTTTACTGTTTTGTTTTATTTCCATTTAATTTTTATTCACCCGGGCTGGGGATTGAACATGAGACCTTGTGTGTGGGAAGCCGGTGCTCAACCACTGAGCTACATTGGCTCCCTGAATTGGTTTCTCTGTTTGCTTCTTGTTTTTAGAAGGCACCGGACACTGAACCTGGGATCTCCATTGTTGGAAACAGGCGCTCAACTGCATGAGCCACATCTGTTCCCTTAAACTTTTTTTTTAAGATTTATTTATTTTTTCTCCATACCTCCTTGTTGTTTGTGCTCACTGTCTGTTCATTGTGTTCTTGTCTTCCTTTTAGGAGACACCCAAAACCGAACCCAGCGCCTCCTATGTGGGAGGGAGGCACCTAATTGCTTGAGCCACCGCCACTGTCTGCTTTGTTGTGCTCTCATAATGTTTTCCTCCTTGTGTGTTTCATTGCATCATCTTTTTTTTTTTAAAGATTTATTTATTTATATATTTAATTCCCCTCCCCTCGCCCGGTTGTCTGTTTTCTGTGTCTTTTTGCTGCATCTTGTTTCTTTGTCCATTTCTGTTGTCGTCAGCTGCACGAAAGCGTGGGCGGCGCCATTCCTCGGCAGGCTGCACTTTCTTTCGCGCTGGGTGGCTCTCCTTACGGGGCGCGCTCCTTACGCGTGGGGCTCCCCTGTGTGGGGGACACCCCTGCGTGGCAGGGCACTCCCTGCGCGCATCAGAACTGCGCATGGGCCAGCTCCACACGGGTCAGGGAGGCCCGGGGTTTGAACCGCGGACCTCCCATGTGGTAGGCGGACGCCCTAACCACTGGACCAAAGTCCGTTTCCCTCATTGCATCATCTTATTGTGTCAGCTTGCCACACCAGCCTGTTGCACGAGCACATTGCATCAGCTCGCTGTCTTGCTTATCTTCTTTAGGAGGCACAGGGAACTGAGCCCAGGATCTCCCATGTGGTAGGAAGGAACCCAATTGCTTGAACCACATTTATTTCCTCCCCTTAAAGATTTTATAGATTACTTTTATTATTATTATTTTCTGCAGTGATTTAAAAGACAGACATTCTGCTTTTAATTCCAAGAGAAGTTATCTCAGAGCTTTTGACAACATTCTTTAATTTATATTGAACTTATTGCCAAAACAAAGTATAAAACAATGGTTTATTACCCTTTGTAGAAAAGCAGTTAATCACTTTCATTCACCCTTTCCTCCATTTTCCCAGTCTTTAATTTATTCTGTGATTATGACCTTCCTTTCTCTCTAAAAAGAGCATCTCTTTCAAAGGTAAAATAATCATCAAATGTATAAACATATGTAAAAAAATTATATCTGCACAATTCCACACATTTAATGGGATTCCATGCTTTACTACCCATCTCCTTCCAGACACAATTTCCTCATTGTTCAGTGTTCGTAATGATTCCTTTTTTTCCTTCCTTCTGGCCAATTATTCAAGTTGTTTCTTTAGTAAACCTAATTTCTGAAAGTTTGAATGTCCGATTATGTAACTATACTGCACAGATCCAGCTAATGGCTTTCCATATCAGTCAGAGTCAAAGCCAGTCCTTAGCAGTGACAAGCATGTCCTTATATGATCTGACTTGCTGTACCTGTAGCCTCATCCCCTACCACTTTATCCCTTGTTCACTCCATTTCAACCACACTGGCTCCCTTGACATTCTTCAAACATACCAGGCTTACTCCCGCCTCAGGGATTTCACATTCATTATTCCCATGGCTGCAATGATCTTCCCTGGGAATCTATATAGCTTCCTTCTTAATTTTAATCCCCTTACCTAGGGCCTCATCAAAAAAGTGTCCTTTTCACTCTATAAAATAGCAATCTCCCATTCTTCACCTGGGTATACCCTGATTATCTTGCACTGCTTTAGTTTTCTTCATAGCACTTGACATCATCTGTTTGCTTATTGTCTGTCTATGTCCTCTGTAATGAGAGTCTGTGAGAGCAAAGACAATGTCATATTCACTGATGCACTGCCAGTGCCTAGAAGAGTGCCTGGCACATTGTAGGGGCTCAGAAATATTTGCTGAATCAAATAATAAACAAACAGCACTCCATGACCTTCATCCAGGAATGACAACTTGACTTAGATATAGAATTCTTGGAAAACTCCTCCAAGCAATCTTGGGTACCCTTCCAACTATGCCTCTCCTAGCCCCTTTGCCTGGGTTTGGGTTTACATGGTTGGGTCAAATCCAAGGGAATTCTGACATTGATAGTGCTTAAATATTTCTGGTCTATACAGGTACGATATACTTCTAAAACCCCACAAATTCTCCTCAAATTCATCTCTCAACCCTCTGAATCAATATGCTAAGGGAAATTTTGCTTCTCTCCCCCTTATACCAAAGATTTCTTGCTCTTTTTCATGGAAGAATAGTGCAGGAGTAGTCTTCTATGCTTTCTTTCAATTTGATCAAATCTTATTATATCTAGTAAGAATTCCTTTAAGTTTTTGTCATGTAAATAGCATTCTGCCTTTTCTCCACTGTTAATGTAAGTTGCCCATATTTTGTATATCCTGTTGTTTGTTTCAATGGGAATTTCTGGAGGGATGGTGTGGTAGGAAGCAGAATAATCCAAATGCTAGCATACTTGAAAGTTCTCCACCTTATAACTTCATTGGGCTGTCTTTACAATGCTTCTAACTAGACATTTCTGGCTTCCTTATTGAGTTTAATAATTCTGTCCTTCTAGGCAGCCAGATTCATACTTTTGAGTTATTTTGCCTTTCTTCACTCTTGCTTCATGTGATTTTCAACACATTCCATTGACTGTTTCTTTACATTCTAATTCCCACATGCTCATTCTTTTCTTTTTCTGGTACCAAAATTCCTACTTCAACTGATTACTGCTTCAATGCAAGCACTTCACTATCACATTTTACCTTCCCTGTTTCCATTTAGGCACTCTCTCTCTTTGAGTCCACTTTTGGCACAGGGATTATCACCCCTTCCGCCATCAACAACAAAACAGCAACAGGCCAAACTCCTGCTTGGTCATCAAAATTAAATTCTAGGCTCACTGACTCTTCACTTCCAGAATAAAATCTATGTCACTTTTCAGCATTATCTAGCACTTGACAAATCCTACCCTCCTCTAAATTCTAAGATATATGCTGCCAACAATTGACATGTTTGAAAGAACAAGAAGTTGGGAGATCATGAGCATAGGAAATTGATACCTCCTACTTCCTTTCAAACCCTGGTCCCCGACTGTGTGACTTGGTTTTGTAACTTAACTATTAAAGTCTCAGATTCCTAGTTAGTATCATAGGGATAAAAGTACATACTTTCTAATATGGTAGAATAATCAAATAAGGTTGGATCTAGTAACTAACACAATCTCAGTGTCTCATGTCTCTTTTAGCACAGGAACAACACATGAACATTTCTTGTCTTAAATGTTCTTGACTTTTGCTCATAGTGCTTAGTAATATGTCAGTTTAGTGTGCCAGGACTTTGTTGCTGTAGATACATTTGATATTACTAACTAGGACTCTGCCTGAATTTCCTGATTTAACTACTGTTCATTCCAATGCAGTTCAGCGAAGAGATGAATGAGACTCCACTACTTTTAAACATTGCCATTGTAGACTGTGGTTGTGATCACTGAACTTTGAAAATGAAAAGCACAATGTGGCTTTGAATGTTCTGTTCTTGAATATTGACCTTGTTTTGCCTTATGTGTTTTAAACCTGTTCAGAGTGATTCTGGAGTGATACACAGGAAATTCATAATAATTGTCCATCCTTGCCCTTCTCTGTCATTGGTACAGCCTATAGTCTATGTCATCAGCTTGTACTCCATTTAAGACTCATAGAACACTCTGAGTCTGAGGTTCCATCTCCAGGGACATTGCCCAATGGAGCCTGGAGACAAATGGAAAAGCAATATCTTCTGGACAATCACTGATGAGAGTCTAAACCATGCCAAGAACCACATATTGAGCCCTTCAGAAAAAAGGCAATGAGAGCTTTTATCTATTTAAACATTTTAGATGCCATTAAGCACATCTTAATTAAGAGTTAACCAGACTTCAGACCTTAATAATGAGTTATGGGCTTTTCTTCCCTTAGGGCCCAAATGTGGTTTCATAATCCTTTTCAAATCAGCATTGGAGGTTTCTTCTAGTAATCAATTTCAGTTGACACCTAAGATGAAGCCTATTTGCAATGCCCAGGCAAACCCCTGCTCTCTGTCACCATAGAGAGTGGTTTAGGTCTTGTACACCAGATTGACCATCTAAAACTAATAACACATACCAGATTTTAAGTCTGCACTTGCTGTTATGAGACCTCTACCAGCTTACAATGCTTGCTTAGATTGAACTTCAGCTCTCCATAGTATTTTGGGCAATGATTATTTGACTGCTGCCTGTACCACTCCAGCCAAACAGTTCTAGAGGTTGGTTAGCATTTTTCATTTGTGCCCTCATTTCGTCTTGGTTTCTCTTTTTCTCAGAATTTTTTTTTTATTTTTAAAGTTTTAAATTACAAAAATGTCACATAAAAATATAAGGGATTCCTACATGTCCCACTCCCTCCCCCTCCCACACTTTCCCACATCAACAACATCCTTCATTAGTGTGGGACATTTGTTAGAATTGATGAAGACATACTGAAGCATTGCTACTAACCATGGACTATAGTTTACATTACAGTTTACACTCTGTCCCTCATAATTTTGTAGGTTATGACAAAATATACAATGGCCTGTATCCATTATTGCAGTGTCATGCATGACAGTTCCAATGTCCTGAAAATGCCCTCATATGTCTTGACTTCTTTTACTTATCTACTGACACTTGCTGCTAATGTCACAGAATGCTTTGAGGCTAAACCCTTTCAAATTTATTTTGCTAGAAAGGTCTGGGAGAAGACTACTATTACAAATTCATGTAGAACTCATGTAGTTTCCTTGATAAAAGGCTAAATATTAATGGGACACTGGACATCTGATACTGTCTCTGTCCTCAAGGTGCTCATGTTTTAACAGGAAAAACAAGCCCTTTACAAAAATAATACTAATAAAATAAGAAGTGCAAAGTTCAGAGAAGTAAAAATACACAACTAAAAATGTGGGGTGTCACTATGGGAGTTTGGTGGAAAGTGAGGTTCCTTCTATCTATGCAACTAGGGAGGTCCAGTGTGGTATAAAAAAAAACAGAAGCTTGTTTTGAACCCTAGGTGGAAAACCTTTGCATGGCTTGGTATAATACTTAACTCATTTATAAGATTGCTGTAGAGGTTCTTAAGTAATACACCTATTTAACTTTCCAACATGGTTTAATCAATGAAGTGCACTGGGCTTCATTCACCTATGTGTTAGCTCTAATTAAGGGACTGCCTGAAGTACTTATTCTTTTTAATTTTACTTAACCAACTTTCATGACGGTGGTGGTGGGCTAATCCAAATAGTTCTAATTTTACCAATACTGACTATTAAATGAACCTGTATTTCATATTTTCACAAACCAAAATATGGGTTATATTAGTTAACCTGCTTGCAATTTATACCATCTCTTGGCATCTCTGAAGGGCTTGATCATAGGAACATTCAAACTAGTATGTCAGCTGTAATCACCATGTGACTGTAAAATATATCTGCTTATTTCCCTCTTGCTCTGACTCCCATTTCTCCATACCTGATGCATATGAGTCTACGCAGAGAAATCTAACAAAAGCCATGGCCAATTGTGAGAAAATCAATGTTTATACCAAGCAGACTGAATCTAAATATTTCCAGACCTTAGGGTGCCAAAGCATGTGTAAATTCCAGGCAAAGATGGGGAAACACTGTTGTAATTTGTAACCTGAAACAGATTTCCTTTGGCTAGATTCTTAGGTTGTCTTCAAATTTAAGTCCACACTTTCCCTCCCCCTTAACCCAAAGTGTCAACAGGTTTCTTATGAAAATATGTACCATTATTGTTTGTCCCTCTAATACTGGGACCGGACGAAGACTGAATGCCTTATAATCTGTATATCTTCCTCATATTTCCTTCTATTTCTTTTCCCCAACCAACCTTATTTTGCTCCTACAATTACCAAAAATATTCCAATTTTTTGAGATATTGAAAGATTGGGTGTTCTCTCCCCCAATGTAACAGATTCCTTCAATCGTGGGAATTCACTCCTTCAATCTACATTTAATTCCTATTATATATTGCAAAATATCAGGGATTTGAAGTTCTTTTCAGTTTATGATGAAATGTCTACAGATAATTTTCCTATCTACCCACCAACTCTTCTTTCCTTTATTTCTTGCTCTAATAAATATTTTTTGAGTGCCTACAACCTGCCTGGCACTGTACTAGGTGCTGGGTAGAAAAGGAGTAAAAAGGCAAAAGCCCCTCTGCTCATTGAGGTTGTAGTCTGGAAAAGAAGAAACACAATAAAAGAAAGAATTTCCAAATGATTTAAGACATAATTATTCAGTTCATAGTGATGATTGTTATGAAAAACATACAAGTGAATGTAACAAAGAAAGCATATTCACTTTTCTGGGGAAGTGATACTTCAGCTGGAATGACAGGAAGCATGTCCCAGGCAGCAAATGCGTGCATCTTGGCAGGTCTGCTGTGCAGTTAACAAGGGTAGAATCTGCTATAAGATGAGACTAGAATTAAAAGCAGGACTCTGATGAAAAGTTTTGTCTTTACCCTGATTTCAGTGGGAAACCATTAAAGAGTTTTCAACAAGATAGTGGCTTAGTGCGATTTAGAAAAATTATCTGACTGCTGTGTGGAAGATGAACTGATGTGTGTAGGAATGACACTTGGGAATGCGGTTAAGGCACGGTTGGAACAACTCCCTTGGACAACATTGTTTGGCTAGACTTGGACAGTGAGACTGAAGGTGTATTTAGAAGGGAATCTAAATCTTTTGGTGGTGGTTCGTATGTGAGTGAACGAGGATCCAAGATTGAGTGTCAGGTTTATGGCTTCAAAAACTGGATAGGTAGTAGGGACAGCAAATTCAGTTCAGTTTTTGCTATGCTGAGTTTGAGCTACCAAGGAGAAATCAATTGGCGTTATTGAGCACATGGTTCAACATAGAGAGTTCAGTAGCTCAGTTAAAAACAATTGCCAAGGTAGGGAAAAGAATTTGGGAGTCATCAGTATATATGTATGCTTTTTAGTGATTCAGCACTGAATGAGGTCACTTATTAATTAAAAAGGTGACCATATCACTTATCTTCCAAACTGAGATACTTTGGAAAGTTAAAGAGGCACAATTAATAATTACACCAAGATGACAAGCATTAAATAGAACTGTTGCATGTAAATCAGAACTGTCTGTGACAAATATTTAAAGGTCAATCGGGGAAGGTGGTGTCAGCAGGAAAGGTGGTGTCAGCAAGGGAACAGAGAAAGAGTGGTCAGTGTGAATGGAGGAAAACCAGGGAAGTATTGTGTCACAGAAGGCAAATGCTGCTGAATGGTCGATTGATTCCACCATGATTTGATGACACCCTTTGTTATATGCTTCCATAGTACTCTCTGCGTTTTTCACTATTGCAGTTACATAATTTAATTGATATCTGATCTCTCTATGCATATAATGTATGACTGACTTATGGTTGGTAATTAAAAAGTATTTTGAAAAAATGGAGGAGGAATGAAAGAAAACGTATCTACAGAATTTAGCAAAACAGTGATAATTTTAGTGACCTTAGCAAGAATGGCTTTAGTGGAATAGAAGGGAAAGGAGTCAATTTGCATTGAGAAGAGAAGTGAATGGGAGAGAGAAGGGGGAGACAGTGAAAATTGACAAATCTTGCTGGAAATTTCACTGTGAACCATTGGATTAATGGACATCTGTTCTGAGAGTGTTGATCATTCCTTTGTATCCTGGGAAAATTTCAGCTAATATTGTTTTTCTGAAAGTGATTTCACTAAATAAAGGCAGGCATGTCTCATTTGTGAAATTAAAATGCTATGAGGTGTTTCATATATATTATATATTTTTCCTAGAAATTGCATAATTCCCTTTAGAATGACACATTTTAATTTAGGAATATAATTAAGTATTTTTCCTGTGTCTATTATAATATTTAAGGAAAATATCTAAAGGCCCATGCATTTAATCAGTTCTTCTTGGTGGTTAAAATTCTGTTCTGGAAACAAATTAAGGCACCAGAATCCTGGCCAGGCTTTAGCCAGTCCTGTATCAGACCAGAAAGAATTTTTATTCCTGATTTGTTTAATAATTGCAGTTTGGTATAAAACAGCCATGTAGATTCCAATTTTCCTGGTTTTCCCCATACCAACACTGTTGAGGACAATTTACTTTATATATACTCAGTGACTACTATATCAAGCAGTGCATAAGCCAGTTATTTAATTTAGGACTAGGCAAAAAATTCTCTAGAGAATTTTTAGTATTTTTTCTTTCCTCTGACAGGATCATTTGGATCCAAATATGTCTTCTTCTTGCCATGGCTATCAGGAAACACAACTGAAATTATGGTCAGCATATTTTTATCCTCTTATTTTCCCTTTTAGTGTTTTCCTACTCTTACTTTGTTTATATTTTATTTTTGTGAAATCTGCCTAAATCCTTTATGGAAACACCTAGCATGGCCTTGCATTTCTATCCTATTCAACTACTTCCTCCCTCCTCCTCAAATAAACTTACAGGGTCATTATGGCCAGGAAAAAAGAAATGACAGGCAAGGGAAATGTACAGCTGTAACAGATTCCTAATTAATATGCAGTACACAAAGATATATGTGTGTATATATATGCGTACATAGATTGTGTATATGTAATACACAACATGTATATATATAATCAAATGAAAAATTTGAAGAAAATTAAAAATTTTCATCAAGTTATCTTCCATTCAGATAATCAAATATTACTGTTCTTGGGACCAACTACCTGCAATATGCTGAAATATTCATGTACCAATTACCTGATCCGATATCATCCTTGCTAGTGCAGACTCCAACATGTGCCTCTTACACGTGTCTTTGAAAAATAAACAGAAGCCCAACAAACAAAAATAGAGAGAAGCAACATATGCATATGAAAAAATGATGCACATGTATAATGTAAATTTACTTATGCAAAATGAGTCATGGAAGGATTGGTAAAGAATAAGTTGCTGTAGAATATGCCAGTGTGTAACTCTGCAAACAGAGCATATTCCCTTCCTTTCGGGATATATTATGGTCTTAATATTGTTTGCCATTTAAGTCAATACTAATTCCTGCTTGACCCACCTATCAATTTACTTCGATTCCAAGGACAATGCAATATTATATTTCATTGTTTCTGTACAAAAGTATTTGTTATTTTTGTGAACAGTCTTAGGCTGACATCGAAATTGCTACTCAATCTTATATTTTGCCTACATCATTGTTTATAATAAAGTACTTCTTCCCAAGAAGATTTGTTTTTATTTTAAATCTTCTTGTGCTGTATAAATCAAATATTAATATAAATTGTCAGTTCCTCAGCTTTCTCTATCAACTGTCAATCTTCTACATTTAGATATTGCCTTGCTAGATTACCTCCACTAAGTACTTCAGTATTTTGCAAACAACTAATTAACCTTTTGAACCCTATTAAGGAATAGTAAGGAGAAAGACAATTACTGAGACTGGAATTTGGGCAGACTGCTGAGACTAATACATTAATATTAGGGGGAGGAAACCAACCTTTAATCTTTTTAATGACTACAGATGATCAGAGCAGCTTGTGTTAAATAATTTGTTTAAGATAGCCCACATCTGGGAGAGAGGGCTCCAGCAAAGACCTGGGTCACTGACTGTATTAACCCAGAGGAAAATGGCTGCCTCAAAATCACCAGCTTCAATCCTTGCTGCAGTAGGAGTGGCTACAAATTATACACCCTTGAATTCACTTAAGATTTGACAGTGTGCAGAAGTCTGTCACTTACATAATTTCATTTGATCCTTAAAATAACTGTCAAGTAGATGGCTCAATATTATTCTCTCTCTCCATTCCAGAGACAAATATATTAAGGTACAGGAAAGATAAATGACTTCTCAATTATCACACAGCTATTGAGTGTTGGAGCCCAGATCCAAACACTTACTATGTCAGAGAGCTTTTCCCACGGCACAGCTTGATGACTGTATATTACCACCCTAGGATCTTCTATGATCTTAGACAAATCACTATCCTTTTGTGAGCCTTAGTCGTGTTTTGTCTAAGTTTAATGAGGTAGCATTAATATAACTCTGAGGAAAGTTCTAGTACTGATGATGTGCAAATCCACGCAAAGTATGTAATTTTGGCCTCTCAGGATTCATCAGGCCCTGGAAGCTCATAGGTAGCTCACACTTTTTGAGATACTTTGGTCTTTTCCCCTCTCTTTCAAGAAAGTTCCTAATAATTGCCACACCGCACAGCCTACCTTGCTGCTGCTTCTACCAGAGAAATGTGCTGTCTAAACACTTTCCCACAGAAAATTACGAGAAAAAAATATAAAATTTGGCAATCACCAATATATGGAGCATCTATTACCTGAGGGCCAGGTGCTCAGAATTGAGGTAGGGGAAAAAAAGGACTGGGGATTTAAAAGCATGCTTCTCTATGTGGGGAATTTAAATACACTGAGAAGTTGCCAGTTCTCTCTTAATTCTCATGAATTATAAGTTCTTGAGAGATGTCAGACTGAAATGGGTGGGGAAGGAGAGAAGGGCTTAGGAATAGGAGCAATGAGAAAGCAGAAGTATGTGTGGAAATAAAATTAGCTGAGATTAGGAGAAAATGTGCATTGTCTTAAGGAAAAAGGAGTTAGGAGACCCTCTTAGAAGAGACTAGCAAATAATAAACCTGTCAAAATCGTTATCCACAGCTTACTAGGATAGAAAATGAAGGGTCAAGAGTCTGATCTGTGATAGAAAGGGGAAACTATCACCTTACTCTGGCCTTTGAGAATTTGATGAGTTGGATTTTGTTTAGTATCGTTAACAGAAACAGCAAGTAAAAATACTGGAGTCCCCCTTAAATGTGAATCTCAGATAAACAATGAATTCTATTTTATTTTTGTTTAAGTATGTCCTATGCAATATTTTATCCATATTAATTATTTGTTGTTTATCTGAAATTCAAATTTAACTTGGCATCTTGTATTTTTTCCATCAATTCTATTTACAGAAAACATGTTACACAAGAGCACTACTGTTGGGAAGAGATAAAATGTTCCCAACAGCATGTAGCAATCCAAGGGCTCAGAGAAGGATGTCCAGTAGAACATTTCCATGGAGAGGGCAGGCTTAGGGAGTGTGGCAGCCACAGTTTTCAGTCTTAAGTTGTAAGTTCCCTATGTGACATTTCCTTTCTAGCAAAAGCAGGATATTGTGGGAGTTAAGGGTGCATATTCCAGAGCCATACTGTCTGAATTTGAATTCCAAACTACTAATACAAGTCTTTGGGACATTATTTCACTTCTCAGAGTCTTAGTTTCCTTATTTTTATCATATGGGTGACACAAAGCTGGCCTCATTGGGCTACTGTGAGGATTAAATGAGCATACGTACGGACACAGACACACACAGAAGTATATAGAGATTATATGTATACATACTTACAGAGATTATATTTTTATATATTTACAAATATACACATATGTAAAACAATTCTGGCATATGCTAATGCCTCAAATATTTTAGCTGTTACTATGTTTTCGAAAAGAGATGAGTAAAATAGGTTAAGGAAAGAAATAGAAGTGTAGGCATAGGAAGGATAAAGAAGCATATGCTATCATCTGGTAATTATTTTCTACCGAGAAATATCCAGGAATGAATTATGATACACACCAGAATTCCCGAAAGATTCCCATATGTGGTAGATTGAAATATGTACCCAAACAGACACATGCTCTTTTTAAAAAAAAATAAAAGATGCTTTAGATTACATATATGTTACGTCAAAAATATAGGGAATTTCCATATACCCCACCTACTCTCCTTCCCACACTTTCACACATTAACAAAATCTTTCATTAGTGGGTACATTTGTTATAATGGATGGACACATAGAGAAGAAGCACTGCTACTAACCATGGTCTGTAGTTTACATTGTGGTTTACACGTTGTACTGCACAATTTTATACATTTTGACCAAATATATAAATGGTCTTATCCATCATAGTAATGGCATGCAGGACACGTCCCAAAAATGTTCCATGTTACACCTATCCTTCCCTCTCACTCCCCTCAGAACCTCTGGTGGCTACTGCCTTGCTATCAATGATACAAGTTATTCCATTGCTAGAATAATATTAAGTCTAATTTAGTCCATAGTTGCATTCCACCCTTATGTTTATTTAATCCTCAATCTTGAGGATTTCAGAAGGGTGATACCCAATTTGTTTCTTATTGAGAGGGGGCTTAGATGGCATGTGGTGGAAGGAATTGTCTTGCTTGCCATTATAGATACTCTGTTTATCTTATTTTTGTTAATTACCCTGAATGAGTCCAATGAGCTGATAAGTAGGTGTTGCAACTCTGCTGAGATTCAGGGCTCAACCAGCATATTAACAGATTGAAAATTTAAGTTTCTGTAACATATGTTTAATGGGCATAGTGCTAATTATAGGTTAAAATAAAAGGGGCAGAAGAACCCTGTGTAGGCAAATTACAAGTGAGTCTAATTCTTTTACATTGGGGAACATATGTTTCAAAGTAAGGCCCGCTGACAGGGTGCCAAATTCCTAAGATTTCCTTGCCTATAGTGTCTAGATGACTCTAGGCCCCTCAAGAGCACCATTGTTTGAGGCACTGTTTACTGTGGCAGTCAATGAGATCCTGCTGAGACATTCATAAGCAAAACCTTAACCTCTGGAATGACCTCCTGACTCACTTTGAAATCTCTTAAACATAAAAACTCATTCTAAGGTCCACAGGATGGAGGAAAAGAGTATGGATTAGAGTGGACGTACTGATATTCTATTCATGAACTATTGTGATTAGTAATTGAAGAAAATGTGGCATTGGTGTAGAGAAAGTGGCCATGATGACTGCCCGGGGTAGGGAGTGGAAGGAAGAGATGTGATGTGGGGGCATTTCAGGGGTTGGAGTTGTCCTGGGTGGTGCTGCAGGGACAGTTACCGGACATTGTATGTCCCACCATGGCCCACTGGGTGGAACGTGGGAGAGTGTGGGCTATGATGTGGACCATTGACCATGAGGTACAGCAGTGTTCAGAGAAGTATTCACCAAATGCAATGAATGTCTCATGATGATGGAGGAGGTTGTTGTTATAGGGGTGGAGTGGGGTGAGGGGGGTGGGGGGTATATGGGGACCTCATATTTTTTTAATTTAACATTAAAAAATAAAGACAAAAAATTTCTAAAAAACTCATTTTTTTAATATTTCCCCTTTATGTTCAAAGTAGTTTTCTTTTTTTTAAATGAGCATTTTTATTGTATTTTTTGAAGATACATAGATCAGAAAAAAAATGTTACATTAAAAAAATATAAGAGGTTCCCACATACCCCACACCCCACCTCCTCCACTCCTCCCACATCAACAACCTCCTTCATCATTGAGGCACATCCACTGCATTTGGTAAATACATCTTGGAGCACTGCTGCTCAGCATGGATTATAGTTCACATTGTAGTTTGCACTCTTCTCCAGTATATTCAGTAGGTTATGGCAGGATATATAATGATCAGCCTCTGTCCCTGCAATATCATTTAGGACAACTCCAAGTCCAGAAAACGCCCCCACATCACATCTCTTCTTCCTTCTCACTGCCCTCAACAATTAACTGGCCAATTTCTCCACATCAATGATACAGCTTCTTACATACTAGTAACAATAGCTCTATCGTAGAATACCAAATGCATTGCTAGTTGGCATTTGGTAATAATCTCTCAGTGCCAGGGAGGCTCATCCCTTGGATTCATGCCCCACATCAGCGGGAAGGTAGGCCCTTGATATTGATGGTTGTACTTATAAACCTTGTCCTTGCGAAATTGAAACTTAGCTTATTATTATATATTCCCTAAGAGTTACCTCCTGAAAGCCTCCTAGTTGCTCAAATGTGACTTCTCTCTAAGCCAAACTAAACTTATAGACACATGTTATTAATCTGTGTTCTTGTGCAAGTGAATTTAATTTTAAACAGGACCTTTTGAAGTTCTTTTTATTAGTTAGACATTGGCCAACTGAATCAGGGTGGGTCTTAATTCTTATTACTGGTACCTTATAAAGAGAAGGCACATGCGGGCCCTGAATCTCAACAGAGTTGCAACACCTACTCTGCAGTTCATTGGTCTCACCCAGGACAACAAACAAGGAGGTAATGATGGACAACGACCATGCCAAGGAACCAAGAGAGTCTACAACCGCAAGCAAGATAGTCCCATCCATCTGCCTCATGGGATCTAAGCCCCCCCTCAATTAGAGGTGGAGTGGCTTCACCATTCCCAAATCCTCAGGATTGGGTAATGAACTGTGGACTAAAGAGACTTACTGGTATTCTACTATAGAATTATTGTGATTCTTGCAATGGAAAAAATCATATCATTGATGTGGAGACAGTGGCCACTGGAGGTTCTGAGGACAGGAAGAGGGGAAAATGGGTGAAATATCGGGGCATTTTCAGGACTTGGTGATTGTCTTGAATGACATTACAATGACAGATACTGGGTCATTACGTATCTTGCCATAACCTACAAAATTTTGCAGGAGAGAGTGCAAACTACAATGTAAACTATAATCCATGCTTAGTGGCAATGCTCCAAGATGTTTTCATTGTAACAAATGTGTCACACTAATGAAGGACATTGTTAATGTGGGAAAATGTGGGAGGTATAGGGAGTGGGCATATAGGAATCCCCTATATTTTTATGGAACATTTATGTGATCTAAATATATTTTTAACAAATAATTATTTTAAAAAGACAAAGCACACAAGAAGGATCTGGAAGTCAATGGAAACTGAAGTTTAAGGAGAAAGATAACCCTGTGGGTCGGAGGTAGAGATGTGAATCAGGGAACCCCAGGGAATGCAGCAAACTATGCCAGAATGTTACAGAATTCAGGATGAAAGTAAGCCCAGTCAGTACCTTGATTTTAGACTTCTAGCTTTCCAAACTGTGATCCAATAAATTCTTGTTATTAAGCCAACCCATTGCATGGTATTTGTCATAGGAACTCTGGCTACCTTAGACATGATGTATTTGTAGGGCAAGCCAGGACATCCAGCAGTCTTGTGGACATTGAGAATTAAATGGAAGTATGAATTCAAAACTTGATGAAATTGAGCTAACCATATATATTTGTTGGCTAACTTCAATGATTTATTCATTAGTGCATGTAAGTATTCAACAAATATTCATTGAATAATTAGTATAGTGTTTCAGGAAATACTAGATATCATTTGTGAGATTGTTTAATAATTATGAAACGTGGTAAGTACAATGAAGGAAATTTGCTGAGAGAGTAGAGGACAGGGTGTATAGTTAAACTTGTCGGTACATCACCATTGTGATATCTTAGCTAAGCTCTGAAGCATGAGTTAAGAGTAAGTCAGTTAAAGTTTAGTGGGAAGAACATTCCAAACAAAGGAAAAATCATATGCTTAGGCATAGATGTGGGAAATGGCAAGGCATATTTCCAGGACCAGAAAACACCCAAGTCTATAAGAAGTGCCAAAAGCAGATTGGAATGTTTGTACAATGAAGCTGCAAAGGTAGGTAAAGGTCAAGTCATGCAGGACCTTGTAAGGATTGTGGACTTTTTTTACCAAAGAAAGAGGGAAAAATAAAAAGCTTATAAACACAGGAGTTACATGATCAGTTTTTTGTTTTCATAAGACCCTGCTAGCTGAAGAGAGGGGGATGGGTTAGAGTGCATTTGTGGCATCTAAATTATACTTATGATGATTTTAAATATATTAAATATTTTTAAACACCAATCTCCTTTGCCTGACCTTCAAGAACTTATACAACATGTTTCCAACTTAAGTTGGAAACCTTCATCACATCCAAAAAATGTCATAGTAACTGCCATCTGGAATAGGTATCTCCAGGCTTGATATCTGTAAATCCAAACTGAATTAGAGCTGACCTGAAAGCTTACTGCTCCATTAGCCCCTTCCTTAGCTGAGAATCTCAACTATAAGGGCCAGACCTCTCGAATTTTTAAAGAACAGATTCATTACCTCTCTCAATGCATTTTCTTATATCATACATTAAAATTTTTAATGTCACTTTCTAATTCTTTCACTTAGAGTTCATCGAAGGAAACCACTGATATCCTCTATCAACCTGATGTCCCTTCTATGTGCAGCAAAATAATAATTGAAATAAGTAAATAGTTATTCCCTAATATAAATAAATGAATACAATGCAAATCAAAATAATTGGCTGAATCAGCATGATTTACTTTATTTTTTTTTAATTTTTTGTCTTTGTTTTTTTAATGTTACATTCAAAAAAATATGAGGTCCCCATATACCCCCCACCCACTCACCCCACTCCTCCCCCAAAACAACAACCTCCTCCATCATCGTGAGACATTCATTGCATTTGGTGAATACATCTCTGAGCACTGCTGTACCTCATGGTCAATGGTCCACATCATAGCCCACACTCTCCCACAGTCCACCCAGTGGGCCATGGGAGGACATACAATGTCTGGTAACTGTCCCTGCAGCACCACCCATGACAACTCCAACTCCTGAAATGCCCCCACGTCACATCTCTTCCTCCCACTCCCTACCCTGGACAGCCACCATGGCCACTTTCTCCACACCAATGCCACATTTTCTTCGATTACTAATCACAATAGTTCATGAATAGAATATCAGTAAGTCCACTCTAATCCATACTGTATTCCTCCATCCTGTGGACCTTAGAATGGTTGTGTCCCCTCAACATCTATATCAAGAGGGGGCTTAGATTCCACATGGATGCTGGATGCAATTCCCCTGCTTTCAGTTGTAGGCACTCTTGGCTCCCTGGTGTGGTTGTTGACCTTCACCTCCATGTTAGCTGAATGGGGTAAGTCCAATAAACCAGAGTGTAGGATTTGCAAGTCTGTTGAGGCTCAGAGCCTGGCTATCACATGGTCAGTTCAGAGATTCAGGTCTCCTGGGTATACATTAAACCCCAGCACCAACTACAGTTCTGGTGAAAGTAACAGGACAGGCTTGTGGACAAAGATCACATTTGAGTCCAGCTCCATCACACAGAAACACAAACTCCAAAGTAGGGCCTACTGACATGGCGCTGTACTACATCTGCCATGATCATAGAACCTGTGGGTCGCTGTAGCCCTCAGAAGAACCAATACCTGGGGTTGTATCTACTTTATCTGTGTCTGGGACTCTGCTGAGGTGTGCATAAGGGCAACCCCTCTAATAACCTCCTCACTCTTTTTGGAGACTCATAGCCATATAAACTCTCATTTGTCCTTTCCATTCCCCCCTTTTGTTCAGGTCAAGAAGCACTTTTAACTCCTGGTATTATATGTAGACTGCGATATTCTGCTGGCTCAAGATGACCCTTTTATTCAAGGTCATTTTCTCGTTACATCATCAGCTGGTACTTGGTAGGAATCCCTTGGTGCCAGGGAGGCTCATCCCCGGGAGTCATGTCCCATGCTGAGGGGAAGGCAACACATTTACATTTTAAGTTTGGCTTCAAGACTGACCACATTTGAGCAACACAGAGGCTCTCAGGAGGTAACTCTTAGGCACCCTGCAGCTCTAGCCCTTGTTCTTATTTCAGATGAACAGGCTCACATGCATAGCCATTAGTATCAAGGGTTCATTGTTGGGCCTTCCTTCTTTTTTGGTCTTTGCCGTTGCACTTGGGGGATTGTTGCTATTCCTTTAGGGACTGTGATAGAGGTCCCCTGGCTAGGACATCAGCACTCCCTCAGTTGTTGTTTTTAATTGTAACCACTATGAAAATATACAAACATTTTTATGTACCCTGGATATATGCCCTGGAGAACTCCCTGCCAAACATGTGTCCCCTGTCAATAACATCCCACACCATTATTCCTCCCCTGCCATTGTTGAACCTCTCTGTGATCCAAAACTTCTTCAAAAATGAGGCCCAATATATTGCCAGGTTCCATTAAATAGTAAAATGTAATATAGTGATGAGTTTAAAGGTTAGGTATAGAATACATATTAATTTAGAAAACTTAAGGTAAAAATAAATTGGGGTACCAAAAAATTTAAAAATGCAAAAGCTTTGTTTTTGATGTTTTGCCTTCCATCACTGCAATAAGTGTTGCCCTGTATGCAAATTGGCAAGGCAACTTCTTCTGTCTTTTCTTCATTGTCTATGTCTTTTCTCTTTTTTCCCTAATTATTAAGCCTATCTTCAAAAAAGTTTTAGATCACAGTAATTCATTTATACAATATACAGTACTCCCAAATATCCAACATAAAACCCTTTTCCCTTCCACAGCAATAATCTTTTTACATATCCATACACTATTTACTGAAACTGATGTACAAATATTGAGACAATAGCTTTTAAACAAGGTAACATTTGGGTTTACATCGTGGTTTATATTTTCGACTATACAATTTTCTAAATTTTTAGTTATCTTATGTTTTACCTTATGACTTACATTTTAGCCTATCACCTCCTATACATTTTGGTGTAATTTAACATGTCTTATATCCATCCCTGCATAATCTTGTCGAACACTTCTATTGCCCACACAGTTACATTGATTCCATGTATTCAATACCTCTCTCCCCCTCCCCTTAGGGCCCACAATGACAGTCAAACTTCATTGCTTGAATGGCCATGTTCAGAGTTATTAGTAACAGTGTTGAGGGCTTGACATGCCCAACTGTCGTAATGCACTGGGAGCCACCATTTCTTTTGAGAGGTACAATTCCCTCTATTTGAGAACATCAGTCCTCCCCAGGATGTGGGTATAACTTCACTCTCATTATCTGGGTCTCTTTCCAATGATATAACCCACTATGGCAAAATGAGCACTCACACACTCCCTAGGAGCCTGTCCTGCATCAGATTATCCCCTTTAATCATCTGAAACAGGTAACCTTCCTTATTATATTTCTTAAAAAGTTTTCTCAGCAGTATACTCTCAATCAAATACCTGACAATCTCCTATGTTCGTATGTTCCCCCACTCTCCCCCAAATTTCTTGGGCAATATTATCCATTCTCCCATCCCTAGCCCCCCATCAAGCCCGCAAAGCCCCACCCAAAGGTAACCCTATTCCTCTATTTTATCCCTTCCTTGTACAAATACTTACCTCCAGCTTATCATAGATTTCTCCCATGTAGGTGTCAGCTTACATCCTTCTTCTGCCCCCCGCCCCCATTTCCTTTAAGCCTATCATCCAGTCTCTAGCTCTCTGAGGCAGCTTGGTTTACTGATTTCATATCATTGAGGTAATGTAGTATTTGTCCTTCAATGCCTGGGATGCTTCACTCAACATAAGGTTCTCAAGATTCATTCATGTTATCACATGCGTTTGTAGTGTATTCATTCTTAAAGCTGAGTAGTATTCCATTGTAAGTATATACCACATTTATTTATCCATTCATCTGTTGATGGGCATTTGGGTTGATTCCAACATTGGGCAAAAGTGAATATTGCTGCTCTGATCATTGGTGTGCATATATTGGTTTTTGTCCTTGTTTTCAGTTCTACTGGGTATATACCCAGCAGTGGAATTGCTGGCTCATATGGCAAATCTATAGCTAGTTTTTTGAGAAACTGCCAAACTGTCCTCCAGAATGGCTGGATCCTTCTGCATTCCGAGCAGCAGTGAATGAGTTTTCCCATTTCTCCACATCTTCTCCAGCATTTGTAGTCTTCTGTTTTTTTCGTAGCTGCCAATTTTATGGGAGTAAGATTGTAGTTTTGATTTGCATTTCCCTAATAGCTAGAGATTTGGAGCATTTTTTCATGTGCTTTTTATCCATTTGTATTTCTTCTTTGGAGAAGTGTCTGTTTAAATCTTTTTCCCATATTTTAAATGGGCTGTTTGTCTTTTTATTTTTGAGATACAGGAGTTCTTTATATATGCAGGTTATAAGTCTCCTATCAGATATATGGTTACCAAATATTTTCTCCCATTGTGTAGGCTCTCTTTTCACTTTCTTGACAAAATCCTTTGAGGTGCAGAAGGCTTTAATTTTTAGGTAGTCCCATTTATCTATTTGTTCTTTTGCTGCTCATGCTTTTGGTGTGAAGTTCATGAAGCCATTTCTTATTACAACGTCCTTTAGATGCTTTCCTACACTGCTTTCCAAAGTCTTTATGTCTTGGCTCTCATGTTTAGATCTTTGATCCATTTTGAGTTGATTTTTGCATAAGGTGTGAGTTGGTAATCCTCTTTCATTCTTTTACATATGGATATCCAGTTCTCCAGGCACCATTTTTTGAAGAGGCCTTTCTCTCCATGTTGAGAGGTTTTGGTGGCTTTATCAAATATTATTTGATTATATATATATGAGGATCTATATCAGAACTCTCAATTCAGTTCCATTGGTCTGTGTGTCTCTCCTCGTGCCAATACCATGCTGTTTTCACTCCTATGGCTTTGTAGTATGTTTTGAAGTCAGGTAGTGTGATTCCTCCAATTTCGTTTTTCTTTTTCAATATGTCATTGGCTATCTGGGGCCTTTCTCCTTTCCAAATAAATTTCATAAACTCGTTTTTCTAGTTTCTTAAAGAATGCTGTGTTGATTTTTATTGGGATTGCATTGAATGTGTAGATCAGTTTTGGTTGGATAGACATCTTAATATTTAGTCTTCCTATCCATGAACAGGGAATATTCTTCAATTTATTTAGGTCTTCTTTGATATCCTTGAAAAGTCTTGTGTACCTCTCTGTGTATAAGTTTTTAACCTCTTTAGTTAAATTTATTTCTAGGTATTTGATTTTTTTATATACTATTGTTAATGGTATATGTTTATTGGTTTCCTCCTGAGCTTGCTCATTATAGGTGTACAGAAATGCTACTGATTTTTGCGCATTGATCTTATAACCTACAAACTTTACTAAACTCATTTATGAGTTCTAGAAGCTTTGTTGTAGACCTCTCAGGGTTTTCCATGTATAGGATCATGTCATCTGTTAATAATGAAATTTTGACTTCTTCCTTTCCAATTTGAATGCCTTTTATATCTGGTTCTTGCCTCAGTGCTTGAGCAAGTACTTCTAAGACAATGTTAAATGGAAGAGTTAATAGTGGGCATCTTTGTCTTGTTCCTGATCTTACAGGGAAAGATTTTAGGATTTCACCACTGTAAACGATGTTGGCTGTGGGTTTTTCATATAAACTCTTTATCATGTTCAATTTCCTTGTATTCCAATCTTTTGCAGTGTTTTTATCAAGAAAGGGTGTTGTATTTTGTCAAATGCTTTTTCTGCATGTGTAGATATAATCATGTGAAATTTTTTTCTTCAGTCTGTTTATATGGTGTATTACATTGATTGATTTCCTTATGTTGAAACATCCTTGCATACCTGGAATGATTCCCCATTGGTCATGGTGTATAATTAGTTTAATGTGTTGTTGAATATGGTTAGCAAGTATTTTGTTGAAGATTTTTGTGTCTAGGTTCATTAAAGAAATTGGTCTGTAATTTTCCTTTCTTTTGGTGTTTTTGTTTGGCTTTGGTACTAAGCTAATTTTGGCATCATAGAATGAGTTAGGTAGTGTTCCTTCTGTTTCGATTCTTTGGAGGAGTTTCAGCAAGACTGGCATTAAATCTTTACGGAATGTTTTGTAGAATTCACCTATGAAGCCGTCTGGCCCAGGGCTCTTCTTAGTTGGGAGGTCTTTAATGACTGATTCGTCATTAGTAATGACTAATCACAATTACTTGTGATTGGTTTGTTGAGATCATCAATTACTTCTTTCATCAATATAGGCTGCTTATGTGTTTCTGGGATTTGTCCATTTCCTCTGAATTGTCATTTTTGTTGGAATATAGTTTTTCAAAGTATCCTCTTATGATAGTCTTTATTTCTGTGGGGTCAGTTGTGATATCTCCTTTCTCATTTCTTATTTTGTATATTTGCATCTTCCCTCTTTTTTTCTGTGTTAGTCTTGCTAAGGTTTGTCAATTTTATTGACCTTCTCAAAGATCCAGATCTTGGTTTTGTTTATCTTTTCAAGTTCTTTCTTATTTTTTATTTCATTTCATTCTCCTCTTTTCTTTCTTTCTTTCTCTTTCTTTCTTTCTTTCTTTCTTTCTTTCTTTCTTTCTTTCTTTCTTTCTTTCTTTCTTTCTTTCTTTCTTTCTTTCTTTCTTTCTTTCTTTCTTTCTTTCTTTCTTCTTCTTCCTGTGGTGTTACTTTGTTGTTGTTGTTTTTACTAATTCCTCCAAATGTGCAGTTATTTCTTCAAATTTTGCTCTTACTTTTTCTATGATGTATGAATTTATGCCAATAAGTTTCCCTCTCAGTACTGCTTTTGCTGCATCCCATATGTTTTGGTATGTTGTGATACCATTTTCATTAGTTTCAAGGTATTAATTTCTTTTGAGATTTCCTCTTTGACCCATTGTTTTTCTAAGAGTGGGCTGTTTAATTTCCATATCTTAACATGAAATCTAGGCCTCTGGCCCTTGCAGAATTCCAGCTTCACTACACTATGTTCAGAGAAGTTATTTTGTATGATTTCAGTCTTTCTGAATTCATTGAGACGTTCTTTGTGGCCTAGCATATGGTCTATCTTGGAGAATGACCCATGTGCACTTGAGAAAAATGTATATCCTGCTGTATTCGGGTGTAATGATCTGTATATGTCTATTAGGTCTAGCTCCTCTAATATACTGATCAAAGTTTTTGTTTCTTCATTGATTCTCTTTGGAGATGTTCTGTCCAAGTTGATAGTGGTGTATTAATGTCTTCCACTATAATTGTAGAGGCATATATTTTTTCACTTAGTTTTTCCAGTGCTTGCCTCACATATTTGGAGGTGCCCTTGTTAGGAGCATAAATATTTATGATTGTTTGGTCTTCTTGAAATATTATCCCTTTTACTAATATATAATATCCATCTTTGTCTCTCACAATTGTTTTGCATTTAAAGTCTATTTTGTCTGATATTAATATAGCTACTCCTGCCTTTTTTAGTTATTGTTTGCTTGTAAGATATTTTTCCAGCCATTCACTTTCAACCTCCTTGAATCCCTGGGTCTAAGATGTGTTTCTTGTAGACAGTATATGGATGGGTCATATTTCCATATCCAATCTTCCAGTCTGAATCTTTTGACAGGTGAGTTTACTCCATTGACTTTCAGTGTTATTACTTTCAAGGAATTATTTATTTTAGCCATATTTTGCTTGGACTTGTGTTTGTCATATTTTGTTTGTTTATTCCCTTCACCTTTTGTCTTTTTTGTTGCTCTTACATACTCTCCTCCAACTCTGCCTCTCCTTTTTTTTTCTTTCTTCTTGCAGAACTCTGTTTGATATTTCTTGAAGGGCAAGGTTCTTGTTGGCATCCTCTTTTAATTTCTGTTTATCTGTGAATATTTTGGACTCTCCATCATTTTTGAATGCTAGCTTAGCTGGGTAGAGTATTCTTGCTTTGAAATTTTTTTCTTTTAGTACCTTGAATATATCATAGCACTGCCTTCTTGTCTCCAAGGTTTCAGATGAGAAATCAGCATTTAATCTTATGTAGCCTCCCTTGTATGTGATGGTTCTCTTTTCTCTTGCTGCTTTTAGAATTTTCTCTTTTTCTTGAGCATTGGATAATTTGACAAGTATATGTCTTGGGGTAAGCCTGTTGGGATTTATGGTGTTTGGGGTGTGTTGTGCTTTCTGCACATGTACATCCATCTCCCTCAGTAGATTTTGGAATATTTCAGCCGTCATTTCATCCAACATCCCTTCTGTACCCTTTCCCTTCTCTTCTCCTTCTGGGATGCCTGTAATACGTATATGTGTGTGTTTTGCATTGTCGTTCAGGTCCCTAAGTCCCAGGTGGATTTTTTCTATCATTTTATGGATCAGTTCTACTATCTGTTTGGTTTCAGATGTACAGTCTTCCACGTCACTAATTCTCTCTTCTGCCTCTTCTAATCTGCTGCTATTTGCTGAGAGTATATTTTTTATTTATTGAACTGTGGTCTTCATCACCATCATATCTATTATCTTTTTGCGTATGTCTGCAATTTCCTCTCCAAGTGTTTTCTTCATATTGTTAATCTCTTCCTTACTTCATTAGGTTGGTCTCTAATATATGTTTTGCGATCTTTAATTACTTGTCCAATGTTTTGCTCCTCTTCCTGGTTTTTAGGTTGTTCATTGGATTCGGCCATGTTTTCCTTGTTATTGGCTTGGTTTGTAGTTTTTTGTTGCTGTCTGGTCATCATTTTATCTTGACAGGTTTAATCAGTTCCTTAGCTTCTTTGTCTAGTCTTTGGGATTAATTAGTTGTTGTTTGTGCATAAGTGTTATGTCTTCTCTTTGTCACTTTGTTCTTCTTTCTCTATTTTCTTGTTGTTGGCTAAGTTCATTTCGAAGGAGAATATTAGGGCCAGGGAAAGCAAAATGAGTAAGAAAAGAAAATGTATAAGTTGTATTGGTAATAAATGTTAACAGAGCAACAATGTGAGATCTAGGAGAATGGATATTAGACTCATGTAAGTTGTGTAGAGTTATAGCAGTAAGTAGAGTATCTATAATGGGACAGTCAACTGAATATGGGAGAAATAAATATGAATTAAAAGTCCAGTGTTTTCATGAGAGAGGGAACAAGAAAAGAAAGACAATAATATCATGAGTGGATAAAAGACAGGAAACAGTACAATGGTATTAGAAATAAAAATCAGACAACTTGTGGGCCAAAGAAAGGGTGGTGGATGTAAGAGAAACAGTAGATGATTTAGGATAGAAAAATGTACGGGAAAGCAGATAGTGTACGTGTCCAAAATCAATACACACAGAAAAGAGGATACGGAAGATGAGGAAACACTGCCAATGTGATGCGCTCCCTGCAGCACCTATTACATAAAGAGAATGAAATTTTAAAAAAGAAAAAAAAATAGAAGAGAAAAAAGAAGAGAAGATTAAAGGTGGGGCAAAGAAATAAAGGGGGGGAAAGCAAGAAAAAGAAAAAGAGAAAAAATTCTAAATAAATGAAAAAGGACCTTGGGGGATAAAATGGGAGAAAAGATCAGGAAACAATGCAATATTAGCAACTGTGACAAAACAAAACAAAACAAAACAACCACAAAAAAAAACAACCAAGGTTTCAAGCTAGGAATCCTCTTTGCAGTTTAATAATATGCTTAGGGATCTGACCTTCCCCCTTACTCCCTTCCTCACTTCTCTCTCTCCCAGGGCAGCAGGAAAGCTTTCTGAGATGTCTGGTAAGAGATTCAAGTAGGTCCTTGTTGAAACAACTCAACACAGAAGACTATGACTCTTTATTTCCAGCATGAGAGCACCTACGCCTCACCAGAAACCCCAAATATGCTATTGGAAGCTTGGATAGCACGCCCTACAGTCCCTCCCCCTTAGGTGTGCTAAGTGAGTTCTAATTGATTTTATGACTCCACCTTCTCCCAGACCAAGTTTCCTATCCCAGGACGTTTAAGTAAATTGGGCTTTCTCAGCAGATTCGCCTTTCTTTTCTTCCCAGACTCTCCCCAATCAGCTGGTATACTCCTCCCAGCTCAAGGAGAAAGAAAAACAAAAAACAAAAAAACACAGAGTGCTAGGGTAATCAAGGAACTCAGATGGATCTCAGGGCATGGATTCAGGAATGGGGAGTCCGTGACTTGCAGACACAAGGTGTGTGAGTCTCTGGAGTGTGGTCCACCAGGACACAGACCTGGGACACAGACCTGGGAACCACACATCTGGTTAACACAGGGCCTGGGAACACCGCAGCACAACAAAGCCTTCAGGGATTGCCATGGCCAGGCCACCAGCCCTAGGGGGAGGGTCCTGCCCACAACTTCTGACCTTCATGTCAGAAACCCAAAATTCCACCTCTCACAAGAATATCTTCTGTTACTGTCTCACCAAATCGACATCCAGGCACCTCTCACCCTTCAAGCCCCTGAAACAGCCTGTTCAGATCTTGGGAACACCCCAGCTCAACAAAGCCTTCCGGAATCACCGCAGCTGGGCAGCCACCCCCAGGTGGAGGTGTCCCACCCACAGCCTCATCTCCGTGCAAGAGACCCAAAATTCTACCTCTCACAAGAATCTCCTCTGTCACCGTCCCACCAAATTGACGTTCCGACACCTCCTGCCCTGCAAACACCTGAAACAGCCCAGTCCAGCAGGACTCCCACCCTACTTAGCCACTTCTTTGCTGGAGAGATTATGAGGTTTACTCACTCATATGCCTTCTTCATACATTTTCAGCATGATTTACTTTAAATCTCGATATCCTCAATTATGTATCTTTTCCTGAGATAAGTTTTATTATTTTTACATGAAATATTTTTCACTACTCTGAGGCTGAAAGTCCAGGACCAATGTGTTTTCTTTTACAAAAGGATTTTATTTCAGCCAGACAGTGCCCACTTTCTATTTTGAGGGTCTATCCATTTGCTGACTGGATGGAACAAGATAAGTTGCCCGCCTCCCTTCCCTGTTCACCTTGGTATAATCTGTAAAGTTGCTAAAATGGAGTGTAATAATGCAATGGGCAATTATCTATTCTAGACTCAATTTCCAGATAAGTAGATATTCATGAATAAACTAAGTTTTTTCAAGATTCTGTTAAAATGGATCTGTAGTTCTATAGCAAGATAACATTTTACAATTTATTAGGTTATATGCTGTATGCCCTTCCACTGTTTACCTTACCCCCTTATACAAACATACACACACACACAGATATACACACACACCTTTCTCTTTTCCACCACGCACAGCTGAGAGAGAGAGAGTCATTTCTATGCCCAACATGTTTTATCTTTCTGAGTTTTCTCTTCTGGAGACCATATATCAAATGGTAATGGAAAGAATCTCAGGCTGCCCTTCTGGAGGCCTGAACTTCTGAGGATATTTCCTACTAAAAATGGAAGCTGTTAATATAAAGCTCAAAGAATTTTAGAGCACATGCTCTTTGCCATATTCCCTTTGTAGGAACTGTTGGAGGGTGGGGAAAAAATAATGGTTAGGCATAACTTCTATTTTCCAGATACTTATCATTTAACCTTGTTGAAATATATAAATATACATCATTTTTATCTGTAATATATGAACAATTACTAGGACTTATGTTGTCTATATTATTATCCAATCATCTATTTCATTCCCCTATTCTTTTGGGATGATAATGAGTCATTATAACTTATAAACTTGATAAAATAGAAGGAAGTATTTAGGTGGTTTCTCTCTGGAGATTACTATATCAGTTATGTATTGAATTCCTTAAATAAAATATTAGAAACTAAGTTAACAATCTAAAGTTGTCAACAAAAATGAAGAAGATCAAAAACATCATATCATTTTAGCTGGGACTAGCAATCCTCATCTGATGTTCTTCTGATATGTCAAAACCATTTCAGCATCTTACCCAGATCATAAATAACTTGATGAGTAATATGATCTAAAAAGGAAACATAGGGATCATTACTTGGCTGAAAAATTAGGTTCAAGGATAATGTGTCCCAACTTGAAATGAGAATTTCTTTTTTTCTTTCAAGGTATTATGTGGAATCAGATTTTGTGCTTGGTTATAAATCAAAATGAGAGTAACATTCCTTTTACCTCTTCATATATTGCAAATGACTGCCATACAGTTTGTATCTGATGTAGTACAATCTTCATGTCATATCTCTCAACCTAAAAAGATCTAAAAATAATTGTTTCTGACTCAAGTGCAACTTACTTGTAGTATACGAAACCTGTCTGTCCATAAGTGTTATAGAGACTTCACCTATTCATCTGAGTTGTAATATGTAAATAAGAAACATTTCTAGACTTTATATACTTCACCATCTAATGGATAGTCAATAAATGTTTTTGAGATATATCATTATCATAGCATGAGTGGGACCAGAAACGTGTGTAAGAAGGCCATCTTGAGCTTGGATTTCACAGATTATATGGGAGAGAGTACTGATCATGGTCTATGACTAGAGGCTTTGCCATGTTGCAGATACGCCACTGTAGATCTTGGGCAGAACACTGACTTAGATTGGTTGTTCAAGGTGTGGTCTGGAGAACATATTGGGAGAAAGAGTAAAGGAGATCAAACTGCTTGAATATGGCAAAGGAAAGTAGGAGGACCTTAGGCACGCAAGTAAGTATTGGCATTACTCTTGTTTTTAGTTTTATGCTAGGCACTTCACATGCATTTTTTCATTTAACATTTACAAAAACCCATTATTATTATTATTATTATTATTATTAGTCGTAGTAGTATTTTGCAGATGGGGAGAGTGAGGTTCAGAGAACTGTGGCAGTTTACATCTTATGCTTTCCTGTATAATATACCACCTGTCAGCACCTGTGGCATATTCTTCAAACATCATTAATGTTTACACATCTTTGTTTGGCATAGAGTTTGTATTAGAAAAGGAGTTCTAGAGAATGAGGTAAGTGAGTCAACAGACAATACTAATCTTGGCAAAGAGCAACAGAAATTTAACAAAACAAGGTGTGATTATAAAGTACTATATGTGTGTGGGTGTGTACATCCAGAACTGACTCTAAAAGCTTTAATTTAAGAAGTGGAAACTCTTTGAGCACAGATGTCTTGTTCATTCTGAAGCTAGGCATTTGTTGGGATGAGTTTGACCAAGAATGGTTATATGACACTTGTGTATTTCTAAGTGTTCCATCAAAGTCTCTATTATAGACCATATTACAATGCATTTTGTATTATGTTTACATATCTGCCTTACAGAATCTAAATTCTTTGAAAATAACCACTTCTCTCTATTGCAGCACTTAGCAAAGTGCCTGGAACTTCATAGGAAATAAATCAAGATGAAAAGATTAAACCTGATTCCAAATACATTACTCTTTCTCATGCCTGTGAATTCATTTGTCTCTCTTTCCCCCTTTAAACTCTTGGTTCCTTAAAGTGAGAAACTACATCTGGGATGTAGTAGGCACTAGGTATAGGTGAAGGTTCATCTTCCTTCCCCACCTCATCTCACCCCATCAGTATTCTGGAAATTTCACTACTTTAATAAAGGTTTCCAAGTTACATTCAATCTCTGAGGTCAATGTGGTTTAACTTTAAAAATAATGCTCAACATATATTGCACATGGCTCACCAAGTGTTTGAATATTTTATATAGTCACATTTTTGTACTTTAAGTATTGTGTTATCTCACCTAGATGAAGTACCTAGAAGAAGTAAATTTCACAGAGAGAGTTTATAGATTACAGGTTACCGATGGTGTGTTATCAAGTCATTATTGCTTAATGGGTTCAGAGTTTCTATTTTAGGTGATGAAAAGTTGGGGTAACAGATGTTGGTGATGTTAGCACAAGGCTTTGAATGCAATTAATATCACTAAATTGTAAAATTTAAACTATTTAAAATGGGAAATTTTGGGTTGTATATCTGCTATGGCAATAAAAATTAAGTAAAAGGATTCGGCATGTTTTTCCCCGATTTCTTTGATATTACTTGCGTTCCGAATGGTTATCTCTAAATAACAAAGCAAAGTAGGAGTTCTGATTTTTATAGCCCAGAATAAGAACAATGTTTTATTTGTTGTTGTTGTTGTTGTGTGCAATGCTTTGGTTTCTTTGTTATATATATATTTTTACTCTGAAACAAGAATCTTGTGGTTTCTAAGGCTTATCCATGAAGTAATAATCCTTTCCCGGCAGTCTTGTAAATAATAAATCAAGTGTAATTCTTCTAGGCCAATTCATGTTTGTTTCTGACGGTGGCACTATATGGCTTTTACTCACAAGTATCTCCTTTCACTGACATGATTAAATAATCGATTATTTAGAAAGTTGGTGCAAGAAACTGATAAAAAATATTTCTTCTGTTAAAATGAAAAAAATGTGTTTAGAAAGAAAATTATACTTTAGTTCCCAAATGATCCAGCATTCATTAATATATTTTCCTTGAACTATTTTTAAATGTCTTCACAAAAATTAGCTATTCATATGTTCTCTGCCAATATAAATCAGGAATGGTTTAGTTTGGCCAGTAAAATGGTAAAAGAGGTCAGGTATTGTGGCACTTTGTTATTATTTTGAATCCCAAAAGGAAAATTTTTTATTTGTGAACTATTCTGTTCCTATGGGCATGAACCCCTATGATTTTATTAGAGTCACGTGAGATGTTTTTGATTAAATTATATGTTAAGATTAGGGTTTTGATTTAACCACATCAGTGGGGCATGACTCAGGGTCCCTTTGTGGACTGATATGAATGGGGCACTCATGCAAGAAGATACAGGAAGAGAGAAAATTCCATAAATGTGGAAGAAGACATGGAAGAGGAGAGAACTTGGTCATTTCAGTCCTTCCATGTGACAGAAAGGATAAGGTTCAAACAGTTCAATCCCTGGGAAAAGAGATGAGCCCTATGCTAGTTTATAGCTGAGATTAGAAGAAGTTGTGCCCATAGAGCCTTAAGAGAAAGAACGAAGGTGAGACTAGGCAGAGATTGCCCACCATCTTTCTTCAATATATGGCAAAAGACTTTGGTGAGAAAGCAACCTTAAGTTGGATTCTTCATAACCTTGTAACTGTAAGCTTTTACGCCAAATAAATACCCTTTATAAAAGCCAACATGTTTCTGGTACTTTGTATCAGCACTTCTTTGGCTGAGTAATACAGCTCTCTTTCCAGGAATGATAATTATGTATTTCAATCCTGTAAAAACATTTAGAAAATTGAGGTTTGTAATGCCCAGTAGCACTGATAGATCACTTAATCACACTTAGGTGATTGCTAATTAGTTAAAAAGATAAAAAGGTACAAGCACAAAGAGTAGGTAGATGCATTTGATTAACCACAGAGGGGAAACCAAAACCAAAAGAAAAAATTCAAATGCACAGTCCAGACGGATAAAGCACAAAGAAAGACTTCCAGCACGTGATTATTAGTACAAGTGTTTCTAAATATATGCAATCGTATATCCAATACTTAACTGGAATTGTACCTGTCTGTGCGCCTTTTCCAAAAGCAGCTTATTTGGATGCCAGAGCGACCTCCAGGGAAGAGAGAAGTATGACAATCTTCCTGATAATTGCAGGAGGAATGCTTTTTTTAATTAATAGAGATTAAAATTTTGGATTATTTTTGCAGTTCTTTTCCCTACCTTGAAGAACATTTCATGTAATATGTCATCTTTCTACTTTACACATTAGTCTTGCAAAACAAACTCAGTCATAACTAATCTCCTTCTGGGGAAGACTGGAGCAAGTAGGTGGAACATGCCACTGGAGTTTCAAGGGATCTGAGGAAAATGTGGGTGTGGACCTTGACTGGATAAGAAAATCACAGGAATTAAGTGCCTTAAAGTGTCAACATATAATCCATAGTGAAAGTAACAGAGGACCTTCAGAAGATACTTTCTGAAACCTGGGATACAAAACTGAGACTGATTTAGCCTAACAGTTCAAGGAAAAAGAAATATATTTCAGAGATATTTCATACAGTGCCATGTCCAGTCTTTGTAAAAGGAACAAGTGTTTATTAGTTCAGAGAAAGGCATACATCATACTCAAGTTGATTTGATTATTTTGACTGTTATGGTCATTAATTCATTTTGACACATTTTACTGAATTGTCAAGTGAATGAAAATGAAGAGGCAAAAGGTACAGTGTAAATTGGTACATACCTCGAATTATTTTTAAGGTTCTGCCATTTACTTGCAATGTAACTTTAAGCATTTTATTTTAAATTCTCTGAATTTCTGTTTCCTCATCTTCAGATCTTTAAAATAATAGAATCTAGTTGTGATGATTAAATTAGTTGACATATTCAAAGATCTTTGAGTGCCTGGAACTTACAGGTATGCAATAAAAATCATTCACCTCAGTCTCCTGTCCTCAACCCACTTGGTGTTTATGGACACAGGCATAAATGATTGAATAATTCACATCCATTTTTAGCCAGCCTACTCTTTAGTTTTTTGCTCGTTTTATAATCTGAATTCCAAAATAGCATTTATGTTGGTATCTCATTCAATGATTCCTAGATTAACAGCTGATCTGGGTTATGTTATGCTAGTTGAGAGAGATTTAGCCTAAGGATTATTAGTCTCTATTTTCCCTGGGTAAAGGAGATCATGCTGTTCAGGACTTGGAGTTGTCCTGGGTGATGCTGCAGGGATAGTTACCAGACATTGTATGTCCTCCCATGGCCCACTGGGTGGACTGTGGGAGAGTGTGGGCTATGATGTGGACCATTGACCATGAGGTGCAGCGGTGCTCAGAGATATACTCACCAAATGTAATGAATGTCTCATGATGATTGAGGAGGTTGTTGTTATGAGGGAGGAGTGGGGTGAGGGAGGTGGGGGGTATATGGGGACCTCATATTTTTTGAACGTAACATTAAAAAAAATAAAGACAAAAAATAATAAAAAAATAAAGTGAATATTTTCAAATATAACCTCTTACATTATATGAGTTGTAAATGAAGAGTTCTATTATCTTTCCATACATGGATATATCTTTACAAGTAACATATTTTATTTCTCTGGTGTTATAATTTGTAAGAAAACTAAGGTTTAAACTTGTGTGGGGGGAGGGGGGAAGGGAAATCAAATAGGTTCCATTAAAATGAGACATCAGGCATAGAGAAATTACATGAGCTCATTAGCCAGCCGGATTAGCGAGTGAGGGAGGGAAGTAAGAGGAAGAAGTAGACAGGAGGAAACACCAAATGCAGTTAACATATTTTTCTCCAAAAAATAAATAGTGTTTTATATCAGTAACATTTTGGACCACATTCATTAATGAATATTAGCACCTTTAATTCTCTTAATAGTCCTAAGAGGCCATGGTTATTGTCTGTATTAGGTGCTGATGCAAAATGTCAGAAATCCATTAGGTTTTATGAAGGGTATTTATTTGAGGTGGAAATATACAGTTACCAGGCCATACAGCATAAATTACTTCCCACACCAAAGTCTATTGCCACGTGTTGGAGCAAGAGGGCGGCTAACATCTGAAAGGATTCAGGCTCCCTCTCCCTCTTAAGGCTCTGTGGTCCCAGTTTCTTTCGTAGGCTGGGATAAGTCTAATCTCTCCCCTGGGGTTCATTTCTCTCTAGGCTCGGCTGCTTTCTTCTCTCCACAAGGTCATCTGTAGACTATCAGGCTCTCTCTCTCTCTTCCCAGGGCCTCTGCCATATCTATGGAGCTGCCTCTATTCCTCTGTGTTCTTCCCATGTGTGTTTACTTCCTGGGGCTCCAGCTCAAAACTCCAACTAACTCCTGTGCCTTCTTGTTTTCTCTGTGAGTTCCCACCCACCAAGGGAGTGGGGACAGAACATCCTATGGATGTGGCCCAATCAAAGCCTTAATCATTATTTAATCAAGTAAAAGCGAAACTTCTGAATCCAATACAATCTAATATGCCCAGACCAGTTCACAAATATAATCCAATATCTATTTTTGGAATTCATAAACATTATCAAACTGCTACATTGTCCATATTCTACAAATGATGAAACTGAGGCACAGAGAGATTAAATAAATTGCTGAATGCCACAGATCTAACTAGTATTAGATTTAGGATTTGAATCTATGACTATAAAAAATCTAAACTTACATATTTTCCTTTACCTTATACTGTCTCTTATGTTCTAAGACACACATAAATAAACTACAGGCTAAATCCCAACCTACAGCCTTTTTTTTTTTAATAAACAAAGTTTTATTGCAACAGAGTCGAGTCCATTTATACATGTATTGTCTATGGCGGTTTTCATGCTACAACAGCAGAGTTGAGTTATTGAAACAGATACCATATGGCTCTCAAACCTGGAAATATTTACTGTATGGCCCTCAACAGAAAAATGTTGCCAAACCCTGTTCTAAGAGACAGCAGATGAGCTAAGCTACCAGGGACAACATTTTTCTTAAAAAATAGCTAAATTAATCATCAGTTACCAAGGTGAAAACAAATGGATTAGGAATCAAATTCAGTTATGTCATTTCAAACCTCACAGCAACTTTATGATGTAGATATTATTAACTCTTTTATACAAACCTGGAAACTGAAGGCTGAAGTAGGTAGGGTGTTCACTTGCCCAAAGTTGCACATACAGACAGTAAGCAGGAGTGTATTTTCATTCAGACCTGTCCTAAAGCCCAGTGCTATTTCTGACACTTATATTATGGTTTCAGATGCAGGTGAGCAAATATAGGTCATTTTTTGAAAGTATAATTAGGATTATAGGTGATTAACAGCAGGAGGGAAATTACACCACGTTTTCTGAGTTGCTTAGCTAGAAGATTTTCCTGTTTTGCAGTAACAGCAAGAGGAAGTGGTTAAGAAAGAGTGTAATCTCCCCAACAGGATGGGAATTGAGCAGAGGTATTCTTAAAGAAGAACCATGGGAAGTATCTGATTTGTGGGTGAAATTTGAAAGTGTTACCATAGGGAAAACATGGTAGGAATTTGCTAATGAGTTCATTAGGGAGACTTTGAAGGGAGGGTTTCTGAATAGTTTTGATTTCAGGGCTAAAGCAGGAAAGGAATTAGTCATCAAATTAAAGATTTTTTGGAAAGTTGCAGTAATATTGTTTTTTTAAGATTTTGTTTATTTATTTATTTATTTCTCCCCCCCCCCCCCCCCCCACACACACACACCCCGGTTGTCTGTTCTCTGTGTCTATTTGTTGCATCTTCTTTGTCTGCTTCTGTTGTCAATGGCATGGGAATCTGTGTTTCTTTTTTTGTTGCATCATCTTGTTGTGTCAGCTCTCTGTGTGTGCCGCACCATTCCTGGGCAGGCTGCACTTTCTTTCGCACTGGGCGGCTCTCCTTATGGAGTGCACTCCTTACGCATGGGGCTCCCCTATGCAGGGGATACCCCTGCGTGGCACGACACTCCTTGCGCACATCAGCACTGCGCATGAGCCAGCTCCACACGGGTCAAGGAGGCCCGGGGTTTGAACCATGGACCTCCCATGTGGTAGACGGACGCCCTAAACACTGGGTCAAGTCCGCTGCCTGCAGTAATATTAATAGTAGTACTGACCTTCACACCCACGGTGGTGGTGGTAGGGGGACATGGCTGCTTCCTTATCATGAAGGATAAAGCCATATTGCTTGTTGTTGACACTCCATAAGTTCCACTAGATTAGCTTTCCAAATTCCAAAGCTAGTTTGGTTTCAGGTAGGTCTCAAGTGATTCTCCTCTGCAGCTGGATTGAGATTCACAGTTCTAAGCAGAAAACACCTTTCCTAGAGCATAAGTCAGTAGCTTTGCACAAGCTCTTCCCTCCACTGGAATACCCCAAGCTTCTCCTCAGCCTTGTGAACACTCCTCCTCCTTAAAGAGCCCTTTCAAAGGGTGCCCCTGACACACTGGTAGAGTGGATGTGGTATGTATGTGAGTCTATTGACATTTGCCTTCCTCACCCTAGATTGACCTTGCTGAGAGTGGGGACTAATTTTTCCTAATCTTTTTATCTAGCATCTTGTACAATGCTATGCACATTGTAAACATTCTGCAATTTTTTTTAGTGAACTAATGGTCTTGAAATAGAATTATATTTTTAGGCAGGCTTAATATAGACTTACTTATAAGCTTGGAATTAATACTTTTCCCATTTGAATCATGTCACTTTTGAGTCTTTGCCTAGCCCCCACCATGTGGGTATAATATATAAACCTTAATGAGAACCAGATCAATTTGGTTGATTCTAGATTATCTTGTCTTAACACTGTACCTAGCCAATACTCCAAGCTGAATGAATATTTGAGAGAAGATTTGTTAAATGAATGAATCATCAAAAGTACTTTAAAGATAAGAGGCAATGCCATTGTCAGTAAGAATCCAAAGAGTAATTCCCTAATGTTAATGTTCTCTAACATATTGCTATATGAAGGGAGATAGAGCTTTGTGGATCCAAAACAGGTTGCTAATAGGGACTCAGAAATCTGGCACAAACAAAAATGAAGATCGGTTGCAAAGGTAAATATTTTTGTCTAGCACAGATTCTAGAAATTCAGGCAGTGGCTCTGTTGGGAGAATTACGTGACATATTAAGTTTGCATCTCTGGAATGTGCCTGAAAAGTATTTGATTAAAGTTCTAGGCCTCATTTTCAATTGAATAAAATGTAACTTGAATTTCCACACTCATTCTGCTGAACTGCAATGCTGTAATGACAGTTACTGAACAAACAGATTGTATTGGTGATTACTGGGAGAAAACAAAGGCATTTCTTCTGAGACATTATTCCAAGAATAAGATGTCAACAACATTTATTGAAAACATGCTGTGTGAGAATCCTTTGCTATCTGCCTTATTCAGCTCAGGTCACGGATTCTACCTGACAACTTTATCTTCCCCAATAACTGAACCAGTTTGAACAGTGAATGCATTGTGTTTGAAATAGTCATTGTATCAGGGAATGGTGTCTAGAATCATTCTTACTGGCAGAAACTTACTACTTGGTGAACCCAAAGTCATGGTTTTCAAGCAGAGTTTTACATCAGACTGGACTGGAGAAACTTTATATCAAAATTTATTCAAAATTGTCTTAACTTCAAACACTTCCTCCCCTCACTTTCCAGAAGAAAATTTTTATGCCTTTGTTAAAGGAGGGGGGCTGGATTTCAAAAAATAACTTTAAAAAAATACCTCTCAGGTGATGATGGCATCCCTTGCCTCTCCACTCTTTGAGAACAGGTTACGAGAAGCCAGATGATTCTCTCATAAACATTCCTGGGTTGTTCATATCCATATCATTAGCTTCAAAGGCAGAACTGCATTTTATTAAAGACTGTGAATTCAGTATTTGAATCCTGGCTCAGAAACATATGTGTTGAGTGACCTTGGACAGGTCAGTTAAGTTTCCTGTGCATCAATTTCTTCATCTCTCAAATAGAAACAATACCTCTAACATCATAGTCTTAATTAGATAATTAATGGAATGAATGTGTACAGTGCTTTACCCAGAGAATACCACCAAATTATAGTATTAGTAGACACCCAGCAAAGTCCTCATATTAAGGATTTAGTCAGGAAAATCAAGACTACTTTAGTCGCCTTATCATGAAGGGATTTAGTACCAAGAAATAGATGCTTACAAACTTATTAGAAGAGTTTGGGGGGTCAATCTCAGTGGTAACCACTGCTGGCTTTCAGGAAATCAGGGGTGCAGGAATTGCAGGCAGCAGGCCCCCAATCATCTCAGTTGCCTGCAACAGTCAAAGAAGGTGATTTGCAGGAACTTTCCTTGAAACCACTAAAACCTTCACATTTTCAATTTCCCATGTTTCTCTGCTTCTCTTTGAAATGAATAATGACTTCTCTTTCTCTTTAGCCTTCTAAATCTTACTCAAAAGACCTTCCAGTAGTGGACTGTAAACTTATGGCAAGAGTACCTAGGAATTGTAGTTTCCAGGCTTCCAACTTGAGAGGTACAACAATAAGGCTTGGTGCTCTATTCTGGACTCTAGCACTATTTAACTGGAGTATGATTCCTATTCACCAGTCTGGTATAGCGAAAAGAACACAGGTTTTGGAGGCAGGCATAATAGGGTTTTCGCCTCTCTACTGCATACGTGGTATCTCGAGTTTTTGAACAAAACTGGATTCCTAGTGAGCTTCCAGGGCCAAGTGTTCCAACTGAGCCTTTCTCTTTCTGTTTGCCTCAGCTCTATCCAAGTTCTGACTTCCTTACTCTGTTTTTCTTCTATGCTTTACCCAGTGAATACCAAGAAGTTATGATATTTCCTGTGTTAGACTGCATTAAGTGAGGCTGCTTGGAGAAACCAGACAAGGAATCAAATCCCACCTGCAGCACACAGAAGTAGTGTAACATTTAAACCTCTACTTAATCTTGTAAGCCTCAGCTTCATTCTTTGTAAAATGGCAATACTATCTCCCTAAATTATTTCCTTTCCTCCTGTCTTAATTTCCTAAGCCTGCTGTAACAAAGTACAACAAACATAGTTGCTTAAAACAACAGAAATTATTGTCTCAAAGTTCTGGAGGCCAGAAATCCAAAATCCATAGGGAAGAATCCTTCATTGCCTCTTTCCACATTCTAGAGGATTGTTGACAATCCTTGGGCTTAGATCCCTGCCTCAGTCATCACGATGCATTCTCCCCTGGTGCATACTTGGATCTGGGTTTAAATTTCTTCTTCTTAGAAGGGAGCCAGGCATATTAGCTTAGGGCTCACCTTAATTCACTTTGGCCTCATTTGGTCAAATCAAATCTTCTTTAATACTATTTCCAAGTAAAGTGCCATTCACAGGACCAGGGGTTAGGACGTGAACATGTCTTTTGGGAGGATACAATTCAATCCATATCACCTTTTGAGCAGATGATGGAATAGCTTAGCTAGTTTGGGTTATTCAAGGCTAGGGCTAGTGGTAAGAGGATATTTCACTCCAAACTGTCCAATATTCAAAACAGAATGTTCATGAAAATTCAGAGATTCTAGAGAGATAGGCCAACGTTGACAAACCAGAGAAGTGGGTTTTCAAAACATGGATGTTCTTGAGATGGGTAATTGGAGTATAAGAACAAAATATTTGAGGAGATGAGGGCAAAGATCTGCAGGTAATCTAGATGACTACTGGAGTCAGACACTGTTGCTGGTGCTTGGGCATTTTACATGTGCCTCACACTTCAATTCCTAGAAGGCTCAGATCCTTGTAATAGTCTGAGAAGAAAGATTCTTTTACAAAATTGTTCTGAAGAACAAATATGTTTAATAAAAGGCTTTGAAAATTAATAATCTTGCTTAAAAAGGGATTACTATTATTAGTAGCAGTAGCAATAAGATATATTTGTATTTATTTGCTCATTTATATTCTTGTTGGGATTTGGACTCGGATGTAACTTCTCTAAACATGCCTCTTCTGTCCCTTTTATTGAATGTATGGTTGGCACTGGGGTTGGGGTATGCCCAGGAGACTTGATTCTCTGGGCTGTCCATGTGCCAGCTGGGCCCTGAACTTCCGTGGTGTCGCAGCACCTACTCTCCCGTTCATTGGACTTACTCAGGTCAGCTGACAGGGAGGTGAGAATGGACAACCATCACACCAGGCAACTGAAGAGAGTCTATAGCTACAGGCAGGAGAGTTCCATCCACCAGCCATGTGGGCTCGAAGCCCCCTCTAAAATGAGAGGTAGAGTGGGCATCGTGACCCCAGGATGGAGGAATAAAATATGGACTAGAGTAGACGTACTGGTATTCTACTATAGAATTAGTGTGACTCTAGTAATGGAAGAAATTATATCATTGATGTGGAGACAGTGGCCACTGGAGTTGATGACAGCAGAGAGAGGGAAAAGGAGGTTTGATATGGGGTATTTTCAGGATTTGGAGTTGTCCTGAATGATATTGCAGGGACAGATGCAGGACATTATATATCCTGCCATAACCCACTGAATGGACTGGGGAGAGTGTACAATGCAAACTATAATCCATATTTTGTAGCAGTGCTCCAAAATGTATTCATCAAATGCAATGAATGTATCACACTAATGAAAGAAGTTGTTGATGTGGGAAAAGTGGAGGATGTCGGACACCTACCATATTTTTAAATTTCACATTTTGTGTGATCTATATATCTTTTAAAATAATAAAAAATATATTTTTAAAAAGTGAAAAAAAAAGAATAAATAACCTTAGGGAGCAGATGTAGCTTAAGTGGTTGAGTGCCTGCGTTCCATGTATGAGTTCCTGGGTTCAATTCCTGATACTGACTAAAAACAAACAAATAAGGAAACAAACAAAAAAACCAACTCTCACTGGGGAGCAGATGTAGTTCACTGGTTAGGCACCTGCTTCCCATGTATGAGGTCGTGGATTCAATCTCCACTAGTTTCTTTGAAATAAGTTTGTAAAAATATAATTAACTTGCCCTTGTGACATCATAAAACTGTATTGAGTGAACTCCCTGTGGTTGTGTGCATGCTTAGCCTTTTTGTAATCAGGGTACACATGTCCTGTGAAATGTCTAGTGCAGCTTTAGAATTAAACAGTTACAATGAATGCAATTTCAGCATCTGTAACTCTTCCTTTACACAAATCAGTTTTCCCATTACAGTGAGAAAAAAAAATATGGTATATGATGCCACTTACATAAACATGTTAAAATGTGGGAAAAGCAGAAATAAAAGCTCAGTAAACTGGAAAAAATTAGCAGAAACATAGAGCTTGAAAAACATACATGAATCAAAATAGAGGAAAATAGTCGTCAATAACGCCAAGTTTCTATGATTGTCACATAGTTTTTCTTTTTGTAATTTAATCATGGCAATGACTCAGTTGAACAGATAGAGTTATTGTATAGCTCAAAGAGCACTAATAGGAAAAAAAATAAAGAGATGGGAACAAATTCCCTTGCTGACATTCATTATAATCTTGGACAACTTATTTTACTTCTGACTCCTGGTCTTATCATCAGAAAAATATAATAACTCCTATCATGGATGCCATTGGAGGGACTCTATTGTGATGCTGAAACACTTGTGACCTCTGATGTTCCTGAAACTTTATCCCTGCCTATATCCTATCTTACGTATTTGTCTCTCTTTCTGGTCATTATAGAATGTCTTCCCCTTCTTATATCCCACGTCTTTTTTTTAAGCATCTAGTAATTCTCCCCTCACCCTCAGCTTTAATGTTCTATGTAGGGTCTCCCAGGAAAATTATAGTGAAAATGGTGACATACTTCTTTCATTTTGTCACATTTCTTTTGTAGTAGATTATCTGAAAGATGACTGCTATTGTTCCCTTCCCACTATATATACAAAAGTCATTCTTTTATTTAAAAAATGGAGTCCATTCCCAACTTTCGTGAATTTAGGTTAGCCTGGGAATACTTTGAGAATAAAATATGGTAGAAATAATGCTGTGTAACATCTGAAACTATGTCATAAGGAACTTTATAGCTGAAGCCAGGCTCTCTTGTAACCCTCAACTCTGTGAGAAGCCAACTGACATGTGAGAAGTCAGCCTTTGCTGAGTTAGTCATGCTATGAGGAAGCCCAAGGTAGCCATATGGACTGGCATCATAGAGAAAGAGATGCATAACCCAACTCCAGCTTTTCCAACCACCCCAGCCCAGGCATCAAATATAGGAATGAATAAACAACATATGAGGGGCCCCAGGAAAAACCAGCCAGCTGAAGCCAACAACCCACAGAATCATCATAAATACTTATAAATTGTTTCATAGTACTAAATCCTGGGGTTGTATTTTATGCAGCATTAGGTAAACAGGCACATATTTACCCCTGAGGGACTGGCTAAAGAATGATTCAAGTATACATTATACTCTTTCAAAGATCATTATACCTTTCCTATGACAGGGCAAGATATTATATTAGAGGAGAGACATACATTAGTTGAATTAATAAGTACATAGCATGGATTTGGCTAAAGCTGTTAGGAAGATATAATTATGCAATTATACATGCTTGGAAATATTTTGTATGTTACATTAGCACAAATAGAATGTAATAAATTTGGAGGATTTAGCAGAATTTGTCTTCATCAGTAAGACAAATGAAAATACAGGTAAGATGAAGAGACACAGGAAAGAAGATGCAGGATATATATATTTTGGGGATCAAAAGAACGAGGAGAGACAAGAATCAGTATTTTACTAAATGGAGCAGAGGGCCCAGATAATGATAAACTTGGATGGTATTACATTCTATTACTTTAGTATGGGAAGCCATCTTCATGATAATGATATTATAATTAGAAAAATATGTAAATGGGGTTATAAGTAACTGTGGGCAGAAATATATGTGCTTTTGTAAACTCTTTAAGAGGAAAAGAGAATGTTGTGTGAGAGGGTTTAGAAAAAGGGATAGAACTTGAAATCATATATGGAAAGTCTTGGATGAAAAATAAAAGGGTTATACTGAGCCAGGGTGCTCTAGATCCTCCTTACTCAAAGTGTGGTTGGAGGACCAGAAACACAAGCATCATCTAGGAGTTTGATGGAAATGCAGAATGTTGAGCCCTAACCTAGACTGACTGACTCAGAATCTGCATTTTAACAAGATCCCTGGATGATTTATATGCACGTTAAAATTTTTAGAGGCTCTAGATCATCTTGGGCAGTACCTATCTGCTGTTTTTTCCTAGTGTTATGGTCACAGCAAGGGTAAATAAACTAAGTATAGATAAATTTAAGTTGTCCTACTTGTCCTGCCTATCATCATTACTGAAGGGAAGGAATTATTGGACTGGAAGATTACAGGACTCATTATTATGGTTGCCTTTATGAGTTGTGTAAGTTTTTGAGAAATTATGGGAGAGTGTTACTTGCTTTCTGCTGTCAGAGAAAGAAAGAGGAGTTGACATCTTATGTACGTGTCTTTCTCCTGAATGTAGACCACTTTCTATACTCCTTCCAAAGATTTTGATATTTTACTCTCTGGGGCTCCACTGTCCTGTATTGCAACCAGGTTTTCCTCAGGGCTCTAGTTCATGAGATATGCATATATATGCCCAAATCCTACTTATGCACCAGGTTCCTCTACTTTTGTATGGATCGCAACAAGGGTTGAATCAACTAGTTTGGAATGAAATGAACTAGGAATAAGAGCAGAAGAAAAGGGATAAAAAATTATTCCTCCAGTATTGTGACCAAAGTCTTAAATTCCACATGTAATATCTAATAATCTAATTAAAGCAAAAGAACAAGTGATTGGCTACTCATAGTGAAAGAGGTTTAACTAACTCCATTTGGCAGTGCATATGTACCTTAGCTCTGACACATCCAAGACCTGGGCTATTTGACTTCTACCCATTATTCCTCTAGGGCCTAGTCCTAGAGTTTAGGGCCACTGAAAATCGATTCAAGGTCCCTACTCCTGGCAGTTCCTTATTACTTGAAAAATAATAGTTATTCTAAGACCCATATGTGTTTTCCATGGTCATTTGCCACTGAAAAGTGTATTTCTCAAATTATTAAAATGATACTTAACAACATTTTGGTACCCATGGGTATATTTCAAAACATGAAAGTAAGGCATTGTGTTATGGAGCCAGGCTATTCTCAATCTGAATCCTAGTTTAGCCCCTTACTAGTTTTGTGACTGTGGAGAATTTACCTAAGTTACCTGAACTTCTGATTCTTTATGAGTAAAACAAGGATAATAAAATGTGAAAATTTTAATGGGGGAAGTATAGAACTTTATGGATTCTCAGAGGTGGACAATCCAACCTGGACTTAGGAAATAGTTCCTGAAGGAAGTGAGATCTAATTCAAGACCCTAGCATTGGTATGAGCTAAACAGATGAAGGAAATAGTGACTGAATGAGTGTTCTAGAAAAAGAAGCGACCTGTATGAAGACACAGAGTAAGAAGAGCATGGCATCACTAGTGATAATATTGGTGTGGCTGGAGCACTCAGTGAAGAATTGAGGATAGAGTAGACAGCATAGAGGCTAAAGAATATGAGGGGATAATGAGACTTGAGGTTACAGGATAAAGAAGAAACTAAACAAGGACCCTGCAGTGAGGTGAATGGTTTGTCTTTGGGGGAGGATATGGAAATTGGCAGATGGGAGACCAGTTAGGAAGCTAGAAATCCAGTAATATAATTTAATCTAGTAATAAAACAAATAAGATGGCTCTTGATCTAATATGGTGTTAAGGAGGTGGAGGAGGCAGACACCAGAGAAATTGCCAAGTAGATCATGCTTTATAATTTTTGAGGAAAATTATCAGTATGTCTTTAACTATTTCAGTGGGTCCTTTAAATTTCAATATTTGTGACTATTATACATATCTAAACCCAGAGCCTGCTCCTAGAAATAGTCTCACTCTGGAAAATCCATCAACATACTACAGATACTTGAAAACTTGGAATAAAGCAACTTTTAGTTTTATTCCTTCCATATAAATGCACCTGGTAGTGCCAACTCAAAGATAAACTACTGAGCACATATAGTCTCAAACCCAGGAAAGCTCATTGGGGAACACATGCCCTCATCCACATATATTCTCAACAGTCCCATGAGAGGTCTGTCAGACCTAATTTAAATCTGATAATTCTAGAATTATAGATATTATTATATTATCATTCCAATATCACACATAGTAAATCTGAAAGGTTTTACAATTTTCTTAGGGTCAAGCAACTAATAAGTGACAAAATCAGATCTATGAACTCAGTCCTTGAGGACTTAATTCAAATCACCTGCTTTAACCAGTATGCCATACTGCTTTGGTAGAAACTTCTAACTTAGTACCATAAATGGCCCTGAAGAAAAAAAGAAAAAAAAAATTGAGGAATTTATTTACAAGTGTTCATCTTCCTTGTTGTTACTATTTTATCCTTGATATGATCATCATTAAAAATGTACAATTCCTATAATAAGCTCACACTAATGATATGATGCAATTCTGGATTATTAGGTTGTGAAAATGCTACTTTTTATTTTTTTTTGAGGTACCAGGGCCAGCAATTGTGTGGGAAACTGGGGCTTAACTTGAGACACATCAGCTTCCTGAGTTGTTTTTTGTTGTTGTTGTTGGTTTGGCTTGTTGTTTTTTTGTGTTTTGTTTAGGAGGTACTGGGAACTGAACCTGGGACATCCCATTTGGGGAGCAGGGGGTCAAGAGCTTGAACCACATCTCCTCCCAAATGTTACTTTTAAATTCAGTTTTCATTCTCTTAATGAAGCAGCACATTTGGGGACTGTGATAGTTTTAGGTAGGCTTTGGTCTATTCAGAAATGATACTTTTATCTTTCTTAAATGACAGAATGAAATGTATTCTTCATGAGCGCCTTTGTATCCCCAGTGTTTTCATTTATTCCATAACTGAAAACATTTTATTTGAGATTGAGATAATGGCAATATGAATTTATACTAATGGTCCCCTCTTCCCCTTAGTTCTTTTCTAGATGACCCAGAAAATAAGAAATTCCCAGCCTATTGTAAACATGTTAAGGGCCTGGTATGATGGTGAATTTTATTTGCCAAATTGGCTAGATTATGGAGTCCAGTTGTTTGGTCAAACATTGACCTATATATAGCAGTAGAGACAAATTGTAGATGGAATTTGCATCTCTGCTAAAATTGACTTTAAAAAGATTACTCTTAATACTATGGGTGGGCCTCATCCAATCAGTTGAAGGCCTTAAGAACAAAGAATTTAAGTTTCCAGAGAAAGAAGAAATTCTGTCTCAAGACTGCAACATCTACTCCTCTTTGTGTTTTCATCCTTCTGGCCTCTACTACATATTTAAGACTCAATATGTAACATCCCATAGACCACCTATACCACTATCATCTATAATACTAACAAAATTCAAATTCCTGGGTCTCTCTCCTAAACACACACCCTCATTATTGGAGGTGTGGCCTTAATTTAAACTTTAGAACTTTTATTTTAGTCTTTTTCTTTGAACAAAGAATCATTCTGATATTCACTGGTTTTAATTATTTTAAATTTAATTCATTTAAATTTTTATTAATTTAATTTTCAAACACTATCCCCACCAAACAAAAACTCCCTCGTCTCCCCTCCTCCTATCCCCAGGTAACTTCTAATCTGTTTTCTGTCTCTGAGAATTTCTAATTATAGATATCTTATATAAATGACATCATACAATATTTTTCCTTATATTGCTTAGTTGTTTCACTGACCATAATGTTTTCAATGTTGAGCCATGTCTAGGATGGTTAGGCTAATGTGTCAACTTGGCCAGGTAATGGTGCCTGGTTATTTGGTCAAGCAAGTACTCACCTGATGGTTACTGTGAAGAAATTTCCTGGACTTAAATCATCAGTAAGTTGGTTGTATCTATGGCTGATTATAACTACAATCAACTAAAGAGATTGTCTGCAGCAATGAGAGCAGTTTCATCCAATCAGTTGAAGGCCTTAAAAGGAGAAGTGATGATTGCAGCTGTCAGAAGAAAGAATTGCTATCTCTACTTCAGCCAGGCATCTTTGCCTGGAGAATTCATCAAAAGCCTTCGTTGTAGTTCCCAGATAGTAGGCTGCACTATGGAATTTGGACTCATACATCCCCACAGTTGCATGAGATAATTTAATAAAATCTCATATTATTTATAGATATCTCCTTTCAGTTCTGTTTCCCTATAGAATGCTGACTAATATAATGTTTCAGAACTTCAGTGCTTCTTATGGCTAAATAATATTCTTTTTTGTGTATGTCTCATATTTATTTTTCCATCCATTTGATTGATGGACACTTGGATTTTCAAATTTGGGTTATTTTGAATAATGCTGCAGTGAAATAAGTGATATAAATTTTAAAAAATACTTTCCTCTTGCAATGTATCCATTTATTCCAATTTTATTAAGAGTTGTGTATTAGTCAGCCAAAGGAGTGCTGAAGCAAAATACCAGAAATCAGTTGGTTTTTTATAAAGGGCATTTATTTGGGGTAGAATCTTACAGTTACCAGGCCATAAAGCATAGTTACTTCGCTCACCAAGGTCTGTTGCCACATGTTGAAGCAAGATGACTGCTGACGTCTGGCAGGGTTCAGGCTTCCTGTGTTCCTCACTTCCCAGGGTTCTTTTCTCTCTGGGCTTAGCTGCTATGCTTTCTCCACAACGCCAGTTGTGGACTATCAGGTGAACAGCTCACCTCTGTTTCCTGCTGTGCTCTGTTTCCTGCTGTTCCACAGCCTCTGCTGTGTCTTATCAAGCCTTCTCTCTGCTACTCTGTGTCCTTACTTCCCAGGCTCCAGCATCCAAAACTCTAAAGGTTCTTTTCTGCAGTATGGTTTCTCTGTGAGACCCTGCCCACCATAAGGATGGGTATGTAACATCCTACTGAAGTGGCCCAAATCAATCCCTTCATCATTATTTAATAAAGTAAAAGTGGAACCTCTGAATCCAATATAATCCAATACGTCCAGAGGAACAAAGCAGTTTACAAGCATAATCCAATATCTATTTTTGGAATTCATAAGCAATATCAAATACACAGCTTATATAAGAAATGTTTTCCAAATTTTATTCAATACCTGAGTTTGCCATTTTCCTTTCTCTGGCTTATTAGTATAGAAATTATGTGAATAAATTTCCTAATATTGAGACTTCCAAAGAATTACTGGAAATAACACCATATGATCACAATAGTATTATTCTTCTAAATTGATGCCAGATTGTTTCCCAATATTTTCTTTCAAGATTTTCTCTTTTTATTTAGCTTTTGCTGTTTGAATATCATATGCCTAGCTTTGGTAGGGGTTTTCTGGTTGTTTTTTTCTTCCTTTGGTACTTTTCCTGGTTAATGTTCTCTGAACTTCCTGTATCTCTTGTTTGGTGTATGTAATAAATTGTAGAAATTTCACAGAGATTATTATTTCAAATATTTTTTCTGTTTTATTTTTTATTTCTTCTCTTTCTGGCATTACAATTACATACAGTATATGCCTTTTGAAAATGTCCCAGAGTTCTTGGATTATCTATTCTCTTGTTCATTCTTTTTTCTCTTTGCATTTCAGTTTGACTTGTTTCTCTTACTTGACCTACCTTCAAACTCATGTATACTTTCCTCAGCCATGTCAGAGCTTCTGATGAGCCCAACAAAAACATTCTTGATTCCCGGTAGTGTTTTTAATTTCTAGCATTTCCTTTTGATACTTTCTTAGAATTTACCATCTTTCTGTTTACATGTCCCATATCCTCTTGCGTGTTATCTAAATTTTCCATTGGTACCCTTAAAGTATTGATGAGCTTCTTTTATTTTTTAAAACCCCTGCCTCATAAGAAAAAAAAATCTGTGCCATATCTGGCTCTGATGATTTCTTTGTTTCTACAGACTGTAGGTTTCTGTTTTGCTCCATTTTTCTGCTTTTTGATATGCCTTGTAAGTTTTTGTTCAACATTAGATAGGATATATCAGGTAATAGGTAAATAAGCCTTCAGTGTGTCGATTTATGTTAGTGTGTCTGAGAGTTGGACTGTGTTTAATGTATCCTGTAACTACAGATGTCAGAAGCTTCAAAGTATCTTAGTGTACTTTTCTGGTCTCCCCTATTGACTTTGGGCTGCCTTAAATATTCCTACTCAGAGAGCGTGTGTCTTGCAGCCTTTTCAGCTATAATCCATCATTATTATACAGGAAATTTTTTGTTCTGATAGTGAAGATAGGGTAGGAGGAGAATTATAGAACCTTCTGATTATATCTCAACCTTTTTGTCGGCCTGTGTCTCTGGGCTATGGCCTTCACAAGTGTTCCTTCAGGGTCATTGCCTTTTTCTCCTTCTGTCCTCCAGTAGAGGAATATTGGAGGTGCTGGAGTGGGAGGACTTCTCTTCCCCCTCTAGGATAAGGTTCTGGCAAAATCTCATTCCCTGGAGTATAGTTTCTATTATAAAAAAGGCCATGGACATATTTCACAATGTTTATTCTTCCTCCCCCTAGCAAGGGCCAAGAGGGGAATCTTTCTTTGGTTCCTCATCATGAGAACCTTGTTGAGTTCTTGGAGTGAAGGCCTACTTAAATGTAAGGTGCCACCATAAGATTGTGGCTCCCAGGAATTTTACAGTCTCATGCTAGCCCATATTTAGTCTCCAGCAGTTCATCAGAACAGCTACTTAAGTGTTCCTGCCAGCTTATGGATTCCAGTGTCTTCTTTCCCAGTTAAGCAAATCTTGGGACCTATATCTCTCTGTGTGCCCTGTCTTTCCATATTTGGGGGTGTCAATTTTCATTGTGACCATAGTTCTCTGTAAGTTATTGGTTTTAAGTTTGTATAGCTTTTTCTTGCTGTAAGAACAAGAATAATGATTTCCAAGCACCTCAGATGCCATAACTGACACTGAAACCTGGAGACATTCACTTTTGCTGTTTCCAGTTTTTTTCCAAGTAATTCCTACCCCTTATTAAAGAAATGACTCAGGTTGAAATTGCTCAGTTATATTCTTCATGGGTGATTTGATTTTAAGCCTTGGATAAGTAATTTATGTTATTTTCTTTGATGCACGTCTCTTGGTTAATATAAATATAAATTGAACTGCCTGGTTATAAAACAGCTTGCTCTATATGCTAATTAATATACAATTTTGAAATATGAAGTTATTTGCAAATTCATATTGACATTTTATACAGCCCAATATAGAAATATCATCTCATTCATCTATACATTGAATTCAATGGAAAGTGATCAGTTGTACTTTGCATTTACCTCAGAGGTTATCTTTACTCCCCAGAACCACAAGCCAAGAATTCTGCCCCCAGATCCCTAATCTTTCCATTGTCTTCTTTCTAACATACTTTCTTCAAGAAACTGCTCTTGGTGAGAAAATATATTCATCCTAAGTCTTCATTATTACACTAGATCAATTGAAATATTATTTAAAATAATTACAACCAAGTGTACTTAACAAAATTAACAAAATGAAGATGAATCGAGTTGCCTAAATTTTAACAGTGATTATTTTGCTTAGTAAAATTTTAACTTTAGTGATATTTGCAGATCTTTTCCTTTGTAAAATGCTGCCATACAGAATTGCCTCTGACACATCTATACCTAAATGTTGGAGAAACGTGTATTATGGTAATTAATTGTGTGCTTTGGAGCTTTAGTCTGACTAGGGTTGAAACACAGCTCTTACATTTACATAGTATGTAATCTTAGACACGTAAATTAAATTTCAACACCTTTTCACATATGAAGTGGTAATTATAAATCATTCCTTTTAGGATTTATCATGAATTGAAGTTTAAGAGGTAAGGTTCCCAGTACATATTAGGTTATCAATAGATGGTGTGGTAGGTACAATTTCTAAAATGATCCCCTGAAGATCCCCTGCCCTAATCTCAGAACCTCTGAATATGATTAGGTAATTGTTATATGGCACAGCTGACTTTAACATAGTGAGATTATCTCAGTGGGTCTGATCTAATCATGCAGGTCCTTAAAAGCAGAGAGCTTTCTCTGAATGGTGGTAGAAGGGGAAGTAAAACAGTTTCAAAACCCCAGGAGGATTCAACACACCATTGATGGCTTGAAGAAGGAAGGGGCCAAGTCAGAAGGAATAAAGACAGCCCTAAGGAGCTGAACGAGATCCTCAGCTGACAGCCAGCAAGGAAATGGAGATCACAGTCTTATAGTTATAAGGAGCTAAATTTGGTCAACAATCTGAATGAGCTGTTCTTTTCTAGAGACTACATATAAGAGCCTAATCTGGCCAAAACCTTGATTTCAGCCTTGTGAGACCCTTAGCAGCAAATCCAGCATGCCATGGCAGACTTCTGACTTTCATTACTGTGAGCTAATACATTTTTGTTGCTTCAAGCTGCTACATTTATCTAATTTGTTACCTAATGTATTAGTCAGGAAAAGAGGTGCTGATGCAAAGTTCTAGAAATCTGTTGGATTTTATAAAGGGTATTTATTTGGGGTAGAAGCTTACAGTGACCAGACCATAAAACATAAGTTTACTTCCCTCACAAAAGTCTGTTGCCATGTGTTGGAGCAAGATGGCTGCTGACATCTGCAAGGGTTCAAGCTTATTCTTCCTCTTAAGACTCTGTGGTCCCAGCTTCTTCCGATATCAGCTGTAGGCTGGGATAAGTCCCATCTCTTTCCAGGGGCTCATTTCTCTCTGAGCTCAGCTGCTCTGCTCACTCCACAAGGCCAGCTATAGACTCTCAGACTCTTTAGGCTTTGTCCTTCTCCCCAGGCATCAGTTCTCTCTGGGCTCAGTTGCTCTTCTCTCTCCCATGTGTTTGCTTCCTCGGCTTCAGCTCAAAACTCAAACCTCCGTTCTCTGCATTTCACTTTCTATGTGAGTCCCTACCCACCAAGGGGGCAGGGATGCAACATCCTACTGACATGGCCCAATCAAAGTCTTAATCAAAATTTAACCAAATCCAGAGGAACAGACCAGTTTACAAACATAATCCAGTATCTATTTTTGGAAATCATAAACAATGCCAAACTGACCCACCTAGCAATAGAAAACTAATACAACTAGTAACTGTTTCTATTGTATGTTTTCCTAGTTAAGTCCAGGTCAAAACTACAATTATACACTTCAAATATATGAATATTTTCTTTAGAAAGAGTTCCAGAGATTTCCTTCCCACAAGTTTTGGTGATGATTCTGGTAGGAGGGAAACTTTCCTAAAGGAGTTCAATTAACTTAGAAGCCAAGACCTAGCTGGCAGAGCCTCATTTCAGATTGTAGGTACTCGTGTGTTAGAATGTGCAATCTTGATCTAGTGATTACAAAATAATTTTATCCTTTTTGTCTTAAAGATTAATGGAATTAAATAATAAGGTAAATATATTTTGGACTCCTAACAAGATATTATTTACAAGGTCCAACAAACTATCAAAATGATTCGGCATTGAAAACAGGCATTCAAACAAAAATATGCACATGAATGTTCATAGCAGCACTATTCATAATAGCCTAAAGGTGGCAACAACCCAAATGTCCATCAACTGATGAAGAGATGAATATAATGTGGTATGTAATTTTATGAAATGTAATATTATTGAACAATGAAGAGAAATGAAGTACTATTACTTGCTATAATATTGATGAATCTTGAAAACACTATGCTAAGCAAAAGAAGGCAGACACAAAAGGAAACATATTGTATGTTTCTGTATATATGAAATATGCAGAATAGACAAATGCATAGAGAAAGAAAGCATATTAATGTTTTCCAGGGTCAGAAGGAAGGAGGGAATAAAGTGTTCACTGCTTAATAGACACAGATTTTCTTTTGGGGTGATTAATATCCTCCGGAACTAGATATGGTAATGATTTCAAAGCATTGTGTGTGTACTAAATGACACTGAAATGCATACTTTAAAATAATTAAATGGTGAATTCTGCATTATGTGTATTTTACCAAGATAAAAATGTGGATAAAAAGAAGACTAGGCATGAAATGCAGCAGGAAAATGTGACCCTTCTTCAAAGGGAAAGAAAAGCAGTCAATAGAAATAGTCCCTATGGCAGTCCAGGTGATGGAAATAGATGACAAAGACTTTAACACACTTATTATAAATATGTTCCAGGATGTAAAGGAAAAGTTGGCGATAAGGAGAAAATGCATTTTTCTCGGGAGAGAAACTAAAACTATTAGAAAGAATAAATGGAATTTCAAGAACTGAAAAGTAGTATATCTGGAACTAATTAAGTACATGTAATTAGCAGCAGAAAGAAGATCACAAAATAAATGGAGGAAAAGTAAGAAAGATCAATAAAAATAACAAAATTTGTAGAACAGAGAGAAAAATTGCAAATAAAACAGAAACCCTCAGTGATTTATGAAACAATAGTTGTCTAGCATAAATGTGATTTAAGTTCTCATAGAGAAGTGAGAGAATGGGGAGAATGGGGCAGAAAAAAATAGTTGTAAAATATTGACTGAAAATTTACCATATTATTTGAAATACATAGAAATACATATCTTAGAAACTCAGTGTACACAAGCTGGAGGAATAGAGAGAAAACTACACTTAGGCATATCATTGTTAAACTGTTGAATATGAATGATAACTAGAAAATGTTCAAAGCAGCCAGAGAAATTGGTAAATTACATACAGGAGTACAATTATATATATATATATATATATATATATATATATATATATATAAACATAAGAAAAAATGGGGGCCTGAAAACAATAGAATAAGTTTAAAACACCAACTTTAAAAAGAGTGAATCCAGAATTCTCTATAAAGTGAGAACAGCTTTGGGAAATGAGGATTTAAAAAAAAGACATTTTACGAAAAGTAAAATTTGAAAGAATTTATTACCAGAAGATCCTGTAGCAGTTTGATATAGATATGAATTCTAAAAATAGATATTGGATTATATTTGCAAGCTGGTCTATTACTGGGCATGATTGAGTTATGATTAGGGCTTCGATTGGGCCATGTCATTAGGGTATTGAGTCCCCACCCCTTGGTGGGGGGAGACTCACAGATAAAAGGCATGCCAAAGCACAGAGTTGGAGCTTTTGATGTAAGCGTTCTTAATGTTGGCGTTTTGATGTTGGAGTTTGATGCTGAAGTCTTAACCTGGAGCCCCGGGAAGTAAGTGCACAGAGGAAAGAGAAGCAAGCCCTATGAAGAAAGGAACTCTGAGTCCAGAAAGGGAGTAACCCAGGAAGCCTGAACTCTCACAACTGTTGGCAGCCATCTTGCTCCAACACATGAAAATATACTTTGGTGAGGGAAGTAACATATACTTTATGGCCTGCTATCTGTAAGCTCCTACCCCCAAAAAAACACCCTTTGTAAAAACCAACCAATTTCTGGTATTTTGCCTTAGTACCTCTTTGGCTAACTAATACAGACCTGAACTACAAAAACTAGGGTAGGAACTTCTTCAGGCAAAAGGGAAGTAAGTACCAGATTGGAACAGCACTGGACCTGGTTAAATACATAGGAAATTATAAAAGACTGTCTTTTTACCACCCCCCCCCCCTTAATTCTTTAAATTACTGCTGACTTGCTAAAGAAAAAACAACATACTATTGTGTGTTTCATATATGTACAAGTAAAATATACCACAAATGACTGAGGAATAGAGAGAATTATACTATTGTTAAGTTTCATGAGTTTTATATGAAGGACACAATAGTGACAAGACCAACACCAAATTAACCTTAGTGACTTACTTAGAACAGTATACTAAACCAAGAAAATATGAACGTTCTTTTCAAGTGCATATGGAATAGTCACAGATATTGATTTCTTTTAGACCATAAAGCAAGGCTTAATAAATTAGGAAAGTTTTAATTTCATGAGACATTTTCTCTGTCCCAATGGGAATTAAAAGAGAAATCAATAACTAATAATTTGAAAAGACTAAAATATTTTAATATTATGCAGTGCAACTATTAATAAGCTATTAGGTAAAAAATAACAAATGAAATTAGAGAATATTTCAAACTGAAAGAAAATGAAATCACAATATTTTAAAATTTGGAAGATGCAACCAAATCAGTGCCTAGAAGAAACTTGATAGATTTAAATAAAGGGTTCTCAGCCTTGGAACTCTTGAAATTTGGGGTTGGATCATTGTATGCTTTTGGGGCCATTCTTTGCATTTTATGATGCTTAGCAACATTAACAGGCTCTGCCCATTAGATAGCAGTAGCAAGCTCCCCCACCCCCCACTGTTTTTTTTCCATCTATTTTTATTTCTTTAATTTTTTATTTTAAAAGAAACTTTAGGTTACATAAATGTTACCTCAAAAATATAGGGGATTCCCATATACCCCACTCCTCCCTCTACCACACTTTCCCACATTAACAACATCTTTTATTAGTGTGATACATTTGTTACAATTGAAGAACTCATATCAAAGCATTTCTCTTAAGCATGGACTATAGTCTACATTATAATTTACACTTTGCCCGACACAATTTTACAGGTTTTGACAAAATGAATAATGGCTTGTATCCATCATTTCAATGCCATGAATGGCAAGTTCAATGCCCCCATGATATGCGTATACTTTGCTCTGCTTCCATTCAGAACCTCTGGTGGCCATTGCCTTTATATCAGTGATACAAGTTCTTCCATTGCTAGAATAATAATGTCTACTTTAGTCCCTAGTTCCATTCGGGATGGTGATGTCCACTCTGTTTCTGATTGAGAGGGGGCTTAGATCCCACGGGGAAGATGGATGGAACTGTCTTGCTTTCAGCTATAGATATTCTCTGGTATTTTTTGGAATGGACATTGTCCATCATAATCCTTGTTTTAGTTGTCCTGGGTGAATCCAATGAACTGGAGAGTAGGTGTTGCAACTCTGCTGAGATTCAGGGCTCAAATAGCATATGAACAGACCAAAGATTTATGTCTCTGGGGTATATCTCTAACAAGCATATTGCTGATTATAGGTTCAAATAAAAGAGATAAAAGAGCCATGTGTAGGACAATTATAAATTAGTCTAACTTTTTGCATTGGGGAGCATATATTCACTAGTAAGTTCTGCTAACAGGGTGAAATTCCTGAGTTTGACTGCTTTGCTTGTAGTGTCTAGATGTCTCTAGTGCCATCAAGAACGCTGCTGTTTGAGGCGCTGTTTACTGCAGCAGTCAATGAAATCCTGCTGAGACATGCATTAAGCATAATCTCTGGAATGACCTCTCGACTCACTTTGAAATCTCTTAGCCATAAAAACTCATTTGTATTTACTATTTCCCCCATTTCATCAAGGTATTTTTCCAGATGCATTCCTAGTTGGCACTTGGTAATAATCCCTTGGTGCCAGAGAGGCTCATCCCTGGAAGTCCTGTCCCATGCTGGGACAAGTTAGTGCATTTATAAGCTGAGTTTGTCTTAGAGAAAAGCCATATATGAGCAACAGGGAGGCTTTCAGGAGGTAAATCTAAGGCAATACTAGGTTAAATTTCAATTTTGCAAGAAATGTTTCTTAAGTACAACCATCAATATGAAGGGCCTCATTTAATGGTCTCTCCTCCTTCGCTAACTACTGCCCATGTACTCAGGGGATTCCTGCTGCTCTAGCCTCCCACTGTTTTAACAAAAGTAGGAGATGCCCCCTTGGAGGCAGAGTTGCCCTCCAGTTGAAATACACTACTTTAAATGTTTATATGTTTAAACATTTAGTAGAATAAAAAAAAGTTTTAAAATCCTTGACCTAAACTTTCACCTGAAAAAGCTAGAGAAAAGCCACTGAAACCAAAAGTATATAGAAGGAGTAAATTATTAAACAGAAATCTATGAAAAAAGATAACAAAAAGTTGATTAACCTTGGTTAATGTTAGGTTCTTTGAAAAGGAAAACAAAGCAGATAATCCTCCAGCAATACTGGCCAAGAATAATACAGAGAAAGCACAAATTAGCAATATCAGGAACAAAGGAGGACTATCCCTACCTATCCTGTACTCATCAAAAAGATGATAAATGTTTGCAGAAATTTATGCCAATAAATTTGGTGACTTAGATGAAAGTCTTTGAAAAACACAATTTACCTGAATGGACACAAGGTTAAAAAGAAAACACAAACAGCCCTTTATCTCTCATAAAGAGATTGAGTTCATTATAAAAAATCCTTCATAGAAAAAAATCCACTTTAGTTCAATATGTTTTAAATGGTGAATTCTATGAAACACAGAATAAAGAAATAATATCAAGTTGCACAAAATATTCTTGAAAACAGTAGAATTAACACAAATTGCTTTATGATTACAGCATAACTCTGCTACAAAAATCTGATAGACATTGCAAGAAAATGAAATCCAGAGCAAACATCTCTCGTGAATATAGATGTAAAAGTCCTTGATAAAACACTAGCTAAAAGAATAAATGACATGGTAAAATAATAATATTTCATGCCAAAGAATGATTTGTCCCAGGATTGCAATTTTATTCAATATTGGGAAAGCAATCCTTGTAATTCCCCAAATAACAGAAAAATGGAGGAAAACCATTTAGCTATCTCAAAGAATGAAGAAAAACTTATGAAACAAATCAACACCAATAATAAAACTCTCAGCAAACTATGAATATAAAGAAACTTACTTTTCCTTATAAAAGACACTTAGGAAAATCTATAACTAACTGCATACTTAATGAGTAGTATTTAATACTTTCCCTCTGAGTTCAAGAACAAGACAAAAATGTCTGCTCTCACCACTTATATTCAACATTGTTTGCAGATCTTAACAAATGCTATATAGAAATTTAAAAATTTTTAATGAATAAATTTTGAGAAGGAAAAGTTAAGCTGTGTTTAATCATAGACAAAATTATTGATTCTGTAGAAAATCCTAAGGATTCTGCAAAAAAAACAACTTAGAAACAAAAGGTAAATTTATTCCATTTGTAGGTTATGAGGTCAATGTATAAAAATCTTTATTTTTTATTCTAGCAGAAAACATTAGAAGCACAAGACAAATATTCAACAACTACTATAACAACAACTAGCATTTACAGCAGCACCAATAAATTAAAGCATTTAGGACTGAACCTAGCAGGAGATGTGCAAAGTCTCTGCATTGAAAATTACAAAATATTGCTGGGAGAAAGAAGAACAAAATAAAAGGAGAGACAAACCCTGTCTAAAGTTTGGATGATTCAATATTCCTAAGATGTCATTGTCTTCAAGTTGAAATTCGTATTTCCTGCCATCTTACTCAAAATACTAGCAGAAATTTTGGTAGATAGTGGCAAGCTGATTCCAAATTTATATGGAAATGCAGAGACCTAAGATACTGAGAAGAATTTTAAGAAGACTAAAATATGAAAACTCACACTCCCTGATTTCAAAATTTACCATAAAGCTACAGTAATTAATATATCATTATGTTGGCCTAAGGATATAAAATAAGATTAATGGAACATAATAAGTCTAAGTATACTCTCACACATATGGTCAATTGATTGTTGTCAAAGTTTCCCAGGCAATATGATTGAAAAGGTAAAGTCTTTTCAACAAATGACCCTAGAACACATAGATATTCAAAGTATCTTGAACCTTGCATACCACCCTGGAAAAAAATTAATTTAAGATTAATCATATAATTATGTATAAAAGCTAAAACTATTTACATTGTGGAAGAATATGTAGTAAATCATCTTCATGAATTAGGCAAAGATTTCCTAGGACCAACAAACACTCTCTAGAAAAGAAAACCATAATAAAATGAACTTTGTTTAATTAGGAACTTCTTTTTTTCAAAAGGCACAATGAAGAAAATGAAAACATAAGCCATTGAGTGGGAAAAAGTATCTTCTATATATATAATTAATTAAGGACTCACAAGTATAATATACGAATGACTCCTATGTTAAAAAGTAAAACCAGACAATCCAGCGGTCATCTTCTACGGACCTTAACATCAAATAAAATTCAATGCTTTTTAACGTCACAAAATAAAAAATAAAAATAAAAATAAAAAAATGGACAAAACACATGAATAAACACCTCACCATAAAAGATATACATACTGGCAATAAGCTCATGAAAAGTAGATCAACATCTTTAGTCATCAGGGAATGCAAATTCAAAACATAATGAGATACCTCTTCAGGCCCACTAGAATGTCTAAAATTAAAAGAGACAACTGTGAATGATGGCAAGGATATGAAGCATCCACATCTCTCATACACTGTTAGTGGGAATGTAGAATGTTATAATTACCTTGGGAAACTCTTTGGCATTTTTTAATAAAGTTAAACATGCTCTTTCCATACCACCCTGGAATTCCATATCAAAGTAAATATATATTCAAAAAGAGGCTTTGAGACGTGTCATCTATAGCAGCCTTATTCATAATATTCAAAGCCAGAAAATGACCTACATCCATCAACAGGAAAGTGGAAAAATAAATTTTGTATATTCACATAATAAAATACCTATCAATATAAAAATAGTCAATTACTGATAAGGATGAATTTTTAGAATATCATGTTGAATATAGGAGCTCACACTAAAGATTGTATATATTATGATTACATTTTATTTCATTTATTTATTTTTTAATTTATTGAAATATATCACTCATACATAAATATACAAAAACAATAAGTGTATAATAGTTGTGAACTTACAAAACAAACATACATTTTAATGGACTTGAATAATGGGATAGAAATCTATGGTGATATAAATCAGAACAGTGTGATGTGGATTGACTGGAATGGGCATTAGGCAACCTTCTAGTGTGATAGAAATGTTTTGTAAGTTAATTAGCATGTTAGTTACATCCAGGGGCTTGTTTGAGCTGTCTCTTACTATCTCTAGAGTTGATTGTGGACATCTCTTTCCTACTTGCTTTCAATATCATCACATTGGTAGCTTGAAATAGGCCGTGATAGAAATATTTTCAACATGGAACTTACAAAATGCTATATATTATGGCTTTGTTTACCAGCATGCCACTGTACTGTTTAAACTTGTTAACTTGTTTATACCATTGTTCACTTAATGTCTGTGATATTGTATATACAGCGACTGTTTACCAACCCCCAATTTTCAGAATATCCTCGATTCGCTGGTCTGTCCATGTGGCAGCTGTATACCCTGAATCTCAAAGGAGTTGCAACACCTACTCTCCAGTTCATTGGTCTCACCCAGGACAACTAACATGGAGGTGATGATGGACGACTACGATACCAAGGAACCGAGAAAGTCTACAACTGCAAGCAAGAGAGTCCTGTCCATCAGCCCAATGGATCACAGCCCCCTCTCAAGTAGAAGTGGAGTGGACATTAGCATCCCAGAATCCTCAGGATTGGGGAATGAACTATGGACTAATGTTGACTTACTGGTATTCTACTATAGACTTATTGTGACTCTAGCAATGGTAAAAAATTTATGATTTGATGTTTACACAGTGGCCACTGGAGGTTCTGAGGGCAGGGAGAGTGAAAAGCAGATGAAACAAGGGGGCTTTTTCAGGACATGGGAATTGACTTTAATGACAACGACAGACACTGGGCCATTACATATCTTGTCATAACGTACAAAATTGTGCGGGAAAGAGTATAACCTACAATGTAAACATTAATCCTCATTTAGTTGGCAATGCTCCAAATGTGTTTGTCAACTGCAATGAATGTACCTCACTAATGAAGGATATTGTTAATGTGGGAAAATATGGGAGGTGTGGGGAGAGGGCATATTGGAATCCCCTGTATTTTTTATGTGACATTTGTATGATCTAAGTATCTTTTAAAAATAAAATAAAATAGTAAAATAAATAGGTGTTCCACATCTAAACTGATACAGAAAACACCTTCTTTGTAGCATATCTATATAGCGTGTGTGCATGTATGTTTTTTTAAATTCACAAAGCAGAATGATTAGGAAACTTTTAAGCAAAGTAGTGCTGCTATTTATATTACTTCATTTGAACATGTAACAATTGCATAGCTTTGTTGATTTTTTAAAAATTCGAATCCAGTATTTTCCAAAGAATTAAATCCTTTTAAAAATAGTGCCTCTAATTGTACTTGAGCCTGGAAAAAGCTGATACAATTTTATTGCTTTGCTAAAATTATGCTTGGAATTGGTCTGAAGAGAGAATTCTCTAAAAGGGAATATCTCTTACTGTTCACTTCAAGTTCAAAACCAGACTGTTTGAAACAAGGAGACCTACTCTACTGAAGTGAAATATTTTCAGAAAATAAGTGAATTTTGAAATGGGCCAATATGAGTTTTCAGCCTTAATAAAAATAAAAGCATTGGGAAATATGTTTATTTATAATGGTATTATTTTAAAGAATTTCAGCTTTTCTATTTCATATGGACAGGCTTGATTTACTTATTTGAAGCAGATGACAAACCTGAATTAGAGATCATTTACTTCTGTTGCATCATACAGACAGTGCCTTATCTGCATGGCACAGTTCAACTTATTATCTGCAAGGCTATTACAGAATTGGAATGCTTTCTCTGTTGGCTGATGTTATTTTTTGTGACTTTTTGCCAGGAAAGACCTTACAGCCCTTTTGTTACCCAATAACATGTTTCCATGACAAAGATTTCATCTAGCACTTCAGTAAATATGGGTTCAGTATATATCCTAGTATTTAAGAGCATATAGAGTGGAGTTTGTCACACCTAGCCTTGAATCTATGTTCACCTGCTGGAAAACTGGAAAACCTGTAAATTAGCTAACTTATCTGAATTTCAGTTACTTTATCTATAAAATTAGGATAACCAGTCAGGTGAGGTATCAATGAAATATTTAAGAACGTAGTCTTGGCATGTGGTATCTTGAATTGTGGACTCCAACATAGGCATGTTATTAATCTGTGTTCCTATGGGTATGAATTCATTATAAACAGGACCTCTTGCTATTGTTATTTTTGGTTAAGATGTAGCCCAGGTTAGGTCTTAATTTGTATTATTACAGGCCTTATAAACATAAGAAATCAGAAGCAAGAAACCAGAGATGGCCACACAGAGAAGCCAGAAGTCATTAGAACCGGAAGTCAGCGAAACAGGAAGAGCAGATGAGAGGAGAGAATATCATCATGTGACAGGGATCAGAAATACAAGTCAAAGAACCCCAAGGATTGTTGTCAGCCAGCTCCAGAACACTATAGAATTTGCGGAGAAAGCAACCCTTGAAGATATCTTGATTTTGGACTTCATAAAGCATCAAAACTATGAGCCAATAAATTCCTCTGGTTTCATCTAACCCATTTTGTGTTGTCATAAAAGTCTGACAAAAAATGGCATATAATAAGTGATCAATAATTATTCCTTAACTTATTGTTGTTTTAATTAAATCTACTAGATTATTAGCAGTTTAAGTCTTGTATCATGGCTTTTCTTTTCCTCAGTGACAAGAACAGTGTCTCTACATTTTAAATGCCATGTGTTGATGTACTGAAGAATGTGGGTTATTTGAAATAACTTCTGTATTATGCAGAATTTCAAACATATCAAAAGTTAGAGAGAATAGTATGATGAGTCCACATACACTCATCACCAGCCTTACCAATTATCGACTCATGGTCAGTTTTGTTTCATCCATAGACTTTTACCATTTCCATCTTTCTTGAGGGAAATTGAGTTCATTTTTAATCCTTTCTGTATTAGGCTTCCACTTCCCTTTCCCATCTGGCACTCTCAGGAGTTGCAAACGCACTTGAAAAAGAGCATAGACAAAACAATATTGTAAAGTGATTCCTACTGCCATGATCACAGAAAGCATTTCCAAAGTTGAAGAGAAAATATGGATTTTCTGCTGCTGTGTTTGCTCCTTAGGGCAGATAACTGAGGCTAGATCAGGAAACAAGGTGTAGGTGGTTAGAGTTTAGGTTCTTTTTGAAAATGACACATAGATAAGAGTGGCCAGTTTTTCTCTGTTGGATTGAATGCAACTATCTGCATTCCTTGCACTTGCAGGCCAATAATATGGAATTTGCCCAGCACTATAAAGATTAAATTCATTTATAGGCATTTAGAGTAGATGAAGTAGTTACTCCACATACAGCTGCAAGCCAAGAAAGAGGTTAAAGATGTTCTGGTTGTTAGCAGTCATTTAATATAAAAGCAATAAAAATGTCTCAAATATTCCTTATAATTATTACCCACCAAGATCACTCTTTCTCATGAAATGTGTGTTTCTGTTGTTTATTTGTGCCAATATTTTTTATTGCTAGTGAATAGATACCATTAGTTGTACATAAAAAGGATGGGAAATAACAGTAGTTGCAGTAGCAATTACATGACCAATCACAGGTCATATTCTGACTGTTTCATATTTCCTAGTATTTGCTTCCTTGAAGAGAGAGACAGGTGGTAATGACTGTAGCAACTATATAATGTTTTGGCAGAGGTTTGACAGTATTTCTTGATGTAATAGTGTATTTCCTTAAAGGTTACTTGAACATGTTTTGTGTGGTACAAGGAAAGGGCAAAGTAATTTTTTTGGAGCAGGAATCATTGATTTGGGGGTGGCACTATTGATTGCATGTACATCTGAGATTACTACAAATAGAAATTGTGCAAGCATATCTTGATTTTATTGGCAGGCTGTCTAAGATGCCAACTAACACAGAAAACAGGCTTATTTCATAACTTTATAAGATATGAAAGTGCCTACCTAGTTTTCGCCCTTTTAAACATTTATATTCACATTAATACTTCTTCAAACTTTTGATTATTTATTTAATAAATGGTTATTGCAGATTTACTTTGTGTCAGTAAGTAATCTGGGAATATGTATCTGAATCAAGCACAGTTCTAAAGGAGCACACAGTCTGGTTGAGGAGACATATATCTATACAGAAAATCATGAAAGAGTTCAACAAGCAGGGGACCAAACTAACCTTAATTTGAGATCATTTGGAAATAATAGTATGGTGTCTAATTACCAGAAGGGCATTTAGCATGCATGTAGATTGATGTTCAGTGGAATAGCCTCATATAATTTAAAAATTAAAATGGGATATTATTAATTAATACTTGACATTTTACAAAAGATTTTTAAATGCATTAAATCATGCAAGCCTTACAGTAAGTCTGTACAATAATTATTGGTATAGTTATCCCCATTTCTCTGCTGCCTTTTACAATTATACTCCTTTAGCTATCTATTCTCAGTGACTTCTACTTCTTCAGTTCTTTCTTGACACCCCTCCAAACAGGATTTAACCAACATTACTCTGCAAAATTTGCTCTTATCAAGCCGCCAACAATCTCTTTGTTGCCAAATCCAATGTTAAATTTTGTCTTCCTTTCACTTTCTCCTAATTTTTATACTTTCTTCACAGGACATTCAGAACCCACTCTCTAGACCTTGTTATATTTACCTGGCCAAAACTTCTCCATCTCTGTTGCTGGATACTCTTTTTCTTCCTAACTTCTTAATATTGGAGGGCCCAGGACTCAGTCCTCAGATTCCTTGTGTTCTTTATCTACACTAACTTTCTACATGGGCTAATCCAGTTCCATTATTTTATTTTATTTATTTATTTTTTTAAGATTTATTTTATTTCTTTCTTTCCCCTTCCCCTCCCCCAGGTGTCTGTTCCCTGTGTCCATTTGTTGTGTGTTCTTCTTTGTCCGCTTCTGTTGTTGTCAGCAGCACGGGAATCTGTGTCTCTTTTTGTTGCACCATCTTACTGCTTCGGCTCTCCCTGTGTGTGGCACCATTCCTGGGCAGGCTGAACTTTTTTTCGCACTGGGCGGCTCTCCTTATGGGGTGCACTCCTTGCACGTGGGACTCCCCTACATGGGGGGCTCTCCTGCGTGGCAGGGCACTCCTTGCATGCATCAGCACTGCACATGGGCCAGCTTCACAGGTGTCAAGGAGGCCCGGGGTTTGAACTGCGGACCTCCCATGTGGTAGACAGACAGACTAACCATTGGGCCAAGTCCCGCTTCCCTGGTTCCATTATTTTAAATTCCACCTATATGTGCTGGCAATTCCCCAATAAATATGTACAGTACATCCCTCTGCCCCAAAATGCAAATTCATGTACACATCAATTTGATCTTTCCGTTTAAATATCGAATAGGGATCTCAAACTTAAAACTTATTAAGACAGAGATCCCGATTTCTAACACCTTCAAATCATGTAACACTTTCAGTCTTTACCAACTCCATAAAATGGCAGCTTTACTCTTGTACTCCATTCTTCCACTGGTTCTGGGTCCAAAACCCCAGAGTTATAATGGATTCTTCACTTTTACTTAAAATTCTTATTTAATCCAGGAGTGTATCGTGTTAGATCTTCCTTCATTCACCATTAATTCATTTAATAAATGTGTAGTGAAAACTTATTATGTACAAGGTACTGTTCCATGTACTGGGGAAAAGTATGAATGCTCCATCCATCATGGAGTGAACATTCTAGTGTTTAGCTTACATTTCAGTGGCTGTGCCTTCAAATTATTTTCAAGGCCTGCACTACTTTTCACTACCTCCGCCACTTCCACTAGAGTTTTTGTCACCATTACCTCTTTCTTATCCAGATTTCTGTAATAGCTCCCTCATTTTTGTCATTGTTTTCTTTATTAGAGAATTTGTGGGTTTATAGAAAAAGATGCATAAAATACAGGATTCCAATATACTACCCCAACACAAGCACCTTGCATTGGTGTAGAATATTTGTTACAATTGATGATATCACATTTTTATAATTGTATTATTAAAGTCCATGGTTTAACTTAGGGTTCACTGTTTTTGTAATGTAGTTCCATGGATTTTTAAGAAATATTTATTCTGTAACCATATATACAATCTAACATTTCCCCTTTTAATTATTGCATTCACAATGTTGTCCTACCATCACTACCATCCATTATCCAAACATTCCATCACTCCAAATAAGAATGCTGTATATTTTAAGCTTTAACTCCCTGTTCTCTATCTTCACCTGTACCTAGTAACCTATATTCCAGATTTCTGACTCTATGAGCTTGGTCATTTTAATTGTATCAAATCAGCCAGATCATACAATACTTGTCCTTTTGTTTCTGGTTAATTTCACTCAATATGATGTCTTCAAAATTCAGCAATGTCACATGAATCAAGATTTCATTCCTTTTTAGATCTGAGTAATATTCCATCTTATATATATTCTATTTATCCATTCAACAGTTGATGGATACTTGGGTTGTGTCCATCTTTTGGCAATTGTGAATAATATCTCTGTGAATATTGCTGTGCAAATACCTGAGTCCCTGCTTTCAATTCTTTGGGTATATACCTAGTAGTGGGACTGTCAGGTTATATGGTAGAAAATGGAGGAAACATCTTCAGGACCTTGTGTTAGGCAATGGTTTCTTAGACTTTACACTCAAAGCATAAGCAAGAAAAGAAAAATAGATAAATTGAACCTCATCAAAATTAACAAAGTTTATTCGTCAAAGGACTTTACCATGAAAGTAAAATGACAACCACGTAACGGGAGAAAATATTTGTAAATCACATATCCGAAAAGGGATTGATATCCAGAATATATAAAGAAGTCCTTCAGCTTAGCAACAAAAAGACAAACAACACAATTTTAAAATGGGCAAAAGACTTGAACAGACATCTTTCCAAAGAAGATCTACAAATGACCAGAAAGCACATGAAAAGATGCTCAACATCATTAGCTATCAGAGTAATGCAAATCAAAACCAAAATAAGATACCATTTCACAGCCATTAGAATATACCTCAGCAGGATCTCAGAGACAGCCAAAGTAGATATAACCCCAGGTAGGGGTGCTCCTGAGGGCTACGGAGACACCCAGGTCCTTTGGTCATGACAGATGGCTCTGGACTTCAGTGCTTTGTCAGTGGGCCCTAATTTGGTATTTGTGCTCCTGAGTGTGATGGATTAGGACTCAGATGTGACCTCTTTATGCATGCTTCTTTTGTCACTTTTACTGAACTGTGATTGGTGCTGCGGTTGGCATATGCTCAGGAGACTCGAATCTCCGGACTGTCTATGTGCCAGATGGGTCCTGGGCCCCAGCAGAGTTGCAACACCTACTATCCAGATCGTTGGACTTACCCAGGTCAGCTAACAGGAAGTTGAGGATGGTCAACCACCACACCAGGGAGCCGAGAGAGTCTACAGCTGCAAGCAGGATAATTCTATCCATCAGCCACCTGGGATCTAAGCCCCCTCTAGATTTAGAGGTGGAGTGGACATCGCCATTGCAGGGTTCTTAGGATGGAGGAATAAAATATGGATTAGAGTGGACTTACTGGTATTGTACTATAGAATTATAGTAACTCTAGCAATGGAAGAAATTATATCATTGATGTGGGGACAGTGGTCATGGGTGTTGCTGAAGGCAGGAAGAGGGGAAAAGAGGTGTGATACTGGGGCATTTTCAGGACTTGGAGTTGTCCTCAATTATATTGCAGGGACATATGCAAGACATTATATATCCTGGCATAACCCACTGAATGGACTGGGAGAGAGTGTAAACTACAATGTAAACTATAGTCCATGCTGTGTATCAATGTTCCAAAATGTACTCATCAAATGCAATGAATGTTCCACACTAATAAAAGAAGTTGTCGATGTGGGAGGAGTGGGGGTGTGGGGAGTGGGGTATAAGAGTATCTCTTATATTTTTTAATGTAACGTAAGTAAATAAAAAGTGTTGAGAGGATGCAGATAAATAGGAGCGCTAATTCTTTGCTAGTGGCAATATAAAATGGTACAGCTGCTGCCAAAGGCAGTTTGGGGTTCAGAAAGCTAAGAATAGAACAGTTTACTCTTTACCTGGTCTCGCTGCTTCCCACTTTGCCTTCTACAATCCACTGTCAATAAAGCAGATAGAGTGATCTTTCAAAAATGTAAGCCAGATAACTTCCTTCTCTACTCAAAAGTATCTGATGCCTTTGCCCCTAACTCTGAGAAAAATTCTATGTCCTAACTATGGCTACAGCGTTTCTAAACCCATCTCTACCATCTTTAAACCCTCACTCTTATCCAGCCACACTGATCTCCTTGGTAGCCCTCTAATATTTTAAATGGATTTCCTCTGTAGAACTTTTGAACTAGTTGTTTCTTCCTCCATTAATGGTCTTTCTACAGATATCCACATGGATCATCCCCTCAATTCCTTTGTTGTCTGCTCAAATATCACCTTGATTATGCTATAAAAATAGTGTGTGGACATGAACATACACACAAAGACACACATATACCAGTTGCTCTCTATCTCTTTGTCTTGTTTTATTTATCCTCTGAGGCTACATAATATAGCTATTTATTTAGTAGTATCATGCATTAACCCTCACCCCCTGGAATGTAAGTTTCTTGAGAGTAGGGGCTTTTTTTCTTTTGTTTCACCAAGTATTTTCCCTCAAGGAGTAAACCATCCGGTGAGAAAGCTAGCTGGGCATTTGTAACATAAGAAAGGTTTGAATTATAGAAGAGCAGATGTTTCTTTTTGACTAGGAGGCTCAGGGAAAAGGTCACTCAATGGTTGTCATTACAGCTGGGATTTGAAGGATAGTAATCATTTTGATAGCAAGAGAATGATGGCAAAACATATTTGAGATAGAAGAAACAGCCATAAGAAAATAGAGTACAATAATTCATTAATGCATTACGCATTCAGAGGTAGTTGACTAGAGGGTCATAAATAAATATGGAAGAACTTTGGAAACATAATACTGAAAGTGTAAATGGGTAAGACTGGGGAAAGTCCTGCATGTATTTTTTGGAATTTGGACATTATTGTATAGACAATAAGAAACAATTATTTGATTTCAGAGGAAAGGGATTAGCATGATTCTAGTTGTATGTTAGGAACAGTGTTCTAGAAATAAAGTGAAGATTAGATTGAAAAGGCAAGAAGCACTTTTTGAAACTATTAAATAATCTAGATGAAAACATATGTAAAGAATACTTGAACTTCTCTGCTTGTTGCCCATGTGGCTCTTGATGTCAGGATTCTTCCAGCTGAGGCAATCTATAAATTCTTTATTTTAGCTCAGGTGGATGCTACCTCAGCAAGGTGCTTGTCTCTTTCTGGTGATACATGGACCATGCTCTTCTTACACAATATTGGGCAGAGAGTAGGGAGAGGGGAGAAAGACATATTTGACTAAGGAGAAAGTATACATAATAGAGTAATTTAAAAGCTATGTGGCTCTGTCAATTATGCAAATCCAAGATTGAGGAATGGTTAGGTAGATTATAATCTCTCCATGTTTAATTTTATGCAGTCATTAGAATAAAGTTTCTGATGAGTTATTAAAGTTGTAAAACAGCGTTTCATCCATTTATCCATTTGACAATATTTATTTTGATGCTATTATGTATCACATATGATTTTAGGTGCTGGGGATATACCAGTGATCAAAACAAAGACCCTACTCTCAAATTAACCCACTTCAGAGTGCTTAATCCATGAAGATAAGAAAAAAGCAGGACACAAACTTGCTTAAACTTTTCCTCTCCTAAATTTTTTAAGAGAGATAGATGAACTAGGATAGACTTAGATTATGCATAAGAAAGACTAAACATCTGCCAAAATGTTAAAACAATAAATATTCCATCCATAGGAGGATTATGAATGATTTGTTATTTTATTTTTTAAACTTTTCTTAATTTTTGACAACTATTGCTTTTATTACCAGTGTATTAGTTTTCTGTGGATGTGTAACAAATTTCTACAGGTTAACAACTAAATAAACACATTTATTTTCTCAAAATTTCTTTGGGTTGGGAACCCAGGTCTTGCTTAGGTCATTTGTTCAGGGACCCATGAGGTTACAGTCAAGGTGTAGGGTGGTCTATATTCTCATCTGGATGCTCAATTGGGGGAGAATTTTCTTCCATGCTCAGGCTGTTGGAAGAAACTAATTTCCTTGTATCTGTAGTATGGAAGGTTCTTGCTTCTTACTGGCTATCTACTGGAGGCCCCTTTCACTTCCCCCGCATCTTCTAGAGGCTGCTCACAGTTCCTATAGGTTTTCCCACAGTTCCTTATCACCTGCACTTCTGCAACATTTTAATGATCTGTCTGCCATAATTAGAAATATTCAATATTTAATCAAAATGGATGTCAGATTACAAACTAAATTGTGTTAGTCAACTTTTTCTAATTTTGCTGAGGTGATCAACTTCAAATCTCAAGAGCTAATAAAAAACAGTTATTTCTCCTGCTCTTTGCATGTTGGCTACTAGTGAAGCTACCTGACAACTTCATACATCTTCTTCATTCCAGGACCCATTCTGCAAGGAGCACAACCTATCTGGGTTGTGCCATTCTCTAGACAAAGGAAAAAGCAAGAGAGCTAGTGGAAACTTGAGGTAATTGTTGTTTTAGGTCAACAAAGGACTGCCAATGCAAAATACCAGAAATGGGTTGGCTTTGATAAAGGGGATTTATTTAAGGTAAAAGCTTACAGTTCCAGGGCTGTGAAAAGCCCAACTCAATGCACCATAAGAGGTCCTTTCTCACCAAAGTTAGCTGCCACATGGTAAAGAAAGATGGCAGCATCTCTGCCAATGTCTCCACTTTTCTATAGCTGTAGATAAACCTGGCATAGGGCTTGTCTGCTACTGGCTGCTTTGCTTTCTTCCCGAGTTCATCTGTAAGCTTTCAGGCATATGGCTCATTTCTCCTTAGGCTTCATTTCTTAAAGTCTCTCGGGAGTTTCTTTCCTGCAGCTCAACTGTGGACAAAACTGGTCTTTTCTCTAACATTACATGATCAAATATGGTGGCTTCCTTTATCTGTGTCTGTCTGTCTGTCTCTGTGTCTCCATTTATATCAGATTTACCAAAGCGGGAAACCCAAGTTGGCTCATGCCTCACTGACATAGTGCAGTCAAAAGCCCTAAAGTGAACTCATCAAGTAATCTAATCAAAGGACCCTCAACCAAATTCAATACAATCAAAGGGTGTCACACCCATAGGAATAGATTAGTTTAAAAACAGTCTTTATCTCTTTGGGATTCATAAAATAAACTCAAACTGCCACACTTGTTAAGGCTTCCACTCAGATGTAACACATCACTTTGCTCACATTTCATTGGCCAAAGCAGGTCTCATGGCCAAGCGTGATGTCAGTGAGTCAGGAAAGTATACTTCTGTCACAGGTAGCCCCTGTGAGTCACATGGCAAACTGGTGTTGGAAGCATTAAATAAATCTAACACTATGTAATGAGGTATATCATTAAATGAATAAGATTGGAATCATGATCTGCCAATAATATAAAATTTTAAACAAAAAAAGTGTTTGAAAATATAAAATAAATTGCTTGATTAAAAAATCTGAGATATATTGAGATCCTTTCTAATTAAGCAAGAATATTCTGGATTTTCTTTAATTATGAGAAGAGTGAGAAATTTATCCCCAGAATAATCCCACATACACACGTACAATGGCTTAGTTTGTTTTGATATTACTTATTGGGACAAATATCAAATTATTAAATTCATAAAAATATTTACAAAATTGTATCAGTTTAATCTCTAGCAAAGGCATCAGATTCCATTTATTGATTTTCAAAATAGGAGGGAATGAATGAAAAGAAATGTGTCCACTCACTTGGAAGCAATTGAAAAAGCAGTAAGATGTTTACATGTCACAGCTGTATTCCAAATAGACTTGAAAAAATGCTTACTTTACAGCTTCCACATTGGGTTCCAGATAAGTCCAATTAGTTTTCGATCAACTTTCCTCATGTGTCCAAGCATGTACTTAGTCTATGTTATAGGGAGGGGTGAGGAGCGAAGTCAGAATTGGAGGATAAATTTCCTGCCCTTAGGTCCCAGATAGCCTTGTATTGGCTAGGGAGGAACTGGAGAAGTAGTTGCCCTAAGGATTTGGACTTTATCAAATTCAGCTTGCCTACTTTAGGTAGGCAGTGACATAACATACTCATTTTAGGTCATTACTTCTTACATTTTAATAGGCATACAAATCACCTGAGATGTTGCTAAAATGCAGATCCCAATTCATTCAGATTTGGAAATGTCCTGAGATGCTGCATTTTTAACAAGCTTGCAGGTTATATCTGCTGTTGCTCATTCATGGACCTCACATTGAGAAGCAAGGTTTTAGATAGACTCTCAACCCCTGCTTGCTGGAAGGATAGATAAGAAGGAACTAAAGGCATCTATATACTCAAATTCACTGCCACTCACTTTCTAAGCAGTCTTTGGAACTTGAGATTATCTGTCCATTTATAGAACCCATTTAAATATTGCTTTCAACTGATCTCTAAGGAAGTTATTCCTAAAATGACTTAGGCCTGTCTAACTACTAAACTGGAGGATTAGAAAACTGCAGACGCCATGCCTCTGTAAATCTTCTATCCCACCATTTTATAAGAAAAGGGATGTTTAAAAAGCTACAAAAAACTGTTGAAATAGAAGCAAGCTCAATCAATTGTGGCTTAAAAGGGGCAGAGCTTAGTTCTGGAGTGGAAACAGCTGATGGGGAGTGAGGCAAAGGGCAATTGGCAAGGGGGTTGGGTGAATTAAAGATATGGACAAATATAACCCAAATTTATTCTGAGGTAAGAATTAAATACATTGCCATCTTGCACAATTTTTCAATCCTAAAGAATATTCATTATTACTTGGATGATTTTTTTCATGTCTTTGAAAATAATAGTTCTCTGGAATAAGAATTGACTTCCTGATTACTCTGACTTCTGGATCTGCTAACAGAGAATTCAAGATAGGATATATGCAGTATCCTTGGAGATCATCAGGGGCACCCCTATTTTACAGATGAGGATACTTGGGCACAATGGAAGAACTGGGATCCAGTCATCTGATCCCTTCTTCAGTGCCTATGGTTCAAAAATAATAGGAAAATAAAAGTATAGAAAATGTCAAATTCTTCTTTTGATTCTAAGGTCACGGAGATGCTTAGTTTAACTTGTCTTGAGAAGTTATAATATTTGTAAAAATACATTAAATAGCTCATGGGATATTTTATTTAAATGCATATTTGTTAGCACCAAAAATGAAAAATACAGTTAGCTGTGACAATCTCATGTGAAAGTTATCATTTTAATATATTCAGCTTGGTACATTTCCATAAAAGCAAGCTGTTCATAACTGCAGATTTATTGCTTATGTCTTAATATTGCGTGTCACTGAAATCTGCAGTTTAAAGCTCAAGAATAGGAAGGAAGGTGATCATCATTAGGCAATGATAATGCAGATCAAATTTGAAATTTTCTTCAGGGACTGGGGGAGAGGGTAGAGAGGAGGTGGGACTAATTTCAAAACAGCATGTGCACGTGTTTCCAATGAGATATTGCTTGCTTGCCTAAAGCATCAGGCAAGTATTTCTTAGAACTGAACTGAAAACATGTGTATATATTTGTAATGCTAATGTTCACAGAGAGCCCTTAACTCTTAAACTGTATGCAAAAGGAAGAATTTAGCAAATTTTTACCCATGATTATATGTATATGCGTATACATTTTTACATTGATTTATTTCTTTGTTCTTCTAAAATAAAATTCAGATTGAAGTGTATCAGGCTGGCTAAATAATCATTACCTGGGAAAATTATTCCCTTTTAGGCATTTATAATGATGGCTCTGATTTTGAACACATAGATCATTCATAATGTGAGGTGGTAATGTGAGGTAATTTTGTGGTTAATTCAGATCAGTAAAAAGTGTTTGAAAGCAAAAAAAAAAGCAAGGCTGGAATCAAAATTCCTAAGATTGATTGCCTTTGTTGATCAAATACATCAAATATTTGCTTATGTATTATATAACTGTTTTTAAGCAAAGTTAGTTTTGCAATCATGAGTACCACTGTGTTGCTTTGAAGGCAGGTCAGATTGTCAAAGTGCTCATCTCAGAATATCCTCTGCCCTTGTATCAAGCACTATGCAGGATCTATGCGGGAGCTCTGCTAGGGGTGGTTTAGCTTGGTGGTTCTCGGTAGGGGTGGAAATTTCCTCTAGGGCATACTTTGAAGAATATGGAAACTTATTTTGTTTTCCTCAGTGATGTGAGGATGTGGGATGCTATTAGCCTTTATTGTATAGGAAGCACAACAAAGAATTGAGTTCAATATCCCATAGGAATTTCATGGAACCTGAACAAGTTCTTCATAATTCTCTGAACCTAGAGACTAACTCCATTTTACATATAAATACTAAGTATTTTTAACTTGAGTTTATTACGTACTGAAATTTCCAAAAATGCAACTGCTGTATAAAAAGAGGGAAAGTAGTACTTTACTAAGATTTTGTTCACCGTTTCAGAAAATCTTGTTCCTGGCAACAATATGACTCATGGAATTGGATTCCCCATTGCAACACAACTTCATCAGTCTGCATTTTAAGCTATCACTTTCTCAGTGATTCTAGATCTAGGTGCAAGCTTCGAACTACTTATTTATGCCTTGCCAGATCATGTGCATATAGATTATATATAATGGTAGTTTAAATTACATTATTTATCCTTTATTTTATAGTTAAGGGATTACATAATTTTTTAAAAATCATTCATTCAATTAACAGATGTATGTTGAGCAGCCATTCTATGCCAGACATTATTCTAGAAACTTGGAATATATCTTTAAAGAAGTCAGATATCCTTGCTTAATTTTACTGGGGAGGATCAGACCATTAGAAATGAGCATAATGAGTAAGGAAAGTATGCAGTATGTTAGAAAGTATTAAATACTAAGGAAAATGGAAGGAGCAGGGTAAGAGTAATAAGGAATTATTGCAATTTTAAATAAATCAACATTGCAATTTTAAATAAAGTAAAGCTGGCAAGCCCCTTTAAGAACGCGACATTCATGCAAAGACAAGGAGTTGGTGAGAGAACGAACCAGACATCCTGGGGAAGAACATGCCAAGCAGAGGTAACAATCAGCGCAAAGCCCTAAGTAGAATGCTAGTATGCCTGGATCAGAATGAGCAAAATGAGAATAGTTGGAAGTGAGATCAAAGAAGAAATGCAGGGCCAAATTATAGGGCCTTTTAAACCATTATATGAAATTTTACTTGTATTTCTAGAGCAATGGGGAGGCACTGATAGGTTTTAAGCAGAGGACTACGTAATTTGACCTTTCTTTTAAAAGTATCATGCAGAATTCTGTTGAGAATGTACTAGTGGAAGGCAAGGATGAAAACTGAATCAGTGAGGAAGTGATTGCAGTATCCCCTCTGAGAAACATAAATCATAGTGGTATAGACTACGTTGTAGTGGTGGAGATGGGGGAAACTGGGGATAGGGTGGAGAGGGGAGTTGAACAGGTATTTCTTTGAGGGAAGGGGGATCAGGTGTTATGTCTTGGATATGTTGAGATGTCTAAGTGGAAGTGAAATATCATGCACAGTTTGCTAAATGTGACTCTGGTAGATTTTAGAAAGAATCACTGAGGAATAAGAAAGGATGTCCAAACTTAGAAGAATTTGAAAGCGAAACAGTATGTTGTTCTGATAGCCAAGTGAAGAAAATGTTTGCAGAAGGGTATGATCAGCTGTGTCATATGCTGGCAATAGGTCAAGAAAATAAGGAATATAAATTGACCATTATATTCAGTACTCTGGAGGTCATTGGAGACTTTGGTAAGAATGATGGGAGAAAAAGGAGTGGTTCAAAGGTACATTGGAGAAAGGATGGAGGCAGTTAATTGAGACAAATCTTTTACAGGTGTCTGTGTAAAGGGAGTGGAAAAATAGAGCACTAGTTCGAAAGAGATGACGTGGCATCAAGGGATATTTTGTTTTGTTTAGTTTTGTGAAAGAGTATCGGGACATAAAGAGGAGTGACAGTGTTTGAGCATGAGTGTGGGGCACAGAACCCAAGTCAGGTAGAAGAAAAAGCTTTAGGGAGTGCGTTTAAGGGAGAAAGAGAGAAAAGTACTTGACAGTGACTATTGACCATACTCCAAGAAGGTAACAGAAGGAAACAGAAAAATGAGGTGGTAGCTATGGAAGAAAGCTGGGTCAAGAGAAGAGTGTATTTAGATGGGAGACATAACAGCATGTGTGCACACTGAAAGTAGTAATCGTGTAGAGAAGGAACAAAGGATGATGCAGAGATGGGGGGATTGCTGATAGAGCAACATCTTGGAGAGATAGAGAGCTGATGGGATCTAGTGTGCAAGTGGAGGGTTTGAGTTTAGAGAGCACAGTGTTCACCTGTGGTTATCAGAGAGCAGGCCGAGTGTGCGTGTGCAGAAGAAGAGCTATATAGGATAGTGGCAAAGATCATGGGCTCTGAAATCCCTGCTGGGACTTGACTCCTGACTTCATCACGTAACAGCTGTGTGACTGTAGGTAGGTAGTTTAACCTCTCTATACCTTCATTTTCTCACTTGAAAAATACAGCTAGTAACTGTTTCTACCTCATAAGGTTGTTGTGAGTTAATACACATAAATTTAATAAACATCAAGTTAATGAGTTAATATACATTATGTATGAGCAAAGAACAGTGTTTAGTAGGAAGCAAGCACCATGTATGGGTTTGTTATTTTTTTTATTAAATTAGGTATGTAGTATATATTACCCATGAATTTCATATCAGGAAAATAAAGTGATAGTTACAAAGTATCTATTAAAAAAGGGAGCTTTGTGAGAGATGGATATATTCTTGCAGGCAGTATGCATGACTCAACCAGTCCAGGTGATGTAATTGGAGATTTCTTGTCAGCTTCAGGTCCCTGTGATCAGCTGAGCTCCTTAACTGTGAGACAGTTATTTCTCAAGCAAAGAAGGAGATGTATTAACAATTCAGATGTACAATTTGAAAATCATGTTCTGTATCACAGAAGACCCAATTGAAAGTACATCTTGCAGAAGGACAGGATGCCCTCTTTGGTGGCCACCTTCACTCTTCATGCACTACTTTCACGAAAATACCTAAACAAGGTAAGCAGGCCAGTGTAGTGGGGGGATTAGAGGCCAAAAAAACCTGGGATTTATTCCTAGTTTCACCATTTGTTGTAAGACTTTGGACAAATCATTGACAGCTAAGCCTCAGTTTTCTGATGGATCAGATGGGGTTAATATTGTCTGATAAAATTACCTATCTCCTATGGCTCTTATGGAGGATTAAAGATGAGCCAGAGCACCTCTTGCAAAGAGAGTGGTATTGCTGGTGATGTTAAGTAATCTGATTGTTCAGAGTTTATATGTTCCCTCGATGTGCCATTATGCCCTCTTTCTTTTATACTTTCCCTGGAAGTATCCACATCTCTCATTGCTCTCTCCCTCCCTCATCCTTAGTGGGTTCCTTTCTCATTCTCTCCCTTCTTTTGGTTTTCCATTTTCCTTTTAGGTCTCACGCCATCTACTAGGGGCTGTTTTATGCATGACTTAGATCTCTTAGGATAAAAGAGGTTGCTTACCCACTGCTTAAAATAGCTTTACATAAATAAAAGCTGCTTCTTATTTTGAAAACACAAATCTTTCTTCTCTGGTCATATGAACTCTTAGGCTATAAGTCGTGTGAGGGTGAGATCAGTTTTGTGTCAAAGACTGAAATAATCCACACTCTTGTCTCCTCACCCTGTTACTCCCTCAGTGTCTGCTTAGTCTTTGGCTCTAAGAATGTCCTCAAAAGGCTTTTGATGAGTTAGTTTTAATTTTACTCATATAGCTGAAAAATGAATCTCCATCAGAGTTAAGTGGATGGTGGAATCATTTCTCCAATTCCAATATTACTCCTGAAAAAAAATGTGGCTACTTAAAAGTCAGCTGATTGCTCCCAGAGTTAGTTTGGGTTTTAAGGAATCCTGTTCAAAATCCTATCACCTGGGATCCAAAGAGGGAAACAAAAGGAAAACCTTGCAGTTAAGGATAGGAAGTTTATATTTCAGATATATAAAAAAAGTCCCAAAGTAATCAGGGGAAACATATAACCGAAATTAGTATTTTCAATATCAGTGGAATTTGGGGGAATGGCTCTGCACAAAAAGTTACAGCACTTGGGTAGGGCTTTTGGCAGTAGAAATTATGTGCTACACATAAGAAGCAGAAGTCAAAAGTGATCTTGCCATTGTTTGTTTCAATTTATGAGAGTACAACCCCAAAAAGCTCATCACAATTTTTCCCAAAAGAGGTGTTATTTTCCAATCAATAAAGCCTCCCTTTTCCAAAAAGTGGAATGCTTAATAGTTTATGATAAACATGAAGCTGCCCCTCCAATCATCCTCCCCTATCAATGAATCTGAGGTGTTTTGTGGAACGGGCCCAGTTGCCTATTACCCATGGTATTTCAGTGAGAAGCTGATACAAAAATACTAAGACCACTGTTAGAGTTAGAGTAACTAGTTCAAATCTAGGTCACCCTTTTGAGACACAGACAAAGGATGAACTTTGGTATTGAACCAAACCGATATAGGAGAAAATAACAGAGCTGATGTGCCATGAGGATAAAAATGGTGCTAGTATCCATGGTGGCATTTATTGAGGCCCCAATAGTGGGTGGTGGTGGTGTGTTGGATTGCAATTGTGTGCTGTTTGTAATTAAAGGGGTCATTGACCTTAACAACTGGTTTCTGTGCCTCATATCCTCATTAACTATATTGGCAACCTTTTGTAATTTACTTAAATTCTTGGAATCTCAGTTTCCTTATCTGTAAAATGGGGATAATAATTTCTCCAGAAATTATTTGGTTTTTTTTAGAGGACTAAATGAGATCATGTACTTGGATACATATTGAAAATTTTAAGTTGCTACAGAAATGTGAGACTTAATTATGTGTGGTTACTTGAACAGAGAATCGGTAGAGTCCTATTTTCACTGGGCAGGGTGATTGATTTGGAGCTATTTTTGCCTTGGTTTAATGAGGAGTTGTCAACATATATACGTAACACTAAGCTTGGTGCGCTACTTCATTTGTCCCCCCTGCAACTGGATTTCCTCTCTAAATGTTTGATACTACGAAATACCAGCAACGTGACACAGGCATTATTTCCAGAATTCTTGCTGTGATGCTTTGCCCAAGATGATCACAATAGGTGTCTGTTTGACAGGAAATTGCATACAATGAAACTTAGTATCAGATGGAATTTGAAATGCATGCCTCAGGACCCCAGTATTCTAGGCAATTGCTAAAGAGACAGCAATGCCTTGGATCATTTCCCCTAAATCATCAGTTATCAAATTTACTCCCTGTCTTTCCAGAATTTACAGGGAAGTTTTGACCACTGAGAGTCTGTTTTTGATTTTGTGCTTGGTGCTCCAGCATACCATGATGTGTGATTCACACATCTCATAACCTTCTACGGGAGAGAAAGAGCAATCATTGCTTCCATTTTTCTTAACTTTGCATATTACCATTTTCCTATTCACTTAAAAACTTTGCCTTTAATAGTCTGATAGCTGCTTCTGACCTTTCTTAGAGGTATATCTTTCCAATGAGCATTACAACTTCACAAGGCCTCTCTATACTCAAATCCTAACTTGTATATAACACATCAAGGTTTTGCTTGATTTTGTCCACTTATCTCAATGTTAAATGTAACCCTGCTTATGGTTATGTGCATATAAAGGCTGTAAGATTGGGTCCTAATCCATATGGTTTTCCACCAGTTATCAAGCCCATATTTAGGGCATGAAGCTATCTCAGATCCAGTAGAGAACAGATTTTTGCCTATGGGCCCTGTTAAAATTAACCTTCCTCTGCCATTCAATTGAGCAGGGCACAGCTATCCATTAATTGGACCAGATGTTCTGAAGTAGCAATAAAGGTTCTAGCTAAACAGAGTGATTTAGATGATAAAAGAAATCTAAGTGTCTTCTACTGCCAACTCAATTAAAAAATGCTATGTTTCTATTTGAGAAGAGTTTGTCAGCTGCACAAAAGAATGATTGCAATGCTATGACAAATCAAAAGAAGCTTTTGGCCAGAATTATATGTGCACCATAAGAGACATATGCTTGTCTGTGTTAGACTGTGCAAAGATTCAAATTGTAAGCCATGAAGATGATACAGTAAGACTTAAAAGCTTTTCCTGAGCTTGTGATTGTGTTCAAAACAGGGAGAAGCTTCTCTATTCTCTGGCAAGTTTTTATTACCCATCTCAGTCAACATGTCACATGATGGAGCTGCATATTTTGAACAGCTTAACTACAGCAAATGGTCTTAAACTGGAAATGAAGGCTCCTTAGCTAGGCACTCTGATTTGAGCCTCATGAAGATAGGTGATGCTGGCATAGGCTAGGCGAATCGTTGACAATCATTGATTGTTCATTTGAAAGGAATGTAATTGGTAGAATCTGTCAAATCATGTGTGTTCTAAAGTGGAAATACGTAATGTGAAATTTAAAAAAAAAAGGTATTTAATATGGACCTGTATGCTATGGTTTTTAAAAAAGATTTAGGTAAGTCTGGAAAATATCAAGATTAGAGAGAGGAAAGCAACCTGTCATCAGTTCCCCTCAACAGTAGCCATTATTTTGAAAGGCGGCTGATTTAGGCAATTTAATATTAGTTGATGTTCATGTTTACCTAGGTCCAGGGATTCTGCAGCAACTTCTATGCCCATTGTGTTTGAGTACTATCTTTATTTGTTGAATTTAACCACATAGACTTACTTTCGTTCAACATACTATTTAGATATTTTAAGAGCAAGTTAGTAATTCAGTTATGGTACATGAGAAAATATGCTGCGTTTTCTGTATGTTGATGTAGTTTGAACAGCAATTAGTGACACAGTTTAAAGTTGAGGTTTTTGATTATGCTGTAATATATATTTCTAATAATAACATGTACGTGTATGCCCTTTCCTTATGCTATCTAAAGAAGTTGTATTTCAAATGTAGACATTCAGACATCATCATGTGCATTCATAATGCAAGCAGTTGATCATTCAGACTGATTGTGTTTTGAAAGTTCATTTGTGGTCATTACAACAAACATTTGCCCAGCATTTAAAAATACATTTACATTGCACTTTACAAAGCAGTGGTAGACAAGCTGTCTTGTACTCTTACAGTGCTGCTCGGATGGATGAGTGGTGGATATTATCATACCCATTGCAAACATTTAAAATCCTAAATTTTCTACAAATTTCACATTCTTAAAACATGGAAAGCAATTGGGTAAAACTGCCTAACACTTTAGTTACAACCTTATTGACCTTTCCATGGCATTGATTAATGTAAAATGTCATCACTCCCCAAAATAGTCACTGTGAATAGATTGAATCATAATGCTACCCACTGGCAATGTGGGCAATAGCCTGCTGTGAGTTGGGATTTCAGCCTCCAAAAATCAGCTACCATCTTGGATAGGTTTACCAACTCTGTTCTGCTCTTTCAATAGCTATTTACTTGGCTATCCACAACTTTAGTGATTGGATAGGGCTAGGCAATTCAAAGTTCCAACTTAACCATTTTCCACATATAGGTCATTGTCTATCCTACACATTTGCCAACAGTTTGAAATTTATGTGTCTTCTGTGGTCAATTTTAAAATAATGGATATTTCTGTTATAAAATCACCCAAAACCCAATTATTACAAGCCATTTTTAAAGCATTGTGTTTTTTCCCTTTGGATACCATTTTATATACTACATGTTTACATAGTTTGGAATTCTGGATTTTCATTATATTGTGAACATTTCTCAATGTCATTACATCTACTGAAGCTTATATTAGCAAGTGTGACCAGTTAGAAAATACAACAGAGAAATATTCCATTAATAAGAGAGAGCAATAAAAATATAAAACACTTTAATCTAAGGTAAAGTATGCAGTATTTTATTAAAAACATAGAACTTTACCAGGGGCATAAAGGAAGCTTGAATCAGTGAACTGGAATACCATCAATCCATTTACCAGTGAAGATACATAAGACAGACTCAGCTGGGGTGAGGTTTGAAGATAAGTCAATCAGAGGAAAATTCAGAGGTGTGCACAAAATTAAAGGAAACAACAATGAATGTTGAGGAACCCAGGCACTACCAAGAGTGGGAAGTCATTAACACCTTTAGACCTGGAAGGCAGAGAGTAGTGCCAAAGTTGGTAGAGCATAGGGGGAGGGGAATTTGGCACAAACAAGCTAGCCAAGAAAGGCATAAACATGAAATAGTTTAAAGTTGTCAGTTGTCTACCAATTTATTTTAGAAATTTGACACTATCACATCAAAGCAATGGGAAAATATTCTTTTGTTTTTTCTCAGGGACAGGAAGAACTTAAAGTGTTTCTAAAATTTATTACTAAAGAAAGATAATATTCCAGAAAATATTGGAGGAATAAAAAACGAACAATAATGAGAGGGCATTTTCTCTACTAGATATTAAAACATATTCTAGAGCTTCAATAGAGCAGATTTGTTCTAATGGAGAATGGAAAAGAACAGAAAATACAGACTTCCATTCAATAAATTATAATGAATGCTTATCACTTGCCAGGCACAGAGCCACATGCTGAGTATGCAACTGTGAACAAAGCAGACAGGTGCCTGGCCCATGTGGTGTATTCAGTTTTACAAATCAGGAATAAGAATAACACAGGAAAAGGAGAGGCACAGACAAGTCCCAAAGAATAAGTACATATAACCAATAAACATGAAAAAAGGAGTAAACAAAGAAATAAAACACTTGCTATATTTATAACTGGCAGAGAATACAAACTGATAAATCCCAGAAATGGTAAAATACATGTTCTCTCATACATGGATGGCAAAAATATGCATTTTTACATGTCGGTTAAAGGAAAATTTTACATTAGGTAATATAAACTTTTATTTTAAAACTTGCATATTTTTGACTCAGCAAATATGTACTCTTCTGATAATATATTTCTATCCATCATTGTACACTAAAGAAAACAGAATGGGAATTAGGTACAAATAGCTGACAAGACAAACAGGGCAGTGAAATGCCCGGAGGATTAGCAACAGCAAGAAGCTGCTGCCAGCTTTGAAAGGAAATGGTGTTGGCAGAGCCCAGGCCACTGATGGGAATTGGAGTCACAAAGGGTGAGGTTGTATAGGGGGAGCTGGAACCATAGAGGAGATGGTCAGTGAGACCACCCAACCTGGACAGAGAGACAGAGAGATATTCCCCAACTACTCTCCAACTTCTACCCTCCAAATTTGTCTTGTATCTTCCATTGGCCAAACCAAACTGTAAGCCAGTTGGCAAGAGAGCCCTGAAAATATAGTCGGTAGGGATTGGCATCCCACTCTCTCACCCACTAACACAATCCCAATCATACACCAGACACTGAGTGACAGAATGGTGAAAAACAGATATGAGGGCAAACAAGGAAGCAACTAGCAGTGCTCCTTAAGGAATTAATTGATGACCTTTGCTAAAATGTAGGTACTAGGATTTCTTTCATCATTCAGTCTTTTTAATAATGAAAGAAAAAATTAAAATCATGCTATACATTAATATTCTAGGTTATTTTTAAAGATACAAATATATGTAATATGTATATATAAAGTATATATGTATGTGTACACGAATCATATAATGATAATACAGAAGAGTAGAAGAAAATAGGGTATTTGGATAGTTAATTACTAAATTATTAACAGAAACTGTTATTAGGTGGCATTATGTGTGACTTTCACTTCCTTCTTTGTGCTTTTCTATATTGTCCAAATAATTTTAAAAAGAATATGTTTCAATTTTTATGAGAGAAAACACAATAGCTGTTTTTTGTCTTATAAAATATTTTAGAAGCTTTATATTATTCATTTGTGCATATATAAAATTATTTAATTACTTAATTTTTTTGGACATTTAAGCTACTTCCAACACTTTCCTGGAAAAAAAAATATTCTTTAGTAAAGAGAAGTTAAGTTTATATATGAATTTGTAGGTAGATTCTATTCCCAGTATCTCACAATTAAAATAATCCTTGTGGAATTTATGAGCTAAGGCTTTTTCCTATGTGACAACATAATCTAGAACAATACTTTTAAACTATGACCATACTTGTGAATCATCTGGGCAGCTTTTCGAAAGTACCATTGCTCAGGACCCCCCAGAGACCAACTGAATTACAATCTCTGGGAGATGAGTCCTAGATATGAATTTTTTTTAACGATTCTCTAGGTAATTTCAATATGCATTTGGGGTGAGATCCCCTGCTTTAGACTCACCACTATAACAGAATTAAATGTCTTCTAAAGTGCAGGACAAAATTCATGCTGAAAGGAATTTGATTCCCCAACAAGAGATGTCATTAGCCAAATTAGATGGAAGACATCCGTCGATGCAATGACAATTACCTACCTATTCATGAAGCAGAAGAGGAAATTGTGGAAGTACCAATATTTATCAGGGCAGGTTAAGTTAAATGTTTCAAAATAATTACAGAAGCTCCAAGATGACCCGATGTGTCAGGAAATGCCTGAATGATGTGTTGATTAAGTAGTAAGATTCTCCCTCCTTTTATTAAATATAAAAATCCCCAGATTTCTGGCCCAAAGAGCTTATTTGAGAGAAAGCTAAGCTGTGCTTCAGGATTCCTGGCCCCAAGTTCACAAGTAATTAACTTTTTTGAAGAACCAGTTGTTTGGTTAGGGTTCTTGGTAGCCAAATAACTGAATGCCATGAATCCTTGGGAAGCAAAAAGGTTTATGTTCCTTTTAGAATTTAATGGTTTTAAATCTATTTAAATCCACTTCATAATCCTCAAAGCATCGTAAATTGCTCTACCTTTATACAGTCCTGTTTTGGGGATCACTTGATTTGAGTAGGCCATATTTGATAGTTACTTGTTCCACAAAAGGTCTGAAAGATCTCAGAGTATGAATACTTACTGCCATTAATTTAACTTTTATAATTGATTCTTTCTTGTGAAAATAATACCATAAATATAAAATGTAAGTACTTCTTTTTCCCGCTGCCTTAGACTCACACAAAAGAGTTCCTGTACCTGACTATTGCTAACACACTCAGGTTTCATATGAAAAAGCTGAGAATATTTATTCTCAGTTTGAGTTCTGTTAGAACTCTGAGGGCTTTGCTGACATTATTTTATTCTTATCACTTGCCATCACAAGTATTAATAGTCTCTATGTAGCATCTACTTATATAACAACAGGCCTTACCACATCTTATTTAACCTCATCTCTCTAGGGAGACAATGTTAATGAAATTTTTAAAAATGGACAATGAAGGCTGTGTAAACTTAGGGTAGTGATTTAAACTCTCTGAGTTTCAACTTCCTCATTTGTGAAATGGAATCTTATGTGAGTCTTGGGTTGTCATGAGTTCTTAAATAAAATTATGTATGTAAAATATTGCATAAATACCTGGAATATAGAATGTGCTCCAAAAATGTTAAATTTCTATCTAATTCTATTGCCCAAATATGGTCACAGCAATATTTCTGGAGAAAGTGACATAACCCATTGGGAGGAAGGTATTGTGGACAGACTGACCTCTGGAAGGAAGTGCCCCCAATCATCCCCATGGAGAGAGCAGACTTCCTTAATTTTGAGCGGACCTTGCCATAATTTGGCTCATATTTTCAGGTTGCTCTCTAATTTTTCCCTTTATGTATAAGTGACATATTTTCCTAGTTGGATTGGGAGTTTCTTGAAAGTAAGGAATGTATGTTATTCTTTGGTATCCCACAGGTTTATTAGAATGGTGATGGGCACTCAATAAATACATACTGAATACTTATGTACAGGGAAACAAAGAATTATAGTACCAGTAGAGGATTTTAAAATCAACTTGTACAATAACTTCATTTTCCACTGAGAGACAGAGGTGGTATAAACTTTGCCCAATGTTACATAGCCAGAAAATAACATTTACATTCAAATCTGTCAGACTCCCATGGCCAGTGCTCCTTTCATTACACAAGGCTATTTCCTTAACAGATAATTTTAATAGATCTGAGATTATAGATTAGCAGTATTTTGAAGAACAACTGTCTCAGTAGCATAATTTATCTAGGTTTTATTTCTCCCATGCTAGCTTGTATTCATAATCCCTTGGAAAATACAGAATGTGGGGCCCTATACCCAGAGTTCTGATCCAATAGGTCTGGTGTGGGACCTGAGGCTTTGGATTTCTAACAACTTCCCACGTGATGCTGATGCTACTGGTTCAGAGACTGCATTTTGAGAAAATATGAACTGGGAGTCTTTTTTTTTTTTCTCTTACTCTTAAAACCAAAGTTTATCCATGGTGGGCATTGTAAAATCTGTGTTTCATACAATGTACAAAGAAAATGGCCTGGAAGTCATGGAAACAGCCTTCCTCTGAGAATATTTTTTAATTTTGTTCAAAAGATGGTTATTGAGCACCCAGTATGTGCATGGGACTACAGATGATCCTAACATATATAAGACCCACTGTCTGCCTTCAAGGTGGCCCTGGGAGGAGTCACTTTCAGGAGGGAGCAGAAATGAGGCTTAAATGTGATTTAAGAAGTAGTGGGATTCAGGCAGACACAGTATAGTTGGAGATGTACTCCAGAAGTAATTATATTGACCAGCTTCTGTTAATTTCCAAAACATTTCTAACAACACTGGGAGCATATATGTAACTTCTGAAATGCTAAATATTATTTCAATACAATTATTTGTGGTAATAGAACATCTGGGATTATTTTTTCTAATTTATTTTTCATCTGAACAATTGTTTATTACAATGGTGTTTGAAACCTGAGGAAATAATTAACAATCTTTGTAAGTGGACAAAAAATTCTATATGCTGGAATTTCTGCCAATTCATTTGGCAGAAGTAGAACTAATTCCAAACATGGGGAACCTGATGACTAATACATAAAGCAAGTTAATGATTTCAGCCAGGATTCTTTATGACTACTTTGGGCATTCATAACTAAGATCCATAGACCCTCATGGCTGTATATATGAGCCTTAGGGGGTCCTGAATCCCATGAAACTGTACGCAAAATTGGGCACACATTTGCTTTTGTTCTGGGGAAAGAGTATAACTTTCATAAGAGTTTTTAAAAGCCTAACCACTTTTTTACTGAGATACTAAGAGAAAAATAAAATAATTGCAACTCAAGAACTCAGACTTGACTTCTGTCCTTGAACGCTACCTATCCTCACTGTACCTCATGAGGGACCTCCTTCCTTCATCCCAAGAAAACAAGCCAAATCTCTTTCACCAACTGCATCCTCAACTGGTTAGTTGCTTGCTAATCCCATGGGCTCACTTAATCTGTCTCCACATGCTTTTCATTTAGGTTTTAGTCTATGTAAATGATGAACAGCCACAGCTCCTAGAAAACTGCTAGACCGGAGCAGATGTGTATCTGTTTCAGAATGAATAACTCTGAAACTAATCCTCATGTAGTTCTTTCTTCCTCATTCCAACTATATGTCTAAATCTTACCATCCAGCAAGAACCATTCAAATCCCTCTTCTCCATGAAGTCTTCCTCAATAGCTATATGCTATATTTCTTCTTCCTGCTAGTCTAGTATTATTCTTGTTTGGAATAGGCATTCTTTCACCCTATTATATTCAGTTTGACACTATTTTATACAAAAAGCATATCTTGTTCAGATGTGTGTAAACTGTGTCCCAAACACAGAGACATAAACAGAGGAAGTACTTAAAAATAATTTTTGAACAAATGCAAGGAATGGTGTCTGTTTTTCCGCAATCATATGCATATTTGGGAAGTAAAAACCATGCCACTCTTAACTTGTCATCCTCATAGCAGCTACCAATAGTTCTGAGCACATTGATATACTATAAAGTCATAGGAGTAAAACAGTTGGCAAAAAACCTGGAGCGGGTGTCTTCCAGAAAAGATGACTGAGTCAGCAGCTGGCATTATTATAATCCTCCATATCCATTATAATCTAATGGTTTCTACATCATAGATTCAACCAACAGTTGCAGTGAATGAGAAGCATTTAGGTTTTCAGCTTTACTGTTGGGAATAGTTTGGACCAGTTAATCTCCAGTGAATGTATCTGGACATGATATATATTAGATATTGAAGATGTGTGAGTACTGACTTCTCATTAGTCAGAAGCACAATATAGAAAGCACTTTCCATCTGTTTTATCTCAGTTGGTTCTTGGAAGAGCTCAGTGAGAAACATGTGACTTGCCCAAAGTCATTCAAGGCCTCCATTCTCCTTTCTCCAAATGCCACGACATTTCCACTAAATTAAGCTGCCATTCTAATCCATATATACCTGTCTAATATGCACCAGACCCAAAAGGAAACTGCCTTTCTCCTGAAATTCACCTTTCCTTGGAGCTATAATGATATAACACAACCACTTTAAAACAACAGAGTGAAGATAAAGCACAGACAAAATTAGATTTGACAACCTAATGGAGCTCCTTTCTTTGCTATTTGAAAATAATATCATTCTAGCATCATCATTCAGCAGTCTTCAGTTCCAGAAACAAAGGGGCATTTTTTTGGCATTTGAAGGAGATAGTTGGCAACACCAAACCACATGGCAGGACACAACAAGGAATTCCAGATTGACTAGTTATTTTTCCTCTTGGCCCTTGGTTGAAATGGCTTTTATGATTCCAAGAGACAGTAATATACTCCCCATAATTGTTGAGATACAAAACTTTTCAACACTTCAACTTTACCTTATATTTACTTATTTTTTAATAGTTCCCATTTTACATAAGGTGGCAAAAGAGAAACTTTCTAGTAAATCCCTTGTTCTGGATGGTTTAAGATCCACTGTTTGAAGATAGATAGTTTGGTCCTAAGAAATCTCAATGTTGATGCCCTTGTCCAAGGTGTATTATTTTCTAAAAAAAATCATAGACTGAGGAAAAACAAGACTTTAATGTTTTATCCTTTATGTATCCACTCTCCATGTCAGGAATGCCTTTCCTTATTACCTGGCAATATATAAATATTGCTTAGTACCTGTGTTAGAAGTCTCCTCTTCCCTGAAGCTCCCCTTGATTCTTTCCCACAAGCAGAATTACACCTTCCCTACTCTATTTTCCAGCAATATTTTTTTCAGTCCTTTATTTTAGTATTTATGATTTCCATTAAGACTGATTGCTTACTTCTCTCTTTCCCCATCTTGACTGTGAGCAACTTGGGGTCAGAGCCCATGTTTGGTTCCTCTTTATCCATTTATTTTTACACAGTACCCAGTTTATTATCACCTTTTTCGTCAATCCCAACTATCATTTATCGGATACCAATTACCATGTCAAGGAGCTGGATTTGGTTAATCTATAAGGCAGTACTATTATCTAAATTTATACTCCAAGAAAATTGAAAATACAGGGACATCAGAAAACTTCCCTGTGGGCAGGGACCCAATGCCCTACTGATGTGGCCCAATCAAAGCCCTAATCATAATGTATTCAAGTAAAAGTGAAACTGCAGATTGACTAGTTTACAAACATAATCCAATATCTATTTTTGGAATTCATAGCAATATCAAATTATAACTAATTTCCAGTAACTAATTTCCTCCAGTACATGAACTATTGCTTAGACAGAAACTGGTTTTAGAGGATGGCTTCTGTGGGCTGTCATGGAGATGGGAGCAGTGCATTCTTGCTTGAAGACAGTCTGATGTGGTAGTAGAGGTATTATTAGGATGTTGCTTTTGTTGTTGTTGTTTTGTTTTTGGCCTCCTAATGAATTTTGACACTGCTTGTTTGCAAAGTAATCAAATGCCTGACATTTAATATATAATGACTGACCTTTCTGCTTATTATTATGAACATTTCAAATAGATAATTTTACTTTTTTCAGGTTTCTCTCAAAATGCACATTAACTTTATATTGCCCACACATGGCATATCTCAGGAAGCTTTTTTAATGTTGACTTTATTTTTACTTGAAATTCAATTATGCCTACACTGCTATAGCAGAAAATTAATACACTTAACCCTTAGACCATCTGTTTTTTCAAACCCATTTCAAAAATGGCACTTCCTCTGGGGGGAGGGTAGGGATGTAGGACCTTTTATTGTATTTGCCATGCAGTGATTTATTAGCCTGTACATATTGGGAAAAATATAAACTTGCTTAGAAGTGTGAGGTGATAGATCAATATGCCAATAAAAATTCTTTACACCAAACAGAATTTTGGTAGGCTGAAAGGTTCTTAAATATTTTGGGGAAGGTTAAGAATACATAGGAGGTGTGGCAGTTTGAAGTTCTTTTATGAATCCAAAAAGGAGAAAGATTATATTTTTTAACTAATTCATTCCTATGGGGATGAGACCCTTTGGATGGGACTATGTCAGTGAGGCATGACTCGGGTTGAGTCTCCACCCTCTTGCTGGGTTTGATATAAATGGAGCCACAGAGTGAAAAACACAAAAAAAGGAAGTTCTACCATTTTGATCTTGCCTCCTGAGAGAAAGAACCCCAGGTTCATACACAGCTGAGCTCAAAGTAAGAAACCCCAAGAGGCTCAAGGAGACAAGGCCCAGGGAAAGATTACTGATTCACCCCAGCTGAGTTCAAGGGAAAAGTAAAGCAGGATCAGCCAACCCACCATCTTGCTTGATCACCATGTGACAGGACACCAGCATCACCAGTGACTAACTTTGCTGAGAGAGCATCTCTGATGTACCTTGATTTGGACATTTCACAGCTTCGGAACTGTAAGATTTTACCCTAAATAAAATTCCCAATTTAAAAACCAAAAAAGAAAATGGTACTTCCCATTTTGTTCTGTGGTACTAAGAAGGCAAATACAGATTTATTTATATTTATTCCCAGAAAAAAGGAAATAAAGGGGAAAAAGGAAATAAAAAGGAAAAAAAGGAAATGAAATAATGGGACAGTGATCTTCTGCTTTTTATGTATGGATTTAGAGGGAGAAACGTCATCACAGCTTTAGGCATGTTTAGTTATTTATGTCTCTATGTGTCTCAGCATGTATAAGAAGGCATTATTTTTTAATTTAAAATTTTAATTGGACATAATTATAGATGTGGTTGCAAGAAACAAAATAGAGATCCTGTGCATCCTTTACAAAATTTCCCCTAAACTGACATCTTGCAAAACTATAGTACAATATCCCAATTAGGATATTGTCGTTGATACTTTCATGATACAAATAAATCTCCATCCCTGCAAGGGTCCCCTGTCTTGTCTTTTTATAGTCACACCCACCTTTCACCAACCCCTTTCCTTAACTATTCGCAGACACTAATCAGTACTAATCAGGACATTTTAATAATTTTGTCATTTCAAACATGTTAGGTAAAGGCAATCAATGTGTCACCTTTTGGGATTGACTTTTTTCACTTACTATAAGTCCCAGGAGATTAACCCAGGTTGTTGAATACTGCAAAACTGTTTAATACAGGTACTTAGGACAATAAATTTCCCTCTCTGCACTGCTTCACTTATCTCATGAGTTTTCATAAGTTGTGTTCTTGTTTCCATTCATCTTGAGATATTTCCTAATTTCTCCTTTGACCCACTGATTGTTAAGGAGTGTCGTTTAGCCTCCACACAGTTGAGAATTTTTTCCTTTTCCCATCTATTATTGATTTCTAGCTTCATTACCTTATGATCTGGGAAAGTGTTTTGTATAATTTCAATCTTTTTATCATTATTGAGACCTGCTTTGTGATGCAGCATGTGATCTCTCCTGGAGAAAGATCCATGAGCCCTTAAGAAGAAGGCACAAACTGCTAATTTGGGACACAAAGTTCTGTATATGTCTGTTAGGTCTAGCTCATTTATCATATTGTTCAAATTCTGTCTCCTTGTTGATCTTTGGCATAGTTGTTTTACCTAATGATGTGAGTAATGTGTTAAAGTCTCCAACTATTATTGTAAAGATGTCTATTTCTCCCTTCAGTTTTGCCAGAATTTGCTTCTTGTATTTTGGGGCACCCTGGTTAGGTTCACAGCTACTTGTGACTATTCCTTCTTACTGATGGATTATTCCTTTTATTAACATAAAATGACCTTCTGTATTTCTTATAGCATTTTTGCATTTAAAGTCTGTTTTGTCTGATATTGGTAGAGCTACCCTTGCTCTTTTTTTTTTATTGACTTTGTAATAATATTACATTAAAAATATATATGTGAGGTCCCATTCAACCCCACCCCCCCACCCCCCCTCTCCCCCCCCAACAACACTCGTTCCCATCATCATGACACATCCATTGGATTTGGTAAGTACATCTTTGGGCACCTCTGCACCTCATAGACAATGGTTCACATCATGGCCCATACTCTCCTCCATTCCATCCAGTGGGCCCTGTGAGGATTTACAATGTCCGGTGATTGCCCCTGAAGCACCATCCAGGGCAGCTCCATGTCCCAAAGACGCCTCCACCTCTCATCTCTTCCTGCCTTTCCCCATACCCATCGTCCACCATGTCCACTTTTCCCAATCCAATGCCACCTCTTCTATGTGGACATTGGATTGGTTGTGTCCATTGCACCTCTATGTCAAGAGGAGGCTCAGATTCCACATGGATGCTGGATGCAATCCTCCCATTTTCAGTTGTAATCACTCTAGGCTCCATGGTGTGGTGGTTGTCCTTCTTCAACTCCATCTTAGCTGAGTGTGGTAAGTCCAATAGATCAGATTGTAGGTGCTGGAGTCTGTTGAGGCTCAGGACCTGGCTATCATATTGTCAGTCCAGAGATTCAAATCCCCTAGATATATCTTAAACCCCAGCACCAACTACAATTCCAGTAAAGTAGCATGAAAGGCTTGTGAAAAGAGATCACATCTGAGTCCAGCTCCATCACACAGAAACACCAACTCCAAAGAAGGGCCAACTGACATGGCAGTGAACTCCATCTGCCATGATCACAAAACCTGTGGGTCTCTTTAGCCCTCAGAAGAACCAATACCTGGGGTTGTATCTACTTTATCTGTCTCTTAGACTCTGCTCAGGTGTGCATAAGGGCAATCCTTCCGATAACCTCCAGACTCTTTTTTAGAGACTCACAGCCATATAAACTAATTTGTCCTTTCCATTTCCCCCTTGGTTTAGGTCAAAAAGCATTTTTAACTCCTGTTATTATATGTAGATAGGGATATTCTGCTGGTCCGAGTTGAACCTTTTATTCGAGGTCATTTTCTAGTTATGTCATCAGCTGGTACTTGGTAGTGATCCCTCGGCGCCACGGAGGCTCATCCACAGGTGTCATGTCCCACGCTGGGGGAAAGGCAATGCATTTACATGCCGAATTTGGCTTCGAGACTGGCCACATATGAGCAACACAGAGGCTCTCAGGAGGGAAATCTTAGGCACAGTGCTGCTTGTTCTTATTTCAGGTGTATAGCCTCATAAGCATAGTCATTAGTATCAGGGGCTCACTGTTGGACCCTCATTCCTTCCTGGTCCTTGCCATTGCACCTGGGGGACTGCCGCTGCTCCCCTAAAGCCTGCGAAAGAGCCCCCCTGCCCAGGAACCCAGCACCACCCCAGCTGTTGATTTTAATTGTTTCCACTATGAATATATCCAAACATTTCCATGTACCCTGGACACATGCCCTGTATAACTACCTGTCAACCATATATCCCCTGTCAAAAACATCCCATACCAATGAGTCATGATGATGGGAGTGAGGGTTGCTGGGGGGGGGGGGGAGTGGGGGGGGGTGGTAGGGTTGAATAGGACCTCATTTTTTTTAATGTAATATTTTTACAAAATCAATAAAAAAAAAATCCCATACCAGTATGCCTCCGCTGCCATTGTTGAACCACTCTGTGATCCAAAACTTCCTGAAAAGTGAAGCCCAATATAATGCCAGGTTCCCTTAGTAATAAAATGTAATATAGCGTTGAGTTTAAAGGTTAGATATAGAATACATATTAATTTGGAGAAATTCTACATCCTAACTTTTTCTTTTCTTCTTTCCTAAATAATAAGCTTACCTTCACAAGAGTTTTAGATCACAGTAATTCATATATACAATATACAGTACTCCCACATATCCAATATAAAACCTTTTCCCTCCCACAGCAATAATCTTTTAACATATTATACAATATTTACTGAAACTGATGTACAGATATTGAGACAATAGCTTTCAAACAAGGTAACATTTGTGTTTACATTGTGGTTTATACTTTAGGCTATAAAACTTTCTAAATTTTTACTTATCCTATGTTTTATATTATGATTTACATTATTAGTCTGTCAGCCCCTATATGTTTTTGGTGTAATATTACATGTTTTATATCCATTCGTGTATACTCTTGTGAAACACTTCTATTGCCCTCACAGTTACGTTGTTTCCATCTATTGAATATCTATTTCCCCCTCCCCTTGGGGCCCACAGTGAGAGTCAATCTTCATTTCTTGAGGAGCCATGTTCAGAGATACTTGCAACAGTGTTGAGGGCTTGACGTGCTCAACTGCCCTAATGCCCTGGGAGCCACCATTTCTCTTGAGAGATACAGTTCCCTCTATTTGATGGCATTAGTCCTCCCCAGGATGTGGGTATACCTTCACTCTCATTATATGGGTCCATACCCAATGATATAACCCACTCTGGCAAAATGAGCATTCACATATTCCCTAGGAGTCTGTCCTATATCAGATTATCCCCTTTAAGTATCTTAAACAGGTAACTTTCCTAATTATATTTTGAAAAGGTTTTCTCAGCATTATACTCTCAACCAACACCTGACAATCTCCTATGTTCATATGTTGCCCCACCCTCCCCCCAATTTCTTGGGCAATATTATCCATCCGCCCATCCCTAGTCCCCCACAAGCCCACAAAGCCCCACCCATAGGTAACCCTATACCCCCATTTTATACCTTCCTTGTACACATACTTACCTCCAGCTAATCATAGATTTTACCCATGTAGATGTCAGCTTACATCCTTCCTCTACCCCCCGATTTCCTGTAAGCCTATCTTCCAGTCCTGGCTCTCTGAGGCAGCTTGGTTTGCTTATTTCATATCACTGAGGTCATGGAGTATTTCTCCTTCAATGCCTGGGTTGCTTCGCGTAACATAAAGTTCTCAAGATTCATCCATGTTATCACGAGTGTTTGTAGTGTATTTGTTCTTAAAGCCGAGTAGTATTCCATTGTATGTATATACCACATTTTGTTTATCTATTCATCTGCTGATGGGCATTTGGATTGATTCCATCTTTTGGCTATAGTGAACAATGCTGCTGCGAACATTGGTGTGCATATATCAGTTTGTGTCCTTGTTTTCAGTTCTGCTGGGTATATACCCAGCAGTGGAATTGCTGGGTCATATGGCAAATCTATGGTTAGCTTTTTGAGAAACCGCCAAACTGTCCTCCAGAATGGTTGGCTCCTTCTGCATTCCCACCAGCAGTGGATGAGTGTTCCCATTTCTCCCCATCCTCTGCAGCATTTGTATTCTTCTGTTTTTGTCATAGCTGCCAATCTTATGGGAGTAAGATGGTATCTCATTGTAGTTTTGATTTGCATTTCCCTGATAGCTAAAAATTTCGAGCATTTTTTCATGAGCTTTTAGCCATTTGTATTTCTTCTTTGGAGAAGTGTCTGTTTAAATCTTTTTCCCATTTTTTAAATGGGTTGTTTATCTTTTTATTTTCAAGATATAGGAATTCTTTCTAGATGCAAGTTATAAGTCTCTTATTGGATATATGGTTGCCAAATATTTTCTCCCATTGTGTAGGTTCCCTTTTTACTTTCTTGACAAACTCCTTTGAGGTGCAGAAGGCTTAAATTTTGAGGAAGTCCCATTTATCTATTTGTTATTTTGCTGCTCATGCTTCTGATGTGATATCATGAATCCATTTCCTATTACAAGGTCTTGTAGATGTTTCCCTACACTGCTTTCCAAGGTCTTTATGGTCTTGGCTCTTATATTTAGGTCTTTGATCCATCTTGAGTTGATCTTTGTATAAGGTGTGAGATGGTAATCCTCTTTCATTCTTCTACATATGGCTATCCAGTTCTCCAGGCACCATTTGTTGAATATGCCATTCTCTCCCAGTTGAGAGGGTTTGGGGGCTTTATCGAATATTATATGGATTTATATGTGAGGTTCTGTGTCAGAACTTTCAATCCGATTCCATTGTGTGTTTCTCCTTATGCCCATACCATGCTGTTTTCACTACTGTAGCTTTGTAGTATGTTTTGAAGTCAAGTAGTGTGATTCCTCCAATTTTGTTTTTCTTTTTCAATATGTCTTTGGCTTATTTGGGGCCTCTTTCCTTTCCAAATAAATTTCATAGTTTGTTTTTTTAGTTCCTTAAAGAAGGCTGTGTTGATTTTTATTGGGATTGCATTGAATGTGTAGATCAGCTTTGGTAGGATAGACATCTTAATAAAATTTAGTCTTCCTATCCATGAACAGGGAATATAGTTCCATTTATTTAGGTCTTCTTTGATTTCCTTGAACAGTCTTTTATAGTTGTTGGTGTATAAGTTTTTACATCTTTAGTTAAATTTATTCCTAAATATTTGATTTTTTTAATTTACTATTGTGAGTGGTATTTGTTTCTTGATTTCCTCCTGGTCTTGCTCATTATTGGTGTACAGAAATGCTACTGATTTTTGCGCATTGATCTTATAACCTGCGACTTTACTAAACTCACCAGTGTATTTTTAATTTCATTCCCATAAGATCTATTTATCCTTCCATGCTTTCAAGTTCTTCTTTGTGTTCACCCTGTTTCTTTTTTAATATCCTTAATCTCCTCAGCCATCCCATTGAATTTATTAAGGAGATTTGTGTGAACATCTATGATTAGTTGTCTCAACTCCTTTATGTCATCTGGATTCTTAGTTTGTTTCTTTGACTGTGCCATTTCTTTCTGCTTCTTGGTATGGACTGTAATTTTTGGTTGGTGCCTTGGCATCTGAATTACTAGATGTATTTTTTCCGAGTGCAGTTTCTCTCTTAAGTTCAGGGCTTTCCTGCCCTTTCTCCCTTGTTGTTTGTGTGGTAGGAGCCAAGAATATATTTAGTGCTGTAATTTATGAAGGGTAAAGTTGCCTGTGTTGCCCCAGGATATTTTGAAGCTTCTCTCACTTTTCTCATACAAGACCATCTGTAGTTGTCCTGAAGAGACTCATAAAGCTTCACCTCCTCCTTCCTACCCTGCTTGGACAGGAATGGAGCTGCGGGTGTGGGCAGCAAACTAAACTGTGTGATTCAAATCTGTCTGCACTTTACCAGTTAGATTAACATAGCCCTGGCCTCCCTCTCCCCTGCCAAGGGTTGGTTGGACTCTCTGGAGTGCCCAAGAATCTAATCTGTGTGCCCCCAAAGCACTTCAGTTGCCCTGAGAGGCAGGAGAAATACAGGTACCCTTCTATTCTATTGGGGCCCTAGAATGGAGGTACAGGTGTCCAAGTATCAGGTTTCTGTGGGCTGAAAGAATTTGCAATAGCAAAGAGAGCCTGTGGAAACACCAGCGCCCTATCCTATGTGGGCGGAGTTCTTAGCACTCAGGAAACCCCTCCATGTGGGCTGAAAGCACCTTCAGTTCCCAGAGAGACTGAAGATTAATAGCTTCCCTTCTATCTCATTGGGTGAGAGGGATGGAGCTACAGGTATCCAACTATCCCATCCATGTGGGCTGAGAGTGCCACATGAAAGTTGCCCAGAAATGCTGAAGAAACACCAGGACCTCTTATTCTATAGGTAGGGAGCAGGGTACAGTCACTCAACAAAGCAGTCCATATGGACCCAAAACACCTGCAGTTGCCCAAAGAGGCTGAGGAAACATAAATCCCTTCCTCTCCTATTGGGTCTCAGGGATGGAGCTACAGACGTCTAAGTATCCAGTCTGTGCAGGCTGAAATTACCTTCAGTTTCACAGAAAGGCTGAAGAAACACCAGCTCCCCTCCTATCCTATGTGGTTGGGGGGTTGTGTGTGTGTTTGTGGGATTGTATTAGTCAGCGTTCTCTAGGGAAATAGAATCAACAGCGGATATCTGTAAATAGTATGAGATTTTATAAAATTCTCTCACATGACGGTGGAAATGCACAAGTTCAGATTTTGCAGGCAGTTTGCAAACCAAGGCCTCTGATAAAAGTCTAATAAAGATCCTTTATGAGTTCCTGGAGACACTGGCTCTCCAAAATCAGTCTCGAAAATTTCTCTGAATCCTCAATTCACTTCACCTTTTAAGGCATTCAACTGATTGTATAAAACATAACTCATTGCTGACGGCAATCTGCCTAGTTGATTGTATATATAATTAGCCATCTATGCAGTAAACTCACTGATAAATAAATTCCATTAAGTGTCCTTGTCTTATACTTAGCCCAGTACTTGCTTTGCCAAATAACTGGGTATAATTACCTGGGTGAGTTGACATGTTAGCCTAATCATCACATGAAATTGAAGAAGCTCAACAAACCAGTCTGTGTGGGCTGAAAGCACTTGCATTGCCCAGAGAGGCTGTAGAAACACAACTCCCCTCCTGTCCTATTCGCTGCCCAGGATGGAGCCCCAGATATCTGACGATTCAGTCAGTGGTGGCCTGAAAGTGCATGCAGTTGCATTTTCTCTCTGGTACAGATTCCACCAGCTTCCTCCTTGCTGGTGGTAGGGCTGGGGCCTAGGCTAGAACTGCAATTCGAGGAAAGAAAGCCCGTCACTAATTTCACTGTGATTTTCAATCCGTGCTGCTTCCCCTCAAGCCAGAGGCAGAGTTAAAATGGCAGGTGCCAGCCTCTTTTTACTGGCGCAGTTTGAAACGTTAGCGGTTCTTAAGATTATATTTTAGCCAGCCAAATTTACTAATCAGTAGCTGAAGTCAGTGCCTGACTGTTTCTTTCTCCCATGTATTTGGGAAATGGACCTTCCAACTTCATCTACAGAACAGCTCCCGAGTTGGCTTGCACTGCTGGTGGAGGATGGGCACTGGCCTCCTGTGCATGGTGTGCTCTACCCATGAATCTTCTCTGCAGATTGACAATCTCCTCTTTCCATTCTTTCAAGGATTTTGCTGGGTGCTCTTCTGGTCTCCTGGGCCCCCCAAAAAGATGCTTTTGATAGCTCTGGGTGATTATTAACTGCCCTGTAAGATGAACTGACTCTTGGGACTCCCTTATTCTACCTCCTTCTTGATTCCTTCTTGCAGTATTACCTTTTTTAAATGTTAAGTATTTTTTGAGGTATAAGTCATATATTCTAGATCCACCCATTTAAAATGTAGAATTCAATGGCTTTTAATATATTCACAGGATTGTACCACCATGACCACATTCAATTTTAGAATATTTTCCTCAATGCTGGTAAAGAAACATCAAACTCCTAGCATTCCCCATTTTCTTCACCCATGCCCTCCTGGAAGCCAAATTACTGATATTTTGTGGGCAAAATGAGGCATTTGCAATGTTCAACCCTCAACTGCATGTTTTCCAGAGTTACTTCATTATAAATCCATTCTTGATATTGAAATTTGTTGCATTAATTATGCTTCTGTGTTTAATCCAGGCTTCCAGTATGGCATTTATTCTAGGAACATAAATTCTTCAAGGACACTGACCATACTGTGCTCATCCATCAGCATTGATTTTTAGTTGTGGATTGCACTTACCAAAATCATGAAACTACAAAAATATTCTGAGGGTTTGTAAAGTGCTAAGTTGTGTTTTGCTGTCATGGTGGATACTCGGGAAAAAAATCTTTTAAGGGTCATTTAACATATTTAGGTTTCCATTGAGATTATAAAAATAGATTCAAAAGTTGCAGTATGATATATGAATGAAATAAAATGATAGGTGAAAGTGTAAGTTCCACTCCACTTCCCTACTATTTTTAATTCGATTTAAAGGTTTTGTTTGAGATTTTGTTGACAAAGCAAATTCGATACATCTCTTTCAAATTTAGCAGATTCCCATTATTTCCTATGTGTTTATGACTGTTTTCCCAATCTGTTTAGTAAAGATTCCCTGCCTTGATTCCCAATGTGCCTACTTGAAAATTTGGGTTACGTTCTTGAAATATTATGTAAATGGAAATAATCATGTAAAGTTAAAACATCTTTGATATGTTGAAGGGCAGTATTCCAGGTCGAATTTTTCAAGCACAAATTGCATTGAGGTATAATGGAAAGAAAAGGAGGTTTGAAATCCAGAAAGTTTTGGAATTGCATCCCATATCTGCATCTTACTACCTGATTCTGTCAAGATAAGCCTCTAAGTCTCATTTCTGCATATGTAATTCGAGATATTATTAATAATTACCCTACTCCAGCATTAGTCCCATTTCTCACCCCTTCACAGAAAATTTTCTTGGAAGAGTTGCCTATCGTTTCTGTCTTCACTCCCTTTCTTCTCATTGTCCCTCAACTACCTCCCAGAGGTTTCCGTCTCTATCATTCCAGTGAGATTTATCTTTTCACCATCACCTGTGACTTCAACATTTCAGTTTGGCAATTTTAGCCTGTCTAGAGGACCAACAAGACCAGGCTCACCAAGGCTCTGTTTAATTTAGGGACTGGGTAACTTTTTGGGAAATAACTCTCCTGCTAGAAGGAAACCTGAGGTTGTCAAACTTTGCACAAGTTCAGATAGGGTGAGGAAAGGGGATAAAGGAAGAAATTTTAAGAACTTCATGGTTTTATCACACTGATTATCCTCAAGCCTAGTTCCCAAAGGCCTTAGTCCTGGAGCGTGAGACTCATCATAATACGTGATAATTTATAGTAATAACAACAACAGCAAGAAGAAGAAGGAGAGGAAGGAGGAGAAGGAGAAGGAGAAGATGGAGAAGGAGAAGAAGGAGGAGAAGGAGAAGAAGAAGGAGAAGGAGAAGAAGAAGGAGGAGAAAGCCATGTTACTTAAGTCTATATAAGATGTGAAAAGTGCAAATCTATGCTGTTTTGTAGCCTTTGAGTACACTAGAGTATACCACCAAAGTGCTAGGGTACAGCACGTATTAGGGTGAGTCGGAGCACTTTCTCCTTTGGGGTGACTTTGCAATACATTATATTGTAAATACTGGGACATAGAACATTTACAGCTGTGTGAATCAGAAGCAAGCCTGTCTCCATCTGAGTGCAAATAGGACATTATTTCTAAGTGCTTTGTCTTAAATTTTGAAGCCTCAAGGTAGCTTTGTGATGTGGTATTTGCACTTTAGCCATCTTAGATCCAGGTAAAACTGTAGCAGCTGGAATAGGAAAGGATAGGAGAAAACATCTGATCTATATGATAGCCATGAGATCTAATTGACAAACAAAAATCACACACACTTGTTGATATCTCCTGGAATTCTTTATGAAGAATTTGAGAAGTAGCAAAAAGGGCATCACCATTCTATTTAAATTAATATGAAACCCACACTCCTTTCCTTGACTTCTATCACCTGTATATACCTCTCTGACCTCACCGTATGTCACCCTCTTCCTCACTCACAATATTCAATCCATACTGACCTTCTTTATATTCCTTGAACACATAAGGGTTGTTTGTACCCTGCGGGCCTTCAACTCTTAAGTTTATTTGCCTGGACTGATCTCTGGCCATCTTGTCATTCATTTCACAGCTCAAATGTTACTTCTACGTCAAAGCCTAAGTGAAACACCCTGTCTGAAGTCTTGCTCCTCTTCCACCTACTGAAGTTAATCTCTATTATATTTCCAGGTTATATTTTCTCCATAATACTTTTTATTCATGAAATTTTCAAGAAATTGGTTTCTCTGCTTACTTTCTTTCTCCCTATCTGCCAAAGTAAGCTTCATAAGGGCAGGAAACTTGCCTGATTTGTTCAAGACAGTACACCTACCCCCTATAAAAATGTTCAGCAAGGAGTAGGCACTCAATAAATACTTAATGGCTAATTATGGATGATTAAAAATTATAATAATTATATATTTGTGCTGTAATACAGGATACAAATAGAAAATAGTATTTGATGATATTGTATATGTATATGTAATGCAATTATATAATTGTAAAACTGATAGTTTAGATTGTAATATACTAATTACCATGGATTAATAATTAATGATAGATGAATAGGGGTGAGAACTGATGGCATATCTCTGAATTCCTCTATGGTGTGGGTGCCTTTGGTCTCATCATTTATAAAGCCCACAAGTATCTAACTTCTGCCTAGATTCCTGGCCAGACTGAACAATCAGCCCCTCCAATATTCCTCCTTACACTTTTCCCATATGCTGTCCCTCTTTCTGGGACACTCTCACTTCCTTATTCCTAACCCTTCTCTGTCTTACTAATTTTTAATCATCCTTCAGCTTCCAACTCAGATGACCCGTTTTGGGGAAACTTAGTTTACTTATACAGATAATGATTCCCTGTTTGCATAACATGCAGAAAGAAAGCTTGCTTGGATATCCAGTCTTCCACATTAGGAAATTGTCATAGCTCTCCAGCATGGGATAAGACAACCACTTTTTCATTGTTATGCCTATGTCCACTTCACTTTTTGAAGGCATTGTTCTCTTTTGTTCTGACTTGGGTTCTCTTACTGCGTCCAACGTAAGCTCCTCTTCCTGTGGTGTCTCAGACTCATTGCCCAGATATGAGAACAGAAGGACTTTCCACACACACACAAATGAGTGATACTGATGCTGCCGATGGTATTATTTTCTCTCTGATCTCTGTGTTTATCACTTGTCTACGTCTGCTCACCCTACATGTTGCCATCAGGTATCTAACTGGTGGGCAGAGGTAACTCTCTTTCTTTTTAATGGAAAGTGAAGAGGTTGTTTACCTGCCCTCTAGAGGGACTCCTGCCTTCTATAGAAGTTGTGCTTTCAGGGGATCCATTTGGAAATTCGAAACAAATCTTTTCATGTTTTTTCTCCATGTTTTATTTCCAGTTTCCCTCCTCCAGGGAAAGATGGGATCAAAGGGACACTCTGCCCCAGCAATTGCAGCTGTGGGTTAGGGTACTGTGGAGCTCCTACCTTTTCACTCTTTTCTTTTCCTAGCATTATTACTTCACACAAATCAACCCAATAAATAGTCCTTGGAACCTGACAAATTAGTATAATAGCTTTTAAAGCAGTAAGACCCTGATGTGCAATTGAGACTTGACTGGCCATGATCTGATTGTCTGACTGAGCCTAATGTCCCACCAAACTATGTTTCCTTGAGGAGCAGCCATATCTTCAGAAACTCTAAAAGCCTTAATCAGGTTCTGGATACCCATTGATGATATTCATAATAATGATCACAATGACAATGATGATCAGAATATGATGTTGATAATGAATATATATTGCTTTCTTAAATGTAAACTCCATTAAAACAAGGATTTTTCACTGTTTGGTTTCATTTTTACATGCTGGATGCCTAGAACAGTGTCCAGTAAATAGTAAATAATCAGCAAATATTTTTGAATAAGTGACTGAGCATTTTCTATGTGCCAGAACCTGTGATAAGTGTTTTAGAAACATTCTCTCTTTTAATCTCCATAAGAACCTCATGAAGTACTATTTATATCCTCATTTTACAGATAAGGAAACTAAAGCTTAGAAACGTTAAGTAGCTTTTTCAGGACCTACAGTTAATACATGATGTAAATGGAATTCAAACCCAGGCACTAGAACTTCAGACCTCATACACTTCAATACAATATTCTACAGTACATATTTGGAGATTGCTTGATATGTTTTGTCTCAATAAAAATGCAAATGAAATGGATAATTCGGAAAGAAAGCATTCTGGTCTAGCCTAAAATGCTTATGTGTGAATATGTATTCTGCAAACTATTGAATTCACATTAACTAGGAAAGGTGAGTAACCTTGAGGACAGGGTAGTTGGTGCTGGGTTTAAGATATATGTAGGGGATTTGAATCTCTGGACTGATAACATGACACCCAGGCCCAGAGCCTCAACAGACTTCAGCTCCTACACTTTGATTTATTGGACTTACTCCACTCAGCTAACATGGAGTTGAAGAAGGTCAACCACCACAACATGGAGCCTAGAGTGTCTACAACTGGAAGCGGGAGGAGTGCATCCAGTACCCATGTGGAATCAAAGCCCTCACTTGACATAGATTTGCAATGGACACAACCAATCCAATGTCCACAGAGAAAATGTGGAATGGGTGTGGGAACGGTAGCCATGGTGGCTGCTGGGTGTGGGGAACGGGAGGTAGAGATGAGATGTGGAGGCGTTTTCGGGACGTGGAGTTGTCCTGGATAGTGCTTCACGGACAATTACGGGACACTGTAGATCCCCCCAGGGCCCACTGGATGGAACGTGAGAGAGTCTGGGCTATGATGTGGACCATTGACTATGGGGTGCAGTGATGCTCAGAGATGAACTTACCAGGTGCAATGGATGTGTCATGATGATGGGAGAGAGTGTTGCTGTGGGGGGAGTGGGGGGCGGGGGCGGTGGGGTTGAATGGGACCTCATATTTTTCATAATGTAATTTAAAAACATAAATAATTAAAAAAAATAAATGCCTATATGTTTTAAGGGGTTTGGAGTTAATTATTGTTCAATGTATATGTATTCCCATATCTTAGACTATTTTGTTATGTTTGATCTGTGAATTGTTTAGCTAACAACTTTCTAGGGAGCCGTCACCCTTGAGGAATGCTCTGTAGTATAGTAATTTAACACAGTCTTTGAAGAACAAAATTTGAATTCTGTTCTGCCCCTTACTACTTTCATGACCTGGATAAATCATTTCATCAATCGGATGCTCAGTTTTCTCATCTGTGAAATGGGAAAAACAACAATACAACTTGTACAGATTAAAACGAAGCAAATAATATAAACAACTTTTAATAGTTTTTGATCATTTTTCCTAACTGAATTTCAAGGAAGACTAGTATTTATGTTCTCTAACATGGTGTGTTTCACATTTTAATCATTCACGTTCATTCTCTTGGGCTTTTATTGTAAAAGGAGAGTGAATCAGTGGCAACATATAAAGTGCATTAGCTCTTTATTTTTAAAAGATTTATTTTATTTATTTATTTTCTCCTCCCTTGCCACTTGCTTGCTGTCTGCTCTCTGTGTCCTTTCACTGTGTGTTCTTCTGTGTCTGCCCGTCTCCCTTTATTGTGTTATCTTGCTGCGCCAGCTCTGCATGGGTGTGGCCATCAGCTCTTTGCAGGTGCGGGCCAGCTTGCCCTCACATGGAGACCTTGGGACATGAACCCAGAGCCTCCCATATGGTACAGGAGCCCAATCATTTGAGCCACAGCTGCTCCCCTGCATTAGCTCTTAAGTCAGAAAAACAGGATTCAAGTCTTGACTCTATCTTATGATCTTAGCCCTTTGCAAACAGGGCCTGATAATCTCCACATTTACCTTTGTCTTGCCAAAGCACAAATGGCATGTTTGGATATATGGTTTCATTGTTAAGTTCTTTAAGTGTTTTTCTTCATTCCACAAAACTCATGGAAGTGCTAAATATTTTGGGGAAACTGAATTCCACATTTGACGTTATTCCTTATTTGGGTCTGAGGGTTCTTTACATGGAGTTGTTGAGGAAGAGTGTTTTCATGTTAACATATAATATATGTACATATTATATATATATATATAATATTTTTTTCAAGAGAGCTGTATAAACAAATACTATTATAGGCATCTCTCTTTTTCTCCCTACGACCCTACTTTGATTCAGTGGAAAAATCTATTTAGGAATGTATATTTATTAAGAAATGTTCTGAATTTCAGAAGATATCAACTCTACTCAGTGTTCAACTGTTAGGGCAAATGTGATAATTAATGAAAATATAAAGGATATATATTAAAAACACATATCAGGGGAGCAGATTTGGGTCAAGTAGTTGAGCATCTGCTTCTCACATGGGAGGTCCCAGGTTTGGTTGCTGATACCTCCTAAAAAAACAAAGCAAACAAACAACAAGCAAATAAATTTAAAAAACAACTCAGGGGAGCCGATGTGGCTCAGTGGTTGAGCACCAGTTTCCCACATACATGGTCTTGGGTTCAAGGTCTTGCGTTCAATCTCTGGCCCCAGTACCCCCCCCTCAACAAATAACAACAGCATAAATACATATCAGTGGATACAATCTTAAAATAACTGCTGTCCAATAACCCCCAGAAAGTTGACCTAGAGGAACACTTCTTGAGGAAGATTGTTTTTGGGATATGTACCCCATTTCTTCCCCAGATATATTAATACTACAAAAGTCCCAAATTACATTAGAACAGTGGAAAACTAAATAACTGACTTATTTTGACTGAGCCCTTCATAAAACTTCACTGAACTGACATTTGGGGGATGTCATATTATTGGAGGGGCACCAAAATAACAACTTGTTTTATCTATTGGGGGGATGTTTATTACATTAGAAAGTAACACCTGTGGAAAGACACTTGCGAGAAATGCTTTTTCTAATTTGAGTGTCAAATACAGTTGTAGTTCTGAAAAATTGTCCTGGATACTCCGAACTGTAATACTGACCAGATTTCCCTTTAAACATTGAGTGAGGGAAAGCTTAGAGTAAAAATGATGACCCTCATAAGGCAAAAGTAAGTCCATTAAGACATGGGCTTCTCGGTATGATCCTTAACCCATCCTATATTCTTATTCTTGATTTCCTTTCTTCTTTTACATGTGGTTTTTAATTTTTGGGGGGGTGGGAAGGTGAGTGTAGGCAAGGGAGTAAAGAGTTTGTTAAGAAACAAGAAAAGGAGAAAAGTACAAGGTCCGAAGCATGGCCAGCCGGCGTACTGCAGGGTGAGTTGTGCCTTTTTTTTTTTTTAAGTCATGGTTTCAATATATGCTCTCTGGATGTATTTTATTTAACCTTTCAAACTGACTTAAGTTGTTTCTAAATCAAGGCAAGGTATAGATGAATATATACACTTATTTTGGTCTTGAATATGACACTTAATCTGTTTGGAGACAGATTAGCATAATGGTTAACAGAACAGTTTCTTGAATCAGAAATGTCTGGGATCTAAGCCTGGCTCATTCACTTACCAGGAGTGTGATCTTGGGTAGGTTGTTTACTCTCTCTCTCTCTCTCAGTTTCTTCATTTTAAAACAGAGGTGAAAACTCTAGCTACCTCAAGGGGTTGTTCTGGGGAGTAAATTAGATACATATAAAATGCTTAGCATTATACCTGATGCCTAGTAAATGCCCAATCGAAAGTTAGCAATATTACGATCTAAATACATTTCCTTATCAATAAGATGTGGAAAACAAATACTCATTTTATCCAATATCAAAGATATTGTGAATTCCTAATGAGGTAATTGATATGAATATGTTTTGAGAATCTTGATAATTGTACAGTGCTCTCCAAGTGGGATGAAATATATATGATATATGCACATAGGTATACACAAATATATAATATTTGCAGCTGCACATATAAGCTTCATGGTTCCAGGAAACTTGCCTGACTTCTTCAAGACAGTACACCCAACATTAGAATAGTGCTTGCCATGGAGCAGGCACTCAATAAATACTTTTGATTAATTAATGATTGCTGGTCCCCGTAACCTGAATCTTTGATTCAGTAGGTCCAGGGTGGGAACCGAGAATTTTGATTTCTAACAAGTTCTCAGAGGAAGAGGTGCTGCTGCAGGCCCAGGAAGCCCCTCTTTAAGAACTAGTGGTTTAGTAGAAATGGCAGAAGCTTTGGAATGAAACACACCTGGGTTCAAATTTGGACTCTGCTGCTTTGTTAGTCTGTACACATTACGTATCCTCTCTAAGACATAGTTTCCACATGTGCAAAATTAAGAGGATGATAATACCTACCTCAAAGAATTCCTGAAGATTTCATTGAGATGAAAACATGCAACTGACTTAATCCAGTGCCTGGTCCATACAAGGTTGGTGCTCTGTAAATCTTAGTTTTCTTTCTTTTAATTTTAATGCATAATGATTCTTTCTCTCTTTATACTTTGCTTTCATGTTTTAACAACATACTGGGTGGACTTTTCTTTATAGGCAAGTTAATCGATTTTCAGGGGATATTGGAAGCAATCATATTGGAGTTTTTATTAAGCAACGTTTGTTCAATATTTAATGTCTGCAAGATTGCAGTTATTTATGTAAATAGCTTTCTTTAACAAATCATTTTTATTGATATATATTAATAAAGCATACAGTTCATCCATGTGTACAATCAGTGGAATTTGATATAATCACATAGTTGTGTATTCATCATTTCAGTCATTTGAGCATTTTCATTATTTCAATAATAATGATAACAAAAAAACCCAGGAAAACAAGAAAATTCTTCACCTCTCATTCTTATTTTTTTTAAAGATTTATTTATGTTATTTATTTCTCTCCCTTCCCCCCCCCCCCCCCCGCTGTGTCTGTTCTCTGTGTCTATTTGCTGTGTGTTCTTCTTTTGTCCGCTTCTGTTGTCAGCGGCATGGGAATCTGTGTTTCTTTTTGGTGCATCATCTTGTTGTGTCAGCTCTCCGTGTGTGTGGCGCCATTCCTGGGCAGACTGAACTTTCTTTCGCACTGGGCGGCTCTCCTTACAGGGTGCACTCCTTGTACGTGGGGCTCCCCTACACGGGGGACACCCCTGCGTGGCACGGCATTCCTTGTATGCATCAGCACTGCGTGTGGGCCAGCTCCACATGGGTCAAGGAGGCCCTGGGTTTGAACCGCCGGCCTCCCATGTGGTAGACAGCTGCCCTAACCACTGGGCCAAGTCCGCTTCCTCTTTCTGTTTCCACTGCTGTATTTGGCTGTTATTTCTGGCTATTCTTGCAGAGTTATTAATTAATTAATTAATTAATTGCAGTATTATTGCATTTACTTTTTTAAATTATCTTTTTTAAAGTTAATAGATCACACAAAACATTACATTAAAAAATACAAGCAGTTCCTGTATGCCTCAATCCCCACCCCCCACCCCCCACCCCCAACAATTTTTTAAATTGTATATTTTTAAAGATACAGAGATCACAAAAAATGTTACATTCAAAATTTATAAGAGGTTCCCATATATCCCCCAGCCCCCTCACCCCACTCCTCCCATATCAACAACCTCTTTCATCGTTGTAGCACATTCATTCCATTTGGTGAATACATTTTGGATCACTGCTGCACCATGTGGATAATAGTTTACATTGTAGTTTACATTCTCCCCCAGTTCATTCAGTGGGTTATGACAGGATATATAATGTCTAGCATCTGTCCCTGCAGTGTCATTTAGGACAACTCCAAGTTTGAAAGCTATGTTTCAATATCTGTACATCAGCTGCAGCAAATAAAACATGAACTTGTAAAAAGATCTTTGCTGAGGAAGGAGGGAAAAGGGTTTGATGTTGGATATATGGGAGTCCCCTATGTTGTATATGTGAATTACTGTGATCTAAAACTTTGGAAAGACAAAATTAAAAATTAGAGAATAAAAAAGAAAGTTTGTAGACACTGAGGAAGAAATGAAAGTAATTGCCTTCCTTGCCACTGTACACACAGGACAAAACCTATTGCAGTGATGAAATACAAAATATCAAAAACAAAGCTTTATAATATTTTTCATTTTTTAATACCACAATTTATTTTTACTTTATTTTAGTTTTTCTAAATTAATATGCATTCTATTTCTAATATTTAAATGTATCACAATATTTTATTTTCCTATTAATTGAATTTGACTGTATATTAGGCTTCCTTTTTTAACAAGTTTTGGACCACAGAGAGGTTCAACTATGGTAGGAGAGGAAAACTGGTGTGGGGTGTTATTGATGGGGGCACATGGTTGGGAGGGAGTTCTCCAAGGCATATATATAGGATACATAAAAATGTTCAGATATATGTTGGGTATTTTCATAGTAGTTATAGTTACAAATGACAACTGAGGGAGTGCTGACTTCCTAGCCAGGGGAGCTCTATCAAATTCCGCAATGGAACAGCAACAATCTGCCAAGTGCAGTGGCAAACACCAACAAAGAAGGATGGTCCAAAGATGAGCACTTGATATTGATGACTATGCTTATGAGCTTGTGTGCCAGAAATATGAATTAGGCCTAGAGCTGCAGGGTACCTAGGGATTACCTCCTGAGAGCCCCCATGTTGCTCAGATGTGGCCACTTTCTAAGACAAACTCAGCTTGTAAATGCATTACCCTCCCCCCAGCATGGGACATGACTTCTGGGGATGAGTCTCCCTGCCACGGAGGCTGGGGATGAGTCTCCCTGCCACGGAGGGATTACTACCAATCACTAACTGGTGATGCAACTAGAAAAAGACCTTGAATAAAAGGGTGAACTCAAACCAGCAGAATATCTCCGCCTACATGTAGGATCATGTGTTAAAAACTACTTTTTGTCTTTGAATAAAAGGGGGAAATGACAGCCAAATGAGTTTATATGGCTTATAGTCTTCATAAAAGAATCAAGAGGTCATCAGAGGGGTCACACTTACACAAGCCTCAGCAGGACTCCAGAGATAGCCAAAATAGATACAAATCCAGGTACTGGTTCTCCTGAGTGCTATGGAAACCCAGGTTCTATGGTCATGACAGATGGCTCTAAAGTTCAATGCTGTGTCAGTGGGCCCTACTTTGGAATTTGTGTTCCTGAGTGTGATGGGGTTGGACTCAGATGTTCCCTTTCTATGCATGCCTCTTCTGTCACTTTTACTGAACCTGTGGTTGTCACTGGGGTTCATGTATACCCAGGAGACTTAAATCTCTGGACTGTCCATGTGCCAGCTGGGCCAGAGCCTCAGCAGAGTTGCAACTCCTACCCTCTGATTTGTTGGACTTACCTAGGTCAGCTAACAGGAAGGTGAAGATGGTCAACCACCACACTAGGGAACCAAGAGTGCTTACAATTGCAAGCAGGAGAATTGCTTCCTTCATCTGGGTGGACTCTAAGACCTCTCTCTATATAGAGGTGGAGTGGACATTACCATCCCAGAATCCACAGGATGGAGGAATAAAATATGTATTAGAGTAGACTTACTGATATTCTACTAAGGAACAACTGTGATTAGTAATGGAAGAAAGTTTAGCATCGATGTGGAGAAAGTGACCATGTTAGTTGCTGATGGCAGGGAGAGGGAAGAAGAAATGTGATATGTAAATAGCTCTTGATAGGTGTTTTAGTTTCCTAGGTTGCTCCAAGAAGATACCATGAAATGATTTGGCTTAAATAATGAGAATTTATCAGGTTACAGTTTTGAGGCCAAGAAAATGTCCAAATAAATACATGATCAATGGGATGCTCTCTTCCTTAAGACTGACTGTCAGCAATCCTTGGCTCTTCTACCACAAGGCAAGGCACATGGCAGTATCTCTTGGTCTCTTCCTTTTCTTCTGGGTTCCATTTTAGCTTCTTGTTTCCTGCAGCTTTTCTCTCTCTTTCTGAATTTCACACTCTTATAAAGGACTATACCATTAGGATTCAGACCCATTCTCTTTGAGGATTATTTATCCTCATTCATTCACACTTAACTGAAGTAAACTCATCAAAAGGGCTTACTTTCAATGGGGTTACACTGACAGGAATGGATTAGACCTAGCAACATGTTTTTCTGTGGTATATGTAGCTTCAAACCAGCATAATAGCTAAGAGATTGAACTAAAAATTCTCTCCACAGAGCTCTTTGAGATGTTGTCATAATAATAACAAAGTTGTTTACGTTGACCACACTCTCCTCAAGGCATTTGTATGTGGATTGGGTCAAGTGAATTAGATGGAGTCAGCGTTACCTTGGTGAGAGATTTTTAGATTCATTTAAAATACTTCTAAATTTGATATTGGATGATTTCTTATTTTACTGATATCTTATATTTTTGCCTAATGGATACAATGTCCTAATTTTCAGGGTTTTCTTTGCTTCATATTTTCTCTCTGCCTCATTTTGTATTTGCACAGATGTACAAGGACTTCTAGATGCATGCTAAGTGATTCTGCCTTTCTGAAAAATCTTCCCCTTTGGTGGCTTTAGTCACTTCTCACAAGGATACTGTCTGTAATAAATGCTGTTGATACCCCATTCAGATCATGATTTGTGACCAGTACATCCATTCCTTATCTGCGTTGGATGATAGCTAATGATAACTCACAGGTATTGCCATGCCCTGGATGTCACATAGCACCTAGGATGGGAGGAACCTCAGCCAATGACTGACCAGCGCAGAGTTCAAAGCTGTCTTATCACAGTGTGGGCTCACCCGGAGGGCCGCTGCAGGGGCGGTGTGGGCTCGGGCGGAGGGCTGCAACACATGGAGGGGCCTTCTGAGAAGGCGCTACGGGGCTGGCAAGGTGCGGAGGATGCGCGGTAGGAAGAAGACTACCGAGGAGACCAGGATCTGTGCGCAAGTCTGATTTATTCAGGAAGTACAGCGGTTAATATAGGGCGAAGATGGGGGAGGGGCAGGGGGCGTGGCCGGGGGGCGGCAGATGGCTGATAGGTTCATGCAGGGGTGCATCACTGGTTGCAGGCAGAAGACGGGGTAGCCAGGGTTCTCGGCGGCAGCGAGGCGGGGCTGTCATGGCGCGGCGGTGGCCCTCAGGGGAGAGGCGGGGTTAGACCACCGAGGGGGAAGTGGGTGCAGCTGGGCAGAGGGGCGGGCAGTACGCCTGAACCCCAAGCGGAGGGCCTTAACGCCCGTTCCCGCCACCCGGGTCCGACTCGCACCGGCGCCTGGAGACGAGCCGACCCTTGCTGTCGCCGCGCTCCCACATGGTGCCACCCTACATTTCCCCCTTTTCTTTTATTAAGCGCCGAAGAAGGTGGAAGAGGAAGGGCCAGCGCTCATTTTGTTGGGGGGGGCCTCGCCAGGCAGCGTGTTCGAGAAGCCTGTCTTGGGGGGGGGTGAAGGTGGGTGGCGGCGGCCGCCGGGCCCTTTCAGCTTGGGCTAGGTGGAGTAGCCGCAGAACTTGTTGGCGGAGAGGGTCGGGCTCGGCATTCAGGGTCATCATGGCCATCCGAGGGGCGAGGTGTCGCTGGAGACGTTTCTCTCTCCGGATCAGGCGGTTCGGCGGTGGCGGGCCGGATGAGGCGTCCTGGGATCCAGATGGACTGGGCGGCGTCATCTGGAAAGACACAAGCAAAACCCCTTCCCTGGGCAAGGAGGGGGGCAGATTTTAGTCTTGGGGTCTTTCCACTGAACAAGGGGGGCCTGTGTGGGCCAGTAGGACGGGCCCCAATGAGCATGTACTGGGGAAAGGCCATCCTCATCAAAGCAGAGGAGGTTGTGGTGGATTAAGGCAGAGGTGACAATTTCTCCAGGTGTGTGGCGGGGATGGTTGCTCCTTTCCTTTTGAATAAGATGCTTGAGGAAGAGATGAGTGCGTTCAACCATGCCTTGACCTTGGGGTTGAACGGAATTCCAAAGTGATGAGTGATGTTGTATAGCCTCAGGAATGCGGCGAAGGAAGCGCTGCGATATGCTGGTCCATTGTCGGTTTTTAGGTCCCATGGGACTCCCATGAAGAGGATGGCTTGTCTGAGGGCCTGAATGCAGTGCTTGGCTGTTTCTCCTGGGAGGGGAATGGCATAGCACAGGTGGGAGAAGGTGTCGATGGCCACATGGAGATACTTGAGCCTGACGAACTGGGGCACATGGGTGACGTCCATTTGCCATCGGGCATTGGGGTGTAGCCCACGTGGATTAACTCCTTGCGGCTGTAGCGGCCCAAGGGGCAGAAGGGGTGCACAGGTTCGGCAGCATCTGACCATGTGCTTGCAGGCCTGGATGGAAAGTTCTGGGAACAACTTGTGAAGGCTCCTGGCAGAGAAGTGAAATCGAGAGTGGAGTAGCTTGGCTTGGTTGAGGAGGTTGCCAGGTGGAGGGGCGGGCGGTCGGCCTCCCGAGCACTCTACTGAGGCTGGGAGGGCTTGGACGGCTTGATCGGCGAGGTTATTGCCGGCGGCGATAGGTCCAGGAAGGCCAGAATGGCTCCTCACATGGGCGATGTACCAGGGCGCCGTGCGGTTTTCCAAGAGACTCTGGAGAGTTAGGAGTGCTTGGTCGATAGGCCTTTTGGCAGGAAAAAACGTGGCGAAAGCCAAGACTTGGCAGACTTGCAAGATGTACAGGCTGTCGGTGAAGATGTTGAGGGGTCTGTTGGGATAGGCGCCGAGAGCTAGGACGACGGCTTGGAGCTCTCCTACCTGGACAGAGTTCACGTTGATGTGGATGAGTATTTGAGGCTCTGAACGTACCAGGCGAGTAGATGACAGCTGCGAACTTGTGCTTGGAGGCGACAGTGAAGGCGGTGGTGGCATGTGGGTAGGGCCGTCGAGACGGGAAGGGGTGGTGTGGCGGAGGGATGAAGGATAACTGGGAGATGCCCTGAAGCAGCTGATGGCTGGGGTAGTGGTTGTCAAATTCGCCATGGAAGAGTTCCGCAAGGACTTGCATGTCTGGACTGGACAGAAGCAGTGCGGTGGTTTTCTTGGCATCAAGCGGCCACACAATGGTGTCAGGGGGAGTACCATATGTGTGGGTGCATTGCCGGACGAGGTCAATGGCCAAGGAGATCCAGAGGGTGACTTGTGGGCCGATTTTTCTGAGCTTGCTTTTGGCGGTATGGAGCCAGAGAAGGGGCCCCTTCTGCCAGAGGAGCCCGGTGGGCGTACCCGTGGTAGGCAGTATCAGCGCCACGATGGCTCGGTTGGGGTCGTGACGCTGCAGTTGGCATTCTCGCAGGGCATCATTGACAGCTCGGATGGCCTCCTGCGCAGCCGAGGTAATAGCGATTTTCTTTGTTACGGCCTGCGGAGGGTCTTGGTCAGTTTGCAGAAGGGCGAAGAGGGGTTGTAGTTGAGCAGTGGTGATTGGAAGAGCCAAACGGAGCCAATTGATGTGCCCACAGATTTGCTGTAGCTCTGTCAGAGATAGCTTCTGCGGAGTGGCCAGTTGGGGGGCTGCAGGCGTGATGGTGTTGTGGATGTTGAAGCCTAGAAAGGTGAAGGGGAGCTCCATGCGTACCTTATCTTGTTGGACTTGTAGGCCAAGGTCATTGAGATGGCGCAGTAATGCCGTGACGATGGCTTGGAGGCCTCCGGGGGTTTCATGCGCCACGAGAAGGTCGTCCATGTAATGAACAATGTATGCAAAGTTCTTTAATGGCTGAATTGCCTTATTGACATAAAGCTGGCAGATGGCCGGGCTGTTTCGCATCCCTTGCGGGAGGACTCGCCATTGGTAACACTCAGCTACTTCTTGGTGATTGGTGCATGGGAGCGTGAAGGCGAATTTTGGACGGTCTTTTGGGTGCAGTGGAATGGAGAAGAAACAGTCCTTGATGTCGATGGTGGTGGCGCACCAGTGTCTAGGTAGAGCCGTGGGGTGGGGGCACCTCGTTTGGGGGGAGCCCATTGGGTGGATGTGCTTGTTGATCTCACGCAGGTCGTGGAGGAGCCGGTACTTGCCTGACTTCTTCTGAATGACGAAGACGGGTGAGTTGTACAGAATGGTGGATGGCTCAATGTGTCCTGCGTCGAGCTGGTCATAGACAAGAGCTCGGAGAACTAACAGTTTCTGGGATGAGATGGGCCACTGCTCCACCCAAATGGGCTCCTCGGTATCCCATTCAAGAGGAGTGGGTACTGGAGGTGTAATGCGAGCAGTGGTGTATATCATTGGGGGGGAGCCGTGGATAGAATGGCTCCGCAGTTCGAGAGGACATCCCGGCCCCAGAGGATATTGTCAATGTCGGGCAGGACAAGGGGGCGGAAGGTGCCTTGGCGGCCTTCCTTGTCCTTCCAAATAAGATCTCGGCTGGTTTGGAATGAGGGAGCTGTTCCGGTGGCTCCAATGACGCGGGGGCCGGGGAGCACACCCCAGGTGTGCGGCTGTTTCTGGGAAGCAGGATATTTCTGCCCCGGTGTCAAGGATTCCCTCGAACCATTGACCTTCAACCTCTAACTCCATTATTGGTTTCTTGGGTCCCAGTGGAACGGTCCACATTACGGCAAGGGGTGGTGGCGTGGGTGAGCGGCCTCTTGCTGGCGGGGCTGAGGCCTGCCCCCTCTCGCGTTTAAAGGCTGCCGTTGGCTGTTGGCGGTGCAGCAGTCATGGGCCCAATGGTATCCTTTGCTGCAGCGGGGACATGGGGTGGGAGGCGCGCATGGACTGGCTCCTCTGGTGTCTCGAGGCATGTTCGTGGATGGTCGTTGTCGGGCGGCATGAGGGCATTCACGGGCAAAATGTCCAGTTTCTCCGCATTTGAAGCAGTCGGAGGAGAGGGACATGGCCGTGGCTATGGCCTGAGCCAGCGCGGTGGCCTGCGGGTCTATGTGGGAGCAGGCCAGGATCCAGTCGTGTACTCCCCTTTCCTTCATTGGTAGGATGGTTTGTCGGCAGGCATTGGTGGCCCCTTCCAGAATGAGTTCCCGGGCAAGGGCTTGTTGCGCACGCTCGCCAGGGACCTTGCGCTTGCAGGCCTCCTGAACCTGGGATACGAAGTTGGCGAAGTCTTCGTCTTTTCGTTGGACTAGCTTGGCAAGTGGCTCAGGTCTGGTGGCGGAGCAGCTGCGGAAAGCGCATAAAGCCAGCTCGCGAAGTTGGAGCCAGAACTCGGGGGGGCGTGGTGATATTGGGCCGGATTGGCGAATTGGCCCATGCCTGTGTAAGTGTCCGGGGGATGGCGAGCCCCGACACGGGCGTTGTGTGCCACTTGCTTTTCTGCCTTTGATGTAAAGTGAGCACGCCAGTCAATGAATTGGCCAGGGGTTAGAATGGCCCGAGCAAGGGAAACCCAGTCATACGGAACCGCGAGCTGAGTGCTAAGCTCCTCAAGCAAATGTTGGGCGTACGTGCTACGGAGGCCGTCCTCTTTAACAGCCTTGCGGAGGTGTTTTATTTCGTCGGCTGTAAAGGGGTACCAATCCTGCGGACGGTGCCGCAAGGGAGCGGCATTCAGCGGGTATAAGAGCGGTGTGTGATGCGCGGGGGCCTCTGCCCGTGGGGGCCAAGTACCCATGGGCCCTCTGGCGGATGAGGGATCCGCGGTGGGGGGTGCCCAGGGGGTGGGGCGAGAACGTGGCTCGTCCCAAGATGGCGGCGCCTCACAAGATGGCGGACTGCCCCAGGGGGTAGGTGGCTTGTAAGATGGCGGCCGCTCCTCTTCCGGCGGGGGCCAAGATGGCGCCGTGGCCGGAGGGGGCGGGTATAGGGGGAGGGACTTCCCTTTATCCTCCCAAGAAGAAGGCGGAAGTTCGCCATCTTGGGGCGAAGTAGGCGCGTCTGGTTTGGGCGGGCAAGAGTCCAGGGCGTTGTTGAGGCGGCTGGACAAGGACTCGGTGTCGGAATCACTGTTTGACTGAGATCGCTCTCCCTTGCTCTTACCGCAGGTGCAGTGGAAAGCGTCCCGATTGACGGGGGTGCCCTGGAGGCATGAGCGAATGGTGATGAGCGTGGGGAGAAGGCTGGGGGGAAAACACTTGTTCTCATACTCCATAGCCGCCGTGACGCGGTCAATGAGGTTACTGTACGTGTCCGGGTCCCACAGCTGGCAAGTGGAGAGCCAGGGGTTGAAAGGCAGCAAAAGGTCCCAGTACGTTTGGAGCTGCTTTACTGAGACATTCATATGATTGGTGTCTAAAAGGCCGGCAAGGGCCCTAAACTGAGGCGCCTGGCCGGAGGAAAGACGGCCGCCCATGGCGCTGACGGCGGGGCCTAGCGAAGACGGGGGTCCTTACCTTGCGGGCGAGGCGGGTGGGGGTCCGGCTGGGAAGTTGTTGCCCCCACGTTGGACGCCATTGTCTCTCTTTCCTCAAGATGGGGCCACCTTGTGGTTGTTTGTGCTCCAAACTTCTTCCATGCTGTCAGATGGGAGTTAGTTTCTAACTGAGACTACATTATTTGCATAGCTTCCCTTCACCTTATTTATTCTTCTTCCCTCACTTCCATTGTCCTGAAAGTACAAACACACACATATACATACACATGTGCATATAAACAAACACACCTATAGACCACTTGAACAAGAATCCCCATCTCACTTTGTCCATTGGGAACCTGCCCTCAGACATAACATTTATTTTGAACACTTCTGATTCTTTGTGAGTGGCCTTTGCAGTTTCCACCAAGATTCTAGGTTGCTATATTTTTGAAAAGACCAAAAATATTTAAAGCCAAATATCATAAATACATCATATAAGAAACTTCCATGATACTGCCGCATTAATGTTAATAGGAAAAAACAGTGTTAGTTATTAAATAATAGATCTGCTTTTTGGAGTGGATTTTAAACTAAGAAATGTATCTCCCCATTTAGGGGCCAAAATTTTGATATATAGTAACAAATGAGTCTTGTTACCTGCCATATCTCTTTTCTCCATTAATTTCACAGCCATTAACTTGCCATTTCTAAAAGTATTTTCATATGCTTGTAAATTTAAAACAGCATATAAGACATTAAAATCTTCTTTCCTTATTAAGGGAGAAATACTGTATGGTAAGAATGTGGGTGAGAACTCAATAACTTACACCTGGAACACCTCTGTCTCTGTCGATAGAATCAAGCTTGTTACTTTGCTTTATACAGTTTCAAACTTATACCAGTCCTTACATTTCAATGCATTTCTATAATAATGAGTAATTCTGCCAAGGCACTGTTGATAATTTTCTAATGAATTTGATCTTTGAAAACATATTTAAAATAAACTATTTGTTTTATATCATATATTGGTGTATTTAAAAAGAAAACTGTGCATGTTTTGATTGTATACATATAATCCTTTTCATTGTTGCTAATACACAGTATTCACTTGAGTACAATATATATGGGGTAAACAAATCTCAAAGTGTTTTCTAGCCAACAAGCCATCATTATAGAACTTTCTTCCACCATTAAGAAGTAAATCTAATCAAGTAACTTAGAGATGCCACTTGATCCAGTGGAAATAGCACTCTGCCACCAGGTTTGTACCATGAAAGCCCAACTTCTAGTCATTTCTGTTTAGACCAGGAAAATCCATCTGACAAAAGCAGAACCAATAAGATTATCCTCTGGTTCTGGAATTGGGATAAATAAATATTAATTTGTTCTGGTCAGTTAAATGGAAGGAATTTAAACAGCCTCTAATTCATTCAATGGCCAGCTCTACCATAAAGACCCCCCAGTCCTTCTTGATGCCTTGTTGTATTCTACTGTTTGGTTCCATGGAACTTCTCTGAATCCCTATGCAGCAAAGAGAGAGCTGCTCCTCATTCCTCTTTTTTGGGGGGAAAGAGATGATGTAAACTATACTTACATACTTACATTTCTACTAGGCATGGAAGATTTGAACTGTGCATACTAGAGGTTCTTGATCTGGAGAAGGAAGGAAAAGTAACTAATATATAGTGAAGTGCCCCCACCCCCATATTTTTTTTGCTTGGTGACTTCTGAATGTGTTTGCTATTTGTAACCTGAAATTCATAATTAATACACCATGCTTCTTGCAAAAAATTTAATTCAACATAAATAAAAATTTATGGCCAGTGCAGTACACAGCTACAAAATATATTAACAATTTTTAAAAGAACAAACCATCACACAATATTAGTGCATTATAGAGTTTGCCTAATGAATGCCACCCTATCATTTTGCTTGAACACTTCTGGTACAGAAAAGGTTTTGTCTCACAAGGCAGCCTATTTGATTTACAGCAGAATGTTCTCTGACCCTTCTTTTTATTGGACTGTGCTGTGTTCTCTGTAATGTCTTGTTTACTTGATCATCCCTTCAGGAAATATAAGCCAACTATATGTCCCCGACAAGTCTTCTCTCCTCTGCTCTGAATGTTCCACTGCTTCACACATATCACAGTGTTTTCAGACTTTTTACTGGCCTGGACAAAGTCACCCACTTAGACTAATATATCTACTATATGGATATGCTTTAATATTCTTCACCTGTTTGGGAAGGAATTCTGAAACAAAATGAATGTCCTATGCATGTTTTCAAGTTAATATATAAAATCTCAACTCTGTCTTAGTACTTGTGTTTCTTTGTATAGGACACGTTCACACAATTTCCAAATGGCCAAATGGAAATGTACAACATTTTGCTTAATTTTCTAGCACCCTAATTAAATCAACCTCAGAAATGTGTATCTGCACTTTCATGCACATTTTCTTTTACACCCAGACGATTATTGCATTCATTACACACAAGAAAGTTGATGTGTCTTAAAATTAGCTAAACTATTTGAAAATGCAATCCTTTATTTTTACCACTCCCTCTCAGAAGTGAGAAATAATGTACTGGGTAATATGTGAATGAGAGGAAAAGAACATTTAGATGACATTTCTTTTCCTCTTAAATTATTTCCTAACTTCAGATATTCATTCAGAAAAATGTCTGGGGTGGTACATTTCACATAGCCTGACTACCTCCTCTCCTCAAGGAGAAATGAACAAATCAATATAACTGTGTAGCAGACATAAGTGTGGAAACAATTGCCTGTTTTCTTCCAAGTGAATGATGCTAATGTCAATTCTCATACTGATCAGTGCAAAAGCTTTTATTTATAGAAACCACAGTAATTTTAATGAAGTCATGGTGTAAGATAATCTTCTTAAATCCATAGAGTGATTACATTGTTAATAACATTTTTGATTGCAGAGAATTAAGCAAAAAGACCATTGTTAAATTTGTTTCTAAACCAGAAGATGGAACCTTTTAGACATGAAGTACTTTTTCCACATATGTACTTATTTTGTTGGTTACTTAGACAGTGAACATGCTGAAGACAGGAATTATTTATCTTTCCTTAGTAACTGACACTGTTTATAATACAAAGCAAAACAATTGATATTTACTGAATGATAGGACTGACGGATGGAAGGATGAATGAGTAAGTAATAGATTGTTACCTTTCATTGATAAAGAGTAGATAATGCCTGTTATGTTCTAAGGTTTGCTGTGAGACAGAGGGTGAAGGTTTCACAGAGAAATCTTCTCCGTGCACGTGAATCAAATGCCTGTCATCTGTCGAAAAGCAAATTCCCTGGGAGCTGTCACTAATAAAACTCTATTGGTACTATCAAAAAAGCCTGCTGAAAGCAAGACTTTGTGTTACTAAAATAATAAGAACCAATGAGGAAGGAAGGGGTACAGGGTAAATGGACCTTAGGGAGCATGTAGGAAATCAGGTATTATAGACAAACCTAATTTATTCTACTTGTCTGTTATGAAAGATTCCTGGTACACACAATGTCAAAATCATTGCTTGATTAAATCCAACACATTAAAATAATTAGTCATGATCACGTAGGTTTTATACCAGGCATGTAAGGGTGTTTCAACAAAAGAAAATCAATTAGTGTAATACACCACATTAATAAATCAAAGAGGAAAAGTCATATGATCATCTTGACAGATGCAGAAAAGGCATTTGACAATATACAGCATGGTTACTTGATAAAAATACTCCAAAAGATAGAAATTGAAGGAAACTTTCTCAATATGATAAAGGCCATTTATGAAAAACCCACTGCTAACATTGTACTCAATGGGGAAAGACTGAACGCTTTACCATTGAGATCAGGAGCAAGACAAGGATGCCAGCTGTCACCACTGTTGTTAAATATAGTGGTAGAGGTTCTAGCTAGAGAAGTCAGGCAAGAAAAAGAAATAAAAAGCACCCAAGTCAGAAAGGAAGATGTAAAACTTTTGCTATTCACAGATGATGTGATCCTATACCTAGAATGTCCAAAAAAATCTACAATAAAGTTACTAGAGATAAAAGAGTTCAGCAGAGTGAGAGGATACAAGATTAATACACAAAAATCAGTAGTGTTTTTCTACACTAGTAATGAGAAATCTGATGAGGAAGTCAGGGAAAAAAGTTCCATTTCCAGTAGCAACTAACATAATAAAATATTTAGGAATAAACTTAACCAAGAATGTAAAGCACCTGTATTCTGAAAACTACAATGCATTGTTAAAATGCAATCAAAGAAAAACTAAATAAATGGAAGAATATTCCATGTTCATGGATTGAAAGTCTAAATATTGTTAAGGTGTCAGTTATAACCAAATTGATAAACAGATTCAATGTAATCCCGATAAAAATAGCAGCAGCCTTTTTTAAAGAAATGGAAAACCCAATCATCAAATTTATCTGGAAGGGTAAGGGACACCAAATAGCCTTAGTATATTTTTATTAGAGATGTTGTGAACTTACAAAACCGTTATTCACATGTGTAGAATTCCCATACAACACCCTCCACCAACATTCCACATCTTTGTGAAATATTTATTACAGATTCTGAGATAATATCATCAGACTATACCACTAACTATGGTCCCTAGTTTATATTTGGCATATTTTTTCCTTAACCCCTATTAACAACACAATACGTCTTTGACATTGATGCAAGGATATTACAGTATTGCTAACTATAGTCCATAGGTTACAGTAATTGTATTTCCCCATGCTTCTCCACATTCCCACCACCCTGCAATGATAATGTGCTTCCATTCTAGTTCACAGAAGGACATTCTTGCATTTGTACTATTAATCACAATTCTCATCTACCTCTGGCCACAATTCCATTTATAAACCAGCTGCATTAATTCTATTCACTATAATGTGTTACCATCAACTCTATCCATTTCCACCCTTGTACAGTCAAGTTAATTAAAACTTATACATGCATTAAGCATCAGCCCTCCTTCTCAGCCCTCCTCCTTTCTCCTAACAACCTATACTCTAGGTTTTAACTCCTTGTGCTTATTCTCCATATTTGGTTCTTTTTAGTGAGACCATGCAATATTTGTCCTTTTGTGTCTGGCTTATTTCACTTAGCAAAATGTGGTATATACATACAATGGAATACTATGCTGCTGTAAGAAGAAATGAAATTACCACACATATAATAGCATGGATGTCCATTGAAAACATTATGCTATAATCCTAGTTGCTAGGATTTTAGGAGATATTTGTGTTAAGCATTGCAGATAATTTATGTCCAGCAGTACAATTTAATTAAATGATTCAATTAGAAAATACACATTTTGTTTTGCTTTCAGAATATGCACTTATTCAGGGAATTCTAAAATTATTCTGAAAAAGACACAATATAGTATTTCCAGGTGAAAATGTCACTGCATCATAGAACCTTCCTACCCCATTAAGATACCAAACTACCAATAAAGTGTGATTTGGCTATAACCCAAAACCATACATTTCAAAAACCTATTGACAAATAAAGAAAATAAATAATTTTAACTCATCATGAGATGCATTACTTTTCTCTCTTCCCTCATTCTCCACTCCAGCCTCCCTGGTTTGTCAGCAAAATTTTGATATTTTTCCCAAATGTTCTAAAATTGAAGTAAACATTACTGGAAAACAATCCCTACACTTTCCCTTTTTAAAGTAGAATATAGTAGAAATGGCTGTTGGAAAAGCAGGCAAAACAAGGAAAGTGAAAAACAGCTGACTGGTAGAAATGAAGACTCCAGGACTTCACGTTGGATTTGAGGTAAGATTGGAACCGTAAAATATTGTACAGTGACAATAGGACGTACCTCACAGCTGTGTATAGTAAATCCTGTACTGAACATTAAACAAAAGTCAAGAGTGAAAAGCATAAGGCCTCTACTCGGGAGCACACCAATCACCATGTGGTCATGGTACAGAAAAGTGGGTAAAACTCAAAAACCCAGTCCTCAAAGAGCTTGAAAGAGGCAATATAGGCCTGGATATTGCAGGAAATGAATCAAAAAGCCTAACTCTAATGCTATATCAGAAACAAACTGCCATTCTAGAAGACCACATATGAATGAATAAAGTGAAAAGAAATGACAGGAAAACAATGTCAACAGAGTCCATGCTAGGAACACGTCCCTTAAAAACAGCAACAATAACAAAAAGCAATAAAAGGAGCTAGCACGAGAAAAATTTTCCAACCTAGATGAAAACAAGTTAAGGAGTGGAAGTAAATTCTCCACAAGCACTTCACACTTTAGGACAATTTAATAAGAACCTAAATCTACAAGAACTGTGCAAATATTAGAACAGAGAGATGTGATTGAAAACATTATTATCATAGAGGGAAGACTGGAGATAACCTCAGTAAATGTAGATGGCCAAAAGAAAGTCATCAGGGTGCTAAGAAAGGAGCCAACAGATATGGAAGGCAAGAAAAATACATTAAAATAACAAAAATTATTTTGACAAAAATTCTCAGAAATAAGAAAATCGTTTATTCAACAACACCCGTTTAACAATTTCCTGATCTTGTAAATGAAACAGAGAATAAACGAATAAATGTATAATGAGTATAATTTCAGATCTGTAGACTGAGACAGAGTATTGCAAGAAATTTCATGCAGAATGCTTGAAGATTTAGCCTAGTTCAGTTATTGAACTTTTAGGATAAAAAAAGAGTTATTTAGACATCCAGGCTAGAAAAACAAATCATTTATGAGGAGGAAAAATCTGATTGCCTTCTGTTTGTCCAAAATGACTTTAAAGGCCAAAAGATCATCAAAAACATGCCCGGGGTAAGAAAGCAAGACTCAGGTATATTATACTAAAAAAGTTATCACTGAAATATAAGAGTAACAGGCAGACATTCTTAAAATTAAAAGAACCAAGAGAATACAACCTCTAAGAACCCTTCCTTAAAACCAGCAGTCAAGCAAAAAAGTACCATTTCATGAAGAAATTAAGAGATGATTCAAAATAAAGCTCTTAGGAATGGAGAATCTGAGGGTTATGGGTTTTTGGTGAGATTTAAATCCATTGAAATTTAATGCTAATAGTAAAGGAAAATGTGGACAATATAGTTATGGAAGAGAATGTAGCTATTAATATTAGAAAGCTTGACAATGCAAAATTAATGATATAACTCTCAAAACTTGGGAGGTGGGGAGCCAGGGAGATCGGGAAAAATGAGACAGAGCTAATGCCCTCATCTTTCACAGTGAGAATTAAATTAATACTGTACAAAATGGAAACATTTAATTAAAACTAATAATGACTGCAGTCTCTTCATGTTGATATGATCCATTTTATCACTCTTAGAGGAATATATTAAAGAAATATTATCTCTTGTGGTAAAGAAATTTTTACCTAAACTGAAATAATTCCTTCAGTTTCTTTTTCTTAAATTCAAGTAAAATTATATATATATATATATAATGACTAAATTATATACTGGATTATATATTATATATAATATAAATGTATAGTTAATTTTCTCAATTTCTTTGTCCTTTATTGATATGTCTATCTGCATATAGATATATAGAAAGCTGTCTGGAAAAATGTGCTCCAAATGCTGACCTTAGTTGTTTTTTGTGTGTGTGGTTTGGAATTTGTTTCTTTTCTCTAGAAAGCAGAAGAATCTGTGCTTTTCATTCTTAATAGTATTCCTATAACACTTTAATGAAATTGATTTTCCTTTAAGAAAAAGTGGTATGAAATAAGCATAAGCATGGTTGAAACAACTCAGGAGACCCAAGCTCAAGTTTCATGTCTGCCTCTACTGAGGAGTGTGACCATAGGCAATGCTACTGGGCTCTACGGAAATTAGTCTTCACATTTGTAAAGTGGTTAATTCAAGCGCTAATATTACTGGGATTTGCCAGTTACCATTTTAAGCCTAAGTTCCCCAGTATGAAGAGCCTGAGAGAAGGGCTTTCATGTAGGAAGTTTATTTCGGGATGTGATCACAGGGAATAAGAGTTGGAAACAGGAAAGGAGAGGAAAGTAATAGAAGCATGTATTCTTCAGCTGGTTATGCCTGTGGCAATTGGGGCTCCCTCCCATCAGGACCTTCTGAGTTGCTGGTATGTAGAATACATATACTACAGAATTTTCCATTCAAAGAACAGAAAAGGGAACATTTATCCACTACCAATTCTAATCCCACACTGGTCAAGTGCTGCCCCATGAGTAAGGTTGGTAGATAAAATGCAGGTTGCCCAGTTAAATTTAAATTGCAGATAAACTGCAAAAGTTTTAGTATATGTATGCACCAGCTACTACAGAGGGCATATTTATACTGAACGATTATTCACAGTTTATATGAAATTCAAATTTAACTAAGCAAGGTGCATTTTTACTTGCTAAATCTGACCACCCTACACATGTAATGCTAACATCCTAATACTTTTGATTGTGTGTGTGTGTGTGAGAGAGAGAGAGAGAGAGAGTGCAGAGGTCCTATATCATAGCATCAGAGAAAACCCATAGCAGAAAGGTAAGAGTCATTTGGAAGAGAAGACCCATGCAGAAAGCAAGCGGTACCTGACCCAGGTACAGTACAGTTAAGTTACCCCTGACTATAGCTGACTGCATCTGTGGAGGGTTGATCCAAAAAGAAGTGAGTCAGGGCAGGAGAGGTGCCTTTGAGGATTAGACAAAATAATCCATGTAGTTGCATTTTATAATCCATATAATGAAACAAAGTATGAGGTCATGCTTTAAAGATTGTTTTTTTTTTTGACAGGGATCAAGTTCTTCAAATTTAGGGTTCTCTATAAATAAGTATAATTTAATTGTGCTCAGAAAGAATAAAATGAAGAATGTTCTCAAGTTGCTTTTGGCCTTCAGGTAGGAGCTTCTAGCATTTTTCTTTACTCAAAATCTTTTTCATGTACAGTTGGTTTGAACATTTGCTCTAATAAAGCAAATGGGCTTGATAGAGCACACTGTTTTCCCAATTACCAAGAAGTTACTGTTAATATCATACTTTATTCTTTGAAGGCTAAGTTTGTGTGATGAGGCCTAGGAGTGTGCGTAGGACATAGAAATCTCAAGATAAATGATAAAGTATCTTTCCTGAGTGTGGGAGGGGAGTGAGTGAAGCATACAGAAGTCCCCTATATTTTTATGTAACATTTATATAATCTAAAGCTTCTTTAAAAATAAAAAAAAAATCTAAAAATGTATCTTCTCTGTAGCTGTTTTTTGTTTATCCTTGTTGTTTCTGCACTTTTTACCATTGTGCTAACTCACTATCACTTTATTCGGTCTTGGAGAGGATAAATTATTGTCCTTTTCTTAGAAATACCTAACCATCACTGTGCAATTTTCAGGATGACCCCCAAATTATCTCTGAACTCACTAGATTCATCTGCTGTATCCATTATTTTCTCAAAGTATATGACATATATTCCTGCAGAAGAAAATCTATCCGATCTGGCTTAGGAGGTCATTCTGCCAGAAAAGTTGTCATTCCCCAATTCTTTTTCCTTAGCAACGTTTAGGCATAGCTCTTTTACGGACTGTTTTTACAATCTTGTACTGCTTTATCTTTTCTACAGGACTGTGGCTTATTTTTATCACTATGATCTGACAAAGATCACTTGCAAGCCCTATGCTAAGTTTTGGGGTATAGGAGAAATTGGGTAGTAATAATATGCTTTTCTTTAAAATTGGGAACTTACTCTCAATAGTCCAGCTGAATCAACTGTAAAATTGTTAAAATTCAGATCAAATTTTAAGCATTACCTAGAAAATATTCATTGTAGAAGTTAAAAAAAATTCCAATTATTATAGACCATCTGTCCTGAGTCAATAGACTTCACAAAGTACATATTACCAGTAAGATGTCTTTTATAGACACTGTTAGGTATTTTCATTTGATTGTTATTTAATCATCAATAAATTATGCCTCCAAAAGGAATTTGTTTCAGTGAGAGAGCTTTGGCCTTTGGTGCAAAATTATGCTGTTTCATCATAAGGAATCCATTTGATATAATTTTTAAACTAGTATACCAATTACTTATGTGAATTTATTACCATACCCTATCACATTGGTTTCAGTGATGAAATTAAGGTGTATATTGTGAGTAGATAGATGTAAGTCTACCAGAGAAGGACCATGTCCAACCAGATTCCACATAGCTCAGCATACTGCAGTTCATTAATGCCTGTTAATGCACGGGTAGTTTGGAGATGAATGGGCAGCTGCTGTGTGATAGCACATTTATAAATCACTGCAGTATAAAATGAATAGCTCAAGAGATGTTTGGATTGCAAATCTGTAATGCCAGCTTGGCTCTGTGGCCAAAGAATATGGCAGGCTGAGATAGAGTTCCTCTGTTGGTGCAACACACTATAAGAGATTTCCAGGGACATGCCCAGCTGCAAGCCCCACATGGCTGCTGGCTGCATTCTTTAGTTCAGAAGTGGGGAAAAAGGACATGATTCCACCTGACTCTTAGCTGTCTACTCCTGACAGGGCAATGCCTTACCTTTCATTTTTCACTGAATTCACGTTCTTTTCTTCTTTCTCTGTTTGACTACCTTGTAAAGTCTCAACTAGCAACAGTATTTGTAATATATTTGAAAATTGGTCTGATATAATACACACTATACTTTAACTTTTGAAACCTATCACCACAGCATGAACATATTTTCATATCCTTAAATATTCCCCCAAAGCAAGCATTTGAACATTTGCCTAGTATTTCATCATATATATATTCCATATGTTATATTTCCATTCTCTTGGGACAATCTAAAAGTGGTATGTCCAAGTAAAGAGATATTCTTGTTTTTCGAGCTCTCAATATATTTTGACAAAGGGTTCACGCATTCACATTTAAAGCAAAAATCCATGGCTGCTTTTATCCTCTTTAGTTTCGCTAAGAAAATATTTTTAAAAACCAGGGGTTTAAGAATAAAACCACACCCCTCCACAAGCCTCAGGTATTACAAAATTTCATTTATTCCAAAAAGCAATTCTATAGAGACATAATCTTTCCTTGTAATCCTTTTAGCTCTGGCTTCCAGTCCCAGTCCTGCTATTGAACCTGTGAAACTGTGTTTAGTATAACTGAAAAAATATCACAGCCAATCTGTCCTATGATCGTAGCTGATAGGACAGGAAAAGGTTTTCTAGGATGTTTCTCGTTTTACTAGCTTAGCCTGATAGACATGAGGGGATAGCCTGATAGAGATGTGCTGGGAATTTCTATCTCATGCAAAGATCGAGGAATATTCATTCCTTGAACTTAACGACATTGACTAAATACCTATTCTATGATAGGAGCTGGGGATATAAAAATGGGTCACAGTCTCACACATAAATCCTCTTCATGAATTCACCATCCAGAGGAGAAGACAGCCATGCAAACTCATCACAATAATACAAGGTAGCTAAGAGAGGTTATGTGTATATGCTTTTGGGATTCCAGAGATGGAGTTGGGGGTACTGATTTCTGTCATTAAACGTCCACATTGTTCATTTGTGCCCCAACTCCCTTTACATGGAAAAGCCCATTCTTACTACTGCCCAGTTCTTTTTCTGAAATGGTTTTGTAGCCTGGCTTGTTATCTTCCTATTGCAAGTTTATCAAATTGTGAGTGAACCTATAATGACTAATTTGCTGTTTCCCAAAGCCATTGACTGCACTGGCAAAAGGGACCCCACTCTATCCTGTGCCAAAAGTACCAATTTATTGTTAAGAGTTTCCATTAGGACTCTCCATCTTCTGCCTTGGTGAATAATTTATGAAGGGAATTAGTGTTCATTTTAAGGGTAAGACAATTATTTCACTGGTACTGAATCAGCATGCTTGAGTTATAGCAAATCAATATATCACCAACAGTCTGTCATACTGGCCAAAGAGAAAGCTCTGAACTTAGGTAGGAAAATATTCAGGAAAACAAATCTTTTCATTTTGCTTTTAGATTTAAAAGGCAATAAATATACAGCAGTAAAGAATTAAGTTTTTCAGCTGACCATTCATTCACACAATCATCCAATATAATGTTAAATACCTACAATGTGTCATACAGTATTTCAATCACTAGGGAGCCCAAATTGAATAAGACAGATAAGGGACCTGCTCTTCTGGTGTTTAAATTCCAGTTGAGAGACATATATAAGCAGCAGACAAAGAGCAAGATAATTACCAATAATGATAACTATGTTGAAGAAAACACATTTGAGTGATGCCAGGGAAGGTGATCGAGTAGAGACAGGAGATAAGTTAAATTTGTCCTCAGGGCATGATTTCATGGAAGGGGTCTGAGCTGATCTGAATGACAATAAGGAGGGAACTTTGTAAAGATCTGGGCTCAGATATTTCCTGGCAGAGTTGAGAGTATATTCAAAGACATGCAACAGAAGCAAGCTGGTGTATTAAAGAACTAAAAGAGGGACAGCAAAGCTAGGACATGGTAAATGAAAAGAACAGTGAGAGAGTAAATCAGAAAGATATATAGGAAACAGGTCATAGAGGGTCTTGTAGACCATTTAATGACTTTTGTTTATATTGTAAGAACTGTGGGAAGCCACTCAAAGGCTTTAAACATGAAAAGAATATGATTTTACTTGTAATTTTAAAGCAAAATTCAATGTCCACATTGTTCCCTTTTGACTAAACACTCTATACTAGAAAGGCAAAACTACTGGGAGGCAAGAGTGGTCATAGGGAGACAATTTAGGAGACTTTTGCAATACTTCAGAAGGGAAAGGATGGTTGTGGTTCACCCTAGTATGTGGTAGCAGAGGAGATTGAGAAAAAAAATAGTCGAATTTAGGATATATTTAAAAGAAGAGTTGATAGACCTGCTAACAAATTGGATGTGCGGGGTGAGATTGAGACATGAGTCCAGATTCCGTTCTAGCATTTCAATTTGTTTTTACTCTTTTTTTTTTTTGCCTTGATCCATTGGGCAGATGTTGGTATCATTTACAAAGATATTAAAGCTAGGTATGAAATAGATTTTAGCAGTGGGGCATGAAGTAATAGGATAAGGACTTCTAATTTGGTCCTATTAAATTTAAATGCTTTAGACAACTAAGTAGAATATTCATTAAAATAGTTTGGAACTAGTAAATGTCTAAGGGCTGGAATAGGTGGGTTCTGCCATTTAGTGACTGTATGACTTTGGGCATGTTATTATGCCTTAGTTACCTCACTGGTAAAATGGAGGTAATGATAATAACAGCTGATGAGGAAAATGTAGGGGTAACTTGTTGAACTTTACAATCACTTTCTTCAATTTAGTTTAGTGTTACCTGGAGACATATCTTGGATGTTCACAGTAGTTTCAGAGAAATTCTTAAAAGTCAGTGGTGTTGTGAGTTTCCATCTTTTTTTGTTTCTGTGTCTTTTTTGTGAGATGTTAGAAAAACTGAATCATGAGCAGTTGAGCAGTCACCATTTTAAACCTGAGGCCAGCAATGTTGCTTTTAAAATCATGAATTATCAACCTCTCTCCAAGGGCAGGGTTGCACTAGATAAAGTGACTAATCACCTTATAGCAATGATATAAGTTTTCTTGCTGACCCTGACATGTTATAGAGACCTATATAATATTTTCCTTTTAACTCTAAGACTATAAATGCTGGGAGCACTGGAGATTTCCAAGTGCAAGAGACACAGGAGGATAAAAAGCTTATTAAGTTTGATGATATGTGTTATTTAGATAATCATATGATATCTGCTTGTCATGGAGTATCAAAACAATGATTTCCCTAGGGGCCAGTTGAAGGAAGACAAAGCTTACTGCAAACACCTGTGCCAAAATGAGCAGCTTCAGTATAATTATGTCCTTTTGGAAATAATAACATTCTTATCAAAACGTCCACACTAATGTTGGAGTACAGTATGAATTATTTGATAACAATAGACAATATGTATTGATCACACGGTTTTTCAGGTACTATGCGGAACAATTTACATGTGTTTTTCATATAATCAAATTTATTGAGATAGAAACTATTATAATGTCCATCTTAGATGAGGAAACTGAAGCCTTGGAAGATTCAATGACGTGCCCAAAATCAGTGAGCTGGTCAGTGTTGGAGGCATTATTTAAAGCCTGCTTGATCCATCTGGCTGTGTGGTCCATGCTCATGATCACTGTCAGCGTTGCCACCTTGGTATTGCTCATACATGGCTACACAACTCCCTTTCTCCTCCCCTCCTTGAGCCATTAAACATTGTCACCATCCTCATCAATGTGGTGCTTCATTTTAGGATGTCACCACATTTATGAACAATGGAAGGAGAAAGCAGTCCCTGTAAGAGGGAAAAGAAAAGAGGAATCAATGTCTACTGGAAAACTGGGACTGTCCAATTTTCTGAATTTCAAGTGTAAATAGAAGGAATTGGTGTTGAGTAGTATTGTAAAGATTCAGGATTCAAATACCAGTTTTCTGAATCCAAGTGAAATGTCCTTTTTTCTACAACATATCATTTTCAAAAAGTTTGCAAATTTTCTTTCCTTCTTTCATTAGAGAAGTTATTTGGATTTTGATGACTAGCCTGGGAACCCACTTTGGATTTTGATGATTAGCTTGGGAACCCACCTTGTAACATTCTTTCCATGGTATCTTGCATTTTCCATTCCAAACAAATATCTTTACAAAATACCGGGATGTTGCCTTTATGATGAAGCTTATCTTACAAAAAATATATTTATGCACACATGTGTACACATACATTGAAAGGGTTTTACCTTCCAGCTTTGAAATTGATAGTCAATGATTTTGATGAAATCATGTTTGTTTGTTAAATTCAATTTATTTTCAAACCATAAATGAAATTTGAAGAATAAGAATCATAGAATCAAGGGGAATAAAAAATAAGACTAGAAACTTAGTTCTATTTTTTTTCTTTCTGTAAAACTGTTCCCTGTTTTCCATGCCAGTAAGTTGGTGTAATACTTACTGCTTCAAGCATTTTGATCAAGATCTTCATCTGTTGCAAACAGCTCAAGATTATGTGTTTGAAATTTCCCCACTTAAATGAATGTTGTTCTGTTCTCCTGGTTGCTTTGAGTGTTTCTTAAAGGTTTTTAATTTTCCAGATGAGGCACTTTCTCTGAAGGTAGAAGCCTTACTGAATGTCTTCGCAATGTTTTATCTCTTTCCTGACAAGCTGTCAGTTCTTGTATTGAATCTTTATGTCATCTCTTACCTTTCTCTTCAGAAATATTGTATGCCTTTCATGTCCTCTAATGAATCATCTTGAGATATAGGTATGACAGATGCTACTTTGGATTTCAAAGTGGTCAAAAAATATTGTTTAGAAAATAGTAAGTAACTGCATTATAGTGTTGAATTAATGGGCTTAAAGTAAATGAAAAGTATGAAAGAAGTTCTCTACTAATTCAGTGGTCAAAATCTCTCCAGGATAGTGGTTCCACTTAGGGTTTTCAAGTCTCAGCAATGTAGTCAACTCCAGTAGAAAACCTTCCCTGAAACTTGAAACACCTGTGTGCCTTTTTCATGATCTCATGCTCCACCCTGCCACAAGACAAGTCTCTATCAGGACACATAGCATGTTACTATCCTATTTTAGTTTTCCCTCAATTTTTTGAATTGTAACTAACAGGTCATTTGACTGCAAGGCTGCATTTTTAAAAATATACTTTTTAGTTTTTTTTTTTCAAAAGATACTTACACTATATAAATGTTACTTAAAAAGTATAGGGGATTCCCATATGCCCCACTCTCTACCCCTCCCACATTTTTCCACATCAACAACATCCTTCATTAGTGTGATACATTTGTTACAATTGATGAACACATTTTGGAGCATTGCTACTAAGCATGGTCCATAGTTTACATTGCATTTTACACTCTCTCCCATACAATCCTGTAGTTATGACCAGATATATAATGGCCTGTATCTGTCATTGCAATGCCATTTAGGAAAATTCCCAAGTCCCCCAAATGCCCCCATATTACACCTGTTTTCAAGGCTGCTTTTTAATGCTCCCCCCTTATGTATTATGAAATATTTAAAACATATTAGAAAATAGTAACTAGGGTATGTTGAACACTGGTGTAAGTTCTTTTCCTTTATTAACTTGTCCAACTCTCAGAAAAACCTTTTGAGATACATGAGACTACAAATGAGGAAAGTGATGATTGACATGTGAGTAATTGCCCAAGACCATGCAGATAGTAAGTGATGCAGCTGAGATTAGATCCCCTGGTGGTCCACTATCACAACACACAATTTAAACCTCTATGTTACACTGACTAATGAGAAGTATCTATACTTAAAGCAGTATAACATATAGCCATATCTACTACAGGACTCTCTTCTTAAAACACACAAACAGAATATTATGTCACTGCAGTTGAAACCCTATTCAAATGCCTCTCCTTTAAAATTATCTTTCCTCTCTACTTAGGAGTAAATATGGTTCAGAAATTGATGTGTAAGTCTCCATGACATATTACAATGTTACCACATATTTATGTCCTCCCAAACAATATACAGGCTTTTTGTGTGTTCAAAATTTATATATATTATTTGACATGGTACATATTGCTCTGCAATTTTTATTTTCATTCACTATTGCTTGCTATATTTATCCAAGTGGGTAGATATAGATCTAATTCATTCTTTTTAAATGATAGAATGTCGTTCAATTTGTGAATTCACTAAAATTTGTTATTCATCAGCACTCTTAGTGGTGGACAGTTTACTTCTGTTTTTTTTTTTTTTCCATCTGAGACATTACTGCAACAAAGAGCCAACTTGGTGTTTCCTTGCATACATGTTCAAGAATTTCTCCAGGAGATATATCTAGAAATAGAATTGCTGAGCTGTCAGTTCTGCTAGCTCTTTCAAATATTTCAAGGCAATTATATTAATTTAAGTCACATTGGCAGACTATGAGAGTGGCTATTAATATATTTCTATACATTATCTTCTACAAATTATTATATCAATCCTCAACAGAATTTGGGATTATCGATCTTTTAAATATTTTTTTCCAATCTGATTTACCAACTCTCCTGTTCCCATGTGGACATTAGAACCCCAGACCTTGAAACCTATACCTATAAAAATTATTGAGCTTAGTTTTTGGGATATAGTAGATTTACTTGGAGATAGTTTGATATTATTGGTTCTTGATTTTTAAGATTGGTTAGATGAGACAGAGCTATGTTCAGTCTATGGGAAGTTATTCCCTATTCTTGAGCAAAAATACTTTTGAATACTCAACGCAAAACCCTGTGGATCATGACATTTTCCAGTCTGGCTAGTTTGAATGGGAACTATTTCCAACCTTGTGTGAATGTCAGGTAATGTTCCCTCTTATCTATTCAGGTCCTACCACCCCCAACCTCATCCTTAAGTAATTTCCTCACACATATGTGTTAATCAGGTATCTGATGAATACTCAAGAGGAAACATCTCCATATATCCAGAGTTATTTCTCTGTATATTATTATTCCAGAGTTATTACACTTCTTCAGTCATCTACCCAGAAAACTAAGCTCTGCCTTTGTCTCCCTGTACCATGAGATCTTCAACTCCAGAAATCTTTCAGACTACACCTGGATTACTCCTTCCTTCTCAATTATGTTAGGAAAGCTTGTCAAATTTCAAACAATAAAAACACACATCTGCTTCTATTTCTATTGGATTTGCCATGATTTTTTATTTCCATTTAAGAGAGGATTTGCAGTTTTTTTCATAATTGAGCCTTCCATAAATATGGCATATCTCTCCTTTGAGTGAAGTTGCATTTTATGTTCTTCAATAAAATTTTGTATTTTCTCCACCAAAATATCACTCATCATTGATCAGATTTACTATAAAGTATTTTAGAATTTTGTGGCTAACATTTAAGTTTCTTCTGTATGTAAAATTGCCTCTTCTAATTTTTGGTTACTGATAGATGAAAGTTCAATCAATATCTGCACATTAATCTTTAAAAATAAACCTCTGTAATTATGAGTTTATTAGTATTATTCAGGACTCAGATGCTCAGTATTTTTCCTAAAATCATACATAAATAAATGCAAATGGAAGGAAATCGAAAGGCAAAATAATATAACAAAACAGTACTCCATCACAGAAGCATGTAAAATTACAAGAACACTGTTTTAACACACTGGCACTTTAAGAGAATGATAATCTGAAAATCCACAAATCGCCAAATTCTTCCCTAAGCGGCTAAACAAGTAAAAATGACCCTAATGAATAATTTTGGGTATTATAAAGAAAAACCAAATTCAAATAAATTGGATACTGGTACTGAGTTGCCAAGTTCAAGTGTATTCCTTCTTTACATCTATTTAATTCATACAGGGGCAAACAACAATAAATGAAAATATACCCTACTATAAATGTAGCACCATCATTTCAAAAGCTGGCCCAACTAATTAAAAATATTTAATTATAATGGAGAATCTCACGTTCCTAAGCAGTACATTATTTACATAAATTGGAGAAGAAATTTGCTTTCATAGAATCCTTGGTGGGGCTAATGTGAACAGAATTTAATAGAGCAGTCTTGCATTTTAAATTCATGCTTTTGTGGATAAATTCTCAGGTCTTCTTTAACATGGGAACTGTAAATACAACTGTCATTATATGGTGATGGAAGTTAAAGACCATAGATTCCTCAAAGAAAGATTAAAATATACCTTTCTATTAGTCCTACAAGGACAGACTTACAGAATGTTTAATAATACCATTTTGTGAATTGATTGATTACTCTTCATTCTGTCAATTTGGAAACTGGGCTATACAAAGTTTGATATCAATTGATTTAGAACTTTGAGTTTCAGTTATAAATGAAAACTGTCACAATTCAATTTTATTAACCCTATCATGAATGTGCAGATGAAAGTTAATCAGCAAAGGAAATGATGAATATATTTTAATATAACATGATCCAAAATGAACAAAAACAAAAGACTAGCTTCCCCACAAGAAGAATAATTACAAACTTATGAAAAGAGCAATAATAATAATGTATTAGAAGCATTCAGTATGTAAAAAAAGAACAGCTGCAACTTTATTTTTTGCCATTATAGAGTGATATTCAGTTAACAGAATGACAATTATTTCAGATAAGCTGTATCAGAGACGACTGAAGATGAAAACTCTACCATCCCCATATATAACTAATTTGTGCTGTGTACCAAAGGCAATCAGCTTTAAATTTACATGAAAATTTACAACCCCCATATTGTACCAGGCAATGTTAGTGACTGTTGAAAAGACCACCAGGACAGGAATATTTAAAGACATATTCAGTAGTGTGTTAACCATACAATGACAATGTACAGTTTAAGAACAAATCTTACACAGTCTTACATTTCAATTTTTTTATTTTAGGAGTGAGTTGTGTACAGGGGGGTAAAATGCTATGTAGACTGGAAAAAAATTGCACTAGAGATTGTGGGAAGATTGCATTGGATTAGGCAGACAGGGCTCAGCTCTCTCACACAAATAATGGAGAAAGAACCGAAAGCTGACTGAGAAACCTGCTTTCAGGAGACCAAGACAGTGGCTCATAACTCCCTGGAAAGTGAGGGACAGAGAGAGATGAAGAACCCAAAACAAAAACATGGGTTACCAAACATGGTATCTGCCAGAAAGGACTCCCCTCACCCACCCCCAGGTTATTAAGCTGTGGTAAAATCATGGCACCTGAGACTGACTGAGAGGGAAAAAGAGTTCTTCCTCGCTGTCAGCTGATTCAAGGGAAAAGGGAGGAGGGGTCTGGGGGCTCTTCTTTAGTGAATTCAGCCAGCAGTGCCCACTTTGAATCTCAGCTCTGGCTAGAGCAAATATTTATGCTCTGAACCTCAGTTCCCCTAAATACATGAGGCACACACTGGAAAAAAAGAAGGGAGTAATAGATGTCTCCACAATAATGGTTGGAGACTTCAATACACAATTCTCATTATTGGATAGAACATTTGGACAGAAGATAAATAAAAAAAAAACAGAGAACTTTAATAACATGATAAATGAAAGAGTCTTAAGAGACATCAATGGAGCATTGTATCCCAAAACAGCAGGATACATTATCTTTTCAAGTGCTCATAGACCTTCTCCAAGATAGACGATATTTTGGGTCACAGGGCAAGTCTCAATAAATTTAAAAAGATTAAAATTATACAAAACACTGTCTCTGATCATAATGGATTGACCCTAGAAATCGGTAATGAATGGATAAAGGGAAAATTCATAAATATATAGAGAATCAACAACATAATCTTAAATAATTGATGGTTAAAGAAGAAATTGTAAAAGAATATAGCAAATGTCTTGTGATGAATGAATATAAGAACACAACATATCAAACTTATGGTATGCCACAAAGGAAGTCATGAGAGGGAAATTTATAGCCTTCATTGTTTACATTATGAAGGAAGAAAGAGCAAAACTGAAGATCTAACTGTACACCTGGAGCAACTAAAAGGAGAACAGCAAACTAATTCCAAAACAAAGTCTAAGGAAAGAAATAGTAAAGAGCAGAGCAGAAATAAATGAAAATGAGAACAGAAACAAAAACAAAAAGAAAGGCAAAACAATATAGAGAATCATTAAAACCAAAAGCTGGTTCTTTGAGAAGATCAATAAGATCAACAGAGGGAGGAGGGGCAAGATGGTGTCTGAGTGAATGCACCTCACAATCTCTTCTGCAAAGAAGGGGCTGAGTAGGGTTGGAATCTTGCCAGAGTGGGTTGTTTTGGGGGCTTGCAAGGCAGGAGGTGTATGGACATCAATTTAGAGAGACTGTGGCAGAAGTAGCTTGCTAAAGGTAGAATTGTGGGTTACTAGTTTAGAGGGTGGAAGTTGTGGGGAGGTGGGAACCTTCTCCCTAGGACTGGTGGCCACAGTGTTCCCTGAAAACTGTCAGTTGTGTGGTGGCATCCCCTAACCCTGTGATCTCCAGATGAATGGTCCCCAGGTCCATCTCCCCTAAGCCCCAGTAGCCCATGTTCCACAGACCTACATACACTGAGTCTGCAATATCCCAGACTTCCCTTTCTGGAATCCAGTGCTCCCAGAGGTCCAGGATTACCCTATCCCTCTGGTTATGGATTGACTTGGGGAGTGGCAGGGATTTCATGGGAGGTGTAGAGGGGTCAAACAAGTGCTGGTTCAATTTTCTGGTATGCCCCCCCACCCACCCAATTTTTTGTGCTTGGAGGAGCATACTAGCTGGTTTCGGGAGTGCCTGGGAAGAAAGGAGTGGTGAGTATGCTCAGAAAGCCCAATTTACATAAACACCCTGGGATAGGAAACTTGGTCTGGGAGAAGGTAGAGTCAGAAAATCAACTAGCCCTCCTGTAACACACCTAAGGGAGAGGGATTGTAGAAGTGCTTTCCAAGCTTCCAATAGCATACTTGGGGTTCCTGGCGAGGTGTGGGCTCTCTCTCTGGAAATTAAGGGTCATTGTTTTCTATTCTGAATTGGTCCAACAAGAACCCACTTGAATCTCCTACCGGACATCTCAGACAGATTTTCTGCTGCCCTGAGAGAGAGGGAAGAGAGGAAGGGAGAAAGGGGGAACGCCATATACCTAAACATTTTATTTAACTGCAAAGAGGATTCCTTGCTTAAACTTTGTGTGTTGTTTTGTTTATTTGTCTTCTTGTTTTTCCTTCCTCCTTATCCCCACAAGGTCCTTTTTACTTTCTTTTTTATTCTCCTCTTTTTCTTTTTCTTGAATGCTTCCAACCCCCATTTGTCCCTGTATTCCCTTTCTTTCTGTTCTTTTTTATTTTTTTATATTAGGTGCTACAGGGAGTACTTCACGTTTGCTGTATTTCCTCATCCTCCATTTCCTCTTTTCTGTGTGTATTGATTTTGGCCACCTACACTATCCCCTTTCCTCTACATCTTTCTATCCTCCATCATTTATTGGTTATCTTACATTACATCTGTCTTTTTTGGCCCCCAATTTTTCTTACTTTTTATTTCTAACACCTTTGTTCTGCTTTCTGTCTTATATTCACTCTTTTTATTTTTGTCCTTTCTTTTCTCTTTCTCTCTCTCCTGAAAACACTGGCCTTTTAATTCATGCTATATTCCTCCCCATATTGTTTACTGTCTCATTATATTTACTCTACTTTTTTTACTGTTATAACTCTGCAGAGGTTACATGAGTCTAATATCCATTCTCCTAGATCACAATGATTCGTCTGATAATATTTACTATAATACTACTATTATTCATTTTCTTCTCTTATTCCTTTTGCTTTCTCTGCCCCTAATATTTTCCTTCAAGTCAACTTAGCCAACAACAAGGAAATAGAATAAGATGAACAAAGTGACAGAGAGAAGTCTTAACAAGCATGCAAAAACAACAACTAATTAAACTCCAAGCTAGACAAAGAAGCTAAAGAACTTATCAAACATGTCAAGATAAAAAGATGATGAGACAGCAACCAAAAACTACAAACCAAATCAATAATCAGGAAAACATGCCCCAATCCAATGAACAAACTAAAAACCAGGAAGAGGAGCAGAACATCAAACAAGTAATTAAACCTCTTAAAACATATATTAGGGATCAATTTGATGAAGTAAAAGAAGAGATTAAGAATATAAAGAAAACACTGGAGACAATACAGAAGAAATTACATTCATATGCAAAAGATAATGCATATGATGGTGAGGAACAGCACAATTCAAGAAATCAAAAATAAACTCTCAGCAAATAACAGCAGACTCGAAGACGCAGAGGAAAGAACTAGTGATGTGGAAGACAGTACATCTGAATTCAAACAGATAGTAGAATTGATCGATAAAAAGATAGAAAAAATCCAGTAGGGACTTAGGAACCTGAATGACAATGCAAAATGCACAAACATATGCATTATACCCATCCCAGAAGGAGAATAGAAGAGAAAGGGGATAGAAGAGGTGTTGGAGGAAATAATGGCTGAAAACTTCCCAAATGTATTGAGGGAGATGGATATACATGTCCAGGAAGCACAACACACCCCAAACAGCATAAATCCCAACAGGCCTACCCCAAGACATATACTTGTCAAATTATCCAGTTTTTGAGACAAAGATAAAATACTAAAAGCAGCAAGAGAAAAGAGAACCATAACATACAAAGAAGGCTCCATAAGATTAAGTGCTGATTTCTCATCTGAAACTATGGAGGAAAGAAGGAAGTGGAATGCCATAGTGAATGTGCTAAAAGAAAAAATTTCCAACCTAGAATACTCTATCCAGCAAAGTTAGCTTTCAAAAATGATGGAGAGTCCCAGATAGTCACAGATAAACAGAAACTAAGAGAGTATGCCAACAAGAATCCTGACCTTCAAGAAATACTAAAGGAAGTTCTGCAGGAAGAAAGAAAAAAAAAGAAACAAGAGAGAGAGGAGAGTGAAAAAGCAAGTCAAAAGACAAAAACGGAAAAAAATTAAACAAAATATTACAAAAACAAACCCAAAGAAAATATAGCTCATATAAGTAATTCCTTGAAAGTAATAACACTGAATGTCAATGGATTATACTCACCTGTCAAGAGACTCAGACTGGAAGATCGGATGTGGAAATATGACGCATCTGTATGCTGTCTACAAGAAACACATCTTAAGCCCAGGGTTTCAAGGACTTTGAAAGTGAATGACTAGAAAACAATCTTACAAGCAAAAAATAACCAAAAAATGGCAGGTGTAGCTATATTAATATCAGACGAAATAGACTTTAAATACAAAACAATTGTTGAGACAAAGGTGGACATTACATAATACTGAAAGGGATAATCTTTCAAGAAGAAAGAACAATCATGAACATTTATGCTCCTAACAATGGTGCCTCCAAATACATGAGGCAAACACTGGAAAAACTAAGTGAAAGAATAAATGCCTCTACATTTATAGTTGCGGACTTTAATATATCACTATCAACTTTACAGAACATCTCAAAAGAGAATCAATAAAGAAACAAAGATGTTGAACAATATATTAGAGGAGCTGGACTTAATAGACATATATAGAACATTACACCCAAATACAGCAGGATATATATTCTTCTCAAGTGCACATGGACTATTATCAAAGATAGACCACATGCTAGGCCACAAAGAAAGTCTCAAAGAATTCAGAAATTTTGAAATAATAAAAAATAATTTCTCTGGCCACAGTAGAAAGAAGCTGGAAATCTGCAAGGGTCAGAGACACAGATTTAGCAACAAGATATGGAAGTTAAACAATGCACTGATAGAAAAAGAGTGGGTCAAGGACGACATCTCAAAAGAAATTAATAACTACATTGAAGCTAATGAAAATGAGAACACAACATATCCAAACTTATGGGATGCAGCAAAAACAGTACTGAGAATGAAATTTATAGCCATAAATCCATACATCAAAAAAGAAAAAAAGAGCTAAAATTGAAGACCTAATGGCACACTTGGAGGAATTAGTAAAAAAACAACAACAAACTAAACTCAAAGGAAGAAGAAAGAAAGAAATAACAAGATCAGATCAGAAATAAATGAAATAGAAAATAAGAAAGCAATTTAAAAAATAAACAAAATTAAGAAGTGGTTCTTTGAGAAGATCAATAGAATTGACAAACCCCTGGCTAGACTAACAAAGAAAAAAAGAGAAAAGAGGCAAATATACAAAATAAGAAATGAGAAAGATATCACCATTGAACCCACAGAAATAAAGACTATCAAAATAGCATACTTTGGCAAACTATATTCCAACAAGGACAATTTAGAGGAAATGGACAAATTCCTAGAAACACATAAGCAGCCTACTTTGACGAAAGAAGAAATTGATGATCTCAACAAACCAATTACAAGTAAAGAGATGGAATCAGTCATTAAAAACCTCTCAACTCAGAAGAGCCCTGGGCCAGATGGCTTCACAGGTGAATTCTACAAAACATTCCAATAAGAACTAACACCAATCTTGCTTAAACTCTTCCAAAAAATCTAAACAGAAGGAATATTGTGTAGGTCATTCTATGATGCCAATATTACTCAAGTACCATAGCCAAACAAAGACACCTCAAGAAACGAAAATTACAGACTAATTTCTCTAATGAACCTAGACGTGAAAATCCTCAACAGAGTACTTATTATGCATATTCTACAACAAATTTAAAGAATTATACAACATGAACAAGTGGGGTTCATTCCTGGTATGCAAGAATGGTTTAAAATTTAAAAAACAAATCAATTAATGTAATACACCATAAAAACAGACTGAAGGGAAAAATCACATGATCATAACTATAGATGCAGAAAAAGCATTTGACAAAATACAGCACACTTTCTTGATAAAAACACTGCAAAAGATCAGAATAGAAGGAAATTTTCTGAACATGATAAAGAGTATATATGAAAAACCCACAGCTCACATAATTTACAATAGCGAAATCCTAAAATGATTCGCTCTAAGATCAGGAACAAGACAAGGATGCCCACTCTCACCCCTTCTATTTAACATAATCTTAGAAGTACTTGCTCAAGCACTGAGGCAAGAACTAGACATAAAATGCATCCAAATTGGAAAGGAAAAAATCGAAATTTCACTATTTGAAGACGACATGATACTATACATAGAAAACCCTGAGAAGTCTACCACAAAGTTTCCAGAACTTATAAATGAGTTCAGTAAAGTCATGGGTTACAAGATCAAGGCGCAAAAATCAGTAGCATATCTGTACACCAATAATGAGCAATCTGAGGAGGAAATCAAAAAACAAATACCATTTACAATAATAAATTTTAAAAAAATGAAATAGCTAGGAATAAATTTAGTTAAAGATGGAAAACACCTATACACAGAAAACTACACAACACTGTTCAAGGAAATCAAAGAAGACATAAATAAATGGAAGAATATTCCCTGTTCATGGATAGGAAGACTAAATATTGTTAAGATGTCTATCCTACCTAAACTGATCTACAGATTCAAAGCAATCCTAATACAAATCAACACAGGATTCTTTAATGAGCTAAGAAACTATGAAATTTATTTGGAAAGGAAAGAGGCCACAAATAGCCAAATACATATTGAAAAAGAAAAGTGAAATTGGAGGAATCACACTACCTGACTTCAAAACATACTACAAAGCTACAGTAGTGAAAATGGCATGATATTGGCACAAGGATAGACATACTGACCAATAGATCCGAATTGAGAGTTCTAATATAGATCCTCATATATACAGCCATATGGTATTTGACAAGGTCACCAAACACTCTCAAATGGGAGAGAATGGCCTCTTAAACAAATGATGCCTGGAGAACTGGATATTCACATGTTAAAGAATGAAAAAAGATTACTAACTCACACCTTATATAAAAATCAATTAAAGATTTACCAAAGACCTAAATATAAGAGCCAAGACCATAAAGACCTTGGAAAGCAATGTAGGGAAGCATTTACAAGACCTTGTAATAGGATATGGCCTCATGAACTTCACACCAAAAGCATGAGCAGCAAAAGAAGCAATAGATAAATGGGACTTCCTCAAAATTAGAGCCTTCTGAACCTCAAAGGAGTTTGTCAGGAAAGTGAAAAGAGAGCCTACACAATGGGAGAAAATATTCAGTAACCATATATTTCATAGCAGACTTGTATCTTGCATTTATAATGAACACCTGTATCTTGAAAATAAAAAAACAAACGGCCCATTTAAAAAATGGGACAAAGATTTACTCAGATACTTCTCCAAAAAAGATATACAAATAGATAAAAAACACATGAAAAAAATGCTCAACATCACTCGCTGTTAGGGAAATGCAAATCAAAACAATGAGATACCAACTTACTCCCACACGACTGCCAGCTATCAAAAAATCAGAAGACTAAAATTGTTGTAGAGGATGCAGAGGAATGGGAATGCTCATCCACTGCTGTTGGGAATGCAGAAGGATCCAGGCCTTCTGGAGTACAGTTTGGTGGTTTCTCAAAAAAACTAGCTATAGATTTGCCATATGACCCAGCAATTCCACTGGAGAACTGAAAACAAGAAAACAAATTGATATATGCACAACAATGTTCGTAGCAGCACTATTTGCTAATGCCAAAATTTGGAAACATCCCAAATGCCCATCAACAGATGAATGGATAAATAAAATGTGGTATATACATACAATGGAATACTATTAACTATAACAATGAATACGGTACAAGCACATGTGATAACATGGATAAATCTTGAGACCCTTATGTTGAGTAAAGCAACCCCGACATTGAAGTACAAATACTACATGACCTCTCTGATATGAAATAAGTAAATCAAGCTGTTTCAGAGAGCTAGAGACTGGATGATAGGCTTAAAGGAAATTGGCTGTAGAGGAAGGTTGTGAGCTGACACCTACATGGGGGAAATCTATGATAAGCTGGAGGTAAGTGTTTGTACAGTGAAAGGACAAGTTGGGGGCATAGGGATAACTTTGGGTGGTGCTTTGTGGACTTGAGGGGGGCTAGGGATGGGATGATGGATCAGATGGCCCAAGAGATTAGGGGGAGTTTGTCAGTAACATTTGAACATAGGAGATTGTTAGGTATGTGGTTGAAATTATAATATAGAGAAAACTCTCTAGAAAATATAATAAGGAAGGTTACCTATTTAAGGTACTTAAGAGGGGGGCATCTGACACAGGGTAAGTTTCTATGAAGTGTGAGTGCTCGTTTTGTCATGTGGGTTATATCATTAAGTGGAGACCCATACAATGAGAGTGAAGGTAAACTCACAGCCTGGGGAGGACTGATGTTCTCAAACAGAGGGAATTGTATATCTCCAGAGTATTGGTGACTCCCAAAGGGTTAGGACAGTCGAGTATGTCAAGCCCTCAACATTGTTGCAAGTATATCTGAATTTGGTCCTTCAACTAATGAAGATTGACTGTCACTGTGGGCCCTGAGCAGAGGGGGAAACAGGTATTGAATAGATGGAATCAGTGTAACTGTTGGGCAATGGAAGTATTCCACAAGATCTTGTAAAGATCGATATAGGATATGTTAAATTACACAAAAAAATGTACAAAAATCTATAGGTTAAAATGTAAACCATAATTTAAAGCATAAGATAACTAAAAATTTAGGAAATTGTATAGTCTAAAATATAAACCATAATGGAAACCCAAATGGAAACATCTTTGAAAGCTATTGTTTCAAAATACGTACATCAGTTGCAGCAAATATAATATGAACATGTAAGAAAATCATTGCTGGGGAAGGGACAATGGGTTTGATGTTGGATATGGTTGGAGTACCATATATTGTATATGAGAATTACTGTGATCTAAAATTTTTGTGAAGACAAAATAAATAAGAAGGATAAAAAAGAAAAGAAAGGATGCAGACACTGAGGAAGAAATGGAAGAAATTGCCTTGACACTGTACATACAGTGCAATACCTATAACAGTGATGAAAGGCAAATCATCAAAAACAAAGCATTTTCATTTTTTTCATTTATTGATATACCAATTTATTTTGACTTGATTTAATTTTTCTAAATTAATATGTATGCTATATCTAACCTTTGAACTCATCACTATATTCCATTTTACTATTCATGGAACCTGGCAATATATTGGGCTTCATTTTTAAAGAAGTTTGGGACCACAGAGCAGTTCAATTATGGCAGGGGAGGAACACTGGTGTGGGGTGTTATTGGTAGGGGGCACATGGTTGGCAGGGAATTCTTCAGGGCATCAATACAGGGTACATATTTATGTTTGGATATTTTCATAGTGCTTTCAGTTAAAAACAACAATGGGGGGAGGTCATCAGAGGGGTAATGCTTATGCACGCCTCAGCAGGGTCCCAGAGACAGCCAAAGTAGATAGAAGCCCAGGTACTGGTTCTCCTGAGGGCTACAGAGACCCACAAGTTCTTTGGTCATGGCAGATGGCTCTGGAGTTCAGTGCTATGTCAGTTGGCCCTAGTTTGGAATTTGTGTTCCTGAGTGTAATGGAGTTGGACTCAGATATGACCTTTCTACACATGCCTTTTCTGTTACTTTTAACAGACCTGTGGTTGGCACTGAGGTTGGTGTATACTCAGGAGATCTGAACATCTGGACTATCCATATGAGAGCCAGGCTCTGAATCTCAGCAGACTTGCAACTCCTACCATCTGGTTTATTGGACTTATCTTGGCCAGCTAACAGAGCTGTGAAGAAGGTCAACCAACACTTCTGGGAGCCAAGAGTGTCTACAACTGCAAGCAGGAGAATTGCATCCATCACCCATGTGAAATCTAAGCCCCCTCTTGATAGAGAGGGGGAATGGACATAACCATTCCAGGGTCCACATTCGGGAGGAATAGAGTCGACTTACTGATATTCTACTGTGGAACTATTGTGATTAGTAACGGAAGAAATTGTAGCATTGATGTGGAGGAAGTGGCCACGGTTGCTGCTGAGGGTAAGGAAAGGGAAGAAGAGATATGATGCAAGGGCATTTTCAGGACTTGGGTTTGTCCTGAGTGGTACTGCAGGGACAGATGCTGGACAATGTATGTACCACCATGGCCCCCTGTGTGGACTGGGGGAGAGTGTAAACTACAATGTAAACCACTATCCGTGTGGTACAGCAGTGCTCCAAAATGTATTCACCAAATGCAATAAATGTGCTGCGATGATGAAAGAGGTTGTTGATATGGGAGGAGTGGGGTGAGGGGTGTTGGGAGTATATGGGCACCTCATATTTTTTTGAATGTAACATTTTAAAAAAATAAAGAAGAGAAAAATAAATAAATGCTGTTGAGGAGCAAAAAAAAATCAACAAACTCTTAGCTAGACTGACAAAAGAGAGAAGATACAAACAAATTAAATCAGAAATGAAGGGGGGTCATTTCTACTGACACTGCAGAAATAAGAGATCATAAGAGGATATGATGAACAACTGTGTGCCAAAAGACTAGACAAGGTAGACATGATGGACAAATTTCTAGAAACACACGAATCAATTACACTGACACTAGAAGAAATAAAAGACCTCAAAAAACCAATCACAAATAGAGACAAGGTAGGCATTGAAGGATAAATATTACATGACCTCTAAAATATGAATCAAGCAATCAAGTAAACTCAGAGAGCTAGAATCTGGAAGATAGTTTTACAGGAAATAGAAAGGGGGAAGAAGTTAGTGAGCCAATGCCCATATGGACAAAATCTTTGATAAGGTGGAAGTGAGTAGTTGTGTAATGAAGGGTTATGTCAGGGGTGAAGGGATACTCTTGGGTTGAGCAGAACAAACTTCACAGTAGAGTAGGTTGGAGAGGATAAGTTGGATGGTCCATGGAACTGGGGGGCAGTTTGGGAGAGGGAGATGGTGAATACTGGGGATTGGTGCATACATGGTTGAAACTACAATGTTGAGGAAGCTCTTTTGGCGATATGACAAGGCAGGGTTACTGGTTTAGGGTGTTGGATAGTAGGGCATTTGGGACAGAGCACATCTGTCTGGGGCAGTCTTCTAGAGAATGTGCGAATGATCATTTTGTCATAGTCTGTTTTATCAGTGGGTGGAGACCCACACAATGAGAGGGAAATAGTTGGACTCCCATCCTGGGAAGGCCCAACATATTCTCAGAGGGGATGGTGTATCTCAAGAGCCCTCCAAATAGAGGGCTCCTGAGATATCTGGAGGTCTTATGGTCATGGCAGATAGCTCCAGAGTTTCATTTCCAGTGTGACCTACCTTGGAATTTGTGCTCCCGAACGTGAGAGTTGGACTCAGATGTGACTTCTCTATCTATGCCTCTTCTCTCCCTTTTATTTGAACTTATACTTGGTGCTGGAGTTGGCAGGTGTACATCTAAGAGACTTGAAACTCTGGGCTGTCCATGTGCCAGCTGGGCTCTGAGCCTCAGCAGAGTTGCAACACCTACTCTTTAGTTCATTGGACTTGTCCAGGACAACAGACAAGGAGGTAAGGATGGACAACCACCACATCAAGGAACAGAGAGTATGCAACTGCAAGCAAGAGAGTCCTGTCCACCACACATATGGGATCAAAGCCCCCTCTCAATTAGAGGTGGAGTAGGCATCACTATCCCAAATTCTCAGGGTTGGGGAATAAAATATGGACTAGAGTGGACTTACTAGTATTCTACTATAGACTTATTGTGATTCAAGCAATTGAAGAGATTATATCATTGATGTGGAGAAAGTGGCCATTGGAGGTGCTGAAGTCAGGGAGAGTGAAAAAGAGGTATAATATGGGGGCATTTTTAGGACTTGGAATTGTCTTGAATGACATTACAATGACAGACACAGGCCATTATATTTCCTGCCATAGTCTACAGAATTGAGTGGGAGAGACTGTAAAGTACAATGTAAACTATAATCCATGCTTAGTGGCAATGCTCCAAAATGTGTTAATCAATTGCAATGAATGTACCACAAGAATGAAAGATGGAAATACCTTATTTTTCATGTTACATTTTATGTAATCTAAGTATCTTTTTAAAATAAATTAAAAATATTTAAAAAATGAAAAATGAAGTGAATATTGAACTTGAAATAAAAACAATAACAGACATGCATATATATATTCCTGCCTAACAATATTCAACTGTCTTGCATACAACCAGAAATGCATTAGTTCCCTAAAGAATAGGGTGCAAGTTCTTGGGTGATATTCACTCATAAACTTGACATCCTTAAATATTATGACATGAAACAAATATAGCTTGTCATATGATAAAGGAAAAGGTTAGGGAAAAAAACAAAGGTATTCGTTTTATCTATCTATACAATCGTACTCATAACAAAACAAGGAAGAAAGATTCATTACAGTCCTTATTTCTGTAACTGGTCATGTGGTTGAAGTTAATATTTATTACTACCTTCTTCCACTACCCATTCCATGTTCCCATTACCCTCAGCAAGCACTTCAGCTGGCCGTGATTCTTTGTATTTCATTCTTGAACATTCTGGGCCATTCTTAGTCCTGCTTTAATTGGGTTGTTGCATTTTCCCAATGACTTTAATTACAGGGCATGGCCGTACTGAGACACCCTAGAGGATCTCCTGTATTCCAGGCAAATTCTTATTTACTGGTGATTCTGACAGTTACTTAGTATGTCTACTCCAATTATGCATTCTGGAACTGGGAAATAACCACAGAATGACTCAGGGGATGCACTAAACCCGGTGTGAAATGGACCTGAGCTAAAACTCCATCAATCACCTGACCCCCATAAGCCCCTACTCTGACTGGTGGACTACAGTGACAATTTTAGTCTCCTGCGATTGTCTCTTCTGAGCCACTGTCTGATAATCCCTGAAATGTCTGATCATTTCCTTTTCCCTAAAGCACTGTTGCTCTGATAAAAGTCTATAGGTCTCCTTGGGGAAAGCAAGGAAAAAGATTAACAGTATAATTTTTTGGCAGTTTAACAGGATCCTTCCCTAAGGCGACCTGGCCTTCTCTTCATTCAAGGGGCTCTGGGTCTGTAAACTGTCTCAAGTCTGGGAATTGATTAAGAGGCTCTGATTCTCTTTGTCTGTAATTCGAGACAGGGTTTTGTTCACTTGACCTAGAACTTTTCTGCCTATACAAACCAAGATGAAATTTAGTAGACTGCCCATCCACTTCACTTCTAGGTACCCATGATCTATTACCCAATGCAATAACTACATGCAACGCAGAGTATTTGATTGCAGCTTTGAGTCTCCCTTTAATTGTGGTAGGCATGCCCACCTTGTCTTTGGTGATTAATAACTGCTGATACTGACTTTTACCTGCCTGAAATCTGATCATCCCCATAATGTTTGAGGATTCTAGTTCCATTACAGCAATCCTTACAGCAATATCTGGACTTTAGAGAAGAGCAACAACAGAGCTTTTCAGGGAGGATCAAGTTAGTTTTACAAATTTATTCCTGACAGTCCTGATTAAAGATGTGTTCTTTGGACATTTCTGGGATGGGTGGGCAAGTCTTACATGATAAATTCATTCTAGCATCCCAATCTCTCCAAATTGTTGAATTCCCTTTTCTACTGTGTATTAGTCAGCCAGAGGGGTGCTGATGCAAAATACCAGAAATTGTTTAGTTGTTATAAAGGGTACTTATTTGGGGTGGGATCTTACAGATACCAGGCCATAAAGCATAAGTTACTTTCCTCATCAAAGTCTATTTTCACATGTTGCAGCAAGATGACTGCCGACATCTGTGAGGGTTCAGGTTTCCTGGGTTCCTCTGGGCTCAGCTACTATTTTCTCCACAAGGACAGCTGTGGACTATGAGGATCTCTTGGCTTTGCCTCTCTCCACAAGGTCATCTGTAGACTATCAGGTGAACAGCTCTGTCTCTCTCTCTCTCTATCTGTGGCTCCAGCTTCAGCATCAAACTTCAACATCAAAACTCCAAAATTAAAAACCCCTAACTCTGTCCTTTGCCATGCCTTTTATCTGGGAGTCCCCACCCTTTGGTGCCCTACTGGCACAAGAGTTTACATAATTACTTGAACAATTAAACCTATGAACCAGTATAATCTGATATGCCCAGAGGAAAAGATCAGTTTACAAACATAACCCAATATTTCTTTTTGGAATTCATAATATCCAAATGCTACATACTGTATACCAGGACAAATCTGACATCTCAACTTCAGACATCCTAGGCCATCTTTTGGTCCATGTTTCAGTCAGCCACTCAAACTGTTAGAGAAAAAGGTGCTCACTGGGACCCTGAGAGTGATGATTGCAGGCAGAAAGTTTATTGGGAAGCTCTCCCAGTATAGTGGGTCTGAAGAATAGGCTTTTTCCCCCCTGCATACATGATGGGGTCTGAGGAGAGAATTCAGCCCACCTCTGGTAGAGGTGGTTATGAATTTATACAGTACATCTATAGGTGGGAAAATACTTAGTCAGTGGTAGGGGGTTGGTTGGAGCTTGGGTAAGACCCAAGGGCCAAGAGGAATGGCTAGGGGGTGGTGGGCTAGGGGAGTGAATTCTAGCACATGGTGGGGAGGATTGGTGGTGTAATGTGACTCCTTGTCTATTCTTGTTAGGAAATGAACCGTATCTGAACATGAACATGTGGGCTCTGGATAGGGAGCTGTTTTATGTCACAGGAATGCACGTCACTGTTAACCATGGTAAACCTTGTCATCAATGTGATAAGTTAATCATTGTAAACCTTGTAATGGAGACACCTCTAACATTCCTAACTCTTTTATTTTACATATATATGTCTATATGTCTATATGTATTATATATATATGAGAGAGAGAGAGGTTATATATATATATACACACATATATATAACCTAAGTACGGTGTAAGGTGCTAGGCTGGATGGAAGGGTGGGGTGGTTTGACGCCTTGACTCCATCTAGCTACTTCCTGCTGTCAAGATGTGTTGAGGGGTTCCCTTCTGTCCTGCCCTGTGGGTTTTGATTTCTGGTTCTAAAGAGGCTGGCATTGGCATTCATGCAACACAAAGACTCTTCACATATTCCTGAGTTGTTGATTGTATGATTTGGTGTATGAATCAGACGAGGAGCTGTCAGAGACAAGGATTAAAGAGAAGCAGCAGCAATAATATCAGTAGTGGTGTTTTGAGGGGTAAAAGGATTGATTTAAAGGGTGAAGAAAAATAAGAGAAGGATGAGGATTGCTATGATTGATTCCCATAGTTATTAATGATTTTTATATTTTCTTTCTTTTATCTCTCCAGTTCTGTTAATATAAAAACAGCAATAGAGACTGAGGAAGCAGATAAAGTTCCTGAATATTCTAGAGGGACTGAATATGAGGCCCCTGTGTTAATTAAAAAGGAGATAGGCTTACTTCCAACCTTGATGCTAACCCTCTGTTCAGATTTACTGATGGAGATGTGGGGCTGTCTTGAAGCTGTAGGAGGTCTGGAAAGGAGGATCCTGGCTCCGAGTCAATAAGGTATGCTGGAGAAACTTTCCTGGAAACAGCATTTTCAGGACAGTCCGACTTACAATGACCTTTATGATGACATACCCGGCAAGGCCCCAGTGGAGGCCTGGGATTGAGGCAGGAGTATGCCCAGTGTTCTTTCCCACACTTAAAACAGGGTCCCAGAGGTGACAGAAGAGAAGAAGGGAGATTAGGTTTCTGAGAAAAGAACTTGAGGGCAGCAGCTAGGAGAGAGGCTTTAGCCTGATCTCGTTTGTGTTTTTCTAATTTGGCTTCGTTTTCTCTATTGTTAAAGTCCTTAAAAGCTGTTTTTTAATCAGGTTCTTTTGAGGGATTTGAGGACTATCTTCTAATCTCTGTAACTTTTCCTAATGTCTGCATAAGATTGTGTGATAAAGTAGGTGTGTAGCTATAGCTGACCAGAGTCTGAATCAGGATTTAAATTGGTGTATTTAAGAAGGGACTCGACTCAGTTAATCGTTTCATAAAAGCAGCTGCATTTTCATCAAGCTTTTGTAAAATCTATTTAATTTTAGCATAATTAACTGCCTTACGGGCAGCCTTTTTCATGCCTTTTATTATGCAGGTTAAAAAGTGGGCCATGTGGGGAAGGTCAGTGGATTTTGGCTGATAGTTTCAGGGTGGATTAGGGTTGGAGCTGTGGTGCGGCTTGCTGGATGTCTGTGAAAGCAGTCTCAACTATTCAGATGTGGTTTTTCTTTAGGTGTAGTTGAAGAGGTAAGGATAATGTATGTGTTCTGGTATGTGCGATTATGAAAGTGGGTGAGGTGTTGGAATTATTTGATATATGTGGCAGGATTTTTAGAGAATGATCTTAACCGATTATTACCTGACTTAGACTGAGAGTGAGAAGGGAATGTGCACCTTAACTATTCCTTCAGCTTCTGCTATTTTTCAGAGAGTTAGGACGGGTGTTGATGTTTGTATAGAACTGAGAGTTGGAGAGGGGTTAATTTTGTGTTTACGTAGGTGGAGGTGGACTGGGAGGAGGGAGAGGACAGAGTCCTTGAGAAAGAGTATGAGAAGGGGAGAAAGGAGAGGCAGTAAACAGTGCAGCAGAGGGCTGAGGGGTGGAAGGTGGTGGTGAAGGTGAGGACGGAGATGAAGTTGGAGATTTTCAGGAGACTTGGGAGGTGGGTGAGAGGGAGATGAAAGTTTTTGAGGTGGTTTCTGGTGTAAAAGAAGAATTTGGTAAGAACAACAGGATTGGCAGAGGGAGGGGCAGTCAGCTTATTGGGATTTCAGGCAGAAATGAAGGAAAAGGAAAGCCTGAAAGTAAGGAACCTCAGACTACCGGGAGCCATGCTGGATGTCATTTTCTAAGTTTTGGAGAATTTGAAAATTGCAAGTGCTTTGTTCTGGCCATTGACTTTCATTGTTTGGCCACACAGAAATTGAACAGAAAATGAGTTTTTTAGGTCTGATGTTTCCTTGTGGGTACAGAGTTTTAAGGTTATGAAGGAGATAGCTCAGAGGTGTGGTTTTGTTGGGGGGACCGAAATTGAATTCCCCATTTTAGGTGGTGTGGGTGAGACCAAGCATCTCTAGAAAGGAAAGAACAGGAGTTTCTGAGTGATGCAGGTATGCCCAAATCGGTCAGAAATTTCCAAGGCAACAGGAAACCACACTTGGAACCAGAAGTTTCTGAAGCCAAAGCCTTTCTTCCCACAAGATGCAGGCCTTCTGCCGACTTTTGTCCTTGCATACAGCAGTGAGGACCCTGACCTAGAGCTAGGATTTTTGGTGGTTGTCTTGCAAAATGGAAAAAGGATAGTGAGAGAGAGACCAGGGTCCTAAAGCAGAGAAATTCTTCATTCACCCAGCCAAGATTTAATGTCTGATGTTGGATGGGCATTCGGATGTGGCAGGGGAGATTCCTCGCCAATCTTTCAGTCTCAATGTGAACCCAGTCCCGGGTTTTCAGCACTGAATGTTAGAGAAAAAGGCACTTACTGGGACATGGAGAATGACGATTGCAGACAGAGAGTTTATTGGGAAGCTCTCCCAATGGAGATGGTCTGAAGAATAGACTTCACCCCCCCTGCTGGCATGGCAGGAGTCTGAAGGAGACTACAGCCCACCTCTGCGAGAGGTGGTCATGAATTTATACAGTATATATATACGTGGGAAAATACTTAGTCAGTGGGAGAGGGTTGGGCTTGGGTAAGACCTGAGGACCAATAGGGATGGCTAGGGTGTGGTGGGCTAAGGAAGTAAATCCTAGTGATGCAGGAGAGGTTGGTGGTATCATGTGGCTCCTTTGTCTATTCTTGTGAGGAAATGAACTGTATCTGAACATAAATGCTCTGCATGGAGGACTGTTCTGTGTCACGGGAATGCAAGTCACTGTTTGTTAACCATTGTAAACCTTGTTATTATTTAATCATTACAAACTTTGTAAAGGAGAAACCTCTAACATGATCATACTGTTAGAGCCCTTTCTAACCCCTCGAGCTACAGGGTTGTATCTAGAATTTCTGCTTAGTGGGTCTATGTCATTAAATTCAGCCTGATTCAACTTTATATTCCTTCCACCACTATCCCATACTCTTATGATCCATTCTCACACACATTGCCCTGATTTCTATCTATATAAGTTGGAAAACTCATGCAGTTCTTTTAGAGTATAGTGTACTTCCTCATGGTCACACTCTGTATTTCACCTTTGGGGGGTTATTGTGATTTTACTCTAATGGGTTTTGAAGAGAAGAGGGGTAGTGGGGGTGAGTAAGGAGAATGATTAGAAATATCTTGCAAACTACTGACCTCAGGGCATTCTTTTGCATTTTCATCTGCTAAAACAGGGTTAATCTCTTCAGGCAGGGGTTAGCATGCAGATTCCTCAGGGTGGGAGGGAGTTTGGGCAGTACATGCTGGAGTTTGGCTTGTACTTGCTTCAGGGCTGGGAGAAGGTCCAGACTCCCTGTCAAAGGCCAGAGGCTGGACAGTGCAGCCTTTAGATTGGTTGGTACCAGCCTCAGGGCTGGGATGAGTTCCAGACTCCCTTGTGCAGGACAGAGGCTGGGCAGTACAGGTCTTAGTTTTCCTGATATAAACCTCAGGGTTGGAAGGAGTTCTGGAATCTATGGGGCAGATTTGATGCTGGGGGATACAAGTTTGACAAAGTGTGGTATCCACAGGGCAAACCATCACAGGATAATCTGGTAAAGTCTCATCAGAATTTAGGGTTCCAGTGTCCCCACCAATATCATCATCATCCCATATATCTCCATCCCAATCCTCAGGGTTCCACTCCTTTTCAATCAGTGCCTTTACTTTAACAGCAGGCACCCTGCGAGGTTGAGATTTTAGTTTCCTTTTCAACTCTGCTACTCATAAAATGAGAGTTTGAGTCTGATTTTCAGAGAGCTGAAGCCTATGGCTGCATGAAACAAAGTTATCTTTCAGAGCACACATAGAAATTTTCACATCATTCATGAGGCATTTGAGTTGCATATTTGAAATATTTAGCTCATCCCTTTCTTTTGTAACAGTATCCAGAGTATCTGGGAGGAGCCAGCCAATATCATTGTACCTTTTGGCTCCACAAAACTCTGTTAAGTTTTCAAAACACATTCACCTAAATCCTTGCCTCTTAGAAAGGTGGAAGTAGGGGAATATCCAGTGGTGATATTTTGTGTATTTCCATTGCCAAATCATGCCATGGACTATTAGTGGCCTCTTCATTATTGGAAAGGGAGTCATTAGTATCCATGGGTCCAATTAGAGTAAAGAGCCAATTATAAAACTTCCAGAACCAGAACCAATTCAGAAATGTCATGTTGAAGATTCTGTTCCTCATAAACCACCCCACTCCTGGTACCAAGCTGTATTAGTCAGGGTTCTCTAGGGAAACAGAATCAACCAAAAATCTGTAAAATGTATGAGGTTTTATAGAATTCTCTCACATGACCATGGGAATGCACAAATCCTAATTCCACAGGCAGGCTGCCAACCAGGGACTCTGACAAAAGTCCAGTGATGGTCCTTGATGAGTTCCCAGGAGACATTGGCTGTCCAAAGATGAGCTGGGAAATTCTCTCTAAATGCTGAAATCACTTCCCCTTTTAAGACATTCGATTGATTGCATAAAATGTCACTCCTTGCTGACAGCAATCTCCCTGGTTGATTGTTGATGTAATCAGCCATCTATACAGTAAACTCACTGAAGACTGAATTCCATAAATGTCCTTGTATTACAATTAACCCAGTGCTTGCTTCACTAAACATCAGTTACCTGGTTGTGCTGACATATTAGCCTAACCATGACATGTGGTTAAACAAAAGAAAATCTGTTAGTGTAATAAACCCCACTGATAAACTGACAAAGACAAATTATATGATATGCCCGATTGATTTAGAACAGGAATTTACATAGTGCAGAACCCTTTCTTAGTAAAAAACACTTCAAAAGATAGGAATAGAATTAGGCTTTCTCAACATGGTGATGTGCATATATGAAAAATCTACAGCCAGAATTGTAGTCAATGTTGAAAGAATGAAAGCTTTCCCTCTGAGATCAGGAACAATGCAAGGATGCCCACTGTCACTATTATTATTCAATATTGTGCTAGACATTCTAGCTAGAGCAATTAGGCTAGATAAAGAAATAAAAGGCACCCAAATTGGAAAGGAAGAAGTAAAACTGTCACAAATTCACTGATGATATGATCCTATATCTAGAAAATATTGAAAACTCCACAAAGCAACTAGAATTAATAGACAAGTTCAGCAAAGTGGCATGATACAAGATTAATATGCAAAAATCAATAGTACTTCTATACTTTACTGATGTGCAATCTGAGGAGGAATTCAGAAAAATAAACTCCATTTATAACAGCAATTAAAGTAATAAAATATTTAGAAATAAACTTAACCAAGGACATAAAGGTCCTGTGTTCAGAAAACTACAAAACATTAAAAGAAACCAAAGAAGATTTAACTAAATGGAAGGACATTCTGCATTCATACATTGGAAGATGGAAGACTAAATATTAAGATGTAAATTCTACCCAAACTGACTTACAGATTCAATATATTCCCAATAAAAATCCCAACAGTTTTTTTTTATTTTTTATTTTACAAAATACAAAAAGCCAATAAACAAATTTATTTGGAAGGGTAAGTTGTCCGAATAGCCAAAAATGTCTTAAAAATGACATTTTTAAGTGTGGAGAACTTATACTTCCTGACTTTAAAACATATTAAGTAGCTACAGTGATAGAAACAGCATGGTACTAGCATAAAGACTGACAGATTGACCAATGAAATCAAATAGAGAACTCAGAAATAGAACCTCACATCTACACTCAAGTGATTTTTGACAAGGCTGTTAAGTCCGCCCAACTTGTCCAGAACAGTGTATCCAACTGAGAGAACTGAATAGCCATATGCACAAGAAAGAAAGAAGACCCTATCTTACACCTTATACAAAAATGACTCAAAATGGACCAAGGACCTACATATAAAAACAGCAACCATAAAAATTTCTGGAAGAAAATATAAGAAAGCATCATCAAGATCTTTTTGGTAGGTGGTAGTTTTTTAAACCTTACACCCAAAACACGAGCAGCAAAAGAAAAAATAGATAAATGGTACTTCCTAAAAATTAAACAATTCTGCCACTCAAAGTACTTTGTCAAAAGAGTGAAAAGGCTACTGACTCAATGGCAGAAAATATTTGTCAATCACATATCCTATAAGAATTCAATATCCATGATATATAAAGAGATCATACAACTTAACAATAAAAAGACAAACTAACCATTTGAAAAATGGGCAGACTTAAAAAACAATTGTCCAAAGAAGAAATACAAATGGTGAAGAAACACACAAAAAAATGTTCAACATTACTAATGATTAGAGAAATGCAAATCAAAACTGCAATGAGATAACATTACGCACCTATTAGATTAGCCACAATTAAAAAGTTGGAAAACTATAATGGTTGGAGAAGATGTGGAGAGAGAGGAATGCTTATTCACTCTTGGTGAGAATGTAAAATGTAACAACCACTGTGGAGGACTGTTTGGCAGTTCCTATGGAAGTTGAATATTGACTTGACATAAGACCCAGTGGTATCATTGCTAGGTATCTACCCGGTAGAACTGAGAGCAGTGACGTGAATAGTTATCTACATGCCCATGTTCATTGCAGCATTATTCATGAAAGTCAAAAGTTGGAAATAACCCATGTGTCCATCAACCAATAAATGGGAAAAAAATTGTGGTGTATACACATGATGGAATATTATTTAGCGGTAAGAAGACATGAAGTTGTGAAGCATATCACAACTTGGATAAACCTGGAGGACATTATGTTGAGTGAAGCAAGTCAGACACAAATGGCAAGTACTATATGCTTGCACTGTTATAAACTAAATATTTTATGTAAACTCATGGAGTTAATAATTAGCTGTCAGGTCACTAGAAAATAGAATGAGGGTAGAGAAGGTAATGTTGATGGTTAATCCATGCAGAATTGGTTAAAGAGTTGTTTGGAAATATTTGGAAATAAATGGAAATTGTGAGAGCACATCATGGTTTTTGTGAATAACGTAGCTAGCATATGGTTATGATTGGTTGAATGGGAAAGCTTAAGGACATGTGTATTACTAGAAGGAAAGCTAAAAAAAATGTAACATGGGACTGTATGACATAACGAAATATCATGTAAAATAATGAATATGGGTAATATTGCATATATAAGACTGTTTTTACAAAATATAAATACAAATATACTAGAAAAATGGAAACAAAACAGCAGCTATGTATGGCAGGGGAAGCATAAAGAGATTGAGAGGTGATAAGTTTTGCTTGGTTGTTTTTTTATTTTAAGTATTATTATTACTGGAATAATGAAAATGCTCCAGAAATGATTGGAGTGATGAATGCACAACTATGGGATTATACTAAATACAATTGATTGTACACTTTTCATAAATTTATGCTTTTACTAGTATCAATAAAATTGATTTAAAAATAACTCAAATTAAAAAATCTGCACTAGAACCAATTTTTTCATCATCTTCTTCATCTTCCTCCTCTTCCTTCTTTTTTTTGCTTTTTTCAGAACCCCTTTTTTGACATATCAGGCTTTCCTTGAAACCGGTATGCAGCGATATCCTTTCTGTATTTCTCCTTCAGTTTAGCAGCCTTCTTTACATAAGACAGCATGTCATCTGCAGCAGTATGGTTCCACATCTATCTCATCTTCTTTCCAAGATCGTCAGTGGAGAGTCTAGGACGCTTGCCTTTGATTTTTGGGTGAAAAACTCCTAAGGTGGTTTCTTGGGTGCATTGAGATTCCTGAAATTCCTTTTGTTTCCCCTTTAGGAAGGATATAGGTTTGCATTTCTTTTTCACAATGGGCCTTGTCTGCCTTGGCTATGTTTTTAAATTTTCCTTTGTCCTTAGCAGATATGTTCTTCTACCTCTCTGAGCACTTGTTTGAAAACTCTGAAAAGTTGACTGAAACATCTGGGTATTTTTTGTGCTCTCACTGGCAATGCATATGATGACATTTTGCCTCTCAGCTTCATAGGATTTTCTTTGCCAATAGCTAGTTATTTTTCACCTGGAAAGCTCAGAGACACCCAGTTCCTGTCTGATTCGCCTTTCCGCCCACACTGTCTCTATGTAGCTCAATGTACTACAATGGCTGCATGCATTAATCTTATATACATCAACTTATATTTTCCTATTAAGTCTCTTTTTATTTTACAATTTAATTGAAATGTTGCAGAAAATCATACCATCTGTGGATTATGAGAGTTTTGTTTCTTTCATCCAATATTTATGCCATTTCTTTCTTTTTTTTATCTTATTGCTCTGCCTAGTGCTGCCTGTGAAGTTGAATGCAAGTGGTGATAGCAGACATCCTTGATTTGGTACTAATTTTTTTCTCTGGCTCATTATTTTATTTTATTATTTTATTTTATTTAACTTTATTTCTAAAGAAGTTTTAGATTACAGAAAAGTTACAAAAAAATATAGGGAGGTAACTCTTACACATCATGCAGCTCTAGGCCTAGTTGAAATTTCAAGCACACAGGCTCAAAAGCATAGTCATCAGTATCAAGGGCCCATAATTGGACCATCTTTCTTCACTGGTCTTTGCCCTTGCACTTTGGGGATTGTTGCTGCTCCATTGGGGAATGCAATATAGTTCCCCAGAATGGGAATTCAGCACTCCCTTAGTTGTCTTGTGAAACTCTACCCACTATGTCGATACCCAATGAATATCCAAAATATCTCTATATCCTATATGTCCTGAAGAACTCCCTTCCACCCATGCATCCCCCATCAGTGAAATCCCACATCAGTGTTCCTCACTTCCATAGTTGAACTCCTCTGTGATCCCAAACTTCTTCAAAAATGATGCCCAATATATTGCCAAATTCAATTAATAGAAAAATGAAATAGTAATGATAGTATTATTTTTTCTCCTTCTTTATTTTAAATGTTACATTAAAAAAATATGAGGTACCCATATACCCCCCACCCCACCCACATAAACAACCTCTTCAATTATCATGGCAAATCCACTGCACCTGGTGAATACATTCTGGAGCACTACTGCGCCACATGGACAGTGGTCCACATTTTAGTCCACGTTCTCCCGCAGTCCACCCAGTGAGCCATGCAGGACACACAATGCCGAGCACCACCCAGGACAATTCCAAATCTTGAAAATGACCCCACACCATATCTCTTCTTCTGTCTCCCCAATAGCAGCAGCCACCATGGCCACCCTCTCCACATCACTACAACAGTTTCTTCCCTTACTAATCACAATAGTTCCCCAGCGTAACACCAGTAAGTCCAGTCTAAACCATACTCTATTCCTCCATTCTGTGTTCCCTGGGATGGATATGTCCAGTCCCCTTCTACATCAAGAGGGGGCTTAGATCTCACTTGGATGATGGATACGATTTTCCTGCTTGCAGGTGTAGGCACTCTTGGTTCCCTGGTGTGGTGGTTGACCACCTTCACCTCCCTGTGAGCTTACCTGGGTAAATCCAACAAACTGGAGAATAGGTGTTGCAACTCTGCTGAAGCTCAGGGCCCAGATGGCACATGGACAGTTCAGAGATTCAAGTCTTCTGTGTATACCCAACCCCAGTGCCAACCAAAGGTTCAGTAAAAGTGACAGAATAGGCATGGGTGGAGAGGTCACATCTGAGTCTAACTCCATTACACTTAAGAGCACAAATTCCAAATTAGGGCCCACTGACAAGGCACTGAACTCCAGAGCCAAATGACATGACTGTAGAACTGGTGTGTCTCTGTAGCCCTCAGAGAACCTGTACCTGGCCTTGTGTCTACTTTGGCTGTTTCTGGGATCCTACTGTGACATGCATAAGTGTGACCCCTCTGATGACCTCCTGACTCATTTTGGAGTCTTTTAGCCATATAAAATCATTTGTCTACCATTTCCCCCTTTTATTCAAGATATTTTTCTAGTTGCATCCCCACTTGGTGATTGGTAGTAATCCCTCAGTGCAAGGGAAGCTCATCCCTGATAGGCATGCCCCATGCTGGGAGGAAGGTAATGCATTTACACACTGAGTTAGGCTTAGAGAGTGGCCACATTTTTTTAAACAAAATTTTCTCTTCAGGTTTTCTGATTCTTCTTTGATTCACTTTGGTAAAATTTTTTTTTCTATTCATGATTCCAAATTTATTGGTGTTAAAATATTAATGAGAGTCTCTTATTTTCTTCTAATCTCTGTTTTTCTCTAATTACATGTTCTTTTGAATTCCTAAGTTGTTTGTTTATGTTTTATCTTTTTTAAAAAAATCATTCTTGCCATTTTATTTTATCAGCTACTTCTCTGAGCCAGCTTTAACATTTTTGATTAAAATGTCCTATTATATTAATTTCTACTCTTATACTTTTAAATTAATATTTTACCTTGTTTTCATTTCTTTTTGGTACTTATAATTTAGATTCTAATCATGCTAATTTTCTTTCATTCTTCTAAGAGAAGTCTTTAAGGATGTAAATTTCCTTCTGAGTACCCCATTAGCTGCATTGCATAAATTCTTTATGTAGAATTTTAATAATTATTCCATTTTAAGATTTTTTCCCAACATACATGATTATTTTATTATTTGAAAGTATGTTTATTTTATTTTAACATACTTGGGTTTTTTGCCTCTTTGAAAGTTATTTTTTTTTACTGAGTTTGATTTTCATTGCATTGTGTCTAGGGAATATTTTCTGTTTGTAAAAATTCTCTGAATTATCTTGATCAGACAAATGGAAAATTTGCTTTGTGGCCCATCATTTGTCTACCTTTCAAATGTCCTGCATGCCTTTAAAAAGAAAGCTTATTCTTTAATCATTGGTTGCAGACTTTATATATGTCTGCTGAGAACAACTTATTTATGCTGTTCAAATCTTGCCTTTCCTTGCTAATTATTTAACTTATTTGATATAGCAATAATTAACATAGATAAATTAAAACCCACCATAAGCTGTTAGGTTTTCATCAGTTATTTTTTGTTATATTGTAAACTGTATCTATCTATCTATCTATCTATCTATCTATCTATCTATCTATCTATCTATAGTAAAGGTATTAGGTACATTTAAATTTACAATTTCTGTATATTCCTATTGAATTATTCCTTTATTCAATGTTTCATATAGCTTCATCAGTTTTCCTTTAGCTAGTATGTTCCTAGTACAATTTTTCCTTCTTTTGCTTTTATCCTTCATGAATCCCTTTGCTTACAAACAGTTTATAGTATTATTTATTTATGTAATCCAACTCTGAAAAATTCTGCCTTTTAACTGATCAATTTAGTACAATTAAAATTCTTGCGATCACTGAAAAAATTAGACTGACATTCATGACTGCATTTGTGAAACTTACTCTGATTTTTTGAACTTTTTTTTTTCTATTCCAGAGTTCTGTTGGGTTAATTGAGATATATTTATATATTTTTAGGGCTTCCTGCTCAAATTTAACACAGATACCTAAGAAAGTCTTAAGTTATCAATGTGTATACCCAACTTCTAGAAAACACGAAGGGATTAGAATTGTTTAATGCTAATCACTCCCCTGTAAATTACATTTACAGTAGTACTTGTAGTTCATGATCACCCAAATTTTCATTAATAATAATTATTGCAGTTGCGTAAATCAGGGCCTAAGCAGGAAAGAAAAACACAATTTAAGAAAGTATAAAAAATGATCTCTTTTTAAAATATGAAAGAAATTTGGAGTAAAATCCCAACAGATATTGTAGTAACACATGGTTAATAACTCTAGGGCTCCATTGCCATTTTATGCTTGAAGGGGAGAAGGACTGGGACAGTTATCAAAATCCCTAGAGAGGGCTTGATGTATTAAGCCATCTGTCCAGTGATGACACATTCAATGAAGGTACCACAGTTAGCCTGTATGGTCCCCAAAGTTAGGGAACCATGGGAATAAATACCTTGTTTTCACTATCCTTCCAGCCTGTGCATCTAAGTTTCCTAACCCAACCAGAAGCTAGAGGATAATGATGCCTTTTAAAGGAGTCCATATGAGTCAACCTCCTCATTCCACACCTCTTTTTATTCTCCCCAATTCATTTCCTACATTCTTACATCGCATTCCTTCCTTATGGGTCCTAGGTCTTTATACATAATGTGCATTCTTTACTAGTTCTTTTGATGATAGCCTTGTTGAAAAATATCTTTGTGTTTCATACTTTCATGATGCTTGTAGCAAGAGTCATACACTTTCATTGTATTACATTTCAGGAATCTACCATAATTTATTTTTCTGTTCCTGTGGTGATGGAATTTTATTTTACTTTTTTTCAGATTTTGCTGATTACAAATATTCCCACTGTGAATATTCAGTACCTGTTTCAGTTTTTTAAACTGCTTAAAGCAAATACCACAGAAAGGGTTAAATTGAACAATGAGAATTTATTACCTTACAGTTTTGAGGCTAAAAGAACATCCAAATCAAGGTGTCATCAAGGTGATGCTTTCTCCCCAAAGTATGGCATTCTGGGTTGAATGCTGGTGGTTCTTAGCCTTTCTGTCACAGGGGAAGGCACATGGTGGGTTTATGATATCTCCCTTCTCTTCAGGGTTTCCTTGATTTCACCTTGCTTTTGTGACTTTCTCTATCTTTGTCTGAATTTCACTCACTTATGAAGAACTCCTATAATACGATTAAGACAAGTCCTGACTGAGGTGTGTTATGCCTTAACTGAAGTAGCCTCATGAAAAGATCATACTTAGAACGGAATCACATCCAGAGGAATGGATTAAATTTAAGAATATGTTTTCTAGGGTACTTACAGCTTCAGATCACTACTCTGCACCCTTTGGATGCTAAAAAGGGATATTCTTTCAATATGCAAAATATATTCATCCAATCACAATATCTCAAAAGCCTTAAGTCATTGCAGAAACATTGTTTAGTACAAAGTCTCATTATAGTCAGTTATGGATGGGGGCTTAATTTCCCTCCATCTGTGGACCTGTGAAACCTAAAGAACAAGTTATCTACTTCTAATATATAAAGAAGGGACAGACATAGGATAAATATTCCCAATCCCATGGGGATAAATTGTATGAAAAATAGGGATCACAGGTCACAAATAATTCTGAAACCCTGCAGCACATACTACATTGGATTTCAAGGTCTGAGAGTCATCTATGGAAAGATGTTTTTCCTCCAGGTGTAACGAAACAGCAGCCGTATCTCTTCCAATTGTTTACTCTCCAGCCATGTTCTCCCTGAACCATGGGGTGAAGGCTCCACCCTCTCTAGGCATTGGGATGGTGGTCGAGGTATCTGAAAACAGAAGATAGGTTCCACCTTCTCAGAGCATTAGTGGGGTAGCCATATTCTCTGCATTCAGAGGGGAATAACCTTCCCTCTTTCTGAGCATTCAGGTGACAGCACTCTTCCTGAACAATGGTGTTGAGCGCCTACCTTCTCCAAGCACATGGGCAGACTCACCCTTTCCAAACACATGAAATGGCCCACTCTCTTGACTCAAGAAAATGTCTTTGGTCCAGGCCTCAGTTTCCAGGATTCAGCCCTTGAAGTGATTTTTCCTTCAATCCATCTCATCTCTGTTCCTTTTAGTCCAGCCTGGCAGAGGTTACATTCCTAGAGACCTCACAATGAACTTGTTATTTTTGCTTGTAGTATACAAGGATCCAAACTATTAGACAAATGAACTTTCCATAGTTCCTTCCTACATAACTGCTTCTCCAGTCCTGAGTTGCATGGAAATTGCCTACTGATTCCATGTTCAGTTTGAAATTTCCAGAAACTCAGAATTTTCCAAACCCTTGATTTCTGGTTTCTTCATAGCCAGGAGTTCAGCTCTCAGCTTATCTGTGTCCTCTCTCATTTCACTATGAGCTGCAGGGAGACACTAGGCTGAAATTTCCACATGTAGCTTGGAAATCTCCTCAGCTAAATATCCAAGTTCATCACTTTCAAGTTTCTTCTTTCACACATCAGAACTCAGTTTTGCTTAGTTCTCTGCCATTTTAAAACAAGGACTATCTTTCTTCCAGTTTCCAAAAAAAACATTCAGCATTTCATTCTGAGGACTATTCAAAAGTACCTTTAATGTCCATATTTCTGCCAACAGTCTCTTCAAAGCAATCTAGATATTTTTTAAAAATCAAGTAGCACAAAATTCTTCCAGCCTCTACCCGTTACCTAATTCCAAAGCCATTTCTATATGTTTGGTATTTGCAGTTGCAGTACCCCATTCTCCTGATACCAAAATCTATTTCAGTGCCCTAGGGTGGTTAAAGCAAATACCATGAAAAAGATTGTGCAAAACAATGGGAAATTATTAGCTTGAAGGTTTGTGTTTTTTTTTAATTAGAGAAATTGTGAGTGTACAAAACAATTATCCATCCTCTATTTTTACTCTTTTTTCCCTCATCCGTTCCTATTTTTATTGTTTCAATGCTTTGTCTTCGAGTTCACTGTATTTTTCATTCTTCACTCTCTGATTTGTTATTAATCTTACCTAACATTTTTTTTCATGCTAGACATTGCAAATATTGTCTTTTATTAGTCTCGAATTTCTGTTTCTTTCTTTTTATATCTTCCATTTTTCTCCTCTTTATGGGTATGCTTTCCTATAAATGCTTGAATATATTTATAATAGCTCATATAACACTCTTGTTTGCTAAATGTATTGTCTGTTTCTATTGGCTTATTTTTCTCCTGATATTAATCAGTATAAATTCCTCTTCTTCACATGATTAACTTTTTTTACTGAATGATTAATGTTGTGAATTTTATGTTGTTGAGTTTCTGGATTTTGCCATAGTCCCAAGCCATACAAAATATTCCCACACATTTTAGAAGGGAAGACTCTACATTTGACAGCAAAGTTACAATGTTAAGAGTGATAGCTGTGATGTCTGTTTAATGTTCCCATTTTGGTTCAAACATTCAAACTCGCTCATCTACAACATATATTCTAGAAAACAACTGGTTAGCTGCTTTTAACCAATGAATTTAATTTGATTTCCATAAAAGGAGGTAGAACTCATAAAATTAAAATAAAACTACCTCCCACCTCAAAAAATTAAAATAAAAAAAAGCACTCACACCCCTGCACCTAACAATGACAACTACCTTCATTAAGAGTGCATTATACTTAAACCATGATGAGGGAAATGAATGAAAGCAGGAAAGGGGCCACTGCTTTTAAACATTTTGCCCCAATCCAGATGAGAATATTAGCCTCTGCTCATGCTTTACAACAGTGAATCAGGACAAAACATTGATTTGCTAACATGCATTTAATCATCAAGGGCCTGGAGATGCCAGATATTTTATTCTGTAATATTTCTAAGACTGTGCCCATTAAATGCAAGCAAAAAAGGAAGAAGTCTTGTCAGAACAAGAGATGCACATTTGATGATTAGTTCAATTTAAATATTATTCATGGCATAGAGCCTAGTCCATGCTCTAGCTGTTCCTATGGCTTAGGCTTTGTTGGTCTTGCACTTCACCACTGCATCATTGCTAATGGATCATCTGGGTAGGGAGAACTTAACAAAACTTGGATGGATAGGAGAACTGTGTGGATCTGCAGGGCTGGGGACCACTGAAAAAATATCTAAATATATTTTTCCCAACTTGTTTTCGTTAGGGTGATAAATTTTGATCATGAAATGTTCTTTAGGGACTGCAATCGGGTATTCTTCTACAAAGAATAGTTCAAGTTTATAAGTCCTCCCCTTGGGAAGCGGACTTGGCCCAGTGGTTAGGGCATCCATCTACCTTATGGGAGGTCCGCGGTTCAAACCCCAGGCCTCCTTGACCTGTGTGGAGCTGGTCCATGCACAGTGCTGATGCGCACAAGGAGTGCCCTGCCACGCAGGGGTGTTCCCCGTATAGGGGAGCCCCACACGCAGGGAGTGCACTCAGTAAGGATACCCCCCAGCGCGAAAGAAAGTGCAGCCTGTCCAGGAATGGCACCATACACACAGAGAGCTGACACAGCAAGATGACACAACAGAAAGAAACACACATTCCCGTGCCACTGACAACAACAAAAGCAGATGAAGAAGACACAGCAAAGAGACATAGAGAACAGACAACGGGTGGGAGGGCGGGGGGGGGGGGGGTGAGAAGGGGAGAGAAATAAATAAATCTTTAAAATAAAAGTCCTCCCCTCACAGCAGGAGTCTTGGGGGCCAGCAATGACAGCATAAAAATAATGGGCATTGCTTTCATCTGGTTCTGCTTTAATAATGGTTACTTGTTCTGCTAGCAAACCCTGGTTTCCATGATAATCCTGCAGAGCAGCATGGCTCCTTGTCAGATCCTAAGTTCTGCCTCAACCAGCTTACTTTTTTTTTTTTAATATTTATTTTATGTATTTATTTCTCTCCCCTTCCCACCCACCCCAGTTATCTGTTCTCTGTGTCTATTTGCTGTGTCTTCGTTGTCCACTTCTGTTGTTGTCAGCGGCATGGGAATCTGTGTTTCTTTTTGCTGCGTCATCTTGCTGTGTCAGTTCTCTGTGTGTGTGGCGCCATTCCTGGGCAGCCTCAACTTTCTTCCGTGCTAAGTGGTTCTCCTTACGGGGCGCACTCCTTGTGCATGGGGCTCCCCTACATGGGGGACACTCCTACGTGGCATGACACTCCTTGCGCCCTTCAGCACTGCGCATGGGCCAGCTCCACACGGGTCAAGAAGGCCCGGGGTATGAACTGTGGACCTCCCGTGTGGCAGACTGATGCCCTAACCACTGGGCCAAGTCCACCACCACCAGCTTACTTTTGACCCTTTGCTTTATCATGATGTCTCATTCATCCATTTCTAATATAAAGTTTATATATTCAGCTCACAGAAAGTTCTTGTTAAAGTAAGAAAATAGTACTGCATTTGTGAAAGTCTAGGAAATATTCATAAACATGAACTTTAAAAAGAATTCTTTTTAATTTTTCAAATCCTGTTTATTTTTACTATCACCTTATTGTGGTTCATTTGCCAAGTCTAAACTTGTGCCTCACTCTTTGCTACTTTTTACCTCATTTATAAGACAAAATTTCCACAAACCTTCTTGAGATTATAGCATCCATAAACATGAATAACCTAATTAAAATGCAATAGTAACTTTTATCAGACTGCATCTTTCTTATCTTTTATGGAATTCTAAACATACTGTGCACACACATATCAAAAATCCATAATATGAGAAAATATACATTTGCTGTGGTGATTACTTTTTCAAAAGACAGTTTCTGGAAGCAGCAGGCACTCACACTTTTTACAGCATCTTCACAGCAATTTTGTTCTCATCAGAAATACAAAACTTGGCTGGAAAGAAATGACACTGGTTATTTAATAAGCCTCCCAGAAACTGTACATGGGAAAGAATGTTTCTCCTCAATGTAGGTGCAAATTGTAAAGGCAGGGCTTTGTGTTTTTTTAACATTTTTTCTTAACTTTTTATTTTGAAATAATTTTAAACTTATAGGACAGTTACAAAAATATTTTTTTAAAAACTCATACAGAGAACCTCACCCTACCTTCCAGATACCTAGTGTGATGGCAAGACCAATGTGTCAGCTTGGCCAGGTAATGGTGCCTAGTTGTTTGATCAAGCAAGCACAGGGCTAATTGTAATATAAGATATTTATGGACTTTAGTGATTAGTGAATTTGCTGCATAGATGGCTGTTTACATCTATAATCACCTGAGGAGACTGCTATCAGCAATGAGTGATATCTCATCCAAATAGTTGATAGCCTTAAAAGGAGAAGTGATTTCAGCATTCAGAGAGAGAATTCCCATCTCAACTTCAGACAGACAGGATCCCCTGGGGAACTCATTGGGGACTTTCATCAGAATCCCTGTCTTGCAGCCTGCCCTGTGGAATTTGACTTGTGTATCCCCACAGTCACATAAGGCAGTTTATAAAATCTCACACTATTTACAAATATCTCCTGTCCTATTACCCTAGGGAACCCTGACTAATACACCGAGATCCACCAATTTTAACATTTTGTCACATTTGCTGTATCATTCCATCTATCAATCCTTCTATCTATATGTTGGTCTGTCTGTCTATCTATCTATCTATCTATCTATCTATCTATCTATCTATCTATCTATCTATCTATCTATCATCTGTTTCCTAAACATATGAGAGCAGATTGTATATGTCATGCTCCTTAAACACATAATACTTCCATAGAAGTTTCTTTAGTACAAAGATATTCACTTATGTACCACATTAAGTACAATTTATAAAGTTCAAGATGTTTAAAATTTGATTCAGATTAGTCTATATCCCAGTATTTTCCTAAGTCCCAGTAATGTTCTCTTGAGCTTTTTCTCCTCCATTATTTGATCCAGTCCAGGATCATGTATTGAATTTAACTGTCACTGTTTCTTAAGTTGCTCTTTTTTTTAAATTGTGGAAGCAAATGCACAATTTAAACTTTCCTATCTCAACCACTTCCAAGTATATCATGTAGTGGGTTTAATCACATTCACAACGTTGTATTACCCTCACTACGATCCATTACCAGACCATTCCCATTACCCCAAATAGAAACCATACACCTGTTTTGCATTAATTTCCCATTCATCCTACACTTCACTATTAATCTGCACTCTATTTTCTGTCTCTATGCATCTGCATATTCTAGCGTGTTCGTTTAAGTAGAATCATACCATATCTGTCATGTTGTGTCTGACTTATTTCACTCAGTTTGATGTCTTTAATATTCTTCTATGATGTGAGTAGCATATATTAGAACTTCAAGGCTTTTCATGGTTGAGTAATATTCCATTGTTTGCATATAAGACATTTTGTTTATCCATTCATCTGCTGGTAGACACTTGGGTTTCCTTCCATATTTTGGCAATTGGGAATAATGCTGCTATGAATATTGGTGTGCAAATATCTGTCCAGGTCATATAATAATTCTATACTTAACTTTTTGAGGGACTGCCAACTCTTTTCTACAGGAGCTTCATTGTTTTACATTTCCAGCAAAAATTTGAGTGTTCCCATTTCTCTACATTCTCATCAGCGCTTATTTTCCTTTTTAAAATATTAGCCATTCTAGTTTATGTGTGAAGTGGTATATCATTGTGGTTTTCATTTGCATTTCTCTAAAAGATAATAAATTTTAAAATCTTTTCATGTGCTTATAGGTCATTTGTATATTTCCTTTGGAAAATGTCTATTTGAGTCTTTTGTGTACTTTTTGATTGGGTTGTTTAATTTTTGTCATTGAGTTGTAGGAGTTCTTTATATAGTCTGGATATCAAACCCTTATTAAATATATGTTTCCAAATATTTTATTCGATTCTATTGGTTTTCTTTTCATATTCTTGATAAAGTCCTTGCATTCACAAAAGTTTTAAATTTTGATGAAGTTCAGTTTATCTCTTTTTTCTTTTGTTGCTCATACTTTTGGTATAAAATCTAAGAAATCATTACCTAATACAAGATCCTGTATAAATTTCCATGTTTTCCTCTAAAAGTTGTATTGATTTTAGCTCTAATATTTATGCAAGGAGTTGTTCCATTCTGCATTAATTTTTTATATGATGTGAGGTTTTTTGCATTAATTTTTTGAGAATTGTCTGAAAAACTAATCAAGTACCAACAGAAAGCAATCTATTATCAGTTTTTCAATCACCATATATTAACTGAGTCATTACTGTGTTCCAGGTACTGCACTAAACCCTGGGGATATCATGGTACATAATTTTAATTAATCCCTGATTTCACATAAAATAGCTCAGTGTTTAGTGGGGAGAACCAGACTGGCAAATGACAAGTGATATAAAATTTCAAGCACTCAAAGCCAAAGAAGCACAGAGGAGAACAGAAACCAATCCAGATTTGTGGACTCAGAGAAAGCTTCTTATAGAAGATAACAGCTGAGCTGAGTGCTGATGGATGAGAAGATATCAGAAGTGAAAGAAAATTAGAGGCAGGGAGAGAAAGTTTCAGACCCAGAGAATAGCAAGTCCAAAGTCTTGAAAGTGTAGAACCATGAGTCATGCTTGAGGAAATGTAAATATCAGTCGGTAAAAAGAATATATATGAACAGTACATTTGAAAGTCATTAAAAAGTGAATTTTTGAGCTGTACATATGCTACTAGAATAAAAAGTTCTAAAAAAAGTTATGAGTCTGGAAAATACCACAGTCCAAATCATAAGTGTTTCTGTATGCCATGTGAAGGAATTTGTGTTTTCATATAATCAATGGGGAGCATTTGTGAAGTTTTCCAAAGGAGATTGACTTGCTCAAAGTTATATTTTAATTAGATTATGTTGGAAGATTTTTGGTGGCTGGATTGTAGTGGAACAACTGTGGAATCAGAGAAATCAGAGAAGATGAGAGCTGAACACATACCCAAAAACTGCATTAGGAGTGGAGATAATGGCACAGATTCAAAATGTGCTAAGTTGAAAGAATAGATTTTTTATTGGATATGGGAAGTAAATGAGAAGAAGAGACTTCCATGTTGTTCACTTGGGTTACTGGTTAAATAGTCCTGTTCTTCACCAACTTTGAGAACACAGAAGAACCAAGTTAATGTTAAAAAGATGATGAGTTTGGTTTTCACCATTTTCAGTTTAAGATGCTCATGTGACATTCAATTAGAGAAGGTCCATAGGCTTTCAGAAGTCTTGAGTTCAAGACAGGAAGCACAAAATTGTTTGAGAGGCATCGCAGTTATGTGGTATCAAAGCTATGAGCATGCATGGTATCGTGTAGAAAAAAATGTAGAGTAGAAATAAGCAGAAGAGGGGCCAGGACAGAGTCATAAAAACCCTCCAAGATTTAAAGTATTATAAAGAGGAAAGTTTATGTGGCTCAAGCAATTGGACTCTTATCTACCATATATGAGGTCCAGGGTACAATTCCTGGGACCTCCTAGTGAAGGCAAGCTGGCCTGAGCAGAGAGCTGGCCCGTGCAGGAGTGCTGGCCTGCACAGAGTTCTGGCCTGCACGAAGAGTTGGTGCAGCAAGATGATGCATCAAAAAGAGACACAGAGGAGAGACAATAAGAGATGCAGCAGACTAGGGAGCTGAAGTGGTGCAAGAGATTGAGTGCCTCTCTACTACTCTGGAAAGTCCCAAGATCAGTTCCCTGTGCTGCCTAAAGAGAAGGCAAGCAAACACAGAAGAACACACAGCGAGTGAACACAGAAAGCAGAAAGGAGGAAGGTGGGATAAACAAAAAAAAAAACAAAGGATATAAAGAGGAAGAAGAAAATTAGTTTATTTTTTAATAAATAAAGGTAAAAAGAAATATTATTTATTTCCTGTCCCCATCTCATCCTGTTCCCTCCATTCCTTTCTATAAGCAGCCAAGATCATGATTTGTCCAGAGTATCCTTTTATCATGTTTTTAAAAGCATTTTCAATTTGCAGTAATGTCAAACTGAATTTATCTTCCTGAAGCTATTTTTATTTCACATCCTTGATTTTACAAACGTGGTCTGTATCCATCCTTGCAACATCATTGAAGGACCAGATGTATAGTTACCTGCAGGGACACTGAGTGCTTGACAAACTGGCCTGTCCTCCTCTATTAGGCACTGCCTAGGCTCTCGAGAGACGCCTGCCCCTATTTGAGATCATAGCAGGCAGGATGGGAGTTCAATACCTTCCTGCTCATTATGTGATTTTCCACCCTGTAATAAAATACACTACGACAAAATGAACACTACACTCCCTAGTTTGGTACATAGAGACATAGGCCATTCATATTAATTTTATAAATATATGACATTTTAATTATCCATACTCCTGTGGATGGTTTCCTGTTTTTCAGTACTATGAAGAAGACTGGAAAAATATCTTTGTGCCATCTCCTTTTGCATATAAGCAAGATTTTGACTTGAGTCACAGTGTGTGTGCATTTTAAATTTTGCTAATAATGAAAACTTATTTTCCAAATGGTCTGTACTAATTTATGATTCAAGACATCGAGTTTGACAGTAACCATTTCCTCACAACTTTTCAAACCTGTTTGGTATGAAATGTTAATAATGTGTGTGAAAGTATTTCTTATTTTTATTTTTTAGCTTGCATTGACTTAATTAAGAGAAGTTTGAAATTTTTGTATATATTTAATGTTTTCTAGTTCTTCTTTTTTAACTGTTCATATTCACTGTCAATTTATTATGCAGTTTGTCCTTTTCTATTGATTTATACATATTCTTTATATATTATAAATGTTAACCTTTTATGTGGAGATTGAAAATATATTCTCCTGGGGAGTGTTCACCTTATATTTTCCCAGGGAGTGGTCACCTTTAGCTTTGTTTATGGTGTATATAAATATATTCAGAGGTGGTATTGTTTTAAGCACTTCTTTTTTATTGTAAGTCCTACATAGATTTTTTTAATATTTTCTTTAAATTGTTTTAATGTGTTTTTTTCTCAGATTATACTTTAATCTCTCTGGAATTTCTCCTTTGTACGAGGAGTTATAAAATTTAATTTTTTTTCCCATTTGGATATTCAGTTGTCCCAACACCATTTGCTGAATAGTCTATCCTTCCTCCACTATTTATTTTAAAGTCTCCCCTATTGTGTTGTATGTTCACAAATATGTTTGAATCTGATTCTGGGGCTTTTGTCTTGTTCCATTTATCTATTTGTGTTAATTGCCATAGTTTTATGACAATTTTGTATATATGGCATTGGAAGTCTTTTCTCTGTTGCTCATCTACTTCAGAAATGTCTGAGATGACCTTTGCATTATAAATGGCACCATTGTTTTCACAAGGAATGCAATGTAGTTCATCCCTTAAAAAAATCATAATATATTGCCAAGGTATTTCATTGATGAGTTAAAACAAAAGGAAATCGTTAATAGATGCAACAGTGTTTGACTGTGCAGCTTCAAAGCTATATCTGGCTCAGAACCTCAATCTTTACCCACATGATGTTGATAACAGTAGTAAATATCAATGGGACATTTATTATATGCTATGCCTTTTGATAAGAGTCTTACATACCTTAGTTTCTTCAACTTCAAAATATCCTTATGAGGTGGTAATTCCTCTTGCTTTACAGATTCTTTGAGTCATATCTAGTCAACTCTGAACACTATAATTTGTAGCTCATAAAGATCTTGAATATATTCTACACTGGTAGACTTCCAGCAGATGATGTGCTGCATAGCTGCCTGAGTGAGCCCTGTTCATCTGGATGACTTTGTATCTACTTTTTGATCACTCAGTATCTCATCTGATCCTTCCTGCGACCACGTGTTTTACGTCAAAGCATGCCATTTGTCACTGAAAAGTAGACTTACAAAACTGTTGTGGGCTGTTCAGTAGAGTAGAACATCCCAAGAAGAGCACATTCAACAAGAGTAGAGTAACTTACTCATTTTGGAGGAGATAAATTAGCTTATTGCCTTCTAGGCAAATTTCGTGAATCTAAAATATTGATCAAATGTCATGGATGAATGCATGTAAACATAACAGATACTACCCGGTCCCTCCTATTCCTTAGCGATGATCCTGAGTAGGTATTTGGAGTCTACCCTGCATTTTCTGTGGCATTCTGGTCATATTGTAGCTTTCCTTGAATAAATCGAAAGGATAATTTGTGAAATTAGTTTAATTTTATTTTTTATCTGAGAAGTTGTGCTCTACCACATTTACCACAAAAATGGTTTTATCAGATTAAATTAAGATAAAAAAGAAATGAAAAGGTGAGCAAGAGGTTAAGAAGGTATACAATCAACAACAAGCAACTTCACATTTCTCGGCCTTATTCCCAGAGTCCTATATCTAGATTGATCATCAGCTTTTAACTTTTGCTTATTCCTCCTGTTAGCTGAACTGGTATGATAAGAATTGTTTCAAGAGGAATATACATGTAAAGCAACTTACACAGAGCATATCTACCAAAGCAGATATATTTTGTGAGGTGTGTGATAGGATTTGTATTAAGAAAGGATTAACGAACTATAGAAATGATCCCTGAATTTATGTGAACTTACTGGTATTCTACTATAGAATTATTGTGGCTCTAGGAGTAGAAGAAATTATGTCATTGATGTGAAGGCAGTGGCCGTGGGAGTTGCTGAAGGCAGGGAGAGGGAAAAAGAGGTGTGATGTGGTGGCATTTTCGTGAATTGGTGTTGTCCTGAATGATATCGCAGCGACAGATGAAGGACATTATACATCCTGCCATAACCCATTGAATGGACTGGGAGAGAGTGTAAACTACAACATTAACTATAATCCATGCTGCTATGCTGTGTAGCAATGCTCCAAAATGTACTCATCAAATGTAATGAATGTACCACACTAATGAAAGTTGTCAATGTGGAAAGAGTAGGAGATGTGAAAGTGAGGTATATGGGAACCTTTTATATTATACTATTTTATGTGATTTATGCATCTTTAAAATTTTTTAAAACAGATTTTTTAAAAAAGAGAAAGGATTAACTGTATGTCTTGGTTTAATAGAGAGATCTTATAGTTAGGAAATGCTTCTAAATATATGATCCCTTGACTATCTGCTTTGTAATAGCCCAAGGGGATTTATTAAAAATACAGAGGTAGCCAATGTAGCTCAGTGGTTGAGCGCCAGCTTCCCACATACAATGTCCTGGGTTCAATGCCTGACCCTGGTAGTTGAAAAAAAATGCAGATTCCTGGTCCTGCCCCAGGTGAACTCCTCAGATTTTCTGAGGCATGTTTAAGTTTGAGAACCACATTTAAATCAGAGAACTACATTTTATTAGTCAGCCAAAAGGGTGCTGATGCAAAATACCAGAAACTGGTTGGTTTTTATGAAGGTATTTATTTGGGGTAGGAGCTTACAGATACCAGGCCATAAAGCATAAGTTACTTACCTCAACAAAGTCTGTTTTCACGTGTTGTAGCAAGATGGCTACTGATGTCTGTGAGGATTCAGGCTTCCTGGGTTCCTCACTTTCTGGGGCTTGCTTCTCTTTCCTCTGTGTGCTTACTTTTTTGGCTCCAGGTTAAGGCTTTAGCATCAAACTCTAACATCAAAACGCCAACATCAAAAACCCTTAACTCTGTCCTTTGCCCTGCATTTTATCTGTGAGTCCTCACTCACTCAACACCACCCACTCAACACCCTACAGGCAAAAGAAGTTTACATAATTACTTAATCAAGTAAACCTCAGCATCCAATATAATCTAATATGCCCAGAGGAAAAGATCAGTTTACAAACATATTCCAACATTTCTTTTTGGAATTCATCAGTAATATCAAACTGCTACATACATTAAACCAGACTACTTTTGCAACAAAAGCGTTTGTCAGGTGTACTTTATGGAGCTTTAATTTTTTTTAATAGACAGTCCCCTATGTACCTTTAAAAGGAAACTAAATTTTAATGTGGAATGAATTGTTTCAAACAGGAAGAAAGAGCCAGCCTTGTTTCTTGTCCTGTCTGAATCCCTCCGACCACACGACTGATTGACTCTACTTATATAAATGACATTCCCTATAGGGTAGCTCAAGGGATTGATTTTTTTTCCCTCTTTCGATAATGTTAGAGGATCCTTTTACAAACCTGCAAATATAATAATCCCATCAAGCCTATTGAAGAATTCTTGTGAACTCAGATAAAATGAAGCAGTGGTAGTAGGTAAAATGCTAACCTCTGAGGTCAGAAAGGTAGGTATGCAGGGGTTCAGACAAGATGTTGGCACTTTCATAGGATTTTCAATTCTTTAAATGCTGTTAATGCTGTTGCAGTCCTTAGTCAAAAAAGAATAACAGGCCAATGATAGAATTAGGCTGTTGCAAACAGTCATTATTTTTTAAACATTTTTTAAAATTTATTAAGCAGTTTTTGTTTGTTTTTGTAATAATATATTTGTATTTTTAAAAATATACATAGATTACACAAATGTTACACTAAAAATAAAGGAGTTTCCCACATCCCCCATTCCCCACACCCCCATTTTTCCCACATCAACAACTTTCATTATTGTAGTACATTCATTGCATTTGATGAATACATTTTGGAGCACTGCTGCACAGTTTGGATGATAGTTTCCATAGTAGTTTATACTCTCACTCAGTCTGTTCAGTGGGTTATGGCCGGATATGTAATGTCTTGCATCTGTGCCTACAATATTATTCAAGACAACTCCAAGTCTCAAATATGCCCCAATATCACACCTCCTTTTCCCTCTTCCTACGTTCAGCAGCTCCTGTTGCCACTGTCTCCACATCAATGAAATCATTTCTTCCATTGCTAGAGTCACAATAATTCTATAGTAGAATACCAGTACATCCACTCTAAGTCTTATTTTATTCTTCCATCCGGGAGGCCCTAGGATGACAATGCTCACTTCACCTCTCAATTAAGAGAGGTCTTCCATCCCACATGGGTGGTATATGGGACTCTTGTGCCTGCAGCTGTAGATTCTCTCTGTTCCTTGTTGCAGTGGTTATCTAACCTCACCTCCTTGTCACCTGTCCTGGCTAAGTCCAACCAACTGGAGAGTAAGAGTTGTAAATTTGCTGAGGCTCAGGGTCCAGGTGGGACATGAACAGTAGAGAGATTCATGTCTCCTGGGCATACACCAACACCAAAGCCAAACACAGGTTCTGTAAAAGTGACAGAAGAGGCATGTGTAGAGAGTTCACACCTGAGTCCAACTTCATCACACTCAGGAGCACAAATCCCAAAGTAGGGCTCACTGGCAAGGAACTGAACTCCAGAGCCATTTGTCATGACTGTAGGACCTGGGAATCTCTGTAGCCATCAGGATCAAAATTTCCTGGGGATGTATCTACTTTGGCTGTTTCCAAGATCCTGTCAAGACATGCAAAATTGCAACCCCTCTGATGACCTCCAACTCATTTTCAAGTCTCTTAGCCATTTAAACTCATTGGTCTTTAGCATTTCTCCCTTTTTAAAGGTCTTTTTCTAGTTTATTAAGCAGTTTTATTGAAATATTTTCACATATCCTATGACCTATCCAAAGTGTATAATCAATGTCTTTTAGTATATTCACAATGTTGTGCATTTATCCAGTCACTATTTGATTAGGCATGTGTTTGGGGTGGGAGTGGGGTTGGGCTATCTCTACCTTTATCTGGGTGTTGAATTAAGGTTTCACAGGGGTTTTGTGTGTATCATGATTGTTTCCATTAACTGTGGGCTTGGGAATTAGGTACTGATGCTCATATGATTCTATATGCTTTATCTAATTATTATCTTTGCATGCTGGAGGTACCTTAGTCCATCTCTTCTCCAAATCTTCAGCCATGAGAAGGAACAGAGACAAGTTTACCCTGAAACATATGCAGTTTAAGCTTTAGGGCCTCTCACTTGGACCAGTCCCAGTGAATGCTGGGAGCTGTAGAGTGATCTGCATTGGGAGGGGAAGGTAGATTACAATCAGAAACATTTCCACACCAATATTTCTGGGAAACAACCTAAAGGGATTTCTGAATTTTCAAGCTCCAGTAATTTTCTCATTCTAAATAAATATCCATGTTCATTCCTAATTTTCTACTTTTGTACTAGTTTGCTTTTTCCTAAAGAGAACCCCCAAACTGTATAATATTCACCACTCACCCGCACATAGCACCTTGATTCCCTCTTTAAAAACAGGATGTGGTTGAAAGAATTAGAAAGGTCAAGGGTTAAATTCAAGCTCTACCACACGCAAGCTACTTGACTTTTTGCATATCAGTGGAATGTCTTTAAGACTCAGGTCCTTATCTTTAAAGTGGGGATAATAAGAACCCCATCACAGGGTTGTTTTGAAGGCTTATGTATGTATATATAGCATATGTAGAAGATCAGTAAAGGAAATGATAGTCATGGCATCCCCACAAATGAAGGTACAGGTCACAGCAAATATAACAAATTCATAGAAGGGCATGACTAGTACAAGAGAACCTTTCATGGTTTGACAAATACATGTCACAATTGACTAGGATCCTGGAGCACAGGGCCATGTTCATGTTATTCAACTCTATCTCATCTGCACCAAGCACAAAGGCAGCCATGTAGAAGATGCTTACTACATAGTATTGAATGTTTATGGATGCAAACTCATTAGATGAATTTCTTTTATTTTAAGATTTATTTTTTATTTACTTCTCTCCCCTCCCCCCCAGTTATCTGCTCTCTGTGTCCATTTGCTGTGTGTTCTTCTGTGTCCGCCTGTATTCATGTCAGTGCCACCTGGAATTTGTGTCTCGTTTTGTTGCGTCATCTTGATGCGTCACCTCTCCGTGTGTTCAGCACCATCCATGGGCAGACTGCACTTTTTTTGTGTTGGGCGGCTCTCCTTACGGGGTGCACTCCTTGCATGTGGGGCTCCCCTCCATGGAGGACACCTCTGCATGGCATGGCACTCTTTGCACACATCAGCACTGCGTGTGGGTCAGCTCATCACACGGGTCAGGAGGCCCTGGGTTTGAACCTTGGACCTCCCATGTGGTAGGCAGATGCAGATGCCCTATCCATTAGACCAAATCTGCTTTCCCATGAATTACTTATATAAAAGGAAATTTGTGCTCAAGATATCAGAGAAATATTTGGATGGGTTAATTAACATCACCCCCATTAGTTAGCAGTTATGTATAACTGTATGGGTAATATTAAAATGTGTCTCTGTAGCTATATCAAAACAATTTAAATGCCTCAATATCTCTATATCTTTTTTTAATTAGTCAAAGATTTTTCGGTGCATACCAAATGCCTAAAAGCTCAGATATGTCACTTTAAACTTAGATATATGGCAATTGCCAACATATCCTCTATTCTTAATTCTATAAGACTATAACCTTGGGAAGGCAGGTCTTATAGAGTTTTGCCTTTTACTTATTTTCATCTTGCTTAGTTTTCATTTGTTTCAGTATTCTGTATACTTAATGAATGACTCAAATTGACTGATCTAGTAAACCTATATCTTGTTTTGGCAAGTTCTTTTCTGTATCTGAGAAGTAAAAGCAAGAGTGGAATCAACACTGATGAAATTCCTACTCTGTGCTAGGCACTTTTCAGACATGACCAATCTTCACAATGTACCTACAAGGTGTTTGTTTTCTTTGTGTATTTTTTACAAAAGGGTAGGTATTTTTTTGTTATAGAAATATTGAGGCAAAAAATTTAAAATTTATGCTTAATTAAAGTTAGATATGGTCTCTGGAGGTTGAATATGGGATTAGTGTCTCTATATCAACACTTACACATATCCATGTGCAGGGCTGCTAATGGGATTTTGATCATGGCCCTCAATCTGAAAGGTCTCAGGTAAGTTGCTGATTAGATAATGCATAAAGAATGGGAACTGTCATTCAAAGTTATTAGAAAACCTTCAGAGGCAACAATCAGAGACAACTTACCACTGTTGTCATGATTAGTTATGTCTATCATTAATTGTCCCCAAACTGCATTTTCGTAATTAGAATACTAAAGTAAAACATGTAGAAATCATGGGGACACTGTAATCATATTATTTTAAAATTGACAACACTCAGACCCTGCTGTCTTGCTCATTATATTTTACTATTTTATTTTATTATTCTATTTTATCCCCATTGGATTATTAAACCAGTGAGCTGGTCAGTTGTTGTTCAATCAGTCATAAAACAGCCACTAAATTTTAACTTTCCCTTGGACAATCAGGTCACTGTTTGTAACTACCCCAAGCATCAACAATGCTGCATATTCTGGTCTTGAAAGTTTCACTTTATAATTTATCTATGGCCCTGGATTTTCTAGAATAGTTGGTGGATCTAAATTGAAATACTGAAGAACACCTCTCAGATCTATTTTCTCCAGTTTAAATAGATCCCAAGTGAAAGCATTTTGTGTATTGCAAAAGATACTTGGTATCATTTGGTATGCAAAACAAATGATGGTCTTTCTTCAACTTATTTTTTCAACATCAACTCCTCTGCTCCTAGCTGAGGAGATAATTTTGAAGTGATGCCAGGTAAGAATGCTGCTCATGACATATTGTGCCCCTAAAAGGAAGGACCCAAGAGCAATTAAAACTGGAATGGCATTTCCTGAGATAAGAGAAGCCAAATGGTCTATAGCATGCACCTAATTCCAAGGAGTTGAGGGCTAAAAATAGAACGACCTATATACTTAGCATCTAAGGGCTTGAGCCTAAGGGAATGGTGAAAAATGAGATATGGGGCAAGTCAAATTGGTCTTGAAAATGTGCTGAGAGGCAGGTATGAAACGTTATATCCTTCAAATCAGGCTTTTCCAGACTTTTCCCAATTTCTCTAACACATTGTACAGTGTGATTCTTATGACCATGCAGCTCATTCTACATACCCCCTTTTCTCAGTTTCTTTGTAATTTGAGAAGCTCTTCATTCTACAGTGTCCAGTTCAAATTCTACCTGCTCTCCAATGACTTCTCTGAGTTTACCATGCACTTAATCATTGCCTGCTCTATGATTTTGCGGCACTTTATTTATAGCTATTTAAACATTGGTGTTAGCTGGTCAGGTGGTGTTAAATCCCCTGCCATGCCTATGACCATAGATATTACTTAAAAGAGCTGTCCTTTTCCATCCAGACTCAGGGCATTCTTTCAGGACTCTCCTTCTTACCACTTAAACTTTCAAGCCTGTCTCAACTCTTCCTAACTTACCTCCCCCTTGAGCCTCAAGTCATTGACTAACTTGGACTTGACTTTTGATTCTCCATCCTTCTCATTTTGCCCTGTAGAGATTTGGTAGTCCTGTGACATGCTGTTTACTTTGGATTTGACCTGAAAACTCTTCTTGTGTTCCATTCTCCACAATAACGGACACTAACCATTATACTCTTTCTCTAGCCTGGGTTCCTGGGAACTTGTGAGTTAAGTCCCAGGTCCCTCCCTGAACAGGAAGGAGAGATTAGATATGCCGTCCAGTATTACTCAAAAAATGTATTGATTGATAGTAGAAAATAAATTACCTTCCAGTTGTAAATATTTTCCTCAAAGATTTTGATTTTCAGAAATGCCACAAAAGAAAATAAGAGTAAAGTAATATATGTTGGTGCATTAGTAAGCCAAAAGGATGCTGATGCAAAATATCAGAAATTGTTTGGTTTTTATAGAGGGTATTTATTTGGGGTAGAGCTTACAGATACCAGGCGATAAAGCATAAGTTACTTCTCTCACCAAAGTCTATTTTCACGTGTTGTAGCAAGATGGCTGCCGACATTTGCAAGGGTTCAGGCTTCCTGGAATCCTCCCTTCCTGGGGTTTGCTTCTCTTTCCTCTGTTTGCTTACTTCCTAGGGCTCCAGCTTAAGGCTTCAGTATCAAACTCCAACATCAAATATCCCCAACTCTGTTCTTTGCCATGACTTTTATCTTTGAGTCCCCACCCATTAAGGGGTGGGGGTTCAATGCCTTAATGATGTCCAATCAAAGCCCTAATCATAATTTAATCATACCCAGGTACAGACCAGATTACAAACATAACCCAATATCTATTTAAAATTCATAACCATATCAAACTGCTACAGTTGGTATAAAATACAGTAAACTAATATGTGTGATCATAATCAAATCCATTTTAGACTATTGTTATAATCTATTGCAAAAGGACATACATTTAAATGCAGTTTTACTCTAAAACTACAGTTGAGTGGCTTTTCAATTTAGCCAGCTTAAGAGAACAGCTGGTCAGTTGGAGCATTTTCCTGAAGAGATGTACTATGAGAAAACTAAAGAATGACTAAGTGCAGTAGGAGTAATCTGTTTTATGAATTTTTATGCTACTTATTAAATATTTATTGACCAAAAGTCAACGTGCCATCAAAGTGCCTCGTCCATTTCTTTTGTGTGACATCCTCCAACTGTGGGTAAGCTTCACTATGTAAGAAACAAACTGCTCCCCTTCTCTGACAAATTCAACAACAAACAAACACTTTAAAATCCTGTCAAATAGAGGGCATGATGCTTTTCTTGATTACTTAGATCAAGAAGGTTCATAGACCTCTACTCCAGAAAAAAAAAAAAACACATAAACTTTCCCTGTTATCCTGTCACTAGACCAACCAGGAGATTCTGATCAGACTTCCTAGTAATAGGAACAGCTTGCAGAGTAAATATGAAAGTATCATACAGCCCAAATCAACTATTGAGTTAGGAATAATTGAAATGAATTTTTCACGAATGTAGACTGCTGAAATTACAAAATGACTTTTTAGGCAAAGGCAAGTTAGTCATTTTCTCTTGCTTAGAAGGCTCAACAATAGATTCGTGCCAGGGTCATTTTGATATTATAATTTTGCTAATATGTTTCTCCCTATGGGCAAAGTAACTAAATCAAATATAGACTTTTAGATGCATAACTATTTTAAAACAAAACCAAAAGAAAATACCCTGCTATGATTCTGGTCTTTAGATTCTTTTCATTTTGTAATTCTTTGACAAACCAACAACTGTGCTGTCAAGCTCAGAATTTAAATAGACTTCCACACAAAGCTGTAGGCATACCAGCTGTAATGACGGCAACCAACTCCATCTTTATTTTCTGTCTTTAAAAAGAAAGCATAGACTCAAGATGGTTCTTGCCAACCACAGCTTGGGAGGTAGGCTGTAAGGATAAGGAGAGTTCTTCCCATCTGTGGGAAGCGAAACAGCCTCGCAAGACAGAATGTGTGACAGAAGAAATATCTACATTCCCGAGAATTTGGACTGATACTACTTTTGGGAAAAGTGTTATTGTTTTAAAATTATCCTTATTAGATAATGAAATTTAAGCCAAGTAATACACAAAATGTAGTCCCTGAGCATGAGTACATATTGCCAAGAAAGCCAAGGTGATATTAATCCCTTTTTGGAATTTGAAACATTCCTTGGTCTGGGGAAGGCAGAAAGAAATATATGAAACAGGGAGCATTTGAGAGGGTGAAAAACTCACAATCTACTATATAGTTATGTTTGCCAGAGGAAAGGAAACAGAAAGACAAGACTAAAGAAAGAATTGAGGTATGAAGGCTATACGATAGGGAAAGGAAATTTAGATTTGCCAGGAAGGGCAAAAAATTTTGGGGTGTTTATAGATATTTTATAACAGGTATTCAGAGCTGATTAGGAAAAATAAATCATAAATTAACAAATTTATCAATTTTAAAGAAGAGAATTGAAACAAAGCATTGAAAAAAAAAGAAAATGATGCAGAAGTTTTATATTGAGGGAAGAGAGAAAAGGAATAATATTAAAATATGTAGAGTGTTCCCATTTATACTTGAACAATATTTTTCACCTTGGTACACTGTGTAAAATAAGGATTCAGTGTTTTTGTGGGTATAGTATCCCTGCTATTTTTTTTCTTCTGCAGAATACTCCTTTTTAGATGGTTCTCAGCTACCGTTTGTGCACCTTGGTCGTATGCCAGCAGGCTCAAGTGTTTGTTGGGGAATTGTTTCCATTGGGCAGTTATAATAAGAGCTATGTCTTTTTAATGTCAAGTAATTTTCTAAAATTATTTTTTTTATTTTTAAAGAAGGTTTAGGTTACATAAATGTTATGTAAAAAATATAAGTGGTTCCCATACGTCCCTGACCTGTGCTGTCTAGTATGATGGCCACTTGTCATGTGTGGCTATTGAGCACTTGAAATGAAGTCATTCCAAATTGAAATGACCTACAAGTATAAAATATTCCCTAGATAGTGAAGCCTTAGTACAGACATAAAAATGTAAAATATATCATGTATACTTGATTACATATTTAAATGATAATATTACTGATATCATAAATGAAATGTTATTGAAATTAATTGCTTGTTTCTTTTTCCTTTATTTTATTTTTCATATTTATTTTATTTTTCCTTTTTTTGTCTTTATTTATTTTTTTAATGTTACATTAAAAAAATATGAGGTTCCCATATACCCCCCACCCCCCTCACCCCAATCCTCTCACATCAACAACCTCCTCCATCATCATGGGACATTCATGGCACTTGGTGAATACATCTCTGAGCACTGCTGCACCACATGGTTAAAGGTCCACATTATAGTTTATACTCTCCCCCAGTCTACCCAGAGGGCCATAGGAGGACATACAATGTCTAGTAACTGTCCCTGCAGTACCACCCAGGACAACTCCAAGTCCTGAAAATGCCCCCACATCACATCACTTCTTCCTACTCCTTACCCTCAGAGGCTACCATGGCCACTTTCTCCACGTCAATGCTACATTTTCCTCGATTACTAATCACAATAGTTCATGAATGGAATATCAGTAAGTCCACTCTAATCCATACTCTATTCCTCCATCCTGTGGACCCTGCAATGTATGTCCACTCCACATCTATATCGAGAGATGGCTTAGATTCCATATGGATGATGGATGCGATTCTTCTGTTTTCAGTTGTAGGCACTCTTGTCTCCTTCTTTTTCCGTTTTTAAATGTGGCATTAGAAAATTGAAAATTACATACGTGTTTCACATTGTTTTTTTGCATGATAATTCTATTGGACAGTGTTGCTGTAAAGTAAAGGTGGGAATTTTTCCTTTCTGCATATAATAAGCCCTATTCCAGTTTACATGCTACACCCTCAACATAAACTATAGAATGTTCTATACTATGTTGTGCATTTGACAAGGGAAGCAACAAAAAGAAAACAGTCATTTAATGAAATCAAATGCAATCATTTCTGCAGAGAGATGATGTTGTATTTACAGTTTTGTGATTCAGGGGCATATTATAAGTGGATCAGTGAGGCAGGAGCTTAAAATAAACCATCTCATTTGATTCTTCAGTAACAGGGTTATTTTGACATCTTGATTCTTAATATGGCCTTTTAGTTTCATCTATTTTCCTTTTCTAGCTGGCAGTGACTGCTGGATACAACATAGCCATAATCATTATGCTTGGATTAATATGTGGGACTGAGCTCCCAAAGATCTTTATATTTCAAAGATATCCTTGTTTGCACCAATATATGACCAAACAGGTCTGAAAAGTTTGTTGAAAAATCTGTTCAGGAGTTGATTTACAGGCATTATCTTAATTTAGCTGGGTGCATTTGTATTCATTGATAGGATTCCCAAGTGTTCCCAGATGAAATTTAAAGAATAACATTATCTTTAAAGTGACAACCCAGTGTATCATGTACTTTTTATGTTGTGATGAACCAAGAACCATGTTGTCAATGATATGGAAAACCCAGACCTTTTCCAATTGCAAATGCAAAAAAAAAATTGATTCTTTGTAAAGCTTTGTAAATACTCATTAGCATGCCTTTGAATCCAAAGTGAGATTTCTAACACAGATAGCATCTTCTAACTGTATAAATATTTTCATTATAATGGTGCCCTTCAGACACTAAAGCAGGTAAATGCATAGAGTCTGCTTGCATGCAACTAATACTTAATTTGACTTTACTATGGGGACAGTGAAATATGGGACATCAGAAAAGGAAGCCTTCATGAAGCTGATAATTGAATTGGAAAGATCTACTTCATACCCATGGAAAGTTACCTATTAGCATGACCAGGCAGAAAATGCTGAGCAAGAAATAGGCAGTTCAGATGAGAAGCACTGTTATAGTTCATAGGAAGAACAATTCACTAACAAAATGTGTGGTAGTGAAAAGAATGCGAATTTTGAGGCTAGAGTTCTGGGGTTAATGTAGGGTTCTATTACTTCAAAGCCTCAGTAACTTACCTCACATCTCTGAGCCTAGGTGCCATATGTATATGGTAGAGTTTATTAGAATCCGTAACAGTAGAGGGAAAGGTACATACCAGGTGATAACAATGAAATATATACTATTTCGCATTAATTTCCTCTGTTCATGAAAGTCTCCTGTCTATTTCCTCCACGGAAGAAATTATTTTCTGTTTAGCCTCTGATCATGTTACAAGAACTCTCCTCTGTCTTATCCTCAAACTCCTCCTTCTCTCAGACACTCAGTGACTTCCCATTCCCAAAGTTTCCTTCATTTCTATCTTAAGCAGAATAGTTTAGTTCTACTTTTGACTCACCTTAGGCCACCTGAGCCAAGCCTGGGGAGGGTTATTTGTGGGAGAGTGGGGAAAGGATGTAGCAATAGAACTAAAAAGGTCAGCAAGGTGTTTTTGCCAAAGACAGTTCTCAGCATTCTGTGACCATTTTTACAAGATCAATTTTATCATCCCCAAAGAAAAAGAAGATATAGCTATGATTTTAAACATTGTACATGTTTTAATTTTTCAGTCAGTTCAATCAAATGCCCTATTGCTATGCATGATGCATGTATGGAATGAACATACATGGTGGCCAGTAAAAAGATTGCGTGTGACACATGTTCCCTTCCCTGTGTTTTCAGAGGACAACTTTAGCATATATCGTGTGGTATTAGAGTTGCTGATTCACCTTTCATCTTTAAATATTCTCTCATTGGCATAGCTATTGAATCTCCTTTATCACTGCGTCTCTACTAAATGACAGCAAGCACAACGGGTGTTTTTATTCCATATGTAGGGTTTGATCAAGCATCAGTATTTTCAAATATTTAGATGAATGATTCTAAAGCAAAAAATAGGCTGACAATCATTGACCTAACCTATGCCCACTCCCACCTCCAGCCAAGGTTTTTGGATGAAATTGGCATGCTATGAAATTAAGATTGCCATTAAAACAGAAGCTAAAATCTAGCCTAATAATTCAATTTTTAATTTCTGAATTATTTTGAGAGATAAAGATATCTGGTTCCTTCCTTGTCCCCTTCATTGATGAAGTTAGATATCCCAAATCCATTACAATTATATAAACTGTAAATCTGTTTGGGTAAAACTGTCTCATTTTTATTTCAGTGGATAAACATTTCCATTAGAAGAGTATTGTGCAGAATTGGGATTTGTATATATTCATAAATGCATCCACATATGCAGATGGGCCCACACATGTACACACAGACACATGTTCTGTTCAAATGCCCCATACATGCACAGATACACACATTCAAGGACTCACACAAAGTTGAATGTGAAAGGACTGCACTTCCAGGGTGTGACCTCCTCGTCTATTATCCTTCTCATCCATTATTTTCATACACCCACCATCCTTTGCAAGCAACATGTAGACCTAGGTGCTTTGGTAAGGGCTCCAACTTATTTATTATAATGTAAATAGAAAATTCTTGTATAATTCTTCCCTGAAGTTTTCAAATATAAGACTCATTCTGGGACATTCATCTACTGGGTATAATGATGCTGCCCAGTCCCCTACCTCCTTGTGTGGATTACATCATCATGCAAGTAAGAAGTTGAATTTCAAAATTGTTGTCTTTGGTACATTTAAATAATGTGTGAATGAATTTAGAGTGCTTTTATCAATTATTCATACCTTCCCAAAACACTATCACTCTTCTAAGGTACGACCATCAATTTGCCACATTTTACCAGTGAATGAATTGAGGTGCTGAGCAGTGAAATAATTGGTTCAATGTCACATACAACTGGTAGGTAGCAGAGTCAGAATTCAAAATCAGGTGTGTTTGAATGCAGAGCCCACACTTACTAACCAAGCCAATTTTGCCTTTCAATGGAAAGGCTGGGAAAGCCTACATAGAGAAGATGATATTGCAATTGATTTTTTAATAATAATGAGCAGGATTTTGATAGATGGAGATATTTGGAGATGGAAGTTCAGAAAGAGTTTTCCAGACTGAGTTTACCAGAGGAAGAAAGGCATCATTTGATGATACATTGTATGATATGTAGTGACACTTCCAGGAAATTAGTTAGCAACAAGATATTTTCAGTTATAAGCCTAACATTACTGAAAAGTTATATTTGACTAGCCCCTGTCAACCACAGACTTACATATGCAGTCTACAGTTTCAGAATATGTCATACCAAATAACTTCAAGACAGCAAATAAGGCTTAGAACTATTTCTTTTTTATAAAAGATAATACTCTGAATCATGCAGTGAAGTTGGAAGACAAAAATATAATCAGGTAAAATCAGAGAAAATTAAAAAATAATAAAATGGTAATGAAAATTTGAATTTTACTGCATATTCACTTTCATAATCGAGCAGATGAATAAGAGAATTCTAATACTTTTGATAAATATTGCCAAATTGCCTTCTTTAAATGCTGTACTTTATATGAGAACCCCCTTTGTCACATCATCATCAACACTGGGTTTTATTCATTGTTAATAGAACACCATGACTTTTTGAACAAAAGATGACTGACTTAACTCAATTAAAATTTTTATTAATGATTTTGGGTTATCATTATAACCTTCAATCACTTTTCTTGGCTATTATATCACGATAGTTGTCCCTACACTAAGTGCCCCAGAAAATATTGTGGACTTCTTTTGTATGATGTATTTATGGTTTTCCTGAATTATTCATTCTAGTCAAGCTGTCAAAATCCTCTTTATAAACCCCTCTACTTTCAATCTCCTGAAGCTTATTAAAGCTTATTAAAGCTTATTATAATTCTGTCTAAAGTTAAACTGGTCCTGAGTGAGAGACTGGAATGTTTCCTTATGAATAAATTTAATGACATGACATTTATTCTGGCTGTTGAAAGTGTTTGTTTATTTACTCCTGGTTTTCATCTTTGTTCTTAATACTTAAGGAAGGTAAGGACACAAAAACTGGATAAGGAAGGATTGCTATAGATATTTAAAAGTATTATAAATGATATTTTTAAGAAGAGCTATAGTAGAGAATCTTCTTTTCAAAGAATAGAAAATCAACAGAGTGAACAGGTGCATTTCATATCAAATCAATTTTAAAACATTATAAAGTGCTGTTTAAAAATTGTGAATTTTTAAATATTTGAAAGCTATGAAATATATTGTAAAATAATAGGAAAATATTTCACCATATTCCAGAGGTCAGCCTAAAGTTTAAGAACATAAACTCAAAAACCAAACTCTAGATCTCCACAGACTCTCTACTTTCTAGCTGTGTGACACTGCAGAAGCCACTTCATATTTCTAGGCCTCAGTTTTCCCATCTGTAAAATGGAGATGATTTCATAGTACCTACATTTTAGGGTTGTTGGGAAGATGGAATGAGTGTATTTATATAAGGCATGAAGAAATATATCTGCTTTATAGTGAGTGTGATTTAAATGTGCCCATTTACTGGGTGGTGTCCCAGGGACAATTGCCGGATGTTGTATGTCCTCCCATGGCCCACTGGATGGAACGTGGGAAAGTGTGGGCTATGGTGTGGAACACGGGACATGGGGTGCAGTGATGCCCGGAGATGTACTCACCAGACGCAATGGATGTGACATGATGATGGGGGAGAGTGTTTTTGGGGGAGGAGTAGTGGGGTGGGGGCGAATGGGGACCTCATATTTTTTTAATGTAATATCTTTTTAAAAAATGAATAATTTGAGTAGAATTTGAAAAAACAATGTGCCCTTTTATTAGCACAAGAACTGTTTTCCATTTTGGTTTGCTTTCTTATTTTCAAAAAAGTCCATTCAATCTAAGTAATTTACAAACTTGTAAAAAAAAAAACCGGGGAGAGGGGCAAGATGGCGGCTGAGTGAACATCCCTGTTAGGGTCTTCTGCAGGGAATCGGCTGGGCGGCATTGGAGACTCTTTGGGACCGGATTGTTTCGGGATTTTTGCTGGTCCGGAGGTGTCTGGACATCGATTTGGAGGGAAGGTAACAGAGAGGATTCGTCTGTGAAAGATACACGGAGATCCCAGCTACCTGTAGAGGATTCCCTCCTTGGGTAGGCGGAAACGAGGCATCTAGCCCCGCTCGGTGGGGCTGAGCCAGGTCGGGCCACAGCGGCGGACGCTGGAGCCGGGCCGGGCTGCGCCGGCGGCGAGCGGGGCCGGGCGGGGCCGGGCGGGGCCGAGCAGGGCCGAGCCGGGCCGCGGTGGTGTACAGGCCGGGCAGTGGCAGCATATGGAGCCGGGCGGGGCCGGTGCAGGCCGTGGTGGCGAGAGGCGGACGCCGGAGCTGGGCCGGGCCGCTGTAGCGAGCGGAGCCAGGCGGAGCCGGGTCAGGCCGTGGCGGGTAAGGAGCCGGGCGGGGCCGGTCCAGGCCGTGGTGGCGGGAGGTGGACGCGGGAGCCGGCTGGGCCGCTGTAGCGAGCGGAGCCGGGCGGAGCCAGGCCAGGCCGAGGCCGCGTAAGGAGCCGGGCAGAGCCGGTCCAAGCCTCCGCGGCGGGCGGAGCCGGGCCTGCGGAGGGGTTTCTGTTCTTTTTTTTTTTTTTTTTGGAGCATCTGCAGTACTGGGGAGTTCGTGGGCCCTGGGCGGCCTATTGGGGGTTTGTGGGAAGGGAGGTGCTTGCAGACCCATTTGGGCAGACAGACGGGGGGTTTTAGGGCAAAGCGGGGGGAAGTTGTTGTTTTAGATAGTGTTGCAATTGTGAAACGTGTATACCTGTATCTCTCTTCTCCCTATCCGTTCCCCACCGTTTGCCCATCCTCTTTTTCTTTCTTTCTTTGTTCTTGTCTTTCTTTTTTCTTTATTATAATTAGTTTTTGGTTTTTTTTTTTCGGTTTTCTCTTTCCCTCTTGTCCCTCATCTTCCACTTATTTTTATTTTAATTCAAGTATACAATAGGTGCTACAGGGAACACCTCACATTTGCTGGGTTTTCCGATCCTCCACTGCCTCATTTCTGTGTGAACTGATTTAGGCTACCTACACTATCCCCCTTACCCTGCATCTTGATATCCACTATCATCTACTGTCTCTCCTATATTCCACCCCCCACCTCCCGTTCTTTGATCCACAAAGTGTCTAACTCTTAATTTCTAATACCTTTGTTCTGTTTTCTGTCTATTATCCACTCTTGAAACTATTACCTTTCTTTTCTTTTTCCCTCTCTCATGAAAACAATAGCTGTGTAGTTCATACCATATTCCTCCCAAATTCAGTCATCTACTTCATAAAAGGTACTCTACCTACAGCTATAACTCTATACAATCTACATGAATCTAACCTCCATCCTTCCAGACCTCATATTCTTGCTTTGTTAACATACATCACCAATACAACTTTACACTTTTCCCTTGCTTACACAATTGCCTTTCCCCAACACTAATACTTTCCTCTAAAGTGAACTTAACCAACAACAAGTAACTAGAATAAGAAGAAAAATCTGACAAAGAGAAGATATAACACCTATGCAAAAATAACAACTAATTAACCTCCAAGAGCAGACAAAGAAGTTAAGGAACTGATTAAATTCGTCAAAATAAAGAGATGACCAGAAAGCAACAAAAATCTACAAACCAAACCAATAATCAGGAAAACATGCCTGAATCCAATCAACAAACCAATAATGACGAAGGGGAGCAAAACTTGGCACAAGCAATGAAAGATCTCAGAACATTTATCACCGACAAATTTGATGCAGTAATGAAAGAGGTTAACAACATGAAGATATCACTTGGAGGGGAAATTGCAGACATACGCAAAAACATAACAGATATGATGGGAATGAACACCACAGTTCAAGAAATCAAAAATACACTTGCAGCAAATATCAGCAGACTAGAAGAGACAGAGCAGAGAATTAGTGATGTGGAAGACAGTACATCAGAAATCAAACAGATAGTAGAAGGGGTCAATAAGAAGATAGAAAAAATCCAATTAGGATTTAGGGACCTGAATGACAATGCAAAACGCTCAAACATACGTATTATAGGCATTCCAGAAGGTGAAGAGAAGGGAAAGGGGTCAGAAAGAGTGTTGCAGGAAATAATGGCTGAAAACTTCCCAAATCTACTGAAAGAGACAGATGTACATATCCAAGAAGCACAGCGCACTCCACAAGTCATAAACCCCAACAGGCCCACCCCAAGACATATACTTGTCAAATTATCCAATGCTCAAGACAAAGAGAAAATCCTAAAAGCAGCAAGAGAAAAGAAAACCATCACATACAAGGGAAGCTCAATTAGATTAAGTGCTGATTTCTCTTCTGAAACCATGGAGGCAAGAAGACAGTGGTATGATATAGTCAAGGTACTAAAGGAAAGAAATTTCCAACCAAGAATACTTTATCCAGCTAAACTTGCATTCAAATATGATGGAGAGTTCAAAATATTCGCAGACAAACAGAAACTGAAAGAGTATACCAACAAGAAACCTCCCCTTCAAGAAATTCTAAAGGGAGTGCTGCAGGAAGAAAGGAAAAAACAGGAAAGGCAAAGTTGGAGGAGAGTATAAGACCAACAACAACAACAAAAAAGACAAAAAAAAATATACAAACAAAATATGACAAACACAAATCCAATCAAAGTATGGCTAACACAAATAATTCCTTGATAGTAATAACACTGAATGTCAATGGATTAAACTCACCTATCAAAAGATTCAGACTGGGACATTGGATAAGGAAATATGACCCATCCATATGCTGTCTACAAGAGACACATCTTAGACCCAGAGACGCATGGAGATTGAAAGTGAAAGGCTGGAAAACAATCATACAAGCTAACAATAACCAAAAAAAGGCAGGAGTAGCTATATTAATATCAGACAAAATAGACTTTAAATGTGAAACAATTGTGAGAGACAAAGAAGGATACTACATTTTAGTCAAAGGGAAAATCTGTCAAGAAGATCGAACAATCATAAATATCTATGCCCCTAACAAGGGTGCCTCTAAATACGTCAGGCAAACGCTGGAAAAACTAAGTGAAAGAATAGATACATCTACAATTATAGTGGGGGATTTTAATACACCACTATCAACTCTGGACAGAACATCTCAAAAGAGAATCACCAAAGAAACAAAACATCTGAATAGTATATTAGAGGAGCTCGATCTAATAGACATATATTGATCACTACACCCAAACACAGCAGGATATACATTTTTCTCAAGCGCACATAGATCATTCTCCAAGATAGATCATATGCTAGGCCACAAAGAAAGGCTGAACGAATTCAGAAAGATAGAAATCATACAAAACATTATCTCTGACCACAGTGGAGTCAAGCTGGAGATTTGCAAGGGACAGAAGCCCAGATTTCACACCACGATTTGGAAATTAAACAGCACACTCTTAGAAAAACAGTGGGTCAAAGAGGAAATCTCAAAAGAAATCAATGACTACCTTGAAACAAATGGTAATGATAACACAACATACCAAAATTTATGGGATGCAGCAAAAGCAGTACTGAGAGGGAAGTTTATAGCCATAAATTCATATATCAAAAAAGAAGAAAGAGCAAAAATTGAAGAACTAACTGCACATTTGAAGGAATTAGAAAAACAACAACAAAGCAACCCAACAGGAAGAAGAAGGAAGGAAATAACAAAGATAAGAGCAGAACTAAATGAAATAGAAAATAAGAAAGCACTTGAACAGATAAACAAGACCAAGAGCTGGTTTTTTGAGAAGATTAACAAAATTGACAAACCTTTAGCAACACTAACAAAGAAAAAAAGAGAGAAGATGCAAATACACAAAATAAGAAATGAGAAAGGCGATATCACCACTGACCCCACAGAAATAAAGACTATCATAAGAGGATATTTTGAAAAACTATATTCCAACAAAAATGACAATCTAGAGGAAATGGACAAATTCCTAGAAACACATAAACAGCCCATATTGACAAAAGAAGAAATTGATGATCTTAACAAACCAATCACAAGCAGAGAGATAGAATCAGTTATTAAAAATCTCCCAACTAAGAAGAGCCCAGGGCCAGATGGCTTCACAGGTGAATTCTACAAAACATTCCGGAAAGAACTGACAGCAATCCTGCTGAAACTATTCCAAAACATCGAAACAGAAAGAACGTTACCCAACTCCTTCTATGATGCCAACATTACCCTAGTACCAAAGCCAAACAAAGACATCACAAGAAAGGAAAATTACAGACCAATTTCTCTAATGAACCTAGACGCAAAAATACTTAACAAAATACTTGCTAATCGTATTCAACAACACATTAAACGTATTATACACCACGACCAAGTGGGATTCATCCCAGGTATGCAAGGATGGTTCAACATAAGAAAATCAATCAACGTAATACACCATATAAACAGATTGAAGGAAAAAAATCACATGATTATATCTATTGATGCAGAAAAAGCATTTGACAAAATACAGCACCCTTTCTTGATAAAAACACTCCAAAAGGTTGGAATACAAGGGAATTTTTTGAACATGATAAAGAGTATATATGAAAAACCTAAAGCCAATATTGTTTACAATGGAGAAATCCTAGACTCCTTCCCTCTAAACTCAGGAACAAGACAAGGATGCCCACTGTCTCCGCTCCTATTTAACATTGTCTTAGAAGTACTTGCTCGAGCACTGAGGCAAGAACCAGAAATAAAAGGCATTCAAATTGGAAAGGAAGAAGTCAAAATTTCATTATTTGCAGATGACATGATCCTATACATAGAAAACCCTGAGAGATCTACAATGAAGATTCTAGAACTCATAAATGAGTTTAGTAAAGTCGCAGGTTATAAGATCAATGCGCAAAAATCAGTAGCATTTCTGTACACCAATAATGAGCAAGATCAGAAGGAAATCAAGAAACAAATACCATTCACAATAGTAAATAAAAAAATCAAATACTTAGGAATAAATTTAACTAAAGAGGTAAAGAACTTATACACCGAGAACTATACAAGATTGTTCAAGGAAATCAAAGAAGACCTAAATAAATGGAAGACTATTCCTTGTTCATGGATAGGAAGACTGAACATTATTAAGATGTCTATCCTACCAAAACTGATCTACACATTCAATGCAATCCCAATAAAAATCAATGCAGCCTTCTTTAAGGAACTAGAAAAACTAACTATGAAATTTATTTGGAAAGGAAAGAGACCTCGAATAGCCAAAGACATACTGAAAAAGAAAAACGAAATTGGAGGAATCACACTACCGGACTTCAAAACATACTATAAAGCCACGCTGGTGAAAACAGCATGGTATTGGCATAAGGAGAGACACATAGACCAATGGAATCGAATTGAAAGCTCTGATATAGAACCTCACATATACAACCACATAATATTCGATAAAGCCACCAAACCCTCTCAACTGGGAGAGAGTGGCCTATTCAACAAATGGTGTCTGGAGAACTGGATAGCCATATGTAGAAGAATGAAAGAGGATTACCATCTCACACCTTATACAAAGATCAACTCAAGATGGATCAAAGACCTAAATATAAGAGCCAAGACCATAAAAACCTTAGAAAGCAGTGTAGGGAAACATCTACAGGACCTTGTAATAGGAAATGAATTTATGAATATCTCACCAAAAGCACGAGCAGCAACAGAACTAATAGATACATGGGACTTCCTCAAAATTAAAGCCTTCTGAACCTCAAAGGAGTTTGTCAAGAAAGTAAAAAGGGAGCCCACACAGTGGGAGAAAATATTTGGCAACCATATATCTGATAAGAAACTTATAACTTGCATATATAAAGAACTCCAATATCTTGAAAATAAAAAGATAAACAACCCATTTAAAAAATGGGAAAAAGACTTAAACAGACACTTCTCCGAAGAAGAAATACAAATGGCAAGAAAGCACATGAAAAAATGTTCCAAATCTCTAGCTATCAGGGAAATGCAAATCAAAACTACAATGAGATGCCATCTTACACCCATAAGATTGGCAGCTATGAAAAAAACAGAAGAATACAAGTGCTGGAGAGGATGTGAAGGAAGGGGAACACTCATCCACTGCTGGTGGGAATGCAGAAGGATCCAACCATTCTGGAGGACAGTATGGCGGTTTCTCAAAAAACTAGCCATAGATTTGCCATATGACCCAGCAATACCACTGCTGGGTATATACCCAGCAGAACTGAAAACAAGAACACAAACCGATATATGTACACCAATGTTCATAGCAGCATTGTTCACTATTGCCAAAAGTTGGAATCAACCCAAATGCCCATCAACAGATGAGTGGATCAATAAAATGTGGTATATACACACAATGGAATTCTACTCGGCTGTAAGAAAAAACACACTACAAACACATGTGATAACATGGATGAATCTTGAGAACCTTATGTTGAGTGAAGCAACCCAGACATTGAAGGACAAATACTACATGATCTCAATGATATGAAATAAACAAGCTGCCCTAGATAGCAAGAGACTGAACGATAGGCTTACAGGAAATCGGAGGGTGGAGGAAGGATATGAGCCGATGTCTGCAGGGGTCGAATTTAAGACGAGATGGTGGTAAGTATGAACACAAAGAAGAGATAAAAGGGGGGCAAGGGGTTGCCTTTGCTTCGTGCTTTGCGGGTTTGAGGGTGGCTGGGGAGGGACGGATGGGTAACGTTGCCCAAAAGTGGGGCGAGGGAGGGGTAGCATACGAACCAGGAGAGGGTCAGGTGTTGGTGGAGATTAAAATGCCGAGAAAATCATATCAAAATATAATAAAGAGGGTTACCTGTTTAGAATGCTCGGAGGGGAGGGTCTGATGCAGGACGGGCTCCTGGGGAATGTCTAAATGCTCATTCTGCCAGAGTGGGTGACACCATGGGGTAGAAACCCAAGTAGTGAGAGTGGGGGTGGACCCACATCCTGGGGAGGACTAATGCCATCAGGTAGAGGGAACTGTATCCCTCGAGAGAAAGGGTGGCTCCCAGGGCATTGGGGCAGTTGAGTAAGTTAGGAACTGAACACTATTCCATCTATCTCTGGAAGTGGCTCCTCAGGAAACGGAGGTTGGCTATCACTGAGGACACCAAGGTGGAAGGGAAAATGGACGTTAAATGTGTGGAACCAAAGTAAATGGGGGGTAAGAGAGGAGTTTCTTGAGAGTACACAAGGATGGATATAAAACATGTAATATTACACTATAACATATAGGAGATGACAGACTGATAATGGAAACCATAATGTAAAACATAGGATAACTAAAAATGTAAAGAACTGTGTATCCTAAAGTATGCACCACAATGTAAGCACAGATGTCACCTTGTTAGAAAGCTAATGTCTCAGACTCTGTACATCACTTTAAGTAAATATGATATGAATAGGGCGTAAGAGTATCACTGTGGAAGGGAAAAGGTTTTCTGGTGGATGTGTGGGAGTGCTGTATATTATATATATACATTGCTGTGGTCTAGGACTCCTGTGAAGAAAAGCTGAATAATTAGGGGGGGGGGGGAAAGAAAAAGATAGGATGTGGAATTTTTTCAAGTCAACATTCTTTATCTAAGTTCTTTATCTAACTTTATCCAAGTTCTTTATCTATCCTTTAAGCTCATCGCTATATGCCATTCCCTAGTAAGGGACCATGAAATTATATTGGGCTTCAAATTTCGGGGAGTTCTGGATCACAGAGTGTTTCAACAATGGCAATGGAGGGATACTGGTATGGGGTACCAATGACAGGTGATATATGGCTGACAGGGAGCTGTACAGAACATATGTCCAGGGTGCATGGTAATGGTTGGATATACTCATAGTGGTAACAATTAAAAACCACAGTAGGGGGGGTACTGGGTTCCTGGCCAGTGGTGCTCTGTCGTGGTCCCTAGGGGAGCAGTGACAGTCTCCCAGGTACAGTGGCGGGGACCGGGAGGGAGTGAGGGTTCAACAGTGAGCCCCTGATGCTAATGACTATGCTTGTGAGCTGATAAACCCAAAATAAGAACAAGGCCTAGAACAACTTTGTGCCTGGGAATTTCCTCCTGTCAGCCTTCATGTTACTCAAATGTGGCGAGTCTCGAAGCCAAACTCAGCATGTAAATGCAATGCCTTCCCCCCAGCGTGGGACATGACACCCGGGGATGAGCCTCCCTGGCAACGAGGGACCACTATCAACTACCAACTGATGATGCAACTGGAAAATGACCTTATACGGAAGGTTCAATGCGGATCAGCAGAATATCCATGTCTACATAAAATAACATGACTTTAAAATGCTGTTTGACCTAAAGTAAGGGGAAAATGGAAAGGAGATATGAGTTTATATGGCTACGAGTTTCTGAAAAAGAGTCTGGAGGCTGGCAGTAGGTTTGCCCTCATGCACAACTGAGCAGAGTCAGAGAGACAGATAAAGCAGATACAACCCCCAGATATTGGTTCCTTTGAGGGCTAAAGAGACCCACGGGAGTTATGGTCATGGCCGATGGGGTTAACTACCAGGGCAGATGGCCCCTCTTTGGAAATGGTGTTTATGTGTGATGAATCTGGACTCAGATGGGATCTCCCTTCATAAGACTTTCATGCCAATGTGCTGGAGGTGCAGTTAATGTTGGGGTTTAAGATATATTTAGGGGATTTGAATCTCTGGACTGACAATGTGATAACCAGATCCTGAGCCTCAACAGACTCCAGCACCTACAATCTGATTTATTGGACTTACCACACTCAGCTAAGATGGAGTTGAAGAAGGACAACCACCACACCATGGAGCCTAGAGTGATTACAACTGAAAATGGGAGGATTGCATCCAGCATCCAGGTGGAATCTGACCCTCCTCTTGACATAGAGGTGCAATGGACACAACCAATCCAATGTCCACATAGAAGAGGTGGCATTGGAATGGGAAAAGTGGACATAGTGGACGAAGGGTATGGGGAAAGGCAGGAAGAGATGAGAGGTGGAGGCGTCTTTGGGACATGGAGCTGCCCTGGATGGTACTTCAGAGGCAATCACCGGACATTGTAAATCCTCACAGGGCCCACTGGATGGAATGGAGGAGAGTATGGGCTATGATGTGAACCAATGTATATGAGGTGCAGAGGTGCCCAAAGATGTACTTACCAAATCCAATGGATGTGTCATGATGATGGGAACGAGTGTTGTTGGGGGGGGGAGAGGGGGGGTGGGGGGATGGGGTTGAATGGGACCTCACATATATATTTTTAATGTAATATTATTACAAAGTCAATAAAAAATTAAAAAATTAAAAAAAAAAACCTGTAAGCTCTATGAGGTCAGGAATTTTGCCCATCTTGGTTATTACTTTAATCCTGTACTCACCACAGTGCTTGGAACATAGCAGAAGCTCTGTATATAGCTGCTGAATGAATGAATGAATGAATACATGAATACATGAAGAGATCATGGCCGAAAAATAATTATTTCATTTATGCTATAGAGTGATGCAGTTTTATATGGGAGAGAGAAAGTATTTCTTCCATAATAAAGAGTGAGGTGTTAGTTTTGGCTGCTCCAGATTCAAATATGATGAGTTTTGTGATAAATGACTTGTTCATTGGAAGGCTATCCCTTGATATTTAACTTAACCTGATGATGTGCTAATGCCAAGAAAATGATGAGCTCACAGCTGTGCTATAATAAAAGTGTCCATTTTCTCATTAGAAAAATGTAATGGATAGAAAGCAACGCAAGTATATTATGTAGGTTCTGTGGTGGCTTGTAATATAGAGATAAATATTATAGAAGATGGAAATTCTCAGGTTATATGCATATGATGTCAGCACAATTATTATAGCTGAAGAGTTTTTTTTAATCACTCAATTTTATTAAAATAGCTGTCTATCAAATATATCATAATAATTACAAATAAAACAGCAAACTTGGAGACATTTTGCATGAATTTAAAGTCAAAGGCATAGAACCTTATTTTATAAAAGATGTATGTTAGAAAAAAGGCACACATTTAAAGAAAAATGTGGACAAAAGATAAAATAAGAAACACAAATGGTCAATAAATCTCACTAATAATAAAATACAAATAAAATAAGAGATACATTTTTTTCCCCATAGGGTTGGCAGGTTTTTTAATAAGTATTCAGCAGTGAAAAAGTTATGGGAAAATACATACTCTCATACTCTGTTGGTGGTAGTTTAAATTGGTACAACCAGGCTCCACAGCAATTTAGCAAAACAAAAAGTCTTGAAAATGTTCGTACCTGTGACTCAGCAGTTTCCCTTCTAGCAATGTATCATATACAAATAATTGGATAAGTAAGCACCAATAAATGTGTGAAGATATATATCATAAGTTGCTTCTAATATAATAAAACCAAAAGAAATGTAGACATTAGTTTAACTGGTTTTAGAAAAGTTACATAAATTGAGGTATGCTATATAATACATGAGGCAGGTTAGTATAGCGGAAGAGGGAAGATGGCTGGCCTGGCAGACAACATTCCCGGCAGACCACATGGCCAACAGACCACATGGACACGAGAACCCACCTGGAAACCTGAGCAGAAGACTGCTGGAAAGATGAAACTGTGAGATCCTGGCCCTGAGAACTTCATTTGGAATGAGAGGGAAAGCCCCAGATATCTTGAAAAGGCCTCACTATTGGCCCCTGAGAACTGATAGGTGGGGCAACCAATCAGAACAGCTAACAATTGTGGTCCCACACCCAACATCATGATGGAGTAGGAAGAAGGAATTTTAAAAGGCCTGACCTGGGGCCCTGTGCTTGCAATTCACTGTACGCTCGGCCTGCAGTCCGTGCCTCTGACCATGTACTTTTCTCATTTTCTTGTTTCTTAATACTCTTTGCTCCCTTGCCTGCCCTATGGCATGTCCTTAAATTCTTTTATATGGCATAAGCCAAGAACTTAGAAGCCCAGAAACCAGAACCATCCAGTAACATATATAATAATAAACATTGAAGATGCTATCACTTAGTGAGAATTAATTAGATGCTTTATTTTCATTATTGCATTTATCCCTCACCGCAAGCCCAGATTCCTCATCAATATTACAAATAAGAAAATTGATAATCAGAAAATATAATTATTGGCCAAAGAATCAAAACCAGATCTCCAAACTGCTAAAATTCAAGATATCAACATTATCATATATTGCAGATATTTATTACCTTCGAAGGAAAAGAGCATATTGCCAAATAATGCAAGGGTAAGATCCCATTTTTACTATAACTATAAATATAAATAAATAATCTGGTGGTGAATTTGTAGGGACTCTATATTTGCACATATATTTTCTTCAGTAAGTCTTTTTGTTCATCTAATATTTTTATTGTAGAAATTATGTTTACAGAAAAATCCTTTAGAAAATAGAGTTCCAATGTATCTTCCTTCATACAGTTTTCCCATTTATTAGCAATTTACATTATTTTTCTGCCTTTGTTAAAATTTACGTAACAATATATTTATAATTATATTAACTATAGTCCATAATTTATGTTAGAGTTCACTGTGTTGTATAGTACTGTGGGCTTTTAAAAGTTTATTCTCATAATATATATACAACCTATTATTTCCCTTTTTACCATATTCAAATATAATTTCAGTGGAATTAATTACATTTTCAATGTTTGCTAACATATCCTCCATCCATTACAAAAATATTTCCATCTTGCCAAACAGAAACTCTGTACCAATTAACCATTAACCCCACATTCCCTACCTCCACCCCAGTCCCTGGGAAGCTGTATTCTAGTTTCTGACTCTAAGTGTTGGCTTATTCTAATTATTTCATATCACCAAGATCATACAATATTTGTTCTTTTATGTCTGATTTATTTCACTCAACAAGATGTCTCCAATGTTCATATTGTCCTGTGCATCAGAATTGCATTCTTTTTTATGGGTGAATAATATTCCATTGTATGTATATACCACATTTTGATTATCCATTCATCAGTTGATGGACATTTGGGTTGCTTCTATTATTTGGCTATTGTGAATATTGCTGCCATAAACAACTGTGTGAGTCCCTGTTTTCAATACTTTTGGATACATATGTGATAATTCTGTTATTAATTTCCTGAGAAAACCCCAGAGGTTCTACACCATTTTACATTACCGCCAGCAATGAATGTGAGTCCCTATTTATCCACATCTTCTCCAGCACTTGTTATTTTCCAGTTTTGTATCGTAGCTATTCAAGGGGGTGTAAAATGGTATCCCGTTGTAGTTTTGACTTGCATTTCGCTATTGGCCAACGATGTTGAACATCACTTCATGTCTTCTTCATAGAAATGTCTAAGTTTTTTTCCCATTTTTTAAATTGGGTTAGTGGTCTTTTTGTTGTTGAGTAGTAGAATTTTGATATATATTCTGAATATAAAATCCTTATTAGATATGTAGCTTCCAACTATTCTTCCAGGAGTTTAGTAGTTTTACTTACTATATTTAGATATTTGAACCATTTTGAGCTAATTTTTGTGTATGGTTGGAATGGTCCACTTCAATTCTTTTGCATATAGATATCCTGTTTTCCCAGAATGAATTGTTGAAGATACTATTTTTACCCAATGAGTGGACTTGAAACCCTTGTCAAAAATCAATTTGTCATGTATGTGAAGGTTTATTTCTGAAATCTAAATTTGATTCCATTGGTCTATATGTTTGTCCTTGTGCTAGAATCATGCTGTTTTGATTATTATAGCTTTGTAAATATATTTTTGCTTTGTTTTTTCTTTACTTTTTAAGAAGTTTTAGATTACATAAATAATACATTGAAAATAGAAGGAATTCCCATATACCACTCGCTCCCCTTCCTACACTTTTCCACATTAAAAACATCTTTCTTTAGTGTGGTATATTTGTTGTAAGTAATGAACACATATTGAAGCATTGCTACTAACCATGGCCTATAGTTTAAATTATGTTTTACACTTTGCACCACACAATTTTATACATGGATTTTGAGAAAATGTATAATGGCTTTCATCTGTCATTGCAATATCATACAGAACAAGGTAAATAGGTTTTATTTTTTCTTTGTTAAATTGTATTTTTTTAAAGATACATAGATCACAAAAAAATGTTATACTAAAAAATATAAGAGGTTCCCACATATCCCATACCCCACTCCCCACTCTTCCCACATCAACAACCTCTTTCATCAGTGTGGCACATTCATTGCATTTGGTGAATACATTTTGGAGCACTGCTGCACCGCATGGATAATAGTTTACATTTTAGTTTACACTCTTCCCCAGTCCATTTAGTGGGTTATGATAGGATATATAATGTCCTGCATCTGTCCTTACAATATCATTTAGGACAAATCCAAGTCCGGAAAATGCCCCCAAATCACATCTCTTCTTCCCTCTACCTGCCCTCAGCACCTACCGTGGCCACTGTCTCCACATCAATGATACAATTTCTTCCTTTGCTAGAGTCACAATAGTTCTATAGTAGAAAACCAGTAAATCCACTCTAATCCATATTTTATTCCTCCATCCTATGGACCCTGGGATGGTGATATCCACTCCACCTCTATATCGAGAGAGGACTTTGATCCCACAAGATTGATGGACACAATTCTCCTGCTTGGAGTTATAGGCATTCTCGGTTCCCTGGTGTGGTGGTTGATCATTTTCACCTCCCTGTTATGAGGGAACATCGTCATATTTGTTCTTGTTAAGGAGTGTCCATCTTCCACCACAGGATTCCCTGTGTTATAGTCCCATGCTTCTTACAATCCAATAAAAGTGTACACTCAGTGACTCTCATTTTCATCACAGAGTTATGCTGTCCTCAACTCAGTTAATTTTTTAAGGTTTTAATGTTTTCTTTACTCAAAAAGGAAAAGCACCATATTCCCTATATCTCTCTATTTTTGTCCTTTAGAATTGATATAATATCTTCTGTGTTATTGCTGCAAAATTATTACAATATTACTATTACCTATCTCCATAAGATATATTAGTTGCAATTTTCTGGTGTATCACTATATTCTTAACACTTTGTGAAAGAAAAACATTCTTGTATTTACACTATTAACCACAATCTGCATAAAACCCCAAAATCACTGTTATACATCCCTTACATTATTTTCTAGCTTCCTTTCAATAGACATTTATGTCCACAGACTACCCCTTTCAGCTACAATCACTTTTATGAATCAGCATTGTTAGTTACACTCACTGTAAAGTGTTACTGTCAACTCTATTCATTTCCACACATTTACTATTAACTTTATTAAAAAATCTATGTACATTAAGCATCAGCTCCCATTATCAACCCACATTCTATCTCCTAGTAATCTATACTCTAGAGTTTACTTCTGTGAGTTTACTTATTGTACTTAGTTCATATTTGTGAGACCACAAAATATTTGTCCTTTTGTGTCTGGCTTATTTCACTCAACATAATGTCTTCATGGTTCATCCTTGCTGTGGTATGTATCCCAATTTCACTTCTTCTTATAGTTGAATAGTATTACATTTTATGTATATACCACATTTTTCTTATCCATTTATTGGTTGATGTAAATGAGCTGTTTCCACATTTTAGCAATTGTGTTATAATGCTGCTATGAACATTAGTGTGCAAATGTCAGTTCATGTCCTTGCTTTCAGTTCTTCTGAATTTATTCCTATTAATGGGATTGCTGGATCATGTGACAGTTCTATATTACGCTTTTGAGGTACTATAAAACTGTCTTCCACAGAGGCTCCACATTTCTGCATTCCTGCCAACAGTGAAAGGGTGTTCCTATTTTCTCAAATCTACTACAGCACTTGAAATGTCTGGTTTTCAAAAAAAAAAAAGTCATTCTATAAGGTATGAAATGGTACCTCTTTGAGGTTTGATTTGCATTCCCCTAATAGCTACTGATATTGAACATTTTTCATGTGCTTTTTTGCCATTTGTATTTCTTCTTTGGTAAAATGTCTATTCAAGTCTTTTGCACATTTTTAATTTAGGTTGCTTAACTTTTTATTGTGGAGATGTATGATCTCTTTATATGAATCATATAAAATATATTTGATATGAATTTCAAACTTGTGTTTGATATATGATTTTCAAATGTTTTCTCTCATTGAGAAAACATTTACTTTCTTGACAGTCTTTTGAACAACAAAGTAATTTTGAAGAGTGCCCTTTGATCTATTTTTCCTTTTGTTGCCCTTGCTTTGGGTGCAAGGTTTAAGAAACTACTACCTACCAAAAGATCTTGATGTTTCCCTAAATTTTTTTCTAAACTTTTATGGTTGTAGCTTTTATATTTGGGTTCTTGATCCATTTTGAGTTAAGTTTTGAATAAGGTGTGAAATAAGGATCTTCTTTCTTTCATTTGAATATGGATATCCAGTTCTCCCAGCACCATTTGCTGAATAAACTGTTCTGGCCCAGATGGATAGGTTTGGCAGCCTTATCAAAAATTACTTGACCTTAATTGTGAAGGTCAGTTTCTGAGTTCTCAATTCAGTTCCATTCGTCAGTCTGTCTATCTTTTGCCAGTATCATGCTGTTTTTACCACTGTAGCTAAATAATATGATTTGAAGTCAGGTAGTGATAATCCTCCAAATTCTTTCTTCATTTTAAAGATATTTTTGGCTATTTGGGGGCCCTTACACTTCCAAATAAATTTGATAATTGTTTTTCCATTTCTGTAAAAAAAATAGGTTGTTGTGATTATTATTGGGATTGCATTGAATCTTTAAATCAGTTTGGGTAGAATTGACATAATAATGATACTTTATTTTCCAATCATGAACATGGAATTTGTCCTTCAATTTATTTAATTCTTCTTTGTGTGTGTGTGTGTGTGTGTGTTTAGCAATTATTTGTAGTTTTCCCCATATAAGCCCTTTATGACCTTGGTTTAGTTTACTCCTAAATATTCGATTATTTTAGTTGCTATTATAAGTGGAATTTTTCTGAATTCCTACTAAGATTGCTCATCAGTAGTGTATAGAAACACTACTGATTGTAACATATTAACTTTGTATCCTGCCACTTTGCTGAATTCATCTATTAGTTCCAGAGTCTTTGTTGTCGATTTTTCAGGATTTTCTAGATATAGGATCATATCTTCAGTGACTAGTGAAAGTTTTACTCTTTCCTCTCCTCTTTTTTTTTTACTAGCTAAAGAGAGCTTTATTTAGTAAAATGGATAATATTTGTAGGAATTTAGATCAAGCAATAACAGTAGCTAAGTAATAATATGACAAAGAGAAATGGATCAATTAGATAACATAGAAGAAAAAAAAGTATATACACAATCAACTCATCAAACTGGGAAAATCCAACATTTGGTCTTTTACAAGGCTGGGGAGTCCCATTCTACAGCCAACCAGAGTTCTGATTGGAATTTTGGTCCCAGGCAGAATGTCCTCTCTTTTGTGAGACTTTAACCAACAGCGATAGGGGCCTCCTGTCTTTTTTTGTTCTTTTATTTATTTTCTTTTAAATGCTACATTCAAAAAATATGAGGTACTCATATACCCCCACCACCCCTCCCCAATCCTCCCACATCAACAACCTCTTCCATCATCATGGCACATTCACTGCATCTAGTGAATACATTTTGAAGCACTGCTGCACCACATGGACAGTGGTCTACATTGTAGTCTACACTCTTCCCCATTCCACTCAGTGGGCCATGGCAGGACACACAATGTCCAGCATCTGTCCCTGCAGCACCACCCAGGACAACTCCAAATCCTGAAAATGCACCAACATCATATCTCTTCTTCCCTCTCCCTATCATCAGCAGCTACTGTGGCCACTTTCTCCACATCAATATTACAATTTCTTCCCTTACTAATCACAATATTTCCCCAGCAGAGCACCAGTAAATTCACTCTAATCCATACTCTATTCCTCCATCCTGTGAACCCTGTGATGGTTAAGTCCAGTCCCCCTTTACATCAAGAGGGGGCTTAGATTACACATGGATGATGGATGCAATTCTCCTGCTTGCAGTTGTAGGCACTCTTGGCTCCCCGATGTGGTGGTTGATCTTTGCTTCCTTGTTCTAGCCTGATTGCTCTAGCTAGATCTTCTAGCACAATATTGAATAACAGTGGTGACAGTGGGCATCCTTGTCTTGTTCCTGATCTCAATGGGAAGTTTTCACCATTGAGTACAATGCTACCCATAGTATTTTCATATATGCACTTTATCATGTTGAGAAAGCTTCCTTCCCTTCCCATCTTTTGGAGTGTTTTTATCAAGAAAGCATGCTATATTGTGTCATGTACATTTTCTGCATCAATAGAAAGGATGATGTGATTTTTCTTTTTAAATTTATTAATGTGATTTATACACTAATTACTTTTCTTGTGTTGAAACACCTTTGCATACCTGGGATAAAACCCAGTTGATCGTGCTGTGTAATACTTTTAATGGGCTTTTTGGCTTGCACATATTTTTTGAGTTTTTTGCATCTAAATTCATTAGAGGAATTAATGTATAATTTTATCTTTTCATAGTATCTTTTTCTGACTTTGGTATTAGGTTGATGTTGGCCCCATAGAATGAGTTAGGAAGTGTTCTCTCCTCTTTGATTTTTTGGAGGAACTTGACCAGGATTGCTGTTAATTCTTCCGGAAATATTGGTGAAATTCACCAGTGAAGCCATTTGGTACTGAACTTTTCTTTGTTTGGAGGTTTTGATTATTGATCCATTTCCCTTAAATTGTTATTGTTTGGTTGTGATCTTCTTTTGCTTCTTTAATTCCATAATTTTTTCTTTATTTTTGAAGGAGCTTTAGATTACATACATGTTACATAAAAAATACAGGTATTCCCATCTACCGCATCCTCTTTCCCTCCCACACTTTCCCCCATAAACAACATCTTTCATTAGTGTGGTACTTTGTTTCAACTGATGAACACATATCTAAGCATTGCTACTAACCATGGTCTATATTTTACATTATGTTTTACACTTTGCCCCAGACAATTTTATAGGTTTTGACAGACTGTATAATGGCTGATATCTATCATTGTAATATGCACAATGATTCTAAGGTCTCAAAATGCCTCATTGTTACACCTATTGTTCCTTTCCCTCCCCTCAGAACCTCTGGTGACCACTGTCTTTACATCAATATTTAAAGTTCTTCCAGTACTAGAATATAATAAGTCTACCTTAGTCCATAGTTGCAATCCCCCCTTATGTGTGATTGTTCCTCTATCTGGAGGATTTGGGGATGGTGATGTCCTTTCTGCTTCCAATTGAAAGGGGGTTTAGATCCCATGGGGCAGATTGATGACACTGTCTTTCTTTCAGTTAACCTTCCCTTTAGTCAGTGTAGGCATTGGTGTGTATAAAGTAGTTTGGCCATTTCATCAATGTTATCTAATTTGTTGGTATAAAGTTGCTTATAGTATTCTCTTATAATCCTCTTTATTTACGTAGGGTTGGTATTAATGCCCACCTTTTGTTTCTGATTTTAGGTATTTGTGCACTCTCTCTCTTTTTTTCTTTGTGTAGCTAAAGGTTTTTCAATTTTGTTCATCTTTTCAAAGAACTAATTTTTGCTTTTGTTGGTTCTCTATTCTTAAATTATTTGTTTTATTTATCTCCACTCTAGTCTTTGTTGTTTCCTTCTTTCTATTAAGTTTGTATTTAGTTTACCTTTATTTTTTATAGATTCTCCCGTTATAAGGTTAGGTTTCTGATTTTATGTCTTTCTTCCTTTTTAATACAAGCAATTAAAACTGTAGATTTCCCTCTGAGATTATTTCTTTGAGTATTTCTTCTGCCTTTTTTTCTTTTTCTTCTCCTTCTGGGACTCCCATAATGCATGTATTGGTATGTTTTGATAGTGTCCCACCAGTGTGCTAAACTCTGCTCACTTTTTTCATTACTTTCATTTCTGCTCCTCAGCCTTGTCTTTGAGTTCATTGATTCTTTCTTCTGACAGCTCCAATCTACTGTTGAAACCCTCTAGAGAAATTTTTGTTTCAGTTATTATGGCCATCAACACAAGTATTTCTGTTTGGCTCCTTTTTAAATTTCTCTCTCTTTATTAAGCTTCCCATAATGTTAATTCATCATTTTCATGATATCTCCAACTCTTTCTCTGTGTTTTCTTTTATGTCCTTGAGATAAAAGGCTAATTTTTAAAGGTCTTTTTTCAGTCTGTCCAATTCTAATCTCTTCATTGATGGTCCAGATTTTTATCTGTTTAATTTGAATGGTACATCACTTCTTTATTTTCTTGCTCTTGTAATAATTTGTTGCACCCTACACATTATAATATTTTAAAGTGTTAACTGAGATTTAGTGTCTGAGAAGTCTATTCCTGAATTTTGTATCTGGCTAATTATATGACAGTATTTTCATTGAGTACCTGTCACTAACAAAAGAAATAACCCAAAGCAAAATTGCCTTTCACAGTCTTTGCAAATTAAGTTTGTCTTGGGTGGTGCTCTCCTTGACAATTTAGCCCTATTAAGATCACCCAGAGGTAAGAGTGATGTGGAGGGTCCTCTCCATTTTTTCTCAGCATGTGTCTTATCCTGGGATTTTGCTTTCTCCTGTCCTTAGTAATTCCATTTACATGAATTCCTACACCTCCTCTACACTGTGAAATAGTCTTTCTTTCCTTCCCCTGTATTTCTAAAATCTGGCAATCTTTTTCCCCAAACCACACTGACTTCATTGGATCTTAAACTGATTTAGCAGTCTACAATATTCTTCTGCTTCAGGCAAGTTCTGGGAAGATGAGTCAGAGACAAGTTTCCTGGTTCAGTCTTTCAGGCTGGCATCTGATAGATTGGCACATATAGACACCCATGTAGTGCATAGAGATTACCCTGCTCCCTTTGAAATAGGGAAATGTACCCAAATTGGGAGTGCAGGCTGCCTCCATGTTGCAATGGAGAGGTGAACAGAAGGGAATAACAAGGCTGCCAAAAATGTTCTACCGTTTTTAAAGCTTTGTTTTATTGGTTCAGCCCTTGTCTAATAACTACAACCCTTTACCTTTTTTCTCCATTTTAAGGAATATAGTTCTACCAGCTTTTGCTAGCTATTGAAAGATTCTTTGGAGGGATGACATGCTGGAGCATCTTATAACCACCATCTTGGTCAACCAGACTCAGCAATTTTCAAATGAATTGTCTTGTTTAACTTAATTGCTTAGTCTTTAGAATCATATTAAGCAAATCTTAATTAAAATCAAATACCATTCGAGAACTAGAAAGAGATGTTTATATGCATGTATATTTCAAGTATTTTAATAGAAAATATTATGTGGACTTTTCCATTTAGTGGCTAATGTGTTTCTGTAAGTTTATCTGAATAGTTGAAATAGTTAACCTATTATGAAGAACAGTTCTGTCCCATTCAGAAGTGAATATAGATAATTGGAGAATGGTTGTACATCTTCTCAAATAAATCATTTAATAATAATGATAATAATGAACTCACTGACCCTCTTCTGATCCTTTAGTTGCCAAAGAGATAGTCATAATATGCAATTCACACATCCCTCAACTCATGTTTATGAAACATCTGCTCTGATTTGAGTAATCATAAAATGATTAAAAAATATTTTTGGAAAATGGTATATTGGCATGTGTGTTAATTGTTGCAAAGTGAGAAAAGTTTAAAAAAATCATTCTACCCATGATGAGCAGAATGGGCTGAGGTGAGTAAACAGTACTTTTGAAAATGTTTCTGAAGCCAGTGATTGTTTACTCGACTCACTCTCCTTTCTGCAGGGTTTTCTTTATATGCTATATGGGGCCAGCCTTTCTGTCAAGGAATATCATGGAGGGGTCACATTTTACCCATAGCTTTGGCAAATTTCAGCAAACCATCTTCCTGAATAGTATAAAAACAACAATGAGCCAGTATCTGGCATATTATTTCCTGCTATATGGTAACACTCTTTTCATGCATTTTAAACTCCTGCCAGGTTCTCCTTTACATAGGCCAAAGCTCCACTGAGGTACCACAATATTTTTGTTGTGTAATCCAAAAGTTTTCCTTCCATCTTGAAATCATTGAATTATTTTTACCTTAGAGTTAGAAATTATAAAGTAAATGGTCCTTGTCAATTAAGCTAGAGATCAATGATGTACGTGGGCTTTCCCTTTTAATCTAACACCCAGACTTTTAAACTAGACCTTCAAGATTCACCAGGCTTCTCTAAGTAACTCCTTGGGAAGAAGCCTTGGCTGCACTACACTGACATTCTAGGGCATGAGAACCAATGCTATTGAGGACTGAATTGCTGCATTGGAGGTCATGTCAGTGAATCAAGTTTCAGCAGGGTCCTTGTTACTAACCATCTCTGTGCCTTCTTGCAGATCTTATCTATTACTTCCAAATAGTGAAACAGCTATGATAATGGGTTAGAAAAGGGTAAGAAATGAAAAATCACTTATTTCTGAGTCAACTCTTCCAGAATTATTACAAGAGTGATAATTTCACTCGCTCTTTTCTTGCTCTAACTTATTACCCTCAAAATGAGCTCTCTTATTTTCAAATATGTTTGTCAGAATGGTAAAATTTTCAAAGACTCATTAGTCCAACTTCATTGGTAATAAAGTCCAAATTCTTTATCATGTCACATGATGTCCATTATGCCAACCTCTCTGGCCATAATTCTCACTATCCCGTTCCTTGCACCAAAAGTTCTTCTGACTCTATTCCACTTTATTAGACCAAATGTTACTTAAGGGGAATTTTTTTGGATGTCTTTGAAATACCATCCTGCACATTGTATAACAACTTAGTTTTGCACTCAATAAATTTTTATTGAATGAATTAATGAATGCCTTGAGCTATGTTGATTGGAAGGAGTTGACATAAAGGGGTGTCTCTATGGTGAAAGAAGAAAAGATTTCTGTATCTTTCTGTTTAAGCAAAACTCTGAAGGAAAAACTATAAAGGTCATATTAGAGTACAGAGTATTCTAAGGCAAAACTTGGATCTTTGAGAAAAATTTGGAAACGAGGTATCATAAACCAAAGAAAATAGACCATAATAGATCTATTTTTCTTATAGTACATGAATCTTCTCATGTTGAGAGAAAAGAACAGATTAAATGGAAGTGATAAAGGTTTGAGAAAATAGTGAAAATATTTGCTTGGTATTACTAAGATAGTAAGAAGAGATAGTCAGTTTGCAATGGGAGCTCAGGTCAAGCCTTATTCCTTTACATATTGCAAGTGTTTCTGATGCAATTATGGCAGGACACCCAGAAGTGATGTTCTCACCATTAAAGACCCCATGACTGTGACAGAGAAATACAAATCACACCTTTAAGTACTACAGTGAAAGGAAATTGGCAAACTAAAGCAGGAATGAACTCCATGGGAAGAAAAAGGAAACTGGTATTTTGTCTTCAAATATTGATGTGTAAAGCCACTCGTAGTCTGTACTAAGAGCCACAAAAAGATATAGTCCCTCCCTCTGTGATGCCTGCATTTTAACACCAAAACAAATGGTCCAACTTTCAAGGTGAGGACTTTGAAGTTTTTTTCCTACACTTCTTTTTCTGTTGCTTGTACTATTTGTATATCCATGCTCACCTGCTACATAAACTGAAGCCATTCAAAGGGGGCATGAATCTTCAGATGTAGAAGGATACCCTTTATGAAGAGAGGAGATGAGATTAATGGAAGGAGGAAGGAGAGAATTGATGTGGGTTTCATATGAAGGACTGAAGAATAAGAGAGACATTATTAATCCTGCTCTTCAGTTCACCATCAAATATTCACAACACATATTTTGCACTGCAAACTCTGTGTGTGCTGGGGATAGGATAAGCACTGTAGATTCACCACTGAAGCAGCTTCCTGTAGGGTCAGTGTTATGGAGCAGGCATGTCACATAATGTCTATGGAGTTACCTATGTTCTAGAACAATTCTCCACTAGGACATGGTATAAAGAATTGGAGAACTAGGTAGTTATATATCACTTAACAAACATCATTTATAAATAAGCAAGGATTCTATTAAATTCAATAAAGATTTACTTTTACCTACTACTCTTGCAATTCCAGAGCTAGACACTAAAGATACAAATATCTTGTGATATTTATTGGCTTCGTGGTGCTCATGGCCTTTTTCTTCCCTTATTATAAAGAGATAATCATTCAGAAATTCAGTAAGAATTTTTTGAGTACCTACATTTTTAAGCTCTAGGGATTTAGCAGTAAACAAACAGACAAAAAGTCTTGCCCTCATTCTACTGGGAAGAGATGAGCAAATAAAGAAGTATATTATATAGTGTGTCACTTGGTGACATGGAGGAAAATAAAGTAGGAATGAGGGATGGGAAGTGCATGGTGGGGGTTGCTTCACTGCCCCAGAACTCTGTGTAGATTAGAAACCTGAAGAGTCCTGGCCTTCATGTGGTTATTACTGCTACGGGGTGATCTTGACAGGAATAGCAAACATGAGGCTAGGAATGTTGAGAAGCAAGGGAAGAGTCATTCTAGGAGCACACAGAATTCTAGGAGCTTTCACTCCTGCCAACAAAAATGTGGATGTCTAGGACTCAGTAGTCTTAAGTAGGACATAAGAAGCTCTTGGGCATCTTCTGGATTTCTGCAATGGAGATAGGGGGATCCTTAAGGGGAATGTTCTGATCCAGAACTCACGCTGAGTTCAAGTGCTCTAGGTCAAGTTCAAAAAGTGTGGAAGATAGGGTAATGGAAGAAAACACACTGCTAAGACATTGTTTGTGAGTTTATTCAATTCCAAATTTTCAAGCTTCAAATAAGAGATGTTCAAATTTAAAAATGTCTTCATTCATTAACTAAAGTAAGAGCTGAGTCACAGTACCCTGAAATCATCTTGGAGAGCAAAGTCAGGCACAGGCTACTGGTAAACTCCCAGGAGTTCTTGACTGACCATGAAAATAGCTGCATAGATTGATGGAAAACACTTACATATTGCTTTTTTGTGTGAGAAATCTATTACTAAAGTTGCATCAACAAAACCCATAATTCATGCTTTCTATCTAGTCTTGGTACACTCCAAGTCCATCATTTTGGAAATAAGTTTTAGGAATCAGGTAAGTGAAATCAGAAATTTCATTCTCTATCAAAGCTTTCCCAGTGTTGACAGTTTGGGTAGAGAAATGAGACACATAACCACATAACTACAAAGCAAGATATTGCTAGTGTCAATATATAGTTTTTAGCAGCTGCAGTTCTTGGGGCCCTTGAGAAACTGCAAGAGAGTCAAACACCAGTCTGCTTTGCCTTAACTTGGTGTATTTATTACTTTATGAAGCTGTACAGGAATGAATCTGTCATTCCCAAAGCTGCCAAAACAAAAATCTGGCACAGCTAAAGACTGACTCTGATGCAGAGTTTTGACCAAGCTTATGGGGATCCAAAAGCTATATTTCCTCCATTTCACAAGCCTTTGCCACTTTCAGGTTTCTATATAATATACCACCCTAATCTCCCCATTATCAGGAAAAATGGAATGAATTTATATAACACTATAACTTTAAAAGCCCTAAGAAATGTTCGTTGTCTGTTCATGGGCACCTGACTTCTAGCTGTTCTGTGTGAATCAGCACTGTGGCTTACTAGGCCTTTCTAGATACTTTGGCACTTATTTACCTTATCTGTGGGCAAAGTAATTGCATAATTAGAGCCTACATATTAACTAAAAAATGATGAAAAATCATTGCAAGCAAAAGGAGGGTAGGTTATCAGGGAATGGCTTGAATTGCTGGTTAAGGAAATGCAGGAAAGAAGGGTATGGTGTTGCTTACTCCAAGACCAAATGATTGCAAAGCTCAAGTGCTACATGAGGTGTCTGAAATTCTTCTCCAGTTTATATCTAAATGACACTATCTAGATGGTTTTGCCTCATGCTTAACGACAGATGCACACCTTTTTTCTAGGGATGATCACACAGTGACGCCTCCTTTAGGAGCATTAGGTTTTTATCACACAGAAATGCGAGAGTCAAGGAAGGAATGGGGACAGGATTTGGAGGAGGCTGGTAAACTCAGGACAGGCAGCAATATTCTGAAAAGAAGTTTAGATGTGGGAAGGGACAAATTGTGTCAGGAAACAGTGATTCGATTTGTTAGTCCAGAGTGAAAATTTCAAATGGTAAAAGAGTTAAAAATGAAACTGGAAAAGTAAATTAGGACCAGATTGCATGGATCTTTGAATGCTGGAATGTTTTAAACTAGATCCAAGATTTTCAATTATAGCAATCAATGACAAGTTGATGCTTGAAACTTATTTTTCATGACGCAATAAATAACATATTTTACCATACAAAAGCTACCACTAGAAATCACTTCGAATACTCAACAGCATTGACCTCCCTATTCTTTTGTAATCATTTTCAGTATTTTCAGACATAGATTCTCTAGACTAACCAACTATCATATACCTTTCTATGTGTCATTACTACTGGTGTTTTCAAAACATTTCCCACCACATTAATGCCCTTCTATTTGTAGTACGTGAGAATGCAACTAGAAAATACATACGTAAATATATTAGAGTAAGATTTGAAAAGGAACTTCTTATTTCCACAGGGTAATAGGTCATTCCACCATTAATTCTTCCCCTAAAGATGAAATAATTTATCTCTCAGGAGAACCATTAATTGACAAGCACACAGTGAAAGAATGTGTTATCTGCTCTTTGAGTTAATTTGTATTAATCGCCACAAAATGTCAGTGGAAACTGCTGTTGTAAAACTATCTCCCTCAAACTGCTGATGAATTTTATGTCAAGACTTCTAAAGATGATCTCTTTAAGAATGAAATATAAAATTCAGCAACTTTTAAAGGGAAATGTTCTCTTTTGAAAAATCATGAGTATCACAATGGTCTGAGTTAGTCCAGGAATGTCTTTATGCATAATGAACTTGAAGTTTCAAAAAGAGAAACTCTGTGAGTTTTTTTTTTTTTTAATTCGAGGACTCTACAAATTTTCATATAGACTGGGCTCTACACTTCTAGCTGAGTGTTGACCAAGAGACAAACTCTGATACTCAATGACTTTGCCAAAAAAAAAGTGGGAATAATAATGAATGCATAACCTGTATATGCCACCCTTCATGAGATTAAAAATATATATATATTGCAGCACTGTGTAAACTTTCATGTGGTATACATATATATGGCATTATTATTATGCCTTGCTGTATCTCTAAAGACTCTCCAAATAACAAAGTATAATACATAACTATATAAATGATTTATTTTTCATGTTATGCTTGATATTATAAAAATTTTCTTCTAGATTTTATTCTGAAAGTTTAAAAAATTTGCTTTTAATATCGTTCTATTTAATTCCCTTGGAACTGATTTTTGAGGATGACATAAGGAGGGATTCAATCAGTATTTTTATAAATGGTAGCAAGTTTTCTGAGGATCACTTACTAAATAGTCAATGCCTTTCCCATTGATTATCAATGGCAATTCAAAGATAAATCATACTTGGGCATCGTTCTGGGTTCTTTATTCAGTTAGTTTAATTTGTCTATCCCTGTACCAACACTGTAATGTTTCAATTACTATAATTTTATAATAGTTCTTGAAATCATGTTGGGCCTTTCCACCTTATTGTTCTTCTAAGGAATGTCTTGGGTATGCTTCCTTGTGTTTTTCTATATGAATGTAAAATCTACTTTCTCAGTCCATGAAAAATCTTGTTAGGTTTTGATCAGTTTGAGAACTGACACCTCAAAAAACTTAAACTACAAATCAGTGGACGTGATATATCTCTCCATTTATTTAGGTCTTCTTCCTCACCCTTTAATAAACCTGCCATTTTATCCATGACAATTTTATACATTTTTTGATAAATTTATTTCTAAAACATTATAATTTTTGTTAATATCTAACAAGGTATTTTTAAGTTACAATTTCCATAGATGCATGTATTTGGAAATGCAGTTGATTTTTGTATACTTATAAAATATATATATCAAGTTATTTTTCTCCCTCATTAATTTTAACAATTTTCCTTATAATTTTAATTTTGAATTTTCTACATAGAAAATCATATATTCTAAAGAGAAAATGAACTATCTTTTCATTTCCTACTTAAGCGTTTTTTTACCTTCTCTTTTCTTATTACTTTACATTGGATTCTGAGCATAATGTTGAATCAAAGTTTATAGAAAGTATTCATTTTTTAAAAGATTTATTTCTTTATTTCATCCCCCTCTCTTCATTGTCTGCTCTCTGTCCATTCACTGTGTGTTCCTTCTGAGTCTGCTTGTATTCTCATTAAGTAGCTCCAGGAACCGATCCTGGACCTTCTGGAATGGGAAAGAGGTGATCATTCTCTTGCACCACTCAGCTCCCTGGTCTGCTAAGTCTTTTATTGTCTCTTCTCTGTCCCTTTTTATTTTGCATCTTCTGGTTGCATCATCTCTCCTCATGAGCCGACACTCCTGTGCAGGGCAGCATTCCTGCCCAGGCCAGATCGCCATGCAGGCAAGCTTGCCTTCTCCAGGAGGACCTGGGTATTGAACCCTGTACCTCCTATATGGTAGATGGAAGCCCACTTGCTTGAGTGACATCCGCTTCCCAATAGAGTATTCTTTTCATGTTTCTGATTTTAAGAGAATTCCTCTGAATTTTTGTCATTAGGTATGTATTTTGCCGTATGTTTTAAAAATTAACTTATTGAAGTATATCACTCATACATAAACATACATAAACAATAAGTGCATAATAATAGTTGTGAACTTACAAAACAAACATATATAACTTCATACAGGACTCTCAAAACTTACCCTAACACCAATAACTTGCATTGTAGTTAAAACTTTTTAACTAATTATTAAAGAGCATTGTCAAAATATTACTATTAACCAAAGGATTTTTCCCCAACCAACCCTGTTGTTATTATCTTTGTATCATTTATATATGAACATACATAAACAATTGAGCGTATAGAAAAAGTTGTGAAGTTACAAAGCAAACATGCATTAAAATCATATAGGGGTCCCATATAGCAACTCTCCACCAACACCTTGCATTACCGTGAGATGTTTGTTACAAATTATGAAAGAATATTGTCAAAATTTCCTAATAATCATAGTCCTTATCTTACATTTGGTGTGTTTTCCTCCAACCCACCTGAATATTATATTTTAAATATATTTTCTATGACAGAAGTTGTAAAATTATAAAACAATCATGCACATGTGCAGAATTCTGAAATAAAACCCCTGCATCAACACACCACACTGTGGTGGAACATTTCCTGCAGATAAGATAATGCCATCGGATCGTTACTATGCCCATAGTGTACATTTGGCTCATATTTTCCATACTGCCTCAGTATCAACACAGTACATCTTTTGCAGATACAATAATATTATATTATTACCACTAACCACAGTCCATAGATCACTCCAGCTGTATTTTTCCCATGCTTGTCCACATTCCCACCACCTTGCAATAGTTATGTCCATTTGCTCTAGCTCACAAAATTCACCCTTGCATCCTTACCATCCACCACAATTCTCATCCATCTCCTGGTTTACTGTGCTATTCAGTTCCTAGATTATTCTCTAGCATTCCGTCAATTGACATTTACATATTGGACTACCCTTTTCAGCCACATCCCCATTTATAAACTAGCTGTTACTCATTATGTGCTACCAACCACTCTATGCATTTCCACACTTTTACAGTAAAGCCAATTAAAACTTCTACATACATTAAAAATCAGTAGTCCATCTCAGTCCTCTTCTTATCTCCTTTAAGAATCCACCACCTACCACCAGGTCTTGAAGATATCACCCTATAATGTCTCCTAGAAGATTTATGGATCTTGCTTTTATTTTTAGGTTTTTGATCCATTTTCAGTTAATTTTTGGATATGGTATGAGAGAGGGGTCCTCTTTCCTTCTTTCCGCTATCGATATCCAATTATTTCAGCACCATTTTTTGAATTGACTGTTCTGCCCGAGCTGTGTAGGTTTGACAGGCTTGTCAAAAATCACTTGATCATACATGTGAGGGTCTGTTTCTGAGTCATTAGTTTGGTTCCATTGGTCTATGTGTCTTTCTTTATGCCAGTATCATGCTGTTTTTACCACTATAGCTAAGTAATATGATTTAAAGTCTGGAGTTGAGGGTTTGCTTTTCCTTTTTAAGATGTTTCTTGTTATTCAGGACACCTTACCTTTCCAAATATATTTTATGACTGTGTTTTCATTTTTTTTTAATGCTGGTATAATTTTTATTGCAATTGCATTGAATTTGTATATCGATTTGCATAGAATTAAGCTCTTAATAATTAGTCTTCCAATCCATAAGCATTGAATATTCTGCCAGTTATTTAGGCCTTTTTAAAAAATTTCTTTTTACATTGATTTGCAGTTTTCTGAATACAAGTGCTTTACATTGGTTAAGTTTATTCCTGACTATTTGAGTTTTTTCTGTCATATTTTATTTTCACCACTCTTTTGACACTTTTAGTTACTTTTATTGATGTAATCTTCATTTCTAGACTCTCTTCCAGGCCTCTCTCTCCTGTCTTTTCTTTTCAGGCTCTAACACACGCTTTAGTATTTCTTGACAATCTGGTCTCTTGCTTAGAAATTATCTCAGCTTCTGTTTATCTATGAATATTCTAAACTTGCCTACATTTTGAAAGACAGTCTTGCTGGATTTAAGATTTTTGACTGGAAGTTTTTCTCTTTTAGTTTCTTACATATATCAGAACACTGTCTTCTGAACTCCATGGTTTGTGGTGAGAAATCAGCACTAAATCTTATTGCGTATCCCTTATGGGTTATGCATTGCTTTTCTCTTGCTATTCTCAGAATTCTCTCTTTGTCTTTAGCACTTGACATTCTCATGAGTATGTTTTTCAGAGTTGGCCTATTCAGATTTTTTCAGATAGGAGTATATTGTTTTTCTTGGACATGGATATCTATGCCTTTCAACAAGGTTGGCAAATTTTCTACCATGATTTCTTCAAATATTCCTTCTGCCCCTTTTCCCTTCTCCTTCTAGGACACCCATGACATGTATGTTTATATGCCTTTGGCTATCATTTAGTTCGCTGAGACCTTATTCAGTTTTTTCCATATTTTTCTTCATCCGTTTTTTTATGTTCACTTTCAGAGGCCATTTCTTCAAGCTCACAAGTCCTTTCTTCTGCCTCTTCAAATTTGCTAATATATGATTCTAATGATTTTTAATTTCATTTCTTACACCTTTCATTCCAATAAGATCTGTTCTTTTTCTATGTATGCTTTCAATTCTTCTTTGTGCTTGTCCAGTATCCTCTTTTTAAATTATATTTAAAAAGAGGATACTGGACAAGTATATATATATATATATATATATATATATATATATATATATATATATAAATATATATATTTTCCTGTGGTTGCTTTATTTTTTTAAATGTTATATTAAAAAAGGTAAGAGGTTCACATATAACCCCACTCCACCTCACCCGGCTCCTCCCATATCAAAAATCTTTTTCCTCATTGAGGCACATTCATTGAATTTGGTGAATACCTTTTGGAGCACTGCTGCACCACATGGATAATAGTTTACATTATAGTTTACACTCTCCCCCAGTCCGTTCAGTGGATTATGGAAAGATATATAATGTCCAGCATCTATCCCTGCAATATCATTTAGGACAACTCCAAGTCCAGAAAATGCCCCCACATCATATCTCTTTTTCCCTCTCCCTGCCCTCAGCACCTGCTGTTGCCAATTTTTCAACATCAATGCTGCAATTTCTTCCATTAATAGTCACAGTAGTTCCACAGTAGAGTATCAGTAAGTCCACTCTAATCCATATTTTATTCCTCTATCCTGTGGACTCTGGGATGGTGATGTCCACTCCACCTCTTTATTGAGAGGGGGCTTAGATTGCACATGGATGATGAATGCAATGCTCCTGCTTGCAGTTACAGGCGCTCTCGTTTCCCTGGTGTGGTGGTTGACCATTTTCTCCTCCCTGTTAGCAGGCCTCAATATGTCCAATGAAGCACAGTGTAGGATTTGCAACTCTGTTGATGCTCAGGGCACACCTGGCACATGGACAGTCCAGAGATTCAACTCTCCTGAGTATACACCAACCCTAGCACCAACCACACGTTTAGTAAAAGTGACGAAGAGACATGTGTAGAGAGGTCACATCTGAGTCCAACTCCAACATGCTCAGGAACACAAATTCCAAAGTAGGTCCAACTGACATGTCAGTGAATTCCAGAGCCATTTGCCATGGCCATAGATCCTGTGGGTCTCTGTAGCACTCAGGAGAACCAATACCTTGGGTTGTATTTACTTTGGCTCTCTCTGGGTTCGTGCTGAGGCGTGCATAATTGTGACCCCTCTGATGAACTCCTGATTCTTTTTTAGAAGACTTTCAGCCATATAAACTCATTTGTCTTTGCCATTTCTCCCTTTTATTTAAGGTCAAAAAGCAGTTTTTAACACATGAACCTACATGTAGGTTGAGATATCTGCTGGTCTGAGTCGACCCTTTTATTCAAGGTCTTTATCTAGCTACATCACCAGCTGGTGCTTGGAAGGAATCCCTTAGCACCAGAGAGGTTCATCCCCAGGAGTCATTTCCCATGCTTTGCGGAATGTAATGCATTTACTTGCAGAGTTCAGCTTAGAGAGTGGCCACATTTGAGCAACACGGAGGCTCTCAGGAGGCAACTCTTAGGCACCCTGCAGCTCTAGGTCTAGTTCATATTTCAGGCATACAGTTTCATTAGCATAGACATCAGTATCAGGCTTTCATTTTTGGACCATCCTTCTTTGTTGGTCTTGCCATTGCACTTGGTGGATTATTCCAGTTTCCTTGGGGAATGTGATAGAGCTCCCCTGCTTAGGAACTCAGCACTCCCTTAGTTATTGTTTGTAACTGTAACTGCTATGAAAATACCCAACATATATCCAAACATTTTGATCTACCCCATATACATGCCCTGGAGAACTCCCTCCCAACCATGTGCCCCCATCAATAAATCCCCATATGACTACTCCTCCCCTGCCATTGTTGAACCTCCCTACGGTCCAAAACTTCTTCAAAAAGGAAACCCAATATATTACTAATTACAATTAATAGGAAAATGAATTATAGTGATGGGTTTAAAGATTAGAAATATAATACATACTAATTTAGTAAAACTAAAATCAAGTAAAAATAAATTGGGGTACTGAAAATGGAAAATATTATAAAGCTTTGTTTTTGATGTTTTGCCTGTCATCACTGCAATAGCGGTTGCCCTCTATGTACAGTGGCAAGGCAGTTTCTTTCATTTCTTCCTCAGTGTCTACATCCTTTATTTAATTTTTTCCTTATTTTTAATTCTGTCTTCACAAAAGTTTTAGATCACAGTAATTCACATATACAATATAGGGGACTCCCACATATCCAACATCAAATCCTTTTCCCCTTTCCCCACGAATTATCTTTTCACATGTTCATGTTATATTTGCTGCAGCTGATGTACAGATACTGAAACATAGCTTTCAAACATGGTTCCATTTTGCTTTACATTATGGCTTATATTTTAGACTGTACATTTTTCCTTAATTTTTAATTACATTATGTTTTACAATATGATTTACATTTTAGACTATAGACTTTTATACTTTTTTGGTGTAATTTAACATGTACAATATCCATCATTGCATGATCTTGTGGAACACTTCCATTGACCCCCATTTACCCTGATTACATCTATTCTATACTTCTCTCCCTCTCCACTCAGGTGCCACAGTGACAATCAATCTTCATTACTTGAAGGACCAGATTAAGAGATACTTGCAACAATGCTGAGGGCTTCACAATCTAGACTACCATAACTCACTGGAAGCCACCAATTCTCTTGAGAGCCACAATTCCCCCTTCCCCCGCCCCACAGTTGAGTGGGTTTGGTGGTCTTGTCGAATATCAGATGACTGTTTATATGAGGATGTATATTAGAACTCTCAATTCAGTTCCATTGGTCAGTGTGTCTATCTTTGTGCCAATACCATGCTGTTTTCACTACTGTAGCTTTCTAGAATATTTTGAAGTCAGGTAGTGTACGTCCTCCAATTTCATTTTTCTTTTTGAATGTGTCTTTGGCTTTAGGGCCGCATTCCTTTCCAAATGAATTTCATAGTTAGTTTTTCTAGTTCATTAAATATGTTTTGCTGATTTTTATTGGGATTGCATTGAATTTGCAATCTAGATAAGTTTTTGTAGCATAGATATCTTAATAATATTTAGCCTTTCTATCCATGAACAGGGAACATTCTTCCATTTATTTAGGTCACCTTTGATTTTCTTGAACACTGTTGTGTAGTTTTCTGTGTGTAAGTCTTTTACATCTTGAGTTAAATTTATTCCTAGGTATTTGATTTTTAAATTTACTATACTAAATGATATTTATTTTTTTTATTTCCTCCTCAGACTGCTCAGTATTGGTGTACAGAAATTCTACTGATTTTTATGCATTTGTCTTATAACCTGACACTTTATTGAACTCATTTATAAACTCTAGATTTTTGTAGACTTCTCTGAGCTTTCTATGCATAGGATCATGTGATTTGCAAATAGTGAAATTTTGAATTTGTCCTTTCCAATTTGGAATCCTTTTATGCCTGGTTCTTGCCTCAGTGTCTGAGCAAGTACTTCTAACAGTGTTAAATAGAAGGGGTGATAGTGGGCATCTTTGTCTTGTTCCTGATCTTAGAGGGAAAGATTTTAGAATTTTGCCATTGTAAATGATGTGAGCTGTGGGTTTTTCATATATACCCTTCATCATGTTCAGAAAGTTTCCTTTTATTCTGATCTTTGCAGGTTTTTATCAAAAAAGTGTGTTGTATTTTGTCAAATCCTTTTTCTCCATCTATGGATATGATCATGTGGTTTTTATCCTTCAATATGTTTATGTGCTGTATTACATTCATTAATTTTCTTATGTTGAACCCATCTTGCATAAAAGGAATGAATCCAACTTAATCATGGTGTAGAATTCATTTAATGTGTTGTTGAATATGAGGATTTTAGCATCTAGTTTCATTAGAGTTATTGGTCTGTAATTTTCCTCTCTTGTGGTGTTTTGGTTTGGCTTTGTCATTAGGGTAATGTTGGCATCATAGAATGAGTTAGGTAATGTTCCTTCTCTTTCGATTTTTTGGAAGCGTTTAAGCAAGACTGAGGTTAGTTCTTTCCAGAATGTTTGGTAGAATTCAACTATGAAGCCATCTGACCCAGGGCTCTTTTTAATTCGGAGGTGTTTAATGACTGACTCTATCTCCTTTCTTGTGACTTGTTTGTTGAGATCGTCAATTTCTGCTTTCCTCATTGTAGGCTGATTATGTATTTCTAAGAATTTGTCCATTTCCTCTAAATTGTCCTTCTTGTTGGAATATAGTTTTTCAAAGTATCCTCTTATGATAGTCTTTATTTCTATGAGCTCAGTGGTGATATCACCTTTCTCATTTCTTATTTTGTGTATTTGCATCTTTTTTTCTTTGTTAATCTAGCTAAGGGTTTGTCAATTTTATTGATCTTCTCAAAGAACCAGGTTTTGGTTTTGTTTATTTTTTCAAGTGCTACCTTATTTTCTATTTCCTTTAGTTCTGTTCTGATTTCTGTTATTTCTTTCTTTCTTCTTCTTCCTTTGGGTTTAGTGTGTTTATTCTTTTACTAATTCCTCCAAGTATGCAGTTAGTTCCTTAATTTTAGCTCTTTCTTCTTTTCTGATGTATGACGTTATGGCTGTAAACTTCCCTCTCAGTACTGCTTTCGCTGCGTCCCATAAGTTTTGACATGTTGTGTTATCATTTTCATTAGTTTCAAGGTAGTTTCTGAATTCTTTTGAGATTTCCTCCTTGATCCACTGTTTATCTAAGTGTGTATTTTTTAACTTCCATATCTTGGAGGCAAATCTGTGTCTCTGGCTCTTGAAGATTTCCAGCTTAATTCCACTGTGGTCAGAGAAATTATTTTGTATGATATTGATGTTTCTGAATTCATTGAGACCTGCTTTGTGGCCTAGTATGTGGTCTGTCATGGAGAATGCCCCATGTGTGTTTGAGAAGAATGTATATCCTGCTGTATTTGGGTGTAATGTTCTGTATATGTCTATTAGGTCCAGATCCTCTAATATATTGTTCAAAGTCTTTGTTTACTTATTGATTCTCTTTTGAGATGTTCTGTCCAAAGTTGATAGTGACATACTAAAGTCCCTCACTATAATTGTAGAGGAATCTATTCCTTCACTTAGTTTTCCAGTGTTTGCCTCACATATTTGCAGGTGCCGTTGTTAGGAGCATAAATATTTATGATTGTTCTTTCTTCTTGAAAGATTATCTTTTTCACTAATATTTAATGTCCATCTTTGTCTCTCACAATTGTTTTACATTTGAAGTCTATTTTGTCCAATCTTAATATAGCTACTCCTCCCCTTTTTTTGGCTATTGTTTGCCTGTAAGATTGTTTTCCAGCCATTCTCTTTCAAGTTCCTTGAATGCCTGGGTCTAAGGTGTGTTTTTTTTGTAGACAGCATATATATGGGTCATATTTCCTTATCCAATCTTCCACTCTGATTCTCTTAACAGAGGAGTTTAACCCACTGACATTCAGTGTTACTACTTTCAAGGAATAATTTGTGTCAGCCATATTTTCTTTTGATTTGTGTTTATTATATTTTGTGTGTTTTTTCCCTCTTTTTGTATTTTCAGTTCTTCTTACACTCTCCTCCAATTCTGTCTGTCCTGTTTTTTCTTTCCTTCTGCAGAACTTCCTTTAGTATTTCTTGAAGGGCAGGTTTCTTGTTGGCATACTCTCTTAGTTTCTGTTTATCTGTGAATATTTTAAACTCTCCACAATTTTTTAATGCTAGCTTTTCTGGATAGAGTATTCTTGGCTGGAAATGTCTTTCTTTTAGTACCTTGACTATGTCATACCACTTCCTTCTTTCCTCCATTGTTTCAAATGAGAAATCACCACTCAATCTTATGGAACGTCCATTGTATGTGATGGTTCATTTTTCTCTTGCTGCTTTTAGTATTTTCTCTTTGTCTTGAGCATTGGATAATTTGATAAGTATATGTCTTGGTGTAGACTTGTTGGGATTTATGGTGTTTGGGGTGTGTTTTGCTTCCTGGACGTGGACATAGATCTCCCTAAATATGTTTGTGAAGTTTTTAACCATTATTTCCTCCAACACTTCTTCTGTCCCCTTTCCCTTCTCTTTTCCTTCTGGGATGCCTATAATTCGTATGTTTGTGCATTTTGTATTGTCATTCAGGTTCCTAAGTCCCTGCATTATCTTTTTATCTTTTTATTGATCAATTCTACTCTCTATTTGAATTTAGATGTACTGTCTTCCACATCACTAATTGTTTCTTCTGCCTCTTCAAATCTGCTGTTATCTTTTTGATTTTTTTATGTGTGCTGTTCATCTCCATCATCTCCGTTATCTTTTTGAGTATGATTACAATTTCTTCCGTATGCTCTCCAAGTTTTTTCTTAATATCCTTAATCTCTTTTCACTTCATTAAATTGGTCCATGATATATGTTTTGAGAGCTTTGATGAGTTGTTTAACGTTCTGCTCCTCTTCCTGGTTTTTAGTTTGTTCATTTGATTGGGCCATGTTTTCCTGATTATTGATTTGGTTTGTAGTTTTTGGTTGCTGTCTGGTCATCATTTTATCTTGATGGGTTTATTCAGTTGATTGGTTTCTTTGTCTAGTCTCGGGGTTTAATTAGTTGTTTTGCATGCATGTTATGGCTTCCCTTTGTCACTTTGTTCTTCTTATTCTATTTCTTTCTTGTTGGCTAAGTTCCCTTGAAGGAAAATATTAGGGCCAGAGAAAGCAAAAGGGGTAGGAAATGAAAAAGTAAAATAGTAGTATTGATAGTAAATGTTAGCAGAAGAACCATGTGAGATATGGGAGAATGGATATTAACCTCATGTAAGCTGTGTAGTTATAACAGTAAAAAAAGTGGGGTACTTATAATGAGACAGTCAACTGAATATGGGAAGGAATATAGTATGAATTAAAAGGCTGGTGTGGTTAAGAGAGAGTGAAAGAGAAAAGAAAAGACAATAATATAAAAGAGTGAATAAAATATAAAAAAGAGAACAAATGTATTAGAAATAAAACATCAGAAAAATTGGGGGCTAAACAGAGATGGATTTTAAGAGAAACAATAAATGATGGAGGATAGAAAGTTGTATAGGAAAGGGGATAGCGTTGGTAGCCAAAATCAGTACATGCAGAAAAGGGGAAATAGAGGATGAGGAAACACAGTAAATCAGACACACTCCCTGCAGCACCCAATATAAAAAAAAAAATAAGAAGGAAAAGAAGGGAAGAAAAAAAAGCAAGTAAGAAAAAGAGAAAGAAAAAAGGGCCATGGGCATATAAAGAGGAAGGAAAAATGAGAAAAAAAAACAACAAAAAAGACCAGAGAATGCTTCAACCAAGGAATCCTCTTTGCAATTAAATAAATCACTTAGGAGTCTGACCTTCCCCCTTTCTCCCTTCCTCACTTCCTTCTCTCCCAGGGCAGCAGGAACACTGTGTGAGGGTTCTGGTAGGAGATTCAAAAGGGTCCCTGGTGAACCAACTTGCCACAGAAAATAATGACTCTTAATTTCTCGAGAGAGAGCACCCACACCTTTCCAGGAACCCTAAATATGCTATTGGAAAGCCTGCAAAGCACGTCCTACTTTCCCACTCCCTTAGATGTGCTACAGGAGGGCTAGATAATTTTCTGACTCCACCTTCTCCAAGACCAAGTTTCCTATCTCAGGGCAATTAGTTAAAATGGGCTTCCTCAGAAGATTCACCTCTCTTTTCTTCCTAGGCTCTCCCCAAGTCAGGAGGTATACTCTTGAAAGCTCAAATAAAAAAATGGGGGGAGGACCGGAAAATTGAACCTGCACTCCTCAGACACCTCTGCCCCTCCCACCAAACCCCACCCACTTCCGGAGTTAGTCCTAGGCCAGAGGGGTAGGGGATTCCTGGATTTCAGTGAGTACTGGATTCAGGAAATGGAAGCCTGAGATATTGTGGATTTAGGTACATGGGTCTCTGGAATGTGTGTTATGGGGGCTCAAGAAACACAGACTTGGGGTTCACACATTTGAGAAATATGGGGCTTGGGAATGCTGTGGCATGACCAACAGTTTTCAGGGAGTGCTGCAGCCCTATGCCCTAGGGGGAAGAGTTTTACCTTCCCACAACTTCAGACTTCAGTGTTAGTAACCCACAATTTTACCTTTAGCAAACTCTACTTTTCTCACAGTCTCTCCAAATCAATGTCCAGACACCTCCTACTTTTCAGGTTCCTGAAACAGCCTGCTCTGGCAAAGTTCTCAACCCACTCAACTGGTCCTTTGCAGGAGATATTATGAGGGTGTACTCACTCAGATGCCATCTTGCCCCGCCTCCCAGTTTCTTCTTAATATCCTTAATTTCTTTAGCCATCTCATTGAATTTATTAAAGGAGATTTGTTTGAACATCTACGATTAGTTGTCTCAACCCCTTTATGTCATCTGGAGACTTATCTCGTTCCTTTAACTGGGCCTTAGCTTCCTGTTTCTTGGAGTGGATTGTAATTTTCTGTTGGTGTCTTGGCATCTGGATTACTAGAGTATTTATCCTGGATGCAGTTTTTCTGTTTAGTTAGGGTTTCCTGCCCTTTCTTCCTTGCTGGCTGTACAGTAGGAGCCACGGTTGTAATTCGTGTTATAATCTTTGGAGGCTCAAGGTGCCTTCATTGCCCCAGGGACCAATGAAGCTTCTACCAACTTTTTCCTTTGCCAGGAGTAGGGACAGATTCAGAACTGTGTGGAATAATTCAAGTTGTGCAGGCCTAGACTGTAGTTGCCCAGAGAGACTGATGAAGCTTCACGTCCATTTCTACCCTGCCTGGGGTGGGGATGGAGCTGCAGGTGCGGACAGCAATCTGCAGTGTGGGTCCAATATGACCACAGTTGCCCCAGTAGACTTCCTGTTATTCAGTCTGTGCCAGTTAGATGTAGCTGCAGTTACCTAGATAGGCTAGTATAGGGCTTGCCAGCCTCCTCCTTGCCAGAGATAGGGTAGAATCCTAGTCTAGGGCTGCAGGCTGATCTGGGTGAAAGAAACAGGTTTCTATGTCACTGTGATTTTTGGACTTGTCTTCCTTTCAGGCTGGGGATGGAGTCAAAATTGTGGCCAAAGGCCCCTTTCCAACTTGGACAGATTCACTCCCCATTTCTTCCCAGAGTGATGTCTTAGTCAGTCTAGTCTACCAATCAGTAACTGAAATTGGCACCTCCATCTTTGGGAAATGGAACTTCCAAAACCAGCCACAGAACAGCTCCTGGGGCAGCTTGCACTACCAAATTAGGGCAATCACTGGCCTCTGCGGCTTGGCCAGTAATGTCTTGGAGAGGCTGGCACAGGTCACCCCAGCTTCCTCCCTGACTGAAGAGGGGCTAGGGCTTAGGCTAGCACTGCCATCTGGTCTGGATAGAAAGAAGCCATTCCCCACCAACACTGTGATTTTTTGTCTGCCCCACTTCCCCTTCCAGTCATGGAGTTAGTATGACAGCTACCAGGCTCTTTCTGACTTGGATAGTCTCAAAATTTAGCTGTTCTCAGGATTATACTTTTGCCCACTGAATTTACTCATCAGTAGCTGAAGTTGGTGCCTAACCATCTTTTCCTCCCCCATTTTTGGGGAGTGGAGCTTTCAATTCCAGCTGTGGAACAGCTCCTGTGGTGGCTTGTGCCTCCAGTGGAGAATATGCACCAGCCTCCGTGACGTGGATCATTCTGCTTCTGAGTCTTCTCTGCAGATGAGCATTTTCATCCTTCCATTCCTTCAGTATGTTTCAGGATGGTATTCTGGTCTCCTGGAGCCCCCAAACAGGTGCTTCAACTAGCTCCAGAGAGCTCTGGGTGTTTCCTAATTGCTCTGTGGCAGGAGCTGACTTTAGTTGTACTTACTCCGCTGCCATGTTGCTGGTTGTTCCTTGCCATAGGTTTTTTTTTTTTAAGTGATCAATAAATCTTATTTATTTTCATTTTTACACACATTTTAATACCCAGTATGACCCTGTAATCTAAAAAACACAATCTTTCAAAGATAAGTACAAACTTAAAAAAAAAACTGTATAACCTTGCTTCATTGTGGCCTAGCTTATAAAAAGATCTTTCTATTAGCTTCCAACAAACAAGCATAGAGAAGATTTTACTCACTTGGCTTCTCCAGATCGTATAATATTGTAACCCAGAACCCAAAAGAGAGACTTGCATGATTAGTCATATAAAAGAAAAACACATTTAAATCTCTAACTCCCGATATCAGATCCTGATTTTAAATGGTACTGCCTTATTTGTTCAGTTTGCAAATGAAATTCTATTTTAATCTCAGAGAATTTACTGCTGGCAAGAATAATATATTTAGGATATTTTACAAAGCTACCGCTAGCTAATCAGTGGAGGAAAAACTGTGTGCAATTTTCCCTTGTTCTCTATTCTGAAAAAGAAAAGTCCAACACAGTATTGTTGGAGTTCCTGTACTTGGAAATATTTTCGTAGACATCATTTAACATCGACTGCTTGGTGAGTACTGAGACAGTTAGGAGGACTGTTTATTAGTTTAAATCACACCTCGTCGTACAGACGTTTGCCTTCATCCTGTTGCTTATTATCAATTACTGAACTAATTTTTCATTTTGAGCATAGCTACCTGTTAAACTAGCTGGAAATAAACTTATTTTGAATCTTGAAATAATATTCTTAAAGAAATTTCAAGGTAAAAAATGTTCATGTATTAGTAAAACTAGATCTTATGTTAATCTATTCTACAACGTTGCTACTCAAAAGTGTAATCCATATACCAGCAATTGTCATCACATGGGAGCACATTAGAAATCCAGAATGCCAGGCCCAGCCCTAGATCTCTGATTCATAATCTGTACTCTAAGAAGCTCCCAGAAGGATTCAGGTGTACATTAAAGTTTGAGAAGTACTAATGTTGAGAAATGGGTGAAAAATTCTGACAGGTGATGGTAATTAGACATAACTGAAGCTTGTACCAAAAACTGCCACATTACAAATATATTGTAAAAATCAGTAACAACAATTAAAGTTGATGTTTTGTAAATTAAATTTGTTTTTCTTTTTAGGCATTACTTACATATTTGGCTTATTTTAGTTTAGAGTGTTTTTTTGTTGTTGTTGTTTATTTTTGTTGTTAATTTTAATGTCTTTAAGATCATTGCTCTTGCATTCATCCATGTGTGAAGAAAAGAAACAATGCCTAAATGTCAGTTGTCTATTATTGGGAATGGCTTAGATTAAGTCCCACTTTGAGTCAAGATTCAGTGGATGCAAAGTCTTCTGGAGATGGTTGCTTGGAACATCATGTCTTTGGATCAGGGACATCCATTTGCCAATATTTTATCTAACATGTTTTATTGATGATCATGAAGAAAAATAACCTGCAATTTTATTCTTTTCCTATGACATTGTCTACTTTGGGTATCAAGATTATACTGGTCCCAAAAATGAATTTGTAAGTGCCCTCAATTTATCAATTCTTTGGAAAAAATGTGCAATATTGGGATACTCTATTTCTTGAAATTTTTTAGGACTCACCTGTAAAACAATCTAGCCCTAGTCTTTTATTTGCAGGAGTATTTTTATCACATTGATTTATGTAATTAGTCAGCTAGTTGAGTTATTTTTTCTGAGAAATAACTTATTTGATGTAAGTTTTATAATGTATTATTCCACATTTCTTATGAATTTTACTCTGCAGTATGTGCAGTTACGTCCAATTTTTCATTAGTAATATTCCATGTCACCATTTTTTTCTTCTTGTGCAATCTTTAACAGAAGTTTTCTTTTTTATTATACATGAACATTTTTGGCTTTATTGATTCTATTTTTCCTAATTTTCTATTTCATATAGTTCTGCTGTGATACCTATTATTTGCTCTTTTTTACACTTTTCATTTATTCTGCTATTTTTAAAATTCTTTTAAGAAAAAACATTAATCTTATTTAATTTTATCTTTTCATCTTTTCTGATATAAAGATATAGATTTCTCTTCACATTGTACTGTGCTTAAAATAATATTTGAAAATTTGAATACTCATCATTTAGAGCTACTATTTTTTTAAAGAATTATTTATTTATTTATTTACTCTCCCCTTCCCTCCTCCCACTCTGCTGTTTTTGCTGTCTGTGTTGTCTTCTCTTCTCATTTTCTCTCCTCTGAAGTTCACTTAGATTCAATCCAGGAGACCTCTGATGGGGAGAGAGGATCCCTGTCAATTGCACCACATTAGTTCCTGGTTTCTTCAGTGCTTCACCTTGACTCTCCCCTTGTCTCTCTTTTAATGTGTCCTCATCTTTCTGCATAAGTAACTTGGCTTTGAGCACTGGCTCACTACGTGGGCACTCCCACAGGTACTCATAAGGGCACTGGCTCACCACATGGGCACTAATGTGGGCACTGGCTTGCTGCATTGGCATAAGTTCTCTTCTTCATTTTCACCAGGAGGCCCCAGTGATCGAACACAGGTCCTTCCATATGGTAGGTGGAAGTTCTGTCACTTGAGCCACATCTGCTTTTCCAGATCTATTCTTCTTTTTTCTCTTACTTTTAAAAAATATTTAATTATCTTTTTTATAAAGTTAATAATAGTTTTGGAGAGGATATGGAGGAACGGGAACACTCATCCACTGCTGGTGGAAATGCAGAAGGTTCCAGTCATTCTGGAGAATAGTTTGGAAGTTTCTCTAAAAATATAAAAGTTCTATGTTTGAGAAGAATGTGTTTTCTTTAATTGCTGGGTGGAGGGATCTCTATACATCCAGAAATCCTTGCTGGGAATTTGTGCTGTTCACAAAATTCTAAGTAGACTAGCTGTTTTTTTTTCCCGCTACCTGATGTTTGAAATACTGAGAGTGATGTGTTTGAACTTCCCAAATGATGATGAATTTGTCAATTTTTTCTTGGAGTTCTATCAAATGTTTTTCTACTTGAAACCTATGTTTTTACATGCACTCTCATTGACTCTGCTCTATGAATTAAACATTTTATCACTAATTGCTCTTTTTAGTTAATATTCCTTGAGTTCTTACTTTATACCAAACACCGTTCTAAGTGTTTTAAGTTTACTTACTCATTTAATCTTCAGCATAGCCCCATTGAAGAGACCATTGAAACAATTACTTAAATACTCTAATTTTATAGATGAGTAAATAAGGAGAAAGAGGATAAGAAAGTTGCCCAAACCACAGAGGTGGTATGAGCCCCAACAGTATGATGTAATTGTCTATATCCATAAACATTTTTCTATGCTTCCTATAATGGTGGTTTTTTAAAATTTTTTAATTCATTTTGTAAAAATATTACATTAAAAAAATATGAGGTCCCATTCAACCCCACCACCCCCACCGCACCCCTCCCTCCACAGCAACACTCTCTCCCATCATCATGACATATCAATTGCATTTGGTAAGTATATCTCTGGGCATCGCTGCACCTCATGGTCAATGGTCCACATCATAGCCCATACTCTCCCACGTTCCATCCAGTGGGCCCTGGGAGGATCTACAATGTCCGGTAATTGTCCCTGAAGCACCACCTAGGACAACTCCAAATCCCGAAAATGCCTCCACATCTCATCTCTTCCTCCCATTCCTATAATGGTGTTTTATGTTTAATGTTTGACCTAAATTTTTATTAGTCTATTAGAATAGAAGTACTTCAATTTTTTCTTGGTTAGTGTTTCTCTGATATATCTTTAAAATTATTCTGTTCCCTTATATTTTAGACAAATATATTATAAGTAAGTGATAGATATATTTTATTTTACTATTCAATATGTCAATTTATCCTTTAGCTAGATAGTATGTTTGTCTCTGTGTGTGTGTGTGTGTAGGGAGTAGAGATAGTACAGAGAAAGGGGTCACTAAGAATTATCTTCATCTCCTTAATGGGTCAGTGAAGAAGGTTATTATACTGGCCTTTTGCAAGGTGGACTTATATAATTTATTCATGCAGAAGTATTATCCTACCGTGTTGCAGATGCTGACCTAAGAACCAGTCTTGTAAAATGAATGATGGGGTTGGTCTCAGAAACCAAGGAATCCAGTCTAAGAGAGAAATAACAATGGTGTATAACCTAAAATGCATCAGGATCTGTACTAAAAGGTCACAAGTATTAATTCACTGAATCCTCACAGCAACCCAATGGAGAAGGTTCTATTTTAATGTGAATGTTTTACATGAGGAAACTGAGGGTCAGTCAGAAAGGCTAAGTGACTCCCTCAAAATTATAAAACTAATAAGCCATAAAGGTAGATTGTGAATATAAATCTGTCTGACTGCAATGTTTGGGTTCTTAATGACTATGCCACATTGCTACCTGTTCTTGAAGGAAGAGAGGTCATTACAGTGCAGTTTAGTTAATACCAGTACTGAAAGTATGGTTTAAGCAGCTGTATTTGTAACTCTGTTTTAGGCACAATGTCATGGCACTGGAGAAAAGTGGATTTTTCTTGTAACTATCAGGACCTTTCTATGTTTTTTACTGCAGTGTAAGTTCTTGGAGCTCCATGATTATGAAAAATGAGGGGGTAATGCTTCATGCTTTGTCCTCAGATATTGGCCAGATTTCTAAATGTGACCTATACTGGCTCCAAACTCTCAGCAGTTTGGAGATCAGAAAACACAAAACAACAATAACAAAAAAGACACCTAACTGAATTAGAACAGTTATGCACAATGTAAACTATAATCCTTGCTTAGTGGCAATGCTCCAAACTGTTTTCATCAATTTTAACAAATATACCACACTAATGAAGAATGTTGTTAATGTGGGAAACTGTGGAAGATATAGGGAGTGGGGCATATGGGAACCCCCTATATTTTTACATAACATTTCTGTAATCTGAATACTGTTTTTTCTTTATTTACTTTTTTATATTGTTATGTTAAAAAAATGAGGTCCCCATATATCTCCCACCCCCCTCACCCCACACCTCCCCCCATAACAACAACCTCCTCCATCATCATGAAACATTCATTGTACTTGGTGAATACATCTCTGAGCACCGCTGCACCTCATGGTCAATGGTCCACACCATAGCCCACACTCTCCCACAGTCCACCCAGTGGGCCATGGGAGGACATACAATGTCTGGTAACTGTCTCTGCAGCACCACCCTGGTATAAAAACTATATATATATAAAATATATAAAGAAATAGAGTTACTTGAATACAAAAACAAAACAAAACAAAACAAGTACAGGTATGATCTGACTGCAAATCAAATCAATATTTGTTATTTTACTTTGGTATCTTGGTTGCCTGTAAGACAAAGTCCAGATTCCCTAACATGATCCCTAAGGCCACTCATGGCCTGGACCTTGCCAGCCCCTCTGGTTTCATTTACCATTATAACCCTTGATACACCCTATTCTCCAAAATTACATTCAAAAATGCACATGATTCCACAGTCATCATATCTTTTCAAATATCTAATTCCTTGCATCACCTTGATCGTCCTGCCTTGTGTTGACTCCCCCAAGTCTACCTGGTGAAAATTTTTACCAACACCCAGCCCCAACATTATAGCACCTTGTTTCTATCTCCTACAGGTAGATTCAGTGTCCCTTTCTCTGTGGCCAAAGAAACCATGGTCTGTACCTTAAAGCACATTTTATTGTAAGTAAGACTGGCAACCTAATTTGCAGGACCCAGGAAAAAATGATTAGGTGGTACCTTTTTTTAAAGATTTATTTTATTTATTTATCCCCACCCTTGCCGTTTGCTTGCTATCTGCTCTCTGTGTCCATTCACTGCACGTTCTTCTGTGCCTGCTTGTCTCCCTTTGTTGCACCATCTTGCTGCATCAGCTCTCCATGGGTGTGGGCCGTCAGCTCTCCGGGGGTGCAGGCCAGCTTGCCTTCACAAGAAGGCCCTGGGAAGCTAACCCAGGGCCTACCATATGGTAGACAGGAGCCTAATTGGTTAAGCCACAGTCATGTCCTGGCAGTACCCTTTTTTTACAAACTGTTAAGAAATTTAAGACAATGATATCATAGCATTAAACCAAGCTCAGAGCCCTTCTAAGCCTGGGACTCTGAACTACTACCCAGATTATGCCCACGAAGTTGACCCTAATTGTAATTCTCGATTTTTAAGTTTCCTTTCCATGCTTTTAAAACTGGGAAGGATCATGTTATATTCACCTCTCAATTTAACCAACAACACATAGCGGGTTCTCAATGAATATTTGTTAAAAGAAATGGCTCTCTGGGAGGCAGCAAGTTTGTTGTGTTTACAAGACAGTTCCCTGCTCCTAATGCCTTTTTACTCTGATATGCTTCATTCTCAATAGTTTGCCAGGCTGTAGGGAAAGGAAATAAGTTTTTCTCCCTCCATCAAGCAAGGGATGGTATTGGCGGGTTAGTCATATTCCCCACAAAAACATGTTTAAGTCTTAACCCCTAGACCTTTGGGTGAAAACACATTTGTAAATAAGACCTTTGAAGATGCTATTATTTGTTAGGCTGTGGCCAAATTGAAAGAGGGCAGACCTTAATCCAATATTGCTAAAGTCCTTATAAGCAAAGGAACAAAAACAAAACAAAACAAAAAACAATGATGAAAGATGAAACTCCTCTCCCAGTCTTTGCAGTTTGGCTCTGTGTTAGGGTACACAGAACCCACATACCAAAATTCACCAATTTTCTTTTTTATTAAGCATTTCTCTTTCCCTTGGTTGTTCTAAGTTATCAAATAGATTCCAAAATTCCACAAAAAGAAGATAAGATATTTTTATTCAGCTTCTTCATTGCTGTTGTGGAGGGATAGAGTTTTGGAGTTCCCTTCTCTGTCATTTTCCATTCCTTACTTCTACTACTTTTATTTTTTTTAAAGATTTATCTATTTATTTATTTCTCTCCCTTTCTCCCCCACCCTAGTTGTCTGTTCTCTGTGTCTATTTGCTGTGTCTTCTTTGTCCGCTTCTGTTGTTGTCAGCGGCACTGGAATCTGTGTTCCTTTTTGTTGCGTCATCTTGTTGTGTCAGCTCTCCATTTGTGCAGCACCATTCCTGGGCAGGCTGCACTCTCCCTCGCGCTGAGCGGCTCTCCTTACGGGGCACACTCCTTGCACATGGGGCTCCCCTACGTGGGGGACACCCCTGCGTGGCAGGGCACTCCTTGTGCGCATCAGCACTGCGCATGGGCCAGCTGCACACGGGTCAAGGAGGCCTGGGGTTTGAACTGCGGACCTCCCATGTGGTAGACGGACGCCCTAACACCTGGGCTAAGTCCTCCACCCTCTATTATTTTTAAGTACTTGTTTCCACACATTGGAAAATGATGTAGATAGACATGTTATGAAATATATTTAGATTCTAAATATTTATTAATTCCAGCCTTTTGTGGGCCTCACTCCAGCCCTAGGGAAAGAGGTGGGGATACAAAAGTGAGGTTTGCCAACCACTACTGAGGACCTAATATACAGGTTAGGCATTGTTCTAAGTGAGTAACACACTGTCACTCAATCTATACAGCAATATTTGGAAGAGGCTATTGCTATTCATATTTTGCCAATGATAAAAATAAAGAACACTGACTTTGAGAGATTTACCCAACAACATATCACAGCTAGTAAAGGATTGGCTCTGGCATTTTAATCCAGATAATCTGGCTCCAGAGCTTGTCCTCTGCCTTAGTACTTTCTGCTGTCAGTATTGTAAAAACATAGTGATCAATTAATAATAATAATGAGAAGAAAAAATTTAATGCCAAAGTACTTCTTTCAATTGGAGTGATTTATTTTCTGTATAATAGGTATACACTAGAGCAAAATGTTCCGGCCTCATTTAAGATCATTGTTTGCTTTGGATGCTACTTCCCTGTCAGTTTCAATATACTATTTTGGTGTGGTTTAATTACTTTTTATTTTGCTTTTGTCCTTGTTAATAAGCTTTGTGAGATGAACCTATGGCAAGCACTGATGTGTTTTTTTTCTATTTTAACTTATTTTGAGGTATTCCTGTTTTTTCTTTTTTTCATTACTTTTATTGTCTTTAAAAAAAAAAGATTCATAGATCTCTGATTCTTTCTGTGTTTCTGCTGAGACATGCATAAGTATGACCCCTCTGATGACTTCCAGACTCATTTTGAAGTCTCTTAGCCCTATATACTCATTTGTTAATAAGCTTTGTGAGATGATACTATGGCAAGTATTGATTTTTTTTCTATTATAACTTATTTTGAGGCATTCCCATTTTTTTCCTTTTTCTATAATTAGGAATGTTGTGAGCTTACAAAACAATCATGCATAATGTGCAGAATTCCCATACATCACCCCTCATCCAAAATCTTATCTTTTTGTGAAACATTTGTTAGAGATTGTGAAATACTACAAACAGAATTTTACCACTAACTATGGTCTATAGCATACACTTAGTATATTTTTTCATATATTCCCTATTATTAACACCATGTATTATTATTGTATATTTGTTATAATTCATGAGAGAACACTCTCATATTTGTACTGTTAACAACAGTCCATCATCCACCACATGGTTCACTGTGTTATATAGTCACATGCCTTGTATAATCCATCCCAACCCTACACTCGGTGGCTCTCGCTTTCATCACAGAGTTGTGCAGTGATTGCCACATTAAACCTTTGAACACTTTCCTTAATCCAAAAGAAAAAATCCCATTCCTCTCTATTATTGACTTTTAGCATTGTATAGTGAGGCATTCCATTTGATGGCCAATAATTATTTAAGTGACCTTTTGAAAACACATTATTTCCTAATTGATGTATAATTCTAGGTTGTGACATTTCTGAATATTTATTTAATTTCTTTCTTGTGATAATTTTGGGAGAATTTTACAAAATTAAATGATAATTCCCCCAATTAAAGCAAATTTTATGCACCTCTAATCCCATGTGTAAGGGTAGAGTTGAAATCTCTCCAATAGCTAAAGTGGACCCTTAAACTCAGCTGTGTTAATGTCAGGAGTCTGGAGAAGAACATTAAAACGCTAAGTGGAAGATTAACTAAAGAATATAACAAATGTCACAAAAAATGGAAGAGGACTTGGTGGATTTAGAAAGCCTGATATATAGAGTGATTACAACTGAAAATGGGAGGATTGCATCCAGCATCCAGGTGGAATCTGAGCCTCCTCTTGACATAAAGGTGCAATGGACACAACCAATCCAGTGTCCACATAGAAGAGGTGGCATTGGATTGGGAAAAGTGGACATAATGGACAAAGGGTATGGGGAAAGGCAGGAAGAGATGAGAGGTGGAGGCGTCTTCGGGACATGGAGCTGCCCTGGATGGTGCTTCACCGGACATTGTAAATCCTCACAGGGCCTACATGATGGAATAGAGGAGAGTATGGGCCATGATGTGAACCAATGTATATGAGGTGCAGAGGTGCCCAAAGATGTACTTACCAAATCCAATGGATGTGTCATGATGATGGGAACGAGTGTTGTTGGGGGGGGGGAGAGGGGGGGTGGGGGGGTGGGGTTGAATGGGACCTCACATATATATTTTTAATGTAATATTATTACAAAGTCAATAAAAAATAAAAAAATTAAAAAAAAAAAAAAAAAAAAAAAGAAAGCCTGATATGGTAACCACAAAATGAGAGAATGACAACATGGTGCTTGAATTACAAGACTCTGAGCTTCAATTGTTTTCTATCACTTGAAATAAAATGAAGTTCATAAGCAAGCTTATGGAAGAAATAGCGTTTGTGGAATACACATGCTAAGGTTCCTTCTGAAATCATAATAGTGCCATGTTTATTCCTGAGAAGTAATTTGGAACAAATCATTTGAACAAAACTCTAAAATATTTGCAGCGAAAGCCTTAATTGGGTAAAACTTGAAACATCTAGTTTATTTTTAAAAATTCAATTAGTAACAAAAAGGCTCAAAATTGCAGAGAAAATATGCTATGCAATGTAATTGTTTAATTGCTAAACAAATGAAATATATGCTAAAGTCTAATTTAAAAAGCTCTGCATTAAATTGCTGTAAAAATGAAGAAAGTCTCAACCATGTTCTCAGGATTGGAGTTTTTCTGGGTCTATGGTATAACAGGAGAGGGTCATTAACACCTGTAACCAAGAACACCTCTATTAGTTTTTTTTTCCCTGCAGTGTTCTCAGCTTCCTCTACAAAAACTTGATGTAGGGCTTGCTGCACGCACACATACACACACAGACACACAGACACACATACTTTTCTGCCCAGATATTCAGTTGACAAAAATCATTCCCTAAACTACTAGGCAATTGGCAGGACCATTAGGTATTAACTAGCCAAAAGTATTTCCTTCTTTTCACCTATGTTCCCAGAGTTCTCTTGTATTTTGTTTGGATATGTAAAGAAACCAATCTAGTACTTAGGTATGGAGAGATTGAAAGGATTATTGCAATAAGGGGAGGAGAGTGTTTTCAGTAGTGGAAGGGGGACTGCTTCGACAAGGAGAATGCTCTATCACATGAGATCTGAGGCATCAAGAAATTTTCTTTTTTAAGCATGGGTAAAGAAGGTTAGAAAGAACCAGGTGTGAGGAAGTGGGGAATGGATGGTATTGCCAGCCAGTTGAATAGTAAATGTCCTTCCCTGAGGTCAGAGTCATTCTATTATCAGAACGTGCCATTAAGGGTTGGGGTACATTCCAGTTCTGACTCAGGCTGAGAGTAGATAAAAGTTTAGGGGCCTGAGGATAGGTCGGAGAAAAGCTTAAATAAAACTTGGTCAAGGCAAGTTAGCAGATATTTAATGCAGATTAGTCAGTGGCTACAAAGAATTAAGCTTAATTTATGAGAAATCATTTATTAATCTTTTATGGTGGATTTGTGCCTGGCCTTGTCTTAGGTAAAATAAGAGAGTCTTATATAATTAATATAGGGAAGGAAGTTTCTTTGCAGTAAGGACATTTCTGGAGCACAAAAGACTGGGAGGATTAATTGTTGCTGTTATCCAGTAGCATAGAACTCAGGTAAAGTTCGACACTGTCAGTTACAAATGAAAAAGATGATATGCCATGAAGTGTGTTGAGTGATCAGCCAGTTTGACTACCTCATGTGCATTACGAACACACATCCTATATCAAGCTTTCTATTACTCTTTTTTTAAAAAACAAATACATTTTGTTGATACATATTAATAAAGCATACATCTACCCAAAGTGTACAATCAGTGGTATTTGGTATAATCACATAGCTGTGCATTCATCACTTGAATCATTAGGGATAGTGCAGATTCTATGCGTGTTTCTAGGAATTTGTCCACTTCGTCCACATTGTCTAGTTTTATTGATGTATAGTTGTTCATAGTACCCTCTTATGATTTCTCTTATTTCTGTTGGGTTAGTGGTAATTCCCCCCTTCTCCTTTCGGGTTTTATTTATTTGCATCTTCTCTCTTTATTTCTTTATGAGTCTAGCTAAGGTTTTGTTGATTTTGTTGATCTACTCAAAGAATGAACTTTTGGTTTTGTTGATTCTCTCTATTGTTTTTCTGTTCTCAATTGTATTTATTTATTTTTTTATTATTTTTTATTATAAAAGAAAAAATGACTCTTCAGAAAATGAATACCTTGCACTCATGGAAAAAGACACCAGAATACAAAATCACAACTGTGTGACTCCAGGTATTCCTCATCTCTTCAGAGAGTGGAGAGGGAAGAATTGAAGCCAACAAGTCATTCTTTAAAATGGAAAGACTTAGAAATCCTACCAATATGATTAAATTCTAAACCTGCTTTGCTTTAATTTTTAAAAAATGTATCAAAAGGCCTGATTTACTGGCATGTTATTTCCACCAGAAAATAGCCCCAATACCATATTTCTTGGGAACATGCTTAAGCTGAGCAGCCAACTAATAATGCTAACATCCCGTGTGTATATAAACAAGTGTATCTTTTAAACCAGAGCCACCAGACTGAGGTGACGGTCACGATTAGCAATTTCATTTATTTCTGCTCTGATCTTTACTATTTCTTTCCTTTGGCTTGGTTTTAGATTTGTTTGCTGTTCCTTTTCTTGTTCCTCTTGTTATGGAGTTAGAGCTCCAAAGTTAGCCATTTCTTCTTTTTAAGGTAAGCTTTGAGGACTATAAGTTTCCCTCTCAGCACTGTCTTTGCAAGTTCCCATATTTTTATTTAAATTTATTTTAAGGAAACTTTAGATTATATAAATGTTACATAAAAATATAGGGGATTCCCATATGTCCTATTCCCTACCCCTTCCAAATTTTCCCACATTAAAAATATCCTTCATTAGTGTAGTACATTTGTTACAATTGATGAACAAATAATGAAGCATTGCCACTAACCATGTAGTATAGTTTACAATTTACACTCTGTCCTGTACAATTTTATAAGTTGTGACAAAATATATAATGGCTTGTATCCATCATTGCAACATACAGGACAATCCCAATGTCCCCAAAATGCCCCCCATATGACAACTACTTTTCCCACTCTCTCCCCTAAGCACCTCCAATGGTCACTACTTCCACATCAATGATAAAAGTTCTTCCATTGCTAGAAAAACTATAAGTCCCTGGTAGAATTTAAGTAAGTCTACTTTAATCCATTGTTCATTCACCACTCTTGAGGGTATTGAGAAGGTGATGCCCACTCTACCTTAAATTAACATGGGACTTAGATCCCATGGAGTAAATGGATGGAACTCTCTTGCTTGCAGTTGCAGACTCTTTCTGTTCCTTGGGATGGATGTAATCTATCACCATCACCTTGCTAATTGTTCTGGGTGAGTCCAATGAACTGGATTGTAGGTGCTACAAGTCTGCTGAGATTCAGGGCCCAACTTGCATATGGGTGGACCAAAGATTTAAGTCTCCTGTTTGTACATCTAACAAGTATAGTACTAAATATAGGTGCAAATAGAAAGGGCAGAAGAGCATGTGTAGGGAAACAATAAAGTCCTACTCTGTCACACTGGGGAGAATAAATTCCAAGGTAAGGTCCACTGCAGGGCACAAACTCCTGGGGTGTCTGCCCTGCCCATAGTGTCTGGATGTCTCTAGAGCCCTCAGGACCTCTGCTATTTTAGGCAATATTTTCTGGGGGAGTCAATGAGATCCTGCTGAGACATGCATAGGCAAAACCTCTGGAATAACCACCTGACTTATGTTGAAATCTCTTAGCCATAAGAACTCATTTGTATTTAACATTTCCCCCTGTGGTTAAGGTCTTTTTCCAGGAGTATTTCTAGTTGGCACTTGGTAATAATTCCTCAGTGCCAGGGAGGCTCATCCTCAGGAGTCATGTCCCACACTTGGGGGAAGGTAGTGCATTTATACGCTGAGTTAGGCTTAGAGAGAGGCCACATTTGAGCAACAAGGAGGCACTCAGGAGGTGCCTTTTAGGCAGCATATAATACTAAGCTATATTTAAATTTTAAAAGAAATGTTTCATAAGAACAATCATCAGTATCAAAGGTTGATATGTTGTGTTCTCATTTTCAAGAATCTCAAGATATTTACTGAATTCTATTGTAATTTATTTGACCCACCGATTATTTAAAAATGTCTTATTTATTTCCCATATGTTTATGAATTTTTCATTTTTTCATCCATTATTGATTTCCAGCTTCATTCTCTTATAATCAAAGAAAGTGTTTTATATAATTTGTCTTTTTAAATTTATTAAGATCTGTCTTGTGATCCATGAACACTTGGGGTGCAATGCGCTATAAATGTCTGTTAAGTGTAGTTCATTTATCATATAATTCAAACTCTCAGATTATTTATTTATTCTCTGTCCAGATCTTCTATCCAATATTGAGAGTGGTGTATTGAAATCTCCAACTATTATTATTGAGACATCTATTTCTTCCTTCAGTTTTGCCAGTGTGTGCCTCATGTATCTTGAGGCACCCAGATTAGGTGCATAAACATTTATTATATTTATTTTTTTTGTGAATTGCCCCTTTTATTAATATGATGACCTTCTTCATCCCTTAAAACAGTTTTGTTTTTATAATCTGTTTTTTCTGATATTAATATCACTATTCCAGAACTGATTTGATTACTATTTGTGTGGAATTACACTTTCCAACCTTTAAATATCAGCCTGGTTGTGTCCTTATGTTGGAGATGAGTCTCTTGTAGACAGCATATAGATGGTTCATATTATTTATCCATTCAATCAGTCTATATCTTTTTATTGGGGAGTCCAATCCATTACTATTCAATGCTATTATTGTAAAGGCATTGTTTATTTTGTCCATTTTATTCTTTGGCTTTCTGTTGCCATATCTTATTATTGTTTGTCTTTTTACCATTACATTAACTCTTCCTAATAATATTCATTTCTACACTCTTCTCCAAGTGTCTTTCCTTTTAGATTACAGCACTCCCTTTAGTATCTCTTGTAATTCTGTTCTTTTGGTAAAATACTTTCTCTGTTTTTATTGTCTGTGAAGAATTTAAACTAACCCTAACTTTAAAGGATACTTTTGCTGGATACAGAATTCTTGGTTGGCAGTTTTTCTCTTTCAGTACCTTAAATACACCATACCACTTTCTTCTTGTTTCCATGCTTTCTGATGAAAGGTCAGCATTTAATCTATTTGAAGTTCCCTTGTATGTGATGTTTTTCTCTTAACGCTTTGAGAATCCTCTATCTCTGATAATTGTCATTTTGAAGAGTAGATTTCTTGGAGTAGGTCTATTCAGATTTATTCTGTTCAGAGGCATTGTCCTTCTTGGATATTGATTTATATTTTTTTAAAGACTTATTCATTTATTTCTCTCCTCTTCCCCCCCACCCCAGTTGTCTGTTCTCTGTGTCTATTTGCTGTGTGTTCTTCTTTGTCTGCTTCTGTTGTTGTCAGCAGCATGGGAATCTGTGTTTCTTTTTGTTGTGTCATCTTGTTGTGTCAGCTTTCCTTGTGTGTGGCACCATTCCTGGGGTGGCTGAACTTTCTTTCACGCTAGGCGGCTCTCCTTACAGGGTGCACTCCTTGTGCATGGGGCTCCCCTACGTGAGGACACCCCTGCGTGGCATGGCACTCCTTGCACACATCAGCACTTCATGTGGGCCAGCACCACATGGGTCAAGGAAGCCCGGGGTTTGAATGGCAGACCACTCATGTGGTAGACAGACACCCTAATCCCTGAGCCAAGTCCTCTTCCCATGGATATTGATATTTATCTCTTACATAAGTATTGAGAAGTTTTTGGTCATTATTTCCTTGTGTATTCTTTCTACCCCTTTTCCATTCTGTTCTCCTTCTGGGTCACCAATAATGTGGATATTTGTGAATTTCATGTGTCATTCAGTTTTCTTAAATCCTGTTCATTTTTTTTTTTCCATTTTCTTCTCTTTATGTTCTCCTGTTTTTTCCAGTTCACTTGTTCTGTCCTTGAAATCACAAATTCTGTCCTTAAGCAATTCAGCTCTTCTCTTATGTGCCTCTAATATTTTTATTTTTACCTCATCCAGTGTGTCTTTCATTCTCATAAGCTCTGTCTCTTTTCTTTGCAAGCATTCAATTTGTTCTTTATGCTCACCCAGTGTCTTCTTTTTATCTTTTATCTCTATAGTCATATTTTCCTTCAATTATTTGAGTTGATTTAGGAGAGAGGTGTGATTATCATCAATTAATTTTCTTAAATCCTGTATGTTTTCAGGATATTTGATTTGTTACTTTCGCTGGGCCATCTTTTCTTGTTTTCTAGTATGGCTTGTAATTTGTTGCTGATGTCTAAATATCTGGATTTTTAAAAAAATATACAGATGATCAATTTCTCTCTCTTGCCTAGTGGGGTTTTTTCCATTGGTCTTCTTTGATTTTTGGTTCAACTTATTCTGAGTCTTTAAAATTGCCCCACTTTAGTTATCAAAATCAGGCCAGGGACTCACTAATGGGGCACAGATTTTCTCCCAGGAGTTCATTTTAAAAGAGACCTAAAACTGGAATGTACTCTCTATTCACTTCAGAGATGTATCAGTAGATACCTTTATTGTTGTAGGATTTGGTGACCAAACTAGCCAACATCTCAAATGGAGAGGTAAAATGCAAGGTATTTAGGCCTGGTTTGAATGTGCAAGAGAGTTTTTATAAACTTTGTAAACAGTTCAAATGCAAAGTATAACATAACAAATGGCTTAACTATTTTAATACTTTACTTTTTATTTTTTCACCTTTACCATGATTACATTAATTAACAGATATTTTACTTTAGCCACGCAGGAAAAACTACTTTTTCAATTACTTTATTAAAATGTAAAATTCCCAATGAAATCAAGATTATTATTTTTCCTTGCCACCAATTTAACAATATTCAGATTGAGGTGACGATTATTATTTTTCCTTGCCACCAATTTAACAATATGCAGATTGAGGTGACCTCTGACTGGTTTCCCTGTTATGAAGTACTTTTTGTTAGTAATATCAATTTAGGTTTCTAATAAATAATGGCTTCCTGGTATTAGTCATTTAAATGCTTTAGTTTAAAAGATGCTTTTATAAATTTCTTATAATTAACTACCACCACATAGACTAGTTTCCTTACATTTAAATAAGCTTATTAAATTGCAATTACCTACCAAAGAGGTTTACTTTATCCATTTCAGAAAAGGTAGATTTACAGTTTCAGACTCCTGCAGCTGCTAGCAATGGCTCAATATGACCGGACGTGCAATGGACATTGTCTCCAGCATGGCTCAGTTTCATAGTTCTGAAGGGTACTATGCACCAGGTCGGTGAAACACTGGAGCCTTAACTTTGTAGTCTCTCTCTTTGATTAGTGATGCTGCGGCATGCTGGCTGTGTGATAGGCATACATACCAAGTGGAGCAACAGTGAGTAGAGTGATGTAAGTGGACCTTAAATAAAATTAGCATTATGGCCTGCTCTCATGGAGAAAAAGTATGTATGGTATTGCAAGCTTGGGGTTTACATCTATTAATTGTAGCTCAAAGAGGAATGTGTGCATTGATTAATATTATTATACCTATATGCCTGGTGAATATGATATCTTTTCTATTCTAGATCATATGCAGAGGTATATTGAACATGCTGAAAGTCCTGATAAACATAACTCATTTTCTAAGTAGTTAAAGAATGTCCGCATAAGATAAAGGAATGGCTCTCTTAAGTCCTGTCTTTATTTTGTTTGCCATATGCTTGTCTCATTGTTGCCCATACTCTCTTTGTGAGTTTATGTGTAAGGCAGTACCTCTCTTCATACCTCTCCTAGAAACCCTAAGCATAATCACTGCTGTGGAAACCAGGGCTGTCAGTTAATACCCAAACCCAGCAGGTATACCACAATCTCTCCTCAGAGTTAACCAAAAGCTTAAAGAATTCAAGGAAGAATACTGTTTCTCATCAACTTTGGGAGAATGCAGCCTCTGAAGTCACCAGACATTTCTCACTCTCATGATCCAGTATGCCATGGCTGGCCCCCTTTTGGGGCCTGCTTACCACCATCTTCTTTATCCTTTTAGTGGGACCATGTATCTTCTAAATTATAATTAATTTATTTTTTTATAGAGTCATTCCTTATTAGTCATGCAGGGATTTCATCCACTTCCAACCAGGGTGCCAGACCCATGTTCCTTCAACCTCAATAAAATCACAAGAGAGGTTTATGTCCTGTCAGTCAGGAACTCTCATCCTAACCAGCAGTAAGTAACTATAGAAGTTCTCCCCTCAGCACCCCGTTAAGAATAAGGGCATGAACTCTCTGAGGGGGGATTTGAGGCAGGCTAGTACAGTGAAAGGGGAAAGGCATCAGACAACATGGCTGACAGACAACATGGCTGCAAGACCCTGCTGAGACCTTGACCTTAACCTTAAGGCCCCGACTTTTCTTTCTGAGACTTCCCCTTGGCCCTGGATATTCCAAGTACTTCTCACCATTGGACCCACAATTTGTGAGGTACTCAATAACAGTTGATGCTCCTACCCTTATCATTAGCAAGAGGGAGGAATAATTAATAGTTTAAAAGGTAACCACACATGGCAGAGCTCACTCTTTCTTCCTAGAGGAGCCCACATGAAATCTTGGTGTATTTTTCCATCCTTGTCTCCAGTTCTCCACAAGCTCTGTTCTTTTACTCCGCTTCCCAATAAATTCTTTTAACCAGCCTAAAAAAAAAGAGAGAGAGACCTAAAAGTAGTTCTTTTTTTCTCTTACAGTTTCCTGGCCGTCCAACGGATGGTACACATCAGGGACCCTTTCCATGGAGGTGTTTTTGTTTCAACCTCCATTTGCCTATGTTTCTGGACTGGCCAGAGCAGAAATTTAAAGCGGCCTCCGCTGGCCAAATTCACAGAAGAGAAACCCCTCTCTGCCTACCAACTCGCCCTCTCTCTTCCCTTGTAGTAGTTGACAGCAAGGAAGAAGTCTGTTCCCCTCTCGGTCAGCTGCAGTGAGTCAGGAGTTTTATGCAGGCTTAACATCTTGAAGGTGGGGATGGGTGCCCTTCTTGGTTGATGTGGGGGTTTACTAACTCAGGTTTGTTGTTTTGGTTTCTTCATTTCTCTATCCCTCACCTTATTCAGGGTTGCACAGCACTATCCTGAGCTTTTGATGTCTGAAATATGTCCCTCAGACAGCTTTTGGCCCTTTCTCCATTGTTTTTGTAAGAGAGTTTAGCCCTGCCTTGCCTTCTCCAATGCCATGTTCCCTGAACCTCTATTACTTCTTGACTTTAGATGTTATCTTTCCAATGGCTCTGCATTTGGTCCTCTTGTTTTGCCAAAATCAAGAGGCCTTGTTTATCCTTCCATCTCTTCTTTCCAGCATCATAATAATCAGTATTGACACTTTGATCCACTTCAAGCTTGATGTGTGATTTTCAGACATAATTGAGGCTTAATATTCAGTGAAGATTCAGAAAAAATGAGTCAAGATCATTAAGTGATCAGCAAAGCTTAAAGTATTTCAAGTCTAAGAAGAACAAATTATTACCAGAGTCCATTTGGGGATCATATGCTCAGCCTGCAGCCAAGATTCCAAAACTGACTCAACTGACCTTTAATGGGTTTGACCTCTCAGGCACTGATTTTATATTCTTTCAGTAATACCTCACAAGCCCATTCACCTCCTGCAGTTATACTGGCTCTATGAAAACTAGCCCTCACTGATTTAAAGCTCCAGTAACAGACTTTGAGAAAGTTTGATGATGAAGTCAGTCACTTACAGGTGGTTGGCAGGACTTAATATGTGAACCTCTTGAGTGACCTCTTTTTATGGTGATTGTAGTTGTTATTTTGTTTGTTGCTTAGTTGTTTTATTCTTTCCCAGGGTGAAGAAAAGGAATGGAAGTTATATGTTACTTAATGAAGAGCAGGTTGATCTATTTGAATTTGACTGGTCTTGTCACTTCTGGTGCATTACATTGTGTTAAAATTTTGTTTAAGCACTTCTATGATGCTGTGGCCAGGTGGAGGTCCTCCTCCTGGACAAAGACAGGGTGTACAGACAGCATACTTCCCAGAAGATTCTCTTCACTTGAGTTTTCTGGTTTAATCACAATCTTGTGCATTGCCCTTCCACTTTCTCCTACTTCCTGATACCACTCTGACGTCAGTTTCTTACCTGAGTGACCTCTCATTCACTCTGTCCTGATTCCTTAAATATGCCAGGTACATTTCTGCTTTGGGGCCTTTTTTAAAGCTAATACCTCTGCCTGGAATGTTGTTTCCCCAAACAACCAGTTGACTCACTCCATCATCTTCTTCATGTCTTTTTCAAATATCTTCTCTCATTGAACACTACCCTAAACACCTTATTTAAAATCATGATTGTAACTCTCTGATATTTCTGATCCTCCTTACACCAAGCTACTTGTTATTGCAGAGTAGTTATCATATTCTAACATCCCATATAATTTATTATGTTTATTTTCTGTTTTTCTCCACTGGAATGAGAGCAAGATTTTGAAAACTTTGTTTATTGTTGTAGCCTTGGCACCTAATATTATGCTCAGCACATAGTATGTAATCCATAATTATGTGCAAAATTAATTAAGCTATATGCTAAATAAAAGTGATTTTATCAGATGATAAAAGAGCATGCAATATAATTATGAAGCATTATAATAAATACTCTAACATGATACAAAGCTATTTCCTGTATATACCTATATGTGTGTAAATATTTTTCTATGTATTCATTGAGAATATATCTGTTTTAAATTAAAAGCCAATATTTCAGTTCTTTTTGGTATGAAAGCATAATTGGATGTGATCAGACTAAAGAGTCATGACAGACTCTTTGTTCTCAGTTTCTTCTAGAGTTGGAAACTTTTCCTTATGTATTGCAAATCTTTCTTCCATTACCAGATGCCACAAGTACTATGTAATTAGTACTTAGACATCTTTCCTGATGATAGGAAAAGTTAAGATACAGATTCTAATAGAGTCTCCATCATCCTTATAAACATAAAATGAAAATGTTGTTCCACTCCCAGTAATCAGATATACTTAGTCTTGACTCTCATATGATGGTTCTTCTCTCCCATAAATACACTTCTTTCTTCTTGCTCAAGAAAGTCTTTCTTATAATACCTTACCATCATTTAAGATGGCTGAATTAAGTCAAAGAATGAACTGTGAAGGAGAGGAAATCTGCAACTGTGGAGTTAATGATTTGCAAACTCTCACTTTGTTTTCACTATCTTGTAGAGAAGATTGATTATATTTGAAGAAAGATAGTAAACAAATGCTGTAAGAAAAAGGGAAAAAAATCAATTCTGAATGTCTCTAAGGAGGAGAGTAAATCTGAAAAATAAATGTTCATTCTGGGTTCCCAGCCCCAAAAGAGCATATGAGGATAGTTACAGTCTGTTAATCCCAGAAATACCAATCCCACAAAGTGAAACATTCAAGAGAACTTACTGAATTGATAAGAACATATTGAAATAACTTTCAGAGCGAACAATGAAACTGAATTTTGGCTGTGAACTATTCATTGGAAGGAAGTCTTACGAGTGCAAATGCTACAGATCTAAGAAAGCCCAAAGCTGGGCCTAGGCCTATACAGATTGATAGTGACTCCATTCCATCCCCATTTTTTTTTCCTGAAGGAATCTCAATAGAGGATAAGCCACCAAGATGATTACAGAATTAGGGAAAATGAAAGTCAAGAAAGAGAAATCTCAACAGAGGATAAGCCACCAAGATGATTACAGAATTAGGGAAAATGAAAGTCAAGAAAGAGAAATTGACTGCAACATTCAGGCTGGAGATAAGAATGACCAGATTTGTAATGGATAGTAATTGTCTCAAAGACAATTAAAATAAAGATGGCTGATGAACACGATTCTCCTGCTTGCAGTTGTAGACTCTCTTGTTTCCCTGGTATGGTGGATGACCCTCCTCATCTCCTTGTCAGCTGACCTGGGTAAGTTCAACAAACCAAAGAGTAGGTGTTGCAACTCTGTTGAGGCTCAGGACCCAGCTGGCACATAGCCAGTCCAGGGATTCAAGTCTCCTGAGTATATACCAACCCTAGCACCAACTACAGATTCAGTAGAAGTGACAGAAAAGGCATGTGTAGAGAGGTCACAACTGAGACCAACTCCATCACACTCAGGAGTACAAAAGGACATTATATATCCTGCCTTAACACACTGAATGGACTGAGGGAGAGTGCCAACTACAATGTAAACTATAATCCGTGCTATGTAGTAGTGCTCTAAAATGTATTCATCAAATGCAATGAATGTGCCACACTAATGAAGGAGGTTGTTGATGTGGGAGGAGTGGGGGTGGGGTGAGGAGGGGGGTATATGGGAACCTCTTATATGTTTTAATGTAACATTTTTTGTGATCTATGTATCTTAAAAAAACAGACAATAAAAAAATAAAGATAACAACTTCTTGTTCTTCTCCACTTAGGAGAAGCAGACTTAAGCTGAAATATAAAGCATAAAAGTCAGCAAAAGGGACATTCTGTCTGTTAGAGAGGCTACTTAGTCCTCAGAGATGTTAATTTAGGAATTCTGTAGTTTCTCTTTCCCTGGAAAGTAACTTGAACAGTTTCCCCATTGCCAGCATATTTTTGTGAATGTGTACTCTCTAGTCTCATCACTGTTTTGTTCAGAAACATCTTTACTGAATAATTCCCATGTGCCTAGATAGATAGAGAGGATGTAGAGGTGAGTGTCTCAGTATGCCAGGGCTGCTATGACAAATATCATATATTGATTGGCTTAAGCAACAGGAATGTATTTTCTCATGGTTTTGGAGGCTACCAGTCCTACATCAATGTATTGGCAGGGCTTACTTTCACCCAGAATCTTTAGCATTCTGAAAGCTCTCTGCCCCATGGTTATATCCTTCTTCTTGTGCCTGCTCCTCTGGTTTCTGTGGACTCCTGGCTTCTTGTTTCTGGCTTCTACTGACTCGTTGCATACATGTTTCCTCTGCCTTATAAAGATTCCACTCACATGGATTAAGGCCCACTTTAATTCAATTTGGCCTCATCTAAATAACATTTTCAAAGATTTTATTCACAAATGAGTCCATACCTTAACCAGTCCATACCTTAACTAATAATAACATATTCAAAGGTTTTGTTTATAAATGAGTTCACACCCACAGGAACATAGATTAAGACTTAGACATGTCTTTAGTGGGTGGCATGATTCAATTCCCAACAATGAGAAAAAATAGGCAAGACCTTGTCATCATGTCTTATATTGGGAGGGGTAAGTAACAGAAAAGGGAATAAATGGCATGATCTCATATATAGCTATGAGGAAGAACATGGTCATGTGATAAGCTGTGACTAATTGTACGGTGTCATGAAAGGCCTCTCTGAGGAATTCACTGGTGAGCTGAGACCAAAAGAATGATCAGGAAGCAGCCCTGTGAATAAAAGGGAGAAAACAGAGGCAGCAGCCTGCTCAAAGCCTTGGAGATGAACTGTTAGTTTGGAATCCTGAGCTTGAACACTGGTGACCATTTCCTTCACTAAAAAAACAAAAAACAAATACAAAAAACAAAACAACTACATATCTGCTCAGATGAAAGGATGTAAAGCCTTCACTTTTTCCCCAAATGGCAACCAGTCACCCCGAATGAAAACTGAGATTGGGTGGTAAGAATGAACATTTTATCAAGTCAAACATTAAGGGATAGTTGCTAATCACTTAACCCCAAGTCTCCCACATCGGAAGAACTGGAGCAGAGATTTGAAGATTTGACGATTCACTTTCTGATTTGAATGGTGGGTGATAGTTGAATTTAATGAGATGTTTCCAAAGGTGGTTAAGAGCCAGCACTCTGGATTCAGACTGCCTGGATTTGGACTGAGGACCGACGTTCTGCTACTTATCAGCTCTGTGACCCTGAGCCAATTACTTGAAACCACTTTGTGTCTTAATGTCCTCATCTGTAAAGCATAGGTAATAAGCATATTTACCTTAGAGAAATGTTATCGAGATTATTGCCTATATTTTCATAATCACTTAGAACAGGTCCTGACAAGTAGTGAGTGGTCAAATAAGTGTTATTTAAATTAAAATAAAATAAGTAATTATATCTTATCGATAACTTGAGCTAAATGTTGATGGAAATTCTAAGGATGTGTGCATAATATTGGCTGCAGGAGACTTATTTGGCATATCATGGATAAAGGTTCTGTCAATGCAAACTCATAATTCCATATGGGCTGAGTGAAAGATTCTCCTTGTACTATCTGCAAAGTATATAATAAGTAAATTATTAAGATACTTAACTTTATTGTGTATTTTAAAGTTTCTTAAAGGACATTTCTTCTCAAGCATTTTATTTTATTTTATTTTTTCAATTTTAATTATTATTTTTTCTCTATTTTTAAAAAATGTTACATTAAAAATTACAAGAGGTCCCCACATACCCCTCACCCCCCTCACCCCACTCCTCCCAAATCAACAACCTCTTTCATCATCATGGGACATTCGTTGCATTTGGGGAATACATTTTGGAGCACTGCTGCACCACATGGATAATGGTTTACATTGTAGTTTACACTCTCCCCCCAAATTCACACTTGATATACTAGTTACTAATCAGTCTCTTTTTTTCATTAAATTGATTTGACATTTTATAAAGTTTTATTTTATAATATTATATGCCTTTATATGTCATATACATGCATTTAAAATACACATATAATTTATATGTCAGTCTAACTTTACTTTCTCCTGTCTTCATTCTCTCTTCTTTCCATGTTTTATACATAAAATAAAACATAAATATGAGGTAGGTCAGGTTTAGCAATTTTCAATTTAGAGTGTTTTTTTTTTAAATAAAAAAGCAAACCCTCAAGTTCTCTTATGCCTTCTGCACCAACCCTACACATGACGCAAAGAATGTAAAATGTCCTGTGTTGAGAAGTGCTGTCCCTGACATAGTCTTCGTGAAAGTGTCATACTTCATGTATTAATGTCTGATGTCCACACACTAGTGTCAGTGCCAGGTATTGGAAGCATCTGAATATCTCATTCTTTACCTCATCTCACATGATTTTATATATGTATAGATAAAAATAAAAATAAGAAGCTAACCCAGATTGCCCAAGAACTGATTTTCAGACATTTAGAAAATTTTGAAAATTATTTTTCTCCCTCTGTTTCTTAGGTGATAGGTGATATCTCTACAAAGCAATACTATGAACATTCAGCAGGTATAGAAGTCTAGTCTCCAATACTTGCTTTTACAAGCAAGCCATGGGGTATCAATTACACTGAAGTCAGTACCAAACTGGGTATATAAAACTCCCTCATGTGCTGTATGTAGTATTGCTTTGACATTTCTCTCCCTGTTTAAGGAGCCTATTATGATAGTAATTCTGTCTTGCATGTCATATCAAATCTCCCACCATGTGTGGGTCTTCACAGATGGCGATATGTGTCACCATTCAAGTGTTTTCGACTCCTTGACCAAGCTTCTTCACACTGAGTCATCTGCCTACTTAAAAACCCTCAAATATATATCCAGATCTTTCCCCTGACTCTTGATAAAAATTAAAACTTAAAAAAATAGAAAAAGAAAATACCTACTTGTCAATCAACTGTAACTATATACACCAAGAGATAGGAAATGCAAAGGACCCCTTGTGCATATGGGGATGAATGATATCCACATAGTGACTTGAGGAATTTGTTATGTGAGAGAATAGCCACTGGCATTGTGTAGAGGGAATAAAAGCTTTGCCGCTAACTCTTATTGTGAAAGTTCCCCCACTGGAACAAGATCAGTGCATGGCTGTAAAAGCTGTCTAGTTCATGTTGTCTTATTACACAATTTTGTTTTCAGGGCCATTCAGTTCATACTACAACCACTTAAGCATTCAAAACACATTTACTGAGTCCCTGTTACATGGCAAGTCCTCAGTTAGACCCATAGAACACAATAATGAGCAAGACATGGTACCTACATTCAACATTTCAACACATTCTGTGGATAACAGGTATGATAACTGTATAAACAGTCTTGATGAAAGGAGAGAGCAGTAAATAGTAAACCAAGGGATCTCTGAGAGCAAGCAGATTTCCTTAAGGCAAGGTCAGGGGAGAAGGTGTTAATGGATTTTATCTAGGTTCTTTGAATATGCTGCAGAAATGAATTTCAAGAGCATGTCCGGTAGGCCAGTAATTTAGTCAGGTAGGTAGGGACAAGAAATGGGAGAAAATAACAGACCAGGAGTCCCAACTAGGGAGGACAGGGGTGAAAAGTGATAAAGAGGGCTAATTTACAGGCTACAATTCCCCATTATAGATTATAAATGCCCAGGTTTACTTGTGTGGCCACGTGGCAGAGGAAAAATGGCAAGAGTGGTGCACAGAGGGCAGGAAGGGGTCCAGAGGCAAGAGAGCGGGAGATCGAGAGCTCAGTCCCTGATTCCTGCCTTTTTGAACTGTTGATTATCCCACACCTTTGCTAATGGCAGGGGAGGATTTCCAGTTGTTTGCCATTTTGATTGTGTATTTCTCTCATCAATCGCCCAGGTGGGCCCAATGATAGAGTCCTTGGGGAATATCAGGGGCTTCTCCTGGCTTCTGGAGGGAGTCTTCTTCTGAGTGACAGAATCTTGGGGAAGGTCTTCCAGCTGCCATCTTGGGGTTATTGATGTCCACATGGACTGCTTGCCAGGTTCCAGATCTGGGTATTGATTCCCTATCTTACTAGCTTGCTTCAAAGGGGATGGAGGGATAGTGTCAAGGAAGTATTTCCTGAGGGCATTAGGCTAAAGGATCCAAAAGGTCCCTTTCCAGTTATTTCCCTATAATATTTATCATCCCATTTGTGAACTGTGATCACTTGCTTACATTGCAGTCAATATCACTCTATATACTTGAAGCCTGGTATTAAGCCTTAGGAGGCTAGTAACTTTCTACTAGTAATTGAGAAGGAATGGAGTGTGATGACTTCAGAGCAAGTATACAACACTTAGCCTCTTTCCATTAAATCTCAACTAGGCTGAAAAGAGGAGGAGAAAGATAATTAAGAATTCCAAGCTGCTAAGATTGAAGGAAGTCTAGGTAAAGAAGGTCATTTGGGAGTCAAAATCTAAGAGGTATCAGATCCTTTAAGAAGATAGTGAAGCTGTTCACTAAAGAAGAGTGATGAGAAGGGAAAGAAGCAAGGCAGGCAGCATGAAAAATATTACAGGCAAAAGGAGATGTATCTTCAAAGCAATCGAAAAGCTGGCATTTATGTGAGTTATTAGGAAGCATGCTTAATATGCTCCCTCACTATGACAAAGCATTTTCATCAGGTTGTTTCTAAAACAGAGTTTGTGGTATTTTAAACATCTCAGCTGGCTTGTGTTTCAGCATTCCCAAATTATTGATACTTCTAATCCACAGACATTATCATATTAAATTTATGTAAGACTCTTTCATGGGATAAAAAAAGAAGGAACTATTCACTAGTGTATTTCATATGCAATGCTTGCTCATGCATAAGCCTGATTTAATCTGCTTATTACCTGCATAATTATGTGTCCTTTTTTGCCTCTTGTCTTTCCTGTACCGACACTGCCCACCCACCTGCACTCTACTTATCTCTTACTCATTTTTCAGGTCCTGAATTCAATGTCACTTCCTCTAAGAATGCTTCCCTTGTCCTCAAGGGTGGGTCAGGTCCCCCTTTAATGGGCTAGCCTAATGTTCTCTAGTTTTCCTTACACTAAGCTGTAATTATAAATGCATTTATGTGATTATTTAATTCTGTTCCCTTTATTCCCTTTCCAATTAAAGTGTAAGCTCCATGAAGGCAGGGGCCACTATATTTCCAGGCCTTATCAGAGAGTGTGACACATGGTAGCTGCTCATGTGATCTTTGTTATATGGATAAATGCCTAAAATTCAATGAAATTTTTAAGTCCAAAACATATGAGCTTAGCATCTTGATACTCACTTGCTAATTTCATTTCAGAATAGATTGTATAATTAATTAAATATCTCCTTAGATATACATAAGGATGCCTCCTTCACTATATACGCTCTGGTTTGATTATTATCTTTTCAAATAACAATTCTCACATTCTTGCTTTAAAGTCTACAGAGATTGAAAATAGTTTTTTTTTTTCATTTAGGATAAACCCTTCCTTGATAGTGCTAAAATGCGTCTCTGATATTTTCACATATATATGATCATAGGAACATTATTTAACTTGGCCAAATACCACCACCATCAATATTGACATTTCTAGTCTGCTTTGGTGAGGATGAAATCAAGCTTTTAAAGAATTGTGTACATATTTGATTTAATTGAGATTATTGAATTAAGCATAACATGCTTCAGGTCATTAGATTTTATTTGATGAGTTACATGAAAAATTACTTTTGTCTCACCTCTTTTACAGCTTTCAACAATGTAAATATACTTACCTCAAACTATAAATCGATTTTTATTTCATGTAAAATAAAGAACAGAAAAATTTACATTTCTAGAATCACAACAAGTCTAAAGTTGAATACCAGTAAGTCTACTTTGGTCCATAGTTCATTTCCCAATGCTGAGGATTCTGGGATGGTGATGCCCACTCCACTTCTACTTGAGAGGGGACTTCGATCCCATGGGACAGAAGCATGGGACTCTCTTGCTTATAGTTGTAGACTCTCTTGATTCCTTGGGATGGTGGTTGTCCATCATCATCTCCTTGTTAGCTGTCCTGAGTGAGTCCAATGAATTGGAGAGTGGATGTTGCAACTCCGTGGAGATTCAGGTCCCAGCTAGTACATCACTGATGTGGAAGCAGTGGCCACTCGAGGTTCTGAAAGCAGGAAGAGGGAAAAACAGGTGTAATATGGGTAATTTTGGGGGCATGAGATTTGTACTGAATGACGCTTCAACGACAGATAATTGCCATAACCTACAAAATTGTGTGAGAGAGAGATATAAACTACAATGTAAACTATAATCCATGCTTAGTGGCAATGCTCCAAGATATGTTCATCAATTGTAATGAATGTACCACACTAAGGAAGGATATTGTTAATGTGGGAAAATGTGGGAGGTGTAAGGAGTGGGGCATATGGGAATCCTCTCTCTCTCTATTTTCTTTTTTAAAGATTTATTTATTTATTTATTTAATTTCTCCCCCTCCCCTGGTTGTCTGTTCTTGGTGTCTATTTGCTGCGTCTTGTTTCTTTGTCCGCTTCTGTTGTTGTCAGCGGCACCGGAAGTGTGGGCGACGCCATTCCTGGGCAGGCTGCTCTTTCTTTTCACGCTGGGCGGCTTTCCTCACGGGCGCACTCCTTGCACGTGGGGCTGCCCCACGCGGGGGACACCCTTGCGTGGCAGGGCACTCCTTGTGCTCATCAGCGCTGCGCATGGCCAGCTCCACATGGGTCAAGGAGGCCTGGGGTTTGAACCGTGGACCTCCCATATGGTAGACGGACGCCCTAACCACTGGGCCAAAGTCCGTTTCCCTCTCTCTCTATTTTTAATTTAATTTAATTTTTTAATTAATTACAAAAAGTTACATTTAAAAAAATGAGGTTCCCATATACCTCACGCCCCACCCCCCACCCCCCATCATTTTTAATTGTATTTTTTGAAGCTACATAGATCACAAAAAAGTGTTACATTAAAAAATATAAGAGGTACCCATATACCCCATGCACCCCCAACCCATTCCTCTCACATCAACAACCTCTCTTATCATTGTGCACATTCATTGCATTTGGTGAATACATTTTGGATCATTGCTGCACCACATGGATAATAGTTTACATTTTAGTTTATACTCTCCCCCAGTACATTCACTGGGTTATGGCAGGATATGTTATGTCCAGCATCTGACCCTGCAATATCATTTAGGACAACTCCAAGTCCTGAAAATACCCTCACATCTCGGTGTCCAATGGCAGTAAATTTTGGTAGATCCATTAAATGAAATATTATGCAGTGATAAAAAAATGCCCTTGATGGCATATACTTTATTGACAGGGATAAATGGTTAGTGTATACTCTTAAAAGAGCTAAACTCAGAAGCATCCAGGAGGATTAGATTATAGGCTATGTGGAGTGATGTGGTTCTAAGGAAATGATGGAACATCTTTAATAGGCTGAGGATCTCATACAACATTCATTCAAGGTAAGTATTATCATACTGATTTTCAAAGTTAGCCAGTTGAGGTTCAGAAAGAGATTTTCTAAGGTAACCTCACTAATTCTTCAGCACAGTAACCTCTTCATAAGTATCTTGGTTCAGGGAGCTGCTTATAGATTTTGTGTTAAAGTACGAATGTGATCTAAGCTAGGTCTCTTATTTTTTAAAATTTATTTTTAAAGAAGTTTTAGGTTACAGAAGAGTTACACCAAAAATATAGGGGATTCATATATGCCCCACCCTCTCCCTTTCTCACATTTTTCCTTATTAATAACATCTTACATAAGCATGGTACATTTGTTACAATTGATAAACAAATATTGAAGCATTGCTACTAACAATGGTCTATTGTTTATATTATGGTTTACACTTTGTATGGTTCAATTTTATAGGTTTTGACAAAATATATAGTGATCTGTATCTGCCATTGCAATATCATACAAAACAATTTCAATTGTTAAAAATGCCCCATGTTACACCTATTCTTCCCTTCCCCTCCCCTCAGAAACTCTGGTAATCACTATCTTTATATCGATATTACAAATTCTTCTGTTACTACAATAATAATGTCTACTTTGGTCCATAGTTGCATTCCCCCTTATGTTTGTTCATTCCTCAATCTTGAGCATTTGGGGAGGATGATACCCACTTTATTTCATAATGAGAGGGCGTTTAGACCTTAAGGGCCAGATAGAAGGAACTGTGTTGCTTGCAGTTGTAGATACGTTTTTCTTTTGGCAATGGGTATTTTCCATCATAATTTTGTTAGTGTACCTGGGTGAATTGGGTGAACTGGAGAGTAGGTGTTGACTGTAAATCTTCTGAGTTTCAGGACTCAAACAGTATATGAACAGACCAAAGATATAAGCCTCTGGGACATATTTTTAATGAGTATAATGCTAATTACAGGTTCAAATAAAAGGGATAAAAAGAATTATGCATATAGAAATTATAAATCAGCACAATATGTTACAGTGGGGAAATAAGTATTCATTTACTTCAACGAAACATCCACTAATGGGGTGCTGATATCACGAGGTGTGTGCCTTGCCTGTAGTGTCTGGATGTCTCTAGAGCCCTATGGAGCATCACTGTTGGAGGTTTTATTTACTGTGGCAGTCAGTGAGATCCACCTGAGACATGCATAAGCGTAACCCTCTGGAATGGCCTCCTGACTCACTTTGAAATATCTTAGCCTTAAAAACTCTTGTATTTAATATCCCCCCTTTTAGCCAAGGTCTTTTTCCAAATACATCTCTGGTTGGCCATTTGTATTGATCCCTTGGTGCCAGGGGGGCTCATACGCAAGAATCATGCCCCACACCAGAGAGAAGGTAGTAGGTTTATTTGCTGAGTTTGGCTTAGAGAGAGGTTACATTGGAGTAACAAGGATGTTTTCAGGAGGTGACATTTAAGCAATAGATATTATTAGGCTAAGTTTCAATTTTAAAAGAATAAGGTTCATAAGTACAAACATTAATATTGAGAGCTTAGTATATTGGTTTGTTTTCTTTAATTAGGTACTGCTTATGTACTTGCTAAATTCTTGCCGCTCTGTTAGAGAATGCAGCAGGAATTCTCAGGATGGGAAACGATTATTTTTTTGGTTATTGTGTGGGTCTCTACTCACTGAGATAACATCTTACAACCAAATGAACACAGTCTTATTCCATAGAGGCCTGCCTCGGGTGCACTCTTCCCCACACATCTCCCTACCACCTACACCCTGCACCAGTGAACTTCCCTAGAAATAGTTGATAAAAAAGTCCCTCAATTGTATTCTCAACCATGGTCCTCTACGTTCCCCAGAATTCCCCTGTTCCTTCCTCCAGGCCTCTCCCTAGCTCTAAAAATAGCTCAGCCCAAACACTGCCAACTACCCTCATGCTCACACTCCAGCATCATCAACCACATTCATATTGCTGCACTACCATCACCCCCATCCACTGCCAAACCTCCCCCATCCACCTTACCATAGATTCTACCAGGATTGAGCATTCGATCACCACTTTCTACTCACTCCTTATTCGCTGGTAACCTATCTTCCAGACTATCTCTGTAAGTCTGCTCAATTTCCTAAGTTCATATCAGTGAGATCATATAATATTTGTCCTTTAGTAACTGGCTTGCTTCACTCAACAAAAGGTCTTCAAGATTCATCCATGTTGTCACATGTGTCAATACTTCATTCCTTCTTACAGCTGAGTAAAATCCCATCATATGTATGTACCACATTTTGTTATCTATTCATTTGTTGATGGACATTTGGGGGCTTCCAAATTTTGGCAATTGTGAGTAATGCCACAATAATCATTAGTGTACATATATTTATTCATATGCCTGCTTTCAATTCTTCTTGGAATATTCCTAGTAGTAAAATTGGCAGATTATGTGGAAATTCTATACTTAGATTGCTGAGAAACCACCAAACCATCCTCCACAGTTTCTGCATCATTCTACATCCCCACCAGCAGTGGATAAGTGTTCCTATGCCTCTACATCCTCTCAAATGCTTGTAGTTTTCAGGGTTTTTTTAATAGCAGCCAGACAAATAGTTGTAAGATGATATCTCATTGTAGTTTTGATTTTCATGTCCCTAATAGCTAGTGAAGCATCTTATCATATACTTTTTAGCCATTTGTATTTCCTCTTTGGAAAAGTGTCTATTCAAATTTCTTGCCCTTTTTAAAAATGGGTTGTTTATCTTTCTATTTAAGATATATAAGATTTTTTTAAATATATGCTGGATATTAACCTTATCAGAGAGGTGGATCCTAAATATTTTATCCCATTGAGTGGAACAACTTTTTAGTTGCTTGACAAACTCCTTTGAAACACAAAAGTTTTTAATTTTGAGGAAGTCCCTTTTATCTGTTTTTTCTTTTGTTCCTCGTGCTCTGGTTGTAAAGTTTATAAAACAATTTCCTATTACCAGATCTCATAGATGCTTCCCTACATTATCTTCTAGGAGCTTTATGGTCTTGCCTCTTATGTTTAGGTCTTTGATGCATTTTGAGTTAATATTTGTATAGGGCATGAGATGGTGATCCTTTCTCATTCATTTGGATATGGATATCCAGTTCTCCAAGCACCATTTATTGAAGAAGTCATTCTCTCCTAGATGATTGGCTTTGGTCGCCTTTCAGTTAGGTCTCATGGTTAACATGAACTACTTTCAAGCTATATGTGATAGATCTTGACAAATATGTCCATACACAGATTATTTTCTTCTCCTGTCTCCATCCAAGTTAAGGTTGGCATCACCAGGATAGCATCAATCATTAAGCCATTCAACCCTGTTCCTGAAAATAAGCTCTAGAACTGTAGAGTACTTGGCGAAGGGAAGGTGAGGATGAGTTTTATCCTTTGGGGCTGTAATTCATGTCAGGGGTCAGATGTGGCTCATGAGTAAGTGGGTCTAACCATTACGCTCTCATGTATACTTCGGGGAGTTCTGGGGTAACCAATTTTGGTCCAGTTACCCCTTCCATCGAGCCTAAAAGAGAACAAAACTCTCTATTACAATTCAAGATCCATGAGGGCAGGAAAGTTTGTGATTTTTATAATTGCATCACCTGTTCAAGAAGAGTAACTGCTTTCAATAAACATTTGTTGAACTCATGGGTGTCCTTGGGAACTTGAAGCAAGACAAAATACAGGCAGTGTTTGTTCTTCTATGCCAGTGGTTCTCAGCTCCTGTAGGGCATTTGAAATATGTCAGAGCAGTTAGAAAGTACAGGTGCCTGAGGAACACCCCCAGAAATATCAATTTAGTGGAAATGAGGTAAGTCCCAAGTATTGGTAGTTTAAAAATCTCGCCAGCAGATTCTAATGTACAGCCAGGATTGAGAAAACCTGGTCTAAGTATCACCACTCAAACTGCTAAAAGGACTGAGACGCCAATTTTATTTATTTTTTATTTTTTATTTTAAAGATTGATTTATTTATTTCTCTACCCCCCCCCCCCACATACACACCGGTTGCCTGTTCTCTGTGTCTATTTGCTGCGTATTTTCCTTTGTCCACTTCTGTTGTTGTCAGGGGCACCGGAATCTGTGTTTCTTTGTTTTGGTTGCGTCATCTTGTGTCAGCTCTCCATGTGTGCGGCACCATTCCTGGGCAGGCTGCAATTTCTTTTGCGCTGGGTGGCTCTCCTTACGGAGTGCACTCCTTGCACGTGGGGCTCCCCTACGCAGGGACACCCCTACAGGACAGGGCACTCCTTGCGTGCATCAGCACTGCACATGGGCCAGCTCCAAACGGGTCAAGGAGGTCCGGGATTTGAATCGCGGACCTCCCATGTGGTAGACGGACGCCCTAACCACTGGGCCAAGTCTGCTGCCCCTGAGATGCCAATTTTAGTCTTCAGCACTTGAGCAGCTTTCTGATGTTTTCCAGGGTTGGGAAATGTTACCTCCTCTGCTGAGCTCTGGGTTCAAGGTCATGTCTGATATTTGGCAAGCATATAGGGACTCTTTCTCCCAGAAATTGAGATGAGGTTATTCCTGCAGAGGCAGATGAAAAGACTAATTCTAGTTTGGGGGCTTAGATAGATGAGAATATCTGAGCGGCCTTGAGGTTACTGTAACCTGGCCCTACAACCACTGAGGACCAGCATGAAAATGGCAGCTTGCCTTATCTATTAGGAAAGGAGGGATTCAGAGGCCAGAAACCCTGCAGGCTTGACACCTTTTTTTACTTTTTTTCATGCTTTGACATTTCCTTTGCTGTGGAAAGGAAAAGTATGCATTCCTTTCATACCACATAAATTATTATGATTATAGGACCTGGTAACAGTACACATAATCACAAATCTCTTCTGATATAAAAATGCTCCAGAATGTCACAAACAGAATTTAAACTACAGTTTAAAGGGATGTATCAGGTCTCATTCCTGCTTATCCATATCAGAGAAGATATATTATCTGACAAACATAGAATAGGTTATGAAATGAAATCTTCTAAAAGTCATTGCTGACATTGCAGTTCAATTCTCGCCCTTTATTTCCCCAGAAACAATGTCATAGATTCAATCTACAGATAAACATATAGCAGTTTATTTTGCTTTGTTCTAACTCAACAAATTGGACAGAAATTCCCTCTGGGTTCTTTTGATTATGTATTATCCCTTTAGAATGCCCTCACTGGAAGTGTTTCATGACAAGAAGGTTATTATGATGTGACATTTTTTTGCCCTTTGAAGTAAGGATATAACAGTGAAAATAACTTTTATGAGATCTTGTGGGAATCTTACTCATTTTGACAGTAAATGAGTATATTCCTAGGTAGAAACATCGTAGAGAGATTATCCTTTTGAAACAAAAAGCAAACTGGCCTTATATTCAGGTGACAGGCACATTCCTCACCGCCCCCCCCCCCCCAAATGGGCTTCTATAACTATAGTTTTGCAAATAAGAGATTTGGTAACCTTTTTATATTTGCAACTTGAAATCCATAAGCTTGTTCATTCTGAAGACAATTTGGGGCAGTTGTAGTCAAATAAGCTAATTAAATTTATACAATAACATTGACCTAGAAAGGCTTCAGGTTGAGGCTCACTATTTAAACTGAAGATGGAAAAGAAAGATGCCATATCCTTGAATTTCATTTGTACCCCACAATATATTGCATAAAAAGGGAACAATTGTTCTTAATGATATTAATTAGGTCAGCAAAGATCCAATATTACTCAAATAAATACAGACAGGAAATATGCACCTGTCTCATACTGTGTCTACATGAAGAAATTTAAATACGAAGTTGGATCATTGGTATCAGAAAGCACTGGTGACTGTCAGTCTAGGCTACTTAAAGAACTGGCAGATGTCCCAAGAAAATCACAAGGCCATTATTTTATTGAGACCATGGCATTTCAGAGCATTAGAAAGGGTCAAATTTGAAGCCTATATATCCCAAAGGATAAGATTAGACCTCAGGATTAGCAGGCTGATCATGTTCACATTATCATCTGGAAAGATACTGCCCATATTGATTTCAGTAGGGTTCTCAATTCTATTTCACATGACTCTTTAATTAATACAAATAACATTATGTTAATGACTGTACTATTTTTAATAAAAGCAGGGAATATGTTATCTAATGTACTTAGAGTCAATTTTGGTGGGTGTAAAGTATAGAAACCCATAACGAATGGCCCTAGGTGGCATGTGATATCCTTATTGACCTTCAATATAAAAACTTGAGATTATGCCCAGCAGATTTTCTGACAGCATTAAATTATTTGGGTTTTCTAACGTTCCAGAAGACATAAAAGAAATTTTAAGAGATCATGATAAATGGGAAAATGGACCCAGTCAAAAGGAAGAAATTTAGTTAGGAAATGTTCAAAATGGCTTAAAACTAAAGGTGGAAAGAAAAATGAGAGTAGAACTGAATGCTTGTCAGCAACATTTCTACTCTGAACCAAAAGTCAGTGTGACATTGAATATAGCAAGAGTTAATACAATGACTGAGAAAGAATGTCCTAGCTTAGTCTGAAAAATATCAGAATATTAGATTGATTTGAACTTTACACAGGAGGTAGTAATTCTAGAAAGTTCCAGAGTAGAGTATAAGATTGATTAAAAAAAAAAAAGTCTGCTGACTAAGATGAAAAATGTCTGATTTTTCAGATGAGATTGTAGCTATAGTTTTCAAATACATGAAAAATGTTGTTTCATGATGCTGCTGATTATTCAGTCTCCACTTTCTCTGAATATTTTTATATGATCCACTTTTAAACTTAGGAAATATGTATTATCTTTTTTTCTAGCATAGATTGCTAATTGATATAAGATACTTAATGGCAACCAGCTATCATCGCTTGGAATATGAAACAGAGAAATACACCATCAGTTTCTCTCACTTTCTGGCCCCTCCCATTTTGCCATCAAACATATTTGGTTCTTCCTATCTTTAAAGAAACAAAAGCAATTTTAAAAAAAGGAACCCTTACTAGATCCTAATTATTTAACATTTCTTTTATAAACTCATTTAGTACTTACTTGCTAAACCTCAAATGAGTACATTATATTTTGCTCTATTTTTTCTGCCTACCACTGATAAGTTAACACTTGATTATTTTAGTATACAGCAGTATTGTTCATAAACTTTACTGAGCACTGGGAATACAGACAAGAATGAGCAGCACGGTCCTACAGTCTTGGGAAAGAGAGTCATAGACTTTACAGTCTAGTGGAATAGATAGGCAATAATCAAACATCATACAAATAAATATGCAAATGCAATGACTCAAAATACTGTGAGGTTCTCTGAGACCATATAATAGAGAACCTGACCCATTGGGGGTGTAAGCTCAGTGTTTTCTATATGTAACATGCCTTATCTCAACTATATATAGAAAAACTGTAAGGCTTGTTTTATAGGACTTATAATACTTAGCACACTTTTAAGCACATAGATGCACAATAATTACTAATAGATTTCCTGTTTTATAAAACTGAGCAGATATCTTCACCATGATACATTACAACAAAAAGTACATGGTACATCCTTGGCAGAAGGAGTTCGATTCATATGCACTGCATGTATTGGATGCATTAGCCAATCTCTTGGTGAATGAGCCTAGTTGACCACTTAATAAATATATGTATTCCCCACAAGCCATTTCTGGTCTCTTCCCATTGTCCATACGATTAACACTCTCATCAATTAATTAAAGTAAAAACACATTGTTTCTTTGTATAAACCAGATGGCAACCATTCCTGTAGGAAGACCAATGCCCTCACCAATTTTTTTTTTTTTTTGCTAATTCCAGTAGGTGGTTGTAATTTCATGGCCCATTTGGCTCTGATTCCCTGCTTCTATCTAATTCTTTTTTTTTATTGACTTTGTAATAATATTACATTAAAAAAAATATGTATATATATGAGGTCCCATTCAACCCCACCATCCCCAACCCACCTCTCCCCCCCCAGCAACACTCCTTCCCATCATCATGACACATCCATTGCATTTGGCAACTACATCTTTGGGCATCTCTGCACCTCATGGTCATTGGTCCACATCATGGCCCATACGCTCCCCCATTCCATCCAGTGGGCCCTCTGAGGATTTACAATGTCCGGTGATTGCCCCTGAAGCCCCATCCAGGGCAGCTCCATGTCCCAAAGACGCCTCCACCTCTCATCTCTTCCTGCCTTTCCCCATACCCATCAGCTATTATGTCCACTTTTCCTAATCCAATGCCACCTTTTCTATATGGACATTGGATTGGTTGTGTCCATTGCACCTCTATGTCAAGAGGAGGCTCAGATTCCACATGGATGCTGGATGCAATCCTCCCACTTTCAGTTGTAATCACTCTAGGCTCCATGGTGTGGTGGTTGTCCTTCTTCAACTCCATCTTAGCTGAGTGTGGTGAGTCCAATAAATCAGATTGTGGGTGCTGGAGTCTGTTGAGGCTCAGGAACTGGCTATCACATTGTCAGTCCAGAGATTCAAATCCCCTAAATATATCTTAAACCCCAACACTAACTGCACCTCCAGCATATTAGCATGAAAGTCTTATGAAGAGAGATCCCATCTCAGTCCAGATTCATCACACATAAACACCAGTTCCAAAGAGGGGCCATCTGACCTGGTAGTTAACCCCATCGGCCATGACCATAACTCCCATGGGTCTCTTTAGCCCTCAAAGGCAACAATACCTGGGGGTTGTATCTGTTTTATCTGTCTCTCAGACTCTGCTCAGTTGTGCATAAGGGCAATCCTTCTGACAGCCTCCAGACTCTTTTTTAGAGACTCGTAGCCATATAAACTCATTTCTCCTTTCCATTTCCCCCTTACATTAGGTCAAACAGCATTTTAAAGTCATGTTATTTTATGTAGACAGGGATATTCTGCTGATCCGCGTTGAACCTTCCGTATAAGGTCATTTTCCAGTTGCATCATCAGTTGGTAGTTGATAGTGGTCCCTCGGTGGCAGGGAGGCTCATCCCCGACTTTTATCTCCTCACTTGAATTGACTCAAATGTAAGCTCTAAGCTATCTTCCTTGCTCACTCCTTCCAACACAATCCACTAACATGGGACTGTTGTGTGTAGAACATTTAATGATCATTGTCATATAATGAAGAAAGAGTTATATTGTCCCATCAAATACGAAAAAGCAATTTGGTTTTTACATTAGCTATTGCTGTGGTACATTTAATTATATACCCCAATTAAGGCATCTTCGTCATCTTAATCTGCATTCCTGTGATAGGAATCCATTGTTAAGAGGGTCTCTTGAAGGTGTTATTTTAGTTAAGGTGTGTCCCAAAAGAATGAGCGTGGGCCTTAATCTAAATTTCTGGAGGCCTTTAAAAGCAAAATAAATTCAGACATTGAGAAAGCTTCAGGGAGTAGCCAGAAGCTAGAATTCAATGAGATATGGAAGCAAAAGGAGAAGACATTACTATCTGATGGGAAAGCCAAGTAACCCGAATTACCACCCAGCCAGAAAGTTACCAAACCCAGGAAAAAGCAAGCCTTCTAGCCAATGCCTGATTTAGACTTCTAGCCTCTGAAACTGCAAGGCAGTAAATTCCTGTTGCTTAAACCAACCCACTGCATGGTATTTGTTATAGCATCTTGGAAAACTGAAACAATTGTTAAAAACCTTCTGGAAAATCAGCCATTGGGCATTTCTCACAGACTATACTACTCCGTGTGGAACCATGTCATCTTACCAACATATTGGTTTTACTCTAAATCTTTCACCTCTTAATTCAGCTTTTTCTTGCTCCTAAGACCAAACTCAGTCCTTGGCCTAATTTAATATATAAAACCTGTCAAGGTACTTAGCTGAGTAAAAGGGTCATCATTAGGTTAATGCCATTACATTTGTTAGAAGGTAGTGGTGATTTTAAAGAGTGATGTTTTTCCTCTCCTTTACTTTTATATAGGCATAAAAGAGCTCTGAAGGAAAAGCCATAGTCAGTCGTAGAGATGAAAGGAGAATTTAGGCAAAAAGACCTCAAACAATTGTGGTTCTCCACTTGAAAATAGAATTTTCTGTAAAATTAAGGAACCAAATGTAAAATTTGTTAGTGGCTCAGATCTGTCACATTGAGTCCACTAACCACTTTACAGAATAAAGGAAAAAGCAGTTTATGAAATTTGTATCAAATGGCAAATCCATGCAAAAGTTGACTTTATTCTTGCATTAAATATTTTAGTCTGAAATGATCACTTATATTTTCATTTATATGCTACTGCACTTTAATGGGGCTATTGTTATATTGGAATTTGCTAATTTTGATATTCACAAATATCTCAGTATATATCCCTTATAAATGTCTATGTTTTATTGCACTACATTTTTTGTCCTCAAGAAATAAGCTGAGAACATTTGTGGACTGCTTACTATTAATCACCTTGTGTACATGTTCTCCCTTTTAATGATGGTTAAATAATGTAGTAAATTTGGAACTGCCTTAGAAATCAGAAAACAATTTAAATTGCATCAGTGCCTCTCATGTCTAGGAAACTTTGGCATTTTCAGGAACTTCTCAGTCACTGTTTCCTCATCTGTAAAATAGAATTCCTGACTTCTTTATCTACCTCACAGTGTTGTTAAGAAGATCAAATTTGAGAATCATTTGTGATTAATGAAATGCTTTTGTGAAGTCAGATACGACCACTGTGCAACAAAAACAAAACATAATTTATGAGCATCACTGTCTAATATATTCCTTAGCCTGCATACAAATACTTTAAAGTTTTCTTTTTTTTTATTTTTTTTATTTTTTTTATTGACTTTGTAATAATATTACATTAAAAATATATATGTGAGGTCCCATTCAACCCCACCCCCCCCACCCCCCCTCTCCCCCCCCAACAACACTCGTTCCCATCATCATGACACATCCATTGGATTTGGTAAGTACATCTTTGGGCACCTCTGCACCTCATAGACAATGGTCCACATCATGGCCCATACTCTCCTCCATTCCATCCAGTGGGCCCTGTGAGGATTTACAATGTCCGGTGATTACCTCTGAAGCACCATCCAGGGCAGCACCATGTCCCAAAGATGCCTCCACCTCTCATCTCTTCCTGCCTTTCCCCATACCCATCGTCCACCATGTCCACTTTTCCCAATCCAATGCCACCTCTTCTATGTGGACATTGGATTGGTTGTGTCCATTGCACCTCTATGTCAAGAGGAGGCTCAGATTCCACATGGATGCTGGATGCAATCCTCCCATTTTCAGTTGTAATCACTCTAGGCTCCATGGTGTGGTGGTTGTCCTTCTTCAACTCCATCTTAGCTGAGTGTGGTAAGTCCAATAAATCAGATTGTAGGTGCTGGAGTCTGTTGAGGCTCAGGACCTGGCTATCACATTGTCAGTCCAGAGATTCAAATCCCCTAAATATATCTTAAACCCCAACGTTAACTGCACCTCCAGCACATTAGCATGAAAGTCTTATGAAGGGAGATCCCATCTGAGTCCAGATTCAAGCTTCAAGTAGGCATATAGTTTTCTTTAACTTTTTCAGTCTACCTAAAGGGGATTTTTTAAAAGAGGATCATGCTAATGACATGCACAACGTGCAAATGCAAAAAAAAATGATATCCAATAGACAGTTCAAATGTTCATTTTCTTTTATAACCTTAGAAACAAGCTAGCCATCATCTTTAACGTGAGAGACTCCATAGAAGTGGCTCTATAATATGTTTTAGTTTTAGCCTTCATAAATTGGAAAGGCATCACAAACTCCTACAGATATGAAACTTGTGCAGATAGCATGCATGTTTTTGGGAGATTGTTATTAATTCATCTTTCTTAATATGACCAAACATGAATATAAATCATCACAGTAACTGCCTATCCACAGGGTTATTCATTTCTCACTTAGAATGATATAATTCATGATAATAGAGCTGGATGGACATAATGTAGTCCTTATTATAAATTCCATTTCTATAAGTGTCAGAATGCATAATAGTTCCTGTGAAATACTTCTTTGTAGCCTACTTATCCCAACACAGCTTATTTCTAACTCTTGCATCTTGTTATAAATGGCTTTTTACCATAAGGTTCCAGGATCTTTGGAGAAGATGTTGTTTGTATTCATTAAATTCAACAAATGTTGTTCTTACAAACAATTATTACAATTAAAACATTTCTCAATTGGTTTATACACTTGATTTACTGAAGATATGTTCTAAGAATTACTTTACATTTTTTAGAGCAAAAACAAAACACAGTAAGCTCAGCTAGTTATGGTTTACATCTTGGGAAAGAAAGTAGTGATGAATTCCTAGTCACCAATAATGTTGAAAATGGGTTTAGCTTAAGAATGAAAATATTGGATATAAGTCTTAACTCAGTGAAAAAATCTGAAATAAAGCAGTATATTTTAGGCATTTGGACTGTAGGGAAAAGATGGTCATGTCTAAGGTCAACTGCTAAAGAATAGCATCTAAGGCCCCTTCCATCCATGAAGAATTGTGAATTATGTTAGTCAGGCTTTGATTGTGAAAACCAACAGACTGGTTTTCGTCTTGAGTCAAGTCTTCTCTCTATCTCATTAAGACAAACTGACACCTTTAAGGTGAATGGAAAGGGAGATTAGTTAAAATTTATCAATAAAAATTAAAATTTTAAAACTATATGTATCCAAGATATCTGAAACTAAGTAGCACATTACCATCATCAACATTTACAGAAAATTCATGTGAAAATCATATATGCACTAAAAAGTCATATTGTGCAGGGCTAAAGTGGAAACAACTGTCAATGGTTTTAAGTTATCCTTAACCTACACTGTAGCCCCTTAAAATACATAAGAGGATGCTGACTTCCTTATTACAAAGTCAATAAAAAATAAAAAAATTAAAAAAAAAAAAAAAAGAAATAATGGCATGTATCATGGGCTAAAGATCCAATTTTATACATATTTCATTTTGCCATATGGAATGAACAAGGCAGGTTAAATTTCAGGGGTAATTAGAAACTGCTTTAGATCATGTGGTAGGCAGAATTTTATGTTGGATCTCAATTTTCCATCTCGCTCACATACACACACCTCTCAGATATTCAATCAATCACGAATGAGCCTTTAAGTGAAGAAGATTCAACATGTGAAAAGGCATATGGAGGGGACCACATGGCAAGGAACTGAGCAGCCTCTAGATACTGAGAGTGACCTTCAGTCAACAATCAGCCAAGAAAAAATAAGGGCTTCATGCCTACAACCACATGGAACTGGATTCTTCCAACAAACTGAATAACCTTGAAAGTGAATTCTTCCCCAAATTCTCCAAATACGTTCCCAATGTGGCTGATACCTTTAGTGGGAGGCCCTGAACGGGGGGCCAAATTGACCCCTCTTGGACTAGTGACCTACAGAATTGTGAGACAATAAATGGATGTTCTTTTAAAGCCACGAAGTTTGTAGTTATTTGTTAGGCAGCAATGTAAAGCAAGTATAGGTCATCATATAAATTATTTTATTTTATTTTATTTTTTTTGAGTTTCTGTTTTTTTAATATTTATTTATTTTTTTTTAATTACATTAAAAAAAATATATGAGGTCCCATTCAAACCCACCGCCCCAGGCCCCCACTCCCCCCACAGCAACACTCTCTCCCATCTTCGTGATACATCCATTGCACCTGGTAAGTTCATCTCTGAGCATCACTGCACCCCATAGTCAATGGTCCACATCATATCCCAGACTCTCTCACGTTCCATCCAGTGGGCCCTGGGGGGATCTACAGTGTCCCGTAATTGTCCGTGAAGCACTATCCAGGACAACTCCACGTCCCGAAAACGCCTCCACATCTCATCTCTTCCTCCCGTTCCCCACACCCAGCAGCCCCCATGGCTACCGTTCCCACACCCATTCCACATTTTCTCTGTGGACATTGGATTGGTTGTGTCCATTGCACACCTATGTCAAGTGAGGGCTTAGATTCCACATGGGTACTGGATGCACTCTTCCCGCTTCTAGTTGTAGACACTCTAGGCTCCATGTTGTGGTGGTTGACCTTCTTCAACTCCATGTTAGCTGAGTGGAGTAAGTCCAATAAGTCAAAGTGTAGGAGCTGAAGTCTGTTGAGGCTCTGGGCCTGGGTGTCATATTATCAGCCCAGAGATTCAAATCCCCTACATATATCTTAAACCCAGCACCAACTACAATTCCAATAAAGTAGCATGCAAGTCTTGTGAAAAGACATCCCCTCTGAGTCCATTTCCATCACGCAGAAACACCAGCTCCAAAGAAGGGCCATCTGTCATGGCAGTGAACCCCTTCTGCCATGACCATAGAACCCGTGGGTCTCTTTATCCCTAAAAAGAACCAATACCTGGGGTTGTATCTACCTTATCTGTCTCTTAGACTCTGTTCAGTTGTACATAGGGGTATTCCTTCTGACAACCTCCAGACTCTTTTTTAGAGACTCACAGCCTTATAATCTCATTTCTCCTTTCCATTTCCCCCTTACATTAGGTCAAACCGCTTCCCGAAGTCATGTTATTATATGTAGACAGGTATATTCTGCTGTTCCGCATTGAATCTTTAATTCAAGGTCATTTTCTAGTTGCTTCTTCAGCTGGTATGTGGTAGTGATCCCTCGGTGCCAGGGAGGCTCATTCCCGGGTGTCGTGTCCCACGCTGGGGGGAATGCATCACATCTACACGCTGAGTTTGGCTGTGAGAGTGGCCACATTTGAGTAACATGAAGGCTGTCAGGAGGAAACCCCCAGGCACAATGCTACTCTAGGCCTTGTTCTTATTGCAGGTGCATAGGCTCAAAAGTGTAGCCATTAGTATCAAGAGCCCACTGTTGGGCCCTCCTTCCTTCCTGGTTCTTGCCATTGCACCTGGAGGATTGCCGCTGCTCTCCCAGGGCCCACAACAGTGACCCCCCGGCCAGGAGCCCAGTACCCCCCCAGCTGTTGTTTTTAATTGTTTCCACTATGAGTATATATAGACATTACCATATACCCTGGGCATATGCCCTGTATAACTCCCTGTCAACCATATATATCCTGTCAATAACATCCCATATCAGTATTCCTCTGCTGCCATTGTTGAACCACTCTGTGATCCAAAACTTCCCATAAAGTGAATCCCAACATAATGTCAGCTTCAGAAGAGTCTTAGATCACCAAAATTCATATATACAATATACAGTATTTCCCCAGATCCACCATAAAACCTTTTCCCTTCCACAGCAATAATCTTTTAACTTATTCATATCATATTTCCTGAAACTGATGTACAGATTCCGAAACTATAGTTTTCAAACAAGGTAACATTTGTGCTTACTATGTGGTCCATACTTTAGGTTGTACAGTTTTCTAAATTTTTTAGTTATCCTATGTTTTGTCTTATGGTTTTCATTATTAGTCTGTCGTCCCCTATATGTTTTTGGTGTAATATTAGCTGTTTTATATTCATCCTCGTGTACTCTCACATAACTCCTCTTTTGCCCCCTTATTTACCTTTGTTCCATCCATTGCACATCCATTTTCCCCTCCCCTTAGGGCCCACAACGCCTGCCAATCTAATGCCCTGGGAGCCGTCCTTTCTAACGAGAGATACAGTTCTCTCTATTCGACGGCATTAGTCTTCCCCAGGATATGGGTCCACCCCACCCAATGGTAGAACCCACCTTGGCAAAATGAGCCTTCAGCTATTCCCTCCGGAGTCCGTCCCGCATCAGACCATACCCCCTGAGCGTCCTAACCAGGTAACCCTCCTACTTATACTTTGATACGTTTTACTCAACATTTAGTTCTCAATGAACTTCTGGCACTCTCCCATGTTTGTATGTTGCCCCTCCCTCCCACCTATTTCTTGGACCATATTACCCCTCTTCCCATCCCCAGCCCCCCTCAAACCCAGAAAACCCCACCCGAAGGTAACCCCTTGCCCCCATTTTGTCCCTTCTTTGTGCTCATACTTACCCCCAGCTCATCACAGATTCCACCCCTACAGACATTAACTCACAGCCTTCCTCCACCCCCCGATTTCCAGTAAGCCACTTTTCCAGACTCTAGCTCTCTGAGGCAGTTAACTTATTTCATATCATTGAGGTCATATAGTATTTGTCCTTCAATGCCTGGGTTGCTTCACTCAACATAAGATTCTCAAGGTTCATCCATGTTATCACGTGCGATTGTAGTGTATTGGTTCTTACAGCTGAGTAGTATTCCATTGTGTGTATATACCACATTTTATTGATCCACTCATCTGTTGATGGACTTTTGGATTGATTCCAACTTTTGGCGATGGTGAACAATGCTGCTATGAACATTGGTGTACATATATCGGTTTGTGTCCTTGTTTTCAGATCTGATGGGTATATACCCAGCAGTGGTATTGCTGGGTCATATGGCAAATCTATGGATAATTTTTTGAGAAACTGCCAAACTGTCCTCCAGAATGGTTGGATCCTTCTGCATTCCCACCAGCAATGGATGAGTGTTCCCCTTTCTTCACATCCTCTCCAGCATTTGTATTCTACTGTTTTTTTCATGGCTGCCAATCTTATGGGAGTAAGATGGTATCTCATTGTAGTTTTGATTTGCATTTCCCTGATAGCTAGGGATTTGGAGCATTTTTTTCATGTGCTTTTTAGCCATTTGTATTTCTTCTTTGGAGAAGTGTCTGTTTAAATCTTTTTCCCATTTTTTAAATGGGTTGTTTATCTTTTTGTTTTCGAGATCTATGAGTTCTTTATATATGCAAGTTATGAGTCTCTTATCAGATATATGGTTGCCAAATATTTTCTCCCATTGTGTGGGTTCCCTTTTTACTTTCTTGACAAACTCCTTTGAGGTGCAGAAGGCTTTAATTTTGAGGTAGTCCCATTTATCTATTTGTTCTTTTGCTGTTCGTGCTTTTGGTGTGATATTCATGAAGCCATTTCCTATTACAAGGTCCTGTAGATGTTTCCCTACACTGCTTTCTAAGGTCTTTATGGTCTTGGCTCTTATATTTAGGTCTTTGATCCATCTTGAGTTGATCTTTGTATAAGGTGTGAGATGGTAATCCTCTTTCATTCTTCTACATATAGCTATCCAGTTCTCCAGGCACCATTTGTTGAATAGGCCATTCTCTCCCAGTTGTGAGGGTTTGGTGGCTTTATCAAATATTATATGGCTATATACATGAGGTTCTATATCTGAACTTTCAATTCGATTCCATTGGTCTGTGTGTCTCTCCTTATGCCAGTACCATGCTGTTTTCACTACTGTAGCTTTGTAGTATGTTTTGAAGTCAGGAAGTGTGATTCCTCCTATTTCGTTTTTCTTTTTCAATATGTCTTTGGCTATTCTGGGCCTCTTTTTATTCCAAATAAATTTCATAGTTAGTTTTTCTAGTTCCTTAAAGAAGGCTGTGTTGATTTTTATTGGGATTGCATTGAATGTGTAGATCAGTTTTGGTAGGATAGACATCTTAATAATATTCAGTCTTCCTATCCATGAACAGGGAATATTCTTCCATTTATTTAGGTCTTCTTTGATTTCCTTGAACAATCTTGTATAGTTCTCGATGTATAAGTTTTTTACCTCTTTAGTTAAATTTATTCCTAAGTATTTGATTTTTTAATTTACTATTGTGAATGGTATTTGTTTCTTGATTTCCTCCTGATCTTGCTCATTATTGGTGTATAGAAATGCTACTGATTTTTGCGCATTGATCTTATAACCTGCGACTTTGCTAAACTCATTTATGAGTTCTAGGAGCTTTGTTGTAGATCTCTCAGGGTTTTCTATATATAGGATCATGTCATCTGCAAATAATGAAATTTTGACTTCTTCCCTTCCAATTTGAATGCCTTTTATATCTGGTTCTTGTCTCAGTGCTCGAGCCAGTACTTCCAAGACAATGTTAAATAGGAGCGGAGACAATGGGCATCCTTGTCTTGTTCCTGATTTTAGAGGGAAGGATTTCAGGATTTCGCCATTGTAAACAATGTTGGCTTTAGGTTTTTCATATATACTCTTTATCATGTTCAAAAAGTTTCCTTGTATTCCGATCTTTTGGAGTGTTTTTATCAGGAAGGGGTGCTGTATTTTGTCAAATGCCTTTTCTGCATCTATAGATATAATCATGTGGTTTTTTTCTCTCAATCTGTTTATATGGTGTATTACATTGATTGATTGTCTTATGTTGAACCATCCTTGCATACCTGGAATAAATCCCACTTGGTCATGGTGTATAATTCATTTAATGTGTTGTTGAATACGATTAGCAAGTATTTTGTTAAGTATTTTTGCGTCTAGGTTCATTAGAGAAATTGGTCTGTAATTTTCCTTTCTTGTGGTGTCTTTGTTTGGCTTTGGTACTAGGGTAATGTTGGCATCATAGAAGGAATTAGGCAGTGTTCCTTCTGTTTCAATTTTTTGGAATAGTTTCAACAGGATTGGTGTTAGTTCTTTCCGGAATGTTTTGTAGAATTCACCTGTGAAGCCGTCTGGCCCTGGGCTCTTCTTAGTTGGGAGATTTTTAATGACTGATTCTATCTCTTTGCTTGTGATTGGTTTGTTAAGATCATCAATTTCTTCTTTCGTCAGTATGGGCTGCTTATGTATTTCTAGGAATTTGTCCATTTCCTCTAAATTGTCATTTTTGTTGGAATATAGTTTTTCAAAGTATCCTCTTATGATAGTCTTTATTTCTGTGGGGTCAGTGGTGATATCACCTTTCTCATTTCTTATTTTGTGTATTTGCATCTTTTCTCTTTTTTTCTTTGTTAGTGTTGCTAAAGGTTTGTCAATTTTGTTGATCTTCTCAAAAAACCAGGTCTTGGTCTTGTTTATTTTTTCAAGTGCTTTCTTATTTTCTATTTCATTTAGTTCTGCTCTTATCTTTGTTATTTCCTTCCTTCTTCTTCCTGTTGGGTTACTTTATTGTTGTTTTTCTAATTCCTTCAAATGTGCAGTTAATTCTCCAATTTTTGCTCTTTCTTCTTTTTTGATATATGAATTTATGGCTATAAATTTCCCTCTCAGTACCGCTTTTGCTGCATCTCATAAATTTTGGTATGTTGTGTTATCATTATCATTTGTTTTAAGGTAGTCATTGATTTCTTTTGAGATTTCCTCTTTGACCCACTGTTTTTATAAGAGTGTGCTGTTTAATTTCCAAATTGTCGTGTGAAGTCTGGGTCTCTGTCCCTTGCAAATTCCCAGCTTGACTCCACTGTGGTCAGAGATATTGTTTTGTATGATTTCGATTTTTCTGAATTCATTAAGCCTTTCTTTGTGGCCTAGCATATGGTCAATCTTGGAGAATGTTCCATGTGCGTTTGAGAAAAATGTATATCCTGCTGTGTTTGGTTGTAATGATCTATATATGTCTATTAGATCCAGCTCTTCTAATATACTGTTCAAATGTTTGTTTCTTTAGTGATTCTCTTTTGAGATGTTCTGTCCAGAGTTGATAGTGGTGTATTAAAATCCCCCACTATAATTGTAGATGCATCTATTCTTTCACTTAGTTTTTCCAGCGTTTGCCTCACATATTTATAGGCGCCCTTGTTAGGAGCATAAATATTTATGATTGTTCGATCTTCTTGACAAATTGTCCCTTTCACTAAAATATAGTATCCTTCTTTGTCTCTCACAATTGTTTCGCATTTAAAGTCTATTTTGTCTCATATTAATATAGCTACTCCTGCCTTTTTTTGGTTGTTGTTTGCTTGTATGATTGTTTTCCAGCCATTCACTTTCAACCTCCATGCGTCTCTGGGTCTAAGATGTGTCTCTTGTAGGCAGCATATAGATGGGTCGTATTTCCTTATCCAGTGTCCCAGTCTGAATCTTTTGATCGGTGAGTTTAATCCGTTGACATTCAGTGTTATTACGTTTAGAGAGTTATTTATGGTAGCCATATTTTGGTTGGATTTGTGTTTGTTATATTTTGTTTGTATTATTTTATTTTCCCCTTCTATTTTTGTCTTTCTTGTTGCTTTTACACTCTCCTCCATCTCTGACTGTCCTGTTTTTTCCTTTCTTCCTGCAGAATTCCCTTAAGAATTTCTTGAAGGGGAGGTTTCTTGTTGATATACTCTTTCAGTTTCTGTTTATCTGTGAATATTTTGAACTCTCCATCATTTTTGAATGCTAGTTTAGCTGGATAGAGTATTCTTGGTTGGAAATTTTTTTCCTTTAGTACCTTGACTATATCATACCACTGCCTTCTTGCCTCCATCGTTTCAGATGAGAAATCAGCACTTAATCTTATGGAGTTTCCCTTGTATGTGATGGTTTTCTTTTCTCTTGCTGCTTTTAGAATTTTTTCTTTGTCTTGAGCATTGGATAATTTGACAAGTATATGTCTTGGGGTGGGCCTGTTGGGGTTTATGACCAGTGGAGTGCGCTGTGCTTCTTGGATATGTACATCTGTCTCTTTCAGTAGATTTGGGAAGTTTTCATTCATTATTTCCTGCAACACTCCTTCTGACCCCTTTCCCTTCTCTTCTCCTTCTGGAATGCCTATAATACGTATGTTTGAGCCTTTTGCGTTATCATTCAGGTCCCTAAGTCCTATCTGGATTTTTTCTACCTTTTTATTGACCACTTCTACTATCTGTTTGATTTCCAATGCACTGTCTTCCACATCACTAATTCTCTGCTCTGCCTCTTCTAGTCTGCTGATATTTGCTGCAAGTGTATTTTTGATTTCTTGAACTGTGGTGTTCATTCCCATCATATCTGTTATTTTTTTGCGCATGTCTGCAATTTCCCCTCCAAGTGTTGTCTTCACGCTGTTAACCTCTTTCATTACTTCATCAAATTTGTCGGTGATAAATGTTCTGAGATCTTTCATTGCTTGTGCGAATTCCTGCCCCCCTTCCTGATTTTCAGTTTGTTGATTGGATTCAGCCATGTTTTCCTGATTACTGGTTTGGTTTGTAGATTTTTGTTGCTGTCTTGTCAACATTTTTTCTTGACGGGTTTAATCAGTTCCTTAGCTTCTTTGTCTAGTCTTGGAGATTAATTAGCTGTTGTTTTTGCGTAAGTGTTATATCTTCTCTTTGTCACTTTGTTCGTCTTATTCCAATTTCTTATTGCTAGTTAAGCTCACTTTAAAGGAAAGTATTAGTGCTGGGGAAAGTCAATTGTGTAAGGAAGGAAAAAGTGTGAAGTAGTATTGGTGATATATGTTTACAAATCAACAATATGAGTTCTGGGAGGATGGAGGTTAGATCATGTAAATTGTGTAGAGTTATAGTAGTAGGAAAGTACCTATAATGAGGTAGACGACTGAATATGGGAGGAATGTGGTACGTACTAAGAGGCTATTGTTTTCATGAGAGAGGGAAAGAGAAAAGAAAGGTAATAGTTTCAGGGATGAATACCAGATGGAAAACTAAACAAAGGTATTAGAAATTAAGAGTTAGACACTTTGTGGATCAAAGAAAGGGAGATGGAATATAGGAGAGATAGCAGATGGTGGAGGATATCAAGTTGTAGGGGAAAGGGGATAGTGTAGATAGGCTAAATCTATTCACAGAGAAATGAGGCAGTGGAAGGTGAGGAAACCAGCAAATGTGAGGTATTTCCTGTAGGACCTATTGTATTGTTAAGGTAAAATAGTATAAGAAGAATATTGGGGACAAGAAAGAGAGGATTGGAAAAAAAAAAAAAAGAACAACAACAACAACAAAAAAAAAAAAACCAAAGAACATAAACCCCGCCGCCAGGCTCGGCTGGGCTCAGCTGGACTCCGGTCCCCCGCCCGCCGCCCGCCGCGGCTCGGCTGGGCTCGGCTGGGCTTGGCTGGGCTCGGCTTTCCCGCCCGCCACCCGGCGTGGCGCAGCGCGGCTCGGCTCTCCCGCTCGCCGCCCGGTGCGGCACGGCTGGGCTCGGCCGAGCTCAGCTGGGCTCCGCCCCCCCGCCCGCCGCGGCTCAGCCGGGCTCGGCCGGACTCGGCTACCCTGGCTGCCGCCCGCCGGGGCTCCGTGCGGTGCTAGCTGCCTCGGCTCCACCTACCCAAGGAGGGAATCCTCCACACGTAGCTGGGATCTCCGTGTATATTTCACAGATGGATCCTCTCTGTTACCTTCCCTCCAAATCGATGTCCAGACACCTCCGGACCAGGAAAAATCCCGAAACAGCCGGTCCCAAAGAGTCTCCGACGCCTCCCAGCCGATTCCCCCCAGGAGCTAGTAACCGGGAAGTTCACTCAGCCGCCATCTTGCCTCCCCCTCCTGAAAAGTCCCAATTTATATCTTATAGACCAGTTCTTTCTGTTACCTTCCCACCAAATCGATGTCCAGACACTTCCTGCCCTGAAAAAATCCTGAAAAAGCCTGGTCCCGGAGAACCTCCAGCGGTGCCCAGCTGCCTCTTCCCAGGAGAGACGGCAAGGCAAGCTCACTCAGCCACCATCTTGCCGGAAGTCAGATAATAAATTATTTTAGATTATGTGCATGGAGTGTAGTATAACACAATTTCTTATTTATGCAAGAATAAACATGGCTGCAGTTGTTTTTCTTTTGGGGTATAGGATTAGAGACTCTGATGGTAGTGTTTTGCACTCTCATGTCTCCATTGTTTCAGTCTTTTTTTGTAACATGGCATTGTCAAAAAACATATGGAGCCTAAGCAGGGATGTTTTAGAGTCTTCTATTGCTGTAGTGTAGCAGACACAAATGCCTACTTGTATTTGCTTTCTCTTCTTCCTTGCATCATCCTCCTTCTCCTGCATTCCAATTTTTCCTAGGATTACATTCATATAACAAGCAGTAGCACATAAGATTTTATCTGAGTTTCTGCTTTCTGGGGAGCCTATATTATAGCATGGAACCATTGTATGACTCCTGTCATCTCCTTCAGTAATTCAGGTAGGACTAGCTATGCCTAAGAGGCTAAAGATTTCTGCTTTATGATTCAGCAAAAGTTATTCAACTTCCTCATTTTTAGAAAGTTCCTTCACTTTGCCTTTTATATTTGAATTTTTATTAAGGATCTGTTCCTCAACTGATTTTATCCTAGTCCCATTCTTTTAGCATATTTTTCATAGTCTGACTTTTGTCTTGGCATATGTCTTGTTGTGCCAGGGCTGCTGTAATAAAGTACTACAGACCAGTTGGGTTAAACAATAGGAATTTATTGTCTCTCAGTTTTGGGGGCCAGAAGTTCAAAATCAAGGTGTTGGTAGGCTTGTGCTTTCTCTGAAGTCTGTAGCATCCTGGTAGTGGCTTGCCAGCAATCTGTCACTCAATCTCTGCCTTCATCAAGAGTCCTTCTCTCTCCACACCTGTTTCTTCTTGGCTATGTCCAAATTTCCTCTACCCATAAGTATGCCAGTCATATTGGATTATGCCTCCTACCCCAGTTCAGCTTGGTTTTATCATAACTAATAACACCTTCAAAGATCCTATTTACAAATGATTTCACATCCACAGAACTGTCTTTATCAGGGACATGTCTTTATCAGGGACAGGACTCAATTCATAGCAACTTATATCCTGGTTAAGTAATTTCTCCCTTTCTACCTTGCCTTGGCATCACTGTAAAATGTGGCTAGCAGCATACCCTGCCTTCTTCACAGGGTTGTGAACAGAATTAAATGTGCTAATGCATGTAAGTATCTTTCTTGAGGTGCAATGTCTATAGTTTTTGTGTTGTTGTAGATTTTGCATGTAGTTAGGAGATTTCAGTGGGCTGTATGAAACCAAGATTAAGCAGGACACAGGTTTTAATTGTGTAATTTTTATATCTTTTTAGACTCTAAGGGCACAGCTATATCCTTTTTGCATGTGCCACTGTACAAAGCTGCTGCTGCCATCAGTTTGGGAAACAGGTCTAGGTTCTCTTCCTACCCTTGAACATTCTCTTTTCTCTGGTTTCTCTTCGGACTTCATGCCAGGACTCTCTCTCTGCTAACCACCATGAAGACAATCTTCCCACATTTTAGTTGTTATTTTCCTAAGAGAGTTGCACATAGACCATCTCCTGAGCTCCTGGTATTATATCCATGTGGAAAGTAATACTGTACACCTGATCCAAAGCATGAGGAAGTCTCTCTTCTGCATGAACTCAGCCACAGAATAAGGACAGTGTGTCTAGGCAGAACATGAACTCAGTTATCTGTCTCCTGGAATGGCCTAGTCACAACTGTAGTTTGCAGGAGCCTTCAACATTCACCTAATTCAGATGGAACCAAAGTAAAAATGGGTTTGAACAAGGTGTGGTTGAATAATTCAAGAAATATTTGAGGGCTTATTCTTTCCAGACATCATGCTTAGTGCTAGAAAAAAAAAAAGTGAAATCATCCCTCCATTCACAGAGATGGAAGTAAAATCGAGAAATGCCTTAATATATTTTAAACCAATAATGGAGAAGTGATTCTCTTTCTTTATACATCCATATTGTATGTATCTTAACAATTTTCACTTGTTTAGTTGTAAAATGCTGACCACCTAGGTGACATGCTGTATATTAAAGGATAGTCATGCATTCTTTTAATAAAATCACAAAATTTAAAATGGCATAAATACTTAACAGAAGAATGGATTAAATATACTGTGTTGTTTTCTTAGGATGGAAAACGATACTGTTTTTAGAAATAATTTGCAATTATGTGTTTTTTCATTCTCATCTCTTTTGATCTTAGGATATCGGGAAGGCATATTCTCTATTGATCCCCAAGGAGAGAATCCCTACCCATGAGTGTAGGCAGAACTTTACCTTGCTCCTAATCAGGAGAATATGGCAAAGATGATAGGCTTTCACTCTCATGATTATGTTACATTATGTAAGATTCCATCTTAGTAGACTGGAGAGAGAGATATCACTTTGCTGGATTTGAAGAAGAAATCCTCCGTATTTTCAGAGAAGGCGTCTGAGAGGGCCACATGGCAAGGAACTATGGGTGGATTAAAGGAGCTGTGAGCACCCTCTGGCTAGCTACTGGCAAGAGATTAGAGACCTCAATCCTACACCTGCAAGGAATGAATTCTAAAACCTAAACTGTCTTGGAAGCATATTGTTTTCTACTCAAGCCTCAAGATGAGAGCCCAGCACAGCTGACAGCTTGATTTCAGCCTAAAGAGACTCAGAAGAGAGAAACCTGTTGATTTGTGTCTGGATTTCAGACACCTGGAAACTGTGAGTTAACAATCGTATATTGTTTTAAGCCACTAAATGCGTAGTAATTTATTATGCAGCAAGAGTAAATGAATACACACTTTGGGACCAGAAGTGGGGTGGTACTGTAACAAATACCTAAAATGTGGAAGTGTCTTTGGAATTGGGAATTTTGAGGAACATGCTACAGAAAGCCAAATTTGCCTTGAACCGACTGCTAATAGAAATATGGACATTGAGGAGGCTACTGGTGAGGACTTAAAAGGAAGTAAGGAATATATTGTTAGAAACCGTAGAAAGCAGGAATGCTGTTATGTATTGGGTGAACCCTTGACAAAATTGTTTTCAACAGTTATATGGAAAGCAGAACTTGTGAGAGATAAACTTCAGTATATAGCTAAGAAGATTTCCAAGGAAGGTGTTGAAGGTGCTGCTTGTTGTTTGTTCTTCCTTGCTATTTAATTAAAATGTTAGAGAAGAGAGGTAAATTCAGGGAATAACTGTTAAAACTGAAGTGGGATGGTATGGCTTTGAAAATTGCCAGCCTTTATCAATGGCAAAATATACTAAATTAACAGATTCACTCTCAGGAAAATGTGCTTTACAGAAAAGGATGGATGGTATGACATTACAAACTTCTCTAAAACCTGAGAAAGATGAAGTGGCCAGAGTCTTCAGTCAAACAAAGAAAGCTTTCAAGAGATTAAGGGTTTGTCTCCCAGGTCCCCTTAGTCAAACCAGAGAGCCTCTGGAAAGCTTAAGTGTGTTTTCCCTCAGTCATCTTAACAGAAGTCCGAGATAAAGAAGGGACTATTTTGAAAAGGTTTTTGGATGCATCTTTTATTTAATGAAATAAATCCCATTGAAATTCATGAAAGACACACAAAGATTTAGAGCAATTTATTTTAACAAAACACTCTCAGATTGGACAAAAAAGCAGCGAAAAAGCAAACTCCCAACATTCTACTGGAAGGAAGCAGGCTGTTTAAAATACTCATCTGCCAGCATGTGCTAAAGAAGGATGCCTCAAACCAGAAACCCAGAGGGTAGAGATAAAAACCACCAAGGGTTCTTCCCAAACCTTGAAACTCAATCAAAGAATTCCAACTGCAGTTTGCCCAGCTGAATATCAAGACTGCTTTGGACCAATGATTCTTTTGTATCTTCTAATATTCCTCATTTAGAACTTTAGTTCCAAAAGTTATTTACTTGTGCTTGTTCTAGCATTTTATGATGTGTGCATTAGAAGGATGTTAACTTGTCTCTTTAGTTTCACATTGCCACAAATAGAAATGAATTGTGCCCAAGGAGCTGTATTTGATTGGTTCTACCCAGGAACTTCATTATATTTTATTTATATAATATCGATGATAATTTGGACTTTGAGCAGATGATATTTAGAAGATGAGTCTTGGGAAATTGAGCTGATTCTGTATTAGATAGAGACTCTGGAGGGAACTTGGGATGTATTTTGTTTGTGGGAGGGATGTGAATCATTAGGGATCAGAAGAAAGAGTGGTGGACACTCATTAATGTGACCCCCAAGGTGTCAAACCCTTGTATAACACCTAACCATGAGTGTGAGCAGAATATGTGACTTGCTCCTAACCAAGAGAATATGACAAACATGTTGGGATGTCAGTCTATGATTAGATTGTGTAATATGGTTAAGGTGATGGGGTATCACACATCAGTAGAAAACTAATGAATCATATTTATCACTATTGACCATTCTTTCCCTCTAGAAACACTCTTTTCCTGTGAGTTCCATGAAACTGTATTTCCCTGGTTAATCTAATCTTATAATCTAATCTTACTTGCTCAACTATTCCCCTCTATCCCTGACTCTTTCAGTGGCTGTATATTCCTTCTGGATATGCCCTAGACCCTCTTCTCTTCTCATGCTGATGATGGGAACGAGTGTTGTTGGGGGTGGGGAGGGGGGGTGGGGGGGTGGGGTTGAATGGGACCTCACATATATATTTTTAATGTAATATTATTACAAAGTCAATAAAAATAAATAAATAAATAAATAACAAAAAAAATTCAACAAATCTATAAAGATTTCATTTATACCTTTGGCCTCAGTTATAATTTGGCCAAGATTGCTCTTTGCTCCACAATATCTATTCACCCCTTCTTCCTCAGTAAAAGAACCCATATATTTAGATGGGCTTATGACCACCCAAAATAAAGATTTCATTTCCAGCTTCCTTCCAGAGACATGTGACATGTGACAACATTCTGCCCAAGTAGGAGTGATGTGTATGTTGCCCCAGGCATGTCTTTAAAGAGAAAGGCATGGTACCTTCTTGGCCCCTTCCTTCCTCTTGCTGCTAAGAAAATGAATGAGTGTTTGAGCCACATCTCAGACATAAAAATTAGGTCCAAAGCACCGGATTAGTAGAAGAGAAAACTGAAAGCTGTATGCCTTCCAGATAAATGTAAGGCCACCAACCTTCAACTACATACCTCTATTCCTTAACAGGAAAGATTAACAAAATTTCTCTCTTGCTTAACCCACTGTTATTTAGCATCTCTGCTACCTGAAACTCAATCATTTCTCCATTTATAACAACTTCTAGCTTAGTCAACTCCTCTAGCCCCAAACCCTAAAATCCAACTGCTTATGACTTGTCACCATTTAATGCCTCATAGGTACCTCACATTCAACTGAGTTCAACATTACTCCCAGGCCAAAACAAAACCTAGGGTTCCACATCTCAGCAAATCATGTCACTATCTTCTCAGTTACTAAATGAAGAAATGTGGGAACAAATATTTCCCCTTACCTGTCCATCACTGCAATGGTTTGTTTGAACTATTTACTTCCCATGTGTGAATGAATACACACATACACTTATCAAGTAACATCCAATTTGAAATCTCTTGAATTACTCAAATTCTGTTCCTACCATCATCTGAGTACAAATCTTGATTCTTTTATCTGCCACTACTTGTCTCCCAGCATCAATTCTTGCCCCTCTCTAAACCACTATTCCTGAACAGTCAGGTATTCTTCCTATATAGTCTTATCATGACATTCATAATGTCAAAACATTTTAATATTCCTCCTTTAAGCTCAGGATGAAATCCTAACTCATCAATATGGCATAGAAATATTTTGCAATATGGCCCTTGCCTATTTCTACAGAAGAATCTTTCAAACTATGGCTGCAACTCATTAGTGGTGTCAGGAAATCAATTTAGTTAGTCATGACCAGCATCTGCTTTTAAATGAAAAAAAAAAGAAAAATTGAATTCAGTAGAAAATATTATGATTCATATCACATAGTAAGTGTGTTTCATGAACATTTGTTTCAGTTACATATGTGTAATCTTGGGTCACAAAATAAAGTGCATTTCTTGCTCTAGGTCATAGTGAGATCATTTTGAAAACTATTGCTCTGTAGTATCATTCCATATCACTCTTCCCCTTGCTTTGCATTCTAGCCTTTTGGACATCTCTTTCCACCAGGCTCTTTGCACATGAATTGTTTAATCCTGCATATGTCTATGTGTGTTTGTATGTACACGTGTGTGCATGCATAAACATAATAAACAACACTGGCTGTTTTTGGAGAATGGAATTGCAGTGAACTCTTGTATTTTTCAAAATTTTCAATGATCTTGTGTTATTTTTATAGTCATATATATTTACATATGTGTACAAACATAGTACAAATATATATTTTAAATAAATTAGAATCTTATAGTATAGTTGAATAAGTGACAAGTGCAATAATTTTAAAATGAAATCCTAAGTGCCACTTTATAGTACACAAAAGACAAGCAACAAACAGACTGGGGAAGACTGACTAGTAAGCTGAACTTTTAAGTTCTAGGAAATTATAAGAAAGAAGGATGGAGGGCACTCAAATCAGAAGGAAATGCATGTATGAGGGCATGGATATCTGAAATCATGGCATGGAAATGATCTGTAATTTGCCATGAAAACAGGGTATACTATGTGGCAGACAAAGAGTATCATGGGAGATGGAGATGGGAAGGTACATCGGGGTCATGTTTTACTTTAGCCTGAAAGTGATGGGGATCTCTACAAGGTTCATAGTGGGAAATCAGCCAGCCAGATTAAAGCTTGGGAATGGTAGCCCTGGCTGGAGTGTGGAGGATAGAATGGAGTTAGGAGAGGGGAATTTTCATAACTGGCTATATTTTTTATTGTCATCTGCCTCTTTCTTCATCTCTTGACAGCCCATATTGCTATAGAGCTCAAGACCCCTGTGAACCCCAACTCTGAGAGTACTTCCTTGGTTGTGAATCTGCAGGTATGCTCTGTGCCTCGAGCCAGCCTCAGGTAGGTGGAACTTCCAGTCATTCAGAGCTGAATATAATTGGCCCCTGTGGGACCTTGTTGGCAGTCACTTGGGGGCAGACATGGAGGGTGGGAAAGAGGGATGAGCAGAAAACCCAAAGGATATGTGATTACTTTATGCAGATTTATTTTTACATGACAAAGAGAATACAGTTCAGAAAGCAGCACAATAAACACACTTACTATGATTCTTAATTTTCTTTGTTTCTATCAGTACGAAACCCTGAATTATCTGTCAGGTCTCATAAAAGACCTTGATCTGGGTACCAAGTCAGAATTTAGCTAAATCTGACACTCTGCCAATAACTGACTGCTGACAACGCAGCTGAGTAACATGGGATATTTTCCTTTGCTTCCTCAAGAGGAGGCCTGGCAGTGGGATAATATTGGCTTTATAGTATGACCTGAGTTAGAATCCACTTTCAACCACTTGCAAAAGTTGGCTAACCTTCTCTAGAATAAGAATCCCAAACTCTCAGGATTGATGGATATAAAAAATGAGATAACCACTGGCAAGTTTCTGGGACATAATAAGTTCTCAATACATGGTAGCAATAATAATAATGCTAATAATAATAATATGAGATTTAAAGGTTTCGGGAACTCACGTATATTGATCACATATTGGTAGGCATTATGTCATCTGCTTCACATATATTAACCTATTTAATATTCCCATTTTAAAGCAAAGATAACTGAGGTAGGGGGAAGTTACTTGGCATGAGGCCATAACTCTAGCAAGTCACAGAGATTGGACTTGCTCACACAATGTTCCAATTGTCCCCTCTTTACCTCATTGGCGAGGAAGGGAGGGATTCCTACACTAGGTTATGGTGATGGTCAAAAACACAATACCTGGCATTGGACAGATGAAATAGACAGCAGTTTATTAGATACATGGACTCTTATGTCAGGGTACTCTATGCATGCCATGCAGGACCATGAGGGATTTGCACTCAGGAATAAAGTGAACGGCAGGGGCTATGGGAGGCAGGCTTTGTAGTAATGAGGGTGGGGGTGACCTCTGGTTCCTATGGTAGGATGTGATTGGCATGTTTGAATAATTCCACAGACTGCTTAGGGAACTGAAACCCACTGCTCAGGAGTAAGAAGGCACTGTTCCTGGTCCCCATGATAAAGAGTGATATTTGGCTAAGGGACTTTGTACACAGGGATAGAGGGGGAGGGTAGTGTGTGGTTACACCATTTGAGGCCCTCCTGATTTTACCAGATATCAAGGCAGTGTTGAAGTTTGAACCTGAAATTCAGACCATACAGCAGACAGGACTATGTGGCAGAGGATTCCATGCATTTCACCACTCTCTGATATCACAATAGCCAGGATGTGTATTTATATATATATATTTTTTCACATTTTAGTCTTTTCTTTTGTAGCTTATCTGGGTGCTGCTACTTAGATAGAAATAATGATTACCATTTTGCAGCTCTGATTAGTGTTATTACTAAAACTTAGCTGCATGGGTTTATTTATACAATCATGTATGTCATTTTAAAAATGAATTTCTAAATAACCTGCCAGCTTGACTATTTTTTAAAAATTATTACAGTTGTGTTCAGTGACAGAAATGAAAAGTTGCAGAATGTTTAATTTTATATTAGTTTCTAGCAGCTGTTACTAAAGCCTCATCACACTTCTTCATAACTAATACATTACTGGAAAAGAAGGGAGAAATCATGTCATTTTTTTACTAACTGGAAATAAGTAATTTTGATTATAATAGCACAGGCATTGTGCTGTAGAAAAGACGTGTTCTACCAGTGTTCTGACTTCTTCTTTTTTCCTTATGACTCACTGCCACTCAGTTGTCTGCTATGACACTGGGAGCAATGCTGACCCAAGCAATCTCTTTAGAATGCTATACCTACTTAGTCTGTTGCAATCTTATGTTCCTTAAAAATCGTTTATTCTTGAGAATCCACTGTATACCCAGTACTGCACTGATGTTCCCCAATGTTGTGGCTATTATTACCACCTCAGAAACACTAACATCCCAGCTAGCCAGAGAGGTTGCAGGCCCAGGGCAAAGCTCCATAGTGAAGAGAGTTTACAAGTTTGGATTGACTGGAGATGACTCTTACAGGCATTCCTCACTCGGCCTAAGATATTTTTTTCCTGCTTAAACTGTTTAATGATACAGGAGTTTATAATTCTTCCTTATCCCCTCCAAAGGAGGGGGTGCACACATTTAATTTTTTGTTGATATTTTTGCCCATACAAACCATACCACTACCGTTTCTGCTTCACATCAACTTATTATTTGACATATTATCTCGTTTAATTTAATTATAAAAAACTCTAAGAGGGGTAGATGCTATTAATATCCCCATTTTACCAACATAAAATCTGAAGTTATGCGATTCACCACAAATCATACACCAAGCAAGTGGCACATCTGGGATCCTAAACCAGAAATTTCTGATGACATTTCTTGCCTTGAAGTCTTGGAGCCTATGTGATAATCCACTCCATTTGAACCATTACATTTGGCTTATCCCTTTCATTGGGATATACCTTTTATTTCCACCTTGTGTCATAATGATATGTATTGTCCTATCACTGACTTTGGGCTCCTTGAGAGTAAATGACACATCTTACTCATTTCTCTGTTTTCTACATTGCTGACGATAGGGCCAGGCATTGTGTATGATACAAATATATTGAATATGTGGTCAGGAGGTAACTACAGGTGAACATAAATGTGTTCCACATTTTTCCAAAAAATACTTTGGAATAGCAAACCTTTTGCAATTGTTTATTTCTCTCAGCTTCCTACTTCATTGAATTAATATTCTGAATCAAATCCCCAAAGAATGTTTATGTTTAAAAATAAAGCTTTTAAGTGTCTGTGTTTCCATCAAAATGAAGGAAAACAAGTTGCATAAGGTGTGAAAATAAAGAAAATAATGATAAGGCATTATATGGCTATTCAGCAAATACCATGGTTCAGAGAGCTCATTAATAATCCTTTATGTTTGACTATCAGGAGGTTTTATATATATTCTGCCCTTGTACTGTCCTATGAGTCAGGTAGGGCAGTGCAATTTCCATTGGACAGATGTGGATATTAGGGCTTGAAGAGATTATGTAGTAGAGCTGGAACTAGTATCTGAGTCTTGACCCCTTGTCCAGGTTGCTTTTCCGAAGAAATTATTCACCTAGTGATTCAAATCAGAACCATGGTAGTGATTCTCAGCTTCTCCCTCTCTCTTTCCTATGGTGCTTAAACAGCTCTTCAAGCAGTCTCCTTTTTTATTGTTGCCACCATCTTGGTCTGGATGATCATGGTTTCAAGCAGCATCTGTTGGTCTCCCTACTTTTGGTCTTCCTTATTCTATTCTCAGTAAAAATATAAATCAGACAAATCACTCTTAAAACTCTTAAATGACTCCATAACTCATTAGCCTAGTACCCTAAACCCTTGCCCAGCTTCATTTGGTTCCATTGTTCCTATCCCCTTTTACCATTTGCTACCACTCCACTCCAACGATGAAACTAACCACAGTTGCTCTCTTATTTCTGGAATATTTCACATGACGTTCTCTTGGACCTTATGGGAATACAATTTATTTTATCCTGGCCAGTCACTTATCCATCTGGTTCATTCCTTAGACCTCTAAATAGATACCACCTCTTCCTAGAAGCCTTCCTTGATTATCCAAGTTCCCCCAAGTGGTCCTTTTTCCCCTACAATACAATAGCCCCTTGCACTTACAGCATTTATCATGCTGCACTATAATTATTACCTTGGATTCCTGACTAGATCGTGGCTGTATTCATATGTTCAGGACTAGGTGACATAGATTTTGTTTAAGGCTCCTTGGCAACTTGGAGGACCTGTAGCTGGAACACTGCTATGAGAGTTGTTGGGAGGATGATAAGCCATCTGTGGAAATGAGCTTTATTCTAAGCCACATCATGCTTGGCTCATGTCTGCAGGATTTGAAAATTGGGCTCTTGAATAAGAGTAAATGAGTAATAATTGGAGAAGTACTCATGCACTTCTTTCTTTAAAATGTTCACTCTAGATTGGAATAAAACCAACAAATGGATAAAGCTAGATGATTTTATTTAACCAAAGAGTTTTTCTGTCCCCCAACCATAATCTTTCTTAAATATAACCTCAAACAGATTGAATTTATTGTTTGAAGTCTGTTTTCAGAACTTGGAATTACTAATAACATAAGCAGTCATGGCCATTGTGATATAGCAAATTTGTAATTACGCGATACAATTTGTTAAACTGTCATCATGCTCTGTAGTTTATAATGGACATTGTAAGCTCTTCATGGATAGAAATGATCGTTTTATTTGCAACACCTAGTACAGTGTATGGCATATAGTAAATCTTTGAATAAATTAATTAAAGTCTTACATACATTAAGTTGTTTGATTCTCACCATAACCTTGCTGTCAAGGCTGACATTTTGAGAATGAAAAACCCCATTCCTAGAGATGCTAAAAAATGGCAATAATTGCATTTATTCGAACACCCCTCTGAGATGAATACTCCCTGGTAGACTCCCTGGAAGCATGCTTGAGAAATAACAGCCAGTTATCAAAGTTCCTTCCACAGAGGTTCAACACTGTTCTGTACAAGGTTTTTGTTGACTTGCATACAGATTTGGTCACAATCCTTGGAAAACTGTGGAGGGACTATGTAGTAGTCAGCCAAAGGAGTGCTGATGCAGGTACCAGAAATCTGTTGGCTTTTATAGAGGGTATTTATTTGCAGCAGAAGTTTACAGTCACAAGGCCATAAAGTGTAAATTACTTCCCTCACCAAACTCTGTTGCCACCTGTTGTAGCAAGATGGTAACCAATGTCTGCAAGGGTTCAGCCTGACTTCTTTCTAATGCTCCTGGTCCCAGGATCTTCCAATATCAGCTATAAGCTGAGATAAGTCTCTTTTCTCTCCTGGGGCTCATTTCTCTCCAGGGTCAGCAGCTCTGTTCTCTCCACAAGGTTAGCTATAAACTCTCAGGCTGTCTCTCTTCCTGGGGCGTGTGTCATGTCTATGGAGCCATCTCTATTCCTCTGTGTTCTTCTCCTGTGTATTTACTTTCCAGGGGTTCCAGCTCAAAGCTCCAACTAACTTCTGTGCCATGTAGTTTTCTCTGTGAGTCCCTGCCCATCAAGGGGGGAGGGACTCAATATCCTACAGGCATGGCCCAAAGTCTTAATCATTATTTAATCAAATAAAAGTGAAAACTCTGAATTTAACACAATCATCTATGCCTAGAGGAACAGACCAGTTTATAAACACAATCCAATATCTATTTTTGGAATTCATAAACAATATCAAACTGATGCAGACTGAGGGGTTCACTATCCACGTGGTGCAGCAGTGCTCCAAAATATATTCACCAAGTGCAATGAATGTGCCACCATGATGAAAGAGGTCATTGATGTGGGAGGAGTGGGGTGAGTGGTGTAGGGGCGATATGGGGACCTCACTTTTTTTTTTAATGTAACGTTTTAAAAAATAAAGAAAAAATAAAATAAAATAATAAAATAAAATAAAAAGGGTAGAATCAATGTTCCTCAGCAAGATAGATGATTGGCGAGACAGAGGAAGTAGATCATCATATATAGAAGCTCTCTTCTTTCTCCTCTATGAATTATTCAGGAAAATGTACATTTCTCCCTAATGCTTTTAATATAAGTTCATTCTCTCTGAGAACTATGAAGAACTGTTGACTGTCTTGGACACTCAGCCAGAGCTGAACATTTCAGTACACATGAGGTTAAGTAACTTGCCCAGCCATTTGTATAGTGGGTGGTAGTGGAAATTTGTTAATAATTACATACTTGTATACTGAGCATCTTCTACATGCCAGAAAATGGTATCAAAACAGTGAGCAAGATTCCCAAGGTCACTTTTATTATGGAACTTACATTTTATTAGGAAAGCCAGGCATTATTCTATAAACACAATAATGTTAGTGACAAGTGCTTTGAAGGGAAAAATAAAATAAGTTTATGTGATAGAGGAAAAATATTAAATTGGGGGGTATTTTAACAGGTTAGTCAGAGAATGTCTTTCTGAGCAGTGACATTCAAGGTGAGAAGGAGAAGGAGCAGCCCTGATTATAAATAAGGTGAAAGTGGACTCCAGAATTAGAGAACAGAGAGTTAAAATATACTGAGGCAAGACAGATCCTGGCATATTACAGAATTGTCAGAAGACCATTGTGATTGGATATAGTTGTGGACAGTGTCACGATATAGCCTCAAATTAAGCTTTTATAAAAATTCCTGGTTTAGCATTCTTCCCACTTCATCTCTATATTGCACAATGATGATAACATGAAAATGGTATTTACATCGGGCTTTCCACTTGGGGTGCTGATGAACAGTGTTGATTTTGAAATGCAAAATGTTTTAATGTAAAATGTTAACTACAAAGTCTTCAGTATACCATTCTCGGTATTAAAGAGATTACCCTTTATCACTGACACTGGCTGATGCCTTATCTCAGAGCCAGTGTCTATTTTACCATGTTGCCTTTTCCAAGAAGATGAAAAGAGTTTTATTTCTTAGCTATAAATGACAGTGGAGCATTAATGTGATGAATAGCTTTAATTTCAGTAAGTGTATTCAAATCCGAAGAGAACCAGGACTAAAACATTCGGCTGATACATTCCAAAGGCAACGCCACTATCAATCAGTAGTTACCTAATCAATCCATCTGGAACCTCCAAAAGCAGAATTGGGAGTTTAGAAATAAATGCGTTTATAAAAAAGAAACCTTTCAGAATCTTTTTCCATGAGGGTCTTTGGTTTGTATTTGACTAATAATTAGACAGCATTTCCCAATCTATGAAGTAGGGTACGGGAAGCAGGCCAGGTTCCAACAGCACCTGCTGTTTTGCATGACATGGACTGGGAATGAAACACCACCATCTTGAAGCAGATTTTTTTTTTAAATTGAGAGAGCTTAAGGCAATTATGAAGCCAAGTAATCTCCTCATTCCTAAATCTTAACCACTCTAATAATTTAAGTAGTTAGAAAATCATAAACGCTGGTTAGAAATGAAATGATACAATGGAATAGAATCTTATTATTATCTCCAAAGGAATAACCCTCCTTCTATATACTATTAACATAACCCATATCCATAAAAACTTTCAAAATTAATTATAACAGACATTAATGAGTTTTCATTATATATGTTCTAGAGCATGAATGCTTGGATTTGAATCCTGGTTCTACCACTCAGGATCTGTGTGACTTTGGAAAAGATGTTTAACTACTCTATGCTTCAGTTTCCTCATCTGTAATGTTGATAATAATAGCTTATAGGTTGGACGTGAAGATTTAGTTGGTGCATGTAAAGCACTTAGAACCATTTGCCAGGACTTAATAAGCCACAATAAGTGTTAGTTATTTTTATTTTTCTACACTAATACTCAATATTTTAGATACTACATGTATTTGATAATATCTTTGCAATATAGAGCATAACTGCAAACTATACCATTATATATTATGTTTCTTCTAAATTCATATTAAATTAAAAAACATAAAAACACAGTGTTAAGATATCTATTCCTATAATTACTGGAAAAAATGTTCTAGTCATCATTCTTAAAAATCTCATTTTTGAAGAAGCATTGTTTATGTAGACCAGTAGTACTAAAATTCTAAAAAATGTCTCTGAAAAATCTCTGAAAATACAACAACTATATCTTACTTGACATGACAATTGCTTATTCACTTTATTAGCTGTTTTGTCTAGAAATGTATAGCTTATTTCTATAGGAAGGAAATTATATCTCAATTCAATGAGGACTATCCTCTTTCAATCTTCTTGAAAGGTAAGGTTTCAACTTGTGAGCCCTAAGACAAAAATAAAAATGCAAGAGCAGAAAAAGTGATGCTGAGAGAGTGCAGGTAAGATATAAAAACAGTTTGAGAAGAAAGAATAGGGTTGGAAACAGGTTAGATATAGGATTAATATTGACGTTCTCCAATTGTAGAAAATTCCTAATCTAAATCAGGCAATGAAGATAATTTCAGTCAATGGACAAGTGTATGATCAGGCCTGGCAAAAGTTTTCAGGTTTGCTTTACCTGGGAAAATGGTTGGTCACATGAGAATGCCAATTCAATTTCATTTCATATAATTTTCATATGGAAGCAACTATATTTCATTGCAGAATAAATTTTGGAAGCATTTCAATCCACAATCCTTCCAGTGATTTTAAAAGTACCATACTTTGTTCCAGGCATTTGGCAAGCTGCATGCAGAGTGTGTCATTGATGAAGTGATTTTTGTGGTGACAGCATACAAAGAGGAGCAGTGAGCATGTATTTATGATTAGCTTTTCTAAATAGCCACCCTTAATGCTCTTCATAGCACTTGGAAGAAAGGTTCATTTAATTTTTTCATAATAAACTGTAATTCCAGCTGGGATATGGCACTTTATCACTTATACATGCTGCATAGCTGCATCATATTCTCCAAAAGACCCATTCAAACTATTAAAATGACATGTTAAACAGACCTTTGCCTTTTCAAATAAGAAATGCATGTTTATAATCAATAAGAGTGACACAGCTTTGCACATGTCCCTCAGTTCCAGTGACTTCGTTTCCCTTCCTCTTGGAGATTGGCTACAAAAAAATGAAGAAATTCTAAAAGTCATTTAGCTACCCTCTTTTTAAGATATTTTATTGAGATATATTCATATACCATACTATCCACCCAAAATGTAAATTCAGTGGGTTTTGGTATAATCACAGAATTGTGCATTCATCATCACAATTAGTATCAGAGCATTTTCATTACTCCAAAAGAAAAACACACCACACATTAGCAGTTACGTTTCAATACCTTTATCCATCTCCTGCCATACATATCCACTAATCTATTTCCATCTATGTAAACTTGTTTATATTTAATATTTATATAAATGGAGTCATACAATAGGCTGTATTTTGTATTTGGTTTCTGTCACTTATGATAATTCTCTTTTTATTTCTTACAATTGATGAAAAATATTAATATATTGTTATTCACTACAGTCCATAGTTTGCCTTAGGTGCATTGTTTGATATTGGCATACATTTGAACTCAAATAAGAAAGTGACTCGAATTTGCTTTTTGCCTAACATCATTTCCATAGCCTGAAATAAATATAAAATAAACAGCAAGTAAAAAGTCTTTAGCCAAAAAAGTGAGAAATGCACATTAAAATGATGTATATGATCACTTTATTTAAGAATGTATGCCAATATCAAATGGCAGATTTCAACAATGCAAAACCTCAATTACCTTTGCACCAAGCTTAATAGCAGAAATATAAAAATGCTCTTCGATAAATCAGAAAAAGTGTATATTAATATTACAAAACGTTAATAATAAGGTGGTGGCTGAGCTAATTTGAGTTCAAAATGGGTCATAAAGCAGGGGAGGCAACTCATAACATCAACAACGCATTTGGCCATGAACTGCTAATGAATGTACAGAGCAGTGGTGGTTCAAGAAACTATATTCTGTGGTTAAAAGCAAAGCTTCAATATGTGCTCATCAATTGAAACAAATGTACGAACTAATGAAAGATGTTGTTTAATGTGGGAACATGTGGGAGCCGTGGGCGATGGAGCATATTGGAATCCACTATATTTTTGTTGTAAATTTGTGTAATCTAAAGCTTCTTTAGAAATAAAATAGAAAAATAGAAAAAAATAAAAATAGGGAAAGGCAGTGGATTAACTTGGAAGCGATTATTCATCTTATTGACAGCTGTATCCTCTGCTTGCAACTTCCATATGCTTAAAATGTCCCAAATTAAAAAGAACCCGTGTTGATAAGGTTTCCTTTAATTTAAAAACAAAAAAGAAAGAAATTTTACAAAGAAGATGAGAGCCTTGAAGATAGGGAGCATTAGTGGCTGGGCATCCTAAGGTGGCAACAACCAACTGAGAGCCATCATCGAAGGTGGTCCTCTTACACTACATGACAAGTTGCCAAAGAACTGAAAGTTGACCATTCTATGGTTGTTTAGCATTTGAGACAAAGTGGAAAGGTGAAAAGAATCAATAAGTGGGTACATCATTAGCTGACCGAAAATTGTTTTAAATTGATGAATCTGAACTCAGATGGGATCTCTCTTCATAAGACTTTCATGCTACTGTGCTGGAGTTGTAGTTGGTGTTGGGGTTTAAGATATATTTAGGGAATCTGAATTTCTGGACTGACAATGTGATAGCCAGGCCCTGAGCCTCAACAGACTTCAGCTCCTACAATCTGATTTATTGGACTCACCTCACTCAGCTAAGATGGAGTTGAAGAAGGACAACCACCACACCATGGAGCCTAGAGTGCCTACAAATGAAAGCGGGAGGATTGCATCCAGTATCCATGTGGAATCTGAGCCTCCTCTTGACATAGAGGTGCAATGGACACAACCAATGCAATGTCCACAGAGAAAAGGTGGCATTGGAGTGGGAAAAGTGGACATGGTGGCTAATGGGTATGGGGAATGGCAGGAAGAGACGAGATGTGGAGGCGTCTTTGGGATTTGGAGCTGCCCTGGACGGTGCTTCAGGGGCAATCACCGGACATTGTAAATCCTCACAGGGCCCACTGGATGGAATGGGGGAGAGTATGGGCCATGATGTGGACCATTGACCATGAGTTGCAGAGGTGCCCAGAGATGTACTTACCAAATGCAATGGATGTGTCATGATGATGGGAATGAGTGTTGCTGGGGGGGGGGAGTGATGGGGTGGGGGTGGTGGGGTTGAATGGGTCCTCATATATATATTTTTTAATGTAATATTTTTACAGAATAAATTAAAAAAATTAAATTAAATTAAAAAAAATAAAATGTCATTTTGAAGTGTTATATTATTCTATGCAGCAACAAAACATTTCTTGATCGGATTGTGACGTCCGATGAAATGTGGATTTTATTTTATTTTATTTTATTTTATTTTTTTCTAATTTTATTCATTTTGTAAAAATATTACATTCAAAAAATATGAGGTCCCATTCAACCCCACCACCCCCACCCCACCACTTCCCCCCCAGCAACACTCACTCCCTTCATCATGACACATCCATTGCATTTGGTAACTAGAAATGGGGATTTTATACAACAACTGGCAATGACTAGCTCAGTGGTTGGACCAATAAGAAGCTCCAAAGCACTTCCCAGTGGTCTGCTGGTCTGATCTGCTACAGTTTTCTGAATCCTGATGAAACTGTTACATCTGAGAGATATGCCCAGAAAATAGATGAGATGCACCAAAAATGCAATGCCTGCAGCTGTCTTTGGTCAATAGAAAGTGCCCAATTCTCCGTGACAACACCTGGCCTCATATCGCACAACCAATGCTTCAAAAGTTGAACGAACTGGGCTACAAAGTTTTGCCTCATCTGCCATATTCACCTGACTTCTCACCAACTGACTACCACTTCTTCAAGCATCTCAACAACTTTTTGCAGGAAAAACACTTCCACAACAAGTAGGATGCAAAAAAATGCTTTCCAAGAGTTCCTCGAATCCTGAAGCATGAAATTTTACACTACAGGAATAAGCAAACTTATTTCTCACTGGCAAAATGTGTTGATTGTAATGGTTGCTATTTTCTTTAATAAAAATGTGTTTGAGCCCAGTTATAATGATTTAATATTCACTGTCTGAAACTGCAATTCCTTTTGCAACAACCTAATATTAAACATACTCATTGTCTGCAACAGGGTACACTATGCTATACAGTCCCATATTGCATCATTTAGCTTTTCTTCTAGTGACATTCACAACCCTAAACTTTCCCTTTCAACCTCAACTATATCCCTATATTTGCACTGCTAAAAAAAGTTAACTAGCCTCTTTTTCATGACAGAAAATTATTCCCTACATCACTTTGGAATTTACTTTAGTACTTAAATCATGTAGATTATCCTGTATGAAATTAATAAATACTAATTGTAGAACAATTTAAAAAGTGTAAAACGTAGAATACAATTATCTGAAGAAAACATGAACTTTTAAAAGTAGGAATTATGTAAGAAAGAATTTATGAAAATTTTTATGTTCATAGGGCGCAGACCTAAAAACAATGAATACATTTATAATGGATTATACAGAAACACCTAAAACTTAATAGAGGTTGTCCCAAAGTGAGAAATAATTCTAAAACTTAACATGACTTCACCAATAACCAATAGTGACATACAGGAAAACTTTTCTAATGAATCAATGCTTTTGTAAATATATTTTTTATTGAAGTATATCATTCACACATGAGCACACACAAAGAATAATTGGATAGTAAAGATTGTGAACTTACAAAATAAACATACATAGCATCATACAAGGGGTCTCATACAACAGCCCTTCTCCCATACTTTGCATTGTTGTGAAACATTTCTTACAAACTATGTAAGATCATCATCAAAATATCACTACAGTCCTTATCTTACATTTGGTGTATTTTCCTCCTAACTCACCCTATTTTTAAAAATATATTTTCATTACTGAGATTGTGAACTTGCCAAACTATCATACATATATGTAGAATTCCCATAGAACACCCCTTTACCAACACACCACACCGTTGTGGAACATTTGTTACAGATTATGAGATAATATCATCAGACTATTACCACAAACCATAGTCCATAGCAAACATTTGGCACACTTTTTCCATACACCACCATTATCAACATAGTACATATTTGGCATTGGTGCAAGAATATTACAGTATTGCTATTAACCACAGTCTATACGTTGCACCAATTATAGTTTTCCCATGCTTCTCTACCTTCCCACCATCCTGAAATAGTGATGTATATCTGTTCTCACTCACAGAAAGATTCTATTGCATTTGTACCCTCAACCACACTCCTTGTCCACCTCTGGGTTCACTGTGTTATTCAGTCACTAGATTATTCTTTAGCTTTCTTTCAATTGACATTTACTTTCCCAGACTAACATTTTCAGCAACAGTACCATTTATAAACCAATTCCTACTCATTACAATGTGTTACCATTAACTTTCTTTATTTCCACATTTTTACAGTTGAGTTAATTAAAACTTCTACATACATTAAGCATCAGTAGTCCTTCTCAACCTTCCTCATATCTCCTAATAACCTATACTCTAGGTTTTAACTCTATGTGTTTCTTCTTTTTTTTCTCTCTCTAACATTTGTCTTCTTTTTTTTAATTGATTTTGTCAAAATACTACATGAAAAAAAAATAATGAGGTCCCATTCAACCCCACCACCCCGACCCCACCACTCCCCCCCCAGCAACATTCACTCACATCATCATGACACATCCATTGCATTTGGTAAGTACATCTCTGGGCATCTCTGCACCTCATGGTCAATGGTCCACATCATGGCCCATACTCTCCCCCATTCCATCCAGTGGGCCCTGGGAGGATTTACAATGTCCGGTGATTGCCCCTGAAGCACTGCCCAGGGCAACTCCAAGTCCCAAAGGCGCCTCCACATCTCGTCTCTTCCTGCCATTCCCCATACCCATCAGCCACCATGTCCACTTTCCCCACTCCAATGCCACCTTATCTCTGTGGACCTTGAATTGGTTGTGTCCGTTGCACCTCTATGTCAAGAGGAGGCTCAGATTCCACATGGATACTGGATGCAATCCTCCTGCTTTCAGTTGTAGGCACTCTATAGACTCCATGGTGTGGTGGTTGTCCTTCTTCAACTCCATCTTAGCTGAGTGAGGTGAATCCAATAAATCAGATTGTAGGAGCTGGAGTCTGTTGAGGCTCAGGGCCTGGCTATCATATTGTCAGTCCAGAGATTCAAATCCCCTAAATATATCTTAAACCCCAACACCAACTACAATTCCAGTAAAGTAGCATGAAAGTCTTATGAAAAGAGATCCCATCTGAGTCCAGTTTCATCACGCAGAAACACCAGCTCCAAAGAAGGGCCATCTGACATGGCAGTGAACCCCATCTGCCATGACCATAGAACCCGTGGGTCTCTTTAGCCCTCAAAGGAACCCATATCTGGGGATTGTATCTACTTTATCTGTCTCTTAGACTCTGCTCAGTTGTGCATAAGGGCAATCCTTCTGACAGCCTCCAGACTCTTTTTTAGAGAGTCGTAGCCATATAAACTCAATTCTCCTTTCCTTTTCCCCCTTACAGTAGGTCAAACAGCATTTTAAGTCACGTTATTATATGTAGACAAGGATATTCTGCTGATCCACATCGAACCTTCAATTCAAGGTCATTTTCCAGTTGCAGCATCAGTTGGTAGTTGATAGTGATCCCTCGGTTCCAGGGAGGCTTATCCCCAGGTGTCATGTCCCACGCTGGGGGGAAGGCATTGCATTTACATGCTGAGTTTGGCTTCGAGACTGGCCACATTTGAGTAACATGAAGGCTGTCAGGAGGGAACTCCCAGGCACAGTGCTGCTCTAGGCCTTGTTCTTATTTCAGGCATATAGGCTCACAAGCATAATCATTAGTATCAGGGGCTCACTGTTGGACCCTCATTCCTTCCCGGTCCTTGCCACTGCACCTGGGGGACTGCCGCTGCTCCCCTAGGGACCATGACAGAGCACCCCCGGCCAGGAACCCAGTACCCCCCCAGCTGTAGTTTTTAATTGTTGCCACTATGAGTGTATCCAAACTTTACCATGCACCCTGGACATATGCCCTGTATAGCTCCCTGTCAGCCACATATCACCTGTCAATAGTATCCTATGCCGGTATTCCTCCGCTGGCACTGTTGAACCACTCTGTAATCCAGAACTTCCTGAAAATTGAAGCCCAATATAATGTTAGGATCCCTTACTAGCAAAATGGCATATAGCGATGGGTTGAAAGGTTATAAAATACGTGTTGACTTGGAAAAATTCTACATCCTATCTTTTTCTTTTTTTTTCCCCCTAATTATTGAACTTCTCTTCACAAGAGCCCTAGACCACAGTAATTCATATATACAATATACAGCACTCCCACACATCCACCACAAAACCTTTTCCCTTCCACAGCGATACTCTTACAACCTATTCACATCATTTTTACTTAAAGTGATGTACAGAGTCTGAGACAATAGCTTTCAAACAAGGTGATATCTGTGCTTACATTGTGGTGCATACTTTAGGATACACAGCTTTCTGAATTTTTAGTTATCCTATGTTTTACATTATGATTTACATTGTCAGTCTGTCGTCCCCTATATGTTTATGGTGTAATATTACATGTTTTATATCCATCCTTGTGTACTCTCATTAATCTCCTCTCTTACCCCACATTTACCTTGGTTCCACACATTTAACATCCATTTTCCCATCCCCTTGGTGCCCACAGTGACAGCCAACCTCCGTTTCCTGAGGAGCCACGTCCAGAGATACTTGCAACAGTGTTCAGGGCCTGACTTGCTCAACTGCCCCAATGCCCTGGGAGCCACCCTTTCTGTCGAGAGATACAGTTCCCTCTATTTGAGGCATTAGTACTGCCCAGGATGTGGGTCCACGCCCAATCTCACTACTTGGGTCTCTACCCAATGGTACCACCCACTCTGGCAAAATGAGCATTCATAGATTCCCCAGGAGCCCGTCCCGCATCAGATCATCCCCTCCAAGCATCCTAAACAGGTAACGCTCTTAATTATACTTTGATACGATTTTCTCAGCATTTTACTCGCAACCAACACCTGACACTCTCCTATGTTCGTATGCTACCCCTCCCTCACCCCACTTTTTGGGCAATATTACCCATCCACCCATCTCCAGCCCCCCTCAAACCCGCAAAGCCCCACCCAAAGGCAACACCTTGCCCCCATTTTAACTCTTCTTTGTGTTCATACTTACCGCCAGCTCATCATAAATTCCACCCATGCAGACGTCGGCTCACATCCTTCCTCCACCCCCCGATTTCCTGTAAGCCTGTCTTTCAGTCTCTAGCTCTCTGAGGCAGCTTGCTTATTTCATATCATTGAGGTCATGTAGTATTTGTCCTTCAATGCCTGGGTTGCTTCACTCAACATAAGGTTCTCAAGATTCATCCATGTTATCACATGTGTTTGTAGTGTATTTGTTCTTACAGCTAAGTAGTATTCCATTGTGTGTATATACCACATTTTATTGATCCACTCATTTGTTGATGGGCATTTGGGTTGATTCCAACTTTTGGCGATAGTGAACAATACTGCTATGAACATTGGTGTACATGTATCGGTTTGTGTCCTTGTTGTCAGTTCTGATGGGTATATACCCAGCAGTGGTATTGCTGGGTCATATGGCAAATCTATGATTAGTTTTTTGAGAAACCGCCAAACTGTCCTCCAGAATGGTTGGATCCTTCTGTTTCCCCACCAGCAGTGGATGAGTGTTCCCCTTTCTTCACATCCTCTCCAGCATTTGTATTCTTCTGTTTTTTTCATAGCTGCCAATCTTATGGGAGTAAGATGGTATCTCATTGTAGTTTTGATTTGCATTTCCCTGATAGCTAGAGATTTGGAGCATTTTTTCATGTGCATTTTAGCCATTTGTATTTCTTCTTTGGAGAAGTATCTGTTTAAATCTTTTTCCATTTCTTAAATGGGTTATCTTTTTATTTTCAAGATATAGGAGTTCTTTATATATGCAAGTTATAAGTTTCATATCAGATATATGGTTGCCAAATATTTTTTCCCACTGCGTGGGCTCCCTTTTTACTTTCTTGACAAACTCCTTTGAGGTGCAGAAGGCTTTAATTTTGAGGAAGTCCCATTTATCTATTAGTTCTTTTGCTGCTCGTGCTTTTGGTGTGATATTCATGAATCTATTTCCTATTACAAGTTCCTGTAGATGTTTCCCTACACTGCTTTCCAAGGTTTTTATGGTCTTGGCTCTGATATTTAGGTCTTTGATGAATTTTGAGTTGATCTTTGTATAAGGTGTGAGATGGTAATCCTCTTTCTTTCTTCTACATATGGCTATCCAGTTCTCCAGGCACCATTTATTGAATAGGCCACTCTCTCCCAGTTGAGAAGGTTTGGTGGCTTTATCGAATATTATATGGCTATATATGTGAGGTTCTACATCAGAGCTTTCAATTCGATTCCATTGGTCTGTGTGTCTCTCCTCATACCAATACCGTGCTGTTTTCACTACTGTAGCTTTGTAGTATGTTTTGAAGTCAAGTAGTGTGATTCCTCCAATTTCGTTTTTCTTTTTCAGTATGTCTTTGGCTATTCGGGGTCTCTTTCCTTTCCAAATAAATTTCATAGTTAGTTTTTCTAGTTCCTTAAAGAAGGCTGCGTTGATTTTTATTGGGATTGCATTGAATGTGTAGATCAGTTTTGGTAGGATAGACATCTTAATAATGTTCAGTCTTCCTATCCATGAACAAGGAATAGTCTTCCATTTATTTAGGTCTTCTTTGATTTCCTTGAACAATCTTGTATAGTTCTCGGTGTATAAGTTCTTTACCTCTTTAGTTAAATTTATTCCTAATATTTGATTTTTTTATTTACTATTGTGAATGGTATTTGTTTCTTGATTTCCTCCTGATCTTGCTCATTATTGGTGTACAGAAATGCTACTGATTTTTGCGCCTTGATCTTATAACCTGCGACTTTACTAAACTCATTTATGAGTTCTAGAAGCTTTGTTGTAGATCTCTCAGGGTTTTCTATGTATAGGATCATGTGATCTGCAAATAATGAAATTTTGACTTCTTCCTTTCCAATTTGAATGCCTTTTATATTCTTGCCTCAGTGCTCGAACAAGTAATTCTAAGTCAATGATAAATAGGAGCGGAGACAGTGGGTATCCTTGTCTTGTTCCTGATTTTAGAGGGAAGGATTTTAGGATTTCTCCATTGTAAGCAATGTTGGCTTTAGGTTTTTCATATATACTCTTTATCATGTTCAAAAAATTTCCTTGTATTCCAATCTTTTGGAGTGTTTTTACCAAGAAAGGGTGCTGTATTTTGTCAAATGCTTTTTCTGCATCTGTAGAAATAATCATGTGATTTTTTTCCTTCAATCTGTTTATATGGTGTGTTACATTGTTTGATTTTCTTATGCTGAACCATCCTTGCATACCTGGAATAAATCCCACTTGGTCGTGGTGTATAATTCGTTTAATGTGTTGTTGAATACGATTAGCAAGTATTTTGTTAAGTATTTTTGCGTCTAGGTTCATTAGAGAAATTGGTCTGCAATTTTCCTTTCTTGTGGTGTCATTGTTTGGCTTTGGTACTTGGGTAATGTTGGCATCATAGAAGGACTTCAGCAATGTTCCCTCTGTTTCCATTTTTTGGAATAGTTTCAGCAGGATTGGTGTTAGGTCTTTCCCGAATGTTTTGTAGAATTCAACTGTGAAGCCGTCTGGCCCTGGGCTCTTCTTAGTTGGGAGATTTTTTTTTTTTTAATTTTTTTATTTTTTATTGACTTTGTAATAATATTACATTAAAAATATATATGTGAGGTCCCATTCAACCCCACCCCCCCCACCCCCCCTCTCCCCCCCCCCCAACAACACTCGTTCCCATCATCCTGACACATCCATTGGATTTGGTAAGTACATCTTTGGGCACCTCTGCACCTCATATACATTGGTTCACATCATGGCCCATACTCTCCTCTATTCCATCATGTAGGCCCTGTGAGGATTTACAATGTCCGGTGATTACCTCTGAAGCACCATCCAGGGCAGCTCCATGTCCCAAAGACGCCTCCACCTCTCATCTCTTCCTGCCTTTCCCCATACCCTTTGTCCATTATGTCCACTTTTCCCAATCCAATGCCACCTCTTCTATGTGGACACTGGATTGGTTGTGTCCATTGCACCTTTATGTCAAGAGGAGGCTCAGATTCCACCTGGATGCTGGATGCAATCCTCCCATTTTCAGTTGTAATCACTCTAGGCTCCATGGTGTGGTGGTTGTCCTTCTTCACCTCCATCTTAGCTGAGTGTGGTAAGTCCAATAAATCAGATTGTAGGTGCTGGAGTCTGTTGAGGCTCAGGATCTGGCTATCACATTGAGTTGGGAGATTTTTAATGACTGATTCTATCTCTCTGCTTGTGATTGGTTTGTTAAGATCATCAATTTCTTCTTTTGTCAATATGGGTTGCTTATGTGTTTCTAGGAATTTGTCCATTTCCTCTAAATTGTCATTTTTTTGGAATATAGTTTTTCAAAGTATCCTCTTATGATAGTCTTTATTTCTGTGGGGTCAGTGGTGATATCACCTTTCTCATTTCTTATTTTGTGTATTTGCATCTTCTCTCTTTTTTTCTTTGTTAGTGTTGCTAAAGGTTTGTCAATTTTGTTGATCTTCTCAAAAAAACCAGCTCTTGGTCTTGTTTATCTTTTCAAGTGCTTTCTTATTTTCTATTTCATTTAGTTCTTCTCTTATCGTTGTTATTTCCTTCCTTCTTCTTCCTGTTGGGTTACTTTGTTGTTGTTTTTCTAATTCCTTCAAATGTGCAGTTAGTTCTTCAATTTTGGCTCTTTCTTCTTTTTTGATATATGAATTTATGGCTATAAATCTCCCTCTCAGTACTGCTTTTGCTGCATCCCATAAATTTTGGTATGTTGTGTTATCATTATCATTTGTTTCAAGGTAGTCATTGATTTCTTTTGAGATTTCCTCTTTGACCCACTGTTTTTCTAAGAGTGTGCTGTTTAATTTCCAAATCGTGGTGTGAAACCTTGGCCTCAGTCCCTTGAAAATTTCCATCTTGACTCCACTGTGGTCAGAGCTATTGTTTTGTATGATTTCGATCTTTCTGAATTCATTCAGCCTTTCTTTGTGGCCTAGCATATGGTCTATGTTGGAGAATGATCCATCTGCGCTTGAGAAAAATGTATATCCTGCTGTGTTTGGGTGTAATGATCTATATATTTATATTAGATCCAGCTCCTCTAATGTACTGTTCAAATGTTTTGTTTCTTTAGTGATTCTCTTTTGAGATGTTCTGTCCAAGGTAGATAGTGGTGTATTAAAATCCCCCACTATAATTGTAGATGCATCTATTGTTTCACTTAGTTTTTCCAGCGTTTGCCTCATGTATTTAGAGGCACCCTTGTTAGGAGCATAAATATTTATGATTGTTCGATCTTCTTGACAGATTTTCACTTTCCCTAAAATGTAGTATTCTTTTTTGTCTCTCACAATTGTTTCACATTTAAAGTCTATTTTGTCTGATATTAATATAGCTACTCCTGCCCTTTTTTGGTTATTGTTTGCTTGTATGATTGTTTTCCAGCCATTCACTTTCAATCTCCATGCGTCTATGGGTCTAAGATGTGTCTCTTGTAGACAGCATACAGATGGGTCATATTTCCTTATCCAATGTCCCAGTGTGAATCTTTTGATAGGTGAGTTTAATCCATTGACATTCAATGTTATTACTTTCAAGGAATTATTTGTGTTAGCTATATTTTGATTGGATTTGTGTTTGTCATATTTTTTTAATTGAATTTGTAATAATATTACATTAAAAATATATATGTGAGGTCCAATTCAACCCCACCCCCCCACCCCCCCTCTCCCCCCCCCAAAAACACTCGTTCCCATCATCATGACACATCCATTGGATTTGGTAAGTACATCTTTGGGCACCTCTGCACCTCATAGACAATGGTTCACATCATGGCCCATACTCTCCTCCATTCCATCCAGTGGGTCCTGTGAGGATTTACAATGTCCGGTGATTACCTCTGAAGCACCATCCAGGGCAGCTCCATGTCCCAAGGACGCCTCCACCTCTCATCTCTTCCTGCCTTTCCCCATACCTATCAGCCACCATGTCCACTTTTCCCAATCCAATGCCACCTCTTCTATGTGGACATTGGATTGGTTGTGTCCATTGCACCTCTATGTCAAGAGGAGGCTCAGATTCCACATGGATGCTGGATGCAATCCTCCCATTTTCAGTTGTAATCACTCTAGGCTCCATGGTGTGGTGGTTGTCCTTCTTCAACTCCATCTTAGCTGAGTGTGGTAAGTCCAATAGATCAGATTGTAGGTGCTGGAGTCTGTTGAGGCTCAGGACCTGGCTATCACATTGTCAGTCCAGAGATTCAAATCCCCTAAATATATCTTAAACCCCAACATTAACTGCACCTCCAGCACATTAGCATGAAAGTCTTATGAAGGGAGATCCCATCTGAGTCCAGATTCATCGCACATAAACACCATTTCCAAAGAGGGGCCATCTGCCCTGGTAGTTAACCCCATCGGCCATGACCATAATTCCCATGGGTCTCTTTAGCCCTCAAAGGAACCAATATCTGGGGGTTGTATCTGCTTTATCTGTCTCTCTGACTTTGCTCAGTTGTGCATGAGGGCAATCCTTCTGCCAGCCTCCAGACTCTTTTTTAGAAACTCGTAGCCATATAAACTCATTTCTCCTTTCCATTTCCCCCTTACTTTAGGTCAAACAGCATTTTAAAGTCATGGTATTTTATGTAGACATGGATATTCTGCTGATCCGCATTGAACCTTCTATATAAGGTCATTTTCCAGTTGCATCATCAGTTGGTAGTTGATAGTGGTCCCTCGTTGCCCGGGAGGCTCATCCCCGGGTGTCATGTCCCACGCTTGGGGGAAGGCATTGCATTTACATGCTGAGTTTGGCTTCGAGACTGGCCACATTTGAGTAACATGAAGGCTGACAGGAGGAAATTCCCAGGCACAATGTTGCTCTAGGCCTTGTTCTTATTTTAGGTTTATCAGCTCACAAGCATAGTCATTAGCATCAGGGGCTCACTGTTGAACCCTCACTCCCTCCCGGTCCCCGCCACTGTACCTGGGAGACTGTCGCTGCTCCCCTAGGGACCACGACAGAGCACCACTGGCCAGGAATCCAGTACCCCCCCTGCTGTGGTTTTTAATTGTTGCCACTATGAGTATATCCAAACATTACCATGCACCCTCGACATATGTTCTGTACAGCTCCCTGTCAGCCATATATCACCTGTCATTGGTATCCCATACCAGTATCCCTCCATTGCCATTGTTGAAACACTCTGTGATCCAGAACTCCCCGAAATTTGAAGCCCAATATAATGTCATGGTCCCTTACTAGGGAATGGCATATACCGATGGGTTTAAAGGATAGATAAAGAACTTGGATAAAGTTAGATAAAGAACTTAGATAAAGAATGTTGACTTAAAAAATTCCACATCCTATCTTTTTCTTTTTTTTTTTTTTTCTCCCCCTAATTATTCAGCTTTTCTTCACAGGAGTCCTAGACCACAGCAATGTATATATATAATATACAGCACTCCCACACAACCACCAGAAAACCTTTTCCCTTCCACAGTGATATTCTTACGCCCTATTCATATCATATTTACTTAAAGTGATGTACAGAGTCTGAGACATTAGCTTTCTAACAAGGTGACATCTGTGCTTACATTATGGCGCATAATTTAGGATACACAGTTCTTTACATTTTTAGTTATCCTATGTTTTACATTATGGTTTACATTATCAGTCTGTCATCTCCTATATGTTATGGTGTAATATTGCATGTTTTATATCCATCCTTGTGTACTCTCAAGAAACTCCTCTCTTACCCCCCATTTACTTTGGTTCCACACATTTAACGTCCATTTTCCCTTCCACCTTGGTGCCCACAGTGACAGCCAACCTCCGTTTCCTGAGGAGCCACTTCCAGAGATAGATGGAATAGTGTTCAGGGCCTAACTTGCTCAACTGCCCCAATGCCCTGGGAGCCACCCTTTCTCTCGAGGGATACAGTTCCCTCTATTTGATGGCATTAGTCCTCCCCAGGATGTGGGTCCACCCCCACTCTCACTACTTGGGTTTCTACCCCATGGTGTCATCCACTCTGGCAGAATGAGCATTTAGACATTCCCCAGGAGCCCGTCCTGCATCAGACCCTCCCCTCCGAGCATTCTAAACAGGTAACCCTCTTTATTATATTTTGATATGATTTTCTCGGCATTTTACTCTCCACCAACACCTGACCCTCTCCTGTGTTCGTATGCTACCCCTCCCTCCCCCCACTTTTGGGCAACGTTACCCATCCGTCCCTCCCCAGCCACCCTCAAATCCGCAAAGCCCCAACCAAAGGCACCCCCTTGCCCCCCTTTTATCTCTTCTTTGTGTTCATACTTACCACCATCTCGTCTTAAATTCCACCCCTGCAGACATCGGCTCATATCCTTCCTCCACCCTCCGATTTCGTGTAAGCCTATCGTTCAGTCTCTTGCTATCTAGGGCAGCTTGTTTATTTCATATCATTGAGGTCATGTAGTATTTGTCCTTCAATGTCTGGGTTGCTTCACTCAACATAAGGTTCTCAAGATTCATCCATGTTATCACATGTGTTTGTAGTGTGTTTGTTCTTACAGCCGAGTAGTATTCCATTGTGTGTATATACCATATTTTATTGATCCACTCATCTGTTGATGGGCATTTGGGTTGATTCCAACTTTTGGCAATAGTGAACAATGCTGCTATGAACATTGGTGCACATATATTGGTTTGTGTCCTTGTTTTCAGTTCTGCTGGGTATATACCCAGCAGTGGTATTGCTGGGTCATATGGCAAATCTATGGCTAGTTTTTTGAGAAACCGCCATACTGTCCTCCAGAATGGTTGGATCCTTCTGCATTCCCACCAGCAATGGATGAGTGTTCCCCTTCCTTCACATCCTCTCCAGCACTTGTATTCTTCTGTTTTTTTCATAGCTGCCAATCTTATGGGTGTAAGATGGTATCTCATTGTAGTTTTGATTTGCATTTCCCTGATAGCTAGAGATTTGGAACATTTTTTCATGTGCTTTCTTGCCATTTGTATTTCTTCTTCGGAGAAGTGTCTGTTTAAGTCTTTTTCCCATTTTTTAAATGGGTTGTTTATCTTTTTATTTTCAAGATATAGGAGTTCTTTATATATGCAAGTTATAAGTTTCTTATCAGATATATGGTTGCCAAATATTTTCTCCCACTGTGTGGGCTCCCTTTTTACTTTCTTGACAAACTCCTTTGAGGTGCAGAAGGCTTTAATTTTTAGGAAGTTCCATTTATCTATTAGTTCTTTTGCTGCTCGTGCTTTTGGTGAGATATTCATAAATCCATTTCCTATTACAAGGTCCTGTAGATGTTTCCCTACACTGCTTTCTAAGGTTTTTATGGTCTTGGCTCTTATATTTAGGTCTTTGATCCATCTTGAGTTGATCTTTGTATAAGGTGTGAGATGGTAATCCTCTTTCATTCTTCTACATATGGCTATCCAGTTCTCCAGGCACCATTTGTTGAATAGGCCACTCTCTCCCAGTTGAGAGGGTTTGGTGGCTTTATTGAATATTATGTGGTTGTATATGTGAGGTTCTATATCAGAGCTTTCAATTCGATTCCATTGGTCTATGTGTCTCTCCTTATGCCAATACCATGCTGTTTTCACCACCGTAGCTTTATAGTATGTTTTGAAGTCAGTTAGTGTGATTCCTCCAATTTCGTTTTTCTTTTTCAGTATGTCTTTGGCTATTCGGGGTCTCTTTCCTTTCCAAATAAATTTCATAGTTAGTTTTTCTAGTTCCTTAAAGAAGGCTGCATTGATTTTTATTGGGATTGCATTGAATGTGTAGATCAGTTTTGGTAGGATAGACATCTTAATAATGTTCAGTCTTCCTATCCATGAACAAGGAATAGTCTTCCATTTATTTAGGTCTTCTTTGATTTCCTTGAACAATCTTGTATAGTTCTCGGTGTATAAGTTCTTTACCTCTTTAGTTAAATTTATTCCTAAGTATTTGATTTTTTTATTTACTATTGTGAATGGTATTTTTTTCTTGATTTCCTCCTGATCTTGCTCATTATTGGTGTACAGAAATGCTACTGATTTTTGCGCCTTGATCTTATAACCTGCGACTTTACTAAACTCATTTATGAGTTCTAGAAGCTTTGTTGTAGATCTCTCAGGGTTTTCTATGTATAGGATCTTGTCATCTGCAAATAATGAAATTTTGACTTCTTCCTTTCTAATCTGAATGCCTTTTATTTTTGGTCTTGCCTCAGTGCTCATGCAAGTACTTCTAAGACAATGTTAAATAGGAGCGGAGACAGTGGGCATCCTTGTCTTGTTCCTGAGTTTAGAGGGAAGGAGTCTAGGATTTCTCCATTGTAAACAATATTGGCTTTAGGTTTTTCATATATACTCTTTATCATGTTCAAAAAATTTCCTTGTATTCCAATCTTTTGGAGTGTTTTTATCAAGAAAGGGTGCTGTATTTTGTCAAATGCTTTTTCTGCATCAATAGATATAATCATGTGATTTTTTTCCTTCAATCTGTTTATATGGTGTATTACGTTGATTGATTTTCTTATGTTGAAACATCCTTGCATACCTGGGATGAATCCCACTTGGTCGTGGTGTATAATACGTTTAATGTGTTGTTGAATATGATTAGCAAGTATTTTGTTAAGTATTTTTGCGTCTAGGTTCATTAGAGAAATTGGTCTGTAATTTTCCTTTCTTGTGATGTCTTTGTTTGGCTTTGGTACTAGGGTAATGTTGGCATCATAGGAGGAGTTGGGTAATGTTCTTTCTGTTTCGATGTTTTGGAATAGTTTCAGCAGGATTGGTGTCAGTTCTTTCCGGAATGTTTTATAGAATTCACCTGTGAAGCCATCTGGCCCTGGGCTCTTCTTAGTTGGGAGATTTTTAATAACTGATTCTATCTCTCTGCTTGTGATTGGTTTGTTAAGATCATCAATTTCTTCTTTTGTCAATATGGGCTGCTTATGTGTTTCTATGAATTTGTCCATTTCCTCTAGATTGTCATTTTTGTTGCAATATTGTTTTTCAAAATATCCTCTTATGATAGTCTTTATTTCTGTGGGGTCAGTGGTGATATCGCCTTTCTCATTTCTTATTTTGTGCATTTGCATCTTCTCTCTTTTTTTCTTTGTTAGTGTTGCTAAAGGTTTGTCAATTTTGTTAATCTTCTCAAAAAACCAGCTCTTGGTCTTGTTTATCTGTTCAAGTGCTTTCTTATTTTCTATTTCATTTAGTTTTTCTCTTATCGTTGTTATTTCCTTCCTTCTTCTTCCTGTTGGGTTACTTTGTTGTTGTTTTTCTAATTCCTTCAAATGTGCAGTTAGTTCTTCAATTTTGGCTCTTTCTTCTTTTTTGATATATGAATTTATGGCTATAAACTTCCCTCTCAGTACTGCTTTTGCTGCATCCCATAAATTTTGGTATTTTGTGTTATCATTATCATTTGTTTCAAGATAGTCATTGATTTCTTTTGAGATTTCCTCTTTGACCCACTGTTTTTCTAAGAGTGTACTGTTTAATTTCTAAATCGTGGTGTGAAATCTGGGCTTCTGTCCCTTGCAAATCTCCAGCTTGACTCCACTGTGGTCAGAGATAATGTTTTGTATGATTTCAATCTTTCTGAATTCGTTCAGCCTTTCTTTGTGGACTAGCATATGATCTATCTTGGAGAATGATCCATGTGCGCTTGAGAAAAATGTATATCCTGCTGTGTTTGGGTGTAGCGATCTATATATGTCTATTAGGTCGAGCTCCTCTAATATACTATTCAGATGTTTTGTTTCTTTGGTGATTCTCTTTTGAGATGTTCTGTCCAGAGTTGATAGTGGTGTATTAAAATCCCCCACTATAATTGTAGATGTATCTATTCTTTCACTTAGTTTTTCCAGCGTTTGCCTGACGTATTTAGAGGCAGCCTTGTTAGGGGCATAGATATTTATGATTGTTTGATCTTCTTGACAGATTTTCCCTTTGACTAAAATGTAGTATCCTTCTTTGTCTCTCACAATTGTTTCACATTTAAAGTCTATTTTGTCTGATATTAATATAGCTACTCCTGCCTTTTTTTGGTTATTGTTAGCTTGTATGATTGTTTTCCAGCCATTCACTTTCAATCTCCATGCGTCTCTGGGTCTAAGATGTGTCTCTTGTAGACAGCATATGGATGGGTCATATTTCCTTATCCAATGTCCCAGTCTGAATCTTTTGATAGGTGAGTTTAATCCATTGACATTCAGTGTTATTACTATCAAGGAATTATTTGTGTTAGCCATATTTTGATTGGATTTGTGTTTGTCATATTTTGTTTGTATATTTTTTTGTCTTTTTTGTTGTTGTTGTTGGTCTTATACTCTCCTCCAACTTTGCCTTTCCTGTTTATTCCTTTCTTCCTGCAGAACTCCCTTTAGAATTTCTTGAAGGGGAGGTTTCTTGTTGGTATACTCTTTCAGTTTCTGTTTGTCTGCGAATATTTTGAACTCTCCATCATGTTTGAATGCTAGTTTAGCTGGATAGAGTATTCTTGGTTGGAAATTTTTTTCCTTTAGTACCTTGACTATATCATACCAATGTCTTCTTGCCTCCATGGTTTCAGAAGAGAAATCAGCACTTAATCTAATTGAGCTTCCCTTGTATGTGATGGATTTCTTTTCTCTTGCTGCTTTTAGGATTTTCTCTTTGTCTTGAGCATTGGATAATTTGACAAGTATATGTCTTGGGGTGGGCCTGTTGGGATTTATGACTTGTGGAGTGCGCTGTGCTTCTTGGATATGTACATCTGTCTCTTTCAGTATATTTGGGAAGTTTTCAGCCATTGTTTCCTGCAACACTCCTTCTGACACCTTTCCCTTCTTCTCACCTTCTGGAATGCCTATAATACGTATGTTTGAGCATTTTGCATTGTCATTCAGGTCCCTGAATCCTAATTGGATTTTTTCTATCTTCTTATTAACCCCTTCTACTATCTCTTTGATTTTTGATGTACTGTCTTCCACATCACTAATTCTCTGCTCTGTCTCTTCTAGTCTGCTGATATTTGCTGCAAGTGTATTTTTGATTTCTTGAACTGTGGTGTTCATTCCCATCATATCTCTTATGTTTTTGCGTATGTCTGCAATTTCCCCTCCAAGTGATGTCTTCATGTTGTTAACCTCTTTCATTACTGCATCAAATTTGTCGGTGGTAAATGTTCTGGGATCTTTCATTGCTTGTGCCAAGTTTTGCTCCCCTTCGTGATTATTGGTTTGTTGATTGGATTCAGCCATGTTTTCCTGATTATTGGTTTGGTTTGTAGATTTTTGTTGCTTTCTGGTCATCTCTTTATTTTGACGAATTTAATCAGTTCCTTAGCTTCTTTGTCTGCTCTTGGAGGTTAATTAGTTGTTATTTTTGCATAGGTGTTATATCTTGTCTTTTTCACTTTTTTCTTCTTATTCTAGTTACTTGTTGTTGGTTAAGCTCACTTTAGAGGAAAGTATTAGTGTTGGGGAAAGGCAATTGTGTAAGCAAGGGAAAAGTGTAAAGTAGTATTGGTGATGTATGTTAACAAAGCAAGAATATGAGATCTGGGAGGATGGAGGTTAGATTCATGTAGATTGTATAGTATTATAGCTGTAGGTAGAGTACCTTTTATGAAGTAGATGACTGAATATGGGAGGAATATGGTATGAACTACAAAGCTATTGTTTTCATGAGAGAGGGAAAAAGAAAAGAAAGGTAATAGTTTCAAGAGTGGATAACAGACAGAAAACAGAACAAAGGTATTAGAAATTAAGAGTTAGACACTTTGTGGATCAAAGAACGGGAGGTTGGGGGTGGAATATAGGAGAGACAGTAGATGATAGTGGATATCAAGATGCAGGGGAAGAGGGATAGTGTAGGTAGCCTAAATCAGTTCACACAGAAATGAGACAGTGGAGGATGGGAAAACCCCAGCAAATGTGAGGTGTTCCCTGTAGCACCTATTGTATACTTGAATTAAAATAAAATGAGTGGAAGATGAGGGACAAGAGGGAAAGAGAAAACCAAAAAACAAAAAAACTAATTATAATAAAGAAAAAAAGAAAGACAAGAAGAAAGGAAGAAAGAAAAAGAGGATGGGCAAACGGTGAGGAACGGATAGGGGGAAGAGAGATACAGGTATACACGTTTCACAATTGCAACACTATCTAAAACAACAACTTACCCCGCTTTGCCCTAAAACCCCCCGTCTGTCTGCCCAAATGGGTCTGCAAGCACCTCCCTTCCCACAAACCTCCAATAGGCCGCCCAGGGCCCACGAACTCCCCAGTACTGCAGATGCTCAAAAAAAAAAAAAAAATTAATTTAAATAAATTTAAAAAAAACAAAAAAAAACCCCAAAGAACAGAAACCCCTCCGCAGGCCCGGCTCCGCCCGCCGCTGCCCACCGCGGAGGCCTGGACCGGCTCTGCCCGGATCCTTACGCCGCCGCGGCCTGTCCTGGCTCCACCCGGCTCCGCTCGCTACAGCGGCCCAGCCGGCTCCCGCGTCCACCTCCCGCCGCCGTGGCCTGGACCGGCCCCGCCCGGTTCCGTACACCGCCGCGGCCTGACCCGGCTCCGCCTGGCTCCGCTCGCTACAGCGGCCCGGCCCAGCTCCGGCGTCCGCCTCTCACCGCTGCGGCCTGCACCGGCCCTGCCCGGCTCCGTACGCGGCCGCGGCCTGGCCCGGCTACGCCCGGCTCTGCTCACTACAGCGGCCCGGCCCGGCTACGCCCGGCTCCGCTCGCTACAGCGGCCCAGGCCCGGCTCCGGCGTCCGCCACCCGCCACCCGCCACCGCAGCCTGAACCGGCCCCGCCCGGCTCCACACGCCGCCGGCGCAGCCCGGCCCGGCTCCGGCGTCCGCCGCTGCGGCACGGCCTGGCTCAGCCCCACCGAGCGGGGCTAGATGCCTTGTCTCCGCCTACCCAAGGAGGGAATCCTCTACAGGTAGCTGGGATCTCCGTGGATATTTCACAGATGGATCCTCTCTGTTACCTTCCCTCCAAATCGATGTCCAGACACCTCCGGACCAGCAAAAATCCCGAAACAATCCGGTCCCAAAGAGTCTCCAACGCTGCCCAGCCGATTCCCTGCAGAAGACCCTAACAGGGATGTTCACTCAGCCGCCATCTTGCCCCCTCTTCCTGTCATATTTTGTTTGTATTTTTTTTCCTTCTATTTTTGTCTCTTTTTTTGTTGCTCTTATACCCTCCTCCAACTCTGCCTTTCCCGTTTTTTCCTTTCTTCCTGCAGAACTCCCTTTAAAATTTCTTGAAGGGGAGGTTTCTTGTTGGTATACTATTTCAGTTTCTGTTTGTCTGCGAATATTTTGAACTCTCCTTCATGTTTGAATGCTAGTTTAGCTTGATAGAATATTCTTGGTTGGAAATTTTTTTCCTTTAGTACCTTGACTATATCATACCAATGTCTTCTTGCCTCCATGGTTTCAGAAGAGAAATCAGCACTTAATCTAATTGAGCTTCCCTTGTATCTGATGGTTTTCTTTTCTCTTGCTGCTTTTAGGATTTTCTCTTTGTCTTGAGCATTGGATAATTTGACAAGTATATGTCTTGGGGTGGGCCTGTTGGGGTTTATGACTAGTGGAGTGTGCTGTGCTTCTCTGATATGTACATCTGTCTCTTTCAGTAGATTTGGGAAGTTTTCAGCCATTATTTCCTGCAACACTCCTTCTGACGCCTTTCCCTTCTCTTCTCCTTCTGGAATGCCTATAATACATATGTTTGAGCGTTTTGCCTTGTCATTCAGGTCCCTAATTCCTAGCTGGGTTTTTCCTATCTTTTTATCGACCCCTTCTACTCTCTGTTTGATTTCTGATGTACTGTCTTCCACATCACTAATCCTCTGCTCTGCCTCTTCTAATCTGCTGATATTTGCTGCAAGTGTATTTTTCATTTCTTTTTTTTTTTTTTAAGATTTATTTTTTATTTATTTAATTCCCCTCCCCTCCCCCGGTTGTCTGTTTTCTGTGTTTTTTTGCTGCATCTTGTTTCTTTGTCCGCTTCTGTTGTCGTCAGCGGCACGGGAAGTGTGTGCGGCGCTATTCCTGGGCAGGCTGCACTTTCTTTCGGGCTGGGCGGCTCTCCTTACGGGTGCACTCCTTGAGTGTGGGGCTCCCCTACAGGGGGGACACCCCTGCCGTGGTGCGGCACTCCTTGCACGCATCAGCACTGCGCATGGGCCAGCTCCTCACGGGTCAAGGAGGCCTGGGGCTTGATCCGCGGGCCTCCCATGTGGTAGACGGACGCCCTAACCACTGGGCCAAAGTCCGTTTCCCTATTTTTCATTTCTTAAACTGTGGTGTTCATTCCCATCATATCTGTTATCTTTTTTCGTATGTCTGCAATTTCCCCTCCAAGTGTTGTCTTCATGTTGTTAACCTCTTTCATTACTTCATCAAATTTGTCGGTGATAAATGTTCTGAGTTCTTTCATTGCTTGTGCGAAGTTCTGCTCCCCTTTCTGATTTTAGGTTTGTTGATTGGATTCAGACATGTTTTCCTGATTACTGGTTTGGTTTGTAGATTTTTGTTGCTGTCTGGTCATCATTTTATCTTGATGGGTTTAATCAGTTCCTTAGCTTCTTTGTCTGCTCTTGGAGGTTAATTAGCTGTTAATTTTGCATAGGTGTTATATCTTCTCTTTGTCACTTTTTTCTTCTTATTCTAGTTTCTTGTTGTTGGTTAAGTTCACTTTAAAGGAAAGTATTAGTGTTGGGGAAAGGCAATTGTGTAAGCAAGGGAAAAGTGTAAAGTAGTATTGGTGATATATGTTAACAAAGCAAGAATATGAGATCTGGGAGGATGGAGGTTAGATTCATGTAAATTGGGTAGAGTTATAGCAGTAGGTAGAGGACTTATTATGAGGTAGATGACTGAATATGGGAGGAATATGGTATGAGCTAAAAAGCTATTGTTTTCGTGAGAGAGGGAAAGAGAAAAGAAAGGTCATAGTTTCAAGAGTGGATTACAGACAGAAACCAAAACAAAGGTATTAGAAATTAAGAGTTAGACTTTTTGTGGATCAAAGAAAGGGAGGTGGGAGGTGGAATATAGGAGAGACAGTTGATGATGGTGGATATCAAGATGTAGGGGAAAGGGGATAGTGTAGGAAGCCTAAATCAGATCACACAGAAATAAGGCAGTGGAGGATGAGAAAACCTAGCAAATGTGAGGTGTTCCCTGCCACACCTATTGTATAATTGAGTTAAAATAATATAAGTAGAAAATGAGGGACAAGAGGGAGAGAGGAAACAGAAAAAGAAAAGAAAAAAAAAAGAAAGAAGAGAAGAAAGGAAGAAAGGAAGAAAGAAAAAGGGGGTGGGCCAAGGGTGGGGAACAGGTAGGGGAAAGAAAAAAACAGATATACACGAACCACAATTGCAACACCAACTACAGCAACAACAAGAAAAAAAAACCTAAATAACTGAATAAAAAAAAGACTTTGGGGGATACACCGGGAGAAAAGACTAGGGGATAATGCAATATTAGCAATCAGGACATTAAAAAAAGTAAAAAAAAAATAAGATAAAATGAAAATAGAAACAAAAAAAATGGAATGATAAAGAAAAAACGCAAACGTTGTAGGCTAGGGCATTCAAGTACCTCAGATGGACCTCAGGGTGTGATGGATTCAGGGGTGGAAAGTCTGAGATATTGAAGGCTCAAGAGGTGTGAGACTCTGGGGTGTGGGCCACCAGAGTTTAGGGGATTCAGACCCGGCAACCTCAAATCTGGTCAACAGGAAGCCTAGGAGCCCTGCAGTGTAACACAGCCCTCAGGGATCCCTGCAGCTGGGTGCCAGCCTTATGGGGGAAGTCAGATCTGCAAACTCTATATTATGTCTGAACCCTGCAATTCACTTACTCACTAGGGTTTATTTATGTGGGTATATCGTCAGTTCAGCTTTTGGACAGCTCCCACCCTGTGATCCCACAAAACGGCCACGCCCCTCTACACCGCAGCCAAATTAATGATGCAGATCCAAAGCCCGGCCCGTGGTTTGGGCTCCAGCTGGAAATGCTGAAATCAGATTCCAAAACCAGAATTCCCAGGCTTCGCAAAATATTCCCCACTCGGCTTCCAGATGTGTCCCCCTCCCTTGCCGCACCCTGTAACAACCTCCCAATTACATCCCTTTATTGCCAACAATCTAATTCCATTGCAGATTGGCAGCCGGGCTTGTGGGGGCGGGGCTCCAGGCAGAAGCGCTATTATTTGTGTCCACAATCAAAAATTCCCCCGCTTCACAACAAAACACTGTCTGTCTCCCCAAATCGATCTGCAAAGGCGTCCCGTCCCATCAACCCCCCAACAGCCCGCCCAGGACTTGCCAACTCCCCAGCACCACAGAGCCACCAAAAAGCAGAGCCACTGCACTGGTACCGCTGCTCCGCACACCCCCAAAGAGGGAGCAACCCGTGTGCAGGTCTCACCTCTGGGCAATAGAACCCAAATTATATCTTATAGACCAATCCTTTCCGTTATCTTTCCACCAAATCGATGTCCAGACACTTCCTGCCCTGCAAAAATCCTGAAAAAGCTCGGCCTCAGAGAACCTCCAGTGGCGCCCAGCCACCTCTTCCCAGGAGAGACTGCAAGGCAAGTTCACTCAGCCACCATCTTGCTTCCTCCCTCTATGTGTTTCTTTGTATTTATTTCATATTAACGAGACCATGGAATATTTATACTTCTGTGTCTGGCTTACTTTGCTTTTTATAATGTCTTCAAGATCCATCCATGTATCTTGTCCCAATTTAATTTCTTCTTACTGCAGCATAGTATTCCATTATATGTATAGATCATATTTTTTTTCCAAATTCTACTCAATTTATTCATTATTTAAAAAATATTACATTAAAAAATATGAGGTCCCCATTCACCTCCACCGCCCCCACCCCCACTCCCCCCACAGTAACACTCTCCCCCATCATCATGACACATCCATTGCATCTGGTGAGTACATCTCTGGGCATCGCTGCACACCATGACCTATGGTCCACACCATAGACCACACTCTCCCACGTTCCATCCAGTGGGCCATGGGAAGACATACAATGTCCGGCAATTGTCCCTGCAGCACCACCCAGGACAATTCCAAGTCCCGAGAATGCCTCCACATCTCATCTCTTCCTCCCATTCCCTGCACCCAGCAGCCACCATGGCCACTTTTTCCACACCAATGCCACATTTTCTCGATTATTAACCACAATAGTTCATGAATAGGATATCATTAAGTCCACTCTAATCCTTACTGTATTCCTCCTTCCTGTGGACCTTGGCTTGGTTGTGTCCATTCCACATCTATGTCAAAAGGGGGCTTAGATTCCACATGGAAACTGGATGCAATCCTCCTGCTTTCAGTTGTAGGCACTCTAGGCTCCATAGTGTGGTGGTTGACATTCTTCAACTCCATGTTAGCTAAGTGGGGTAGGTCCAATAAATCAGAGTGTAGGAGCTCATGTCTGTTGAGGCTCAGGGCCTGGCTATCATATTGTCAGTCCAGAGATTCAAATCCCCTAGATATATCTTAAACCCCAAAACCAACTACAATTCCAGTAAAGTAGCATGAAAGGCTTGTGAAAAGAAATCCCATCTGAGTCCAGCTCCATCAAGCAGAAACACCAGCTCCAAAGAAGGGCCAACTGACATGGCAGTGAACCCCATTGTATATATCACATTTTGTTTATCCATTCATTGGTTGATGGACACTTGTGCTGTTTATATCTTTTGACAATTGTGCATGTATTAGTCAGTCAAAGGGGTGCTGATGCAAAATATCAGATGCAAAATGCCAGAAATCAGTTGGTTTTAAGAAAGGGTATTTATTTGGGGGTAGAAGTGTGCAGTTACCAGGCCATAAAGCATAAGTTACTTCCCTCACCAAAGTCTTTTCCCATGTGTTGGAGCAAGATGGCTGCTGATGTCTGCCAGGGTTCAGGCTTCCAGGGTTCCTCTCTTCCCCAGACTTGCTTCACTTTAGGTTGAGTGTTTGTCTCTTTCCGGGGCTGCATTTCTCTCCAAGATCAGCTCCTGTGCTCACTCCACAAGGCCATCTATAGTTTATCAGGAGAATGGATCTGTCTCTCTCTCCAGGGCTTCTGCCATGTGTAAGAAGTCGTCTCTTTTCCTCCGTGTTCATCTCCTGTGTGTTCAATTCTTGGGATCCAGCTCAAAACTCCAGCATCAAGACCTCAACTCTGTCCTTTGCCATGACTTTTAACTGTGAGCCCCCCACCCTCCATGGGGTGGGGACTCAAAGCCCTACTGACATGGCCCAATCAAAGCTCTAATCATAATTTAATCATGTCCAGGTACATACCAGTTTGCAAACATAATCCTGTATCTATTTTTGGAATTCATAACTATATCAAACTACTACAGTGTATAATGCTGCTATGAACGTCAGTGTGCAAACGTCTGTTTGTGTCATAGTATTTACTTCTTCTGCATATATTCCTAGTAGAGGAATTGCTGGATCATATGGCAGTTCTATATTTAGCTTCCTGAGGAGATGCCAAACTGTTTTCCACAGAGGCTACACCATTTTACAATCCAACCAACAGTGAGGAAGTGTTCCTATTTCTACATATTCTCTCCAACACTTATTGTTGTCTTGTCTGTTTTGTTTTTTAATAGCCATTCTATGTGGTGTTAGACAATACCTCATTGTTCTTTTAATTTGCATTTCCCTGATTGTTAGTGATATGGAACATTTTTTCACGTACTTTATGGCTATTTGTATTTCCACTTTGGAGAAATGCCTATTAAAATCTTTTGCCCATTTTTAAATTGGATTGCTTGCTCTTTTATTGTTGAGTTGTATGATCTCTTTATATAGAATGGAAATCAAACCCTTATCAGATAGATGGTTTCCAAATATTTTCTCCCATTGAGTGGGCTGCCTTTTCAAATTCTTGATGAATCTCTTTGAATCACAGAAGTGTTTAAGTTTGAGGAGGTCCCTTTATCCATATTTTCTTCTGTTGCTTGTGCTTTTGGCGTAAGATTTAAGAATCTACCACCTACCACAGGTCCTGAAGGTGTTTCCTACATTTTCTTCTAGGAGATTTACGGTTAAAGCTTTTATTTTTTGGTCTTCAATCCATTTTGAGTTAATTTTTGTATAGGATGTGAGACAGGGGCTTCTTTCCTTTGGCTGTGATTATCCAGTTCCCCAAACACCATTTCTTGAATAGACTGTTCTGTCCCAGCGGGGTGGGCTTGACAGACTTGTGAAAAATCACTTGGCAATATATGTAAGGGTCTATTCCTCAGCCATCAATTTGGCTCCATTAGTTTATTGTCTATCTTTATGCAAATACCATGCTGTTTTTACCACTCTAGCTAGTTAATATGATTCAAAGTCAGGAACTGAGAGTCCTCCAACTTCACTTTTCCTTTTTAAGATGTTTCTGGCAATTTGGAACCACGTATCCTTCCAGATGAATTTTATAATTGTATTTTCTATTTGTTTAAAAATTTCTGTTGGAATTTTTATTGGGATTGCGTTGGATCTGTTGACATCTTAATGATATTTAGTCTTCCAATCTATGAGCATGGAATGTTCTTCCAATTATTTAGGTCTTATAAATTTTTTTAATCTTGCATCCTTACTACTGAAAAAATTTACTAGCTCTAGGAGCTTTGTTGTAATTTTTTGGGATTTTCTAGATATAGGGTCTTATCATCTGTAAACAGTGGTAGTTTAATTTTTCCTTTCTTATTTGGATGCCTTTTATTACTTTTTCTTGCCTGATTGCTCTAGCTAGAATTTCTAGCATTATATTGAAAAACAGTGGTGACAATGGGTATCCTTGTGTTGTCCCTGATCTCAGTGGGAAACCTTTCATTTTTTCACCATTGAGTACAATGTTAGCTGTGGATTTTTCATATATGGCCTTTATCATGTTGAGAAAGGTCTCTTCAATTCTTATTCTTTGTAGTATTGTTATCAAGAAAAGATGCTGTATTTTACCAAATGCTTTTTTTCCTTCATTAATGCACACCCTTTAGTATTTCCTAAAAATCTTGTCTCCTAGTTAGAAATTCTCTGAGTTTCTGTTTATCTGTGAATATTCTAATCTTGCTCTCAATTTTGAAAGACAATCTTGCTGGATATAAGATTCTTGGCTGGAAGTATTTCTCTTTTAGTAGCTTAAATATATCCTACCTCTGACTTCTTGCCTACATAGTTTCTACTGAGAAATCAGCAGTTAATCTTATTGGGTATCCCTTATATGTTATGCATTGCTTTTCTCTTGCTCTTCTCAGAATTCTCACTTTGTCTTTGTCATTTGTCATTCTGATTAGCATGAATCTCAGAGCTGGTCTATTAGAATTCTTTATTTTTTTTTTAAATTATTTATTTATTATTATTTTTTTAAATTACATTAAAAAAAATATGAGGTCGCATTCAAACCCACCGCCCCCGCCCCCCACTCCCCCCACAGCAACACTCTCTCCCATCATCATGACACATCCATTGCACCTGGTAAGTTCATCTCTGAGCATCACTGCACCCCATAGTCAATGGTCCACATCATAGCCCAGACTCTCTCAAGTTCCATCCAGTGGGCCCTGGGGGGATCTACAGTGTCCCGTAATTGTCCGTGAAGCACTATCCAGGACAACTCCACATCCCGAAAACGCCTCCACATCTCATCTCTTCCTCCCGTTCCCCACACCCAGCAGCCCCCATGGCTTCCGTTCCCACACCCATTCCACATTTTCTCTGTGGACATTGGATTGGTTGTGTCCATTGCACACCTATGTCAAGTGAGGGCTTAGATTCCACATGGGTACTGGATGCACTCCTCCCACTTCTAGTTGTAGACACTCTAGGCTCCATGTTGTGGTGGTTGACCTTCTTCAACTCCATGTTAGCTGAGTGGAGTAAGTCCAATAAATCAAAATGTAGGAGCTGAAGTCTGTTGAGGCTCTGGGCCTGGGTGTCATATTATCAGCCCAGAGATTCAAATCATACATACAATATACAGTATTTCCCCAGATCCACCATAAAACCTTTTCCCTTCCACAGCAATAATCTTTTAACTTATTCATATCATATTTCCTGAAGATGTGGTATATACACACAATGGAATACTACTCAGCTGTAAGAACCAATACACTACAATCGCACGTGATAACATGGATGAACCTTGAGAATCTTATGTTGAGTGAAGCAACCCAGGCATTGAAGGACAAATACTATATGACCTCAATGATATGAAATAAGTTAACTGCCTCAGAGAGCTAGAGTCTGGAAAAGTGGCTTACTGGAAATCGGGGGGTGGAGGAAGGCTGTGAGTTAATGTCTGTAGGGGTGGAATCTGTGATGAGCTGGGGGTAAGTATGAGCACAAAGAAGGGACAAAATGGGGGCAAGGGGTTACCTTCGGGTGGGGTTTTCTGGGTTTGAGGGGGGCTGGGGATGGGAAGAGGGGTAATATGGTCCAAGAAATAGGTGGGAGGGAGGGGCAACATACGAACATGGGAGAGTGCCAGAAGTTCATTGAGAACTAAATGTTGAGTAAAACGTATCAAAGTATAAGTAGGAGGGTTACCTGGTTAGGACGCTCAGGGGGTATGGTCTGATGCGGGACGGACTCCAGAGGGAATAGCTGAAGGCTCATTTTGCCAAGGTGGGTTCTACCATTGGGTGGGGTGGACCCATATCCTGGGGAAGACTAATGCCGTCGAATAGAGAGAACTGTATCTCTCGTGAGAAAGGACGGCTCCCAGGGCATTAGTTTGGCAGGCGTTGTGGGCCCTAAGGGGAGGGAAAAATGGATTTGGAATGGATGGAACAAAGGTAAATAAGGGGGCAAAAGAGGAGTTATGTGAGAGTACACGAGGATGAATATAAAACAGCTAATATTACACCAAAAACATATAGGGGACGACAGACTAATAATGAAAACCATAAGACAAAACATAGGATAACTAAAAAATTTAGAAAACTGTACAACCTAAAGTATGGACCACATAGTAAGCACAAATGTCACCTTGTTTGAAAACTATAGTTTCGGGGTCTGTAGAATTTTTTCATATGGGAGGATGTATTGCTTCTTGGAAATGGATATCTATGTCCTTCAATAGGGTGGGGAAATTTTCTACCACTATTTCTTCAAATATTCCTTCTGCCCCTTTTCCCTTCTCTTCTCCTTTTGGTACAACCATGATATGTATGTTTTCATGTCTCTTGCTGTCATTTAGTTCTCTGAGGCCCTGTTCAGTTTTTTCCATTCTTTTATTCTTCTGGTTTTTTTTTTGTATTTTAGCTTTCAGAGGCCATGTCTTTGAGCTCACCAATCCTTTATTCTCGTTCCTCAAATCTGCTGTTATATGATTCTGGTGTATTTTTAAGTTTATTTATTGCACCTTTCATTCCCATAACGTCTGCTATTTTTTGATGTATGCTTTCAAATTCTTCTTTGTGCTCCCCCAGTGTCTTCTGAACATCCTTAATCTCTTTCACCATCTCATGTAATTTATTAAGGAGATTTGTCTGAACATGTATGATTAGTTGTCTCAACTCTTTTATGTCATCTGCAGGCTTATCTTTTTCCTGGGCCATATCTTCCTGTTTCTTGATATGGATTGTAATTTTTTTATTGGTGTTTTCACATCTGGTTTGCTAGACATATTTATTCTGGGTGAAGTTTCTCCCTTTAAATTAGGGCTTTTGTGTCTTTTCTCGCTTGCTCTTTGTGTAGTAGGAGTTGAGGATGTATTTGTTGCTGTAAACTATGGAGGCTGAAGCTGTCCATGCTGCCCCAGAAGTTGATGAAGCTTTTCCTTCCTTTCTCCACTGTCAGGTGTAGGGACAGAGCTTCAGCCATGTGTAATAATCCAAGTTGGGCAGGACAAGGCTCTGTAGTTTCCATGAGAGACTGATAAAGTTTCAAACCCCTTCCTCCCCTAGCTTTTGCGGGGATGGAGCTATATTTTTGTGCAGCAATCTATGCCATGTTGGTCCAAAATGACCACAGTTGCCCAGGTAGGCTAATATAGCACCAGAGCCCCTACCTGCTGGGGATGAGAATGGACCCTCTGGAGTCCCCAACAATATAATCTGTGTGGGCCAAATATACCTACAGTTGCCCTGAGAGGCTGAGGGAGTACTGTCCCTTTTGCCCTTTAGGTGGTGGTAACGGAACCACCAATATGCAAAAGTTCAGTCTCTGTAAGCTGAAAGTACCCACTGTTGTCTGGAGACACTGATGAAAAACCAACTCCCTCCTATCTTATTGAGTGGTGGAGGTGGCTCTATGGCTTCCAACTGTTCAGATCCTTTAGGCTGAGAATACCTGCCATTGTCTGGAGAGTGTGATAATACTCCAGCCCCCTCCTATCCTATTAGGGCATAGGATTGGATCCACAGGCACCCAGCAATTCAGTCCCTATTAGTGAAAGTACCCAACATTGTCCAGACACCAGACCCTTCCTATCCTAATGGAGGGGGTGGGGAGTTGGATCCATAAGCATCCAACAGTCCAGTCTGTGCAGGCCAAAAGTACCTGCCATTACCTGGAAAGGCTGTGGAAACCCCAGCACCCTACTTTCCTTTTGGAGGGTGAGGGTGGATCCACAAGTACCCACCAGTCCAGGCTGTGTGGGCCAAAAGCAATTGCAGTTACCCAGAGAGGCTGGGCAAACACAGTCTGTCTCTTGTCCCGTTGGGGTTGTGGGTGGGGTCACAGGTATCCAATGGTCAGATTTTTGCAGGCCAAAAGCACCTGCAGTTGCCCTGAGAGGCTGAGTGAACACCAGTCCCCTCTTATTCTATGGGTGAACAGAGGTGGAGACAAACCAAAGATACTCAACCAACCAGTTTGCATGGGCTGAAAACTCCTGCCTTTGCCCAGAGTGGCCAAGGATACCCAGCACCTATCCTATCCTATTGGGATGTGGGCATGCAGCCCCAGGTGACTGACTGTGCAGTCTGTGCTGGCCAAGAGCACTTACACTTGTCTGTAGGGCCTAGTGCAGGTCCCACTAGCTTCCTCTCTGTTGGAGGTGGGACTGGGGCCTAGGCTAGGGTTGTAGTCCAGTCTTGGTGGAAAGAAGTCCATCCCGAACTTCATGGGATTTTCAGTCAGCCAGGCTTCCCCTCATGCAGGAGGTGGAGTCAAAATGGCAGCTACTGGACTCTTGCCCACTTGGACAGGCTCAAACCCTAGCTCTTCCTAGGATTATAATTTAACCAGCAGAGTCCACTAATCACTACCTGAGGTCTGTGGACAACTGTCTCTTCCTCCACTGTTTATGGGAAATGGAGTTTCTAACTCCAGGTCCTCAGCCAGCTTGAGCTGCCAGAGTAGGATGGGCACCAGCCTCTGCAAATTAGCTTGCAGTTACCCAGAGAGGTGGTGCAGGTTCCCAGAGCTTCCTCCCTGCTGGACGTGGGGCTGGGGCCTAGGCTAGAGCTGCAGTCTAATCTCGATGGAAATAAACTGGTCTCTACTAGAACTGGGATTTTCAATCAGCCCCACTTCCCCTCATGCCAGGGGTGGAATAAAAATGGCAGTTACCAGCCTTCTTCAGACTTAGTCAGGGTCAAAGTTTAGCTGTTCCTAGGTTGTTTTTTATACTTTAACATGGAGTATTTACTAATCAGTAGCTGAAGTTGGTGCCACACCATGTCTTCCTCCCCCATTTTTTGGGAAATGGAGTTTCCAACTCCAGCCATGGAATAGCTCCTGAGGCAACTTGCACCATGGGCACTGACTTCTGTGGCGTGGAGCACTCTACTCACAAATCCTCTCTGCAGGTGGGCAGTCTCCTCCTTCCATACTTTCAAGGATGTTGCAGGATGTTCTTCTGGTCTCCTTGGGCCCTCAAACAGGTGCGTTATGTAGCTCTGGGTAATGACTAACTGCCCAGTAGTACAGCTGACTCTAGGAGCTCCTTACTCTGCCCCAATCTTGGCTTTCCCCTGAATCGATACTTTTTTAAAAAATGACCAAAAATGTTGGAGGAAAGACTAGATTATCTTTCTTTTCTGTTTATACTACAAAATCATTGTATGATTTTTTCTTATGAAGAAGCAATCAAAGAGAGTGCAACCAGAAATGTAGGAGATTATTATAAAGGTGTGTTGGGTAATTAATCTTTTAAAATGTTATGTTTCTGGATTCAGTGAATTTGTGTTATATATCAACTTTGGACATTTTTGATATTTTGTTATTTATTTTCTATATATACAAGTTTGTATTTTTCCATATTTTCATTCAAAAGTATTTGTTGGTAATGTATTACAAACTCTATGTTTATCAAATATTTAAAATATTGATGTGTACCAACACTTATTTAACTGTTACCATATTATTAGAATTCAAATTTTTTCCATATTTTTCTTTCTTGAAATTAACATGATTATTATGATGACTATTCCAGATAATAAACTCTCTAGCTTCTGATTTCTTCCCCTTCTTCTCCTTATGAAATGATTATTTTTATTCACAATTGGTGATAAAATAAGTTATTTAGAAATTTACCTAAATAACTTATTTTATCTGGAACAGATGGTATTTAATAGCGACCTTTGTTTTACTTGTCACAATTTTCCCTTGCGTATTGTTTGCCTTTTTAATTTGTTTGTGCTTTGATTAATAAATAAAGGCTGTGTAAGCAGTTTTATTTTTCCTTCTTTTTTGATTACTTTCATAGATTCTTTGCTAGAGAATTTTTCCTTCTCTGCAGACATAAAAATTACATTGATCCAAATGAATTATGTGTCTCATTATTTCATGTTTTATACTTTATTATAATCTATCTAAAGCTTATATCAATATATGGTGTGAAAAAGGTTCTATTATTTTTTCAGTCAATTTACTTTTATCCATTTATTCAATAATCTGTATCTGTACCTTGCCTTGTTTCCTTTATTCTACCTTTAAATATTATATTGTCTCAAGCTATCTTGGAGTCTATTTTCACACAACTCTCACATTTTTATTATAGCTTTGCAGTATATTTTCATGTGTGGAAGTGTTACCACTCCTCTTTCCCCAAATGTTATGGCTATACTTCCCTGCCTTCTTTTTTATTTCCAGTAATGTAGGTTATTTTAAGAAGATAATTGCTAACACACTTGCAGCAACAAGCAAACAAGCAAAGCAATGTCTTGAGTTTTCAAAAGAGATGAATGAAATTAATAGGGTAAAAAGAAATTATGCACATCTATGTTTTTAACTCTCCTTTACTGCTGGCCAGTAATAAACTAGTTAAGAGAGAGAGAAAAAAAAAACTAGTGTTTAATTCATTGATCTTACACCTTCTCATTCTTGAAACATACCATGATGTACAAACTGTGACTTGAACCATAACAACCATTTTTGCCTATATGCAAAAGAATTCCATGGCATTTTCTGAATTTTTATCTTTATATTTTGAGAAATCTTAAAGACCCATTTTTGGTACATGCTATTCTTTGTAAATTCATTTCTGCGTTTCAGTATTGTATTAAATGCCATTATCATTTTAATAAATTTTATGCTATTTCCATATGAATAAATTTTCCATGGTGATAAAAATTGACTCTCAATGCACCCACATTTCCAATGGACGCTTTTGATGAATAATTCAATAAAAATGCAAAATCAATGGCATATTTAGATGTATAGTAATGTGTTTTTCACATTTAGGCTACGACAATATTCCAAACTAACTCAGTTTTGAAGGAAACCTTTTCTTATTGGCTCACCATGTCTAACTAGAGAGTGAGAGACAGTAGAGTTGTTAAAAATAATTATTCTTTGCATTGGATCCCAAAATAAATGTTATTAAAATATTAATACATTTCAAAATATTTTGTGTGTGTATTAGCAAACAATCTCTTTAGAAACTTTGACAGAAACCAATTTAAAATTAATTGTTGTCTATATGACTTCTTCGTCATCTATATGACTCAGATGGAACTTTTACACTCTCCTCTTTTGTTGTTTGAGAGAGAACATTTTGCTGCAGATGCCAACTTATGAAAGAAAGCCAGAGTACCATGTTGGGTGTTATGGACTGAATTGTATCTCTCCAAAAGATATGTTTAAGTCCTAACCCCAGGTCTTATGAATATGATCTTATTTGGAAATAAGATCTTTGAAGGTGCTATTAATTAATATGAGGCCAAATTGGATTAAGTAAGGCAGGGTTTAATCCAATGTGACTGGTGTCCTAAAGAGTGAAAATTTGGAGACAGTCAGCTATGTGATGGAGGCAGAGGTTTGAGTTATGCCACAAGCCAAAGAATGCCATGGGTTGCCAGCATGACACTGATGAAACCCTTTAAACTTAAGAGGAAGCATGCCCATGCCAACACCAATTGGGACTTCTAGCCTCCAGCATTGGGAGACAATAAATTTCTGTTTTTTTAACCACCAAGCTTGATGTCCTCTGTTACAGGTGCTCTAAGAAACCAGGACTTTGGGCCATAGCACACTTAATTAGTGAAAAATATATACCAGGTTATAGTCAAGATCAGAGTGTGCAATAGAGACCAAGTGTACCAAGAAAAGAGTGAGAAACATATGTTAAAATCACCTCTGCCCTTGAAGAGTAAGGCTGTACAAACTTTAGAACCTTTTACTATAGGGAGCCAGCATTGCCTAGATTCATCATTTTAAATTCTTCCTCTGTGAATCATTCTTTCTATTTTACTATTTTTATTTCCTGCCTGGTCTGTAGGCATGCCTATATATTCTTGAGAGTTAAATGGTAAAAGTAACCAATAAATAGTTGTCTGTTTTTTTTTTTATTTTCCCAAAGCCAAGCCTTCAGGTCCAAAACCCCAGGTCTACATCACTTATTCTGTGCTCATGAAGAACAATCCTGCCTCTAGGCATTGCCATGCCCATTAGCATTTGGTTGAGCCCATACATGCCTGTTTTAGTAAGCCAAAGGGGTGCTGATGCAAAATACCAAAGATTGGTTGGTTTTTATAAAGGATATTTATTGTAGAAGCTTACAGTTACCAAGCCATAAAGCATAAATTACTTCCCTCACCAAAGTCTATTGCTGTGTGCTGGGCCAAGATGGTTGCTGATGTCTTGCAAGAGTTCAGGCTTCCTGAGTTCCTCTCTTCACCAGAGTTTAATTCTTTCTGGGCTCACCTGCCCTGCTCTTTCCACAAGGTCAGCTGTAGACAATCAGGCGACTTTTGTCTTTCTTCCTTGGGGTCTATTCTCTCTGGCTTGGCTGCTTTATTCCTCTCTGTGCATACTTCCAGGACTCCAGCTCAAAACTCTAACCTCCCTTCTCTGCTGTGTGGTTTCTCTGTGAGTCCTCACTCCCCAAGGGAGGCAAAGTTGCAATGTCGTACTGATATGGCCCAAAGTCCCAGTCATTGGTTAATCAAGTAAAAGTGAAACCTCTGAATCCAATATAATCTAATATGCTCAGAGGAGCAGACAAGTTTATGAATATAATCCAATATCTATTTTGGGAGTTCATAGAAAATATCAAACTGCTACACATGTCTATATGTTTATTCAGGCATATCTATATTCAAGCTGGACTACAGACAGGGAATAACAAACTAATCTCGCCCATTGTCATGCCATAAGATAGCCTAAGGATTGCATAAAACAAATGACTATGGTTATATCCAGAACTATAACTTCTATCTATTCCCCTCTTGATTTACCCATTCCCTGTGTCCATATTCTACAATACTACTTATGTTGAAAGGGTAGGTCCAAACTGAAGTGCATTTCCTTTCTGGTATAATTCTAGGTCATGCAGTGGTAGGCAGAATTCTCAGATGATCCACAATGAGTTCCATGTCCTTGTATAATTCTCACTCCTTGGATGTGGTTGGAAATTGTGTCTTGCTTCTAGTCAATAGAACATGGCAAAGATGATGGGATTGTCACTGCATTATATCAGAATCTGTTTTAGCATTCTGAAGCAAGAGATTCTCTTGCTGGCAGCGAAGATGCAAGCTTATGCGTTGTGAGAGGGCCACATGGCAAGGACCTGCAGGCATTCTCTAGGAACTGAGATTTACCCCTGGCCAACAACCAGCAAGAGAAGAGGATCCCATCCTGCAAGGAACTGAATTGTTTCAGCAGCTTGAATGAGCTTAGATGTTCCTCAGCTCCAGAAAGGAACATAGGCCAGCTGACATCTGGTTTGCAAGTTTGTGAGACTCTGAATTGAAGACCCAGCTTGATCAATTGACCCATGAAAACTGTGAGATAATAAATGTATGTAGAAAACTATTTTTTATTGCCAGACACATATGCTCAAACCCATTCTCAGCAGCCAATGCCAACAACCATAATCATGTGCAGGCGATGGCCATAGCAACATCCATGCTTGACAGAATACCCATGCTTGTGTATGTTTTCACATGCCTTTACCTCCTTAGACTGCAAGACCTACAACTTTATCCATGTCCTAACCTGCAAGCACAGGTACGCCTATGTTCAAACCAAGTATCATATATACATGTATCAGGACACAACCACTCACACAAACACAAAACTTATGTCTAGGTAGTCCAACAAACTGGATTTATCCATACCCAGGCAGGCCTACATGGAGAACACCCTGATATATGTGCCCCTTCTGGTCTAGGCTCATGTTCATTTCCATGCCTATCCAGGCATTAACATTGACATTCCTTCATCTAGTCCATTAGTTCTTTATTTTTCGTCTTTTTTTAAAAAAAGATACATTGATCACACAAAATGTTACATTAAAAAATTGAAGAGGTTCCCATATACAACATTCCTCCCACATCAACAACCTCTTTCGTTAGCGTGGCACATTCATTGCATTTGGTGAATACATTTTGGAGCACTGCTACACTACATGGATTATAGTTTATGTTGTAGTTTACACTCTCCCCCAGTCCATTCAGTCCTGCATCTGTCCCTGCAGTATCATTCAGGACAACTCCAAGTCCCAAAATTCCCCCATATCACACCTCTTCTTCCCTCTCCCTGCCCTCAACAACTCCCGTGGCCACTGACACACTTTTAAGTTGTGAATTACTTGACAAATTGATGTAGAAATAGTAGCAGGTGATGGCACGTCAGAATTTGTGGAGGTCAGATCAGAATTACTCTTTCCTTTTCACTGTGACCCTGGAGACTCAACGGGAAGTATAGCTGAATAGTAAATGCCAGCTTGCACTGGAGGAGTGGCCTTTAATGGCTGTGTGGTTACCCATTCACCTTAAAAGGCACATATACATCTGTGACCAGTAAGAACATGCTGGCCATCCAACTTGCTACCTCAGCCTTGCATGGTTTAGACCCAACCCCTTGTTCCTAATGGAAGAGTCTAACTCAGTCCAATGGATTAATGGTTTTAAAAAATGCACACACACACACACACACACAGAACCATAACAGTATCTTGAATCATTTTTCCTGGTTATTTAAGGCTTCATGTTATCTGGTAACAGACAGTCAAGAGATGTCATAAAATATGCCCCCAGTATTAATTCAAAAGAACTGATTTCTTTTATGGTACATAATGTGATATGTAGGACAACAAGTAACTAGGCAAAATTTTTGGTCAGGTTTTTCTCTGTTATCTACTTTGGGACCTAAATATTTTAATGCCTTTTTTTCTGCATTTCTTCAAATTGTCCAACCTTTTCTTTTGTCTTCGTTTTTTTTAATGTTACATTCAAAAAAATATGAGGTCCCCATATACCCCTCACCCCCCTTACCCTACTCCTCCCACATCAACAACCTCCTCCATCATCATGGGACATTCATTGCACTTGGTGACTACATCTCTGAGCACTGCTGCACCACATGGTCAATGGTCCACATTTTAGCTTACACTCTCCCCCAGTCCACCCAGTGGGTCATGGGAGGGCATAAAATATCCAGTAACTGTCCTGGTTTATCCATTTGTTCTCCAAAATACTCATAACACAGTGACAGTGGAGTCAGCGAAACAAATGCAAGTCCATCTAAACATGTTCATGTATTCAGTTAGATACACAGGGTCCAATGGAAAAAGGAGGATATATACATATGTTAAGTAGGAATGGATATGGGAATACTCCATTCTTGTTGTAGAAGTGTATGGGTTTGGATATCTCCCAGTCCATTAAACATAGATTTTTAGCCCTGGGGACACAGGAGCAGGATCTAGTCTTTAGGAGAAGAGGGTTAGCAAGAACCAAACATGAGATGAATGTTTCAGTCAATCAGTGTGGGGTTCAGGAAGAGGACACAAGACCCAGTGTAGAAACTGTAGTGTTAGTCTGAAAATCAATACTGAAGCCTTCTTGTAGAGACTAGGCCAAGACCACAAAGGAAAGAAAAGAGAGCCTTTATTGACTGGATGACCAGAGCTACCCTTCCAATTTATGTTAACAAGACTAGTAAATGAGACAGAAGGCTAAAGTCTTTGCAACCAAACAAAATTTGTTTTAATTGTCTTCAATCCCCTAAACCAGAGTTAATAACCTTTATGTACCTGTTAAAACTTTGATATGCATTTTAGTACTTTATATGCTATATATATATATACACACACATATAATATTATATATCTATTTCATGTCTCCTGTTACCACAAATTGGTCTGAATACAATTATTATGGTTATTTTTATATTACTGATAGTAGCTTTTATTTATTGACTATCTTCTAATATCAGAGAACTCTGTTGGTCACTTTATGTAAATATCGTCTCTGCTCTGTGCATCAATTTGCTAAGATTTTATTGTCTTAATTGTTTCTTATTTTGATTTTAAGTTGAAGAAACTAAGATATAGAGATATTATGAAAATTTATCTGATGACATGGATGATCACAGGAGTGAGAGTGGAGTTTTCAGTTCTGGCTGTTGGTCTTTGGAGCTGAACTCATATTACTTGCTTTACTACTGATTCTCTCACATTTGCCCAGCTTTGTCTCCTCAAACCCACCACTGCACTTCAAATGAGATCTGTGTCTTCACCATGTCACTATTCTCGGGGCCAAGCACAGTGTCTGGCACATATTCGACATTTATACAAATTTGAGAATGAAGGAATTAATCATTTTATATCTTATTTTTAAATTATTAAATACTGCAGATTATCTAATATTTTTCTTTTGAAATAATTTCAAAATTACAGGAATGTTAAAATGACAGTACAAAAAATTTCTGGAGTTACTGTTCTAGTTTCACCAGCAACACCAATAATGGCCTTTATAGCAAGAGAATCCCTTCAAGAGTCATTTACTGCACCCAGTCATCATGTCTCTTCAATCTCTCTCAAGCAAGAATGGTGCCTTAGTTCTTCCTTGACCTTAAGAATTTTGCAGACTATAAACCAGTTATTTTGTAACATGTTCAGATGAAGTTTGTCTTATGTTTCCTTGTGATTAGATACAATTAGATTGTCTTTGGTAAGAATATCACAGAAATGATGCTGTGGTCACACAATGTAAATTTGTTCCATCACTGATGACAACTTGGATCACTTGAGTAAGCTGGTGTCTGCAAGAATCCTACTATAAAATTACTTTTTCCTTTTATAATTAATAAGCCCTTTGTGGGGAGATGCTTTGAGACTGTTTAAATATTCTGATTCTCTTACAACTTTCACTCACTAATTTTGGCATGCATCAATTCCTGCCTGAATTAATTATTACTATGATGGTTACCAAGTGGTGATTTTCTAATTCTGCTATTCATTCAGTATTTGTTTGTTGGCATTTACTTTAAAAATGAGCTTTCTCATCTTCATTATTAATTATTCGTTCATGGATAACAGCAAGGATTCATGGATTCCTACTTCATCCAATGAGATACAATCTGTTACTAATATTTTTTATATTGATACTCAAATTTTTCATGATTTGGCAAGGAGGACAGAGCCTGTCTTAGTGTGCTGGGCTGCTACAACAAATATCACACAATTGGTTGGCTTAAAGAACAGGAATTTATTCTCTTGGATTTGGAGGTTAGAAGTTCAAATCAAGGTGTTTGTAGGACTTTCTTTCTCTTGAAGACTGTAGTAGTCCAGAAATCTTCTGTCACATGATCTTTCCTTCTCTTTTGTCTGTTCCTCTGATTTCCACTGACTTCTGCCTTCTCCTGCCATCTGGATTCTACTGACTTCTGTTCTACTAATGGACTGTGTCCAAATTTCCTTTGCTTATGATGGCTGCAGCCATGTGGATTAAGGCTCAGCCTGATTCAGTTTGCCTCATCTAAATAGGATATTCAAAGATACTATTCACAAATGAGTCCACTCCTTAATTAATAATGACATAGTCAAATGTCCTACTTACAAATGAGTTAACACTCACAGAGCTGTATATTAGGACTTGAACATGTATTTTATTTAGGAAATGATTCAACCCCCAATGGAGCCAATTCAAGTTCTTAAGAAGATCATGTCGTTTTCTTAACAAATCAATTTATTGATACATATTAACAAATCATAAATCCATCTAAACTGTACAATCAATGGTATTCAGTATAATCACATAGTTGTGCATTCATCACTTCAATCATTTTAAGAACATTTTCATTATTCCAATAATAACAGTAATAAAAGACAAAGAAACAAAGAAACAAAAAAAACTCTCATCACCCCTCAGTCTCTCTGTGCTTCTCTGCCATACATAGCTGCTATTCTGATTTTCTGTCTCTAGGTTATTTGTATTTATATCTTATAAAAAAAAGGTCTTATATATGCAATATCACCCATATTCATATTTTGCATGATGTTTCACTATGTTATACAGTCCCAACAACTTGTGCTTTTAACATGTCCCTATCATTCTTTGAGTAATTCCCTTATTCCTGGCACAATATGATGTTCCAAGCTCATATACCTCCTCTGCCCCAATCCTGGAATCTCCTATTTCTCCAAGATTCCCTGGTTCATTTTAGTACCAAATGATATTTAGAAATCAAGGTTTGGGTGCTGGCTGTGCTCATGGCTGCCTCAGCGTGGTTGATCATATGCCCTTTCTATGGGCATAGATAGGGAATGTACATCCACATCCACACTGTGATGGTTATATGTTATGGGTCAACTTGACTAGGTTATGGTGACCAGTTCTTTGGTCAAGTAAATATTAATTCCTTAGTCAGTTGATTTCATTCATGGCTTATTTCTTCTACAATCATTGAAGGAGATTGCCTTCAGAAATGTGGGGATTCTCCTCATCTAATCACCTGGAGGCTTTGAAAAGAAAACTTGGATTTAAGCAGTCAGAAAGAATAAATTCTATAGCTACTTAAGCCAGCCAGCTATATTACAGTGATCATTCTAATTCTTCTCACTTTCTATAACATTAAATCTCTTCTAAAACAATGGAAAAACTTTGACCCATTAGCTTAATATATTTAATTATTTACTTAATCTCCTTGAATATGACAATATCCAAAACATCTCAGACCACCGAGAGTTCAGATGTTCTGTCTTCAAAATCACTAATTCTGTCTTCAAGTAAATCAAATCTGTTCTTACCTGCCTTTAATGTATTTTTAATCTCATCCATCATGTCTTTCATTCCCATAAAGTCAGTTACTTTTCTTTGCAGGTTTTTAAATTGTTCTTTATGCTCTCCCAGTTTACTCTTAATATCCTTTATTTCTTTAGTCATATTTTCTTTAAATTCTTTGAAGTGATTTAGGAGAGTTGAGAGATTATTATTGATTAATTTCTTAAATCCTCTATCTCTTCTGGATATTTGGTTTGTTCTTTTAGCTGGACCATCTCTTCCTATTTCCTAGTATGGCTTGTAATTTTTTGCTAATTCTAGACAGCTAAATATATTGGTGAATTTACTCTGATGGCTAATTTCTTACTCTTGCCTATTTTTTTCATAACTCCTCTTTGCTATTTGATTCAACTTATTCTAAGTCTTTAAACTCGCCCAGTTTAAGTTTTCAAAATTGGGCAAGGGACTCACTAGTGGGGTGCAGATTTTCTCACAGGGGTTGAATACAGAGAGTGTGAAGTTTTTGTCCATACAATTTGCAGACTGGCCAGCAGATGGTGCTAGTCAGTGTATCTTTCCATAGGGGTGTTTCAATCTCAGCTTTCCTGTGTTCCTGTGTTGAGTCTCCAGATCAGAAATTCACACCCAGCTCTGCTGGCCGAATTCACTGAAGAAAAGTACCTGGGACTCCCCTCTCTTTCCTCTTGAAACAGCTGACAGGGAGGAAGATGTCTGTTCCCCTCTCACTGGGCTGGAGTGAGCTAAGTGTTTTACCCCAGCCTAATATCTTGGGGTGGGAAAGGGGAGCCCTTTCTGGCCACCACAAGGGCTTGGAGTTGCGTAGCACTGTCTTGGTTTGCTGAACTCCAAGGCAGGTCCCTTGGACAGTTTTTGGCTCTTTTTCCATTCTTTTTCTGAGAGCATTCAGCCCTGCCTGTTAGTTGATGACCATCTTTCCACAATAGCCTATTATATTTTGATTTGCTCATGCATACAGATACCTGAAAATTGTGGGAATACACAAGGAGGATAAAATGAAATTCTTTATCATTTTATTCTCTTTTTGCCTAATTCCCTAGCTTTCCACATGCAGACCTCCTAGGGACTTGAAAGACAAGTTCCATCCCGAGTCTTTACAAAGAAGAACAAACCATTTTTCCAAAACTTAGGCTTAAAAGAACCAATCAAACTTATTTTTCCTTTTCAATAGGTTGCAGCAGAGAGACCCAAAAGAGTGAAGACAATTAGAGTATTGATATCCCACCCATTTTGACATATGAGGATCTACAATAAGAATGTAATTGATCAGAAAAGAATATCAATATTGCTTTGTATAGAAACTGTGTTTCCTTTGGTTCCCCCCTGCCCCCTTTGGTTTTGTTTTTTTCTGAATTCAAGTCATTAAATAGAGTTTGACCTTCTCATACTTCACTGAGAAAATGTTCACAACAGACAGTGGTGCTGATTAGAAATGTTCCTGTGAGTTTTATGGTGGTTGACATTTGTCATTTCATAACAGGTCACTACAAAAAGTGAGGTGTTTTAGCTGATGCTAGGGCTGTGCGATGGAACAAATCTAGTAAATGGCTTGGAAACCACAGGGCATTTTCTATTGTGAGATGGTCACTTAGACCACACCAGAGGCAATTTATTACTTCTCTTTTGTTAGCTTAATAAAAAGCTTAACCTGTTTGCCCACAAGAGCTGCTGTGGTTCCTGACACATGTTCCAAATGTGTGCATAGGCCTGATAGGCTGTTGAACATTGTGTAGTGATCAAGTCCACAGACTACCCTGCAGAAATTCCAATCCTGGATCCACAACATAATTGTGAGTGGCCATAGGTAAGTTAATTAAAATCTTTGTGCTGCAGTTTCTTCATCTGTAAAACAAAGTTGATGATAGTAGCTGTTTCATAGATGGTCTTGAGAATTAAGTGAGTTAACAAATCTAAAGAACTTAGAACAGTGGTAGCAATTGATAAGTCCTTTGGAGGTACAAAAGAAGGAAATACTATGTATGTGCCCACACATGAATGGGTTTAGAAGTGGGAATGGGGTGGTGGTAGGGTGAGAGTAGTCATAGGAGATTTAGAGGTATAAGGGATGCATAAGGAATCTTGAAAACTGGAGTTTCCTAGGAAAACAAGATGTGGAAGGAAGTCATCCCAAGTAGGGACCACCTCATGGGAAAATGTGCTACTCTCAGTGAATTACAAGTAATTTGGTAGAACCAAAGGGAATGTGTTTGAAGGGAGGTGCAGGAGGATTCTGTGAGACTAAGGACTTTATTGCATAGCAGGTTGAAATTCTGAGCCTAAATTGTGTCCACTGCTAGGATCCAAGCACATCTGGAAAAGCCTATATAACTGGAGGGATAAGCTCAAAAGAACTATTGGGGGAAAAGTAACTGCTATACAGGTTTTGGTTGTTGAAGGAGATGGTGATTCAGAAGGCAGCATGAAGGAGGACAACAGAGTTCTGACTCAGTCCTCATCCTCTGTCTCATGTCTGGCTATAATGATTCAGCTTTGGGTTTTCTGCCTGGCTACAAAGGTGTGAGTAAATAGATGTACACCTCGCTGGTGAGGTCCCTATTGGGTGATTAAAGTTTTCAAAGGGAATCATTTATTGACTGCCATTCCAGATTGATGAAGGAATTCCATGCAGACCATTTGGCTGGCCTCCTACTATTTACAGCAGAAGAAGCTTTTGCCATCAGTGTCAAGGTTTCAAACTGGCTTTTTCTTAAAAACAGGCAAAACAAACCATTATCTAACTGATGACCATAAATTATGATGGCATGCAGAGTCGATGTTAATGCACATGGTGTTGGGCAGTTTTTTTTGGAAGGTGCTCAATTTTAGGCTTCAAATATCCTCTTTACAAAGAGAAGCCCAGGATACCTTTTCTTAAAAAAATTAATTAAAATACACCATTTGAGCAACTTTCACATACACAAATTTTGGAAGCAAACATTGGGACTCTTTATCAAGTTCCCTTTGCAATCTAGCAAAAGCAAAGGAAATATACCATGACATTTAAGATGAGTGAGAGGTGACACGTAATACAGCTGTACATATCTGTTAGCGCAAACAAGCTTTCTGCTGAACAAGAGTTGTTTTTGTTTGCTTGGGTTTAATTACTACAGAAAATTATCAGTCACCTCTATCTTAGGCTCTCCCTGTTTCAATAACAACTACCCTTTAATTGTTACCAGAAAAAATTTAGTGTCACACCCCATCCACATGGTGCTTCATGTAGGGGAATAGATAAGATGAGACAATTTTGTAAATAGGGTATGGTGTTTTAACCAGCAAAGGCAGATCCTTGAGGGAGTTAATGTAATCAAATGAAATGGAAACGGATGTCCTAAACACCCCACCCCTCTCAAAGTCAGTTTGCATAAGATGGCTCTGGTTGGGTGGCCCAGGCCAGTTTACATCTATGCCTTTCAGTGTCCAGGATTTCAAAAATCATATAGCAGATTCATCTTCTCCCATGCAGCTCTAATGTATTCCCCCTCTAGTAAAATTCCACTGAGTGCCTGCTGTATGCCAGATACTATGCTCAGTATAGAGAATAAAAATAAGTGCTAGCATGTATTGAGTGCTTATATGTGCCAGACACCAGTCCAAATACTTTATGTGCATTAACTCATAAATCCTAACAACCATCCTGTGGATTATGGACAATTAGTACTCCGATTTACAGGTGAGGAAAATGAGGCATGGAGACTAACGAGAAGGATCGCATAGGTAAGAAGTGGAGGAGTTGGAATTGAAATCAGGAAGTGGGTCAAAAATGTGCTTGCTTCATTATACTTGCCATTTCTCTACGAGGAATCAGGTTAGGTCCCTATACTGAAGTAGCTCAGAGTCAAGATAGGAAAGTAGACATAAAAAACAATTACTCATCATGCTATAGGGTATGCAATTGAGCTATTCTTGAAAGCACAGGGGACAGATTTGAATTTGCAATTATTGAGTACTCACTAAGTGCTAGGTATGATGTAAAGTGCTATATTGACATTATTTCATTTTGTTCTTGTAGTATCAGAATCCTCTCTCCAAATAGTTGAGGCCACCTTAGGCAGTGTAATATTTTAGGTAGTATAATATTTCAAAGGTGTGCCTTTGTATTTTGCTCACCATATGCAAGGGAAAATTCTATCTTTTTATTAAAAACCAAATTCATTGAGAGGCAATTCATATTTTATTATATGCACAGTTATGTAATCTGGACCACTGTCTAATTCCGTAATATTTTCATCACACTAAAAAGAAACCCTGTACTCAATTAGCAGCAACTCACCATTCCCCCTCCCCAATGACACGGGGAAACACTTACCTGCTTTTTTTATTATAACAGCTTTATTTGTATATAATTCATATACCACAAACTCACCCATTTAAAATTTACAATTTAGTGATTTTATTATATTTTTGTATTTGTGCAAACATTACCACTAATTCTAGAATATTTTATCACTCTATAAAGCAACTCTGTACATATTGACAGTCACTCCCCATTTCCTCCTCCAAATCCCACAATCCTAGGCAACTACTAATCTGCTTTCTCTTTCTATGAATTTGCCATTTCTGGACAATTCCTATAAATGGAATTACATAATATGTGGGCTTTTATAACTGGTTTGCTTTACTTAGCATAACACTCTCAAGATTCATACATGTTGTGGCATGCATCAGTACTTTACTAATTTAATGCTGAATAGTATGCCATTGCATTGATATACCATATGTTGTTTATGCATCCATCAGTGAATCGATGGATACATTTGGGTTGTATTCACTTTGTGGGTATTATGATTACAGTTGATATGAATATTTGTGAACTGGTTTTGAGGTGGACATGCTTTCAGTTTTCATGAGTACATATCTGGGAATGGCGTGGCTAGGTTATATGCTAACACTATCCTTAACATTTTGAGAAACTGCCAAATTGTTTTCCAAAGTGGCTGCATTATTTTGCATTTTCACCAGAAGTATATTAGGGTTCCAAGTTCTCAACATCTTTGACATCTTTTTCTTCTTTTAATCTAGCCATCTTAGTATGTGTAAAGTAGTATTTCATGGTTTTGATTTGCATTTTCCTAATGCATAAAGATCTGAAACATCTTTTCTTGTTCTTACTGGACAGTTGTACATCTTCTTTGGAGAAATGCTTGTTCAGATCCTTTGCCATTTCTTAATTGGGTTATTTATATTATAATTATTGATTTGTAAGAGTTCTCTGCATAATCTGAATTCATGTCCCCTATCAGATTCATTGTGCAGGCTGTCTTTTCACTTATTTGATCATATCTTTTGAAGGACAAAGCTTTTCATTTTGATGTTAAGTTTATCAGTTTTCCCTTTGTCTCTTGTACCTTTAGAGTCATGTCTAAGAAACCAGTGCCTAATCCAAGGTCACAAAAACTTATTTCAATGTATTCATTTAAAATTTTTATATTTTTATATCTTACATTTAAGCCTTTGCTCCATCTTGAGTCAAATTTTGTAAAGGGTGTAAGGGAGAGATCCAAATCCATTCTGCTGAATGTGAATATCCAGTTGTTTGAACTCCATTTGATGAAAACACTGTTCTTTCCCCATTGCAGTGTCTTGAACCTCTTGCCAAAATCAATAGAAGGGAAATGCAAGGGCAAATTTCTGGGCTCTTAATTTTATTCTACTGGTCTACATGTCTAACCTTATGCCAGTACTACATTATTTTAAGTACGTAGCTTTGTAATATGTTTTGACATACTGTATTTCTATGAGAATTTATTTACTTTTTTGCATCATTCCATGATACCTATGCATCTCCTTTTAAGTTCACTCATTTTCTTCTGCCAGATCAGAGGGGGCTTAGATTCCGCATGAATGCTGGATGCAATTCTCCTGCTTTCAGTTGTAGGCACTCTTGGCTCCCTGGTGTGGTGGTTGACATTCTTCATCTCCATGTTAGCTGAGTGGGGTAAGTTCAATAAACCAGAGTGTAGGAGTTGCAAGTCTGTTGAGGCTCAGGGCCTGGCTATCACATGGTCAGTCCAAAGATTCAGGTCCCCTGGGTATACATTAAACCCCAGCACCAACTACAGTTCCAGTAAAAGTAACAGGAGAGGATTGTGAACAAAGATCACATCTGAGTCCAGTTCTATCACACAGAAACACAAATTCCAAAGTAGGGCCTACTGACATGGCACTGAACTCCATCTGCCCTGACCATAGGACCTGTGGTTCTCTGTAGCCCTCAGAAGAACCAATACCTGGGGTTGTATCTACTTTATCTGTCTCTGAGACTCTGCTCAGGTGTGCATAAGGGCAACCCCTCTGATAACCTCCAGGCTCTTTTTGGAGACTCATAGCCATATAAACTCATTTGTCCTTTCCATTTTCCCCTTTTATTCAGGTGAAAAAACATTTTTAACTCCTGGTATTATATGTAGACTGCGATATTCTGCTGGTCCAGGTTGACCCTTTTATTCAAGGTCATTTTCTAGTTACATCATCAGCTGGTACATGGCAGTAATCCCTCAGCACCAGGGAGGGTCATTCTCGGGAGTCATGTCTCATGCTGGGGGGAAGGCAACACATTTTCATGCTGAGTTTGGCTTCAAGACTGACCACATTTGAGCAACACAGAGGCTCTCAGGAGGTAACTCTTAGGCACCCTGCATCTCTAGGCCTTGTTCTTATTTCAGGTGCACAGGCTCACAAGCATAGTCATTAGTATCAAGGGCTCATTGTTGGACCTTCCTTCTTTTTTGGTCTTTGCCGTTGCACTTGGGGGATTGTTGCTGTTCCTTTAGGGACTGTGATAGAGCTTCCCTGGCTAGGAACTCAGCACTCCCTCTTTTTTTGAACACTTTCAGTGAATGTTTCATTTCAGTTACTGTACTTTTCAACTCTAGAATTTCTATTTGTCTTAATTTCATTTTCTTTATTGATATTCTCTATTTAGTGAGTGTTTTAGTTTGCTAGATTACTGAAAACAAATACTATGAAATAGATTGGTTTTTAACAAAGGAAATTTAATAGCTTAAAGTTTGAAGCATCATCAAGGTGATGCTTTCTTTCCGAAGACCAGATCTAGCAATCCTTGACTCCTCTGACACGTGGCAAAGCATTTGGCAGTGTCTTCTGGTCTCTCCTTTCTATTCTTTTTTTTTTTTTGTCTTCATTTATTTTTTAATGTTACATTAAAAAAATATGCGGTCCCCATATACCTCCACCCCCCTTACCCCACTCCTCCCCCCATAACAACAACCTCCTCCATCATCATGAGACATTCATTGCACTTGGTGAATACACCTCTGAGCACCGCTGCACCTTATGGTCAATGGTCCACACCATAGCCCACATTCTCCCACAGTCCACCCATTGGACCATGGGAGGACATACAATGTCCGGCAACTGTCCCTGAAGCACCACCCAGGGCAACTCCAACCCCTGATAACACTCCCTACCCCCAGCAGCCACCATGGCTACTTTCTTCTGAGTTTTGTTGCTTTCAGTTTCTTGCTTCCATACCTTTCTCTCTCTGAATTCATCATGTTTATAAAGGACTCCAGTAAAATGATTAAGATCCACCTTGGATCATGTCTTAACTGATCTCTCAGAAAATCCTGCTTACAATAGGTTTTCACCCACAGGGACAGACTAGCTTTAAAAACATGATAATTCTAGGGTATGTACAGTTACAGTCCATCACAGTGAGACATCATTCTCACACTTTTCTTTAGTTCTTTACTCATTGTTTCCCTTAGTTCTTCTAGCACATGTAAAGTAGATTATTTCAAGTCTTTTTTATAGTAAGTTCAATGTCTGGACTTCCTCACTGACAGTTTCTACTGAATTCTTTTTTCCCTTATGTGGACCATACTTTCTGAATTATTTGCATGTCTTATATGTTTTTCTTTAAAACTGGAAATTTAAAATATTTCATTGGGAAATCTCTGGAAATAAAGAGTTCCCTCTACCCCCCAAGAGTTTCTCTTTTTTTGCTGTTTGTTGTTGGTGATGATGGTGGTGCTGTTTGCTTTTTTCTTATTATAGAAGTTGTGGTTTTACAAAACAATGCATAAAATACAGGATTCCCATATACTGCCATACTATTAACACCGTGCATTGGTTTAGAAGAGTTCTTACAATTTGATGAAAGCATATTTTTATAATTGTACAATAACTATAGTCCATGGTTTTAACTTAGTTTTAAACTTAACCTGGGTGTGTAGTACAATTCCTGGATTTTCTTTAAATCTTATTCAGTTATCATATATATCACCTAACATTTCCCCCCTTCTAACCATATCTAGATATATATTTCAGTGATTTTAATTAATTTTACAATGTTGTGCTACCATTACCACCATCCATCACCCAAACTTTTCCATCATTCAAATAAGAATTCTGTACATTTTAAGACTCAACTTCCCATTCCCTATCCCCACACCACTTTCTGGTAAACTATATTCTAGATTCTTACTCTGTGAGTTTTCTTATTTTTTCACATCAATGAGATCATACAATATTTGTTCTTTTGTGCCCGGCTTACTTCACTCAACATGAAATCTTCAAGATTCATCCATGTTTTCACATGAATCAGAACTTCATTTCTGTTTATGGCTGAATAATATTGCATTGTATATACTCACCACATTTTGTTCATCCATTCATCATTCATCAGTTGATGGACACTGGATTGCTTCCATTTTTTGGAAATTGTGAATAATGTCACTGTGAACATCTATGTGCAAATATCTGTTAGTATCCATACTTTCAGTTCTTTTGGGTACATTCCTAAGAGTGGGATTGCTGAGTCAGATGATAATCCTATACTTAACTTTCCAAGGAACTGACAAAATGTCTTCCACAGCAGCTGCATCATTTTACATTGCAATGAACAATCTGAAGAAAAAGTCAAGGAAAAAATTCATTTACAGTAACAACCAAAAGAATCAAATATCTAGGAATAAATCTAACCAAGGATTGAAGGACTTGTACACAAATTCTGCAAAACATTACTAAAAGAAATCAAAGAAGATCTAAATAGATGGAAGGACATTCTGTGTTCATGGATTGGACAACAAGATCTACCAAAACCAACATATAGATTAAATTTAATCTTAATCAAATTTCCAACAATCTTATTTGCAGAAATGAAAAGCCAATTAGTTACGTTTATATGGAATGGTAAGGGGACCTGAATAGTGAAAGCAATCTTGAAAAAGAAGAATGAAGTTAGAGGACTAACACTTCCTGATCTTAAAACTTATTACAACTTATTAAACTTATCACAGTAATCAGAAGAGCATGGTACTAATGCAAGGACAGAATTAAAGATGAAGGGAATCAAATTGAGATCTCAGAATCAATCCTCACATTTTACCAACTGATTTTTGACAAGGGGTATTTTGTGCCTCAAAGGACTTTATCATGGAAGTATAACAACACCTTACACAATGGAAGAAAATGTTTGTAAACCACATTCCCAATAAAGGTTTAATATGCAGGATATATGAAGAAATCTTTCAACTTAATGACAAAAAGTCAAGGAAGGCAATTAAAAAATAAGTACATGACTTGAATAGACATCTCGCCAGAGAAGATATTCAAATGGTCAAAAAGCACATAAAAAGATGCTCAACATCATTAGTCAGCCATCAGGGCAATGCAAATTAAATCCACAGTGAGATACCATTTTACACCCACTAGAATAGCTGCTATTTAGAAAAATGGAAAATTTCAAGTGTTGGAGAGGATGTGGAGAAATAGAAACACTCATTCATTGCTATGTTTTTAGTGACATTTTTGAGCTAATCATTAAAATGTGTATTCTTTTTCATGAGCAGCCTTTGAAGACTGTGCTCACTTAGCTTAATGGGCATCTCATTATTGCACAGAGATTTCCTTAAATGAATTGTACCACTAAATCTCCCCAGGAATATGTTGAAGATTTTCAAACCCTTTTATGGAAATATTATTCCAAAAATTATCCTTATTATTTTTTCAGCTTTTTGTTTGCCAAAATTTATCATTACCACATGCAACTGCACTATTAAATATTTGCTGCTGATTGGTTTTGATGAATGCTCTGGGATAAAGGCTATGCTGAAGGAGTTCTGAGTTAGGTCAAATAAAGACAATTCCTATGAGTGGTGCTTTCCATTTTTCCATAGAACTTCAAGAAAGATCCAGTTGTGACAGTTCTCTGTGTATGGGGCTTTTGAGGAGCTCTAAACCCATTCTTACCCTCTCCAGTACCTGCTAGACTGCTTCTGTTTATGGTTACCATGATTATAAGGCTAACAGTGACCTTGGGAGAGGGGGAAGAAAATAAGGCTGGGTAAATGCTATGTAACTCTCCAGATTAACCAAAATTCAGTCATTTTGTCTTTAATAAACACTCCTCAGATTGTTGCAAGCTTTGAATTTCCAGAATTTTTAAAATGTTGATTTTGACAATTTTTCCCATGTTCTTTTCCTTTTACAGAAAAGTGAATTACAGAGCTCCTTAGTCTGCCATTCCTTGAGTAACAATTTACTGTGCACACGTAAATATGCAATAAACATTAGATGCCACAAGTCAATTTATAGACCACAGCCTCCATCTTTCTTAATATAACAAACCTTCCCTAGTATTACTTGTGTTAATTCAAAATCAGCTGCATTATATATTTGCATCTTTAACATTTCCTTCTTTCTTTCTCTTTTTCTTCTTTCCATAAAAATTTATTGAACCTTTTCTAAATAGTTTCTGAACTGCATGCTGGGGGGAAAAACTCTAAATGAGAAAGATTTTATTCCCTTATGCATTTCACAACATTGTGTAACATATGGACCATAAAGATATACAAAGATACCTGGGGCACAAGTCAAAGATTATGCTAGTATGTATGGGTGTGCATATGTAGAATTGCTTTTCATAGGGCAGGAACCACTAGGAACTATATCTCCATTTCATTAAAGTTCTTATGAAAGGTAGGATTCTGGAATTAATTTAGTCAGAAACATAATACGAGCCTGGCAATGTACTGAAAGCTTGGAATGTGGTAGCAAACAAATCAGACATAGTCTCTGACATCAGGGAGTTCATAGGTTAATGGGGAATTCCCAGAATGCCCCATTTCACCTAATGCCATGCATTGCATCCACTCCTATGGACTTTAGAAAATATTACAGTGGCTCTCAAGCATAGAATAATATAATACAAAAATAAAGGGAGAAAATATATGGGAATCATAGGAGCTGATTCTTGGGCACAAATACTTAGGGACCCTTGTCATAGAGTGGCAAACGAGTCCAGTTTCCTCTAAACTACCCTTGATTTATTATTGAATATCCCACTTCTTAGGACTCCTAGGATATTTGATTGCCTTACTTATTGGTGAGTATTTACATTGACAACATCAGATAGTCATAATGGTACTGGTCACCTAAACATAATTAAGCAAATTTATATAAATTACTTTCTAGTAAGACATATCACCAATGGTGTTATGTGGTCTGACTGGAACAGGCAAAGTATGCAGAATCAGCATTCCAAATAAAAATGCCATGCTAACAAAAACAACAAACAAGTGAAAATATCAACTTAAAACTTGTGCTGGATTGTTCCACTTTCAACTGTTACTCTGAGAACTACTTTTCTCTTTACCCCCTTCCTGTGGGGCTCAAGGTAAAAGTTGCATGGAATTTGGGAAGAAGTGAAGCAACAGCTATTGTGCTTTGAAGATTGTCATTATTTAAATGAGAAGACATCTAAAGTAAAGACCTTTACTGGCAGTCCCAATTTGCTTTCCCTCCTTCCCATACCCCACCAATCTCCTTAATGACTTTTAGGCCTGCTGGCCGGAAACAACCCCAGGCCTAAGACCAGAATAAGTCTCACTGAAAACCTACAGAGGTATTCAACACAGAGTCTGTTACCTACAATAGACTTCTATACTGGCCCCCTTCATGGGCTCGATCCAAATTTCCCTGAAATCTCTTACTTTTCCCTTGTGCCAAGACATTTAAATGACATTTCTCTGATCCCTTACTTCCCTTTCCAGACCCTTGCTTCCCTGGCTTTTCCCATTGTTGCAAATGATCTATTTCCTATGATAAATATCTTACTCCAAAACAGACTGATATAAAGAATAGGAATAAATCCTCATCTAAGTTTTCTTTTGTTCTTGTGAGTCAAGATGCTTTGTTTTATCCTAAAAATGCAGTCCCCTCTATTTGAGTACCTGTCAGCGGTTAGGTGCTAACAATGTTTCTCATGCATTTTGCTTTATATTATCGTCTTTTATCCCTTTGACATGAATAACTCTACTCTAGATCCCTTCTTTTTCTGTCTTTTAACTAATAGTCATAGAAATGATTATAACATAATTTAACATTAAATAAATACCTATTTGTTGTCAGGAATACTGCTAAGCACTTTACGTGCATAGCTCCTTAATTCTTCAAAACAACCCAATAAAGTAGGTGCTTTTGGTAGTCCAGTTTTATAGATGAGGAAATTAAAACATTGAGAGATGTTAAATAACTGGTTCAAAGTCATCTAATTGATAAGTGTTCTGACAGGAATTTGAATAAAGATTGACTTAACTCGATTATTTCAAAACATTGTGAACTATGAAAATTTGCTTGTTTCCAAGATGCTAGTTTTTCCCCCAGCCCAAAGTAATACAGATAGTTTTAAGAGAGGGTGGAATATGCACATAAAGTATCACCCTTAACTAATCCTACGTCCAGCAGTTTTCTTTTAATAATTCCTATAGGCAATAATGAGATAAGTGTTATTTCTCTCTTATAGGTGAGGAAACTGCGGCTTACAGAGGTTAATAAAAAAACATCTGCCAATAACCAAATAGCAGAGACTATATTCATACTCAATTCTTAGAGGGAATAAAATTCTATACACATGATACAGTATAAATAAAAACCATGTTTGTGTGGGTAATAAAAATGAATCAAATGTGGCTCCAGGTCAAGGGTAGGCTGCTGGGTTGAGGAGTGGTCAGATAAGTTGGAGTAGATGAGTCCAGAAAGGTCAGCCAGGACCGAATTATGAAGGCCTACACTGATCTGTTAAAGAGTTGGGATTTTATCTGGAGAACAATGACTTGTCAAAGTTTGCACTGCAGAGTTAGGACTCAAGTCTCATTTTATTAGACTCCAGAGTTGCCGATTTGATATATCTTAAATTCTTCACAGTCATTACTACTCTTGATTTTACCATATACATAGAAATTCACAGTTTACAAATCATATTTATAACCATTAGCTCATTTAATCCTCACATTCAACCCAGTGAGATAAATGCTATGTTTAAACCAATTTAAACATGAAGAAACAAAAACTTGCTAATAATGATGAAATAAACCCATGGATACACAGAATGTGGTAGATTCCACAGTCCATTCCCACAATTCTCATGCAAAATGCCACATTCTTTCAGATCCAAGTGCCTACTGAATAATCCGTACATCTCTCCCTTAAGCACAATATGCAAACACTTACTTTTCTCACCAAGACTTGCTTCTCTGTTGTCTTTGTCTGGGTTTATGTGCCAATCTCCAGTAAGTTATCCAAACCAGAAAACCTGAAGGCATTCTGAAAACCTGTAACTGAATCTTTGCACCTTCATCGGTGTTTAAAAATACTGTGGTTGGTGCTGGGGTTGGTGTATACTCAGGAGACCTGAATCTTGGGACTGTCCATGTTACAGCCAGGCCCTGAGTCTCAGCAGACTTGCAACTCCTACACTCTGGTTTATTGGACTTACACCGGCCAGTGAACAGGGAGGTGAAGAAGGTCAACCACCACACCAGGGAGCCAAGAGTGCCTACAACTGCAAGTAGGAGAATTGCATCCATCATCCATGTAGAATCTAAGTCCCCTCTTGATATAGAGGTGGAATGGACATAACCATCCCAGGGTCCACAGGATAGAGGAATAGAGTATGGATTAGAGTGGACTTACTGATATTCTACTATGGAACTATTGTGACTAGTAATGGAAGAAATTGTAGCATTGATGTGGAGAGAGAGTGACCACGTTAGCTGCTGAGGGTAGGGAGATGGAAGAAGAGATATGATGTGGGGACATTTCAGGACTTGGAGTTGTCCTGGGTGGTACTGCAGGGACAGATGCCTGACCTTGTGTGTCCTTCCAAGACCCACTGGGTGGACTGGGGGAGAGTGTAAACTGCAATGTAAACCACTATCCATGTGGTGCAGCAGTGCTCCAAAATGTATTCACCAAATGCAATGAGTGTGCCACAATGATGAAAGAGGTGGTGGATGTGGGAGGAGTGGAGTGGGGGTGGGGTGGGGGTGTATATGGGGACCTCTTATATTTTTTGAATGTAACATTTTACATTTTTTAATGTAACATTTTAATGTAACATTAAAAAAATAAAGTGAGAAAAAAAAGATACCAGGAAAAAATGCTATTTATCAATCAATCTACAAATATTACTATCAAAACACATGTTTTCAACCTTTAATATAACATGGTTATTGCTTGATTACTGTGATCTCTGTTTCCCTGTAGTGATTATCAACAAACCTAATAGGACCTTGGATTTGACAGGTCTGATAAGGCTGGGTGTGACAGCATGGTGCCCTAGTCTATAATCTTGATTAAAGAGTATAAAGTAAAAATGTTAACAACTTTTGATGACTTTTGATATAAACCAACGGCACAATCAAGATAATGAACATAACCATTACATACCCCAAATTTCCTTTCTGCCTCTTGCTAATCTCTCTCTCCTTCTTCTCCATCCACTCCCTCAACCCAATCCTGGAGCAAACACTTCTCTTTTCTGTTATTATGCATTAGTTTGCATTTACTTTACTTTTATCTAAGTGAAATCATATATTTGCTCTTTTTGTCTGACTTCTTTTACTCAGCATAATTATTTTGAGATTCATTCATGTTGTTACATGTATCAATGCTTAAATTTTTTCATAGCTGAATAGTATTTCCTTATATAGATATACCATTTTATCAATTCATCTATGAATGAACATTTGGATTGTTTCCAGGGTTTTTCTTAATTTATTGAAGTATATCATTCATACATGAACATATAAAAACGTGTACAGTAAAGTTTGTGAACTTATAAAACCAACAAGTATATCATCAAAATCATACAGCACTGAACACCTTGCATTATTGTGAAACATTTGTAACAAATTATGAAAGAACATCATCAAAGTGTTTTTACTAACTATAGTTCATATCTTCCATTTGATGTATTTCCTCCCCCCAAACCACCTTATTATTTTTGTGTGTGTTTCATAAGCCATACAGTTATCTAAATTACACAATCAATGGCATTTAATATAATCACAGAGTTGTACTTTGACCACTTCACTCAATATTAGAGCACTTTCATTATTTAAAAAAATAAAAAACAAGAGAAATAATCACTATCGTACCCCTATGTTAGCACTACTAATTACAAATTTTACGATGTGATTTTACCATTACTATTCATTTCCAAACATTTACAAACAAGTTTTTTTTAACCAATTCTGTGCAGATTAAACTTCAGCCTTCCTTTCTCTAACCACGTTCTATTCTCTGGTGACACTGTCCAACTATTAACTCCATGAGTTTGCTCATTATATTTAGTTCATAATAGCAAAATTATACAATATTTGGCCTTAACGCAACATGATGTCCTCCAAAGTTCATGCATGTTGTCATATGCTTCATGATTTTATTTTTTTTGTCTTTATAAAAAAGTTTTTATAATTTTTATTACAGCTGAATAATATTCCATCATATTTATATACCACAATTTGTTTTTCCATTAGTGCGTTGGTAGACACCTGTGTTGTTTCCATCTTTTAGAAATTGTGAAGAATGTCGCTATGAACATCAGTGTGCAGATGTCTGCTCATGTTAATGCTCTCATTTCTTCTGGGTATATACCTAGTACTGGTATTGTGGGGTCACATGGTAGATCTATATCTAACTTCCTTAGGAACGGACAGACTTCCACAGTAGCATTCTACATTATCACCAACAGTGAATAAGCATCCCTATCTCTCCATATCCACTCCAGTATTTGTAGTTTTCTGTTTTTTTTTTTAATAGTGGCCATTCTACTAGATGTGAAATAATATCTCATTGTGGCTTTGATTTGCATTTCTCTAAAAGCCAGTGATGTTAAACATTTCTTCACATGTGGTTTTTTTTTTTTTTGCCATTTGTATTTCTTCTTTAGAAAAATGGCCATTTTTAATTGAGCCATTTGTCTTTTATTGTTGATTTGTAGGATCTCTTTATATATCATGGATATTAGACCTTTGTCATGTGTGTGATTTCGAAATAGCTTCTCCCATTGAGTAGGCTGCCTTTTCACCCTCTTCACAAAGTCCTTTGATGTACAGAAGTATTTAATTGTAAGGAGGTTCCCTTTGTATATTTTTTCTTTGGTTGCTTTTGTGCTTTAGGTGTAAGGTTTAAGTGATCCCCACGTACTACAACGTCTTGTAGATGTTTCATTACATTATCTTCTAAGAGTTTATGGTTATGGCTTTTATATTTAGGTCTTTGACCCATTTTGAGTTGATTCTTGTTTAGAGGGTGAAAGATTCTTGTTTAGAAAATGGTTATGGATATCCAGTTCTCCCCATTTGTTGAAGAGATTTTTCTATCCCAGGAAAGTAGCAATGATATGCTTATCAAAAATCAGTTAACATAGAGGTGAGCATCTATTTCTGAAATCTCAATTCGATTTCCTTGATCAATGTGTCTATCTTTATGCCAATACAATGCTGTTTTGACCACTGTAACTTTTATCATTCTTTTGCATTTAAAGTTTGTTTTGTCTGACACTATTAAACTACCCCAGCTCTCTTTCTTTTTACTATTGCTTGAAATATCTTTTTCCAACTTTTAACTTTTAGTCTATTTGCATCCTTGGGTCTAAGGTGAGTCTCCTTCAGATAGCATATGGTTGGTTCATGCTTTCTTATCGATTCTGTCAGGCTATATCTTTTGATTGGGGAATTTAATTCATTCACATTCAAAGTTGTTACTATAAAGGAATTACTTTCAAACTGAAGATTTCAAATCTGCTGTTGTATGCCTGTGTGGTATTTTAAATCTCACTTATTGTACCTTTCATATTGTTATTATTATTGTCTTTCATTAATGCAACTTCTGTTATTTTTCTATCCAAGGTTTCAAATTTTTCTTTGTGCTCACCCAGTATCTTCTTAATGCCTTTTATTTCTTTAGCCATGCTGTCCTTCAACTCCATTTGTATGAACCTCTTTGATTAGTTGGTTCAAGTCCTATGTCTAGTCTGGAGCTTTGATTTTTTCCATTGCCTAAGTCATAACTTCCCTTTCCTTAGCATGGCTATTAATTTCTGGCAGATGTTAGGCCCCTGATTATGATTGTGAGTTTACTCTGATGTTCTGTTTCTCTTTCTTGCCAGGGATTTAGTTAAGTAGCCATGTTCTATCACTGTTCTTTGACTCTTAGTTCAACTTGTTCTAGACATTAGGATTTTCCCTGTTTAACTGCTCAAACCAGGGCTAAAGATCCAGTAATAGGGCGCAGGCTATTTTTCAATGGCTTTGGAGAGGTGGGCTGTAAAGACACCTAATTGCCTTTTATTTATTTATGAATATCTTCCCTTATTCCTGTGCACTTTTCTGGTCTGCCAGCAGATGGCGCTCGTTGACAGCCCTCTCCCCTCAAACCACAGAAGCTAGAGGAGAAGGCAATCAGCGTAACTCCTGGGGAGCGTGGTACAGAAGTAATGTCCTCAGGGCAGGCCAAGCCTCACAAACAAGCCTCACAAAATTTCTCAGAAGTTGCTCTCCTTCTTTAGCCTGTTGCACCTTCCGTCCCTCTGCCTTCTTAGCAACCAGCCCAAGGTAGTAGGGAGGGTGTTTGAGAAGGCAAATTATCTTTAGCTCCCTTCCAGTTCTCAGTGCAAACAATGTCACAGCCCCACCTGGCCTGGAAGTGTGTGACGCCTCCAAGGCAGCAGACCAAGTTTGCTGGCCAAACTGAATTTCCTGTAGGCTGTGTCCCTCCCTCTCCCCTCTCTTGGAGAAGAGGACCCATGAAACCCTCTCAGTCCAGAGCTGCTGTAGTCTGCAGATTGCTGTTTGCTCTGAGAGTTGCGGGATAGGTGTCAGCAGCTGCTGCTGCAGCTTCACTAATAAGAATTTTCCATCAAACCAAGACTCTTTTCCCTTTCCCCACTGCCTTCTGGGTAGTGTCTTGCCATCCCCTGGTGTCCTAAGCTCCAGAAAAGCCCTCCAGACTCCACCTGTCCTCTAGCCATTTTTTCTGGGAGATGAGTGATCACTCAGCCTCTCTAATCCTCCATCTTTCCAGTAATTTACCGGTTTCCAGGTTTGGCTCTTACTTCTATGAATATTGAAACTTCTAAAACTTTTATGAATATTGATATACAAGTCTTGGTATGGATGTATGCTTTCATTTCTCTTGGTAAATACCTAGGAGTAGAATGGCTGGATCATATGGTAGATGTATGTATAAACTTTGAAAGACATTGCCAAACTCTTTTCCAAAATTGAGATGCCATTTTACATACCCACCATCGATATATAAGGATTCCAGTGCTCCAAATTATCACCAACACTTGTTTTGATCAGTTTTTTCTATTTTTGACATGGTAATATTGTGGAGTGGTAACTTGTGGTTTTAATTTGCATTTCCCCAATGAATAATGATCTTGAGAATTTTTTCACATCTCTATTTTCATGCATATATCTTCTTTGGTGAATTGTATATTCAAGACTTTTGCCTATTATTTTACTAAGTTTCTCTTTCTATTGAGTCGCCCCTCCCCCTTAGTTGGTTGTCTTTTTACAGATAGGTAATTTGTATTTTTATTTGTTTTAAAATAGGTTGAGATTCACATAGAAGTTGTGAAAATAGCATAGAGAATTCTCCTGCATCAGTCACCCTACTTCCCCCAATGATAACATCTTATATAACCATAGTACATTGATTAATACCAGGAAATTGATGATGTTACATTATATATTTTTTAATATATATGTATTTTTATGTTAAAATATTATTAAACGCTAAACTATATTCAGAATTCACAAGGTTTTACATGACTCATTTTTGGTGTATAATTTTTTGAAATTTTATCACATGTATAGACTTATGAAATAAGCAGCAAACCATGATACAGACTGTCCCATTACCCCAAAGAAAGCCCCTCATGCTGAGCGTCTATATTAATACACCCTCCTCAGACCCACCTTAACTCCTGTTATTAACTGATCTAATTCCCATCACTATAGTTTTGTTATTTTAAGAATGACATATAAATGGAATCATAAAAACAAAAAAAAAAATTATAGATTGGCTTTTTTCACCCAGCTAACTTCTCTTAAGATTCAGCCAAATTAATATATTACTGTTCCGTACATTTATATTGCTAGTTAGTATTCCATTTGTGGATGTGGGTGTAGCAGTTTGTTTATTGATTTATCCATTGAAGGACATTCGGGTTCTTTCATCTTATTGTCGATTACAAATGAAGAAGTCATGAAAATTATTTGTCTAGGGTAAATACCCAAAGATGGGATAGCTGGCTCATATAGTAAGTATATATTTAACTTTATAAACATCTGCTAAACTATTTTCCAGAGAGGCTATCATATTTTTTTAATTTTTAAAATTTTACAAGGTACTGGGGATTGAACTCAGGACATCATACATGCGAAGCAGGTGCTCAGGCACAGAGCTACACCAGTTCTTCAATGCTGTAATGATTTATATTCTTCCTGGCTATGTATGAGATACTCTGTTACTCTGCGTCCTCAACAGCATTTGATATTGTCACTAATTTTTTCAGTTTATCCATTCTAATAGGAGCATGGTGGTAACTCACCATCGACTTATTAATTTGTATTATACATATAAATATGTATGCATATACATAGACATTTATACATATAAATTTATATATAAATATGCATAAAAATTTAAACATAAAAATTTGTAAATTTGTAATATAAATATGAGTTAATATAAATTTGTATTTACCCCAGTGGCTAATGATGTTGAATATCTTTTATGTGCTTGTTGTCCTCTGTAGATGCCCTTTGAAGAAGTATCTATTCATATATTTTGCCCATTGCCTAATAAGATTGTTTCTTTTCTTACTGTGGAATTAAAGTTAGTCTTTATATATTCTGGATACATATCCTTTGTGACATGTTATTTGCAAATGTTTTCTTCGAGCTTATAGATTGTCTTTTCTTTCCTTATGGTTTCTTTGGTAGAGCAAAAGCTTTTAATTTTAAAGAGGTCCAACTAATTGATTTCTTTTGTTTTATGTATCATGCTTTTGGAATGTTATTGATGAATGATACAAAAACCTGACTCACAGAAATTTTCTTCTGTTTTTTTTTGAAAGTTTTATATTTTTATGTATTATGTTTAGATATATGATAAGTTTGGATACATATTGAGTTAATTTCTGTATAATTTTGGAGATTTAGATGGAAGATTTTTTTTCCAAATAAATATTCCATTGCTCCAGCACTGTTTAATTAAAAAAACCAAAACACTATCTTTTCTTCATTGAATTGCCCTTGCACCTTTGTCAAAAAATAATTGTCTGTGTATGTAAAGGGCTTATTTCTGTGTTCCCATTTCATCGATGTGTTTGTTCATCTTTGTGCCAATGCAACACTCTTTTGATTACTATAGCATTATAAGTTTTTAAATTCGATAATGGTAGTACTCCAAATTATTCTTCTTTTCCAAAAAGTTATTTTGGTTATTATAAATCATTTGCATTTTTCACAGAAATTTTAGTATCAGTTTATTTTCTACAATAAAAACTCCTTTGATATGATTGTGATTTTATTGAATGTATAGATAAATTTGGGGAGAATTGACATCTTAACAGTATTGATTCTTCTGACCCAGTGACATGGTATTAATATATCTATCAATTTATTTAGGTCTTTAATTTATTTCAGCTCTGTCATAGTTTTCAGTGTACAGATCTTTCATATATTTTCCCATATATATTCCTACATATTCCTCTTTTGTTGCTATTGTTAATGGTAAGTTTTAAAATTTCAATTTCCAACCATTCAATACTAGTATATAGATAAAAATTATTTTTATATTGATTTTGTAACCTGCAACTTAGCTAAATTCACATCATAAGTACATTTTTCTTATATTCCATTAGATTTTCTACATAGACTATCAAATTGTCTGCAAATAAGGACAGCTTTACTCTTTTCTTTCTAATCTGAGCATCTTTTATTTTTTGTTGTTGCCTTATTTCACTGACTAGAACTTTCAGTCAAATGGTGAATACAATTGTTGAAAGCAGATATTCTTTTCCCTGATCTTAGGGGGGATGAATTCAGTCTTTTACCGTTAAGAATGAGGTTACTTACAGGTTTTTCATACATTCCTATTATCAGGTTGAGGATCTTTTTATTACTAGATTGCTGATTATTTTTATCAAGAATGGATATAAGATTTTGTCAAATGATTTTTTTTCTGAGAATATTGAGATGATTTTACAGTTTTCTGTTTAGTTTGTTAATATTGTGCATTGAATTTTTTGATGTTTAAGTGTTAAATCAAATTTGCATTGTTGGGATAAATATTTATTTAATAGATATAAGGCTATTTAAGCTATCTATTTCTTCTTGAGTGAGCATTGGTATTTTTACTTTTTAAAGAATTTGTCCATTTCCTCTAGGTTGTCAAAAATAGTGGCATAATGTAGTCCACAATATCCCACTATTATATTTTCAATATTTCTCAATTCTATAGTGATGCCACCTCTCTAATTCTTGATATTGGTCATTTATATATTTGCTGTTTTTATCGCACCAATCAGTTTGACTAGAGCTTTTGACAATATTAATAAAATTATCAGAGAAGCAGCATTTTGGAAGGATATATAGAGTGTGAAACAGACTTTATATAAACTTAACAATATGTCAAATAAGAGCCTTTCTGGATACCTGCATGCATACATAATAAATGAAGACCCTAAAGATATATGGGTTTACAGTGAAATATGAAGAATACATGTGAATTATAACCACAAAATTGAAGTAGTGGTGTTTTAGTTTCCTTGATGCTAAAGCAAATATCATGCAATGGGTTGGCTTAAAAAAGGGAAAATTTGGCTCCCAGTTTTGAGGATAGGAGAGGTCCAAATCAGGGCATTGTCAATGCAATGCATTCTCTCAGAGGACTGTGACATTATGGGGTTGGCTGTCAGTGATCCTTAGCCCTTGGACCCTTAGTCACATGACAATGCATATGGCAGCCTCTCTTAACCTTTCCGTTCTCTTCCAGATTCCATTGACATTCAGTTTCTGGTTGCTCTCTCTATGACTTTTTCAATCTGTAGGATTTCATTCTCTTTATAAAAATAATTTCCAGTAATAGGATTAAGACCCATCCTGATTGAGTTGGACCACACCTTAATTGAAGTAGCCTCATCAAAAAGTCCTGTTATGATGGGTTCATATCCACAGGAATGGATTAAATTTAAGAACATGCTTTTCTGTGGTATGCAGCTCCAAACCTCCACAAATGGTTAATTCTGGGGAAGAAGAGAAGGAGGAAAATTTGATTGGTGATATCTTTAAAAATATATGTAATGCATTTTGTCCTTAAAAAATATGAAATTATACACATACATTTTCAGGGAAATGAGATGATATTGTATCAATGAAGCAATAACCAGAGGCTCTTCTAAAGAAACATTTCAGAGCACAAAAACGGCATTTAAATTATGATACTTGAAATTTTTTAAAGTGTAGCAATAATGGGACATAAAATTGAGGACACTTCTCAAAAGTAGACAAAGAGAGATAAAAATAGGAATGAAAAGATATTAAGTGTAGAGTTAACTATCCCATCCACTCAAATTCTTAATATGAATTCCAGAAAGCATGATTTGGAGAAAACAGCAAATTATTACGGAAGTAATACAAAGAAATTTTTCATTAAGGCAGGAGACACAAGTTCCTAGATTAAAAAGTACCACATAAAAGTACATTAAATGAATGAAAAAAAAAAAGATTCATGCCCTTCCTTCAATGTGAAATTTCAGAACATCAGTGATAAAGTGAAGATGCTAAAAGCTTCCATAGATGGAAAAAAGTTAATGTGCAAATGATCAGACATCTTATTGGCTTCAGGCATCCCAGCAGCAATAAAAGCAACTAGAAGACAGGAGGAGAGCCCCAATATTCTCGGAAGCCATTTTCAACCAAGAATTCCACATGTATCCAATCTTTCAGTCAGGTTTGAGAGTAAGTTAAATATAGCCATTTTACAACATATGACGTCTCAAAAATTTATTACTCATATGTTATTGCTCAACAAGCTTTTGGAAGATATTGTCAACAAAAATGAAAGGAAAAACTAATAAAGAGGAAAATATAAGAATCAAAAATTGGAATCAACATAAGGAGGAAGTAGATGGATTCCCAGGATGTTTATGAAGGGGCATGTTAGCATGGCAGCTGTGTTGCAGTCACAGCAACTAACCATTCAATTGGAACCAGAGGATAGAAGACCACTGTAGCAGTTTGGTACTGTTTATGAATTACAAAAATAGATATTGGATTATGTTTCTAAACTGGTCTTTTCCCCTGGGCATATTAGAGTGTATTGGATCACTTTTACTTGATTAAATAATGATTAATGCTTTGATTGGGTCACATAAGTAAGGCTTTCAGTCTCCATCCCCTTGGTGAGTGGGGACTTACAGAGAAAATTACAAGGCACAAGAGTTAATTGGAGTTTTTGATATTGAAGCCCCAGGAAGAAAACACATAGAGAAGCAATATGTGATGAAGGACAGAGGCCCCAGGAAAAGAGATGAGCTGTTAGCCTGATAGTCCACAGCTGGCCTTGTGGAGAGAGCAGAGCAGCTAAGCCCAGAGAGAAATGAGCCACAGGGGAGAGATCAGACTTATCCCAGGGTACAGCTGATATTGGAAGAAGCTGGGACCACAGAGCCTTAAGAGGAAGCCTGGACCCTTGCAGACATCAGCAGCTATCTTGCTCTAGCAAAAGGCAGCAAAGTTCAGTGAGGGAGGTATTAATAACTTATGCTTTATGTCCTGGTAATTGTGTCTACCCCAAATACATAGCCTTTATAAAAGCCAACGTATTTCTGGTATTTTGCATTAGCACCCCTTTGGCTGACTAATACAACCACCATGAGAAAAAAAAGAAACTCAATGATTACTTAATGTGTTTGTATGGATAAGAGATATACAGTTCTGTGGCAATATTAAAGGATGTTCCTGATATTTTGATAACTAAGCAAAGAAGCAAACAAGAAATATAATTAATAATTAACTCCCTGAAGAAATAAGAAATCTGCACAGGAAAGAAAATCTAATCAAAATGCATCATGTGACCTAGGCTTAAAAGTATTTTATGGGAAACGGACTTTGGCCCAGTGGTTGGGGCGTCCGTCTGCCATATGGGAGGTCCGCGGTTCGGACCCCGGGCCTCCATGGCCCGTGTGGAGCTGGCCATGCGCGGTGCTGATGCGGGCGGGGGGTGCGGTGCCGCGCGGGGGTGTCTCCCGCGTGGGGGGACCCCACGTGCGGGGAGTGCGCCCGTGAGGAGGGCCGCCCAGCGTGAAGGGAAAGTGCAGCCTGCCCAGGGGTGGCGCCGCCCACTCTTCCCGTGCCGCTGGCGGCGGCGGGGGTGGACTGGGAGGCAGGACGCGGCGGGTGGGCACCAAGAACAGACAACCAGGGGAGGGGGGGGGGATTAAATAAATAAATGAATCTTTAAAAAAAAAGTATTTTATAGTGATAATAATTTGAATACAGAATATTTATTGAACCAAAAACGGTCTCATAACTATATTCAGAGCATTGGGCGATGACTAACTGTGGTGGTAAAAATATTATTAAATCCTCTTTCTCCAGATCAATACTACAGTTTCTTCCATTACTAGTCACAATAGTTCTATAGTAGAATACCAGCAAGTCCATTCCAATCCATATTTTGCTCCTCCATCCTGTGTACACTAGATTGGTGATTTTTCATGGACAGATGCTGGACATTGTATATCCTGCCATAGCCCCTGACTGTACTCAGAGAGAGTGTAAACTAAAATGTAACCTATATTCCATGTGGTGCAGGGGTATTCCAAAATGTATTCACAAAATGCAATGAATGTGCCACAATGATGAAAAAGGTTGTTGATGTGGGAGGAGTGGGGGGTGGGGGGTGGGATATGTGGAACCTCATGTTTTTTAGTGTGGCGTTTTTGTTATCTATGTACCTTAAAGAAAGGACAATTTAATTTAAAAAAATTTAAAAAATTTTGAATCCTCTTAGTGCATAGGGAGGGGCCAAGAGTTTATCTATATATCTATATTTCTACCCTAAGAATAAAATATAAGGGGTTGTTCTTTTAAATATGGACATAATTACCAGAAGACACAAAAAATAAGTGAAACTGGCTAGCTTTCAAGAGGGGGACACAGGAGTGGCAGAGAATATGGCAGGGTTCTGGAATTTCTATTTCTGGTTATTAACTTTGAAGGGCTATTTGATTTTTAGATCATGCACCTATATTACATAAAAACAATGAAATTAAATTGAATTTACTATATGGAAAGTATTAATAGTATTTACTATTAAAAGCATTTAAGTATCTAACTTTAAAAAATTTCAGGCCAGTTCTGAATTCCTATTTTAAAAAACTAGCATAAACTATTGATAAGCATTGGAATTTTCCATCCATTATATTATCTCTTCTTGGCTCTCAAAGAACTGAGAGATAACAAGGTAATCACAGGGCCTAGCAAAAGCCAGTTTAGTACCTGAGTTTGAAAATGCAATCAATTGCGCCTCATTGATATGAATTTTTAAAATATTTTCTCATTTCTTTAATCATGACTTTTAATTTTCTTCTTAGAAGCCATGAGGGAGGGAGTCTGTTGACTACAATACTGATGCTGTTATAACACAATACTTATGGCTAAAACTGATATCCTATAAATCTCAGTAGTTCATGGACTCTTCTGCTGCTATGCTGCCATTTGTTTGATATTAGAATATTATAGTAGCAATTTTCTCCTTCATTTATAATATACATTTATTTATCTTTTTAAGCATTTTATGCCTATTTGCTCTATGCAATCACATAATTTTAATACTAAAATTTATGCAGTCCTTGCATAAAAATTCCATCCATTAAATTCTACACAATATAAATACAAGGCCCAAATCTGACAGAAGGTGTTTTTCTTGGAAATGGTCTCATTCACTCATAGGAGATTTTGTTAGAGTACAAATGCTGGCAGGATATTATAGCATTCACATAAGAGGGTCTATGTGTTTTCTGAAGTGACTAGCTCTCTTTAGGGAGTCAGTTTTCAGTAGAAAATAAATATGTGATAGAAAGGAAATCATTTTGTAAAAATTGTTTAAGGGTGGGAAATGTGAACTTTGTATTTGTGGTGGTTTGGAGCTAATTATCCCAGAAAAACAAACAAACAAATAAACAAAACATATTCTTGAACTTAATCCATTCCTGTGCATATGAGCTATTGTAAATAGGATTTTTTAATGAGGTGACATTACATAAGGTATGGCCCAGTAGAATCAGAGTGGATCTTAATCCAATTAATGAAAGCTTTATAGAGAGGGTCAAAAAGAGAGAGAAAGGCAGAGACAGCAGCCAGAAGCTGAAAGCCAACAGAAGTCAAAAGTGAAAGAAGCCAAGGGAGGTCACTATGGATATTGCTATGTAATAGAAATGCCAAGGACCAAGGTTCACCAGCAGTCAGACCCAGAATGCATTTTGTCTTCTAGGAGAAAGCATCGCCCTGATGACACCTTGATTTTGGACTTCTCCTAGCCTCTAAACTGTAAGCTAAAAATATTCTTTGTTTAAGCTCACCCATTGCTTGATATTTGCTTTAGCAACCAAGAAACTAAAACAGTATTATTTAAACTGTGACTGTTAAACATTATTCAAGCTATGTATATTTAATGCCTACTATTTGTAAGACTAGGTAGTAGTTACTTGAATGTTAAAGTAATTCGTGTGTAATCCCACTTCACTGGAACTTGAAGTGGAGTTGGGGAAATAATTATATTAAAATATAAATAGGATTCAAAGCCACAATGTTGTAATTTATATGTAAAATAGAGTTTTATGATGACACAGGATAGGGCAGTACTTTAAGCTACTAGCATTTAAAGAGCTTATCACTGAGGAAGTAGTATATGATTTGATGAGGTCAGACTCCAGTGATGAATGCATAATTAGTATGGTTGAGGAGCTGAAGAATTATTTGAAGCATTCACCTCACAACAAATCACACATTGTTCTTAGAGTGTGTTTGTGTTTTTGCAGGGCATATGAAGAAAACACCATTGAGAATGAAGGTAATTTATGAAGGTGAACCTAAGATTCCTCTTGTACTTGACTGATAAAGGGATGACCAAGAAAGGTAAACAACTATTTTGATACCTCTAGGTATTAGATACTATCAGGTATACTGTCAGATATTTCCAAGCAGATTGTATCCAAGAATGAAGGATAGAATCAGATTCCAGTTGCTTTGTGGAGCATACTTCAATCCAACTATATCAATACCATTTCAATGAAACTCTTTGAGATGATAAGGAAATACTTGATAATTATTCTTGCAATAAGAGGGATTATGGCATTTATTTCTTTCAGCTCAGTGGGGAGGTATTAGATGCTTTGTACCTCAGTCCAAAGTTATGTGGCATTGATGTAGAACTTAGGACTTGCTTGTAAAACCTTACCCTGATTTCTGGTTTTTAGCCTTCTCAATTTTTATATCATCCCACTGCTTTCTCCTCATTTGACCCTCATTCATTCCAGGATGTATGGGAAGTGTAATTGAGTGTGAGCCTCCAGGACATCCTGAGTATAAAGCCTTGGGCAGGGAGAAGAGCAACAATAAGAAATGAAGGCAACCACCATTTAATTTTAGTAATAACTAGTTCTCATATTTTCTCCATACCAAAGAATACATTTGAATGCCTCAAGCTTATTTACATTTATTGCATTTTATTAAAATGACAATACCAGCTATGCACTGATAAGTAAATGTGTAGGGGAATTATTAACATTCTTTAGACAACTTACTAGAAACCTAAGCTTTACTTCATTTAACTGTGTTCAGCAAACATGTATGTGCCCATACATGAGCTTACATAACACTAAAGCGAAAACTATAATACTGGTCAGATTTTATTAAGTGCCTTTGGAAGTACAGTGTATTATGGGAGCCCCTTGAAATGGTTTTGGGAGTGAAGAAATGGTTTTGGGATAGAAGATTTTAAGACTTAGATGGGAAAGTGGCTTGTGGTTAAATAAGTTCTGTCATTTCTGTTGTTTTATTACTCAGAGGTCTTATGTAATGAAATAATTAACTTGAGTGGCAAGATGTAGCTTTCTTATGTATCCTAATAAGCTCTGAGAAGAATGGACAGAGAAGTTTCATTGAAGGACTTTCATAAGAGATGTAATGCCACATTGATTCCCACTGAGGGGTCAGGCCAGTTGATGGGTGTAGTTTGTAAGGCAGCACCTATAAGAAGAAATCTGTTTTAAAACTGAGTGGAAATTTCTGTTTTCTTTTCAATTCCCTGTGAACCCAGACGTGGATTAGATATTTTTGGAACGTGCCACAGGCAGCCAGGCAGGCTGGGATTTCATTCCAGCCCATCTCTGTTCTGAAATAATGAAAGAAGATCCAAGAAATTGTACCTGTCAAATCTGTCAGGAACTAAAAGCAAAAGGAGATCATTTTGACAGTTTTCAGCAGCCATTCTGCTGATCACCCATGTTACTACTGTACTGTGTTCCTAAGGAAGTGATGGGTGAGCAGTGAATTATGTGTTTCAGAATTAACTCAAAAGGATATCTCAAATGTATGTGTTGCCCTCGACAAGTTTGGAAAAACTGGCTTTCTATACCAGAAAGGTTTGTATTTGAGAGAGAGAGAGAGAGGCTTAATATGTGTTGGATATGTATAGAGTTGACAATATGATCATATTCCTGTCTTGTCTCTCGGTTCTTGTTTTCTTTCTGAGGGTTTTACTTGCAAACAGAAATGAGCTTACTGACACTCACATGCAGTTGGAATACATTGCATTTCTCTCATTTTTTACTTCACTGTGGAAAAAAACAAATAAGCAAATAAACTGAAGCAAATACCACTGGCCAAAAAAAAATACTCCTGTATCCAGATGAGGGAAGGAGTGTTGATGCTTTATAAAAGACATTAGCTGTGTTTTCATTTCAATTTGGTTGGGTAACTTTTTGAATCATTCTACATATTTAATCATGGATTCACTAGTCAGAAAGTTTCCTTGTGTTCTAAGTAATCTAGTCATTTTCCATATAGTAGAACTGAGTCACTACCATGTTTCAAGGAACTTTTCCTGATCCAGGGCTTAATCTTTAAAAAGCAGGTTCTATGAATGCATTGTCATCAGGGGTTAGTCTAAATTTAAGGATTGAAATACTGCATAGATTTGGGAATAACTCTTAATTTCTTGAAGGATGTATATAATTAGAGAAAGAGATTTAAACCTAAGTAAAGAGATGATGGGAAAATGGCATCAGAGTGTCAAGGGAGGGCTCAACTTTCTCACAAAAACAACAGAGAAAGAACCAAAAGCTGTCTGAGGGGCATGTGTTGGAGGTTAGCAGCCCAGGACAGTGCTTCACAGCTCCCAGCATTATTGAGTCCTGACCTAATTTTTAAAAAAGATTTACTTTATTTATTTATCCCCCCCTTTGCCTCTTGTGCTCACTGTTTGTTCTCTGTCCATTCGCTGCATGTTTTTTTCTGTGTCTGCTTGTCTCCCTTGGTTGTGTCATCTTGCTGCATCAGCTCTCTGCAGGAGGCATGGGCTGTCAGCTCACTGTGGGTGCAGGCTATCTAGCTCTCCTCGGGCACAGGCCATCACAGCCCCATGGGTACGGGCCAACATGCTTTCACCAGGAGGTCCTGAGAACTGAACCCAGTGCCTCCCATATGGTAGACAGGAGCCCAATTACTTAAATTCGTGAACATATTCTGATGCCTAGACATCAGCAAAAATTACAAACCATACTAAGAAATAGGAAGAGATGAATCAGCCAAAAGAGCAAACCAAATATACTGAAGTGATACAAAATTTAAGACATTCAATAATAATCATGCAACTTTCCTAAATCATTTCTAATAATTGAAAGAAAATATGACAAAAGAGAAAAGGATATTAAGAATACACTGGATGAACATAAAGAACAATTTGAAAGGATGCAAAGAAAAGTAACACACCTAATGATAATTGTATTAGTCAGCCAAAGAGGTGCTGATCCAAAGTACCAGAAATCTATTGGTTTTTATAGAGGTTCTTAATTTGAGGTAAAAATTTACATTTACAAGGTTCTAAAGAGTCCAACTAAGTTTAATTCTTCACTCAAGTCTGGTGCCAGGTGTTGAAGCAAGATGGCAGGTAACCTTTGCTTGGTGTCTCCTTCCTTCTTCCTCTTAAGGTTCCATGGGCCTGGCTTCTTCTGATCTCAGTTGTAGGCTGGCATAGGGCTCATTTCTCTTCCTGCGGCTTTAGCTGTTTGAGCATTCTTTCTGTCACATGGGAGGAAGGAAATGACCAAGTTCTCTCCTTTTCCATAACTACTGAAGTGATTGGATCAAAGCCCTAGTCTTAACATAATTTATTCAAAAATATCAGCTGAATCTAATAAAATCAAACGGGATCATACACAGAGGAAAAGACCCATTTACAAAAATAAAATCTCTTTTTAGAATTCATAAATATTTTCAAACTGCCACAGGAATGAAAGACACGAAGGAACCAAATCAAGATCTCAGAAATAGACCATGACATCTACAGTCAAGTGATTTTTGACAAGTCTGTTAAGCCCACCCAGCTGGGCCAGAACAGTCTATTCAAAAAATAGTGCTGGGAGAACTGGATAGCCATATACAAAAGAAAGACTGAAGACCCCTATCTCACACCTTCTTCAAAAATTAACACTAAACGTATCAATGACCTAAATACAAAACTGACAAATGTAAAAATCCTAGAAGAAAATGTAGGAAAACATCTTCAAGGTTTTGTGGTAGGTGATAGTTTCTTAAACTTTACACCCAAAGCACAAGCAACAAAAGAAAAAATAGATAAATGGGACATTCTCAATGGGTGAAAATATTTGGAAATCACATATCCAATAAGGGATATATAAAAGACATCATACAACTCAACAATAAAAAGAGAAAATACCTGATTAAAAAATAGGCAAAAGACTTGAAAAGAAAATTGTCCGAAGAAGAAATACATATGGCAAAGAAACACATGAAAAACTGTTCAACATCACTAGTGATTAGGGAAATGCAAATCAAAACTCTGATGAGATATCATTTCACACCTATTAGACTAGACAATATTAAAAAGCTTGAAAACTATAAATGTTGGAGAGATTGTGTAGAAATAGGAACTCTTATTCACTGTTGGTGGGAATGTAAATGGTACAGATACTATAGAAGAATTTTTGACATTTCCTACAGAAGTTGAATATAGAATTGCCATGAGACCTTGAAATACCACTACTAGGTATGTACCCAGAAGAACTGAGAGCAGTGACATGAACAGATATCTACAAACTTACATTCATAGTGATGTAATTCATAGTCACTAAAAGTTGGGAACAAACCAGCTGTCCATATACTGATGATGGATAAACAAATTGTGGTTTATTCACATGACGAAATATTATGCAGCAGTAATAAGAAATGAAGTCATGAAGCATATGACAATATGGATGGACCTGGAGGACATTATGTTGAGTCAGAAAAAGAAGAGACAAATACTGTATGCTTGTGCTAAATATATTGTGTAAACTCAAGGAATTATTAATTAGAATATAGGTAACCAAAAAATATAATGAGCATAGAGAATGGAAAGCTGAGAGTTACTCTGTGTAGAATTTGTTAAAAGGTTGTTTATCAATGGTCCACATATGAGGTGCAGTGGTGCTCAGAGATGTACTCACCAAATGCAATGAATGTCTCATGATGATGGAGGAGGTTGTTGCTATGGGGGGAAGAGTAGGGTGAGGGAATTGGGGGGTATATGGGGACCTCATATTTTTTTTAATGTAATATTAAAAAAATAAATAAAGACAAAAAAAGAATTAACAAATTTTTTTTTTAAATGGTTGTTTGTAAACCTTTGGAAATGAATGAAATGGTGAGAGTACATCATGGTCTTTGTGACAAGCAAAGCTATTGTATGGGTATGACAATGGTTGAAAGGGAAAGTCTAAGGAAATATATATTACTAGAAGGAAAGCTAAAAAATGTAACTTGGGACTGTATAACATAGTGAAACCTCATGTAAAATATGAGTATGGATATATTGCATATATAAAAGTTTTTACAAAATATAAATATAAATAAATAAGAGAGAAGGAATCAGAATAGCAGTTATGTACAGAAGGGGAAGCATAGAGAGATTGAGAGCTGATTAATTTCGGGTGTTTGGTTGGTTAGCTTTTATTATTATTATTATTATATATTAGTGGAATAATGAAAATTCTCTAAACATGATTGAAGTGAGTATACAACTAAGTGATTATACCGAATATCATTGATTGTATACTTTGGATGGATTTATGCTTCATTAACATGTATAAATAAAATTGGTTTGTTAAAAAGGAAAACCTACGTCAAAAGACCCAGGGTTAGTTTCAGACTCTTTTCTTTCACTTGCAAGCTGTGTGCCTTTGGACAAGTCATTTAAACTCCCTTGATCCCAGTTTCCTCATCTTCAGAATGAGATAATGACAGTTACAGTGCTGTTTTTAAGTGTGTCAAATAAGATAACATATTAAACCACTTTAGAATCTTTGAAAACACTATAAGAAATATGAAGTCTTGTTAAAGTAACAGTCATGATTTATATTTCTTTTATACCCAAAGTATACATGTAGTAAGATTATGTGAACAAACATTCCTTCCTTCCTTCCTCCTTCCCTCACTCCCTGATGGTGGTTACTATGTCGGTGTGAATCCCTGAGTAAACAAGATAATCAGCACACTATGCCAACTGAAGATTGATATGTGGCATAAGTGAGAATTAACGTTTTGTTGTTTTAAACCATTGAAATTTTGTGGTTGTTGTTATCACAGCCTAACATAGCCTGTCTAATATACATAGTGAAGAAAACATAGTGAGGTTTTCTGAGCTAGTGCTTGATGACTCAATTTACTTGAGCTAAGAATATATAGACACAGGATTATGATCAAACTGACCAATTCTGTCAAGAAAATGAGTTAACGTTATTGTTTAGTACTTGACAATAATCACAGAAATACTTGTTAGTTAGATTAAATTTCTATTTTATGGAGATTTCTGTCTCATATTCAAAGAGATAATATTGCAATCACTTGCATGTGAAGTCTTTATGATCCCATAACTTTTAGTGATTTGTCTGATTAAAGGGTTGAAATTTGAAAGAGTTAAATTTATGTAATAACTACATAAATTTCACACTGTATCTATAGGGAAAGCAAGAGCAATACAACCACAAAACATGTTAAATGGTTAAAAAAAGAGTGAGAATATATCCAAGTAGATTGTAAAGCTAATATTAAAATGGTACTAAAATGCTAATTCCCTTAAATTCTAAAAGATATATGTTATAGAAGTTTAGATATGTAAATCTCAGTAAAGATCTCTGGGGCATTTTTAGCACTGAAGTGTGACACCACCAGAGGCAATCAAATATCAAATAATATTTGGTGAACATTAGATTAACAAAATGCCAGGCCATAAATAAGTTTATACAACATCTCCCCAGAATTCCATTAAAACAAATCCACAAAAAATGCAAAATAATATTCATACATTCATACTATTCAGAGAGAGAAATAGATAGTTGAGAGTAAATATTTGAAGATAAAGCACCATCTCCTGATGTTTTAAATCTAGAAGAAAGACGACAAAAAGAACTTTAGTTTTATACTGCCTTTAAAAATGTAAAGTATGGAAATATCCAGTGTTGTAAACATGTGCTACCCTTACAGAATGGCTTTCTGCTATTTTCTTTTTCTAATATAAAGAATGCCCCTGCTTTGTTTCCTACATTGAGCTGAACTCAATGCCTTGGGACCCGGATATGAGACATATTAAAAAAGTTGAGGGGGAAATTTCCCTTCTAAGTTTGGATGCAGCAATTTTTTAGTGTGACTTGTAAGGCTGCTATTCCCAACAATCTTAGTCATGACAATGATTATATTGATAAACAGCATAATTATATGGTTTGTTCATTAACTTGATAAATTAGTCTTATACTCACTTTGTTTTATGAAGTTATGTGACAATGCTATTAAGACCATTTTGATGAGTAATAATATGCCTGTGTCACTATTAGAAAGATGAGTCAATTTTAAAGAGTCCTAAGAAGTGGAAATCTGGCACATTTATGATCATCTTAAAATTTTTACTGAGGAAAAAATTAGAAATTTAAGAAATGAAAAGTTAAGTACAAATCTAAGATGGTTATTGATGCTATCATCATGTATGTAAGTCAAAACTATAGGTTTATTTCTCTTAAAGATCCAATGCAGAATCCCTACATTTATACAATAGTAAACAAAGTTTCTAATGAAAATATAGAATTAAAGATTTTTAATGATTTTTTGAAATTCATTTATAGTTTATTCATGGTGAGGAATTAGATATGTTGTACATGTTTAAACTTATGGCTTTGCATAGAATGCTTGGGATGTAATGTCATATAATGAGACTGATCTAGAACTGCTTTTGGCCACCATGGAGTAAGAGACACCAGATTGATCTTTCAACCTGAAACAATTACAAACATGGACAAAATATATGAAACAATGGCTTTAAAAACACAGGACACTAAGCATTATAGATGGTAAATACATTAGGTATTAATTTCCCTAGCCTTTGACTTATGATTTCTCTACTTATTGTCTTAAGAGAGTTTCCAGATTGTAGTGCAAGAAGAAGGAACTCAGGCACCAGGGAGAGACTGACAGATGCTCTAAAATTCCAAGAAGACAAAGGTAGCTAGAGTTCTCAGGGCAGAATACTGGACATAGGAAGCTTGATTTCAACTTAACCATATAGATAATTACATTAAAAATAGTACAGATACTCCCAATTAAAAGGCAAAGGTTATCAGATTGGATAAAAAAGTAACAGTAAACTATAGGTTGACTACAATAAATACATTATAATTATAAAAATACAAATAGGTTAAAAATCAAATAATGAAACTCAATATATCATGCTTTCAGGAGTTAAAGGAAAGCTTGACTGGCTGTATTAAAATCAGTTAAAATATATTATAAAGCCAAGCATCTGGCCAGGTATAAAGACAGTCATTTCATAATGACAAAGGGGTCAATTCATCAAGAGATGGCAGCAATACTAAATGTTTATGTGCTCAATAACAGCTTCAAAATACATGAAGAAAAACTGATAGAAATGCAAGAAGTACAAAACAAATCCACAATTATGTTGTGTATTTCAACATGCCTCTCTCATTAATTGATAGAACAGGTAGAGAAAATCTGTAAGAACATATAAGATTTAAAATAAACTATTGGCCAGCTTAATGTAACTGATGTTTATAGTACACACCACACAAAAACAGGGAATACCCATTCTTTTCATATGCATATGGAACATTTACCAACATAGACTGTACTTAGAGGCATAAAACAAGTTAAAATTAATTAAAAGAAGTCAACTCATACAAAGTATGTTCTCTGAACCACAATGTAATTAAAATAGAAATTAGTAAGTAATGATCTCTGGAAAAACCTCAAAGCCCCACATATCTTGGGTTAATCTCAATATCATTATGTAGGGTGAAAGACAACAGACAAAAAATATTCCATTGATTGCATTTATATAAAACCCTAGCAAATGCAAACTAATTCATAGTCAGAAATAGGGTCAGTGGTTGCCTGGGAATGGGTCACAGGGAAGGTGGGAAGAGGGAGTATACAATGGGAAACTTTTGGTAGTAATGGATATGTTCAGTATCTTGACTGTGGTGATGGTTTCACAGGTATGTATTCATATGTTAAATACTGTCAAATTATGCATATTAAATATGTTCAGTAAATTGTACCTCAATTACAACTCAACAAATTTCTTAAAAAGTACCCACTCGCCTTCTTACATGATTGGTAGATTCATTTGATATTGATAATACTGATCAACCAGTGTAGTGAACTTGCATTTCTATAGGCTTGTTATAAACTGAGTTTATATCACAAGGAATAATAAACTACAGCATTTAAAGATGGCCTAAAGCTTTGACAATAGTCTTGTTCTTTGAAAATGATAATGGTGATATACAAAACCTTGTCATATTTATTATTTTAATCAAATGTAACATTTTCCCTTGCTTAGCATCCTCTACATCCAATTTTTATTAAAGGTGATTACACTAGCTTTCTAAGTTCTTTTTTTTTAAATATTTATTTATTATTTTTTTTTAATTACATTAAAAAAAATATATGAGGTCCCATTCAACCCCACCGCCCCCGCCCCCCACTCCCCCCACAGCAACACTCTCTCCCATCATCGTGATACATCCATTGCACCTGGTAAGTTCATCTCTGAGCATCACTGCACCCCATAGGCAATGGTCCACATCATAGCCCAGACTCTCTCACGTTCCATCCAGTGGGCCCTGGGGGGATCTACAGTGTCCCGTAATTGTCCCTGAAGCACTATCCAGGACAACTCCACGTCCCGAAAACGCCTCCACATCTCATCTCTTCCTCCCGTTCCCCACACCCAGCAGCCCCCATGGCTACCGTTCCCACACCCATTCCACATTTTCTCTGTGGACATTGGATTGGTTGTGTCCATTGCACACCTATGTCAAGTGAGGGCTTAGATTGCACATGGGTACTGGATGCACTCTTCCCACTTCTAGTTGTAGACACTCTAGGCTCCATGTTGTGGTGGTTGACCTTCTTCAACTCCATGTTAGCTGAGTGGAGTAAGTCCAATAAGTCAAAGTGTAGGAGCTGAAGTCTGTTGAGGCTCTGGGCCTGGGTGTCATATTATCAGTCCAGAGATTCAAATCCCCTACATATATCTTAAACCCAGCACCAACTACAATTCCAATAAAGTAGCATGCAAGTCTTGTGAAAAGAGATCCCCTCTGAGTCCATTTCCATCACGCAGAAACACCAGCTCCAAAGAAGGGCCATCTGTCATGGCAGTAAACCCCTTCTGCCATGACCATAGAACCCGTGGGTCTCTTTATCCCTCAAAAGAACCAATACCTGGGGTTGTATCTACCTTATCTGTCTCTTAGACTCTGTTCAGTTGTACATAGGGGTATTCCTTCTGACAACCTCCAGACTATTTTTTAGAGACTCACAGCCTTATAATCTCATTTCTCCTTTCCATTTCCCCCTTACATTAGGTCAAACCGCTTCCCGAAGTCATGTTATTATATGTAGACAGGTATATTCTGCTGTTCCGCATTGAATCTTTGATTCAAGGTCATTTTCTAGTTGCTTCTTCAGCTGGTATGTGGTAGTGATCCCTCGGTGCCAGGGAGGCTCTTCCCCGGGTGTCGTGTCCCACGCTGGGGGGAATGCATCACATCTACACGCTGAGTTTGGCTGTGAGAGTGGCCACATTTGAGTAACATGAAGGCTGTCAGGAGGAAACCCCCAGGCACAATGCTACTCTAGGCCTTGTTCTTATTGCAGGTGCATAGACTCAAAAGTGTAGCCATTAGTATCAAGAGCCCACTGTTGGGCCCTCCTTCCTTCCTGGTTCTTGAGTTGCACCTGGAGGATTGCTGCTGCTCTCCCAGGGCCCACAACAGTGACCCCCCGGCCAGGAGCCCAGTACCCCCCCAGCTGTTGTTTTTAATTGTTTCCACTCTGAGTATATATAGACATTACCATATACCCTGGGCATATGCCCTGTATAACTCCCTGTCAACCATATATATCCTGTCAATAACATCCCATATCAGTATTCCTCCGCTGCCATTGTTGAAACTCTCTGTGATCCAAAACTTCCCGTAAAGTGAATCCCAACATAATGCCAGCTTCAGAAGAGTCTTAGATCACCAAAATTCATATATACAATATACAGTATTTCCCCAGATCCACCATAAAACCTTTTCCCTTCCACAGCAATAATCTTTTAACTTATTCATATCATATTTCCTGAAACTGATGTACAGATTCCGAAACTATAGTTTTCAAACAAGGTAACATTTGTGCTTACTATGTGGTCCATACTTTAGGTTGTACAGTTTTCTAAATTTTTTAGTTATCCTATGTTTTGTCTTATGGTTTTCATTATTAGTCTGTCGTCCCCTATATGTTTTTGGTGTAATATTAGCTGTTTTATATTCATCCTCGTGTACTCTCACATAACTCCTCTTTTGCCCCCTTATTTACCTTTGTTCCATCCATTGCACGTCCATTTTCCCCTCTCCTTAGGGCCCACAACGCCTGCCAATCTAATGCACTGGGAGCCATCCTTTCTCACGAGAGATACAGTTCTCTCTATTCGACGGCATTAGTCTTCCCCAGGATATGGGTCCACCCCACCCAATGGTAGACCCCACCTTGGCAAAATGAGCCTTCAGCTATTCCCTCCGGAGTCCGTTCCTCATCAGACCATACCCCCTGAGCGTCCTAACCAGGTAACCCTCCTACTTATACTTTGATACGTTTTACTCAACATTTAGTTCTCAATGAACTTCTGGCACTCTCCAATGTTTGTATGTTGCCCCTCCCTCCCACCTATTTCTTGGACCATATTACCCCTCTTCCCATCCCCAGCCCCCCTCAAACCCAGAAAACCCCACCCGAAGGTAACCCCTTGCCCCCATTTTGTCCCTTCTTTGTGCTCATACTTACCACCAGCTCATCACAGATTCCACCCCTACAGACATTAACTCACAGCCTTCCTCCACCCCCCAATTTCCAGTAAGCCACTTTTCCAGACTCTAGCTCTCTGAGGCAGTTAACTTATTTCATATCATTGAGGTCATATAGTATTTGTCCTTCAATGCCTGGGTTGCTTCACTCAACATAAGATTCTCAAGGTTCATCCATGTTATCACGTGCGATTGTAGTGTATTGGTTCTTACAGCTAAGTAGTATTCCATTGTGTGTATATACCACATTTTATTGATCCACTCATCTGTTGATGGACTTTTGGATTGATTCCAACTTTTGGCGATGGTGAACAATGCTGCTATGAACATTGGTGTACATATATCGGTTTGTGTCCTTGTTTTCAGATCTGATGGGTATATACCCAGCAGTGGTATTGCTGGGTCATATGGCAAATCTATGGATAATTTTTTGAGAAACTGCCAAACTGTCCTCCAGAATGGTTGGATCCTTCTGCATTCCCACCAGCAATGGATGAGTGTTCCCCTTTCTTTACATCCTCTCCAGCATTTGTATTCTACTGTTTTTTTCATGGCTGCCAATCTTATGGGAATAAGATGGTATCTCATTGTAGTTTTGATCTGCATTTCCCTGATAGCTAGGGATTTGGAGCATTTTTTCATGTACTTTTTAGCCATTTGTATTTCTTCTTTGTAGAAGTGTCTGTTTAAATCTTTTTCCCATTTTTTAAATGGGTTGTTTATCTTTTTGTTTTCGAGATATATGAGTTCTTTTTATATGCAAGTTATAAGTCTCTTATCAGATATATGGTTGCCAAATATTTTCTCCCATTGTGTGGGTTCCCTTTTTACTTTCTTGACAAACTCCTTTGAGGTGCAGAAGGCTTTAATTTTGAGGTAGTCCCATTTATCTATTAGTTCTTTTGCTGCTTGTGCTTTTGGTGTGATATTCATGAAGCCATTTCCTATTACAAGGTCCTGTAGATGTTTCCCTACACTGCTTTCTAAGGTCTTTATGGTCTTGGCTCTTATATTTAGGTCTTTGATCCATCTTGAGTTGATCTGTGTATAAGGTGTGAGATGGTAATCCTCTTTCATTCTTCTACATATAGCTATCCAGTTCTCCAGGCACCATTTGTTGAATAGGCCATTCTCTCCCAGTTGTGAGGGTTTGGTGGCTTTATCGAATATTATATGGCTATATACATGAGGTTCTATCTCTGAACTTTCAATTCGATTCCATTGGTCTGTGTGTCTCTCCTTATGCCAGTACCATGCTGTTTTCACTACTGTAGCTTTGTAGTATGTTTTGAAGTCAGGAAGTGTGATTCCTCCTATTTCGTTTTTCTTTTTCAATATGTCTTTGGCTATTCGGGGCCTCTTTTTATTCCAAATAAATTTCATAGTTATTTTTTCTAGTTCCTTAAAGAAGGCTGTGTTGATTTTTATTGGGATTGCATTGAATGTGTAGATCAGTTTTGGTAGGATAGACATCTTAATAATATTCTGTCTTCCTATCCATGAACAGGGAATATTCTTCCATTTATTTAGGTCTTCTTTGATTTCCTTGAACAATCTTGTATATTTCTCGATGTATAAGTTTTTTACCTCTTTAGTTAAATTTATTCCTAAGTATTTGATTTTTTTATTTACTATTGTGAATGGTATTTGTTTCTTGATTTCCTCCTGATCTTGCTCATTATTGGTGTATAGAAATGCTACTGATTTTTGCGCATTGATCTTATAACCTGCGACTTTGCTAAACTCATTTATGAGTTCTAGGAGCTTTGTTGTAGATCTCTCAGGGTTTTCTATATATAGGATCATGTCATCTGCAAATAATGAAATTTTGACTTCTTCCCTTCCAATTTGAATGCCTTTTATATCTGGTTCTTGTCTCAGTGCTCGAGCCAGTACTTCCAAGACAATGTTAAATAGGAGCGGAGACAATGGGCATCCTTGTCTTGTTCCTGATTTTAGAGGGAAGGATTTCAGGATTTCGCCATTGTAAACAATGTTGGCTTTAGGTTTTTCATATATACTCTTTATCATGTTCAAAAAGTTTCCTTGTATTCCGATCTTTTGGAGTGTTTTTATCAGGAAGGGGTGCTGTATTTTGTCAAATGCCTTTTCTGCATCTATAGATATAATCATGTGGTTTTTTTCTCTCAATCTGTTTATATGGTGTATTACATTGATTGATTTTCTTATGTTGAACCATCCTTGCATACCTGGAATAAATCCCACTTGGTCATGGTGTATAATTCGTTTAATGTGTTGTTGAATACGATTAGCAAGTATTTTGTTAAGTATTTTTGCGTCTAGGTTCATTAGAGAAATTGGTCTGTAATTTTCCTTTCTTGTGGTGTCTTTGTTTGGCTTTGGTACTAGGGTAATGTTGGCATCATAGAAGGAATTAGGCAGTGTTCCTTCTGTTTCAATTTTTTGGAATAGTTTCAACAGGATTGGTGTTAGTTCTTTCCGGAATGTTTTGTAGAATTCCCCTGTGAAGCCGTCTGGCCCTGGGCACTTCTTAGTTGGGAGATTTTTAATGACTGATTCTATCTCTTTGCTTGTGATTGGTTTGTTAAGATCATCAATTTCTTCTTTTGTCAGTATGGGCTGCTTATGTATTTCTAGGAATTTGTCCATTTCCTCTAAATTGTCATTTTTGTTGGAATATAGTTTTTCAAAGTATCCTCTTATGATAGTCTTTATTTCTGTGGGGTCAGTGGTGATATCACCTTTCTCATTTCTTATTTTGTGTATTTGCATCTTTTCTCTTTTTTTCTTTGTTAGTCTCGCTAAAGGTTTGTCAATTTTGTTGATCTTCTCAAACAACCAGCTCTTGGTCTTGTTTATTTTTTCAAGTGCTTTCTTATTTTCTATTTCATTTAGTTCTGCTCTTATCTTTGTTATTTCCTTCCTTCTTCTTCCTGTTGGGTTACTTTGTTGTTGTTTTTCTAATTCCTTCAAATGTGCAGTTAATTCTTCAATTTCTGCTCTTTCTTCTTTTTTGATATATGAATTTATGGCTATAAATTTCCCTCTCAGTACCGCTTTTGCTGCATCCCATAAATTTTGGTATGTTGTGTTATCATTATCATTTGTTTCAAGGTAGTCATTGATTTCTTTTGAGATTTCCTCTTTGACCCACTGTTTTTCTAAGAGTGTGCTGTTTAATTTCCAAATTGTCGTGTGAAGTCTGGGTCTCTGTCCCTTGCAAATTTCCAGCTTGACTCCACTGTGGTCAGAGATATTGTTTTGTATGATTTCGATCTTTCTGAATTCATTAAGCCTTTCTTTGTGGCCTAGCATATGGTCAATCTTGGAGAATGTTCCATGTGCGCTTGAGAAAAATGTATATCCTGCTGTGTTTGGGTGTAATGATCTATATATGTCTATTAGATCCAGCTCTTCTAATATACTGTTCAAATGTTTTGTTTCTTTACTGATTCTCTTTTGAGATGTTCTGTCCAGAGTTGATAGTGGTGTATTTAAATCCCCCACTATAATTGTAGATGCATCTATTCTTTCACTTAGTTTTTCCAGCGTTTGCCTCACATATTTAGAGGCGCCCTTGTTAGGAGCATAAATATTTATGATTGTTCGATCTTCTTGACAAATTGTCCCTTTCACTAAAATATAGTATCCTTCTTTGTCTCTCACAATTTTTTCGCATTTAAAGTCTATTTTGTCTGATATTAATATAGCTACTCCTGCCTTTTTTTGGTTGTTGTTTGCTTGTATGATTGTTTTCCAGCCATTCACTTTCAACCTCCATGAGTCTCTGGGTCTAAGATGTGTCTCTTGTAGGCAGCATATAGATGGGTCGTATTTCCTTATCCAGTGTCCCAGTCTGAATCTTTTGATCGGTGAGTTTAATCCGTTGACATTCAGTGTTATTACGTTTAGAGAGTTATTTATGGTAGCCGTATTTTGGTTGGATTTGTGTTTGTTATATTTTGTTTGTATTATTTTATTTTCCCCTTCTATTTTTGTCTTTCTTGTTGCTTTTACACTCTCCTCCATCTCTGACTGTCCTGTTTTTTCCTTTCTTCCTGCAGAATTCCCTTAAGAATTTCTTGAAGGGGAGGTTTCTTGTTGATATACTCTTTCAGTTTCTGTTTATCCGTGAATATTTTGAACTCTCCATCATTTTTGAATGCTAGTTTAGCTGGATAGAGTATTCTTGGTTGGAAATTTTTTTCCTTTAGTACCTTGACTATATCATACCACTGCCTTCTTGCCTCCATCGTTTCAGATGAGAAATCAGCACTTAATCTTATGGAGTTTCCCTTGTATGTGATGGTTTTCTTTTCTCTTGCTGCTTTTAGAATTTTTTCTTTGTCTTGAGCATTGGATAATTTGACAAGTATATGTCTTGGGGTGGGCCTGTTGGGGTTTATGACCAGTGGAGTGCGCTGTGCTTCTTAGATATGTACATCAGTCTCTTTCAGTAAATTTGGGAAGCTTTCATTCATTATTTCCTGCAACACTCCTTCTGACCCCTTTCCCTTCTCTTCTCCTTCTGGAATGCCTATAATACGTATGTTTGAGCGTTTTGCGTTATCATTCAGGTCCCTAAGTCCTATCTGGATTTTTTCTACCTTTTTATTGACCACTTCTACTATCTGTTTGATTTCCAATGCACTGTCTTCCACATCACTAATTCTCTGCTCTGCCTCTTCTAGTCTGCTGATATTTTCTGCAAGTGTATTTTTGATTTCTTGAATTGTGGTGTTCATTTCCATCATATCTGTTATTTTTTTGTGCATGTCTGCAATTTCCCCTCCAAGTGTTGTCTTCACGCTGTTAACCTCTTTCATTACTTCATCAAATTTTTCAGTGATAAATGTTCTGAGTCTTTCATTGCTTGTGCGAAGTCCTGCCCCCCTTCCTGATTTTCAGTTTGTTGAATGGATTCAGCCATGTTTTCCTGATTACTGGTTTGGTTTGTAGATTTTTGTTGCTGTCTTGTCAACATTTTTTCTTTGACGGGTTTAATCAGTTCCTTAGCTTCTTTGTCTAGTCTTGGAGATTAATTAGCTGTTGTTTTTGCATAAGTGTTATATCTTCTCTTTGTCATTTTGTTCTTCTTATTCCAATTTCTTATTGCTAGTTAAGCTCACTTTAAAGGAAAGTATTAGTGCTGGGGAAAGTCAATTGTGTAAGGAAGGAGAAAGTGTGAATTAGTATTGGTGATATATGTTTACAAAGCAACAATATGAGTTCTGGGAGGATGGAGGTTAGATCATGTAAATTGTGTAGAGTTATAGTAGTAGGAAAGTACCTATAATGAGGTAGACGACTGAATATGGGAGGAATGTGGTACGTACTAAGAGGCTATTGTTTTCGTGAGAGAGGGAAAGAGAAAAGAAAGGTAATAGTTTCAGGGACGAATACCAGATGGAAAACTAAACAAAGGTATTAGAAATTAAGAGTTAGACAGTTTGTGGATCAAAGAAAGGGAGTTGGAATATAGGAGAGATAGCAGATGGTGGAGGATATCAAGTTGTAGGGGAAAGGGGATAGTGTAGATAGGCTAAATCTATTCACAGAGAAATGAGGCAGTGGAGGGTGAGGAAACCCATCAAATGTGAGGTATTTCCTGTAGGACCTATTGTATTGTTAAGGTAAAATAGTATAAGAAGAATATTGGGGACAAGAAAGAGAGGATTGAAAAAAAAAAAAAAAGAACAACAAGAACAACAACAAAAAAAAAAATTAAAAAATTAAAAAAAAAAAACAAAAAAAAAACCAAAGAACAGAAACCCCGCCGCCAGGTTCGGCTGGGCTCAGCTGGGCTCCGGTCCCCCGCCCGCCGCCCGCCGCGGCTCGGCTGGGCTCGGCTGGGCTCGGCTGGGCTCGGCCGGGCTCGGCTTTCCCGCCCGCCGCCCGGTGCGGCGCAGCGCGGCTCAGCTCTCCCGCTCGCCGCCCGGCGTGGCGCGGCTGGGCTCGGCCGAGCTCAGCCGGGCTCCACCCCTCCGCCCGCCGCGGCTCAGCCGGGCTCGGCTGGACTCGGCTACCCTGGCTGCCGCCCGCCGGGGCTCCGCACGGTGCTAGCTGCCTCGGCTCCACCTACGCAAGGAGGGAATCCTCCACACGTAGCTGGGATCTCTGTGTATATTTCACAGATGGATCCTCTCTGTTACCTTCCCTCCAAATCGATGTCCAGACACCTCCGGACCAGGAAAAATCCCGAAACAGCCGGTCCCAAAGAGTCTCCGACGCCTCCCAGCCAATTCCCCCCAGGAGCTAGTAACCGGGAAGTTCACTCAGCCGCCATCTTGCCTCCCCCTCCTGAAAAGTCCCAATTTATATCTTATAGACCAGTCCTTTCCGTTACCTTCCCACCAAATCGATGTCCAGACACTTCCTGCCCTGAAAAAATCCTTAAAAATCCTGGTCCGGGAGAACCTCTAGCGGTGCCCAGCTGCCTCTTCCCAGGAGAGACGGCAAGGCAAGCTCACTCAGCCACCATCTTGCCGGAAGTGCTTTCTAAGTTCTAATCACTGAAATTAATATAGCCTAAATACTGACATTCTAACCCTCCTTTACTGCTGTGCCTTTGGGAGGAGGCTGATTGAGAATAAAGACTCCGATCTAAGAGCCTACCTTGCAACTTAGGAAAAAAGGGTTTCTATATTTGCCATTAGAAATCAGGCTTTTGACTGATTGATGACTAAGTTTACAGTGATTTAATCTTGGATCTACCTCAGTTAGCAGTCAGCAGATACAGAAACCATCTTGGAAATAAGCTTTCTCTTTTTATTCAAATCAGTTGACCAGACTGGCTCTACGAATAGAGCTACACTTGTCGTCTTAACCTCAGAATTCATAAAACCAAGGCAAGTGCCACTCAGGAGGACTGGTACATGGAAGTGAAAGCCAATACTTGCAAGAGCAGGGTGGGGGAAAGACAAGCGATGTGGTGGGAAAAAAAGAGATTCCCACAGCTTCCTGTTCTTTTTTTTCAGTTTTCATTAAAAGTGATTTAGCTCTAATTACTTATTGTTCATGACTGATTTTCATTGAGAACTTTTCTTTAGTGTTTTGATTTAAATACATATATGTAAGTGTGATAATGATGGTGTAAGGAAGGTGGTGCAGAAGCACAGAGGAAAAAGAGGAATAATTTTAGGAAGAATTAAGATGGGGTTGGTTATACTTACTAGTAGATTCCTTGAAGAAATGACAGTTGAGCTCTATCTTGAAGGGTAGTTAGATTTCAACAAGTGGAGGCAGGAAAGATTAACTGTGAGAGCAGGGAGAAAAGGATGGAAGACTATTTTATAATTAGATGTGTTTCCTTTTATTCTCTTTCAAGGACTGAAGGCTTACAACTTTAGATTCAGGCATTTGCAAAATCTTTTAAAGAAAATGTTTAGTTATGTTACATATGGGCAAAGTTTGGTGAAAGAAAATCTTCACACTTTAATCTGGTAAAGATTTATGTACCAGGTTCCCTTTGCATAGGATACTTGTGCCTTTTATTCCTCTTTTTGTTTGTCTGGTACTTGTGAATATCATATCCATTGCATATGGGTATAAAATTATGTTTTACAAGCATGGTTAATAAACAAACTTGCTTTCTCATATATGATGTTATACAAATCTAAAACCTATCATGATGACTATTTTCAAGATATGGTATTTGTATAAATACATTTGGTGTATTTATTCCAGCTACTTTATTAAAATACAATATGTATTTAAATATGTCTTTGAAAATGTGTATCTGTTGGAACTAGAAAATTCATAAACTGTGTTTTCATTAATCTTCAAATACAAGGCATTGTTATTCTAGCAATGGGAGAATTTTTATCATTGATATAAAGGCAGTGGCCACTTAATGTTCTGAGGGGAGGGAGAGGAAAGAATATATGTAATATGGGGGTATTTTCGGGACACTGTAACTGTCTTGCATGACATTGCAATGATGGATACAGGCCATTATATATCTTGTCATAACCTATAAAATTGTGCGGGACAGAATATAAACTATAATATAAACTGTCGTCCACCACTAGCAATGCTTCAATATGTGTCCATCAATTGTAACAAATGTACCACACTAATGAAGGATGTTGTTAATGTGGGAAAGTGTGGGAGGGGGAGGGTGTGGGCATGGCATATGGGAATTCCCTGTATTTTTTATGAAACATTTATATAATCTAAAGTTCTTTAAAAATGAAAAAAAAAAACAAATAGAAGACTGATTATTAATATATAAATAATGTCCTCTGACTTAAATTTCTTTGTCTGTCAATGAGTGAAAGAATGGTAAAATCAGAGTTAGTGATCAACAGAGTCATTTGAAAAAAGCCATACTCTTTCCAGCATAGACTGCCTCAAGAAGTAGCTTTCCTCCATTACGGAGAGAAAAGCTTACAGTTTATCTGGAAGTTTAGAGATTTGGTGAAAAACTTCCAGGTACATGGCTCTTGAGTATGCTCTGTGTCTTTTTATATCGATGATCCTGCCCTGGGCAACCCAAACTATTCTTTGGGGATATTTGGTGTTGATCATTGGGCTAATGAGGATGACTGTGTATTAGTCTTAGAAATGTTTTTCTCTCATCCTGTACTCTTAAATGATTCATTTACAACTTCTGGCCTTCATTTGAGTATGAAAGGAACCTGAGGAGTGGGGGGAATTAATGTTAATATAAAAGCTCTATATGCATCAGTGTATATTTAGATCCACTATTTATTAAATGACCAACTAAAGATAATGGCATTGTGAATGAAATTCAATGAAATTTTGAATAAAACGTAGGTTACATTTAAGGTTCAAATTGGCATAAAGAGGCAATATCATGACGTTTCAGTGCCTACAGACTACATCCAGACTGCTTGTGTTTAAATCTCAGTTCTATCACTTCCTAGCTATGTGAATTTCCACAAAGCACTCATCCTCTCTTTTGTTCAATTTTCTCATCTCTACAAAGTGTTAGTAATTTATTTACCTCATAACTATTTTGTGAGGATGACATATGAATATATACATTTGTGTATTTGCATATGTGTATTTGTATGTGTGTATATTAGAACAGTGGGGACAGGTGCCTAATATTATATAATGGATATCTATTATTTTTGTATGCAGAGGGTGGACATTTGTTGAAGTCCAAGGCCACGGCATGCAGTCCTAACATTTACTACTGGGTAGACTTAAGGCATATTCCTTCCCTTCTCTGAGTCTCTGTCCTCATTCATAAAATGGGAGGGTGACACTTGAACCACAGGGTCTCTGAGGTTCTTTTTGGGAGTTGTCTATTAGATATGAAATTTGCCATTACTTCACATTATTTCATGTTATTTCACATATCAAGTCATTTAAAAATAAAATCTGAAAAATCCATTTTATACTTACCCTGTCTACATTTTTTTACTAAAGGAATAAATCATAAGAACATATTTTTTCTATGGAAAATAGTTTCTGCTCTGTAGTTTAACACTGAAAAGAGATGGTGCCCACCGAGATAGGAGTTATCAAAGAATGCTGAGTCTGATAGTCTTAATTTTCATTTAACATTGCAGTTGATATATAAAATAAAATTTTGGCTATGGTCCACCACCAGCCTCATGTGAAATCTTTCTGGTAGGCTCACACTGAATTTCATGAACATATTTCAAATTAGTATTCTTTTCAGGCCTTTTGGAGATAACCATTGGAAATTAGTTTTTGTTTTACCTCAGCTTACATCATTTTCTGAATTCCATCTTCAATTTATTTGTAAGAACCACAATCCCAATGAAAGAAAAGGGTCTTGAGAATTGGGTAGAAACCGTGGAGTTACTCTAGTCTTACTGCTTTAAATAACTTTGTTCTTTGTGATTGTAAAAAGGTCCTTTGATCTCATGAAATATATCAAGAAAACCAGGACAGGGAATGACAGATGATATTTTACATCAATATCAGAAAGTCAGGAGAGGGTCAGGTGTTGGTGGAGAGTAAAATGCCGAGAAAGTCCTTTTCAACCAACATATTTATTTACCAGTTTAATGCATTCTCTTATGAAATAAAGTTTTTGGATAGAGAAGTAATAGGATGAAACTAGATAGTCTCATTTTAGAAGGGGACTTTGGTATTAAGCAACCACGGTTATATTCACTGTAGAGCATAGGCTTGGATGAAATGTAGTCCTGGGTTCAAATGCTAGCTCTATAAATGTATGGCTCTACAATTGCTATGACTCTAGGTAACGTATTTAACCTCTTAGCCTCAGCTACTTCATCTATAACATGGGAATTAAAATTAGTAGCTCTCTCATAAGTCGCTTTGAAGATTAAGTGAAGTAGTTATGATTATTACATAGTAATTAATAAGATTAAAGAATTTTTTTAAAAAAATTTGTGTTTCTGGTTTTTAAAGAAGAGTTACCAAAAGCGATGTTACACTTGTTATCTTATTTTGACAAATCCTTCCACTTAGGCATAAATTTTCCTGACATCACTGGCCTTTGATAAAAGTGTTGGGCGGCTCTCTAGATGATTTCCAAGGTGCAAGATTTCACACTAAAAAGGATATGCAGAGCTCAGGTTCTGACAAACTGGATTGAATTACTGCTGCTTGGCTTGAAACTCATTACCATTCTTGCAAACCAACAAATTGCCACTGGCAATTTCGTGAAGACTGTCCTAAATTGAGACTTCTTAAAGTTTGAACAGATGTCGTCAATTATTTCCATATAATTTAATATAACAATTATTAAAGCATACTTCTAAAGCTTGGGACAAAGAAAAGCATTGAAAGTATTTATAGTTGGATAAGAAAAAACATTTTATAAGGTGTTTAATTTATGTTTATTAAAATGAGATCAGAAAAAGATTTTATTCTTAATAGAATAAATTACTTAGGGCATCACTCCATAAGATAATTTAGAAATGGGAATTCCCTATATTTTCAATGTAACTTTTCTGTAATCTAAAACTTCTTTTAAAAAAAAGTATTACAAAGAAACTTGAATGAGTGTGGTACATTTGTTGCTATTAACACAAAATGAAACATTGTTACTAACCATGGTCTATAGTTTCCATTTTGGTTTATACTTTGCACTGCATAATTTTATAGATTTGGACAAAATGTATAATGGTCTGTATCTGTCTTTGCAATATCATGCAGAATGTGGAGGGGGAGAGGGTGTGATATATGGGAATTCTCTATATTTTTGGTGTAACATGTCATCTAAAACTTCTTTAAAAATAAAGGAAAAAATATAATTTTTTAAAAAAAATTCATGGCTGAAATATGCCTATATAAAGTTTCCAAGTGTGGGTAGCACATTCAAAGCTACTTTTTTTTTTATGAAGGACAAAAGATAACAAATATATGTAAATACTTATAGTCTTATTTAAGTAGGAATTACGGTTATAAAGAATCAGATTCAAAATAAGCCTTGTTAGTTTTATCACAAAAATTTTGTATGAACTATATACACTGAAAAAGTTATACTAATGTCCTTGTTATTAATAAATAATATCTTTTAACTTCAAAAAAATGATTTTTACATCTCAGTCACTCTGAGAGGTGACTGCTAAGAGGTATGGGGTTTTTCTTTTTGGAGTAATGAAATTGTTCTAAAATCTCTTGTAATGATGAACGCACAACATTGTGATTATACTGAAAGCCATTGATAATAAACTTTGGATAGATTGCACAGTATGTTAATATACGTCAATAAAACTGCTTTAAATATATAAATAAATAAATAGATGTACAAGCATAGCCAGATGGACAATACATAATGATAAGACATAAGAAAACATACAATCATTAACATGCATGCATCGAACTACAGAGTGTCAAAATATGCAAGGCAAAAGCTGATAAAAATGCATAGAAAAATAGACAAATCCACTATTATAGTTGGAAACTTCAGTAGCACTGTCAGAATTTGCTAAGTTAAGAAGGCAGAAAATCATCAAGGATACACTTTACCTGAATAGCACCATCAATCTCTTTGATCTAATTAATATTCATAGTATACTTTATTCCAAAACAGCAGAAGACACATTTTTTCAAGCTCACAAGATAGACCATATTCTGAGCCAAAAAGCACAACTTTGTTGAACTCGGTTACCTGCTGGGTTGAGGACGACGGACATAAACACACTCGGGGGACTGGTTCAAGACACGAATCTACTTTATTGCGCAGCATCAGCGGCTTATATAGAATGAATGGCGGGGTGTTAGTTAGCTATTGGAGCTAGCGCAGTGTTGCTTTAAGTGTAATTTTTTAATTGGATAGTCTGCCAACAGATGGAGGCAGGAGGGTAGCGCTTAATCACTTCCGCTCTCTGCTGGTGTGCCATCTTTAGAGTGTGCCCTAAAGCATGTACGCCTACATGGCTAATGGGTATGGGGAATGGCAGGAAGAGACGAGATGGAGCTGCCCTGGATGGTGCTTCAGGGGCAATCACTGGACATTGTAAATCCTCACAGGGCCCACTGGATGGAATGGGGGAGAGTATGGGCCATGATGTGGACCATTGACCATGAGGTGCAGAGGTGCCCAAAGATGTACTTACCAAATGCAATGGATGTGTCATGATGATGGGAATGAGTGTTGCTGGGGGGGAGTGGTGGGGTGGGGGTGGTGGGGTTGAATGGATCCTCATATATTTTTTTTAATGTAATATTTTTACAGAATCAATAATAAAAAAATAAATTAAAAAAAAAAAAGCGTGTACGCCTGAGAGTTTGCTCATCTGGCGGTGAGCAACTCAGCAAGACTGAAGGTTTCAGCGGCTCTACCCACATAACTTAACAAATTTAAAAGTATAGAAAGTATATAAAACACATTATTATATAAGAATAGAATTCATGTACAAAATAATAACCAAAATATAACTGAACAATCACCATCACAGTATAATTGGCAATTAAACAACACTCCTCTAAATACATGGGTCAATGAAGAAGTTTCAGGAGAAATTTAAAAAATATTACAAACTATGAAAATGAAAGTACAATTTATCCAGCTGTCAAACATCATTTTTAAATTTAATGCAAAGCTAATAATCAAGACAGTGTGATATTGCAAAATGAATAGAAACATAGATCAATGGAACACAATAGAGAGGCCAGAAATGACCCATACATATATAGTATAGTCAGCAGATTGTTGACAAAAGAGCAAAGGCCATTCAATGGAGAAAGAATGGTCTTTTCAAGAAATGGTGCCAAACTACAGGACATCTACATGCAAAAAAATGAATCTGGACATTGACCTTTTTACACATTTCACAAAAACTAACTGAAAATGGATGATACACCAAAATGTAAACAACAAAACTATAAATCTTCTAGAAGCTAGCATATGAGGAAATCTGGATGATGTTGGGTTGGCGATGACATTTTAGATACAACACCAAAATCATGATCCGTGAAAAACATTCAATAGATTGATTATGACAATTTTAGTCTTCTTCAGCAAAGCTGGTTTCATCACTCTTTTTTACATGCCATCTTCATACTCTCAGCCATTCCTTTAATTGCTTTACTTAGGTTCCAAATTTCTTCTCTGTAAAGAAAAGAAAAATAAAAAAATCTGCTCTGTGAAAGACATTGTTAGGAAAATGAATACAATCCACAGACCAAGGAAAATATTTGCAAAACATAAGTGATAAAGCTTGTATCTAAAATATATAAAGCACTCTTAAAACTGGACAATAAGAAAACAAACAACCCAATTTAAAAATGCTCAAAAGGGACTGTACAGATACCTCACCAAAGAAGATATATAGATGGCAAGTAAGTATACATGAAATGATGCTCAATATCATATATCATTAGGGAATTGTGAATTAAAACAACTGTACAACATTAGTATAGTTAAAATCCAAAACACTGTTAACAACAAATGCTGCTGTGTAAGTACAGCAACACGAACTCTCATTCACAACCTGGTGGAAATGCAAAGTGGTACAGCTACTTTGGAAGATAGTTTGGGTGTTTCTTAGAAAGCTAAATGTAGGCTTATCATTCAATCAAACAATCACACTCTGAGGTATTTGTCCAAATGTGCTAAAAATTATGTTCACAAAAATTGTTGCCAAAAAATGGAAGCAACCAAGATACCCTACGGTGGGTGAATGTGTAAACAACTTGTGGCACATCTGTAGAGTGGAATATAATTCAGTGATAGAAAGAAATGAGCTATCAAGCCAAGAAAAAATATGGAGAAAACATAAATTGAGTGAAAGAAGACAATTTGAAAAGACTAAAGACTGTACACTGTAACTACCTGAAATTTTGGGAAAGGCAAAGTTTTACTGTCTATTCTACATACCGTAAAAATCAGTGGTTTCCAGGGATTTGGGGAGAGAGGAGGGATAAATAAGTAGATACAGGGATTTGGAGGCAATGAAACTATTCTGTATGATACATTATTGGTGGATATATGTTATACATTTGTCAAAAGGTATGGAACAATACAATACAAAGAACAAAACTTAATGTAAACTGTGGACTTTAGTTAATAATAGATGTATCAGTATTGGTTCATAATTAAAACAAACATACCACTCTAATGCAAGATGTTAATAAGAAAGGTAACTATGAGGGGGAAAGAAAGTTATGGGAACTCCATACTATCTGCCCAATTTTTCTTTAAACCTAAACTGTTCTAAAAAATAAAATCTATTAAAAAATTTCTTGTATGCAGTATACCTTCTTTGAAAATGAGTGACTAAGAAATATCAGTAGGACTTTAATGGAAATGACATGATTATTATTCATCAACTTTCTATGCCAAGAAAGATTTTCTCTAGTGCTTTACCCAAATCCCAATGATTTTCTTGTATAAAAATAGCTAGACCATTCAATTTAATACATATTTATACAGCAACTATTGCTTTAACATTTAAGGACTAAAGATAAAGCTAATAAAATGCACAACCAAAAGAGCAAAGCTAGTTCAGTGATGTGAGAAGAAATATGGAACATGAGTAAAGGAATTAAAGGAATGAGTGAGAGAGTGGCCATAGAATTTAAACCAAAATGAGGAAACCAGCTTTGCTGAAGAAGACTATAATAGTCCAAATATTATTTTATCTTTTGACTTTTGATGAATTTTCAATATTGGCAACAAGTATGTGTGTATGTATGTATGAATGTATACATATATATATATATATCCAGTTTTCCTCCACTAATGGAATTGTAGAAATGGTTGCTTGCTTGCGGGATAGAGATAACCTTAACACAAATTTGCAAATTGGGTTAGATACTTGGGAATCTCAGTATTTATTTGATTTAAGGACTAGTATTTCTCCCAGGCACTTGACAGATGCAAACACAAATCTCTGGGACAAGGTGCCTTTATGCTGCAATTCACAGACTTTCTGTGTTACTTTTCTATTGCTATTGTAACAAATTACCATAAATTTAGTGGCCTAAAAGAACATAAATTCATTGTACAGTCCTGTAGATTATATTAGATTAGAACAATTTATAGATTAGAATGTATAGATTAGCAATCTGACACTGATTTCACTGTGCTAAATTCCATTTCATTGTCTTTGCAAGTTTTTAGAGGCTGCTCAAATTCATTGATTCATGGACCCTGTCCTGAGCCTTTAAAGATAGCAACATTGAATCTCTGACAGTTCTTCTATAATCACATTTCCTTCTCACTCTCACATCATATAAATTCATCTTTACAGTTTTATACATAATGTTCAGCAACCAATAAAATATAACCATATGTATAAGGAGACAGCCAAATATGACAAAAACAAACAAGTAAAACAGTCACTAGACACTGACATACAGTGGAGCCAGAAATTGTAGTCATCCTAACCTCACTTTTAAAACTATATTTAATATATTCAATGAAATTAAAGACAGAGATTAAGAGGTTAGGTAGAAAAGAGGAAACTATAAAAGATAATTCAATGGAAAGTCTATACATGCAAAATGCATTAATTTAAATTATGAATTCAATGGATGGATTTAACAGTAGATGATAGACAAGTAAAGAGAGAATTTATGAACTCATAGATAAAACAGAAAAAATCTATAATCAAGCACAGAGAGACAAAAGTGGGAGAATGCAGAAAATAAGAGAATAAGGAAAAAAAGATGAAACAAAAGCAGTATCTAAAGAGAGAATGGTTGAACAGTTTTAAGACCCTGTTGAAACATCAACCCACATATACCAAAATCACTATGAAACCCAAGCAGGATAAATTTAAAAGAAGCAGTACCTAGATATATCCAAGTGAAACTTATGAAAAGCAAATGCAAAGAAAAAATCCTAAAAGCAGTAAGAGGGAAGGAAATAGAAGTATTATCTTCAGTGAGCATCAAAAAGATTGATAGTTGATTTATCAATGGAACTAGTAATGACGGAAAAAATGGGATGGAATCTTGAAAGTGCCTCAAGAAAATATTTGCAAACCAAACACCTAACTCCAGAAAAATCTCATTGAAAATGATGATGACATAGAGGTTGTTTTCATACAAAGTAATAGAAATTATTATTGGCAAATCTGTCCTAAATGGAAAATTAAAATGGACTATAGTTTTCTATAATCTACAAATAATTCCAGAAGGAAATTTGGGGTTAGAAAAAAGGGTGAAGATAGTTGCACTATCAGTAATGGCTGAATAGGATTCTACTGGAGTGACCCCTTGGTAAATAACAGCTTTAAAGTATGGGTATCTTACAAGTCCAGTGATTGAAGGCGCCAGAGAGTGAAGCTATATTCAGTTGATGATATATGGCATGCTGGAGAGAAGCTTTATGTAATCCCACAATTTTATCTTATCTATCCTGAATACAAGTGAAGTAGGTGAATACAGACAGGAGAAGCTACAGTCTCAATGATCTATGAATGAGAATACTGATTTGGGGCAACCATGACCACTGGAGTAGCATAAGGAAATCTTGGAAGAGAAAGAACCAGAGAGAGGACCCTTGCGTTCTGTTTGCCCATATTTATGAATGACCCTGAACCATGCAAAAACTGAGCAGACTCTAAACAGCTCAGCTAAAGACAAAAGATAATAAGATTAGAGTTACCATCCAAGAAAAAGATTCGCAGTACATCTTCAACTAAGTCAGTTGTCTGTAAAAACAATGTAAACACCATTTATGAGTGAAAAGTAAAAAACAAAACAAAACAAAAAAACTTAGCCTCCCCACATACTATTTATAATGTCCAAAATTATCTGACATGTGGGGAAGAAATTGGAAATCCTTCAACTCAATTAACCAGCCAAAACCAATATGATCCATCTATTCAAATTAGCAGATGATTTTAAAGAATATTTTAAAGATCATAACAATTTTTTAAGGAAGTTGCTATAATTATCCTCACTTTTTAAATAGTAAGTTTACTCTCAATGAATTAAAAGATGAAAAATCTCATCAGAGAAATAAAAATAATGGTAAAGACCCAAATAGAAATCTGAAAGATGAAAAACAATATATTGACTGGGTGGACTTAAATGGAGAATACAAAGGAAAGTAGTGTGAACTTGAAAATAGATAAATGTAAAAATTTGTTCAAGTTGAAAAACTGAGAGAAAATAAAGACTGAAAAAATTATGTGTTTCTCAGCGACCTATTAAATAATATTAAAGAGCCTAAAATAAGAATAATTGCCATCTCATACAGAGAAAAGAAAGGGAATGGAACAGAAAAATGTTTGAAGAAATAGTAACAAATATTTTCCTAATATAAGGCATACATTTACAGATTCAAGATGTTCAATTAAGCCAATGATCTATAAGCACAAAATATATCACATTTGGGCAAAGTAGAGTCAAAGCTTTAAAAAAGAAATAGATCAAAAGTAGGAAGTGGTAAATGATCCACTTAAAACAGGGAACAATGATTGAATTAATGGGTGAGTTCTCATGAGAAATTATGGAGGCCAGAAGAGGGACAATATCCTTTACGTACCGGAAGAGAAAAGAAAGCAAAAGTAAAGAGAAGAAAGGAAAAACTTTTCAACTCGTAATTTTATATTCAGTCAAAATATACTTCCACAATGAAGATGAAATACAGAAATTATAACATTACAAAAAGAAAAGAAACACAAACAGAAGCAAAAAAAAAACAGGCAAGCAAAAAACAAACAAAAAACAAAACAAAAAGACAGAATTCTTCATTAGTCCTGTGCCAAAAAAATGCTAAATAAAATTATTCAGGGTGAAGTAAATCACACCCAGAAGAAACATAAATTTCTGAGAAAGGAATAAAGAGCATCTGGTATGGCAAATACCTAGGAAAATGTACAATATAACTTTATTTTAAAATGTGCATTTCATATTAAACCCTTTATAATGCATATGAATGTTTACAGCAAAAACAATAACAGTACCATGTGGAGTTTATAATATAGCTATATATAATTAATAAAACGTAGTATAAACTGCAAGTGCAGTCATTATTAGACCAACACATTTGCCAGGTTTCAACATTTCATGTGAAGTCATATGATGTTATCCCTAAGTAGACTGTGAAAAATTGATTATGCTCTGTAATATCTAGTGCTATCATGAAAACTACAAAAAATTAAAGCTAAAATATCAATAAAAATTAAAATGGAATTTGAATAATATTTCCACAAATCAGGAAAGAGAAACACAGGAATAAAGCAGAATGAAAAGTATAAAAATTTTAATATGGTTGGCTCAGACGAAACCACATAATAATATCATTAAATATAAGTCATGTAAAATATCCAATCACGTCAGAGTTTTCAAAATAGATAAAATAAGGAGGATCTGACCTTATGCTATCAAGAAGAGATGGGAGTTCTAGGGAAATGACACTGAAGTAGGTAGGCAGAGTCTGACCCTCTCACAAAAAAGAAAAGAAAAGAAAAAAAAAGGCGGAGAGAAAGCAGGGACCTATGAAATGAGCTGCTTTTGATATATATAGAATGGGAAGGTGCTCTGAGTCATCTAGGAGGGTATTGGAAAGATAAAGAAGTCAAAGGAAAACCTTGAGTTGCTTGCTCCTATGGCTGGAAATGGCACATAAGCAACCTCAGAGAAGTCCTGGCTCACTGCTCCCAACAAAGTGGGAGGGGCCATACCCTAGGAGGAAGAGGGATCTGTGAGGGTGGAGAGTGATTAGTTTTCTGTGAGTTTGGCCAGTTGAGCTCCCTTTGAATCTCAGAAGGGATACTGACCTGAATGGGAGAGGGTAGCAAGTATCTGTTCAGGCAGGCTGTCATGCCCAACTGCTCAGGGAAAGAGGAACTGGATTAGAGAGGATGTGCCTAATCAGCAGGACTCTAGCAAACTGCAGAAGTGAAAAAAATGCCTGAGGGAAAGGGGGCAGATAACTTTCTGAAGGCTAATTACCCTAAGGAGACAATTTAGCTCAGTGGAGGAATTCCAGACTTACATATGTGAAGTTCCCAGTTCAATTCCCAAGTATTCTTAAAGAAGTGAGTCAGAGTGATCCACTGGGTAATCAGGCATCCATCTAATACCTAATGATGGGGAATATATAGACATTATTTTTATATTAGGTTTTCTTGGATCTGTTATGTTTTTTGAAAGTTCCTGTTTCCCCCCTTATTTTACTCACTAAAGTGGGTACATCACCTGTAGAGAGCAGGATGCAGGGTGATTGATTGATTAACACCAGCAGCATGTGAAGTTCCTTAGGGGCCTAAGAGGAAGGCTGATTCTTTCTTTCTTTCTTTCTTTCTTTCTTTCTTTCTTTCTTTCTTTCTTTCTTTCTTTCTTTCTTTCTTTCTTTCTTTCTTTCTTTCTTTCTTTCTTTCTTTCTTTCTTTCTTTCTTTCTTTCTTTCTTTCTTTCTTTCTCTTTCTTTCTTTCTTTCTTTCTTTCTTCTTTTCTTTCTTTCTTCTTTCTTTCTTCTTTCTTTCTTCTTTTCTTTCTTCTTTCTTTCTTTCTTTCTTCTTTTCTTTCCTGTCTTGTTTCTTGTTTGTTGTGTTTCTCTTTTTTTTGTTTCCCTTTTTTAACCAATTTTTTCTACTTATGTTATTTCTTTACTTTCCTTCCTTGTTCTATCTTCTGTTTTCTGTTGTTTTTCTTTCATTCCAAATCTTTTCTTTTTGGTATTCAATTTTTCTTGTTTTTATTTCTCTTTCTTTTTTCTTTCTTTTTAAAAACTTTTTCCCTTTTTTTTCTTTTCCTCACTTTTCACTATTCCAGCCTTTTAAATTCATTCTATATATCTTTCTCTAATTGTTTCTTATTTCATTATTTCTATTCCACTTTTTTATACTTGCTCCTCTCTACCCCTTATGATTTTTTACTCAAATTAATTATTTTCCTAGGTGTTGTATGGTTTCCCTTTTACTTTTTATTATTACTATTTTTCTTTTTCTCTTCTTATCTCTTTCCTTTTTTCTTGTTCTAATTTTATTTTCAAGGGAACTTAGACAATAGCAAAGGAATAGAATAAGAGGAATTAAGTGTCAAAATGAATCCTTAATGAACACACAAATGCAACAAGAAAATAAAACACTAAAGTAGAAAGAGAAGCTAACAACCCAAATAAACACATCAAGATAAACAGATGCCTAGACACCAACGAAAAATTGCAAACTGTACTAAGTAACAGGAATGGGTGGTCCATTGTAATAACAAACTAAAAAGAAGGAGGAGATGCAGAACCTGGAACAACTAACCAGAGATGTCCAAACAAATATCATGAATCAACTTAATGAAGTGAAGGAAGAGATTAATAATACTAAGAAGATACTGAGAGAACATACTGAAGAAATTGTAAACATACATAAAAAGAGAAAAGATATGAGGGTATGAATGGCACAAAGCAAGAAATAAAAAAATAAACTGACAGCATATGACAGCAGATTTGAACAGGCAGAGGAAAGAGTCAGCGATGTGGAAGACAGATAATAGAACTATTTAGATAAATAGATAGAAAAAAATCCAGTGGAGAATATGGGATTTGAATGACAACATGAAATGTACAAACATATGCATTATAGGCATCCCAGAGGGAGAAGAGAAAGGAAAGGGAGCAGAAGGAGTATTGGAAGAAATAATGGCTGAAAAGTTCCCACTCTATTGAGGGACAAGCACATGCATGTCCAGGAAATACAGCATACCTCAAAGAGTATAAATCCTAACAAACCTACCCCAAGACATATATTTGTCAAATTATACAAAGTTCAAGAGAAAGAGAGAATACTGAAAGTAGCAAGAGAAAAAAGATCCATCACATAAAAGGGAAGCTTGGTAAGATTAAGTGCTGATTTCTCATCTGAAACAATGCAGGCAAGAAGGCAGTGGTATGACATAGTTAAGATGTTGAAAGAAAAAAAAAATTCCAGCCAAGAATTCTTTATTCAGCAAAGCTGACATAAGGAGGGGGGGGTGGTGTGAGTTCAAAATATTCACAGGTAAACAGAAAATAAGAGTTTGTCAATAGTAAATGTGCCCTTCAAGAAATACTAAAGGGAGTTCAGCAGGTTGGAAGGAAAAAAAAAAAAACAGGAGAGAGAAAATTGGAGGAGATTGCATGAACAACTTAAAAGATAAAAAGAGAAATGAAAACAACATATGGCATATATAAACCTAAAGAAAGTATGACTAATATAAATAATTCCTTGATAGTAATAACCTTGAATATTAATGGATTAAACTCTCCAGTCAAGAATCACAGACTGGCAGAATGGGTAAGGAAATATGACCCATCTATATGCTACTTACAGGAAAACCACCTTAGACCCAGGGACACAAGAAGGCTGAAATTCAATGGTTGGAAAACAATTTTACATACCAACAGTAAACAAAAAATGGTGGGAGAAGAAAAAATATACTTTAAATACAAAATTATTGTAAGAGACAAAGAAGACCACTATATATTAATGAAAAGGGTAATCTGTCAAGAAGAAAGAATAATCATAAACATTTATGGACCTAACCAGGGCATTTCAAAATACATGAGAGACAGAAACTAAGTGGAGCTAGAAGTCTCTACAATTAGAGTGGGGCACTTTAATGCACCATTATCATAATTAGAATATATTGACAAAGAATCAATAAAGAAACAAAAACTTTAAATAATACATTAGGGGATCTATATTTAATAGACCTATACAGAACAATATATTCAAATACAGTGGGATATACATTCATCTCAAGGGCACATGGATCATTCTCCAGAGTGGAACACATGCTAGGCCACAGAACAACTCTCATTGAATTCAGAAAGATTCAAATTATAAAAGTAATTTCTTTGACTACAGTGGAGTGAAGCTGGAAATCAGTAAGGGATAGAGAACCAGATTAGGGACAAAGATACGGAAGTTAAACAAAACACTCTTAGACAATCAGTGCATTGAGGAGGAAATTGCAAAAGAAATCAGTAACTATCATGAAATGAATGAAAATAACAACATAATGTATCAAAGCTTATGGGATGCAGTGAAATCAGTATTGAGAGGGAAATTCATAGGCATAAATGCCTATATTTAAACAGAAGAAAGAGCTAAACTCAAAGTCCTACCTGTACACCTGAAGGAATTAGAAAGATAACAGTAAGATAATCAGAAAGGTAGTAGAAGGAAGGAAATAACGAATATTAGGGCAGAGCAAAATAAAGAAAGCTCAAGAAAAATAAACACTGAAAGCTGGTTCTTTGAGAAGATTAACAAAATTGACAAACCCTTAACTAGATTAACAAAGAAAAAAGAGAGTAGATGCAAATACATGAAATAAGAAATGAGAAAGGGGACTGACCCTACAGAAATAGAGTGTCATAAGAGGATAGTAGCAGTTTGATATTATTGATGAATTCCAAAAGGAAATATTGGACTGTTTGTAAACGGATCTTTTCCTCTGGGCATATTAAACTATATTGGATTCAGTTGTTTACTTGATTAAGTAATCAATATGGGGTATATGGAAACCTCTTTTTTTTAATGTAACATTTTGTGTGATCTATGTATCTTTTAAAAATAATAAATGGAAAAAAATAAATAATAATCTACCCCTCAAAAAAAAAATAATCAACTAAACCTCTTGTGCCAGTAGGGCATTGTATCCCCACTCTTGGTGGGTGGGAATTCACAGATAAAAGACATAACAAAGGACACAGTTGGAAGTGATTTTAATGTTGGAGTTTAGATGCTGAAGTCTTGAGCTGAAGCCACTAGAAGTTAGCACACAGAGGAAAGAGAAGCAAGCCCTGAGAAGAGAGGAACCCAGGAAGTTTGACCCCTGATAGACACTGACAGCCATCTTGTTCCAAATAGACTTTGGTGAGGGAAGTAACCTATGCTTTATGACCTGGTATAAATAAGCTCTTACCCCAAACAAAAGCATTTTATAAAAGCAAACAGGCTTCTGGTATTTTGCATCAGCACCCCTTTGGCTGACTAATACAAGGACACTTTGAAAAACTGTATGCCAAAAACATGGACAATTTAGAGGAAATGGACAAATTCTTAGAAACACAGAATCAGGCTGCATTGATGAATAAATAATTTGATGAACTCAGCAGACCAATCACAAGTAACGAGATTGAATTAGTTATCAAAAACATCTGAACTAAGAAGAGCCCTGGACCAAATGGCTTCACAAATGAATTTTACCAAATACTCCAGAAAGAACTAATACCAATTCTGCTTAATCACTTCCAAAAAATAGAAGCAGAGGGAACATAGCCTAACTCATTCTGTGATGCCAACATCACCCTACACCAAAGCCAAACAAAGAGTGGACGTGTTGGGAACACTTATCCACTACTGGGGGGAATGCAGAATGGTAAAACCATTGTGGAGGGCAGTCTGGCAGTTCCTCAGGAAGCTAACTATAGAACTGTTATATGATCTAGCAACCCCACACCTGGGTATATGCCCAGAAGAATTGAAAGCAGAACCATGAAAAGATATATGCAAACCAATGTTCATAGCGTCATTATTCACTATTTCTAAAAGTTGGAAACAACCCAAATGTCCATCAACAGATGAAAGGATAAGTAAATGCTGGCATATACATACAATGGAATATTACTCAACTGTAAGAAAGAACGTAGTATTAACAAAAGAGATAATCTGGATGCATCTTGAAAAACATATGTTGAGTGAAGCAAGCCAGGCACTGAAGAACAAATATTATATAACCTAAATGATATGAATTAAAGTGAGCAGATTCACAGACCTAGAGTCTGGAAGAAGGTTTAGAGGAGACAGAAAGGGATATGAGGTTATGATCCAATGCCCATATGCACAGCATTATGATAAGGTGGAATGGTGTAGTTGTGCTGTGGAAGGGCATGACCATGGTGCAGTGATGATACTGGGTTGGGTGGTGCTGGCCTGTGAGGGGGTGAGATTAGGGGGATAGTTTGCAATGTTCTTGGAGATGGGAGCAGGATCAGAGGAGAGAGTAGATGAAGGGATTTGCAGGTATGTGGTGGAAACTACAGTGTGGGGAATGTTCTTTTTGCAAATATGACAGGGAAGCATTACTGGTTTAGGGTATTGAATGTGGGGGATATGCACAACAGGGCACACTTGGGGAAGGCTTCTAGGGAGTGTCTGAGTGTTCATCTTGTCATAGTGTGTTGTATCAGTGGATGGAGACCCACACACTAAATTAGAAGGTTTTTGATTCCCATCCTTGAGAGGCATGCTATGTTTTCAAAGAGAGATGTGGGAGTGTGTTGAGAACATAGGCAGTGTTTAATAGGAGCATAGTAGTGTAGGTGAGTTTGTAAAGCCCTCAATGTTGTGGCAAGTAGCTATGAATCTTGTTCTTCAAGGAGTGAAGCTTGAGATTGCTATGGGTCTGAGGAGAGAGGGAGTGAGGAATAGAACGGATGGAACATAGAGCATTTTGGGGGTGTTGGAATTGTTCTACATGATCTTGCAATGATGGATGCAGGCCATGTTAACTTTTGTCAAAATTTATTAAAGTGTGTGGTCCAAAATGTAAATCATAATGTAAAACATTGACTGTGATTAGTAGTAATGTTTCAATATTTGTACATCAATTGTAACAAATGTACCATCCAGATGTAAAATATTATTAATAGGGGAAAGAGAAAAGGGGGGAAGATGTTGGGTATAGGGAAATCCCCTATATTCTTTATGAGACTTTTCTGAACCAAAAGCTTCTTTGAAGATAAAATGAAAAAAATAATACACTGGGAGAATAAATGGAAGAAAATATCACTGTACATGTAAGGTAACAGATCTTACAGTGATGAAAGACAATGCCAATTTTTAATTTTTTAATTTTTTAATTTTTTCAAAAAATATTTATTTTTTTGTATTTTATTTCTTATTTTTAAAACTATCATTATTATTTCATTTCCTTAATTTTATTTGGTTATTGTGTTGGCTCCATTTTTTAATAAGTTTTGGATCACAGAAGGGTTAAAACTGTAGTAGGGGAGGATCATTGGTATAGGGTGTCAGTGGTTTGGGATGCATGGGAGGACATTGACCTGGGGCATATGAATGAACTTAAGTGTTCATGGGGCATTGTCATGGTGGGCATAGATCTATACAATAACCAAAAGAATATTGAATTCCCATCCTGGCAGTTCCTCAGGAAGCTAACTATAGAACTGCCACATTCTCTAATGGGACAGCAAGAATCTCACAAGTACAGGGGCAATGCCTAGTGAAGGAGGATGGACCATTGAAGGGTCCTGAATATTGATAACTGTACTTATGAACCTTTACTTTTGAAATTGAAACTTAAGGAGGATTCTCCTGAGAGCCTCCTTGTTGCTCAAATGTGGCCCCACTCTAAGCCAAATTCAGCATATAAATTCATTACCTTCCCTCTGGCATGGAACACAGCTCCTTAGGAGGAGCCTCCCTGGCACCAAGAGAATACTACCAAGCACCAACAATCAGTACATCTGGAAAAAGACCTTGACCAAAAGGTGGCAAGTGTAAAGACAAATGAACTTATATGGCTAAAAGACTTCAAAGTGAATCTGGAGGTCATTCCAGAGGTTATGCTTATGCATGTCTCTGTGGGATCTCATTAACTGCTACAGAAAATATTGCCTCAAATAGCTTGACTCTTGAGGGTTCTGGAGACATCCAGACACTACATGCAGAGCCGACTGCTCAAGAGTTTGGCACTCTGCTAGTGGGCTCTATTTTGTAAGCTCCACAGTATGACAAAGTTGGATTCAGTTGTGGTTTCCCTACACTTGGCTCTTTGGCCCCTCATATATGAACTTATATTTAGTACTTGAGTTGATAGGTGTATGTCCAAGAGACTTAACTCTTTGAACTTTCCATGTGTTAGTTGGTCCCTGAAACTCAGCACAGTTGCAACACTTACTCTCCTTTTCATTGGACTCACCCAGGAAAACTAACAAGGAGATGGTGATCGACAATTTCCATCCCAAAGAACAGAGAGATTCTATAAATGCAAGCCAGATAGTTCCATCCATTTGCCCTGTGGGATCTAAACTACTTCTCAATTATAGGCATAGTGGACATCACCATCCAGAGTCCTCCGGATTGGGGAATGAACAATGGGCTAGAGTAGAATTACTGTTATTCTACTACAAACTTACTGTTATTCTAGCAATAGAAGAATATTTATCATTGATGTGGAGGCAGTGGCCACCATAGTAGTTTTTGAGGGGAGGGAGAGGGAATAAGAGGTGCAATATGTAATATGGGGGCATTTTGGGGACATTAGAATTGTCCTGGATGACTTTGCAATGACAGATACAGTCCACTATATATCTTGTCATAACATACAAAATTGTGCAGGAGAGAGTTTAAACTATAAGTAAACTGTAATCCACACTTAGTGGCAATGCTCCAATATGTGTTCATCAATTGTAACAAATTTACCACACTAATGAAGGATGTTGTTAATGTGGGAAAATGTGGGAGGGGTGGGAAGCAGGGCATATGGGAATCCCCTACATTTTTAATGTAACATTTATGTATGTAATCTAAGTATCTTTTAATTTTTTAAAAAAATATACAAAAAAAAGAAGAGATGAATTCCCAGATAAGTTGAAAGTATATGTATAGAAAAAATATATATACCATGTAACAATAAGGATAAGAAGTCTGGAATGGCTATATCAATATCAGATTGTATAGATTTCATGACAATGAAGAGGAATTTCAAAGTGGGAAAATGATCAATTCATTAGGAAAACAAAATCCACTTAAAAATAGAGTTTCACAATTCATGAAGCAAAAATTGACAGAAATATATAAAGAAATCAACAATTCAACAAACATAATTGGCTATTTTATCACCCCTCTTTCAGGAATTGACAGAGTAAGTTAACCCAAAAAAGTAAAAACACAGAATTTAAAAATATTGCCAACACCTTTACCTAAATTATATTTACAGAACATTATAAACTATAACTTCTGAATATATATTCTTTTCTAACATGATGTATTCATAAGGATAGAACATATGGTGGGGCAAAGAAAAAGCTCAAATGATTTAAAATAACTGAAATCTTACAGAATATATTCTATCAAAACAGAATTAAAATAGAAATCAGTTGCAATAAGATATCCAGGAAAATCTAAATTATTTGACAACACATTTATGAGTAATCATTAAGTCAATGAAGAAACCAAAGGGAAATTACAAAACTTTTTAAGCTGATTGATAATTAATAAACAACATACCGAATTTTGTGGAATATGTATCTAAGGAATAAGGTTTAGGGAAATTTATAGCTTTAAAGGTTAATATTAGAAAAGAAGAATGCTACAAATTCAATTATCTAAATCTCCACTGTAAGAAATAAGAAAATAAGAAGAAATTGAATCCAAACTAAATATAAAGAAGGAACCACTGAAAATAAGGGTAGAAAAAATTATACAGAAAGTGGGAAAATACTAGAGAAAATCAATAAAAACAAAAATTCTTCTAGTAATAAGATAATGGGATTTATAAAACAGTTAACTAGACTGATCAAAATCAAAACAGATAAGATCCAAGTCTTTTGAATGATATGGAGAAAATCACTACAGATCCTACAGACATTAAAAAGATAATAAGAATATTATTAAAACTATCAAGTATTGTGAAAGGTGAAGAGAATATTTTTATATGGGAGAAATTATAGCATAGTTTGTATGCTGATGAGAGCAGCCAAGAAGAGAGATGATAAATTGCTTATGCAGAAATTAGAAGAGAAAAATATAATTAATCTTGAGTCAAGTAAGACAGTGAGAATTATGTAGAGGCATTCTTTCTAGAGGGCATAACGCGGGTTATGGTACAAATACCTTAATTTGATTGGCTTGTTTAGTTAGCCAAACATAGTCCAATGTGCTTGAAGTATTGTTATAATTGGGAGAATAATGATAGATTAGACTTTAAAGGTAATATGTGAGACAGTGATGAATAATAAAGTTTTTTTTTGCTAGGCTTGCAGAACACTTGTGTTTAGAATAAAGTTGTTGAATTGAGCCATGCTAATTTCTATACATTGTACTCACGAACCACATTTCTATACATTGTACTCACAAACTCCTTGAAAATTTAATTAATTATCCACAATCCTCAAGTTCACTTTCCATAAACCCTGTCTCAATGAACATTGATGCCATCTATCCAGTTGTTCGGCATTGAAAAGTCATCAATATGTTGTAATTTGACTTGCTACCTATAGATTTCTAGACTTGCATGTTGAATCAATAGCATATCTCTTATAACCAATGTCTTATATATAGCTTTAAAATCCTTATCCTTGATCATTATCACCTGAGTCGATTAGTTACACACTTTTTAAATAGTGGGTTCCTACATTTCAAGCAAAGCCTTATGTTAAACTGAAATAGTTGTAGATAAAATTATTTTATTACTATGAAGTGTAGAGAACTCTTATAAAGTTAATCAATGGTAAATTATATTTTGATGAATACATAAACTGGAAGTTGGGAGGAATAGATTGCATATGTAGATTTATAATCATTCAGTGCTACTTTTGTTTATGGCTGGTAAGTACTGCAATGATTTTAATTTAAAAGATAAAAAACTGCAAAGGATCATGTTAAAGCAACTTTCCTTGTAACTCAGGAGACTTTTCAATGACGATCACAAAGCTTGAAAGCAAAGAAATAAGGCAAATTTTGAATTAAAGATAAGTCACTAATAATGTCAGCTGGAACATCTAAATGCAAAACAGACTTTTCTTGAATGATCCCATCTGTTGGTGGGCAATCTCTGCCTAATATCTCCTCCCCTCTGGCTTTCGATTTTCTCTTGAGCTCTGTTGGCCAAGCCTTTTGAGATTTTGTGCTTAAGTGATCCTGTAGTCCTCTCTCCCTGCATAGGACTCTCTTCATTCTGGGATTTCTATATCAGTCTATTCTCTCTTCCTGAGTTCAGCTGTAATTTATCAGGCAAAATGGCTCATCTCTCCCCAGAACTTCAGCTTTCTCTTTTTGGGATTCATAAAATAATCTCAAACTGCCACACATATGACAGAATATTAATCTGCCATAATTAGTGCATGTTATTAAAACATGATAGAGCATGAATGAACCTTCAAAATTAGGCTTAGTGAAAAAAAGCCAGACACACAAAAGTTGACCTATTTTATGATTCCAAAACAGGCAAAACCATACAGGCAGAAAGTAGATTGTGCTTTTTAGAAGCTATTGAGTGGAACAAAATTTCCTTTTGGGATGGTAAAAAGGTTCTGAAATTCCTTATATTAAAAATATACCAGAATATACTAGATACACTAAATTACTAATAAACTAAATATACACAAACAAAATATATATAAAATATAGTGAAAGTCATCGAATTGTTCACTGGTTGTATTGCAACACTTCAAAAATTATTAAAATGGTAAAATATGTGTTATATGAATTTTATCTCATTAAAAAGGAAAAAAAAGAGTTGACCTAGAAGTCCAAGCTAAACATCAATTTGTGCCTGTTGTGAAAATCTGTGAAATAAAATATAATAGAGCATATGTATTTTTATCATATTTTAAAAAATAGTTAATATTAAAATATATATTTGAACCCAGCATGTATATAATCATTAACATACCTCTACTGATATTAGAATGCTTTTCCTATATAACTCCTGTATCTTTATAATTTGCATGTTACAGACAATTTGGGAGCACTGCTGTATTCTTTAATTGTTCCGAAGCCTTGGCATGAATTATTAATCTTCACTCAAAATACTTTAGTGATTCTTCTACACTTATAAAATAATGAACAATAACTTCATCCTGGCATTCAAGGCCCACAGTGCATGGCACTTAGACTCTTTTGGAGGAAAAAAGTTAAAATGAGTGGTGGTGATTCCTCTCTCTTAGAATTTACTTTTTACTGGTTTTGTGCCCAATCAGATTAACTAATTTTAACTAAAGTTCACTTGAGAGAGAGATACAGGAAAGATTGCAAAATGAGCTCTGCTTTTATGGCTGCAAGGAAGACAATCAATTCAGTTTTCAACATGAGTCCACCCTGTACTCTAGCCTTAATAATATTTGTGGCCTTCATCTGTCCATCCATCCATTCATTTGTTTACCAGTTTGAAAGTATTTATTCAAGACCTGTTATGTATTAGACACTGTCATTGGCCAAAGTTAGTAAGCTATATAATTACATGCTGAAAATGGCTTCTGTTCCTAGCTAGACAAAAATCTTTATTGTATCAAAGTGCTGCACCTGTCTTAGACAATAATCTAGGGAATATATAAAATAGCGATTTCATTGGTAGGTGCAGACTGTGGTTAATAGTATAAATACAAGAATGATTTTCATTTATAAAGGGCTAAGAATATGGTGACACATGGGAAACTTACAACTAATGTAACTTTTGAGTGATAGTTAATTGTAATGTAATATTTTGCAGCAATGGCAAGAAGATATTCTTTCAATTCTAAGGGACAGCAATAGGTACTATAAAGGGGTATGGGATTTTCCTTTTGGAGTAAAGAAAGCATTCTAAAACTGATGTGAGAGGAGTGAGGTGAGGGGGTGGGGATACATGGGGACCTCATATTCTTTTAATATAACATTTTTTAAAAATAAAGAAGGAAAAAAATGAATAAAGTTGACCAAAGCAATGACAGCACAACTCTGTGAAGAAAATGTAAACTATAATCCACGCAGTACAGTAGTGCTTCAAAATACATTCACCAAATGCAATGAATGTGCCACAGCGATGAAAGAGGTTGTTGATGTGGGAAGAGTGGGAGAGGGGTGTGGGATCTATGGGAACCCCTCATATTTTTAAACGTTACATTTTTTGTAATCTATGTATCTTTTTAAAAAGACAATAAAAAGAAAGGGTATAAAAATATAGAATCAAGTACTTCATTAAAACAAGTCTTACATTTTCCAAAAAGAAAAAAAAAAAGAAAATGGGAGTCACTGAGTGTACACTTTGAATGGATTGTACCAAAATCATAGGACTGTATAACACAGGGAATCTAGTGTTGAGAAAAGGACTGTGGTTGACAGGACAAATATGAGAACATTTTCTCAGGAATGATAACAAATATATGATACTAATACAAGGTATTAATAATTGAGTGGGTTGGTGGAAAAATGGACAAAATGTAAGATATTTGTTATAGTTATTAGTAATATTTTGAAGATGTCCTCTTATAATTTGTAACAAATGTTTCACAACAATGCAAGGTGTGGTGGAAGGATGTATGGGAGGCTGTATGATGATATGTATGTTTGTTTTGTAAGTTCACAGTTTTACTATATGCTTAATGATTAGGTATGTTGATAAATGAATGATATACCTCAATAAACATTTTAAAAGGAAAAAGCAAAAAAAGAAAAATAAAGAACTCTAAGGTATTAGAATGCTTACACAATTTTAACAAACTTTGACTGTGGTGGTTTTATGAAGTCAAAATAATACTATATGGAGAAATATGTTTGGTTTATTAATTTCACTGTGTCCATTTGGCCATGATGTTGTTTTCTGATATTATAATTTGGAAAATTATGTTATATCTTCAGCAGTACATTTTAACATAATGTAGCTCTGATACTGATTATTATAATGGTTAAAAGTAGGACCAAAATAATTCAACATTATATACCTAAATTGAAAAGAAAAATAGTACATTTTTTCTCATGGTTCCAGCATGAATCACTTTTCAATTAGAAAAACTTCAATAAGTTATTAACTTGGTTGATTATTAAACTTTTTTTCTTTTTGAAGGGAATGAAATATTTGTTTATTGCTTTTGGTTTAAAATAATTTGAATTTGGAAGTTTTTGCTGCAAAACAGATTTATAAAAAGAAATGCAGCTGTCTTTGTAAATTATTGAAGATCACTATGACTGATCTCTTCCTGGAGAGAGTGTATTTTAAATTCCTTATTTTCCTAACAGATCTATTTGGTGCTGAATGATTTCTCATAATGCTCAGCCTGATATATTTTTTAAACATAAAATATATTGAGTATTTGAATATATTTTCTATTCTGATTTTCTATAAAGTATAGCTGAGTAGATCATATTATCAAGAAAAGACCTTTGTATACTTAATATGTTTTACTTTTTGAAATCAAAATAAACAAAATTTCATTTAATGTAAAGAAAGTAAGTATATCCAAGTGACTATAGTACATTAGGCTGTTGACCTGAAGTCCTTAAAGGGAAATCCAAACATCTTATCCTTTCTTAATATTGGTTAATCACTTTTTCTTTTGTTTTTCACATTACTTTATTCTCAAGTTCTCTGCAGATTCATTAAGTGTCAAATCCTGTGCCAATTTCTGAAAAAAACAAATTCTGAATCTGATTATGCCATGATTCCTGTTCTCAAGAGCTCATGGACTAGGAAAGTAGTTCGCAATCATGGCTACACATCAAAATAAACTTGAGAATTAAAAAAAAAATCCCAATGCTAATAATGCACTCCAGAACAATTAAATCAGAATATCTAGGGAGGAGGTACCCAGGCTTCAGCATTTATTGAAGCATCTCACATGCCTCCTAATGTGTTATCAATATTGAGTATCATGGGCTAGATCAGGGTTTCTCAAACTTAAGAGGCTTATCTGTGTCGCCTGGAGGGCTTGTTAGAGCATACATTACTGGCCACGCTGGTGTTTCTGATTTGTAGGTTGGGGTGGGCTCCAGGAATTTGCATTTTGACAAGTTACTATAAAATAGATGGATTTCAATAGTGAATGGATATTAGAATGACCTGGAGAGCTAAAAATCACAACAAAACAAATAACAAACCACCCCCAATGCCTGGGCCCTACCTATCCTCAGAGATTCTTACTTAATTGGCCTGAGGCAAAGTCCAGCTATCAGTATGTTTAAAAATCTCCCCAGGTAATTCTAAAGGGCCTCCAGGTTTGAGAACCAATGCTCTGAATCAAAATTTCTCAGGCCTGACTGCAAATTTGAATCACCTTTGCCATCTTAGTTTAGACCGCAGGCAATTTAAATTTGAATTTTTGTAGTGGGTCTGATGCATCACTTTTTAAATAACTTCCCAGGTGGTTCCAGTATGGGGGTAAGAGGGAGAACATGCTGAGATAGAGGACAGAGACATATGCTGTCTGAAAATGTTGTAATGCAGGGGAATAAGGGAAAAGACAGTAGGCACAAAAAATGCTAACCAACTCATCAAAATTGCATTAGAGACATCTTCCAAAAAGAGGAGACTATTCAAATTAATTATTTTTATTTAATTTTTATTAGAGAATTTGTAGGTTTACAGAAAGACCATGCATGATATAGAGAGTTCCCATATTCACCCTATAATTAACACCTTGCTTTAGTGTGGTACATTTGCTGCAGTTGACATAAGTACATTTTAAAAATTGTACTATTCATGGTTTACTCTAGGGTTCACTTTTTATGTTGTACTGCCCTATGGATAAATATTTTTAGTTTTTATTCTAGTAACAGATATGGAACCTAAAAATTCCCTTTTTTAAACAGCATTCAAATATTTATTTCTTTTCAGTTAATTGCATCCACAATGTTGTGCTCCAATCATCATCATTCATTACCCAAACCATTACATCATCCCAAAAAGAAACTCTGTGCAACTTAAGCATTCTCTATTCCCTACAACCTATATTCTTGTTTCTGACTCTATGAATTTGCTTACTCTAATTATTTCATATTAGTGAGTACACTATTTGTCCTTTTGTGTCTGGCTTATTTCACTCAACATGGTATTTTTAAGATTCATTCATACTGTTGCATGTATCAGAACTTTATTCCTTTTTATAGCTGAATAATAGTCCATTGTTTTTATATAACACATTTTGGTTATGCACACATCTGTTGATGAACACTTTCCAACTTTTGGCAATTGTGAATAATGCTTCTAGGAACATCAATGTGCAAGTATCTGTTCAAGTCCCTGCTTTCAATTCTTTATGGTATATACCTAGAAGAGGGATTGCCTAGTCATATGGTAATTCTTTTTTTTTAATATTATCTTTTTTTAAAGATACATAGATTAGACAAAGTGTTACAAGAAAAAATATAAGAGGTTCCCATATACCCCACTCCCCATACCCCCACTCCTCCCACTTTGACAACTTCTTTCATTGGTATATTCATTACATTTGATGAGTACATTTTGGAGCATTGTTACACAGCATGGATTATAGTGTATGTTGTAATTTAAACTCTCACCCAGTCTGTTCAGTGGGTTATGGCATGATATATATTTGTGATGGTTAGGCTATTGTGTCAACTTGGCTGTGTAATTGTTCCCATTTGTTTGGCCAAGCAAGCACTGGTTTTAGTGTAATACAAGTGCATTTATGGACTTTAGTCACCATTGATATTACTACAGTGGTAAGTCATGGATAGCTGATTATGATTATGATTACATCTATCAGGGAGATTGCCATCAGCAATTAGTGAAGCTTTATCCAATCAGTTGAATGCATTAAAAGTGGAAGTGGGGGAAGTGGCTGTGGCTCAATTGATTGGGCTACTGTCTACCATATGGGAGACCCTGGGTTTGCATCCCAGGGCCTCCTTGTGAAGGCAAGCTTGCCTGCACCCACAGAGAGCTGACAGCCCATGCCCAAGGAGAGCAGGTTCAGCAAGATGTCACAACAAAAGGAGACAAGCAGACACAGAAGAACATGCAGTGAATGGACACAGAGAACAGACAGCAAACAAGTCGCAAAGAGAGTTAAATAAATAAATGAATAAAAAATCTTTAAAAAAAGGGGGAGGGGGTGATTCCAGCATTGAGTGAGAATTTTCCAGCTTGTCTTTGGACAGCCAACATCTCCCAGGTCTCGTCAAGAACCTTCACTGGACTTTCATTGGGTAAGATGACCTGCTCTGTGGCTAATACTCAGCCTCTTTCCCAGTCGCTCCTGTCATTGACCAATGGGATCAAGAACAAAGTGGTCATGAAGGTAGGGATGCAGGCTATGCATGGACTCAGCAACATGGACTTCCCCTTACCAAGGCTGTCTTGGCTACATCCCCTGCTGAGTGTTCAATCTGCAGCAGAGACTCACACTCAGCCCCCAATATGGCACCTATCCTTGAGGTGAGCAACCTACCTGGTGCTAGGTTGACTATATTGGACCGCTTCCATTATGGAAGAGGCAGCAATTTTTTTAACAGGAATAGACACGTACTATGGGTATGGGTTTGCATTTTCTGCATGCAATGCTTCAAAAAGTACCATCCATGGACTTACCTAATGTCTTGTCTACCACAATGGCATTCCACACAGCATTGCTTCCAATCAAGGAACCCATTTCACAGCAAATGATGTGCAGAAATGGGCACATGCCCATGCAATTCACTGGTTGTACCATGTTCCTCATAACCCTGAAGCATTTGGATTAATGGAATTGTGGAAAGGCCTTTTGAACACTCAATTATAGTGCCGACTAGGTGGCACTACCGCCAGGGCGTTATTCTCCAGGAGGTCGTGTGTGCTCTAAATCAGCATCCACTCTATGGTGCTGTTTTTCCCATAGCCAGGATCCATGGGTCCATGAGTCAAAGGGTAGAAACGGGAGTCACACCACTCACTATTACCCCTAGTGACCCACTAGGAAAATTTTTGCTTCCTGTCCCTGTAACCTCAATCTATATTGGTCTACAGGTTTTCATCCCAAAAGGAAGAGTGCTGTCACCAGGGAACACAACAATGATTCCATTGAACTGGAAGTTAAAAATACCACCTGGCCACTTTGGGTTTCTCTTATCTATGAATTAACAATCAAGGAAGGGAATTACTGTACTGGCTGGAGTGACTGATTCTGACTATCAAGGGGAAATAGGACTGCATCTACATAATGGGGATAAAGAAGAGTTTGCCTGGAACAAAGGAGATCCTATAGAACATCTCCTACTATTACCATGTCTTATGATTAAAGTCAATGGACAATTGCAATAATCCAATTCAAGCACGACTAACAATGGCCCAGAATGTTCAGGAATGAAAGTTTGTCACCCCAACAGGCAAAGAACTATGGCCAGCTGAAGTGCTTGCTGAGGGTAATGGAAACATGGAATAGGTAGTGGACAAAGGTAGTGATAAAAATGAACTTCGACCATATGACCAGTTACAGAAACAAGGACTATAATGGTCATGAATCTTTCTTCCTTGTTTCATTATGATGATGATTGTATATGTACAAAAAACTAATTTCTTTGTCTTCTTCCCCATACTTTTCCCTTATCATATAACAAGTGTTATCAGCTTCACGTTATAATATTTAAAGATGTCAAGTTTGAGTGAATATTACCCAAGAACTTGCACCCTATTCTGAAAGGAATTAATGTATTTACAATTGTACACAGGAGTGTTGAACATTGTTAGGTGGCAGAATATATATATGTATGCATGTCTGTTATTGTTTTTACTTAGAGATTAAGTATGGTTTAAGGTAAATGTGTATGGTTGCTGAGTTTGACAAGGGGTGGACTATGATGGTTAGGCTATTGTGTCAATTCGGCCATGTAATGGTTCCCAGTTTTTTGGTCAAATAAGCACTATGCCAACTGTAATAAAGGGCATTTATGGACTTTAGTCACCATTGACTTTACTGCAGTGGTAAATCATAGATAGCCGATTACACTTATATCAATCAGGGAGATTGCCATCAGTAAAGAGTGAGGCTTTATCCAATCAGTTGAATGCTTTAAAAGGGGAAGTGATTCCAGCATTGAGTGACAATTTTCTAGTTCATCTTTGGACAGCCAACATCTCCCAGAACTTGTCAAAATCCTTCATTGGACTTTCATTGGAGCCCCTGCTTGCAGCCTGCCTGTGGAACCTGGACTTGTGCATCCCCACAGCAGTACGAGAAACTCTTATAAAAATCATATACTATCGACAGATATCTCTTGTTGATTCTGTTTCCCTAGAGACCCCTGAATAGTAAAATGTCCTTCATCTGTTCCTGCAATATCATTATTTATCTTCCTGAGGAACCACCAAATTGTCTTTCACAGTGGGTGAACCATTTTACATTCCCATCCACGTTAAGTGACTGTTCCTATTTCTCCTCATCCTCTCCCACACTTGCATTTTTCTGTTTTTTTAATAGTGTCCATTCTTCTGGGCATGGAACTGTATCTCATTATGGCTTAATTTGCATTTCCCTAATGGCTAAATATATTGAGCATCTTTTCAGGTGCTTTATGGTCATTTGTATAAGGTAATTTGTATATTCTCTTGGGAGAAATACGTATGTAAGAATTTGAAATGGTTCTGAATTCCAAAAATGATATTGGATTTTGCTTGTAATCTGATCTGTACTTGGGTATGATTGAGTCATGGTTAGGGCAATGAGTCCCCACTGCTTGGTGGGTGGGGACTCACAGATAAAAACCATGGCAAAGAACAGAATTGAGGGTTTTCTGATGTTGGAGTTTTGATATTGGAGTTTGATGCTGAAGACTTAAGCTAGAGCTCTGGGAAGTCAGCATGCAGAGAAAAGAGAAGGCAGCCCCAGGAAGAAATGAACCTTGATCCCAAAGCAAAGCAAGCCCAAGAACATAGGAACCCAGGAAGCCTGAACCCTCGCAGACATTGGCAGCCATCTTGCACCAAATAGACTTTGTTGAGTGAAGTAAATTATGCTTTGTGGCCTGGTATCTGTAAACTCCTACCCCAAATAAATACCTTTTATAAAGCCAGCCAATTTCTGGCATTTTGCATCAGCACCCCTTTGGCTGACTAGTACTATATACTTAATCCATTTGCCCAATATTCAATTAGGTTGTTGCTCTTTAAATTGTTGAATTGCAGGATTTCTTTATATATTCCAGATATTAAACCTTATCAGATATGTGATTTTCAAATATTTTCTCCCAGTGCTCAAGCACTGATCCACACTGACAACTCTGATTTGGTTTTTTCACTTGCTTTGCTTATTGTTTGTTTGCTTGTTCATTTGTTTTGTCTCTAGGAGGCACCGAGAACTAAACCTGGGGCCTCCCATTTGTGAAGCAGGCACTCTACCACTTCAGCCACATCTGCTCCCTAGGATAAAAGTCTTTTGATGCACAAAGTTATTTAATTTTGATGAGGTCCCACTTACTTTTATACTTTTGTTGCTTGCGTTTTGGGTGTAAAGTCTAAGAAACCATTAATAGACACAAGGTTTGTAAGATGCTTCTTTGTGTTTTCTTTAGGAGTTTAGTCCTGGTGTTTATATTTAAGTATTTCATCCATTTTAGCATTAATTTTCATGTATGGTATGAGGTAGGGCTATACCTTCATTCTTTTGCATATGGACATCTAGATTTCCTGGCATTCATTAATTGAAGATTCTGTTCTTTCCCAACTGACTCTACTTGGCATCTTTGTGAAAAATCAGTTGGAAATAAATATGAGGGTTTATTTCTGAATGCACATTTGGATTCCGTTGGTCTATATGTCTTTCCTTGTGCTAATACCCTGCTGTTTTTTAAAGATTTATTTAGTTATTTATGTATTTCTCTCTCCTCCCTCCCCCCACCCCAGTTGTCTCTTCTCTGTGTCTATTTGCTGCATCTTCTTTGTCTGCTTCTGTTGTCGTCAACGGCACAGAAATTTGTGTTTCTTTTTGTTGTGTCATCTTCTTGTGTCAGCTCTCCATGTGTGCAGCACCATTCCTGGGCAGGCTGCACTTTCTTTTGTCCTGGGCGGCTCTCCTTACAGGGCACATTCCTTGCACTGTGGGTCTCCCCTACGCAGGGACACCCCTGCGTGGCACGGCGCTCCTTGCATGCATCAGCACTGCACATGGGCCAGATCCACACGGATGAAGGAGGCCTGGGGTTTAAACCGTGGACCTCCCATATGGTAGGAGGACGCCCTAACCACTGGGCCAAGTCCACCGCCCACCATGCTGTTTTGATTATTGTAACTTTGTAGGAATTTTCAGGATCAGTAAGTGTGAGTTATCCAATGTCATTTTTGTTTTCTTGTCTTTTTCCAAGAAGGCTTTGGATATTCAGGGCCCCTTACCAGCCATATGAAACTGATGGTTAGCTTTTCCATTTCTGTAAAGAAGGCCATTGGAATTTTGATTGGGATTCCTTTGAATCTATAGATTGCTTGGGGTGGAAACGACATCTCAACAATATTAATTCTTACAATCCATGAAAACAAGTCCCCTTCCATTTATTCAGGTCTTCATTGATTTCTTTTAAAAATCTTTTGTAATTTTCACTGTGTAAGTCCTTTACATACTTAGTTACATTCATTTCTTAGATATTTAATTCTTTTAGTTGGTATTGTGAATGGAATTTTTTCTTGATTTCTTCTTCAGATTTTTGTGACAAGTGTATTGAAATACCACTGATTTTTGGGTTGGTTGTCTACCCCGCCACTTTTCTGAATTAATTTATTAGGTTTAGTATCTTTGTTGTGGATTTTTCAGGATTGTCTATATGTAGGATCATGTAATTTGTAACTATTAAAATTTATGCTTCTTCCTTTCTAATTGCATGTCTTTTATTTATTTTTATAACCTAGTTATAGTAGCTGTAGCTACAGCTTCCAGTGCAATGTTAAGAGTGATGCCAGTGGACATCATTGTCTTGTTCCTTATCTTAGACGACAAACTCTCAATCTTTCACTATTAAGTAAGATTTTAGCTGTGGGCTTTTAATACATGCCCTTTAACATGTTGAAGGTGTTTCCTTATATTCCTAGTTTTTGAGTATCTTTATCAAGAAGGGGTGCTGGATTTTTGTCAAATGCCTTTTCTGCTGCAGTTGAAAGGAATCCGTCCATTCTTTTGTTCATTCTGTTACTGTGGTGTATCACATTAATTGATCATCTTATGTTGAACCAAACTTGCATATCTGGGATAAATTCCACTAGGTTATGGTATATTACTTTTATTTTGATGTTGGCTTTGGTTTCTTATTATTTTTTAATGCTTTTACATCTATCTTCATAAAAATATTGGTATGCAATTTTCTTTCAGTATCTTTAGCTGGCTTTGGGGTGATGGTGATGTTCGCCTCATAGAATGAGATAGGGAGTGCCCCTTCCTATTCAATTTTTTGGAAGATTTTAAGCATGCTTGGAGTTAATTCTTCTTGGAATGTTTGGTAACATTCCAACTATTGCTAGACTTTACTTCATTGGGAAGTTTTTGATTACTGATTCAATCTCTTCATCAATTATTGGTTTAAGATGTTATATTTCTTCTTGAATCGGGGTAGGCAGTTTATGTGTTTCTAGGTATCTGTCCATTTCATCTAGGTTAACTAATTTATTGTAATACAGTTCTCCATAGTACTCTCTTATAGAACATTTTATTATTGTGCGGTCCATAGAAATGTCTCTCTATCCATTTCTGACTGTGGTTATATATGTCCCCTTTCATTTATTCTTTTTATATCTAGTTGAACATTTGTCACTTTTATTGCCCTTTTTGAAGAACCATCTTCTGGTTTTATTTATTCTATTGGCTTTTTTATGATCTGTTTCATTCATTTCTGTTCTGATTATTATTTCCATCTATCTGCTTCCTTTGGGTTTAGTTTGCTCCTCTTTTTCCTAAATCCTCCAATTTTGAGGTTAAGTATCTGATTTTATCCCTTCACTAATTTTTCATGTAAGAATTCAGAGCTAAACATTTCCCTCTCAGCACTGCCTTTGCTGTAGCTCATAAACTGTGGTATGTTGTGTTTTCATTGTCATTGGGCTCAAGATATTTCCTAATTAATTCTGTCTTCAAATTAATCTTGAAAAATGTAGCCAGATGGATGAAGAGTCTAGGTACATTTACCAAGTCACCAAAAACCATTTAGTTCAGGGCTTCTTAATAAGGAGTTTGTGAGCTTGAATTGAAATTTTTAAAAAATACTCTTTTTTTATTTTAGCAAAAATTTTTATTGTCTTTTTTTAAAGATACATCAATCACACAAAATGTCACATTAAAAATATAAGAGGTTCCCAAATACCCCACCCACCATGCCCCCCACTCCTCCAATGTCAACTACCTCTTTCATCAGTGTGGCACATCATTGCATTTGGTGAATACATTTTGGAGCACTGCTACACAGCATGGATTACACTTTACACTGTAGTTTACACTCTCTCCCACTCCATTCAATGGGTTATGGCAGAATATATAATGTCCTGCATCTGTCCAAGCAATATCATCCAGGACAAATCCAAGTCCCGAAAATGACCCCATATCACACCTCTTCTTCCCTCTCCCTGCCCTCAGCAACTCCTGTGGCCACTGTCTTCACATCAATGACAAAATTTCTTCCATTGCTAGAGTCACAGTAGTTCTATAGTATGATATGACCCAGCAATTCCACTTCTGGGTATATACCCAGAAGAAATGAAAAGAAGGACAAAAATGGTTATATATATACACCAATATTCATAGCAGCATGATTCACTATTGCCAAAAGTTGGAATTAACCCAAATGCCCATCAACAGATAAATGGATAAACAAAATGTTGTATATATATGCAATGGAATACTACTCAGCTGTAGGAAAGAATACAGTACTAACACATGCGATAATATGGATGAATCTTGAGCATGTTATGTTGAGCGAAGTAAGCCAAGCACCAAAGGACAAATACTACATTTCCTTTCTGATATGAATATATCAAAACATTATTCTTATGTGTATGTGTTGGTGAAGGTGTGATATATAAATTACATAATACACAGTAGAGTGTGGACTTAGTAAGGAGTCTGTGGTTTTCACCTGACTGGCAAAGGGGTCTATGGAACAAAAAGTTTAAGAACTCCTGATTTAGTTCAATACCTTTGGGTATCCCATTAAGTGTCCTAAATTAAAAGTTCTTCTTGGTACTTACAATAGTTAGTGGTCAACTCTGTATCATTGGATAACTGGCCAGATAAATTTACAACATGGTGGATGTTTTTTTCCTACTTTTCAGTTTTTTTTTTTTTAGATGAAGAATTTATTTTTTTTCCCCATTTTCTCATTGACTTAATTTTTTTATTTTTTATTTTTTAATTGACTTTGTAATAATATTACATTAAAAATATATATGTGAGGTCCCATTCAACCCCACCCCCCCACCCCCCTCTCCCCCCCAACAACACTCAGTTTTAAAAATTAAAAACATTATGTATGATGAAAATGTCTTCCCAAATGCATATTACTACCACTGTAATCTCTTCTATCTCATTTCCTCTACTGAGTGGAGTAGCCTTGATGTTAAACATGCAAGTGGCTGAGATGCTGCAACAAATCTTTGGGCTTTGCTGGGGCCCACATGGAGAGGGATCCTGGAGAGCTCTGTTCCCCTCAATTACATAAAATTTTATAAAATACCAAACTTTAGTGATATAAATCAGATCAGTAGTTCTCTGGGGCCTAGGATGGCTGTAGGGGTTCATTACAAAGGGGAAGGTAGGAAGTTTCGAGGGGACAGAAGTATTGTAAAACTGAATCATTGTGGTGGTTTCACCTGTATAAATTTAATGAAACACATCTTCTAACTGTAAACTTAAATGAGTTAATGTGATTATACATAAATAATGCTTCAGTAAAGAATAATAGAATGAATTATAAGCAATTTGTGGAAACTGATGAGCAGCTTCTTAAAATTATATGGAAATATGGAAATAAAAATCTTCAAAAATAGTCATGGCAATCTTGAAGAAAAAACAAAAAAACAATAACACAGATAAAAACAAACAGACAAAAGCTAAAGGATGTACACTACCAAATAACAAGCCCTCTTATAATGTTATAGTAATTAAGATAGGATATTTGTATAAGTATAAACAATAGGCCAATGGAATAGAATAGAGACTCCAGAAAAAAAATTTATGAGAAAGATAATACTGAGGGGTAGTAGGAAAATGACGGTCTTTCAATAAGTGGTACTGGGTCAATGGGACACCCTTGGGTGGGGATGGGGGTGGAATATATATATATATACATTTTATAATGGTAATGACTACCAAAAATAGAGCTCTGTCATCCTCATAGATGAAATGAAAACTTCAGTTCCATTAAGAAAAAAGACATGACAGGAATCCTGGTGAAACTCCTTTAAAAAATTTGACAATATTTTGGAGATTCTAGAGTGAATGCAAAAATAGCTTAAATAAGAAAATGTTGTTATAAATATTGATTAATGAAAGAGAAAATTACCTTTCTATTTATATCTTTCTAGTGATAGGATTTTACAACTAGAATTACCCACCCAACTAAAAGACCATTTTTATTGTTGTTATTTAATTGCCTACTGGAGATAAAAACAACTTTATTCAATTTAAGTAAAATTATGCTCAAGTGTATGTGCATAATGGGATTATCACCAATACAATGTTAATGCTTATTTTTAGTGTGTTGAAGTGCCAGGTAACTTTTACTTTCTTAATTATATTTTTGGAAATGCTTGTCTTTTCATAATTAGAATACATTATTAATGTAGTCATAAATACAAAGATAATCTCATTGGAGAAAAACATAAGTTTTGCATTATTCCTAGAACAAGTTACAGAATACTGAAAAATATAAGTGAAAAAATAATTATTCTATCACTAATCATCTTAAACCTAGGACCTGAGTTAATCAATGTAATAGTTTTCTCTATAGTAATGGAAGCATATATGAATATATAAACATATATAAACATGTATATATGTTTTTAGTTGTTTTCTGTTTTGTTTTGTTTTCGTTTTGTAATGATGCTATACTGACTCATGCATTTTTCATCTAATATATCACGGCTGTTCACATATATACGTTGTAACCTCATCAAAAGGTCCTTCTAACAATGGACCCATTACTTTTCCGTTCTCAGTGCTAGATCCCTGCTGAGATGAGATTTATATATAAAATACTAACACATTTTTATAAGTGTTTCACAGTTCATACCATAACATAACTTATCCTATATGCAGACATCCATTTTTATCCGTTTTTTAAAAATACTGCAAACAACATTGCCATAAATGTTTTCTATTTTCTATTTTTTAAACTAAAATGTAATAAAATATTTTTATGACCTAGGTATAGAAAAGTAGTTCTTAAGATACCATCCTTAACCACAAAGTAAATTGTTCTTAATTGTGACTATTAAATTGACTTTTATTCACCAGAAAAACTTCATGAAGAGAATGAAGGCACTAGCCACAAACTGTGAAAATATATCGGTAAAACATATAACTGACAAAAGCTTAGTATCCAAAAATATTTTAGAATTCATATTAAACAATAAGACATAAACAGGAAAATTGGCAAAAAACATGAAAAGGCATTTCAATGAAAATAATGCTTGCTTTCTGATGATATATGAAAACAAATGCTATTTAGTCATCAAGGAAAAGGACAACACTCACTTAGATAATATTTTACCATCTATAATAAAGTTAAAAAAATATCTTATTATACCAAGTGTTGAACAGCCTGTGGATCAACATGTAAGCACATAAACAGTACTAATAAGAATCACTTTGAGAAATAATTTAGTCTTACCTTTAGTCTTATGTTATGAAGATGAATGTGTGCTTACATATGACCAGCTTTTCCATCCCTGGGGGGGGGGGGTGGGAGAGAGAGATCCATCCAGTGGCTCTCAAACTTTAACATTCTAGAATATGAACTGGAATCACCTGGAGGTTTGTTCAGACATAGATTGCCCTTAAAGTCTCTGATTCATTAAGTCTGAGGAAGAGCCTGATAATTGCATTTATAGCAAGTTCCCCAGTGATGCTGATTCTGCTGGTCCAAGGATCACAATTTGAGAATTGCTGCCTTAGAGAGGCTCTTGTATATGTGTATGTGGAGACATGTAAAATATTTATAGTCATCATAACAACATTGATTGCAGTTGAAAAAATTTGGAAACAACCTACATTTCCCTCAACAGAACAATAGATTGATAAGTTGTGGAAGTCATAAAGTGGAATATGATTCAGCTGTGAAAATGATTTAATAACAGCTACATACAAGAATGTGAATGTACCATAAAAACAGCATTTTATGGAAGCAAAAGGAAGACACATAGTGTACAAAATGACACCGTCTTTACTCAAGGAAATCTATGTTTTCATGGATATTTATTGGATGAAAATTTTTATAAACATGGAATAATGATATAATTAATTAAATCTACTGACAGCAGTGGGATAAATGTTTACAGTTGCTCTTTTAATTTTATACTCCATGCATGTATATAATCTTCATTTATATTATGTTGTGTTATTCAAAGTGTACATAATCATCAAATAAAAGAAAAAACTGGCATACCAGGCAAATGCTAAAAAAGAAAGCTGGTGTCACAATAATATAAGACCAAATAGAGCTTAAGGTGGAAAGCATTAACTGAGAGTATGAGGGATATTTAAATTTTTAGGTTAAAATCGTGAACTTTTATGCATATAAAAATATTGAAAGTGGGTGAAAGAACATGTGTTAGAAATTTAAGGAGAATATGGCAATCCATATTAAAGAGAAAATGTTAGAACAACTCTCAGAAATAATGTAAAAAAAAAGTGAGGATATTAATGATTCATAAAACATGACTAATGCATTTAGTTTTATATATCCTTCCAAAAAGTGGTTACTCATTTTTATGTACCTATTAAACAATTATAAATATTTAACATGTGTTGGGCCAGTAAGGGAGTTCTCATTAAATTCTATAGCACAGACACAATATAGGAAACTATTTATGAATATGGTACAATAAAACACTAAATTAAAACAAAAGGAGAACAAAAAATATCCACTTGGTTAGACACAAATAAATACAACTGTAGCAAACAGTTCTTCTTTTTTCTTCATAGCCAACTTTCCCCTGGTGGGCTTATGAATATATAATAGAATCCCATACACTGACAGCAGAAAAAAATCATACGATTCATTCAAGTCTCCCAGAATTTTTTAAAGACATATTTTATTTATTTCTCTCCCCTTCCCCCCCTCCAGTTGTCTGCTTTCTGTGTCCATTCACTGTGTGTTTTTCTGTGTCTGCTTGTATTCTTGTCAGTGGCACACAGAATCTGCCTCTTATTTTTTTTTGTTGCGTCATCTTGCTGTATCAGCTCTCGGTGTGTGGCGCCATTCCTGGGGAGGCTGCACTTTTTTTCATGCTGGGTGGCTCTCCTTACTGGGCACACACCTTGTGTGGGGGGCTCCCCTATGCGGAGGACACCCCTGCGTGGCACTGTACTCCTTGTGCCCATCAGCACCGCTCGTGGGCCAGCTCATCATACCAGTCAGGAGGCCCTGGGTTTGAACCTTGGACCTCCCATTTGGTAGGCGGACACCCTATTCGTTGGGCCATATCTGCTTGCCTAGAATTTTTTAATTTTTATTTATTTTTCTTATTTTAACAAAAAAAAACTCTCAATAATTTTTAATCTTGAGGACAGAGGCAAAAGGACAGAAGGTGATTGGAGATGTCAGCATAGGTAATTCTTTAAGAACGTCCTTGTGAAAAAACATAAACTCATGACTTACATCCCAGATTCACTGATTCAGAATCTCCAGGGGGAGATTCTTTGCAAATACTGCAGGATAGTTTGTGATTTCCCGATACTGATATCCCACGGAGATCTTCTAGATTTTTTCTTTTCTGAGGTATGTTTATTCTACTCAATTTACAAATATTTATGCTACTCCTATTCTTTTGTTCTTGTAAGATTAGCAAGAATGTTTGTATATAGCTTATTATCATACCTCTAAGGAGGTGACCACCAGAAAAGTATATTTGAAATACTTTATTGAGTTAAGATAGGATGAAAAATGTCCATTCAAATTCCAGAATGGTAAGCTAGAAGACTATGTCATGAGTGTGGAAAGGAACTAATGAAGTATTGTTTGAGATTCCTGGAGCAATGAACCTAATGAATCTGACGCTCTTGAAGATGACACCACCTGTTAGAAACTAATTTAAATGGGATGGACTAAGATGATTGTTACTGAGGGAATTGGGTAAATCCCAAATCTTATATTCTTCCCTCAAGGTATGTAATAAAACCCAGGATCATTAAAGCACTCCTTTGACAGACTTCTTTTTATATATGAAAGGTAAGATTCCTGAAACCCAAAATGAAAGACTGATACAAAGTTTGAATTATAAATATCACTGGGGTCTCGTTAGCGACAAAGTGATTACTGCAGTTAGTAAAGCATATGATCTTAATATCTGGAATAGGTATACAGAGACCTGGACTAACTCTCAAATGCTCAGAAATCCACATGTGTATGCTTTTTGCTTGCCTAATGAGGTCATTTCCTTCCTTGCAAATTAAACCTAATAATTTCCCTGTTTCTCACCCCTCAATACTAGGTAATTATTGCAGGTTGGATTTTCTAGGAAGCAGACTGAGATGAAGTTTAGTACACAAGATGTTTAAGAGTCAATATTAGATTAACACTTGTGGAAGAGAGAGGAAAGACGCAGGATTGAGAGGAGCATGAAATCAAGCTGTAATGCAGATAACCTCAGATAACTCCATAGGGAGTTGTGGAGCTAGGATGGTCACTCAGATTGTTCCAAGTTGGCCCAAATGACAGGTGTGTTATACTTCTCCACCTATCAGTGTGGGCTACGCTGGGAAGGGACTTCACCTCAGGTGAGGAAAATCTTTGCAGATGATGAATCTCTGATAGTCTCAGCAGCTAGGTAAAAAAGTCCTTCCATGAAAGGGAATCTAGGAGGTGAATCTATGTGTCCATCATAGTCTACTCCATTTAGTGCTGCTTGGATTCACATCATGTATGTTTCACAAGGAGCTCGACCAGGATTCTGGTGGACCTTTCTTCCCACAGCAAGATTTGAAGAGAAAGGTCAGTGGGATGAGCTACAATTCCAACTGCTCCAGCTGGTCTTGGAGCCACAACTCATATTCATTGTCTCCCTCTTCCATTCTCCATTCTAGATTCATTTCACCTTAAATTAGCAACTCTGCTTGTACTGATGGTTTATTTGGGAGCATGATGCACACCATGATTCATGAGGGGTATGAGTCCTGGTCACCGTGCCCTTCTCAAGCCTATATTGTTACATGTATTATCACAATGTGAAAAATGAGCACCAAGAGGCACATCAGGGATCACCACGGGCCCACACATATTCTTCCCTGACCCTTTGTATAGCAGTAGCCCTGCCTCCTCCTGATGATCTGAATAAATTATCTTCAGCCCTGTGGTGACTCCTCTTCTTGTCTGCTGGTTCCTTTGAACAAAGAGCCTGGGATGCCCAGGCAATACTCACAGCTTATAAATCAATGTTACTCCTGCAATGTCCTCTGAAAGAAGTATTTCCCACATGGACCGAGTACCCCTGACTCTTGCAAAGCCCAGAGTTGCAGATAAGAAGCACATATTTTAAAAGTGAGTCACTGGAAATGATGGAAAACAAGGATACTCTTATTTCCACTTATTAGTCCCAAGATCTATGTATTCTTCCTACAGGGGGCCAGCAACATATAAATGTCTTTGTCTCAACGTATGTTATGTCCGGGTGTATGGCACCCTATTCTTGTAAAGTGTCACTTCTGACCTGGCATTTATGTTGTGTCTCTAAGAAGTTCCAATGCTCTATGAGACCAGCAGCTTCTGAGGGGAATCCACCCCTCCTTTGCTATAAAGTGAGTCCTCTGCAATCAGAGGATATTATATGGGATCCCATGCAGGGTGAATCAAATTAGGAGTGCTTATGTAATGACAGTTCCAGAATCCGTGGGACATGCATTGTGATTTTTCCTCTGGGTCTTATAAGAAATTTCACTTGGCAACTTTTCCCACCACTAATATCTCTAACACTGTAGGTTCTGCCAGATAATATGTTCCAAGTAAAGGTCTGCTTGTATCACAGCTTGGACTTGCTGTGAAGCCCTTTTCTGCTTTAGACCCAACTAAAACCTAGCATTCTTTTATGTCACATGGTATATGGGTCAGAGCATTCTTCTTAGGTATAAAATATATGCATAGAGATCCTGAAGAGACCATTCAGGCATTGTGCTGCTTTCTTGATGGGAGGTGCAAGTTGCAATAATTTTGCCCTTTACTTTGGATGGGATATACCAGAATGCTCCTGACAACTGAACACCTAAATTTTTTCTGAAGTGTCTGGCTCTTCGAAAGTTCTTGGATATTATATCCCATACTCTAGAGAGTGGGTGTTTTATCATGGCTTCAAAAATGCTAGCCACTTCTTGCTCAACAATTCTGATTAGTATGTCATAGATATAATGGATCAGTTTATTAGTGGGAATACTATATAGGGTCAACGAACTAACACTACTTCCTGAGGATCCAACACACCATTTGATATATTAGTCAGACTGAGTACTTATGGAGTCATATGACAGATGACATGGCATTCTCAGTTGAGGATGCTCATAGTAGGCCATAAAACATCAAACAACAGACATTGCAATTTTCCTTCACCTTCTGAATGTATATGTAGATATATACTGTCAGCAAATAGCAGAATTTCACTTCAGTTCCCTGATTCTTGAGCCAAGTAGGAATTATTATAATCAAAAGTGGGAACTGCCTATCAAAGAGTATATTCCCATAGGTGAACTGTAGAATAGTTTGCTAGCATGAATGACTTGAAAGATTTAAGCCTATTGATTTTTATAATAGCCCTATTTAATTCTCTTATTTGTCTAACAAATAGCCCAATAGTTATTGGAGAATGTTTGTGGATATTGGTAAACAGTCAAATAGAGATTTTCATGTTTACTATCCAAGATATGGTCTCCTTACTGAAGCAAACAGAACTACCAATGGTAATTGGTGTGAAGTTTTTAATCTGAGAACATGAGCAGTACTTAGATTTTACCTGGGTGTATCAGCATACCATTACCATTTTACCTCAAGTACATGTCAACTTTCTCTCTTTACGCTTAGTTCGGAGGAAACTTAATTGCATTACCCTCCTACAGGATACCCATGCTGTTCTGCTTCATTAACATTTTGCTGAGAAGACCTAGGGAGCCAGAGCAAAAGTTTCCCTGAATGCCTTGGAACAATGTGCAAAAATGTGGAAAAAAATCTTGAGAAAATAAAGCAAAAGTAATGGGAAATGTGTTAATCTGAAGGTATATCAAGGCTCCTCCTTTTTTTTTTTTTTTACAATTTCATATTTTCTATTTATTTTTTTTATTGACTTTGTAATAATATTACATTAAAAATATATATGTGAGGTCCCATTCCTCCTTTTTGGAGAAGAAGAAGGATCTTATGGCCCTACGAAAGAGATGTAACAATACATAAAGATCTTCAGCCTTTGGACGTACTGCAGTTTTATACTATCAGCTTTTCTTGGAGGCCATTTTTTTCCAGTTACCATTATTACATAACAGGTCCAAATGTGATTGAAGTGTCAGTAATGTATTGGCTATTGGGAAACAATATGGAGCCAATGGTAAAGGAAAATTATATGGGAAACAAATAAGGTTTTGGAGAAAAGATATACCACTTTTTGTAAATGACTTTTGACAAACAACTTCTGAGTGTGATAGTGGTAAATATTGAAAACCAGATCACTGAACAGTAAGTGATCATGAGGTCCAAGTGCCCATCATGAATTTGGTTTTATCTGAGACAACTAAACATAAAGCAGAGCATGCCAATGAGTTATTTTGTCAAGTAGAAAGGATAGACCTTAAAGTCTCAAATAAGTTTTATAAGTGTAATTTTGATAATCTTAGTGATTTTACTTATACTACAATCATCTCTTTCTCTTAACCAACACCAGTGGTCCTTTGGGGAATTTCATATGACCAGTACCATAAACATGAAAAACGAATATTTGTGCAGGGTTCAGCCATCTTTCTGTGCATTTTGCCAGCATCATCCAGAATTGAGCACTGGAATAAAATTATAGCCCCACTCTGAAATGACCTAAAGGATAATAGAGAATGCAAATAACCGTGGGCAGAAATTAGAGTAGTATACCTTGTTATTTACTTTTCCTAGAAGGAAAGATGGCCTATGATAAGATTCTACATTGATTGCAAAGTAGAATACATTGATCTTATTGGATGATAAGGGATTTTGGAAGAACATGTTTAGTAGATTAAGACAAAGGATCTTGTGAAAGAGATATATAGATGAACATTTAGAACAGTTCTAGAGCCTGAGAAGATTCTTTTCTAATATGAGTGTGCAACAGAAGACCTCCAGGATGGAGGGATTTACTGATAACCAGTGGCTAGAACTTAATGACCTACATTGTGGATTTTCAGTCAGCCTCGTTCTTCAACCAGTATTTCACAAGCAAGGTAAGGATGCAGGGTAGATTGAAAGTTAAGTATAATTTCAATAACATGCTATTTTCCTTACCAAAGCAGGCATAGCGAGCATAAATATTGATTACCTAATATTCCAGTAGCACCAACCCATCCCAGTTGTATGATATAGGGACTAACGTAGTACCTGGTTATAGCTCATACGTGGATTACATTAACTCCTTCCATTGCAGAAGGGACAGGATTTTGTCCATATTTAGACATATATTTTAATTTGAATTTGCTGTTCCGCAGCCATGCTTATTCTTTCAGCCTCATCATCTGTGTATTTATGACATACCATAATATAAAATGATTATTCCCCATACAATTCCCCTTCAGAAAGTAAATTGATTCACATACAAATAATGAGACACAGATTGACAGTCAATATTGTTTCATGAAAATTAACAAATCCATAATTATTGTGGGAAGAATTGGTTCACTTCTCTCAGAAAATTATGGATCAAGAAGATAAAAACTAGTAGGGAAATTGAAGTCTTGAACTACAAAATTAGTAGGTTTGTTGTGAGCAACATAGATAAAATATATTCTTTTCACACACATATGGAACATTAACAAAAACTGACTGTCAGTATACTATGTCCCAAATGAATTCTCAATACATATTAAATAATACAAAGTATACAGGCTGCACTCTCTGAGAACAGTGTAATAAAATAAGAAATCAATATTGGATACTTCTACATACAATAAAAAAACAAATTCATAGGAAATAATTTCAAAACACATAGATCAAATAGGGAGCCAAGATGGAAATTATAAAATATTTAAAGCTGAAAGATAAGGAAAATACTAATTATCAAAATTCATTGTAAGTAACCAAAAGAGCACTTAGTAAAAGGTAGTATACTACAAATGCATGATTCAGTTTACTAGGCTGCTCAAACAAATACCATGAACAGGGTGGCTTAAACAATGGGAAATTATTAGCTCTACAGTTTGAAGCTAAAAGTAAGTCCAAATCAAGGCATCAAGGCAATGCTTTATTCCTGAGAATGTTGCTCTGGGGCTGACTGCCAATGATCCTTGGCAGCATCTCCTGTTTATTCCCTTCTTTTCCACGTCCTAGAGATGTCCATTTCTTTCTTCCTGTGGCTTTTTCTCTCTCTGTCTGAATTCCATATTTTTATAAAAGACTCCAGTAATAAGAATGAGACACATCCTGTTGGAGGTGGAACACATTTATACTGAAGTACCTTCCTCAAATGTTCCTACTTGCAATGGGTTCACATTCACAGGAATGAATTAAATTTGAAACCATGTTTTTCTGGTTCAAATCCTCATAGCATATATTTTCTTAAATATTTTTTTAAAATATTGAAAACTATTGGACAAGTTGTTCCACATTAAAAGTTAGAAAAAGAAAAATAGGAGGTGGGGCAAGATGGTGTCAGAGTGGTTGCACCTTCATCATCTCTCCTGCAAAAAACTGGCTGAGTGGGACAAGAATCCTGCTCGAGTGAGCCGTTTTGGGAACCCACACAGCAGGACATTTCTGGACATCAATCTGGAGAGAGTACAACAAAAGGATGCTTGCTCAAGGTAAAACCATGTTTTTCTGGCACTCGAGCTGGAAGCTGTGGGAAGGCTAAACCCTTCCCCTAGGGCTGCTAGCCATAGCATCCCCTGAACACTCCTGGTCACATGGCAGCATTCCCGTGCCCATTGTTCCCCAAACATGCAATCCCCATAACCCGCATTCCCTGAACCTGCACTCCCCAAGCCTGCATTCCCTCAAGCCCATGTTCCCTGAACCCTAGCCCACTGGCGTCAGACAAACTCTGAGAGTAGGAAGGTTCTGGTGAGTGATGCAGAGGGTCCTGAAGAGTGCAGGTTCAATTGTCTGGTCCTGCCCCTTTTTTTTGAGCTTGAAAAAGCATGCCAGCTGGCTTGGGAAGAGGCCAGGAAGAGAGGAGAAATGAATGTGCAGAGAGAGCCCATTTTGCCTAACTGCCCTGGGATAGGGAAAATTGGTCTGGGAGAAGGTGGAGTCATGCAGTTAACTAGTCCTATGCAACACACCTAAGGGAGGAGACAGTAGGATGTACTCAGTAGGCTTCCGTTAGCATATTTATGGTTCCCAGCAAGGTGTGGGTGCTCTTTCTCAAAGAGACTAAGAGTCATTATTTTCTGTGGTGAGTTGGTTTAACAGGGTCCCATTTTAACCTAGGAGGGGAGCTCTCACACGGGCTTCCTGCTGTCCTGGGAGAGAGGAAAGTGAGGAAGGGAGAAAGGGGAAATGATCGAATCCTAAGCAGTGTATTCAATTGCAAAGATGATTGCTTGCTTGAGGCCTTGTCTGGTCTTTTTTATTTGTTTGTTTTGTTTTTCCTTCCTCTTTTATCCCCCACCACCTTTTTTTTCTCTTGCCTTCCCTTTTTTTCTTTTTTTCTATTAGGTGATACAGGCAGTGTTTCTTGTTTGATGTGCTTCCTCATCCTCAATTTCCTCAGTGTACTGATTTTGGATACCAACACTATTCTCTTTCCTTTACATATGTCTTTCATCTCTTTTCTGTTCTTTCTCTTGCATTCCAGCTCTCTTTGTTTAGCCCTCAATTTTTCTTTTTATTTCTAACACCTCTATTCTCTTTTCTTTTATTCACTCTTTATGTTATTGTCCTCTCTTTTCTCTCTCTTTCTTTCCTGATAACATTGGCCTTTTAATTCATCCTATATTCTTCTCCATATACAGTTTACCATCTCATTGTAGGTACTCCACTTTTTTATTGTTATAACTCAACACAGCTTACATGAGTTTAATATCCATTCTCTTAGGTCTTACATGGTTCTTCTGCCAACATTTATATCAATACTACTATGATACCTCTTCTTTTGTTAACTCTTTTGCTTTCCCTGGCTCTAATATTTTCCTTCAAGGGAACTTAGACAACAACAAGGAAATAGAACAAGAAAAACAAAGTGTCAAAGAGAAGACTTAAAACACACGCAAAAACAGCACCTAAATAAACCCTGAGAATATATGAAGAAACTAACCAACAGAAGAAACACATCAAGGTAAAATGACGACCAAACAGCAACAAAAAATTACAAACCATACCAAAAATGAGGAAAACATGGCGTACTCCAATGAACAAACTAAAAACCAGGAAGAGGAGCAGAACATCAAAGACCTCATCAAAGTTCTCAAAACATATATCATGGATGAATTTAATGAAGTGAAGGAAGAGATTAGGGATATTAGGAAAAAACTTGGAGAGCATGCAGAAGAAATAGTGGACATATTCCAAAAGATCACGGATATGATGATGATGAACAGCACAATCCAAGAAATCAAAAATACACTCTCAGCAAATAAGAGCAGATTCAAAGAGGCAGAGGAAAGAATTACTGATGCGGAAGACAGTACATCTGAAATCAAACAGATAGTACAATTTATTGATAAAAAGAAAAAATCCAGCAGGGACTTAGAAACCTGAGTGACAACACAAAACACACATACATACACATTATAGGCATCTCAGAAGGAGAAGATAAAGGAAAGAGGAGAGAAGGAGTTTAGGAGGAAATAATGGCTGAAAATTCCCCAAACCTGTTGAGGGAAATGTATGTACATTCCAGGAAGCACAATGCTCCCGAACATCATAAATCCCAACAGGCTTACTCCAGGACATACACTTGTCAAATTATCCAATGCTCAATACAAAGAGAAAATACCAAAGGCAGCAAGAGAAAAGAGAACTATCACATACAAGGGAAGCTCAATAAGAACAAGTGCTTATTTCTCATCTGAAACCTTGGAGGCAAAAAGGAAGTGACATAACATAGTCAAGATACTAAAAGAAAAAAATTTCCAGCCATGAACACTCTATCCAGCAAAGCTAACATTCAAAAAGAATGGAGAGTTCAAAATATTCACAGATAAACAGAAACTAAGAGAGTATGCCAACAAGAAACCTGTCCTTCAAGAAATACTAAAGGGAGTTCTTCAGGAGGAAAGAAAAAATGCAGGAGAGACAGAGTTGGAGGAGTGTGTAAGAATAACTAAAAAGAGAAAAAGAGAAAAAAAATAACATATGATATGCACAAATCCAAAGGAAATATGCCTAATGTAAGTAATTCCTTGAGAGTAATAACACGGAATGTCAATGGGTTAAACTCACCCGGCAAAAGACACAGATTGGAAGAATGAATAAGGAAATATGATCCATCTATATGTTGTCTATAAGAAACCCATCTTAGACCCAGGGATTCAAGGAGGTTGAAAATGAACGACTGGAAAACAATCTTACAAGCAAACAATAACCAAAAAAGGGGAGGAGTAGCTACACTAATATCAGACAAAATAGACTTTAAATGCAAAATATGGAGCCAAGGATGGAAACTACGTATTAGTTAAAGGGGTAATCTTTTAAGAAGAAAGAACAATCATAAACATTTATGCTCCTAACCAGTGCACATCCAAATATGTGAGGCAAACAATGGAAAAATTAAGTGAAGGCATAGATGCCTCTACAATTATAGTGGGGGATTTTAACACACCACTATCACCATTGGATAGAACATCTCAACAGAGAATCAATAAAGAAACAAAGACATTGAAAAATATTTTAGAATAGCTGAACCTAATAGGCATATACAGAACATTACACCCAAATATAACAGGATATACATTCCTCTCAAGTGGAAGGAAGCTGGAAATATGCAAGGGCCAGAGACACAGATTAGGCAACAAGTTATGGAAGTTAAGGAACACACACTTAGACAAACAGTGGGTCAAGGAGGAAATCTCAAAAGAATTTAGTAACTACCATGAAACTAATGTAAATGACAACACAAACTATTAAAACTTATGGGATGCAGCAAAAGCAGTTCTGGCACAAGGATAGACATACTGACCAATAAAACTGAATTGAGAGTTCTGATATAGATCCTCCCATATACAGTCATCTGATATCCAACAAGGTCACCAAGCCCACTCAACTTGGAGAGAATGGTCCCTTAAAAAAATGGTGCTTGGAGAATTGGATACCCATATGCAAAAGAATGAGAGAGGATTACCATCTCACATCTTATATAAAAATCAACTCAAGTTGGATCAAAGACCTAAATATAAGAGCCAAGACCATAAAGAGCTTGGAAAACAATGTAGAGAAGTATCTACAGAAGCTTGTAATAGGAAATGGCTTCATGCACTTCTCACCCAAACATGAGCAGCAAAACACCAAATAGATAAATGGAGCCTCCTGGCAATTAAAGCCTTTTGCACCTCAAAGGAATTTGTCAAGAAAGTGAAAAGACAGCCTACCCAATGGGAGAAAATATTTAGTAACCATATATCTGATAGGAGACTGATATCCTGCCTATATAAAGAAATCCTATATCTCTAAAATGAAAAGATAAAAAATCCATTTTAAAAATGGGCAAGAGATTTGAACATGCTTCTCCAAAGAAGAAATACAGATGCTAAAAAGCACATGAAAATATGCTCAAAATCACTAGCTTTTAGGGAAATGCAAACCAAAATTTCAATGAGATACCATCTTACTCCCATTAGACTGTTGGCTATTAAAAAAACAGAAGACTGCAAGTCTTGGAGAGGATGTGGAAGAATGGGAACCATCTTCCACTGTTGGGGGGGGGGGAGGGGGGAATGCAGGAGGATCCAGCCATTCTGGAGAACAATTTGTGGTTCCTCAAAAAACTAGCTATATATTTGCCATATGACCCAGGATTCCACTGCTGGGTATACATCTAGAAATACTGAAAACTAAGACACACACTGATATATGTACACCAATGCTCATAGTGGCATTATGCATTATTGCCAAAAGTCGGAATAACCCAAATACCCATCAAGAGATGAATGGATAAACAAAACGTGTACATACATGCAATGGGCTACTACTCAGCTGTAAGAAGAAGGAATACAGTACAAACACACAGGATAAAATGGATGAATCTGGAGGACCTTTGGTTGAGTGAAGCAAGCCAGGCATTGAAGGACAGATACTACATGACTTCTCTGATATGAAATAAGCAAAACAAGCAGTCTAGAGAGCTAGAGACTGGATGATAGGTTTACAGGAAATTGGGGGGAGAGGAAGGTTTTGGGCTGACACCTACATGGGTGAAATCTATGATAAAGTGGAGGTAAGTAATTGTACAGTAAAGGGATAAGACGGGGGCATAAGGATACTTTTGGGTTTGACTTTGCAGGCTTGAGGGGCCTAGGGTAGGGAGGATTGGTCAGATGGCCCAAGGAATTGAGGGGAGATTTGGGGGGAGCAGATGGATGTGGGAGACTGTCGGGTATGTCGTTGAAACTATAATGTTGAGAAAACTCTTTCACAATATCATAAGGAGGACTTACTTGTTTAAAGTGCTTAATGGAGGGCGTCTGACACAGGGGCATGCTTCTAGGGAGTGCGTGAGTGCTCATCTTGTCCTAGTGTGTTATATTATTGGGTGGAGACCCTTGCAATGAGTGGGAAGGTGTACACCATGCTGGGGAGGCCTGATTTTCTCACACAAATGGAAGGGTATCTCTTGAGAGAATTGGTGGCTCCCAATGGGGGAGCAGAGTCTAGTGTGTCAAGACCTCAGTATTGTTGCAAGTATCTGTGAATCTGGTCCTTCAAGCAGTGAAGCCTGGTGGACACTGTGGGCCCCAAGGGGAAGGGGAGAAAGGAATAGAATGATGAAAGCATGGGTAACTGAGGGGCAATGGAAGTCCACAAGATTGTGCAATGGACATGGTAAATTTCACCAAAAATTTCTAAAAGTGTATAGTCTAAAATATAAACAATAATGTAACTAAAAATTTAGAAAAGTGTACAGTCTAAAATATAAACCAAAATGGAACCATGATTGGTATGTATGTTTCTATATCTGTACATCTCCTGCAGCAAATATAACATGAACATGTAATAAGATCACTGCTGGGGAAGGGATAGAAGAGTTTGATATTGGATATATGGGAGACCCCTATTTTGTATGTGTGATTTTACTGTGATCTAAAACTTTTTTGAAGACAAGATTGAAAATTTAAAAAAAAAGATTTACACACTGAGGAAGGAATGAAAAGAACTGCCTTTCCACTGTACATATAGGGCAACACCTATTACAGTGACAAAAGACAAACATCAAAAACAAAATTTATATGTTTCATTTTTTAATACCCCAATTTATTTTTTATATTATTTTAGATTTTCTAAATTAGTATGTTTTCTCTTTCTAATCTTTAAACTATCATTACTTTTTCATTTTCCTACTATTTGATTTTGGTAATATATTAGGCTTCATTTTTGAAGAAGTTTTGGACCACAGAGGGGTTCAACTATGGCAGGGGAGGAGCACTGGTATGGTGTGTTTTTGACAGGGGACACATGTTTAGGAGTGAGTTCTCCAGGGCATATTTATAGGGTATATAAAAATATTCAGATATTTATTGGGTATTTTCATAGTAGTCAGAGTTACAAAAACAACTGAGGGAGTGCTGAGTTCCTAGCCAGGGGTGCCCTGTCACATTCCCCAATGGAACTATAGCAATCCCCCAAGTGCAAGGGCAAAGACCAGTGAAGAAGAATGGTTCAATGATGAGCCCTTGATACTGATGATTATGCTTATGAGCCTGTGTAGCTGAAATTTCAAGTAGGTCTAGAGCTGCAGGGTCCCTAAGAGTTATCTTCTGAGAGCCTCCATGTTGCTCAAATGTGGCCAGTCTCAATGGAAATGCAGCATGTGAATGCATTACCTTTCCCCCAATGTAGGACATGATTCCCGGGGGATGAGCCCCGCCTGGTGCCAAGGGATTACTGCCAATCACCAGCTGGTGATGCCACTAGAAGAAGACCTTGAATAAAAGGGGAAAATGGTAAAGACAAAGGAGTTTATTTGGCTAAGAGTCTTCAAAATGAGTCGGGTGGTCATCAGAGGCCTTGTACTTATGCACATATCAGCAGGATTCCAAAAACAACCAAAGTAGATACAACCCCAAATACTGGTTCTCCTGAGGGCTATGGAGTCAGACAGGTTCTATGGTCATGGCAGATGGCTCTGGAGTTCAGTGCCTTATCAGTGGGCCCTACTTTGGAATTTGTGCTTCTGAGTATGATGGAGCTGTACTCAGATATGACCTTTCTACACACACCTCTTCTGTCACTTTTACTGAAACTGTGGTTCATGCTGGGGCTCGTGTATACTCAGGAGACTTGAATCTCTGGACTGGTCATGTGCCAGCTGGGCCCTGAGCCTCAGCAGAGTCTCAAATCATACTCTCCGGTTTGTTGGACTTCCCCAGGTCAGCTAACAGGGAAGTGAAGATGGTCAGCCACCACACTAGGGAACCGAGAGAGCCTACAATTGCAAGCAGGAGAATTGCATCCATCAGCCAAGTGTTATATAAGCCCCCTCTCGATTTAGAGGTGGAGTGGACTTGACCATCCCAGGGTACACAGGATGGAGGAATAAAATATGGATTAGAGTGAACTTACTGGTATTCTACTAAAGAGGTATTGTAACTCTAGCAATGGAAGAAATTGTATCATTGATATGAAGACAGAGGCCATGGGAGTTACTGAGGGCAGGGAGAGGGAAGAAGAATTATGATGTGGGGGCATTTTGGGGACTTGATGTTGCCCTAAATGATATTGCAGGGACAGATGATGGCCATTATATATCCTGCCATAGCCCACCGAATGGACTTGAGATGAGTGTAAACTAAAATGTAAACTATAATCCATGTATTCACCAAATGCAATGAATGTGCCACAATGATGAAAGAGACTGTTGATGTGGGAGGACTTGTGTGGAGTGGGGTGTGGGGTATATGGGAACCTCTTATATTTTTTAGTGTAGTATTTTTTGCGATCTATGTATTTTTTTAAAAAGACAATTATAAGTAAATAAATAAAAGAATTAGAGAAGAAACCAACAAGAAGAGAGGTAAGAACCCAAAATAAATTAATGAAATATTCAATATGCAATACAGGGCCACAATGAACACTAACACCAAATCTTTAAAAATACTAATAAAGTAGATGAACTGCTTGCATGAGGATGGAGGACAAAAAAGAAATATACATATGCATAAGTAATCCTATGAGTGAAAAATTACATAATTAATCATAATAGTTTTTAAAACAATAAAAATATAGAGAATACTTTTGTCCTAATAAATTTGATAAAATTTGAAATGGACAATGTAAACTCCCAAAAATGACTCAAGAAGAATTAGATAACATGAATATACATACAACAATTAAAGATATTGAATCTGTAATCCACAGTAAAAAAAAAGGCTCTCCTATAAATGATTCATTGCTCAAAGGATTTACAGGTCAATTTTGGCAAATGATCAGGAATAGAAAATCTATTATTGAAACTATTTCAGTTAAAATAAAATGACAGAACAAACTTCTATTTTATTTCATTAATCTAACTGGGATTGAAATCAGACAAGGGCAAGTAAGAGAAGGAGACATTAAGAACTTGTGCGCACAGGTACAAAATTCCTAAATAACCTATTAACAAACTGAGTCTAGTAATATAATCTGTACTTCATGACCAAGTTGACTTTCTCCATAAATAAAAAGATGTTGTAACATGAAACAAATCAATTAGTCCACCTTTAAGTGATTAAAGGAGATAAATGATATGATCACATAAATGAAAGCAGAAACAGGCATTCAGTATATTAAACATTTTAATAAAAACTCAACAATCTAGCTATTCCTGAAATTTTTAAAAGATATCTACCATAAATCTTCAATAAGTATACTTAATGTAAGCTTTTACATATTTTAGCTTTCTTGTCAAGAAAAACGGGAAAAATGCTCACCCTTGCTATTTCAGTTCCACATCATACTAAAATTACTTGCTAATGCAATGCCTGAAGCAAAATAACAAATAAAGGAATTGGAAAAAAATTCATTTCAAAATTAGATTCCCTGTACAATATTAATAAAACTGGAAATTAAAAATGTAACTAACAGAGGTATATAAGACTTATACTTTAAGCAAAATATAAATATTTTGCTGAAGACATTAGAAGATATGACATGAAAAAAAGAGTGAGACAATATATTCCTGGAGGAAAAGACCCAATATCTTAAAGATGTCAATTCTCACAAACATTAAACTACAAATTCAATAAAAATCTTAATAGGACTTTCATCATCTTCTTAAAAATTCTAAAAGCCTTTTAATCTATTATTGAAAAAATTAACATGAATATGGTTTTAAAATAATCAAACTGTACAAAAGAGTACAAAGAGCAAACTAAGTCTCCAAGTCCTGACCCTCAGTGCCCCGAATTCTTTTTTAGATGCAACTAGTTTACACATTCTGTGCATTCTTCCAGAGATCGTCTATACATTTGTATTTGTGCTTGTTTATGTGAGTGCATGTATAAATATACCTATTTGCATAAAGATAGCAGCATAATATCCACAGTATGCTTCTCTTTTCTCCCCTTTCTAAGTATATTTGGAGATAAATTCTATCAATACATATAGATCTATCCAACTTGTAAATAGCTATATAGCATCCATTGGGTATTAGTTTCCTATTGCTTCTGTAACAAATTACCACCAACTTAATGGCCTAAAATAACACAATCATATTATTTTACAGTTTTGGAGGTCAGAAGCATGAAATCATTTTCCCTGGGCGAAACTCAAAAAGTCAGCATGGCTGCTTCCTTCTGGAGGCTCTGAGAGGGGAATTTGTTTTCCTTTTTTCTCAGCTTCTAATGGCCACCTGTATTCCTTAGCGTGTGGCATCTTCCTACATTTTCAAAGTGCATCACTCCAAAGTACATCATCACATCTGCTTCTTCTCTTCTGTAGTATCTCCCTTTGCCTCCCACTCATTAGGACACATGCAATTACCTTGGGCACACCTGGATAATTCAGGATAATCTCCCCATTTGAAAAATCTTTACTTAAACATGTCTTCAAATTCGCTTTTGCTGTAGACAGTAATTTATTCACAGCGCTAAGGGATTAAGATTTGGACATCATGGGGACATCATTCAGTCTAACATACATTATGATATAATTAAAGATCTTTCATTACTTTCCTAATGATGGCTGTTTTGGTTCTTCCAATTCATTTGCTACAATAGATAGCACTTTAATGAATATCTTATAAATAAAACTTTATGCATAATTTGGAAAATATTTGTAAATTCAATTTCTAGAAGTGGAATTCCTGAGTCAAAATTTAGGCATGAACACTCACTCTCTTTCCCTCCTTTCCTCTCCCGCTCACTCTTGTTCTCTTCATATACAGATAGAGATAGATAGAAAGATAGATAGATAGATAGATGAACAGATTGATAGATATTTTGATAGATACACACACATACATATAGAGGTATATGCATATATCCATATACACACAATTCACATGAATATATAATATTTATATACTATAGACATAAGACACATATATAATATGTACATATATATTGCACTCAGGTGTGTACTTGTGGGGGCAAATTGTACATTACAGAAGGTCAACCACTTTACACTCCCACAAACAAATTTCAAAGTCCCAATACCCGTTCCCCCATATTTCGTGGTTATCTTTCAGAACTATTAGTTTTAAATCATGTTTTCTTTTCATTATAAAAGATGAAACATACAAATGGCACAAAGTTTCAAAGTAATAAAGTTGTCTACAAGCAATGTAAGTCATCTGCCCTTTATCCCCTAGGACCTTGCTCCCTTCTTCAGAAGCAAATATTATTATTATCAATTTCTCATGTATGCTTCTAGATATATATTCTCATAAATAAAAGGAATATATGTATATAAGGATAGTCTGTACAACTTTTTTCACTATAAACACATATGGAGATGGCTCATTCCATTATATAGACGTACCACATTTCATTTATCATTCCCCAATGTATAGTCATTCACACTGCTGTATCCTGTAATGAAAATCCTTGTCCTCCATCATTTATTATATTTATATTTTTTATATTTATAAGACAGATTCCTAGAAGTTGAGTTACTTGGTCAAATGGTACATATGATTTATATTTTTTTCTGTGTACAGATTTTTTTAAATAGAAGAATTATTACTTATCTTTGTGTGAAATCTTCCTAGACTTGCTATTTGCAGGAAGCACATTAGATGGAGGAGCCGAGGATATTTTCAAGTCCCACAAGGAGTTTCCCTGTGATTCTGTGTATGAGTGAGTTCTTTAGGTCTTTTTCTTCCCCTGGAAATTGCTGTCAGCATTGTAGAAACACCCTTGTGAAGTTTTACTCTTCCAAACTGCGTTACCAAAGTTTGCCAGTTTTTTTTTTCTGTTTTTTTATTCATCCCCAACTCTTTCCACTTCTCAAAACTGCTCAACAAGGTGAGCTCAGAGAAGCTTCATCCGTCGGTCTCATTCTTGTTCCCTTAATGAATGGATTGTTGCTTTTTCCCTCCAATGTTGGCCACTTAGACTCTGGGTTCTATCACCTTTAACCACGACAGTATCTTTGCATATCTGTTTAATCTTCACTCCATCTAGAAGCCTTTTTTTATAGACTATGCTTTGTGCTTTGGAGTTGTAGAGATCTGCTAATTTCATTGACTAGAGGTTTGCAATATATATACATATATATATATTACCATTCTCCTTATTGCTTTGGGGCAAGGATTGCATAGATGTCAAGGAGAAAACTGCTCTTTATTTTAATATTATAAGTCTAATAGCTTTCCATTGATTCCCTTGGGTTTTCTGAGTGGATCACATTAAAATAAAAAAATAATAATGTTTTGCTTCCTCCTCTCGGACTCTTACTTACATCCCCATTTCCACACTTAGCCTTATTGCGTTGGCTACTCCATACACAGAAAAATTACATAGCCAAATTTATAGCATACATTTTTTCTTTCCTTCTGCATTTAATGGGAATGCTCTTTGTGTTTCTCCACTCCTGTTTTTACCTTTTGGCTTTTTAGGGATAAAATCTTATTGAAGAATTATTCACTCACTCCATTTATTCCAAAATTATTTATATATATAAAACAAATCATTTGTATTTTGTTTTACCAAAAGCATATAAGCAACTATAGAATTTGTATCTAATTTTCTCTTTTTAGCTATTGAATTGGTAGAAAAACTTTTAATAAATCTCTTAATACTATTTCTTTTGCAAATCCTGGCAAAGATCTCATAGGTTAATTGTGAACTATTCTCTCAGAATTCAGTGTAGCATAATGTTTTAAGAGTTTCAGCTCTTAATCTTAAACTGCCTGGGCTTGTGCCCTGGTTTTATCTAGCTAATGACTAGTTGATTGACCTTACTTCTCTGTGTTTCAGTTTCTTTATCTGTATAATGGGTATAATGATGTCTAATTCATAGCCCTGTTGTGAGAATTAAATGAGTAAACGTATGTAAAGCTATTAGAGCAGCAACTGACAGATTGTAAATACCCAGAAATACTTAGCTGTTATGCTGTTGTTAGTAATGTGGAGCTAGATTCTAGTTGCACATGCTTTATTTAGGAATTTGCTTGTTATTCAAAAGTGAATATAGTCTGTTATTTCATTTCCATGGTATTCTTTCATGTTTTGATATAAATTTGCATTGGACTCATGAAAAAATATTTGCAAGCTTTATTCTATTTGTGATTTACACAATATATTGGGGTTACCTTAGATTGTTATCTAAGCATGTTAAGCTTTTTTAGGAGTAGCTCACTTGAAAATTTAACAAGGTTCGTCTATGGTCATTGGTACATTTAAATATTATATCCCTTGGAGGATCAATTTGGTCACACATTTTTTCCATGAATGTTGTTATTTTATCCAGGATTTTCCCATTCTCATTTCCTGGCTTGTTTTGTTTTTATTTGTATTTGCATTTCTTTGTCCCTCAACATTTCCACCTAGTAGATTTAGGTACTGCCTTATCCATCTTACTTGTTTTGTCAGGAAACCAGCTGTTGAAAAGATCTATTTTCATATTTTCTAATTTATTTTTTTGCATCCTTCTCATTAACAAAGATTAATTTGTGATTTTTTTCTGTTTATTTTTTAATATAAAAGTTATAGATGAATATAAAAGCCTGGAGGTGGAAGAGGCAGATGAGGTGGCCATTGTGTTCTTCCCTCAAATCACTGATCTATGGTTAGTGCTATAGTCATCTGGAGTTCTGGAGTCATTTGCTTTCCTTACCTGAGATTTTAAATCCTGGCTTGCTATCACCCTCTTCAACACAACTTCTCCTGTCATAATATTTTGTCATTTCAATATGCACTTAGATCATCTTTTCAAAACCTGCTCTTTCAGTCCCTTGACCTCCTTCCTCTCCCATGGAGGAATATTTCCATTCTCTTCTCTTAGCCAACCGCAACTCCCACCTCCATATTCTAGAATTTGCTATTGTTAAAAACTTAAAACTCCTTGAGTCCTTAAATTTCAAACATCTTAATTTCTGACCAACCATCCTGTCATTCCTGTTCACCTTTTCTACTTCTCCAAATCCAAACAATGTTAGATCCCATTGGAATCTACAAGTCAATGGTCTTACCATGTTTTCATTGCCCCTAACCTTCTTCATTTCCTCACTTTTTTCCAAGCAATGCCAGTTTGGCATTGTTTATGAACTCCAAAAAGAGATATTGGGATGTGCTTGTAAACTGGTCTGCTCCTCTGGGCATACTGGAGTGTATTAAATTCAGAGGTTTCACTTTTACTTGATTAAATTATGATTAGAGATTTGATTTGGCCACATCAGTAGGACATTGCCTTCCTGCTCCCTTGGTGGGTGGGGACTCACAGAAAATGACATGGCAGAAGAGAGAGTTGGAGTTTTTGATGCTGGAGTCCTGGGAAGTAAATACACAGGAAAAGAATACAGAGGAATATTGACAGCTCCGTACACATGGGAGATGCCATGGGAAGAGAGAGTGACTGAGATTCTACAGCTGATTTTATGGAGACAACAGAGTAGCTGAGCCCAGAAAGGATCTAACCCTGGAAGAGAGACAAAGCCTTATGCAAGCTGTGGCTGAGATTGGAAGAAGCGGGGACCACAGCACCTTAAGAGGAAGAGGAAAGCTGAACCCTTGCAGTGACTGACAGCCATCTTGCTCCCACATGTGGCAACAGAGTTTGGTGAGGGAAGTAGCTTACACTTTATGGCCTTGTGACTGTAAGCTTCTACCCCAAATAAATACCCTTTATAAATGCCATCAGATTTCTGGTATTTTGCATCATTACCCTTTGGCTGACCAATACAGCTAGCTTAAATACCACAGTCCATCAATATCAGTCCTTTTCATTTGCACTAACTGTTTTGATCCTTCCTCACTTCATTTTATTCACCTAGAAAAACCTCAGTTCTAATTATATTGAACTCTCTCATACTCCTCACTTGCACTTGGGTAGCTGAACTTAACTGGAAAAACTCCCACAACTATGCTGGCTAATCTCATTTTAAATTCATGACGACTAATCTGTAGAGGACCCTTCGTTCTGTATGCCAATAATATTTCCACATCTATCCTTTGATTATCCAGCTTTCTTAACTCTTCCATACTTTTTCCTCTCTTCTATTACTACTGCCCATCCACACTCTCAGATACTATTATTTCTTCTTAATTCACAAGGAGAATAAAATCAACCAAAAGAAAAAGTACACAAGTTGATTTCACCATAACTACCTATCTACCCAAGTCTACACTTTATGTACATATTCTGCCTTTCCCCCTGTTTTCTGGATGAAAGCTTTATGCCCACCATTCAACCTGTGCACTGTATCCCATTGCTTCTCACTTACTGAAGGACTTTATTTCTGCAGTAAACTTCTCAATATGGCAGCCAGATCCTGTCAAAATACAAGCCCCAAAATCTTATCCTCCATTTTAAACCCTGCAGTATCTTCTAATCTCACACAAAGCAAAATCCAAAGTTCTCACAATGGAATAGAAGGCCCTTCAGTTTCAGTGCCTGTTTTTATTCTGATATCACTGTCTGTTACTTTCTTCCTTAGTCTTACTCCTATCCATCCACTCTGGATTCCTTGCCTTTCCTCCAACATGAGAGGATCACTACTTTAGGTTTTTTTCATGTGCCATTTCTTCTTCTTGAAGCAGTCGTTCTTATGTATTTTAAGACTTTAGATCTTTGCTCAGAATTTACTCTTTCAGCTTGCCTATCCTAAACAGCTCTTTTAAAAATACCAACCTCTATCTCCTGAAAAAGTTGAACTCTACTCTAGGGACAAGTTCTTCAAAAACAGCAATGATTAGGGAACCAGCCCCTTACCATTTTGTTCCCAGGAAACTTATTGCTGTAAAGAACCACCCGTCCCCACATGACTTAGATAAGAATCACTGATGTTTTTTATTTACCTATGACAAAAAAGAACACAGACCCTTTCAAATTCCCAGGTTTTACCTCATAAATTATTAGCTGAAATATTTGTACACATTGACACCAACTCTTTTCTATCCTCGTTTACTCCTTCCTACAAAATAAGTCGTTTACTTCCTTAAATTTGAGATGCTTGATGATCTTGTAATAGAAGCTCTTTACTTCTTGCAATAGTCCACCCCCTCTTATCATAATAATCATTTTGAATAAAACCTCTGTTTCCTAAGTACAGAGTTTTTATTTGACAATTTTTAGCAATCCCAGCTGTACTCTCCTGCTTTGTTATTCTCCATAGAACTTATCACCACCTGCCATACTATATTTTTTAGTTATTTGTTTATATTCTGTCTCCTCTCACTAGACTGTAAGCTACATATGCAGAGACTTTTATCTGTTTTGGTCCCTGCTATATTCCTAGCAACTAGAAATACACCTGGCATAAAATAAATGTTCAATAAATATTTACTGAATGAAAATGGATAACAAATACCCTTCTACTCATCATAAAGATTTTATAATTACTTTCTCATCCTTTTTAAAATAAAATAAATTATAATAGATAATATTGAAGACAAATATAACCTCCCTTCAGTCCCATTTCCCTCCTTTCCATTTCTCTTTCGCTCTCTTCTTCAGATGCAACCACTATTAGTATAAATACTTCCATTGTTTTTTCAAAGCTTTATAGAAAATATGCAATCATGAACACAAGATATAATATCATCATATAAGTTTGTAAATATATAGCAATTCATCTTGGATCGTTTTCTTTTTCCTCAATACTAGGATTTTTAAATCTAATATATATATATATAATATATTATATATACAATTACTTTTGGCTGATATATGGTATTCCATTGTGTGAATATTCATTATTTTATCCATTATCCGTTTCTCTACTGATCATGTATTTAGATTTCTTCTAGTATTTTACTTTTAAAAGATTCTTGTATACTACTTTTTATGTGCATATACGAGACATTCTATAAGGTATATACAAATGGAGTTAATTAGTTACTTGGTATGCATATTTTCCATTTTAATAGATACTGATAAATGGGTTTCTGAAATTCTTGAAACAAATTACCATCCGTAGAGCAGTGTGTAAGATGTATGGTTTCTCCAAATCTTTACTATGTTCTGGTGCTGTTAATTGTGAATTTATCACATGTGCACACACACACACACACTAAGGTATGAATATTGATAGATAGATGTGTGTGTGAGCATGTAGGTAATATATAAAACCTGAATCTCATTCTTGAGTTCATAAATCATGTAGTAAACTGCTACATAGGTCTCCAATAGGCAACTCCAATTTAGCATGTCCAAAACAGAATTCTTGAATCCTACTGCCAGTCTCTGCCTTGCTTTTAATGTTCTCTCATTTCAGTAAACGACATCATCATCTGCCCAGAAAATCAATAAAAATGTGAGTAATCATGCTTGAGTCTTCTTATCCTCAACTTCCACATTCAAATCAACAAGTTCTATTTTCTGTACCTTCAAAATATCTTGAACCTTTTCAGTGTTCTCTACCACTTCTGGTATCCAAGACATTATTTTTCCTTGCTTTGGTTGTTACAATAGCCTGCAAATGGTCCCTATGCTTCTATTCTTGTGTTTCCACACTCCATTCTCCATAGGGCAGACTCAAATTACTCATATTCAATATAAGTAAGATCCTGTCATTCTATTCATCAAATCTTCAAAAATATCCATTTGCAGATAAACTAAAATTCAATCTCTTACCATGCCACATTTCCTGTCTATGCTTCTAACTAAATCCCTTTCCATTATTTCCTTACTCACCTATGTCTACCCACACTGGCCTTCCTCTTACTCCTCAAATGAATCAATCTCATCCTTACTTCGTAACCTTGGCATTTGCTATGACTTTTTGCCTGAAAAGGCCCACTCCAAGCGTTCCAGATGAACAACTTGTTCTTGGCATTCACATCTCAGCTCAAATATCAGCTCCTCTGAGAAGTATTTACTGACCATCTTTTAAAAATTATCTTCACCCAACTCCAAAACACACACACATACACACATATAGGCAATCAGTGTGACATCAGCCCATATTACAGTCTCCTTTAGCTGACAATAAGCCAGGTGTAATTCTTTATTTTTGTTTGTTCATTTATTTTGCAAACTGTTTAGTCTAAAAGACCATAAGAGTGGTGAGACTAATTCCTCTCATTTTACTTTCTGCTTCTAGCCCCTAGAACAGGTCCTCATGTATGATAAAGACAGTCTATACATCACAGGGGAGGGGCTATTTGGGCTCTAATGTAGGTAGGTTTTTGCTATGTGGAGGATGGGAGGAGGTAATTTTAAGCACATGTCCAAGAGTATCTGTGCAAATAATTATGTCATTTCCTAAATGGATTTTTTTCTGACACAGATATTGAAGACTGCATGGTAATAAATGAGGAAAGTACAATGTATCTTGCTAAATATCGTTAACATTGTTGAAACTATTGATTACAGTATGCTGGAGCACTAATTAGATTATGAATTCTGTGTCTTCAAGTAAATTCAAAAAGCTTCAATATTTTGGATTATAGTGAATAATCAAATATGTCAAAACAGGGCGATGTTGTAAAATTAAAAGAGACTATATGAGGACGGGGAGCTTCAAGATAGTGAAGTTCTTACAAATGATCATTATATTATATAAGTAAACAAAAAGGGAAGCAAAATGGCCTAAACAAATTTTAAATAATCGATCTACTCCTTGGACAGTATGTCTCCTTTACATTAGATACTACAACAGAGTGCATTTGCCACAGATTCACTATTTGGAAAGAAAAACAAAAACAAAAACTTACCCCAGAATGCTATTTAATTCCAATTATTTCTAGAGAACCCATCAAAAATAAAATTGTACTCAAACAGTCACTATTGGAAATAAAATAAGAATGGGGTGTTTACTCAGAAAACGTAGTTTGATTTTAGATGAGCACAGAACTGTTTTCCATGTGTTGGCTTAATGGCAAAGGAAACTACTTGACTTAGCCACTTAGTTGATAGCAATATTGAATTAAAGACAAATAAACTTCATTTCTCACAACTATTATTGACAAGGGTATTATTTGCTCATAAGTTTCAGATTCTGCCTATACTTTAACTGGCATAAAGTGCTTGGTGACAGGTCTTGGCTCTGCCATGGAAGCTATGATATTTTATTCAATTTATTTAATTCCTCTGAGCCTCAGGTTTTCATCACTAAAAGGGGAGAAAAACAGGATTTTCTTTCCAGAGTTATTTTAAGGTTTAAATGAATTAATGCATGTGGCACTACTGAGATGTATTTTAATTAGCTTTTGCTTTGTAACAAACTATCTTGAAACTTAGTTGTTTAAAACAAGAATCATTTATGAATTCACAGGCTGGGCTCAACTGGGTGCTTCTTTTGATGGTCTTGCCTTAGCTCACCCACTTGACAGCAATCAATTATCAATTCAGCAGAAGTTGGGTGATATAAGAGGGCTTCTTTAACATGCCTGGTGGTTGGCAGACTGATGATTTGTTCTCTGATGTTATGTGGTAATTCCACAACACTAGCTCAGCCTTATTCATACAGAGGCAACATTAAAAAAGGCATAGAATGGTAGTTGAGCTGTAATGCCTCTTGAAATATAAGCTCAGAGGTAGTATGTCATTTCTGCCACATTTTATTGGTCCAAGAAAATCATAGTGCCAGACTAGAGGAGCTAAAATGAATTTGTGACTATTTAATCTATCAAAATGACCTTAGTGAGATTAAGTGCAGTGAAATGATGGAGGACTGGAATTAAGTTTCAGTGAGTTAAGAAATAAGGTGAAGGTAAAAAAGCAGAACCTGCATATATAGACACTTCTAAGAAATTTGCCTATGAAGAGGAATAGAGTGCAAAGGTAGGAGCTAAAAGATTCAGTCTCAAGAGATTTTCTATTAATATTTAGTGGGGAGACATATGAATATTCGTATGCTAAGGAGAAATTTGGAAGCATGGAGGAGGTTGGCAATACAGATAATAGAAAATGAGTGTTGGAACAAAATTCTGGACAGGATAAGTTCCAGTATTATATAGGAGAAAGGGGAAGCTTCTTTGAGACCAAAGGGAAAGAGTTAAGAATATATGCTACTGGCATGAATATATACGTAGAAGATTGGAAAATTTAGAGGGAAGTCTTACTAAACGTTTTTTCTTTGTGAAATAAGAGCTATGGAGATATTAAAGCGGATTTTTATAGGTCATGTATTATTATAGTTACAAATCTGTACCAAAATGTAACTTTGACCAGCATTGCTCAGTAACCAGTTGTAAAAGTGCAAATTCTAATATTTGGAAGGACTCAGAGCTGAGCTTTTTCAGCATAATTGTGGGTGAAGGGCAAGAAGACAAAGGAATTTAGTGAGATAGATCATGCAGTACAGTCTTCATTGGTAAATTAAATGAAGATTTATTGAGGGAGCTGGATACATTAGGAGTAATCAGTAAGATTCACATTAGTTGTGGTAGGATATAAGAAAGTGAGGGACCTAAAAGCATAGGAAAGGATTCTAATCAAAGGATGATGTGATTGAATGGTGTGCCAAGGACAGTCCTAGCTTAATTACTAATAGACCTCCTTTCATTCTCAGATGTATCCTGGTTTGGCTTATAATTTATATGGTCATCTATCATCTTAGAGTTCATGATATTTTGCATGGGGGGCATTTCTGAGTGTGGCAGTAAAAAATATATATTCCTCTCAGACCTTCTCCTATTATACAATTGATCAGAGCCTCAACCTCTGTTATGCCCTGAAATTCACCTCAAGTTTCTGTTCAGCCCACACCTTCCATGTAGTATTCCACACCAATTACAGGATACTAAGAATGATATTTTCCTGGGAGACATAGGACTCCCTTTTTGGCCAAATTTTCTTGAAGATCTCCTCAATACCTTTGACTGACCATCCTTAGAGTACATTGCTGCTTAGTTGTTTCCATCCAACTTTCTCTTCCTCTCTTCTTCTCTTGGGATCAGATGCATTGCAATTTGACAACTGTCTCAGCCTTTCCAGCTCCTTCCATGTTCACTTTACATAGACATTTCATCTAATAAAATGTGCAATTAATGCTATCTTAGTGTCTGCTTCTTGACCAACAAAGATGAAAGCAAATGGTATTAAACGTGATCAGAAATATGGAGATTTTTGTCTGGCTAACCCTTCTTTTCATCCCTACCTCACTCCTTTCTAAGAGGTGAAGTGGACACAATTTTGATTGGTAGCATTGAGAATTCTTGGAACAAAATAATTGTCTAATTGATGCATATTTCACCTCTGGTAACCTGTGAAAATATCTCAGTAGAGAGGAATGCTATAGTAGGTTCAATGAAGTCGGCGTTTGGGATGTGTGAGGAAAAGAGTGCCTACAAAGACAGTGAAGTTGGGTGGTTAGTGCTAGATTATATAGGCACATTACATACATGTAATGAGATACATAGAACTGCTAAAAAGCAGTTAATAACTAAATGAAAGATGCAGAGGACCTCAATGGTAGTATATAAAAAAGGTTTCATCACCTGTATCAGAAGTCCAGACACAGTCAAAAAGTAGACTGAAGAAAAAAATTGTGAGAGTTTCAAAGTTCCAGAGACACCAAAGCAGGTTTGTTATGTGAAGGTCAGGCTCCTATAAGGGAAACCTGGCATCCTGGAAACTGGAAGGTGTACATTGGATGAAGATCCCTGAGGATATTGACTCAACAATTCTCCCACCCTCCACAGACTTAGAACCTCTGGGCATGAGTAAGTTGTTTACCCTTTTCAGGTATGATGGTTAGGATATCTTGTCAACTTAGCCATGTAATTAGGCCCAGTTTTTCTGGTGAGAACTGGGTACAATTCTCCTGGGGAAAATCCAGGGCACAGTTCTTATAGTGAGAATCCCGTCTCACCTGAAAAAAATGCACGGGAATGCCCTGAGGTCATTAGCTTGCAAAGCATTTCTAATTCTTCTCTTTAACCACACCCATCACCTCTCTTGTCTTCAAGACCTATTACTAGATCAAAATTCCCAACAAGCCTCCAAAGGTGAAATACAAAGTGTGACCCATGAGGAAATATGCAATTCTCTGAAAGAATCACATGAGTTTTCCTACATATAGAGACATAAATCAGCAGAATATGAGTGGGAATGAATACCAAGGGTATGGGATAATGATGGAAGGAATATAAAGTTGGATCAGGCTATATTTATTTTTATAGGCTAACTAAGCAGAAATTCTAGATTCAACACTGTAGCTTGAGAGGTTAGAAAGGGCTCTAACAGTTTGGCTGTGTGGCTGACTGAAACATGGATCAAAGATGGCCTAGCATGTCTGAGGTTGAGATGCCCAATTTGCCCTGGTATACAGCAAAAAAGGGAATTCAAAGGCTTAGGGAGATTGGAATGATGGAATGGATTTACCATTTGAGAGCTGCCCACCCACCCCAGGAATGTCCAGAGGACACACATTTAACCAGGACTGTAAGGAATAAATTTGTAAGACTAATGCCATCTTCTCTGAAGACATCTGTGGTTGCTCTTCTCTGTAATTCATATATTAATGTAGGGAGGGCTGTGATGGAATTGGAATCCTTAAACATTATGGAGATTATCAGATGTCAGTCTGGTAAGAGTCAAGGATGCACAGTTAATTAACAAAGTCAAGGTGGGTGTGACTACCACAATGAAAGGCAGATTCCAACAAGCACTCAAAATAGTCTGAGTTGCACAGAGTTATGGCGTCAGCTAATACATTTGCTTTCAGGCGGAAGCAAAATAGATGGGTAGTCTACTTAATTTCTTCTGGATCTGTATAAACACAAGAGTTCTAGGTCTAGTGAACAAAACCCTAACTCAAATTACAAATGCAGAGAATCATGAGCGCTTAATAAATACCCAAAATAGCGACAGTTTACAGAATCAGAGCCTCTTGAAAGAGGAGAAGGCAAGGTCTCCTTCAGGAAGGACCATGTTAAGCTACCCGAAATTTACACTGTTCATCATCCTCTCACCTTTCCCCAAGGAAATCTACAGCCTGTTAGCAGAGTAACTGTGCACTTGGGAAAAAGAAATGATCAGACATTTCTGGAATTATTAGACACTGGCTCAGTAGTGACATTAATTCCAGGAGATCCAAAACATCACTGTGGTCCACAAGTCAGAGTAGGGGCTTATGGAGATCAGATGATTAATGGAGTTTTAGCTCAGGTCCATTTCACAGTTGTTCCAGTGTCCCCAGACCCATTCTATGGTTATTTGTGCAGTTCTAGAATACATAACTGGAATAGACATACTGAGTAACAGGCAGAATCCCCACATTGGATCCCTGACTTGTAGAGTGAGGGCTATTATGGTTGGAAAGAGCAAGTGGAAGCCACTAGACCTGCCCCTACCTAGCAAAATAGAAAACCAAAAGCAATATCAGATTCCTGGAGGGATTGCAGAAATTAGTGCCATCATTATGGATCTGAAGAATGCAGGGGTGGTGATTCCCATCACATCCCCATTCAACTCTCATTTGGCCTGTACATAAAATAGATGGATCTTGGAGGAGGACAGTAGATTATCATAAACTTAACCAGGTGGTGACTCCAATTACAGCTGCTGTCCCAGATGTGGTATCATTGCTTGAACAAATCAGCACATTCCCTGCTACCTGGTATGCAGCTGTTGATATGGCAAATGTTTTTTCTCAATTGCTATTAGTAAGGACCACCAGAAACAGTTTTCTTTCAGCTGGCAAGGCCAGCAGTAGACGTTCACAGTTCTGCCTCAAGAGTATTTCTTTTTTTTTTTATTTTTATTGACTTTGTAATAATATTACATTAAAAATATATATATATGAGGTCCCATTCAACCCCACCACCCCCACCCCACCTCTCCCCCCCCCGAGCAACACTCATTCCCATCATCATGACACATCCATTGCATTTGGTAAGTACATCTTTGGGCACCTCTGCACCTCATGGTCAATGGTCCACATCATGGCCCATACTCTCCCCCATTCCATCCAGTGGGCCCTGTGAGGATTTACAATGTCCGGTGATTGCCGCTGAAGCACCATCCAGGGCAGCTCCATGTCCCAAAGACGCCTCCACCTCTCATCTCTTCCTGCCTTTCCCCATACCCATCAACCACCATGTCCACTTTTCCCTTAAGAGTATTTCAACTCTCCAGCCCTATGTCATCATACTATCTGCAGGGATCTTGATTGTCTTTCCCTCCCACAAGACATCACATTGGTCCATTATATTGATGATACCATGTTGATAGGACCTGGTGAGCAAGAAGTAACAAAAACTCTAGACTTATTAATAAGGCATTTGCATGAAAGAGGATGGGAGATAAATCCAACTAAAATACAAGGTCCTTCCAACTCAGTGAAATTTCTAAGTGTCCAGTGATTTTGGGTCATGTGTAGATGTCCCTTCAAAAGTGAAGGATAAGCTGCTGCATCTGGCCCCTCCTATGATCAAAAAAGAGGCACAACACTCAGTTGGTCTCTTTGGATTTTGGAGACAACACAGTCCTCATTTGGGTGTATCTGCCATCTTCTGCAGATAACTACTCTCCCTTTGAGAACAGATTTTGTCCTGCTACTGGACCTTAGTCGAGAGCGAACACGTAACCATGGGCCATCAAGTTACCATGAGCCTTTAGTTGCCTATCATGAGCTGGGTTTTGTCTGACCCACCAAACCATAGAGTTGGGCATGCACAGCAGCACTCCATAATAAAGAAGAAGTGGTATATATGAGATACAGCTTGAGTGGGTCATGAAGACACAAGTAAGTTACATGAGGAAGTAGCCCAAATGCCCATGTTCACCACCCCTGCCATGTTGCCTTCTCTTTCCCAGCCCAAAGATTTGGCCTCTTGGGGAGTGCCTTACAATCAGTTGACTGAGGAAGAGAAAACATGGAACTGGTTTACAGATGGTTCTACATGATATGCAGGTAACACCTGAAAGTGCACATTGCAGCACTGCAGCCCCCTTCTGGGACATCCCTGAGGGAGAGTGGTGTGGGCAAATGCTTCCAGTGGGCATAACTTTGAGCAGTGCACCTTGTTCATTTTGCTTGAATGAATAGAAATGGCCAGAGGTGAGTTTGTACACTGATTCATGGCCTGTTACCAACAACTTGGCTGGATTGTCAGGGAATTGGGAGGAACATGATTGGAGAATTGGTGACAAAGAGGTCTGGAGAAGTTATTTGGATATAACTTTTTCAGTGGGCAAAGACCTGAAAATATTTTGTGTCCTACATGAATGCTTACCAGAGGGAGACTTCAGCAGAGGAAGATTTTAATACACAATATATAAGATGACTAGTTCCATGGCTCATGCTCAGCCTCTTTCCCCAGCCATTCCTGTCATTGCCCAATGGTCACATGAACAAAGTGTTCATGGAGCTATGGATGGAGGTTATGCATGGGCTCAGCAACATGGATTTCCCCTTACCAGTGATGAGTTGGCTATAGCCACTGGTGATTGCCCAATCTGCCAGCAGCAGAGACCTACATTCAGCCTCTGATATAGCACCATTCCTTGAGTTGAGCAGCCTGCTACCTGGTGGCAGGCGGACTACATTGGACCACTTCCACCGGGAAAAGGGCAGTGAATTGTTTTACTGGAATAGACACATACTCTGGATATGGGTTTGCATTTCCTGCATGCAATGTTTCTTCCAAAACTCCCATCTGTGGAATTACCAAATGTCTTATGTACCACCATGGCATTCTACACAGCATTGCTTACAATCCAGGAATCCATTTCACAGCAAATGATGTGCAGAAATGGGCACATGTCCTTGGAATCCACTGGTCTTACCATGTTCACCATCACCCTGAAGCAGTTGGATTGATAGGATGGTGAAACGACCTTTTGAAGACTCAATTATAGCACCACTAGGTGGCAAGTCCTTGCAGGGTTGGGGCAATGTTCTCCAGGAGGCTGTGTATGCTCTAAAACATCATTCACTCTATTGTGCTGTTTCCCCATAACCAGCATCCACGGATCCAGGAATTAAGGGATGGAAATGGGAGTAGCACACCTCACAATTACCCCTAGTGACCCACTTGGAATTTTTTTGCTTCCTGTCCCTTCAACCTCAAATTCTTCTGTCCTACACGTTTTAGTCTCAAAAGGAGTACTGTCACCAGGGAACACATCAATGATTCCATCGAAATGGAAGTTAAAACTGCCACCTGGCCACTTTGGGCTCCTCTTACCTCTGAATCTACAGGCAAAGAAGGGAATTACTGTCCTGATTGGGGTGGTTGATTCTGACTATCAAGGGGAAATAGGACTGCATCTACATAATAGGGGTATAGAAGAATTACCTGGAATACAGGAGATCCTCTAGGACATCTCCTAATACTGCTATGTCCTATGATTAAAGTCAATGGAAAATTGCAAAAACCTAATCCAAGAAGGACTAACAATGGCCCAGAATCTTCTGGAATGAAAGTTTGGGTCACCTCTCCAGACAAAGAACCACGGCCAGCAGAAGTGCTTGCTGAGGGTAATGGAAACAGGAAATGTATAGTGGAAAAAGGTATCAATAAATATGAACTTTGACCGTGTGACCAGTTACAGAAATGAGGATTATAATGGTCATGAATCTTTCTTCCTTGTTTCATTATTATGATGAATATATATTTACACAAAATGAATTTCTTTGTCTTCTTCCCCAACATTTTCCCTTGTCAATTTTATTAGTTGGTCAAAGGAATGCTTATATAAAATACCAGAAATTGGTTGGTTTTTATAAAGGGTATTTATTTAGGGTAGGAGCTTACAGATACCAGGCCATAAAGCACAAGTTACTTCCCTTACCAACGTCTATTTCCACATGCTGGAGCAAGATGGTTGCTGATGGCTACAAGGTTTCAAGCTTCCTGGATTCCTCCCTTCCTGGGGCTTGCTTCTGTTTCCTCTATGAGTTTACTTCCCAGGACTTCAGCTTAAGGCTTCAGCATCAAACTCCAACATCAGAACTCCAAAATTAAGAACCCTTAACTCTGTCCTTTGCCATGTCTTTTATCTGTACCGTGTATTTTAATGCTCTCTGGCAAGAGTTTTACAAAGCTACTTAATCAAGTAAACCTATGAATTTGATATAATCTAATATGCCCAGAGGAAATATCAGATTACAAATATAATCCAATATTTCTTTTTGGAATTCATCAATAATATCAAACTGCTACATCATATAACATATTATATTAGTTTCATGTCATAATATTTGAAGATGTCAAGTTTGAGAGTGAATATTACCCAAGAACTTTCACCCTATTTTGTATGGAATTAATGCATTTCCATTTGCATACAGGAGATTTGAACATTATTAGGTGGAAATATATATATGTCTGTTATTGTTTTTACTTAGAGACTATGTTTTAAGGTAACGTATATGGTTGCCAAGTTGACAAGAGGTGGACTGTGATGGTTGGGCTATTGTGCCAATTCGGCCAGTGAATAGTGGCTAGTTGTTTGGCCAAGCAAGCACTGGGCTAGTTTTAATACAATACAAAGGCATTTATGGACTTTAGTTACCTTTGACTTTACTGCAGTGGTAAATCATAGAGAGCTGATTACAATTACATCAATCAGGGAGATTGCCATCAGCAATGAGTGAGGCTTTATCCAATCAGCTGAATGCCTTAAAAGGGGAAGTAATTCCAGCATTCAGTGAGAATTTCCCAGCTCATCTTTGGTCAGGCAACAGCTCCCAGAACTTGTCAAGAACCTTCACTGGACTTTCATTGGAGCCCTGGTTGCAGCCTGCCTGCGAAACCTGGATTTGTGCATTCCCACGGTCATATGAGAGACTCTTATAAAACTGCATACTTTTGACAGATATCTCTTTTTGATTCTGTTTCCCTAGAGAACCCCTACTAAGACACCAAGCAGCAGCTAGCACCTCTACCATTATCCAAGATACTAGAGAAACCTCTCACCAACAAAGCAATAAGTGACCCACCCTAGGAAGTGCCCCAACTTACTCTCCTGGAGGCCTGGTTTATAACTAGTGTTAAATCCCACATTAAATGGGCCATGTGCTTGCCTGGGCTGATAAGAGAAGTAAGAGATTATACATCCCAAGAATTACAAAATTTGCCACATATATACCAGCAGTGACAATGAAAGTATGCCTGTCATTAAGTTTTGAGAGTGCTAGAAGGAGTCATAATGTAAGGCCAGATAAGCAAAAATTCATTGACTTTGGTATATTTTCTTGGAACATGAGATATAATACCCAAAGAAGGAACCCAGATACTAGGTCAAACTTGCTGCTAAGATGGCTCTCCCAAGCCCTGAACAAAGTTATGTCCAACACTTAGCAAAGGAGATATTTTCCTGGGAGAAGAAAAAAATAAAGAGGCTTAGGAAAATGGATATATTAAGGCCAAAAGACCCACAACAGAATGATATTTCTCAAGAGGACCCAGAGAACACTTCATTCACCTCAGGATTTTACTGATGTGAGGCACACAGGCATCACTAAGAATTTCAATGAGGGCTTTCCTCTGCAGGCTAGGGTTAATATTAAAAGAGGCAAACACAGAGTTGGAGTCATTAACAGATATGGCAATGACTGAGTCGTGATAAAACAGAAATCATTTGCAATGCTTAATTGCCAGAGGTCAAAAGACTACAATTACCACAATTACTGCCAGCCTGGAGGAGCAGCCAAAGGAGCTTCCTTTGTAGGGTGTTTTGGAGATGGCTAATATAGCATGGTTTGTCAAGGGATAAAATAGAAGGCAGACAAAAGCGTTTTGCTTAATATCTATAACCAGAAAAATGAGGAGCAGAAAGCTGAGATTCCCTTAATAAAAAGTCATAATCCCTTTTAAAAAAAAATTCCCAGATTGGAGCCACATTTGTTTCTGAAACCCATTGGCTGAAGAGCTGTTTGTGTCTCTAAGAGGTAGGACCCTATAACTTCATAACAGATATATGCCGTAGTAATTCCTCAGTCCTTCCCATAATGGACCTCTAGCCATTTAATCCAGTAACTGGTGAAACTGAAATGAACAGATGTTTCAAGAACTGTTGGACTTAGAGTTTGAGTTGCTACTGATATAAAATAACCTAATGAGTCCTAGTAGTCCACCTGTTAGAGTGGAGGCTTGTGGAGAACAGATAATAAATGGAGTCTTGGATAATACCTGTCTCACACAGGGCGCTTCATATACATTTGGAAATGGATGGCTAAAATGAAATGGAATCATTAGAGTCAAGAAGGTAAAGGAATGTTAAACTAAAATTTTAGATGGGTCATCTTGTTGGACATTGACAATACTATAAATAATGGGACTAGAGACAGTTGTAAGGTAAGTAATCAAGTACCAAAGATGTCAATGAATATAAAGAAGATTCACAAAGCTAAAGAAGGTCCACAAACATATCATAGAGGCTAAAATATAGTACAGCAAATAGTATAAATTACAAAGAAAATTTTCTAGAGTTATTTTTTCTTAAACTTTTAATTTTGAAATAATTTCAACCTTAAAGAACAATTGCAAGAATAATACATTACTCAAACAGGGAATGCCAACATAGCGCCCTCAAATTCTCAAATCCAACAATTTCAGTCCTTTGCCATGCTTGCTATATCATTCTGTCTACCTATCCACCTATCAGTACATCTTTTTATCTATCTATCTATCTATCTTTCTAAATATTTGAGAGTAGGTTTGCACACATCATACTCCGGGAACACATAATACATCCATATACATTTGCTCTAAGACAAAATGCATTTCTCTAAACTGATTGTGATGTGATTCTATACTTAGCATTGATACATATTTAAGGGTTTTTAAAAAAATATTGTAGTGTCTTTTTGGAATTCAGGGGTTGGGGTGGAACGGTTTGTTATCTTTTTTTGAATTCCAAAAATGGATATTGGATTATGTTTGTAAACTGGTTTGTATGTGGGTGTGATGGAGCTGGTGTTTCTGCGTGATGAAACTGGATTCAGATGGAATCTCTTTTCATTAGACTTTCATGCTACTTTACTGGAATTGTAATTGGTGTTGGGGTTTAAGATATATTTAGGGGATTTGAATCTCTGGACTGACAATATGATAGCCAGGCCCTGAGCCTCAACAGACTTCAGCTCCTACAATCGGATTTTTTGGACTCACCTCACTCAGCTAAGATGGAGTTGAAGAAGGACAACCACCACACCATGGAGCCTAGAGTGCCTACAACTGAAAGCAGGAGGATAGCATCGAGTATCCATGTGGAATCTGAGCCTCCTCTTGACATAGAGATGGCATGGACATAACCAATCTGCGGTCACCCCTCGGGCTGAAGTGTGGTTTGCTGGCCTGGCAGGGGAGCGGCCGCGGTAGGCCTAATTCCGCTGCCCCCATAATAGGGTGGTTGGTTGGGCCCACCGCCACCCCTGAAGGAAGCTCGGCATGGGCGCAGAGTGCCCTCGGGTCTCCCCTTCTCGGCAGCCATGCTTCCGCGGCCACCCCTCCTCCCAGATGGCACCACCCGATGCCTTGTGGGGCGGCACCCTTCTTCTTCCTTCTCCCTCCGCAGGCGCAGGGCAGAAAATTCCAGTCTGCCCTTTTCCCCTCCCCCGACAGCAGCAACAGCCAGGCGTGGGTGGAGAAATCCAGCCCGCCCTTTTCCCCTCCCCTGACAGCAGCAACAGCCAGGTGTGGGCGGAAAAATCCAGCCCGCCCTTTTCCCTTCCCCCGACAGCAGCAATAGCCAGGCGTGGGCGGGAAACTCAAGTCTGCCCTCCACCCCAGCAACAGCAGCCACCAATCCCTAAACCCTGCCACTTCCCCCAGCAACAGCGACAGCCAATCCCTAACCACCACCCCTCCCCCGTCCAGTACCGCCCACTGACCTTTCGCCGGCAACCAATCAGAACAGGGCATGGCTTCGACCAATCAGCCTTCCCCAGCCCCTATAAAACTGTTGCCTCTCCCTCAGTAAAGTGGACTTGCGTGTTTACCTTGTCTCCGCGGTAGTTCTTCTGCCGTGCGCCCTCCAGTCCTGAGAGCCCCCGACAAGGGCCTGGCCTCCCTTGTCCCCAGTTTGTCGCCTGCTTCTCCGGGCGACCCCTTCGTCGCCGGCTTTGCCGGGCGACCCTTCGTCGCCGGCTTCGCCAGGCGACCCCGTCAGCCGAACCGTGCAACCCCTTGTGAGACCGATCCCTCGTCTGCTGCCGGACCGATCCCTCGTCCCAGGTGGGACCGACCCCTCGTCCCAAGCGAGACCGACCCCTCGTCCAGAGCTGGACCGACCCCTCATCCGCAGCCAGACCCCACCTCTACCGACCAAGCAAGCCGTCGCAGTTGGCGCCCAACGTGGGGCAAGGCAACCCCACCACAGCCTCACTCCATAACCAGGCGGCCCCCCCCTCCTCTCTTCTCACCGTGGGACTTCTCTCGTGCAACATTGCTGCTACCTGAGCCTTGGCTACCTCATATGATCCACGGCGGTCTGGGAGAATCGCTGGATGGCTTTCTCCTTCCATGTCGGGGGCTTATACCGACCCGCTATGATTAAGAGGAGCCTTGGATTTCTCGGGAGCACACGCTTGCACGTCTGAAGTAACCCTACCACAGCCCTACGCCCTCCTCTTTTCTCACCCCTATCTTTTCACTCTGCATTGCTGCTCCTGAACCTTGGTGACCTCATATGATCCACGGCGGTCTGGGAGAATCGCTGGATGGCTTTCTCCTTCCATGTCGGGGGCTTATACCGACCCGCTATGATTAAGAGGTGCCAATAAAACTCTCAGGAGCACGTGCCTGAGCACCTCCACCCCTGCCTTCACCTCTGCCTCCTCCCCTCCACGCTTGCTCCCCTTTGCCTTGCTCCACTACTCGTCATCCCGCCCTCCCCTCGTTGGGGCCTTCTCTTGGCCCACGACCACCATCGGAGCCCCACCGGCTCCGACCCCTTGTCTCACCACGCACCTCGGCTCCCATCGCCGCGCTCTCAAGGTAAGGGCCCCTTTTCTTATTGGCTCCAAAAGGCCATTAGCAATGAGTAACATCCTATCTGCTAAGCAAGCCCCACAAGTTCGGGCTCTTGCCGGTCTCCTAGACACTCACCGGTGTAAGATCTCTTTGAAACAGCTTTAAGTGTACTGGGACCTTCTTCTCCCCTTTAATCCATGGCTAACCACGTGTCAGCTTTGGGACCCGGACACCTATACTCGCCTTATAGATAGGGTCACTTCTGCTGTGGAGCAGGAAGGTAAAAGATTCCCTCCTGGCTTATTACCGGCGCTTTTTACCATCCGCTCCTGCCTTCAAGGCGCCCCTACCATCGACTCCCCCCGGCCGAGCCACCGCCGCTGCCGTGATTGTCAGGACGGCGACTTTAACAGGGACCCTAATTGAAATTCTGATACCGACTCCGATTCCGACTCTGAGTCGCTTGTTGAGCGCCTTAATAACGTGCTAAAAAATTGTCCCCCTAAACAATGTAATCTAGCAGTGCCGAGCGCCGGTGAAGATGGCGAACTTCTGCCTTCTTCCTCACTCGTAAAGGGGAGGTCCTTTTGCCCCTCCCTCCCCCCGACGACTTCCTGCCTGGGTGGGCCAGAAGCTCCCTCCCCGCCATTTTGTAGCACCGCTGGGGACGGCCCGCAGACATTTTGTAACACCGCATGGGCAACGGCTCCTCTTGCGCCCTCCGCACCAGCGGCACCCCCCGGCTCCGCCTCCCCCTGGCAGCCCCCTCCATCCGATCCGTGGCAAGCTGCCGCATGCGCGGCCCCCTCTAGCCTATTTTTGGACCCGTATTCCTCCCCCGTCGGGGCACCTCCGCCTACCTCCCTGCCGCCTCCTACCACCTGCTTTCCCCTTAACGTAACTCCCACCCCTCAGCACCCCTTTCCATGGTACCCACATGATGCGGAAAGTGTTAAACAGTTCCGCAAGGCCGTTAAGGAGGACGGGTTAGGCAGCCCTTATGCTCAGCATTTGTTAGAGGAGATGTCCACCCTTCTGTGCATCCCCCTCGATTGGCTCCAACTGGCCCGTGCCATCCTCACGCCTGGCCAGTTTATAAATTGGCGTGCCCATTTTCATGCAGAGGCTGAAAAGCAGGTTGCGGCCAACGTCGCAAGGGGTGTTAATCACCCACCAGAAGCCTTCACCGGCACCGGTCAGTTTAGCCAGGCTGCGGCCTACTACCGTGCTCCAGCTGGCTTCTGGCTTCAGATTCGCGAGGTCACCCTACGGGCCTTTCGCGTCTGCACTACCAGTAGTGCTGACAAGTTCACTAAGCTCACACAGACCAAGGATGAGGACTTTTCTACCTATGTTTCCAGAGTCCTCCGGGCATGTGAGCGCAGGGTCCACGATGAACAGGCTCAGTGCGCCCTCGCCCGTGAAATTATCCTTGAAGGGGCCAGCCCCATTTGTCGACAGGCGATCGCTCCCGTGAGAGAAAAGTCGATAGACGATTGGGTAATTGCCTGTAACGGCCTTGACCAACAGGCTGCTTCTTTCGCCAAGGCTGTCACGACAGCCATGGCACTTAACTCCTCTTGTTTTAGATGTGGCGAGCCAGGACATTTCGCCCGTGAATGCCCGGCAGTCTCTGCACCGCCGGGCCCTCCTGTTCCTCCCCCCCCACTGCCCCGACGGGGCCCTTCTACCCCCTGCCCCCGCTGCGGCTGGGGGTACCATTGGGCTCGCGACTGCCGTATGCAGCCTCCCCTGCAGCAGCAACAGCCATCTTTAAACTCCAGGAGGGGCAGGCCTCAGCCCCACCCCAAAGAGGCTCCCCGTCCCAACCTTCCAAAGCCCTGATGTGGACAGTCCCCATCACGTCCACCAGGCCTACCATGAGGTTTAAGATTCACCACCGCTGGTATTCTGGGACCCTCGACTCGGGTGCAGAGGTCTCTTGTTTCCCTGCTCATTTCGCTGCCCAGTGGTCTGTTCAAGAAGGCCCTTCCGTCCAAGGGGCCACTGGCTCCTCTACCTCCCTTCACGCCAGTCACCCTATTGCCTGGGAGGACGGTGAGGGACGTGTGGGCACATTCCGGCCCCTCTTCCTTAGCACCCTTGATACTATACTTTGGGGGCGAGATGTCCTGGAGGAGTGTGGTGTTCAGTTAACCACTCAGCCCCCCCAATAGTTTGCGCCACTGCTCAATTAACACCTCCCACACCCACTCCTCTGTGGTGGGATACAGAGGAGCCTATTTGGGTGGAGCAGTGGCCCTTGCCATCCCACAAACTCCAAGCTCTTTGTGAGTTGGTTAGAGAGCAGCTTGAAGCTGGACATATAGAACCGTCCACAAGTCCCTACAATTCGCCCGTTTTTATTATTAAAAAGAAGGCCACTAGCAAATACCGCCTCCTACATGATTTGAGGGAGATTAATAAGCATATCCTCCCCATGGGAACTCCCCAACCAGGACTCCCTCACCCAGTGGCCATTCCTAAACACTTTTTTGTGGCTACTCTAGATATTAAGGACTGCTTTTTTTCCATTCCGCTTCACCAAAAGGACCGCCCGCGCTTTGCCTTTACTGTTCCTGTCCCCAACCACCGAGGGGCAGCCGATAGGTATCAGTGGAAAGTCCTTCCACAAGGCATGCGCAATAGCCCGGCCATCTGCCAGCTGTATGTGAACGTGGCAGTCGCCCCCTTGCGAGATCTGGGCTACCTCATTCACTATATGGATGATGTCCTGGTCGCATGTGAGACCCATGAGAAGCTGCAGTATGTCCTCTCTCAACTTCGGCATAATCTGTCCGCCATTGGTTTAACAATCCAGAATGACAAGGTCAAATTTGAACCCCCCTTAACCTTCCTGGTGTCCCATATCTCCCAGCATGTAACCCCAATGGCTGTGCGACTAAATGTGCCAGACCGAGTCACCCTCACAGAGCTCCAGCAGCTCTGTGGGAATATCAATTGGGTCCGTCCGGCTCTGTCTGTTACCACAGCACAGCTCCAGCCATTATTTGCTCTCTTTCAAACCAGTCATAAACCCCCCTCTGCCGTGTCCGCAAAGATAGCCATCACACCCGAAGCTCGAGCCGCCATTGCCGCTGTAGATAAGGCCCTTAATAACTGCTGCCTCCAGCGGTTCGATCCCCAGCGGCCTCTCCAGGCATTGGTCCTCCCCACCAAGGGAACGCCCACTGGAGTTCTTTGGCAGGACGGGCCCCTCCTCTGGTTCCATCCTTCTAAAAGCAAGATGCAAAAGATCTGCCCCACAGTAAGACTATGGATCACTCTCGCAGCCGATTTAGTGCAGCTGTCCGTCCATACGTTTGAAACTCAGCCTGCCGTAATTGTTTGGCCGCTTAATGCGAAAGAAACCACCTCCCTCATTAGGGATAATGAGCAAATGCAGGTGTTGTGTGAGGGATTTGCAGGCGATTTCAATTGCCATTTCCCTAGTCACCGCCTACTCCAAGGCGTGTCCAAATTTCCCTTCCGAAGTCCTTTTTTCCCCTTCCCGTCTTCCTCCCCCTTTCCGAGGTCCGTCACTATTTTCACGGATGCGTCTAGAACTAAGTACTCCATGGTTGTGTACCTGGATGGAGTCGCAGAGCCGAAAGTCTTTACACATCTTAACCTACACTCCGTCCAGACGGGAGAGCTTTTGGCTATTGTAGAAGCGCTTCGCGCCTTCCCCTGTGAACCTGTTAACATCTTTACAGATAGCCTCTATTCTCTGCAAGTCTGCAGGGTCTTGGCATTAGCTACATTCTTCCCGACCTCCTCTCCTATTGATGAGGCACTGGATGCCCTTAAGACCCTTCTTGAAAAACGCATGGCACCCTGGTATATTGCTCATATCCGGAGCCACTCTGGGTTGCCTGGCCCCCTAGCGGCAGGCAACGACACCGCGGATCAGATGGTCTCCGCCCTTGCCCTTCATTCAGTCGGAGATGCTATCAATCAGGCTAAGTCCTTACATTCGAGGTTTCACTTTTCTGCCGCCTCACTCCACCACCTTTTGCCTGAGTTGCCAATTGAGACTTGTAAGCACCTAGTGCGGACATGCAAAACCTGTGCCCCCTTCCTGCCTCTGGGGCCTCTGCAACCGCAGGGGGTGAATCCCCGCGGCCTTAGGCCTAATTCCAGGTGGCAGATGGATGTCACGCATGTCCCGTCCTTTGGACGCCTTAAGTTCTTGCACGTTATAATTGACACCTTCTCCCACATGTGCTATGCAGTCCCCTTGCCTGGGGAGACTGCTAAGCACTGCATTAAGGCCCTTCGGCAAGGGATTCTCTTCATGGGGGTCCCCTGGGACCTAAAGACGGATAACGGCCCTGCTTATCTCAGTGAATCCTTTGCGAGGTTCCTTCAGCTCTACCAAATCGCCCACCATTTTGGTATCCCATATAACCCACAAGGACAGGCCATTGTGGAGAGCTCCCATCGCCGTCTGAAACAAGAAATTGAAAAACAGAGGGAAATCCTCCCTCACGCTCCTCCCGGAGACATCATCACCGCTGTCCTAATCCATCTAAATCTCTTGACCTTTGATAAGGATGGTCTCTCGGCAGTCCATAGGCATTGGGGCCCCTCGTATCGCCCCACACAGGCCCCCCTGGTCCTTTGGAAGGACCCTCAAACAGGTCAGTGGCGTGGCCCGTGCCCCCTTCTTACCCAGGGCCGAGGTTTCGCTTGTGTCTTCCTGCAGGTTGCCGCTCAGCCAATCTGGGTCCCCGGGAGATACGTCAAACCCGCCACCTCAGCAGCGGATGTCCTGCAGGGCACGGCGCCAGATGCGAGTGATCCAGCACCAACTGAGCCAGCTCACCCTCCACCCCGAGAGGCAACCATCCAACCCTGAAGTCCGTTCACTGCTCGCACTCTACCGTCAGTGCAGACGCCGCAACCCTCGCCATGCTGCCGAGCCAATTAACACAGTCTCTCTCCTTCTCCTTATGCTCTCCCTCGCCACCTCTGGCCAAGCTAACCCCTCTCACCAGCCCCGCTAAACGGCCCGCAACCCTCTTTCCCCGGCCCGCAGCTTGCGGAGCTTCCTCCTGTCTCGACCTCACTCCTCTTCTCAGCCATCCAAAGCGTCCTTTCTCGTCCCCCGCCCCCCTCCTTTTTTCGCTTGAACCCCTACTGCGTTGCAGATTGGGCCACCTCATGTCGGCCCGCCCCATTAACATCGGCCTCTCTCGCGCCCGTGAAGACTTTGGCCTTCTTATTGTCCTCGCCTACGTCTCCACCACTCCCGACGCTGCTGCCACCACCGTCGCTGGTGCCCTGACGCGACTTGTCCTCACCGCTGTGATCCTCCAGACCATCACACAGTCTGCCTCTACCGCTCTTCGCCGCCAAGAAGAGATCAACTACCTGTAACGCGCTGTCATCCTGGACTTTTAACAAGCAGATGGACCTTATAGCCACCGAGATCAACAAGAATTGGACATTGGCCACCCTTGCTTGCAATGGCAAGATACTGCCCCCCAAATTGTACATTTGTATCCCCGTCATACTCACCTCCCTCTTCAGCCCCGCTTCCCTCATTGCTTACTGCCTCTTGGGCCTCGGCTACTTGTTGCTGCTGCCATCCTGGCCCTTATTTGAAAAGAAGGGGGAAATGCGGTCACCCCTCGGGCTGAAGTGTGGTTTGCTGGCCTGGCAGGGGAGCGGCCGCGGTAGGCCTAATTCCGCTGCCCCCATAATAGGGTGGTTGGTCGGGCCCACCGCCACCCCTGAAGGAAGCTCGGCATGGGCGCAGAGTGCCCTCGGGTCTCCCCTTCTCGGCAGCCATGCTTCCGCGGCCACCCCTCCTCCCAGATGGTGCCACCCGATGCCTTGTGGGGCGGCACCCTTCTTCTTCCTTCTCCCTGTGCAGGCGCAGGGCAGAAAATTCCAGTCTGCCCTTTTCCCCTCCCCCGACAGCAGCAACAGCCAGGCGTGGGCGGAGAAATCCAGCCCGCCCTTTTCCCCTCCCCTGACAGCAGCAACAGCCAGGTGTGGGCGGAAAAATCCAGCCCACCCTTTTACCTTCCCCCGACAGCAGCAATAGCCAGGCGTGGGCGGGAAACTCAAGTCTGCCCTCCACCCCAGCAACAGCAGCCACCAATCCCTAAACCCTGCCCCTTCCCCCAGCAACAGCGACAGCCAATCCCTAACCACCACCCCTCCCCCGTCCAGTACCACCCACTCACCTTTCGCCGGCAACCAATCAGAACAGGGCATGGCTTCGACCAATCAGCCTTCCCCAGCCCCTATAAAACTGTTGCCTCTCCCTCAGTAAAGTGGACTTGCGTGTTTACCTTGTCTCCGCGGTAGTTCTTCTGCCGTGCGCCCTCCAGTCCTGAGAGCCCCCGACAAGGGCCTGGCCTCCCTTGTCCCCAGTTCGTCGCCTGCTTCTCCGGGTGACCCCTTCGTTGCCGGCTTCGCCGGGCGACCCCTTCGTCGCCGGCTTCGCCGGGCGACCCCGTCAGCCGAACCGCGCAACCCCTTGTGAGACCGATCCCTCGTCTGCTGCCGGACCGATCCCTCGTCCCAGGTGGGACCGACCCCTCGTCCCAAGCGGGACCGACCCCTCGTCCAGAGCTGGACCGACCCCTCGTCCGCAGCCAGACCCCACCTCTACCGACCGAGCAAGCCGTCGCACCAATCCAAGGTCCACAGAGAAAAGGTGGCATTGGAGTGGAGTGGGAAAAGTGAACATGGTGGCTGATATGGGTATGGGGAATGGCAGGAAGAGATGAGATGTGGATGCTCCTTTGGGACTTAGAGTTGCCCTGGATGGTGTTGCAGGGGCAATCACCGGACATTGTAAATCCTCCCAGGGCCCACTGGACGGAATGTGGGGGAGTATGGGCCATGATGTGGACCATTGACCATGAGGTGCAGAGATGCCCAGAGATGTACTTACCAAATGCAATGAATGTATCATGATGATGGGAGTGAGTGTTACTGGGGGGGGAGTGGTGGGGTGGGGGTTGTAGGGTTGAATGGGACCTCATATTGTTTTTTTAATGTAATATTTTTACAAAATCAATTAAAAAATAAAATTAAAAAAAAAGACTTTGCTTGGACCACATTAGTAGGATTATGAGTCCCTGCACCCTTGGTGAGTGGAGACTTAAAGATAAAACTACATGGCAGACCAGAGGAGTTACTCAGAGTGTTGATGTTGGAGTTCTGATGTGGAGCTTGGGGAAGTAAAGGCATGGAAAAGGAGGATACAAGAGAGTTTTGAGCTGGAGCTGAGTAAATGAACACACAGAAGAGGAAAGAGGGATATAGATGGCGCCTTAGACATGGCAGAGGCCCCATGGAGAGAGACAGCACTATTTTCTTGATAGTCTAAAGTTGGCCTTGTGGAGAGAGCACAGCAGCTGAAGCCTGGAGAGAAACAGAGCCCCAAGAAGAGAGGAATCCAAAAAGCCTGAACTCTCGGCAGCCATTGGCAGCCATCTTGCCCCAACATATGGCAGTAGACTTTGGTGAAGGAAGTAACTAATGCCTTATGTTCTGGTAACTCTGATAAGTGTAATACATACCATTTTAAAAAGCCAAACAGATTTCTGGTGTTTTGCATCAGCACCCGTTTAGCTGACAAATACATAATTTGGTACCTGAGAGTGGGGTAGTGCTTTTGCCATTACCAAAATGCTGGAATGGTTTTATAAATGGGTAAGCAGTATTTTTTTGAGTAATTGTGAGACATGTGATGGGAAAGTCCTAGATTGCTTTGAAGAGACTGTTGTTATTAATGCCGATACTGAAGAGAATTTTTAGAATGCTTTAGAAGAAAATGGTGAAATTATTATTGGAAACTGGAGGAAAGGTTCTCTGTGTTTTAAAATTGCAGAGATATTAACAAGATTGACTCCTGATGTTATATGGAAGGCAGAATTTGAAAGTGGCAAGCATGGGCATTTAGCTGAAGGACTTTTGAAAGTGAACATGGAGAAAGGGGCTTGGCTTCTCCTTGCATCTCACAGCAAAATGCTAGATGAGAGAAATCCACTGAGGACTGAACTGTTGAGCACAAAGAAAACAGAAACTGATTGCAGAAATTCCAAGCCTCTGGAATCAAATCCCTAGAAAACAGTGCCCATTTGAGGACTTAACTAAATTTGGAACTTGTAAATCAGGATTTAAGATACAGTTAGGAAGGAATTGTGGAAAGTCTTACTGTCTGGTGACTTGAAGCTCTGCTTTTTGCATGCTAAACCAACAAGATTTTTGAGAGGGCTGTAAGAACAAAACCACTGTCAGCTTGGACTAAATGGGAAATGGAAAGGAGAGATTGAAGAAAAAACAGGTTTAAGAGGAAAACCATGGAAGATGAGATCTGGAATTAAGATATCACTTTGAGCCAAGAAAAGGACCCCACCCGTATTTACAGAGAGGGCGAATTTGTCCCAGCAGTTGAAATGGGTGGAGGTTCTCACCCAATGTTTGGGGAGAGTTTTGCCACCCCAGGGTACAAAGAGGGTGGAGCACATTCCTCAAGTATTAGGGTGGTTATGGTTAGCATCCCATAAGTCTGAGAGATGTTAACCTATTCCCCATGGATCATTGCTTTGAGGGGGTTGATCCTGTATGCCAAATATTAGGGAGGATGTTGTCTTCACTTCACTGTACTGGGAGGGGCTAAAACTCTAACCCAAAGATTGGGTAAAATGTGGCAATCACCCCAATGCTCTTCAAGGGTGAGGTGTAAAGTTTGGTTGACACCCATATGCTTAATGAGAGTGGAACTAAGAAAATGGTCTTTGGTCAAGCCTCTGCAGAGGGTGGGTCCTCCTGAGGCACAAAGGGGAAGAAACCATCATCTTAAGTATGACTCTCAGACTTTGAAATCAAATAGAGGATGCCCTGCAGGTTTACTGAACTGTTCTGGATCCGTAACTCATTTTTCCCTCCAAATTTCTCCTTATTGTAATGAAGATGTTCATTCTTTGTCTGTCCATTTGTGTATTGGAAGCAGATAAATTGTTTTGTAAGTTTCAGAGGTCTATAGTTGTTGGGACTTTGCTCTAAGACAAAATGCATTTCTCTAAACTGATTGTGGTGTGATTCTATATTTAGCATTGATATATATTTAGGGGTTTTTAAAAAAAATATTGTGGTGTCTTTTTGGAATTCAGGGGGTGGGGTGGAACATATGGTTTATGAATTCCAAAAATAGACACTGGATTATATTTGTAAACTGGTCTGTACCTGGGTGTGATTAAAGTATGATTAGGGCTTTGATTGGGCCATAGAGTCCCTGCCCCCATGGTGGGTGGGGACTCACAGATAAAACTACATGGCAGAGCAGAAGAGTTAGTTGGAGTTTCGATGCTGGAGTTCTGATGTGGAGTTTCAGGAAGTAAAGACATAGAGATGAAAGACACAAGAGATTTTTGAGCTGGAGTCCAGGAAGTGAATGCACAGGAGAACACAGAGGAAAAGGGACAGCTTCTTAAACATGATGGAGACCTTGGGGAAATTGACAGAGCCATTCACCTGATAGTCTACAGATGGCCTTGTGGAGAGAGCACAGCAGATAAAGCCTGGAGAGAAACAGAGCCCAGGAAGAGAGAAAACCAAGAAGCCTGAATTTGTGGCAGCCATCAGTAACCATCTTGCCCCAACATATGGCAGTAGACTTTGGTGAGGGAATAAACTCATGCTTTATGACCTGATAACTGAAAGTTTCTACCCCAAATAATACCCTTTATAAAAGCCAACAGATTTCTGGTATTTTGCATGAGCACCCCTTTGGCTGACTAATACAACATTCTCAAAGGACAGAGTTATTCTCTTTTGTAACAACTTCAGGACAGTTATCAAGGTCAAGAACATTAACATTGATATAAACCTTTCAGACTATTTTCCAATTTATTCATATGTCCCATTATGTCCTTTTGTCCTTTTTCCCTTCAGTTATTAGATACAGTCAAGGGTCATTTAATTTATTTAATTTTCATTGCCTCTATATTACTCTTTCTGAAATTATGGAAACATATATACAACATAAGCTTTCCCATCTCAACCACCCCCAAGAATACTATTCACTTGGATTAATTACATTCACAAGGTTGTGCTATCTTCACCACCATCTGTTACTAAAACTTTTCCATCACTCCAAACCGAAACTCCACACATTATGCATTACATCCCCATTCTCCCTTCCCCACACCTCTTGTAACTTGTAATCTACATTATGTTCCTATGAATTTGCATACTATAGATATTTAATAAAAGGGGAATGATACAATGTCTCTGTCCTTTGTGTCTGACTTATTTCACTCAACATGATGTCTTCAAGTTTCATTCAAGTTACAGTAGCTATCAGAATGCCATTCCTTTTTAAGGCTGAATAATATTCCATTGTTTATATATTCCATATTTTGTTTATCCATTCATCTGCTGGGGGACATGGGTCGCTTTTACCTTTTGGAAATTTTGAATAATGCCACTATGAATACCAGTGTGCAAATATCTATTTCCCTGCTTTCAGTTCTTTAGGGTATATATCTAGAAATGGGACTGATGGTTACATGTTATCATATGTTTAATTTTAAGGAACCAATAAAATGGTTTCCACAGTGGTTGTACCATTTTACATTCCCATGTACAAAAGTTCCCATTTCTTTTCCTCCTCACCAGCACTTACTATTTGCAGTTTTTTTTTTAATTAATAGCCAATCTATTGGATGAAAGGTTATATCTCATTGTGGTTTTGATTTGTATTTCCATAATGGCTAATTATATTTCCATAATGGCTAATGAGGTTGAATATATTTTCATGTGTATATTGACCAAATATATATTTTCTCTGGGGGAATGTCTATTCATGCTTTTTGCACAATTTTTAATTGGGTTAGTTATCTTTTTTTTTGTTAAAAATGTTCTAACACAAGGAAAGAGAATTATTGATTTGAAATTAGTCATGGGAAGTAAAAATATTACTGAGTCTTCTAGCTGCATCCCCTTGTAAAATTAGTAACCTCTGTTTGAGGAACTACAGGGAAGTTTGTGTCATCTAAAGAGAGCCAGATAATTATGAAGAGATAAAAGAAGCATTTTGTGAATTTAAATATATATAGCATAGATTAAGGTAGTTTTCTTACAAAGGAACAGGCGTTCCAATTATCCAGTTAGAAATAGTTGGCAAGTGACAGTGCCAATGAATACATGAGTCAAGAATCATAAATTGGAAAACAGGAGAGGGGGAAATTATGGCAATAGTTTGGTGACTAGAGATTAGTGGCAAAAAGTGATAGAGAAATGAGGTCTGGTAAGAATATATAGTTTCAAAGCTCCAAAAAACATTCTACTGTTGTTTCTGGGCTAACAGGCATTGATATTTGAGGACTGATACATTTTGTTGTTTACTGCCTAGTCAAACATTCTTGGTCATTGCTTGGGATTTGAAATTGAGTAGGGGAAAGCCATTGTTTTATATTGTCACATATCCATGATGTCTTTTTTTCTGTTAAAATTAAAATTAAAAAAAATCATTTCTCCTAATGCGCTTGTTTCCCCCCACATGCAGCATTTTGTACAATTTTTCATTTAAGTCATGAGACACAAACTCACCCTATCAATCAAACTTGCATTTGTACTCTGCTTTTCAAAACATATTAAGTGTCTCGTTTGTTCCTCACAAACACTTGAGAAATTGAAAAGTATAGTTTTTCCATGTTAATGAAGAAGAACCTAATACATACTAAACTTCTGAATCCAAGCCCTGAGGTCATTTTCACCACTGCACAAGCGTTGGATTCTCTTTTTTTAATCATGCCAGGACAGGAATAAAAGAAAAATTAGAAAATGGACAGAACTTCTACTAATATTTCAAAAATTATATATGTTGAATGATTTTGAAGATGATTCTCTGATGATGAAGTAGTTATGAATATTTACATGAAATAGGACATTTAAAGTCCCAAGTACCTAGTTCTAGCAGAGGAACTTGTATCAGATTAACCCTCCCACAGATAACAAGATAAACAATTAAGATATATTTTGAAATATTAATATTAGAAGGTATATTGTTCTCATATCTCTGCTGTAACAAATTGCCACAAATTCAGTGGCAAAATTTATTCCCTTAATGCTCTGTAGACATAAGGCTGAAGTGGTTCTTTCTAGGTTAAAACCAAGGTTTCAGAAGGACTGTTCCTTTTTGGAGGCTCTCAGTAGAAAATCCATTTCCTTGTCTATTCCAGTTTCTAGCAGTTACCCACATACCTGGTGTCATGACCCCCTTCCATCCTCAAAAGCAAATGGCTGGTTAAATACTTCTTAAAATGACATCTTTCTTATTCTGTCTTTTCTGCCTTCATCTTGTATTGTGTTCACCTGGACAGTGCTGAATAATAGTAAATATTTAGCAAACTTAATTCCAAATGTAACCTTAATTCCCCTTTCCATGTAACATAAAACATATTCCAAGTTCTGGGGATTATGACATGAGCAACATTCAAGATCCATTCTGCCTATCACACAAGGCCCTGGAAAGCAAAGAAAAGTGGGGAGAAATGAGAGCTTTCAGCCTTCAAATATAGGTCATGACGGGGTGAGATTCACATTCATATGGTTTTTAATCTAAAGGCATATTCCAGTACATGCTGCATAGATATTTTAGATCTCAAGAAGAAAGCTGCATTCTTATTGGCTTGAGGAGACAGAAGACAGAGGTTGAGGCTGCCAGTAGCAAAATGAGTGGAAATATCCCAGGGCTGGAAGAAGTCACAAAACAAGGAGTCCTACAATTTGCATGTAATAAATACTAAAATCTAAGGCTACATGGCTAACCTCTGAGCTGAATATGAGTGAGGAGACACCAAAGACCAGATAAGGTAATCGCTATAAATCTGAAAGAACTAAACAGAGATTCCAGATAATTTCCACTGTAGGAGACAGGGAGATATTGAATTTACTACATTTAGGAGAAAAATCAGCATGCTTGAGAATCAAATTTTTTTCCAATACACAATGCATCATCAATAATATTAAGTTTCCTATTTAAAATTACTATAGATGTGAGGAAATAGAAAAAGAGTTAAATTAAAGGCAATTGATAGAAACCAATAACAAGATGTCTGAGATACAAAATTAGGATGCAAAGACTTTAATAAAACTATTTTGAAGATGCCCCAAAAATTAAAAGCATTCAGTTATAATAAATGAATGGAAAGGAAATATCAACTACAGAATTAAAAGTATTTTAAAACTGGAAAAAGATAACTTGAAAAAAGCTATCAGAAATGGAAAATTCACTGAATGCACTTAACATTAACTGGGCACAGGAAAGTAAAGGTCAGTGAATTGAAGATAGATTAGTAGAATGTAAACAGTCTGACGAATAGAAAGAAATTCATGATTGAAAATAAATAAATAGAGCCACAGTGACCTGTGGGAAAATATCAAGTGGTCTAGAATACATGTAATTGGAGTTTCAGAAGGAAGAGGAGAGAATGAGGCAGAACAATTATTTGAAGAAATAATGTCTGGAGTTTCCCCAAATTTGTTTAAAAATGTCAACTCACAAACTCAAAATCCAGTGAACAGTAAGCAAGATAAATTCTAATAACTTACAAGAGCAAAGAATTAACCTGAATTAATACTTCCAAGAAACATACAAAGCAAGGCAATGATTTAGAAACATTTAAAAAATCTCAATGAAATAAAGTGTGCAAGAAGTTTTTTATTTTTTTTAATCATTCAAGCATTCTTTAAATTTTCAGAGCTATAAAAGTCCATTTTTCCCAGACAAAAGCATGGGGTTATTCTATATCTATGAAACCTTCTTGAGAAATTTAGTAGCAGATGTGCTCCATCTAACAAAGTAATAATTGGGAAATATTGGAAAAAGGACAGATAGATAATTTATAACTAAAACAAAGGTGGGATATGGAGTAGAAGACAAATTTATAAATCCTATATATTATTTCAAAGTAGAAATAATAAAATGAAGTCTTAGTGAATAAGTGAGGGGGGATGAAGTAGTACATTTTATTTATGATTTATAAGCAATAAGTGACCTTAAATATACTAATAGATTAAAAAATTAGATTGTAAAACACTGTATAAAGAAGCATGGGGCTGTGGGCATTACAAAGGTTTCAATATAAATGTAACCCTAGAACAAAAATATAAACTCTCCTAAATAAGAAAAAAACATTACTACACCTAGCAAAAACAAATAGAAATAAAAGAGCAATAAATATATAGCTCACAGAGAAACTTAGGAAATATAACATAGTATACATAATTATAAAATATTATACAGAGTTGAAAAGAAGCATATCAGTTATATATATATATACACACACAAAGAAATAGTTTAATAAACATACATTTATATATAAATGTGAACGAGCTTAATTCACTTGTTAAAAGTAAAAGAGTTTCTATTTAGCTCACAAGGGAAGACCAAAATATGCTGTTTACAAAAGACACAGATAACCCAAAGTGATCCGGGAAGGCTAAAAGCAAAAGGACTTATAGAAACATACCAAGCAAGTGGGAACAAAAAAATAAAATAGAGGTAGTTATTCTGATATCAGGCAAAGTATAACTGAATCCCTAACCACCGAACATAACCAAGGAGGGCAAATTTTAATCTATAAACCATGATTCAATTCACAATGAAGACACAACTGTTATGCATACCTATGAATGAAATAACAGAGCAACCAACTTTATGGAGAAAAATTACAGGATACAAAAAAGACAGACAGAAACACACTTAAAATAGGAGTCTTTAACACACTGGTCTCAGTAAAAGACAGACAAAATGGACAAAAATAAGGAAGCAAAACGGAAAGAACTGAAAGCAAAATAGTAAGGTAGATCTCATGGATATCAAACATTACCCTCTCATATTAGAGAATACATTTATTATTTTTCCTCAGGAACCCATGAAACAATCTAATAACCATGTCAGATAAAAGGCAAAATATCACTAAGTGAGTAAAAAGGAAATATTACAAAGAACATATTCTGGTAAGAATGAAAGCTAGAAGATATTAACACATTTTTAAAACAGTTATTCCAGGAGGTGAAATGGGTAATTCTACGAAATAACTCTTGAGAGATAGGAAAAATATAAACTGAAATGATTTAATTTCTAAAAGTTAATGATAATGAAATTTACAAACCAGAATCTTTAAGACACATTTAAAACAGTGTCGGGAAAATTCATATTACTAAACACTTTTATCCATAAAAAGGAAGGAATCAAAATAACTGTATTAAATTCCCATTCCAAAGAATTAGAATATAAACAACATAGAAAACAAAAAATTAATTATGAGAAATAATCAAATAAATGCAATATTAATGAAGTAGCAAACAGAGCATAACCATGAAATGAACCTACTTAAAAAAAAAATCAAAACCGTGTTTTGGGAGAGAGGATTCGTCTGTGAAATATACACGGAGATCCCAGCTACCTGCAGAGGATTCCCTTCTTGGTTTGTTGTTTTTTTTGTTTTTGTTTTTTTTTTCGGTTTTCTCTTTCCCTCTTGTCCCTCATCTTCCACTTATTTTTACTTTAATTCAAGTATACAATAGGTGCTACAGGGAACACCTCACATTTGCTGGGTTTTCCGATCCTCCACTGCCTCATTTCTGTGTGAACTGATTTAGGCTACCTACACTATCCCCCTTCCCCTGCATCTTGATATCCACTATCATCTACTGTCTCTCCTATATTCCACCCCCCACCTCCCGTTCTTTGATCCACAAAGTGTCTAACTCTTAATTTCTAATACCTTTGTTCTGTTTTCTGTCTATTATCCACTCTTGAAACTATTACCTTTCTTTTCTTTTTCCCTCTCTCATGAAAACAATAGCTGTGTAGTTCATACCATATTCCTCCCAAATTCAGTCATCAACTTCATAAAAGGTACTCTACCTACAGCTATAACTCTATACAATCTACATGAATCTAACCTCCATCCTTCCAGATCTCATATTCCTGCTTTATTAACATACATCACCAATACAACTTTACACTTTTCCCTTGCTTACACAATTGCCTTTCCCCAACACTAATACTTTCCTCTAAAGTGAAGTTAACCAACACAAGTAACTAGAATAAGAAGAAAAAAGTGACAAAGAGAAGATATAACACCTGTGCAAAAATAACAACTAATTAACCTCCAAGAGCAGACAAAGAAGCTAAGGAACTGATTAAATTCGTCAAAATAAAGAGATGACCAGAAAGCAACAAAAATCTATGAACCAAACCAATAATCAGGAAAACATGGCTGAATCCAATCAACAAACCAATAATCACGAAGGGGAGCAAAACTTGGCACAAGCAATGAAAGATCTCAGAACATTTATCACCGACAAATTTGATGCAGTAATGAAAGAGGTTAACAACATGAAGACATCACTTGGAGGGGAAATTGCAGACATACGCAAAAACATAACAGATATGATGGGAATGAACACCACAGTTCAAGAAATCAAAAATACACTTACAGCAAATATCAGCAGACTAGAAGAGACAGAGCAGAGAATTAGTGATGTGGAAGACAGTACATCAGAAATCAAACAGATAGTAGAAGGGGTCAATAAGAAGATAGAAAAAATCCAATTAGGATTTAGGGACCTGAATGACAATGCAAAACGCTCAAACATACGTATTATAGGCATTCCAGAAGGTGAAGAGAAGGGAAAGGGGTCAGAAAGAGTGTTGCAGGAAATAATGACTGAAAACTTCCCAAATCTACTGAAAGAGACAGATGTACATATCCAAGAAGCACAGCGCACTCCACAAGTCATAAACCCCAACAGGCCCACCCCAAGACATATACTTGTCAAATTATCCAATGCTCAAGACAAAGAGAAGATCCTAAAAGCAGCAAGAGAAAAGAAAACCATCACATACAAGGGAAGCTCAATTAGATTAAGTGCTGATTTCTCTTCTGAAACCATGGAGGCAAGAAGACAGTGGTATGATATAGTCAAGGTACTAAAGGAAAAAAATTTCCAACCAAGAATACTCTATCCAGCTAAACTAGCATTCAAACATGATGGAGAGTTCAAAATATTCGCAGACAAACAGAAACTGAAAGAGTATACCAACAAGAAACCTCCCCTTCAAGAAATTCTAAAGGGAGTTCTGCAGGAAGAAAGGAAAAAACAGGAAAGGCAAAGTTGGAGGAGAGTATAAGACCAACAACAACAACAAAAAAGACAAAAAAAAATATACAAACAAAATATGACAAACACAAATCCAATCAAAATATGGCTAACACAAATAATTCCTTGATAGTAATAACACTGAATGTCAATGGATTAAACTCACCTATCAAAAGATTCAGACTGGGACACTGGATAAGGAAATATGACCCATCCATATGCTGTCTACAAGAGACACATCTTAGACCCAGAGACGCATGGAGATTGAAAGTGAAAGGCTGGAAAACAATCATACAAGCTAACAATAACCAAAAAAAGGCAGGAGTAGCTATATTAATATCAGACAAAATAGACTTTAAATGTGAAACAATTGTGAGAGACAAAGAAGGATACTACATTTTAGTCAAAGGGAAAATCTGTCAAGAAGATCGAACAATCATAAATATCTATGCCCCTAACAAGGGTGCCTCTAAATACGTCAGGCAAACGCTGGAAAAACTAAGTGAAAGAATAGATACATCTACAATTATAGTGGGGGATTTTAATACACCACTATCAATTCTGGACAGAACATCTCAAAAGAGAATCACCAAAGACACAAAACATCTGAATAGTATATTAGAGGAGCTCGATCTAATAGACATATATAGATCGCTACACCCAAACACAGCAGGATATACATTTTTCTCAAGCGCACATGGATCATTCTCCAAGATAGATCATATGCTAGGCCACAAAGAAAGGCTGAACGAATTCAGAAAGATTGAAATCATACAAAACATTATCTCTGACCACAGTGGAGTCAAGCTGGAGATTTGCAAGGGAAAGAAGCCCAGATTTCACACCACGATTTGGAAATTAAACAACACACTCTTAGAAAAACAGTGGGTCAAAGAGGAAATCTCAAAAGAAATCAATGACTACCTTGAAACAAATGATAATGATAACACAACATACCAAAATTTATGGGATGCAGCAAAAGCAGTACTGAGAGGGAAGTTTATAGCCATAAATTCATATATCAAAAAAGAAGAAAGAGCAAAAATTGAAGAACTAACTGCACATTTGAAGGAATTAGAAAAACAACAACAAAGTAACCCAACAGGAAGAAGAAGGAAGGAAATAACAAAGATAAGAGCAGAACTAAATGAAATAGAAAATAAGAAAGCACTTGAACAGATAAACAAGACCAAGAGCTGGTTTTTTGAGAAGATTAACAAAATTGACAAACCTTTAGCTACACTAACAAAGAAAAAAAGAGAGAAGATGCAAATACACAAAATAAGAAATGAGAAAGGCGATATCACCACTGACCCCACAGAAATAAAGACTATCATAAGAGGATATTTTGAAAAACTATATTCCAACAAAAATGACAATCTAGAGGAAATGGACAAATTCCTAGAAACACATAAACAGCCCATATTGACAAAAGAAGAAATTGATGATCTTAACAAACCAATCACAAGCAGAGAGATAGAATCAGTTATTAAAAATCTCCCAACTAAGAAGAGCCCAGGGCCAGATGGCTTCACAGGTGAATTCTATAAAACATTCCGGAAAGAACTGACACCAATCCTGCTGAAACTATTCCAAACCATCGAAACAGAAAGAACATTACCCAACTCCTTCTATGATGCCAACATTACCCTAGTACCAAAGCCAAACAAAGACATCACAAGAAAGGAAAATTACAGACCAATTTCTCTAATGAACCTAGACGCAAAAATACTTAACAAAATACTTGCTAATCGTATTCAACAACATATTAAACGAATTATACACCACGACCAAGTGGGATTCATCCCAGGTATGCAAGGATGGTTCAACATAAGAAAATCAATCAACGTAATACACCATATAAACAGATTGAAGGAAAAAAATCACATGATTATATCTATTGATGCAGAAAAAGCATTTGACAAAATACAGCACCCTTTCTTGATAAAAACACTCCAAATGATTGGAATACAAGGAAATTTTTTGAACATGATAAAGAGTATATATGAAAAACCTAAAGCCAATATTGTTTACAATGGAGAAATCCTAGACTCCTTCCCTCTAAACTCAGGAACAAGACAAGGATGCCCACTGTCGCCGCTCCTATTTAACATTGTCTTAGAAGTACTTGCTCGAGCACTGAGGCAAGAACCAGAAATAAAAGGCATTCAAATTGGAAAGGAAGAAGTCAAAATTTCATTATTTGCAGATGACATGATCCTATACATAGAAAACCCTGAGAGATCTACAACGAAGATTCTAGAACTCATAAATGAGTTTAGTAAAGTCGCAGGTTATAAGATCAATGCGCAAAAATCAGTAGCATTTCTGTACACCAATAATGAGCAAGATCAGGAGGAAATCAAGAAACAAATACCATTCACAATAGTAAATAAAAAAATCAAATACTTAGGAATAAATTTAACTAAAGAGGTAAAGAACTTATACACTGAGAACTATACAAGATTGTTCAAGGAAATCAAAGAAGACCTAAATAAATGGAAGACTATTCCTTGTTCATGGATAGGAAGACTGAACATTATTAAGATGTCTATCCTACCAAAATTGATCTACACATTCAATGCAATCCCAATAAAAATCAATGCAGCCTTCTTTAAGGAACTAGAAAAACTAACTATGAAATTTATTTGGAAAGGAAAGAGACCCCGAATAGCCAAAGACATACTGAAAAAGAAAAACGAAATTGGAGGAATCACACTACCTGACTTCAAAACATACTATAAAGCTACGGTGGTGAAAACAGCATGGTATTGGCATAAGGAGAGACATATAGACCAATGGAATCGAATTGAAAGCTCTGATATAGAACCTCACATATACAACCACATAATATTCGATAAAGCCACCAAACCCTCTCAACTGGGAGAGAGTGGCCTATTCAACAAATGGTGTCTGGAGAACTGGATAGCCATATGTAGAAGAATGAAAGAGGATTACCATCTCACACCTTATACAAAGATCAACTCAAGATGGATCAAAGACCTAAATATAAAAGCCAAGACCATAAAAACCTTAGAAAGCAGTGTAGGGAAACATCTACAGGACCTTGTAATAGGTAATGGATTTATGAATATCTCACCAAAAGCACGAGCAGCAAAAGAACTAATAGATAAATGGGACTTCCTCAAAATTAAAGCCTTCTGCACCTCAAAGGAGTTTGTCAAGAAAGTAAAAAGGGAGCCCACACAGTGGGAGAAAATATTTGGCAATCAGATATCTGATAAGAAACTTATAACTTGCATATATAAAGAACTCCTACATCTTGAAAATAAAAAGATAAACAATCCATTTAAAAAATGGGAAAAAGACTTAAACAGACACTTCTCCGAAGAAGAAATACAAATGGCAAGAAAGCACATGAAAAAATGTTCCAAATCTCTAGCTATCAGGGAAATGCAAATCAAAACCACAATGAGATACCATCTTACACCCATAAGATTGGCAGCTATGAAAAAAACAGAAGAATACAAGTGCTGGAGAGGATGTGAAGGAAGGGGAACACTCATCCACTGCTGGTGGGAATGCAGAAGGATCCAACCATTCTGGAGAACAGTATGGCGGTTTCTCAAAAAACTAGCCATAGATTTGCCATATGACCCAGCAATACCACTGCTGGGAATATACCCAGCAGAACTGAAAACAAGAACACAAACCAATATATGTACACCAATGTTCATAGCAGCATTGTTCACTATTGCCAAAAGTTGGAATCAACCCAAATGCCCATCAACAGACGAGTGGATCAATAAAATGTGGTATATACACACAATGGAATACTACTCGGCTGTAAGAACAAACACACTACAAACACATGTGATAACATGGATGAATCTTGAGAACCTTATGTTGAGTGAAGCAACCCAGACATTGAAGGACAAATACTACATGACCTCAATGATATGAAATAAACAAGCTGCCCTAGATAGCAAGAGACTGAACGATAGGCTTGCAGGAAATCGGAGGGTGGAGGAAGGATATGAGCCGATGTCTGCAGGGGTGGAATTTAAGACGAGATGGTGGTAAGTATGAACACAAAGAAGAGATAAAAGGGGGGCAAGGGGTTGCCTTTGCTTGGGGCTTTGCGGGTTTGAGGGTGGCTGGGGAGGGACGGGTGGGTAACGTTGCCCAAAAGTGGGGGGAGGGAGGGGTAGCATACGAACCAGGAGAGGGTCAGGTGTTGGTGGAGAGTAAAATGCTGAGAAAATCATATCAAAATATAATAAAGAGGGTTACCTGTTTAGAATGCTCGGAGGGGAGGGTCTGATGCAGGACGGGCTCCTGGGGAATGTCTAAATGCTCATTCTGCCAGAGTGGGTGACACCATGGGGTAGAAACCCAAGTAGTGAGAGTGGGGGTGGACCCACATCCTGGGGAGGACTAATGCCATCCAATAGAGGGAACTGTATCCCTCAAGAGAAAGGGTGGCTCCCAGGGCATTGGGGCAGTTGAGCAAGTTAGGCCCTGAACACTATTCCATCTATCTCTGGAAGTGGCTCCTCAGGAAACGGAGGTTGGCTATCACTGAGGGCACTAAGGTGGAAGGGAAAATGGACGTTAAATGTGTGGAACCAAAGTAAATGGGGGGTAAGAGAGGAGTTTCTTGAGAGTACACAAGGATGGATATAAAACATGTAATATTACACCATAACATATAGGAGATGACAGACTGATAATGTAAACCATAATGTAAAACATAGGATAACTAAAAATGTAAAGAACTGTGTATCCTAAAGTATGCACCATAATGTAAATACAGATGTCACCTTGTTAGAAAGCTAATGTCTCAGACTCTGTACATCACTTTAAGTAAATATGATATGAATAGGGCGTAAGAGTATCACTGTGGAAGGGAAAAGGTTTTCTGGTGGATGTGTGGGAGTGCTGTATATTATATATATACATTGCTGTGGTCTAGGACTCCTGTGAAGAAAAGCTGAATAATTGGGGGGGGGGGGGGAAAAAAAAAGAAAAAAATAGGATGTGGAATTTTTTCAAGTCAACATTCTTTATCTAAGTTCTTTATCTAACTTTATCCAAGTTCTTTATCTATCCTTTAAACTCATCGCTATATGCCATTCCATAGTAAGGGACCATGACACTATATTGGGCTTCAAATTTCGGGGAGTTCTGGATCACAGAGTGTTTCAACAATGGCAATGGAGGGATACTGGTATGGGATACCAATGACAGATGATATATGACTGACAGGGAGCTGTACAGAACATATGTCCAGGGTGCATGGTAATGTTTGGATATACTCATAGTGGCAACAATTAAAAACCACAGTAGGGGGGGTACTGGGTTCCCGGCCAGTGGTGCTCTGTCGTGGTCCCTAGGGGAGCAGCGACAGTCTCCCAGGTACAGTGGTGGGGACCGGGAGGGAGTGAGGGTTCAACAGTGAGCCCCTGATACTAATGACTATGCTTGTGAGCTGATAAACCCAAAATAATAACAAGGCCTAGAGCAACTTTGTGCCTGGGAATTTCCTTCTGTCAGCCTTCATGTTACTCAAATGTGGCCAGTCTCGAAGCCAAACTCAGCATGTAAATGCAATGCCTTCCCCCCAGCGTGGGACATGACACCCGGGGATGAGCCTCCCTGGCAACGAGGGACCACTATCAACTACCAACTGATGATGCAACTGGAAAATGACCTTATACGGAAGGTTCAATGCGGATCAGCAGAATATCCATGTCTACATAAAATACCATGACTTTAAAATGCTGTTTGACCTAAAGTAAGGGGGAAATGGAAAGGAGAAATGAGTTTATATGGCTACGAGTTTCTAAAAAAGAGTCTGGAGGCTGGCAGAAGGTTTGCCCTCATGCACAACTGAGCAGAGTCAGAGAGACAGATAAAGCAGATACAACCCCCAGATATTGGTTCCTTTGAGGGCTAAAGAGACCCATGGGAGTTATGGTCATGGCCGATGGGGTTAACTACCAGGGCAGATGGCCCCTCTTTGGAAATGGTGTTTATGTGTGATGAATCTGGACTCAGATGGGATCTCCCTTCATAAGACTTTCATGCTAATGTGCTGGAGGTGCAGTTAATGTTGGGGTTTAAGATATATTTAGGGGATTTGAATCTCTGGACTGACAATGTGATAGCCAGATCCTGAGCCTCAACAGACTCCAGCACCTACAATCTGATTTATTGGACTTACCACACTCAGCTAAGATGGAGGTGAAGAAGGACAACCACCACACCATGGAGCCTAGAGTGATTACAACTGAAAATGGGAGGATTGCATCCAGCATCCAGGTGGAATCTGAGCCTCCTCTTGACATAAAGGTGCAATGGACACAACCAATCCAGTGTCCACATAGAAGAGGTGGCATTGGATTGGGAAAAGTGGACATAATGGACAAAGGGTATGGGGAAAGGCAGGAAGAGATGAGAGGTGGAGGCGTCTTCGGGACATGGAGCTGCCCTGGAGGGTGCTTCAGAGGTAATCACCGGACATTGTAAATCCTCACAGGGCCTACATGATGGAATAGAGGAGAGTATGGGCCATGATGTGAACCAATGTATATGAGGTGCAGAGGTGCCCAAAGATGTACTTAACAAATCCAATGGATGTGTCATGATGATGGGAACGAGTGTTGTTGGGGGGGGGGGGGAGAGGGGGGGTGGGGGGATGGGGTTGAATGGGACCTCACATATATATTTTTAATGTAATATTATTACAAAGTCAATAAAAAAATAAAAAAATTAAAAAAAAAAAAAAACCGTGTTTTGGTGAAAAAGAAAAAAAAAAAGAAACCACTAGTTATATTCATCAAGGAGAAGAAAAGAAAGCCCATAATACATAAAATGAAAACTGACAGTAATCATTTAAATATAAGACATTTTAAAATTCCAAGAGACTACTTTGAAAACCTCTATGCAAATACATTTGAAAATATAGATAAAAGGTAAAAAGCTTCACAGGGAAATAACGATGAACAAAGTTACCCCTTTAAAGGTAGGAAGTTTAAAGAGACCAATTTCTATGGAAAGCATGGGGAAAATTATTAGCACCCAACTCCACTAAAAGGACTTAGCTTAGTGGTTTCACAAGGAAATACTATAAAACCTACAATGGCCAGATTTTCCCCAACGCTTCAAAGCATAAACACATTCTGATTTTTTTAATAAAGCTGTGTAACATTGATATCTAAACCTGTTAAGTGCCTGCAAAAATTGAAAACTACAGAACATATCACTTATGAATATAGATGTACTGTTAAGGCAGTAGCAGACAAAATGCACCACCACATTTAAGAAGTAATATACGTTGAAAAAGAGACGGTTAATATAGGAAGCAACTTAGGTTCAATATAAAGAAATTCTCTTAACATAATAAGTCCTATCAATAGAATTAAGGAAAATCATGTTATTATCTCCATAGACACTGAATTAATCTTCAACAATGCTCAACACTTATTCTTAATAGAAACCGTCACAAAATTAAGAACTGATGGGTAGTTTCTTTATATCATATAGATATAGATAGATAAAGATATAGGTGTACACATAGATATACATATACATAACTTAATACTAAAGGCAACATTTTCCCTATGGTGGAAACATTAGAGGCAACTGTGTAAATACTAAGAATTAAAAAATGATGTCCATTATATTCACTACTATTTAACATTGTGCTAGAAGTATTAGCCAATGAAACTAGATAATATGTATCAATTTGAGGCATCAGAACTGGTAAGGAAATGAAACATGTTTTTTTTTTTAAACAAATCATTTTTATTGATACATACTAATAAAGCATACAGTTTATCCAAAGTGTACAGTAAATGGTATTTGGTATAATCACATAGGTGTGCATTCATCACTTGAATCATTATTAAAGCGTTTTCATTATTTCAATAATATAAATAAACAAAATACAGACCAACAGGAAAATTCCTCACCTCTCAATCTCTCTTGATTTCCCCTGATGTACATAGCTGCTATTTCTGGCTATTCTTGCACATTTTTTTATTTGTCTATTAAGCAGTTTTACTAAGATATTTTCACATACCATATGATCTATACAAAGTGTATAATCAATAGCTTTTTGTATAATCACAATGTTGTACATTCATCATCTTAAACATTTTAGAACAATTTCATTACTCCAAAAAGAAAGACTCCATTCCACTCAGCAGTCCTTCCTCAGTCCTACATAACCACTAATCTAATTTCATCTTTATAAATTGGTATATATTTACGTTTTATATAAATGGAATTATACAAAATGTAGTACTCTGTGTCTGGTCTCCTTCACTTTGTATAATGTTATTTTTGTCTGATATTAACTTTTGTAGTCTTAGCATACATTTGTTCAACTTCAAATAAAAGCAGTCTTACATATGCCATTTTGCCCATATTCCTACTTCATATAATTTATTTAAATTTTCATAATATAATTAATTCATAATAGGGAAATCATACAGTACATGTCATTTTGTATCTAGTTTGCTTCACTCAACATAATGTCGCACAGGGTTTATCCCTGTTGTCATATGTTTCACAACTTCATTTCTTCTTACCATTGCATAATAGTCCATCACCGATATACTCCACTATTTGTTTATCCATTCATCAGCTGAAGGACACGTGAGTTGTTTCTAACTTTTGGCTATCCTGAATAACGCTGCTATGAACATCGCTGTGTAAATGTCTATTCGTCTCATTGCTCTTAGTACTTCTGGGTCTATACCTAGCAATATTTTTGCCGGGTCCCATGGCAAATCTATGTTCAATTTCTTTAGGAACTGCCAAACTGTCCTTCACTGTGGCTCTATCATTCTACATTCCCGCTAAAGTGAATAAGCGTTCTTTTATCTCCACATCCTCTCCAACATTTACAGTATTCTGGATTTTTAATAGTGGCTAGTCTAATAAGTTTGAAATGATAGCTCAGAGTTTTGATTTGCATTTCCTTAAACACTAGTGATGCTGAGCATTTCTTCACAGGTTACGTTGCCATTTGTATTTCTTCTTTGGACAGCTGTCTTTCCAAGTCTTCTGCCCATTTTTAAAATCAGATAGTTTTTCTTTTTATTGTTGAGTTGTATGATCTCTTTATATGTCATGTATATTAAACTCTTATCAGGTATGTGATTGCCAAGCATTTTCTCCCATTGCGTCAGCTGCCTTTTCACCCTTATTACAAAGTCCTTCGAGGTTCAAAAGTGTTGAATTTTGAAGAGGTCCCATTTATTTATTTATTTTTATTTTGGTATAAGGTTTAAGAAACTACCGCCTACCACAAGATCTTGAAGATGTTTTCCTGTTTTTTTCTAGTAGTTTTATGGTTGTTTTTATATTTAGGTCCTTGATCCATTTTCAGTTAATTTTTTTTTTATAACATATGAGATAGGGGTCTTCTTTCTCTCTTTTGGATATGGCCATTCAATTCTCCAAGCACCATTTTTTGAATAGACTATTTGGCGTCGCTGGGTAGGCTTAACAGTCTTGTCAAAAATCATTTGATGTAGAAGTGAAGGTCAATTTCTGACTTCTTAGTTCGGTTTAATTGGACAATCTGTCTTTATGACAGTGCCATGCTGCTTTTTACCACTGTAGCTAAGTAATAGGTTTAAAGACAGGAAGTGAGAGTCCTCCAACTTCGTTCTTCTTTTTAAAATATTTTTGGCTATTTTGGGCCCCTTACCTTTCCAAATAAATTTGATTATTGGCCTTTCAATTTCTGCAAAAATGCTGTTGGGATTTTTATTGAGATTACATTGAAATTGTAAAGTAGTTTGGGTAGAATTGATATCTTAACAATATTTAGTCTTTCAATCCATGAACACATATTTCCTCTTATTTATTTAAGTATTCTTCAGTTTCTTTTAGCAATGTTTTGTAGTTTTCTGAATACAAGTCCTTTATGTACTTGGTTAAGTTTATTCCTAAATATTTGTTTGTTTTAGTCATTATTATTAGTGGATTTTTTAATGATATTCTCCTGAGAATGCACATCAGAAGTATATAAAAATGCTCTTGAATTTTTCCTATTAAATTTGTATCCCACCAATTTTCTGAACTCGTCTAATAATTCTATTAGCTTTGTTGTGGATTTTTCAGGATTTTCTAGATATAGGATCATGTGTTCAGTGAATAGTAAAAGTTTTACTTCTTCCTTTCCTATTTGGAGCCTTTTTTTTTTTTTTCTGGCCTAATTGCTCCAGCTAGAACTTCTAGCACAATACTAAATAATAATGGTGACAGTGGGCTTCCTTGTCTTGTCTGTGATCTCAGCAGGAAAGCTTTCATATTTCAACATTGAGTACAATGCTAGCTGTAGGTTTTTCATATATGCACTGTGATGGTTAGGCTATTGTGTCAACTTGATCAGGTAATTGTGCCCAAGTGTTTGGTCAAGGAAGCACTGGGCTAACTGTAGTACAAGGGCATTTATGGACTTTAGTCACCATTGAGTTTACTGCAGTTGTAAATCATAGATAGCTGGTTATAATTATATCAGCCAGGGAGATTGCCATCAGCAGTGAGTGAAGTTTAACACAATCAGTTGAATTCCTTAAAAGGGGAAGTAATTCCAGCATTAAGAGAGAATTTCCCAGCTGGTCCTTGGACAGCGAACATCTCCCAGAACTCGTCAAGGATCTTCATTGGACTTTCATCGGAGATCCTGTTTGTAGCCTGCCTGTGGAAGCTGTCCTTGTGCATCCCCAAGGCTGTGTGAGAGACTCTGACAAATCTATTACTATTGACAGATATCACTTGTTGATTCTGTTTCTCTAGAGAACCCTGACTAATACATGCACTTTATCATGTTGAGAAAGTTTCCTTCTGCTCCTATCTTTTGGAGTTTTATCAAGAAAGGGTGCTGTATTTTGTCAAATGCCTTTTCTGCATCAATTGAGAAGATCATTCAATTTTTCTTCCTCAATTTATCAATGTGGCTTTTCTTGTGTTGAACCACCTTTGCATACCTGGGATAAACCCACTTGATTGTAGGGTATAGCTGCTGAATTCTCTTGCAATTTCTCCTTTGACCCACTGATTATTTAAGAGTGTGTTGTTTCATCTCCATATATTTATGAATTTTCCCTTTTTCCATCCATTATTGTTTACTAACTTCATTTCTTTATGAATAAAGAAAGTCTTTTGTAAAATTTTAGTCTCTTTAAATATATTGAGACTTGTCTGTGACCCAAAATATGGATTATCTTGGAGAAGGATCTGAGAGGATATTCAAGAATGTATATCCTGCTGTTTGGGGGTGAATACTCTATAGATGTCTGTTAGGTCTTGTTCATTTATCATATAATTCAAATTTTCTGTTATTTATTTATCCTCTATCCAGATGTTCTTTCCAATACTGAGACTGGTGTATTAAAGTCTCCAACTATTATTGTAGAGACATCTATTTCCCCTTTCAATTTTGCCAGTGTGTGCCTCATACATCTTAGGGCACTGAAGTTAGGTGAATACATATTTAGTATAGTTATTTCTTCCTGCTGATTTGCCCATTTTATTAATATATAATGACTTTCTTCACCAATTATAACAGTTTTGCATTTAAAATCTATTTTGTCCAATATTAGTATTGCTACTCCAAGTCTTTTTTTGTTACTATTTGTGTGGAATATCTTTCTCCAACATTTCACTTTCAACCCAATTGTGTCCTTATGTCTAAGGTGAGTCTCTTGTAGACAACGTAGAGATGTCTCATATGTATTTTTTTTATCCAGTCTGTTATTCAATGTCTTTTGATTGTGGAATTCAAATCATTAATATTCACTGTTAGTACTTTAATGTCATTACTTATTTCATTAATTTTGACCTTTGGGTTTCTGTTGTCATATCACACTATTGTTTTTTACCCTTTAATTTGCCCATACTAATAATTTATTTTCTACCCCATTTTCCAAGTCTCTCATCCTTGTATTGATTTTTTTTTTCTTCTTACACTGTGCAGCACTCCCTTTAGTTTCTCTTGTAATTCTGGTCTTCTGGCAACATACTCCATCAGTTTTGTTTGTCTGTGAAGACTTCTAATTCCTGTTCATTTTAGAATTTTGCTGGAGAGAGAATTCTTGCCTGGTATGTTTCTCTTTCGGTACCTTAAATACATTATACGACTTTCTTCTCTCCTCCACGGTTTATGATGAGAGGTTGGCACTTAATCTTATCGAGATTCCCTTGAATGTTATGCTTTGTTTTCTCTTGCTGCTATCAGAATCTTCTCTTTATCTCTGATATTTGTAGGTTTCTTGGGACAGGTCTATTCAGATTTATTTTGTTTGTGGTGTTGTCCTTCTTGGATATTATTATTTATGTCTTTCTTAAGGACTGGGGACATTATCATCATTATTTCCACAAATATTTCCACAAATATTTTTTCTGCCATTTTTCCAATTTCTTTTCCTTCTAGGATAGCATTAATGTGTACGTTCTTGCATTTTGCATGGTCATTCAATTCCCTGAGACCCTGTTCCATTTTTCCATTCTTTTCTCTTTCTATTCTCCTGTCTTTTCCAGTTCAGTTTTTCTGTATTTGAAATCATTAATTTTGTCTTTGAGCAATTCAAATCTGCTCTCATGTGCCTCTAAATTATGTTTAAATTCATCCATCATGTCTTTCATTCCCATAAAATCTGTTACTCTCCTTTGCAAACTTTCACATTGTTCTTTATGCTCACACAGTGTCTTCTTAATAGCCTTTATCTTTTTAATCATATTTTCTTCAATTCTTTAAATTGATTTAGGAGAGTTGTGTGATTATCTTTGATTAATTTCCTTTAATTCTTTATCTCTTCATGATTTTTGGTTTGCTCCTTTAGTGGGGGCCATCTCTTCCTGTTTCCTAGTAAGGCTTGCAATTTTTTTGCTGATTTCTAGGCATCTGAATATGTTGGTCAGTTTATGCTGATGGTCAATTTCTCTCTTGCCTATTTTTATTTTTTGCAGTTCTTCTTTGTTATGTTTCAACTTATCATAAGTCTTTAAATTTTCCCTGCTTATTTTATCAAAACCATGCCAGGGGCACAGATTTTCTCCCAGAAGCTAGAGAATAGAGGGACCCAATTGCAGTCTGTCCACACAATTTCACAACTGGCCAGCCAGTGACGCTAGTTGGCACACCTTCCATGGAAGTTTATCTCTCGTGTTTTCCTTTGTTTTGGTCTGGCTGGAGCCAAGATTGAAAATGAAATATACTGGCTGAATTCACTGAAGAAAAGCTCCCCAAATCCCCCTCCCTTTTTCCTTATAACAGCTAATAGGGAGGAAGACATCTGCTCCCCTCTCGATCAGCAGCAATTAGCCAGAGTTCTCCCCAGCCCCTGCTTAATATATCAGGGTTGGGGTGGGGAGTCCTTCCAGAGAGCTGGAGAGTTAAGTAATTGACAGTTTGCTGTTTTCAGTTCTTCTCTGTCACTCACCCTCCTGGGAGTGGTAAAGCACTGTCGTGGTCTGCTGCTGTCCTAAAGCAGATCCCTTGGGCAGCTTTTGCCTCTTTCTCCATTGATTTTGTGAGAGAGCCGAGCCATGTCTGCCTAATCCAACATCTTCTCACAATCCCCAAAATATCTCTTTTTGCAGATACTATAATAGTGTATCCGAAGAATCCTAGAGATTCAATGATAAAATAAATTCAAACAATAAAATTATTCTGTAAAATAACAGTGTATATCATTAAAGCACAGAAATTATTAGCTTTCATATAAAACAATAACTCATTAGTGAACACAGTGGTAGAGAATATCCCACTTACAATACCATCATAGAAGATTAATTTCTTAGGGATAAAATTAGCAAGATATGTCCAAAACTTATATGAGAACCATGAAAACACAAAAGTAGATCTGAACAAATGGAAAAACAACCCTGTTCTTGGATGGCAGCTATCAACATCATAAAATGTTCATTATTTCTATGTTAATTCATAAATAATTTAATGTGATTTCAATAAGAATACTTACACACCTTTTTGCAGCTACAGAAGCTGATATTAAAATATTTATAGAAGACAATCATGCAAGTATAGGCAGGATAACACTAACGAATGGAAATCTTAGAGGGGACTAGTCCTATCAGTCATGAAGTCATAGTACAAAATTTTCATAAAAAGGAGACAAAATAGTAATGACATTGGAATAGAGACCAGAGAGATATAATAGAAAACCCAGAAATTGATACACATACATATGAAATTATAGTAAATGATTGGTGTGGCATCTCAAATCGCTGGAGCAAAGGTGGACTTTTTAATAAGTGGTGTTGAGACAACTGGCTAATGTTTTGGGAAAAGGTAAAGTTTGAACCACATCTCATATAATAATCAAGAATAAACTCTAACTCCAAATGAATCAGGAATATAAATGTAAAATAGTAAATGATACCAGTACTGGAAAAAAATATGTGTGACTGTCTTTTCAACCTATGTATTGGGTAGGGCATTCTATCTATGCTCAGATTCCATTATCAGTAAGAAAAAATATTTATATATTTGGCTATAATAAAAGATAGCCTGTTAAAATGGCAAAGAAAACAAACAAAAACACTGTAAATAATTCTGAAGATATCTGCCTGGCTCCAACCTCCCATCACTCTCTCTCTTGTCTCTTTTCTCCTCCTTTTACCTCTCCCTTCCTTTCAATTTCCCTTCTCCTTCTCTCTCTTTCCTTTCCCTTCCATCTCCCTCTTCTCTCTCTCAGCTACCTAACATTAAATAGAAAATGCTGCTATCAGTGACTTCTAGGCCTGGGATTCTGACTTTTTGCCAGAGCAAGAACAAAAAGCCATATGTGTCATTGTCTCAGCAGATGGCCCCATGTAGTCTGAGTACAAGCATCCCTAGCAGCAGCAGTTGGAGCAATGGTCTAGACGGCAACCAGGCAGTACTAATCAGGACCCTGTCAAGCTGTGTCAGCCATATGGCAAGATTGTCTCCATTAAGGCCATACTGGACAAGACCATAAACAAATGCAAAGGCTACAGCATCATGGACTTTGACAGTCTTTTTGCAGTACAGTAAGCTGTAACAGCCCTGAAAGCCAGCAGTGTATAGTCACAGATGGCAAAGCAACAGAGGCAGGATCCCACAAATATATATATCTCAAACTTCCCACTACCAATGGATGAGCAAGAAATGGATGGGATGCTGAAGCCCTTTGACCAGGGTATCTCTATACAAACCCTTTGAAACATGTATGGCACCTACAGAGGCGTTGGCTTTGCAAGAAGAGTCCACAGAGAAGTGTGAAGCCATCATCTCAAACTTGAATGGAAAATATATTTACACCTCCTGGAGTACCAGCCTTATTTGATCTCTTGCATGGAAAATTTATACAAAATGAACTAAGCCAGGGAATGGAAACAGAGGTCGAATGGCCTTGACCTTTCACCCACCACAATTAATCAGAATAGGTTTTACCAGCCCCTTAAAACATCACCCCCAAGAGGATGCTTGCTCAGTCTGAACTACCTTCCACTTCCTATATCTTCATATAAGAGCAGGGATCCTTAACTCTTTTGTCCCACTGACCCTTTGCAAGTCAGATGAAAAGTACAGACCCCTTACTAAGTCCAATCTACGCTATGTATTTTTAAAAAAATATATCACACCAGCACCAACACATCCCCACAAGAATATTTGTTTTTAATTTCAATTCAGGTTTGCAGAACCCTTGTTAAGAATCCCTGTATTAGAGACTAACTCAGACATCTTCTCTACTAATGCCAAGTCGGCATGCATGCCCAACCAGTCATTTTGTAACTGAATTTCCTCTAGGTTCTGTGTATGTTACATAAAAGAATTTAAGAACATGTCAGTTTAGTTAGGCCAATAGTTTATTAATGAAATGAGAGAAGAGAATGAAAATGGGAGAAAATAACATTACTCGTCCCTAGGTGTACTTGGGGGCCGCTCCAGGCAGAGAGAGCGATTTCATTCATTGGGTTACTTTATAACCCATTAATTATTCCTCCCCTTGCTAATGTTAGTGGGAGGGATTCCAGTTGTTTGCTGTTTTGATTGATTACCTTACTGTCAATTCCCCTGGGGGAGGCAATGATAAGGCTTACTGAGAATATCTGGGGCTTGTCCTTGATCGCTGGTAAAATCTCATTCCATAAAGGGGATTCTTGTGGGATTCTTCCAGCAGACTTCTGATGGGGTCTTTTCCTCAGAGGATTTCCAAATGAGGTTCCATGGCCATATTTTAATGCTAGGTTTTCGATTTGTCTTCCCATTCCTTAAACTAGCTTGCCTCAATATCTCATGCAGCCTTCAAGTTCATTTCCGACACTCGCGGTGGATCACCCCATTTCTCGCCAACCTGCCTCTATGATGGGATCTCTTCCCCAGCATTTGGATCACCTCTCTCTGAGTAGTATGGTCACAAGTAAGCAGCTGTACAAGAACCTTACATTTTTCAGTACACTACTGTGGCTTCTTTCAGTGTTTCAGTTGAGACCAACCGTCAAAAAATCAAGTGACAGTGGATATTCTCTCAGACCACGGTGCTTATTCTTTCTAGTTCCGTAGCAGTGAACAGATCTGAGCCTGGAAAAAAAGAACATCTCTAGATTCCTGCCCTCTGCTATTCTTCCATTGCTGATGGAGCCTGGGGGAAGCAATTACTTTTTTGCGTGCTACATTCAGAAAAAATTTTTTTAAAATCTTTGTTTTATAAAGAAATTTGTTTTGTTTTGAAATACAATATATGCTTTCCTGGCTACCACCACTCCCACCCCATAAAAATGATAACTCATGGACTGAGAGTAAATCTTGGTAACATAAGCTATATACAAAGAGTGAATATCCCTAATATAAATGAACTCTAAAAAAACTGAGGCAAAAAATTCCTAGAAAAAGTGGAGAAAAGATACAAGCAGACAATTAACAAAAGCAGATATTAAAAAGTACCTTAAAAATGAAAGGATGATCAATCTCATTCATATTTGGAAAAGGGAAAATTAAAACTACACTGAGAAGCTATTTCTCAATTATCAGGTTGGTAAAATTAGAAAGGATGACAGCACATGATATCGGTGAAGCTGTAGGAAAGCAGAACCCTCAAACATAGCTGGTAAACATGGAAATTGGTAAAACCCCTGGAAGCAAAATTTAGCTATACCTAACAAAAACCCATATGCACTCACCTATGGACATAGCAATCCCATTTCAGGGAACTTACCCTGAGGATACATATCTAACAATTAAAATGTATATATGCAAAAAGTAATTATTACAGCGTTGTTATAATTTAAATTTATTGAAAACAATCTAAATGTGAATACACAGAGGACTTACATAAGGTAATCCATACATTGGAATACAATTCTGCTCTAAAAAGAGCAAGGATGATTGCTGCAAACTGATATGGAGTTATTTCCAATATATGCTGAAATAAAAAGTAAAAAGTGCAAAGGATTATCTATACTACTCTTTTTTTGTAAGAAAGAAGAAGACATAAGGATAAATATATTTAAATATATACTTCTTTAACAAAAAGAAATACAGGAAGTATAAACCAAAACTAATGAGATTGTTTATGTATAGAGAGTAGACCAGAACCTACTGAAAAGAGGTGGCAATTAAAATTGGCTAGAAGGGTTGATTCTGTTTCATTTCTCTGTGTATAATTTTGTTGAATAGTTCTGACATTTAGAACTTGGTTAATGTTTCTTATAACCAATATCAATAACCTTAACAATAAAAATCCCCATAGATGGGAGGGAGACCCAGAATGGGATACAAATAGAATCAAATCAATATAACTGTATTATAAATTAATAACATAACCATACGGAACAAGAATGAGAACCAACCTACATATCTCTGGACAACAATAGTATGATCTATCTCTAAGGAGAAAGAAAAAAAGTAACCATATAAAAACCTTGTTAATAGATTTGTTTTTCATAAAGATATGTGTTTAAAATTTTGAAACTACTCTAAATTTACTCCAGAATTGAGCAAATAAGTGAATATATTGTGTATAAAGAATATAGTTTACTCACTATCAAATAAAGGAGATATAAATAAAGAAGGTAGGATAACTAAAATTAACTTTGTTGTGTTTGAATGGAATTGGTATTTCAATATGACTTCAGAGTTTCTAATAAATATACAGATAGATAAATAAATTGATAAACATGTGTATATATAAATACATCTATATCCTAGCTTTATCCATCGAGACAGCTTACTAATGATGATACGCAAATATCAATTAACAAAGTTAGCACCCAGGGTTTGGCTTCTAATTATCAGTAACCAGTAGAATGAATCAGGGAATTAATGGAAAATGGCTGAGTTCAGTCTAGGGCAAGACAAATAAGCATCAGCCTGAATCATCTTGTAGTATCAGGAAAAAAAAAAAAAGCTCAAAAAAGTACTGAGAATGTGTCAGAAGGGCATAGACACCAACTTGAAAGGGCTCTTAATGGCTAAATATAGAATGATCAGAGCAACAAAATAAATAATGACAGTAAGAAATTTTAACCCCTAAAAAACAAAAAAATCCATAAGTTCATAAATAGCTAAATTAATAAATATATAACTTAATAAATAAATGTGGGAGAAGGGAAAGTTCTTCATTACAACTCCAACTAATAAATATAGAAACAATGATGGGCATTTAAAATACCCATTTGCAAGCACCGGTCTGTTTCAGGCAAGAATCATGAAAGATACTAAAATTAGTGTGCAAAGTATGATTAGAAACAAGATAAATATATAGATTCACAATATCTGCCTGAAGACACCTCTTAACCATAAAGTTAAAAATAAATAATAAATTTACAGTGGAGAAACCTAGCAGACACTGCCTTAACCAAATGACCAAAACTAGCATTACAGCTATTTGGACAAAGCAATATCATGTGCTTCTACAAAATAGCTGGCTGGTCTTCTTCAAATGTGCCAAGATCATTAAAGTCAAATAAAGACTAACTACCTATTAACGATTAAAGGGAACTAAGGAGACAGGACTATTAAATACAATGTCTGATCGTGGATTGAATCCTGGACTAGAAAAAAAATATGTTATCAGGAAAATTGGTGAACTTTGATTAATGCCTATAAATTATAGTGTTGTGGCAATGGTAGTTTTATGGTTTTGCTAAATTATCTATGGCTTTACAGGATGCTAACATCAGAGAATCTGGGTGATGTGTACTTAGAAATTCTTTGTGTTATAATCTCAACATTTCTGTATTTATGAAAAAATTAAAAATTAAAGAAAAATTAACACAACGGAAGGCAGGCAAGAAAGAACAGAAAACAAAAATGAGATGTGACAATTAGTAGACAAATAGTAAAGTAATACACATAATTCGAAGTATATCAATATATGCATTAAATGTAAATGGACTAAACACTCCATTTAAAATTCAGAAACTGTTGGATTTTTAAAAGCAGCATTCAACACTATATTGTAAGAGATAGGTATTAAATATAAATTACAGATCAAAAGTCAAAAGATTGAAAAAGATGTACTACGAAAAATGGAATAGAATGAAAGCTGGACTAACTATATTCATATGAGGTGAAACAGAATTCAAGTCAAGGAGTACTGCCACAGAAAATCAGGAAACTTCTTTATGGTAAAAGGGCTAATACACCAGGATGACTTAATGATCCTAAGCCATTACCTAATTATGGAACTTTAAAATGTATGAAGTGAAAACTTTCATATCTGAAGGCAGAAAGAGATAAATCCACAATTAGATTTGAAGATTTTTAAAACTTTCTTTCAATAACCGATAGAACTAGAGGAAAACTCAGTAGGGACACAAAGGATTCAAAAAACATTACCCTCTACCTTGAACAAATTGAACTTTCTCTAACTCTATGCCAAACAACAGCAGAATATGCTCATTTCAAGTGCACACGAAATGTTTACCAAGGTAGACAAAATGCTGAGACATGGCTCAATAAAGTGCAAGTGATTCCAGTGGTAAACAATATGTCCTTTGATCACAAGAGAATAAAATCAGAAAACAATTATAATAACATAGGTAGCAAATCTTCAAAAAAACTGGACATTAAAAACACACACACGAATATCTCTTAGGTCAAAGAAGAAATCACAAGGGATATTAGAAAATATTTTAACTGAATGGTAAGAAAAATATAAATTTCAAAATTTGGGGGTTTCATCTAATGAAATGCATAGAGAGAAATTCCTAAGTTTAAATGTCAATATTAGAAAAAAATAAAATATCAAGTTTTTCACCAAAATAATCTAGCTAAAGTAGATCAAATAAATCCAAAGTGGCTATAAAGAAAAAAAGAGAAAAATAAAAAATAAAAAATGAAAAAAAATTAGCAAATCCAATATTTAATTATTTGTAAAGTGCAATAAAATTGATAAAGTCATACCAAGATTGTTTAAGGAAAAAAGAAATAAAATACAAACTTCCAATATCCAAAGTAAAAGAGAAGATATTACTACAAGTGCTACAGATATTAAAATTATGATAAAGAACTTATGAATAACCTAGTTTTTGATAACTATATTGACAACTTTGATGAAAGGGTCTTGGAAGATGCAAATTATCAAAATCGATAAAAGAAGACAAATAAAACCTAAATGCTCCTGTATCTATAAAATAAATTGAATTATTTATTAAAAATCTTCCCACAAAGAATAGTACAGGCCCAGATGGTTTCACTGTTGAATTCTAACACATAAAGGAGGAAAAAATACCAATCTCATGCAAACACATTCTGAAAATGGAGGGAGCACTTGCCAATTCATTTTACAAGACCAGCATAATTCTCATACCAAATCCTGACAAAAAATACAAGAAAAGAAAATTACCAAACAATATCATTTGAACAATGAGAAAGAAAACCAAAAACAATCAAATAAAATCAAGTACTGTTTACCATCATTGTGTATTATGCCCAAGTATGGTTTATCCCAGGAATAAACAGTTGCTTTAACATTAGAAAATCAAACTATGTTACAACATATTAGAAGAATAAAGTAGAAAAAAAATTATCATCTACATAGATGAAAAAACAAAAGTGAATATGACGAAATTCAAATCTATTCATGACAAAAACATTCAGCCAATTAGGGAAAAAAGGGAATTTACTCAGCCTGATAAATTGTACCAACATGATAACAAACAAAAAGCACTATTGCTGATATCATTCTTCTTAAAGTTGCAATACTGAGCACATTCCCATTGGATTAGAAACAAAGCAAAGTTGACATCTGAATCTGTACTGTTCACTACATAAAAATATGATATCAATGTTAAGTGTCCTGATTTTGGTAATTGTACGGTAGTTCATGTAAGATGATGCTATTTTTCTTAGGAAATATGAGCAGAAATACTTAAAGACAAATGAGCACAATAAAGGCAACTTAATGTGTCAAATGATTCAGATAGAGAGGAGAGAGAAAAACAGACATAGAAAGAGGGAGATGGAGGATGATAAAGCACCCGGCAAAAATATAAATAATTGGTAAGGCTGGGTAAAGCGTATAATAGATTTTATGCCATTTTTGCAACTTTCCTGTAAAGTTTAAATATTAAAATAAAAATTTCATGAATAAGGTTCTTAGTAGAGTGCCTGGCCTACAAATTTTAGTTAATAAATAAGGGGTATAATTATTAATAAAGAAAAAGTGAATTAATTTGAACTGCAGTAGAAATAAAAAAGGATGAAACAAGTTGTCTGCATATTTGATAGCGTTGACCCAAATATATTAAATTTAATCTCGTTTTCCAAAATGTCTCCATGGTAACCTCATTAATAGTCAGTTTAATGAATCTAATTTAGAGATTAAAATGTCCACTAACCCAAGTTCAATTATTTATCTTTCTGATAATTTATCCTGAAGAAACAATGCCATAAAAATGTAATTTATTATTTTAATTTTCTCAAAAAATCAATTTGTTTCCTAATATAACCTATATAAATTTGAAATAGAAATACTATTAACCAATTTTGAAAGGAATTATACCATTTTATCAGTTAGATCATTCCCCTTAGAGAACAATACTTGAGTAGTTAATGATTTTAATTTTTTGCTATATCTTTTTTTGGTAATGGCTACTTCCTGGATGCTAACTAATATTTGATAGTGACTTCTGCTATAAAACAATAAAATGTTGTTTTATGCCAGGCCTGCTTCCCACAAGAAAAGCAGGAGCAATGTCTGAGAAGAGGTAAAAATATCTGACATTGATTTCTAAGTTAGAATTAACCACGATTTAAGGGTAGGAGTCTTCCTTATCCAGCAATGAGTTTGAACAAACGCAAATGATTCTTCTTCTTATCCTACAACACACTCACCATTCAAATTATTCTGTTGTTCATTATTAAGGACATATTGAAAATCACTACCATTGACCATTGATATGTACCAGAACTATACAAGGCATTTTAGATGCGTTTGTTCATTAGATGTGCACAACAACCTTATGAAATGTTTCTACCTGTAATTTATACTTTAAAAATATCTGAGAATAAGGAAAGTTCAATGACATGTTCAAGGTCAAACAGCTGTTAAGCTCACATTGTTTCCATTATCCCACATTGCCATCTTACTTCAACTTATTCAACCAAAAATGAAGTAAATGAAGTCTTATTATAAACACTGTATAAAGTAAGGGTTGATAATGCAGTGCTTTGATGGAATACAGAATACAATCAGAATGTTATTATTTTGGACTACTTTCTTATATCTTCTTTGTTTGTTGCTGGATATGGTAAATAAGTATATTTTAGTAGAAAAGTGTGTTTCTTCTTCCCAAATTGTGTTTTAAAATAATTGTTTTTGTGATTATAAACATTTATTTGAAAGAAACTTTAGATTGCATAAATGTTACATAAAAATTATAGGGGATTCCCATATGCCTCACCCTTTTCCCCACCCACAATTTCCCAAATTAACAACATCCTCCATTAGTGTGGTATACTTGATGAACACATATTGAAGCATTGCCACTAAGTGTGGGATATAGTTTAAATTATAGGTTACACACTATATTTTTAAAGTTATGACAAAATATATAATGACCTGTATCTCTCATTGCAATGCCACACATGACAATCCAATCCCCAAAATGTGCCCCATAGTATACCTATTTTTTGCTCCCCTTCCCCTTAGACTCTCTGGTTGCCACTGCCTTTACATCAGTGATACAAGTTCTTCCATTGCTAGAATAACAATAAATCTATAATAGAATAATAGCAAGTCTACTCTAATCCATTGTTCATTGCCCACTCTTGAGGATTTTAGGATGATGATACCCACTCAGCCTCTAATTGAGAGGGAGCTTAGATTCCAAGAGGCAGATGGATGGAATTATCTTGCTTGCAGTTGCAGACCCTCTCTGTTCCTTGGGATAGGTGTTGTACATCATCATAACCTTGTCAGTTGTCCTGGGTAAGTCTAATGAACTGGTGAATAGGTGTTGCAACTCTGCTGAGATTCAGGGCCTAACTGGTACATGGACGGATGAAATATATAAGTCTCTTGGTCATACACCTATCAATTATAGTACTAACAATAGATTTAAATAGAAGGGAAAAATGAGCCATGTGTAAAGAAAACACAAATGAGTCCAACTCTGTCACATAGAGGGACATAAATTCCAAGGTAAGGCCTACTGACAGGGCACCAAACTCCTGAACTGTCTGCCCTGCCTATAGTATCTGAATGTCTCCAGAGCCCTCAGGATCCCTGCTTCTGAGGCAGTATTTATTGTGGCAGTCAATGTGAACCTACTGAGACGTGCATAAGCGTAACCTCTGGAATGACTTCCCTACTTGCTTTGAAGGCTCTTAGCCATAAAAACTCATTTGTATTTACCATTTACCCCTTTTATTAAAGGTCTTTTTCCAGGTGCATTGCTAGTTGTGCTTGGTAATAATCCTTCAGTGTCAGGGAGGCTTATCCCCAGAAGTCATGTCCCATGCTGGGGGGAAGGTAGTATATTCATATGCTGAGCTTGGCTTAGTGAGAGTCCACATTTAGGCAACAAGGATACCCTCAGGAGGTAACTCTTAGGCAACATAAAATACTAATATAAGCTTCAATTTCAAAAGTAAAGTTCATAAGTACAATCATCAATATCAAGGGCCAGGGGAAATTGTCCATCCTCCTTCACTAGTAACTGCCCCTGTAGTCAGTGGATTCTTGTAGTTCCATTAGAGAATGTAGCAGAACTCCCCAGGATAGGAATTTGATATTCCTTCCATTTCTGTGTGAATCTCCACCTACCAATACAATGTCCCATAAACACTTGAGCACATTCATATACCCCAGATGAACCCTCTCCCCCCATCATAGACACTCTGCACAAATGATCCTCTCCTGCCACACTTGTCACCCTTCTATAATCCAAAACCTCTCCAAAGATAAAGCCAAGAAAGTAACCAAATAAAAATAACAAGAAATGAAATAATCATGATAGTTTTGAAAATAACATGTAAAATTTTAAAAATTAAAAAAAAATTAAGTTAAAAAAGTTAGGCATTGTATCTTTCTTCACTGTAAGTGCTGTTGTCTTGTATGTACAGTGACATTTTCTTCTGTAAATTCATCCCCCCCAGTGTCTTATATTTTTTAATTTTATCTTTGAAGAAGCTTTAGGTTACAGAAAAATCACATAGAGTATATAGGGGATTCCCACATAACCAATGCCCTCCCTCTCCCCTATTAATAATATTTTACATTTGGATGTCTCACTAGTTACAGTTGATGTACAAATATTAAAGCTTTGGTACTAACCATGGTCAATGGTTTCCACTATAATTTACATTTTTGACCATTCACTTTTATAAATTTTGATGAAACTTAAAATGGCCTGAATCTATTATTGCAAGATCATGCAAAACAATTCCAGTGCCCTCAAAATACCCTATGTTCCCTCTGTTCTTTTATTCCCTCCCCCTCCCCTTGTGACCTATGGTAACCACTGTCTCACTTTTTGAAGAATAAGATTCATAGTTACTTGCAATAATATTGAGGGCTTGACATATTGGTCTTTCTTTTACTAGGTACTGCCTATGTTCTCGAGAGACACTTGCCTCTCTATTTGAGAACAGCACAACTCCCAAGGATAAGAGTTCAATATTTTCCTGTTTATTGTGTGGTGTCCACCCATATATATAACACACTATTACAAAATGAACATTTACATAATCCATAGAAGACTGCCTTAGGTGTACCCTCTCCTGTATTCCAACCAACATATCCAACACCCTTCACCAGTTATCCTCCTCCCCTGTCATATTTACCAAAAGAACATACTCAACAGTAAAGTTTTAACCACAGAATTGCAAATTATCAGAGTTCACCTACTCTTTCCCTGACCCTACCCTCCATTCCATGGATAGACCCACCTCAACCCCCTACCCTATGTCCTCACACATCAGCACCGCCAAGCCCAATAGCATCGCTGCACCACTGTCATGCCCATCCACTGCACAACTACACCCTTTCACGTTATCATCGATTTTACTCATAAGGGCATTGATTCACAACCTTCTACTCCCTTTCTGCCTCCTATAAACCCATCTTCCAGTCTCTAGCCCTGTGAGTCTGCTCAATTTGCTTAATTCATATCAGTGATATCATATAATATTTGTCCTTACTTTACTTATTTGGCTTACTTTACTCATCATAAGGTCTTTAAGATTCATCCATATGTTATCCCATATGTTAATACTGCATTCCTTCTTACACCTGAGTAATAGTCCCTTGTATTTATATACCAGAGTTTGCTTATCCATTCATTTGTTGATGGGCATTTGGGTTGCTTCAAACTTTTGGCAATAGTGAATAATGCCACTACGAACATGGTATGAATATTTCTCTTTGTGTTCCTGCTTTCAATTCTTCTGGGTGTGCCCAGCAGTTGGATTGCTGGATCATATGGCAGTTCTATACTTATCTTCCTGAGGAAGTGCCAAGCTCTCCACAACAATGTCTACACCATTCTATATTCCTACCAGCAGTGGATAAGTGTTCCCTGTCCTTAGCCTTTCCAACACTTGTAGTCTTCTTTTTTAGTAGCCACCAATCTAATGAGTGTAAGGTGATATCTCACTATAGTTTGTTTACATTTCCCTAAGAGTTAGTGATGCTGAGTATCTTTTGATGTGATTTTTTCCATTTCTATTTCTTCTCTGGAGAACTGTCTATTCAAATCACTTGCCCATTTTTAAAATGGGCTTTTTGTCTTTTTATTTTTGAGATGTAGAATTTCTTTATATATGCTGGATATTAGGCCCCTGTAGGATAGATGATTATCAAATATTTTCTTCTATTGCACATGCTGCCTTTTCACTTTCTTGACAAACTCCTTAGAAATGCAAAAGTTTTAATTTTGAGGAGGTCCCATTTATCTATTTTTTTTTTAAATTTTGTTGCTCGTGCTTTGGGTGTAAAGCTTATGAAACCATTTCATACTACAAGGTCTTGTAGATGCTCCCCTACATTATCTTCTAGGAGATTTATGGTCTTGGCTCCTATATGTAGATCTTTGATCCATCTTGATTAATTTTGTATAAGGCATGAGATAGTGATTCTTTCCCATTCTTTTGGATATGGATATCCAATTCTCCAAGCATCATTTGTTGAAGAAGCCATTCTCTCCCATTTGAGTGGGCTTGCTGTCCTTGTCAAATATTAGATGGGCATATATGTGAAGGCCAATATCTCAGTTCTGTTTCATTGGTCAGTATGTCCATCCTTGTGTCAATACTATGCACTTTTTAAAAAAGATTTATTTATTTATTTCTCTCCCCTCCTCCCCACCCCGGTTGTCTGTTCTCTGTGTATATTTGCTGCGTCTTGTTTCTTTGTCCGCTTCTATGGTTGTCAGCAGCACGGGAATGTGTGTTTCTGTTTGTTGCATCATCTTGTTGTGTCAGCTCTCCTGGGTGGCGCCATTCTTAGGCAGGCTGCACTTTCTTTCACACTGGGTGGCTCTCCTTATGGGGTGCACTCCTTGCGCGTCGGGCTCCCCTAATCGGGGGACACCCCTGCCTCTGCGTGGCAAGGAACTCCTTGTGCGCATCAGCGCTGCGCATGGGCCAGCTCCACACGGGTCAAGGAGAAGGCCCGGGGTTTGAACCGCGGTCCTCCCATGTGGTAGTCAGATGCCTAACCACTGGGCCAAGTCCGTTTCCCAATACTATGCACTTTTGATCCCTGTAACTTTGTAGTATGTTTTAAAGTCAGTGTGATTCTCCCAATTTCATTTTTATTTTTCAACATGTATTTGGCTATTCACGGCCCCTTGCCCTTCCAAATAAATTTCATAGTCAGCTTTTCCTTTTCAGTAAAAAAAAAAAAAAAGACTTTGGTAATTTTTATTGGGATTGCATTAAATCTGTAAATCAGTTTGTGTAAGGTAGACATCTTAATGATGTTTAAACTTCCTACCCATGAACAGGGAATATTCTTTCATTTATTTAGGTCTTCTTTGATTTCTTTTAACTATATTGTGTAGTTTTCTGCATAAAAGTCCTTTACATCTTTAGTTACGTTTATTTCTAGGTATTTGATTCTTTTAGTTGCTATTGTAAGTGGAATTATTTCTTCATTTCTTCCTCATGTTGCTCATATCGGTGTACAGAAATGCTACTGATATTTATTCATTGACCTTATATCCTGCCATTTTGCTGAACTCATTTATAACCTCTAGAAGCTTTGTTGTAGATTTCTCAGGGCTTTCCATGTATAGGATCATGTCATCTGCAAATAGTGAAATTTTTATTTCTTCCTTTCCAATTTGGTTGTCTTTAACATCTTTTCCTTGCTTAAGTGCTCAAGCAAGTACTTGTAACACAATGTTAAATAAGAAAATAAGAACAGTGACAGTGAGCATCCTTATTTCATTCCAGAACTTAGAGGGAACGCTTTTAGCATTTCACTGTCGAATATGATGTTAGCTGTGGGCTTTTTTTTTTTTAATTGATTTTGTAAAAATATTACATTAAAAAAAATATGAGGACCCATTCAACCCCACCACCCCCACCCCACCACTCCCCCCCCAGCAACACTCATTCCCATCATCATGACACATCCATTGCATTTTGTAAGTACATCTCTGGGCACCTCTGCAACTCATGGTCAATGGTCAACATCATGGCCCATACTCTCCCCCATTCCATCCAGTGGGCCCTGTGAGGATTTACAATGTCCGGTGATTGCCCCTGAAGCACCATCCAGGGCAGCTCCAAGTCCCCAAAACGCCTCCACATCTCGTCTCTTCCTGCCATTCCCCATACCCATTAGCCACCTGTCCACTTTTCCCACTCTAATGCCACCTTTTCTCTGTGGACATTGGATTGGTTGTGTCCATTGCACCTCTATGTCAAGAGGAGGCTCAGATTCCACATGGATACTGGATGCAATCCTCCCGCTTTCAGTTGTAGGCACTCTGGGCTCCATGGTGTGGTGGTTGTCCTTCTTCAACTCCATCTTAGCTGAGTGAGGTGAGTCCAATAAATCAGATTGTAGGTGCTGGAGTCTGTTGAGGCTCAGGGCCTGGCTATCACATTGTCAGTCCAGAGATTCAGATCCCCTAAATATATCTTAAACCCCAACACCAACTACAACTCCAGCACAGTAGCATGAAAGTCTTATGAAGAGAGATCCCATCTGAGTCCAGATTCATCACGCATAAACTCCAGCTCCAAAGAAGGGCCATCTGACATGGCAGTTAGCCCCATCTGCCATGACCATAGCACCCATGGGCCTCTTTAGCCCTCAAAGGAACCAATACCTGGTGGTTGTATCTACTTTATCTGTCTCTTAGACTCTGCTCAGTTGTGCATAAGGGCAATCCTTCTGACAGCCTCCAGACTCTTTTTTAGAAACTCGTAGCCATATAAACTCATTTCTCCTTTCCATTTCCCCCTTACATTAGGTCAAACAGCATTTTAAAGTCATGTTATTTTATGTAGACAGGGATATTCTGCTGATCCACATTGAACCTTCCATTCAAGGTCATTTTCCAGTTGCGTCATCAGTTGGTAGTTGATAGTGATCCCTCGGTGCCAGGGAGGCTCATCCCCGGTTGTCATGTCCCATGCTGGGGGGAAGGCATTGCATTTACATGCTGAGTTTGGCTTCGAGACTGGTTGTGGGCTTTTTTTATGGACCCTTTTTCATGCTGACGAAGTTACCTTCTATTCCTATCCTTTGACTGGTTTTTTCAGAGGAAAGCGTGCTGTATTTTTCTGCATCAATAGAGATGATCATGTGATTATTTTCTTTTGATCAATTAATGTGGTGTATTACACTGATTGATTTTCTTATGTTGACCCATCCTTGCACAGCAGGGATGAAACCCAGCTGGTTATGGTGTATAATTTGTTTGATGTGTTGTTGACTACAATTAGCAAGTATTTTGTTGAGGATTTAGGCATCTAGGTTAATTAGAAAGATTTGTCTATAGATTTTCTTTCTTGTGGTGTCTTTATGTGGCATGGTATTAGGATGATATTGGTATCATAGAATTAATTAGGCAATGTTCCCTCCATTTCTATTTTTTGGAAAAGTTTAAGCAATATTGGTGTTAGTTCTTTCAAGAATGTTTTATAGAATCCACCTGTGAAGCAATCTGATTCCAGGCTCTTAGTTGGGAGGTTTCTGATGACTAAACAAATCTCATTATTTGTGATTGGTCTGTTGACTTCACCAATTTCTTCATTCATCAGCACAGGCTGTTTGTGTGTTTATAGGGATTTGTCCTTGTCCTCTAAGTTATCCATCTTGTTGGCGTAAAGTTTTTCAAAGTATCCTTTTATGATACTCTATTTTTGCAGGGTCAGTGGTGATATCTCCCTCCTCATTGCTCATTTTATATGCTTGCATCTTGTCTTTTTTTTTCTTTGTTAGACTAGTTAAAGCTTTGTCAACTTTATTAATCTTCTCAAAGGACCATCTTTGGGTTTTGTTTATTTTTTTCTACTTCTTACTTATTTTCAATTCATTTACCTCTGCACTAATCTTTATTTCCTTTTTTCTTCTTGCTTTGGGATTAGTCTATTTTTCTTTTTCTAATTCCTCCAGTTGTGCAATTACGTCTTTGATTTTAACTCCTTCTTTTTTAGTATAGGCACTTATGGTTATAAATTTCCCTCTGAGCACTGCTGTTTGCCCATCCCATAAGTTCTGATATGTTGTGATGTCATTTTCATTCATTTCAAAGTAGTTACGGATTTCTTTTGCAATTTCCTCCTTAACCCCCTTATTGTGTAAGAGTGTATTGTTTAAATTCCATATCTTTTTGCCTAATCTGGTTCTCTGATTTCCAACTTCATTCCATTGTGTTCAGAAAAATTACTTTGTATCATATCAGTCTTTCTGAATTCATTGAGAGTTTTTCTGTGGCCTACCATGTGCTCTATCCTACAGAATGATCCATGTGTGCTTGAGAAGAATGTTCATCCTGCTGTATGTAGGTGTAATGTTCTGTTTATGTCTATTAGGTTCAGATCCTCTAATGTATTATTCAAGATCTCTGTTTCTTTATTGATCTTTGTCAAGATGTTCTGCCTAATGATGATAATGGTGTTAAATTCCCCCACTATAATTATAGAGGCATCTATTTCTCCATTTAGTTTTCCCAATGTCTGCCTCATGTATTTTGGGGCACCCCAGTAAGGTGCATGCATGTTTATATTTTTCTTTCTTTTTGATTTATTATTCCTCATTAATATATAGTGTCCTTCTTTGTCACTTTCAGTAGTTTTGCATTTAAAGTCATTTTGTCTGTTCCTTCCATTTTTTGGTTATTTGTTTGCATGTAAAATTGTTTTCCAACCATTCACTTTCAACCTCCTTGCATCCTTGGGTCTAAGATGAATTTCTTGTAGACAGCACATACATGGGTCATAGTTCTTTGTCCATTCTGCTAATTTTTGTCTCTTGATGGGAGAGTTTAGTCCATTAGCATTCAATGTTATTACTTACTAGGAATTACTTATATTAGCCATATTTTGCTAGGTTTTTTTGTGAGTCATATTTTGATTTTATTTCTCTTTTTGTCTGGTAAGCTATTCTTACCAATAATCTTCTGTTCTGCACTTTCCTCCCACCCTCTTTCTCCTGTCCTTTCTTTTCAACTACAGGTCTCCCTTTAGGATTTTTTGAAAGGCAGGTTTCTTGTTGACAAACTCACGTAATTTCTGTTTATCTCTGAATATTTTGAACTCTCCCTCATTTTTGAATGCTGGTGTCCTGGATAGAGAATTCGTGGCTGGAAGTTTGTTGTCTTTTTTTTTTTTCTTTTAGCACCTTAACTATGTCATACCACTGCCTTCTTGCCTCTATGGTTTCAGATGAGAAATAAGCACTTAATCTTATTGAGCAAGGAACAAAGAATAAAATAGAGGAAAAAAATGAATGAATTAAAAGGCCAAATGTTGAGAAGAAAGGAAAAGCGGAAAAGGAGAGAGAAAGAAAATTTTATAAGGCCAAACAAAGAGGTGGAATGAAAGTAAAACAACAGAAAACAGAAGATAGAAAAATGAAAGAAAGAAAAAAATAAAATACATAGAAAAAATAAGTAAAAGAAAAAGAAAGGAAACAGAAATGAAAAAGACAAGAAACAAGAAACAAAATGACAACAACAAAATTTACAACCCAGGGTAAACAACCTTCCCTCTTAAGTCCCTAAGGAGCTTCTCAGGCTGCCTATGCTCCTCAATCAACCACCCTTCAGCCTGCCCTCTGCAGGTGATCTACTGAGTTCAGTGTAATAAAATAAAGAGAAAAAAGAAAAGTCCAGAACCCATAAAAAATAAAAAAACAGATTGAAGAAAACCTAAAACAAAAAAAGTCTGTCTATATGGTAACATCTGACTGCCTGATAACCCAGAGGATGACTATCTGTATCACTTTTCTGAGGAGATCAAGGACCTCTTATATGCCAGGCAGAACTTTCTCCACTGAGCTACACTGGCTCCATAGCTTAAGTAGGGTTTCTGAAAGCTTATATGAGTCTGCCTCCATTCTCTCAAGCAAGTTAGGCTTCTAATAGTTTGCCAAGCTGGGCAGTTTAGGCACCTGTCTCAGCTCCCTCTCTCACTTAGTTCTTCTCTCTCCCAGGTCAACTGGGTGTGACAGCCTGTCTGATCAGATCTCCTCCTGTCCTTGCAGCCACCCCAGTCCCCTCTGAGATTCAAAGAGGTCTCAGATGGTCATATTCCCTGAAAAAAAACATTCTCCACCCTCTGCAGACCATTCTTCCCAGGGAATGCACCCTCCCACTCAGTTGATTGTGTTGAGTCAGGGACTTTACCAGCGCTATTTGCCTTGAGGGTGGGGTATATGTGCCATTTCCAGACACAGGGGCAAACAAGTCAGGGTTCTTTTGGCTTCTTTATCGGTCTAGTTCCCTCTTAGATGACGCTTAGCACTTTCCTGTTCTATATATCTCCAAAGCAGCTCCCTCAGATAGGTTTTTTCCCCTTTCTCTTTATTTTTTTATGAGAGGGCTGTGCTCTGCTTATGTACTTTGATGTCATTTTCCTAGAAGTCTCAAAAATTATAGATTTTTCTCTCACTTGAGTACTGCAAAATAAAAGTTGAAATATTTCTTTATGAAAAAACTGCTGTATACAATTTATAAATCAATTTATTTTTAAGAAATGGGTCATGTGCCCACTCTATGAAACACCAATATGTACCTACCATTATGGATACAATTCACAGTATAAAATCAAACAAATATTGCAACTCAAATTAGAAAATGAGTTAAGTTCCAAAATGTATTTAAAATGAAGTTTAAACAATTGGGCTGAAAATCTATACAACTGCTTTTTTTGGTAAGCTTGCATTGAAATGCTTTATGGGAGAGGACAAAAATGTATTTAAGTGAGGAATCATACAACAAGTATGTAGGTGTCAACATGTATTTTGCCCACCCTTCTATGGTCGCATTGTGATAATACAAGGAAAATGTGGAATTTATGTATGGTGAGATGTGGGAAGCTGCCTCTGGCACTGGTGTTGCATTGGCAATCTTGTTGCTAAGCGCTATTTTTAGCTACTAACCCGGTTAAGTTTACGTTTCCCCACCCTCGTTGTAGCAATTAAGTTTCTATCCTCATGCCACTCAGATGGTTGTTTTGAAACGTCCTGGAAAAGACTTCCTGACGTGGACCAATCAAATCTGTGGTGCCAAACCTCATTCATCACTGTCTATAAATACCCCTATTGACCCTCAATAAATGAGAGTTGATCAGAATCCTGTCTTGTCTCCATTCTTTGTGTCTCTTCGCCCTTTTCATTCCCATTCCCTCCCTCAGGTCTGGGTCTGACTGATCCGCGGGTCGGGTCAGTGAGAGAAAAGTATTCCTCATTTAACCTATGCTCATTCTTTCCTCCTCTCCCACAAAAACTTGGCACCATATGGATTATATTCAATTTTGTTGATTTAACTTTGTAACTATAATACACATAAAAAAACTGTGCAAATCAGAATTGTAGAGCCTGATAAAATGTCACATATTGATTACCCCTATGTAGCCAGCACCCAGATCAAGAAGCATAACGTTACCAGAATCCCAGTAGTCCCCTTTGTGCCCTTTTCCATCACTGTTTATACCTCCTCCCCACAAGGAAACTAATATCCTGACTCCTAAAAACATAGGTTTGCTTTCCTCTTTTTGGTAATGCAGTAATATAGCATGTACTCTTGCTTCAGAGTTATATGCCTCGACGTTATATTTGTGGAATGTATTTGTATTGTTGCAGGTAATTATAAGCAATTTATTCTCAGTACTGTTTAGTATTCTATTTTGTGAAAGCGCTAGAATATGTTTATCCACTTTATGTTTGATTTAATGTTTCAGAAGGGTCAGGGACTCAATATCTGATGTGGCCCAATCAAAACCCTAAGCATAATTTAATCATGCCCAGGTACAGACCAGTTTTCAAACATAATCCAATATCTATTTTTGGAATTCATAAACCATATCAAATAGCTACACGAGTGTTAAGCTCTATTAGATACTGAAAATAGTGTTTCTCAAATTATTTGTATTAATTTACATCCCCATTAACTGAGTATGAGAATTCTGGTTTCTCCATATTACCAACATTTTGTATTATTTGTTTTCCTTATTTTAGACATTCTGATGGATATGTAGTGGTGCTTCTTTTGCCATCTCCAGAATGTCCATTATTATATATAGTGAGTCTAAATATTATTTCATGCCATTTGGAGTAAAAAAAAATGAGTTGATTAAACCTGGGGAATTATTTTATTTTGTGTAATTGACTAAGACATGTTGAACTTCACCATATTTGTAAGTTTGTGACTTCCTCAGGTTTCTGGGAAAATAAAGTAAATAAATGGCACAAAATGCTGAAGAGGTAAAGAAGTACCATCCTGACAACCATTTAGGACAGTGATTCAAAAATTTACTTGTTTGTAAGAATTATAATAAAAGGAGACTCTAAAGCTCCACTTCAGATACCTGAACCCAAATTCCTAGAGAAGCTGCTTTGGAATATGGATTTTTGACAAGTATCTTAAAGTGATTTTTAACCAGTTTTATTGATACACACTAATAAAGCAAAAATCCATCCAAACTGTACAATAAATGGTATTTGGTGTAATCACATATTTGTGCCTTCATCTCTTCAGTCATTCTTAGAGCAATTTCATTATTCCAATAATAACAAACAAACAAAAAAAAAACGAACAAAACTCCTATCGCCTCTGTCTCTTTATGCTTCCCGTGCCCTATAGAGTTACTATTCTTTTTTTTCTCTGTAGTTTACTTGTATTTATATTTTGTAAAAACTGTCCTATATATGAAATATCACCTATATTTGTGCTTCACATGAGGTTTCACTATGTTATACAGTCCCATGTTGCATTTTTCAGTTTTCCTCCTAATAACATCCATGACCTTAGACTTTTCCTTTCAACCACTGTCATGCCCATATAACAGCTCTGCTAGTTATAAACATTAAGTGATTTTTATGATCGGGCATATTAGAAAGCCATTGATTAAGACTGTTTTTATTAACCTGTATAAAATGGCTTTGCACTCCCCAAGTATTCTTCTCCATTATTTAACAAAGGCAGTTTTCCTTAAAAATCTCTACATCATTAAAAATACGTAAAGTCCAATATCAGTACTCTCTAAAACAGTTTAAAATTTGAGGATTCTGCATGTTGAATTCATAGCAACACTGAACCCACCCAGTGATGTGTGTCCTATTTGTAATTTGGCATCTTCTGGAGAGTTTACTGAGGTTTTCATGGCTTTTGATTTGAACAGTATAAACATTTGAAAAGAAATTAAGTTACCTTTTCTCATTTTTAAAAATACTGATAATGAAATTTTGTTAATGAGAAGTAAATTGTCTCAAATTTCCTAGAAATTCATTTGAAAATATGTATCAAGAACTCTAAAACTGATCATACTTACAGATTCTTCCAATTGTTTTAAGATAGATCCAATTTTGGGAAATATCCTAAAATAATAGCCCTAAATGACGACAATGCTTAATGTAAAAATATTCATTGGTGTCTTATTATATAATAATAACAAATGTAAACAATCTCGATATCTAATAGTAAACAATGGTTAATTAGTACTGGTATTAGTAATGATATTATGAATTCAGTATATCTTGGTGATTTCCCCATATTTTAGGTAATATTAAGGAAAGTATATGTTATCAAATTTGGTTCCCCAATGTTATGAAGTAGGTATATTTATTAAAAAAATAATTATCACAGAGATTAAGTTACTTGTGCAAGGTTATTTGACCAAAGGGAGAGGCAATGATAAGATTAAATTTCATGTCTATAATGTCTAAAAGTAACACCTTTTCATTATTATATACTTCTTTGCGTAGTAATTACAGTATATCCAAACAGTAGAATATTACCAGCTATTTGAATATACTGACAAACATTTAAATATATATAATGCCTCTAAGATAAATTTATGTAAAGTAATTAAAATATATGCATAGCCATTGTTTTATATGCAATATATTTAAATAAATTATATTTAATATACAGCATTTTATGTATTATATAAAATATATAAGGCATATGGCATAATATAAGCACATGTGAATGTATATAAATATGTAGATTATCCTAATGACTGCAAATAGTAGGATGAGTAATTGCCATTTTCCCTCACTCTTTATATTTCTGTGTGTTTCTCACAAGTTTTTCAATGAATGTTGCAAGCAAAATGAAGTTTTCTAGGATTTCCACTTCTAGCCATGAAAGAGTCAGTGGTACCAGACTTGACCTATTGTAGTGAAAACCAAGAAAAATAGACAACATATATGAAACAATCTTTTGCAAATATTGGTGGGAAACGTAGCTTAAGAGTATGACTTCTGAGAGAGGAAAAAGATTTTGGAAGTCCTTTGAAGACAATGAGGGACAAAAAAGGAGAGGCAGAAATAAAAAATATTAAAGGTGAGGGAACCATGCAAAGAATGAGACTAAGAAATTTGCACAAGGTTCTCCTAGTGTCTTTGATGAATACAAAGATGAGCATCCATAGGTGAAAACGCAACAAAGCTAGGCAAAGAAGTGCTAGGATGCTGTTATCTAAACAATTCTCTGACTCATAGAAGGCTGGAAGACTTCTACGTAATAATAAGCTAGAAAATAGATATCACATTGAATTCTAGGGGTAAATAAAAACCTAATAAAGAAAATGCCTTCATATTAAGGCTAAACTATCCTTAAAGGATGCTATATAACTGCCTTGACAAAGCTGCCCTCCCATGGCCCACTGGGTGGACTGTGGGAGAGTGTGGGCTATGGTGTGGATCATTGACCATGAGGTGCAGCGGTGCTCAGAGATGTATTCACCAAGTGCAATGAATGTCTCATGATGATGGAGGAGGTTGTTGTTATAGGGGGAGGAGTGGGGTGAGAGGGGTGAGGAGTATATGGGGACCTCATATTTTTTTAATGTAACATTAAAAAAATAAATAAAGACAAAACAAAAAACAAACAAAATAAAAAGATGGTCAAGTTGTTCCAAAAGTATTTTAACTTCCTGGTGAAACAGAATTTAAATGTATTTTAATTGGTAGTGGCCATGGTGGATGCTGGGGGTAGGGAATGGGAGGCAGAGATGAAATGTGGGAGAGTTTTCAGGACTTGGAGTTGTCCTGGGTGGTGCTGCAGGGACAGTTACTGGACATTGTATGTCCTCCCATGGCCCACTGGGTGGACTATGGGAGAGTGTGGGCTATGATGTGCACCATTGACCATGAGGTGCAGCGGTGCTCAGAGATGAATTCACCAAATACAATGAATGTCTCATGATGACGGAGGAGATTGTTGTTATGGGGGGTGGAGTGGGGTGAGGGGGTTAGGGGGTGTATGGAGACCTCATATTTTTTTAATGTAATATTGAAAAAATAAATAAAGACAAAAAAAATTTAAGACACCAAACATAACACTCAGAATATTCAGCATTCAACCAAAACTTGCTATACATGTGAAAAAAACAGAAAAGTTTTGTTCATTACACAAGGCAAAAAACAGTTAATATAAACAAATCCAAGCACAACAGAGATGATAGAATTGATTGAAAAGGACTTTAAAATAACTACTGTGGACAAGCCTAGAGATTTTTTTTAAAAATTAACTTAAAGGGGAGACAAAATATGGTATCACAAAGACCCAAATGAAATTTATAGATCTGAAAATGACATAATCTCAAATGAAAAAGTAATCAATGATGGGCTAGGATACAAAGAAAAAAATATCAGAGATCTTGAAAACATAGCAATAAAAATTTGAATATTAAAGAAAGAAAAGATTGCAAAAATAGATCTTTAATTGTCTGTGAACAATACCAAACAGTCTAATATATTTGCAAAAAGAGGGAGGGCAGAAACATTTTTGATAAAATAATTGTTGTCTCTTTTCCAGAATTGATGAATATTATAAACCCTCAAATCCAAGAAAGGCAAAAAACCCAATAAGAATAAGCACAATGTAAATCACAGTAAGTAACAACATAATCTAGTTTCTGAAACTCTGATATAGAGAAAGAATCTGAAATCTGAATCATAAAAGGATATATTATAAACAGGAGAGTGAGGATAAGAATAAGAATAAGTATTGTTTCTCAACAGAAATGATATAAGCAGACATTATGCAAGAAGACAATTAAATGGCATTGTTGATGTGGGAGGAGTAGGGTGGGGTGGCTGTGGGGTATATGGGAACCTCATATTTTTTTAATGTATTATTATTTTGATCTATGTATCTTCAAAAAATATAACTAAAAATAAAATAAAATAAAATAAATGACATTGTTAATGTGGTGAAAGAAATAGCTTGGCAAATTAGAATTCTAAATCCAGGGGAAATATTCTGTAAAATGAAGGTAAATTGAAGAGTTTTTTCAGAGAAATAAAAGCTAAGAGATTTATCAACAACACAAACAAATTGTAATAATATTAAAGGAAATTCTTCAGCCTGGAAGAACAACGGGATGGATAATATGAAAATGATAAAATGTGGATAATTATGAAACTTTTGCTCATTTTTAAATTTCTTAAAAATAACTGGATATTTAAAATTTTCTTCACAGCTTTGTTGAGACTTAGTTGGTTTACAATAAATTGTACATATTAAAAGTGTTCAATTTGATGTTTGGCCTATGTGTACATATACACATTCATGTACCACAATCAAAATAATGAACGTAACCATCAATTTTCACAACTTTCCTAGAGCCCCTTTGTAATCCTTCCCTCCAACCTTCACTGCTTTCCCTAGCCCCAGGCAGTAACCACTGATTTGCTTTCTGTCACTAGAAATCAGTTTGCATTTTGTAGCTTCATATAAATCAAATCATGCCATGTGTATTCTGTTTTGTATGGCTTCTTACACCATCATAATTATTGTGAGAACTATCTATGTTGTGCATATTTCTTTTTATGACATTTTATTGTGTTAATTTTGTATTGCTCAGTAGTAATATCTTTTAATGTATTGTGGGATTTTTAATCGTAAGTATAACTAAAATATATGACAATGATAGCAAGAAGGATGTGAAGGAGGAAGTGTAAATATTCTGTTTTAAGTTTCTTATATCGCATGTGAAATACTATATTATTATTTGAAGATAGATTCTGATAAGTGATATATTCACAGTATACACAGTAATCCTGGAGATACCACTAAAAAAAATAAAATGAAACATGTAGTTAAATAACAGTAGTTGAGATAAAATATAATATTGAAAATGTTTAATCAAATAATGGGAGGAAAAGAGGAAGAAAAGAAAAAATTTGATAAATTGAAACTAAATGATAAGAGGGTACACTTAAATATATCAATAACGTTAGTATAAATCTTCCAATTAAATTCTTATTTTGTGAGACTGGATAAAAATATAATGCAAAATATAAGAATATTACACTTCAGAATAAGGGTCATTAAATTGGATAAAGAGGGGGTATAATATAATCATAAAGCAGGAATTTGCAAAGAAGACATAACAGTTTTAAATATGTATGTACCTAAAACAGAGCTTTATAGGCCCATATGGTTTCACTGGTGAATTCTATTAAACATTTAAAGAATAAATTATACCAATTCTCTACATTATTTTCCATGAATTAGAACCAGAGGTAACACTTTCTAACTTATTTTATGAGGACAGCATTACCTTAATACCAAAACAAGACAAAGACTTTACTAGGAAGTTCATTTAAGACTAATATCTCTCAGGAACATACATGGAAAAATCATCAATAAAATATTAGCAAATCACATCCAACAATGTATAAAAGAATTGTGTGCAACAACCAAGTGGAATTTATTTCATGTATGCGAGGCTGGAACAACATCTGAAATCAATCAATGTAATCCATCACATCAACAAACTAAAGAAAATAAAATATATGATTATATCTACAGTCGCAGGAAAAGCACTTGACAAAATCCAACACTCATTCATGATTTTAAAAAAAACCCTCAGCAAACTAAGAAGGAGGGGACATTCCTAGGTTTCATTTTTAGAACTGTAAAAAAAAAAAAAAAAAACCTAAAGCTAACATAATATTTAATGGTGAGAAAATTTGTTTCTTTTTCTAAGATCAGGAAAAATACAAGGATGTCACCATTCAGCACGACAATTTAATATCATACTTGAAATCCTAGCTGAGTGCAGTAAGACAAGAAAGAAAAAAGAAAGCTGTTTATATATTGGGAACAGTTGATATGATTGTCTATGTAGAAAATCCCAAAGAACTTACTGAAAAACTGTCATAGAACTCATATGCAGTTATACTAAGGTCGTAGAATACAAGGTTAATATAAAAAGTTAATTGCATTGTTCTTTACCAAAAATGAACAATTGGAATTGGAAATTAAAAATACAATACCATTTCCATTAGCACCAACAAAATAGAATAAAACACATAGGTATAAATTTAACAAAATATGTACAATATATAAATGAGGAAAATTACAAAACTATGCTGATAGAAATCAAAGAATATCTAAATAAATGGAGAGACATTCCATGTTCATGGATGGGAAGACAATATCATTAGGATAGCAAATCTTTGCAATTTGCTCTATAAATTAAATATCCCAATCAATATCCCAATCAATATCCCAGAGGTCTATTTTATGGTATCAGAAAACTGTTCCCAAAATTGTTATGGAAAGGCAAAAGATCCAAAAGAGTCAACATAATACTGAGGGACAAAATTAAAGAACTGACACTACTTGTCTCAAGACTCATTATAAAACTGCAGTGGTCAAGAGAGAGTGGAACTGATGAAAGAATAAAGCAATGGAACAGAATAGAGCTCAGAAAGAGAACTACATGTATGTAGTCAACTGATCTTTGACAAAGAAACAAAGGAAATATACTGGAGAAAGTCTAGACATTTCAACAAATGATGTTGGCACGACTAGACATCCACAGGCAAAATAATGAAACAGACTTTACACCTTTCACAAAATTTAACTCAAAATGGATCCTATACCTCAATGTAAAATGTAAAATTACTCAACTTTTAGAAGATAGCATAGGAAAAAATCTAGGTAATCTTGTTTTTTTAAATGATGTTTTAGATAGAACACCAAAACCAGAAACGATGAAAGAAAGTACTGACAATTTGCATTTCCTTATAGTTAAAAAAATATTCTGCCTTTCAAAGACAATGATAAGAGAAAGGAAAGATGAGCCACATACTGGTGAACATATTTGCAAAACATATTTGATAAAGGACTTGCAAAATATGCAAAGTGCTCTTAAAATGAATCAATAAAAAATTTACAAAGGGTTAAGATCTGAACAGACACCTCAACAAGAAGACAATGGATGGCACACAGGAATATGAAAAGATGCATTAGGGAAATGCAAATTAATACAATAAGATACTACTACACACCTATTAGAATGTCTAAAATCCAAAACATTGACAAAATCAAATGCTGATGAGGATGTGCAACAAGAATACTAATTTATTGTTACTGGGAATGCTAAATGATGCAGCTATGTTAGAAGAGTGTCTGACAGTTACTTACAAGGCTAACCATAGGTTTACCACATGATCGATCAATTGTGCACACTGAGGGATTGACCACAAAGAGCTGAAAATGCATGTCCACACAAAAAAATTGCACATGAATGTGTATAGCACTTTTATTCATAATTTCTACAAATTGGAAGCAACCAAGATGTACTTTAATAGATGAATATGTAAATAAATTGTGGTACAAACATGCAATGGAATACTATTCAGAGTTAAATAGAAATGAGCTATCAGGGTACAAAAAGATACTGAGGAAACTTAAAAGCATATTGCTACATGATTTCAATGATATGATATTTTGTAAAAGGCAATACTATAGGAATGGTAAAAAAAAATCAATGACTGTCAGGGGTTCAGTGGGAGGGAGGAAAGGATGAATAGGTGGTTGATATATTATATTTTGCAGCTGTCATAACCCATAGAACTCCAGAAAAAAAATGAAACTTAATGTACACTTTGGACGTCAGTTAATACTAACACATTAATTTTAGTATATTAATTGTAACAAATGTACCACACTAATGCAAGTTGCTGATAATAGGATGAACTGTTGTGGAAGGAGATATATGTTTTGCACAATTTTTCTGTAGACCCAGAACTGATTTTTTTTAATGAACTATATTCTAAAATAACAGGACTTTGAAATATATAAAGCAGATATTAGTAGAAAATATTTTGTACAATTTGACTCTACTTTCTGAATAACTGATAGAGTAGATAGATATAAAATCAGTAAGAATATAGAAGTTATGCAATACGCTCAACCAATTTGACTTAGTTGACATTTATAAAACACCCTAACTGTCAATAGAAGGATACATATTCATTTCATGTGCAAATGCTACATTCACCAATACAGGTCATTGTCTGAGTCATAACATGGTCCTCAGTCAATTTAGAAGGACTGATATCACAGAGTGTAACCCATCTACGAAAGAGTTAAATTAGGAATCCATGGAAAAAGATATCTGGGAAATCCTCAAAACCCAGAAATTTTAAAACACACTTCTATATTCTGAGTTTGGCTTAGAAAGAGTCCTCATTAGAACAACAATGAGGCTTTCAGGTGGTATTTGAGGCAGCATTTAATATGGGACTAAGTTTCAATTTCACAAGAAAATGTTCATAATTACAATCATCAGTAACAAGGGCCTGGCATAACAGTCTGTTTTCCTTCAGTAGGCACTTCCCTTGCACTCAGGGAATTCTTGCTCTCCCATTAGAGAATGTAGAAGTCCTCAGGATGGGAATAAATATTTGTTGGTTATTGAGTGGATCTCCACTGACCTAAACAATGCCCATGAACACTTGAGCATATTCATCTGCCTTATAGGCATGCCCTAGGTGAAACCTTTCCCATGCATCTACCCCATCACTGAAACCCTGATGTTTGGTTAAAGAGGAAATAAAAAGGCAAATCAGTAAGTATTTTGAACTGCTTGATAATGAAAACATAACATATCCATATTTTAAATGCAACTAAACAGCAGATAGAGTGAAAGATATACTGTCAAAAGTTTACGTTAAGGAGGAAAGGGCACAACAAAATCAATTGTCTAAGCTTCTACTTAAAAAGCTGGAAAAGTAGAGCAAATTAAGCCTAATGTAAATATAAGATAGGAAATAATAGGTGTAACCATGAAAATCAATACACTAGAAAATGAATCATAGAAATCAAAAGCTGCTTCTTTACAAGAGTAAAAATAATATGTCTCTAGCAAGAGTTATCAAGAAGAAATGAAATAAAATAAAAATTACCAATTATAGGAATGGAAAATGGGACATTACTACAGATTCTACATATATTACAATGATAATAAAGGAACACTGCAAACAAATTTATGCCAATAAATTTGACAACATACACATCACGGACTAATACCTTACAAATAGATGAACAAAAGTATCACACACACATACACACACCAGAAAATCTGAATATCCCCATACCTATTAAACAAAATCCCACAAAAGAGCCCCAGGCCTACAGGGCTGCTCCACTGGTGACTTCTTCCTAGCATTAAAGGAAAAAAACCTTACCAATCTTATACAATCTCTTTCAAAAAGTAGAGGAGGAATGTTACCTTGCTGTGGTAGCCATGGCGGCACCCAACTGAGCCCTACCTTCAAAGGAGCCTGTTATGGGGAGCATAATTGATTGAAAGCCTCCAACACCTTTAAATTCGGATCTCCAACACCATTTACAATAAGACACATTTCTTCTGGATTGCTCACAGTCACTGACTAAGCACAGAGCAGTTCAAATGCTGCTCACCATGAGATGCCTTTAACTGTTAACATTTGCTCTAATAAATTCCATCAGCTTGGCCAAGACTATTCCAAAACTGTGCTGTGATAGGAAGTTCTTCCTACTCAATATTTCTCTGCCTTTCTCCTTTCGAAAATGCCATACAAAAAATGTCAGGCCTGCATCATGGGATAATGGCTTTCCCTGCCTACTTCTGCTCTCTTCTCCTTTAATCTTCACAGGAATTTCTCCCAAAAAAATCCATTGAATAATTAATCCTGTGTTAAAGAAACCAAACTGATATCCTTGCCAACATGTTTCGAAAGGCCAACCATTTAGTAAAGCATTTTGATGATGTTAAAACTGTACAAAGACATTACAATGAAAGAGTAGTACTGACCAATATTCCTCATGAGGATAGACACAAATATCCAAAGCAAATAATAGCAAATTGATTCTATGAATATATGAAAGAATAACACATAATGTCAAGATGGGCCTTATCCTAGGAATATAAAGTTAGTTTAAATAACTAAAGTCAGTGGATATAATTCAGCACATTAACAAAATAAAGAAAAAAAACATATAATCATTTAAATTGATGCAGAGAAATCATTTTAAAATGTTAAGGCCCATTCATGATAAAAACTTGCATCAAACTAAAGGTAGAATTGCTTCAGTATAATGAAGGGCATCTTTAAAAAATCGACAGTTAGTATTGTACATCATGGTAAAATATGAAATGCTTTCTCTGAAAAGAAGTGAAAAAGTCAAGAATATGTTCTTTCCTGAATTCTATTCAATATAGCACTGGATGTCCCAGCTAGGGCAATATGCAAAGGAAAATAAATAAAAGGCTTAGAAATTTGAAAAGAAGATGTAATATCACCTTTATGCAATAACATAATGATCGTGTTTATAAAAATCCTAGGATATCTAAAAAAAGAACTACTAGAATTAATAAGTGAACCTACCAAGGTTGAATGACAATAAGGTCAATTGTCAATAAAAATCAATTATATTTCCATATACAAGCAATAAATATTGGAAAACGAATATTTTAAAAATACCATTTATAATTGCATCAACATGAAATACATAAAGATACATTTAACAAACTGGATTCAAGACTTGTAGTAAGCAAATCACAAATTATGGCTGAGTAAAATTTAAAAAGTCTCATATAAACCAAGAGTTATACCATGTTGATGCTTTGGAAGTCTCATTATTGTTAAAATATCAGTTCTCTTTGTACTGGTGAATGGATTCAGTAGAATTCCAATAAAAATTCCAGAAGATTTTTTTTCAGAGTTGCTGATTCTGAAATTTATGTTGCAATGAAAAGGAACTAGCATAGCCAAAACCATTCTGAAAAATACGATAATCAAATTTAGGTGAGAGACTCTTATACTACATTATATCAAACTTACTATAAAGGTAAGGCAATCAAAGCAATGTGGTATTTGAAAAAGGCTGGAAATATTGATAAATGGAGAAGAATAAAATTCCCGAAACAGGCTTGTACATATATGGACAATTGCTTATTTTTATTACAAATACACCTAGTTTATTCAATGTGGGAGGGATAGTCTTTACAACAAGTGGTGCTAGGTCAACTAAATTTCGATTATGAATATCCAACAAAAATTAACCTGAAATAGACCCTACATCTAAACATCAAAGTTAAACTACAAAATTTATAGAGAAACACCTAAGAGTAAATCCTTGGGAGTTAGGCAAACATTTCTTAAGATCAAAAAACATCAACATAAAAATGTACGATAAATTGGACTTAATATTAAAACTTCTCTTCAAAAAATGCAGTTAAGAAAATGAAAATGAAAGCTATGGTTGAGAGAAAATATTATCAGTATTTTAAACTGACAAAGGACTTGTATCCAGAAAATAAAATAACTTTTACATACCAATAATTTTTTTAAGTAGCAAATATTTAAATAGTAACTGTACAGCAGGAAATACACGAATGACTAAAAAGATCATCTAGGAAATGCAGATTAAAATCATAATTTTCCATTATATACCTGCTAGAATGATGAAAATGAAAAAGTGAATGTAGCAAATACTGGTGGGGAACAACTGGATCCCTCATACACTGCAAGTAGAAATGCAAAATGGTATAACCGCTTTGGAAAACTGTTTTGCAATTTCTTTAAAAAGTTATGCAGCGAAGTGGATGTGGCTCAAGCAATTGAGTTCTTGTTTACCATATGGAGGACCTGGGTTTGATTCCCTTGGTATCGTGGAAAAAGAAAAAATGAAAAAAAGGCATCCCAGACCTGCTAGGCATGGAGAACTGGAGGCCCCGGCACAGCAGGGAGAGGCACAGGCCCCCCTCATGGCGAAGTGACGCGCCAAAAAGACCATGATGCAACCAGATAGAAAAAAAAAGTTATTAGTACCACTATCATATGATCCAGCTCTTCTGCTAATAAGTATTTATCCAAGAGTTAAGGAAATATATGACCCTACAGAGGGGGGCAAGAACATGTTCATAGCAGCTTTATTCATAATAGCCAAAGCAGGAAGCAATCCATATGTTCATCGACAGATGATTGAACACATTTTGGTATAACTATACAGTGGAATGCTACTAGAAAGAAAAGAGAACAAACTATTGATTCACACAACCAAATTAATTAATCTGAAAAACTTTATTAAATCCTAGAATCAACAAAACCAATCAGAGTATGATAAAGCAAATCAGTGACTGCCTAGGACTGGGGCAGGCGGAAACTTTCTGGGCTGTCAAAAGTTTCTATTATTTGATTGTAACGTAATTTTAAAATATATACATTTGTCAAAACATTGAAATGTACACTTAAAGTGGGTTCTTTCATTGTAGGTAAATGATTTTATAAAAGTTAAGAGAGGTAATTATTATATTATAATCTGTAACAAATGTTACATTATATTATATTATATTATATTATATTATATTATATTATATTATATTATAATATAATCTGTAACAAATGTTCCACAATGTTGTTGTGTGTTGGTGAAGGGGTGCTGTATGGGAATTCGACACATATGCATGATTGTTTTGTAAGTTCACCACTTCTTTAATGAAAATACATTTTTAAAAATTAAGAGACACATATAGGATGTGAAATAGACTTTTCATTTTATGGTTTCTCATATTCATTGAAAGAAATTTCCAGTTTGTGAAGGGAAACTTTTCAGCTTTACGTCATCTATCTTTTCTAAGAGCTGCTGCATTAAAAAAAAGCAACACTATGTTGGAACAGCCATGCCCTAAGAGAATTTTTTAAAAATGTATGGATGCTCTGTTATAATATCAAATTAGATTGCATTGAAAAAATAAAGCACTGCAGTCGTGTGTAACTCAAAGTCTATTTCCCAACACTAAAGGCGATTTTCTAACACCAGAGGCAATTTTCAGTGGTTTGCATGGTGAATTAGCTCTGCAGTCCCTACTCATAATAGGAGTTTTACTTCTGTTCTATAGCTGATGAAGCTGAAAATGGGCCTTGTGCTTTGGGGGTTTAGTTTCTCATTAGGACTTCATAGAAGAAGGTTTATTTCACCATTTTTTAAATTAAAAAATTAATTAAATAATAAAGCTATTCCAACTTCCTGCTTCATGGGATGCCCAGAATATGCCAAAATTATTTCAAACTGTCTCTTGCAGTGTCTATTCTTCCTCTTTTGATTATTTAAAGAATATATGGTTGGAGACTCCTGGAAATTCTTCAGGAAGAGATGCACAATATTTAATAAAGAAGATGTATTAAAAGCTCAGATATGGGTACCCTATTCCTGCCTTCAGATTCACTAATAATCCTTTTTTCATGTTGGATATAAATTTTCCAGATAGCAAATAACAAGTGTGTTTGCCTTTGTTACAAGAATGCTAGCTATAAAATTATTTTCATTCTGCCTAGTTTTTATTTCTCTTCATGCTAGAAGAATAACAGTGAGTGTCAATAAACTTCATTCACTGCTTTCTACAAGTTCCCTCCTTGTTTAGATATTTGAAAATCTTACTGAAGAAAAGAAAATAGGTGATGGATTCTAAGTAACTATACCTGGGGAAAATGATGAGACTAACTTTTGTGAATAACCATCAGTTATTGATATTCCCATGTATTTGGTAACTTTGCCACTTGAAACCTCTCACTTTCTTATAAGCTTTTCTGTAATCTGTTATCATGAAGCAGGAAATTATTAATAGCAAGCTTTGTTCAAAGTTTAACACATATGTTATATGGCCTGTCCTTCTATGAATGTGTGTATTGTGCATGCACACAGATGTTGTCTGGAGAATTAATATTCTATTTTAGTTTATTTGCTCATTTAGAATTACTATTACTTAGTGCACCGTGGGTTTCTCTTGTCAGAGATTACTGAGCATAAGGTATTTTCAGCAGTTTTGAGCTGGAAAAAATGTAGTCTGGTGTAACCATATCATCTCTGGTCTGCTTATACCACCCGAAACTTAGATAGGAAATAAGTCTTTAAAAGTATAACAATAATGCTTTGTGCTTTTAGCATCATTTAGGTCAATAATTTCAATAGTCATTTATAGAGCATCTTTTAGTGTCAAGCTAAGATAAACATGACATGATACTTTCAAAGTGTTAATAAGTGAAAGATTTGATGGACAGCATATCTAATTCAGCATTTTCTGAAAATAAATATGTAATTATGATCCTCATACATTTTATCATGTTAGATAAAGAAGGAACCTCATCGAATATGCAGGGAATCGTTCTGCAATACCACTGAGAAGTGTACACACAGCTACTTTTTGAACATTTCTGGTACCTGGAAACGTGCTAACTCTTAAAAGAGCCCCTTCTATCATTGGCCAGCTATCTGTTAGAAAGGATTTTTTAAATATTAAATCAAATCATCTTGCTCTGTGACTTCTATACACTAAATCCTAGTTCTTCCCTTAAGGCCATAGGAAATAAATTTAAGCATAATTTTTCTTTGAAAGTATTATTCATTTTAAGCTTTCACTATATGGAAATTATAAGAGACTAAAACAACCTTTATTCATAGTCATTATCTTTGAGAGAAAATCTTAATTTTTATGCTCAAATGCATATGTCATTTTCTTTCTAGGTTCTAGGAAATAGGCCATATTTTGAACATTGAAATGTCAAATATTGGGTAAATTTATGAATTAAAGTAGATGAGTTTGATTTTTATAAAGAGAAGAAAAATAAAGGAAAGTAATATTTATTGCCTATCAACTTGGCAATGTGAACTATGCTAACTACTAACATTGGCATTACTTAGTATTAACAATAGCCCTGTAAAGTGATGTTTTATTTCCATTGTTGCAGAGGAGTAAAGTACATCTCAAATAATTGGTACTGCTTTACAATCTGTTTACATTTCTCCTTAGGACTGTCCTTGAGATTTGCTTGGTGCTGCACTGCCCTCCATGGTCTGCTTTGCTTCTTTATCATCTGTCATCACAAAGCCCTTCCCTGCAAGGTTAGCTCCACCTGTTCTTAGATGGCCTCCTTGTCCTTGTCAGAATCATTCCATGCCTGAACCTCAAAGCAAAGAATGACAGAAATTGTTGGTGCTTTCATGTGACCCTAGCAAATGCCCTAGTCACTCATATTCCCACCAAGCTGATTTTTGGTGTAGTTTGAAAAACTGGCCTCCTACATTGAGTCCCCTTTGAAAAAGCCTGATTTGCTAAAGACCTACCTGGCTCTTGTCAATCTGTTTTTCCTGTATAGCAGGCCTTATGCTCCAATATCACTAGTTGCTTGTTGGGGATCTTGTTCCAAATAAGTTGGTCACTCACAATACTAAGATGCCACCTATTCATTTAGTCCTTCATTAAACAAACACCTAACTGGATATCTACTATATTGTAGAAATTATGCTAGCACCATGGATGAAGACACTCCAGAGAGGTTGGGAAAGTTGCACACCTATCAACTGCCTATTTGTTAGAGAATTAGGGAAGCAAAGCAACTCAGTAGGTAGCTGAGAGAGGTATCAGGGACGACTTCCCTGAGGAGGTGCCACTTCTACTGAATTCTGAAGATTAAATGCAGCTTATTTAGATAAAGAAGAATTAAAGGACATTTAGATGATAGAAACCTGACAAGAAAAGACATCAAGCAGGAAAGTTGCAGAATTACAAATTGGTCTTAAGACTTGAAATAGGGAGTGTTGGGGTAAGAAATGTCAGTGATGATTGGAAAGGTTGGCAGGTGTCAACTTACAAAAGACATTGTTTCCCATTATCAAGAGTTTGGACTTGGCACACTGGCAATACCTGGAAACATTTGATTTCATACTTTATCACTATCCAGGACTCCTTGGTTTCACATGCCAACTACCAACACCATTTCTGAATTCGCCACAACCCTTTGGATTTCAAATCTAGACTGATAGGTTTATTGCTGGTCATTCTCTCCAGCCCCAATCCTCACTTTTGTTCTTCACCCAAACTCTGCTATGGAGCCCTGGCTTTCTTTATTTCTCCATTCACCATTTTTGCTGAGCTATCAGCACACCATTTAGCAGAGCAGGGCTGCCCTACCAATAAGAGAGCTTAGAAGATTTGCCCATGTTCTTAGAATAGTTAGAGGTGGTTCACAATGTTCATAGGTGAATTCTTGTACATCTGCTCTTTTCTAGAAACTAGACTAGGAATTGGGGGTATAGAGTTTAAAAGAATAAACTTATATGCCGGTTTCATAGGACTTATTCTTTAGTTGCGGAGGTAGACATTAATTAAATGGTCATACAAATAAATGTAAGTAGACATCTTTGATGCATATTATGGAGGAATATGATTTTATGCAAATACATATAATAAGGAAAATAGGTCTTTTGGTTTGTAAAATATGTTTTTCATTGGTTAATCAAAAATAACAAAAGGAAATAAGAAAAGGACTGACTATATGATTTATTCTCAAAAGAAGCAGAGCTATTTATTTATAGGGACTATTATAATAAAGTCCCTATATTAGGACTTTAAGGGATTTTGTCTTATCCCTTAGAGGCACTTGAAAAGAAGATATTCCTCGTGAGCATGAATAGCATCTCTAGAATAAGTAAGTCTAATATCAATCACCAATAATTGGGTTCTTGTTCTGCATTCCACTGCCGGAGTTTCTGTTCTAAAGTCTGTCTCTCAAAGATTACTGTGATAAATCTGAAGATCATTGCTTGTTTAATTCCATATTCATTGGTTGCATACTTTCTGGACATTAGCCCATCATCTGCTGCTTCCTCTCCAGATATATACTTTTATTTAAACTTCCCTTTGGGATTTAAGTTTTAGTCTTATGACAGAATGTACTCAGCTTTAAAATTGTTCACCTCTGGTTAAATAACCCTGCTGAGGCAAATGTCCATCTCCTAAACAATATACTTGTGAAACATAACAATAAATATTAACAATCATGGGGACAATGGTCATTCTTATACACTTATTACACAAATAAGTGTCCTAAGCATTTTATATATGATGTTCTATTTAACCCTCCTCTCACTTTATGCAGTATAAAAATATTGTTCTCCCTATTATTATTATGAGAAAACTGTGGCACAGAAATGGAAAAGTAACTTGTTCAAAGTCACACAGCTAATAAGTGGTCAATCTGCATTTTGAACCAAAGGTCATCAGCCAAACCACCAAGTTCTCTCTAGTGCCTTTTTAAATTGGTAATCTGCCTATTTTACATGCCTTTCTCTATACCATTATTCACACATCAATTCATTCATTTATTCAATAAATTTTGAGGATATCCTGTATGTAGGCAGAATGCTAGCCATACATTGATGATGAGCACTATATGTATAGATACAATTGCTCAGAGACTTACTCAAGAATATAATTACAAGGTGTGATAGATACTATGTAGGAATTGTTTGATGCAGGAGAACATAATCTAACTCTTGGAGCAAAGGACTTGAGACCTGAAGAATGAATAGTAATTAAATAGGTCAAAGTGTGGTGTGTTTGGGGGGCAGGGTTTGAAGGGTGTTCCAAGCAGAAGGAAAAATTTGTGGGAGAGCTTTTAAACTAGGAGGAACATGAGCCAGGTGAGGAAAAGAAATATAACCAGCACAGCTGGAGAATGGGAACAATAAAAAGAGGGTGTAACGAAGTAAAAGAATATTGTAGGGGCCATATCTCTAGTCACATTAGCCTTATGGGTAGATAAGGTTGTGATAATTTTTTTTTTTAATCAGAAGAGTAAGGGGGAGCTACAGGTAAGTTTTAAACATAGGGATGATGCAAATTTGTGGGGTTTCAATTTTACACAGATAACAATTGTGGAAAACAAGTTGGAAAGGCAAAAGTAGAGGTAGTGAAACTAGTTAGTAGGCTAATATATATCAGTTCAATACCTGGGTTTGGGGGCTATGCTAGATTCTTCTTGCATATATTCCATTTGAATAATCTAATAATTAAGAAATATCTAGCTAGAAATGAGTCAATTAATTTGGTCAAAATCTAGTTATTTTGACAGAATCTCATTTTGAGAGGAAGGTGCCTAGCAATAAATTCAACAGACACAAACTGGGGCATGCAAAAGTGTGACTTTATTACTTATAATACAACCCAATATGACTCTTTACCTACACATCTGCATAAAGCAAATGCACAGATCTATTCCTTTTTAGTACAGGCAATATAATTCAGTACTTTTTAGTCCGAAATCAAGGACTGTAATCTTTGTCACTATGTCTGGTTCAAAGCTTCATCTGGGGTAAATCTTAAACTTTTCTTTTCCTTTATTAGAAAAGTTGTGGGTTTACAGACCAATCATAAATAAACTACGGGATTCTCACATACCACCCCACCATCAACACCTTGCATTGTAGCGTACTTCCATGTTTTTTAAAAAAATGTATTGTTACCATATATACAATCTAACATTTCTGCTTTTAATCACATTCATATATATATATATATATATACACATATAAACAAGAAGTTAGAAGGAACATTTGCAGTGTTGTGTTACCATCACTACTATCTATTACCAAAATATTTCCATCATTTCAAATAGGAACCCTGCACATTTTAATCATTAACTCCCTTTTTCTACCTCCATTCTGTCCTCTGGTAACCTATATTCTAGATCCTAACTCTATAAGTCTGCTTATCATAATTAGTTCATATCAGTGAAATTATACAATATTTGTCCTTTTGTGTCTGGATTATTTCACTCAACATAATATCCTCAAGGTTTATCCATGTTGTAACATGCATCAGAACTTCATTCCTTCTATTCAACTGTATATATATACCACATTTCGTTTATCCATTCATCGGTTGATGGATACTTGGGTTGCTTCCATTTTTGAGTAATTTGAATAATTTTGGGATAAATCTTCAATTCTTAATGGTTTCCTCTCTTCCTTTTGTCCGCCCTTCTCCCTTGTGTGATTTAAGGTGTTCGGAAGTTTTGGTGAGGGTGTTTATGGGTTACTCTAGTATCTTGAAAGTGGTATGTGGTTATTAGCTGCAGTTCGAGTTTATAATGCCTGGGCACCAGGTTCCATCCTCATGTCCAATGCCGACCACACAGTAGCAATAAGGGTACATTGCTTGGTTAGACCAGAAGCAACATTTCAAGATCTCACTGTTAGATTATTCATATGAACTTCTTCCAGACTGGACAGTGTCTTACCATTCTGCAATTCTTTTCTAGAAAAAGGCCTTATAAACTGTCGCTATTCCACAAATATTTGAAGAATAAATTCAAATTAGTTTATTCTACGAAACTCCCATGAAAGACTGTGCAGCCATTGGTTCGTTCGTCGGTGTTTAGGGACTAGAAATTAAGGTTACAGAGGCTTTAGGCAACGCAATATCTCCATGTGCATTGATCAGATTTGTTTTTTGTCTACAATTAGCATATCTAGGTTTCGCTAGGCTGTGAGCATAAATTGAGATCCCATTGACTTTCCTTTCTTATAAAAATTTAATGCTTGGTTCTTAAGTGCTCAAGCTTCTACTGACTTGAATATAGGAATCTTTCAATGTACCCCTAATTGTTTCCCGTGAGCTACAAAGTAATACCACACATATGTTCACAACTGAACTGCTCTGTTTCTTCTACTCCTTCTCTGTTACCTCCTAGCCAGTGGCCACTGTTTGGGACAACAGCTAAAGGAGCCTCACTAATGTTGATGCTTCAGCGACTTTCTAGAGACTACCATCATCTGTACCAACAGTGATTATAGTTCCCTAAGAAGTCTGAATGGTGCTTTCTTTGATGGGAGGATAGTCCCTAGTCTTGGAGTGTTATTTCCTTTTGTCACCTGGGCCCTAAAATGACATTGTTTAAGTCCAGAATCTCACATATTCTCTCAGGAAGAATGTTCCTTCAACCTCAATTATTTTTTATTATGACAATTTATGCAATCAAATAAGTACATTTACAATTTGCATTTCCTACCTCCGTCAACATGTATCCTTTTCAGTAAAACCCATAAAGGCCATATTTGTCATCAGCATGTGCAGAAAGAAGGCATACTGCCTCTAAATATATAAACAAGAAATTAGAAGGAATTTATTTCCAGAATTCAAGTGCATATCCTGATTGAATGAAACAAATTTTGGTTCAAATTTCCTTTACTAATAATTCCATGGATTATTTAGATAATTGCTTCAACTTCCTAATAAAATATCTCCACAGAATTAGAGCTTCTATATTTAATAAAAATAATAAATTAATGACTGTCATAGACTTTTAACAAATGGTAAAAGCACATTAAAAACAAGCCAAAGGAGAAAATACATTCATATTTGATGTAGTGATATTTAGATATTTAAGAGGAAAACAAATGTAAAGGAGATGGATAATGCAATTCCATTTACTGACTTCCAACTGAGAAGATAAACAGGATATGGAAGATGCTAGGGGAATAAACAGCTCAGTGCTTAATTAGCAAACTCAGTAATTCTTCTTTTTCAATTATTTTTTAAGTTATAATTATCTTTCATTCTTAAAGACTATAAAAATATTGTCACAAAAGAATATGTAATCTATTTTTTTATCAAACGAATGTGTAGCTATTGAAGTATTGACATAGACAAAAATAATTTTCATTTTAATGATTAGAATCTCTTTATGATGAGGTATCATTAACTTTTGGGTACTATATTGTGATAGCCCACGTAACCCTGCCCTTTCCCAATGGAAAATCATGAAATACTCAATTTCTTGACCATGGGTTCTCAAACTTAGCAGCTCAATGTGATTACCTGGAGAAGTTTTAAAAAATATTCATTCCTGAGTCCCACAGGTAGAGTTTCTAATTCATTGGTATGATTTGCACCTGGGCTCAGGATGCTAAAAGCTTCCCAGGTCATTCTAATATGCAGTCATATTTGAGAACTGCTGTTCTACAGTTAGAGAATTCTCAGATCACCTACTCCACACACCCATAATAAGCTTGCTAACTGTATGGAGGCAGTGTGTTATAAAGTTTAAAAGTACAGGTTCTGAATTTTGACTGCTTTGGTTGGAGTTTCCAGTCTACCATGTATTATATGTATCACTTTGAAGTAAATTACTTAACCTCATTAAGCATCAGTTTGCTCATCTGTGTAAGAAGGATAGCAATGCTACCAAACTCAAGAGTTGTGATGAAGATGAAATTAAACAATTTATGTAAAGAATTCAACAGTCTAAAGTGAGCTTAATACATACTAGCAGTTCACAATTGTGATTATTAGTGAGATAAATTATGTAGATCATATTCCAAATAACACACTCTTTGCTTTATTATTATGTTATTATTACTTAAACGACAGAGGAAATATTCTAATATTACCAAATGCAAACCCATTGTCACAGCCAATTTTTAAAGACTTTAAGAGGACTGGGGGAGAATGTGAACTACAATGTGGACCACGGTCCATGTGGTGCAGCAGTGCTCCAGAATGTATTCACCAGGTGCACTGGATGTGCTGCAATGATGGAAGAGGTTGTTGATGGGGGAGGGCTGGGGGGGTATATGGGGACCTCATATTTTTTTAAAGTAACATTAAAAGTAAATTAAAAAAAAGAGGTAAATCTATTATTGCACTTAACATATAGACTAGAATGTAACAACTCACCTTATTAAAGATGAATTTGGGTCAGCTGTCTTGGCCCAGTGGTTAGGGCATCCGTCTACCACATGGAAGGTCTGCAGTTCAAACTCCGGGCCTCCTTGACCCGTGTGGAGTTGGCCCACGTGCAGCGCTGATGCGTGCAAGTGGTGCCATGCCACACAAAGGTGTCCCCGTGTAGGGGAGCCTCACACACAAAGAGTGCACCCTGTAAGGAGAGCCGCCCAGCGCGAAAGAAAGTTCAGCCTGCCCAGGAATGGTGCCACACACACGGAGAGCTGACATACAAGATGATGCAACAAAAGAAACAGATTCCCGTGCCACTGACAACAACAGAAGTGGAAAAAGAAAAACATGCAGCAAATGAACACAGGGAGCAGACAATGGGGAGTTGGGGGGGAAGGGAAGAGAAATAAATAAAAAATAAATCTTTTAAAAAAAATAAAGATGAATTTGGATAAATTCCCCTGTTAATCCTCTGCATCTCTAATGCATAACCCTGAAAATCAAGCTAAAAATCTAAATAATTCTCAAATATTATATGCTATATAGATAAAAGGAAGGTCAACTTTCCATATTTTAAATAAACAAAGGTTTCTTGTATTTACTTTAATGTTTTATAAGAAGTTAAAAAATCATATGTATTTGAAAAGTACACAATAAAAGTAATATTCAAGAGAAAGGGAAATAAAAAACACAAATAATGAGATGATGAAGGTTATTTGAAATTCCCATTTGAAAAATATCAAGTCAAACTGATGCTATGCTGAATTGATTTTATGTACGTCCATTTTTTATATTTTTTTATTTTGAAATAATTTTAGAATAAAGAAACATTGTGAAAATAGTGCAAAGTGTCTCTGTACACAGGCACTTCAACAAATTTCCCCTCATGTTAACATCTTGCAAAACTATAGTAAAATGATCAAAACCAATAAATTTACATTAGCACATTGCTATGAATTAAACTACAGAGTTGATTTGATTTCACCAGTTTTCTCCCTGATGTTTTTTTTTTCTATTCAGGGATCCAGTCCAGTACCCCACATTGTCATGTCTCCTTAGTCTCTTTGTTTTTGTGTTTTTTTAAACAAAAATCAATTTTATAGGAACATATTAATAAAGCGTACAATTCATCCAAAGTGTTCAATCAATGATATTTGTTACAATCACATAGTTGTGCATTCATCACTTCAATCATTTTCATTATTTCAATAAAATTTATAATAATACTAATAATAGGCAAATAAACAAGAAAATTCTTCACCTCTCAATCTGTATGTTTTCCTTGCTGTACAAAGCTGCTATTTCAGGCTATTCTTACACAAATGTTTATTTACTTATTAAAAGTTTTATTGAAATATATTCACATACCATATGATCTATCTAAAGTGCATAATCAATGTCTTTTATTATAATCACAATATTGTGCATTCATCACCACAAAAATTTTTAAGAACCATTGCATTACTCCAAAAAGTAAAACTCCCCACCCCTTAGTATGCCTTCTCCAGCCCTACATAAAAACTAATCTAATTTCATCTTTATAAATTGATTTATAGTTACATTTTTAATAAATGGGACCATACAATATGTTATACAATATGTTTAGTTCATAGTAGCACAATCATATAGTATCTTTTCTTTGCTTGCTTCACCCAATCATATAAACCTTAGTCTCTTCTAAATTCTGAAAATTCCTCAATTCTTTCTCTTCTCTATCACCTTGACAGTTTGGAAAAGTGCTAGTCAGTTATTTCTCAGAATTTCCTTCAATTTTGGTTTATCTGAGGTTTCCTTATGGTGACACTGGTGTTATGAACTTTGAGGAAGAATATTATCAGAGATTAGGTGCCATTCTAAGCATATTATATCAGGGGCTACTTGATTATGGGATATCTTATTTCTGTTGAATTTAACCTTGATCACTTGGTTGAGATGGCAGCTATTGGTTTTTTCCACTCCAAAGTTATTATTTTCCCTTTTGTAATTAATGACTATCTGGGTGGCAATTCTTTGATACTATGCAAATATCTCTTTTCTCTTCAAATTTTTGCTTACTAATTTTAGCAGCCATTGGTGGATCTTTCTTGCAAGAATTATTTGCTGTTCTATATGAGAGTTTCTATTTCCATCTATCCTTCTACATTTATCAGTTTGGACATTTATTAAATTGAAGCCAGATCATCTCTCTCAAGTTTCTGTGTACAGATCCTATGTTTAAAAATATTATATTCAAATATTGCAGAAGTTAAATAAGAAAAGAGCCAATGAGTTCTTATGATTTAATTTCTTATAGGCATGTGGCAGAACTATTACATGTTTGTCTTGCCATATCAGTAATCTCACAGGAAAAGAAAGGAATTGTTATTACAGTTGCACATGAAAGCCATGGCTAATCTCACCTTATGATCTTATTTGTCTCATTATTAGTGCAAGGTGATTTTCCAAATATTTTCAAATATATTAATGGTATAAGTACATTTATTTTAGAAAGCAAAAATTCAGTAAATGCATGCTCTATGATATTCTTTTTGTGGAAAAATTCTAGATAGACTATCTTAATAACTCCATAAAAACCCCTTTGGTATTACTGGGAATTTTGCACAAAAGCAATCACTAGTGAAGTGAAAGACATATACCTCAAGAGGATAACTGAAGTTTGTGACCGATAATCTATTCATTGTTTAAAATAAACAAGAATATAGATCTTTTAAAATAAAATTATCTTATAAATCAGAGGGAAAGGAGCATTTATCATTATTAGCACCACTGTTTCCACTGTAGATTTTCTCAGCTGCTTGAGAGCTAGTTCATATTTATAGATTTTCCTTTCTCTGTGATGGCATGTGGCCAAAACAGTGGACAGAGAAGAAAGAGGACTTGCACAGAGCCAGAAGTGTTTCTGATTCTGAGTGCAGAGTGTGAAATAGTGAGGTGCAGATTTAGGAGGGCTGCCATGTACCCAAGGCATTTTTATTCACAAATATCTGGTTGACAAGTGGGTATGCCTTGATATAGGATGGGTGCTGTCTATTTAGAGTTCCTTAAATCCTCTATTCCTGTTTATATTCTCTCTCTCTCTCTCACGTGTGGGTGCCTATCTCATGGTAGATGCTCAAAAGGTGATTCCTGAATGAGTGAATGAATGAATAGAATAACTATTAGATGTTTAGGACCATAAGAAAGAGAACTACAACCTGCAGCTCAACAGTGAGTGACAGGCACACCAATGCTTTCCCAGTAGCCTTCGGGCCCAAATTCAGTGGAGAGTAGGGAAGAGGTCCCGAAAAAGATGTCTTTTATCCATAGTCTGGGCAAAAGCCTCATGAGCCCAAAGGATAATGATGCTGAAACACTTGATCAGTTTTCTCAGGATTTTGTCTTTAGTGATTGATCATCCTTTCAGCCTAGACTTTCCCCTTAAAGAATAATTACTTTCTTTTTCCTTTCTAGTTACTATGAATGAACAGTGGCATTCATCATTGTGAGCAATTCTTACTCCAATTTAACTTAGCTGTCATCCATAAAATATCCCAACCTTAGGAATAAAGTAGGATTGCTGCTTGAAATCATTTTCTCATCTTTTTCTGCCCCGATTTGAACAAAACCAATATAAACTAAATGATATCAGAGTTTTAGATGGGAAATTTACATTCTCTTAGGCATATAAACATGCTATTTACAAATAAATAATATTTAACAACTAATGGTACTTTATTATTGTAAAAAAGAATAAAAATAGAGTTCTCAGCATATTTATTTTCCTTTATTAGCAGCATATATGTGTCATGAAATTGAGAATTAAGACAGTCACCTAGGTAATTTAAAACAAAAAGATGCCAATAGAAAAACTACCTAAAAATTTCAGTCATACACTAATAAGCATTTCTTCCAAGCAAATTAATACAGATACCTAAACAATTCAGGTAAAATACAGTAAAATAAAATAAAATATAACAAAAACAGCAGTGACAACAATAACGCAACAAAAACTGATGCAAAATTTCAATTCTCAAAACAATTATTTGAATGTACAAAAATTGTTTGGATTTCCTGCTTGGAATCTAATCATATTGATTGAGCATCAATCATTCAATTTTGGACACCAAGTATGTTTAAGGAATGCCATACCTTGGAAAAGGAATGAAGAAAAAAATATGGGGAAACTATAATTTAATACACTCTGTGGATTTTTTTTTTTACCACTCTGTCCAAAATGACTTTTGTGGTACTTAAACTTTAATACAAACCTTGGCAACTACTATCTCCAGGATACCTTTCTTGACTGTTCCAGGTAACCCTAGGCATCCTTACTCTGTATATCTCTGAAAATATCCTGCACATTTCTTTATTTTTTAAAAAATATAAAATATTTTTTCATCTAACTTTTTTTGTCTTTATTTTTTAAATATTACATTAAAAAATATGAGGTCCCCATATATATATATATATATATATATATATAAAATATGAGGACCCTTCACCCCACTCCTCCCCCCATAACAACAATCTCTTCCATCATGTTGGATAATTCTGCATATACACAGAATTGTGCCTAAAATCATGACAATGTTTAAATCAGAGTTGTCTCTAATAACAAAAAATTGAAAGCTACTTAAATGACTAATATTGGTTTAACCATATTATGTCCATAGAGTGAAATAATATGCTGTTATTAAAATCATGTTTTAGGGGGACTTCTGGGGAAGATGACAGAGTAGGAAGAAAGGATTCAGTCCTTTCAACACAACAACAATTGAATAGACAGGAACTGTCTAAAACAACTATTTTGAAACTCCAGAGATAAGAACACTATACAGCAAACCAGGGAAAAGTTGGAGAAGAGGCTGATAAATTACTGTAAAGAACAGTAAATTGCTCTCTCCATGCAGTGAGTCCTGGTGGCCATCCCCCACTCTCACAGCAGGCAGCCACAGGGTCCAGTCTCTGGCTAGAAGCTGTTGACAGAAAGGGACATAAAAATCATTTTCCCCAAGAACAAGGATGGGCATGGTTGATCACTGATATTAGCTTTGGATTAGTGAATTCAAACCGCTGGGTCCCAGCTCTGAGGGCAGTTATTGTTTCAACCTTTTCTGGAAAAAGGCAGTGGCTGTGGAGATTTAAGTACTCAGGGCTTCCTCGGGGAGAGGAAAAGTTAGCTGAGGACTGCATTTGCTGGGTAGGCCAGGAAAACTCAGCTTTGGGGAGTCTTTGAAGAATCTTTTGGTGCCCTTCCTGACCCTCTTCACAGGGCACTTTGGAGCTGGTCCATGTTCCTTTCATGCATCCTTCGCCCGGTTTTGAATAGAGAAGATCAAACTTAGACTGTTCTTCCTGGGGTTACCTTCCTCCCAGATACTACCCTCTGGGTAAAAGCAGTGAGAGTCAATGAAAGGATTGCAAAAATATATAAAGGCAGACAGCCTGGGACAAAGGTTTAGAGCTTCAGATACACAGGGAAGGGGGTTTGTATCTTTAGAAAGAGAGGGGAGAAACAAACTCTTATAAACAGGAGAACTCCAAAACAACTAACCAGCAAAAGGCCAGGTCAAGGCAGAGGCCCAGAAGATAACAGGGGATAGGGAATGGGAAGTTAAGCCTTTAAATTTACAGGGTTCCTATTTAGAATGAATGAAATGTTTTGGTAATGGACGGTCGTGATGGTAGAACAACTTTGTGACCACAATTAACAGCACGGGAATATATATCTGAATATGATTAAAAGGGGAAATAGATTGTACATATGATAACAGAATGAAAAATTTTAAAACTCTATGGGATTACATTACACAGTGAATTTCAAGTTAAACCACGATCTATAATTATTAGTGTAATTATAAAAACATGCTATCATCAATTGTAAGAAGTGTTTCACATCAATGCAGAGTGTTAGTGGTATGGTTTTATATGGGAATCCTGTATTTTGTACAGAATTTTTCTGTAAACCCTCAACTTCTGTAATAAAGGGGAAAAATTACAATGTAAATTTCTTTTACAATGGCCTACAAGGCCCTACATGAACTGGTCCTTCATGGCCTTTCTGCCCTCATTTCCTACGACTCTTCCTCTAGTCCCTTCCACTTACCTCTTTGCTATTCTTTAAACATAGCAATCTCATAGGCACCTCAGGAATTGTAACTTGTTTCCCCTGTTCGAACACTGTTCCCTTAAATAGAGTTAAATCTGCAGGCTTAATAGCAGAGAACTGTTGGAATTCCTGTTCCATATTTTCTATTTTTTTCCCTTGGAGAAGTTGAAGGCAAGACAATCTTCTTGCAATTGAAGTGGTAGCTGGAAGTGTTGGAAGTGAAAGGAAGCACAAGGTTTGAATTTGTATTGTAGATAGAAGAGCATGTTGATCAGAGAAATGCAGCAAGATTTCTCGTTAGAATTAACAGATCACTTGAAGCTGATTATCATGAAATTTTAGTGATTCCAGTCTGTCCTGTTATGTAACTTTCTCTGGTAGTGTTCAGCTGCTTAGATGCAGGCACTAGAAATGGTGGTACTTGAGTTCTCTAGCAGGGAGTTTAGGGAGATTTTATCTAAACTCATATTTCAGGGTCTATGTGATCTAAATGTACATGTTCCTTCTACTGTATCCAACTTCCTCACATGGAAAACAGGAGAGATAACTGAATCATGATTGGAAGTAAAATTCATTCTGGTTTCTAAAAAGTTAGTTTTACTACGATAACCAGCCAAAACTATTTTTTAAATTTTAGACTAGTGGTCCTATGCATTTTTGAAATCATGGCAGGCATAAAAATTGACATTGTTATCATACCCCAGGGACATCTATTTTTAGACTGAGCTAACTAGCTTAGGGTTCCTGGCTCCCTGAGACCCCTTCCCTTCCAGGCAGTGGCCCCTAATACTCATCAGAAAAACCTAAGGAGTTCCAGGTCTCTAAACACCAGTAGTGGAAAGAAGTATGGATTTAGACTATATGCATCTGATTTTCTACTGAATTTCACCTATAATCCCTGTAGATATGAAAAAGGAAGGCTAGATGATAATATATTTATGTGATTTCAGAAATGGTTGAGCTAGTTCATTTTCTCCTAATGAATGAACATCTAAACCTGGCATACTTTATCTCTAAGTTGCTGGATCTGCTTTTTTCCTATTATCATCACAGACCTTCTTCTTCCCTCAATCCCCTGACCTCTCATCCACAGGAACTCAAAATTTTCTTTTATTTTTCTTTATATCTAATATTTTACCTCTCAATTTTCATTCTCTTTCTTTTCCATGGCCAAAAAGGATGGGAATGAAATGTATACTTGCGTTTCACAGCCAGAGTCCATCATGGATTTTTCTAAGAAAGAGTTGCACACCTCTGATATACATGGGTTTCTCTTCCTATATGCAAAAACAAAAACAGTCAATTGTGGATTTAATTACAAGCTATTTATCATCCCAATGTTAAACCTTAGCCCAAAATTCTTTAGGGTCACTTTGTGTAACATAGATTTGGATTCAATGCCTAAAATTGTGTTTGGCTCTCTATGTATTGCAGATTATGATATGTGTTTGACTAATGCCATTTGCTTTTCCTCTTGAGCACAGGAAGTCTTCATTACCACATCATTACTACATCTTACTTACAATTAGGTGAGATCTTGTAACTGATTTCTGGCCAATGAAATATGAGTAGATGTGATATGTGGAACGTCCTGGCATGTCGCCTAAAGCTTTCTGTGTGATCATCCATGCTCTTTTTCCCCTTGTCTGCTTAGGATTTGAGTCCCTAAAAGATGTCAGAGTTACTTGATGGAAGAAACTTGGGTACCCAAATGACTGTGTGAAACAAAGAATCCTTCTTGGTCTATAACACGAGTGAGAAATAAACCTTAATTAAATAAAGGCCAAGATTTTGAGGATATTTGGTTCAGTAGCATACTGTGATCAAAACATCTTAAATCTCACTTTTATAATGACTCTAGCCAAATTGATTAATCTCCCTGAGCATTGCTTTTCTGATTAATATTCAAATATGGCCTGTACTAATTTTTGTTTGGCTGAATTGTCACAGTTGATCTACCCGGGCATATGTAGAGATAGTCATTTAAAATCGACATCACATTGTACACTACTCTGCTGGTTCATACCTAGGCAATTTTTATCACTCCAAAATGTTGGAGTTCTGAATAGGTTGGAGAAAACAAAGAAGGATCAGTTGTTTTATTTAGTGATCTTAGTCAAGATACTTAAGTGTATTTTCATTATTTTATTTCTCCCATTTTTCATTAAGAACCAAAGATCATCTTACCAAATTGCCAAATGTTTTATAGCATCAGCTATTTGGGTCTGTAGTCCAATGTCAGTAACATACATGTACTGCTATTAAACACATTGTCAGTATCACTGAAACTAATGATAAAACAAGGGAAAATGAATTAACTTTTTTTAATTGAACCATTATGAACAGTCTATTAAATAGAAAAACCCAGGTACATTTTGAACATTTGCTTGAGAACAAAAGAAAATGCTCAGGGAAAAGCATGTTTCTGTTTGCAGCTTTACCATAGGAAAATCTAATTCATGTTTGCTTAGATTTACTATAACAAAAAAACCTTGAAAATGAGACTGTCTTTGTTCTTATAGTCCCATTTAATCCATACATGAGTGAACTGTGATAACAACTGCACCTAAATGATTTATAGAATTCCTTCTCATTTCCCTCCCCTTCTAAGGAGAAAGAATTAATCCACTATATTGGGAATATTCATATGAATAATAAATGACAGCATGAAAAGTCACATAAAACTTTTGGGAGATTGGAACATCCCATGGGGTTTTCTTTTCCAGTTTTCTTATATAGGCTGCATTTCTTATAGTGTAGATTTTATTTAGAAATAAATAATTTAGAACTTTGGAAACTAACATCTCCACTGACAATAAACTTAGAGGATTTAAGAAGCTTGGGTTTTTAAGGTAATTCTAAATTGAAGACGAAGAAAATAATTTTGAGGGCATCTTCTCCATTACTTTAGTGAATGATCAAAAGAAACAAAGGCACTTCATCCCAATATTTTAAAGCACGTCAAAACCAGTTGGAAAGGAATAATGATTCCAGATATTTGAAAACTTGTAAAAAATGCAATTTCTTTTTCCACAAGCAAATAAAATCTAGGATAAGAAAGACAGTCTAAGGATAGGAAGAATTTTAATGACTGGCAATGAGCATTTCCATGGTTTGTATGAGAATGAGTGATTTTTAAATGCTTGAAAAAATTTGCTTGCACTATTAATTTTCTTCTTGGCAAATATATACAATGTAGGATAAACTTCAACTGGGTACATGCCCAAATTATTAAATATTCCTTATTTAATTCAGTCTAAGTTAAAGTAGATTTTACTATCAATCTGAACTTAAGATTAAGAGCATTCATCCATAGTAAACTTCCAAGACAATTTTTATGATTTGAAGGCATTATTTTCTAAGTATTTCCATTTAATTCTGTAGATATTATTTCAAAAAACCCTGGACAAATTTTGGCTTTATTGACCTGATGATTTTAGGTCCTCTTTTCTGAAAAAAAATTAAAAATAAAGAAATGGAAAAAAAATAGTTCTGTTGTCATCATAGCATCTTTTGCTAATTTATGTTTGCATTTCAAAAGAAAGAATTGTATACTGTTAAAACGCTGCTTAATGAGTAGAAAAAAGATATCTGCAGTTATAGTGAAGTTAAGGTCAGATAGCAGAAGTAAAATACAAACATTTTAAAAAGGGAATAAAAAGTGTGTCTTTTATTTTTCTTGATTCTTTAATGAAAAAGATGGGACTTGGATTTTTTCACAAAACAGTTTATTGGTGCAGTAGCTCCAATCTTCAAACTTTTCAAGGTAATAATTTAACCCAGTTGGTCATACCTTTTTCCATTTCAGTTTCCTGAGTAGTCATAAAATACTTTATCTCCAGCACAGAATGGGTTGGACTAATATTCCAAATTCTAAGAATAAGACATGTAGAATTTAATCTATGATTTGGTGTGCATTTGACTTTCCTGCAAAACTTGTTTTTTTCTAGTTCATCATATAAATACAACATTTTCAATACTTCACAATGAGTACTATAAAACTTTGGGTTAATATGGGGGAATACCCACCATTAGTTGCATAACATCATGTAGCATAACAGATAATGTCATCCCAATCAAGCAATACCCATTGTCAATTCAATTAAAAAACACCTATCATGTTTTTTCTGGTTGCCATGCACAGTGTGCAAGAACCTGAGGATACAAAAGAGAGCAAGACATAGACTAAGGCAAATGTGAATTAGGTTAATTATCCTGAAATCATAACTCATTAATAAGAGTCAGAGTCAAGGTTCAAGGTCATGACTTCTGATAATTAGACAATGTTTCTGTCCATTATATTATTGTCATACATAGAAACCATACATCTATGCTTTCCTACCTAAGCGAAGTCATAAATGGGACCATTCAGTACCACTAACTACTATGCAAGGGGCATGCATAATATATATTGATATCAAGTATGTATTCATTTGTATCAGTATAATCTTAAATAATTTAATGTAATTTCTCAAATATCTTTAATATGATTTCTCTTATTTACATAGCAGAGTGTAGTAGTTGAGGGCATAGACCTCCAGCAGAAGGCCTAGTGCTGAATCTTGGTTCTGCTTCTTAGTAGCTGCCCAACCTTAGGCAATGTGTGGTGCCCGTTTGGGCCTTGATTTCCTCAACTACACAATGAATATTTTAAAAATATCAACTTTATTGGGTTGTCATAAAAATTAAATGAATTGATATTTGTATAACCTTTAGCATAGCTTGGTACCAAGTAAATATATATTTGTTAAATAAATATAATCAATAAATGTTTGAAAACCTTTGAGGGCATCATTTGATAGAAAACTTAGAAGTATCTAAATGTGCCCACCTCTCTCCCTTCTTCTAATTAAGAAGGGAATTACATCAGTTAAATATCCTAGAGTAGTGTGGATTCTTAAACCTATAGAAAAATACACCTGAATAAATCCTCCACATGGTGCGATAGATAAGGAGCACAAACAATCTAACTGCTTATGACAGAATAACTTTATGAAGAAATATATATTGATGTAAAGAGCACAATAATTTTGTTGCATTGCCAAATGGTCATATTTTCAGTATATTAATGTGGAGAAAGCAAAACTACTTTCTTGGCTGTGATTTCAAATCCTGTAGGCTCAAAGAGGAGAGGTCCCATCACGAAAACACATTATACATGAGAAGAAAAATGTGAAGAAAACAAATGTAATTAACAGCTTCATAGGTGAAAGTAATATTAAATCATGCTTTTCTAAAGGAGTATATGTGATAGGAATTGAATAAGTATGACAATTTTAGATAATAAAAATATTGGTCTAATACCTGAAGTTTTCCTTTGTGCTTCATCATAACTTGTGGAATTCACTGTGTTCTGTTTTAGCTCTTAATAAGGACACAAAGTCAAGCAAGTCCAAAGTCAGATTGCACCCTCATTATACTTCTACTTCAAATAACACTAAATAGAACTTTCTCATTTCGTAAAGAACTCTTCATATATATAAACCGACATGTGAGATTTCAATAGAAAGTTTGATTATTTTCTAATGTTAGTCCATGCTTTTCCTTAATGGTAGGGAAATGTAACAAAGACAAATGAAGGTTGATGTTTGAGACCTAATTGTATACCTTTGATATTACTTAATATACCTGAAATAAATTTTCTTACCCGCAAACATGGACATATTAACAATTATGCACTATAATGGTATTGCAAGAAAGAATGGTATTTTTAATATGCAACCATTTATCCCTCCTGTTTTTTATGGCCCCAAGTTTCCTCCCCCTAAACCAGTTCAAAAATTCTGATCCACTTTGGCTCAGTGGAAGCTGTGACAGGATTAGGAGTCTGCTAGATCCCTGGATCAGGGTTTCTCATTAGGCTGTAATAAAGGTGTTGGCTGTGCTCTCATCTCAAAGCTCCATGAAGGGACAATTGCTAATTCATCAAGAGGATATGTTTTTGCTTTCCTGGGCTGCTCAAATGAATACTATACAGTGAGTTAGTTTAAAAAATGGTGTGATGGTTAGGCTAATGTGTCAAATTGGCCAGGTAATTGTGCCCAGTTGTTTGGTCAAGCAGGCACTGGACTAATTGTAATACAAGGACAATTATAGACTTTAGTGATTAGTGAGTTTACTGCATAGATGGCTAATTATATCTACAATCATCCAGGGAGATTCCTGTCAGCAATGAGTGAGGTTTTCTCCAATAAGTCAGATGCCTTAGAACGGGAAGTGACCCCAACATTCACGGAGAATTTCCAAGATCTTCTTTGGGCAGCAACGTCCCCCAGAAACTCATCAAGGACCTTCATTGGACTTACATTGGAGCTCCTGGTTGAAGCCTGCTGTGGAATCTGGACTTGTGCATCCCCACGGTTACATTAGACACTCTGATAAGATCTCTTACTATTGACAGATATCTCTCTTGATTTTGTGTCCATAAGGAACCATGACTAAGACAGCTTGAAACAAGGTGACATTCTTGAGGAACAGAGTCTTAAACATGGGATTTCTGAGGTTGTTCTGGAATTTTCACAATTGACTTTCTACTCTAATTGGAATCAAGGATACTAATGACTCCCTTTCCAATAATGAAGAAACTGCTAGCAGTCCATGGCACGAGTTGGCAATTGAGATACCCAAAATGTCATAACTGGATTCCCTTACTTCCACATTTATAAGAATCAAGTATCTGAGTGAGTGTTTTCAACATCTTAACAGTTTTGTGGAGTCAAAAGATATAATAATGTTGGCTGGCTCCTCCTAGATACTCTGGAGACTGTTACAAAAGAAAGAGATGAGTTAAAGATGTCAAATTTGAAACTTAAACACCACATTAATGATGCAAAATTTCTATATGTGCTCTGAAAGAAAATCTTGTCTCCTGTAGCCTCAGGTCCAAATATCTGAGAACCACAACTCAGACTCTCATTGTACGAGAAGCAAAGTTACAAAGCAAACTAAAAATCTCAACCTCACAGGATTTCTGCACTTAAAGTGAAGGCATTGATTGGAAAAGAATGGAACCCAGAGAATTGTGATGGAGACATATGGGATGGTGATAATATTGGTGGGGACATTGGAACACTAAATTCTGCTGAGACTTTACCAGGTAAGACTGTCATGGCCTGCCCTGTGGAGGCCGCACCTTGTCAACCTTGTACCATCCAGCCTCTGGGCTGCCCTAGGAAGTCTGGACCTCCTCTCAGCCCTGAGGCAGGTACCAACCAAACTCCAGCATGCACTGCTGAGTCTCCAGTCTACTCTGAGGAATTTGCCTGTGAACATCTGCCTGAAGAGATTAACTCTGTCTCACCAGAAGACAATTCAAAGGAATGCCCTGAGGAGAGTACCTTGCAAGACAGTTCTAATACTTCTCCTTACTCAGCCGCACCACCCCACTTGTCTTAGAGACCTATTACTAGACTGAAATCACAACAAACCGCCAAAGGTGAAATACAAAGTGTGACCCATGAGGAAGTAAGATATATTCAGAAAGAACTGCAAGAGTTTTCCAACTTGTATAGACAGAAATCAGGAGAATATGTTTTGTAATGAAATCTAAGGATATTGGATAATGGTGGAAGGAATATAAAGTTGGATCAGGCTGAATTTATTTATATGGACCCACTAAATAGACCCTCAAGCTGTAGCTTGAGGGGTTAGAAAGTGCTCTAACAGTTTGTTTGGGTGTCTGACTGATACATGGACTAAAAGATGGCCTACCATGTCTGAGGTTGAGATACCTGATTTGCCATGGTATATAGTAGAGGAGGAAATTCAGAGGCTTAGGGAGATCGGAATGCTAGAACGTATTTACCATTTGAGAGCTACCCACCCACCCCAGGAAAGTCCAGAGGACACACCTTTAACCAGGACTGTGAGGAATAAATTTGTAAGGCTAACTCCATCTTGCCTGAAGAGCTCTGTGGTTGCTCTTCTCTGTAGCCCAGATATTACTGTAGGGAGGGCTGTAATGGAATTAGAATAATTAACATGGGGATGATCTGAAATCGCTCTGGTAAAAGTCAAGTATAGGCAGTTAACTGCCAAAGACAAGGTGGGTGTGGCTACCTCAATGAAAGGCAGTTTCAAAGAAGCACTCAAAATAGTCTGAATTGCATAGAGTTATTGTATTGCGTCATACATCATGGAGTAGCTAGAAGTAAAAGAGTTGGGCACTCTACACAATTTCTTCTGGATCTGCATAAACAGAAGAGTTCTAGGTCGAGTAAACAAAATCCTAACTCAAATTACAGACACAGAGAACCATGACCCCTTAATCAATTCCCAGACTTGAGACAGTTTAAAAACCCAGAACCCCTTGAATGAGGAGGAGGCCCGGTCCCCTTGGGTAAGGATCCTGTTAAATTGCCAAAAATTTATATGGTTAATCTTCCTCCCACCTTTCCCTAAAGAGACCTATGGCATTTTACCAGAGTAACTGTGCATTGGGGAAAAGGAAATGATCAGATGTTTCTGGGATTATTTGACACTGGTTCAGAAGTGTACCAGGAGACCTAAAAATGTCAGAGTAGAGGCTTAAAGAGATGATGTGATTAATGAAATTTTAGCTCAGATTAGTCTCACAATTGGTCCAGTGGGTCCCCAGACCCATTCTGTGTTTTTTTCCCCAGTTCCAGAATTCATATTTGGAATAGACATACTCAGTAACAGGCAGAATCCCCACAGTGGGTCCCTGACTTATGGATTGAGGACTATTATAATTTGAAAGGCCAAGTGGAATCCACTAGAACTGCTCCTACTTGGCAAAAGAGGAAATCAAAAGCAATACCGGATTCCTCGAGGGATTGCAGAGATTTGTGTCACCATCATGGTCTTGAAGGATGCAGGGGTGCTGATTCCCACCACATCTTCCTTCAACTCTTCATCTGTGCAGGAAACAGATGCATCTTGGAGGATAACTGTAGATTATCTAAAGTTAACCAGGCTGTGACTCCCATTGCAGCTGCTGTCCCAGATGTGGTATCATTGCTTGAGCAAATCAATATTTCCCCTGGAACCTGGTATGCAGCTGTTGATTTGGCAAATACTTTTTTCTCAATTGCTATTAGTAAGGAACACCAGGAACAGTTTGCTTTCAGCTGGCAAGTCCAGCAGTATACCTTCACTGTTCTGTCTCAGGGGTATATCAGCTCTGCAGCCCTATGTCATAATATTGTCTGCAAGGACCTTGATCATCTCTCCCCACCAGAAGAAATCATACTGGCTCATTAAATTGATGATATCATGTTAATAGGACCTAGTGAGCAACAAATAGAAAAGACTCTAGACTTATTTATAAGGTGTTTGCATGAGTAAGAATAGGAGATAAATCCAACTAAAATACAGAGTCCTTCCACCTCAGTGAAATTTCTAGGCATCCAGTGGTGTGGGGCATGTCGAGTTCTCCCTTCTAATGTGAAGAATAAGCTGTTGTTTCTGGCCCCTTCTACCATCATACAAGAGGCACAATACTTAGTTGGTCTCTTTGGATTTTGGAGACAACACATTCCTCATTTGGGTGTGCTACTCTGGCCCATTTATCTGGTGACAAGAAAAGCTGCTAGTTTTGATTGGGAACTGGAGCAAGAGGAGGCTCTACAATAGGACTAGGCTGCTGTGCAAACAGAACTACCAATTGGGGCATATGATACTTCAGATCCAATGGTGCTGGAAGTTTTAGTGGCAAATAGAAATGCTGTCTGGAGCCTTTGGTAAGCCCCTATAGGGGAATCATAATGCAGACCCCTGGGATTTTGCAGCAAAGCCCTTCCATCTTCTGCAGATAACTACTCTCCTTTTGAGAAGTAACTTTTGGCCTACTACTGGGCCTTTAGTAGAAACTGAACACTTGACTATGGGCCATCAATTTACTATGAAACCTGAGTTCCCTATCATGAGCTGGGTCTTGTCTGACCCTCCCAACCATAATGTTAGGCATGCACAGCAGCACACCATAATAAAGTAGAAGTGGTATATGCGAGATAGGGCTCAATTGGGTCCTGAAGGCATGAGTAAGTTACATGAGGAAGCAGCCCAAATTCCCATGGTCACCATCCCTGCCATGTTACCTTCTCTTTCCCAGCTCACAGCTTTGGCCTCTTGGGGAGTCCTTTACAATCAGTTGACTGAGGAAGAGAAATCTCGGGCCTGGTTTATGGCTGGTTCTGTAAAATATGCAGGTACCACCCAAGAGTGGACAGTTGTAGCAGGGCAGCCCCTTTCTGGGACATCAATGAAGGAGGGTGTTGAGAGCTAATCATTCCAGTGGGCAGAACTTTGAGCAGTATACCTGGTTGTTCATTTTGCTTGTAAGAAGAAAGTACCAGAAGTGAGTTTGTACCCTGATTCATGGTCTGTTACTGATGCTTTGGCTGGATGGTTAGGAATTGGAAGGAGCATAATTGGAAAATTGGTGACAAAGAGGTCTAGAGAAGAGATATGTGGATAGACATTTCTGAGTGAGCAAAAACATGAAAATATTTGTGTCCTACATGAATAGTCACCAGAGGGTTACTTCAGCAGAGGAAGATTTTAATAATCAAATGAACAAGATGACCAGCTCTGTGGTTAATGCTCAGCCTCTTTCCCCAGCCACTCCTGTCATTGCCCAATGGACTTGTATTAGTCAGCCAAAGGGGTGCGGATGCAAAATACCAGAAATTGGTTGATTTTTATAAAGGGTATTTATTTGGGTTAGGAGTTTACAGATACGATGTCATAAAGCATAAGTTATTTCCCTTACCAAAGTCTATTTGGAGCAAGATGGCTGCCAACGTCTGCAAGGGTTCAGGCTTCCTGGGTTCCTACATTTCTGGGGCTGGCTTCTCTTTCCTCTGCATGCTGACTTCCTAGGGCTCCAGTTTAAGTCTTCAGCATCAAACTCCAAAATCAAAACTCCAACATTAAAAGCCCTCAACTTTGTTCTTTGCCACACCTTTATCTCTGAGTCCCCACCAACAAAGGGGTGGGGATGCCACTCCCTAATCATAACTCAGTTATGCCCAGGTACAGATCAAATTACAAGCATAATCCAATACTTCTTTTTGGAATTCATCAATTATTTCAAACTGCTACAGTGCTAATGAACAATGTGGCCATGGAGTTAGCAATGGAGTTTATACATGGGCTCAGCAATATGGACTTTCCCTCACCAAGGCTGACTTGGCTACAGCCACTGCTGAGTGCCCAACCTACCAGCAGCAGAGACCCACACTCAGCTCCTGATATGGCACCATTTCTCAAGGTGAGCAGCCTGCTACCTGGTGGCAGGTTGACTATAGTGGACCACTTCCAACATGGAAGGGGCAGCAATTTGTTTTAACTGGAGTAGACACATACTCCAGATATGGGTTTGCATTTCCTGCATGCGATGCTTCTTCCAATACTGCCATCTGTGGATTTACTGAATGTTTTATCTACTGCCGCGGGATTCCTCACAGCATTGCTTCTGATCAAGGAACCTATTTCACAGTAAACGAAGTGTGGAAATGGGCACATGCCCATGGAATTCACTGGTCTTACCATGTTCCCCATCACCTTGAAGCATCTGGATGGATAGAATGGAGGAATGGCCTTTTGAAGACTCAATTATGGCACCAACTAAGTATCAATACTGTGCGGCGCTGGGGCAATGTTCTCCAGGAGGCTGCATATGCTCTAAATCAGTGTCCACTCTATGGTGCTTTTTCTCCCATAACCAGCATCTATGGGTCCAGGAATTTAGGGGTGGAAAAGGGAGTGGAACCACTCTTTATTACCCCTAGTGATCCAGTAGGAATTTTTGCTTCCAGTCACTGCAACCTGAAGCATTCCTGATCTACAGATTTTAGTCCCAACAGGAGAAGTGCTGTCACCAGGGAGCACAACAATGATTCCATTGAACTGGAAGTTACAACTGCCACCTCTCCACTTTGGGCTCCTCTTACCTCTGAATCAACAGGCAAAGAAAGAAATTACTGTACTGGCTAGGGTGATTGATCCCGAATATCAAAAGGAAACAGGACTGTAGCTGCATAATGGGGATAAAGGAGAGTTTGCCTGGAATACAGGAGTTCCTCTAGGGCATTTCCTAGTATTGCCATGTCCTATGATTAAAGTCAATGGAAAATTGCAGCAACCCAATCAAATCAGGACTAACAATGGCCCGGAATCTTCAGGAATGAAAATTGGGGTCACCCCACCAGGCAAAGAACCACAGCCAGCAGAAGTGCTTGCTGAGTGTAATGGAAACATGGAATGGGTAGTGGAAGAAGGTAGTGATAAATATGATCTTCGACCACATGATCAGTTACAGAAATGAGGACTATAATGGTCATGAATCTTTCCTCCTTATTTCATTATGGTTATGATTGTATATTTACACAAAATGAATTTCTTTGTCTTCTTCCCCTTTTACCTTATTGTGTAACAAGTTGTATTAGTTTCATGTCAAAATATTTGAGGATGTCTAGTTTAAGAGTGAATATTAACCAAGAACTTGCACCCTTTTCTGTAGGGAATTATTGTGTTTTTGGATGTATGCAGGAGAGTTGAGCATATATATGTATATATATGCATGTCTGTTATTGCTTTTACTTAGAGACTAAATATGGTTTAAAGTAATGTGTGTGGTTGCTAAGTTGACAAGGGATGGACTGTGATGATTAGGTAATGTGTCAACTCGGCCAGGTAATTGTGCCCAGTTGTTTGGCCAAGCAGGCACTGTGCTAATTGTATTACAAGAGCATTTATGGACTTTAGTCACCAGTGACTTTACTGCAGTGGTAAATCATAGATAGCTGATTACAATTACACCAATCAGGGAGATTGCCATCAGCTATGAGTGATGCTTTATCCCATCAGTGGAATGCCTTTAAAGGGAAAGTGATTCCAGCATTTAGTGAGAATTTCCCATCTCTTCTTTGGACAGTCAACATCTCCCAGATACTCATCAAGCACCCTCTTTGGATTTTAATTGGAGCCCCTGGTTGCAGCCTACCTGCCAAATCTGGACTTATGCATCCACACAATTGCATGAGAGACTCTCATAAAATCTGTTACTATTGACAGATATCTCTTGATTCTGTTTCCCTAGAGAGCTCTTACTAATACAAATAGGTATTTATTTGCTTACACTTTTGATACTAAAAGTCCAAATCAAGGCATCATTCCTACATGTAGACTCTACACTTCTGGAGCTGGCTTCTGACCATTCTTGTTCCTTAGCTCGTCCCGTGGCAAGGCACATGGCAGCATCTCCTGGCCTCTCTGTTCTTTACTGTGTTTTATTGATTTCATCTTATTTTCTGTGGTTTTTTCTCTCTGTGTTTGAATTTCAATCTGCTTATAAAAGACTTGAGTAATAGGACTAAGACCTATCCTGACTGAACTGAGTCCCACCTCAAATTAAAGAACCTCATCAAAAGATTGTATTTATAATGGACTCACACCCACAGGAATGCACTGAATTTAAGAATATGTTTTCATAGGGGTACATACAGCTTCATTCCACTACAGGATCTATGCCATAATTTCTAGGTGGAAGACTCAAGAAGACAGGAATTCTCTGAGATGGAGTCATTCTCTGTTGTCCTCAACACATGGAGCATAAGCCCTCCAGCAGTGAACTACTCCCTGATCTAGCACAGCATGGCAACATCAGTAGGATTCCCAAATCTTTGAATACAGTGCATAAGTAGTGGCAAGAGTAATTTGAGGACTCTTATCAGAAAAAATGAAGCATGTCTCAATGACTTCCTACAAGTATTAAATTGCCTAAGTGGACAAATAGCACTGGGAAACAGATGTACGAGAACCCCACTCAACTACCCCACCTTCAATCATTTCCTTGGTACTTTGAAAACTCTGATAAACTCAGATACAAGGCTGGGGAATTGCACAGGAGGAAATCTATGGTAGGTCAGGGCCACGAAATAAATTAGGTTGAGTCATGAAAAGATAGAAAAAGTTCTGTCTTCTACTCTTGGTTTGGAAATTGCCTTTTCAGCCCATGTATACAAAGTGACTAATTCAAGACTTGGAATGTTGCAGATGCTTACTAAATGTAGTAGTGTTTCCTAGGGAAACAGAACTTATAGAAGGTATCTGTATATTTTATGAGATTTTACAAAATTGTTTCACATAGCTATGGGAATGCACAAGTCCAACTTATGTAAGACAGCCTGAAAGCTGGAAACTCTAATGGTTTTTGGTGAATTTTCCAGGAAAAGCTGGCTGGTTGAAGTAGAGATGGAAATTATTTCTTTTGAAAGCTGAAATCATCACTTCTACTTTTAAGGCTTCAACTGTTTGGATGAGACATCTCTCATCAAATTGCTGAAAGCAGTCTCCTTCGTTGATTTTAAATGTAATCAGCCATAGATGCAATCAATTTACTAATGATTTAGGTCCACAAAATGTCCTCACAATGACAATTAGGCCAGTACTTGCTTGACCAAAGAACAGGGCACCATTACCTGGCCAATTTGAAACCTGACTCTAACCATCCCACTAAATGACAGCTATTTCAAGTTTAAATATTTTCCAATACTAATCAATATTCTGAACATCTTAAAAATAAGTCATCTCTATGTAAAGAACACAAGCTCTATTAGAAAAAGGAAATTCATTCACGTTGGGGGTATTAGAGAGCTATTGATCAATGTGTTTTCGGAAATGTCTATCTCATAAGTAATAGTGCTCCTGGAATTGAAATCTGACTCACTGCTAGATATCTTCTACTGCCTACTTATTTTCATAACAGCAGTAATCTGTGGGTATCTCACACTGCCCATCCAGAAAATGGAGACCTTATCCCTCTCACCAAAATGTCATTTGGAGGTTTTTGGTAGGGGCAGAATACTACATTGTTCATTCCCCTAATTAAATATTTTATCTTTTTAAAAATTATTTTCCATTAAGTATCCAAAGTAAATATTAAATAAGCAGTGAATTATAATTGTTAAATAATTATCTTTGAAAAGCCTTCCTCATCACATGAGAAAATAATTGCTAATATTCATTAACTAATATGTAACAGATACTAGCCTAAGTGCTTTGTATATATTATTTCACTTATTTCCCATCACCTTATGAAATAAGTACTGATTTTATTGCTATTTTTATAGCTGAGGAAACTGAGGCCCAAGTTTGCCCAGATAGTAAGTAAATGAACTAGGATCCCATGCACTCAGTCTCTAGAAACCACATACTTAACCGCTTTCTCAAGAAACTAATCACATCATCAAAGTTGGGAAAGCACTGCAACTGATATTGGGAGACAACTCAAAGTGCTTTTAAGTCTGAGTTCCACTTTGGGTAGATGGTTAATATTTGTCAGCCTCATTTTTCTCATATGTATACTCATGTCTTCCTCCCAAATTTGCGGTAAGAGTTAAAAGCAGCAAAAGCCCAGGTAAAAGCAGCAAAAGCCCAGGTATTAAGTGTCTTAGAAGGTCTAAGTTGCTATGTTTAAGTCTTATTTCCAAGTTTCTTAGATGATCAGTTGTGATGTCAGTGAAACATTTAGAAAATTCTAAGTCACAAGAAAAAGGAAATCAGTTACTTTTATTAATTAAGTCTATTAATATAAATAGCTGATTATTTAATAATAAATAGCTAATTATTTAATGTATCAGGTACTGTCCAAATGCTTCTATATATTAGCTAACAAAATCCCTAAGGAAATTAAAAAAAAAAAACCCTGGGAAGTAAGTACTATTCTACAGATGAGAATACTCAGTGACAGAAGAGTTAAGTCTAACTTCAAAATTGTGCACTTTCTACTAAGAAAAGTCAAATAATCATCAAAATGGAAATAATAATAGTGTTTATCTTATAAAGTTGTATTAAATGTAATAAAGTAAAATGCATAGAACAGTGACTGACATATGACAAGAACTCAAAGATTAGTTGTCATCATCAACATCAACATTCTCCAATTAATGAATTTTTTTATTCTAAAGGTTCTTTGTTGTTCAAATTGGTTCTCTGAAAACAAACACCTAGTTTTCTAGACACAATTGGTTATTTGGAAACAGAAAGACTATTTCCCTAGAAGCAATCTTAAGAACATTTCTCAGATTTCTCGGTTATTCTGTCCTATTCAATTAATACCGTCATGTGATTTTATAAATCTCATTTATCAAATTCCAGCCAAGAGACAGACCAGGGACCTGAAAAGCCCCAGCTAAAAGGATGGGAAAGATAGCAGTAGAGATAGTAGTTCAAGAGAAGATTTGCAGCTGTGTAAAAGTGAGCTAGTCTGGAAGAGGAATGAAATCATTAAAAATAAAAGAGTTCAGGTTTGAATAAATGGATTGATTTGACACTAATAAGTTATTGAAGAGGCACGGATGGTACTTGAAAAGAGAGACCAAAATGCAAGTTGGTTTGAAAGCTGAAGTTCAGTACACATACAGGAAAAGAGGTTCCAGGAATAGGGACTAAAAAGGCAAAGATGGGAGGGTTTGGGGTAGTAAAGACACTAAGAAAGCAAGAAGACGTTCACTTTCCCTGAGTTCAGACAGGAGAAAGGAACTGTGTCTAGCTGTATTTTTGTTCTACCCACAATTTTGCTTTTGTATTTTTGTGTTTTATGCTTCTGAGGCAGAACAGCTAAGCAATGCTCAGATCATGGTCGGCTGTGTATGTCTTGCTAAGACATTTAGACAGTTTCTTGAAGGCCATGAGAAGACACTGAAGGGTTGTAATTCAAGGAGTCAACTCTCCCTACTAAAATATTAGTCTTAATTTTTGCAGTTTACTTTCCATGCGGGCTTGATATTACATCCTGCTTCCAGGCAACTACCTAAAATGCTGTAACTTAGAGCTTTTGCTTGGAATGATTTAGTGATTTTGATTTCTAGTGAAGCAGTCACAGAAAGTTAAACATCCAGTTCATTAACATAAAAATCTTGCGGGTGATGTTTTAAAGCTCAGTATTTATTAACAACACACCTACATTATTTTTAACAAGCAGGGACACAACATTCATTTACTTGAGGTCACTAGATATGGAGGTCCATGGCAGCATTATTCTTGGGCTAAACAATTTAATATATAATGTAAATGTTTCTTACAGATGAATATAAGTTTAGCGAGAATGTTCACTCAGGACTTAGGTATACAGAAATTTTTCCCCCTTTATTGAATCAAATGTGTTTACATGTTGCTCCATAGAATCATTAAAGTCTGAAGCCTCCCTAGATTTACTGTAAACTGTATGCAGGATGTCTTGAACCCCACAGAGCACTATCTGCATTGGTGCTCCATCTCCAAAGTGGATGTTCAATATCTTCATCTGCCGGAAAAAATTTAGGCTATAATAATTAGACTATTTTGCTTGGACATTTATAAGGCAATGGAAAGATGTTTGCATAGTCTAAAGTGCATCAATCGATTGTTTAAACATTTTCTTTTCCTGCCTCTCAGGAGAATGTAAAAGTTAGAGGCAAGCCAAAAATAGTTGTCTAATCCACAGTGCTGATCTGTATACTGATAGGAATTCTTCTCTTTCAAAAAAATCAAAGAAAACAAATGGCTTGGGCATTTAGATTTACCAAGTTCTGTATTCTATTTTTCATAAATTTAAGCTATATTTAAGCTAATATATATACCAAACTTTCCTGCCTTCTGGGAAAAAGTATGCTGAATACAATGTAAAGTTTTCCTGGTAACTCAGGGCCACACAAAACTTTTTGTGTACAAATTTTCCATCACTAACAAATTATCACAATTCTAGCGTCTAACACCAGACAAATTTTTTAGTTTACAGATCTATTGGTTAAAATTGTGACACAGGTTTTATTGGGATAAAATCAAGGTGTGGGTAAGTCTTCCTTCCTTTCTAGAGGATCTGAGATATCCTCAAACCAGCAGCATAGCATCTTCCAAACATTCCCCCCCCCCCCCCAACCTCCACATCGTCACATCTCCTTCATTGCTTCATTGCTTCTGGGACTTCTGCCCCCCTTTTACATGGACTCCTGTGATTTGATTGAGCCCAACTGGATTATTTAGCATAACATTCTCAAGATCTTTACTTTATTCATATCTTCAAGTCATATTTTCATGTAAAACAATAAACACAGGTTACATGAATTCAGGCATTTTTCTGTCTCCCATTTCTACCCTACATGGTAAGCTAGTGATGCTACCATGTCAACTGGGGTTGCTGTTTGTGCCTATCCTACCTGGCTTCAGGCTTTTAGACTCTCTGGATTCCTGTATCTGCTCTCAATAGCTTGTTTTAACTTCTCCTTCAATGATCAGCTATTGTGTAACAGCCTTTGCCCAGGTTGTTCTATGATTACTAGAAGGAGGGAGAAACACAGAGAAGATAAGAGAGAGATTGAAGGTAGTCTCTGAGTTAGGTCCAATGTGATTTGTGTGATCAAATTGCATGACCTTCGGAATATCCTTGTTGTCTATTCAAAGGATTTTATTGCTGGTTTCTGTTTTTCAGTTATGCTCTGCTCTTCTAATCCCACTCAGTTATCCATACTCTCTCCCTTGAATTTCATTCTCGATCTTTTCTCTGTGCCTATACTCCTACTGTCCCCGCTTCCAATTGCCTAGAATATCCTTTTTTCACTTTTCTCCCTTACAGAATCCTTTTCAAACATGCATTCCTTTTATAGGTTTTCTTACTCTGTCTTCAAAATCAATCTCTTCCTCATTTGTGCTCCTTTTGAATTGTGTTCATGTTAAAAGAGTTCTCACTCTATTGGATTTAGGTGTTTATGTGTTTGCCTATCCCTACTAAGTTGTGAGTTCCTTTAAGGATGGTGCTGTGTGCTATTTATTTTTCCCAGCTCGCATTACCATCCCTGGTACAGAATTTATTGCTAGAGAGTTGAATATGTACCAGCACACATCATGGTCCCTGCTACAGATTTTTTTTGCTGCTAGAGAATTGAACATGTAATTTGCTGAATATGCAGCCAACCTGGAGGGTCAAAAGACTTTACTGGCCAATTGGTATGAGTGCCCACTGCTTCTGGGCCTGTTCATCACCGATCCCCTTGTATTTCACTTCTTAAAGGTATGCAAGAAATTTCTGAACAAATGGATGAATAAATGAAGGTAAACTAGTGATTGGGTTTTGTCACATTAGTGCTTTACTTCCTTTTCACTCAAAAAAAAGGAACTTCAGCCTTATGAACAGTCACCTCTTACTTCTATCTATGTTGAATCACTTACACAGTGCTGAACTTTCCTTATCTTATTTGCTAGTCCACATAACTCTATGAATTAGATGTTCTTCTTTTCCCCATTTTCTAATAAGGAATATAATACTGAGAAAGTATTTTGCCAAAGATCACGCTACTGTCAAGTGGGATATGAACCTAGACCTTGCTATTCTCTAACATCTTTGTTGGATTATTTCCCAAATATGCTGTTTATGTGACCAATGTGGTTTTGAAAACTTTGTCGCATTCCTGGGATGGAAGGAGCAGAAAAACATGATGATTTATAGTACAGGCTCTGGAATCAGACAGATGGGTCACAATATTTGACACCACCACTTAAAATCTGAATCCCCTGCAAATGTTTCTTAACTTCCTGAACCTCAGTTTCTTGAAATTCAAGACTAGAAAGAATAATATTTCCTAACTCAAATAGTCATTGTGACAATTAAATGAGATGTTATGTGGCTAAATCTTTCCTAATGTTGCTGTGAGGAAAAATTAGGTATTATAGTTAATATCTGGCAAATAGTAAGGATTCAAAATACCAGTTGATATTAAATAATAAGATAATTGTAATCTTTCTCATTTTTGAAAACTGCTTATTTATTTAACAAACCTCCTTTCCTATATAGAGAAACTTCCAATTAGTTGAATCATCACAAATTCTAAAACAGTGTAATCTAAAAGAACAGCATTTTGTCATATTTGTAGTGAAGCCTCTTTGTCTTTACCTCAAAAAGAACATGAACACAAGACCCCAATGCTGAATTTACTCCTCCTATACTCAAGGCAAACAAAGTGTTACAATCTAGTAAATTCACATATATGATGGGCTGACAGGATCTTCCCCCAAAGAGCAGTGTGAACGTGAAGAAGAAATGAAACCAGTCAATTCAGAATATCTCTAGGGCATTTAGTATCAAGAGTAACTTGGATGAGGAATTCAAATAGTGGACTCCAATGTATGAATTGCCTCAAAATGTTCTAGAACATTTCATATATTCGTCCATTTATATCATGATGGGGTAGATCATATTCTAATTTATGTAAGAATTTGAGCATAATGAAACTGCATAAACTTATGAAATTATGAAAATAGAGCAGGACAAAGGGTTAATTAATGTAGGAAAAGAAAAGGTATTTTGTATAAAGTTAAGAGTAAGAAAAGATAAAATGTATACCAGTAAGTATACTACACAATTGCTAAAGATAAGTTCCAGATTTGCCTCTGATCTTCTGAATTAGCTAGCCAAAAAGTTGCTGATGCCAAGAACCAGAAATCTGTTGACTTTTATAAATGGTATTTATTTGGGTAAAAGCTTACAGTTAAAAGACCCTAAAGAGTCCTACTCAAGGTACCATAAAATCTATTTTCTCACCTAAGTCTGTTGCCAAGTGTTGAAGCAAGATGGTTGCCAATCTCTGCAAGGGTCCAGCCTTCTTCCTCTTAAGGCTTCATTGGCCCACCTTCTTCTGACTTCAGATGGAGGGCTTATTTATTTCTGTGCCTTTTCAGATGCTCAGGGCTCTGATGTCTTCAGCTGTAAACTATCAGGCAAATGGCTCAGCTCTCCCCAGGGCTTTAACTGAGCATTCTCCTTTTTGTCACACGGCAGGACCAAAACAACAAAGGTCTCTCTACTTCCATGTCTGTGGAGCTCTCTTTCTTCCTGTGCCTTCTTCTATATCTTCTCCTGTATGTCTTCTTATTTAAGTGTCCATTTATATAGACCAAGGGGGCAGGTAATTAACCCTAAGTCATGCCCTACTGATGTGATCCAATAAAAGGCCCTGAATAAATTTAATCAAGTAAATTTAAACCTTTGATTTTAAATCAATCAAAGGGTATCTTACCCAGAGGAACAGACCAGTTTACAAATATAATTTATATCTCTTTTTGGAACTCATAAATAATATCAAACTGCCACAGCCTCCCAGTATCTAGAGCAAAACCAAAAAAGATAATCTATACATGATCTAAAAATTAAACAACATATGGTATGGTTGCATTTTCGGGAAATTGGAATTGTCCTGAATGACATTACAATGATGGATACAGGCCATTACATATCTTGTCTTAAGTTACAAAAATGTGTGGGAGACAGTTAAATAATAATGTAAACTATGATCCACACTTAGTAGCAATGCTCCAGTATGTGTTCATGAATTGTAACAAATGTACCATACTAACGAAAGATGATGTTAATGTAGGAAAGTGTGGGAGGGGTAGGGAGTGGGGCATATGGGAATCCCTTACATTTGTCAAAATTTATTGAAGTGTATCTCTCATACTTAAACATACATAAACAATAAGTGTACAGTAATAGTTGTGAACTTACAAAACAAACATTTATAACATCATACAGGACTCTCTCACCTCACCCTACCACCAATATGTTGCATTGTTGCTAAACATTTTTAACTAATGATTAAAGAACATCCTCAAAATTTTACTACTAACCAAACTATTTACTCCAAACCCACCCTAATATTATTACTATCTTTATATCATTTATATGTGAACATACATAAACAATCAGTGTATAGTAAAAGTGTGAACTTACAAAGCAACATGCATAGCATCTTACAGGGATCCCATACACCAACTCTCCACCAACATCTTGCATTGTCATGAGATATTTGTTACAAATAATGAAAGAATGTTGTCAAAATCTTACTACTAGTTATAGTCCTTATCTTACATTTGGTGTATTTTCCCTCTAATACACCTTATTATTATTTTTTAAATATATTTTTATGACAGAAGTTGTAAACTTATAAAACAGTCATTGCACATGTGCAGAATTCCAAAACAACACCACACTATCAATATATCACACTGTAGTGGAAACTTTGTTAGGGATAAGATAATATCGTTTGATTGTTACCATGTCCATAGTGTACATTTCACACACATTTTTCCATAATGCCCCATTATCAATATAGTATATCTTTGGAATAGATGCAGTAATATTATATTATTACTGCTAACCACTGTCCATTGGTCACTCCAGTTGTATGTCCTCCATGCGTCTCCACATTCCCACCACCCTGCAGTAGTGATGTACATTTGCTCTAGCTCAGAAATGACACTCTTGCATCTGTACCATCAATCACAATTCTCATCCACCTCTTGGTTTACTGTGCTAGTCAATTCCTAGATTATTCTCTAGCATTCTGTCAATTGGCATTTATATATCTAGACTACCCTTTTCAGCCACATCCCCATTTATCAACTAGCTGTTATTCACTATGTGTCACCATTCACTCTATACATTTCCATACTTTTACAGCAAAGCTAATTAAAACTTTTATATGCATTGAACATCAGTAGTCCATGTCAGTCCTCCTCTTATGTCCTTTAAGAATCCACCACCTACCATCAGGTCTTGAAAATATTTTCCTACAGTTTCTTCTAGAAGCTTTATTGTTCCTGCTCTTACTTTTAGGTTTTGGATTCATTTTGAGGTAAATTTTGGGTAAGGTGTGAGATAGGGTTACTCTTTCCTTCTTTTGGCCATGGAGATCCTGTTGTTTCACTACCATTTGTCGAATGGACCCCTCTGCCCAAGCCGTGTGGATTTGGCAGGCTAGTCAAAAATCACTTGACCATACATGTGAGGATCTGTTTCTGAACCATCAATTTACCTTGGTCTATGTGTCTGTCTTTATGCCAGTACCATGCTGTTTTTACCACTATATGTAGGTAATATGATTTAAAGTGTGGATATTAGGGTTCACTTTTCCTTTTAAATATGTTTCTGGCAATTCAGGACCCCTTACCCTTCCAAATAAATTTGATAATCATGTTTTCAATTTTTAAAATAAATGCTTGTGGAATTTTGCATTGAATCTGTATATCAATTTGAGTAGAATTGAAATCTTAATGATATTTAGTTTTCCAATCTGTGAGCACGGGATGATCTTCTAGTTATTTAGGACTTTTTAAATTTCTTTTGACATTGAATACAAGTTCTTTACAACGTTGGTTAAGTTTATTCTTGACAGTTTGAGTTTTATCTGCCATGTTTTATTTTAACCACTCTTTTGACACTTTTAGTTACTTTTATTGATGCAAACTTCATTTCTGGACTCTCTCCCAGGACTCTCTCCTGTCTTTTCTTTTCAGGCTCTAGCATTGCCTTTAGTATTTCCTGAAAATCTGGTCTCGTGCTTAAAAAAATCTCCTAGTTTCTGTTTATCTGTGAATATCCTAATCTAGCCCTCATTTTGAAAGACAATCTTGCTGGATATAAGATTCTTGGCTCGAAGTTTTTCTCTTGTGTTATCTTAAATGTATCACACAAATGTCTTCTTGCCTCCATGATTTCTGGTAAGAAATCAACACTTAATCTTCTTGGGTATCTCTTATATGTTATGCATTGCTTTTTTGTGGGCTGTTCTCAGAATTTTCTCTTTGTCTTTGGCATTTGACATTCTGATTAGTATGTGTCTCAGAGTTGTTCTATTCGGATTTTTTGGAATGGGAGTACACTGTGCTTCTTGGACATGGATATTTGTATCCTTCAATAGGGTTGGGAAATTTTCTACTATTATTTCTTCAATATTTCTTCTGCCCCCTTTTCCCTTTTCTTCTAGTACACTCATTACACTTATGATTGAATGTCTTTAGCTATCATTTAGTTCTCTTATACCTTATCCATTTTTTTCCATTCTTTTAATTGTCTGTTATTTTGTATTTTCATTTTCAGAGGCCATTTCTTCAAGCTCAGCAATCCTCTCTTCTGCCTCCTCAAATGTGCTATTATATGATTCTAATGTCTTTTAAATTTCATTTTTTGCATGTTTCATTCCCATAAGATCTGCTATTTTTCTATTTATGCTTTCAAATTCTTATTTGTGCTCATCTGATGTCTTCTTTCTTTCTTTCTTACTCTCTCCTCTCCCCACCCCCCCCCCCAGTTGTCTGCTCTCTGTGTCCATTCACTGTGTGTTCTTCTGTGACCGCTTCTATCCTTATCAGCGGCACCAGGAATCTGTGTCCAATGTCTTCTTAATAATCTCTTTAGCCCTCTCATTGTTTGATAAGGAGATTTGTTTGAACATTCATCTTTAGTTGTCTCAATTCCTTTATGTCACCTGGAGGCTTATCTTGCTCTTTTAACTGAGCCATATCTTCCTGTTTCTTGGTATGGTTTGTAATTTTTACTTGGTTTCTTGACATCTAGTTTACTGGAGTATTTATTCTTGGTGCAGTTTTTCTCTTACTGCCCTTTCTCCCTTGCTGGTTGTGCATTAGGAACCAAGGAGGTAACTGATGCTGTAATCTGTGGAGACTTAAGCTACCCTCATTGCTACAGGGACTGATGAATCTTCTTCCAACTTTCTCCTTTGCCAGGGTTAAGGACAGATTCACAGCTGTGTGGAACAATCCAAGTCATGCAGGCCAAGACTGTGGTTGCCCAGAGAGACTGATGAAGATTCACGCCCCTTTCTCCCCTGCCTGGTGTGGGGATGGAGCAGCAAGTGTGGCAGCAATCTATGCAGTGAGGGTCCAAGATGACAGCCACTGTCCTCAGAGCCTTCCCATTACTCAGTTTTTACCAGCCAAAGTTACCTGCCGTTACCTGGATAGTATGGTGCAGGGCCCACCACCTTCCTCCCTTCCAGAGGTGGGGCTGAAGCATAGCCTACAGCTCTAGGCCCATTTGGGTGAAAGAAACCAGTTCCTACCGTCACTGTGATTTTTGTTCAGCTTGGCTTCCCCTACTGCTGGGGGCAGAGTCAAAATGGTGTCCACTGGCCTCTTTCTGACTTAGACACATTCAAACTTTAATTCTTCTTAAGGTTATACCTTACCCAGCTGAGTCTACTCTTCAGTAGCCAAAATTGGTGGCCAACTGTCTCCTCCTTCCCTGTTTTTAGGAAATGGGGCTTCCAATTCCAGCCACCGAATGGTTCCTGTGGTGGCTTGTGCCACCAGAGTAGGATAATCACAGGCCTCTGTGGCTTGGCCAGTAATTTCTCAGAGAGGCTGGCACAGGTCCCCAACTTCCTCCCTGCCAGAGGTGGGATTGGGACTTAGGCAGGAGCTGCCGTCTAATCTGGATGGAAAGAAGCTGTTTCCCACCTGCACTGGGATTTTCAATTTACCCCACTTCCCTTCGTGTCAGGCATGGAGTTAAGATGGCAGCTACTGGACTCTTTTTGACTTGGCACATTCAAACTTTAGCTGTTCTTAGGATTATACTTTAGCCCATTGCATTTACTCGTTAGTAGATGAAGTTGATGCCCAACCATCACTTCCTCCCCCATTTTGGGAAGTGGAGCTTCCAATTCCAGCCAAGGAACAGTGCCTGAGACCGCTTGTGCCTCCAGTCGAGGATGGGCACCAGTCTCCTTGGCGTGGAGTGCTCTACTTATGATTCTTCTCTGCAGGTGGGCATTCTCCCCCTTCCATCTTTCAAGGATGTTGCAGGATGTTCTTCTGGTCTCCTGTAGCCCCAAACAGGTGCTTCAACCAACATATACATATATATCCCTCATCTTTAAATAGTTGCATATTAATACAAATTATGGAAGTACCATATTTTATTCAACCATTCTGCTATTGATGGGCATTGACTCTATTTCCGGGTTTTCTTTTCTTTGTTTTTTCCCTTTTTTTTTTGGTATTACAAAACTTTGAAATAATAAACACCCCATTTACTGTTTACTCATTGTTAGCTTGATTTCTCTTTCTAGATCAACTATGATGGAATTACTGGACCAAATGCTATGAATATTTATCTTAATAAATGTTTTGGGTATTTACCAACAATACTGCAGTCAATGCATTGTTCTAATGGCACTGTGTAAAAGTCCCTATTTCCCCACCCCACATCCCTATCATTAAATATCCTATCTTTTTAAAAATTTTACTAGTCGTATCATTTTTATTTCTATTTTCCTGATCCCTAGTGAGAAAGCACATGTATTCATATTTTATTGTTCATTTTACGTTTTCTCCACTTAATTGGAACAAAATGATAGTAAAATATATCATGCAAAATCTACCAGAAATCTAAGGACAAACATGTATAATCAGATCACAGTGAGAGACTTTAATAAATATCTTTAAAACATTGTTATATTGAACAGATTTAAAACAATTTGCATTATAAATAATCAATGGTGAGTGTTTATGTGAACTTTTACCTTATAAGTGATAATACATATTCTTCTCATATGCTGGTGGAACTTTTACAGAAACAATTACCATTTGATAAGAAGTAGAGGACAAAATGCTTGCTTTTCAATTTTCTGATTTAAAAAAACCCAGAAAGTAGATAATACAAAGTGCTCAATATTGATTTTATGTGATCTCAAATAACAAACAAAAGCCTGCTCAGTCCCTTCTGAGAGGGATATACTGAAGATGTTATCTTAGATATAGAATTGTGCTTAAGTATGAATGCATACTAGTTTTCTATTAGTGTGTAAAATTTACCACAATATAGCTACTTAAAATTGTATCCATTTATTATCTCACAGCTGTATAGCTCAGAAGTCAGGCAGAATGGACTAGACTTAAGGTCCCAGAAGATTAAAGTCAAAGTGCCAGCCACACAAGGCTCTTATCTGGAAGCTTTTAGTGAAGAATCTACTTCCAAGCTCATTCAGTCTGCTGGCAAAATTCAGTTTCCTGTAGCTATATGTCTGAGGTCCCCATTTCTTTGTTGGATATTGTCTAGGGACCACATTCAGCTCCAATTCTAACCCCATGGTCCCTCCACCTCAGAAGAACCAATAGAGACTCTCTCTCGTATAGAATCTCTATCATACTTGGAATCTCTCTGATATCCTCTTCTTTTACCAGGCAGAAAAAGAAAACTCTCTGCATTTAAAGGGTTTCTATGTGTAAGTTGAGCCCACTCAGATAATCTTCTGGTCTTAAGGTAAACTGATTTGTATCTTTAATTACATCTGCATCATCCCTTTTGCCATATACCATAACATAGTCAAAGAAGTAACACAAGAGGGTGAAGATCTTGTAGATATCTTAGAAATTGCAAATCATGGCATGATGGAAGTATCAGGTGGCTTTGGAAATGTGGACAAGAGTATCTTCAGTCCATAATTACTTCTTTAAAAATAAATTGAAATGCCGCCAGGCCTGGGAAAAGACACTAAGCTTTAAGACATGTACATTGAATGTAACCTATCAAATTCAAACTACTGTATCTGGACCACTGGCAACTATTGTAAGCATAATAGGATTAATTTTAAGTTATTTTTGTTATTATAAAAAAGAAACTTGCACATTTTTAAAAATGTGTATAAATATGGAACACAAAGAAGAAAACCAAACATTTAAAATCTATAACCAACTTGTAATCATGGGGATTGTGGGAAGATGTAGTCAGAGTAGTCATGCAGGGCTCAAATCTCTCAATAAAACAATGGAAAAAGAGCGAAAACCTGTCAAAGGAAACCTGTTTTGGGGGTCTTCGGACCATGACAATGCTTCAGATCTCCCAGGACAATGAGGAACAGAGAGATGAAAAAAATAAAACAAAAACATGAGTTACCAATATCCAGTGGCAACCGGTAAGGGTTACCTTCCCTCACCTCAGATATTAAGCTCAGGTAAAAACCATTGGCTCACTGCAACTAACTGAAAAGGGAACAGGCAACTTCCTCCCTGTCAACTGTTACTAGGGTAAAGGAAGCTTGAGGTGGGGGCCTTCTCTTCAGTGAATTTGGCCAGCAGGGCTCACTTTGAATCTCTGATCTGCCCAGACCAAAGCACAAGAAAACAGAGATTGAAAGACCTCTGTCAAAAGGAGCACCAACAATTGCCATCTGCTGACCTATCTTTAGATAGCATGGGAAAAAAAAACTGCTTTTAGTTCTCTCTGTACCCTAACTCCTGGGAGAAAATCTGCACCCCATTAGGGAGTCCCTGGCTTGCTTATGAAACTTATACTATTAAGTTAAAAGATCTAAAATAAATTTAAGCAAATATCAAAGAATATCTGTGAAATTTAAAAAAAAAGAAACAATAAAAAAGAGAGAGAAATTGGCCATAAAAGTAAATATAACAACATATTGAGATACCTAGGCATCAGTAAAAAGTACAAGCCATAGTAGGAAACAGGAATACTTGCCCCAGACAAAAGAACAACTACATATCCCGAAGAAATAAAGAATTTAAAACAATCAATGATAATTACACAACTCTCTTAAATCAATTCAAAGAACTGAAAGAAAATAACTGAAAAGTTAAATGATATTAAGAGGACACTGGGTGAGCATAAAGAACAATCTGAAAGCCTGAAAGGAAAAGTAACATGCCTTATGGGAATAACAGGTAAGGTAGATGAGACTAAAAATCTTTAGAGGAATATAAGCACAGATTTGAATGGCTTAAAGACAAAATTAGTGATTTCAAAGACAGAACATCTTAACTAGAAAAGAAAAGATAACAGAAAGAATAGAGAATTACAAAAATGGAATATGGTCTCAGGGAATGGAATGAGAATGCAAAACATACAAACATTACATTAATGGTGTCCCAGAAGAAGTGAATGTAAAATGGGTAGAATGAATATTTGATAAAATAATGACTGAAAACTTCCCAGCCCTTATGAAAGACACAAATATCAGTATACAGGAAGGACAGTGCAAGCCAAACAGAATAAATCTGAATAAAACTACCCAGAGACATGTACTATGCACAATGACAAATATCAGAGATAAAGAGAGGATTTTGAAAGCAGCAAGAGAAAAACAAAGCATCACATAAAAGGGAACCTCGATAAGATTAAGTGTCTACATCTTATCAGAAGCCATGGAGAAGAGAGAAAGTTGTATGATGTGTTTAAGGTACTGAAGGTGAAAAACTGCCAACCAAGAATTCTGTATAAATTTTGGTGAGTTCAAAGTCCTCACAGACCAAAAAGTACAGTTATAATATATTACCAAAAGTCAAAATTAAAAGAGATACTAATGGGAGTGCTGTAAGCCTAAAGGAAATAAAAACAAGGCCAAGAGACTTGAGACAGTTAGAAATGAAGATTATTTGGAAAGGTAAAGGGTAAAAAGACCGACAATAGTATGATATGACAACAGAAAGCCAAAGGACAAAGTGGATGAAGAAAGTAATGCTTTTATAATACCAACATTGAATGTTAATGGATTGAACTTCCCAATCAAAAGACACAGACTGACAAAAAGGATAAAAATATGTATATGAGCCATCTATATCTTGTCTACAAGAGACTCACCGAAGATGTAAGGACACAATCAGATTCAAAGTGAAAGGTTGGAAAAATATATTCCACACAATATAACCAAAAAAGAGCTAAAGTATTAATAATCATATGAGATAAATGGATTTTAAATGCAAAACTATTATAAAAGATGAAGGTCATTATATGTTAATAAAAGCAGTAATTCACCAATGAGATAAACTATAGTAGATATTTATTCATCTAAACTCAGTGCTCCAAGATGCATAAGGTACATATTGGCAAAGCTGAAGGAGAAATAGATATATCTACAATAAGAGTTGGAAAATTCAATACTCCACTCTCAGTATTGGATAGAATATCAGAAAGAGGCTAAATAAAGAAATAGAGAGCCTGAATATTATGATAAATGAACTAGACCCAATAGATATATAGAAAACATTGCAACCCAAACAACAAGATATGAATTCTGGGAGGCGGACTTGGCCCATTGGATAGGGCGTCCGTCTACCACATGGGAGGTCTGCGGTTCAAACCCCGGGCCTCCTTGACCCGTGTGGAGCTGGCCCATGCACAGTGCTGATGTGCGCAAGGAGTGCCGTGCCACACAGGGGTGTCTCCCACGTAGGAGAGCCCCATGCACAAGGAGTGCACCCTGTAAGGAGAGCTGCCCAGCATGAAAGAAAGTTCAGCCTGCCCAAGAATGGTGCCACACACACAGAGAGCTGATGCAGCAAGATGATGCAACAACAACAACAAAAACAACAAAAAGAAACACAGATTCCCATGCCCCTGACAACAACAGAAGAGGACAAAAAGAAGAACATGCAGCAAATGGACGCAGAGAACAGACAACTGGGGCAGGGGGGAAGGGGAGAGAAATAAATTTTTAAAAAAAGATATGAATTCTTTTCAACTGCTCATTGATCCTTCTCTAAGATAGACCATATATTGGGTCACAAGGCAAGTCTTGATGAATTTTAGAAGAAGAAAGTATAAAAAACACTTCCTCTGATCAAACAAAATGAAGCTGTAAATCAATAATGGATGAGAAAAGGGAAAATTCATAAATATATGGAGCTTAAACAACACACTCTTAAATAATAAGTGGGTCAAAGAAGAAATTGCAAGAGAAATCAGCAAATACCTTGAGATGAATAACAATGAGAACACACTGTATCAAAACCTATGGGAAAATGCAAAGGAAACACTGAGACAGAAATTTATAACCTTCACTACTAATATCAGAAAAGAAGAAACAGCTAAAATAGAAGACCTAACTGCACACATGGAGGAAAAAGAAATAGAAAACAAACTAATACGAAACTAAGCTGTAGTAAAGAAATAGTATAGATCAGCACAGAAATAAATGAAATCAAGAAAAAAAAGAATAGATAAAATCAACAAGACGACAAGGTGGTTCTTTGGAAATATCAACAAAATCAACAAATCCTTAGCAGACTGACAAAGAAAAAAAGAGAACAGATAAAAATGAATCAAATCAGAAATGAGAGGGGGGGGCATTACCAATGACCCTGCAGAAATAAAAAGATCATAAGAGGATACTATGAGCAATTGTATGACAAAAAACTAGACAAAGTAGACAAGATGGATAAATTCCTAGAAACATGAATAACTTACACTGACAGTAGAAGAAATAGAAGACCTCAACAACATAGTCACAAATGTAGAGATTGAAACAGTCATAAAATACCTCCCAGAAATGGAAAGCCCAGGACCAGATGGTTTCATGGGTGAATTCTACCAATCATTCAAATACAATCTAATACCAAACTTCCTCAAACACTTCCAAAAAATTGAAGTGTAAAGAACACTACCAAACTCATTCTATGAAACCCACATCACCCTAATATCAAAACCAGATAAAGATATGACAAAAATAAGAAAATTACTGACCAATATCTCTAATGAATATGGATGCAAAGTCCTCAAAAAATACTAGCAAATCATTTTGCCAAAGTGGATGATACCATTGGGTGGAGACCCAAGTAGTGAGAGTGGGGGTGGACCCACATCCTGGGGAAGACTAATGCCATCAAATAGAGGGAACTGTATCTCTCAAGAGAAAGGGTGGCTCCCAGGGCATTGGGGCAGCTGAGCAATTTAGGACCTGAACACTGTTGCAAGTATCTCTGGACGTGGCTCCTCGGGAAACGGAGGTTGGCTGTCACTGTGGGCACCAGGTGCATGGGAAAATGGAAGTTAAATGTGTGAAACCAAGGTAAATGTGGGGTAAGAGAGGAGTTTCGTGAAAGTACACAAGGATGGATATAAAATATGTAATATTACATCATAAACATATAGGGGACGACAGAATGATAATGTAAACCATAATGTAAAACATAGGATAACTAAAAATGTTAGAAAACTGTGTGTCCTAAAGTATGCACCACAATGTAAGCACAGATGTCACCTCGTTTGAAAGCTATTGTCTCAGACTCTGTACATCACTTTAAGTAAATATGTTGTGAATAGGTTGTAAGAGTATCGCTGTGGAAGGGAAAAGGTTTTGTGGTGGATGTGTGGGAGTGCTGTATATTGCATACATGAATTGCTGTGGTCTAGGGCTCTTGTGAAGAGAAGTTCAATAATTAGGGGGAAAAAAAAGGAAAAGAAAAAAATAGGATGTAGAATTTTTCCAAGTCAACACATACTCTATATCTAACCTTTAAACCCATCGCTATATCCCATTTTGCTAGTAAGAGACCCTGACATTATATTGGGGCTTCAATATTCAGGAAGTTCTGGATCCCAGAGTGGTCCAACAATGGCAGCGGAGGAATACTGGTATAGGATACTATTGACAGGGGATATATGGCTGACAGGGAGCTATACAGAACATATGTCCAGGGTGCATGGTAATGTTTGGATATACTCATAGTGGCAACAATTAAAAACTAAAGCTGGGGGGGTACTGGGTCCCTGGCCGGGGGTGTTGTGCCGTGGTCCCTAGGGAAGCAGCGGCAGTCCCCCAAGTGCAGCAGCAAGGACCAAGAAGGAATGAGGGTCCAACAGTGAGCCCCTGATACTAATGACTATTCTTGTGAGTCTATATGCCTGAAATAAGAACAAGGCCTAGAGCAGCACTGTGCCTGGCAATTTCCTCCTGACAGCCTTCATGTTACTCAAATGTGGCCAGTCTCGAAGCCTAACTCAGCATCTAAATGCAATGCCTTCCCCCCAGCGTGGGACATGACACCCGGGGATGAGCCTCCCTGGCACCGAGGGATCACTATCAACTAACAACTGATAATGCAACTGGAAAATGACCTTGAATTGAAGGTTTGATGTGGATCAGTAGAATATCCCTGTCTACATAGAATAATATGACTTTAAAATGCTGTTTGACCTAATGTAAGGGGGAAATAGAAAGGAGAAATGAGTTTATATGGCTATGAGTCTCTAAAAAAAAAAGAGTCTGGAGGCTGTCAGAAGGATTGCCCTTATGCACAACTGAGCAGAGTCTAAGAGACAGATAAAGTAGATACAATCCCCAGATATTGGTTCCTTTGAGGGCTAAAGGGACCCACGGGTTCTATGGTCATGGCAGATAGAGTTCACTGCCATGTCAGATGGCCCTTCTTTGGAGCTGGTGTTTCTGCGTGATGAAACTGGACCCAGAGGGGATCTCTTTTCATAAGACTATCATGCTACTTTACTGGAATTGTAGTTGGTATTGGGGTTTAAGATATATTTAGGGGATTGAATCTTTTTACTGACAATATGATAGCCAGGCTCTGAGCCTCAACAGACTCCAGCTCCTACAATCTGATTTATTGGACTCACCTCACTCAGCTAAGATGGAATTGAAGAAGGACAACCACCACACCATGGAGCCTAGAGTGCCTACAACTGAAAGCAGGAGGATTGCATCCAGTAACCATGTGGAATCTGAGCCTCCTCTTGACATAGAGGTGCAACGGACACAACCAATCCAAGGACCACAGAGAAAAGTTGGCATTGGAGTGGGAAAAGTGGACATGGTGGCTAATGGATATGGGGAATGGCAGGAAGAGATGAGATGTGGAGGCACCTTTGGAACTTGGAGTTGCCCTGGATGGTGCTTCAGGGGCAATCACCGGACATTGTAAATCCTCCCAGGGCTCACTGGATGGAATGGGGGAGAGTGTGGGCCATGATGTGGACCAATGACCATGAGGGGCAGAGATACCCAGGGATGTACCTACCAAATGCAATGGATGTGTCATGATGATGGGAGTGAGTGTTGCTGGGGGGGGGGGGGGGGGAAGGGTGTGGTGGGGGTGGTGGAGTGGAATGGGACCTCATATTTTTTTAATGTAATACTTTTACAAAATCAATAAAAAAAAATACTAGCAAATAGAATCCAAAAGCACATTAAAAGAATTATACATGACAATCAATTGGGTTTTATACCAGGTATGCAAGGATGGCTCAAAACAAGAAAATTCATCAGTGAAATAAATCACATTGATAAACTGAAGAAAAAAAAATCACATGAAATTCTCAATTGATGCAGAAAAGGCTTTCGAAAAAATACAGCACCCTTTCTTGAAAAAAAAAAAACAACACTCCAAATTATAGGAATAGAAGGAAGCTTTCTCAATACGGTAAAATTCATATATGAAAAACTTACAGGCTAGCATTGCACTAAATGGTGAATGATTGAAAGCTTTCCCAATAAGATCAAGAACAAGACAAGGATGGCCATTGTCACCACTGCTATCCAATATTGTCCTAGACATTCTAGCTACAACAATTAGGCAATATAAAGAAATAAAAGGCACCTAATTAGGAAAAGAAGTAAAACTTTCACCATTCACTGATGATGTGAACCTATATCTAGAAAATCCTGAAAAATCCACAAAAAAGCTATTAGAATTAATAGACAAGTTCAGCAAAGTGGCCGGATGCAAGATTTAATAACAAAAATCTATATTATTGCTATACACTATTGATGTGCAATTCAAGGAGGAAGTCAGAAAACAATTGCATACACAATAGCAACTGAAAAATCAAATATTTAGGAATAACTGTAACCAATGACATAAAGGATCTTTATTCAGAAAACTACAAATCATTGATAAAAGAACCCAAAGATATTTAACTAAATTGAAGGAAATTCTTTGTTCATGGATTGGAAGACTAAATATCATTAAGATGTCAATTCTACCCAAACTGATTTACAGATTCAATGCAAACCCAAAGAAATACCAACAGTCTTTTTTGTTTGTTTGTTTTTGTAGTAATGGAAAAGCCAATTAGCAAATTTATTTGGAAGGGTAAGGGATCCTGACTAGTCAAAAATGGCTATTCAGAACAAAGTTGGAGGAATCTCGCTTCTGACTTTAAAGCATATTACTTAGCTACAGTGGTAAAAGCAGTATAGTACTGGCATAAAAACAGAGAGAATGACCAATGGAACTGAATCCAGAACTCAGAAATAGATTTTCACATCCATAGTCAAGTGATTTTTGACAAGGCTGTTAAGTCCACTCAGCTATGCTAGATCAGTCTATTCAAAAAATGATGCTGGGAGAACTCTATAGCCATATCCAAAAGAAAGAACGAAGACTCTTATCTTACAATTTATACAAAAATTAACTCAAAATAGATCAAGGACCTAAATATAAAAATGACTACTATAAAATTCCTAGAAGAAAAGGTAAGAAAATATCTTCAAGATCTTGTGGTAAACAACAGTTTCTTTAACCGTGCATCCAAAGCACGAACAACAAAAGAAAAAATAGAAAAATGGGATCTCCTCAATATTAAACACTTTTGCACACCAAAGGACTTTGTCAAATGGGTGAAAAGGCAGCCAACTCAATGGGAGAAAATATTTGGCAATCACATATCTGATAAGTGTTTAATATCTCTAATATATAAAGTTATCCTAGAACTTACAATAAAAAGACAAACTACCAGATTAAAAATGGGTAAAATACTTGAAGAGACAATTGCCAGAGAAGAAATACAAATGGCAAAGAAATACATAAAATAATGTTCAACAACAATAGTGATGAGGGAAATGCAAATCAAAGCTACAATTAGGTATTATTTCACACCTATTAGACTGGCCACTATTAAAAAGCCAGGAAACTCTAATAAATGTTGGACAGGATGTGGAGAGATAGCAACACTTATTCACTGATGGTGGGAACACTTATACACTCTTGGTGGGAATGTAGAAAGGTACAGTCAGTGGAAAGCAGTGTTTGGCATTTCCTAAGCAATTTGAATATAGACTTGCAATATGAACAAGCCATACCATAACTAGGTATATACCCAGACACATTGAGTGCAGTGACATGAATAAACACCTGCACAATGATGTTCATAGTGGCATATTTACAATTGCCAAAAGATAGAAACTACTGAGGTGTCCATCAACTGATGAATGGATAAACAAATTGTGGAGTATACACATGATGGAATATTATGCAGCTGTAAGAAGAAATGAAGTTGTGAAGCATATGACAACATGCATGAACCTGGAGGACATTATATTGAGTGATACAAGACAGGCACAAAAGGATAACTACTGTATGATTGAACTAAATGTATTGTTTAAAACTCATGGAGTTAATAGTTAGAATATAGATCACGAGAAAATAGAATGAGGGTAGAAAATGGAAAGCTGATGGTTAATCTATGCAGAATTTGTTAAAATGTTATTTGTAAATCTTTGGAAATGAATGGAAATATTGAGAGTACATCATGGTATATGTGACTAGCAGAGCTATTACATGCACATGAAAATTGTTGAAAGGGAACACCGAAGGACATTTATATTACTAGAAGGAATGCTAAAGAATGTAACACGGGACTATATAACATAATGAAACATCATGTAAAACATGAATATGGTTGATATTGCATATATAAGACTTTTTTACAAAATATAAATACAAATAACCTAGAGTGACGGAGGCACAATAGTAGCTCTATAGGGCAGGGAAAGCATAAAGAGAATGAGAGGGGATGAGTTTTGTTTTTTGTTGTTTGTTATTATTATTGGAGTAATGAAAGCGTTCTAAGAATAATTACACTGATGAATGCAAAAATATGTGATTACACCAAATACCATAGACGGTGCAGTTAGGATGGTTTTATATTTTATTGGTATATTTCAATAAAATATATTTGCTAAAAAATAAATAATTTTAAAATTCTAATCACTCCATTTAAATACCCACAGGGATTCTTTGGGCTTCTTGGCTTCAAAGCTGTTTGTGTGTCAAACAAGATAAGGAGAAGAAAGATAAAAATATTAGATATGTGAAATGAACATACAGAAGCCTGAACAGAGACGAGTTAAGATTTCAAAGTTATACTATGGATACTGGGACTTTCTGAAATAAGAGGAGGAGAGGAATAGCAAGCCTTATGAGACATTGGAGCAGTTATGAAAAATAGGGATTAGGAAAGATATTCATGTGTTGTATATTGAAAGGCACCTCTGTAGTCTCTTCGAGTAAGCTTCCAGGTTATTATTCAGGGCTCGTTGGAGTCACATTTGTTTCTTCAGATGGGACACCATGCCAAGCCTAGCCTTAAGGTAGCCAAATTCGGTCTGGTTATATAAAGGAAGGTGAACATTTTTCTGGTGCTCAGATCCTGCTCTTTTCATTCTATTTTCTCAATCCCCTCCCTAAAACTTCAGCTAACTGGATGTGAAAGGAAACACCTCTTCCCTCATGTCTTTTGAACATGGTATATCGATCTTTGATCCAGATGAATCTTTGCATGTGCAAATCATGTAAATCTACTAGAGTCTTTAAAAAAGGAAGTGAGTCTTGAATTTATTTTAACAAACTTCATTTTGTTTCATTGTTATAAAAATAATATCAGGGGCATTGCAAATCTTGCTAATTTATTTATGAACCAAATGTTCTGCATAAATTGAGTCTTTAAATGTGTTTCTATTTTGTGTTTCCTTCATTAAAAGTTTTTCTCTGTACCCATATCAGGAATCCATTTTGTTTTCCTTGAAGAGATTAACTTCTACTTAATAACTGTTTTCAGAAGCAAGATGTCCAGGTTTTTTTCTCCCCACACATATTTAATGAACACTTATTATGGGCTGGGCACTGTCCTAAGCCCAGGAAATTACTTAGGTTGCCTTTAAATGAATATTAAGCAAATAGGATCCATGAAACTTGGAATGTGCATAATGAATAAAGATGAGTCCAGAATATTTAGGTCTATAATCATTGAGCCAAATTTTTAAATCTCATATTTCAAATAATATTTCCATTAGGGGGAAGTTTGTTAGGTTTGTTTGTCTTTTATTGTTTGCTTATTAGGTATAACTTTATTTTTTCTATTTAAAATGTATTTTTGTATCAGCGTTACAAGTTAATCAGTTAACACAAGATAATAACTACAATAAAAATGAATGTAATCTTTACACTATCCCCTTATTTTTGTTCATGCCTCAATCTTGCGTCATTTGGGACAATGTGCACTCTGACTGTTTCAGACTGAGAAGGATGTAGATATTATGGGGAGAGAAATGGAATTGTTTTGCATACAGTTGAAGATATTCATTGCTTTAGGTATGGGACTGATCTACCATCATCATTTTATTAGTTGTCCAGGGCAAGCCCAAGGAACTGGAGAGAAGGAATTGGCCACATATTTGTTGAGTTTTAGGATTAAACCAGCATAGGAAAAATCAGAAGGCTTTAAGTCTCTAAGAGATATACTTACCATGTAAACTGAAAATTATAGGTTCAAATAAAAGAGGAAGAAACATGATTAGGGGATTTATAAATGAATGTAACTATGTTGTATTGGGGAATAGCTTTTCATATATTCCCAGATAAAGTCCGCAAAAGTGGGTTAATTTCATGAGGCCATGTGGCTTGCCTAAGTTGTCCAGTTGTCCCTATGACCCTCAGGAACACTTTTGTTTGAGGCTTTGTTTACTCTGGCAATTTGTGAAGTCTGACTAAGACCAGCATAAGTGTAATGTTTGGAATGACCTCCCAAATCACTTTGAAATTTCTTAGCCATAAAAACTCTGTTTTATGTAATATTTGCCCCTGTTGATCAAGGTCTTTCTCCAAATGCATCACTAATTCATACTTGGTAATAATCCCTCAGTGCCAGGAGGCTCATCCATGGTAGCATGTCCCATGCTAGGGGGAAAATAAAGATTTTATTTGCTGGGCTTGACTTAGAGAGAGGCCACTCTTGAGTAACAAGGAGGTTTTCAGGAGATAATTCATAGTCATTAATTATAATTATTCTTAGTTTTATTATTACAGGAATAAGGTTCATAAATTCAAGCATTAAGATCAAGGGCTTGGCTTATTAACCTGCTTTCTTTTATTAGGCAAGGCTTATTATATATTCCAGAGTTTTTAGCTATCTTATTTGAGAAAGTAGCAGGAGTGCTCAGGAGGGAAGTTGAATGTTTTGCTAGCTACTGTGAGGGCCTCTGTCTATCCAGAAAACATACTTATGACAACAAGGACATTTTATATCCCATAGAAATATATAACTATATAATGTTCAAGATGTTCCAAAGGCCCTGTGTGTAGAGATACCTTACCATATCCCACCTTTACCTTCGTACCAGGGTTATGCTAATTGAAAGGTAGAACATAATGTATACAACAACATCCTCTTAACCACCCCTATTGTTGACACTTATTACAGTGTTCTATTACCATCACATCTGTCCATTTCCAAACCATTATAATAAACCTGATTATAAATTCTGCACAGATTAAGGATTAGCTCCCTCTTCTCTAATCCCATTCTATCACCTGGTAACCTACCTTCTAGATTCTACTTCTATAAGTAGGCTTATACATAGTTCATATCAGTGAGACCGTACAATATTAAACCTTTTGTGTCTGTCTTATTTCACTTAACATAAGGTTTTCAAGGTTCTTCCATATTGTCACAGGCATCAGTACTTCATTCCTTCTTACAGCTGAGTATTATTCCACAGTATGTATACACCATGTTTTGTTTATCCATTCATTGGTTGATGGACACTTGGGTTCCTTCAACTAAAAATTCCTTTTGGTAATTGTGAATAATGCCATTATTAACATTGGTGTGCATACATCTATTCATGGCCCTGCTTTCAGTTCTTCTGGGTATATATCTAGTGACGGGATGGCCAGATCATATGGCAATTTTCTGCTTAGCTTCCTGAGGAATCAACAAACAGTCCTCTATACTAGCTGCACCATTCTACATTCTCAACAGCAGTGAATGAGTGTTCTTATTTTTCCACATCCTCTCCAACACTTGCAGTTTTCTGTTGTTTTTTTTTTTAAAAAAAAACATTGACCAGGCTAGTAGCTGTGAAATGCTATCTTATTGTAGTTTTGATTGAAATTTCCCAAATAGCTAGTGACTTTGAGACTCATTTCATATGTTTTTCAGCCATTTGTATTTCCTCTTTGGAAGAAATGTCTGTTCAAATCTTTTGCTCATTTTAAATTGTGTTGCATGCATTTTTATTGTTGAGTTTTAGGATGTCTTTATATATAGGATATTAGATCATTATGAGGTATGGGTTTTCCAAATATTTTATCCCATTGAGTAGGCTGCCATTTCACTTTCTTGACAAATGCCTTTATAGCACAAACGTTTTTAATTTTGAGGTGATTCCTTTTATTTAATTTTTATTTTGTGCTCAAGCTTCAGATGTAAAGTTTATTAAACCATTGCCTAGCACAAGATATCTCAAAGATGCTTCCCTACATTTTCTTCTATGACATTAATGGCCCTGGCTCTTATATGTAGGTCTTTGATCCATGTTGAGTTAACTTTTGTATAGGATGTGAGATTGGGTTCTTCTTTCATTCTTTTGGATATGGATATACAGTTATCCCAGCACCACTTATCAAAAAGACTATTCTGTCCCAGTTCAGCAGACATTGCAGTTTTGTCAAATATCAGTTGGTCATAGATGTATGGGTCTATTTCCGAACTCTTAATTCAGTTCCATTGTCAATACATCTATCTTTATGCCAATACCATGAAGTTTTGACCACTGCAGCTTTGTAATATGCTTTAAAGTCAGATAATGGGAGTCCTCCAACTTTTTCAAGTTTTTTAAAATTTTTTGGCCATATGATGCCCCTTACCCTTGCAGATATTTTTGATAATTGCCTTTTCCATTTCTGTTAAAATGGCTATTCAAATTTTTATTAGGATTTTATTCAATCTGTAAATTAATTTGGGTAGAACTGACTGTTTAATGATATTTAGTCTTCCAATCCATGAATACAGAATGTCCTTCAATTTACTCGGATCTTCTTTGATTTCTTCCAGCAATACTGTGTAGTTTTTTTTGTGTACCAATCCTTTACATCCTTAGTTAAGTTTACTCCTAGATATTTGATTATTTTGGATGCTATTGTAAATGGATTTTTTTCTTGACTTCCTCCTCATATTGCTCATTACTAGTCTATAGAAACACAACTGATCTTTGCATGTTGATCTTATATAACACCAATTTTCTGATTTTGTTTATTAGTTCTAATAGTTTTGTTGTGGATTTTTCAGGATTTTCCATATATGGGATTATGTTATTTGCAAATAGTGAAAGTTATACTTCTTCCTTTCCAATTTGGATGCATTTGCTTTCTTTTTTCTTGCCTAACTGCTGTAGTAAAGACTTACAACACAGTGTTGAATAAAAGTGATGATAGTGGGCATCCTTGTCTTGTTCCAGATTTTAGAGGGAAAGTTTTCAGTTTTTCATCATTAGGTATGATATCAGCTGTGGGTTTTTCATATATGCAATTTATCATGTTGAGGAAGTTTCCTCCTATTCCTATATTTTGAAATGTTTTTATTCAAGAAAGGATGCTGGATTTTGTTGAATGCCGTTTCTGCATTGATTGAGATGATCATGTAATTTTTATCCTTTGACTTCTTAATGTGGTGTATTACATTGATAGATTTTCTTGCATTGAAACACCCTTGTATACCTGGGAAAAATCCACTTGATCATGGTGTATAATTTCTTTAATGTGTTTTTGTATTTGATTTGCAAATATTTTGTTGAGGAGTTTTGCATCTAAGTTCATTAAAGAGATTGGTCTGTAATTTTCTTTTCTTATAACAACTTTATCCGCATTTATGGATCCATGTCCCTCATTAGAGTTGGAGAATTTGGGGTCATTACTTCCTCAATCTCTCCTTCTGCCCTCTTTCTTGTCTTTTCTTCTTCTGAGCACCCATAATAAATATGCTTGTGTGTTTCATGCTGTCATTCAATTCCCTGAGTCCATGCTCATTTTTTTCCATTTTTAAATCTATCTGCTCTTCTATCTATGCAATTTCAGATGCCTTACTTCCAATTTACTTATTCTTTCTTCTGCCTGTTCAAATTTGCTGTTGTGTGATTCTATTTTTAATTTCTTCTACAGTGTTTTCTATTATCATAAGAACTATTCTTTCTCTATGTATGTTTACAATTTCTTCTGTATGTTCACCCAGTGTTATTCTTTTTTACTATATTTTCTTTTTTTGTCTTTATTTTTTTAATATTACATTAAAATATGAGGTCCCCATATACCTTCCACCCCCCTCACTCCACTCCTCCCTCCATAACAACAACCTCCTCCATCATCATGAGGCATTCATTGCATTTGGTGAATACATCTCTGAGCACCACTGCACCTCATGGTCAATGGTCCACATCATAGCCCACACTCTCCCACAGTCCACCCAGTTGGCCATGGGAGGACATACAATGTCCAGAAACTGTCCCTGCAGCACCACCCAGGACAATTCCAAGTCCCGAAAATGCCCCCACATCTCATCTCTTCCTCCCACTCCCTACCCCCAGCAGCCACCATGGCCACTTTCTCCACACCAATGCCACATTTTTTTCGATTACTAATCACTTAATACCCTTTATATCTTCCTTCATCTCCTTAAATTGATTTAGGAGATTTCTGTAGACATCTTTGATGAGTTCCATATTTTGCTCTTCTCCCAACTTTTCAATTTATTCCTTTGTCTGGGCTATCTTCCTGTTTTTTGTATGGTTTGTCATTTTTTTTGCTGATTCCTTTGCATCTATTTATCCTGGTGTATTTACTCTTTTGATCTGTTTCTCCCTCTTGACTAGGGTTTTATTGTTGTTTGGCTTTGTATGAAGGCTTTTCTTTGAAACTTGATTCACCTTATTCTAATTCTTCAGAACTGCTTATGATTAACTCCTTAAAACAAAGCCAGGGACCTACAAAACCGATGCAGACCAGTTCTACAAAGCCAGTTCCTCTGCAGTGGCCTCTCTTGGTATCTCATCCCTGCACCTTTTTGGGTGTTGTTCCATGGTCTTATGGCCTCTGGAATCCAATCAGTGCTAACTTGCTTCATTCTGTGCCCACCTGCACCCATCTATGCCAGTGAAGACCCCTCACAGGGCACCTGTGACTCTTCCACCTGCATCTAGTAAGGCCCTTCTCATAAGCTGCCAATGCCATTACCCTGCACTCCAGCCACTTCCTGGCACCCAGTAAGGCCACCATCGTCAGCAGTCCGCACCGCTCACCTTGTGCCCCCACCACTTCCCTGGTGCTCAGCAAGGACTATTTTGCTGGATTCCTACACCGCTCATCCTATGGCCCCACTGTTTTCCTGGTGTCCAGCTTGGTGTACTAGCTGCTCACACTGTTCACCCTGCTCTCCTGTATTTTGAGGAAGAAAGCTTTACCTCCATGTTCAAATAGACATCCCCTTCCTTTATTCTTAAAACTGCTATGGAAACAGAATTTTACCTCTAGCCGCTCCTAGATTTAGGAAGGCAACAATAGTAATAATAACAACAATGGATTTCTTTCAGGAATATTACAGATAAAATCCATAATGAAGGATATCATCTATGGTCAGTGGTTAATAATTAACTAGCCTAGTTTTTACTAATTATGTAAGTTTAGCCAAGGAAATGTTTAGAGTGAAATGTGACTTCTCTTCCTGGCATGAACATGCAAGTGTGGTGGTCTCAAGAATGCAGACTCTCCTGTTTGAAAAATATCCATTTCTACTAGAGCATTTGGAAATCTACTCAGCTAAAATGATAGAAAAGGAATAATGAGCTTAAAAAGGAGGAGGGTTTCTTGTTTTAGTTCAATTTTAACTTTTTTAATCCAATTCATGCATGTACAGCTCAAGAGGGCCTCTCCCTCCCCATCCCTTTCTCACATACACATAAAACATAGCACTATTCTCTGTTTCAATTTTCCATTGGTCCAAAAGTAACTACTTGCAACACATCTATTTTTCTTTTTGCTGTTACTTACTTTCCTTTATGCATGCTTTTTAGTTTTTCTCACTTACATGTCTTCTACTGACTTTCTACAATGGAGGATAAGATAGAGATCTTTTTTACCGCATTCCAACCTCCATCCCACACAGACACCTTTCCCTCTTTGTACCCCCTCAGTACAGTTATTTCATAATTATGTTTGGATCAAAATTGTTATTTTTATTATTTTGGATATGCAATTACTACTCACAATCACTACTCTCAGATGAACTATGTAGTAGTGCAGAAAGGTTGCATTATCCTTCTTGCATATATTTTATTTTCTTCTACCTCTGAGATAATAATGTTCTCCTTTCTTCTTTGCCTAGAATTCTATGTATCTACCATGAATACATCTCTATTAGAACTATAACTCTCCTTACAACAAATTTAAACACATCAAGTAAGCTATTATTTTATTTCTGTTCCTCCTTAAAGAGATTGTTCTTTGAGACCTTTGTCATGCAGTTCTTGTGAACCTAGAGAATATTGGCTTTCTAGGTCTGCTTCACAATTTTTATCCCCAGGGGTTTTCTTCACCTCTTTTCTCTGACGTAGCCCATGTTTCCCAGATCCCCCTTGTGAAAGACATTTGAGGCAACCCTCATATCTCTTTTCAGTGAAGTGTTTGTTACACAAATATCAGGAATGCCTCAGCTTCAGAGAGTCGCCTCACCCAAAGCCAAACTCCTTTCTGAGACAGACCCGTTGAAGATTATTTGACATAAGAATTAAGAGACCTGGCCATCTTGGCTCAAGTTGAGAGAACTCTGAAGGGACAATCCATCTCACAAACTCTCATCCAAGGCTTTCTTTGGGTCTGCATTGTAACACATCTTTTCCCTCAGCCAGTCCATTCTTTCTCTTCCACAGGTGTTGACTCCAGATGTATGCTTTAGAAAATATTTTGCATGCCAAACTCCACCTTATACTCTTCTTCATAGGAGCCCTATCTGAAGTAGTGAATAGTGTTTTCTTTCTTCTTTTATTCCCACATTTTGGTGGAGCACATTCCCTAGAAGTTTCCTGAAAATGTGTCATTCCTGGAGATTCCATACTTATTCATCACCATTAGTGTATGTAGCTGGACAGGAATTTTGGTACCTTCTAGGAAAATTCAAGAAGTTAAGGTACGTTTATAATTCCATTTAAAACAAAAATTGAAGCATATTCTACTTTATAAAACTGATATAGCAAGAGACATATGACCTAAACTGATAAGTGCTACAGAGTTTCATGAAAATACTATAGTTTCAAGTGAATATGAGTGTTACTTTAAGCACACTTGCTATATGAACTAGAGGTAAGTGTAAGGGGAGTTTAGTGAGTATAGATGTAAAGCTAAAGGTCTCTGAGGTATAACTATGAAATGGATATATGCAATGATAAATCATCAAATGTGATTTATTGAAAAATCAGTTACTGTTTACTGTGTAGCTACTCTACATCAGACTTCACACAAAATATTCATATACATTCTATAGTTTAATTTTCAAGGCAACCTACTGAACCAGGTATTATTACTATTGCCATTTTTCAGATATGAGTCTTAGAATCCATAAATTGAAGTAAATTTCCTGAATCACCAAGTTATTAAATAGCAACCAGGTATTTAAATTCAACTTTTAGCTGACTCCAGGACATGCTGTTGACATTTATATTACACTGCCTCCCAATTCTACCCTGATGAGGAATGTGTTTCCTTAAATTTAATTCTATAAGCATTTAAGATAAGACATGAGAAAATGTCTCACAGCACAGTGGAATCCCAACTTACCTAAGGGTTATTTTCCAAAGTCAAGTCTACTGTTTAACTCAGTTATGTCAATATCTCCCTTCAAAATATCTTAAATTGCCCATTGTGTATTTAACCATTTCTTGATAAATACTGCAGAGCTAGTTTTCCCTTTAGTGAAACAATGGAATGCTACTTTACATTCCTTTGGAAAATGTTGAACATATGATGGAAGAGATGGCTTGAATAGTAAGGTTATGTAGTATGGTAAATAGGTATCTTTAAACACTGGACTCATACTGAGCTTTAAAGACAGACAGTTGAATTTGTATGAGTTAATTGTGCATAAAATGGTATAAACAGGGAGCAAAAATTGCAAAGCCCCTCTCTGGGGGAAATTTATCAAAAGGAGGAATGAGGGTTGGAAATTTTAAAAGATGGCAGAAGAGCATGGGCAATATTGCTGTGTTGATTTAGAAGAGAAAATTGATTTACGATTATCTTTCTCTAACATAAACAGTCCAAGGAGAATAGGCAGGCTGATCTGCTCCCTGTGTCCATATAAAGATTTTGTTCTTCATTCTTCTTATTTCTCTACCCTTGTACACATCAGTGAGATCAAAGTTGGGTTTGAGATATTTCTGTGTACTAGCTCAGAAGAAAGGAAATAAACACAGAGAAATTCACATGCAGTGTTATAAGGCCCAATCCTGGAAGTGGTATGGTATTCACTTCCGTACAAACACCAGCCACATAAGGATCATCATGTATCTATTCAGAAAACCGGTTTGTGTCCTATCTCAGAGATTTTGTTGTTATTTGTCTGTTTTTGTTTTATTGTTTTTCCCTTGACCATTGTCTTCCTTTCTCTGAAGTGAAATAGATCATTTTTACCCAAGTGCAGATATTCTGAATTTTCTTCTCAGAGCTGTGACTGCTTTCGATACATCTGCAGTATATTATTTAAAGCAAGAAGAAAACATGATTTTTTCCTTCTCAAAAATGAGTCAGTTTTCTAATTCTGGTTCTTGCGAGTTTACTGAGTCCTCCTGTACATTTTCTGAGAAAATGTATTTACAAATTGTTTAAGACTATCGTTGCATCAATTGGTGACCCTAGGATGAAGTTAGGTAATGGGAGGTGTTGTTTATGTAATGTTCCCAAATGTTGGTTAGAGATTTCATATTTCTCAACTATCACCCTGGTGTTTGACCATTAATGGGTTATAATATGTACATGAATTACAACCTTTAAAGTTCAGGGGTTGCTGAAATTTTTGGAAACCCATATATTTTTAAAAGATACTTCATTTTAAAAATGCATATACTCTTCAAATATGGCTAATATACAATAATAACAGCTTGAATTATTCAGGTACATCAATTTCAATTCGATCCCATGTTGTAATGTAAGTTGAACTTGACACTACCATGTGAAATCAATAGTAATGTGTTGCTGATCTAGCAATATGGTATAATGTCTTAGAGAATATTGAAAGCTTTCCAAAACCTTCCTCATCATATATTTATTTCTTTTTTTAACATGCTTCTCCTCTGGGAACTTGAAAAGGGCTCTTTGGGCAGGATGTTTATTAGTTTTAAAGCTTTTTTCCACAGACTATTTCTTCTTTCATTTCTTCCAGTGCTTAGTTCATAAAGGTTGTTTATAATGCCCAAATGTTCTTTAGCATGAGAATTTATTATTATTTTGTCTTTTTTATTCTCTCATAGCATTTAATACATTCCTGAACATACAAAATAATTAATTTAATGATTCTTATATATGTGTGGATGATTCATTGAATTAATAACTATCACCAGAGAGCATGCCTGGATATAGGAGATTGAACCTGTACAGACAAGCTTCTGTTTGGGTATGTGATTATTTGTTTAATGACCATCTCCTCCACCATAATGTGATAATCTACACCCAAAATTTTGCATTTTATTATAAGGCAGTCATTCATTCTCTGAATACCGTCCTTTCATTTAAAATATATTAATTGAACTAGTTCTTTATTAGGGGGCAACATTAAGCAATAAGATACAGGAATAAATGGGTCAGGCCTGCTCCAGATCCTTATGTCAATTCTTTATTTCATACATTTTTTTATAATCATTTGTGTATCATCTTATTGCCCCTTGTTAGATGATAAAAGTTTTAATCTGTCTGTTGAATATAGTGTGTGTGCCAAGGGGGCAGTGCAAACTTTATTTTAACTGATATAGAAGACATTAAAATACTGGCATTTCAAGTTAATTGGGAATTTTTAATTTTTTGTAAATGTCACATAACTGGTTCATCTCACCCTGATAAAAAGTGGGTGATGCAATTTGCTGCCAAAATAATTTAATAAATGGATAGTATTTAATGAATATTCCTTCTAGGAAGCTAGAAACTTATTTTCATATTAACCTGGAGAATAGAGACTTTATAAGCTCACAATTTCACAGTGGTTTTCATGGCAATACAAACAATGACAGTTTTATGATTAGTACTTCCCTGCAGAATTGGGAATTGTAAGAAGTTTGTGAAGAAGGAAAACATGTAAAATAGCAGGAGAAAAATTAAGTTTTATAAATTAGTAATTGGTCATGCAATTTGGCAATGCTGGTAGCTAGAGAGAGAAAGAAACAGAAAGAGAGAGTGAGAGAACCTTGCCTTTAAACAAATAGAGAATGCAGCTCCTTGTCAAACATGCCTGGGTTGTTGGCATACAGTGAGCACATACCAGTCTGCAAAGGAAGGTCAGTTATTCCCAGGAAAATTTGCACCAACCAGAACACATTTTTGTTATAATATGATAATATTAAATTTGAGTAATTAAAAGATAGGAAGACAAGAATTACAAAATACTTAGAACTGAATGATGATGAAATCAATGCATATTAAAATGTGTGGGATGCAGCATGTGACAGTTTGTGATCATTTTATGAATCCTAAAAAGAAGAGATTATGTTTTTAAACTAATCTATTCCTATGGATATGATATTCTTTGATTGCGTTAAATTTGCTTCAGGATCCTTTGATTAGATTACTTGATAAGATTGGTTTTGGGTTTTTGATTGGACTGTCAGTTAGGCATGATTCATGTGGAGTCTCCAGCCTCTTGCTGGGTCTGATTAAAACGGAGACACAGAGAGAGACACATGGACACAGGAAAAGGAAGCTGCCATTTTTTATCCTGTCATATGAGAAAGAACTAGAGGATTCCTTAAGCACAAAGCCTCCAAGAGCAGTTCAAGAGGAGAATGTGAGCCTGAAGGGAATGGCTGAGACCTCAGCAGAGGTTGGTGGCCATCTTGCCTTGTCATATGCTTTGGACAACATAATCAACAGTAGCTGAATTTGATGAGAAAACACAACTTGTGGTGCTTTGGTTTGGACTTAGCATGGTCTTGGAACTATAAGATTTTATCTCCAATAAATACCCTTTATAAAAGCCAAATAATTTCTGATACTTTGCACCAGCAGTCTCTTGGAAAACTAAAATACAACACGAGTTCCACTTAGTGGGAGTTTTTAGGCTAGAAAGTAGAAATATTGAAAATTACTTAAAAAGTGCTCCTCTCAAAATGTTAGAAAAGTCTTCAAAGCTTAAAGCCAAATGAAGTCAAAGGAAGGAATATGTATACATAAGAAGAATTAATGAATAAAATGATAAACAATATATAGAGAATTGAAAAAAACCCAAAGTTAAATATTCAAAAGAATAATAAAAAGAGAAAACCTCTGACAAGATTTTTTAGAAAAAAAGAAGTAAAACTAAACATTATCAAAACATAAGCTGAAACAAATACAGATACACTAAAAATATGAAGAATACAGAGAATTCAGTAAAGATAATCAATAAATTTGGAAACACATGCGAAGGACAAATTTATAGAAAAATATGAAAATCTTAAGTAAAAGAAAATCTAAACAAATAACTGCTATATAAATTTAGTCTGTAGTAAAAAAAAAAATCACATCTCCTCATCCCACACCTACTTGCAAAAAAAATAAGATACAGGAAGTTTTAAAAGTCTATTTTTACAAATGTTCAAAGAGTGAAAAAATGTTATCTTAAAGAAACAATTTCTTGAGAATCAAATAAAGGAAAAATTGTCCAGGAAAAGTCTCATTTTATGATACTGAAATTACCTTGTCACCAAAACTTGACAAGGACCACACCAGAAAGAAAAGTTGTAGATGAATCACGTTAATCAGAATACATATAATCATTCTCAAGAATATATTAACATATTGAATCCATGGATACATAAAATGTAAGATGCATCCTAATAAAGTAATATTTAACCAACCATTATGAGTATTGTGTCACAATGAATACAATTCACAATCCAATGTCCATTCATGATAAATCTCTTAGGGAACTAAGAATATAAGAATTTCTTTAATTCATAAAATGTGTCCATCAGAAACTGGTAACAAACCTCATATCTACTGCTATAACTTTAAAAATTGTCATTTACAAGTTCGGAACAAGACAAGGGCCTCTAAAATTCCCCACCTTTACACTTCATCATAGTATTTTATATCCTAGACAATGCAATAAGACCTGACAAAGAAATAAGTTGTATAAGGATTATGAAGGAAGTAATAAAATGTTATTAATTCACATGACTTCATGAGCTAAACAGAAAATCAAAAAGTATATCTAAATAAGGTATTACAATTAAAAAGGATTTCAGTAAGTTTGTTGGCTGCAGGAATTACATTTTGTAATTAATAATATTAATAATACAATTAATATTAATAATTAACTACCAACTAAAAATGTCATTTAAAATCTGATTCATAGCAGCAACAACAACAAAAAGATAATACTTAATATTAAATATAGAAAAATATGTGAAATACTTTTATGGAAAAATGGTGCAACTTTTTCAATGGTCAAAAAATTTGACCTTACATTTGAGGATTTTACCATGTTCATGTCTCAATGTCATAATGATTTTAATCCCCTCAAAACTGATCTTGGAATACAACATTCTTTCAACAAATCTCTTGACAGTATTTTTCACAGAACTTGAGGAATTGACTTTAAAATAAAAAAAATGTGGTATGAATAATCTTTAAAATTGTGCAGAAAATATACATGATGGTAAACCTTGCTCTAATAAATATAGGACAATAAAAAGCAAAAATCAATGGAAGGGTGTGATTTGTTGCAAGTATAATCAAACGAACCAATGTGCAGAATATAGACTCCAGAAACTGCCCCGATCATATAAAAGTTATGAATAGTTGTTAAGAATATTACCTCTGTAACCAAACTGCTTGGGTTCAAATTCTAGAGGTTGTGTGACTTTGGTTTTTTTTTTTTTTTTTTTTTTTTTTAATTTATTCTACCTCAGTTTCTTTAGCTATAGAGTGGAAACAACGAATAGTTATTTCATACTTTCATACAAGTGTCATGAGGGTTGAATGATATAATACAAGTACAATGACTAGTACATGGTATATGCATAACAGTTGTTAGATGTTCTATGGGAACTTGGTCCAGCAGAAATGTCATTAGAAATTAGTTGTGAAAAGATGGATTATAAAATAAATTGTGTTGAAACAATTTATGATCAATATGGAAACATAAAACTGTATTTTTGTTCACACCATAACCCATTCACTACAGATAAACTTGAAAATATTTTAATGTATAAGAAAATACAGGAGAATGTATTTATTATTATATCAGGGCAATGAAATAATTTTTAATGCATATATTTGTGTTAGAGAATTTCTGAGATTACAAAAAAATCATGCATAATGTGCAGAATTCCCATACATCACTCCATCAACAACAACTTGCATTGTTGTGGAACATTTGTTACAGATTATGAAAGAACACCATCAAACTATTACTACTGACTATGGTTCATAGCTTATATTTGATATATTTTTCTATACAGCCCCCTATCATTAACACCATGGATTAGTGTTGTACATTTGTGATAGTTCATGAGAGAACACATTCATATTTGCACTGTTAACCATAGTCCATCTTCCAGATATGGGACAGTATAATGCATCAAACATTGCCTTATATAGTCCCATGTCATGTGCAATCTATCCAAAATGTACACTCAGTGGCTCTCGCTATCATCACAGAGTTGTGCAGTCATTGGCTCAGCACATTTTTTAACATTCTCCTTAATCCAAAAGAAAAAAATTCTGTAATCCCCCATTATTGACCCTTACATTTATATAGTATCTTCTTTAACATTGATGAAAGAATATTACAGAATTGCCATTAACTTTAATCCATAACATACATTAATTTTATTTTCCAAGTGGGAAGCCAGCGCTCAGTGATTGAGCCACATCAGGACCCTTGAGTTGGTTTTCTTCCTTTGTTTGCTTGTTGTTTGTATTTTTGTTTTCAGGAGGCACTGAGAACTGAACCCGGGATCTCCCATGTAGGAAGCAGGTGCTCAAATGCTTGAGCCACATCCAGTCCCAACATGGCCATATGCTTACCACCTTGAAATAGTGACATGTATTTATTCTAGTTCATAGAAGAACATTCTTGTATTTGTACTATTAACAAAAATCCTCATCCACCTTGGGGTTCTCTATGTTATTCATTTACTAAATGAATCCCTAGCTTTCTTTCTATTGAAATTTACATCCCTAAACTACCCACTTTCAGCCATAATCCCATTTATAACCAGACTTGTTAGTTATACAATTTTAAGGTGTTAATGTCAACACTATCCATTTCCACACTTTTACTGTGAATCTAATTAAAAATTATACATATTTTAAACATCAACACACCTTCTCAGCCCTCATCCTAACTCCTAATAATCTATACTCTAGGTTTTAACTCCATGTGTCTAGTCTTCATATTTAATTGATGTTAGTGAGAGCATACAATATATATCTTTTTCAGTCTGGCTTATTCCACTCAGGATAATGTACTCAGGGTTCATCCATGTTATCATATGTGTCCCAATTTCATTTCTTCTTACAGCAGCATAGTACACCACTATATGTATATACCAGATTTTGATTAAACATTCATAAGTTGATCGACACTTTGGTTACTTCCATCTATTGGCAGTTGTGAATTATGCCATTATGAACATCAATGTGCAAATGTCTGTTCATGTCACTGTTTTCAGTTCTTCAGCATATATTCCTAGTAAAGAGATTGCTGAATCATATGACAGTTCTATATTTAGCTTCCAAAGGAACCACCAAACTTTCTTCCACAAAGGCTGCACCATTCTACCTGTCCACCAACAGTGAAGAAGTGTTCCTATTTTTCCACCTCCTCTCCAGCACTTATTTTCTGTTTTTGTTAATAATGGTCATTCTATGAGGTATACATTATCTCATTATAAATATGATCTGCATTTCCCTAATAGCTGGTGATGGTCATTTTTTCAAGTGCTTTTCTTCCATTTTTATTTCCTCTTCGAAGAAGTGTCTATTTAAGTCTTTTGACTATTATTAATTGGATTGTTTGCCCTTTTATTGTTGAGTTGTATGATCTCTTTACATGGCATGGAAAAAGAAAACCTTTATCAGATACTTGGTTTCCAAATATTTTTTCCCTTAGAGGGGCTGTTTTTTCACCTTCTTGACAAAGTCCTTTGAAACACAAAAGTGTTTAAGTTTGAGGAGTTCTCATTTATCCATTTTTTTCTTTCATTGCTTGTGTTTTTGGTGTAAAGTTTGAGAAACCACTACCTCCCATCAAATCTTGAAAATGTTTCCTTACATTTTCTTCTAGGAGCTTTATGGTTCTAGCTTTTATATTTAGGTCTTTGATCTCTTTTCAGTTAATTTCTGTATAATGGTTGAGATAGGGATCCTCTTTCTTTCTTTGGGATGTGAATATCCAATTCTCCCAGCTCCATTTGTTGGGAAATCCACTTAGGTGGATTTAACAGCCATTTCAAAAACCCCTCCGTTACAAATGTGACCATCTGTTCCTGAACTATCAATTCAGTTCCACTGGACTCTATAACTATTTTTATGCCATTACATACTGTAGCTAGATCATATGATTTAAAGTCCAGAAGTAAGATTCCTCCAACTTCGTTCTTTCTTTTTAAGATGTTTCTGGCTATTCCAGACCCCTTATCTTTCCAAATACTTTTGATAATTGGTTTTTCCATCTCTTTTTAGAAAGGCTGTTGGAATTTTATTGGGATTTTTTTTTTGAATCTGTATAGCAATTTCGGTAGAATTGACATGTTAATGATATGTAGGCTTCCAATCCATGAACACGGAATGTTCTTCCATTTATTTAGGGTCTTTGATTTCTTTTAACAGTGCATTTTAATTTTCTGAATTCAAGGGTTTTATTTCTTTGGTTAAATTCATTCCTACAGGTTTGATTCTTATGGTTGATTGTATAAGTAGAATATTATTTTCCTAACTTTCCTCTCATATTGCTCATTTCTAGTGTAGAGAAACATTTCCAATTTTTGCATATTAATCTCACATCCTTCCACTCTGCTGAACTCACTTATTAGGTCTTGGAGCTTTGTTGCTGATTTTCAGAACTTTCTAGGTATAGCATCATATCATCTACAAAGCAAAGTTTTGCTTCTTCTTTTCCCACTTGAATGCCTTCAATTTCTTTTTCTTTCCTGGCTGCTCTAGCACTATGTTGTACAACAGTAGTGACAGTGGGCATCCACATCTTGTTCCCTATCTCTGTAGGAAATTTTTCAGTCTTTCACCATTATGTACAAGGTTGTCTGTGGGTTTTTCAAATATGCCATTTTTCATGTTGACAAAGTTTCTTTCAATTCCTATTTTTGGAGTATTTATATCAAGAAAGGATAGTGCATTTTTTCAGATGTCTTTTCTGTGTCAATTGAGATGGTTTTGTCATTTTTCTTCTATGATTTATTAATGTGGTGTATTCTGCTCATTGATTTTCTTGTGTTGAACCACATTTGTGTGCCTAGTATAAAACCCACTTAGTCATGATGAATAATTCTTTTATTGTGTTGTTCAATTAGATTAGCAAGTATTTTTTGTGGATTTTTGAATCTATATTCATGAGGAAAATGAGTCTGTAATTTTTGTTTTCATAATATCTTATATGGCTTTGGTAATAGAGGGTATTGTGTTCATAGAATTAATTTGGTTCTTTCTTATTCAATTTTTTTGGAAGAGTTTGAGTAAGATTGGCATTAAGTCTACTTTGAATACTTGGTAGTATTCACGACTGAAGTCAGCTGGTCCTGAGCTTTTCATTTTGGGTGGTTGTTTGATAACTCTTTCAATCACTTTACTTGTGATTGGTTTATAAGGTCTTCTATTCCTTCTAGGGTCAGTGTAGATTGTTCATATGTTCCTAGGAAACTTCATTTCATCCATATTGTCTAGTGTATTGGCATAGAGTTGTTCATAGTATCCTCTTATGGTCTCTTTTATTTCTGTGATGTCAGTAGTAATTTTTCCATTTTCATTTCTGAATTTATTTGATTTTTTCTCTTTTTTTCTGTCAGTCTAGCTAAGTGTTTGTCAATTTTGTTGATCTTCATGAAGAACCAACTTCTGGTTTTCTCAATTCTGTCTGTTGGTGTTTTTTGTTTGTTTGTTCTCAATTTCACTTACTTCTGTTCTGATCTTCGACATTTTGTTCCTTCTGTTTTTTGGGGAGTAGTGTCCTTTTCTTTTTCCTGTTCCTCTGACAGTGTAGTTAAGTCATTGATTTTAGCTCTTTTGACTTTTTTAATGGAAGCATGAGGACTATAAATTTCCCTCTCAGCACTGCTTTAGCTGCATCTTATAGGTTCTGATACGTTGTTTTCTTGTTTTCAGTCATCTTGAGATATTTACTGATTTCTCTTGCAATTTTTTTCCCTGATACAGTGATTTTAAAGAGTATGTTGTTTAATCTCCATATATTTGAGATTTTTTTCTTTTTCTGCTAGTTGTTGATTTCCAGCTTCATAATGAATTATCAGAGAAAGTACTTTGTATCATTTCTATCATTTTAACTTAATTGAGATTTGTTTTATGACCCAAAATACAGCCTATCCTGGAGAAGGAACCATGAGCACTTGGGAAGAATGTATATCCTACTGATTTGAGTACAATATTCTATATGTGTCAATTAGGTTTAGTTCTTTTATCACATTACTCAAGCTCTCTGTTTCTTTATTGGTCATCTGCCTAGATGACCTGTCCATTTTGACAGTGGTGTGCTGAAGTCTCCAAGAATTATTGTAAAGACATCTATTTCTTCCTTCAGTTTTGCCAGTGTTTGACTCATGTAATTTGGGTCATCCTGACTGGGTGCATGTACATTTATGATTCTTATTCTTTCCTGATGAATTACCTCTTTTATTAATGTATAATGTATTTCCTTGTCTCTAATAACAGCTTTACTATTAAAGTCTATTTCACTCAATAGAATTATAGCTACTCCAGGTTTTTTTTGGTTATTGCACGCATGGAATATATTTTTCCAGTCTTTCAGTTCCAATTTATTTTCATCACTGGGTGTAAGGTAAGTCTCTTATACACAGCATATAGATCATATAGATGGCTCATATTTTCTAATCCATTCTGCCAGTCTATCTTTTGATTGTAGAGTTTAATCCATTAATATTCAATGATATTATTATAAAGGCAGTTCTTACATCACCCATTTTAACATTCAGGTTTTAGCTGTCATATTTATTTTCACCACTACTTTTAAGCTTGTAATTATTTTTACTGATAAAATCTTCATCTAGACTCTCTTCCAAGCCTCTCTCTCCTGTCTTCTTTTTTTCTCCAGGTTATAGCACTCCCTTTAGTATTTCCTGAAAAACTCGTCTATCCATTACATACTCCCTCAGTTTCTCTTTACCTGTGAAAATTTTAAATTTGCTCTCATTTCAGAAAGAAAATCTTGCCATATGTAAGATTCTTGGCTTGCAAATTTCATCTTGCATAATCTTAACTATATCATCCACTCTCTTTTTTCCTCCATGATTTCTGATGAGAAATCAGCCTTTAATCTTATTAGGTATTCCTTGTAAGTGATTTTCCCTGCTATCAGTATTATCTCTTTATCTTTAGCATTTGACATTCTGATTAGTATTGTCTTAGAGTAGGACTATTTGGATTTATTCAGATGAGAGTGTGTTTTGCTTCGTAGATACAGATATCTTTGTCCGTCAACAGGGTTGGGAAAATTTTTACCATTATTTCTTCAAATATTCCTTCTACCCCTTTTACATTTCTTCTCCAGCTTGGATACCATAACATGTGCTTGTATGTCTCTTGCTCTCATTTAGATTCCTGAGAACCTATTCAATTTTTTTTTCCATTCTTTTCTTCATCTATTTATTGGTGTGTTCACTTTTGGAGGTCCTGTTTTCAAGATCACTGATCTTTTCTTATGCCTCTTCAAATCTGCTGTTACATGCCTCTAGTGTAGTTTTAGTTTTTTTGATTGTGATTTTCATTCTCACAAAATCTTTTATTTTTCAAGGTATGCTTTCAAATTTTTCTGTGTGCTCACCTAGTATCTTCTTAATATCTTTAATCTCTTTAGCCATCTCATTGAACTTAAGATTTGTTTGAACCTCTATGATTAGTTGTCTCAAATCATTTGTGTCTTCTGGAGGCTTTGTTTGTTCCATTGACTGGGTCATATCTTCCTGCTTCTTGGTATAGGCTCTATTTTTGTTGGTTTCTTGGCATTTGATTACTTGATGTATCTATTCTGGGCTTAGTTTCTCTCTTTAGTCTAAGGCTTTCTATTTGGTTGGTTTTATGCTACAACCCCACTTTGATATTAGTTCAACTTAATTTGTAATTTTTAGTGGTTTGCTTTTAGCCAATCTGAATGTTTTCAGCTCTTTTTCATCTGTTTCTTACCGTTTTCCCCTTTCTGGTTGTGTAGTGGGAATCAAGGATGCAGTTGGTTCTGCTATCCATGGAGGCTGAAACTGCCCATATTGCCCCAGGAACCAATGAAGCTTATATTGGCAGCAATTCAAGCTGTGCAGGCCAAGGCACAGTCTGATCTGTAGCTGATCAGAGAGACTGATGACACTCCGTGCCCCTTCACATCCTGCCTGGGGCAGTGATGGACCCACAGATATGTGTAGTAAACTTAGGTGTGTGTGTCAAACTGAACACAATTTTCCAGATAGACTGATGTAATTCTGGTCCCCTCCTCTCCTTCCAGAAGCAGGGATGGAGCCATAGCTATGCAGAGTAATCTTGTCCATGTGGGCCAAAAAGCCTCTGCAGTTGTCCTGAAGAGACTGAGAAACTACTACCTCTTCTCCGCCCTGTCAGGTGTGAAAATGGAGCCACAGGGGTGCCCACCAATGTAGTCCATGCAGTTCGAAAGTGACTGCATTTGCCTAGAGAGGGTGAGGGAGCTCTAAGCCTCCCCCTACCCTGTCAGGGACGAGGATAGAGTCACTATTATGTCCAACAATTTCGTCTGTGAGGACCAAAAGTGTTTTCAGGTTTCTGGAGAGGCTGAGGAAACACTGTCTCTCCTCCTACCCTATTTGGACCTGGAATTGAGCCACAGATGTGTCCAATAGTTTAGTTCTTATGGGCCAAAAGTGGGAATAGTTGCCTGGAGAGGCTGATGGGTCTCTGTCTCTCTTACTCTTTCATGGACAGGGATGTAGCCACATGAATGTCCTACAATCTAGTCTGTGCAGTCTAAAAGCAACTACAGTTGCCCAGAGAGACTGGTGCAGGTCCTGCTTCCTACCTGCTTGAAGCAAGACTGGAACACAAGCTAGAGCAGCAATTAGACCTGGGTTTACAGAAGTCTGTCCCAAATTTCACTGTGATTTTCAATCAGCCCTTCTTCCCTTCATGCCAGGGGTGGAGTTAAAATGGAGGCTACCAGCCTCTTTCTGACTTAGACAGGTTCAAACTTCAGCTATTCTTAGTATTGGCATTTAGCCAATGGAATTTACTAATCAATAGCTGAAGTCAGTGTCCGACTATCTCTTCCTCACTGTTTTTGGGAAACAAAGCTTCCAACTACAGCCAGAAAATAACTCCCAAGGCATTTTGCACTGCCCGTGGACGATGGGCACCAGCCTCTGCAGCATGGAGTGCTCTATTCATGAATCTTCTCTGCAGATAGGTAGTCTCCTTCTTCTGTTCTTCAAAGGATATTGCAGGATGCTTTTCTGGTTTCCTGGGTCCCTCAACAAGTGATTTAGATAATTCTGGGTGATTATTAACTGCACCATATGACAACATGATTTTTGGAGCTCCTTACTCTGCCGACCTCTTGACACTCTCCAAGTAAAGGTTTTTAAACAAGATACAATAGGCACACATAAAAAAGGAAATAAAAATTGAAATTTTCTCAAGCAAATTGAATACAGGAGCTTGAACAGATTCTTACACACTGTCATTCACAGTGACATTATTCACAATTGCCAAAAGATGGAAACAAACCAAGTGTCTGTTAATGGATGAATAAGATAAATAAAATGTAGTGCATATACAGAATGGAATATTATTCAGCTGTGCATGGGAATGAACTTCTGATATTTATGACAACATGGATGAACTTTGAGACATTATGCTGAGTAAAATAAGTCAGATATAAAAGGATGAATATTGTATAATCTCACAGGTATATAATAATTAGAATAAGAAAACTCTTCATGTCACAATCTGGAACAGAGGTTACCAAGGGAAAGGGGAAGGGGCTGGGAATGGGGAGTTAGGGGCTAAAATTTTTTGAAATTTCTTTAAGACAAATGACATCATCAACTACTCTCAATTATAAACACTGACTTGGATAAGATATTTGCAACATATATTGCGAATAATTACCATCCATAATATATATGAAGCAGTAAAAAAAGTTAAATAATATTTAAAAAGCCTATCCAAGGGTTAAAACACATAATTCACTAAAGAAGAAACATGAAAGGCCAGTAAACCTAGGAAAATATGCCCAACTTTATTAATATGAGAAAAAGTATAAAATTAAGAAATGAGATATCTCATATTCACTAATGTGGCAAAAGTTTAAATGTATGAAAATGCCAAGTTTTGGGTAGGATATAGACAAACAGAGCCTCTCTTATACTGCTGATGGTCATATGAATTGGTACAACCAATTTGGAGAGCAATTTTTCATTATTTAAAAAAATTGAAGTTGTGTTTTCCTTAAGACCCAGCATTTCCTCTGCCAGGTTGATTATCTAAAAAGTCTGTATCACAGTAAATATCACATGTTAGTTTAGAAATGTAAAAAAGGATGTGCATTGCAGCATTTTTGTAATATTGATAAAAAGAAAACAACCTAAACATCCTCAGTAGATGGTTAAAGGAAATAATAAATTAACTGTGAGAGCAGAAAGACAAAGTGGTTAAGAACCCAATCTACAAAGCCCAGTACAAATCCTAGCTCTGAAACTTACCAGCAGTATATACTTGGTTAAAATTACTTTTCCTCTGTGTTCTTCAGATGCCATCTTTGTATTATGAAGATAATAGCCCCTTCCTCATAGTGGAGTTTGAAGTTTAAATGAAATAATACATATAAAACAATTGGAATAGTGCCTATACATTGTAAGTCCTATACAAATGTTCATATATTAGTAAATCATTACATTCATATAAGTGAAATACATCACTCAATATAGAAATGTCAGAAAGAAAGGGCAAATTCAATATAAAGATTTATATTTAAATACAACTTTAGGGTTGTATTGGTAAAATGACAGATTTATCAAGTACCCACTATTTAATGAGGAGTTGAATTCAGTTCTTTAAAACTCTACCAAGAGTCACAGAAGCCATTTGAGGTGCTGAAGCAGTCTCTTGTAGATTTACCCAAAGGACCAGACAAAGCATCATCTATTGGCCCAGAAATTGAGAATGGATTCAAAGTTTATAAACCTAGCAATTAACTCTCTTTAAAGGAAAAGGGGGAAAAAAAAGATTTTTAGCTCCAGCCAGAGACCTAAAAGAGGATTAGGAATAGGAAAACATAAAATGCAGGTGTGTAAGTGGTAGGGGAAGTTGAGGAGGAAAACATATTCATTATGAAAAAATGTTTGTGACTAGAGGAGAAAGTATAGCTGTGGTTCAAACAGGTTGTTGGCTATATTTGTTTCATCTTCTAATTAATCCGATATTTTTTCTACCTCAGCATCTTTTGTTCATTACCCATTTTTAAATGGCTTGAATTACTTTGAATATCACTGTCATAATATTCTTATTTCAGAGACACACAGCCTCATTTTTGCAATCACTCTGAAGACTGGGCATTTTATCACCATTATTAAATATTTTATGTTATATTCCTTGCCCTTCTATAGACCTTTGGAGCTAATGGCTTCACAAGTGCCTGCTGATAGAACATATTATGAAGAGACCTCTTGAATTTGGGAAGAAATATATACTTCCCATTTCAGTAACTGGGGAAAATATGGAGGAAGGATGGTTAAAACAAACGAATCATATTATGGTCATGCTAAAGTAAATGCTTAGACCAAGTTCTTTTATGTTGGTAAGGTCTTGGGGCCAAGTGCATTTCATTCTTCAAAGAAATTCTTATGTCAAAATAATATTCCTTTTGGAGTTCTCAAGATTAAAACAGGGGTGGAATAAAGATGATTTCTACTTTATCACTGATATTTAGAGATATGGTAGTATAATCTTCATTCGAGAATATATCTGAAGGCATAAAATGGCATCAGTGGTTGATGTTTGATAAAACTACACATTTTCCAGAAAGCAAACTCTGGTTCATCATTCCCTTTACCTTTGTCTTAGTTCTGGGCAGGTATAGAACTCTTTATTCCAGAAATGAAATTGAAGACTGTGGAAATATAGTTATTAGCTTTATGTATTCAGTTCCCCTCAGCTTAGTTCCTCAATTAAGATAAAAGGAGACCAGAAATATTTTCATCAAACTTCCTTCAACTGACCTCCACTCCACCCCTGCACAAGATAAAAGTCTCACTATTGAGAAGGTATTTTGTTATCATATACATGAAATTAATAATGAATTTCTCTGCAAAATTCGAGTCAGTGACTCTTATCATTTGTACACTGTTCCTTCCATCGGGAATGTCCTTTCCTACCATGACTATATATTCAAACTTCACACAATTTTTATAAACCAGCACCTTGCGAAGATTACTTCTTATCCCCCTCCGTTTCCCTTTCTCTGGGATACCTGTTTTCCCCTGCTATCAAGCCATAATAATAAGAAAAACAATAACAACAAAACAGCAAAGAGTTCCCATTGACTGAGTGTTTACTATGTAGGAAAGTATATGCTTAACACCCAATAACTAACTGAATTCTCACAACATCCTTATAAGGGAAGAATTATTATTTTTATTCCTATTTTACAGAGGAGCAGTCAGATTCATACTAGATGTTGATTTAATTACTCAAGGTCAAATATTGTATGGTACCAAATAAAAGAGATGAACAGAAATAACAAATTCACAGAGATAGAAAACAGATTAGAGGTTGCCAGGGAATGGGGGGAGGGAGAAGGGGAACTGTTAATTTGTAGAGGTTTTTTTTTTTAATTATCCAAAATTATTCATTCGTTTGAATCCATTGCACTATGCTGCTTTCCTATGAGCTTCCTGTGGGCAGGGTCTATGTTTTATCATCTATTTTACCTGCAATGTTTTGCAAATAATGAATATACAAAGTATTTTTTGGTTAACTACATGAATGCATGTGAGAGAAAAAGGTTAAATAAAATCTTATTTTCAGGATTAAATAAGCATCAAGCTGAGAAACATATGACATAAGCATATTCTTTGACTAATATTAATAATTTTATTTCCATAATCTTTTCTAATTTTCAAAAATTATCCACATATTTTAACAGACATTTAGAGTTCAAAATGTAGGCCATTATTTTGGTTTTAGTTATTATTAGTATAGCAATAGCTACAGTATGCAAACAATACTTTAAAATCCTGAAAATACTTTGCATTGACAAAGCAAAAATGAATTTTATATCAAAGGCCTCCATATTTTCAAATTTATATTAAGAACTATCTAAAATACTCAATTTCTTTAAGTTATGTTAAAGGAAGGCAATCAAAACATTAGGTATCTTCATTAATAATATCCACCATTATGTCCTCATTATTATATATTAAGAAATATATATTATATATTAATTATGTTTCTTAATATGGGTGTCAGATAGAAAACCAACATTTCTATTTTCTAGAGCAAGAATTCTGAGGTTGCACTAAAATTGAGGAATGTTTCTTACTAGATTTGTATCATTTTTATGGGCAATTTTTGCCTTTGAAGGTAAAAACAGCTTTTCTGTATGTGCTAGAAAGAGAGAACAAAAACTGCACTGCTATGGCAGCTGCTGTTGCTGCTGCTGATTTCATAACCCAGCATCACTTTGGCAGATACACAGCTGACTAAATTTACTGATAAAATGTGAGGCATCCTAAGCCATTAATTTATCAAACATGGTTCTTTGATATCTGTGAAAGACTTACTCATACTGTACTTAGTTTTTAAATAGTCAAAATAGGATGAATGACATTTAATGTTAAATAACACCAATATTTTAAGTGCTAACCTGAAATGATCAGTTCTGAGAGGATGTGGAGAGTAGCACTTTTTAAAATGAATGAATAAAAAAGAGAATGCGACACAGTTGAAATGAGAGAAATTATTGGCACAAAATATCACCATTTAAGACAACATCATCAGCAAAGACAATTTAGATAAAAGCTACTGAAATGGGATAAAATTCAAGGAACATTTTTAAGAGCTAGTACAAAGTCTTTTGCTGGGGGATTTAAAGAAAGAAACAGATGGGTGAAATAATTGTCTAACATATATGTTAATGTACCATAAAACTCCAATTATCTAGGCTGCTACAGGAATCAGGTGTTTGGCTTAATTTTTTTTTTTTTTTTGTTAGCTGAGAGTTACTCTAAAATCCAACAGTTTTTCAACCATTGTTCAAAATCTTTAGAGTGGTTGAATAGTGCCCAGAGAACATAATTGCATCTTTCTTTGTGGATCTTTCAGTGCTTCAAGGTCATTATTCTGAACATAAATTCAGATTGGGCAGAGCTGTAGACACATACTGTTGTGTGTACTATAAGACTGTAAGCTGTGAGATTTTATACTGTGAAATTGTGCAGAGAAAGACATTTTTTGTTAGGTGGAACTATGACACCCTGGAAGTAATTTATGAAAAACAAATGTATGGAGTGGATGAGGTTGTGTGCCTGCCTTCCACATAGGAGGTCCCAGGTTTGGTTCCTAGTGCCTACTGAATAAAAGAGAAAAACAAACAACAAACAAAACAAATGAAAAAACCAATTCAGGAAAGACAATGTGGCTCAATGGTTGAGCACTGGCTTCCCACATACAAGGTCCTGGGTTTAGTTCCCAGTCCCTGGCACATCAAAAAAATAAAAATAAAAAACAAACAATAATGTGCATTTCTTTTGCATTAATTTTCCTCTTTCTTCTAAAGTACTAGCTTACTGTAGAGCAGCAAAAGGGATTGTTTTCTGGGCATAGTTTGGGGGTTCTTAGGAAGTCTCTTGACTCCCAAAATGTTCCTTGTTATCCTGTCACCTTTAGAGATACATTGATATACTCCTATAAAATAAATACTGTGTGCTTGAAATTTCAACTAGGCCTAGAACTGCAGGGTGCCTAAGAATTATCTCCTGAGAGGCTCCATGTTGCTCAAATATGGTCACTCTCTAAACCTTACTCAGCATATAAATGTATTACCTTCCCCCCAGTATGGGACATAAGTCCAGGGGATGAGACTCCCTGGCACTGAGGGATTACTACCATCACCAGCTGGTAATGCAACTAGAAAAAGACCTTGAATAAAAGGGGAAATGGTAAAGACAAATGAGTTTATATGATTAAGAGACTTCAAAATGAGTCAGGAGGTGACCAGAGGGGTTGTGCTTACTCAGATATCAGCAAGATCCCAGAGAATGCCAAAGTAGATACAATCCCAGGGAGAGGTGGTCCTGAGGGCTACAGTGACACACAGATTCTACGGTCATGGCAGCTGGCTCTGGAATTCATTGGCTTGCAACTGGGCCCTACTTTGGAATTTGTGCCCCTGATTGTGATGGAGTTGGACTCAGATGTGACCTCTCTACACATGCCTCTTCTGTCACTTTTACAGAAGCTGTGATTGGCACTGGGGTATGTATATGCTCAGGAGACTTGAATCTCTGGACTTTCCATGTGCCTGCTGGGTCCTCGGCCTCAGCAGAGTTGCAACACCTACTCTCTGCATTGTTGGACATACCCAGGTTAGCTGATGGTGAGGTGAGAATGGTCAACCACCACACCAGGGAACCGAGAGGTTCTAAAACTGCATACAGGAGAATCACATACATCAGCTATGTGGGATCTAAGCCCCCTCTCAATTTAGAGGTGAAGTGGATATTACCATCTCAGGGCCCACAAGATGGAGGAATATAATTTGGATTGGAGTGGACTTGCTGGTATTCTACTATAGAACTTTTATGACTCTAACAATGGAAGAAATTGTATCATTGTTGTGGAGATGGTGGCCACGGGAGTTGCTGAGGGGAGTAAGAGGTGTGATAAGGGACATTTTTAGGACTTGGAGTTGTCCTGAACGATATAGCAGGGACAGATGCAGAACATTTTTTATCCTGCTTTAACCCACTGGATGGTCTGAGGGAGAGCGTGAACTACAATGTAACCTATGGTCCATGTGCTGTGATAGTATTCCAGGATGTATTCACCAAATACAATGAATGTTCCTCACTGATGAAAGGGGATGTTGATGTGGGAGAAGTGGGTGGGGTGGGGAGGGGGGTATATGGGGACCTGTTATGTTTTTTGATGTAACCTTTTGCTTGATCTATTTATCTTTTTTAAAAGGACAATAATACAAAAGAAAAAATAAAATAATAAAATGAAATAATGTCTGGAAAAGTTGACAGTTGATTCGTTTATACCATAGTTTAATTTAATCTGATCCAAATGATTTCTATCAAACAGCTACCCAAGTTCAGTAAGCAGATGGAATAGAAGTTTTAATTGGAATAGAGATTTTATAGTCTATAGGTCTTCCAGGGAAGCATGCAGTGCTTGCATATTAATTAATGGTAAATAAAAAGATTAAGTCTCATTAGGAAGATACTTTTAAACCTCACATTTTTTAAGTAGACAATATTAAATTTTCACTGTATTTCATGATTGCCCTTTTACTTGACATTGTCCTTTAAAACACTGTATATTTTGTAATGGCAGGACCTGTCATTCGTAGTACTAATCATACTTGTGAGATCATTTAATTTATATATTTAGCTCCTGCTAGGCTTTACCATTGTATTCACTACATATAGGATAAAGCCTGTTATAGCATAGATGTTCCATAAGAATTTGTTGAAATAATAAATGGATCTATGATGTGAAAATATTTGTGAGCAGTAAACCAACAAAGAGATAAAACAGATTTTATTAATAGAAATTGATATTTTTTATTATTATGTTTACATACTTTGAATACTAATAGATGAAGAGACTGAAGTTTAGGGAGGTTATATGTGTTCATAAAACATGAAACTCTTTCACTGCAGTGCTATTCAGCAACTATATAATGGATTTTTTGGATGGTACATTGTGCATAGGATATGACATAAGAGACATCAGACTGCTTAAATGAAATAATGACAAGTAGGAAATTTGAGCTAAACTGTAAGACATATCCTATACTTTGTGGGATTTTGGGGTTAACTTTGCTCCATGTACAACATGTCTTCTTCACATGTGTATGTGTGTGTGTGTGTATGCATGCAAACCCTGTAACCCCACTGTGTTATAATAAATAGTTCTAAATGGTTTGGGCCTATACCATGCGCTGATTCAGTCTTTCCTGATTACCAGTTGTGTTCCAGGCAATGAACTTGGTTTTGCAGAACAGAAATAAGTATGATACAGCCACTCTTCTCAAGCAGATTACTCTCCACTGGGATAGAGGCATAAACAAATGTTGGTTAAAACAGTAGTGTGCATAAAGTATTATGGGAATAGTTCATTATTCTTGGGTGGTGTGAAGTGAATGGCAATGTTAAGGGAAAGTGAGTGAACAGGAGTTATTTGTATTGGTCCTTGAAGGGTGAGTAAAACTTCATTGGAGGAGTTAATAATGACTGAAATTCCAGAGAGAGAGAATTGCATGGAAACTAATCAGAGCCATGAAAAAGCACTGTATATCTGGGGGAGTTGCAGGAGATTAGGGAATATATGCAGTGGCCAAACTTCGAACAGCCTTCTATATCAGACCAAAAAGTTTGAACTTCTTTCAAAGACTAATGGGAAACCACCAAGACTGTGAAAGCTGGAAACTCCCATGATCAGCAGATTGTTTGGGAATGATCATTATGACAGTATGGATGATGGTTTGGAGGGGAAGGAAGAGAACAAAAACAAGGTTATTTCAATAACCCAACCAAGAGGTGATGAGAACTTATATTAGGAAAGTGGCAGTGGTAATAAAGAAGAAAAGAAGAATGAAAGATGTGAGTTTCAGCAGGATCTAGGAACTGTTTTAGTAGTTTCCCAAGAGTCAGCTCACATTTTATTCTAAATTCTGAATTATGTTACTTCTTAATTTATATTTACTGAGCATTACTAATGGTTAACTATACATAAGGTTCTGGGCTATGTGAAAGAAGTCAGTGAGATATCCCCTGTCCTCAAGGAGTTCACAGGCCTCTGGAGATACATAACTTTTAATCAAGTAAATGGTATTTGGTATTTTATTTAATATAATAGTTTAACTATAAACTATTGGAGTGGATAAAATATAACAAGTGCTCAATTCACCTATGTGAGATCAGAGAATATTTCACAAAGAAGTAGGGGCTTATATCCAGGAATTTGTCAGGAACAAAAGTTGAGAATGACGCTTCATATAAAGATTACAAGTGGTCCATGCACAGTGCTGCTGCACGCAAGGAGTGCCATGCCATGCAGGAGTGTCCCCTGTGTAGGGGAGCCCCACATGCAAGGAGTGTGCCCTGCAAGGAGAGCTGCACCATGCAAAAAAAAAAAAAGATTATGAGGGAGGAATTACTCCTATGAAAGTTCAGAGACACATTTAAAGAACATTGTACATCATGCTTAGGAATATGGACATAGTTTTCAAATTTTTTAAAAAATTTTTTCTCCCCTCTCTCACTGTCTACTCTCTGTGTCCATTCTGTCCAATTGCTGTGTGTATTTGTCTTCTCTATGCAGCACTAGGAACAGATCCTGAGACCTTCCAGAGTGGAAGAGAGGTGCTCAATTTCTTGCTTCTCAGCTGCTCCCTGATCTGCTACATCACTTATTGTTTCTCCTCTGTGTCTCTTTTTATTGTGTCATCTTGCTGTGCCATCTCTATACTCAGGCCAGCTTGCTGAGTGGACCAGCACTCCGTTATGGGCCAGCACTCTTGCACTGACCAGCACTCTGCGTGGGCCAGCTCTCCGCTTGAGTCAGCTCATCGTGGTTTGGTTCACCAGGAGGTCACAGGAATTGAAACCTGGGCCTCCCAGATGGTAGACGGGAGCCTAGTCGCCTGAGCCACTTCAGCTTCCTGTGGATATGCTTTTAAAATAATAGATTACAATGACTTCCTATCTTTTAAGCAAAGGACTGAAAAGATCTGCTTTTGCGGGGGAGGGGGAAGTCTTCAAGACGCTGTGTGGATATTGGACCTGAAGTGTACAACTCTGGAAGACAGAAAAGCATTAGGCAGCTGTTTTGGTAGACCAAGTGAGGGACAATAAAGCCTAAGCTGGAGCTGGACATAGAGGAGAAGAGGGCTTAGAGAGATATTTAGGAATTAAAATGCTTGTTGGACTTGAAATGGTATATAAGGGAAAAGGAAATTTCAAGAATGACTCCTAATACCACAGAATTTTTTAAAAAATTATGCAATCCTGGAGATATCAATGTAGAAATAAGCCAAGCATGGCTAGCAATGAATTATGACCATTGCATACTCAAGCCTTATTTTTCTATGAAAAGATGCCCTTCTATGGAAGGCAGCAGTGAAGCACATGGCAAAACATCTTCAAATACCATTCCTAAGTGGCATCATGGTTCTGCCCTCCTCCAAAACTGGATTTTCAATTCAAATCAGATTACAAGTAGCACCATGAAGAACTTATTTTAGTTAATAAGACACAAAGGAAAATAATTTACATATGAGCATTTGCTGAAATCTGTTCTTTTGGTATCTTTCAAACAATTGGGTGAGATACCTAAAACAATGTTGTCATTTGTTGGAAACCTTACAAACATTTAATACAAAATGTAGTTGATGTGTTGATCTTTAAAATGTCTACCACCTGTTGGTTCTTCAAGTGTTCCCTGAATGCCAAAATAGTGTATTTTAGAGGAAAGATTTAAAGATTATGAATGGATATGTCAGCCTAGAGAGCAAGGGTTTTGCAGCCTTGCATGCCTGGATTTGGTAACTAGCTTGTGCCTTTGTAAGTTACTTATCTTCTCTGAGCTTGAGTTAACACATTTGCAAAATCAGGGTTGATTATAATGATGATGCTTGCTGCTGCTGCTGCTGCTGCTGCTGCTGCTGGTGATGATGATATGTTCCTCCCTAGATTCTTTTGACTATTAACTAGCACTGCCTAGAAAGTTGTGTTAACATGGTGGCTGACATAAATGAAGAAGTAGTAAATGTTAATATTTTATTATTCGCTATATTAAGAAAGAATAAAATAATATACAGAAAAAAAAGAAGAGACGGGCAAAGAGAACGGAGAAAGAGAGAAAATCAAAAGAAACAAATAAAAAGTAACAGAAGGAGAGAGGCACAGTAAGAATATGACTAAAGGGTGACTCAAAAGCATTTGAATTATGTTTTATGTAATATGGCAGCATTACAAATCTCCTATACTAATGTAAAATATGCACTTTGTTTTCCCAGCCTATCAGGAAAATGTGTGGTGGTGCTTGTCCTCCTGCTGTCAATTGGGAGGGAGAATTCAGGCTCAAGAAAAATGGAAGAGCGTATCCCACTGAATATGTGGACTGGGATAAGAGCATGGCAAGAGCACTTGGATGCCCCGTGAACAAGAGAGATATGTTTTACTCCGAAGGAGGGGTTTGCTGTTTGGCAGGTTACTTGCTCCTGGGCTGCGGGGAATGTTAGTATTCAGACTATGCAGAAGGCTGCACTGAACAAAGGATCCTGATGGGGAAGAGGGGTGGGAATCAATCTTCCAGGGCTAAGAAAGCAGATTTTGCAGTCAAATATGACTTATTTATTTTAAGCATTCAATGCAATGTACAAGAGACAAATATTGATTCCCTTTTAAAAACTGCTAATGCAAAAACCTAGGGAACTTAAAAGAGTGAGAAAGAGAGAGAGAAAGAGAGAGCATATATCCTGATAACTTTCTTATAAGTAGAAAGAAAATCTACAGTTTTCAACCCAGAAAAATAACATTTTGTGTTTTGAATGGAAGGTAGGGAAGGAGGAGAAAAAATAAAATGGAAAGAAATTAATTGAGCAAATAAATTGCTAAATATGGATACATTATAACCAACACTGAATATATAAAACAATAATAACAATGTGTAATTTGAGGAATTAAAAATTTGAACTTAAGTATAAGAAAAATCATGAGAAAACAAAGTAATACAAATAAACAAACAAAAAAGACAAAAAAGAAAGGAAGCTTTCAGGTGTAAAATATTCTAGAGTTCCTTTTATTTTTCAGAGTAAAGTGGTAATATTGATCAACTTTAAAATTGAAGTATTCATATTAAGATGTCAGGATGATCTTAAAAGAATATAAGTAGACTGTTAACTTTCAAAACAGTGAAGAAAAAAATGAAATTTCAGAAATCCTTAAGCTTTCAAAACCAAAATAAGGAAAGACAAATTATTAAAAGCATTAAAACCTAACATAGAAAGCATAAAATAAAATACTATAAGTAATTCCAATAAACAAATAATTAAAATAAATGTTCATGGATTTCATTTTCCAGGTAAAAAATAATAATTTTCAGATTGCATTAGAAGAAAAATTATATGCTCTTTATAAATGGCACACATAAAATATAAGGTTTAGAGTAAAAGAATGAATATATATATATACACACATACATAGACACACTAAATATATATGTATATAAATATGTATGTATATTGAGTGAGGGTATATAGCAAATAAGTGAAATCTGGCATATCTCTATATACCCTAAAAATAGGAAAAGTATATTTTAATGAAAAATAATTACAAAAATTGAAATCCTCTACCTAAAAAGGTTTTATTATATGAAAAAAGATAACCAGTGTTTGATTTATATTACTTGCAGCAGAGTCAAATTTCAATATATATTTTAGAAATTTATTACTTGTGTGTGCTTACAGAGTCACAAGGTATCTATTATTAGTAAAAGATAATATTTTGTGTGATTTTTGTATCTTTTAAAAATAAATAAAAATATACTATTTAAAATAATTTTTAAAATTAAAATTAAAAAAGAGATAATGGGTGCAAATTATGGAGTATTATGAAGAGGTCAAAACAATGAACTAGTTGGGCATACATTTTTAAGGTTACATTTTACAAAACTAGTGTTAAGTGAAAAAATAAATGCAGTGACATCTGCAACACTATCATTCACTTAAATTGAAAATACATACATACATCTGGTCAATCAAAATGGCAGAGTAAGAAACTCCAATGACGATATGGAGAGATAGATATATTTGTTCACTGTTGGTGGGAATGTAGAATAGTACAGTAACCATGGAGTGTTGATTGAAGTTCCTAAGGAAGGTGAATGTACTATGCCTTGTGAATTGGGAATATACCCAGGTATGTGACATGAACAGGCACCTGCACCCTGATGTTCATAACAGCATTGTTCACAATTGCCAAAAGTTGTAAACAACCCAGGTATCCATCCACTGATGAACAGATAAACAATTTGGGTGTGTACACATGATGGAATATTATGCAGTGGTAAAAACAAAGGAAGTCGTGAAGCATATGACAACATGGATGAACCTGGAGGACATTATGTTGAGTGAAGCAAGTCAGACACAAAGTCACACAGACTGTTTGACTGCACTATTATGAACTAAATGTATTGTGTAAATTCATGCAGTTAATAATTAGATTATAGGTCACCAGAAAATAGAATGAGGGTAGAGAATGGAAAGCTGATGGTTAATATATGCAGAATTGTTTAAAGGGCTGTTTGTAAATCTTTGGAAATGAGAAAAGGTGAAAGCACATAATAATGTCCATGAATATTTGAGCTATTATATGGGTATGACAGTGGTTAAAACGGTAAGTACAAGTCAAGTATATTACCAGAAGAAAAGCTAAACAATGTAACATGGGACTGTATAACATAGTGAAACTTCATGTAAAATATGAATATGGATGATATTGCATATATGAGACTGTTATTTATGAAATGTAAATACAAATAAAAAAGAGTAAGAGAAACAGAAAAGCAACTATGTATGTTAGGGGACGCATAGAAAGATTGAAAGGTGATGAGTTTTGTTTGTTCGGTTGGTTTTTGTTTATTAAAATTATTATTCCTGGAATAATAAAAATGCTTTAAAAATGATGGAAGTGATGAATGTACAACTATGTAATTTTACTGAATACCAATGATTTTACACTTTAGATGGATTTATGCTTTATTAATATGTATCAATAAAATTGGTTCCTTAAAACAAAAGAAGCTCCAGGGTGCCATTTCCCCCACACAATCATGAGCAATTAGCAAAAACTGACTGAGCCATCTTCCTCAAAACCCTGAAAAACAGCAAAAGGACTATTTGAATGATACTATCAACAAACTAAAACTAACAGACAGCAAAATACTCATCTTTTACAGGGTACATGATTATTCCCCATGATAAACTATATTTTAGGTCACAAACAAGACTCATACTTTTAAAATATTGAAATATTACAATGCATTTTCTCTGATCACATTGGAATAAAACTAGGAATCAATAGTAGAGGGAGAACTGGAAAATTTACAAATATGTGGACACACACTCTTAAACAACCAATGGGCCCAGGCAAAACTCACAAGGGAAATTATGAAATATCTTGATACAAATGAAAATTATTATTATTTATTACTATTTTCTGACATCAGAGGACTTCAATATGAAAATAAAAAGGCAAGAAAATTATATGGAAATCACATGTGCTGGTTTGAAATTATTTTATGAATCCCAAATAGAGCAAGTTAATGTTTGTAAACTAATCTTTTCCTCTGAGTATAATACCCTGTGACTGCAGTAAATTCAGCTGAGGGGTCTTTGATTAGATTACCTGCTAAGATGGTGGTAGGGCTTTTTTTGCACTACATCAGATTGATTCCCCACCCAATTACTGGGCCAGATATAAATGGACATGTTCAGCCAGACAAAGGAAGAGAGAGAGCTATGCCATTTTTGATCCTACTGTGTGATGAGGCTCAAACAGCTGAGGCTCGCAGGAGAGATGAGCCATTTGCCTGAGAGCTTACAGCTGAACTTGGGAAGCAATCTGAACAGCCAAGACTGATATAGAAAGACCAATGGGACAGGTCCTATGCCAGTTTGCAGCTGAAATCAGGAAGAAAGCTGAGCAACTGGGCCTGAAAGAGGAAATCTGGAGGGGAAGGAGAGACTAGGCAGAGATGACCCGCCATCTTGTTTCACCATGAAAATAACAGTTGTTGGAGAGGATGTGGAAAAATAGGAACATTCATTCATTATTAGTGGGAAGAATATAAAATGGTGCATCTCTGTAGGAAACAGTTTGGCAGTTCTGAAAGTTAAGTACAGAATTACCATATGACCCAGTCATCCCACTTTTAAGTATATACCCAAAAAAACTGAAAGCAGGGATTCGAAAATATTTGTACACCAATGTCCAGAGAGGCATTATTCATAATTGTCAAAGATGGAAGCAACCCAACTGTGTGTCAACAGATGTATGGATAAAGAAAAGGTGGTGGGGAGCAGATGTAGCTCAGTGGTTGAGTGTCTGCTTCCCATATACAAGTTCTCAGGTGCAATCCTGAAAAAAAAGGTGGTATATATGCACAATGGAACTAACCAGCTGTAAAAAGTAATGAACCTGATGACTTATCAATGAGATTGTGGCTGAACAGGGTAGTCTAGGAATGTAAATGTCAACTGAAAGAAAGCTAGAGAATAATCTAGTTACTAAATAACACAGTAAACCCAGAGGTGGATGAGAATTGTGGTTGATGGTACAGATGCAGGCTTGTCCTTCTGTGAGCTAGACTGGATGTACATCACTATTCCACTGTGGTGGGAATGTGGAGAAGCATGGGAAAAATACAACGGGAGTAACCAATGGGCTGTGGTTAACAGCAGTACTATAATATTCATGCATCTATGCCAAAGATGTACTGTGTTAATAATGGGAGAGTATGGAAAAAGTGTACACTATGGACCATGGTTGATGGTAATAGTCTGATGATATTATCATCAGAAATATAGTCAGAAACTAGAATACAGGTAACTGGACCAGATAGGCATCAGGAATGGGAAGGTAGTGCTCAATCAGTACAGAGTTTCTGTTAGAGATGCTACAAATTTTTAGTAATGGATAATTGTAATGGTAGCACAATATTGTGAATGTAATTAAGTACACTGAATTATGTATTAGAACATGGTTAAAAGGGGGAAATTTTACATTATATATATATATTACTAGAAAAGTTTTTTAATCACAGGTCTGTACAACACAGAGTGAAACCTAATGCAAACTATGGGCTATAATTAATAGCATAATTATAATAATATTGTTTCTTCAACTATAACACACGTATTACACTAATGCAAATTGTTAATAATCGGAAAAACTGGATGTGTGAGGGGGTATATGGGAATCTGTATACGTACAACTTATCTAATAAAAAAATTTAAAAACATACATACATATTCAGCAGGAGAGTCAGCATTTGAGGGCTTATTATGTACCTCACAATAATCCTGGGATACTGGCTGACAGAGAGGGAGAGTGTCAGGTGTTGGTTGAGAGTAAAATGTTGAGATAATAGTATCAAAATATAATTAAGAGGGTTACCTGTTTAGGATGCTCGGAGGGGATGGTCTGATGCGGGACGGGCTCCTGGGGAATGTCTGAATGCTCATTTTGCCAGATTGGGTGGTACCATTCGATAGAGACCCAAGTAGTGAGAGTGGGGGTGGACCCACATCCTGGGGAGGACTAATGCCATCAAATAAAGGGAACTGTATTTCTTGAGAGAAAGGGTGGCTCCCAGGGCATTGGGGCAGTTGAGCAAGTTAGGCCCTGAACACTGTTGCAAGTATCTCTGGACGTGGCTCCTCAGGAAACGGAGGTTGGCTGTCACTGCGGGCACCAAGGGGATGGGAAAATGGATGTTAAATGTGTGGAACCAAAGGAAATGTGGGGTAAGAGAGGACTTTCATGAGAGTACACAAGGATGGATATAAAACATGTACTATTACACCATAAACATATAGGGGACGACAGACTAATAATATAAACCATAATGTAAAACATAGGATAACTAAAAATTTAGAAAACTGTATATCCTAAAGTATGGTCCACAATGTAAGCACAGATGTCATCTCGTTTGAAAGCTATTGTCACAGAGTCTCTACATCACTGTAAGTAAATATGATATGAATAAGGTATAAGAATATCGCTGTGGAAGGGAAAAGGTTTTACGGTGGATGTGTGGGAGTACTGCATATTGTATATATGAATTACTGTGGTCTATGGCTCTTGTGAAGAGAAGTTCAATAATTAGGGACAAAGAAAAAAAAGCAAAAGATAGGATGTAGAATTTTTCCAAGTCAACATGTATTCTATATCTAACCTTTAAACCCATTGCTATATGCCATCTTACTAGTAAGGGAACCTGACAATATATTGGGCTTCAATTTTCAGGAAGTTTTGGATCACAGAGTGGTTCAACAATGGCAGCAGAGGAATACTGGTAGAGGATACTATTGACAGGTGATATATGGCTGACAGGGAGCTATACAGGGCATATGTCCAGGGTGCATGGTAATGTTTGGATATACTCATAGTGGCAACAATTAGAAACTACAGTTGGGGGGCGTACTGGGTTTCGGCCAGGGGTGCTCTGTCGTGGTCACTAGGGGAGCAGCGGCAGTCCCCCAGGTGCAACAGTAAGGACCAGGAAGGAATGAGGGTCCAACAGTGAGAGCATGACACTAATGACTATGCTTGTGAGCCTATATGCCTGAAATAAGAACAAGGTCTAGAGCAGCACTGTGCCTGGGAATTTCCTCCTGACAGCCTTCATGCTACTCAAATGTGGCCAGTCTCGAAGCCAAACTCAACATGTAAATGCAATGCCTTCCCCCCAGCGTGGGATATGACACCCGGGGATGAGCCTCCCTGGCACCGAGGGATCACTATCAAATACCAACTGATGATGCAACTGGAAAATGACCTTGAATTGAAGGTTCAATGCGGATCTAGCAGAATATCCCTGTCTACATATAATAACATGACTTTAAAATGCTGTTTGACCTAATGTAAGGGGGAAATGGAAAGGAGAAATGAGTTTATATGGCTACGAGTCTCTAAAAAAGAGTCTGGAGGCTGTCAGAAGGATTGCCCTTATGCACAACTGAGCAGAATCTAAGAGACAGATGAAGTAGATACAACCCCAGGTATTGGTTCCTTTGAGGGCTAAAGAGACCCAGGGGCTCTACGGTCATGGCAGATGGGGTTCACTGCCATGTCAGATGGCCCTTCTTTGGAGCTGGTGTTTCTGCATGATGAAACTGGATTCAGATGGAATCTCTTTTCATTAGACTTTCATGCTACTTTACTGGAATTGTAGTTGGTGTTGGGGTTTAAAATATATTTAGGGGATTTGAATCTCTGGACTGACAATATGATAGCCAGGCCCTGAGCCTCAACAGACTTCAGCTCCTACAATCGGATTTATTGGACTCACCTCACTCAGCTAAGATGGAGTTGAAGAAGGACAACCACCACACCATGGAGCCTAGAGTGCCTACAACTGAAAGCAGGAGGATTGCATCCAGTATCCATGTGGAATCTGAGCCTCCTCTTGACATAGAGATGCCACGGACATAAACAATCCAAGATCCACAGAGAAAAGTTGGCATTGGAGTGGAGTGGGAAAAGTGGACATGGTGGCTGATATGGGTATGGGGAATGGCAGGAAGAGATGAGATGTGGAGGCGCCTTTGGGACTTAGAGTTGCCCTGGATGGTGCTGCAGGGGCAATCACTGGACATTGTAAATCCTCCCAGGGCCCACTGGATGGAATGTGGGAGAGTATGGGCCATGATGTGGACCATTGACCATGAAGTGCAGAGATGCCCAGAGATGTACTTACCAAATGCAATGGATGTATCATGATGATGGGAGTGAGTGTTGCTGGGCGGGGGGGGGGGGGAGTGATGCGGTGGGGTGGTAGGGTTGAATGGGACCTCATATTGTTTTTTTAATGTAATATTTTTACAAAATCAATTTAAAAAAATAATAATAATAAAAGAAGCTATTTAGTGGTTACATAGCTATTTAGTGAAAGACAAGATTTAAATCAAATCAAACTGGCTCCAAATCCTCCACTCTTTGCCACTATAGTTGGTCATTATATATCTTTAAGAGGGCATACATATCCAAGGGCACATATTAGAAACATTATGGATATAAGGCAGGAAATAGGACAAAATATAGTGGAATAAGACAAGACAGGAACCTGATCCAGATCAATATTGAACAGGTGCTGTGTCCTGAGGACTATGTATAACAGAGTGCTCTGCATCTTAGGTCTAAATAATGAAAGGAAAGGAGGGTATTAGTCGTAGCCTAGCTTTTGTAATTTGGAAGATAGGAGTCATTCTTATGGCCCATCTTGTCACTGGCAGATTGGTGAGTTTAACATTTCTATGATTATTACAGCTAATATTCCCCTTCTCTTACCACGTGTCTGACAGGTAACTATATCAAGGACATTGTCTGGAGGAACCTTCACTCTGTTTTGTTCACTACCGTGTTTGTGTTCTATAGGCAGGTGATAGTAGAAGGATAATGGCAAGCGCTATGCTCCAGCCACTGTTCACTCTAACTCTGATGAAATTTTCATGGTTTTCATGTTACCTCTTCAAAAAGTATAGCTGAAAACAAGTACCATGTCAGAACCGATATAAAGGTTTTCAGATGAATTTTTTAAGTAAACATAAAGCAAGGTTACATTTTAAAAATTATATCACTTGTCAATTCAGTTGAATCTCATTTCCTCAGCTCCTTGAGCAGAAGAATGAATGAAGAATTAGTTCTCAGTTCCAGAACCATATATAGGAACTTTATCCCTAATAAAGAAACATTCATGCCAGAGACTCCCGTGGTACCACATAAGAATGCACTGAAAAAGAAGGACGGCCTGTGTTAGGTATCAAATTAAGGCTTTGGACACCAGAGTAGCACAGAGGCTTCTAGGAGAAAGGAGAAAAGGTGCACCACTTCTTGATTCAATCATTCATTCATACCTACTGTGCTAGAACAGTTCCTCCAAGAAGCAGACGTCAGGATTGTCAAGGCAAGAGCTTTTAGGGGCAATTCTTAGGAGTGAAAATGAGAAGAGGAAGTCTGAAGAGCAGCCATCCACAATGCAGGTCTGACCCTTGAACAGGAGAGTGGAAAGGTAGGAAGATTACATACAAGTAAGTCAGACTACAGGACATTTTTAGGAGTTGAGCAAGGTCAGTGGAGAGTCCTTGAATGAAAGTCAGCATTCAAAGGAGTCTTCTTAAATCAACCAGGTCTGCCTTAGATTCCATTATACATTTCATCACTGGGTGAGAGAGCAGCCTGGGGGAAGGGTGGTTTCTATACAAATGTGTTGGGAGGTTCAGATTATAGAAGATGTGGATGTTGGTCAAACACAGTAAAGAGTAGACATCTGAGACGTGAATTTTCATGGTCTCCAGGCATATCACGTAACCAACAATGTGCTATACACTAAAAGGCATAGGGGCAAGTAAGTACAATATGAAGGTGCCCAAACAGACATACCCAAACAATACAAAAGAGAAAACGGAAAAATGCAAAATGGTACTAGAAGACATGTGCTGTGCAAATAGAGAGAATTAGTCATGTCAACGAGGTAGAGCAAGCGAAGCTACACAAAGAGGTGGTATTTCAGTTTGGTCTTGATGGAAAAAAGCTTTTTATAGATAGAAAAAGTGTAGAAATACATTCCAGAGTGGAGGATCAGCATAAAAAGATAAAAGGAGGACTTGGTATTTTTGAGAATTGGCAAATATTAAATAAAACAAGCATTATGGGAGCTTAGGTAGTTTGGGGACATTTTTAAAGAGGAGATGATGGAAATATGGATTGTGGTTGATTATAAAGGCTGATTGGTTATCTTTTACCTAAAATTACATGTGTGTGTATCTTTTGTGTCTGTATGTGTTTTGTTGTATTCTTTCTTCCTAAAAAACAATGAAAATGCATGCATTGATTTTTGTAAGGGTGCTAGTGTGGCATAATATGATAAGGATTGAGTACTAGAGAGATTCTTTAGGCTTTCCTGTTGAGATTAGATTTGAGAAGGATAAAACCAAAGATTGGAAAGGAAATATATAGAGAGAAAGCAGTTAGAATGGCATTGCTACAATTAAGACAAAAGTAGAATGAACCAATGGAATGAAATAGAGATAAAAAGGAGGACAAAAATTCAAGGAATATTTTTTAGGTGGAATTGACAGGTCCTGTGAATAATTGAATGGAGGACAGGAATAAATCAAAGGTAATTGTTATAGCAAATTGTCCCACCACTCACAAACCAGCTTGTGGCCATAGCTACAGATTCCTTTCCTTGTATATCAGTAGAAAAGCTTCCGTAAACCTGGTTCTTCAGCGGAGTCTATACATCTATTGTAAATTCCTAAACTGGCATTGTGTATTTTTATCAGGATCTTCAAAGTTTGGAGAGTGTTTTCAGTCCCATATAACTGGGACAATTCTGTAAAAACTACTACCGTTGGATTCCTGTGATTATCACTCCAATTTATTGCTCCCTTGTGACCCTGTCTATTTAATTGTTATGGAAACTGAATCATGCATGAATAGAAATGTTTGTGGTTTTTCTTTCTGTCTGTTAATTTCAAGTCTATATACAAATGACTGATAGCTATTTATTGGAAAGGATTAGAAGAGAGTAGGTCCAGGAATTCTCTCAGAGTTTATGCTATTGTTCTAATCCTTGTTTATCACAGGAATTTGGGGTGGGCTGGAAAGTTTATTTTTGCTATAAAGAAATATCAGTGTAATAAGAGGTATAGAAAATACATATACCTTGAAAAACGACAGACCCTTCATTCATTTGACAAATATTTTAAGTGTCCATCATATATGCCAGTCACCATCAATAATAATGACTACTACTACCATTATTACTATTACTACTAATACCAACATTATCAATTTACATAGGTATAGCAATAACAATTAAATTATACATCAATCCACTTAAATTGTCTCTTAGAACTAGGACATATTTTCCGAAGAAGTTATTCCCTATGCCTGAAAGACTCCTAAAATCCTTAGATTAGCTTCTGCCAAAACCAAGATTTATCAACAGCCTCCAGAAATCTGAAATCCCCACAGAAATTCAAGATTCATTGACAAGTTCCAGCTCATTATAGAAAATTACTTCCATACCCTAGCCTCACACTGAACAGACACAAATATCCCTCAAGGAGTCTTCATCATCTTGGAGTCTCATCATTTCATCATTGTAAAAATTAAAAAGAAGAAGGATTTTGTTTATCATATATTTGCCATCTTGTACTTTATAGATGTACAGAATTCATATTAAAATTCAGCATTTCATTCAGCAGGTATATATTGCATGCTCACTATGTGAGAGAAATTATTTGGATTGCCTTGTATTATTCCTCATAGAATTTCCAATTGAGGGGAGGAAATAGACAATAGACAAGTAAATGTACAAAATGTATAGATAGTGATAAGATTCACGGATATAATAAAAAGGAGTTAGTGAAGGATGGAGTGTTATAAGTACAAATCCTTGCCTCACAAACCAACTCCTCCATAATGTACCCAACTTCCTTCTTTATAAACATATCAAACTCATGGCAAGATTAATTAATTCATCATTTAATTAGACAGCTATTTATTGAACACCTATTCTAGAGAGAAATCAACCAGAAAAAGAGCCCTGACATCATGGAATTTATATTCTGGTGAAAGTGGAATTCCTTTGTCTTAGGCTCCATTAATGCTTATGATCAATAGGTCTTAAATTTGCCCCCAGATTTTGTGTTGTCTTTATCAGATCAATCAACTCGTGTAAAGAAATTTTGTGGTGACAGCCCACAGACCAATAGATGTGCTGAAATGCACCCTAAATTAATTTGAATATCAAAAATCTTTAGAATTCTGAAGCTGAATATTTCTGCTTTGTAAGCTGTATATTTGTATGCTAATTGCGGCCTCTTAGTATTTACAACACAAAAGAGGGATCGCAAGAAACTTTTTTTCCTTCAAAATTACAGTCAGAATATAACAGATTATCATTTAGAAAATATTTTAATTAGATGGGAAAAGTTGAACAAAAGGTTAATAAAGCCATCAAGACATTACTGCTTGAATATTGATTTTTTTAAAAATTGTAAAGCTTTACCTAGGAAAAAAGACATCATAAACATAAAAATAGAGTACTGTTCAAACACTTGAACGAACAGCTATTGAATTTCAAAGAGACGGTACAAAGCAATATCACAGAATTACCTGCATTGAGAGAGATGCTGTGGCATTGGCAACACCTGCAATGGCAGTTCAAAAATTAACCATCTCCTTGTGACTTTGCTGAGCTCTATTCTTTGCAGAACACTGAAATACTGAGGAACACAAAAATACAAGACAAAGGGCCTGAGTCTAGGTAATGTTACAATTAACTAGTCCTTCACAATGTTATCCAGAAGAAGTGCATTAATGTCGAAGTTAAGCAAGAGTAAGGAAAGAATTATATATAATCACACCTTGAGTAAATATCAATTATTATGGCTTTCACAATTAATGTTAGCATATTCAGTAGCAAGGTAATTCTCTGGAATTTCTTGTAGAATTCAAGTTTACTGGACAATCTGAAAAATTAATTTTTATCTGAAATCAGTTCCTTTTTAAAAGGTTGTTTTCAATCATACCACTATGCATTATTAACATGACATCATATTGCTTGTTCAATGATATTTCAATTTTTAGCAAGTTATTTAACTGCCATAATCGAGTTAATGCTTATTTTCTAGTCTGTCTTACATTTATTTCTTTATGGAATGGAAGCCCTAGCAGCTCATAACATAATGATATATAATGAGCCTAATATGTTGAATTCACATTTATTTGTGTATTTCTCAAAACCCAAACTCTTGACATTTATTATTCAGTAAGATGCAAAGGCGTGATAATGAGACAAGACTATACTCAGAGGCTTCCTAGATGCTGCTAATGTTTCAACTGACTCTTCAGCCACTGGTATCTTATTCTGTTGACTGGCACAGAATTTCTATCACTAGAAGGTGGACTTGAATTTTTTCATTAACAATGTCAAGAACTATTAAATGCCTGAGAGTTTACCATGCTTGCAAGCTAACCAGTTAGCCTACTATAATTTCATAAGTGCTGACAGAAGACATAAGATTCCTGGGTCAGAATCAAAGGACTGTCTTACAAACAGCACAGCAGGCAGTGTGAGTTTCATGTTTGCACCAGATACTCTTGATCCCTCCCCAACAAGTCTCCTGGGAGTGATTCAGTGCAGTCCAGGTGGATATTGTGCAAATAGCTGTGGCCCAACTAAAGAAACCTGAGCTTAGAAAGCATAAAAATATAAGGGGACTGCTGGCAAATCTGCCCAACTTTTGCCCTGGAAGGACATTATCTTTATTATCCTGCTCAGGAAAAAAATCTGCACTCTGATATAAAGGGAAACACTATGCCTACCTTCCAAGGCTGCTTTCAATACTAACATCTTTGAAAAAATATTCTTGAACAAAGTTGTCAACGCCACTTGCTCAAAGGGCTTTCATAAAAAACAAGAGACCAATGAAGACATATCTTCCATCCATTTGATGGTGTATTGTGTTATCTGTAGTAGATCCATTTGAGGTTCACAAATAGTCGTGTGAACTACTTGGTAAGAGACATTCAGTCCTCTAGAGAGTCTCTGAAGCCTGCTTTGCTAGAGGTCACTGAGCACAGAGCCCAAATCAATTTACTATTTCATTTTTGAATGGAGATTCTGTACATATTTTGTCAGGGTCCTAGTGTTTGGTAAAGACTGAAATGTAGCAGATTCAGAGGAGGTGCAAGCATATTAATTAGAAATAGATATAACTGTGTATGGTGTCCTCAGTCAGATATTAACAACTTAAAATGATTGGGGTTAGTTACTAGCTATTCTTCGATTTCCAATTTGTTTGCTAATAGCAGGAACAGAGAGTGACAATATCATTTAAGGAATACAATATCATGTGCTTGCAATGCTTTATATCATAACCAGGTTTATTACTAAAGAATCCCATTAAAGGAGAGAAAAGCTGAACATACATACTTTGAAAAGTCTTTTCCAGTGACATTGCCCCCAAATTTATCTCTTAACCAGAGTTATTTGCTAAGAATTTTGAAAGAGAAGAGCTGATTTTCCAAATCACAATATTACCCACATTCAAAAATCACTAATGATCTTTTCTTGACTGAATGCTTTGATGTAGGTGTCAATAGTTAATATCGACTCTCGAATTGTGACCATTTAAATATAATGGTTGTTGGCAATGGGTGAACAAGTACTAATTCATCTGTGACTTGTTTGAGGACTACAATCCGCATGGGATCTGAGAAATGTAGTTGCCAAATTGATAGCGACTATTAAAAGGTTGCAACCTGGGTAAAACTTCCCAAAGCAGATGGGCTAGTTCACTTATTCTCCTATGAACCATGAGAAGGAAAAAAAAAATCAGAGTTAAAGAATAACATGCCATGGTGGTAATTTAAAATAGGAGCACTTCAGATAGAAGACCATGACATTCATGTATATGATTTGTACCAAATATTGCATCCATACTTTAGACATTCAGGTACCCACATGAGGCAAGTGTTACTCTTAAAATAAAATATTTCATAACCAAAATCAGTAGTCATTGAAGAGAAACATTTAGTTTTAAACTCTATGGCTAGCTTTTTAGAAACATGTAGAAGGTAGGGACTATTTGTTCTCTTTTTAGTATTCAGTGAATCCTTAAAGTGTGATAAATTTGAAAGAGATATAGAAAGGAAAAATTGTAAATATTTTGCATATATTGATTTTTATTTTAATATTGCATTTAAAATGAAACAATAATATCCAATTCAAATCTTTTAGGAAACAGGTGGAATATAAGCAGATGTAAGTAAGCAAAATACCTTTGGTACCACTGATTGTACAATTTTGGTTGGTCTCTATTAAAATTTCAAATCATCATAGCATGGTACATGATGTCTTTCCACAAGGTAGTTTCACCTAATATTTTCAGTCTGTTTCTAACACACATGCCCACCAAGCATTTCATATCTTCACGATATTATACATCCTTTTGCATTGAATATCCTACTCTCTTCTCACCTAGTGAACTCCACTTTATCCTTCAAATATTACGAAAAATATCTTCTTTTCATAAAGCCTTCTCTGGCACAATCTGTGCCCTCACTCTCTCTCCTTTCTAATCTAGTATTTCAAAAAATGCTTCTTATGTACATTTTTCATAGCACTTCTTGCACTGCATTATAATTAATTGCTCTATATGTGGATTCCTTACTTCCCTGTAAAATTTCAGGGACTAAAACCATGTCACAGTCTTTGTTTGGGCCCCTAGTATATGATGATCATGCAATTAATATTGAATAAAGAAGAGAAGACATTTCCCAGGGTTCATCTTGTGTGACATTCGACCACTCCATATTTCTAGAAACACTTCCTCCTTTTGGATACTATAATATCACTCACTTCTATTATTTTCCCCAACCACCCTGGCCAGTGCTTCCCTGTCTCCTTTACATAATCATTCTTCCTGTGTCAGACCCTTAAATATCGTTGTTCTCAAGGTTCTGGCTCTTTCCTCTGCTCTTCTCAATATGTAGCCTCCCAGGAAAATCCCTTCTACTCCACATGCTGAGGAACCCCAAATGTCTATTTCAATCTCAAATTTCTCTCTCCTAAGCAAGCTTCCATCCCCATACCCAATTTAGTAGTCTACCAAGTAGTGTACCAAGGAAGGTGTGGAGGAAATGAGGCAATGGATGCATTCAGTCCCAGTGGGGAGAAGTATATTGCTCTGGACTTGTTGAGTGTTACTGGCATATGATGATTATAAAAAAGCAGACCATTTTCTTCACTTGATCTAGTGTTTACAAACTTCCTAGAAAATGTGCATTACCTTATTGAATACAAGCAGAGCAGACTGCTCACATTGCCCCACTTTTGGCAAAAGTAATTGTCTGTCATCTTTGCTTGATTGTTTCACAAATGTCTCACACTTGAAATGTCTATTACTGACCAGAGCTATGCCAGAGACCTAGTCTTCCTCATGTGTTCCTGATCTTATTAAAAGGTACCATGACCCACTTACCCCCTCATTAAAAATTCTGAAAGTGACCACAGATTTTCATGTTACTGTACCTATTTCCCCACATCCCAAGAGCTATGAACTCTTGCTGATTTTACCTCAAAAACACACATTAGATTCTGTACATCTCACAAGTCTCCAACATACTATTAGCTTTCACCAGGATGATATAACTGTCTCCTAACTTGTTTCCTTATTTTCACTTTTGACCCCTCCATTCTTTCCATCTTCATTGCACCTGAGCCTTTGTGATATTTTCAAATTGTACTCCTGTCTGGGTAACTTCTCTGATTAACAGCCTTTAATATCTTCTCATAGCCCTTAAGATAAATTGCAAAAATATAAGGGGTGTGGATGTAGCTCAATGGTTGAGTGCCTGCCTCCCACGTATGAGGTCCCATGTTCAATCTCCAGTACCTATTAAAAAATAAATAAAAGAAAAATAAAAAGACAAAATTTTAAAAAAAATAAAGCTTCCATGATCTGACCTGGACTCCCCACCACCACCCTTAAACGTCTTTCTCTCCTTATTAGAATTTAGGCTTCTGGAGGGGAGGCTTCTTTACCCAACTTATTCACTTCTAAGCCCCCAGTACTCAAAAAATTGTTTAGCATATAGTAGTCACTCAAAAAATACATGCTTAATAAATGAATTAATTTCTTTTCACACTTCCTAGGGCTGCTGTAACAAGTATCACAAACTGTGTGGGTTTAAACAACAGAAATTCATTGTCTCACAGTTCTGAGGACTAAAAGTTCTAAATCAAGGTGTTGACGCGATCTTGCCTTCTTCAAAGTCCATAGAGAAAAATCTGTCCCATATCTCTCTCCTGGCTTCTATCAGTGACAATTCTTGGTGTTCTGTGGCTTGTAGATATATCAATCAGCCTCTCCCTTCTCCACATAGCCTCTTCGCTGGTGTATCATTCTATGTCCAATTTCCTCTTCTTATAAGGACACCAGTCTTATTGGATTAGGGCACACACTATTTTCCAAATAAAGTCACATTCACAGGACCAGGGATTAGGATTGAAATATATTATAGGTTGAAATAGCAATTCAACCTATAACAAACACTCCCTGTTGCTTTCATTTAGATTGAACCTTCCTAAATTGCCATTTTCTTAGTGCAATAACAGTGATAATTTCATATGTTTGAACTTAATGTATTTCACATCCAATCTAAACTTACTTCAATTCCCCCAAAGATCTATGCTTTTCCTACACAAGAGTCTTGGTAAACTTTATTCCTATGCCCTTTTGCTCTCTTCGATCTTCAAACAACTTCCATGCAATTCTCTTGGCCAAATGTTACTATCCTTTAGATCTCACCAAAATATAAATTCCTCCAGGTTTTCCATGACATCTCCATCTAGATTTGGCATTTCTATTATATATTTTTCACACCTTGTGCTTCTCTTTACAGCACTGGACATACTTGTTATTTTTTCGCTGTCTGAAGCAGCATGAAGATGGAACTCTTGATCTTATTTACCTCTTCATCTCCACTAACTTGCAAAATGCTCAATATGTGATCGGTAAATTTTAAGTGAATGAATGACTTAATGACTGAATGTAGCTAGTATATGGAGAATGAAATTGGATAAGGGATGTGTGCTTCTTTGTTCTTAAACATGTTAAATATAAGTATATATAATACTAAAGAGAGAGAACAAATATAAATTAAGGAATTCCCAATGCAGTAGAGGGGGTAAATATTAGAAAAAGGCCACTGAGGAAGGAGGGATGGGTTCCAGAGAGATTGAATAGATTCAGGCTTATATTGTCAAATTCCTACTAGATGTTTCTCCTTGGGTATCCCACAAGGCCCTAATGCTTTGCATACCTAAAATGGAATCCATCATTTTCTCTTGTCAAGTAATAATAACACCAAAACAACTACAACAAAAATCCTACTTGTTTTCCAGTATACTCTCAGTCAGTGGCACAAAAACCCACCTAATTGCTAAAATCAGAAATCTGGGGGTCATTCATGATATCTCACTCTTCCTTAGGTCCCACATCCAATTTATCAGCAAGTGCTTTCAGCTCAAATACAAATTATCTACCTTCCCCACTAGACCTTTTGGTCTGCGAGGACAAAAATCATGTCAGTCTTTTTGCAACTATATCCCTGACATCTAAGACAGTGCCTGGCACTGAACAAGTGTCTGTTGATTAAATGAATCAATAGAAAACTGTGACTATGTTATGTAAGGAAGAGATAGTGAGAGGAAGGCGAAAGTAAATGGCTTCTACAAATAACTGGACTTAACAGGTTATCTCACAGTTGAATTAGTAAAGACATTCAACAAAACTGGGCCTTTTCATAATTTGTCTGGTTATTTTGGTCATGTAAATGGTCAGTATGTATGGATTTTCGTGAAATTATAGTTGATTATGAAATTCTCCCACATGTTTGGATAAACCATGTTGTGACAGATCCAAAGATGCCATTTAGAAATCATCCTTCTTGCTTCTAATGTGGTTCACTTATTTTAAAAAATAATATAAAATAATTTTGAAACTTAACTTTAATCTAAGCCCAAGTACTGGATTACCAGCATCATGACCTTTGGTCACCGAATTTAGTCACAATTAACAGGGTTTCTTGTTACCTTTTTATGCATATAGGTGTCATCTCTCCAAATAAATTATATCTCTGTGACTAGGCTAATTCTTTTCTCTCTGGGCTCAATTTCTTTCTCTAAAACTGGGAATGAACACAACAGCAATAACAATAGCAATAGTAACCACTACAGTCATAACAATATTATGCTTATACCATTCAGACCATTCTTGAAAATGTATGTTAAATTGTAAAGCATGCTAACATTAATTTTATGTGATCATCTTATAAGAAAAAAAAAAACATGCCTGTATTGAAAACAGACATCTATCTTCAGCATTCAACCCAGAGAAATAAATTATTTTCTCTTGGTGTCCTCACTGGCAAATAATAAAAATTTTATTTCAGGGTTCTACTCTATCATACAGATTCTTCATATATTTTATTCTGAGAATTATAAATCCCTTTCCTACCCTTTCTTTAATGAGAAAATATTAATCAAACATAAAACACATTGGCAACTTCAAGGTTGCTTTATTTTCTTCCTGAGTTTAATAGGTGAAAGTCAATAGGTTTGTTAATTTTCCTGAGAGATAGTATTTAAAACCAAAAATTCTATCAGTCAGATTTGTAAATTTTTAGGAATTTCAAATTGTCCAATTTATTCTTCTCACAAAAGGCTACATGTGGACTCACTCTGTGCCTTTTATAATGTTTTTGTATTTATCAACTTCTAAATTAATAAATCTATTTCACACCCTGATAGTATCCTCATTTTCAGGAGCTCTGGTTTTCAGAAACATGATTTACAGTATTCAGGTTCTATTCCCAAACCATTATCAATTTTTCAGGTTTGATTTCTGATAGCCACCTTCCTAATTCCACTCAACATGAGTTGATTTACTACTTCAGAAGTACAAAATGCGTTTTGATTTCTTATAAAGGATAAAAGTCTTTACAAAGTTAAAAATTTAATACAAGTCAAGTAATTTTTCTCAGCCTATTCCTTCAACTATAAGGTGAGGATAATGACTACAACCTCAGGGAATAGCTGTGAGAAGTAAATTATACTGCATTTATTCCTTTGCATTGCTGTGAGGATTAAATGAGTAAATGCATGTCAGGCTCTCAGGATATTGTCACCGCGAAATGCATGCTAGCTATTATATGATTATCCCATTTTACAGAGAGGAATCTGAGACTCTTAAGGCTTAAGGAATTTGCTTAGGGACATACAGCTTTTAAGTAGTATATTAGGACTCCCATCCAGATTTACCTTACTACAAAACCTGTGCTATCTTCATTAGCACAGAGTCCTGCAACCTAAGCAAAAGGGACAACCCCTTTCCTCTCCAAGCTATTTCTAGTAAAGATCATTTGAAAGAACATTGATCTGTTTAGTTACATCTATAAATCCATAGTAAGGAATACTTGCATGATATCATGTAATTTTCACAACTACCCAATATTTTAGGAACTCCTATTGTGCCCTTTTTACAAATGAAACAACTGAATCTGACAGAACTTTTGTATCTTGCCCAACTATTAAGTGATAAACCTGGGATTCCAAACCAGGTCTGTCTGATTTAAGTAACCACACTTCTGACCTCCAGGCTCTATTGCCTTTGTCTGTAACTCCAGGGGGTAGTTCAGTTCCTGAGTCTCTGCCTGAAGAAGTTGGGAAGCACTGGTGTGCGCTCCCAATGAAAGCATCGCTCACATTGCCACAGCAATTTATGGTTTCAAATTGCACCCACACACAGTCTCATTTGAATTTCACAGCTATTTATTTTATTTATTTTACTTTTAATGTCATTGAAGTGTTAACTTGCGGCGGCTTGCTCGGTCGGTAGAGGTGGGGTCTGGCTGCGGACGAGGGGTCGGTCCAGCTTTGGACGAGGGGTCGGTCCCGCTTGGGAGGAGGGGTCGGTCCCACTTGGGACGAGGGGTCGGTCCGGCAGCAGATGAGGGGTCGGTCTCACAGGGGTTGCGCAGTTCGGCTGACGGGGTCGCCCGGCGAAGCCGGCGACGAAGGGGTCGCCCAGAGAAGCAGGCGACGAACTGGGGACAAGGGAGGCCAGGCCCTTGTCGGGGGCTCTCAGGACTGGAGGGCGCACGGCAGAAGAACTACCGTGGAGACAAGGTAAACACGCAATTCCAACTTTGTTGAGGGAGAGGCAACAGTTTTATAGGGGCTGGGGAAGGCTGATTGGTCGAAGCCACGCCCTGTTCTGATTGGTTGCCGGAGAAAGGTCAGTGGGAGGTACTGGACGGGTGAGGGGTGGTGATTAGGGATTGGCTGTTGCTGTTGCTGGGGGAAGTGGTAAGGTTTAGTGATTGGTGGCTGCTGTTGCTGGGGTGGGGGCAGACTGGAGTTTCCCGCCCACGCCTGGCTGTTGCTGCTGTCGGGGTGAGGGAAAAGGGCAGACTGGATTTTTCAACCCACGCCTGGCTGTTGCTGCTGTCGGGGGGAGGGAAAAGGGCAGACTGGAATTTTCCGCCCTGTGCCTGCGCAGGGAGAAAGAAGGCATCGTGTGGCGCTATCTGGGAGGAGGGGCGGCCACGGAAGCATGGCTGCCAAGAAGGGGAGACCCGACGGCACTCTGCGCCCATGCCAAGCTCCCTTCAGGGGTGGCGGTGAGTCCGACCAACCACCCTATTATGTGGGCAGCGGTTTGGAATAGGCCTACTGCGGCTGCTCCCCTGCCAGGCCAGCAAACCACACTTCAGCCTGAGGGGTGACCACATTTCCCCCTTCTTTTCAAATAAGGGCCAGGATGGCAGCAGCAACAAGTAGCCGAGGCCCAAGAGGCAGTAAGCAATGAGGGAAGCGGGGCTGAATAGGGAGGTGAGTATGACGGGGATATAAATGTACAATTAGGGGGGGCGGTATCTTGCCGTTGCAAGCAAGTGTGGCCAGTGTCCAATTCTTGTTGATCTCGGCGGCTATAAGGTCCATCTGCTGTTAAAAGTCCAGGATGACAGCGTGTTACAGGTAGTTGATCTCTTCTTGGCGGCGAAGAGCGACAGAGGCAGACTGTGTGATGGTCTGGAGCATCGCAGCTGTGAGGACAAGTCGCATCAGGGCACCAGCGACGGTGGTGGCAGCAGCGTCGGGAGTGGTGGAGACGTAGGCGAGGACAACAGGAAGGCCAAAGTCTCCACGGGCGCGTGAGAGGCCGATGTTAACGGGGCGGGCCGACATGGGGCGGCCCAATCTGCAACGCAATGGGGGTTCAAGCAAAAAAAGGAGGGGGGCGGGGGACAAGAAAGGACGCTTTGGATGGCTGAGAAGAGGAGTGAGGTTGAGACAGGAGGAAGCTCCGCAGAAGTATGGGGAGGCAAAAGCAGAAACGTTATTAGATGCTAGAAAGCAGGCCGCGGCCCAGGGAAAGCGGGTTGCGGGCTGTTTAGCAGGGCTGGAGCTGCTTGAGAGCGATGGCGGCATGGGGGGCCGCAGTTACAGAAGACTTGGGGCACCTGCAGGAAGAGTGAGCAGGAAGAGGTCGGGTAGGAGGAGGCCGAGAAGATGAAGTGGGGGGGTGTCCTCGGCAGTGGCGAGTTGCTGATAGCTGACCTGTACGTATGTGCTAAAAATTGCATTAGCCTGATAAAGCGGGTTATGGATCTGTAGTGGGGGTAGAGGGGTAGGAGGAGTACGGACAGGATTAGAGGATTGACTGCTGGAGGTTATGTAGGAGGGAGGCTAGAGGGAGCCACGCATGTGGCAGCTTGCCACGGATCGGATGGAGGGGGCTGCCACAGGGAGGCGGAGCCGGGGGGGGCCGCTGGCGCAGAGGGCGCAAGAGGAGCCATTGCCCATGCGGTGTTACAAAACGGCTGCGGGCCACCCTGCGTGGACGGATAAAATGACGGGGAGGGAGCTTCCGGCCCACTCAGGCAGGAAGTCGCCGGGGGGAGGGAGGGGTAAAGGGACCTCCCCTTTTCGAGCGAGGAAGAAGGCAGAGGTCCGCCATCTTGAGAATGCTTCCCCTTTTCAGATGGTGAAAAAGGCGGAAGCCCACCATCTTGGGAGTGCTTCCCCTTTTCGAGCGAGGAAGAAGGCAGAAGTTCGCCATCTTCACCGGCGCTTGGCACTGCAAGATTACACTGCTTACGGGGACAATCTTTGAGCGTGTTATTAAGGCGCTCGACAAGTGACTCAGAGTCCGAGTCGGAGCCGACATCAGGATCCCTGTTAAGGTCGCCGTCCTGACAATCACGGTGGCGGCGGTGGCGCTTCCAGGGGCAGTTGATGGTAGGGGCGCCTTGAAGGCAGGAGCGGATGTAAAAAGCGCCGGTAATAAGCCAGCAGGGAATCTTTTACCTTCCTGCTCCACAGCAGAAGTGACCCTATCTATAAGGCGAGTGTAGGTATCCGGGTCCCAGAGCTGACACGTGGTAAGCCATGGATTAAAGGGGAGAAGAAGGTCCCAATATACTTGGAGCTGTTTCAAAGAGATCTTACACCGGTGAGTGTCTAGGAGACCGGCGAGGGCCCGAACTTGCGGGGCTTGCTTAGCAGAAAGGATGTTACCCATTGCCTTTTGGAGCCGATAAGAGAAGGGGCCCTTACCTTGAGAGCGCGGCGATGGGAGCCGAGGGTCGCAGTGAGATGAGGGGTCGGAGCCGATGGGACTCCGATGGTGGTCGCGGGCCAAAGGAAGACCCCGACGAGGGGAAGGCGGAACAACGAGCAGTGGAGCAAGGCAAAGGGCAGCAAGCGCGGAGGGGAGGAGGCAGAGGTGAAGGGAGGGGTGGAGGTGCTCAGGCACGCGCTCCTGAGAGTTTTATTGGCACCTCTTAATCATAGCGGGTCGGTATAAGCCCCCGAGATGGAAGGAGAAAGCCATCCAGCGATTCTCCCAGACCGCCGTGGATCATATGAGGTCACCAAGGTTCAGGAGCAGCAATGCAGAGCGAAAAGATAGGGGTGAGAAAAGAGGAATGCATAGGGCTGTGGGAGGGTTACTTCAGACGTGCAAGCGCACGCTCCCGAGAAATCCAAGGCTCCTCTTAATAATAGCGGGTCAGTATAAGCCCCCGACATGGAAGGAGAAAGCCATCCAGCGATTCTCCCAGACGGCCATGGATCATATGAGGTAACCAAGGCTCAGGTAGCAGCAATGTTGCACGAGAGAAGCCCCACGGTGAGAAGAGAGGAGGGGGGGGCCACCAGGTTATGGAGTGAGGCTGTGGTGGAGTTGCCTTGCCCCACGTTGGGCGCCAGCTGCGGCGGCTTGCTCGGTCGGTAGAGGTGGGGTCTGGCTGCGGATGAGGGGTAGGTCCAGCTCAGGACGAGGGGTCGGTCCCACTTGGGATGAGGGATCCGTCCCGCTTGGGATGAGGGGTCGGTCCGGCAGCAGACGAGGGGTCAGTCTCACAGGGGTTGCGCAGTTCGGCTGACGGGGTTGCCCGGCAAAGCCGGCAACGAGGGAGTCGCCCGGAGAAGCAGGCGAAGAACTGGGGACAAGGGAGGCCAGGCCCTTGTCGGGGGCTCTCAGGACTGGAGGGCGCACGGCAGAAGAACTACCGTGGAGACAATGTAAACACGCAAGTCCAACTTTATTGAGGGAGAGGCAACAGTTTTATAGGGGCTGGGGAAGGCTGATTGGTCGAAGCCACGCCCTGTTCTGTTTGGTTGCCGGAGAAAGGTCAGTGGGAGGTATTGGATGGGGGAGGGGTGGTGGTTAGGGATTGGCTGTTGCTGTTGCTGGGGGAAGTGGCAGGGTTTAGTGATTGGTGGCTGCTGTTGCTGGGGTGGGGGGCAGACTGGAGTTTCCCGCCCACGCCTGGCTGTTGCTGCTGTCGGGGGGAGGGAAAAGGGCAGACTGGATTTTTCCGCCCACGCCTGGCTTTTGCTGCTGTCGGGGGGAGGGAAAAGGGCAGACTGGAATTTTCCGCCCTGCGCCTGCACAGGGAGAAAGAAGGCATCATGTGGCGCTATCTGGGAGGAGGGGTGGCCACGGAAGCATGGCTGCCAAGAAGGGGAGACCCGAGGGCACTCTGCGCCCATGCCGAGCTCCCTTCAGGGGTGGCGGTGAGTCCGACCAACCACCCTATTATGGGGGCAGCAGTTTGGAATAGGCCTACCACGGCTGCTCCCCTGCCAGGCCAGCAAACCACACTTCAGCCCGAAGGGTGACCACATTAACTCTTGTCAGGAGTAACATCAGACCTAAATATAAACTCTTGAATCAAAGCGAGCCCTTGCCCTTGGGCTGCTCACCACCCTGTGGGATTTAGAAGCAGAAGAATAATTATCGCTTCAAGACCAGAGGTTCTTTCCCCCACCTCCTTCCGTAATATGCACAAAACATGATGAGTTACAGAGATCTGAGTGCACTATCTTATGAAAGACACCATTCATTTATATCTATATGCTCTGTATTTTGGTTTTAATCTGTATATAATGCCTTCTTTCCTTCTTTTCTCTCTTTTCAAATCTTCATGGAGCACTTACTAGGAGTCAATAACATTAGGCAGTCATTCTGCCAGCATGCATTATACTATCTAGGATCCAAGTTTGACTATGGAAACCCACCACCACATGTCATGGTGATGTTATTATATATTTATATGGATAGTGAAAGAATCTTCATGCTGCTCAACCTTTTTGGGAAGGAGAGCTAAGTGTGCCATGCCACCTTCATGGATTAAGTTGTCCCACCACTACTGTCTTGGTTTGAAGAAGCCAAATGTCTGGAGCCCTCAGGTGAAAATGGTATGTTCCTTGTTATCTAGAAATAGTATGTCACTGCTGGAGTTAATTGCCTAAAGAATGCTGCATGGAATCCATCTAACGGTGTCATGCTTCTCTTCAAACCCAGAACAATATAATTGCAAGACATAAAAATAAGACTTTGTATTTACTCTAATGAGTTTGCTTCTCAGTTTAGTTACTGACATAAAGAACTAATAGCAGGGTCGCTATAATATCTCTATGGTAATTATCATGCCACTTCTCTCTTCCTATATTCTTCTTATGTTACATTTTAATGTGTTTCTGTTCAAGTCAATTCTATTTATCTGTAGACAAGAGGCATGAAGTGAGGCTGATTTGCTCTGGATCTACTTACAAGTAAACTGGAAAACTCAATTTTCAAGTTTGGTTTTCAATCAGCTACACATGAGAACAATAAATGATTTGGAGGATACCACTATTTAACAAGGTTTAATCTGATGTAAATACAAAACAAACTCTTAAATGGTGGTGCATATTTTGCATTTGCAAAATATACATGTTTCCTTCTTGCTTCCTTATTACAAAGGGGTATTAAGGTTATAATATTAGAGCCTACACATCATCACAAAATTATTAAATGAGAAGAGACTCAAAAGATCTGCCAGTGCAGTGGCTGATAAACTGTATGGGTAACTACAGGAAAAGGTGTGTCATCCATGAAGCTCTTTGATGCAGTATTTAGGTTATTTCTAAAATAATCTATTTTCATATCCCTCTTCCTACTAATATAGCCTGTGAATAAATTCAAACTTATTTTATATCCAATTATGCCTAGAAAGCCAATTGAGAAGTATAAACTCAAAAGGTTTTGGATATTCAGGAAGGATGCAAGTCAAATGTGTCAAGCTTACCTGGAATGTGGAGGGTTCATGCTAAAAACTTACCTGGCCTATGGGGAATATGTGTTAACTCAAGCTTACCTGGAATGAGTGGAATATGTGTTAAATCAAGCTTACCTGGAGGAAATAACCTATCTAATACTCAGATAAAACATTTGAAGAAGCTAACAAAAAGTCCTTTTGCATTCAAGCACCATTTGACTCCTCACTCTTATATCCCCTGTATAAAAGGGACCCAAAAAATTTATTTGGGGCTCAGTTTTTATCAGGACAAGAGTACATCAAGTCCAGTCAGTCGAAATAAAACTTCTCAGAATTCTTGCACCCTGGCCTTAGATAGTGTGTACATTCTACTTCTCTCTTCTAAAACATTTCTGGGGGCTTGTCTGGGATTATGCTGAGAAGGTCAGAGGCAGCAATGGTTATTTGCCCCTCCTGGACGTCTCCGAGGAGACCAGGAAGGCCCAGGTGAAACCCAGCCGTGGGCACCCCTGGACTCCCCTTTTTAGTCCAGAAGGAGGTTGTGGACTTCACCAGAGCCCTCCCAGAGGAACTGGGGGCAACAGAAGGTTTAAGAGACCCTGAAAACAAAACAAGGGACACCACCTGCCAGACAGGTAAGACGCCTGAGGGCATAGTACAGGGAAAGTCTAATTCTAAAATTAGGAGGGGAGCCTGATCAGCTCTCAAAGGAGAAGGCCCCAGTACTCCTGATAATAAGGGAGGAAGCCACTTTCTTTCTAGGTCCGAGGAAAGGAAAAGGGGGTGGTTGTGTGCATATGATGTGGAGACTGAGTGAGATGCTGAAAATCACTTCTGTAGGATTATTATGGAGTCCCTATTCGTCATTCTGTGGTGACCTCATATGGTCAAGGACAGTCTAGGGGGCCTCCCTGCAAAGGGGACCATCTTCTGAGTTGGGGATTTGTACTGACCCACTACAGCTGAGAGGCCCCTTAAGCTCCCACAGGGGACATGACCAGAGATGGACAAAGCATGAGGCTTCAGTGAGTGTTGTGCAGCATTGGCACAGGGTGGAAACATGGGAAACACACAAAGTAGGACCCTGTTAGGTTGTATGCTGAAAAACTTCCCCAGTGCATTCCATGGAGAAGTATATGGCATAAGGTTCCAGCCAGGAAAGCTTAGAATTCTTTGTGAATTAGAATGGTCAACTTTCGGTGTGAGTTGGACCCAGGAGGGCATTTTTGATCCCTGGATCATCTGTAAAATCCACGGTATAGTAACTGGAAAACCAGGGCACACAGACCAGTTCCCCTACATTGATGCCTGGCAAACCCTGTGAGTCAAAGTCTGCCCTAGTTAGGGAAGTACATGACTAAGTAAGACAGGGTTTGCCTAATACAAAAACCAAGGAGTAGTGTTCCAGGGACCAGACCAAACAAACACTGTGCAAAGTGTCCAGAGAAAGTGCACCCCAAATCCAGTGCCAGACCACCCATTTTAGATGGGCTTAACGAAAATGACCTCCTGCCACCTTATGCAGTTGCTCCTACTGTGGCAGTGCTGATTAATCAGAATGAGCAAGTTTTCCTAAGCAGTGATCCCTCGTCATCAATACTGGGAACTGTTACAACCAAACCATCCCCGCAGTTGCCTTTATTGCCATCTGCACCACAGAAGGAGAGGGCACCTACACCATCCCTGCAGCTGCTTTTATCACCATCTGCATCAGAGAGGGCACCTACACCATCCCCACAGCTGTCTTTGTCACCTTTCATGCTGAAAAATGCAACCCAGTCACCTCTGCAGCCAGTTGCCCCTGGCAACACAGAACTGACAATCAGTCAAGAAGGAGTCCCTGAAAAAGGGCAGCTCAAATCATGGGAAGCCCCAGAGGCAGAGGGATCAGGGAGAAAGGCAGTCCTACAAGTACCTCTTTGTGAAGCTTGGGCCCCAATTTATTACAATACAGATTGTCAGGTTCAAGGGAGGAACCAGATATTTATCTACCAGTCCTTTACTACAATGGGCCTCTTTAAGTGGAAAAGCCACACCCTCCATTCTTGGAGAAGCCTCAAATCATGACAGGCCTTTTCCTGTCCATCATACAGACCCACAAACCCACCTGGGCTGATTGAAAGCAACTTATAATGACTATTAAACTTTGAAGAAAGAATGCAAGTCATGCAGTGTGCTCTAACCTAGCTTAGAAAGCACCCACCTGAAGGAAGTCTGGACAGTGACCAATATGCCCACTCGAAATTCCCAGATGAGGATCCCCGATAATGCAACCAGGCTCAACTCACTAGAAATATTCCATAGGGCTTTAGTTGAAGAATTCAGGGCGGTGAGTCAGAAAGCAGTAAACATGGCAAAAACTACCCAAATCTTACAGGCTCTAAATGAAAGTCCAGCTCAATTCTTTGAGAGATTGTGTGAAGTGTTCCATGTATATATGCCCTTTAACCTAGATGCTCGCAAAAGCCAAACAATGGTCAAAGGAGCATTTGTTGCCCAATCACAGGCTGACATTCAAAGAAAGCTACAGAAGTTGGATGGCTTCGCTGGTATGAGTATCTCTCAGCTCATGGAAATAGCCACTAAGTTTTATGTCAACCAGATATAGAGACAAGGAGGGAAGAATATCGAAAGATGAAAAAGAAGGCAAATCTCCTGGCAGTGGCAATAGTTGAAAAATCCAATCCTGTGTCAAGGAGAGTAAACTGGGAAACCCTGCACCAAGGAGGGGAAATGGCCCACCCCTAGGGCAAAATCAGTGCACATACATCAAGGAGGATGGGCATTGGAAGTGAGAGTGTCCTAGCTGGTCACTTGATCCCATCACTACAGCCAAAACATTAGCCAGGAAAGCTAGCAGAGCATCACAAACCAAACCCTGGGTTCCTAAAAATTCAGGCAAAAAACCTGCAAATCAGATCATTGGACTGGCAGGAATAGAGGAATCTGATAGCAATTATTAGGACAGAGCAGGCTCCTATTCTCTTGTCTCCATGGAGCCTATGGTTGGAGTCCAAATTGAGGGCCACACCTACATATAATGGTTGACACTGGGGCTCAACATTCTGTAATGACCAAGCCAGCTGGACCTCTATCAAAAAGACAAGCCACGATCATAGGGCAACTGGCAAAAGCACCCAATGGCCCTTCTTCCAAGCCAGGACCTGTAACATTGGGGGTAAGGAGGTCACTCATGAATTCCTTTATCTTCTAGAGTACCCAGTCCCCTTCCTAGGTCAAGACCTGCTGTCTAAACTACAGGCTCAAATTACCTTTAATGGCATGGGGCAATCCACATTAACACTGGGACCACAAAACCCTCTGAAAATAGCATTAACCCATCCTCTGCAGGAGGAATGGAGACTGTTTTGCCTCAGCAAAGCTGGACAATCCGTGGCCACGCAGCTTCCCTTTGAAGATGTGCCCAAAATATGGGAAGAGGGCAACCCAATGGGGATGGCACATGACATTGTTTCAATTATTATTTAAATAAAACCCACGGCCATTCCAATAAGCAAAAAGCAATATCCTGTTCCATGTGAAGGGCAAGAAAAAGACTGACTAGGGGGCAGGACAAGATGGTGGTTGAGTGAGTACACCTGATAATCTCTCCTGGAAAGAAGCTGCTGGGCAGAGTTGGAAATTATTCAGGACCAGGCTGTTTTGGGATTTTGCAGGGCAGGAGGTGTCTGGACATCGATTTGGTGGGAAGGTAACAGAGAAAATTCATGTATAAAATAAAATTGAGGCTCTCTTACACGGAGGTGGGGGCTATGCGCGGGACGCTCCCTCCTGGGGTGGGCGGAGCTGTGGCACCGGCACCGCCGTGGTGGCGATTCCTGGAGGCTCTGTGGTACTGGGGAATTCATAAGCCCTGAGTGGGCTATTGGGGGGCTAACAGGGCAGGAGTTCTTCGCAGACCGATTTGGGGAGACAGACGGGAGTTTTGTGTGAGGTGGGGAATTTTTGATTCCTGACATGAATAATAGCACTTCCAGCTAGAGCCCCACCGCCAAGGCCGGCTGCAGATCTGCAGTGGCCTTAAATCACTCACAATAAAGAGACATCACCAGGAGACTGTTTCAGGAGCCTCCAGGGTGGGAGATGTCTGGAAGCCAATTAGGGGAATCTTTTGCAAGGCATGGGAATTTCGGTTTCAGACACTGATATTGGTGCTTCCGGCTGGAGCCCCGCCTCCTGGGCCTGGCTGCTGATCTGCAGCGTCAGTAAATCAGCTGTAGTGCAGAGGCGTCCCAGGGTGGCTGTTTCAGGGACTTGCAGGGGGGGAGGTGTCCTGAAGTTGAATTGGTGATACAGCCACAGAAGAGACCCTAGTGGGAAGGTGAATTGCGGCATTCTGACACATAGGTCAGAGTTTGCAGATGTGACCTTCTCCATAGGGCTGGCACCCAGCTGCGGGTATCCCTGAAAGTTGTGTTGCACTGTGGTGTTCCTAGGATCCCTCTTAACCAGATTTGAGGTTGCCAGGTCTGTGTCCCCTAAACCCTGGTGGCCCAAATCCCAGAGACTCAAACCTCTTGAGTCTGCAATATCACAGACTTTCCATCCCTGAATCCACCATGCCCTGAGGTCCATCTGAGGTCCTTGAATGTCCTAGCCCTCAACGTTTGCATTTTTTTGTTTTTGTTTTGTTTTGTTTTGTTTTTTTTAATTTAATTTTTAATTTTTTTTATTTTTTATTGTCCTGATTGCAAACATTGCATTATCTCCTAGTCTTTTTTCCAATTATATCCCCCAAGGTCTTTTTTCATTTATTTAAGGGGGTTTTTTGTTGTTGCTGTTGTTGTTGTTCTAGATCTTTTTTTCTTTTCCTTACTTGTTCCCCTCCCTTGACCCACCCCTCTTTTTCTTTCTTTCTTTCTTCTCTTTTTTCTTCCTCTCTTGTCCCTCATTTTCTTCTTATTTTATTTTATCTTAATTATACTATAGGTGCTGCAGGGAACACCTCACATTTCCTGGGTTTCCTCATCCTCCATTGCCACATTTCTGTGTGAACTGATTTTGGCTACCTACACTATCCTCTTTCCCTCACATCTTGATATCCACCATCATCTAGTGTCTCTCCTATATTCCACCTCCCTTTCTTTGAACCCCAAATTGTCTAACTCTTAATTTATAATACCTTTGTTTTGTTTTCTGTCTTTTATCCACTCTTGAAACTATTGCCTTTCTTTTCTCTTTCCTCTCTAATGAAAACACTAGCTTTTTAATTCATACCATATTCCTCCCATATTCAGTCGACTACCTCATTATAGGTACTCTACCTACTGCTATAACTCTACACAACTTACATGAATCTAATATCCATCCTCCCAGATCTCATATTGTTGCTCTATTAACATTTATCACCAATACTACTTTACACATTTTCCTTTCTTACACAATTGCCTTTCCCTAGCCCTAATACTTTCTTTCAAAGTGAACTCAGCCAACAATAAGAAATTAGAATAAGAAGAATAAAGTGACAGAGAGAAGATAAAACACGCAAAAACAACAGCTAATTAATCTCCAAGACTAGACAAAGAAGCTAAAGAACTGATTAAACCTTTCAAGATAAAATGAGGACAAGACAGCAACAAAAATCTACAAACCAACCTAGTAATAAGGAAAACATGGCTGAATCCAATGAACAAACTAAAAACCAGGAAGGGAAGCAGAACTTTGCACAAGTAATTAAAGATCTCAGAACATATATCACAGAAAAAATTAATGAAGTAAAGGAAGAGGTTAACAATTTGAAGACAACACTTGCAGAGGAAATTGCAGACATATACAAAAAGATAACAGATATGATGGGAATGAACACCACAGTTCAAGAAATCACAAATACACTCTCAGCAAATATCAGCAGATTAGAAGAGGCAGAGGAGAATTAGCGATGTGAAAGACAGTACATCGGAAATCAAACAGATAGTAGAATTGATCGATAAAAAGATAGAAAAAATCCAGCTAGGACTTAGGGACCTGAATGACAATGCAAAATGCACAAACATACATATTATAGGCATACCAGAAGGAGAAGAGAAGGGAAAGCGGTCAGAAGGAGTGTTACAGGAAATAATGGCTGAAAACTTCCCAAATCTACTGAAAGAGACAGATGTACACATCCAAGAAGCACAGCACACCCCAATTGTCATAAACCCCAACAGGCCCAACCCAAGACATATACTTGTCAAATTATCCAATGCTCAAGACAAAGAGAAAATTCTAAAAGCAGCAAGAGAAAAGAAAACCATCACATACAAGGGAAGCTCCATAAGATTAAGTGCTGATTTCTCATCTGGAACCATGAAGATAAGAAGGCAGTGCTATGATATAGTCAAGGTAAAAAAAAGAAAAACAATTTCCAAACAAAACTACTCTATCCAGCTAAACTAGCATTCAAAAATGATAGAGAGTTCAAAATATTCACAGATAAACAGAAATTGAAAAAGTATGCCAACAGGAAACCTCCCCTTCAAGAAATTAAAAAGGGAGTTCTGCAGGAAGAAAGGAAAAAACAGGACAGACAGAGTTGGAGGAGAGTGTAAGAGCAACAAAAATGACAAAAAGAGAAGAAAAACAAACAAACAAAATATGACAAACACAAGTCCAATCAAAATATGGCTATCATAACTAATTCCCTGAAAGTAATAACACTGAATGTCAATGGATAAAACTCACCTATCAAAAGATTCAGACTGTGACATTGTATAAGGAAATATGACCTATCTATATGCTGTCTACAAGAGACACACCTTAGACCCAGAGATTCATGGAGGCTGAAAGTGAATGGTTGGGAAAAAATCTTACAAGCAAACAAAAACCAAAAAAAGTCAGGAGTAGCTATATTAATATCAGACAAAATAGACTTTAAATGTGAAACAATTGTGAGAGACAAAGAAGGTTACTACATATTAGTTAAAGGGACAATTTCTCAAGAAGAATGAACAATCAAAAATATTTATGTTCCTAACAAGGGCGCCTCTAAATACTTGAGGCAAATGCTGGAAAAACTAAGTGAAAGAATAGATGCATCTACAATTATAGTGGGGGATTTTAATACACCACTATCAACTCTGGACAGAACATCTCAAAAGAGAATCATTAAAGAAACAAAATATTTGAACAGTATATTAGAGGAGCTGGATCTAATAGACATATACAGATCATTACACCCAAATACAGCAGGATATACATTTTTCTCAAGTGCACATGGATCATTCTCCAAGATAGACCATATGCTATGCCAAAAAGAAAGGTTTAATGAATTCAGAAAGATCGAAATCATACAAAATAATATCTCTGACCACAGTGGACCGAAGATGGAAATCTGCAAGGACCAGAGGCCCAGATTTCACAACAAGATATGGAAATTACACAGCACACTCTTAGAGAAACAGTGGGTCAAAGAGGAAATCTCAAAAGAAATCAACGACTACCTTGAAATAAATGATAATGATAACACAACATACCAAAATTTATGGGATGAGAGGGAAATTTATAGCCATAAATTCATACATCAAAAAAGAAGAAAGAGCAAAAATTGAGGAACTAACTTCAAATTTGGAGGAATTATAAAAAAGAAAAGCAAAGTAATCCAACAGGAAGAAGAAGGAAGGAAATAACAAAGATAAGAGCAGAACTAAATGAAATATAAAATAAGAAAGCACTTGAAAAGATAAACAAGACCACGATCTGGTTTTTGAGGAGATCAATAAAACTGACAAACCTTTAGTGAGACTAACAAAGAAAAAAAGAGAGAAGATGCAAATACACAAAATAAGAAATGAGAAAGGAGATATCACCACTGACCCCACAGAAATAAAGGCTATCAAAACAGGATTCTTTGAAAAATTATATTCCAACAAAAATTACAATTCAGAAGAAATGGACAAATTCCTAGACACATAAGCAGCCTATATTGACGAAAGAAGAAATTGATGATCTCAACAAACCAATCACAAGTAAAGAGATAGAATCAGTCATTAAAAACCTCCCAACTAAGAAGAACCCAGTGCCAGACGGCTTCACAGGTGAATTCTACAAAACATTCCAAAAAGAACTAACACCAATCCTGCTGAAATTCTTCCAAAAAATAGAAACAGAAGGAATAGTGCCTAACTCGTTCTATGATGCCAACATTACCCTAGTACCAAACCCAAACAAAGACACCACAAGAAAGGAAAATTACAGACCAATTTCTCTAATGAACCTAGATGCAAAAATACTTAACAAAATACTTGCTTATTGTATTCAACAACACATTAAATGAATTATACACCACGACTAAGTGGGATTCATTCCAGGTATGCAAGGATGGTTCAACATAAGAAAATCAATCAATGTAATACACCATATAAACAGATTGAAGGAAAAAAATCACATGATTATATCTATTGATGCAGAAAAAGCATTTGACAAAATACAGCACCCTGTCTTGATTAAAAAACACTCCAAAAGATTGGAATACAAGGAAATTTTTTGAACATGATAAAGAGTATGTATGAAAAACCTACAGCCAACATCGTTTACAATGGAGAAATCCTAAAACCCTTCCCTTTAAAGTCAGGAACAAGACAAGGATGCCCACTCTCTCCCCTTCTATTTAACATTGTCTTAGAAGTACTTGCTCGAGCACTGAGGCAAGAACCAGATATAAAAAGCATTCAATTTGGAAAGGAAGAAGTAAAAATTTCATTATTTGCAGATGACACGATCCTATACCTAGAAAACCCTGAGAGGTCTACAACAAAGCTTCTTGAACTCATAAATGAGTATAGTAAAGTCGCAAGTTATAGGATCAATGAGCAAAAAGTAGTAGCATTTCTGTACACCAATAATGAGCAAGATCAGGAGGAAATCAAGAAACAAATACTATTCACAGTAGTAAATTAAAAAATAAAATATTTAGGAATAAATTTAACTAAAGATGTAAAAAACTTATACACCGAGAACTATACAAGACTGTTCAAGGAAATCAAAGAAGACCTAAATAAATGGAAGAATATTCCCTGTTCATGGATAGAAAGACTAAATATTATTAAGATGTCTATCCTACCAAAGCTGATCTACACATTCAATGCAATCCCAATAAAAATCAACACAGCCTTCTTTAAGGAACTAGAAAAATTAACTCTGAAATTTATTTGGAAAGCAAAGTGGCCCCAAATAGCCAAAGACATATTGAAAAAGAAAAATGAAATTGGAGGAATCACACTACCAGACTTCAAATCATACTACAAAGCTACACTAGTGAAAACAGCATGGTATTGGCATAAGGAGAGACACACACACCAATGGAATCGAATTGAAATTTCTGATATAGAACCTCATATATATAGCCATATAATATTCAATAAAGCCCCCAAACCCCCTCAACTGGGAGAGAATGGCCTATTCAAAAAATGGTGCCTGGAGAACTGGATATCCATATGTAGAGAATGAAAGAGGATTACCATCTCACACCTTATACAAAGATCAACTCAAGATGGTTCAAAGACATAAATATAAGAGCCAAGACCGTACAGACCTTGGAAAGCAGTGTAAGGAAACATCTACAAGACCTTGTAATAGGAAATGGATTCATGAACATCACAACAAAAACACAAGCAGCAAAAGAACAAATAGATAAATGGGACTTCCTCAAAATTAAAGCCTTCTGCACCTCAAAGGACTTTGTCAAGACAGGGAAAAGGGAACCTACACAATGGGAGAAAATATTTGGCAACCATATATCCAATAAGAGCCTTATAACTTGCATCTAGAAATAACTCCTATATCTTGAAAATAAAAAGATAAACAACCCATTTAAAAAATGGGGAAAAGATTTAAACAGACACTTCTCCAAAAGAAATAAAAATGGCTAAAAAGCACATGAAAAAATGCTCCAAATCTCTAGCTATCAGGGAAATGCAAATCAAAACTACAATGAGATACCATCTTACTCCCATAAGATTGGCAGCTATGAAAAAAACAGAAGAATACAAATGCTGGAGAGGATGTGAAGAAAGGGGAACACTCATCCACTGCTGGTGGGAATGCAGAAGGATCCAACCATTCTGGAGGACAGTTTGGCGGTTTCTCAAAAAAGTAACCATAAATTTGCCATATGACCCAGCAATAGCACTGCTGGGTATAAACCCAGCAGAACTGAAAACAAGGACACAAACCGATAAATGCACACCAATGTTCATAGCAGCATTGTTCACTATCGCCAAAAATTGGAATCAACCCAAATGCCCATCAACAAATGAGTGAATCAATAAAATGTGGTATATACATACAAGGGATTACTACTCGGCTGTAAGAACAAATACACTACAAACACACGTGATAACATGGACGAATCTTGAGAACCTTATGTTGAGTGAAGCAACCCAGGCATTGAAGGACAAATACTACATGACCTCAATGATATGAAATAAGCAAGCTGCCACAGAGAGCTAGAGACTTGAAGCTAGGCTTACAGGAAATCGGGGGGTAGAGGAAAGATGTAAGCTGACATCTACATGGGTGAAATCTATGATAAGCTGGAGGTAATTATGTGTACAAGGAAGAGATAAAATGGGGGCATATGTTACCTTTGGGTGGGGTTTTGCGGGTTTGAGTGTGGCTAGGGATGGGCGGATGGGTAATATTGCCCAAGAAATTGGGGGGATGGTGGGGCAACATATGAACATAGGAGATTGTCAGGTGTTGGTTGAGAGTATAATGCTGAGAAAACCTTTTCAAAATACAATTAGGAAAGTTACCTATTTAAGATACTCAAAGGGGATAGATAATCTGATGCAGGACAGACTCCTAGGGAATATCTGAATGCTCATTTTGCCAGAGTGGGTTATACCATTGGGTAGAGACCCATGTAATGAGAATGAAGGTAGATCCACATCCTGGGGAGGACTAATGCCATCAAATAGAGGGAACTGTATCTCTCAAGAGAAAGGGTGGCTCCCAGGGCATTAGGGCAGTTGAGCAAGTCAAGCCCTCAACACCGTTGCATGTATCTCTGAACATGGCTCCTCAAGAAATGAAGATTGACTGTCACTGTGGGCCCCAAGGGGAGGGGGAAATAGATATTGAATAGATGGAACCAAAGTAAATGTGAGGACAAAAGAAATGTTTCACAAGAGTACACAAGGATGGATATAAAACATGTAATATTACATGAAAAACATATAGGGGACAATAGTCTAATAATGTAAACCATGATGTAAAACATAGGATAACTAAAAAATTTAGAAAACTGTATAGCCTAAATTATAAACCACAGTGTAAACACAAATGTTACCTTGTTTGAAAGCTATTGTCTCAATATCTGTACATCAGTTTCAGTAAATATGATATGAATAAGTTAAAAAATTATCGCTGTAGAAGGGAAAAGGTTTTATAATTGATATGTGGGAGTACTGTATATTGTATATATGAATTACTGTGATCTAGGGCTCTTGTGAAGAGAAACTCAATAATTAGGAAAAAAGAAAAGAAATAGATAGGATGTAGAATTTTTCCAAATCAATATGTATTCTATATCTAACCTTTAAACTCATTGCTATATTCCATTTTACTAGTAAGGGAACCTGACGTTATATTGGGCTACACTTTTCAGGAAGTTTTGGATCACAGAGTGGTTCAACAATGGCAGCGGAGGAATACTGATATGGGATGTTATTGACAGGGGACATATGGTTGACAGGGAGTTATACAGAGCATGTGTCCAGGGTGCATGGAAATGTTTGTATATACTCATAGTGGAAACAATTAAAAACAACAGTTGGGGGGGTACTGGGTTCCTGGCCGGGGGCGGAGGGGCACTGTCGTGGTCCTTAGAGGAGCAGCGGCAGTCCCCAGGTGCAATGGCAAGGACCAGGAAGGAATGAGAGTCCAACAGTGAGCCCCTGATACTAATGATTATGCTTGTGAGCCTATACACCTGAAATAAGAACAAGGCCTAGAGCAGCACTGTGCCTAAGAGTTCCCTCTTGACAGCATCCATGTTACTCAAATCTGGCCAGTCTCGAAGCCAAACTCAGCATGTAAATGCAATGCCTTCCCCCCAGCATGGGACATGACACCTGGGGATGAGCCTCTCTGGCACTGAGGGCTCACTATCAAGTACCAGCTGGTGACGTAACTAGAAAATGACCTTGAATTAAAGGTTCGACGCAGACCAGCAGAATATCCCTGTCTAAATATAATAACAGGAGTTAAAAATGCTGTTTGGCCTAAAGTAATGGGGAAATGGAAAGGACAAATGAGTTTACATGGCTATGAGTCTCTAAAAAAGAGTCTAGAGGTTGTCAGAAGGATTGCCCTTATGCACACCTGAGCAGAGTCTCAGAGACAGATAAAGTAGATACAACCCCAGGTGTTGGTTCTTTTGACAGCTAAAGAGACCCACAGGTTTTATGGTCATGGCAGATGGAGGTCACTGCCATGTCAGTTGGCCCTTCTTTGGAGCTGGTGTTTCTGTGTGATGGTCCTGGACTCAGATGGGATCTCTTTTCACAAGCCTTTCATGCTACTTTACTGGAATTGTAGTTGGTGCTGGGGTTTAAGATATATCTAGGGGATTTGAATCTCTGGACTGACAATATGATAGCCAGGCCCTGAGCCTCAACAGACTTCAGCTCCTACACTCTGATTAGTGGACTTACCCCACTCAGCTAACATTGAGTTGAAGAATGTCAACCACCACACCATGGAGCCTAGAGTGCCTACAACTGAAAGCAGGAGGATTGCATCCAGTATCTATGTGGAATCTAAGCCCCCTCTTGACATAGATGTGGAATGGACACAACCAAGCCAATGTCCACAGGAAGGAGGAATACAGTAAGGATTAGAGTGGACTTAATGATATTCTATTCATGAACTATTGTGGTTAATAATCGAGAAAATGTGGCATTGGTTTGGAAAAGTGGCCATGGTGGCTGCTGGATGTGGGGAATCGGAGGAAGAGATGAGAAGTCGAGGCATTTTCGGCACTTGGAGTTATCCTGTTTGGTGCTGCAGGGACAATTACTGGACATTGTATGTCCTCCCATGGCCCACTGGATGGAACGTGGAAGAGTGTGGGCTCTGCTGTGGACCACAGGACATGGGGTGCAGCGATGCCCAGAGATGTACTCACCAGATGCAATGGATGTGTCATGATGATGGGGGAGAGTGTTACTGTGGGGGGAGTGGTGGGGTGTGGGCGGTGGGCATGAATGGGGACCTTATATTTTTTTAATGTAATCTTTTTTAAAAAATGAATAAATTGAGAATTTGAAAAAGAAAAAGAAAAAGAAAAAGACTGACTACATATTCAGAGATTGCTAAATGTAGGCATATTAAGGCCATGCCAGTCTTCATGGACCACCCCACTCTTTCCAGTATAAAAAGTTGGTGGGGAATACCGTGCAGTCTGAGCTATGAGCATTTAATTTGGCAGTAATAACTCTCCATTCCACACTTTCTAATCCATATACTCTTCTCAGCTTAATACCCCCATCCGCAATCCACTTTTCATGCTTAGATCTTAATGATGCCTTCTTTTGCATTCAGGTAGTGCCCTGGATCCAACCAAATTTCACCTTTATGTGGGAAAATCCAAACTCAGGTGAAAAGCAGCAACTGACATGAACACGATCGCCTCAGAGATGTAAAAATGTACCCACTAGATTTGGACAAGCTCTGGCCGGTTATCTCTAATCTTTTAACCAGAAAGCCATAACTGTTTTTACCTCCAGTATGTAGAGGACCTCATCTTTAGAAGTCCCACCTAAAAAGACTGTGCTGGCAGAACCCATGCCCTTTTAAACATCTACAGCAAAAAGGCTATTGGTTGTCTATGAAAAAAATCCAAATCTGCCTACCACAGGTCAAATATCTAGGTTATAAAATAGTGCAGGGGTGCCATGAATTGGGACTAGAAAGAAAGAAAGCAATCTATAGTCTCCCTGAGCTCAACACCTGCCAGAAGCTGTGAGAGTTCCTCAGAGTGGCTGGATTCTGCCACAATTGGACTCCCAATTTTGGGGTCCTCACGTGCCCTTTTTATGAGGGAGATCGTGATCCCCTGCTCTGGGAAAGCCCACAGAAAAATGATTTCACTGCTCTCAAATAAGCTCTAATGGAAGCACTGAGGCTCGGGCTTCCAGATCTCAATAAACCATTCTACCTCTACCTTAATAATCACCAAAGCATCTCAGTAGGTGTACTCACTCAATACCTCAGTTCCTGGCAAAGACCTGTAGCTTATCTTTCCAAACAATTGGAAACTGTAGATCAGGGATGGCCCTTATGCCTGCAAGCTGTAGCAGCTGCAGCAATGCTAACACTAGAAGCCATAAAATTAACTCTTGGGCAGCCTATAGTTGCCTGGGATCCACATGCAATAATCACAATCTTAGAAGCCAAAGGAACGCACTGGCTTACTAACAGCTGCCTGGTTAAATATCAAATCTTATTATGTGAAAATCTATCTGTCCAACTGGAACTTGTAAAAATCCTAAATCCTGCCACCCTGCTACCCGTGGAGCTGGGGGTTCCATCCCATAACTGCCTGGAAATATTGCAAGAAGTATATTCCAGCTAGCCAGACCGCCAAGACCAGCCACTGGCAAATCCTTACATGGAGCTCTTCACGGGTGGGAGTAGCTTTATGCAGGTCAGCAATTGGCAAGCAAGATATGCTGTAGTAACATCTGAAACCACAGTAGAAGCCCAGCACCTCCCGGATTGTTATCAGCACAGAAAGCCAAACACATTGCCCTCACCCGAGCCCTCCAACTTGTGGCTGGAGCCGAGGTTAACATCTACACAGACTCCAAATATGCCTTCCTTACCCTGCACGTGCATGGAGCTTCATACAAACAAAAATGGCTCATTAACTCGGGAGGAAAGAGCATTAAATATGGTACACAGATTCTGAAACTTTTAGAAGCAGTTTGGGAACTTATCAAAGTGGTCGTGAGGTACTGCAAGGGACACCAGAAAAGACACAGCCCTGTTGCCTGAGGAAGTTGGAGGGCAGACCCTGAAGCAAAAAGAATGGCATGGGAAGGATCCCTATATGAAAATCTGGCTGCTGCTCTCATTCCTCAACCTCTTAATTATCAGAAACTCCATTCTACACTGCCTGTTCTCATCCTTCAGCCTCTGAAACACCAGGAGGTGAAATATACTCAAACCGAGAGAAAGTGGTTGTTACTCTATGAGAGCAGTACACAAGGAGCGAATGGACATTGCCTGATCACAGAATACTTCTGCCACAAATATTAGCTGCAACTGTAGTTCAAGACTACCACAAGAACACACACTAGGAAAAAAAAAACATCTTAAAGATGTGTTAGAAAGATTCTTCTACATCCCAAGTCTAACTGCTATCACCCATGCAATATGCCAGCTGTTCGTGACATTTGCAAAAATAATCCTTGCCAGGGGCCCATGGTAGCGCCAGGAGTCCAAAGAATCGGCATATACCTCGCGAAGATCTAGTAGTTGATTTCACTGAAACGCCATGATCTGGAAGCTATAAAGATCTCCTAGTTTGCATTTGCACCTTTTCTGGTTGGGTGGAAGCCTCTCCCACTCGAACAGAAAAAGCTGAAGAAGTAGTCAAAAGTTCTCCTCAGCTCTCGATTTGGGATAATATTCTCAATTGGCTCAGGCAATGGACCCACCTTCATCTCCAAAATCACTCAAAAGATTGCCAAAGCATTGTGCATCTGATGGAAACTGTACAAAACATACCATCTTCAAAGCTCAGGGAAAGTAGAGCAAATGAACTGTACAAGAAAAACTTATATTGCCAAGATTGTCCAAGAAACTGGACTAACATGGGTGCAAGTACTTCTGAGGGCTCTCTGCCAAGTTCGGGTCAGCCCAAGCCAGAAGCTAAGCCTAACCCCTTATGAAACCCTCTTTGGGAGACCCCCCCCCCCCCTTAATCTAAAATATAGAATGGGATCTCAGAGAAAGAAGAAACTTATCAATAGCTTAGCAAATGATCAGTTTAGGAAAAGCCCTAAAATTCCTGCATCATTGGGTCCAAGAAAGGGCCCCCATTATCTTAAGCAGCTCGATACATCCGTACAAACCAGGAGATGCAATCTGGGTCAAAGACTGGAAATCAGCTCCACTAAACCCTCGATGATGAAGACCCTATCTTGTCACTTTATCCACCCCCAGTGCAGTTAAAGTAGTCGAAATCATCTTGTGGATACACCATAGCGGGGTCAAGCAAGCTGCCCCAGAGTCCTGGACCTGTATTCCAGATACCCACAACTCAAAGTCATCTTGTGAAAGAATGAAACACCAAACCCTGCTCCAGTCACACCCCAGAAGGTGATTGGTCCATGCATGGCCAAACGTTAAGGATGGAACACGGAGCTATGTTCCAACCACACCCCAGAACCTGATTGGTTTATTCACAGTTGAAGAATAGGAATCCAGTTTAATCCCAGTTACAATGCCTCTTCGGTTATTTTCCCTACTCCTAGCCCTGACCCTCCCCTTGTCCCAGGTTGACAGAGTGTAAGCCATGTATCCAAGAAGTGCGAATACCACATGCCAATACCACATTAATATATCATAGCCATTACAACTGCAAGGGCCATATAACCACCTGCCACTTTCAGGGAATCTCCTATAGTGTCTGTAACATATCTGGCCAAATAACCTGTTATGACCACAAACCCCCATAAAAGGGAAATAAGAGTACTTAATCAAAATGGGGAGCTACTTAACTCTATCCCAGTCACTAGCCAGAACCAACGAGTGTCCTTCCTATTTGACACATGTCAAGTTATAGATTCTGGGATACCATGGAACACCAAATGTGGAGGGCTCAGCTGGGAGCAGAAATATACTCATAACAAGTATATGTCCACTCCAGAAATGAAAAGTACAGCCTAAGCGGGGAGGGGGCTACTGGTGCAAAAACCTAGGTGCATACTACTGCCCCTAGTGTTCCTGTGTCAACTGGGCCACCTGGAACACAGATACAACAAAACAAACAGCCATCCGCACCAAAGATATAACCCAGGCTAACTGTCCACATGGTCACTGTAACCCCTTAAACCTCACCATCCTTAACGCTGAATCATGGCAGATTCAGGGAGTCCAAATGGGCCTCCACATTTACAGTAGAGGAATAGAACCAGGATCCTACCTCTAGGTTGGGTATCGGGAACACCCACTCAAAAGTAAAGCCCACTCTGTGTTCCACTCCTTCTATGAAGAAATGGAAAAGTCTTTTTCCATTCCGCAAAGCAGCAAAAAACCTCTTCATAAACCTAGCTGAAGTAGTAGGGGCAGCTGTAGAAGTCTCCTCGTGCTATGTATATGGAGGTACTAATATGGGAGACCAAAGGCTCTGGGAAACTAGAGAATACAATTACACCCAACTGTATAATGAAACTGACCTCCCAGCCATCCCCTGAGATAGTATGTGGCCCTTGGAAACTTCTGTCATAGGAAAATATTGTGCTTCAAGGGCCTGTCTAAACTCCTATATATCTGTTGGAAATCTAACATGAACAGGGGGAAAATTCCAAAATTACACCATCAATACAAAGGAGCCTTGGGGAACATGGAATGAATCTGACCTCATTCTCATAAACTGTACTTTCCCCAAATTAATCACAGTGTGGATCTCCACCACAAAAGACCCCTTTACTGCCCCAAATAGCTGGATTTGTGGAAAGGTTGCATTCTAAGAACTTCCCTGAAATTGGTGTGGTACTTTTATGCTCAGTACAATAAAACCTTCCTTCTTGTTCATTCCCTTAACAGAAGGGAAAGAGCTAAACCAGCCAGTGTATCAAAACATAAGAGAAAAAAGAGCTGTCATTACCTGGGGAGGTGAAGAATGTCCCCCTGAGCATATAATCCAATACTATGGGCCAGCAACTTGGTCAGAGGATGGCATGTGGGGTTATCAAACCCCTATTTATGTGCTAAACTGAATCATCTGCTTACAAGTCATGCTAGAAATAATAACTAATGAAACTGCCCATGCTCTAAACTTACTAGCTCAACAGCAAACTAAACTCAGAAATACTATGTATCAAAACCATCTCACCCTAGACTATCTCCTGGCAGCAGAAGGGGGAGTTTGTGGAAAATTAATCTCTCTCACTGCTGCCTTGAACTAGAAATCACTGGAAAGTTTATTGATGAAATTACAAGCAAAATGGTAAAAGTTGCTCATGTTCCAGTGCAGACCTGGAATGGTTAGAATTTAAGTAATCCCTTTGGAAGCTGGCAGTCAGTAGTAAACAATTTCAAGCTTCTACTGGGAATAATTGCCTTCCTCATAGGAGGATGCACCACACTTCCTTCCCTCCTCCATTTCATCCTAAACAGAATGCATACCATATTAAATGTTATAGTAAAAATGCAGACAGCTGCCCATCTCGTGGCTCTATATACATACCAGTCAGCCGGGAGAGACTCTGACAATAGTGATGCCGAAGCTTAATAACTTTAACAAGCCATCGGGGGGGGGGGGGTAATATAGCCTATGCATAATTTCAAACTTATTTAATATCCAATTATTCCTAGAAAGCCGATTGAGAAGTGTAAACTCTATAGGCTTTGGATATTCAAGGAAGATGCAAGCCAAATATGTCAAGCCTACCTGGACTGTGGGGGATATGTTTTAACTCACGCTTACCTGGAATGAATGGGATATGTGTTTAATCAAGCTTACCAGGAGGAAATAACCTATCTAATACTCAGATAAAACACTTGAAGAAACTAAAAAAGTCCTCTTGCATACAAGCACCATTTGACTCCCCACTCTTATATCCTCTGTATAAAAGGTACACAAAAATTCTGTTTGAGGCTTAGTTTTTATCAGGAGAGGAGTCTGCTGAGTCCAGTCAGTTGAAATAAAATTTCCTTCTCAGAATTCTCGTGTCCTGGCCTTTGATACAGCTTACACCCAGTTTCTCTACTACTACATTACCATTCTTCTTTCTGAAACTGATCTGCCTGGCATACCCTGGGGCTTAGCTTTGTGCCATTTCTACTTTGTCCCCTCTTCCTTACACCACCTACCAAAGGAAAAACAATACTCTTTCTTTGTCTCTAACATCATATCATTGGGCATTGCCCTGGGGGAGGGGAATTCTATATAAATGCCACTGTTTATGGCTAACACATTCTTCATAATTTATGTGATTTTCAAGTCTTCCAGTTTTCATACCAAAGAGGGAACTAAACCAGATATTAGCTGATGAATCATTGACCTGCAAATCAGAAGAACTTTAAAGGAGCAAACATATGCAAACAAAAACACCAACAAGCAAACAGTATTCACATGCTGAACTCCATTATAGAAAAAAGTAATGTTTTATCCATGAAAATATTAACTCATTTAAAACAATTTTTCCATCTCATTTAAGAAACACATTTCAAATAAAAATTGCTTATATGTTTATAATTTTTATCCAAATATGTTCTATGTTTATAATTTGATCAATTCTATGATACTAATAGGTGTCAGAATAAATCAATTCAGAATATATTTAATCCACAGAAATATATGGTCACAGAAAATTTTTATAGGAGAATTTAGTGTATATACCTATTTTGATGCCAAACACATATGATCTAATGATCAATAATGACTTACACATAATATATATTATATTACTATAATATCCTGTGGGAATGGATACATGAGTTAAAAGATAAAAAGGAAAAATGCTAAATTTCTAATAGTTATAATATAGATTTTCCATGTGTTATTTAATAAATAATGATATATATACAATTGTTTTGCTATATAGATACTACTGGATATACTTAAAAGAATGATGGGATATTTTTCTTTTAAAAATTCAATATTTGGGAAGTGGACCTGGCCCAATTGATAGGGCATCCGCCTACCACATGGGAGGTCTGCAGTTCAAACCCCGGGCTTCCTTGACCCATGTGGAGCCTGCCCATGCGCAGTGCTGATGCGCGAAAGGAGAGCAGTGCCACGCAGCTGTGTCCCCGGCCTAGAGGAGCCCCATGTGCAAGGAATGTGCCCCGTAAGGAGAGCTGCCCAGCGCGAAAGAAAGTGCAGCCTGCCCAAGAATGGAGACACACACGGAGAGCTGACACAAGACACAACAAGGGGAAACACAGACTCCCGGTGCTGCTGATAAGGATAGAAGCGGTCACAGGAGAACACACAGCGAATGGATACAGAGAGCAGACAACTGGGGTGGGGGGAGGGGAGAGAAATAAATAAAAAATAAATCTTAAAAAAATTCAATATTTATTATAAGCTCTAAAGTACATCTTTTGCAACCATTTAAGTGTAGAGTAAATGGTTTTAAGTTTTGCTACTAAAGAAAGCCTTTTAACGTTTATTTTATTGCTTATAAAAGCGAAAAAGAAATTGATGAACACTGTTACAATATGCTGATTTTCAAATATTTTTCATAGTGGAACTATTCCTTCAAATGAAATCCTGCAGACATGCTTGGAGAAGATGTGCATCCCCTTTTCATTACACCCCACTCTAATGCCGTAAGCAGCCTCAGAAGTATCTTCTTTGAATATCAAAGGAAACAGTTTTACCTACTTAATAAAATGTATCTATGATTCCAAAATTAATGAGGCCCACTCTGATCTTTATTCTGCCCTCCCCATTGGACTTATTACTATTGCTTTATTTCTATTTTATTTTGTAGTGCAGTCCCCTCTCTTTTCCAACATTTAAATACCACAAAGGTAAGAATTCATTTTTATCTGAAGAAATAAATAAAACTTGATTTCAACGATGAATGTAAAGAAAAAAAATCTTTCCATTTTAAAGTATAAAATAATAAATAACAATGAGATCTTCTATGTAGGGAGGCTACTAGTTAGGAAAAAATAACCTAGGAGAAAGGTAACAGTAACTCTACTCAAGAGGAATATTTTTGAGTGATTACTTCATATTAACAATGAGAATAAGAGAAAAGAAGAACTTTAGTGGCTGTAGACAATTCTGTTCAGTTGGGCCCAAATCATTTCACAATGGAAGAGTGAAAAGTGAAAATTGCCTGCCAGATCCCTCATGACAAACTGAATTTTATCTTCAGTGGTGCTTGCTGGCCGTCTGAATCAGGGGGAAAAAATCTAGTGCTAATAGAAATACTCTATCTCCCTTACAAGTGAAACTCGAATGTTACAGACAATAGAGAACTCATGTTTTAAAATGTATTGTATATTATCAGTCTAGTAACAGCATTTAAATTCAATTCACTAAAACCATTGTAGATTAAGGCAGCATAAAAAAGGAACCTGTCAATGCCAATGCTGAGAAGCAACCCAAATTAAATTTTACTGTGGGCTCCTAGTTTTTAAGGTGGCTGCATGCATTTTAAGCTCACGATACTAACTATTAACATCAGTTCTTATATGGAGCTAATTAAAGGTGAATGAGCAGTAGAACAATTTCTCTTATCTCCTTTTTATTGTCCAATCCTGACTAAATTTAGGGGCATTTGTGATATTGATGAGTAAGAGAAAATGGCAAACTACCTTTACCCTTGAAACTATGCTCACATTTTCTATTCCTACAGTACAGATCACAAATGTACATTGAAGTATATGTAACCTGCTCTGAAAGTCCACCTTAAATGTGATCTTGAAAAAAATTTAAAAGAGCTCTTCTAAATATGGATAAGTTCATCAACAGAAGTAAGAGAATGAAAACTCAGAGTCAAGTAGGAAAATTGCAAAATTCAGATAAAGTTATTTCTTTCAAAGAAGACAAGAAGCTGTTCTCAGGAACAGATTGTATTTCCAACTGGCAGAAGGGCTACTGTTCTAATAATGTTAACACATGGCCTGCAGCTCCTCGGGTAAAAACTATTACCTCAGAGAAGGGACTGTCAAATTAAAGGCCCAATCAAACTGTACATATTTGGAAAGACAAGTCCCAGAGCAGTTGACCCAAGTGAACCCAGATCTATGTAATTTAGCTCTAACTGGCTGGGAGGAGGAAAAATTCAGAATGAGGCCAAGATCTGGAATCAATTCAACAATTATTCAATGCCCTACCATGTACTAAGTGGTATGCTCACTTAAGGTAAGTACCTATACTTTTCATCCTTCCACATTTACCCATTTCTTCCCTAAGTGATATTTTCTACATTTTATTAGCTCACCATTTCCCAGTTCTCCTTGTATCCATTCTCTACTCTTTTATTTTTTAACAAATCAATTTAATTGATACATATTAATGAAGCATAAATAGATCCAAAGTGAAAATCAACAGTATTCAATATAATCACATAGTTTTGCATTCACCACTAAGTCATTTTTAGAACATTTTCATTATTCCAGTAATAATAGTATGAAAACAAACAAACAGAACTCATCACAACTCAACCGCTCTATGCCTCCTCTTCAGTAAATAGCTGCTATTCTGTTTCCTTCTCTCTAGTTTATTTGTATTTATATTTTGTAAAAACAGTCTTGCATATGCAATATCACCCATATTCATATTTTACATGTGATTTCACTGTTTTACAGTCCCATGTTACATTGTTTAGATTTCCTCTAGTAATATAAATGTCCTTACACTTACCCTTTCAACACTATCAAACCCATATAATAGCTCTGCTAGTCACAAACATCATGATGTGCTCTCATCATTTCCATTCATTTCCAAAGATTTACAAACAACCTTTTAACCCGTTCAGCACAGATCAGTTTTCCATTCTCTATACTCATTCTATTTTCTGGTGACTTATATTACAATGATTAATTCCATGAGTTTACATAATATATATTTAGTTTATAATAGCCTAATCATACAGTGTTTGCCCTTTTTGGTCTGGTTTGTTTCACTCAATGTAATGTCCTCCAAGTTCTTCCATGTTGTCATATGCTTCAAGACTTCATTTCTTCTTACTGCTGCATAATATTCCATCATGTGTATACTCCACAGTTGTTTATCAATTTATCAGTTGATGGACACCTTGGTTGTTTCCAACTTTTAGCAATCGAGAATAACATCACTATGAACACTGGTGTGCAGATGTCTATTCGTGCCACTGCTCTCAATTTTTCTGGGCATAAAACTAACATGGTATTAATTGGTGACATTGAAAGTTGTCCCCTGCTCCCACCCTGCCTTTCGCTTCCTTATACTTTGCCCGCCTGTTCCTCGTAACCTCCCTGTATTATGGCCCTTCTCAGCAGCAGTTTGTGCTGCTGCCTCCCTCTGCCCCTCCTCCCAGCCACTGTTATCTTCCCCCTCCCAGCCGATCGCTGTTCTCCCCGCCTCATTTCAACCGCCCTCATCCCGTATCCGCCCCGGCACAACCTCGGAAACAACCCCCTCTGCCATCAATGGCTTACGTCATAAACCGCAGGTCCGCCCTTGCCTCTGCAGCCAATCCTCAGCTGCCCCGCGGACATGCCTCTCCCACAACCTCCCCGCCTCCATGACACTATAAAACCCCATGTACTTCCCGAATAAAATCAGACCTGCGCATAGACCTCGTCTCCGTGGTTTTTCCTCCATCGAACCGCGCGTCCCCCAAGCCTTGAGCCGCCCGCTGCCGCCCCGGTCAGGCCGTGGCGTAGGCCCGATCCCCGGCAGCGACTCGCCTGCAGTGACCCGCCTGCAGTGCCGCAGCGGAGGCCAACAGGTGGCGCCCGAACAGGGACCCCAGCTACGGCCCCTTGTCTGGCCAGCCCGCTGCTGACCCCTCGCACGGGACCCATCGCCGTCCTCCCGTGCCGCCGCTCAAGATGACGCCTCCAGTCGCCCAGTCGAGCCCGCCTGAGTCTGCCCCTCCTGCGCCATCACCCGCAGGGACCACGCCAGCTCTCTCCCGCTGCGAGCGACGTCGACGTCGTCTTCTTTTCCGCCGCTTGAGCCGTCTCTCCCTCGAAGATGCCTCCATCGAGCAGCAAATTCTCCAGCTTCTCCGTCGTGCTCGCGCCTCCCCTGCCCCGCGCCCTCCTACCACCCCCCCCTCCTACACCTTCTCATCATTATGCTCTCCTTAGCCTCCTCAGCCCAGGCCACGCCCCTTTGGGCCGCCCTTCTTCAACAGCCTGGTTTCCTCTTTCTCTCCCCTCACTCCCCCACCTTCCCCACCATGTACTCCCCCAACTGCGACTTCCTCCCAGAAAGCTGCGACCCCCTCGCCCTTCCTGTCTCCTCGTCATTACCAAATGTCTCCATCCCTATTCCCCTCGCACAGCTGTCCTAGTCCTCTCCCAAAGCCATCCCCTTCCCGAGGAAGCCCGGCACGCCCAGGTGTGGCTCACGGAGGTGGCAGGAGGCGGCCATCGATAGGGCCCATCGTGGTCGCCTCGAGCTGCGGGTACGGGTTCTCTGCCCTCTGCATGGGGAATCGGGCGTTTCAGCCGCCCTCCTCTCTGCTCACGCCCCCCTCGTGCCCCCACGCCCCCTGCCGGTAGCCCCTCCTCATTCCTTTCTCTCCTATTTCCCCTCCTCTCACCCCCCTCATCTTTCCTCCCTACAAAATGTCAATCCTGCAAAATCTGCGCTTTCTTCAAAGCCGCCAATGGTTCTTATTTTCGAAAGAGGGAGCAATTGTCCCCTGCTCCCACCCTGCCTTTTGCTTCCTTATACTTTGCCCGCCTGTTCCTCGTAACCTCCCTGTATTATGGCCCTTCTCAGCAGCAGTTTGTGCTGCTGCCTCCCTCTGCCCCTCCTCCCAGCCACTGTTATCTTCCCCCTCCCAGCCGATCGCTGTTCTCCCCGCCTCATTTCAACCGCCCTCATCCCGTATCCGCCCCGGCACAACCTCGGAAACAACCCCCTCTGCCATCAATGGCTTACGTCATAAACCGCAGGTCCGCCCTTGCCTCTGCAGCCAATCCTCAGCTGCCCCGCGGACATGCCCCTCCCACAACCTCCCCGCCTCCATGACACTATAAAACCCCATGTACTTCCCGAATAAAATCAGACCTGCGCATAGACCTCGTCTCCGTGGTTTTTCCTCCATCGAACCGCGCGTCCCCCAAGCCTTGAGCCGCCCGCTGCCGCCCCGGTCAGGCCGTGGCGTAGGCCCGATCCCCGGCAGCGACTCGCCTGCAGTGACCCGCCTGCAGTGCCGCAGCGGAGGCCAACAGAAAGTCTATATTCAATTCCCTCAGGAAGTGCCAAACAGTCTTTCCTAGTGGCTGTACCTTACTACATTCCCATTAAAAATTAATAAGTGTTCCTATCTCTCCACAGCCTCTCTAACATTTACAGTTTTCTGACTTTTTAATAGAGGTCAGTCTAATAGGTGTGAAGTGATATTTCATTGTACTTTTGATTTGCATTTCCCTAATTGCTAGTGATGTTGAACACATTTTCATGTATTTCTTTACAATTTGTATCTCTTCTTTGGACAATTGTCTTTCAAGTATTTTGCCCATTTTTTAATCAGGTAGTTTGTCTTTTTATTGTTAAGTTGTATGATCTCCTTATATATCATGGATATTAAACCCTTATCAGATATGTGATTGTTATATATTTTCTCCCATCGAGAAAGCTGCCTTTTCATCCATTTGACTAAGTTGTTTCAGATGTTAGAGTTATCAAATTTCTGTCAGGGACTCACTATTGGGTTGTAGATTTTCTCTCAGGAGTTAGTATATAGAGAAGATCAAAAGCAGTTTTTGTCCATGTAATTTCCAGACTGGCCAGTAAATGACAATTGTTGATGCACCTTTCCACAGAGGTGTTTCAAACTCCATTTTCCTATGTTTTGGTCTAGACATAGCCAATATTTAAAGCAGGCTCTGCTGCCAAATTCAATGAAGAAAATCCCCCTGCCTCCCCTTCTCTTTTCCTTTGTAATTGCTAAGAGGGTGGATGATGCATGTTGCCCTCTCAGTCAGCTGCAGTGAGCCAGGGTTTTTACCCCAGCTTAATATCTTGGGGATAAGGGAAGGGAGTCCTTTCTAGCCACCATGGAGGTTTGGTAACTGACATTTGTGTTTTTTTCAGATTCTTCATCTATCTGTCCCTCACCGTCCTAGGAGTTGTGAAGCACTCTCCTGGTCTGGTGACTACAAAAGCAGGTTCCTTGGACAGCTTTAGGCTCTGCCTCTAGTGTTTTTTTTGGAGGGGGGTGGAGCTAAGCCTTGCATGCCTAATCTGATGCATTTTTTCCAGAATTCCCCCCATTCTCTCCTCTTTTAATCTCCCTCTCTACTCTTGTCTCCTTTACCCCTCCCTCACTCTTTCCCTCTGAATCAAAAACCTAACCATCCTACCATCCTATTTTAACTATTCAATGACTTTCTGCCCACAAATGTAAGCTCCTGAGAGCAAAGATTTTCATCTGTGTTGTTTATTACTGTATCGCCAGTGCCTAGAAAAGTGATTGTCACTTAAGAAGCACTGAACCCATATTTATTAAGGCATAAACCAGTTTACCATGGCAAAAAATGCCCTTCATAATCTAGCCCAAAAAACCTTTTTAGGCTCTTTTCCAACAATCTCTTCTTGCCTCAAAAACTCCATTCTTTGACCTACTTTCATTGTTCCAAAAATTCACAATATTCTCTTCAACTTCCATAGTAGGCTTTTCTATCTGCCTGCGATTGTTCCCCGTTCTGCCTGGGAGCCCTTGCTCATCCTTCATAATATGTATCTCTTTGAAGCTTAATTCCCTGTCTCCATCTGTTGTACTAAAATCTTGGTGCATCATATCTATTCAATAATTCTCAATAATAGTAATGATATTTATATAAATAATCAATACATTATAGTTATTATTTGTTAGACATTAAGCCTAGCATCTCATATATATTCTTAAAAATAATTTAATTCTCACATTAACCCTGCAAAAGAGCCATGAGTGTTACTCATTTTAATAACCAGGCAAAAGAAGTGAACAATCAGAACCGACATTATCTTTACACAATTCCACTATGTGTAATAACTGATATCAGCTCTATAGATTAGGAATTGTCTCAATTTTCCTGTTGAAGGCTGGACTCAGAGAGAGTAAGTGACTTGCCCAAAATCACAAGCACTGCCAGTCACGAAGCTGTATTCAAACCCAGATGTGTCAGTTTCAAATGACAGCAGTCTTAATAAAATCCTACGCAGCATGTGCAATATATTATTGCATAATAAAAATGTTTCTAAGTAATGTGTGTATTCATTCATTCCTACACTGTTCATTTTTGGTGTAAAGTTAAAAGCAAAATTTGTAGAGTCAAATAGCCTGGGTTAAAAGCTTGGCTCCACTAGTTACCTCTTGTGGAATAACTGAACCTCTCTGAGCTTCAGTCTCCTCATCTATAAAATGACACTGATTATAATCACTACCTAAAGAGATATTTTAAGGATAAAATAAGTTAATTCATGTAAAACACCCACATTGTGCCTTGACTATTGCAAAATTTCAAAAAAGAGTTTGTTGCTATTAACACGTTACTACATTTTATTTTTTATTTTCCCTCTCTTTATTGTTTATTAAATGTTATATTTAAAAAATAAGAGGTCCCCACATACCACCCTCACCCCACTCCTCCCACATCAACAACGTCTTTCATCATCATGGAACATTCATTGAATTTGGTGAGTACATTTTGGAGCACAGCTGCACCATATGGATAATGGCTTACATTGTAGTTTACACTCTCCCCCAGTCCACTCAGTGGGCCATGGCAGGACATACATTGTCCAGCATCTCTCCCTGCAGTACCACCCAGGACAACTCCAAGTCCTGAAAATACCCCCACATCATATCTCTTTTTTCCCTCTCCTTACCTCAGCAGTGACCATGGCCACTTTCTCCACATCAGTGCTACATTTTCTTCCATTACTAATCACAATAGTTTCATAGTAGAATATCAGTAAGTCCACTCTAATCCATAATCTCTTCCTCCATTCTGTGGAACCTTGGATGGTTATGTCCACTCCAACTCTATATTGAGAGGGGGCCTAGATTCCACATGGATGATGGATGCAATTCCGCTACTTGGAGTTGTAGGCACTCTTGGCAGCCTAGTGTGGTGGTTGACCTTCTTCACATCTCTGTTTGCTGAATGTGGTAAGTCCAATTAACCAGAGGGTGCGAGTAGCAAGTCTGCTGAGGCTCAGGGCCTGGCTGTCACATGGACAGTCGAGAGATTCAGTTCTACTGAGTATACACCAACCCCATCACCAACCACAGGTCCAGTTAAAGTGACAGAAGAGACATGTGTAGAAAGGTCACATCTGAGTCCTACATCATCACACACAGGAACACGAACTCCAAAGTAGGGCCAACTGAGATGGCACTGAACTCCAGAGCCATCTGCCATGAACATAGAACTTGTAGTTTCTGTAACCCTCAGGAAAACCAGTACCTGGGCTTGTATCTACTTTGGCTGTCTCTGGGACCCTGCTGAGATGTGTGTAAGCACAACCTCTCTAATGACCTCCCAACTATTTCTTGGAGACTCATGACCATTTAAACTCATTTGTCTTTTCCATATCCCCCTTTTATTCAAGGCCAAAAAGCAGTTTTTAACACCTGATATTACCTGAAGCCTGAGATATTCTGCTGGTCTGAGTGGACTCTTTTATTCAAGGTCTTTTTCTAGTTACATCATCAGCTGGTGCTTGGGAGTAATCCCTCGGCACCAGTGAGGCTCATCCGCAGGAGTCATGCCCCATGCTAGGGGGAAGTTAATGCATGTACATGCTGAGTTTGTCTTAGAGAGTGGCCACATTTAAACAACATGGAGGCTCTCATTCGGTAACACTTATGCACCCTGCAGATCTAGGCCTAGTTCTTATTTCAGGTGCATGGGCCCATAAACATAGTCAATAGTATCAAGGGCTCATTGCTGGATCATTCTTTTTTATGGTCTTTGCCATTGCACTTGGGGGATTGTTGCTGTTCCATTGAGGATTGTGATAGAGCTCCCATAGCTAAGAACTCAGCACTCCTCAGTTGTCATTTTTAACTATAACCACTATAAAAATATCCAAACTTTTTATGTACCCTATATAAATGTCACTCCTCCCAACCATGTGCCCCCCATCAATAACAACCCACACCAATTTTCCTCCTGCCCTAGTTGAACCTCTCTGTGGTCCAAAACTTCTTCAAAAGTGAAGCCTAATATTTTGTGAGGTTCCGTTAATAGTAAAGTGGAATATAGTGATGGGTTTAAAGGTTATATATAGAATGCATACTAACTTAGAAAAATTAAATAAAGTAAAAATAAATTGGAGAATCAAAAATTGAATTAATGGAAAAGCTTTGTTTTTGATGTTTTGCTTTTCATTACTGCAATAGGTGTGTTGACCTGTTTGTACAGTGGCAAGGCAATTTCTTTCACTTCTTCCTCAGTGTTTACATCCTTTCCTCTTTTTTCCCCCTAATTATTAGTTTTGTCTTCACGAAAGTTTTAGATCACAGTAATTCACATATATAATATATGGTACTCCCACATATCCAACACCAAACACTTTGTCCCTTTCCCAGCAATGATACTTATACATGTTCATATTATATGAGCAGCAGTTAATGTACAGATATTGAAACATAAATTTCAAGGAAGGTTCCATTTTGGTTTACATCATGTTTTTTAAATTTTAGAATGCACCATTTTCTAAATTTTTAGTTATCTTTTGTTTTACATTATGGTTTACATTTTAGCCTGTAGACTTTTATACACCTTTGGTGCAATTTAACATGTCCTATATCCATCATTGCATGATCTTGTGGAACACTTCCACTGCCCAACAGTTCTCCTGATTCCATATATTCAATACCTCTTTCCCCCTCCCCACAGCACCTACAGTGACAATCAATCTTCATTAGTTGAAGGACCATATTGAGAGGAACTTGCAACAATGTGCTTGCCATACTCAACTGCCCTAACCCACTGGGAGTCACCGATTCTCCCGAGAGACACAAATTCCCTCTGTTTGAGAATATCAGTCCTCCCCAGGATGTGGGTATACCTTCACACTCATTGTATGAGTCTCCACCCAATGATATAACCCACTGTGACAAAATGGGCACTCACACACTCCCTAGAAGCCTGCCCTGTGTCAGATGTCCCCCCTTAAGCATCTTAAACAGGTAAACCTCCTTAATATATTTTCTAATGAGTTTTCTCAACATTATAGTTTCAATCACATACCTGACAATCTCCCATGTCCAAATGTTTCACCACCCTTCTACCAATTTCTTGGGCCATCTGACCCATCCTCCCATCCTTAGCCCTATTATTATCTAACGTGTGGTATTGTACTATGTCAGAAGAAGATCACAAAATCAAATACATCCCTGCATGCTCTCTTGGAGCTTAAATTAGAGTGGAAGAGATAGTCATGAGTTAAAGAATCACTAAAATAAATGTGAAATTTTAACTGTGATCAGTGTTGTGAAGGAAAGACACATGGGTTATATGAGAAGTTATATCTGGGTTATAGACTTTGACTGCTGCAAAAGGCATTCATTAAAAATACATGACCACTTTTTAAAGATGAGCAACAGCACTGAAGTAGGCTGGAGGGTATGGATGGGGCCTGTAGAAATGGTAAAGGAGTGTCTCAGAAGGAATAGCATGTGCAGGGCGGTATGATATCATCAAGGAACTGGAAGAAATCCAATGTGGCTTCAGTGTCAAATGCTAGAAAGAGAGGACTGTGAGACTGGACCAAAAAGGCAAGCAGTGGCCCAACCTTCCAGGGACTTATAACCCACATACAGATTTTTGATTTTGAGAAACCATGGAATAATTATGAGAAGTTAAAGGTGATATCATCATATTGATATTTTAAAAATAGCAGTTTGGCTACACAGTGGAGAATAGTTTGTATGGAAATCCATAAAGGAGATATAATAGTGGTTAGGAAGGTTTTGCAATGCCCAGTTGAAAGATGTTGTAGAGCAATAGATGTACTTGAAAGTCTTGAAAAGGTAAAATGAACAGGTCTTAGAGATGAATCTGGCTATGAGAGAGTGAAGGAGAGAGAAAAAGTCAGGAAAACTCCCATATCCCTAGCTGTATTTGTTACAAACTGCTGCCTTACACATTACTACAAACATTGTACCATAAATCACATTTGTAATTATGTCGTTTCTGTGGGTCAGGAGTCTGGACACTCCTTAACCAGTTCCTCTGCTCAGGGTCCACAAGGTTACAATTAAAGTCTTATTCAGGGCTGCCTGGAGGACCAACTGGGGGAAAATTGCTTCTGATCTCACCCAGGTTGTTGGAAGCAATAATTTGTTATTGTAAGAATGGAGTTCTTGGCTTCTTGCTGGCTATAAATTGGATGTCATCCTCATGTCTTAGAGGTCTCCCACACTTCCTAGAGGAAACCCACTGTTTCTTAACACATGGACCTTATATTAGGGTTCTCTTAGGAAACAGAACTGAAAGGAAATATCTGTAACTTTTATGAGATAATAAAATTTTATCACAAGACATGGGGATTCACGAGTGCAAATTCCATAGGGAAGCTGCAAGATAGGAAATTCAATAAAGATTTTTAATGAATTCTGCAGGAAAATCTGGCTGGCACACATGGAAATTCTCTCCTCTGACTGCTGAAATCATTTCTCCTCTGACTGCTGAAAGCATTTCTCCTTTTAAAGCCTTCATCTGTACGGATGAGATATCTCTCATTGCTGAAGACAATCTCCTTAGTTGACTGCAGATGTAATTAGCCATAGATACAACCAACATGCTGGTGATTTAAGTCCACAAAATATCCTCCCAGTAACAATCAGGCCAGTGCTTGCTTGACCAAACAGCTGGGCACAATGACCTGACCAAGTTGATACATAAGCCTAACCATCACAGGCTTGTCTTATGGACAAGTTTAAATCCAGAGCTGGTATAAAAATTACCACAGAATGGTTTGCTTAAAAGGAGGGAATTTATTGGCTCACAGGTTTGCAGTCAAAAGTTCATGGTTTTGGAAGCCAAAATCAAAGTATTTGGATGGATCATACTTTCTCAAAAGTCTACAGTGTTTTGTTGGTGTCCTGCCAGTAATCCATAACTCAGTCTCTGTCTCTGTCACATGGTCATCTCTCTTCCCATCTTTCTTCTTTTGACTATGCCCAGAAGTACTCTGCTTATAAGGACTCACATCATATTAAATTAAGGCCCCCCCTCAAATTCATTTTGGCCTCATCTTAACCAATAATACATTCGAGGATCCTATTCTCAAATGGATTCACATCCAAAAGACCAAGGGTTAGAACTTGAACATGTCTTTGAGGGAGATATGATTCAGTTCTTAGCAGGGCGTTTCTATTCTGGCCACTTACTTCATCCAGCCAGTAAGGAGAGTCTCTAGAATGAAGTTGCAAGCAGGAGAGTCTATATGATGTAACATAATCATGGGAGTGGCATTCTTTGTTATGTCCTATTGATTAGACGGAAGTCACAGGCCCTGCCCATACTCAAAGGCAAATGTGAGGACTACAGGAAGAAGTCCACCTTAGACACTGTCACACTGATAATGCGTCTGAGTAGAAAGTAATGCCATTCACTAAGATAAGGAACAAATGAGGATAGACCAAGTTTACAGTGGGGCTAGAGAAGGGAAGTTGTAAGGTAATATGTTCCGGTATGAACATCTAGAATTTTAGGAGCCCCTGAGGCACCCATTTGCAGATGTTCAATAGAGAATTGGATATACAAATTTGAAATTGAGAACAGAAATTTGGTCTAGAGAAATAAATTGAGAAAGTTGTCTGCATATATTGGTAGATGAAGTTTGGAATAGATGAGCACATATAAGGGAAGAAAGTCAGATCCAAAGGACCTTCAACTATTAGAGTTCTAAAAAGGATAAATTTTATCTAACAAATATTTACTCAATGCCTTAATATGTGCTAGGGATTGTTTTAGTTAATGTCTAGTATATACCTATGACTTGAACTCAGATGAGATATCTGGGGTGAGACTATAAACAGATTGTGAATTCATTTTGGACAGAAATCAGGCCATAGGCATCATTTTATGTTCAAATGTAGCACAATTACTTGCATGCAGTACATACACACACATACATACACACTCACACATGCAGAATATTACTAGGAATATGAGGCTAAAATGCCCTGAATTCTGTTTCTTCCTCATTCTCTTAGGTCGTTTCTTATCTATTTATCTATTTATCAATCAATCAATCTATCATCTATCTATTAATTTTGTCTTTATTTTTTTAATGTTACATTAAAAAAATATGAGGTCCCCATATTCCCTCCACGCCGCTCACCCCACTATTCCCATAACAATAAACTCCTCCATCATCATGAGATATTAAATGCACATGGTGAATACATCTCTGAGCACTGCTTCACCACATGGTCAATGGTCCACATTACACTCTCCCCCAGTACAATCAGTGGGCAATGGGAGGGCATACAATGTCCAGTAACTGTCCCTGCAGTATCATACAAGACAACTCCAAGTCCTGAAAATGCCCCCACATCACATCTCTTCTTCCCACTCCCTACCCTCAGCAGCTACCATGACCACTTTCACCACATCAATGCTACATTTCTTCGATTACTAATCACATTAGTTCATGAATACTAAATCAGTAAGCCAACTCTAATCCATACACTAATCCTCATCCTGTGGACCCTGGAATGGTTGTGTCCACTCGATATCTATATCAAGGTGGGGCTAAGATTTCACATGGATGATGGATGTAATTATCTTGCTTGCAGTTGTAGGTACTGTTGGATCTCTGGTGTGGTGGTTGATCTTCTTCACCTCCATGTTAGCTGATTGGGGTGAGTCCAGTAAGCAGAGTGTAGGAGTTGCAAGTCTGTTGAGGCTCAGGGCCTGACTATCACATGGACAGTCCAGAGATTCAGGTCCCCTGAGTATACACTAACCCCCAGTGCCAATCACAGGTCTGGTAAAAGTAACAGGAGAGACTTGGGAAAAAGATCACATCTGAATCCAGCTCCATCACACAGAAACACAAACTCCAAAGTAGGGCCAACTGACATGGCACTAAACTCCATCTGCATGACCATAGACCCTGCGGAAGTCTGTAGCCCTCAGAAGAACAATTATCTGGAGTTGTATCTACTTTATCTGTCTCTGGGACTCTGCTGAGGTGTGTGTAAGAGTGACCCCTCTGATAACATCCCAGCTCTTTTTTGAAGACTCATAGCCATATAAACTCATTTGTCATTTCCATTTTCCCCTTTTATTCAAGGTCAAAAAGCACTTTTAACTCCTGTTATTATATGTAGGCTGAGATATTCTGCTGGTCTGAGTTGACCCTTTTATTCAAGGTCATTTTCTAGTTACATCATCAACTGGTACTTGGTAGTCATCCCTCAGCACCAGGGAGGCTCATCCCCGGGAGTCATGACCCACGCTGGAGGGAATGCAATGCATTTATATGCTGAGTTTGGCTTCGAGCCTGGTCACATTTGAGCAACACAGGCTCTAGGGAGGAAACTCTTAGGCACCCTGAAGATCTAGTCCTAGTTCTTATTTCAGGTGCACAGGCTCACAAGCATGGTCAACAGTATCAAGGGATCATTGTTGGACCATCCTTCTTTATTGGTCTTAGCCATTGACTTGGGGGATTGTTGCTATTCCATTGGGGAATGTGATAGAGCTCCCCAGCCTAGGAGCTCAGCACTCCCTCAGTTGTCATTATTAACTGTAACCACTATGAAAATATTCAGAACTTTTATGTACCCTGTATATATGCCCTGAGAAATCCTTGCCAACCATGTGTCCCCTGTCAATAACATCCCACACCTGTATTCCTCACTTGCCATTTTTGACCCTCTCTGTGATCCAAAACTTCTTCAAAAATGAAGCCTAATATATTGCCAGGTTCCATTCATGGTAAAATGGAATATAGTGATGAGTTTAAAGGTTAGATATAGAATACATACTAATTTAGAAAATTTAAGGTAAAAAAAAATTGGGGTATCAAAAAATTTAAAAATGCAAAGCTTTGTTTTTGATATTTTGCCTTCCATCCCTGCAATAAGTGTTGCCCTGTATGCAAATTGACAATGCTACCTCTTCCATCTTTTCCTCAGTGTCTATGTCATTTCTTTTTCTTTTTTTTCCTAATTATTAAGTTTGTCTCCCCCAAAATTTTAGATCACAATAATTCATATATACAATATATGGTACTCCCACATATCCAACATAAAACACTTTGTCCCTTCCCCAGAAATAACTTTTTACATGTTCATAATATATTTACTGAAACTGATGTACAGATATTGAGACAATAGCTTCCAAACAAGTTAACACTTGTGGTTACATTGTGGTTTATATTTTAGACTATACAATTTTCTAAATTTTTAGTTATCTTATATTTTACATTATGATTTACATTTTAGCCTATAGGCCCCTATACATTTTTGGTGTAATTTAACATGTCCTACATCCATCCATGCATAAACTTTTGGAACACTTCCATTGCCCCACATTTACACTGATTCCATCTAATCAATACCTCTTTCCCCCTCCCATCAGGGCCCACAGTGACAAGCAATCTTCATTGCCTGAAGTGCCATGTTCAGAGATACTTGCAACAATGTTGAAGGCTTGACATGTTCAACTGTCCTAATGCATTGGGAGCCACCATTTCTCTCGGAAGAAACAATTCCTTCTATTTGAGTACATCAGTCCTCCCCAGGATGTGGGTATACTTTCACTCTCATTGTATGGGTCTCCATCCAATGATATAATCCACTATCATAAAATGAGCACTCACACACTCCCTGGAAGCCTGTTCTGTATCAGATTCTCCCCTTTAAGCATCTTAAACAGGTAACTTTCCTTACTATATTTTTGAAAAAGTATTCTCAACATTATACTCTCAACCAAATACCTGAAAATCTCCTATGTTCATAAGTTCCCCGACCCTCCTCCCAATTTCTTCAGCAATATTACCCATCCTCCCATCCCTAGCCCCCCTGAAACCCACAAAGCCCAATCCAAAGGTATCCCTATGCTCCCATTTTATCCCTTCCTTGTAGAAATACTTACCTCCAGCATATCACATATTTCACCCATGTAGGTGTCAGCTCTCAACCTTCCTCTATCCCCCAAAATCCTTTGAGACTATCATCTGGTCTCTGGCTCTCTGAGGCAGCTTGGTTTACTTATTTCATATCATTGAGATCATATAGTATTTGTCCTTCAATGCCTGGGTTGCTTCACCCAACAAAAGGGTCTCAATATTCATCCATGTTATCAAGTGTGTTTGTAGTGTATTCATTCTTAAAGCTGAGTAGTATTCCATTGTATGTATATACCACATTTTATTTTTCCACTCATCTGTTGAAGGGCATTTGGGTTGATTCCAACTTTTGGCAATAGTGAACAATGCTGCCATGAACTTTGATATGCATATATCAGTTTGTGTACTTGTTTTCAGATCTACTGGGTATATACCCAGCAGTGGAATTGCTGGGTCATATGGCAAATCTACAGCTAATTTTTCGAGAAACTGCCAAACTGTCCTCCAGAATGACAGGATCCCTCTCCATTCCCACCAGCAGTGGATGACTGTTCCCATTCCTCCACATTCTCTCCAGCATTTGTAATCCTCTGTTTTTTTTCATAGCTTCTGCTTTTATGGGAGTAAGATGGTATCGTTGTAGTTTTGATGTGCATTTCCCTAATAGCTAGAGATTTGGAGCATGTTTTCATGTGTTTTTGCCATTTGTATTTCTTCTTTGGAGAAGTGTCTGTTTAAAACTTCTTCCCATTTAAAAAATTTTTTTTTGTCTTTTTATTTTCAAGATATAGGAGTTCTTTATATATGCAGGACATAAGTCTCCTACCAGATATATGGCTACCAAATATTTTCTCCCATCGCATAGGCTCTATTTTCACTTTCTTGACAAATTCCTTTGAGGTGCAGAAGGCTTTAATTTTGAGGAGGTCTCATTTATCTATTTGTTCTTTTGCTGCTCATGCTTTTGGTGTGAAGTTCATGAAGAAATTTCTTTTTGCAAGGTCCTGAAGATGGTTCCCTACATGTTGCTTTCCAAAGTCCTTATGTTCTTGGCTCTTATATTTAGGTCTCTGACTCATCTTGAGTTGATTTTTTCATAAGGTGTGAGTTCATTCTTTTACAAATGGATATCCAGTTCTCAAGGCACCATTTTTTGAATAGACCTTTCTCTCCCAGTTCAGAGGGTTTGGAGGCTTTATTGAATATTATATGACTGTATATATGAGGATATATATCAGAACTCTTAATTCTATTCCGCTGGTCAGTGTGTCTCTCCTTGTGCCAATACCAAGCTATTTTCACTACTGTAGCTTTGTAGTAAGTGTCGAAGTCAGGTAGTGTGATTCCTCCAATTTCATTTTTTTTTTTTTCAATATGTCTTTGGCTATTCCGGGCCTCTTTCCTTTCCATATTTCATAGCTAGTTTTGCTAGTTCCTTAAAGAATGTTGTGGTGATTTTTATTGGAATTGCATTGAACATGTAGATCAGTTTTGGTAGGATGGACGTCTAAATAATATTTAGTCTTCCTATCCATGTACAGGGAATATTCTTCCATTTTTTCAGGTGTTCTTTGATTTCCTTGGACAGTGTTGTGTATTTCTCTATGTATAAGTTTTTTACATCTTTAGTTAAATTTATTCCTAGGTATTTGATTTTTTAATTTACTATTGTAAATGGCATTTGTTTATTGATTTCCTCCTGAGCTTGCTCATTATTGGTGTACAGAAATGCTACTAATTTTTGCACATTGATCTTATAACCTGTGACTTTACTGAACTTGTTTCAGAGTTTTCTATGTATAGGATCATGTCATCTGCAAATAATGAAATTTTGACTTCTTCCTTTATAATTTGAATGCCTTTTATATCTGGTTCTTGCCTCAGTGCTTGAGCAAGTACTTCTAAGGCAATTTTAAATAGAAGAGGTAATAGGAAGGCATCTTTGTCTTATTCCTGTTCTTAGAGGGAAAGATTTTAGGATTTCACCACTGTAAACAATGTTGGCTGTGCGTTATTTATATATACCTTTTATCATGTTCAGAAAATTTCCTTGTTTTCTGATCTTTTTCAGTATTTTTATAAAGAAAGGGTGCTTTATTTTGTCAAATGCTTTGTCTGCATCTACAGATATAATTATGTGATTTTTTTTCCTTCCATCTGTTTATATGGTGTATTACATTGATTGATTTTCTTATGTTGAACCATCCTTGCATACCCAGAACGAATCCCACTTGGTCATGATGTATAATTCGTTTAATGTGTTGTTGAATATGATTAGCAAGTATTTTATTGATGATTTTTGCATCTAGGTTCATTAGAGAAACTGGTCTGTAATTTTCCTTTCTTGTGGTTCTTTGGTTTTGGTACTAGGGTAATGTTGGCATCATAGAATGAGTTAAGCAATGTTCCTTCTTTTTCAATTTTTTGGAAGAGTTTAAGTATGATTGGCAAACATTCGTTCCAAAATGTTTGTTAGAATTCACCTGTGAAGCCATCTGTTTCAGAACTCTTCTAAGTTGGGAGGTTTTTAAAAACTGAGTCTATCTCTTTACTTGTGATTGGTTTTCTGATACCATCAATTTCTTCTTTCATCAATATAGGCTGCTTATGTGTTTCTAGGAATTTTTCCACTTCCTCTAAATTTTCCTTTTTGTTGGAATATAGTTTTTCAAAGTATCCTCTTATGATAGTCTTTATTTCTGTGTGGTCAGTGGTGATAACTCCTTTCTCATTTCTTATTTTGTGTATTTGCATCTTCTCTCATTTTTATTTGTTAGTCTAGCTAAGGGTTTGTTAATTTTATTGATCTTCTTAAAGAACCAGCTCTGGGTTTTGTTTATCTTTTCAAGTTTATTCTTATTTTCTATTTCACTTAGTTCTGCTCTGATCTTTGCTATTTCTTTCTTTCTTCTTCCTGTGGGGTTACTTTGTTGTTTTTTTTTTACTAATTCCTCCAAATGTGCAGTTAGTTCTTCAATTTTTGCTCTTTCTTCTTTCTTGATGTATGAAGTTATGGCTGTAAACTTCCCTCTCAGCACTGCTTTTGACACATCCCCTAAGTTTGTTATTTTTTATCATTTTCATTAATTTCAAGGTAGTTATTAATTTCTTTTGAGATTTCCTCCTTGACCCACTGTTTTTCTAAGAGTGTGCTCTTTAATTTCCATATCTTGATGTGAAATATGGGCCTCTGACCCTTGCAGATTTCCAGCTTCACTCCACTGTGGTCAGAGAAATTATTTTGTATGATTTCGATCTTTCTGAATTCATTGGGACATTCTTTGTAGCCTAGCATATGGTCTATCTTTGATAATGATCCATGTGCACTTAAGAAAAATGTATATCCTGCTGCATTCGGGGGAATGATCTGTATATGTCTATTAGGTCCAGCTCCTCTAATATTCTGTTCAAAGTTTTTGTTTCTTTATTGATTTTCTTTTGAGATGTTCTGTCCAAAGTTTGTAGTGGTGCATTAAAGCCCACCACTACAATTGTAGAGGCATTCACTTAGTTTTTCCAGTGTTTGCCTCACATATTTTGATGTGATCTTCTTACGAGCATAAATGTTTATGATTGTTTCTTTGTTCTTGAAAGATTATCCCTTTCACTAATATGTAGTGTCCATCTTTGTCTCTCACAATTGTTTTGCATTTAAAGTCTATTTTTTCTGATATTATTATAGCTAGTCCTGACTCTTTTTTTTTTGTTGTTATTGTTTGCTTGTAAGATTGTTTTCCAGCCATTCACTGTCAACCTCCTTGAATCCATGGGTCTAAGATGTGTTTCTTGTAGACAACATATAGATGGGTCATATTTCCTTATCCAATCTTCCAGTCTGAATCTTTCGACAGGTGAGATTAATCCATTGACATTCATGGTTATTACTTTCAAGGAATTATTTATGTTAGCCATATTTTCTTTGGACTTGTGCTTGTCATATTTTCTATGTTTTTCTTCTTTTTCTGTCTTTTTAGTTGGTCTTACATTCTCCTCCAACTCTGTCTTTCCTATTTCTTTCTTTCTTCCTTCAGAACTCTCTTTAGTATTTCTTGAGGGGCAGGGTTCTTCTTGGCATACTCTTTCAGTTTCTGTTTATCTGTGAATATTTTGAACTCTCTGGATAGACTATTTTTGGTTGGAAATTTTTTTTTAGTACCTTGACTATATCATAGCACTACCTTCTTGCTTCCATGCCTTCAGATGAGAAATCAGCACTTAATCTTATGGAGCCTCCTTTGTATGTGATGGTTCTCTTTTCTCTTGATGCATTTAGAATTTTCTCTTTGTCTTGAATATTGGATAGTTTGACAAGTATATGACTTGGGTTAGGTCTGTTGGGATTTTTGCTTTTTGGGGTGTGTTGTGCTTCCTGGACATGTACATCCATCTCCCTCAGTAGATTTTGGAAGTTTTCAGCCATTATTTCTTCCAACATCCTTTCTGTCCCCTTTCCCTTCTCTTCTCCTTTTGGGATGCCTATAATGAAGTATGTTTGTGCATTTTGCATTCTCATTCAGGTCTCTAAGTCCCAGCTGGATTTTTTTTTTATCTCTTTACCTATCAGTTCTACTATCTGTTTGATTTCAGATGTACTGTATTCCACATCACTAATTCTCTCCTCTGCCTCTTCTAATATGCTGTTATTTGCTGAGAGTGTGTTTTTGATTTCTTGAAATGTGCTATTCATCACCATCATATCCGTTATCTTTTTGTGTATGATTGCAATTTCTTCTGTATTCTCTTCAAGTGTTTTCTTCATATTATTAATCTCTTCCTTTACTTTATTAAATTGGTCGCTAGTATTTGTTTTGAGAATTTTATTTACTTGTCCGGTGTTCTGCTCCTCTTCCAGGTTTTTAGTTTGTTCACTGGATTCAGCCATGTTTTCCTGATTATTGGTTTCATTTGCAGTTTTTTGTTGCTGTCTGGTCATCATTTTATCTTGATGGGTTTCATCGGTTTCATAGCTTCTTTATCTAGTTTTGGGGTTTAATTAGTTCTTGTTTTTGCATAACTGTTAGTCTTCTCTTTGTCACTTTGTCCTTCTTTTTCTATTTTCTTGCTGCTGGCTAGGTTCACTTTGAAAGAAAATATTAGGGTCAGGAAAAGCAAAATGAGTAAGAAAAGAAAATGAGTATTGATAATAAATGTTAACAGAGCAACAATGTGGGATATAGGAGAATGAATATTAGACTCCTCTAACTTGTGTAGAGTTATAGCAGTAAGTAGAGTACATATAATGAGAAAGTCAAATGAATATGGGGAGGAATATAGTATGAATTAAAAGGCCACTGTTTTTATGAGAGAGGGAAAGAGAAAAGAAAGACAATAATATAAAGAGTGAATAAAAGACAGAAAACAGAACAAAGGATTTAGAAATAAAAAGTCAGTTAATTTGGGCGTCAGACAAAGGGAGGTGGAATGTAAGAGAAACAGTAGATAATGTAGGATAGAAAGATGTAGAGGAAAGGGGATAGTGCAGGTGGCCAAAATCAGTACACACAGAAAAGAGGAAATGGAGGATGAGGAAACACAGCAAATGTGAAGCACTGCCTGCAGCATCTATTTTATTAAAATAAAATCAAAGAAAAAAGAATAAAATAGAGAAAAGGGAGAAAAGGGAGGGACAAAAAAGGGTGGGAAGCAAGCAAGAAAAAGAAAAAGAGAAAAATATTAAAGAAAAAGGGCTTTGGGGGATAAAATGGGAGAAAAAAAAACAGGAGACAATGCATCAATAGTGACTCCAACAAAATAATTTAAAAAGACCCAAAGTTTCAAGCTAGGAATCCTCTTTGCAGTTAAATAAAACACTTAGGGATCTGACATTCCCCCTTTCTCCCTTCTTCACTTCTCTCTCTCCCAGGGCAGAAGGAAAGTGCACGAGTTTTCCATTAGGAGATTCAAGTGGGTCTTTGGTGAACCAACTCAACACAGAAGATAGTGACTATTTCCAGTGTGAGAGAACCTACACCTCACTAGAAACCCCAAATATGCTATTGGAAGCTTGGATAACTCGTCCTACAGTCCTTCCCCCTTAGGTGTGCTAAAGGAGGTCTAATTGATTTTATGACTCCACCTTCTCCCAGACCAAGTTTCCTATCCCAGGACGTTTAGGTAAATTTCACTTTCTCATCAGATTCACCTAACCTTTCTTCCCAGATTCTCCCCAAGCCAGCTGGTACACTCTTCCAAGCTCAAATAAATAAAAAAAGAGAAACTGCAGGAGGGTTAGGGTAATCACAGACCTCAGACGGACCTCAGGGTGTGCTGGATTTGGGAATGGGAAGCCTGCTATATCACAGACTCAAAGTATGTGAGTCTGTGGAACATGGGCTACGGGAGTTAAGGGGATATGGACCTGGGAACAATGCATCCGGTAAACATGGGGTTTGGGAACGCTGCAGCACAACAAGGTTTTCAGGGATTGCTGCGGCTGGGCAGCCAGCACTAGGGGGGAAGGTTCCCACCCACAAATTCCGACCTCCATGTCAGAAACCCAAAATTCTATCTCTTGCAAAAAATTCTTTTGTCACTGTCTCACCAAATCAATGTCCAGACACCTCCTGCCCTGCAAGCCCCTGAAACATTCTGCTCCAGCAGGACTCTGACCCTACTCAGCCACATTTTTGCAGGAGAGATTATGAGGTGCACTCACTCAGACACCATCTTGCCCTGCCTCCCTCTTTAGGTCATTTTTATAGATTTTTGCAGATTGCAGAGTTAAGCTTTCAAACTTAACCAAATCATGGAATTCTGTTATAAGGAATAAGGTAAACAGTGTTGTAGAATTAATATAGTAACTACTGCAAATATAAAAAATATCACTTAAATATAGTCTTTGTACAAATACAATTCTTTCTGATTTTCTATTACTTGTATGGTGGCAAGATTCCATATGCAATTAGAAATCAAAACATTCTTTTGAAGTTATACAGGCTGAATGACTTTTTTGTTACTCAACTAGAAAATGGATGTAGATAACTGGACAGTGACTGTCTAGGAGTTAAAGAATAGAGAATTAATAATGGTTCTTGCTTTGGTCTTTCATTGAAAATATTTCTGAAAACAATATGAAAGGTCAAGAAAATTCACTTCCATGTATATTTTTTTAGTTCTGAAGTTTATTTAGTTTTCATTTTTTAAAGATAGATTACATAAATTATACATAAAAAATGTAAGAGATTCCCAAATGTCCCAATCCTTACCCATACCTCACTATTCCTCATTAACAACATTCTTCATTAGTGTGGTACATCCTTTTCAATTGATGAACACATATTGGAGCATTGCTGCTAAGTGTGGAATTATCATTACATTATAGTTTAAACTCTGCATTGCAAATTTTATAATTATGACAAGACATAAATTGGCCTGTATCAGTCATTACAATGTCATTCAGGATACTTTCAATGTACTGAAAATGTCCCCCTTTTGCTTTTTTTCCCACTCTAATCAATATTTTATTCCTCCATCCTGAGACCCTGTGATGGTGATGCCCAATCCACCTCTAATTCAAGAGGGGGCTTAGATCCCACATGACTGATAGATGGGATTCTCCTGCTTGCAGCTGTAGACTCTTTCAGTTCCTCTATGTGGTGATTGACCATCCTTACCTCCCTGTTGCTGACCTGGGTAAGTCCAATGAACTGGAGAGTGGGTGCTGCAACTCTGCTGAGGCTCAAGGCACAACTGGCACAAGAATGGTCCAGATATTCAAGGCTCCTGTGCATACACCAACCCCAGAACTGACTGCAGGTTCAGTAAATGTGACAGAAGAGGCAGGTGTAGAGAGGTCACATCTGAGTCCAACTCCACCACACTCAGGAGCACAAATTCCAAGGTAGGGCCCACTGGCAAGGCAGTGAAATCTAGAGCCATCTGTCATGACTGTAGGACCTGTGTGTCTCCATAGCCCTCCAGAGAACCACTACCTGGGTTTGTATCTATTTTTGCTGTCTCTGAGATCCTGCTGAGATATGCATAACCATGACCCCTCTGATGACCTCCCAACTCATTTTAAAGTCTCTTAGCCATATAAACTAATTTGTCTTTAACATTTCCCCCTTTTATTCAAGGTCTTTTTCTAGTTGCATAACCAGCTAGTGCTTGGTAGTAATCCCTCAGCACCAGGGAGGCTCATCCATAGGAGTCTTGTCCTATGCTGTTGGGAAGGTAATGCATTTACAGGTTGAATTTGGCTTAGAGAGAGGCCACATTTAAGCAACATGAAGGCTATCAGGAGGCAACACTTAGGCACCCTACAGCTCTAAGCCTAGTTGGAATTTCAAGTGCACATATTCATAAGCATAGTCATCAGTATCAAGGACTCATTGGATCATCCTTCTTCATTGGTCTTTGCCCTTGCACTTGGGGGATTGTTATTATTCCTTTGGGAATCCAACAGAGCTCCCAAGAATGGGAGTTCAGTACTCCCTCATTTGTAGTGTGTAACTCTACCTACTATGATAATTCAAAACGAACATCTGAACATGTCTGTATACCCTATATGCTTGCCCTGGAGAACTCCCTCTAACCCATGCATTCCCCATCAATGATGTCCCACAGCAATGCTCCTCCCCTGCTATTCAGAGCCTCTTTGCTTTCCAAATAATTTTCTTAATTAGTTTTTCCAGTTCATTAAAAAATGCTGTGTTGATTATTATTGCGATTGCATTCAATTTACAGATCACTTTAGGTAGGATAGACATGTTAATAATATTTAGTCTTCCTATCCATAAACAGGAAATATTCTTCCATTTATTTAGGTCTTCTTTGATTTCCTTGGACAGTGTTTTGTAGTTTTCTGTGTATAAGTCTTTTACATTTTTAGTTAAATTTATTCCTATGAATTTGATATTTTATTTAGTTTTGTAAATGGTATTGTTTCTTGATTTCCTCCTCAGATTGCTCATTATTGGTGTACAGAAATGCAACTGATTTTTTTTATTTTTTATTTTTTTAAATTTCACAATAGCATTTTTAATCTTAGATGCTACAATAAGAAAGCAATTTTAAGGAATTGCTTTGTCTAATAGTTTTTCATTGTACAATTAAGGTTTCACAAGTAGAAAGCTTAATTTTTTCTCTTTATTTTTTTAACGTTACATTAAAAAAATATGAGCTCACCTCCCCCCATAACAACAACCTTCATCATCATCATGAGACATTCATTGCTTTTGGTGAATACATCTCTGAGCACCGCTGCACCTCATGGTCAATGGCTCACACCATAGCCCACACTCTCCCACAGTCCACCCAGTGGGACATGGGATGACATACAATGTCTGGTAACTGTCCCTGTAGCACCACCCAGGACAACTCCAACCCCCCCAAAAATGCCCCACATCATATTGGTATTATAACCTGCGACTTTACTGAACTCATACATTCTAGAAGTTTTGTTGTAGATTTCTCAGGGATTTCTATGTACAGGGTCATGTCATCTGCAAATAGTGAAATTTTAACTTCTTCCTTTCCAAGTTGGATGCCTTTTATATCTGTTTCTTACCTCAGTGCTCAAGCAAGGACTTCTAACACAATATTAAATAAAAGGGTTGATAGTGGTCATTCCTTGTCTTGTTCCTGATCTTAGAGGGAAAATTTTAAGATTTCAACATTGTAAATGATATTAGCTGTGGGTGGGTTTTTCATATATACCCTTTATCATGTTCAGAAAATTTCCTTCTTTTCCTATCTTTTGCAGTGTTCCTTTGAGGAAATGGTGCTGTATTTCATTAATTGTTTTTCTGCATCTATAGATATGATCATAGGATTTTTTTCTTTTGATCTGTTTATGTGGTGTATTACACTAATTGATTGTCTTACATTGAACCATCCTTGCATACCAGATATGAAACCCACTTGGTCATGATGTATAATTCATTTGATGTGTTGCTGAATAAGATTTGCATGTATTTTGTTAGGGATTTTAGCATCTAGGTTCATTAGAGAGATTGGTCTGCAATTTTTCTTTCTTGTGTTGTCTTTGTTTGGCTTTGGTATTAGGGTAATGTTGGCATCATAGAATAAGTTAGGCAATGTTCCTTCTATTTCAATTTTTTTGAAGAGTTTAAGCAAGATTGATGTTACTGTTTTCCAGAATATTTGGTAGAATTCACCTGTGAAGCTGTCTGGCCCAGGGCTCTACATAATTGGGAGGTTTTTAATGACTGATTTTATCTCTTTACTAGTGATTTGTTTGTTGACATCAATATAGGCTGCTTATGTGTTTCTAGGAATTATGTCCATCTCCTCTAAACTATCCTTCTTGCTGGCATACAGTTTTTCAAACTATCCTCTTATGATACTCTTTATTTCTTTGGTCACATTTCTATTTCTGTGCTTTTGCATCTTCTCTCTTTTTTCTTTGTTTATCTAGCTAAGGGTTCATCAATTTTATTGATCTTCTCAAAGAACCAGCTCTTTGTTTTGTTTATTTTTTCCTAGTGCTTCTTATTATCTATTTCATTTAGTTCTTCTCTGATCTTTGTTATTTCTCTCTTTTCCATTGGGGTTGGTTTTGTTTTTTTTTTTTAATAATTCCTTCAAGTGTGCATTTGGGTCTTTTATTATCTCTTTCTTCCTTTTTAATATATGAATTTATGACTATGAATTTCCCTCTCAGTACAGCTTTTGCTGAATCCCATACATTTTCATATGATGTGCTGTCATTTTCATTCATTTCAAGGTAGTTATTGATTTCTTTTGAGATATCCTCTTTGACCCACTGGTTGTCTAAGAGTGTATTTTCTAACTTCCGTATCTTTATTCCTAATCTGATTCTCTGGCCATTGCAGATTTCCAGCTTCATTCCACCGAGGTCAGAGAAATTATTTCGTATGATTTCAATCTTTCTGAATTCATGAGACTTTTTCTGTGGCCTACTATGTGGTCTATCTTGGAGAATGATCCATGTGCACTTAAGAAGAATATATATGCTGCTGTATTTGGGTGTAGTGTTCTGTATATGTCTATTAGATCCACATCCTCTAATGTAATTTTCAAGGTCTTTGTTTCTTAATTGGTTCTCTTTTGAGATGTTCAGTCTAATGAAGATAATGGTGTATTAAAGTCCCCCACTATAACTGTAGAGACATCTATTCCTCCAAATAATTTTCCCAGTGTTTGCCTCACATATTTTGAGGTGTCTTGGTTAGGTGCATAAATGCTTGTGATTGTTTTTCTTCTTGAAAGATTACCCCTTTTACTAATAGGTATGTCCATCTTTTTCTCTCAAAACAGTTTTGCCTTTAAAGTGTATTTTGTCTGATATTAGTATAGCTACTCCTGCCCTTTTTTGGATTTCTTGTAAGACTTTTTTCCAGCCATTTACTTTCAACCTCATTGAATCCCTGGTTCTTTGGTGGGTTTCTTGTAGACAGCATATAGGTGGGTCATATTTCCTTATCCATTCTGCCAGTCTGTGTCTCTTGAATGGTGAATTTAATCCATTAGCATAAAATGTTATTAGTCTCAAGAATTACTTACATTACCCGTATTTTCTCTGATTATGCTGTTTTTATTTTCTTTTTGTCATTTTTGTTGTTTTTACACTCTCCTCCAACTCTGTCCCTCCTATTTTTTTTCTTATAACCTGCAGAACTCTCTTTAGTATTTCTTGAAAGGCAAGTTTCTTATTGGCATACTCTTTTAGTTTCTGTTTATCTGTGAAGAATTTGAATTATCCATCCTTTTTTTAAAGATTTATTTATTTTTATTTTTTTCTCCACTCCCCCACATCAGTTGTCTCTTCTCTGTGTCTATTTGCTGCATGTTCTTCATTGTCCACTTCTGTTGTTGTCAGCAGCGCAGGAATCTGTGTTTCTACTTGTTGCATCATTTTGTTGTGTCAGCTCTCCATGTGTGTGGCGCCATTCTTAGGCAGGCTGAACTTTCTTTCACACTTCTCCATCATTTTTTAATGCCACCTTTGCTGGATAGAGTATTCTTGGCTGGAATATTTTTTCAATTAGTACCTTGACTATGACATGCCACTGTCTTCTTGCCTCTATAGTTTCAATTGAGAAATCAGTAATTAATTTTAATGAACTTCCCTTGTATGTGATGGTTCTCTTTTCTTTTGCTGCCTTCAGTATTTTCTCTTTGTCTTGAGTACTGGATAATTGGACAAGTATATGTCTTGGGGTATATCTATTGGGTTTTGTACAGTTTGGGGTGTACTACACTTCCTGGACATGTACATCCATCTCCCTCAATAGGTTTGGGAATTTTTCAGCCATTATTTCTTCCAACATCCTTTTTGTCCCCTTCCCCTACTCTTCTCCTTCTGGGATGCTTATAATACCTTTGTCTGCATGTTTTTCATTGTCACTCAGGTCCCTAAGTCCCTGCTAGATTTGTTCTGTCTTTTAATCTATCAATTTTACTATCTGATATCAGATATACTGTCTTCCACATCACTAATTCTTTCCTCTGCTTCTTCAAATCTGCTGTTATTTGCTTAGAGTGTAGAGTATATATTTGCTTTCTTGGATTGTGCCACTCATCACCATCATATGCATTATCTTTCTGAATATGTTTACAAATTCTTCAGTATGCTCTCCAAGTGTTTTCTTTTTTTTTTTTTAATTTTTTTATTTTTTATTGACTTTGTAATAATATTACATTAAAAATATATATGTGAGGTCCCATTCAACCCCACCCCCCCACCCCCCCTCTCCCCCCCCCCCCCCAACAACACTCGTTCCCATCATCATGACACATCCATTGGATTTGGTAAGTACATCTTTGGGCACCTCTGCACCTCATATACATTGGTTCACATCATGGCCCATACTCTCCTCTATTCCATCAAGTGGGCCCTGTGAGGATTTACAATGTCCGGTGATTACCTCTGAAGCACCATCCAGGGCAGCTCCATGTCCCGAAGACGCCTCCACCTCTCATCTCTTCCTGCCTTTCCCCATACACTTTGTCCATTATGTCCACTTTTCCCAATCCAATGCCACCTCTTCTATGTGGACATTGGATTGGTTGTGTCCATTGCACCTCTATGTCAAGAGGAGGGTCAGATTCCACCTGGATGCTGGATGCAATCCTCCCATTTTCAGTTGTAATCACTCTAGGCTCCATGGTGTGGTGGTTGTCCTTCTTCAACTCCATCTTAGCTGAGTGTGGTAAGTCCAATAAATCAGATTGTAGGTGCTGGAGTCTTTTGAGGCTCAGGATCTGGCTATCATATTGTCAGTCCAGAGATTCAAATCCCCTAAATATATCTTAAACCCCAACATTAACTGCACCTCCAGCACATTAGCATGAAAGTCTTATGAAGGGAGATCCCATCTGAGTCCAGATTCATCACACATAAACACCATTTCCAAAGAGGGGCCATCTGCCCTGGTAGTTAACCCCATCGGCCATGACCATAACTCCCATGGGTCTCTTTAGCCCTCAAAGGAACCAATATCTGGGGGTTGTATCTGCTTTATCTGTCTCTCTGACTCTGCTCAGTTGTGCATGAGGGCAAACCTTCTGCCAGCCTCCAGACTCTTTTTTAGAAACTCGTAGCCATATAAACTCATTTCTCCTTTCCATTTCCCCCTTACTTTAGGTCAAACAGCATTTTAAAGTCATGGTATTTTATGTAGACATGGATATTCTGCTGATCCGCATTGAACCTTCCTTATAAGGTCATTTTCCAGTTGCATCATCAGTTGGTAGTTGATAGTGGTCCCTCGTTGCCAGGGAGGCTCATCCCCGGGTGTCATGTCCCGCACTGGGGGGAAGGCATTGCATTTACATGCTGAGTTTGGCTTCGAGACTGGCCACATTTGAGTAACATGAAGGCTGACAGAAGGAAATTCCCAGGCACAAAGTTGCTCTAGGTCTTGTTCTTATTTTGGGTTTATCAGCTCACAAGCATAGTCATTAGCATCTGGGGCTCACTGTTGAACCCTCACTCCCTCCCGGTCCCCACCACTGTACCTGGGAGACTGTCGCTGCTCCCCTAGGGACCACGACAGAGCACCACTGGCCAGGAACCCAGTACCCCCCCTACTGTGGTTTTTAATTGTTGCCACTATGAGTATATCCAAACATTTCCAAGTGTTTTCTTAATACTCTTAATCTCTTCCTTCACTTCATTAAGTTGGTCCATGATATTTCTTTGGACAGCTTTGATTAGTTGTCTGATGTTTTCCTTTTCTTCCTAGTTTTTAGTTTGTTCATTGGACTGGGTCATATCTTCCTGATTATTGGAATGGTTTGTAATTTTCTCTTGCTGTCTGGTCATCATAAATTCTTGTTGGGTTTGTTCAGTTGATTAGCTTCTCCCTCTAGTCTTGGGTTTTATTTAATTGCAGTTTTTGGTTGTGTTAGTTGTTCTCTTTGACACTTTTTTCTTCTTGTTTTATTTACTTGATTTTGTCTAAGACCCATTGAAGGAAAAAGGTTAGGGACAGGGAAAGTGAAAGAGTTTAGAAAAGAAAAAATATAATAGTAGCATTGTTCGTAAATATTAGCAGAATAACCATGTAAGACCTAGGAGAATGAATATTAAACTCATGTAAGCAGGATAGAGATATAGGAATAAAAATGTGGAGTATTTAAAATGGAATGGGAAACTGAATATGAAGAAGAATATAGTATAAATTATAAGGTCAGCATGATAAGGAGAGAGGGAAAGAGAAAGAAAGGACAATAACAGAATAAAGAGTTAATAAAAAGGTAGAAAACAGAATGGAAGTATTAGAAATAAAAATCCAGAAAAACTGGGGGCTAAACAAAGAGAGAAGAGAAGTGGAATGTAAGAGCAACAACCAAAGGTGGAAGATAGAAAGAAATAGGAAGGAATGTACGTAGTGTCTGTAGCCAATATCAGTACTCAAAAAAAGAGATTAAGGAATTGGAAATACAGCTAAAAGGAAAAAAGTCAGCAGAACCTAATAGAAAAAAAGGGAGTGATTCATAAAAAGGAAAAATAGACAAAAAACAACAACAACAAGAAACAGACAAACTCACAGGCAAGGAGTCAAATAAACATTAAGAATAAATAGACTTACCACTTAAGTCCCTGTGGAGCTTGTCAGGCTGCTGGTGTGTACCAATCAGTTACCTTGCTGCAGATTTTGAGGTGGGTTTTCATGGGTAAACTAAGTTACATAATATAACAAAAGTAATCTTTTTTTTTTAAAGAAAAATAAGAGACCCAAGGGAAGCTAATGCAAGGATAATGTCTATTTTCCCTGTCCTAAAGTGTCAGCTAGATGTTTAATATCCCAGTGGGTCACTACTCTCAGAGGAGCTGGGAATTGAACGAGAGACCTTGCACATTCCACTGATCTAAATTTCTCTCTGGGTTGATTTGCTCTTCAAAAAGTGTCCCTTTCCCTGGGTACAGGATAGACTCTTTGCATTTGGATAAACATTTAATTATGAATCTCTTCTTCCTCCCCCTTTTTTTTTCTTTTCCAACTGCTTTCTTTCCCAGGGCAGCCCAAAGCCTGTGTGAGAGTTCCCTTTTGAAATTCAAATGGGACCCTTATGAATTAACTAAACACAGAAAATAATGACTCTCAGACTCTTTGAAAGAGAGCATGCACACCTTGCCAGGAACCCTAAATATGTTCTTGGAAGCTTTTTAAGCACTTACTACTGTCCCCCTCCCTTAGGTGTGTTGCATAGGACTAGTTGATTGCCTAACTCCACTTTCTCCCAGACCAATTTTCCCTATCCCAAGGCATTTAATAAATCGGGCTGCCTCAGCAGATTTGCCTGCCCCCTTCCTGCATTCTCCTCAATCCAGATGGTATGCTCCTCATCTCAAAAGAGGGCATCCAAACAATTGAATCCACACTCATGGGAAGCCTCTCCACACCTCACCAGAACCCTCCCATTCTCGGAGTTTGCCCCCAAACCAGCTGAGTGACCAGCCGGGCTTGGGGAATTCCACTGCTTCCTCACCCAAGTGTGGGGCTCAGCCATCTCTCAGCTCCAGCCCCAAGCACCAGAAACTCATGGCTTCAACCTGTGAAGCAACTCTTTTTGTTACACTCTTTCCATATCAATGTCCTGAAGCCTCCTGCTCTGTGGTCTCCCAAAACAGCTCACTCAGGTAGATTCTGATCCCCACTCAGCCATTCCCTTGCAGGAGAGATGATGTGAGTGCACTTACTCTGATGCCATCTTGCCCCTTTCCATGTAATTTTGGGTGAGTCAAAATGGATAAAACAAGTAGTCAAGTAAGAAAAGTGCTTTATTTCATTAATTTTCTTCTGGTAGCTGATAAAAATGTGTCCAGAAACTCTGAGAAAAATGTGAATAAAAATGATAAGCCTTTACAAAAATGCTAATTATTAGGGTATAAGGATTTAGAAAAGAGTCAAACTTATTGAGCAATAGCTTACAAAAAAGTGAAAGAAAAAGCCACAAATAGTGAAGACAAAAAGAAATTTTTTTGCATCAAAATATTGAAGTCTCTTGGCATTCAAACCTTGTAAATTTACCTTGCTCAAATGCAGTTGATCATATGTGGATAGATGTGGCACAATAATGAAAGACTGTATTTGACAACTTTAGAGGAATAAAAGCTAAGTCTGAAGACCTTTCTGAAACTTTTAGTTGACATGTACCACCATAGTTTAATCATTTCCTCATCAGTATATTTTCAAAAAGTAATGGTCTTTTCAGACCTCAATATTTTATCTAGCACTTCTTTTTTTAAAGATTTATTTATTTATTTCTCTACCTTCCCCCCTACCCCACCCCTTTTGTCTGTTCTCTGTATTTCTTGAGCAGTTTTATTTATTCAGTTAAATAGGGAAATTATATGATTCTTGTTTCCATGTAGAGCTTAAAGTTGGTTGGCTTGTTGATTCCAAAGATCTGACCGATCATGAAATTCATTCTTCCTTTCCTTAATTTACAACTAATTTAATCACTTTCCTTTTAGGTCTAAGGATTATCACATTCTTAGACCCCATTGTTCCTTTTTCCTATCATCAAATGAAATAGTAGCTGCCTTTCTTATGGAGCCATTTTTTCTGCACTAAGAGACAACACTTTATAAAACAGTTTAGCTAGTTTATAAGAATTATACATATATAATATGTATAATACTGTAATATTTTGTAGAAACGGGAAAGAAGGTACTATATCAATGCTAAAGTTCAAAAAATGAATATGGGATTTAGTTTTATGAGATGTGAATATGATCAAAATTTTTTTTCTTCATTTTCTTCACTAACAATGATACTTTGGTCATGTCATTTAACTAACCTTTGCTCATTTATTCATCTTTCAGAACACTGGAGGAAAAATTGAGCTTGTTTTAAGATCAAATAAGATAAATATGCCCGGACAGGATTTTTAAAAGTAATGTTTCCACAATTTGTTAAGCTGACTTCTGTCATTTTATTTTTTGAATTTAAAATAAGTATTTTTTAAAATTATAGAATACCTGTAAAAATAACAAGTAGAGAGAAGAGGAATCAAGAAGAGAAGTGGATGCTGGGAGATAGGTTGCCCAAGTTCACAGTCCATAATTTAAATGTGCCAATCATTACATATCATGAACTTTGGAGGAACCCGTGAAATGACAAACTTTAAATGTGAAATCTACAAATGCCTAAAAGTCCATTCTATCTGAATGATATTGGAGATCTCTATGTGGTGTGGGCACCTGGATAGATAATTTTATAAATAAGAACCATGTGACACCTTCCTCGCTTAAGAGAAAAGAAGAACAATTTTCACTGCTGATTTCTAAATGTATTTTGTATTTTCATCAAATACAAATTAACGTTCCAGAAGATTTCATCTGATTGAAAATCCAGAAGAGAGCTAGATGATCTGATAGATAAAAATAGATTTGGATAGCAAGGCTTGGTTTTGATTTTAGAATATTCCTAACTCTCTAGATAGTATAACACTCTCTAATAAATTCAATTAGACAACAAGTATTAGTATTTTCTTTTATAAATAGAAGCCTCATGTTGGGCACTAGAATCTGAGTTCAAAAATATCAGTCACAAAGAGAGTGTTCCTTAAAAGAGAAAATGAGTGGCCAAATCTATACATCTGTAAAGCACTACACAGACCTGACTCTTATTGGCATAAGAGGTGAATATATATAACAGATTTAAAGCAGAATGTGATTGGGCATATATATTAGTCAACCAAAGGGGTGCTGGTGCAAAATACCAAAAATTGGTTGGTTTTTATGAAAGTTATTTCTTTGGGGTAGGAGCTTACAGGAACCAGGCCATAAAGCATAAGTTACTTCCTTCACCCAAGTCTATTTTCACATGTTGGAGCAAGATGACTGCTGATGTCTGTGAGGGCTCAAGCTTCCTGGGTTCCTCCCTTCCAGGGTCTTGCTTCTCTCTGTGTTCAAGGTTCCTTTCTTCCCAGGGCTTGCTTTCTCCTGGTCTCAGCATTCCTCCCTTTCTGGGACTGGCTTCTCTTTCCTATGTGAGTTTACTTCCCAGGGCTCTAGCTTAAGTATTCCGCATCAAATTCCACCATCAAAAACCCTTGCATCAAAAGCTCCAACTTGGAAAAAAAAAAAAAAATTAAATAGACGACAAAAAAAAAAAAAAAAAAAAAAAAAAGCTCCAACTTGGGAAGCGGACTTGACCCAGTGGTTAGGGTGTCCGTCTACCACATGGGAGGTCCGCGGTTCAAACCCCGGGCCTCTTTGACCCATGTGCAGCTGGCCCATGCGCAGTGCTGATGCGTGTAAAGGAGTGCCGTGCCACGCAGGGGTGTCCCCCGCTTAGGGGAGCCCCACATTCAAGGAGTGCTCCCGTAAGGAGAGCTGCCCAGCACGAAAGAAAGAGCAGCCTGCCCAGGAATGGCCCCACCCACACTTACCGTGCTGATGACGACAACAGAAGCAGACAAAGAAACAAGACGCAACAAATAGACACAGAGAACAGCCAACCAGGGGAGGGGGGAGAATTAAATAAAAAAAAAAAAAGCTCCAACTCTGTCTTTTGCCATGCCTTTTATCTTTGAGTCCTCAATGTACTCAACACCCTAATTACGTGACCCAATCAAAGCCTTAATCATAACTCAATCATGCCCAGTAATAGACCAGATAACAGACATAATCCAATATCTATTTTTGGAATTCATAACTATATCAAACTGCTATAGCATATAAGAGAGATTCCACAAAACACTGTGAGAAGACAGGGGTATTAAAATCCTATTTATTACTGAGGATGTTGAATAAAACTTCAAGAAGAATTTGCTATTTAGGTGGGGATCTTGTATGATGTTCAGAAATGGAGATGACAGCATTCCAGAGGGAGATAACTTAGTGAATAAGGGAATCAAGGTAGAAATGTGTATGCCTCAAGCAATTACATGTTGTTAGAGCATAAAGGGTGAATGATTGGGAATAAGAGAAGGACAAGGGTACACAAGCAATTGGAAGCTAAATCATGATTTGCATCTGTACTAAGACTTAAGACTGTGTATAAGTTATTATCACCATACACCATCTACCAGATGATTGACTTTGCACAATACTTGATTGAACTGAGCCTCAGTTTTCCCAACTTTGAAATGGGGATAAGACAATCACTTTAAAAACTAACAAAAAGAACATATATGGTGTGCCTAGAGAAATTCCTCCACAAAATAGGCACTCAATATGGTAATAACCATTACCTTTTCTGTTCTGAAACAATAATGTGTCTAGTTATAATTTATTTGGCTATAGCCTACCCTGCATAACAGATGTAATTCACAAAATTTCTATGTATCTAACATTGTTTTTTTAAGGAGGTACCAGGGAATGAACCCAGGACCTCATACATGGGAAGCAGGCACTCAACTACTGAGCTGCATCTGCTCCTGGAATATTTTCTTTTTTTTTAATTTTTAAAAAGATTTATTTATTTATTTCCCCCTTCCCCTCCACCCCCCCCCACCTTGCTGTTTTTGTCTGTGTCCATTCACTGTTTGATCTTCTGTCTCTATTTCTCTTTTTGTCTTCTCTTCTCATCTTTCTCCTCTAAGATTCACCAGGATTTGAACCTGGGAACCTCCAATATGGAGAGAAGCTCCCTGTCACCTGCACCACCTCAGTTCCTGGTTTCTGCTGTGCTTTAAGTTAATGCTCCCCTTCCTCTCTTTCATTGCATCATCATCTCACTGCATGACTCTCTTGTGTGGGCACTGGCTCACCACATGGGCACTCATCTCTCCATATAGGCACTGGCTCACCATGCAGGCACACTTTCTCATCTTTTTCACCAGGAGTCCCCAGGGATCAAACCCAGGTCCTCCCATATGGTAGGTGGAAGCCCTATCACTTGAGCCACATCTACTTCCAGGAATAGTCTTTTAAGTGTGCTCCCATGCATCAGTGCCTAAAGGAATGCTGTAGATAAGATTTGTGAAAAAAGAATCATTTCACATAACTTCCTTTATTTTCTCTGTTTCATAAATAAAGAGTTTCAAATATCAGCTTTTCTTAATATAGAGTATAGCCGTAATGACTTGCCTTCCAAACAAACTTTGTGCTTACCTAGACTCATAGGATAGTATCTCCTTATCAGAGATGTGTGATCAAAGGGTTAGCCTATAGCCACTACTGGGAACACCTCAGGTAGTATTGGAAAGATATTTAGGACTTGGGGCATTCTGAATTTACATATGTCCATATTGGCTGCTGGAGATGAGACAGTTTAGCAGACACAGTATTATATGTGGTCAGCATGTTCTTGTAACAGAGAAACAAAATTTGGCATTTGTGTAATACAAAAACTCATACAGAAAACCTGAGTAAACTGCCTGGGTTTCAGGATGTAAAATCCATTTAAAACATACCTACTGTGAACCTTAGAGTCACTGTGAAAGAAGGCTTAGGAAAATATTGAAAATGAAGTTTTTGAAGCTCTGGCACATTGAAACACAGAGCCATCCTGCACAGGCTGTAATAGAGCTGCCACTTAGCTCTGGGAATTAACCATGACAGCCCTACACTCTGACCTCTCTTACAACTTGACTTCCTTGGTCCCAAAAGAAATTATTAGAGGAAGGAAGGGTGAAGAAATGAGACTAACTTGGCATTAATTTGCTGTGAGAATCAAAGAAAAATGTGGGCTTGTGGACAACGGGTGCTAAAATAATAATGCTTATAATATTTAGTTGGAACACATTCAAATTAAGTAGATTTCAATACTGGGTCCATATGACTCAAAGCCTGTCCAGAAGCACTTGTCCTTTTGAGATGATTAATATCTTTTTTCTCAGGAAGGGGAGTTTGGAAAATGTAGCTCCTGATTGGGATTGAGGTTGTTTTTCATACAACTTGGTACATGCCTTAAAATGAGCCAGCCTTCTGCAAATAATATACAGGATTAGAATATTTTAAATGTTACAAACATCAGAATGCCTTTTAAATTAAACTCATGCATAGGTACAGATAATGCTTTACCATAATGTCACATTATACTATTTACAAAGCACTACCAACACTATTATCACATCTGATCCTATTATTTTATTTTTGGTAGGAAGGGCAAATATCTTCATTTTACCAATGAGAAAAGTGAAAAGTGAAATTCCAAGGTGAGTAACTTTTCATTAGTCATAGGGCTATTAAGTTGTACTTCTGTCTCAGTTGCTATTGCTGTGAAGCCAACTACATTAAAACCCAGGGGCTTACAATTACTACTATTTTATTACATCTTATATATTCTGTAGTTAAGGAATTGGGGCAGGGCTAAGTTAGATGATACTTCTGTTTCAACGGCACTGGCAGGTGTCACTTCGTGCTATTCAGCTGGTAGATGGAATGTCTTCAGGATCCGAGACCATGTCTCCCATATGTCTAGCTCCTTCTGGGACTTTTAAACAAAAGGTCCACATGTAGTCACTTCCAACATGGTGGTCTCAGGAAATCAGACTCCTTCTTCTAGAGAAAGTGCCCCAAGGGAAACAAACGGAAGGTGCCTGGCCCTTTCTGACCCAGCACTGAAAGTCACACAACATCCACACTGCTGCATTCCATTAGTTAGGAGCAAGACATATGGGCTACTCAGTACAAAAGGAGGAGAATTAGACTCCACTTCTTGATTGGAGAGTGCCAAAGCCAAATTGTAGGAGAAAATGTAGGATGTGAGGTATTTTGGAGGCCTTTTCTGGCAATATCATGTGTTGTGAGAGCCAAGAATAAAACAAGTGTATCATGACTCCCAGATTTTCCTAGTTTCTGCTAAGGTGTTCTGCTTCATATACATGTAAATGTGTATTCAGATACATATTCATTGACATATATAGGCACAAACATAGCTGAACAGACACAGCTGGTTAGAATTTAGAATGTAAGTCCATGAGGGCACCATATTATGTTTTCATTATTTTGTTTTGTTTTTTTTATCTCCTTTTTATACCTGATCAATTTAATTATAGCTAATTTTGGTTACATTTTCGAAATTACTTTGGTTAGTCTTGATTGGAACTTCATTGTGATAATAAAGAGAAATAAATTGTAAATCTAGAAAGTGAAATGTGATTTAATGCCTCTGTACACAAATAGTCAAAAGATTAACTCTAGGCAGCGGAGCATTTAAAAGGTAGACTTTGATGAATAACCTCTATGACCTTGTATAATTTGCTGTGTCACAATTTTTCTTCAAAGATTCACTAAGGTTCTATCTATGCTATGAAACCCTATCTGCATGCTGGGAATTGTCACTGCCTACTTTTCCCTTTGTCCTGGGTTTATATGTCATGATTTGACAATAAATGGTATTTTGTTTTGTAAAGATTTTAGTGTTGTCCACTAACTTAGATGGGAAATATCCTGAAGATAGCCCAGCTTTTAATTCATGTGAGAAGAGAAACATATGTCCTGCATACACCTCTAGGTATTTTTTCCACCACATAAAAAATATTCCATTTTTCACTAAAAGTAAATGATGGACTAGGGGCAATATTGAAACAATTTGCAATGGCCAATGTGTCAAAATAGACATTTGTTTTAGGGGACAATTTTTTCATTTGCAATGAAAAAGGTGTTTTCCAGGAGGAATAATTAAACTTGGCCTATATCCAAAATGCATATTCTTATAAACAATTAAGAACCTGTCAGTTTTACAAGTAAGCAATGATCACGTCCTTCAGGAGCACTAGGGAAACTATTTCATAAAAGGCATACATCAGTGATAATTATGTTTCCTCATTAATTCACTACAGTTAGGCTCTTTTTTTTATAATTCATGTATATGAAGTGCCACTGAGTCAAATTATTTTTCAACTCATCTTGAATCCTAATCAACAGAACAGTAAAAAGCTTGTTTTCAAGAGCAAATGAGAACTTCAATTTATGAAACTTTGATGACACTGAAAACACTGGATTCCATGATCTCAAATTTCTGAGCATTGATTTATCTCTAATACCAAAGGACACATCGTTTAGGAAGAGGTGATTTAGCATTCGTGGTTCCTGAATTCTTTTTTTCAAGATAGGAAAACAAGCCCATAAAGCAACAGTCTAACCTTACATAGCTAGTCTGTAACAGAATTAGAACCCATGCTTCCAAAACTCCTGTAGCAGAACTAGAACTCATGCTTTCAAAGCTCATGTAACAGAAATAAAACCCATGCTTCCAAAATCCAAGTCCAAACTATAATGACTTTGGAGTCTTGTTAAAATTCCTTGTTTTAATGCAATGATCGAATGATCATATTGATTTCAGACATCATGTTTGAACTTAGAAGACAGATAATGCATTGCAATGTAGGGCATATATCTTATTTCATCCATTTTTCCTTGGATTTAGTCAAAACTGTGAGTTGGGTGTGTAGTATATATTTTTTTCATAATTAAAAAAATTAATTATCTTTTTAAAAGTTAATAGATCACACAAAACACTACATTTAAAAAACATAAGAGGTTTCCATATACTCCACTCCTCACCTCCAACCCCAACATTTTTATTGTAGTTTTTGAAGATACCTAGATTTTTTTAAAAGTTACATTAAAAAATATAAGAAACCAAATATATTGCCAGGTTCCATTAATAGAAAAATAGAATAGAGTGATGGGTATAAAGTTTAGATATAGAATACATACTAATTTAGAAAAATAAAATAAAGTGAAAATGAATTGGGGTACCAAAAAATGGAAAAATGGAAAATCTTTGTTTTTGTTGTTTTGCCTTTTATTACTGCAGTAAGTCTTCCCTGCATGTACAGTGGCAAGGCAATTTCTTCCATTTCTTCCTCAGTGTCTATATCCTTTCTTTTTCTTTTTTTTTTTTACTATGGTAGGGGAGGAATACTGGTGTGGTGTGTTATTGATAGGGGGCACGTGGTTGGGAGACAGTTCTCCAGGGCATGTATACAGGGTACATAAAAAAGTTTGGATATTTTCATAGGGGTTACAGTTAATAACGACAATTAAGGGAGTGCTCAGTTTCCAGGCATGGGAGCTCTATCACATTCCCAATGGAATAGCAACAATCCCCTAAGTGCAGTGGCTAAGACCAATAAAGAAGGATGGTCCAACAATGAGCCCTTGATAGTACTGACTATGCTTGTGAGCCTGGGCACCTGAAATAAGAACTAGGCCTAGAGCTGCAGGGTGCTGAAGAGTTACCTCCAGAGAACCACCATGTTGCCCAAATGTGGCCACTCTCTAAGCCAAACTCAGCATGAAAATGCATTACCTTCCCCCCAGGATGGGACATGAGGCCTGGAAATGAGCCTCCCTGGCACCAAGGGATTACTACCAAGCACCAGCTGATGATGTAACTAGAAAAAGACCTTGAATAAAAAGGTCAACTCAGACCAGCAGAATATCTCAGTCTACATGTAATATCAGGTATTAAAACTGATTTTTGACCTTGAATAAAAGGGGGAAATGGAAAGGACAAATGAGTTTATATAGCTATGAGTCTCCAAAAAAAGAGTCAGGAGGTCATCAGAGGGGTTGCGCTTATTCATGCCTCAGCAGGATCCCTGAGACAGCCAAAGTTTACACAAGCCCAGGTATTGGTTTTTCTGAAGGCTAAAGAGACCCACAAGTTCTATGGTCATGGCAGATGGAGTTCAGTGCCATGTCAGTTGGCCCTACTTTGGAGTTTGTGTTCCTGAGTGTGATGGAGTTGAACTCAGATGTGATCTTTGTACAGAAGCCTCTCCTGTTACTTTTACCAGACCTGTGGTTGGCACTGAGGTTGGTGTACACTTAGGGGACCTGAATCTCTGGACTGTCCGTGTGATAGCCAGGTCCTGGGCCCCAAAGTCTTGCAACTCATACCCTCTGGTTTACTGGACTTACCAAGCCCAGCTAACAGGGAGGTGAAGAAGGTCAACCACCACACCACAAAGCCAAGAGTGCCTACAACTGCAAGTAGGAGAATTGCATCCATCATCCATGTGGAACCTAAGCCCCCTCTCAATATAGAAGGGGAGTGGACATAACCATCCCAGGGTCCACAGGATGGAGGAATAGAGTATGGATTAAAGTGGACTTACTGATATTCTACTATGGAACTATTGTGATTAGTAATGGAAGAAAATGTAGTGCCGATGTGGAGAAAGTGACCATGGTCGCTGTTGAGTGTAGGGAGAGGGAAGAAGAGATGATGTGGGGGCATTTTCAGGACTTGTAGTTGTCTTGGGTGGTACTTCAGGGACAGTTGCTGGACATTGTATGTTCTGCCGGGGCCCACTGAGTGGACTGGTGGAAAGTGTAAACTACAATGTAAACCATTATCCATGTGCTTCATCAGTGCTCCAGAATGTATTCGCCAAATGCAATGAAGACCCTTTGGTGAGGAAAGAGGTTGTTGATATGGGAGGAGTGGGGTGAGGGAGGTGCAGGGTATATGGGGACCTCATATTTTCTTAATGTAACATTAAAAAACTAGAGAAAAAAATAAAAAAGAAAAAATTATGAGGCTTCCATACATGCCCCACCCTACCCCAACACTACTCCTCCCACATCAACAACCTCTTTCATCATTATTGCACATTCATTGCATTTGGTGAATACATTTTGGAGCAGTGCAGCTCCACGTGGATAAGTTTATATTGCAGTTTTCACTCTCAGTACATTCAGTGAGTTATGGAAGGATATACAATGTCCAGCATGTGTCCCTGCAATATCATTTAGGACAAGTCCAAGTCCCAAAAAAGCTCCCACATCACATCTCTTCTTCCCTCTCCCTGCCCTCAGCAACTACCGTGGCCACTTTCTCCACATGAATGCTACAATTTCTTCCATTACTAGTCACAATGTTTACATAGTAAAATATCGGTAAGTCCGCTCTAATCCATATTTTATTCCTCCATCCTGTGGATCCTGGGATGGTGATGTCCACTCCACCTCTAAATCAAGAGTGAGCTTAGATCCCACATAGCTGATGGAAGCAATTCTCCTGCTTGCAGTTGTAGGCACTCTTAGTTCCCTGGTGTGGTGGTTGACCATTTTCACCTCCCTCTTAGCTGACCTGGGTAAGGCCAATGAACCAGAGAGAAGGAGGTGCAACTCTGCTGAGGCTCAGGGCCCCGCTGGCACATGCACAGTCCAGAGATTCAAGTCTCCTGAGTATACACCAACCCTAGCACCAACCACAGGTTCAGTAAAAGTGACAGAAGAGGCATGTGTAGAAAGGTTACATCTGAGTACAACTCCATCACACTCAGGAATACCAATTCCAAAGTAGGGCCCCCTGGCAAGACACTGAATTCTAGAAGCATCTGCCATGATCCTAGACCCTATGTGTCTCTGTAGACCTCAGGAGCAACAGTACCTGGAGT